>NC_137346.1:26773227-29173227 GCF_965287045.1 Carcharhinus amblyrhynchos
ATTCTGGTGTGCTCCATGTGCCTATCCAATAACTGCTTGAAAGTTCCTCAAGTGTCCGACTCCATTATCACAGCAGGCAGTCCAATCCACACTCCAACCATTCAGTGAAGAATCTACCTAGGACATCCCTCCTATATCTCCCACCATGAACATTATAGTTATGCCCCCTCGTAACAGCTACATTCACCCGAGGAAACAGTCTCTGAACATCCACTCTATCTATTCCCCTCATCACCTTATAAACCTCTTAAGTTGCCTCTCATCCTCCTCCGCTCCAAAGAGAAAAACCCTAGCGCTCTCAACCTTTCCTCAAGGCCTACCCTCCAAACCAGGCAGCATTCTGGTAAATCTCCTTTGCACTCTCTCCAACGTTTCCACATCCTTCTTATAGTGAGGTGACCAGAACTGCACACAATATTCCAAATGTTGTCTCACTAAGGTCCTGGACAGTTGCAACATAACCCCATGGCTCAAACTCAAACCCTGTTAATAAACACTAACATATTATAGGCCTTCTTCACAGCTCTATCCACTTCAGTGGCAACCTTCAGAGGTCTGTGGATATGAACCCCAAGATCTCTCTGTTCCTCTACATTCCTCAGAACCCTGTCATTGACCCTGTAATGCGCATTCAAATTTGTCCTACCAAAATGAATCACCTTGCACTTATCAGAGTTAAACTCCATCTGCCATTTTTCGGCCCAGATCTGCATCCTATCAATGTCTCTTTGCAGCCTACAACAGTCCTCCACCTCATCCATTTCTCCATCAATCTTTGTGTCATCAGCAAATTTACTGACCCACCCTTCAGCCACCTCCTCCAAGTCATTGATAAAAAAAAAATCACAAATAGCAGAGGACACAGCACTGATCCTTGTGGTACACTGCTGGTAACTGGTCTCCAGTCTGAAAATTTTCCAGCATCACCACCCTGTCTTCTATGAGATAGCCAGTTACTTATCCAATCAGCCAAATTTCCTTCTATCCCACACCTTCTTACTTTCTTCATGAGCCTACCATGGGGAACCTTATCAAACGTATTACTAAAATCCACATATACGACATCAACTACTACTACATCCTCTTTCATAAGAGCATAAGAAATAGGAGCAGGAGTAGGCCATCTAGCCCTTCGAGCCCGCCCCGCCATTCAACAAGATCATGGCTGATCTGAAGTGGATCAGTTCCACTTTCCCGCTTTTCTCCCCATAACCCTTGATTCCCTTGTCTATCAGAAACCTATCTACCCATGACTTAAATATATTCAGGTAGATATACATCTACCCGGACTTAAATATATTCATCTACATACTTAGTTACCTCCTCAAAGAATTCAATCAAATTTCTGAGGCAAGACATACCCTTGGGGGTAGGGTGTTAGCGTGGATAGAGGATTGGTTGTCAAATAGGAGGCAGAGAGTGGGGGTTAATGGGTGCTATTCGGATTGGCGGTTGGTGACTAGTGGAGTGTCCCAGGGGTCGGTGCTGGGGCCTCCCAGCTACTTACCATTTATACAGATGATCTGGAGGAGGGAACCGAGTGTATGGTGTCGAAATTTGCTGATGACACCAAGATTGGTGGAACGGCAAATTGCGCGGAGGGTGTGGAGAGTCTACAGAAGGATCTAGATAGGCTGGGCGAATGGGCCAGGAAATGGCAAATGGAATTTAATGTTGGCAAGTGCGAGGTGGTCCACTTTGGTAGGAAGGACTATTACTTACATGGCAAAAAACTGCAGCAGGCAACAGTGCAGAGGGACCTCGGGGTCCTTGTGCATGAGTCGCAAAAACCCAGCCTGCAGGTGGTCAGGAAGGCTAATGGGATGCTGGCCTTCATAGCGAGGGGGATTGAATATAAAAGTAGGGAGATCTTGCTGCAGCTGTACAGGGCACTGGTGAGGCCGCAGCTGGAGTACTGTGTGCAGTTTTGGTCACCGCACTTACGCAAGGATATTTTAGCCTTGGAGGGAGTGCAGAAGAGGTTTACTAGGCTGATACCGCAGTTGAGAGGGTTGAGCTATGAGGAGAGGCTGAATAAACTAGGCTTATACTCGTTAGAGTTTAGAAGAACCAGGGGAGATCTCATTGAGACATATAAGATAATGAATGGGATGGATAGGATAGAGGTGGAGACACTCTTCCCGCTCAGAAAGGACAGTAGGACTAGGGGGCACAGCCTCAAGATAAGGGGGGGCGGTTTAGAACAGAGTTGAGGAGGAACTTCTTCACTCAAAGGGCGGTGAATCTCTGGAATTCTCTGCCCGTTGAAGTGGTGGAGGCTACCTCGCTAAATATTTTTAAGACGCGGGTTGATGGGTTTTTGATAAGCGAGGGGATTAAGGGTTATGGGGAGAGGGCGGGAATGTGGAACTGAGCCACAACAGATCAGCCATGATCTTATTGAATGGCGGGGCAGGCTCGAAGGGCTAGATGGCCTACTCCTGCTCCTATTTCTTATGTTCTTATGTTCTGTTCACGAATCTATGTTGACTATCCCGGATTAAGCTGCATCTTTCCAAATGGTCATAAATCTTATCCCTCAGGGCCTTTACCATTAATTTACTGACCACCGAAGACTAACCAGCCTATAATTACCAGGGTCATTCCTATTTACTTTCTTGAAAAGAGGAACAACATTCGCCACTCTCCAGTCCTCTGGCGCTATCTCCATGGTAAAAAGTCTGACAACACCAAGTTTTAGTCCAACCGATTTATTTGATAATAGACTCACAAGCTTTCGGGGTTAGTCCCTTCGTCAGGTATCAAATAAATCGGTTGGACTAAAACCTGGTGTTGTCAGACTTTTTACTGTGTTTACGCCAGTCCAACACCGGCATACCCACATCATGGCTATCTCCATGGACAGTGAGGACCCAAAGCCTCCACAATCTCATCCCTTGCCTCCCAAAAAATCCTAGGATGTACATGGCCCCTCTCCTTGGCAAACACTGAAGTATTCATTCATCACCTCTCCTATCTCTTCTGACTCCATGCACAGTTTCCCACTACTGTCCATAACCGGCCCTAACCTCACCCTGGTCATTCTTTTATTTCTCAGATTAAAAAGCTTTGGGGTTTTCCTTGATCCAACCCGCCAAGGACTTCTCATGCCCCCTCTTAGCTCTCCTAAGCCCTTTTTTTTCAGCTCATTCCTTGCTACCTTGTAACCCTCAAGCGACCCAACTGAACCTCGTTTTCTCCTCCTTACATACGTTTCCTTTTTCCTCTTGACAAGACATTTAACCTCTTGTGAGCCATGGTTCCCTCACTTGGCCATTTCCTCCCTGCCTGACAGGGTCATACCGATCAAGGACATGCAGAATTTGTTCCTTGAACAAGCTCCACTTTTTATTTGTGCCTTTCCCTGCTAGTTTCTGTTCCCACTTTATGCTCCCTAATTCTTGCCTAATCACATCATAATTACCCCTCCCACAATTATAAACCTTGCCCTACCATAACCTTGCACTGCAATAATGGAAGACACTGAACTGTGGTCACTATCTCCAAAGTGCTCTCCCACAAACAAATCTAACACTTGGCCCGGTTCATCACTCAGTACCAAGTCCAACGTGGCCCCATTTCTTGTCGGCCTATCCACAGTGTGTCAGGAAACCTCTTGCACAGCTGTACAAAAATTGCCCCACTGAACTATTCGACCTATTAAGGTTCCAAGCAATATTTGGAAAGTTGAAGTCACCAGTGACAACTACCCTGTGACCTCCACATCTATCCATAATCTGCTTTGCAATTTCTTCCTCCACATCTCTATCACTATTTGGGGGCCTACAGAAAACTCCTAACAATGTCACCACTCTTTTCCTATTTCTAACTTCAGCCCATATTACTTCAGTAGGCAGATCCCCCTCAAACTGCCTTTCTGCAGCTGTTAAACTATCCTTGAAATTCAGTGCTACTCCTCCACCTCTTTTACCACCTTCCCTACTCTTACTGAAAGATCTATACTCCTGAACCATTCCTATGCCTGTTCTAACCACGTCTCCGTAATAGCCACAACATCATAGTCCCAAATAAAAATCCACACTCTAAATTCACCTACCTGATTCTGGATGCTCCTTGCATTGAAGTAGACACACTTCAACCCACCTTCCTGTCTGCCGGTACACTCCTGCAACCATCCTTGGTGGGAAACTCTGGATGAGTTCCCCACCAAGGATGATTTCATACACTGAGGTGATGAATTCAGAACATTTGCTGCTTGACTACTTTTGTGGCAGGTGCTGAGAGAACTAACACAAGGGAATAACCTAATTGACTTTGTCCTCAGTCTGCTTGTCCCTGATTCATCTATCCATGACAGTATTGGCAGAAGTGACAACTGCACAGTCCTTGGAATCTCAAGTCATGATGCATGGCATTATCAACATGCCAACAGCTCAATACTAGGTATGCACGATCAGCTATAGCTCCTCTGCAATACTAGAACCATGCACCATCACAATCTAACCTCACTGTCACTAAATTGACTAATTCCTTCAACAAGTCAGCTCAGTTGTGATGGACCAAATGGTCTTCCTCTATGTTTTAAATTTCAGTGATCACAATCAAACCAGTTGACCAACCCTGGTTCGAGAAGTACAGAACAGTATTGTGGGAGCAACACCAGACATAATTGAAAATGAGGTCCCAATCTGGTGAAGTTACAACACAAGACTTTACATACTTAAATGCCAAAAGCAGAATGCAATGGATGGGGATGAGAGATTCATAGAATCCCTACTGTACTGAAGGAAGCCATTCGACCCATCAAGTCTGCATGAACAAAAATCTCATCCAGGCCCAAATCCCACATATTTTGCCCACCAATCCCCGCCACTAGGGTTGATATAGCATGGGCAATCAACCTAACCTGCACATCTTTGAACTGAGAGAGGAAACCCACACAGAGAGAGAGAGAGAGAGAGAGAGAGAGAGAGAGGAGAGGAGAGAGAGAGAGAGGAGAGAGAGAGAGAGAGAGAGAGAGAGAGAGAGAGAGAGAGAGAGAGAGAGAGAGAGAGAGAGAGAGAGAGAGAGAGAGAGAGAGAGAGAGAGAGAGAGAGAGAGAGAGAGAGAGAGAGAGAGAGAGAGAGAGAGAGAGAGAGAGAGAGAGAGAGAGAGAGAGAGAGGAGAGAGAGGAGAGAGAGGAGAGAGAGAGAGAGAGAGAGAGAGAGAGAGAGAGAGAGAGAGAGAGAGAGAGAGAGAGAGAGAGAGAGAGAGAGGAGAGAGAGGGAGAGAGAGAGAGAGGAGAGAGAGAGAGAGAGAAGAGAGAGAGAGAGAGAGGAGAGAGAGAGAGAGAGAGAGAGAGAGAGAGGAGAGAGAGAGAGAGGAGAGAGAGAGGAGAGAGAGGAGAGAGAGAGAAGAATGTGCAAACTTCACATAGACAGTAACATGAAGCAGGAATTGAACCTGGTCCTTGGTGCTGTGAGGCAGCAGTGCAAACCACTGTGCCACTATACCACCGCAATGGATCAGGATTGTGAAAAAGCTCTGCAGCCCTACCCATCCAGTAATGAATGCTGATTGACAATTAAGCAACTAATAAACTCCATGAATATTCCCCATCCTTGATTATGGCTGAGTCTAGCACGAGAGCAAAAGACAAGCCAAATCCAAAGTATTTGCAACAGAATACAAAGTAGTGGCAACAGAAGTGAATGATTCTTCAAAATCTCTGCCTTAAAGTTGCCAGTCTTCAGATAATCAAATCAAGTCCACATGTACTGTGTGTTGCTTATCTGATGCCAGAGTCCAGGATGTCACTGAATAGCTGCAGGGCATCCTGAAGGGGAAGGATGATAAAGCAGAGATTCTGATACATGTTGGTAGCAATGACAGTAGGTAGAAAGAGGGATGAGATCTTGCATTAAGAATTCAGAGTTGGGCAGTAGTATAAAAAGTAGGACCTCTCAGGTTGTAACCTCTGGATTACTCCCAGTGCAAAGTCTGACAACACCAGGTTTTAGTCCAACCTATTTATTTGATAATATTCTCACAAGCTTTCGAGGGGTTACCCTCTTCGTCAGGTGAATGGAGAGTTCTGGCCTCAGACAGAGCATATAAAGCACAGACAGTTTAGAGATTACTGATTAAAATGCGAATCCTTACACCTAACCTGCTGTTCAAGACCTGAAGTGGCTGACAACGTGAGTGGTAGGAGCACTGATCACAGTTTAAAGAGATGTGTATTGTCTCCAGACAGTACAGTAAGTGAGGTTTTGCAAACCCAGGCAAGTCACGGGGGTTACAGATAGTGCGACATGAACCCAAGATCCCTGTTGAGACCGTCCTCATGTGTGCGGAACTTGGCTATCAGTCTCTGCTCAGCGACTCTGCGCTGTCGTGTGTTGTGAAGGCCGCCTTGGAGAATGCTTACCCGAAGGTCAGAGGCTGAATGCCCGTGACCACTGAAGTGTTCACCAACAGGAAGGGAACAGTCTGTTGGCGAACACTTCAGTGGTCACGGGCATTCAGCCTCTGACCTTCGGGTAAGCATTCTCCAAGGCGGCCTTCACGACACACGACAGCGCAGAGTCGCTGAGCAGAGACTGATAGCCAAGTTCCGCACACATGAGGACGGTCTCAACAGGGATCTTGGGTTCATGTCGCACTATCTGTAACCCCCGTGACTTGCCTGGGTTTGCAAAACCTCACTTACTGTACTGTCTGGAGACAATACACATCTCTTTAAACTGTGATCAGTGCTCCTACCACTCACATTGTCAGCCACTTCAGGTCTTGAACAGCAGGTTAGGTGTAAGGATTCGCATTTTAATCAGTAATCTCTAAACTGTCTGTGCTTTATATGCTCTGTCTGAGGCCAGAACTCTCCATTCACCTGACAAAGAGGGTAACCCCTCGAAAGCTTGTGAGAATATTATCAAATAAATAGGTTGGACTAAAACCTGGTGTTGTCAGACTTTTTACTGTGTTTACGCCAGTCCAACGCCGGCATACCCACATCATTACTCCCAGTGCCACATGCTGGCAAGCACAGAAATAAGAAGGTAGTGCAGATGAATGCGTGGCTTAAGATTTGGTGCAGGATGGAGGGTTTAGATGCCTGATTCGCTGGACTGTTTCTGGGGAAAGTGGGACCTGTATAAGTAGGGCAATCTACATCTGAACCAGAGAGGGTCTAACATCCTTGTGGGTGGATTTGCTAGTACTATTGAGAGGAGTTTAAATTAATTAGTCAGGGGGAGGGCACACAGATTGTTAGCAGAATAGGGACACAGAATAATACAGTAAAACATCAAGTCAAAGGGATTAGTTATATGAAGTTTCAAGGGAGTATGGCAAGGTTGGCGGGCTCCACTTTAATGCTGGAGTATTACAGGTAAAGCAGATGAGTTAAAAAATGTGGATTGGCATGTGGAATTGTGATATAGTAGCCATCACAGATGTGGTTGAGGGAACAGCAGGATTGATAATTCAACATTTGGAATATAGAATCTTTAGGCGAGGTGGGGAGAGGGTAAAAATAGGAAGGAGGAGGCATTGCATTATTAAGGAGTCAGCTACTGCAGTAAGGACAGATGATATCTTGGAGGGGGTATCGAAGCTTAGGAATAAAACAGGGGCAGTCATGTTATTAGGTGTTTATTATAGACCCCCCAGATAGTCAGCAGGAAACTGAGGAGCAAATATGTGCTCAATTCATAGTGTGTAAAAACAACAGCAATATGGCAATTATATTCGGTGATTTCAACTTTCCCAACATTAATTGGGACATACACAGACTTGGACGGAGTGGATTTCTTGAAACGTGTGCAGGAAAAAGTTGAGTCAATATATAGAGGGTCCAACAAGGGACAGCACAGTGCTGGGCCTAATTCTGGGGAACAAAGCTGGACAGTTGGTTGAGGTGCTGTTAGGGGAGCATTTTAGTGACAGCAACCACAACATGATATAATTTAAGCTTGAATAAAATAAGACGGGATCTGGCCAAGGTAGACTGGGAACTGCAACTCGTAGGAAAAGAACAGTGGGGGTAATTCAAAAACGAAATGGGGAGGGTGCAGACCCAAGGGTGATACGAAGGATTAATAAGCCCAGAGATCTTCAGGTTACCAGAGAAGCAGTAGAGGGGCTTTTAGGATGTCCAAGGAGAGCAAATCAGCAGAGGTATTAGTGGAGTACATAAAGTGCAAGTTGGAGCTTAAGGCAGCAATTAGGAGAGTAAAGAGACAATACGAAAAAGCTCTGGCTGGTAAAAGTAAGGAAAATGAGGATAACCAGGGAAAAAGTAAGGCCCATTAGAGACCAAGAGGGAGATCTGTGGATACCAGAGGGCATCAGTAGAGTGCTGAACAAATACTTCACGTCAGTCTTCACCTAACAAATGACGGATGATGGTATGGAACTTGGGAGAGAAAGACTGCAAGGTTTTTGAGCAAATTGATACAGGAAGTAACAAAGTAGAGGTGTTGTGTTGGTAGGCTTAAAAGTGGACAAATCTCTAGATCCGAATGAAATGTGTCCCAGGCTGCTGAGGGAGGCAAGGCAGGAGATTGCAGGGGCTTTGACCCAAATTTTTAATTCCTTCTTGGCCACGGAGGTATCAGAGAGCTGGAGAATAGATAAAGTAGTTCCGCTGATTAAGGCGGCTTATAGAGGTAAACCAGTGAACTACAGACCAGTGAGTCTTACGACAGTGGTAGGGAAACTAGTGGAGAAATTCTGAAAGAGAATCTATCTCCACTTGGAGAGGCGAGGTTTGATCAGGGATAGTATTGCTTTGTCAGAGGCAAGTGATGCCTAACAAATGTGACTGAATTTTTTGAGGAGTTGACCAGATGTGTAGATGAGGGTAGTGCAGTTAATATAGTCTATACTAATTCCAGCAAAGCCTTTGAAAAGATCCCAAGTAGCAGACATAAAGGCAGCAAATGCACATGGGGTACAAGGTAATTTGATGCGGTGGATTCAAAATTGGTTTAGTCATGGAGACAGAAGGTGATGACAGAAAGCTGCTTTAGTGACTGAAAGAAAGTGTAGAGGCAATTCACCAGGATGTTGCCTGGGATGGGGCATTTAAATTATGGAGACAGGTTGAATAAACTTGGGTTTTTTTTTTGCTGGAGCAGAGAAGACCGAGGGGTGACTTGATCGAAGTTATGAGGAGAGGCTGAATAAACTAGGCTTGTACTCGTTAGAGTTTAGAAGAATGAGGGGAGATCTCATTGAGACATATAAGATGATGAATGGGATGGATAGGATAGAGATGAAGAGACTCTTCCCGCTCAGAAAGGACACGCAGGGTGGAATAGGTGTAGGGTGATGCGGCGGCACGGGCTCGTTGGGCCGAAGGGCCTGTTTCCCGTGCTGGGTTGTTCTTTGTTGACAGTAGGACTAGGGGGCACAACCTCAAGATAAAGGGGGGGACGGTTTAGAATGGAGTTGAGGAGGAACGTCTTCACTCAAAGGGTGGTGAATCTCTGGAATTCTCTGCCTGTTGAAGTGGTGGAGGCTGCCTCGCTAAATATTTTTAAGACGCGGGTTGATGGGTTTTTGATAAGCGAGGGGATTAAGGGTTATGGGGAGAGGGCGGGAATGTGGAACTGAGCCACAACAGATCAGCCATGATCTTATTGAATGGCGGGGCAGGCTCGAGGGGCTGGATGGCCTACTCCTGCTCCTATTTCTTATGTTCTTATGAAGTGTACAAAATTATGAGGAGCATGGACAGGATAGCAAGCAGCTGCTCACTGTCTGTCAAGAGAGTTCAAATGAGGAGGAGGAGGAAATTTGGGGTGTGTGCGGGTGCAAAGAAAAACTTTTTTTTTAAACCCAGAGTGTGGTGATGGTCTGGAATGTGCTGCCTGGGCGAGTGGGAGGCAAGTTACCTTAAATCATTTAGATAGTATCTGGATGAGTACTTGACATGTCATAACATTCAACGCTATGGGCCAAGTGTTGGTAAACAGGGTTAGGTGATTCTCAAGTATCGGTACAACTGGATAAGCTGAAGGACCTCTTCGACAGAGGATTTCTGGTAGAAAACTGCCCAGTGAACTTGCTACAGCTATGTGCCCTAATGATGACCTGGCTGTCAGTGCTGAAGATCAGATGCTCCTAGCTAACCAATCCAGTATAGCCACAATACTAGCATTTACCAATATGAAAAATTAGTTAAGTATTTCCTGTTGACAAAGTAGTTGCATGCACCATGGTCAATTGCCATCCCATCAGCCTTTTGCAATTTGTGAGCAACACGATGAAAGAAGTCAAAAGTGCTATCAAATGGCACTTAAGTCATCAATGAACTACTCACTATGGCTCAGTTTGGGCTTCAGAGTCAGAGTCAGAGTCACTCAATTCCACATCTAGTTATAACTTTGGTCCAAACAACATATCTAAATTTGAAGGACAACTGGGAAGGTACTGGAATGTATTCTAGAAACATAGAAGATAGGAGTAGGAGGAGGCCATTTGACCCTTCAAGCCTGCTCCATCATTCATTACGATCATGGCTGATCATCCAATTCAACAGCCTAATCCTGCATTTCTCCGCCCCCTTCCCCCCCCCGCCCCATAATCTTGGATCCCATTTCACCCCAAGTGTTATATCCAACCACCTTTTGAATACATTCAATGTTTTGGCATCAATTACTTCCTGTGGTAATGAATTCCACAGCCTCACCACTCTTTGGGTGAAGAAATGTTTCCTCACCTCCATCCTAAATGTTCTCCCCGATTCCTCAGACTGTAACCCTTGGCTCTCGACTCCCCCCCACCATCAGAAACATCCTTCCTACATCTACCCTGTCTCGTCTTGTTAGAATTTTATAAATTTCTACGAGACGCCCCCTCATTCGTCTGAACTCCAGTGAAAACAATCTCAACTTAGTCAATCGCTCCTCATACATCAGTCCCGCCACCCCCCAAAATCAGCTTGGTAAACCTTCGTTGTACTCCCTTGAGAGCAAGAACATCCTCCCTCAGAAAAGGAGACAAAAACTGCACATAACACTCAAGGTGTGGCCTCACCAGCCCTGTACAACTGCAACACATCATCCCTGCTCCTGTATTCAAAATGAAGACCAACATGCCATTTGCCTTCTCTACTGCTTGTTGCACATCCAGGTCCCACTGCACACTCCTCTCTCCCAATTTACAGCCACTCAGGTAGCAATCTGCCATTTTGTTTTTACTTCCAAAATGAATAACCTCATATTTATCCAAATTATACTGCATCTGCCACTGATTAGCCCACTCACCCAACCTGTCCAGATCATTCTAAAGGATTTCTGCATCCTCACCACAGTTCACCCTGCCACCCAACTTGGTATCATCTGCAAACTTTGAGATGTTACATTTTGTTCCCTTGTGCAAATTATTTATATATCGTGAATAGCTGGGGTCCCAGCACCAATCCCTGTAGCACCTTACTATCATTGCCGGCCAATTTGAAAAGCACTCATTAATTCCTCCTGTTTTGTTTCCTGTCTGCCAACCAATTTTCTATCCATCTCAATGCACTTCCCCCAATCCCATGCACTTTAACCTCGCATGATAATCTCTTATGTAGGACTTTGTCAAACACTTTCTGAAAGTCTAAATATACTACATCGACTGGCTCCAATCTTGTCAATTCTACTAGCTACATTTATCATAATGTAGCAGGACACTTAGAAAATGACAAAATGAAGCAGAGTCGATATGGTTTCAATAAAAGAAAAGTGGCATTTGACAGATTTCTTAAAAATGTTTGAGGATGTAATAAGCATAGTATATTAAGGGGAAACCAGTACATAAAGTGTATCTGTAACTTCAAAAAGGCATTTGATAAGATATGTTGTTGTTGTAAAGGTTATTTGGTGCTTCAGAAGCAGTCTGGAGGCTCATATGGTTGAACATAAACCATTTGTTAATCAATTACATACATATCCCAGGTACTTCCCTGCATGGGTCCTGTCTCCTTCCAAGCTCTATTCTACTCAATTTACTATCTGACTCTCCACACAGTGATCTTCATAACTAATCCTGTTCCCACCAACTCCTCCGTCTCCATGCTAGTGCACGGAGAAGGGAAACCAGATGAACAGTTTCAAAGTTCTCCTGAATCTGGTGATGGAGAAAGGCGCCGAAGCCTGAAGGGAGATGAGGAAATCCTATGTGAAAATGCACATGGGTACCAAAGTTGGATAAAATACTGAAAGAAATGCAGAAGGAGCGACACTCTGAAAGCTTGTACTATCAAATAAACCTGTTGGACTTCAACCTGGTGTTGAGATTTCTTACTGTGCTTACCCCAGTCCAACGCCGGCATCGCCACATCTTAATTAAGTTCATCAGCACAGTAAGTATTATAATCTTACGCAAATAAGATTAACATAATTTGGGAATAATAACTATGTATTAATAAAATCGAGTTAAACCGCGAACCGAGATCTTGAACTTTTGTTCATCTCGTAAATAAGGGCATCTGGGTAAAGTATTTGAGATTTACGAATGGGTCAAAGCGTTTGCCCTCATCTCACAGACAATAGCAAGATAATGCCTCATGGAGTCCAGGACAATATATCAGCACGAATAGAATTTTGCTTAACTAGCAAGAAGCGGAGAGTCAAGATAAACGAGTCATTTTCAAGTTGGCAAACGAACTAGCAGAGTGTCAAAGGGATCAGTGCTAAGGCCTCAACTATTTACAATCTACATTAATGACTTGGATGAAAGGACCAAGTGTATTGTAACCAAAATTTGCTGAACATACAAAAAAGGTAAGTAATTTGAGATGAGAACACAAGAAGTTCCAAAGGGATATAGATAGGTTAAATGAGTGGACAAAAATTTGGCAGATGGAAGATTAAGTGGGGGAAATGCAAGGTTGTGCATTATGGCAAATGAATTGAAAAAAATTTATTTAATGGAGAGAGGCAACAGAATGCTTGGTACAGAGGGATCACAAGAAGTTTGCATGCAGGTAAAGCATGGGCAGATGGAGTGTTAGCTTCATTGCAAATCAGATGAAGTCTAAAATTAGGGATGGCTCGCTACAACGAACATACCTAGAGAACTGCATACAGTTTGGGCTTTCCTATTTACGGAGAACTATACCTGCACTGGAGACAGTTCAGACAGCACACGATTTAGGAAGTGTAGGCTATTCAGCCATTCAAGCCTGCTCCACCAAAGGTTCATTAGATTTGTTTGATGAGAGTGATTCATTCAATGCAAGGGCTGTCTTATGACAAAGATTGAGTCTACACTCCTTGGAGTTTAGTGAGATGATCTTACTGAAACACAAGATTTGGGGAGGGCCTGACAGAGTAGGTGCTGACAGGATGTCTCCTCTCATGGGAGAATCTGTAATAAGCAAAGTTTCAAAATAAAGGGTTTCCCATTTAAGGTGGCGATGAGATGCAATTTCTTCTCTCAGGAGGCTATAAATCCTTGAAATTCACTATCTAGTGAAGGCTGAGATATAGATCATATTCAAGGATTTTAAATCTACAGGGAAGTCAAATGTTTATGGGGGTCAAGCGAAAAAGTGGAGTCAAGTCCTTATTCCTATTGAATGGTGGAGCAAAGCAAAGTGAAAAGCAACCTACTCATGATCCCATTTATCTTATGTTAAGAGCAACAGTGCTTAATAACCACAACTAGAGTACTGTGTGCAATTTTGGTCCCCTTATTTGCGAAAGGATATACTGGCCCCAGAGGGAATACAGAGAAGGTTGACACTGGAGATGAGGGGGTTAGCTTATGAGGAGAGATTGAGTAGATTGGGCCTGTACTCAGAGCATAGAACAAAGAACACTACAGCACAAACAGGCCCTTCGGACCACAAGTTGCGCCAATCATATCCCTACCTACTAGGCCTATCTATAACCCTCAATCCCATTAAATCCTACGTACTCATCCAGAAGTCTCTTAAAAGACCCCAACGAGTTCGCCTCCATCACCATTGACAGCAGCCGATTCCACTCACCCACCAGCCTGAGTGAAAAACTTACCTCTGACGTCTCCTCTGTACCTACTCCCCAGCACCTTAAACCTATGTCCTCTCATAGCGACCATTTCAGCCCTGGGAAATAGCCTCTGAGAATCCACCCGATCTATACCTCTCAACATCTTATAAACCTCTATCACCTCTCATCCTTCATCTCTCCAGGGAGAAAGGACTGAGCTCCCTCAGCCTATCCTCATAAGGCATGCCACCAAATCCAGGCAACATCCTTGTAAATCTCCTCCGCACCCTTTCAATAGCTGATCAATAGCTTCCACATCTTTCTTGTAATGAGGTGACCAGAACTGCGCACAGTACTCCAAGTGGGGTCTGACAAAGGTCTTATAAAGCTGCAGCATCATCTCCCAACTCCTAAACTCAATCCTTTGATTAATGAAGGCTAGTACACCACACGCCTTCTTGACCACATCCTCCACCTGCAAGGCCGATTTAAGAGTCTTATGGACCTGGACCCCAAAGGTCCTTCTGATCCTCTACACTGTTAAGAGTCTTGCCCTTGATATTATACTCCTTCATTCCATTGGACCTGCCAAAATGGACCACTACACATTTATCCAGGTTGAAGTCCATCTGCCACTTCTCTGCCCAGTTTTGCAACCTATGTCTCGCTGCAAATTCTGACATCCCTCCAGACTATCCACAACAGCACCAACCTTTGTTGGAGTTTAGAAGGCTGAGGAGTGATCTTATAGAGACACAAGATGAAGGGGCTAGATAGGATAGAGGTAGAGAGATTCTTTCCACTTAGAAAGGAAACCAGAACTAGAAGGCACAGCCTCAAAATGGGGGGGGTGTGTGTCTGTGTGTGTCTGGTGGTGGTCAGTTTAGAACAGAGTTGAGGACGAACAACTTCTCTCAGAGGGTAGTGAATCTCTGGAATTCTCTGCCCAACGAAGTGGTGGAGGCTACCTGGTTGAATACGTTTAAGTCACGGGTAGATAGATGTCTGATCGATAGGGGAATTAAGGGTTATGGGGAGCAAGCAGGAAAGTGGAACTGATCCACTTCAGATCAGCCATGATCTTATTGAATGGCAGGGCAGGCTCAAGGGGCTAGATGGCCTACTCCTGCTCCTATTTCTTACATTCTTATGTTCTTAATACCAAGGCAGCATTAGACAGGGTATGGCATTAGGAGCTTTAATATAACTGATCAATGGCCACAAGTGGAAAACTCCCCAATGGATGGAGTCAAAAGACATAATTTTCATGATGCTTCACAAAAATGCCTGACTTTAGTTTCTTTAAATGATTCAAATGAAAGTCGAACAATATTAAAGCACCATAACTAGGCTGCATAATGTTGCTCCTTACAACTGGCATAACCCACTGTATACTGAAACCATGGCAATAGACATCTGCTGTGAAAATTTACAACAAATTTTGCTTAAGCACACAGTGGGTACTGAACAGCAATTACAACCCAACAGATCTTTGATCTGTTCGCACTGTATTAATTCCAGTTAAAGAATTCAAGCTCCAGCTACCTTCTTAATGAATATTTTCTGCTCAGATTGCACAATACTCAGAATTCAAATTTTATTACCCCTATTCAATTTGCATTCTAAGATTTCTATGACTTTGAATTTTGGTAGAAAGGAACACGAAGTGTTGAAGAATGTCTAAAGGTCAATTAACAAATTAAGGGGAAATGTGTTCTTAGTGACTTGTCACATATTCCACAGTTTCAAGAAGTGTATTATCCATAAATATAACAATGTCTGTCAGTCAATCCTTATGTATCACACTATGTTCATAAAGACCAGTTGACATGAGCTGCATGGAAGCAAATTGTTCAAAAAACAGGTATTTTGCATCAGGCTTCACTTTAGAGGAACAAGTAACATCCCAGATGCAGCTATAAACTGGTGAAGTTAAAAAAGGGAGGGAGGAACTCAGGAAAGTTAGTCACTAGAGAAGTGGTACTGAGTAAATTGGAGCTGCAGACTAATAAGAGCCTAGATCTTGATGCACCAACCTAGGATCTTAAAATAAGTTCACTGAGATAGCTGATGTATTGGTTTTAATTTTCCAAAACTCCTAGATTCAAGGAAAGTCCCGTTAGATTGGATAGCAAATGTAACTCAATTATTCAAAAAGGGAGGGAGACAGAAAACAGGAAAACCTAACATCTGTCATAGGGAATATGTTAGAAGCTATTATTAAAGTTATAGTAAGGCACTTATATGAGGGGTGGCATGGGATGGTTGCCATATTTGCTGATGACACAAAGATAGATAGGGAAGGCAAATATGACGAACAGAGAAGCTACAAAAAGATATGGATATGTTAAGTGAGTCAAAGTGGGGCAAATATTTGGCAATTGGATTATAATGTTAGAAAATGAGAAATTGTCCATTTTGGCAGGAAAATAAGCAGCATACTATCTAAATGGTGAGATTACATAGCCTGAGGTGCAGGGGGATCTGGGTATTCTCATGCATGAATTAAAAGGCTAAAATGCAGGTACAGCAAGTAATTAGGAAAGCTAAAAGAATGTTATCATTCAGTGCGAGGGAATTGAATATAAATGTAGGGCTGTTATGTTTCAGTTGGAAGTCTCAACACCAGGTTAAAGTCCAACAGGTTCATTTGTAGTAAATGTCACTAGCTTTCAGAACTGGTTGCTTCTTCATCAGGTGGGTGGGAGTTCTGATCACAAACAGGGCATATAAAGACACAAACTCAATGTACATGAATAATAATTGGAATGTGACACTTTACAACTAATCAAGTCTTAAAAGGTACAATGTGAGTTGAGAAAGCATTAAGCACAGGTTTAAAAAGATGTGTATTGTTTCCAGACAGCAAAGTTATTGAGATTTTGCAAGTCCAGGCAAGTTGTGGGGGTTACAGATAGTGTGACATGAACCCAAGACCCCGATTGAGGCTGTCCTCATGTGCGCAGAACTTGGCTATCAATCTCTGTTCAGCGACTCTGTGCTGTCGTGTCTCGTGAAAGCCGCCTTAAAGAACGCTTACCTGAAGATCGGAGGCCGAATGCCCGTGACCGCTGAAGTGTTCCCCAACAGGAACAGAACACACTTGCCTGGTGATTGTTGAGCGGTGTTCATTCATCCGTTGTTGTAGGGTCGACAACAGATGAATGAACACCACCCAAGGCAAGACTGTTCTCTTCCTGCTGGGGAACACTTCAGCGGTCACGGGCATCGGGCCTCCAATCTTCAGGTAAGCGTTCTTCAAGGCAGCTTTCACAAGACACGACAGCGCAGAATCGCTGAACAGAGATTGATAGCCAAGTTCTGCACGAGGACGGCCTCAATAGGGATCTTGGGTTCATGTCACATTCTGTGCGTGGGGTCCTTAATTACACTGGCTGCTTTGCCAAAGCAGCAGAAAGTGTAGACAGAGTCATAAAAACACAAGAAATAGGAGCAGGAGTAAGCCATCTAGGCCCTCGAGCCTGCCCCGCCATTCAATAAGATCATGGCTGATCTGAAGTGGATCAGTTCCACTTTCCCACTTTCTCCCCATAACCCCTAATCCCCTTGCCTACCAAAAACCTATCTACCCGCGTCTTAGATATATTTAGCGGAGGTAGCCTCCACGACTTCAACGGGCAGAGAATTCCAGAGATTCACCACCCTTTGAGTGAAGAACATAGAACATAACAGCGCAGAACAGGCCCTTCGGCCCATGATGTTGCGCCAACCAGTTAAAAAAAAACAATGACCCACTAATCTAAACCAATCCCTTTTCGTCCATAAACCTATCCACGGATCTCTTAAACGCCCCCAAACTAGGTGCATTTACAACCGCAGCAGGCAGGGCATTCCAATCCCTCACCACCCTCTGGGTAAAGAACCTACCCCTGACATCCGTCCTATAACTACCCCCCCTTAATTTAAAGCCATGCCCCCTCGTGCTAGATTTCTCCATCAGAGGAAAAAGGCTATCACTATCCACCCTACCTAAACCTCTAATCATCTTATATGTTTCAATAAGATCCCCTCTTAGCCGCCTTCTTTCTAGCGAAAACAACCCTAAATCGCTCAGTCTCTCCTCATAGGACCTCCCCTCCATACCAGGCAACATCCTGGTAAACCTCCTCTGCACCCTCTCCAAAGCCTCCACATCCTTCCTGTAATGTGGGGACCAGAACTGCACACAGTACTCCAAGTGCGGCCGCACCAGAGTTGTGTACAGTTGCAACATGACGCTGCGACTCCTAAATTCAATCCCCCTACCAATAAACGCCAAGACACTGTATGCCTTCTTAACAACCTTATCTACTTGATTCCCAACTTTCAGGGATCTATGTACACATACACCTAGATCCCTCTGTTCATCCACACTATTCAAAGTCCTCCCGTTAGCCCTATACTCGACACATCTGTTATTCCTACCAAAGTGAATCACCTCACACTTCTCCGCATTAAACTCCATCCGCCACCTCTCGGCCCAGCTCTGCAACCTGTCTAAGTCTCCCTGCAAACTATGACACCCTTCCTCACAATCAACCACACCTCCGACTTTGGTGTCATCAGCAAATTTACTAATCCACCCAGCTATACCCTCATCCAGATCATTAATAAAAATTACAAACAGCAGTGGCCCCAAAACAGATCCCTGAGGCACACCACTCGTAACCAAACTCCATGACGAATATTTACCATCAACCACCACCCTCTGTCTCCTATCTGCTAGCCAATTCCTGATCCAATTTCCTAGACTAC
Organism: Carcharhinus amblyrhynchos; assembly: GCF_965287045.1. Lineage (NCBI taxonomy): Eukaryota > Metazoa > Chordata > Chondrichthyes > Carcharhiniformes > Carcharhinidae > Carcharhinus > Carcharhinus amblyrhynchos. The sequence goes on from NC_137346.1 coordinate 26,791,893, forward strand.
CCTCAATCCCATACATCTGCATTTTCTGCAGAAGCCTACCATGGTGAACCTTATTAAACGCCTTACTAAAATCCATATATACCACGTCAACTGCCTAACCCCCATCCACCTCTTTGGTCACTTTCTCAAAAAAGTCAATAAGGTTAGTAAGGCACGACCTACCCGCTACAAAACCATGCTGACTATCTCCAATCAATTCATTACTCTCCAAATAACTATAAATCCTATCCCTAATAATTTTTTCTAAAACTTTGCCCACAACAGAAGACTCACCGGTCTATAATTCCCGGGGAAGTCTCTGTTCCCCTTCTTAAACAATGGGACAACATTCACTATCCTCCAATCCTCCGGTACTATACCAGAGACCAACGACGACCTGAAGATCAGAGCCAGAGGCTCTGCAATCACCTCTCTTGCCTCCCAGAGAATCCTAGGGTAAATCCCATCCGGCCCAGGGGACTTATCTATTTTCAAACCCTCTAGAATATCCAGCACATCCCCCTTATCAACTGCAATACTGTCTATTTTACACCCCTGCAACCCAGTGTCCTCCTCAGCTATATTCATGTCCCCCTGCGTGAACACCGAAGAGAAATATTGGTTCAATGCCTCACCAATCTCTTCCGGTTCCACACACAATTTCCCTCTACTGTCTGTAACTGGCCCTAATCTTGCCCTAACCAACCTTCTGTTCTTGACATACCTATAGAACGCCTTAGGATTCTCCTTAATCCTATCTGCCAAAGTCTTCTCATGTCCTCTTTTAGCCCTTCTTAACTCACTCTTCAACTCCCTCCTAGCCAATCTAAAGCTTTCTAATGCACTACCTAGAAGAAGTTCCTCCTCAACTCCGTTCTAAACTGCCTGCCCCCCCACCCCCCCCCCCCCCCCCGTATCTTGAGGCTGTGCCCTCTAGTCCTGCTGTCCTTTGAGCAGGAAGAACCTCTCCACCTCTATCCTATCCATCCCCTTCATCACCTTATACGTCTCAATAAGATTCCCCCCTCATCCTTCTAAACTCCAACGAGTACAAGCCCAGTCTATTCAGCCTCTCTTCACAGTTCAGCCCCCTCAACTCCAGTATCAGCCTAGTGAACCTCCTCTGCACTCCCTCCAAGGCCAAAATATCCTTGTGCAAGTGTGGCGACCAAAACTGCACACAGTACTCCAGCTGCGGCCTCACTAGTGCCCTGTACAGTTGCAGCAAGACCTCCCTACTTTTATATTCAATCCCCCTTGCTATGAAGGCCAGCATCCGATTTGCCTTCCTGATCACCTGCTGCACCTGTAGGCTGGGTTTTTGTGACTCATGCAGAAGGACCCCCAGGTCCCTCTGCACCGTAGCATGCTGCAGCTTTTTGCCCTGCAAGTAGTAGTCCCTCCTACTATTATTCCTGCCAAAGTGGATAACCTCACACTTGCCAACATTGCATTCCATCTGCCAATGGAGTCAAATGGATGAGAGGCTGGTTTGCATGACAGATTGGGCTACATTCATGATGTTCTGTAGTTCCCTGCGGTCTTGGGCACAGCAAGAGCCATACCAAGCTGGTCAGCATTTATTGCCCATCCCTAGTTGCCCTTGAGGTGGTGGTGGTGAGCTGCCTTCTTGCTGCAGTCCATGTGTTATGGGTTGACCCACAACACCGTTAGGGAGAGAATTCCAGGATTTTGTCCCAGTGACAGAGGGAATGGTGATATATTTCCAAGTGTTAGGACTGAGAGTGGCTTGGAGGGGAACTTGAGGTGATGTTCCCATGTATCCGCTGCCTTTGTCTTTCCAGATGGAAGTGGTCATGGGTTTGGAAGGTGCTGCCTAAGGATCTTTCATGAATTGCTGCAATGCATCTTGTAGATAGTACACACTGCTGCTACTGGGTGTCGGTGGTGGAGGGACTGCATGTTTGTATTGTGGTGCTAACCAAGCAGGCTGCTCTGTCCTGAATGGTGTCAAGCTTCTTGAGTGTTGTTGCACATAAGAACAAGGAGCAGGAGTAGGCCAACTAGCCCTTCGAGCCTGCCCCGCCATTCAATAAGATCATGGCTGATCTGTCGTGGCTCAGCTCCACATTCCCGCCCTCTCCCCATAACCCTTAATCCCCTCTCTCATCAAAAACCCATCAACCCGCGTCTTAAAAATATTTAGCGAGGCAGCCTCCACCACTTCAACGGGCAGAGAATTCCAGAGATTCACTACCCTTTGAGTGAAGAAGTTCCTCCTCAACTCTGTTCTAAACCGCCCCCCCCCCTTTATCTTGAGGCTATGCCCCCTAGTCCTACTATCCTTTCTGAGCGGGAAGAGTCTCTCCACCTCTATCCTATCCATCCCATTCATCATCTTATACGTCTCAGCCATTGGAGGCAATGGGGAAGTATTCCATCACGGTCCTGACTTGTGCCTTGTAGATGGTGGATAGGCTCTGGGGAGTCAGGGGGTGAGTTACTTGCTGCAGTATTCCTAGCCTCTGGCATGCTCTTGTAGCTACTGTTTTTACCTGGCAAGTCCAGTTGAAGTTCTAGTCAATGATAACTCCAAGGTTGTTGACAGTGGGAGATGCAATCACAGAAACATCATTGAATATCAAGGAGCAGTGGTTAGAGTGTCTCTTATTGGTGATGATCATTGCCTGGCATTTGTGGCACAAACGTTACTTGCCACTTCTCCTGGATATTGTCCAGATCTTGTTGCATTTGAACATGGACTGCTTCAGTATCTGAGCAGTCACGAATGGTGAATATTTTGCAATCATTGGCAAACATCCCCACTCTGATCTTCTGACTGAGGGAAAGTCATTGATGAAATAGCTTTAGATGGTTGGGCCTAGGACACAACCCTGTGAGACTCCTGCAGAGATGTCCTGGAGCTGAGATGACCGACTCTCCACAACCACAGTTATCTTCCTATATTACAAACACGACTCCAACCAGCAGAAAGTTTGCCCCCTGACATCCATTGATTCCAGTTTTGCTAGGGCTTCTTGATGCCACACCCAATCAAATGCGGCCTTGATGTCAAAGGTTGTCACTCTCACCTCACCTCTAGAATTCAGCTCTTTCATCCATATTTGAACCAAGGCCATAAATGATGTCAGGAGCTGAGTGACCCCTGGTGAAACCTAAACTGGGTGTTACTGAGCAGGTTATTACTTAATAAGTGCTGCTTGATAGCACTGTTGATGATCCATCACTTTACTGATGATCGGGAGAGCAAACTGACTGGAGGGTAATTGGTCGGGTTGGATGTCCTGCTTTCTGCGTACAAGACACACGTGGGCAATTTTCCACAATGACAGGTAGATGCCAGTGTTGTAACTGTATTGGATGAGCTTGCCTAGGGGAGCAGCAAATTCACGTGTGCGGAACTTGGCTATCAGTCTCTGCTCAGCGACTCTGCACTGTCGTGTGTCGTGAAGGCCGCCTTGGAGAATGCTTACCCAAAGGTCAGAGGCTGAATGCCCATGACCACTGAAGTGTTCGCCAACAGGAAGGGAACAGTCTTGCCTGGTGATTTCTGCCAGCTTCCGCACACATGAGGATGGTCTCAACAGGGATCTTGGGTTCATGTCGCACCATCTGTAACCCCCGTGACTTGCCTGGGTTTGCAAAACCTCACTCACTGTACTGTCTGGAGACAATACACATCTCTTTAACCTGTGATCAGTGCTCCTTCCACACTCATTGTTAGCCAATTCAGGTCTTGAACAGCAGGTTAGGTGTAAAGATTCGCATTCTAATCAGTAATCTGTAAACCGTCTGTGCTTCATATGCTCTGTCTGAGGCCAGAACTCTCCATTCACCCGACGAAGGGGCTAACCTGAAAGCTAGTGAATTTACTATCAAATAACTCGGTTGGACTGAAACCTGGTGTTGTCAGACTTTTTACTGTGTTTACCCCAGTCCAACGCCGGCATATCCACATCATCACTTACAAGAGCATGCCAGAGGCTAGGAACACTGCAGCAAGTAACTCACCCCCTGACTCCCCAGAGCCTATCCACCATCTACAAGGCACAAGTCAGGACTGTGGTGGAATACTTCCCCACTTGCCTCAATGGCTGCAGCTACAACAACACTCAAGAAGTTTGACACCATTCAGGACAGAGCAGCCTGCTTGATTAGCACCTCCATTGTTGAGGATGGGGATATTTGTGGAGCTGCCTCCTCCAGCGAGTTGTTTAGCTGTCCACCATCATTCATGACTGAATGTGGCAGGACTGCAGAGCTTAGATCTGATCCGTTGGTTGTGGGATTGCTTAGCTCTGTCTACCACTTACTGCTAATGCCATTTGGCACGCACGTAATCCTGTTTGGTAGCTTCATCAGGTTGACACCTCGTTTTTAGGCATGCCTGGTGCTGCTCCTGGCATGCCCTCCTGCACTCTACCGTTGTAACCCTCCCGTCTCTTCTTTTTCAAATGCTTGTCTAGGTTTCCCTTAAAAGCATTTATACTATTCGCTTCAACCACTCACTATGGTTACAGGTTCCACGTTCTCACCACTCTTGGGTAAAGTAATATTTTCTGAATTTCTTCTTGGATTTCTTGGTGACCATCTTTTATTGATGTTCTCTTGTTATCCTCTTCCCCAAAAAAGAAAGCATTCTATCAAAACCCTTTATTATTTTAAAAGCTGTATTGGTCACCACTCAGTAAGCAACACAGCCCATTAATCCTTTCCTGATAATGGATACCAATGGATTTCTGATATTGTCTTGTAACTTTTCTTTGCATCTTGTCCAATGCCCTATATTTTTGTCTAAGCAATGTTTAAGCTGGCCATAAAACGAGCAAACCAGGCACTGGACTTTATTTCTACAAAAACAAAATTGAGCACAGGAAAAGTATGCTAAACCTGTATCAAACCTTGGTCCGTAACATAGTAAAACTTCCTACGATGCTTCACAGGAGCATTATTCGGCATTATGGGGGAGGGGTAATATCTCTTCAGACTGGTTCACCTTTCGCTGGTCCTTACCAGCATCCATTTGTGGTTCCAAGTAGTTGCTTGCATGCAACAGCAGATACACCCCAGCAAATCACCTTGACAGGGAGGCAAAAGCAAGTGAGGCTGGCGATGGGTCACCCCCTCGCTAAGTTAGAAGCTCTTGTATGAAGATGTGAGCAATTTTCTCCAGACATATAAACAAGCTATACCATTTCACATGACCTGTTTGAGGGCACTACTCAGAATCAGATGGCAAAACAAGGTTCCTAATACTAAGATTAGGCACGTCAACAACTCTCAACAATTTTTACAGTTGCACCATAGAAAATGCCCTTTCCAGTTGTATCACAGCTCAGTATGGCTCTAACCAAGACTACAAAAAACTACAAAGGGTTGTGAGTGCAGCCCAGTCCATCATGAAAAACAGCCTCTCATCCACTGACTCCTTCTATACTTCCAGTTGCCTCGGAAAAGCAGCCAGCACGAAGAAGGGAAAGGGTTAATGAATTTAATGCATTTTGTACCTAGCATATCACACAAACATAACCCTTCCTCGTGGCTGATCTTCTCAAGCTTATACTGCTCCTGGTATCAATATAAGTTATTTATTCATGTTTGTTTTCCTTACATGTTCATGTCTTTCATTCTTTAACTTTCATTTCCATAAAGACAGATAGTCAAATGTGAATGTTATTTTGCAGACATTGCAAACCTTATCTGTTTGTACTAACTGATCATTAAACAGTTGCAGATGGTAGATTGCGATACTGGCTTTTTGATAGGAGTCGTCCTGCTGAGACAGACAGTCGCGACCGCTCAAGTAACTTCAACGTAGAAGCTACTGAAGCTGCCGGAGAGGCTGTGAAGCGTGCCTGCGTCGTGACTGAAGCTGCCAGACAGGCTAAGAGTCCTGGTTGAAGCCGGGGGCTGTGTCCCGGCTGGAAGCAGAAACGTTGCGAGTTCTAACTGATACCAGTGTTTGCGTCGTGACTGGTGCTGAGAATCATGATGTATAAATATCCACTTGAATGTGTGTTCAACGAGAAGCCTGATAAGCCACTGTTAGAGGCCAGGTTTCTCCCAACAGCTTTTGGAATAAAATCTACTGTATTTTGACTCACTAACAGTCTTAGAGGTGTCTTTTACCTACAACACAGCATAATCAAGGACCCCTTTCTTCTTCTGCTGTGAAAAAGATACAAAAATCTGAGATCACGTACCAACTGGCTCAAGAGCAGCTTCTTTCCTACTGCCATAAGACATTTGAATGAACCCTCTAAATATTCAGCTGATCTTTATTTTAACTTCCCTAAAACTTGGCAGATGGAGTACAATGTGAGAAAATGTAGGATGTGGGAGGTCCTGGAGGTTCCTGGCCTCCCAGACATCCATATCTGTGCAGGGTGTGTTGAACTGCAGCTCCTAAGGGACTGTGGTTAGGGAACTGGAAGTGCAACTGCAGCTCGAGGACTTTGTCTGGTTAGAGAAAATGAAGAGGTGATTGACAGGAGCTACCGGCAGGTGGTCACACTGGGGCCACAGGAGGAAGGCAAGTGGGTAACAGTCAGGAAGGGGGAAGGGGGAGGGGGCGGAGGAAAGAGAAGGAGGAGACAGCCCACCTAGGGGAAGCAGCAGTGGCTGTGTCTCCGGAGCTGAGCCTGACCCAGTAGTTCAAAAAAGGGAAGGAAAGGAGGAAGGCAGCGTTAAATCGGGGACTCTATAGTGAGGGGGTCGGATAGGTGTTTTTGCAGATGCAGACGGATGGTGGTTTGCCTCCCTGGTGCCGAGATCCAGGATGTCTCTGGTCGCGTCCCAGAAATCCTGAAGGGGGAGGGAGAGGAGCCGGAGGTCATGGTACATATAGCTACCACTGACATAGGTAGGAAGAGGGAAGGTGTCATGAAAAGAGAATATAGGGAGTTAGGTAGACAGCTGAGAAGGAAGAACGCAGAGGTAGTAATCTCTGGATTGCTGCCTGTGCCATAGGAGAGTGAGCAGGAATGGAATGAGATGGAGGATGAATGCACGGCAGAGGGACTGGAGCAAGGGGCAGGAATTCAGGTTCCTGGATCATTGGGACGTCTTTATGGCAGGTGCAACGTGTACAAAAAAGACAGGTGGCACTTGAATCCCAGGGGACCAATATCTTGGTGGGAAGGTTGGCTAAGGCTGCTAGGGAGACTTTAAACTAGAAAAGTTGGGGGGGGTGGAAATCGAGATGAGGCGACTGAGACTGAGGAGGTTAGCTTGCAAATAGAGAAGGATTGTAGAGAGCGTAAGACGGAGAGTAGGCAGGTGATGGAGTAGGGGAGCGCTCAGACCAAAGGTCTGAGATGTGTCTATTTTAATGCCAGGAGTGTAGTGAATAAAGTGGATGAGCTTAGAGTGTGAATTGCTGCTTGGGGACGTGATGTGTTGGCCGTTACGGGGACGAGGGACTGTTGATCAGGGATACTGTCATGGCTGTAGAGAAAGTGGACGCTGTGGAGGGATTGTCTACGGAGTCTGCGGATGGAAGTTCGGAACAGGAAGGGGTCAGTAACTTTGTTGGGTGTTTTCTATAGGCTGCCCAATAGTAACAGGGATGTTGAGGCGCAGATAGGGAAACAGATCCTGAAGAGATGTAGTAATAACAGAGTTGTCAAGATGGGAGACTTTAATTTTTTAAACATAGATTGGAATATCCCTAGGGTAAGAGGTTTGGATGAGGAGGAGTTTGTTAGGTACGTTCAGGAGGGTTTCCTGACACAGTATGTGGATAAGCCTACGAGAGGAGAGGCTGTTCTTGATCTGGTACTGGCTAATGAACCTGGACAGGTGTCGGATCGCTTGGTGGGACAGCAATCATAATTCTACCTCCTTCACGATAGCATTGGAAAGAGATAGGATCAGGCAGGCTAGGAAACTGTTTATCTGGAGTAAAGGGAAATATGAAGCCACCAGGCAGGAAATTAGACAAGTAAATTGGAAGGAGGTGTACTTGGGGAAAAGTACCGAAGGAAGATGGCAGACTTTCAAGGAATGTTTGTCCGGAGCTCTGCAGGACAACGTTCCGGTGAGACAAGGAGATTTTGTTAAGTTACAGGAACCGGGGTGCACGAAGGTTCTAATGAACCTTGTCAGAAAGAAAAGAAAGGCGTACAGAAGGATCAGAGAGCGAAGCAATGTTAAGGATCTAGACGAGTATACAGGTTGTAGGAAGGAGCTTAAAAAGGAAATTAGGAGAGCCAGAAGGGGTCACAAGAAGGCCTTGGTGGGTAAGGTTAAAGAGTAAAGGCGTTCTAAAAGTATGTGAAGAGTAAAGGCGTTCTAAAAGTATGTGAAGAATAAAAGGCTGAGATGTGAAGGAATAGGACCTATAAAAGGTGAAGGGGGAAAAGTTTGTGTGGAACTGGTAGAAATGGCAGAGGTGTTTAATGAATACTTTACCTTTGTATTCATGGTGGAAAATGATCTGGGTGGTTGTACTGCAGGTTTGTGGCAGACTGAAAAGATTGAGTATGCGGAAGTTAAGAAAGAGGACGCGTTGGAACTTTTGAATTGCATCAAGATAGATAAGTTGCTGGGACCAGATGAGATATACCCCAGGTTGCTGTGGGACGCAAGGGAAGAGATTGCAGAGCCTCTGGCGATGATCTTTGCATCGTCGATGAAGACGGGAGAGGTTCCACAGGATTGCGGATGTGGTTCCTATATTCAAGGAAGGGAACAGGGAATAGCCCAGGAAATTACTGACCGGTGAGTCTAACCTCAGTGGTTGGTAAGTTGATGAAGAGGATCCTGAGGGACATGATTTAAGAACGTTTAGAGAAGTTTAGTATGATCAAAAGTAGTCAGCATGGCTTTGTCAAGGGCAGGTCGTGCCTTACAAGCCTGGTCGAGTTCTTTGAAAACGTGACTAAACACATCGACAAAGGAAGAGCAGTGGATGTGGTTTATATGGACTTCAGCAAGGCGGTCGATAAAGGTCCCCCACGTAAGACTCCTTGAGAAACTGAGAGGGCACGGGATCCAAGGGGCGGTTGCCTTGTGGATCCAGAACTGGCTTACCTGCAGAAGGCAGAGAGTGGTTGTGGATGGGTCTTTTTCTGCATGGAGGTCAGTCACCAGCAGAGTGCCCCAGGGACCTGTTCTGGGACCCTTGCTGTGTGTCATTTTCATAAATGACCTGGATGAGGAAGTGGAGGGATGGGTTGGTAAGTTTGCCAATGACACAAAGGTTGGTGGTGTTGTGGATAGTCTGGAGGGATGTCAGAAGTTGCAGCGAGACATAGATAGGATGCAAGACTGGGCGAAGTAGCAAATGGACTTCAACCCGAATAAACGTGTAGTGGTCCACTTTGGCAGGTCCAATGGGATGAAGGAGTATAATATCAAGGGTAAGACTCTTAGCAGTGTAGAGGAACAGAAGGACCTTGGGGTCCAGGTCCATAGGACTCTTAAAATCAGCCTCGCAGGTGGAGGAGATGGTCAAGAAGATGTATGGTGTACTAGCCTTCGTTAAATCGAGGGATTGAGTTTAGAAGTCGGGAGATAATGCTGCAGTTTTATAAGACCCTTGTCAGACCCCACTTGGAGTACTGTGCGCAGTTCTGGTCACCTCATTACAAGAAAGAGGTGGAAGCTATTGAAAGGGGGCAGAGGAGATTTACAAGGATGTTGCCTGGATTGGGTGGCATGCCTTATGAGGATAGGCTGAAGGAGCTTGGTCTTTTCTCCCTGGAGAGACGAAAGATGAGAGGTGGCCTGATAGAGGTTTAAGATGCTGAGAGGTGTAGATCGGGTGGATTCTCAGAGGCTATTTCCCAGGGCTGAAATGGTCGTTATGGAGAGGATCCAGGTTTAAGGTGCTGGGGAGTAGGTACAGAAGAGATGTCAGGGGTAAGTTTTTCACTCAGAGGGTGGTAGGTGGAGTGGAATCGGCTGCTGTTGGTGGCGGTAGTGGAGGCGAACTTGTTGGGATCTTTTAAGAGACTTCCGGATGAGTACATGGAATTTAATGGGATTGAGGGTTACAGATAGGCCTAGTAGGTAGGGATATGATCGACGCAACTTGTGGGCCAAAGGACCTGTTTGCGTTGTAGTGGTCTATATAAACTTGTCCATACTGGGAGGAAGAATAGAAAAGCAATCTATTTAAATAAAGATAGATTGCAGCACTCCGCAGTAGAGGGACCTGGGTACTGACATGTAAATCGCAAAGTTAGTATGCAGGTACAGCAAGTGATTAGGAAGGTAAAGGGAATGTTGTTGTTTATTGCAAGCTGAATGAAATATAAAAGTAGGAAAGTGTTGCAGTAGTGTTTACAATTTTGGTTCCCCTACTTGAGGAAGGATGTAATGTAGAAGCAGTTCAGAGAACTGGACTGATTCTTGGGATGAAAGGGTTGTCTTACAAGGGAAGGTTAAACAGTTGAGCCACTATCCACTGGAGTTCAGAACAATGGGTGGCAATCTTATTGAAACAAGCAAGATTTTGTGAAGGCATGACAGGTGGAAAATGACAGGTTGTTTCACCTTATGGGAGAGAATACAACTATGGAACTCAGTTTAAAAAATAAACCATCTTCCATTTAAGACAGACTCAGAGGCTATGTCAGGTAGATTCTTGATCAACTAGAGAGGCAAAGATTATGGGAGTAAACAAAAAAGTAGAATTGAAACCACAGTCAAATCAGTCATGATCTTAACAAATGGGGGGAGCAGGCTCAAGAGTCTGAATGACCAGCTTTTGCTCCTAATTCACATTTCCTATATAATGCAGCCATGAGTTTTATTACAATAAGGATTCGGCCATAAAGTGAGGAGGGGGCGGTGGCTGCCTTCAATATTATACCGCAATTCTACATCAGAAACACAGGTAAGGAGGATTTTATAATAACAATATGCTAGAGATATTCTTCTCTGTCAGAAATGTTGCTCTCAACAACTTTTCAGAGCCGATTCAGTTTCTTTACAGCCCTTTTCAGTTATTGACACTCACATCAATCATGTTCCTCCAAAATTCTGTCCTTCCCGATAACAGTGGCTCAGGATGGGCCAAACCAGCATTGTTGATGCACACATCCACGCCCTGGTGTAGTGTCTTGATGGCAGAAAACATAGAGAGGATCTCTTCCTCACTGGTTACGTCACACTTGTATGGGACCAAGGTACCTGTGTAGCCAGCACTCTCACACTCCGCTGCTAGTTTCTGAAAGGAAAAAAAAGGTTATGCAAAGTTAAGCTTTTGCCCCCTCCCAACCCTTACACTTTGTTCGATAAATCTGAATGAAAAGGTAGGGAAAGGATTCAAATATGATTTCCCATTGTCATAGAGACAAGTTAAAAGTTTATTTATTCGTCACAAATAAGCTTACAGCAACACTGCAATGAAGTTACTGTGAAAATCTCCTAGTCGCCACACTCCAGTACCTGTCTGGGTACACAGAGGGAGAACTTAACATGGCCAATACACCTAACTACCATGTCTTTCGGACTGTAGGTGGAAATTGGAGTACCCGTTGGAAACCCATGCAGACATACGGAGAACGTGCAAACTCCACACAAGCCACAAATCAAACCCAGGTTCCTGGCATTGTGAGGCAGCAGTGCTAACCACTGTACCACCATACTGCCCAAGACATGTTTTACGTCAAATAATGATTTTTAATCCTCTAGATGCAAACACAAACTGAATTTTTAAAAATCAGATTAAAAAGTGAGCACAGCCAAGGTGGCCAACTAATCTGTGTTACTTTACACCCCACATTCCAACCTCAATAAGATGGAGATGGCATGTCGAGGTACCCAAAGCGAATTATCTCAGGAATGGGAGTTAACTATATTCCCTGTTCAATTAACATAACTTCCAAGTACCCAACTGAGTGGAGGCAAGCCATCAAACCAAATGCCTTGAACAGTGGGACCCCTGGCTAAGGGGGAATTCCAAGCCCTGATCCAATCAAGTTATAATTGGAATACATGTTCCTGTTGGAGAGAACGGTCACAAGACAAACCAATTCTTTGTAGGTTTTCAGCAGAAGAGTCCAAGCAGCTGATGGAGACATCCTTCTTCCATCTCTCCATCCAACTTGCCAGCTTTTGGGCCCTGATTGCTGTTGTTCAACTCTCTTTACATGTACATTAGGGAGAGATTTTAAAGGAACTCAACTCCACTGCTATATCGCAGTAAGAACAGACAGGTCATCCATCTAAGCTTTTAAACTATTTCAATGTTGAGAGCAGAAAACCACACAAAATAAAAAGGACACAACAAGATCAGCAAGGCTAGCAGATTAAGCCTGAAGCGAAAGTTGCCAACCACGAGCTGCAAATTCCTCTTAACATTTATGGATTCTATTTTATCCAACTTATTCTTCCCTGCTCTGTATTTGAGAGTGTGAACTTCAGATGTGCACACCTGAAAGGTGCATAATTTATTATTTTACTTAGATGACTAAAGAGGTTCACTTTATTAAACTCAAGAAAACCTGTCCGGCTGGTTCTTTTAATGACCCACAGCCCGTAAACCTTTAAGTACTCATTAAATTGGCAAGTATATCCTTGTCCGAGGCAAAATAAACATGTCAGATAACCATGACCACTTCTCTCCTGATCATAACACCATTAGGATGCTGCAATCTCTGTTGACCTTGAAGGAAATACTCTTTAAAATAATGAAAAACTGGGGGGTGCATAGAGAATCAGCACTAGGAAAGAGCGCATACAACCCGACTCTCTGGTTTCTCAGGCAAGGATTAGCACATAACATGCAATCTGACAAACTTGCAATAAATAGTTAAAGTTTGCACCACTTAAAGGTAGCTTGACATGCGACTGTCCTCTTCAACTCATTTCAAATCCACTGCAGATTGAAGAAGTGAAAGCCTATTCCGTCTGCTGGCTTTCTGGGCCCACACGAAGGGGGCGCGGTTTGAGCAGTCAGGGAGCAAGGGCCTACAGAATGCATTAGTTCCCAATTCAACAACCTTATTCAGAGAGATGACAGGGTACCTGACACAGTGTTAGGATAGGAAAACGGTCATAACGCCACGGCTCTTAAGTTAGGGCTGCTACAATAGAGGGAGCTTCATTCTACTTCCAACCTTGTTACATTTGAGCAGGTACTCGATTCTGCCTTTGAATGCTCAAATTGGAAAAACAGTCCAACGATCACCACTAACACCCCTCGCAATGAAGACACAATCAGAAAATAAAAATAGCAAAATTATACCTGCTTTGAACTGGATTAGAATTGATCAAAGCTCATGAAAATGTGCCTCAGTAAAGAGGCAGCATCTTTAGAAAAGGAGGCAAACAGAAAGAGATGGCAATCAGATGGCCATTTTGCATGTGATGAGCAAGACGCAATGACTAATTTAAGAGCAATAAGCTGTGGATGCTGCAATCTGAAACAAAAACAGAAAACGCTGGAAAATCTCAGCAGGTCTGACAGCATCTGTGAAGAGAAAACAGAACCAAAATAGAGTCAGGGTGACACTTAACGACTTAGTCCTTCTCCTACGCCTTTTAAAGAAAATTGCATGGCACGGTGGCCAAGTGGTTAACACTGTTGCCTCTCGGCGCCAAGGACCTGGGTTTGATTCCCAGTTTGAGTCACTGTCCGCACATTCTCCGTATCTGCACGGGTTTCCTCCAGTTTCCTCCCACAGTCCAAGATGTGCAGGTTGACCATGCTAAATTGCCTCTTAGTGTCGGGGGATCAGCTAGGGTAAATGCATGAGGTTATGGGGAAAGGGCTTGGGTGGGATTGTGGTCACTGCAGACTCAATGGGCCAAATGGCCTCCTTCTGCACTGTAGATTCTACGCTTCTATGAAAATGACACCTTTAGCTAACAAAAATGAGGAAACAGATCGGAACTGGTTCAATCCTTCATGTTAAGCATTTATAAATTTCCACTTTCATGCTGTCCATAATCAAGAGAAGAAACTCAAAAGATAAGGCCCACTGTACAGAACATCAAATCTAAAAGCACAAAATTGTAGGTGTTCATTTTCTGCTGCTATCTGTAACATTACGGGCAGCAGCATGGAACAGAAATGAAACTTTGAGGTTGAAAATACCTGAGGTTTTCAAATATTCCTAGCTCATCAGAACCTTCAGAATCCAAATTAGTTGTCCTGTTATTATTTTGGTCAGTGATTAAACAGCAAGTTTGTATTTGCACCAGAAACAATTATAAACACTTTTCTACCTTTCACCCTCTCCGCACGATCAAACTCCAACTACTTGAACCACCACTATTTGAACAAAATACTAAATATTATACCTAAAATAGGATGACAACAGGAGGCAATATAGAAGTAATACACATAAATTCTTTGTTCCTTTCATTTGCACTTGTTACCATACAAGAACAATATCTATTCATCTAGATGTTCAATCAAATGTCTACTGTTGGGGTGACTCAATAAGCAACAAAAGTTTATTTTTTCAGCAGAATTAAACAACTATATTAAACAGTGGTTTATCAGGAGATTTAAAATTTCATACTATTCTCATTTATGATGTATATTTGCATCTGTGTACACTCTTCTCATTTGCCAAAGGGGCACAGAGCAAAGCGATTTCTTGCAGGCTGTGCTCAGTATACCTTTTAATTTTATCTTTTATTCTTGTTCTAAAGCTTCTAAAACTTTATTCTAACTCTTTTAAACTCTCTAACAAAGCTTCAATGCAATTTCTTACAGATTTGGCAGCATTAAGTTGACCTTTCTCTACACCCTAGCTACGACTGTAACACTACATTCTGCACTCTCTAGTTTCCTTCTTGAAGGATGGTATGCTTTGTCTGCATAGCATGCAAGAAACAATACTTTTCACTATATGTTAATACATGCGACAATAACGAATCAGATCAAAATATCAGTTTGTAAGATGTGTGTTATGTGCATGCTATGAGTGCAATCAAAAGGCTAGACTACATCGTTGCATACAATACCACCCAGTCTACATGAGGAATTTTGCTGGGAGTCCTTACAGGAATGGAAGTTGCTTTGAATCATTTTTAACTGCAACGTGAGGGGCCCATTTCTATAAGGGCCCCATACTGTAAACACTTGAGACTGTGCTCCAAAAAAGTAATTCACTGCATCAGACACAGAGCATGTTAAGTACTTATACTTTTGGAGTGGCACGGTGGCACAAGGTTAGCACTGCTGCCCTCACAGTGCCAGTTTTGATTCCCAACTTGGGTCACTGTGTGGAGTTTGCACATTCTCCCCATGTCTGCATGGGGTTCCCCTGGGTGCTCCAGTTTCCTCCCACAGTCCAAAGCTGTGCAGGTTAGGTGGACTGGCCATGTTAAATTCTCCCATAGTGTCAGGGAGACTAGCTAGGTAATGCATGACGTTATGCGAATAGGGCCTGGGTGGAATTGTGATTGGTGCAGAATCGATGGGTTGAATGGCCTCCTTCTGCATTGTAGGATTCTATGAAATACAACTACTGATGATTTGAATTAATAATATAACATTGCTCTTATGCCAGTCGTTTCCTATACTTAACACATCTTAAAACTTGTTCTTGAATTTGCATTTGCACTTATTCCTCTGCAAAACTAGTTTCTACTTGCCACAAGTTGACCCCGGTAATGGACCTTCACATTTTGAAGTTCAATTAGGGTAAAAATTAACTTGTTTTGTGACGTATTGCTTGCATCGTCTACACAGTCTAAAGCAGCTTTTACATTGAAAACAAGTGGCAAAATCAATGGAAAGATCTGTGCAGTTGGGTGCCAAACATAGCTGAACCAGATGTTAGCGAAAAAAGATTTAAACCTAGCAAATAAGATCCAAAAAAAATCCAACCAATTTTTCCAGATTGCCACACTACATATTTCCAGTAGTCATGACATTGTGACACAACATAGCTCACTAGCCAGCAGAGCTCACAAGACTGATAATAACAATATTTCTTGGCATGCTTACTGCAGCAAAGTAAATTAATATTATGACACTTGATCTTCACATCTGTAGGTTGACCAGTCACAGCAAACATCTGTATGCAATGAAAGTCACAGCTTTGTAACTGCCTTCCACCAACACTGGTTACACTCCAAATGTAAG
The DNA here is from genome assembly GCF_965287045.1 of Carcharhinus amblyrhynchos. Lineage (NCBI taxonomy): Eukaryota > Metazoa > Chordata > Chondrichthyes > Carcharhiniformes > Carcharhinidae > Carcharhinus > Carcharhinus amblyrhynchos. The sequence goes on from NC_137346.1 coordinate 26,807,908, forward strand.
CAAAGAACTACGCGTGAGGCATTCTCCCAGGTTAAACAGCTACAGAAACAAATATTCGCTTAAAAAAAGCAACAATGCAGCAAATCAGTCATTTCTTCACCATTCTGTGCCATGGAGTACTACAATAAGATTACACAGCCTCATACTTGAGACTTCCCAAAAGTTCTGATTCTCATTGCCATGACATCCAGGGAAAGCATTGAAGAAATACACACTGCTACAGACATCAAACTGAAGAACACTGGAAATCACCTATCGCACAAAAAGGGGGAAGATCTTAATAATAGCATTAGATTCACTTTTTAAAAATCCAGTACAGATTACATTTAAGACACAAACTTATTAAGGAATGAAACGTAACAAAAGAACTCAAACAACAAATGTTTGGTAATCTACACCCACAAAATGACCTATGCTGACCCCAACAGTCACACTTGGCTTTTAGGAGATCTGGTTTGGAGCTTTGCTATTTAACGTGAACACAGGGAGCAACAGGCTGATGGTAATGGCTACATTTCAAACCTAAAAGTTACATTCCTAGCCAAATTTTGTCTCCAAGAATAAAACAGTGCAGGCCAACTTAAGAAGTTATTGACATAGGGCTCTGTACTTAGCTGGTGAGTCACTGAGTTGTAAGAAACAAGTTTAGTCCGGTTTTTAAAACACAGACGTTTTACTGTGTTGTTACGAGCCCAGTTGAAGTTATAATTGGATGGGAAGATCCCGGAGTGGAATCCTGGCTCAAAAGACTAACTTTTACTATTTGTTTTAATTAAATGTCGCAGATCTGTTAATTATTTTTAAACAAAAAACACATTAAACATGAAAAAAATTGGACTATATAAAACACTCCATAATCCCCACCCTTCAGTTTAACAAATACACACACGTTTTAAGATTAACGCAGATGACAGGTTTCACTTGCAATGCGAAGGAGCAAAGCAAGAAAATTATCTGGGTATCAATGCAAATTATTATATAATCAATAATGATTCAGACCATACCAGCATATTGTTTGTTGTCTCTCTCAAAATCTGTGTCCAGAGTAGTCCAGCAAATGACTGGAAGATGATTGAAGCACAAGTGGGTTACAGCTGATTCTGCTGGTTTATTAGGTTATTAATATCCTACTCCAAATTTACAGTGAATTACTCCTGTAAATGTTTAGAAAATGCTTAAATTATGCAACGAAGGGTAAATTTAGGCAAGTTCATGTATATAAAAGAGAACTAAAGTCCTGCTTGTACTAACGAATTTAAAAAGTTTCATCCTTCATTAATTTTTGATGTAGCCAAGGAAAATGTACTGTTACCGTCCCTATCAAAAGCCAGGGATTAAATAGTGGGGAAAACAAGCATTTCATTTTCTCTCAATCATAAATGTCAGCTTAATTTAGTTGGTTGTACTCTCACCTAACTCAAGAGGTTGTCGGTTCAAGCCCCACTTTAGAGCAAACCAGTCATCCAATACTGAAGCAAACATAAATAGGCTAGGAAAATGGACCAAAATTTGGCAGATAGAGTTTAATGCGGATGAGTGTGAGATTGTCCATTTTGGAAGAAAAAAATAGAAAGACAAATCAAGTGCAAAGCAGATTCAAAACGTGTTCAGGCAGAGAGATCTGAATCTCTATGTTCATGAAATGCAGAAGTAGTAATGTAGGTGCAGCATGTAATAAAAAAGGCAAATGGGATGTTGGCATTTATTGCAAAAGGTACAGGAGTATAAAAAGTAGAGAAGTGTTGCAATCGTATAGGGTGTTGGTGAGACGACATCTGGAGTATTGTGTCCAGTTTTGGGCTCCTGATTTGACAAAGAATGCGATGGCACTGGAGGCAGTTCAGAAGAGGTTCACCAGATTGATTCTGGGATGACATAGGAAGAGATTAAACAGTTTGGGCTTATACTTGCTGGAGTTTAGAAGGATGAAGGGATCTGATCTAAGTATATAAAATTTTACAAAGAATTGATAAAGTAAGTGTAGATCAAATGTTTCCTCTTGTGGGGCAATCTTGAACAAAAAGGTCAAAGGTAGTTTGCAAGGCAGTTGATTTAAAACTGAGATGAGGAGGAACTCCAAATTCACCAACACAAAAGGGTGGTGAATTTGTGGAACTCATTGCCCCATAGTGTGGTGGAGTTTAAATTGTTGAATAGTTTCAAGGAGGAGATAGGTAAGGGGATTATGGAGAACAGGTGGGGAGGTGGATTTGAGACCAGGGAGAGATCAGCCATGATCTAACTGAATGGCAGAGCGGGCTCAAAAGGGCTGAATTTGCCTACTTCTGCTTCTAATTCTCATGTTGTTAAAGTTTTAAGGCACAATTTGAAAAACAACAAAATGTTTGCCCAATTGTCATGAAGATGTGCTTTATGCCAAACAAACAATCTTAAATCCACCAAGTGGAAACATGGATTGATATTTATACTTTGATAAAAGTAACTTGAACTCAGCCAAGACATCCATCTAATATGCATTACTATGTATCACATATTCACATCTTATTTGAATGCAACCAGGAGTTCTGCAAGAAAAACTTCAGACACCATGGATTAAAGCCAGCTGTCACCAACTTACTTTTTTTAAAATGGACTCAAATTTAACCAACTTATCCTTCTCCACTCTTATAATTTGTGGGTGTGTGTGCGCAAGAATGTGTGTAAGTGAGAAAGTTGGTGCATATTATTTTTACTTAGACCATTTTACATTAAACTCAAGAAAACTTGCCCAATTATTTTATGATCATGGCACATTAAAAGTTAACTACTCACTGAGTTAGTGAATATAATCTTTCAAAACAAAGGCCAAAAATAATTGTTGGGATCAAACAGGGAGAGCGCAAAAAGGCCATTCAACCCTTCTTGACCTGATCCTAACACCACCTAATGTACCTTACAAATCAAAATTGTGATAAATAATTTTACTGGTTACTAATTTCAATATGATTTGATGTTTAAAATATTATTTCACGAGAGGTGGGTATCACTAGTTTGGCCAGCACTTATTACTCATCCCCAATTGCTCTCAAGGAGGTCGGGGCAAGCAGCCTTTTTGAATTGCTGTAATCTATGTGGTGTAGGTATTAGGAAGGGAGTTTCAGGATTTTGGCAGCAGCATCAATGAAGGAACAGCAATATAATTCCAAGCCAAGATGGTATCTGGCTTGAAGGGAAACTTGGAGGTAATGTTCCTATGCATCTGCTGCGCTTGTCCTTCTAGGTGCTGGAGGCTGCAGATTTGAAGGAATCTTGGTGAGACGTACACACATTACTTGTGGATGGTACACACATTACTACCACTGTGCACTGATGGTAGAGGGAGTTAACATTGAAACTGGTTGTTGGAGTGCCCCTTAGTGTCAGGGGAACTGGCAGGGTAAATACATGGGGTTACGGAGATGGGGGCCTGGGTGGGATAGTTGTCGGTTTAGGTTTGATGGGCTGAATGGTCTCCTCCGGCCTGTAGAAATTCTGATATGTAATTTACTGTGTATACAAAGTACTTGGGAATTGTGATCAGGTACTATACGTAAACAAAAGTTTTTTTTTTGAAACTTTGCATGGTCCCTTGATATAATGGGATCTAATACATGCAAGGGCTCTGGTTATGTCCATCTGGGAACTGTAATAAACAGAAATTCCTCACTTCTTATTCTGCTTCCAAATCCCTTTCTGTCTACTCAATACCTTTTTGTTTTCAAAATTATAGTAAAAACATTTGCGTACTGACATGCATTCCCTCACAGGAAAGTATTACGGAATATCCCAGTGTGTATCTAGAGTTAACCCAATCTTCTGTGCTTTAAAGTGATGATCTAATCAATATGTAATCTCTATAAAGTGGTAGGTGAGGTGCACCAGTCACATCCCAGGTGATTTGTATAGAACCTGATCAGGAACAAGCACAAGGCAAGATTCAAAACTAAGCAGAAGGATTGGTTCGCTTGATGATAGTATAGTTTCCAAAGGTGATTCAATCTAAATAAATAACCACCAGAAACTATAATTCATTATGTCTTTCTTCCGTGGTCAAAAAGGCTACCTATACTCATTTGTGTGTTTACAAATGGGCACGAGCAAAAGATTTGAAGGTTGTCTGTATAACGGTATCGAAATGATGCAACTGCAAAAGAGACTTTTTGCAGAATATTGCTAATAAAGAATAAAAAGAAAATTACTATAAACCAGTTCCAGGATATTTTATTTCTAGGTCCTCCTTGTATTAAAAGTAATACACATCTTACAGAACTGATCAATGTGCAATAAAGATTGGTACATTTCTCCCCAAATAATATTTCTGAAGAGAGCAAAAATATATATCTTTTTTTAAAAGGATTTAGTCTCAGTGGCAGCCAGATTACATATATGAAATGATCTTTCATAATAAATTCTAGATTGAGACAGCCTGAAATAAGCCGATGAGACAATAGCTGTGGAAATGCATTTCATGGCTGTTTTGGGACAGCATTTATTAATCTTTCTGGTGCTGTAATTTGCATCACTTTACAGAGCATTCTCATTTTAAAAGCCTTGGGGACCCATTGGTAATGAAATACACTAGCTTGTCTATGATTCGCAACAGTCACTATGACAGCTTCAGACATGGGGTGATGATCACATGATGTCTCACTTATGAAGCATCTAGACGGAGGCCAATGGTAATTACAGGCCCAGAAGCAGTACTCTTAGAATCACAGAACAGTCCAGCAATACAGCAGCTCTCTCTTACCAGCTACAATATTCCTCTCCAATTTAACGTAGTTAATTCAGTTTAGGGAACTCTTTAAATTGGATTGTGAAAACATGAATCTTCAAATATTTATACCAAACGTATTTTACATATAGCAAATATACCTTTCAGCAATCCTAGACATAAAGTTACAACTGTGCATTTCACTGGTTTACCAACATGGCAGTGCAACACTTTCATATTTGGATGAGTCTGTAACTTAAAACAGAAATCTGCAAGGAAACACATTTCTTAATGCTGATGCACGTGCGCAACTCATAACATGAACATCATTCATATTGTCTGTTTGATATTTGGTTCTTCCAGGCATCTTTTCTCTCCATGGTATGAGTGATTCTTTAAAACATTTTCTTCCCTCTCTATTTTTGGTCATTAGAAATGGGGACTAACTTAATAACTTGGAGGGCATTGGTTATGAGTACAGGTTGGAGGAACCTGGTTTGTTCTAATTGGAACAACAGAGGTTGAGGGGCGAACTGATATAAAAGTCTACAAGATTATGGACAGAGTGGACAATCAGAAGCTTTTTCCCAGGGTGGAAGAGTCAATTACTCGGGGCATAGATTTAAGTGCGAGAGGCAAGGTTTAAAGGAGATATACAAGGCAAGTTGTTTCACAGAGGGTGGTGGTGCCTGGAACTCGCTGCCAGGGGAGGTAGTGGAAGCAGATACGATAATGACTTTTTGGGGTGTCTCGACAAATACAATAGGATGGGAATAGAGGGATCTGGTCCCCGGAAGGATAGGGGGCTTTAGTTCAGTCAGGCTGCATGGTCAGTGCAGGTTTGGAGGGCCAAAGGGCCTGTTCCCATGCTGTAATTTTCTTTGTCCTTTAACAATTTTACAACTTAGCTACTAGTTGAGAACAGAAAAAGACTATGCAGCTTTCAATAAACATACTATAAATTTTAAAAAGATTTTTAAACTGGAGTTTTCTTAACTTCATTGTTTTTTTTTGAAAAGTCTTGTGGATAGTGAAGCTAGATGCTGTGAAAGGTAATTTGCACCCAAAAGGGTTACAGACAAGTGCCCAAGATAGGTACAGGTGCAGGACAAAGTCATAATCAGCCCTGAAACCAGCCAATACAGGGCAGTAAATTTTAGTATTGTCAAATACAGAGTTCTGGGTCATGGACAGATATAAAAGTACAAGCCAGAAAGAAATACCAAAAGATGTCTCTCTCTCACTCATCAACTGAATCCTTTTATCTTGCAGCCCATCTCTAGATATGGGCTAGAGGAAGGCTGTTCTCTAGCATAGACATATGATAAGAATAAAAGATATAGAAGTATAATGAGCAATTTTATTAGACATTGGACTATGACATTTATTGTGATATCTCCGTTCTTTGGAATGATTACAACTGCTGCATTAAGAGCTTTTAAATCAAAAACTCACTTGCAATGGTAAGTAGTTCAATGTTGACGCTGCAGGTTACATCCTGTTAGACACAAAGAATTAGTGACGGTTTCAATCTAACCTTTGTCCCATGCATTTATAAATGACTACTACTATCACATACTATTTCCTGTACAAATATGGAATTTGGAACCAGGCAATAATCAAGAGCTGGTACAGCTATTGAATAACTCTAGTAGACTTAAGACTGAGCTGTTCAATTAATCGCATTTGCAAGCAAATTCCGGACAAAATAGATGGAAACCGACTTGTAAGAGGTATTAATCTTGAAAATCATGACTATTTGAAACAAGTGGAAGTGGGACTTTCAATATCAGACCATTAAGTATTATAATTTTATATCCCTAATTGGTTCTAATCTTTCTTTTAGCACTCCTTTTTATGTGCTTATAAACTAATTATTTCCACTCTGGATTGTACCTTGGTCAATCTAAACCTTATGTTACAACGGTCATTGCCCCCTAAATATTCTCCCATTGTCATCTGATTTACTTGGGTCAACTGATTTCCCAGAATCAGATCCAGCAGTGCCTGACCTCTCTTAGGACGAGAAGCACACTGCAAACATTATTCTGTTTTGTCTTGTATTCCTTTCTGACAATGGGAACTAGCAATGTGAAAACTCCAATTGATTTGCTGTCTTCAATAAATTCAGCCAATTATTTCCTTGTGTTCTTTGTTATGGCTCTTTTGAACAAAGAATTAACTGATCCAAGTTTAATTGAACAACTGATCAAAGGTTATGTCCAGAGGTATGTTGGCTCCTTCCTTAAACCTACATTCTGAAAATTATTTAGAACTGTGATAACAGATTTTATTCAAAATTATAAAAGCAAAGATAATGAAGAGTCATCCGGACTTGAAATGTTGGCTCTATTCTCTCTCCACAGATGCTGTCAGACCTCAGACTTTCCAACATATTCTGTTTATTCAAATTATGCTGGTGCATGTTGTTCCTTTTTGTTTTTACCAGATAGCTAGATTGATGTGTTTGCGCATATCCTCGAATGCTATTTTAAATCAATCCCTAAAACATTTGCAGCACAGAAGAAAGAAATTTTACGTGATATGCTGATGAGTGTGCTGCCAGAGGAAACTCAGGCAGTTGTTCTTAAGTCTGGCCTCCCTAAAATTGGAGTTTCAGTAACCCGTCCTGCTATCCTATATATATTTTAGCTCGGTTTCAGAGATATTTTGGCCATGATACGCTTTATATTGAATAAGGGGAGGCAGGATAAATAGGTGTGGTATTAAATGAGTACTTTGCATCTGTCAAAGGAGAAAATTCTATCAGGTAAGATAGAAAGGTAACCGGTACACTTGAAGAATTTAAAATTGAGAAGGATGGGGTTTTAGAATGACTATCTTTACTTAAAATAAGATACCAGGACCAGATGAGATGTATTCGAGATTATGAAGGAAAAGAGAGTGGAAATTGCACAAACCCTCGTGATAATCTTCCAATCTTCCTTAGACATAAGGGCGGTACCAGAGAAGTGGAAAACTGTGAATGTTACCCAGTTGTTCAAAAGGCAACAGACCAGTCAGTCGTCTTCACTGGTAGGGAAACTTCTGGAAATTATAATTCAGGATAAAATGAATCGCCACTTAAGAAGGAAGGATAATTAAGGAAAACCCAGCATGGATTCATTGAGGGAAAATAACGTTCAATTAACCTGGTGTAGTGTTTTAGAAGAGGTAACAGAAAAGGTTGACAATGCAATGCAGTTGACATGGTATATATATGGATTTTCAAAATCATTTGTTACAGTATCACACGACGTGGATATGCCGGCATTGGACTGGGGTAAACACAGTAAAAAGTCTGACAACACCAGGTTTAAGTCCAACCGATTTATTTGATAGTAAACTCACTAGCTTTCGAGGTTTCCCTCTTCTTCAGGTGAATGGAGAGTTCTGGCCTCAGACAGAGCATATAAAGCACAGACATAATCTGCTCTGTCCGAGGCCAGAACTCTCCATTCACCTGAAGAAGAGGGAAACCTCGAAAGCTAGTGAGTTTACTATCAAATAAATCGGTTGGACTTAAACCTGGTGTTGTCAGACTTTTTAACAGTATCACACAACAGACTTGAAAGCAAAATTCCAGCTCATGGAAAAAAGGGGAAAGTGGGCACTTAGATTTTTAAAAATGGCTGAGTAGTGATAAATGGCTGCTTTTCAGATTGGAGGAGGGTTTGTAGTGGAGTTCCCCAGAGGCAATTGTTGACATCCTGGTTCTTAATGATATGTTAATGACCTAAATTGTGGTGTTTAGGGCATGACTTCACATTTTGCAGAAGATATGAAAATTAGAAATGTTATCAATTGTGAGGAGGTTCATCTTGAACCTCAAAAGAACAGACATATTAGTGGATTGGGCAGACAAGTGACAGATGAAGTTCAATGCAGAGATGTAGGAGGTGATTCATTTTGGTAGGAACACAAAATGGGGGGTGGGGGGCAGTATTAAACAAAGGGAGAAACTCTAAAAGGAGGTGCAAGAACAGAGGGACACCTATGTATATGTACATAAGTAATTGAAAATGACAGGGCATATTGAGAGTAGTTAATAAAGCATATGGTATCTTATGCTTTATTTATAGGGACATTGAATACAAGAGTAAGGAGATCATACTGACCTTGATAAGACACTACTGAGGCCTCATCTGGAGTACTACATCTGATTTGAGGATGAAGTATGCAAAGCTATTTCATAAGGTACAGAACAGACTCCAGGGATAAAGTGGTACAGAAGAGACTCCAGGGATTAAAAACTGTAGTCATGAGGATAGGTTGGAGGGATTGGGACTGTTTTCCTGAGAGGAAAAAAAAAGGGTGAAAGGAGACTTGACAGAGGTATTCAAGGTCCTGAGGTGTGTGGATAGGGTAAATAGCAAAAGAAAACTGTCCCCACCCTTTAATAACCATTGAAATTATTGCCAATATTTTCCAACCGATGGAATCAATTTCAACAATGTGATTGAGGCCAATGGTTTAGCTTGTCAACACCAAAACATTTGAATTTGCAATCAGACTACCTCTATTGTTTACTCTTGCTGCAGATCCTTGGCAAAAGTTACATTTTGCATATCCTCTACAAACAAATAATAGCCTTCAGCTAATTTAGCCAATATTAGATTCAGACACTTAAACTGGATATTAAAACATCAACTATTTGTGTAAGGCAGCTCTCAAATGGACGACTGCTGTTTGGATTATTTTTCCATTGTATTTTCTATAGAGACAGTGTTATATTACTGGGTCTTTGTGCACCTTCTTACCCCAGATGATTCAGATTGGTTATATCATAGATTCCTTTCATGTACTTTTGCCTGCATTTCTCAGTAAGCTTTTGGCAAGGTGCCTGTGGCAACAAACAGAGTTTGGGAATTGCTTTCAGGTACTCAACTATGTCAGCTACGTTGAAATGGTAATCGTAAAGCATCACACATGAGATCTTATTTTTAAGTTTAAAATATATGACAAAACAGAAGAGGCAATTAATCCATTAAGCCTACCCTCAATTTCAGGGTGCAACTGATGCATACTATGCACACCATCCCTATCCGTACCTGCCCCAGCACCGCCTACAAATTTTATTATTAATAGTCAATTGAACAACCAAACAGTACTATTATGGCTATTTATAGCAGAGGTTTTATCCAACTCATGTGGTTGGAATGATCAATCTTAAATGTTCTTTTCAGCCATACAATATTCTCAGACTACAGGAGTTAGCTGGTGAGCAATGCCTTTCAATGTGAAGTTCCCAATCAGTCTGGCTACATCATATTTCAAAATTAGATGTATTGAATTAAAACGCTACCATCTGCTATGGTGGGATTTGAACCCTGATCACTGGAGAATTACCCTGCTCTCTGGATTACCAGTCCAGTTATAATACCACGACACAACCGCCTTCCCAACACCTATCCTGTAGCGCTGGGTGCAATCGGTGTACGTGTGAAGCCAATTCCACGTTCGTAGAACATGTTCCCAATGGAAAGCATGTAGAAGCTAAAAGGAGGAGAAGGCCAAGGTTAGATCATCAGGGACAGAGGCAGAGGTGTTCTGGAAGTAACAGTACAGGATTTGGAAGAGAAGCCATTGCAATGCTCAGGCTACAGACAGGTTAGAGAGGAACCAAGACAGGCAGTTCCATTGAGATAAACACCACCAAAAGGTGATAGCGGAGAATGCCATGGTCATGTCAAATGCCTCAAAGATGTTAAGAATGGATAACAGAACACTACAGCACAAACAGGCCCTTCGGCCCACCGGCTGCACCGATCACTTCTATACCTACTAAGCCATAGACCTATCTATAACCCCCAATCCCATTAGATCCCATGTATTCATCCAGCGAGTTCGCCTCCACCACCACTGACGGCAGCCGATTCCATTCACTCACCACCCTCTGAGTGAAAAACTTACCCCTAACATCTCCTCTGTACTTGCTTCCCTGCACCTTAAATCTGCGTCCTCTCGTAGCGACCATTTCAGCCCTGGGAAATAGCCTCTGAGAATCCACCCTATCTATTCCTCTCAACATCTTATAAACAAATAATGCAGCCTAGTCCCAAAATAATGGATTAGGGCTGTTTCACAAAGGAGGACTTGACTGTAGGGGTTTAAAAGAGCGAGTTGCAGTAAAAGCAGACAAACTTGCTGAGGGCTTCAGGCACTGATAGTGTGACAGAGTCTATAGGTCAGTAATACAAGAATTTAATGAGTTACTAATAATTGCAACAGCTGTGGATTTCAGCCAAACACTACTAACACTCTATCCAGTCAACTGTGTACCATATGTGACCATAACCATTAGTCTCACTGAGCTGCATCTCATCTTGGGTTACCTTGACTTCATACTGCCTTACTCGCCTGGAGGTCAGCAATTACAATTTGGAAATGTTTACAAGTAACAACAGCTGAGGGAGAAACATCAATCTTACAAAGCAATCACACAGTATATTTCCTTTATTCTTCATCATTGTTGTTTTTTTGTGCTGAGATCTCAACTGCCAATTAATGCACTTCAAAGCCTTTTCTTCTTTTGTCAACAGCTTTACAATGGATGAATACTATGGTGTACACACACACAAAAAAAATGCACTGAATGGTTGTGGGGGTTAGGTTTACCATAAGCCAAATCACATCTTTAAAGCTACTGAACCGTCAAAACAATTATTCAGGCCAAACTCACTTGTCAGTGATCCCTCTAAAAGTGGGAACAAGTTATTTGCTGAATGTACAGTGCATACATGCAATCTATTATTAGTTAATACACACAGATAAATGCACTCACCAAACTAAAAGCAAATATAAATCACAATCAATAGTTACACATGGCGCTGTGTGGACTTTACAAGGAGCAAGTCACCAGACTACAGATGTTTAAAGTCCTCGGGGTATGGAATGCCTTTTATAAGCTGCATCATATCTTCAAAATGGGATTTGTATTAAAACTTATACTGCACAAAGAGTATTCTGGGGTGAGTATCAGGGTGCCAGATCAGTACATTATGAACTCAAACTAAACCCCAACAATTTTCTATTTTGGCACAAATGTGAGGATATGATGTTTCATTCCAGGTGTGATTATACTGACAAATGAGACAGCTTTCATCAAATTAAACTTTAACAACACAGTTTAACTATGACAAGTGAATTAGCGTAATCATTAATAGTTGAGCAATACTCAAAATGAAAGGAAACAATTCTAACTTATCACTATATCAGTTCCAAATATGCAATATTTTTCTGAGACTTAAAACACACTAAGCAAAACCAGGCATCTCTTATCCCTACTCTCTAAGTATGCACAGTACTGAAGGCATTCTCAATACTGGGCTCAAGCTTTAATCAGTGCCAACTACCATACAAACACCAATACTTAAAAGACAAAAATCTTGGACAATGTTGGAAATTTATTGAGAGGGTGTAGGGATATGAAAGAAGATCACATTGGAATTTGATCCCACCCTCACCCAACACACTTCATAGTATTTTCTACTCCTAGGCTAAGGATATTGAAGGTATTTCTGTGCCCTTATTAATTCCCCAGCAGTAACTGGAAGACAGCACCATAGAGAAGAGAAAATCAGTCAGTACAACAGAACAAAAATGGAACCAACAAGGAAATACAGCATCCAAGGCACGCTCAAGAGAATACTGGTTAGCTGACACAATATTATGGCCTAAATCGTTCAATCCGTAATTGCAGATCAATGCTGAGATCACAGAATTTATGCTCCAGCACTTTCTTCACGTGCCAGATTCTGCAATACAGCACAATATTCTTCTATCCTATCCTAAATGCCAAACTAATATTTATTTAATAGAAACATACCAACTCAAATAGTACCAAAGTCTTCCATTAGCTGAAGAGCAAATTTTTGTCAAAGGTAAGAGAATTACTGAATATTTGTGTGAAGTTCTGCCTATATAATTATTGGCAGAAAAGAACTCCAAAAATAAGCTATCCAGATCCAGAAACAAAAATCCCGAGACATTGAACATGCAAAAAGACCCAAGAACAAAATTTATTCCATAACATATAGTACCAATTATGCTTCTGGAGTAGCTCATCAGCAGTTGAAATCTTCATTCAATCTTGGTTACCTCCAGACTTTACTATTCCAATGCTCTCCTGGCCAAACCATTTTTCATCTTCTGCAAATTTGAGCTCATCCAGAACTCTGCGCTCATACCCTAACTCACATCGAGTCTTGGTCAATCACTTCTATGAGAGTGATGTTCGCTACCAGTGGGCAACGCTTTGATTTTAAACTGATCATCCACATATTCAAACCTGTTCATGGTCTCACTCTTCCTATTTCCAGAAGCCCTATAATGCTTTGTAATGCTCCACTTCTGGCCTCCTACACATACCTGATTTTCATATCTCCATTATTAGCCATTGTGTTTTCAGTTGCCTTGGCCACAAGCTCTGCAACTTCCTCCCTGCAGTACTAGCCCTCTCTCCTCTATTAACATATCTAATTGACCAAGCTTTTGGTCACCTGTTCTAATCTTTATGTGGTTCATTTTAATTTGTTTTTGTAATTAACTGTTAATTTTTTATTGTGTTAATAGTGCAATATAAATGCAAGTTGTCGTTGTGAGAAGAGAACAAATCTATCCTGGCAGCCTAAAGGATAAATTAGAATAAAAACATTCATGCCAATTTGTTTCAGTGTTACACTCCAGTTACTATCAATCTAGGAGCTACTATCTAGTTTAAACTGAATGGCTTTAACCTTCAGCTGAATGAGCCAAACTGGTAAATTCGTCCAGTGTTTCTTTTCCATAATCCTATTTGAAAACTATCCGCAGATTTCCAGGCAATGATTCAATATGTTTTTGTTGCTGATTACTGTTACGTTTGGTCATTCTTTCATCAGTATTAGGGTAACCCAAATAACCTTCAATCATCAAAATGCTTTGCGTCTTTTTGGACTCTTGACTGATCAGTTATTCACCTTGATTTGATTTGTTCAGTTTATATGTATACCAGTGCAGTTAGCAACTCAGCCAATTTATATGAAGAGGCTTTGCTGAAATATCCAATTATATAATCTCTGTAGTGTAGAAGGAGGCCATTAAGCCCATCGAGCTTGCACTGACAACAATACCACCTAGGCCCTATGCTGTGACCTCACGTATTTATCCTGCTAATGCCACAGATACTAAGGGTCAATTTATCATAGCCAATCAACACAACCTGCACATCTTTGAACTGTGGGGGGAAACCAGACACCCAGAGGAAAACCCATCTCAATAGCTGTAATTATTACACCAGGACCCTATAACTATTTGTATCATTCGTTATCCTGTCTTGAGTGGCAGGCTTCCATCTTGTAAGATGATTCATTTGTGCTGTGGTGTCAAGCATCATCTTGTGTGGCTCAGGTGTCCCATTCTAGGGACATTAACTAATTAACTAGTCTCAGTTTCCTCTGAGCCCTCTTCTTGGTCAGCTGAGCTTTTCATTTCTACTCACCCCTTGCAAATAATCAGCTTCCAGTGAATTCTCAGTTGATAATGTTGATGTCTGTCACCTTTATCTCTCCTTCTCAGGTGTCCTTGTAGAGGAGCTAAGGAAGTCATGATCCAATGGGCAGTTCACCATACAGAAGGTCTTTTGGTACATAGCCTTCATCCATCCAACAAACATAGCCAAGCCAGCACAGATATCATTGATTTAGCAGACAGCACATACTGATGGAGTTAGTATGTTCTTGTTGTGGCCTTGTCCTGCGACAAGATGCCAAATACACATCAAAACAGCAAAGGTGGAAATTGTTCAGCCTTTTCTCCTGTTTGGCATACATTGTCCAGGTCTCACCACTGTAGAGGGGTGTGTTGATGACACTGGCTTGGTCAACATGCTGCTTCTACAGAAAAAACTTTGAAAGTGAAAGATGAAGTTGACAGACATCGACACTGACAACCAAGAATTCACCGGGAGTTGATTATTTGGAAGGGCTGAGTAGAAACGAAAAGCGGACCGAGAAAAGAAAAAACAGAGACGAGTTAATTATGCTACTCAGCCCACTGAATTTCTCTACAGCAAATATAGCAGACACTGTCATCCTACTGCAGGATACCTGAGCCACACAAAATGATGCTTAACACAAGAGAGTTGACCACCACAGTACAAATGAATCTTCTTACAAGATGGAAGGCTGCGAAGACAGAATAATGAAAGACACAAATAGTTATAGGATCAATGTAACAATTACATTGTTCACAATATTTCTGTGAGAAGATATCGCTGCATATACCCATGTATCCTAACTAATTTCTACATATTTCACCACCAACACTGCTCATTATAATTACAAAGAAGCATACTTGCACTCAGATCACCCTCCATCAGACCAGTGAGCCTAACGCCTGTAGTGGGTAAGTTGTTGGAAGGTATTCTGAGAGACAGGATCCACAGATATTTAAAGAGGCAAGGACTTTAGGGACAGTCAGCAAGGCTTTGAGTGGAAACTCATGTCTCCGGGATTTGATTGTGTTTTCTGATGGGGTAACCAAGAAAGTAGATGAGGGCAGTGCAGCTAACATTGTCTATGTGGATTTTAGCAAAGCCTTTGACAAGGTATCACATGGTAGGTTGTTGCATAAGGTTAAATTTCACAAGATCCAATCTGAGATGGCCAATTGGATACAAAATTGGCTTGATGACAGAAGATGGTGAAAGAGTTGCTTTTCAAACTGGAGGCCTGTGACCAGCGGTGTCCCTCAGGGATCAGCGCTGGACCCACTTATTTGTTATTTATATTAATTAGATTTGGATGAGAATTTAGTAGGCATGGTTAGTAAGTTTGCAGATGACATCAACATTGGTGACACAGTGGACAGTGGAGGTGGTTATCTAGGATTGCAAAGGGATCTTGATCAACTGGGCCAGTGGGCTGATCAATGGCAGATGGAGTTTAAGACTTACTCCTGGTAGGGTGTTGGGGAGAGTTTTAGAACAAAGAGATCCAGGGGTACAGGTTCATAACTCCTTGAAAATGGAGTCACAGGTGAACAGGGTGGTGAAGGTGGTATTCAGCATACTTAGTTTCATTGGTCAGAACATCGAATATAAGAGTCGGGATGTCTTGAAGTTGTACAAGATATTGCTACGGCCACACGTGGAACACTGTGCAGTTCTGGTCACCCTATTATAGAAAGGATATTATTAAACTAGAAAGAGTAGTGAAAAGATTTACTAGGATACTACCAGGACTTGACAGTTTAAGTTATAAGAGAGGCGGTACTGACTAGAACTCTTTTCCCCTGGGGTGTAGGAGGCTTACAGGTGATCTTAGAGGTCTACGAAATAATGAGGGGCATAGATAAGGCAGATAGAGGCATTTTTTCACTCAGGCAGTGGTGAGTGTCTGGGAATGAGCTGCCAGAGGGCAGCAGTTGAGGCGGGTATAATTTTGTCTTTTAAAAAGCATTTAGACAGTTACATGCATAAGAGAGGTATAGAACGATATGGGCCAAATGCGGACAATTGGGAATAGCTTAGTGGTAAAACTTGGACCAAAGGGCCTGTTTCCATGCTGTAAACCTCTATGACTCTATCCTGTCATGTGGCACTATCATATTGTTACAACCCAGTTAGAGGCGTGTCACTTTGTTTAAAAGTAGAAAAAGTTTGAAATCCCATGTCTTAAGTAATAAAGCCACAAGATTCCAGTTTAAACAAACAAAATAAACTTTTACCTCTTAAAACCATGTTAAAACTGTCTCCCTCAAAGAATTCCAACTGTTCATTTTCAAAGATCTGACTTCCGAATTCCCTCCAAAGTTGCTCTGACTCAGATTGCCTGAACGGCTGTTCACCTCCTAATGGTTCAATTTCTCCTTTTGAGATTGCATTCTACACGACTCAAAGCTGCTCTGCTGCCACTAATTACTCGCACATTTCACACTCTTCGCATACCACTAGCTTCAGTAAGTTGGCACTATTTTGGGTTTCTCCAAACTCCAGTTCCCAAGCTAAAATGACTCCCAGAGCTCTCTGAGCCCTAGTTATTTCCCATATGGAAATTTCAGCAAACTTCTGCCATTTTCTCAGCTCCCCAGACTCACCTGAACCCAAATTATCCAGGGGAACTCTCAGTTGCACCAATGGCTTTGAAGGCTTCTTTCAGCACCAACTGCCTCAAGCCAGCTAACAACAGCATCCTTTTGGTTTCCCCTGTTTCAGAATACTCCAATAGACTGCAGCCGCATAACCGTCTTAAGCTCCACCCATCTCCATGGAGATGTAACTTTCAAGTGTTCACCAAATGATCTGAAACTAATCTAGCTCCAATTCCCACACAAAGCATTTCTGAATACATTTCTTTGCAAGCAATATAGACACCATGTCTCTAGCTTAATAAATCCACCTGTTGTTTTAGGATCATACCTTTCTAGCTGTTAATCCCCCAAGTCAACATGGCACCAACCTTCTTAATATAATCGACTCCAAGCTGCATTACTTGCATTTGTACCATTTCCTACAGTTAGGCTTTAATCTTCCCAGAATTAAACATTACTTCTAAAATATTAACATAAACCAGGAACTAGATATCTGTCATACCATGCTAACTCGATAATCATCATATTATGCTAAACTGAAAGGATTCATAATTGAGCTAGAAGCTCAAAACTGGGCATCCATTAAGCACTTTGGACTACGAGCAGCAGAACTGTATTCAATCAAACTGTAATACAATGGCTTGGCATATCCCTCATTATCATCAAGGGAACCAAATCTGATTCAATGAGTGTGGAAATCCATGCCAGAAACAGCACTAGGCATACCTAAAAAATGAGATGCCATCTTAGTGAAGCTAAGTGATCCCACAGCCAATGTAAAAGATTAAAATGTCGCAGTCCTACCACAATCAGTCGAGAGAATGGTGGTGAACAATTAAACAACTAATCAGAGGAGGCAGCTCCACAAACATCCCAATTCTTCATGACAATGGGGTCCAACAGTTTTGTGGATTACTAAGAGAGACAAACCTGCCTCCTCTTCCCTTTGTGCTGAGGTGATAATTGTTGCTGATAAGATATGAACAAAGGTGCTGGAAATACTCAATAGGTCAGGCAGGGAGAAGAGGGAACAGAGTTAATGTTTCAGGGCCACGTGCCTTCCTCAGAGCAAGAATGAAAATGGCATTTGATTCTCACTTTCCCAAATGAAAAACCTCGATATTAAATCAGGCCACTGAAAATGAGGTGCATCAAAAAAAACACACTGAAAAGTAAAGTTTTACATTCTGCATACAACACAGCTTCAACTAATTTTGTAAACTGCAAAAGGGGAAACATTTATGCAAATATAGATTGGTCCACGTATGTAATTTCAGATTAAACACATTTTAGTTTACCTATCAATCTTCTGCAACATCAAAATATTATTGAAGAAAATTTTACTTCAATTTGTAAATGCTAGAGAACATGGGGTCCTTGCAATGAAATCTCAATTACAGGCCAAAATACCAATCACTAAATGCATTTTCAATTCATTTCAAATCAAACGGAATTACAAATGGTCCTCAAGTACTTCACTTTTAGATGTTCTGGTTTTAGAAACAGAAACTAAAAGGAGTAGGTCATTCAGCCCTTCAAGCCTGCTATACCATTTCAATCATGGCTGATCATCAAATTCAATATCCTGATTTCCTCCTCCTCCTCCCCCCTGCCCCTCTTCCCTCCACATATCTCTTGATCCTTTTAGGTCCAGGAGCTATATCTAATTTCTTCTTGAAATCTCACAACGTTTTGACCTCAACTACATTCTGTAGTAGTGAATTCCACACATTCACCATCTCCTGGCTGAAGAAATTTCTCTTCCCCCTCAGTTCTAAAAGGTTTAACCCTTATTCTCAAACTACGACCCCTAGTTCTGAACTCCCCCACCATTGGGAACATTCTTTCTGAATCTATCCTGATTAACACTATCAGAATTTTAAGTTTCTATGAGATCTCCTCTCACTGTTCTAAACTCCAATGAATAGAATCGTAACTTACTTGGTCTCTCTTCATGTAATAGACCTGCTATCCCAGGAATCAGCCTGGTAAACCTTCACTGTGTTCCTGAAGCACATCTGAAGAACGATGTTCTTGCTGTAAGGACACCAAAACTGCACACAATTTTAGGTGTCCTCATTAATTCATTTTTTACTGGTTTATTTAGACCTCTGCCAAATGTTCACTTTTTTTTATGTTAATTCATATAAAATTGTCATTGCAAGTCATAAGCTTTCAACACAATGTGGTTACTACTGACAAAAAAAAAATGTAGCAATAACCACAATCACAAGTGTTCCAATACAATCAACCTGAGCTGAAATGTACAAAATCCACTTAGGCCTTGAAACATTTACCATTTGTGAAGCTGTGGTATCTTTTCATGACAAAGTATCCAAGCTAGAGCTGAACATCAGGACTAGAAGTAACTGAAGGTGACTCATTCCCAACTTTTGAAACATAACCATCTTCACATCGCCAAAGTACTTTGACAAAATCTTTAAAAAAAATGAAATAAAAAAGTGTTTTATTTAAGTCTGCTCCCAAAATACAATTCCAGAGTTCAATTACCAGTTTAATTTCATAAAATACACCTGACACCATTAATTTAACATCTCTGTAATCCACACAGTTAGTTTTTTCCCCATGTGCAATTACTTCTGCAAGTACTGGAGTTGGACTGAACTTGCAGCATCATACAGCATAAAAAAATTTATGTCACAGTCTCACTCTGGCCACACAATCAAGTGCAGTGAGAAGTGTTCTTCAACATTTGGAGTGCAGGAGTGATCAAACAATATTAAAACAGGAACAGAATTTTATCCAGCAGACAACATGATTTAAATGTTTTGGCTCGAAGTTGGAATCAAAAAGCCAGAAAATTTTACATTTCCCAAGACTACCATCTTCAAAACTTTCCTTAACTTGGAGTTTATTTTCCAGAACCACATTGTTATCTATCCAAAAAGTGGAATCGTTATTGACCTTAGCTTACTGCAATTCCACCTAAACTAGCAAAGAGAATGCCATCTAGAACCTCAGGTGACTATACATACAAACATACAAGGTAGGACGAATAGGCCACTCTATCCCTCACGCCTGCTCAGCCATTCAATAAGATCATGAATGATCTGAATTTTAGTTCCCAACTACCCCAGTAACCTTTCAATTTTCAAGAAAATATCTACTTCTGGTATTTAAATATTCAAAGATTCTAATTTCACTGCCTCTGGAGAAAGGGAGTTCCAAAGATGGAGAAAAATGTGTCTTCATCTCTGTCTTAAATGGACAACCCTTTATTTTTTGAAAAAGTGACTCCTCCTAGTTCTACAGTCTCCCACAACTGGAAACATCCTCTCCACATCCACTTCATCAAAACCTTTAGGATCTTATCTGTTTCAATCAAGTCACCTCTTACTATACTAAACTCCAGCAGATACAAGGCTAGCCTGTTCAACGTTTCCTCATAACGATGCATCCATTCCAGGTATTAGTGAAGTAAACCTTTGCTGAACTACTTCCAATGCATTTACAGCATTCCTTAAATAATATATACGGTCCTTCAGATGTAGTCTCACCAGTGCCCTGCACAACCAAACGCGTAACCACTCTACCTTAATATTCAATTCCCCTTGCAATAAACAATAACATTCTATTAGCTTTCAGAATTACTTACTATACCTGCACACTAACTTTTTGTAATTCGTGCACTAGGATACCCAAATCTCTCAGAATTTCAGAGTTCTGCAATCATTTACCATTTAAATAATATGTTTCATTTTATCCTTCCTGTCAAAAATGGACAATTTCACATTTGCTCACATTACATCCAATTTACCAGATCTTTTCCCACTCACTTAGTTGTGTCTCATCGAGCAGCTAAGTCCTCTTCACTACTTACTTTCCTATCAACCTTTGTGCCACAGAGTTTAGCGACCATACCTTTGGTCCCTTAATCTAAAATCATTTACATAAATTGAAAAAAGTTGAGGTCCAGCTGGCACACCACTAGTTACATCCTGCCAACCAGAAAAAGATTCATTTATGCCTACCCTCAGATTCTTGTCAGGTAGTCAATCTTCTATCCATGCCAATAACCAGTTACACCATGAGCTTTCATTTTCAGCAACAACCTTTAATATGGTACCTATTCAAATGTCTTCTGGATAATAAGAACTGTACATCCATCAGTCCCCCTTTATCCACAATACACGTGCCTCTTTAAAGAACGCCAATAAATTGGTTAAACGCAGTGCCCCTCTCTCAAAACATGTTGACTCCGCCTAAGTTTTTGAATTTTTCTGAATGCCCTGCTATTCCATCTTTGATAATAGTTTCTAATATTTTCCCTATGACAGCTGCCAAGCTAACTGGTCTGCAGTTTCCTGTTTTCTGACTCTTTTGAATAAATGAGTTACATTTGCTATTTTCCAATCTAATGAAACCTTGCCTTAATCTAGAGAATTGCAGTAAATTAGATGCAACACATCGACCATTTCGACATCTCTAGATAGAAGCAAGATTAATAGCACCGATATTGGTGATAGAGTTCGGAAAACACACAAAAGACTATTACCCTTCATAGGCGAAACAATTATTCTTCAATCAGCTCCCCAGCAAAAGTTGCAAAAGGTTATCAGGAGACCTGATGCTGATATAACTAGTGCAATGACACGTACGTGAGGTCTGCTGGGAAGCAGAAGTATAACCTTGCGGTGTACTGAAATGTACATGGATTTGTAAATAAACTATATCTATAGAAGCATTCTTTAGGAGAACAGACAAACTCCAAAGAAAATGCATTTAGACTCCAAACTCAAGACAAAATACAGCAGCAGTTGGTGGTTTCAGTCAAGTGTTCATGTGCACCAAAACATGGTGGCAGTTGTCAGAGTGTAAAGACCAAGAAAAACTTCAAGACAAAACTGCAGACCTGATAGGCCCACTGATGCTTTGAAAAAGAAAACAACTGAAGAGCGGCACAGTAGTTAGTACTGCTGCTCCAGGGACCTGGGTTTTATTCCCGGCTTGGGTCACTGTCTGTGTGGAGTTTGCACATTCTCCTCACATCTGCATGGGTTTCTTCCCACAGTCCAAAGATGTATGGGTTAGGTTGATCGGCCATGCTAAAATTGCCCCTTAGTTTCATGAGATGCATAGGTTAGATGGGTTAACGGGTAAGCACGTAGGGATAAGGGAGTAGGGACTCTGTGGGATTGCGGTCGGTGCAGACTCAAAAATGGGCCAAGTGGCCTCTTTCTGCACTGTACAGTTTCTATGACTTACCCAAGAAAGGAGCATTGTGACCTGCAGATGCAAACAGACACAAGATCCACGGTCCAGACAGAAGTACAGATCACAATCTACCATACTATTAAAGCAGTAACAGATCCAGAGCTTACGGTTTACATTATCATTCCCAGAACCATTTCAAAGCACTAAAGGCTCTCAATAGATTCAACACTGGGACAATTGGAAGAGCTTCTCCAGATACAGAACTGTTTATGGTTTGCACAGCATGGCCCAAAAGAATCAGGTCAGTACTTTACTCTATGCAGTGGAGGCCATAGCAGACAATGTTGGCATTGGCATAAGTGTTTCAATATTATTTGATAAAGTAAAATGGTTTAAAAATTTCACATTATAACCATCTGCAATTCAGTAGCAAAGTCCAGGGGGAACTATATTAAAAATAATAGAGCAATATTTAGCAAGATTAAGATGCATGGAAAAATAAATTTTAGAATCCTGGTATGTGATAAGGACCAGGTGTCATTATTACTGAGCAGCAAAGCATGTTTACAGCCAAGATCTATTCTGGAAGTCTACAACTCGGGGTCATAGTTTAAGGATAAGGATAATTTTTTAGGACTGAGGTGAGAGAAATTGCTTCACCCAGAGTGGTGAATCTGTGGAATTCACTAACACACAAAGTAATTGAAGCCAAAACATTGAGAGATTTCAAAAATAAATTAGATACAGCATTTACATAAATTAGATACAGAAGTTGCAGCAGGACATAAATAGGATGCAAGACCGGGCGGAGAAGTGGCAGATGGACTTCAACGCGGATAAATGTGTAGTGGTCCATTTTGGCAGGACCAACGGGATGAACGAGTACACTGTCAAGGGCAGGAGTCTTAGCAGTGTTGAAGAGCAGAAGGATCTTGGGGTCCAGGTCCATAGGACTCTTAAAATCGGCCTCGCAGGTGGAGGATGTGGTCAAGAAGGCGTATGGTGTACTGGCCTTCATTAATCGAGGGATTGAGTTTAGGAGTCGGGAGGTAATGCTGCAACTTTATAAGTCCCTTGTCAGGCCCCACTTGGAGTACTGTGCGCAGTTCTGGTCGCCTCACTACAGGAAGGACGTAGAAGCTATTGAAAAGGGTACAGAGGAGATTTACAAGGATGTTGCCTGGATTGGGAGGCATGCCTTACGAAGATAGGTTGAGGGAGCTGGGACTCTTCTCCCTGGAGAGACGAAGGTTGAGAGGCAACCTGATAGAGGTTTATAAAATGTTGAGAGGAATAGATAGGGTGGATTCTCAGAGGCTATTTCCCCGGGTTGAAATGGTCGCTACGAGAGGACACAGATTTAAGGTGCAGGGAAGCAAGTACAGAGGTGATGTTAGGGGTAAGTTTTTCACTCAGAGGGTGGTGAGTGAATGGAATCGGCTGCCGTCAGTGGTGGTGGAGGCGAACTCGCTGGGGTCTTTTAAAAGACTTCTGGATGAGTATATGGGATTTAATGGGATTGGGGGTTATAGATAGGTCAGTATTGATGTGATCGGCGCAACTTGTGGGCTGAAGGGCCTGTTTGTGCTGTAGTGTTCTATGTTCTT
This sequence comes from Carcharhinus amblyrhynchos, assembly GCF_965287045.1. NCBI lineage: Eukaryota > Metazoa > Chordata > Chondrichthyes > Carcharhiniformes > Carcharhinidae > Carcharhinus > Carcharhinus amblyrhynchos. The sequence goes on from NC_137346.1 coordinate 26,831,455, forward strand.
TGGGCTAAAGGAATCAATGGATATAGGGTGGAATGTGGGGTCAGGATATTGACTATAATCAGCTATGATCAAAATGAATGGCGGAGCAGGTTCAGAAGTCTGAATGGCCTACTCCTGCTTCTATTTTCTAAAAGTTTCTATGTTACAACGTTGATTAAATTGCTGACGAGCAGTCTAGTGAGATATTCAGAAATGAATTCCTATTCCTATTTTCAGATTTAGGAAAACAGAATATCACACAACCCCAAGGGCAGCTGCTGAGCCTATACATCTCTTCAGAATGAGGAGGGTCCCTCACTCACTGAGACAAAGTTAAGGAAAGAGACTGAACACACGTTGCAACAAAGGGGACATCTCTGCAGTAACCATACCAACAAAGTGCTGTTTTGTCATCATCGCAGTACCAAAGTCTAACAGTTTAGTTAGAATCTATCTGGAGTAGATTCAGTTAAATAAAGCAGCAGAGCACAAGATTCATCCACTGATACCAGTGAATGAAAGTCTTAAATTAGCAAAAAGCATCCTGTTCACAAAACTGGATGCCAACAGCAGCTTTTGACAGTTGCCTCTGAACAAAGAGCCCAAATTGTTGACTTCTAGCACCCCATTGTTTCAACAGGTTCCTATGCTGAATTGCTTCTGCATCCAAGATATTCCACAGTACACAGTACAATGTCTGAGATCTGGAGAGACATGGAAGGTGTAATATGCCATATGGTCAACATAGTTGGTTCATCATAGGAAGAACATGATCGAGTAACAGCAGTCCTCAGAGTCCCACAAGAGCAGGTTTGACATTAAAAGGTCAAATGTTAATTTAATGATTAAAATTCTTAGGGACCAGTGTGCCAACTTTGGGAATTTCAACTGACCCACAGAAAACCAAAGTAATTAGAGTTCTCACTAGAAAGCCTAAAAACATCACATATTCACAAATTTCTTGGCGTGGTGGCTCAGTGGTTAATACTGCTGCCTCACAGCACCAAGGACGTGGATTCAATTTCAGCCCGAGGTCACTGCCAGTGTGGAGTTTGCACATTCTGTCCATGTCTGCATGGGTTTCCTCCCGCAGTCCAAAGATGTGCGGGTTAGGTGGATGGGCCATGATAAATTGTTCCTTAGTGTCAGGGGGATTAACAGGGCAAATACATGGACTCGCAAGGATAGGGCCTGGATCGGACTGTCATTGGTGGAGGCTTGATGGGTAGAAATGACCTCCCTCTATACTGTAGGAATTCTATGATTCTCTCAAAGTAAGCAAGATCCTATCACAGAGACAGAGACATAGTGACACAAGCCATTATGACAGCTGTTGAGACAAGGTCAACAGTGGAGCTAGACTGTTGAATAAAATGCTTTTGACAAGGTCAAAAATCTCACTAGAAATTCTACAATCCAGAATTGCTGTCAGTTGTAGCAACAGATGCATTATCTACAGGCTTGGGCACAGTGTTGTTTCTAGTTCAAAAAGATACACAAAGACGATTGGTTTATTGCACTATAAGATGTCTGAGAGATATGCATCCATTGAAAACAAAGCATTAGAAGCCACGTAGGCCTGCAAGAAGTTCTCTGATTATGTCATGGGATTAAGGTTTAAAATTGAAACTGACCACAAATTAGTGTTCTTAAAGTAAATTCAACATTTTAGACTGAGACTCACGAGATATGATTCAGTTACAGAGTACGTTTTAGTACCACCAAACAATAGCACTTGCACTGTCAAGAATACCAGTGGAAGAAGTCAGATTGGAAGATTTAAATTTTATTGTGGAACTGGAAGCATACAGTTTGCTCATTAGCCACCAAGAAGCGATTACATGAAATTATGTAAGCACAACAGTAGGATTACAAGTAAAAAAAAAAGAGTATTGCCAGAATATACTCCTAACAACTGTTTTACCACCAGTACTGCAGAAAAAAAATTCTCAAGTATCTTGGTTTTTAACTGACGTCATCCCAAAAATACTTCAACTTGGCATTCTCCAAAACGATCTCAAAGTCACTTGGGAATAGTAATATGCCATGCAAGAACCCAGCAGTCAGTCAGCCAAGCATCAGTTATTCTATTAAAAATAGAATCAGGATTGCTTTACGTGTGCTATGTATAGCCAACAGCAGGGCAAACCAATGGCACCCTCCACTTTTCCTACGAGGCCATGGCAGCACCTAGGAATGGATTTAGAGTTTAAAGGCAAAGTTATTGCTATTCACTACGGCTCCAGATTGTTTGAAGTAAGTAGATTGCATAGCACCATGGAAGAGGCAATCAAGAAGAGTTTTCCTGACATATGGTATCCCAGACATTGTGGAGTCAAATGATGGACCTCAGCTTGAACAAGCCTAATCTGATACCAGGCTTAAGGTTGCTGAATTGTCCCTATATACCTTATACTAATAATTTTAAAACAGCAAAACAAAATTTTACATTTCAGTTATTCAATTTAAATCCATGTTGAAACATTTAACATCCTGAATACAATCACCACATTTGTAATACTCCTCTCCCTTTAAAGGCATGACTCCACTGAGTAATGTCAGGAGTGAACTGTACAATGATTCAAAGTCATCAGGTCAACTATCCAATTACAGACCAAAAAATCCATTTTTGACAAGTATTTATACCAGATATTTTGTGTATTAGGTCAGATGACAGACAAAATATTAAGTCAGCTTGGCAGCAAAGGTCATTTAATATTTACACGGGAAAAATATATTTATAAATAATGGCTTGTATGAGATTATATTTGGCAAATGTGTTTCTGAAAAAAAATTTTAGTTTGAGGAATTTGCTTGGAAATTTATTGAATTACTTACAACAGTCTGCCATTAATGCAAAAAAAAACAAGGGTTACATTTTCTGTTTTATCACTATATTGAATTAAGTTGAGCCAATTCCAACCTTCAGATTTTCAAACATTCTGTTCAATATTAAAATGTCACAGAGCACCATAAACAAAGCTATGTTCAGGCACATAGTATACTGCTGAGACATGTACGTGCTCATGTGGAAGAGGCGGGGGAAAAAATTCCTGCTCTGAATTTCAACGGATACTAGTTCATACCAGCTAGGCAGACTAATCTATCCAAACCTGCCTTTACCTGATCCAAACTGGTATTTTTGAATAGGAAACATTCCACCAACATAAAACTATAGAGTCTAACCTCAGCTAAGAGACATTTATCAACTAGCTTTGGTATCAGTCATACAGAAAGAGTGAGCTACAGATTTTGCAGTTAGCACAAGATATTCCAATAATGAAAGCTATTTCAAGGTAGTTTTTGTATCCCTGCATTTTGAATCTTAAACACTATATAGAATTAGAACATAAAAATCTATTGTGTGGTATGACTTTCATTTTTAATATTGCTGAAGACAGCAACCACCTCTTTAGAGAAACTATGTATAAAGAACAGTATCTATTTTGGAGCCACTAAGTGGCATTGCCAAATGCAACGGAATTAAGGGCAGTATACACTATGAACCATAGGAAATGAAGTCAAGATTGTCAAAACACATTAATTCATCTCACTTAGGATCCATACAGCGAGCAAACAGAAAATACCTTCAGTCATCAACTGGGAAAGTCTCAGTGGTCAATGACCAGTGTGTAACATACTGCTCTGCCATATTTACCCATATTTAAATAATTATCCAATGCTATTTTACTTTACAAACACTGCCTCATTTTCAAAAACACTCCACTGGAAAAATATTTCTTTCAATTTCCCCTTTTATATATTCAATCTTAATCCTGAATCTTTACCATTGCCTCATTACTGATACTTCATCTTGGAAAAACCATGTTTCACTACATGTCATCTCAAAACCAGTGAATTCTGAAAATCTCTATCAGCTCTCCATCTTCTCCATTGCAGTGAAAAGTCCCAGCATTGTAACCTCATTCCTGAAACATTTGTAGTGAACACTGGATGCATTGGCCATGCTAAATTCTCCCTGTGTACCTGAGCAGATGCCAGAGTGTGGCAACTAAGGGATTTTCACAATAACTTCATTGCAGTGTTAATGTAAGCCTGCTTGTGACACTAATAATTAAACTTAAAATGTATTTGAAACATCTGATGGCATTTTATTTATTTTGAAATAGTACAGCTTGTACAAATATAAATATTAATATTTTATTTACTGAGGAAAGATAAAATGTCTCCACATTAGAAAGGATACCAATTAAGCAAATGCAACAGAGCGTTAAATGAATACATCAATGTGCTATTCTTTGAAATGTTGGCATGTGGGTTAATGTCTTGGACTGTAGCCTGGTCAGGTTACTCAATAAAAAGTCTGACAACGCCAGGTTTTAGTCCAACCGATTTATTTGATAGTAAACGCACAAGCTTTCAAGGTTTCCCTCTTCGTCAGGCGAATGGCCATTCACCTGATGAAGAGGGAAACCTCGAAAGCTTGTGAGTTTACTATCAAATAAATCGGTTGGACTAAAACCTGGTGTTGTCAGACTTTTTACTGTGTTTATCCCAGTCCAATGCCGGCACATCCACATCAGGTTACTCAAAGCAGCCCATAGCACAGACTGCATAGTTTCTTGCAAAGAGGGATATAAAATTTCTTAAGACTTCCCTTATGTTTCTCGCAACGTCAACTTGTAAGCGACATTACCTGGGAGGGAGCGTTCTGCCTTCTAGGCTGTGGATTAGGAGGGATTACAATTTGACCACCATTCCTCCCGTTGATCAAGGGATACATTCAAAGTACCAGGACAATTCCCCCTCTGTCTAAAAACAAAACATTATCCAATTCTAATCACTAACATATCTTACACAAACAATTCCTGTAATCTTCCCGTGCTATTGTTTCAAACAATGGTATACTTGCACATCCTAACTCCAAATATTTGAGAGAAAGAGACACTGAACATTAGCAGCCAGTGTCATTCCAATGAGAGACACTAATATACATGGTGCCAAACTCCTGCAAACAAGAATAGACCAGGTGTTTGAGAATTAAAAGAATTTCTGGTTAATCTTCAAGTGTCAACAGTTCAAGTGAAATGCAAACTTTATTAAACAAATATGGTGCTGGCTAAATTGAAGCAGCTATCCAAGGTACAGGCAGAGGTTTAAAGATGTTAGCCATTAACTGGTCAGTGCTCTAAAGAGTCAGTGGAATATCAGAGTCAGTGACATCAGCATTGAAGCATCTGACCTCAAAAGAATTGAAAGATGTCAGAGATGGCGCTTCGGGCATTATCTGAAATAACAAACGAGCTGATACTGGTAATACCACAGAGAAAAATTGAGCAATAAAGAAACTGACTTGTACTGCAGTTACTAAGCAGATTGATCAGCTTCACTGATATTTTCTGAGACTGTGAAAGCTGTTGCCTTTTGCTATACTTCAAAAGGATGAGAGCCACATCAGCAGCCTACTTCACTTAATTACGTACATTACAAATAAAACTGTTGTACAGTTTTGCAACTGCTTTATACACTATATTCATAAAACTCAAGGAGAGAAAAAAATTCAGACAAATTCACGGCAGTGGACTAACAGTTCACCAAATGTTCAGATAAGAGGGGACTGCTAAGTGTTTTTCATAATTTTCTTTTTCAACTATTCCCCTTAAAAGTGAGCTACATCATGTTTGTGCTCTACAAGCATATATTTTTAAAATTTACTATAGAACCTCAAACATCCACCATAGTGAACAATTCTTACATTGGTCACAACTCACAACAGATATTGAAGACTGCTGAATAATTTGAAATGGGTGTCTAATGTTGCATCCTATCATGGTCCATTCACTGGCAGGAGTAACACAGAAACATGCAGACTTGGCTCGTTTTAAAATTCAGCATTCCTCTGTGGCTGATAAGATCACTGAAGATAAGCAATTCCTTTAGCGTTCACTTTTGTAGCTGGCAACGGTACAGCCCAGCTGGCCAGCTCTCAGTCTCGCGGCAGGTCCAACAGCTGGAAATACGTGCAGGGTTTTGGTTGAGTATTGAACCAAAATATAAGGTCATAAAGGAATGGAAACAAATCTGCTTACCAAATGCAGCACAGATCAGCTTCTTCATTTTTTTCTCTCCAAAAATGGCGTTACCAGTACTTTCACAATTTATTTCATACGACGACGACAACAACGACGACAACAACATGCCACCCCTGATATCTTTTAATTCCTCTGAGGTCACGCAGTCCATTGAGCCTGCTACACAGGTATTTCGGCCTCTGACTTTCGGGTAAGCATTCTCCAAGGAGGCATTCATGACACGACAGTGCAGAGTCACTGAGCAGAGACTGATAGCCAAGTTCCACACACGAGGATGGTCTCAACAGGGATCTTGGGCTCATGTCGCATTATCTGTAACCCCCATGACTTGCCTGGGTTTGTAAAACCTCACTTACTGTACTGTCTGGAGACAATACACATTACTTTAACTTGTGCTCAGTGCTCCTTCCACTCACATTGTTAGCCACTTTAAGACTTGAATATGAGGTTAGGCGTAAAGATTCGCATTCTAATCAGTCATCTGTAAACTGTCTGTGCTTTATATGCTCTAAGGCCAGAGCTCTTCATTCATCTGACAAAGAGGGGAACCTCGAAAGCTTGTGAGTTTACTATCAAATAAATCGGTTGGACTTAAACCTGGTGTTGTCATACTTCTTACTGTGTCAGTGAGAGAAACAGAAGCCAGTGACCATACAGCAGGACTAATGCAGGTCATAATCCTGAGGGACCTGAAGCATCGATTCTGTTTCTAACTCCACACATGCTTCCAGACCTGCTGAGCATTTCTAACATTTTGGTTTATATTTCAGATTTCTTTGGATTTGCACTCCTATTGTCTGTGTGATGTTCATGTACCTTTGAGGATTTTTTTTAAAAAATCATGTTCTCTGATGCTTTTATTGTTGCCAGGATGTCTGGAGAAGTCCTTTAATTGCTACTTCAGTGGCTTAAATGGGATTGTTTACTTTTACTCAGTTTTTTTTGTGACTCTCATTTGGAGGAAGACTGGTTAGCAAGTCATGTGTTCCGGGCAGTGTTTTTTCCTGTCCTAATGAAATTTAAGTTTCATTTTTTGTTTGACTATCAGCATCAAACTGAAAAGAAGTGCATCTCTCTCTCCCTGGTTTTGGAGATTCTGCTGCTTAGCTGAAAGCAAGGCTTTTCTTGTCTTCCTCGAGTAGAGAATCTGCTGTTGATGACTTGACCAGACTCTCTTCCTGATGTTCTGGAAAGCTGTTCTGACTTCAAACTGTTCTGGGTGTGTTTTGTTAAATCTATGTAAAATAATTTAATCCCACTGTGACCATGATTCTCAATTCTGGTCACCCAAAGGATGCTAGGGGAAAGTAGGTGAGAGGCCCAGAAACAGTATCACAAGAGCCCTTTCGCTCCCTGGCCCTACTGTCCCCATGATCATTGATTTCAGTGTTGATCAGCTGTTTCAATTACCTTCCTTCTAGTCCAGAAGTGGGGCCGGTCGCTGATGATTGCATAGTGTTCAACATCATTCATGCCCCTATGCAGCAAGAACTGGACAACATTCAAGCTTGGGATGGTGAGTGGTTAAGTAATATACATGCAATGCAAATACCAGGAAATTACCATTTCCAACAAGAAAAGCTAACCACCTACCCATAACATTCAATGGCATTATTATCACCGAATTCCCCCAACAACATCTTGGGAGTTACCACTGAACAGAAACTAAACTGGACCAGCCAAATAAATACTGTCACCACAGGAGCTGGTCAGAGTCTGGTGTGCAAAATAATGAGGGTTGTAGATACGAGAGTCAGGAAAGACTTGTTCCCACTAGCTGAGGGGGTCAATTACTAGAGGGCATTTGTGTGCCTAGAATTCACTGCCTAAATTGATGGTTAAGACAGAAATGTTCAACTCATTGGAAAAAAGGAACATAGATCTGCATCTAAAATGCTGTAGTAATCTACAAAATCAACAGGCCAGGTGCTGAGAAGTGAGATTAAAATGAGTAGCTAGTTTCTTTTTTTCCCTTTTTTTGGCTGGCATAGGCACGTTGGGCTGAATGGCCTCTTTCTACACATAATTTTTCTATGGTTCCAACTGCAGAGAATAAACTCACTTCCTAATTCCCCAGAGTTTGTCATCCATCTACAAAGCACACATTGGGGTATGGTGGAATATTCTCTACTTGCCTGGATGAGTGCAGCTCCAACAACACTCAAGAAGCTTGATTCCAGCTAAAACAAAGCAGCTCACTTTATTACCTCATCCAGCACATTCAATACCCACTACCTTCATCACCACAGTTACAACAGTGTTTTCCAACATTTTGTCCAGCGACCCAAATGGTCTGTCGCATGGGATGTGTAATGAAATATGATCTTTCCGTTCTGTACTATTATATTTAATACAAGGCAGACCATTCAAGATCCATTTTATTTATTTGGGCCATATTCCGGCACAAAGGAAATCAGTGTCCGTATTATTCAAACTCCTCTTATCAACACAAGCATTCAAAGTAAAAAAAAATCCAAAAATCAGACAACACATTCAATGCATCAGCCATCCACAGAAATTGACTGCCCTTTATTTGAGACAGGTTTCTCATTTTAGACGCACTTCAAAATGCAGAGTTCTCCACATCAGCGTGCTGCTTTTAGGTGGAAACTTGGAATAGTTACCAATTATCCATTAACATCCCATCAATAAACCTCCTTGATGGGTGGTATTTGTCACATCCATAGCTACATTTTGCTGCATTCATTGAAGTCTGTGGTTAATGTGTCAATTACCCTTTCTCACATGCAGTGTAACATATTTATAAATTAAAATGTCTCAATAGTTTTCAGAAATGATTTCATTCTGAAATCAATATAAAAGCAAAATATTTTATGCACACAGGGGAAAATTAATGAGTTGGATTGTGAAATAATTACTATACTTGTCAAACTCGGAAGTTATAGCCTTCCTAAACGGCAGGAAATTTGAGACTCAAACATAGTCCACTGACTATGAGTAATAAGATTTATTGTACATTTAAAAATACACCTCTCTCCTAATTCTTACCTTTTCCGTTCATAAAATGCAAGTAACTTGAATTGTATCAGGCAATATTAAGATTTTTCTCCACATCATGTCCTCATGCTATGTCATCATTTGAGAGGTCCTATTGTCATACCGTCTTCTACAAAACGTGCACTATAAACAGAATGGCCGATGTGTTTTTTTCCCAAACAGGATCATGGAACATTTCATGTTTTTTGAACAGGATCGGTTTAAAGGGCAGCAAGAATTTACCCAACAACTTATTTTCAACATCCCACGTCCACCTGCAGATTGCGACCCTCACTTTGAAAAAGCCCAATCTACGAGATGCATGCAGCAACCCATCAGACTCAAGATGGGCGGGGGGGTTAGAACGGAGTTGAGGAGGAACTTCTTCACTCAAAGGGTGGTGAATCTCTGGAATTCTCTGCCCATTGCAGTGGTGGAGGCTGCCTCGCTAAATATATTTAAGACGCGGATTCATAGGTTTTTGATAGGCAAGGAGATTAAGAGTTATGGGGAGAGGGCGGGAATGTGGAACTGAGACACGACAGATCAGCCATGATCTTATTGAATGGCGGGGCAGGCTCAAGGGGCTAGATGGCCTACTCCTGCTCCTATTTCTTATGTTCTTATCAAGGCTCCTTCGACAGAACTTTTTAAACCTGCAACCTCTAACACCTAGAAGGATGAGGGCTGCAGATGCATGGGAACACCACTATCTGCAAGTTCCCCTCTAAACCTCACAGCACCCTGACTTGGAACACTCTCACTGCTCCTTCCTTCCACTGTTGTAAAATCCTGGAACCCCTCCCAAACAGCATTGTGGTTGCACCAAAACCACAGACTGCAGTACATCAAGAAGGGACCTCACTGCCACCTTCTTGAGGACAATTAGGGATGGACAATAAAAATGCCAGCCCAAGCAACAACACCCAGGTTCGACGAAATATATATTTTAATGTAGCCCTTTGTAAAACTAAATTGGTTAATTCTAACTTCGTTTTTGTTATGCCCAAGTTCCTGCTTTCAAAATTTCTAGCTTGGTCTTGGTTCTTCTTTACAACTGTGCAGAGAAATCAATGCCAATCTCACTTCATTACTCCTTCCATTTACAATCCTAACTCAATCGATTTGCAATCTGGTCCACTACCATTTTCTCACTCCAAATGGCTTTCATAGTCTTGCTTCTAAGACTCTTATAATGTCTGGAATGCATTTCAAGTAATTAGTTTCTGGCACTAACCATCTTTTTAAAGGTTCCTCAACCCTTCAGGCAACATGCTTTATTCTCATACAATAGATAAAATACTTATACCCATTTTAAATCAGTGTGCTTTGGCTTACATTGAGATATGTTTTTCTTTCAAAGGCTGCATTTTACAAGTGGTTATTCTTTCAATTACTTGCACATCCATTTTGATGAAGTGAAACATGAAGCACTTTCATTGTGTGTATAACTATGGCATCATATTCAACCCCAAGCCAAGCTTCCGTTCACCTATCTGCACAATCACCCAAAACTGTCCAATTCCATAATATAACACAACTCCATCCCTACACAGCCCATCTGATGCTAAAACCCTCATTCATACCTTCGTTAAATGCCTATTCCAAAGTATTCCCGGCTGCCCTGATGTGGAGATGCCGGCGTTGGACTGGGGTAAACACAGTAAGAAGTCTGACAACACCAGGTTTAAATCCAACCGATTTATTTGATAGTAAACTCACAAGCTTGAGATTAAACTCTTCGTCAGGTGAATGGAGAGTTCTAGCCTCAGACAGAGCATATAAAGCACAGCACAGATAGGCATGCCATGCCCTGCCCACCCTCTTTACTTGTCAGTTGAAATCCTACTGCTCATGTCCGTACCCACCCATCACTCCCACGCTCACTGATCTAAATTTAATCCCAATCAAGTAAATGCCTTAGTTTTAACATTTCCATTCCTGTTTTCAACTCCCCCTACCTCTTTAATCCCTTTCAAGTCCATAACCCCTGTTGAGCATTCCCAATTTTAATTACTCCACCATTGGTACCTTCAAATGCCTATGCCCCAAGCTTTGAAACTTCCTCTCTAAATCTCTCTAGTTCTCTACATCTCTTTCTCCCATATGAGATACTTCTTAAAAACTACTTCTAACCAAACTGATCATCTGTCCTAATATCATTTGGCAGTCGAAAGCTAAATCTTGCTTTATAATGTTTCTATGAAACTCTTTATATTTCAGTACATTAGATGTACTACATAAGCACGTTATTGCTGATAATTTGAAACCAAGAAACAGTCTGAAAGCACACCTTTTGTTTCAGACTCTGTGATACAGAAAGTTATTGTCCAAGCAGCCTTTTTATCCGCAGTTCTGAGCTGTGAAAGAATAAGTAAATGCGGCTAATTTCCCCTTGTAACACTAAGACTATGGGCAATTTAGTGCTACACATCCACTTTAAGAATGCAAATCTTCTACCCATGTTCAACTTCATTTATTAACCTTCTTAAATGTTCCATTTAAAGAATGAGATTGTACAGTTTCAAGTATTTGACATTATTATTTTAAATATTATGTTTCTATGTTCCCCTCTCTTTTTAGTGCTGTATTATCCAGGCAAGAGAATTGGAAAATAATGTATTGCAGAATTATTTCAATACCATTGTTGAACATTATCTGAGTGCTAACACAAGTCAAGGTGGTTCATCTGATGATTTTCCCTCCTTCATTGTTGGGAAATGTTTATATTTTTCATTGACACCAGCCTTTGACAGCACAGCCAAGATCAATAATTTGATATCCAGAGAAACTAGATGGTCTAGGCACCCCATAATAGACACTAGCATATGGTACCATTCCATCTCTCTACAACCCTTCTCTCAACAGTAATCTTTAATGAAAGAGTAGAGAGTCTGTCCAAAGAGTCTAGATGACATTGCACTCAAAGTATGAAATGGATACTGCTTTCAGATGAAGGAAGGGAATTCACACCAATTACATCAACTAGCAGCTATTGATTGCTCAACGCAGGCATATTATATTGAAAATAAATCCTTTAGCAACTGTACAGTGGAGTGGTTAGTTAACATCTGCATATTTAAGAAGAAATTGCTGAGAGGTTTCTTTCAAAAAATTAAATCTAGTTACTACGTCTAAACACAGCAACCATCCCCAGCTGCCAGTGATAATGAAACCATTGTGGGAGCTATTTTTCTATTTAACTATTTACTGTGAATGGAGATTCTATTCCTGTTTGGGCCCACCATATTGCTTGGTATGTACCAAAGCATATTATTTGTATTCGCTATGTGTTTAATGGAGTGTTACTGTATTTAACTTTTATAAAAACATAAGAACTAGGAGCAGGAGTAGGCCATCTAGCCCTTCAAGCGTGCTCCACCATTCATTAAGATCGTGGCTGATCTTTTTGTGGACTCCGTTCCACTTACCCACCCACTCACCATAACCCTTAATTCCTTTACTGTTTAAAAATTTATCATTGCCTTAAAATATTCAATGGAATAGCCTTGCCTGGTTCACTGGACTCGAAATTCCACAGATTCACAATCCTTTGTGTGAAGAAGTTCTTCCTCAACTCAGTCCTAAATCTGGTCCCCCTTATTTTGAGGCAATGCCCCCTGGTTCTAGTTTTGCCTGCTGGTGAAAACAACCTCTTTCCTATTTTATTGTTTCCCTTCATAATTGTACATGTTTCTACAAAGGTCCCCCCTCATTCTTCTAAATTCCAATGGGTATAGTCTCAGTCCCTCCTCATAAGTCAACCCCCTCAACACCAGAATCAACCCATTGCATCTCCTCTGCACCTCCTCCAGTGCCAGTACATCCTTGCTCATTAAGGAGACCAAAACAGTACACAGTACTCCAGGTGAGGCCTCACCAGCACATCATACAGCTGCACTGTAAGCTCCCTATTTTTAAACTCCATCTCCCTAGCAATGAAGGACAAAATTTCATTTTCTTTCTTAATTATCTGCTGCACCTGCAAACCAACTTTTTGCGATTCATGCATAGAGCCACCCAGGTCCTTCTGCACAGCAGCATGTTGCAATTTTTTATGATTTAAATAATAGTCCATGCTGGTATTCCTGCCAAAATGGATGACTTCACATTTACCAACACTGTATTCCATCTGTCACTCTTGTCCACTCACTTAAACTATCTATATCCCTCTGCAGATTTTCAGTGAACTCTGCACACATTGCTCCACCACTTATCTTAGTCTTATCTGTGAATTTTGACACACTATACTTGGTCCCCAACTCCAAATCATCTATGTGAACTGTAAACAACTGCAGTCCCAATACTGATGATCCCTGAGGCACATCACTAGTCACTGATCGCCAACCAGAAAAACACTCATTTGTCCCAACTCTCTGCTTTCTGTTAGTTAACCGATCATCTATCCATGCTAATACATTACTCGTAACACAATGCACCTTTATCTTATGCAGCAGCCTTTTGTGCAGAGCCTTGTTGAATGACTTCTGGAAATCCGGATACACCACATCCACCAGTTTTCCATTGTCCACCGTGCTCATAGAATTCCAGTAAATTAGTTAAACTGGACTTGCCTTTCATGAACCCATCCTGTCTCTGCCTAGTCTCGCTTTTTCTTCCTTGGTGATAGATTTAAGCATTTTCCCCACTACAGAAGTTAAGCTAACTGGCCTATAGTTATCAGCCTTTTATTTACCTCCTTTTTCAAATATTGCCATCACATTTGCTGTTTTCCAAACTGCCAGAACCACCCCAGAGTCCAGTGAATTTTGGTAAATTACCACAAGCACATTTTTCATTTCCCCCACCATCTCTTTTAGTACCCTAAGATACATTCCATCAGGGTCAGGAGACTTGACTACCTTTAGCCCCATTAGCTTGCCGAACACTACCTCCTTAGTGATAAGATAATTTCTAGGTGCTCACCTGTCAGACCTCTTGTCATCAATTTTTGACTTTTTTTTCTGTCTTCCACTGTGAAGGCTGACACAAAATACCTGTCCAATGTCTCGACATTTCCTATTATTAAATTCCCTCTCTTCTTTGTTTAAGCACAAGGCACTCATTGGATTTTACTTTCTCATCTTCCATCTGCATTTTAAATTTAACCATACTGTGCTTGCTCCTGCCAAGAGGATCCCTGTGAGATTATTAATTATTCCTGTCTTGGATAGTTTTCTCCCTCGTACTTTCCTTGAACAGTATACAATAGAATGCATCCATGATAGGTTCCATGAACGCCTCAAGGCTGCTTTGACCAAACATGCAGGTTAAAATCCCCCACGATCACTGCCGTATAATTTTTTTTTAAAACATGCATCAGTTATTTCTTTGTTCATTGTCCACATTACCATGATATTATTTGGTGGCTTGTGGACCATGCCACCAAATCAGTGGCTTTTTCTTCTTACCATTTCTGATTTCCACTCAAATGGATTCAACCTTTTTTCACCATAGAACCTATACCATTTCTCTCTACGACCCTGATGTCATCTTTAAATATCAGAATTACATCACCTATAGCATTATATTTTAAGTATGTCTATAGTAAAGTGAATTGTGTTCCTAAATGTGTAGGATGCCACTGCAAGATAGAAATGTTTATCTGAGTCTGGCATTCATGGTCAAAATCAATTTTTATACAAGATACAGTGGTGACTAGATACAGAACTACAGGAATGTTATATTGGTGTGAACATACAAACATATGAATTAGGAACAGCAGTAGGCCACTTGTTCATTTGAGCCTGCTCCACTGTTCTATAAGATCATGGTTGATCTGATTGTAACCTCAACTCTATATTCCGCATCAACCCTAATAATCTTTCACCCCCTTGCTCATCAAAGATCTATCCACTGCTGCCTTAAAAATATTCAAAGAATCTATTCTTGAAAAGGCACTGGAAACAGAGTTCAAAGATTCATAGCCTTCAGAGAAAAAAAAATTCTCCTCATCGCCATCTTAAATGGGGAACCTCTTAATTTTAAACAGGGACCCCTAGTTCTGGATACTGCAACGAGGAAATATCCTCTCTATGTATATCTTATAAAGATCCCTCAGGATCCTCTGTTTCAATCAAGTCATCTCTTAATATTTTAAACTCCAGCAGATATAGATCTAGCCTTGTCCAACCTATCTGCAAAAGACCAGGTTAATCCAGTAAACTTTCTCTGATCTGCTTCCAACACATTTACATCTTCCCTTAAATAAGGAGACCAATACTGTGCACAATACTCCAAACATAGTCTCACTAGCACCCTGTATGACTGAAGAATAATCTCCCTACTTCTGTATTCAATTCCTTGCACATTAAACAATAACATTGTATCAGCTTTCCTAATTACTTGTTGTGCCTGCATAGTAACCTTTTGTAATTCATGCACCAGAACGCCCAGATCCCTCTGTATCTCAAAGCTCTCCAATCTCTTCAGTATTTAGAGAATATACTTTTTTTTTTTCGCTTTTTCTACCAAGATGGACAATTTTACATTTGCCACATTATTTTTCATTTGCCTCATTTCTACCCAATTACTTATCTATATCCCTGTCATCTCCTTACATCCTTTTCACACCTTACTTTCCTACCTTTATGCTATCAGCAATTTTAGCAATGGCATCTTCATCCAAGTCATTTATATAAAATGTAAAAAAATTGAGGCCCCAGTACTAATCCCAACGGCACAGCACTCATTCTATCTTGCCAACCAGAAAAAAACTCATTCATGCCTACACCGTAACTAGTCAATCTTTTATGGAATCCAGTCTTCATGTTGTCAATATGTAATACCCTATACCAGGAATTGCACTTCCCACACCAACCATCATTATGGCCTCTGCAAAAAATTGTAGAGTGCCAATTTGTCACCAGTTTTGTACTTTACTCATGCACTAGCAGCAGGGTAAAGAGCTTTTTCTGTAAATTTAAGAAACTGCAGCTTCAGCCTTCTTATGAAGCTGCAGTCTTACATGATCACTCAGGAAACTTGTTGCCAAGTGACAGAGTAGACTATATCTTAATCATTCAACCCCATATGGAAAGAGTGAGGAAGGAGCTCCTCCCCAAACAAACGATTTATTGAACAAATATTAACAAGTTAAATATGTTTTATTAATTTGGAGTGTTGGTATACTGAAAACTAACCTACAAGTAATCAAATTATTGCAAATTCCCAGGTTAGCATAGAATGATAAACTTTAGTAAGAAGCTGTGTTTCAAACAGTATTTTCATAAACTTCAGACAACATGCACTTTAATCAATTAAACTAATCAATTTGGTTGAAGAAAATAAAACTTCTGTGCTATACAGAATATCTGGTGTCAACTTACATTTGGTTAATTCTCCATTTGCTTTTTATTGAAGGGAATATAATACACATTTGGATCAGAAATTGGACACAGGGAAAATAACAGTTTTGATGGATTAGAATAATTATATATCTAGAGATATAAAACGTGAACTTGGCATGTTTTCTTCCTGATCTCTTGATTCTATTCACCCACCCACAGGTCCTTGCTGCTTCGAGTAGCTTGGTCATTCAGGTGAAAACCCCACGCATTGAATGTTGGCAGGCTTTTTGATCATAGCTTGTCAAGTAACTTGCTCCTGCCTTCACCAGATGTCTACTAAAGCTCTCTCCAACAAGGTTTATAGAAAAGCAATCAAAAACAGGAGCTCTGGGTGATTTACCATCTACAGTTTCAGTACATAGAAACCAACTGTGGCACCCTAATTGTAGTCACCTTTCAGATTAGAATGGTGACAGCCATTTTGGACAGTATGTTTTAAAGCCAACCACACAATGCATTAACAGAATTCTATTTGACAAACAATGATCTACATTCAACTTTGCGAGTCACTTGAAAAATACCAAATTTAGTTTAAACATTTATTCCTGTAGAAATTAAAAAACATAATACTTCCATTCACTGCACATTTTGTGCTGTGATGATTCGGACATATTTTTGTACGCTCAAGATCAAGGACATTTGTGCTAAGTAAGAAGTCTCACAACACAGGTTAAAGTCCAACCTGTTTACTTGGTATCAAGCTGTCAGAGCACTGCTCCACATCATGTTTGTACTAAGTTAAGGGAAGGAATTCTCCCCATTTCAGATTCCTAGTGTCAACTAGGTTGAGCACAGCCAAATGTGGAGATGCCAATGTTGGACTGGGGTGAGCACAAGTAAGTAGTCTCACAAGAGCAAGTTAAAGTCCAAAAGGTTTATTTGGAATCACAAGCTTTTGGAGCACTGCTCCTTCCTCAGATGAGGAACAGTCAAATGTGGAGTTAAAAGTACCCCTCTACTGTGCCTCAAGGTCAGGAGTAGCTCCTTAATGCAGTCACCAATGTAATTTTTATTTCTCATACCAATCACTTTGTCAATTTTTTTATTATTAGACTTTGTTACAATTCTCATGGAAAAAAAACTGTTTAATAAATAACCAAACTTACCGAATAACCCCCAAATTAAGAAATTACCAGCAAGATTTCACATTTTACTTCAACACAAATCAGAACCAATGCAAATTAAATGGGAATTAAAAAAGGCAAAAATTACCAGACAAATGATACTCCAACAAAAGGCAAGTTTCACTGTAAATAGTCAATACAACAAAGATATTTCTCATATCACAAAAGAACTCACATTTCTCAGCACAGAGATGTGACACCACATGCAAATCCAAAGTGATCTCTCACTTTCCCACTCAATCGATTCGATCCTCAAGTCACTTTCACCAACAGAGACAAAGTTTAGATACAACCATGTCACGTGGCCAGATACAAAAAGAGTGTAAAGAGGGGATAACAGAAAAGGCATATTTACAAGGAGCTGTGTGTGTGTGTTGGGTTAAAATTGCATAGTTTTACTGCTGCTGCTGCTTCAGTCTTGCCTTGAACAGTCATCACCTGAACAGTACATGCCAGCAGAACCACCTTAGCTAGATTCACAACAGTGTTCGTAGCATACATCCCAAGAGATGCAATTTAGGCATCTTGTTATCCTCTCTCTGGCACACTTCTTTGTATCGGGCTGCATGGCATTTTTGTATCTAAATTTCCTTTCACTGCTTCCAGGTCTATGGTAATCAGCATTTTTTAATTATTCAAGAAAACAACAATTAATCCATTTACAATCGATGCAAACACGTCAAAACAGAAGTCTCTTTCAAACATTAAAAGCAATTGCAAATTCTGCAGATATTTTAACAAAATTACAGTTTCCTTGCTGTACTACTTCCAGGTCAAAAGTTGTCATAACCTAGGCTCACAAGTCATTAGACCAAGATTCATCACACTTGTTTCACATGAAGCTTCATAGGTAGCAAGCAGAGGATCCTGTCATTCCATGTCTGAGCTGAATTTGAATCTTGATCCAAGAGGTGATAGGTTACTGCTTCACTCAAAATAACCAGATGCCTTCATTCAGATTAGAGAGAAGTATTAAAAGGTCAAGAATTTGACAGATAGAATCCAAAATTGCTCCAATTAATTAAAAAAAAGTTCAAATCAGTGACAGACAGATGCAATCTGCTATCATAGTTGATCTCTTACTACAGCCACTCTACCTCTGATGAAAATATACAAAATGCACAAGGTCACTGTCGTACAAACTTTGACAACATAGTTACATTGTGAATAGGTTTGTGATTTCCAGAGCAATGTTTTCTGTTGAATAGAAGAGATACTTTATGTCATCTGAGAGTTAGTTACAACAGCAACTTGCATTTAGTGTATTTAATATATTACAATTTTGTAGTGTGATTGTCCAAGAATAACTTATTTCTAGCACTTGCTCTCAAGTATATCAATTCCACACAATTCTATAACTGCCTTTTCATTCTGCAATTAAGTTTCTGCTGGCTTGCAGCACCAAGAATATCCACTCTTCTTGATGTAGCCATAATGCCCTGTCCACTTACACCCTCTGTCTCCAGCACTGACCACTGCTGTGGCACATGCCAACTCTGACTATTGCTGTCAGCTCTGACTAAGCCAGAAACGGTGTTCTCTCTGATTCTCAGCTGTAATTCAATTCGTGGCACCCTCAGCTCTGGGTCAGAAGGCTAAGGATTCAAAACCCATTCCGGAAACTTAAGGGCATAATTTAGGCTGAAACTGAAGGTATCGTACTATCAGAGGTGCATCTTTTGGATTAGACTTTAAATTGAGACTTCATCAACCTCCCGGGTGGACATAAAAAGATTCCAGGGCACTGAGGAACAGTAGCATTGGGCAAGTTCTGTCCAACTTTTAATCCACAACCAAACCCCTAATAAATATTCATTAGCTTGTATTTCTGACATTAGTGTTTGTCACAGCTTGCTGTGCACAAAATGCACCTTACCTACATTTTAAAGGTAACACAATGGCTGTAAAACATTGTGGATTTCTTAAAAAGTGCTGTATAAATTCAAGCCTTTCTTTCACCTGCACATTGATAATCTTTGCCCTGCACACTGATAATCTTCACCCCACTTAAAAAATGCTGTGTCAGAGAATGTGATGAGTAGACCAGCATAGTACTGCATTTCACAATAAATAAATTTAACTCCAAAAATACATGTCTCCACTTCTGTCCAAAGCCCATGAATTAAAAATTGCCAGGATCTTGAATAAAATGTACCTATCATTGACACCAAGCACACAGGTGAAAAAGGGTGCTTCCAATGCTAGTATAAGATGATGCAAAGCAATTTCAGGTTAATAATGCCAAATTGACAGAATAAACTGAGTCAAAGTATGACTGATTCTAGAGCAAAACTCTGGACAGTTTTGTACCAAACTACTTGGTCTGGCTGACGTGGCCTGGAATGAAAATCAGATTTGCCAGCTGTTTGGCATGGGGAGGACAATTGGATGCCTGGATATTTTATTTACATGTTAAAAACAATTGGTTCTTCCCTCCATGATTGTTATAATATAAGATTGCTAACTTTCACATCATTTTGCACATGCATGTTCACATTTCTCTTCTAAAAAGGAGGTAGAATTTCTATTCAGGTAGGAGGCAAGCAGTACAAACATGGTTCTGCCTGGCTGAAATTCAAACTATCCAAGACCAGTAACTGCAGTGGATTTAAAAAAGAAATACATTGGTATTCTCAAAGACTGTGTTGGAAGTTCGCTCAAAGTTTCAGTGCACTAATGACCACAGGAACTGTCTGGAGTTTGACGAACATAAAACATCTTGGAAAGAACTAACTACAACATGGAGTGGAAGCCTGTAAATCTCCCATTTGGCCACAGAAAAAAAAGGAGCACAAATTGAAATCAGTCAGCCTGTCATCGCATTATAGAATTCAAAATTACAAAAATCACAAACATTTGTAAAGTAAAGATTATTGGGGCAGTTTGGGGAAATCAGAATATTTGGCATGCAGCAAAGATAATCTGCCTCTATTTGATTCTAAAATCCATAAATCAAAAGTTGTTTTGTCAGCCTGCACCCACATTTTTCAAACCCAACCATACAAACTGGACAGTTTGAAAAATGAATGTTCCTGCCAAAGGGCACATCGAAATAAGAAGATGAATCAGTCTGTCAATACAATCTTTAAATTAATGTACCACAGGTTAAAAAACATTAAATAATTCAGCATCAGTTATCCTTCAACCTGCTGAATAATGAACAAAGCAACTCGATTTGCACAAAGAATGTGATTTCAACATTCTTGAGGGGGAAGGGAAGGGGTGGGGCTAATATTAACAGTATTTGAGAATACCAATAATACATTAAATTTATAACTGAGTTTGTGTCTTTATATGTCCTGTTTGTGAACCTAAGTCCTCACTCACCTGAAGGAGCTTGAGGCTCTGAAAGCTAGTGCTGCCAAATAAACCTGTTGGGCTTTAACTTGGTGTTGTGAATCTTAGGTTATCATCCAGCAATTGGCACCATTATCAAGTAGTCTTAACCTTGCCAGATTCCTTAAACATGCTGTCTTCTGCACCCATTCTTTGGGTCATTCACAACGTAGTGTTAAGCCTCGGCATTACTTTCAAGAATCCCAAGAACACCACGTTGCTGTCTTTGAGATGGACACCATGAACAGCTAAATAGGGCAATACTTCTCAAACCAACTTCATACAGAAGCACATGCACTTTACTAGCCTTAGGCCAGGCTTATACCAATCAGTTACTTACTCCATGAAAGAATTCCTTTTCACTTAATTTTTAAAAATAGCTACTTAAAAAAATTTCATTCCTCAAACTAAAGCTATTAAAATAATCCACCAGTTGGGCAAACAGATTTGACTGCAGTCTTTGAAACTACAGCCATGTGAAAACAAACATAAATCTTAGAATTCATCTTTGTTTCTTATGTATACATAATGTACTCTCCAACCCTGGCTGGTAGCTGTAATTAGTACAAATCCATCAGGCAAAAAAATACTGCATCAAAATACAACAGTCCCTGACCTCTAAATTTGTCAATTGCGGAAACTTGAATTTCTGCAATACATGGTATTGGCAAATTCTTTTTAGATAACTTTATTATTGCTTCTATTGGTACAATGTAGGAGACATGAAATTGGTCAGTAATTCTGAAACACAGTTATAAATAAGAAAACTATGTGGCAAATACTGCTTTGAACTCTTAATATAACTGGACAGTCTTACAGTTTTACAACACAGAGAGAAGGCCTTCAGCCCATCATGTCTGTACTGGGCATCAAGCACCCATCTATTCTAATCCTATTTTCCAGTACTTGGTCCATAGCCTTTCAAGTGCTCATCTAAATTTTTTTTTAAATATTGAGAGGGTTCCCTCTCAGGAAATGAGTTCCAGATTCCCAACACCTTTGAATGAAAAGGTTTCTCCTCAAATCCCCTGCCCCTAACCTTAAAGCTATGCCCCTGGTTACTGACCCCTCTAAGGGGAAATGTTTCTTCCCATCTATGTTCCTCATAATGAGAGCTCAGTCTAGCAGCCAGTCAATCAGGAAGCATTTCAACCCACACTCTCTGGAATGCTTCTGAGGACAACTGCAGAGCAGGGCAAAAGTGCAAGTTGTCTGACATTTTAGAAATTAGCCATTGGATGGGCTGGGAAAATAATTTACAAAAAAGGGTAGTAAAACAATTAAACTTAAACTCAACAAATCAGCTGCAGACAGCCAATTGTAAAACGAAATTCAATTACAAAAGCAAATAGCCAACTACACTTGCCCACATTTACAATTGCTGGCGTGGCATTTTTAGTTTCGGCTAACATTTTAATGAATTGCACATTATTAATCAGAACTGCAACGATTAGCCCAACGTTTTCCAATGAAAGCTAAAAACCTTTCTGAAAAGAGGCAGCTAGGTCAAACTTCTGCTAACCAGAAATGCCATTAAGCGAACACAAAATATGTTTGTCACCTTTACACCGCTTGCAAGTCGGTTGGAACGTTTTCGAAGGGTCTCACACAGAATAAAATGACTTTCAGATACAGGTCTGGCTAGGCGGTGTGGTGGGAAGCCAAGCAAACTAATGAAAGTAAGAGAAAATGCTGGAAAATCCCGACAGTCTGGCAGCCTTACAGATGCTCCCAGACCTGTTGAAATTTTCCAGCATTTTTCCTTTCGGTTAATGAAAGTAACAGCCGATGAAGCAAGAGGGCGAGAGGTTTCCAGGCAGGAAGCGGGAGGGTGGGATGAAATTGAATCGAGGAGAGAGAGGGAGATAGATAGATAGATAGATAGTGAAAGCCAACAGGTACCACGATAGCGGGAACGCTGCCAGACTTTCCTGTTAGAAATCTGCCAAAAAATATATTAAAAAACACACACACGGGATTGTTGACCCCACTGGCGTCGGGGACATTGGGCCATACAGAGCTGTGTGTATGAAGGGGTGGGGGGGACTCCCCCCAAGTTGGATGATTTTCTAGTTTCTTTCAGGGATTCAGCAGAAATAAATAACCGGCCGAGAAATCCCCCAACAGCATGTTTCCCAGCCAAGATGGTTGCAGACTGACAAGAGATCTGGCTAACAAAATGATTTGTCTCCAATGTTGTCTATGAAAGGGGGTGAGGGGGAAGGCTCAGCACCCGAGGCCTGGCTGCTCGCTCTCCCCTCCACCACCCCTCACTCTCTCTCACACACACACACACACACAGTCTATCCCCTCCTACCTCGATTTTGTCCACGCTGCGGGCACATCCCACCACCTTCATGCCGTGCTGAACCAGCGCCCGGGCGATGGCCGCGCCGATCCCCACCGAGGCGCCGGTTACAAGCGCCACCCGTCCCTTCCAGCGCTCCATGTCGCCCAGATTTTTTTTTGTTTTTGTTTAAAAGCAAAACCCTTCCCGCTCGGTTCGGGAAGAAGAGCAAGCAGCAGAAATCCCGCAGAAATCTTTCCCTCCTCTTCCTCTCTTAGCCACTGGGGTGGGAGGGGGAAGAGGTTTAAAAAAAACGAACAACTTCCAACGCCGCTCCGCCGCCACAACAACAACAACCCAGTCCCTGCTGGCGACCGTGCTCTGCACGCCGGGATTTGTAGTCCGCCCCCGCCTGGTCCTCCGGAGGAATCGCCGCAGCGACGGACTCCAACTCCCGGCGGCCAAAGCGGTGCAGGCTCACTGGCCCCCTCCTCCCGCCCCGCGTCAGGTGGTAAGCAGAATTGCAACAGGACTCAGGTCCCTGCGCTGATAGACAGGTTTGTGTCATGTTTCCGATTTCACATGATGTGGCTCCAGAAAATAAAGTATTTTTTATTTTTGTTGAAAATAATTGCAATTTCTTAAAACAGCAATCCCCTTACAAACTTATTGCATCAACAGCCTGCAACAAATACATAAGAGTAGATAAGACAGAGATACACAAATTACAACATGGAAATCCAGTTCACTGCTGACATCCAAATAACCATATTTCCCAACTTTCCCTGTATTTTCAGCAACGTTTCTTTCGAAATTAAACTAACATTAAAGTTTTAGGTATTCAGTGCAGATGTCAAGAGAGCTCTTTTCGCCTGCCACAGCGACACGTGAAACTCCTCGATCCATTGTCAGCTTCCTCCCCCCATGGTACTAGAAAGCAGTTTAATGTTCTGGAGGTTGTTAAATTTAAACAGGTTAACCAACGCAACAGAATCTCCTGGATGCGCCTGAACATGAAAACAAAATCTACAGCAAATATAAGTCAATCAGCGTACGTACAGGCAACAGATAATATTCAGATTGCGTTTCTGAAATGTTCGTCGAAAATGTCGACTGTTCTTTCCACTGGTGAACTCCTGCGTCTTTGTAACCGCTTTATTTTTCTGTTAAATTCCAACATCTGCATTATTTTACCTTCAGGAAATCTTTTAAATCTTTTATTAGAACAGTACACTAAGTAATAGTTGTCAACTGCAAAAAAAGTCAAAAATTCAGCTCAGTGGATGAACTGCAGCTGTCACTGAGAATGTTATTATTAGTGAACCCTGAAAATTATGTTAATATTATTTCATATCAGTGCAGCACTCTGC
Organism: Carcharhinus amblyrhynchos; assembly: GCF_965287045.1. NCBI lineage: Eukaryota > Metazoa > Chordata > Chondrichthyes > Carcharhiniformes > Carcharhinidae > Carcharhinus > Carcharhinus amblyrhynchos. Next base: position 26,855,950 of record NC_137346.1, read on the forward strand.
AATTATTCATCTCCACATTACATACGTGCCCTCTTTAAAGCCTGATGAAATATGAAGTTTTTTAGAAAAAACTGTAAGCATTGTGATTTGCGTTTTGCTTAGAGAAATGTTTTTCAGAAATACATTACAAAAAGGACAAAAAGCAGGTCTCGAATCCGTTCCATAAACTACTGACTTACAGTCCATGAAAATATTTTAAAACTTGTCGAGATATTTGCCTATAACCCTAGAAGGACCACATTGGAGCAAAAAGACTTTACGTTGATGAACAGCCAGTTTCCGTGAGATTCAACCGTTTTGTTTGTTTTTCTCTCTCTTCGCCTTTAGAAGGCAGTGACCTGATGAAATGATGGTTCCACTAGTGCCAGCAACAACTCAGCAATAACTCAGCCAAGATAAATGCTGCGGATGCGGCAATCTGAAACAAAAACAGAACATGCTGGAAAATCTTAGCAGGTCTGACAGCATCTGTGAAGAGAAAATCGAGCCATTGTTCGAATGAGGTCATCCTGATTCCAAACTTTGGCTCTATTCTCTTTCCACATACGCTGTCAGACCGGCTGAGATTTTCCAGCATGTTTTTTTTGTAATAACCCAATGTGCATGTGAGAACATCAGCAGGTTCGTTTGATAGAGTGAAAGTTACTTGCTGGAATCATTGTAGGTTTTGATTCTTGTTCTTAAAACCTATGATCCTTGAAACCTCGAAAAGAGGTGCATGTTGGTTAATTTGGCCAATGTAAGAATCTTGCCAAATGTAAAAGTTCCGTTGTTGTACCAGGAAGCAACAGGAATGTAAAGGTTAAGAGAATTGCTGGCCTTTGTCTCGTCAAGCTTTAAAAATAAACGTTTGGTAGGTACGAACCAGAGATAAGCAGTAAGGATGACATGCAATGGGTCTAGTAGAATCAGAGAATAGTAAGCAACATCAGTTAAAAATATGACCTTTGAGATTCTTGAAGAGGATTGTAAAGTCCGAGAACATCTCTATCCTAAAAGCTCACAAGTAGACAATAAAATAATTGCAAGAAAGGCCACGTTTAATAATTCATTTGTAGTTTAGCCACATTTAATTGTTAGCTGTGCCAAACGTTTTAATCAATTAACCGAATATATTGTTATAATGGTCACTATTACATTGTAAGAGCCATTGATTGTGGACGCATTCTTGCCTAAGGGGTGAAAATACACCATATGGCCCAAGGGTGGTGCAAAGCTATACTTCCGTTTTAACGTGTAGCCTTAAAAGTAATTACTTTCTTTAAGTATGAATAACCAATATGCTACCCATGCTATCTTATCTGTAACATATACATTGCCTTGCCCCCATGCACTGACTTTTTTTTTGTTTAGATTTTAGCTATGAAGTAACTTTGTATTCTCTGAATCAGGCCACGTTATACTTATTTAATTGGTTTTCTCCAACCTGGAAGTCAGTACAAGTGCTTACATTAGCAACATACTGAGAAGCATCTGTCTTTATGGAAGTCCCACAGGATACCAATACACCTGGTATTTGGGACGTTGGGCCCAGAATTTAATCATCTGCACATTGATATCTAGAGTCTCTCTTATTTCAAATATGCAAATACGAAAAGTACATCGAGGTTAATGTTATCGCAGAAGAAACCAGAAAACTTAAGTGAAATAACAGAAAAAAAACTAAGAGTCCCTCTACGAAGAGAGAGACATCCCACTGATACCCAGTACTTAGGTACCAGTCAGGAATTAGAAGGAAGTGACACCGGGAAATGGATCAGAGACTGATCATGTGCTGTCTGAACCAATGAGAACTCAGGAACATCACTGATCGTGCACATGGACTGGGTCTGAATGAGTATAAGGAGCTCTTGACACCTCTCAGCCTGCAGTGTCAAGAACATTAGATTACAGTCACTAGAACATCGCATCACACTCAATCGGAGGATTATGAGCTGGCATTCCAGGTTGGATATCACTGCCTTTGAAGAGTGTCACATTTTTCTACTTATTTTACTTAATTTAGTAAATTCTATGATTGTCGTGACAACAATCTTGTACCCAGTATGGAAAGTACAGGTGGAGAAGGTTGCGAAGAAAGCTTATGGTATGCTAGCCTTTATAGGAAGGGATATAGAGTACAAGAGCTGGAGTCTAATATTGCAGTTGTATAGAACATTGGTTAGACCGCATTTGGAGTACTGCGTCCAGTTCTGGTCGCCTTACTACCAGAATGACGTGGAGACCCTGGAGAGAGTGCAGAGGAGGTTTACCAGGATGCTGCCTGGTATGGAAGGACTGGGTTATGAGGAAAGATTGGGCAAATTGGGGCTGTTTTCCTTAGAAAGACGGAGAATGAGGGAAGATCTAATAGAGGTGTATAAGATTATGAAGGACATAGATAAACAGTGGTAAGCTTTTTCCTAGATTGGAAACAAATATTACGAGGGGCCACGGGCTTAGGTTGAGGGACGAGGGATGAGGGATAATTCGGATGTTGGAGGGAGGTTTTTCACACAGAGGGTTGTGGGGGTATGGAATGCACTGCCAAGTAAGGTGGTGGAGGCAGGCATGCTGGAGTTGTTTACAGGATACTTAGATAGGCACATGAGCGAAATAGAGTTGGAGGGATATAGGAGACTGTTTTAAATAAGGATCAAGAGCCTTGGAACATTCCTGGGAATCAACTGATTCCTATGGACCTTCCAACATATTTTCTGGCTCACTTGTTTTACTTTTGAGCTTCTGGGGATTCCCTTGAATGTTTGCATAAGATGTGCATGTTATTGATGTTTTTCTCTTTTAATCCACAGGTGCATCGGTCCACCTTGTTGTCCAACAAGGGGCATACACGCGGTGGGTCATGCGAGGGCTGCTCTTGGATGTTTCCAGAGTAGCCTAGTGCTTCACGTCGTTAGTGTACGCTTAAACTGGACCAGCTGATGGGCAACACGACAGCTCAGTGACTATCACTGTTTGCTGTGCAGATACATGGATTTGGGCCAGTGTCTGTGGGAGTTTGCGCATTCTCGCCGTGCTTGCATGGGTTTTCTCCGGGTGCTCCGGTTTCCTCCCATACCCCAAAGATGTGCTCTTAGGCTGATTGGTGAAACAAATTGTCCCTAAATTAGTCTCCCCTCAATCTGGTTTCCAATGTGGTGTGCCATAAGCGTAGACAAAGGTCATGCGTGGAAGAAGGAACACAATGTTGAAATGGCGGCGTGGGCTCATTGGGCCGAAGGGCCTGTTTCCCGTGCTGTGTTGTTCTTTGTCCCATTGAGGATCAACTCTCCCAAATCAGTCTGCTGATTGTAATCAACCTGAATTCTTACATCATCCCTCTTCCAGGACTTGCAACATAACAATGGAAACTGCAATTTTGATTGGCGTTTCCCCTCGAGTGATGTGAAACACCACAAGCCCCTCTGCGCTCCCCCCCACCCCCAGCATCCACTGTAATGTCGCCTGGGTTTAGATTAATTAAATCAATGCATCTGTTGGCAAATGTGGTTGCTGTACCTTCTATACAGAAAGTTTGATCTGATTTATTAGATGTATTAATATACGGCGAAAAGTATTGTTTCTTGCACGCTATACAGGCAAAGCATAGAGGAAAGGAGGGGGTGCAGAACGTGTTAGGCATAGCTAGGATGTTGAGAAAGATCAACTTAATGAGGTAGGTTCACTCAAATCTGATGGCAGCAGGGAAGAAGCTGTTCTTGAGTCACTTGGTACGTGACCTCAGATTTTTGTATTTTTCCCTGACATTAAACAGTGGAAGAGAGCATGGCCGTGTGTGGAGTCCTTGATTATGCTAGCTGCTTTACAGAGAAGGCAGGATGTGTAGACAGAGTTAATGGATAGGAGGCTGCTTTACATGATGGACTAGGCTTTATTCATGAACCTTTGAAGTTTCTTGCATTCTTGGACAGAGCAGGAGCCACGCCAAGCTGTGATACAACCAGAAAGAATGCTTTCTATGATGCGTCTGTAAAAATTGGTGAGAGTGGTAGCAGACATATCAAATTTCCTTAGCCTCCTGAGAAACTAGAGGTGTAGGTGGAATTACTTACCTATGGTGTCTAAAGTTTTAGGATAGGAAAACTGATTCCATTAAATGAGCTCATTGCTTTTGAAGGAAATAAAAAAACTAAAACAATGAACTTTAAAGATTAAAGTTTAGCACAGCAATAAAATCAAATAGCCTCATTAAAATTTTGTAAGACAGCTTAAAAGACATGATACTTTTCAAAATTGTTTTATTAAACTACTACTTACGAAAAAATGCATGTTTTTTTAGTTGTCTGGTAGTCTTCTAAAATTGGACATGGATCTTGCAGGTACTGTTATTAAAAGTTCAAGAGATTATTTAGGTATTAAGTTCCTCCATGCAGCAACCTGATGTAATGGTTTCACTGATGCCAGCAACAACTCAACAATAACTCACCCAAGATGAAAGCAAAATACTGTAGATGCTGCAATCTGAAACAAAAACAGAACACGCTGGAAAATCTCACGTCTGGTAGCGTCCACGGAGAATTGAACTGTTGTTTCTAGTCAGGTCACCTGACTCAAAACATTGGCCCTATTCTCTCCACAGATGTCAGATCTGCTGAGATTTTCCAGCATATTGTTATTATAACTCACCCAATGTGCATGTGAATATTAGATTATTTTGATTGATTGGAAGTTACTGGCTGGAATCATTGTAGGTTTTGTTTCTTGTTCTACTTATAATCCTTGAAAGACCAAGATGTAGTGCATGTTGGTTAATTTGGTCAAGCAAATTAGTAAGTATCAGTTAAAAATATTCCACTATGTTATCAACTGCTCTTGGAGAGCCACAAGCTGATGGCTTGCCAAGAACAATTAGGAGTTGGCATGTGGCTGAGTAAAAGGTTCACCTAGGGAATATGGAAGTTTGGGAATGAGGTTATGGAATAGGGAAGTAGACTGTACATAGGGGAATCCAGGAAATGGTAGTCAGTGAAACAGGGCATCAGAATGAGGCTCATGTAGCCAGATTGAGACAGATATAGGATGAGGATTGGCAATCAGTGGAGGATTCAGGAGAGCTTGGGCAAAGACGTGGAGGCTGAGCCAGGGCTTAAAATGAAACATGGAGATGAAAAATGGGAAGTGGGCTAGGTATGGAGACCAATATTCTCTGCAGAGCTAGGAGCAGCAATATGAGGAGTAGGAGTGAAGTAATCAATGAAGGGATGAAAATAGCCTGGAACTTTGCTGTGAGACAAATGAACAATTTACACTGGTGGGCATATGGAAAACAAATGAATGCAGACTGCAAATTCTCACTGAAAGACAAGGAGGGAGATTCTTGTACTGAGTTTGTTGAAGCAGGTTAGTAAATTATTTTTCAAAGAAATATGATACTTGTTTGAAAAGCAAGAATAATGATCAAGTTAAAGTGCATACACAAGATAGCACCAGTTCTGGAGGTGTTAAATGATCTTCCCCCATGCCATGAAAACTCAAGTGATTCTGAGGTGAGCTGAGGTTGACTGCCTCATGAGCATTGCTCAAAATACTAGGCCTCTGCTTTAGTTTAGGGCTGTCTTCATTGACTGGTTAAATCCGAGTATAGATCAGCTGTTCAAGACTCTTAGTTCAGAGCTGCCACCTTCACAAAAGAAGCAGAGTTCAAATTCAAACCAAAGTCAAAGGAACTAGAGAAATTGATGCAATATGTTTCTCACTGGTTGATCACAGCACAGCATTAGCACTGGAAACTAGTTGTAACTTGGAAAAAAAAGTTGAATATTGAAGCAGTGTCGACACAAAACACTGATAAAAAATGCACAAGTTTTTTTAAAATTAGAAATCTATCTTGGACTGCAAGTGGATTTTACATAGGTCATAATGAAATTAAACCAGCAAATAATTCAGAAGCTTAAAATATTAGAAATTTGTAAAAGCATACAGCAAGTAATTTTTTTTGCAAGAGTAAGGTTATGATTCTTCAGAACCTATCACCATTAGTGTTCTTATAGGTATTTGATTGATCTGCTCTGCATTTCTTGAAGTTAAAATGAAACCACGCAAAATGCTAACACATTTATACTTAAGGTTTTCTAGAATTGTTAGGCATTTTAAGGAGACTATAGCATCGAAGAGTAAGAAAGAAAATCAATTTATTCATGCCAATTCATAAGGATAAAGGTAGTCTAAATTCTGAAAAGTTATCTACCAACATTCAAAGGGCATCTTGACAAATATATAAATAGAATGGGAAGAGACATGTGATCCCTACAGGGGCAAGGAGTTTTAATTCAGTCCAGCAACATGGTCGGTACAGGTTTGGAGGGCTGAAGGGCCTGTTCCTGTGCTGTAATTTTCTTTGTTCTATTTAAAAGTCTGGCTAAAGTTGGACACTAAAGGGCAAATTAGCACAGCAAATCCACATCACCTACACAAAAAGTAGGTATTTCAGTGCTGGCATGATGCTAGGAATGTCAAGATGTCCCAACAACAGGTGGATCAAATAGGACGTCCCTTTCCTGGTTTGCTACACACTTAATCAGCTTGTGCTTACAAAGCTCAGAATACAAGTTCCAACATTGTGTATGATTTCAGAATTTATTTAACAATTCCAAGTGTGCTAAGAATTACACTAACAATTCAGGATTATTAGTCAGCCTCACAATGGGACTCACTTATGCACCCTAGAAGTTACATTCATACAGTCTGTGCTCTAAACAAAATATGTCCAGGCATGGTCACTTTTTCAAATAAACAGAGGCTTGGGGGGACATTGTTATGGGGAGTGCTCCATGGAAACAATGCCTCAACCAGTGGCGACGTGCCTGATTAAAATTTAAACAACTGCTTGGGGGTAATTGTCGTCTTGTGCATTTTGTGGCAGCACTTCAACTAGAAATCTATTTGACAACTGTTGAAACTTGGTACTCTTGCACTTGCCCTGATGAATACAAGATCAAAAGCTTTGACAGCATGTCTCTTTTTACAGCAACACTTAGAAACATCTGTAATACAGGATGTCTTTGATCTATATCCATCCACCAGAAAGTGTTACCTGGTCTAATCCTACCTTTGAGCTCTGTCTGTAAGATTAAATATGTACCCAAGTGCTCTTTTGTAAAAAAAAAGTGGAGGTTTTTGCTTCCATTACCCTTCTGAATACTGGGTTCCATACCACTATCACCCTAATGAAATCAAGTTCCCTCTAATCCTTCCACCAAATACTTTAAACCTACATTCCCTGGTTATTGACCTAACAGAATAGCTCACTATTCATTTTACATGCACTCAAGTAGGAATACATAACTTTGGATTGAACTTTTATCTGAAAGACTTCCCTTTCCAATAAGGCCAGCATTCCTTCCATTGTACACTCAAATGCAAGATTATATGTGCAACATTTGGAAGAGGGCAGCATCCTAGCTGATCAAGTTCTGCCACTGTACCAAGCTGAAACTGATGTCAAGTAATCCAGAATACAAGAGCAACTAAGCCAGAGTGGGGGAAAAGGATTTGTCAGCCAAGCCAGTGTTTGCCACTCAATCACTAACCAGAGACCTTACCTGAAAGTATGAACACAAAACAAACAGGACACCAAGTCTCGAGTTTTTATCTTGGTCAATACTAATAAATACAACTATTCCAATAAATAAAAATTTTAGAATGAGAGAAATAAGGGAATAAAAAGTTAGGCAAACTAACCATCTACTGATCTACTCTTCTCCTTCAGTTACCACGCCCAAAGAGGGTGTTGTCAACTATGAACTTACATTGCATTGGTGCGTGATCACGCTCAGCAAAGTACTGCAGTGGTTTGCTGTTGCCTTCCGCAGTGTGGTTGACAGAAAATAAAAGTAAATGAATGGCAGCAGTTTCTCAAAGTTCCAAAATCATCCTACAAAGAATGTAGAGAAATACTATACTCAATTTACCTATCAAGTGGAATTAAACTAAACCAAAAATGTTAAATTTCTTAATATTCCAAATAGACCCCATTAGCCAATCTGTTCTCAAATCAATATCAATGGGAAGATCAGCATTTGAGATATTTGCAGAATAGACAATGATTAAAATGCTACACAATTTGATATGCATATCAATAAATATTCTTTATTTGTAAATTTTGCACATTGCGCTTGTACATTACATCCAAACATCATTTGAAATGGATGTCTATTGTAAAACCTTAAATCAGAAGTTTCATTTTTCTCTGTACACATTTATTGGTAGGACATCTCTCGTCACTAGACATTTGTATAATTCTCACAGTAAAGAGAAACATTTAGTGAGTGGGAGAGGAGAGGCTTTGTTGAAAAGTATAAAGTAAGCTTTTGCAGACATCTGGCTGAATACTGCATAAGCTTCAAGAAAGCAGATGAGCAAAAATGTGCTCCCCACCACCAGCCTGGGAGAGTGTAGAAAGAAAAATAAAAATAAACCACACCACCAATTGTTCAAGGTAAAATTATGCAACAGGAAACAAAAATCTAAATTTTTTAAGATTGAGAGAGAAGGCGCAGTGGTCAGAGTGTTTGTGTAGAAAAGGATAGCTTCTGTTTAAAGCATTCTTTGCTAGTTTACACCAGCTGTCGTCAGCCAACCATTGCAGACACTGTAGTCATTGGAGCGACAATATTTGTTAAATTTCTCCTTTAGGTGCTGCCGGTATTGTTCTCGGTTGATGTAGAAAGATTGATTATTTGTCTTAAATGACTGTATTTCATCTTGGGTAATGAAATTCTCGTCTTCAGAAGTACATTCAGATTCTTCCTGAAAAATCAAACCAGCAAATTACCACAAATGATTTACAGCACAATGACTTGTTTACTACAAATCTTGTTAACTAGCCAACAGCTGCATTAGTAAAAGAATGGGAGCTTAACTCACTCAAGTCATTGACCTGAAATGTAAACTGTTTTTCCCTCCACAGATGTTGGCTGAATGGCTGAAAATTTACAGCATGTTTGTGTTTGGAACAGTTACTGGGGCCATTGAAGTAGTGAGTGATTGTAAAGTCAAAAATATTGAATTTGCATTTACTAAAACTGTCCCATTAGTAACAGAATATTACTGATTTAGAAGTAGCATTTTCAACCTGGAGATTCTACAAAATGCAAGAAACAAGAAATCTACATAATTCACCCCAATGGGTCTCTTAGAATCATAGAAACCCTTTAGGGCAGGAGGCAGCCATTTGTCCCATTGAGCCTGCACCAGCCACAATCCCACCTGGGCCCTATTCCTGTAACCGCATGTATTTATCCTACTAACCCCAGAAATTTAGCATGGTCAACTTAATCCACACATCTCTGGACTGTGGGAGGAAATTGAAGCACCCAGAGGGAACCCACACATACATGGGAAGAACATGCATACTCTACAGAGACTGAGGCCAGAATCAATCCCAGGTTCATAGTGCTGTGAGGCAGCAGTGCTAACCATCGTACCACCTGGTACTTTGTACTGGTGTGCAAAACGTATGGGTAATAAACTGCTATATGATTTCACTTTACAACTTCCTATTTAATCGGCTAGTTAAATCTCTCTTTATAATTCTAGGTTGGCTGCTCAATTCCAAAAGTGGAATTTGAACGCATTATCTTCAGATCTGTGATGAGTCCATTATTGCTTTTGTGGGGCCAATATAGTTCTTGATTTCTGGCTTTGAAATATTAAAATAAATTGTTACACCTGAAGCGCACAGCCGAGTAAATAAAATTAATTTGTGGCCATTTTGCCTTAGACAAAATATGCAAATCACAAGACTGTGGACTGAAAAATCACGTGCAAAGTGAACATTTCTCAGGACAACAAATGAGAAAACCTCCTGACAAGTGCCAATGAACCTAAGCTTTGTCAATTGTTAGATGTGTGCATTTCATTTTGCAAAATGTTAGAATTAACTCCATCTAGTGGACAGTTGTGGCACCATATGATCAGGTGGACATTTGAGAATGTTAAATGAGACTTTGGCGAGGACCCTTTCATAAAGAACAAACTATTGCACTACCCCTACCCTATTCCGTCACTCCCTTTTCTCTTTCCATGGCCTTCACCATGCAGAAAACTGCACGCCAGAAAAACCTAGCCTAGGTATCCATCACCCAAGCAACATTATTCCAATCAGCAAGATGAAATGGACTGTTTCAAAGTTTAAAGCAGTACTTGCTAAGTGATGATCTGCTCCTTTTTTTTGGACTCTGCCAAAATATATTTTAGCACTGCCCCAAACCAGGCACAGAAAGAAGAAACGGAGAAATGAGAGTAGTTGGCCAAATATATTCGAGGGCAAAGTTGAACAGAGGATGAAGGGCTTCAAAGGGAAAACCTTCCTGCAGCTGGAATGAATTGTAAGATTCAAACAAATTGCCATTCATGTCAGAAGCCAATCAGCACACCCTAAAGATGAGCTGTAGGAACTCCACAGCTGCTTCAATGACATCTGCCCATTCAATAGCAATCAGCACAATTCACAACTCACATCCAGGCTTGGGCCAATAAGTGGCCCAATAATATCCTTCAAGACGAGAATATGACTGAAATCTCATCACTTTATCCATTCAGCAAGTGGTAATAATTTCACAATAGGCTTCTTTCAAGAAACCCAAGAATGGTGGCCAGCTAAGATGTGTTTTAAGCAACAATGGTTGCAATGTGCTGAGTAACGGACAAAAAGCTGGGAGACTGACCAGTTTTCAAATACCTGTTCACAAAAAGAACTACTGCTTCTAGCAATTTTGCACAGGAAACCATTCATTATTTCCCCAAGTTCAGCTCTATAAATTCAAAGGAACGTTTGTTCCAATATCAAGTTCAATTGAAAATTGAGAAAGCGCTTGGCTTCCGCTATTCAGTAAACCAATAAATTTTCCTCACACCCCCATAGTTCAAATCAGATTTATCACAGCCTTTTGGCACTGTCCTGTGGCATTGGTTCAAGACTTATAAAACAAGGCTGACCTCGTCTATATACAGAACAGGTGCTTTGAAATCTTTACTGGCATTATTCTTTCGGAGCCTTGCATGTTGGATGAATGTATGTAGAAACAAATACAGCTGTGTTCTCATTACATATTTTGGGTTATACCCACTCATTAAAAAGCAGAAAAACTATTACAAGAAAGTCTTAAATCAGTAATGTATTTTTGCAAAAAGAAATACATTTTCCCCAATTCTACACTTGGAATATTTAACTACTGAAAATAATTCTTACATAAAAATTTTTAAAACCAGACTCAAATTTCACAGCAACACAGTGGCTAGCACTGCTGCCTCACAGCGCCAGGGACCTTGGTTCAATTCCAGCCTCAGGTAGCCGTGTGGAGTTTGCACATTCTCCCCAGTCTGTGGGGGTTTCCTCTGGGTGTTCTGGTTTCCTCCCACAGTCCAAAAGATGCGTGTTAGGTTGATTTGCCAAGCTAAATTGCCTTTTGGCATCAAAGATTAGCAGGGTAAATGTGCGCACTTACAGGGATAGGGCCTAGGTGGCATTGTTGGGGCAACCTTGATGGGCCGAATTGCCTCATTCTGCACTGCGGGGATTTTATGATTCTAAGTTGCATTGTTTCTGATGTAACTTGTTCTGTACTGTTAAAGAGAAGAATTTTAATTCTCATGTTGAAGTCAAAAAGTTGCTCTCTCTCTCACTAACTTATAAAGTTTGTGAATTCCCCACAACCAGTTAAATCAATTTTTCTACTTCTGTTAATGCTTTTGAATACAAATTAAAAGTAGTTTATTTATTAGTCACAAACAAGGCTTGTATTAACACTGCAATGAAGTTATGTGACATTCCCCTAATCACCTGGAACACCTAGATAACAAGGCACCCTGTCAGATTCCTATTTGTTGACTACAGCTCAGCCTTCAACACCATTATTCCTACAAAACTTATCTCCAAATTCTGTGGCCTGGGACTTGGCTGTTTCTTCTGCGATTGGATCCTAGGCTTTCTACCTACTGAGACTGTCCTCAGCCCCTTACAATACTCCTTATAACCTAAGACTTTGTGGTCAAATTCCCTCCAACTAGATTTTAAGTTTGCTGACATCACCACCGTAGTGGGACGGACCTCAACTAATGACGAAACGGAGTACAGGAAAGAGACAGGATTTGGTGAACTGGTGCAACGACAATAGCGGAGGAGATAGTCTTCAACTTCAGCAAGCGTAGTGGAGGACATGCCGCTGTCTATATCAACAGGGCGAAGTACAAATGACCAAGAGTTTCTTGTTGTTAGGTTTCAAAGAACCCTAACAACTTTTCCTGGTCTCTCCATGCCGCACCTCTACTTTCTCAGAAGACCAAGGAAGTATGGGATGACTACTATGACTTTCACCAACTTCTACAGAAAGCATTCTTTGCCATATCACAGCTTGGTGTGGTTCTTGCTTTTTCCAAAGACCACAAGAAACTACAAAGGGTTGTGAATAAAGCCCAGTCCATCACACAAACCAGCCTCCCATCCACTGACAACTCTACACTTCCTGCTGCCTCAGAAAAGCAACCAGCATAATCAAGGACCCCACATATCCCAAACATACTGTCTTCCACCTCCTTCCATCAGGAGGAAAGATACAGAAGTCTGAGGACATGTACCAACTGACTTTTCACGGTATGCTAATACATGTGACAATAAATCAAATCAAAACTGGAAATCAGTGAACATTTAAATGTCTGAACATGATGAAATACAACTTTCATACTTACAAGTAGTTCCTTTAAGGTTTTTGTGCCTCTTCCCCAATCAGGCAGACAGGGTGGTGGAATTTGTGAAGATTGTGAAAAATGTTTTTCTGACAGTATCTGTGCTACCCAAACTGGCTGTTGACCACTTTTCTCTAGTGAGTTACAGCTATCTTTGGTTTTGTCATGATGTAACTCATTATGAAAAGTGTTACCCAAGTTTTCTTGTCTGCTTAGGTCCATGTTACAATCTCCAGTATTTTCACTCTAAAGGAGAAAGCGCAGGCAAAAAATTAGAAATTTCAAAAAATCTCTTAGCATTTTTATTTTTGGTCTCATTCAAAATAGAAAATATGCAGCTAAAAACAAATTTAAACCAGATGTGTTCAGTCATCTCTGGAAATCTGTGGAAAGGATAACCAAAACCATGGAACACAATGTGCTTAGGCTGTGCAGTCACAACTTTCCTCCACAGATAGACAAGTTCCAGTAACTAGTTCCACTAAGTTACTTCTGAAAAAAATACTCCACATTTTGCCAGTGAAGAAATATAAACAACTAGAAAAACACAAAGCGGGAATCCAAATTGATTATATTTAATACCTTTTTTCATGAAGACGAGTTTTTTTTAAAAACACAGCTGACAATTCAATATATAACCTTGTAAATAAATGTACACCTGGTGAAAATAATTCTGGAATAACTGCTCATTATAGCTGCAAATGTTAAAATCCAGGCTTTAAAAAGACGCATCACTCTCAAAGCGACTGGAGTAGACACTACAGAAACAGTTTAGAAACCACAAACCTGGTAATGAAAGACCCACTTCTGATGGGCAATAACAAAAAGGACAAAGTTAAATATTTAGGCTGTTAGTTACATTTTCCAGGCACATCTATGGAACTGCTCAAAACCAAAATACTTACATCATCGTCACATTTTACGCCTTTGCCTTTCTTCTTTTTCTTCTTGTTTTTGCCTTTTGTGTTCTCTTCAGCAGCATTGGCCCAACATTCTACACAACTGTCCACACCATCTTCCTCTTTGTCCTCTACACAGTGATGTACACAAGTATCATCGCCTGACAAGAGTGCAAAAACATGTTAACATGCTAACATGCTAAATTGTAGTTGTTTTCTACTGAGTTCAACAAAAATAATTAGTCTGGATGCTGTTAAGCCTTAAAATTTAGGGTATACCTCATGCCACATAAAATGGCTTCAACTACGCATATTTAGAACTTCTGGTGCCGGATTTCCGATCAATCTAGTTTTTGCAGCAATTTTAGAAACCCAATAGCAACTGTATAGTACAGGCGCTTGCCAAATTAGCACACATACTGCCTAACATAAGAACATAAGAAATAGGAGGAGTAGGCCATCTAGCCTTTCGAGCCTGCCCCACCATTCAATAAGATCATGGCTGATCTGAAGTGGCTCAGTTCCACTTTCCTGCTTTCTCCCCATAACCCTTAATCCCCTTGCCTACCAAAAACCTATCTACCCGCGTCTTAAATATATTTAGCGAGGTAGCCTCCACCACTTCAACGGGCAGAGAATTCCAGAGATTCACCGCCCTTTGAGTGAAGTTCCTCTTCAACTCTGATCTAAAACCGTCCCCCCACCCTTACCTTGAGGCTGTGCCCTCTAGTACTGCTATCCTTTCTAAGTGGGAAGAATCTCTCTACCTCTACCCTATCCATCCCCTTCATTATCTTATACGTCTCTATAAGATCCCCCCTCATCCTTCTAAACTCCAACGAGTACAGACCTAGTCTATTTAGTCTCTCTTCATAGTCCAAACCCCTCATCTCCGGTATCATCCTTGTGAACCTCCTCTGCACTCCCTCCAAGGCCAATATATCGCTCCATAAATGCGGCAACCAAAACTGCACACAGTACTCCAGCTGCGGCCTCACCAGTACCCTGTACAGTTGCAGCAAGACCTCCCTACTTTTATATTCTATCCCCCTCGCTATAAAGGCCAACATTCCATTCGCCTTCTTGATCACCTGCTGCACCTGCAGACTGGGTTTTTGCGACTCGTGCACAAGGACCCCCAGGTCCCTCTGTACCAAAGCATGCTGCAGCTTTGCCTTTTAAATAATAATCCCTCCTACTATTAGTTCTGCCAAAGTGGATAACAAAGTTGAAAAAAGTGCACGTTTAAACTTGAACATGGAAATCTTACCCATTTCATTTCTAGTTTGGGGACTGGCAACCTTTTGTATCTAAAAGAACCTTAAAATGCCTAAAGTATTAGGAGCAGCCAAATAAAAATCATTTCTAAACCAAACGCATGGCAAATTGCCAAACTGTTAGAATGCACAATTTGCATACAAGATACATGTTTGTGTAAAGAAAAATCAAAGCCAAAATAAATCCAGCTCTGGATGGTCATTAGTTTCGATGGCTTGATTTTTCTTTGTATCTACAGAAATATGCATGTTCATGTTTAATGCATAAATTTGCATGAATTATGCATGCATGTTGGAAATGTAAAATGGTTAATCATATTAAATTAATAGAAAACTGCATGTTTCCAAAGTAATAAGACTTTTTTTAAAAAAAAATCTTGTGAACATTGACATTTCTTTTACTATAATTGTCAGTTAAATAATCCAGACTACAATCAGGATAATTTATGGCTATTGATTCTCATTATTAGAAATACTTCTAATAGCGCAAGCCAATTGTCTCAGCTGTATTAGACACAACCATGATTGCAACCATAATTGGTTGCTTAAACAAAAGGCACAGCCTTTCCCCTCCTTGGGTAGCCCCTCTGAATGGGGGTGACTTGCTTCCACACAATAGTTCTCAAATGACGGAGGTATCCAATGTGCACCTACAGTCTATCACAGGTGGACCAGGTGATGGTTGGAGAAGCGGGTGGGGGAGGTGCCCATGCTGCCACACGCTCCTTTTGCTCTTAATGCTTGGCTTCAGCTTGCTCTTGTCTGAAAAGAGATGTTCAGCTCCTTCCCAGATGCTTTTTCATCACTTCAGGTGGTCGTGGACCAAAGGCCAAGGATTCCCAGGTGTCAGTGAGGATGTTGCACTTTGTCCTTGAAGCAGTTCCTGGGACTCACTTGTCACTTCAAAGTTCAAAGTACAGCACTTGCTTCAGGAGTCTGTGTCAGGCATGCAGACAACACAGCCCACCCAGCAAAGCTGATTGAGCACGCTCATTGCTTAAATGCTGGCCTGACTGACACTGGTGCACCTGTCCTGACAATCAATTTGTAGGATCTTACTGATGCATAGGTGGTACTTTCCCAGGGTTTTCAGGTGCCTGGTGCACATAGTCCACATCTTAGTCATTTGAAGAGTAGGTATCACTACTGCTCCAGTCATGAGCCTTAAAACAGGTCCTGGACTTTAAGCAGGTGACGAAAGGTGTAGCTGATACACTGCTGATCCATGTCAATGTCTGCCCTTGTTGACAGTAGGTTCCCAAAGTATGGAAAGAGACCCAGGACCTCCATGGATTTTGATAACTGCGTATCATCTACAATCACGCTCTCAAGGTTTGTTTAACCTTCTAATTTAATCTTAAAACCACAATTGCCACACATTTTTAAAAATGATCAAGTCCAACAGGATAGATAAATTTTAGATTAAACAAATTAACAACAAGGAAAAGTGTGTTTACGTCTAGTTCTTTCTTGATTGAAAGGCTTTTTAAGATAAAAACATGACCTGAAAACATTGGAAATTACAACAGAGATATTAAAGAGCTGCATGCAAGAGACAGGGGGGCAGTGGTAGAAGGCTGCTTGTGTGACTGGAAGCCAGTTTCCAGTGGTATACCACAGGGATCAGTGCTAGATCCTTTATTGTTTGTGATGTATTTAAGTGATAGTTGACAATGTGGGGGGAATAAGTTTGTGGATGACACTAAGATTGGCATGATGATTAATAGTAAGCAAGTCTTTCGGTTGCAGGAAGATTAGACAGGTTGATCAAATGAGCAGGACAGTGCAGTTGGAATTTAGCCCTGAAAAGTGCCAAGTGATGCACTTTGGCAACAGTAACAAGACAATGAAGTACTCAATGAATGGTAGGATGTAGGAAGCTCAGAGGAACCGAGGGATCTTGAGGTGCTTATCCACAGATTCCTGAAGGAAACAAGACAGATAAATGGGGTAATTAAGACAGTGTACTGGACAGTTGCCATCAGTCATGCTGTGGCATAGAGTAAGAGTGCTAGGTTATGTTGGAGCTGTATAAAACTTTGGTTAGGCCACAGCAGGAAGAGTGTGCGCAGTACTGTCACCTCATTATAGGAATGATGAGACTGCACGGGAAGGGTGCAGAGGTAATTCACTAAGATGCTGCCTGGGATAGAACATCTGAGAGGCTGGTTAGGCTTGGATTGTTTTCTTTAGGTATGATGTGGAGATGCCAGCGTTGGACTGGGATAAGCACAGTAAGAAGTCTTGCAGCACCAGGTTAAAGTTCAACACATTTATTTGGCAGCACTAACTTTTGAAGCCTCAAGCTCCTTCTTCAGGAGAGTGAGGACTTGTGCACACAAACAGGGCATATAAAGACAAACTCAATTTACAAGATAATGGTCGGAATGCGAGTCTTTACAGGTAATCAAGTCTTAAAGGTACAGACAGCGTGTGTGTGAGAGAGTGGAGAGTTGTTTTTAGACCAGACAAGCTGAAGGGGACCTGATTAAGGTGTACAAGATTGAGGGGTATGGACAGCACAGATAGGAAGCAGCTGTTCCCCTTAGTTGAAGGGTCAATAATGGGGGATCATATTTCAAGGTTATGGGCAGGAAGTTTAGAGGGATCTGAGGAAATTTTCTTTTCATTTAGGATGGTGGGAATCAGGAACGCACCGCTAGTGAGGGTAGTGAAGGCAGGAAATCTCAACTGTTGAAAAGGTGCGCGGATGAGCACTTGATATGTCATGACATTCAAGGCTAAGTGCTGGAAAATGGGATTAGTGCAAGTTTTGTTGGTACAGACCTGGTGAGTTGATGGTCCTTTTTTGTACTGCATGACTATGCAACTGGCATTGCCATTCGATGACACCCTTGGTTCTATAATGTCAGCCCTATACAATTTGTCCATTTTAAATATTGTTAATAACATGATGCTTCAAGACTTTTGGTATCACTCTGACCTGTTTCATCATGATTGCAGATACCTTCAGTGCAAGCTACATCTGATCCTTCTCGGGAACCAGTCTCACTGCCTTCCATACTTGAGGAGTAACCACAGTCACTACCATTGCAATGTGGCGATAAACCTGAACGAAAATAAAAACATATTAGGGAGAAATTTCAACTAAAGCTGTGTCTACAGTATTGCTTTATAGAAGAAAGTATTTGTATTGAAAAATATCACTGCGTAAGTTTTGTACTGGGTACAACTACTTGATTTTGTGCACTATTCCCTGAGCTGGTAAAGTGGTTTAAAGATTAAACATGTTTATCTCTTCAATTTTCTCCATCACTTAAGTTTTCATTCAAATAAAAAGGATTTTAAACCAGAAAAAAAAAGAGAGCCTGGATTCCCAGCAGCTTTGGCTCCAGAGCAAGTTTGCAGTAGCATGGGGTAATGTTGCCTGTCCGACTAAACCTCATGCAACATCTGCCCAGTCAATTCAGCAGCATGTAAACTAAATTTGAGTCAAGGGCTGTAGGATGAAGACCCACTTCAGGGGTTCATCAGAAGGTTCCATTTCATCAGATAGAGCACTAAACTGAGGCCTTGTCTGTTGGCTCTAATGAACGTTAAAGATCCGATTACAGTCATAGAACAGGGAGTTATTTCAAGAGTCCTGAACAATATTCTTTCCCAATGATTAGCTAATTATTCACCTGCTGCAGTACCTGTACTTCAGAGTACTTCAAGGCATTTGAAAACAAAAGGATACCATATAAATTCAAAACATTGGCTACTGGGAGCTTTGCTCAAAACAGTAAAACAACCAGCCAGAATCTCAGGTTCAGCACGTTTTAGAAAACAATAGTTCATCTGAAGTGGTCAAACATTCTTTGGCAAACATTGGGCACAACCGTGTTCGTACCTTTCTTTGTTTTGGGTGATCCAAGTAGATTTTCACTTCCAGGGCATGTGCAGGAGGTACTTTCATTTGTAACAATTACTTCAACTCTACCATTTGCATCTTCCATGGTGCCACAGTCTTTACAGCTACTCTCTACTGGTTCAGATGTTGCCTGGAATGATTTAGATATAGCATCTGACTTTAAAAAATGGTTGCCCTGGAATAAAACCAATGATTCTACTGAAAGCCAATGCCTCCACTGAAGCTGAAGAGTCTTGAATCAAAACGGTGGATGTGGTACACAGACTTCTAAAAGCCTTTGACAAGATACCATAGCACAGATGATGATTCAAGGATATAGAATTAAAGATGAGAGCAGCAAACAATTATAAACCTTTTAGAAAGGAGGAAAGAATTAAAAGCAGCTTTCAGTAGGTGAGAGATGAGTAAAAGTATCCTATGGGGGTCTGCTCTGGGAAGACTTTACTATAGATATCAACGATATGGATACCTGGCTAGAGGAAGTACTGTCCAAACTTGTAGACGAAACTAAAATGAGCTAGAGTAGATATTTGAAGATCCAAAGGAACTGGAAGCTGATATTGATGAGAACAAAACTAGGATGCATTCAATACCAAAGAGTGGGTGGTTGTACATTTTATAGTTTTGAAATAAAATTATACTTGAATAGGAAAAGCTAGGGGATTATGGAAAGGTAGACTCAGATGACCTTCGATAGCTGCACCTCAAATAAATATGGAATAATAGCTAATGGTTTAATAAGGGGCAAAATATCAAAGGCAAGCTACAATAACCAATTATGAAAAACCACAGTAAGATCACAACTGAAGCAGTGTGCAGTTTTGGGCTCCACAACGTAGGACCCATATTGAGGCAGACGACAGCACAATTCATCACTAGTTGTTATCTCATACCAGATAAAGGGCAAGAAGAGAATGTTGCTATTTTCATTAGACTTGAGATGTGGGGTAATTGGGTAAAGATGTTTGATGAGAAAAGTAAACAGGGTTCACCTCTTAATATAAAGATGGGGAAGGATCTGGGAACAGACAAGTCTACTTACTATTTGCCAATAAAAATGGTACAATTGCAGCAAATAAATGGTAGTTAGAAACACAAGTTAACAGATTCAAATGGGTATTGAAACAACAGATTTCTGCCAATGGAAAGGTTAAATTTTACTTCAATTA
The DNA here is from genome assembly GCF_965287045.1 of Carcharhinus amblyrhynchos. Taxonomy (NCBI): domain Eukaryota; kingdom Metazoa; phylum Chordata; class Chondrichthyes; order Carcharhiniformes; family Carcharhinidae; genus Carcharhinus; species Carcharhinus amblyrhynchos. The sequence goes on from NC_137346.1 coordinate 26,875,853, forward strand.
TTTTTATGATCAGTAATTATGGTCATTGCTGACAAAAAGGCAAGGATGCGGAATACAACTTGCACAAAGACCGTTGGATCAATTTAACAATTTGAAAGTTATTATTCTACCTACCTCTTCTTCAGCTTTAGTTTCCCCTGGAGTTTGAAGTGGAGTAGATATTTCACAGGCACATTTATTTTTACGTCTGTTCTTCCGTTTTTGACGTTTCTTTTCCTGCTTAAGCTCTCGAACTCTCTCCTCTTCAGACAGCTCCTCACAAAGCTGCTCCAGTCGACTAATACCTTGCACTTTTTCAATTGCCATCTACAGAATAGAGTTCCAGTTTTTTTTAACTAAAAATTACTATAAAGGCCATTAGTCTATAAAAGCAAAATTTCAAGTTAAGATTTACGTATCCACTTCACCAAATATGGTTTCTTTACAGCTTCACTAGATAGAAAAAAAAGAGACCAGATATACACCATTTGGTCATCCCAATAAAATCTCCAACTCGTCTATCCTTCCAAAAGTCAGTATGTCTCACTACAGAAATCTATTCCTGGTTCTTGCAAAAATGGAAGACCTTCATTATCAAGTTGTCACGGGTCAAGCATTGGGTGAAGGTTCTGTAGTTTAGGAAAATCTTACAATGGCCACAGATTACTTACAATTACATTTTTCTGCCAAGAGAAACTTTACAAAAAGGAAAAAAAGCAGCAGCATTTTTGTTTTTCTCATCCTGTCTTCAGGATGGTGTTGCAGTCAATTAAGTTGGAAACGATCTTTCGATATGTCCAAGCCAAGCAGCTTGCAGTAGCACTTGACAAAAGTTGGCATATTTAACAACCACGAAAAAGTGTAGTAGGCCCCCCCAAAAATTAAGTACTACCACATGCCCAGGCTAAAAGAAATTTGCTGCCTACAATTTCTTAAAAGCAGTTGCATTGCTGCTGGCATTTCAACAGGCACAGAACAAACTGGACCATTTCCACCACTTCACACCTTAAAGTTCTGCCCTGCAAGTGGCTCAGTTTAAATGGTCAACCTACAGAACAACTCCAGGTGCTTGATTACAATCCAGCCACCCATTTCAAGTGCATGTTGGTCTCAAATGGCGATTGATCAAGCTTAGCTGCAGAGACCTTCCTGCAATCAATTTGATAGCATCACGGCACGCATATGAATAATGGTCATTCAGTGGCCAAGAACTACCAGGGTTCATGGAACCACTTCCTAGCAGCCACTGACTGCAGGAGGCAAAAGAAGTTGTTCAGCTGAAATCCCAATGTAAATTTACGTTAAAATATTTTTAAAAATCAGAAATAACTTGAATATTAAAAACACAAAATAGGAATGGATTAAGTGTAAGAATTGATCACATATTTGAATCATAGAGGTGCCAACCAAATTTTTTTTTTGGCCTCACAGGGAATCCAAATCCAGATGCTAAAGGAGTCTTGACAGTGATTGTGATCAAGTGCCTTTGGAACACCTTTCCTCAAAAGGTAGCAGAGTTTTTATATATTTTTAAGGAAGGGATAGATAGATTTTTGATTAACAAGGTGGTGAAATGTTATCAGGGGTACATGGGAATGTGGAGTTGGAGATTACCAATCAGCTAAGTCATGACTATTCAAATGACACAGCAGGCCCAAAGGGCCAAGTGGCCCACCTCTGCCCCTAATTTATGTGTTTGTAAATTAAGCCAATCACCACAGTGGAAATCTTTGCCATTTTCTGCACTTCTTCCCCCAAATTCTAATACATCCGGTCTAGTAGGGGATGAAAGATTGGGAAACAGCCTGGATAAGAAAGAGACATCTGACGTTATATTCTCACAGACAAAGTTATACGTTTAACCTGGTGCATACATTCGCTAAATCTTCTCTCCCCAAAGTATATGTGCATTAGTTTTCTTTCCTCATTGCAATACTGTTGACACTGCCAATTCACTGTGATGGTATTCCATCATTTGTTTGTTTCAATACAATTGAGTACAAAAACTGATGCAGAATTATTACCAATCAAATTGCATTTAAAACTGTCAACCAACCACATTTTACATTAGCAATTTAACACTCTACCTCAAAGCTTTTGCGCAGTGCATCAATACCAAGGTAGAAGAGCATCTGCCATGTCTGCTCTTCAGCTCGCAACTTCTGCCAAATTCTGTGCAAGCGTTCGTACAGATGAATACCAAGACATGTAAGGACTTCTTCTTGTGCAATGTCTATAGTTTTTGCATGCCGCTCCCGCCGCCTAAAAGCGATACGACTGGTTAGGTTACTATTTTACATGTTCTGTTCAAACCTACACTAATAGCAGCTTCAACATATGTTCAGAATGGAAAGTTACAAAACAGTTAAAGTATTTCAAAACAGTAAATTCCATATTGTTTATTTAAGATTCAAATTGCCTATACAGTCTGTTAGACTATGCTATATGGCACCAAGAGCAAAAAACTGATTAGATTCAATTTGAGCATTCAGATGACATGACACAATACAAAGAATCAGATAGAGAACAAATCTAATGGCCTACATTTCTTCAGTGGAGATTTTCTAATTCTTCATCCCAGACATTTTCAGCATTAAGAACATGAGAACCAGGAGGAGTAGGCCATTTGGCCCCTTAAGTCTGTTCTATCATTCAACAAGGTCGTGCTTGATCATCTTGCAGACTCAGCTCCACTTACTCACCATAACCCTCAATTCCTTCATTGTCCAAAAATCTCTGCCTTACAAATATTCATTGAAGTAGCCTCAACTGCTTCACTGGCCAGGGAATTCCACAGATTCACAACCCTTTGGGTGAAGAAATTCTGCCTCAACTCAGTAATAAATCTGCTCCGTCCTATTTTGAGGCTAGGCCCCTTAGGTCTGGTTTCACCCACTAGTGGGAACAATCTCCGTGCTTCTACCTTACCTGTTCCCTTCATAATTGTATACACTTCTATCAGATCCCCCCCTCATTCTAAATTCCAATAAGTATAAGCCCCAGTCTACTCAGTCTCCTCATAAGCCAACCCTCTCAACTCTGGAATCAACCTAGTGAATCACCAATGCACCCCTGCAGTGTCAGTATATCCTTTTTCAAGGAAGGAGACCAAAGCTGTACACAGTACCCCAGGTATGCCCTCACCAATACTTTATACAGCTGCAACATAGCCTTCCTGTTTTTAATCTCCATCCCTCTAGCAACGAAGGACAAAATTTCATTTGCCTTAATTACCTGCTGCACCTGCAAACCAAATTTTTGCAATTCACGCAAGAGGACATCCAGGTGTCTCTGCACATGCTGCAATTTTTACCATTTAAATAATAGTCCATTTTGCTGCTCTTTCTACCAAAATGGATTTCACATTTACCAATACTGCACTCCGTTTGCCAGACCCTTGCCCACTCAAACTACACCCCTCTGCAGATTTTCAGCGTCCGCTGCACACTTTGCTCTACCACTCATCTTAGTCACCTGCGAACTTTGACAACTTGATGCCCAACTCCAAATCATGTAAATTGTAAACAATTAAGGTCCCAATACTAATCCCTGAAGCATACCACTAGTCATTGACTACCAACCAGAAAAACACCCTTATCCCCACTCTTTGCTTTGTTAGTTAACCAATCCTCTATCCATGCTAATACATTACCCGTAATGTCATGTGCCTTTATCTTATGCAGCAGCCTTGTGTGGCACCTTGTCAAATGTCTTCTGGAAATCCAGACACAAGACATCCACTGGTTCAGATGCATTGCTGGCATTTGAAGTTGTTAGGAAAGCAGAGGGGGTTTTAAAACAGCCTTAGAATCTATTGCAAAGTATACTAGAAATCAAGGAACTATAAAAAAGCCTCAAAATGTTGCCATACTCACAGCAAGTGCTGCAACAATTTTCCTAACCCCATCCAAATGAACTGGTTAGGGTCACAGAACATCCAGAAATAAATTTTAAAAAAAAAATCAGGGCCTCAGCATGGATTTCTTTTCCCCCTTCAAACTGGGATCTTTTCCTTTTAGCTACTGTACCTCATATCCCAGGTGAAAAATAACCTTGTTCTTTGAGAAGATGGTTTCTCCATCTTCACAACCCAAGCCATATTACCAATTTGTGAAAATGTTCTGGAACAATGCCAATGACAGAGATGGAATCCTCTCCAAAACAGCCTTTAAGCCTCAAATGTCATCCACAACTCATTTTTGATAATGGAAATAGACAACTTTATCACATGTTTTAGTGTTGCTGGTATGGTCCGTGCACACACAATCTTCAATTTTCTCCCTCAAGAGTGCAGTCACCCCAAGTGGTTCATAGCTAAATCTCTGCAAATTATGAACAAATGCTGTAAAGCTTCAGTCAATTACTGTTGCAGCCTTAACAGAAGCAACTGATTTCAGCAGTTATTTTACACTTGCATCATGTCTAAAGAAAATACATTTAAAAGAAAGCAACCAAAAGCGCTAGATAGCCCATTCTAGCAAATTACATACTCATACCCTCCTGCGAACTCTGGCTCAGCACGCCCCAAAAGATGCGCAATGAAGTCAGTCTCACAGCAGACATGAATATGTCGTTCATGGGGACAGCAACGTAGTCCCTCATAGAGAGCTGCACAGTAGCCCTTTTCTTTGCTGCAATCCAATTCCCCAATGAGAATGTTGTATGCACGTAGTACTTTATTTTTACAATCTGTGCAAAACCTGCAATAAAAAGAAACTGATGTGAACAGCCATAAAATTACCATTACAGTGGCATATATAAATGCAGTAATCTTTACTTAATACTGAATAGCTTTCATATAATAATTTATAATGTAGTTAATTTCAGTGGCAAATTCTGCACACAATAGCACGCAGCACCCCTGTACTGTATTACAAACCTGTGTTTCCGTAAATAAGTCTCTAGTGTTTCCAAAAGACAACTGGAGTCAATTAGTACTACTTCATCCCTACATTCTTGGGACATTAGTTCCCACACATCCATCCAGCAACCCCTGTTAAGAGAAACAAAAACAATATGATTTTCTCCAAATTATTAAAAACATTTGGCCCAATTAGAATACAGGTTACTAGAATGGACATCAATACTAAACAAACAATTATTCAAACTTGCCACCATTTGGGATTGATTTCTTTTCCCTCCAGAATCAGTTAATTAATGATCTCTGAACAAAAGAGACTCTTTATGTAACAGTGCATAAAAAATGCACTCATCCAATACTGATCAATCATGAAGAGAGTGATTGAAAAAAATCCCACAAACATTTCATTTATTCTAAAATGCAAGGAGCAAACAATTAAATTTAAAACTAAATGATTTGGTAACTCAAGTTTTCCAATCCCAAGGAAAACTCATGGTCCAAGGGAGCCCAGGTGAGCATCGCCCACTGTGAAGTAATAAAAGTCACTTGCTGTTCAGTAGTATCTACATCCTATTAAAGTTTACATTAGGTAGGGTATTAAAAACAAAAATAGATAGCGGGTGAACATCAACTAGGATTAAAATCTAGAAAGATGGAGGATATGGGGAAGGTTGGGAAGAGAAGGAAAAAACATTCAGGCAAACAACAGACTTGTATTTATATAGCACCTTTCACATTTTCAGGATGTCTCAAACTACTTCAATATCAATTAATTTGAAGCAATCATTTGCCATGTAGGCAAATACAGCAACACTCCACAGGCAGTTACTAGTTAAGTGATCAGATCTGGTTTTAATGCAACAAAAAGTGAAAAACGCTGCAAGCACTCAGCATGTCAGGCGTAGTATCTAGGAAGGACCTGCTTCTGATCAACAACTGCCTGAAACATTAACTTCACATCTTATCTGATATCACAAAGTTTTGACAAAATTCAATTCAGATTTTAGCATCACCAATATTCAGTTTCATTTGTCTTAGCAGCTTTGGTTGATCCTGGGTTAATTACATGCTCCATCTCCTGAGTGGGACTTGAACAATAAATTGTTACTGGGGCTAATGATGAAAACAATTTAATGCCAAGGAGTGTTAAATGAGCTTCAGTGGATTAATGGTCCATACAAAGCTAGTTACTTGGAAACTGTGCTAACTAAAACTATACAAAGTTTTCTGCATAGTCAAGCTAGATTTTAATATACATTTGGATATATTATACAATGGTAGATTACTGTCCCAAATCAAATATTAAACTGCACTCAATTTTTTCACCATTTTAAAGGATGACCAAGTTAATCAAGGGGATTAAAACTAAATACAGTTGTGAAACCAGAGGTGAAATTATAGAATGTTGATTCTTTTAACCCAACCATAATTCAACATTTTCAAAGAAAATCAGGGGTCAAGGAGCAACAGCATACATAATCTTGCTGTATTTTACCAGTCAACTATTGTGTTGAAAATAAAATATTCAAGTGGCATAAGATGTGGCTGAGGCCTTCACTGGACACTATATCCCAGCAGTTTGCTCAAGTCAGAATTGCAATGTACTGAATTTTACTGCAATGTACTGTATTTTAGCAAAGCATTTGATAAGGTTCCCCATGGTAGGCTATTGCAGAAAATGCAGATGCATGGGATTGAGGGTGATTTAGCAGTTTGGATCAGGAATTGGCTAGCTGATAGAAGACAGAGGGTGGTAGTTGATGGGAAATATTCAACCTGGAGTGCAGTTACAAGTGGTGTACCTCAAGGATCTGTTTTGGGGCCACTGTTGTTTGTCATTTTCATAAATGACCTGGATGAGGGTGTAGAAGGACAGATGAGTAAATTTGCTGACAACACCAAAATCTTGTAGACAGTGAGGATGGATGTTACAGTTTGCAGAGGGACATAGATAAGCTGCAGAGCTGGGCCGAGAGGTGGCAGATGGAGTTTAATACAGAAAAACGTGAGGTGATTCACTTTGGTAATAACAACAGGGGTACAGAATATAGGGCTAATGGAAGGACTCTTAGTAGTGTGGACGAGCAGAGGGATCTCGGGGTACATGTGCATAGCTCCCTGAAAGTTGGCACCCAGGTTGATAAGGTTGTTAAGAAGGCATACGGTGTGTTAGCTTTTATTGGTAGAGGGATTGAATTGGAGGCGTGAGGTCATGTTACAACTGTACAAAACTCTGGTGCAGCCGCACTTGGAGTATTGTGTACAGTTCTGGTCGTCACATTATAAGAAGGATGTGGAGGTATAGGAAAGGGTGCAGAGGTGGTTTACCAGGATGTTGCTGGTATGGTGGGAAGGTCTTATGAGGAAAGGCTGAGGGACTTGAGGTTATTTTCATTGGAGAGAAGGAGGTTACGAGGTGACCTGATTGAGGCATACAAGAAGATCAAAGGATTGGATAGGGTGGACAGTGAGAGCCTTTTACCTCAGATGGTGATGGCTAACACAAGGGGACACAGCTTTAAATTAAGGGGTGGTAATTATAGGACGGATGTCAGAGGTAGGTTCTTTACTCAGAGGGTAGTAAGGTCGTGGAATGCCCTGCCTGCAGTTGTGGACTCGCCAACTTTAAGGGCGTTCAAATGGTCTGTGGATAGGCATATGGATAACATTGGAATAGTTTAGGTTAGAGGGTCATTGGATTGGTTCCACTGGTCGGCGCAACATCGAGGGCCAAAGGGCCTGTACTGCGCTGTAATGTTCTATGAAAATGCGTCTGTATTTCTATTGTCTTGACAAGAGAAAAGTCAGCTAATTGCTTCAACGCATCTGCCAGCACAACCTCAAAGATGTAACTGAACTGCAATGATGCTCCACAACAAAATTAATGATCACTCTTGTTTTTATCAGTCACATTATATATAATTTCAGAGAAAACACCCAGCTCACATAGAATTGCCAGATCTGCGAGCCTATGTATTATGCTTTGTGTAACAAACCAGAACTCAAACCTAATTTGTTCCTTGTACTGGATGGAACTAAAGGCTGTATTTTTCAAGTGTTATGGTTTTATCAAAGCTCTCCTGCAGCTCTGTTGTTTTAAAGGAGGATTTTTTGGTAGCAATTTTGGTCTCAATTCTCAAGACTGTCCACCACTCCTGAATTTTATGTTAAATCCATACTGAAGAAACCTTGAGTGAGAATCTGATTCATTTTAGTTAGACTTTGCTCAAATGCATACCACTTAATTTGCAATTTTTAAATTCAGATGGAATGCTTTCCATTTATGAGTTATTTAATAGCTATGGGATGAAGTAATTTTGGTAGCTAAGATTTCCCACAAATCTGCAGGCCATTTGTTCCATTTCCAACTCCAAATGCAAGGTGGTCAAATTACTTTTGAAATGTAATAAGTTGCTGACATTTACCCCAGTTTGCTTTAAACCTAGCCACTGCCACTGCTAATATTGTTGCCATACACTATTAGCAGTGGCAGTTGGAAGGCCAAAATTGAAACTAGCTCCTGCATAGAGATGGAATCACAAAAATTCAATATTACAAATGTGATAAGAGCATTCAGAGGGTGTAGCTAGATTAGGGTTCAATGTTGGACAGAATATTTCTATTTGCTGCATAGTTTGATGAATTCAAGTGATTTCTGAAATCAGCACCAATAAAAGAAACTAATCCCTGGCATGGGTTTCCATCAGTTGATTTTCAAACTACTGGCAATATCTGCAACCTCAATTGACACCGTTCCAATCAAAGAATTGTTACAACATAGAAGACTGTCATTCAGCCCTTCTATCAGCACAGGCTCTCCATCTGAACATCAGTTGTGTGCAATTCTTCCTCCTTTTCCCTATACCCCTGTACTAATTATCCACTGTGTTCTTGAATGCCTCAATGGAATGTACTAGACAGCACATTTCAGACCCAAACCACTCACAAGAAAGTGTTTTTTTCCCCATCACACTGGCTTCTTTTGAAAATTGCTTTAAGTTTGTGCCCCCTCGTTCTTTATCCTTTTAGAAGCAGGAACAGTTTTGCCCCATCTCCTCTATCCAGCTCCCTCATGATTTGAGCACATCAATGATATCCCCTCTTGGCTGCCTTCTCTTCCAATATTTCACAGGTCAGTTTCTCATCCCTGGAATCATTCTGGTGATCTCTTTTGCATTCTCTGCATTGCATTGTTTACAATTTACACAGATGATTTGGAGTTGCAGACCAAGTATAGTGTGTCCAAGCTGCAGTCGACAGAAAAACGGTAGAGCAAACTGTGCGGAGGACACTGAACGTCTGCAAAAGGATATAGATAGTTTGAGTGGGTGGGCAAAGGTCTGGCAGATGTAGTATAATGTTGGTGAATGTGAGGTATTCCATTCTGGTAAGAAGAACAGCAAAATGAACTATTATTTAAATGGTAAAAAATTGCAGCATGCTGCTGTGCAGAGGGAGTATCCTTGTACATGAATCAGAGTTGGTTTGTTTGCAGGTAATTAAAAAGTCAAATGGAGCTTTATCCTTCATTGCTAGAGGGATAGGGAGATTATGTTGCAGTTGCATAAAGGTGCTGGTGAGGCCACAGCTGGAATATTGTATACAGTTTTGGTCTCCTTACCTGAGAAAGAATATACTGGCATTGGAGGGGGTGCAGAGGAGATTCACTAGATTGGTTCCAGAGTTGAGGGGTTGGCTTATGAGGAGCAAGCTCAAGAGGCCAGATAGCCTACTCCTGCTCATTCACATTCTTGTTATGGCACCCAGAACTGAACACACTACTCCAGCCGAGATCTAACTACTGCTTGTACAAGTTCAGTATGACCTCCTTGTTCTTGGACTCAATCTCACTATTTATTAAGCCGAGAACAGTTTTCTTAATTGCTCTCTTCACTTTCAATGATCTATGCATGTATACACACCCATGTCCCTCTGCTCCTGCACTCATGATTTTTGCTCCAGGTTTTACATAATCTGTGTTCTTCCTACCAAAATAAACGACCTCACATTTTGAAATAGGTCCCTTTTATTCCAAGAACTACAGCTTAGATGTCTCAAGTCCATTGTGTGGCACTACCAAATGCCTTGATTGTCTATTTAAAATCACAATTTCCTCATTAGAGATCCATGCTGACTTACTAATTGACCTGCATATTTCCATATGACTAATTCTATCCTGAACAGTTGTTTCCAGAAGCTTCCCCATTACTGAAGTTGAAGTTAAACCGACTGGTCTGATCCTTGCAACCTTTTGAACAAATGTTTGCAATTCTCCAGTTCTCTGGCATCTACATGAGTATAAAGTTTATTAGTCGCAAGTAAGGCTTACATTAACAAGGCAATAAAATTACTGTGAAATTCCCCTAGTCACTACACTGTGGCATCCGTTCAGGTCAGTGTACCTAACCAGCACGTCTTTCACAGTGGGAGGAAACCCACACAGACATGGGAGAATGTGCACACTCCATGCAGTGACCCAAGTCAAGAATCAAACCTGGGTTCCTGGCACTGAGGTAGCAGTGCTAACCATTGTGCCACCCAAAATGGAAATGTCAGGGAAAAACTGAAATATTATGGCCAGTGTCTCTGCAATTTCCACTCGTTTCTTTCCGTGCTCTTGGATGCATCTCATCCAGATTGTGCCTTTTCAACTTTAAGCACCAACAGTTTAGCAAATAGTTCCTCCTGATCAATTTTGAACTCTTCTTCTAATAGTTTCGTCCACTGTTACCATGACCTGGGTAGCATCTAGTTCCTCGATAAAGACAAATGTAAACCATTCATTTAATACCTCAGTAATGGCCCCTCATCCCCATGTGCAAGTGCCCTTTTAGGTCCCTAAATCAGCCCAAATTTTCCTTTTCCCATTTACATGCCTAAACCGGGCTTTGGGATTCCCTTTTACGTTGGCTCGGGATATTGAGACCCTGGTCAAGAAGAACAAAGAGGCACATGACATGCATAGGCAGCTGGGATCAAGTGAATTCCTTGAAGAGTATAGGAGTTGTAGGAGTAGAGTTAAGAGAAATCTGGAGGGCAAAATTGTTTTGGCAGATAAGGCAAAGGAGAATCCAAAGACCTTCTGCAAATACATAAAGGGCAAAAAGAGTAACAAGGGAGAGCGTAGGGCGTCTTAAGGATCAACAAGGTCATCTATGCGCAGGTCCACAAGAGATGGGCGAGATCCTAAATTAATATTTTTCATCAGTATTTACTGTTGAGAAAAGCATGGATGTTAGGGAACTTGGGGAAATAAATAGTGATGTCCTGAGGAGTGTACGTATTACAGAGGATGTGGTGCTGCAAGTCTTAAAGCACATGAAGGTAGATAAATCTCTGGGACCTGATGAAGTACATCCCAGGATGTTGTGGGAGGCTAGGGAGGAAATTGCGGGTCCCCTAGCCAAGATATTTGAACCACTGATAGATACGGATGAGGAGCCCGAAAATAAAAGCCTGGGAACTACAGGCCAGTGAGCCCCATATCTCTGGTGGGTAAATTGTTGGAAGGTTAATTTGAATGACAGGATCTACAGGTATTCAGAGATGCAAGGACTGATTAGGGACAGTTAGCATGGCTTTGAGTGGAAAATGATGTCTCAAATTTAATTGAGTTTTTTGAAGGGGGTAACCAAGAAAGTAGATGAGGACAGTACAGCTGATGCTGTCTACATGGACTTCAGCAAGGCCTTTGACAAGGTACCGCATGGCAAGTTGTTGCATAAAGTTAAATCTCTCAGGATCCAGGATGAGGCATCTAATTGGATACAAAATTGGCTTCTGATTGTAGAGAACTGTTTTTCAAACTGGAGGACTGTAGCCAGCAGTGTGCCTCAGGGATCAGTGCTGGGCCCAATGTTATTTGTCATTTATATTAACAATTTGGATGAGAATATAGGAGGCACAGTTAGTAAGTTTGCAGATGACACCAAGATTGGTGGCAGAGTGGACAGTGAAGAAAATTATGTCCAATTGCAACGGAATCTTGATCAATTGGGCCAGTGGGGCTGACGAATGGCAGATGGACTTTAACTTAGATAAATGCAAGGTGATGAATTTTGGTAGATTGAACCGGGGCAGGACTTACTCAGTTAATGGTAGGGTGTTGGGGTGAGTTACAGGATAAAGAAATCTAGAGGTACATGTTCATAGCTCCTTAACAGTGGAGTCACAGATGGACAGAGTGGTGAAGGAGGCATTTGGCATGCTTGGTTTCATCAGTCAGAACGCTGAATACAGGAGTTGGGACATCTTGAAGTTGTACAAGACATTGTTAATGCTGGTCACCTTATTATAGAAAAGGATATTATTAAACTAGGAAGTGCAGAAAAGATTTACTAGGATGCCACCAGGACTTGATGGATTGAGTTATAAGGAGAGGCTGGATAGACTGGGACTTTTTTCTCTGGAGCGTAGGAGGCTGAAGGGTGACCTTAGAGGTCTATGAAATAATGAGGGGCATTGACAAGGTAGATAGTCAATATCTTTTTCCAAAGGTAGGGGAGTCTAAAACTAGAGGGCATAGGTTTAAGGTGAGAGGGGAGAGATACGCAAGTGTCGAGAGGGGCAATTTTTTCAGAGGGTGGAGTGTGTCTGGAACAAGCTGCCAGAGGTAATATTCGAGACAGGTACAATTTTATCTTTTAAAAAGCATTTAGATAGTTACACGAGTACGATGGATATAGAGGGATATGGGCCAAATCCGGGCAAATTGAATTAGCTTAGGGGGTTTAAAAAAGGCAGCATGGACAAGTTGAGCCAAAGGGCTTGTTTCCATGCTGCAAACCTCTGACCGTCTGCCTTTTCTCTTAATGTCTTATTTGCTTTTCCACCTCTTTGAATCTTCTGTATTCCATTTGGTCCTCAAGAGGCTATCTTTTCATCCAGGGGGCTCTAGATTGTTTGCTCTACCTTTTATTAAGGGAACATACCGTGACCAATCTATTTGTTTGAAGGTGGCCCATTTTAACTACTCTGTTTGCATATAACTAACTTTCCTGTAGATTTGTTCGTCTACATTCTTCCCACTAGTTGGTTGTCTATCGACTATATACTTGGACCCTTTTTCTTCCTTTGCTCTCCTTGGATCCTCTTGGATATACTCTCAGTAGCACCGCAATGCTCTTGAAAACTGTCACCCTCTTTTCTCCCTTTCCTGTCTCTTCTGAACACCCCATATCCAGCAATCCTGACCTTTCTTGAACCAGGTCCCTGTCATCACTGCAGCATCATCTTTCCACATGACAACACGCACATGTAACTTTCCAATCTTATTTACGACAACCCATGCATTCATATAGATGCTTAGTAACCCTGATTTAGACTTCACTACTTTCTCCCTTACTGCAATTCCACCTTAGTTTACTGTTCTCTATATTAGTGCTATCTGTGTCTCCAAGCATTTTGTTGACCCTGATATTCCTCTAATATTCCCTTCTGATTTCCATATCACTGGAGAGTTAATCTTAACCTCTCCCAGAATCACTAGCAAAACTCTCCACAACAAATTCAGTTCCAGCTCTCTACAGGTGCAACTTGTACAAGTGCTGTTTTCCCCAAAGCCAGTCCGTGTTTTAGCAGGATTGACAAATACATTGTTTTCTGGAACTCTACAGTTGCTACACTAACCTACGAGATTTTAGCACATTTTTAATTAATTTAAATCAGCAACACAGAATCAAGTTTCACATTGATTGAACTAGCAATAGCCCCTCAACCTTCAAGTCTGCTGACCAATGTCCACTCACCTTGAGTTTTCATAAGAGTCTGAATTACAAGTAAACCACAAATACAAATTTACATATATTACAATAATGACTACAATTCAAAAGGTGCTCAATTTGATCTAAAGATATTTGTGATGCTGGGCCCACGAAGAGTGCTATTCTAAATGCTCTATTTGCCACTGACATAGCTTTAATGCCTCATCTGTGCCAAGTTACGTGATCTCCAATATCAATAAAACTCATCACTGTATTATACTTTTAGTCTTAAGGGAAGATGGGGAAAATAAAGTCAGCCAAGGTTTCCACCTGATTGCTGTCTTTGGAGTCCTGCTATTTCACAAAGAATGCCAAGTTAAACTGATGCATCCCTTGCTTAAGTAGCACCAGTCAACATTCATCATCAAGATGAATCATTAATGCAAGGGATTGGGGGGGCCACCAGCAGACATTGAACTCATGCCTCTAAATAAAAAGGTACAAGGTACCTTTAGTTAGGAGGAAGCAGAGAAGAACAAAAGTTTCATGATACAAATAGATTTAAGGGGCAACTGTATTTTTCACGTCTCTTGGGTGTGTAAAGCATGCTTTCAAATGCACTATTTTAACCTATTGTGAACGATAGATGCTTGGACTAAGGAAGCTTTATGGTAGCATTTTTTAAAAATTACTAGAAGGATGGTTAAACATCATTTCCCTCTCTCTCTTCCTCAACCCGCCAGATCTATCTTTAACCTGTGCTTTTGCTACGAGATGTAACAAGTTACAAGATTAACAAGCAGAGTTATGCCATGCTACTAAATCCACTAGCTATCACAAACCAATAATGTAATGTTTGTTACTGGTCAATTTCTAAAAGCAAGCTTTTGCATGCTTGTTTTGAAAGTTATTTTTTAAGTTAATTTAAAAAGTATCAGGCCAAGGTAGCAGATCAACATTCAGTAATAATCATCAAAATGTACTTCATAAAAGGATTGTGGTTGACGACAAGGATAAATTTGGTTAAAAGCCAAATATGAACATGACATGTTAATGTTTACAAGTGTACTATGCACCTCAAATAAACTACCTCTACATTTATCTCCCTGTTACCTGTGCGGTGGCTGAAAAGGTCCAAAGTGAAAAAGGATGCTACATCTGACTTCTTTCTTGCTGTCTCCATTACTTTTCTTATCTGACCCTAGTGCTCTCTCTGCGTTTCCACTGCCACTGTTCCCTTCACTGTAATTTGCAGAAGAGTTAACAAGCTCAGGATCATTTATGCATACATCCTTCTACCCTTCACCTATAAAGATGTACATCAAGTGTAAAGATACAAAATCCTACAACTTTTACTGCATTCTGAAACAAATTTCAGTCAAATAACTTAAGTTGTTAAATAAGATTTTGCTTTGGAAAACCAATCTATCATAAAGCCATGACATCTCAGATGTTGGAATGCAGCTTCATTTCCTTACTCAAAGTTGCCAATCTTGAGCATGCATTTCTAAGAGGCATACCAAGGAAGGAGGACAACTGAATCACTGGGCAAATAATCAACTGAAGCTGCATCAGCTCATGACTTGAAGACAGGCACCTTCTCACTGCAGGGAGTGTAGGCCTTAAAGTACAAGATGATTTGTGAAAAGCCAACTTAGCTTTTTTCATGCATGCACAAAAATAGTAATAAGTAATTTGAAAACAGTCAAAAACATTCAAATACCAATTTATGCTGCAACAGTAGGTGCTCCCATACAGAATGAAGGTATAAAATGCATAAAATCTAATTTTCTGGAATTTGTAGTTCAATCTGCTCGGTGCAATGAAATTCATTAGCTCAATGATCAAACTTTTACCACTTGATGGCTGTTACTAATACTAACAGTACACAGATTATTATGTTGATACAATGATTTGCCATGAACACTTGAGCAGCAAAATGTAGTTTTATTCCACATATCAAGAAATAAGGTGATTGATTTTGGGAGGATAAACAATAAAAGGACACATACACTGAAGAGGTGCAGGCAGACTTTGCGGTTCAGCGATACAAATCTACACAGAAGAAAAAATGGCAAAATCCATTGAGAAGGGATATGGCAAATTGGGAAAAACATTTTCCACCAACCCAAGTACAAGATAATGGGAGGAACAAAAGGTGGTGTCCAGGAAAGGAGAATTTTAAAAACAACTCTAGGAAACTTGTTAGGACTTGGCATGCCTTATCCAAGGGAGCATAGAAAATGTAGAATCCACAAACTTCTAAAAGAAATTGAATTTATTTGAAGAAGGCAGCCAATGGAATGGAAACATTTTAAAACCAGCAGCACAGACCTATAGGCTGACTGACCCTCATGATTTGCATGCTTCCATCTCTCCCAAGGAGGCACCAATCTATAGAGTTCCTTAGGCACCCTACAGTATGCATTGACACTGAATTGTTCAACCAGCTGAAACCAACAAGCTTAGCAGCACAATGCACAAACATCTCAGCAAATTGTCCAATCAGGGCAGGACACAGGCTTTCGAACTAGGACCCCAAAGGCCTGATTTCTATCCATCTCAAATTTCTACACCCTTCTATACGACAATTTATTCAGCTATATTTTGAGAGTTTACAGAAACTAATTTTACCACGATTTTCCTTTAAATAGCTGCTTTATCATTGGGAAGATATGATGAGGAACTTCTGGAATACATCAACTATTGTCAGTGATTTGTGAAGTTTGAAAAGTGAATCAAGTGACCTGAAGGGGTATCTGGAAACAGATCCCAGTTTTCAGCTTCAGTATTAGCTTTCCAAGTCCCATTCATGAGCCAATTATCAGTGCTCCTCAAGTGCTGTTGAGCCTGTTGCCTCAGGTGTTTGATTACCAAGTCTGCCAGAGGTGGCAGACTCAGTTTTGAAATTCTATCAGCAAGCAGGTTAAAGAGCTAATTCAGTCTTGAGAGATGATCTTGCCCCCTCTGTCTGCTCATCCAAATCTACCAGAATCAACAGTTGGCCTAATAAAAAGTGGGCACCCACTAAGTGGATAAAGGAACTCATGAGCAGTCCCAAGTCACCAACAGTACATTATCACCATCATTCTGGCTACGCAATGGTTTCAATAGTTTCCACTGATCAGCAACAGTTGTTTGCCTCTTACTCAATTATATTAAGCCTCAAACTCTGGATGTACAGGCGATTGCTCCAAGCCTGTTTCCTCAGGCCCATAACAAATTGGAAGGAATATATGACAACTAAAAACATGCCACCAATACTTTAGATAGCTAAGCCTTTCTCATCAGCACAGAAGAGGCTGAAGTAATGGATATGCAGATGAAAATGGTGAATAAAAATGTCAATCTAGCACAACGCACTTACTTTGCTGCAAGATTAGGAACATTGCAGAGCAGATTTCATTGCCCTATTGAAAAATCAGCTTTTATAAATAACTGAACCATAAGGTAAAGGTTAACTATACAATGGAGGAAATGTAGGCAACTAGTATCGAAAATGCAAAATCAAGTTGGATCCAATAACCCTAAGACCATGTAGGCATGAAGGTGTACCACTATTCTCCAATTTAGGCCTTGAACCAAACAGATACCACTGCAATTAAAAAACGTCTCTCCTTCACCCTCAAATTTCCTTCAGTGGTACCAGGAAATATTCCTTTGAGCCACTGATCATGAATAAAGTCACAAAAATTTTACAAAAACTATTAAGATATTAGAGAATAAAGGAACTATATTTCATTCAAATTCTTATTTATTATCTGAACCACCTCAATCAAATTAACTTGATGAATAACTTTCAACTAAAAGTAACACCAATAACCAAGAATAGCTAATTTGCCTTGATTTACTAACCACTGC
The DNA here is from genome assembly GCF_965287045.1 of Carcharhinus amblyrhynchos. Taxonomy (NCBI): domain Eukaryota; kingdom Metazoa; phylum Chordata; class Chondrichthyes; order Carcharhiniformes; family Carcharhinidae; genus Carcharhinus; species Carcharhinus amblyrhynchos. The sequence continues at coordinate 26,893,256 of NC_137346.1, forward strand.
ATTCAAAAGGGATTAAAATCCTCCTCTCATACAACTAAAATTGGCTGAATAGATTAGATTGAATTTATAACTCAATTTTTATACTGCCATAGAAGTGCAGCTACATTTTTTAAAATTACATTATAATCTAGTACCAAAGAACTGTAGGTATTACTTACCCTAAAGGTTTTGGCTTGTGCGTATCTAACGAATGTAATTGACATCTTTTGTTCTTTTTACTTTTAGGAATTGCGTCAATAGTCTCATTTAGTTTGGACCTAAGAAGAAATTCAGAACTTAACTGCACAGAACATTAACAAAATGGATAAACATCTGCAGCACTGCCCATAAGTAGCCTACGACTAGGATGTTGGATTACACGTCTTATACATTCAGAACTCCTGGTTGGGTTTCACTGGATTGGAGAAGGAAAGAAAGACCAAAATAATTTGTGTCTGCCCTTCTGCATCACCTTTCATTTGATAAACACCAAGACCGGGGCCAGGCTCCAATGTATGCAGCAAAATAACACTAAAAGCAGGCAAGAAGCATTTAAAATCATCGTAATACTCAATTATATAGCAAAGTAGTAATGTCAGGGAAAGGGAACCTATGACCCATGCCACCAAAACATAGGGCATGGCTATCATTTTAGCAGAATTATAAAATTGAACATTTGCTATTGAATAGCTTTAGACACAGCCAAGTCAATTAAAATAGCTTATTAAATTATTGAATATCTAAAATGGACTGACTGTATGCAACCTTTAAAATGTTCTTTTGTGAAGTTGAACTTTTGTCAATGAGTTAAGTTGTTCATTTCAGCCGACATGCTCTTTGCTACAAATTTAGTTACAAATCAGTACTATATTTAACACTTTGGTTTTAATGTTGAAATTATTCTCAACTGGACTAGCTACCTCTACTTCACAGCTCACAGTGACAAAAAAAAATGTACCACTGATTTGAAATATCACTACTGCGCAGCTCCAAGCTCACCACCAATAGATTTATTCAAGCCAAATCCGACAACTAATTTCCAAGTTAGACATGTGCAGGATTAAATGAGGTTTAGTTGTAATTAACGTATTCGGGAGTGATAAGTACACACTTTTCAGTTTAATAAGTTTTAAAATTGTTGTTTGGGGAACAATCACTTCAATTTAAATATCCACATTTACTAGTTAAACCCAAAATTCCCTGTGGAATCAAAAGTCTCTTGTTCCCTTTTCAATCAAGTTATTACAAGGTACGGCATATATATTAAACAATTCATTCTCTAAACAGGTAGTTGAAATCTGATTGATGGTCAAGACAACTATTCAGACAACCTTTCCCAAATTGAGCAACATGGGCAAGGGCAGTATGCACAACATAGCACATTTAGTTATTATAAACATTTCTGTTCAGGAGCAACTTTATTCAACATTTCAGTACAGTCAGGAAACAATCACAATAGATAAATGATTTAGCAAAATTGGCTTTAAAAATCTAATCTAAAATAATTCACTTACCCATGCACATAAAATAACGTGAACAACTTTTTTGCATCAGTCATGCAGGCACGAGTTACCGAAAGAACTCCTGTGGGCCCAACCGAGAGTGGCTCCAAGGCTGGATTGCCAGATTCTACAAGCTGAGAGAAAAGACGCTCCACGCTGCGCCGACATCCAACACATGGAACAAGCTGAGAAAGTGCACTGAAGACTTCACGGGATGTTACCATCATAGCAATGTTAAGATCTTGCTGCTTGAGCATGCCATGTTGCTGAAACAAAATGATTTGAACTTTCATTCTGTGATACGTAAACATACTAAAAATGTTTAGAATTACAAATGTAGGATATCTTGATAATGACAAACCCTTGTTGGAAAAACTACAGCTGATCTTAATAACTCACCTTTAAATACAGCAGTTTAATACAATCCATAAAGGCTTCTTCGAAGTAAGTAGCTGCACTTTTCAAAATGCAATTTTCTTTGCATTAAGATGCTTGCACTGTCATCTACCAAATTTAATTTTAACATGCACTACAGATTCTAGATTCCTGCTTTTGCTTTCGGCTAGAATCAAAACTAGTAATCTGAATAAAATGAAATATTTAGAATTACTTAAAGAATGATTCAAGTATGAAAGAACTGGTAAGCAATGGACTGACCAGCTTTTTGCATTTTATTTCTTTCATGGGATGGGAAAATTGCTGACAACACAACTATTTGTTGCCCTTGAGGTGATGTTTCTTTCAACAGCTGCAGTCCATATGGCATAGATAGACCCATAATGTTATTTCACAGAATTCCTACAGTGCAGAAGGAGGCCGTTGGCCCATCAAGCCCGCACCGACAACAATGTCAACAAGGCCCTACTCCACTCACCGCATGTAAGTTTACCCTGCAAACATTCCTAATACTCAGGATTAGTGGGCCAGTAAGCCTTTCAATCCTGCCCTGCCATTCAAATTAAGTTTTTAAGTTACATTTTTATGTTTAATTTTTAGTTTTTCAAGTAGGCTTACATAAACGCTACAATGAAGTTAGTGAAAATCCCCAAGTTGCCACACCCTGATGGCTTCTCATATACACTGAGGAAGAATTAAGCATGGCCAATGCACCCAACCAGCACATCTTTTGAACAATCATGGCTGATCCATGGCCTCAATTCCCTTTCTGTGCCATTTCCTTATAGCCCTCGATGTAAGGAATATTTATCCACCTCCACTTTAAATACTTCTAATGATCCAGCTTCCACCACCCTTGAGGGCAGAGAATTCCAGAGATTCTCCACAGAGAAGAAATTTCTACACACCCCAGTATCAAATCCTGAACAGTAAAGAAATTAAGGATGATGGTGAGCAGACAGGCAAGTGGAGCTGAGTCCACAAAAAGATCAGCCATGATCTTATTGAAAGATGGAGCAGGCTCGAGGGGCCAGATGGACGACTCCTGCTCCTAGTTCTTATGTTCTTATTACTTTGCCTTGTAGCTATGTCCCCTGGCTCAAGACACTCCCACTAATGAAAGCATCTCACCATCTATCCAGTCAAGCCCTCAGGAATTTATATATTTGAATAAGGTCACCCCTCACTCTTCCAAAGAGAGCAGATCTAGACTATTTAACTCTTTTCAGACCCCTTCATCCCAGTAGTTAAACCTGGTGAATCTCCTTTGGACTGCCTCCAATGTTACAATATCCTTTTTTAGGTAAGGGGACAAAAACTGCACGCAGTATTCCAGGTAAGGCCTCACCTGTACAATTGCAACAAAACCACCTTATTTTTAAACTCAAACCCCACTGCTATAAAGGCTAAACCATTACTGCACTTTTTATGATTCATGCACAATAACATCTAGATCCCTGTATTTCACTCACTTGCAGTCTCTCTCCATTTAGATGATACTCTTGCTTTGTGATTCCTCCTACCAAAGCACATGACCCCACATCCCTGTATTAAACTTCATTTGCCAGGTTTTCACCCAGTCACCCAAGCTCTCTGTAACCCATCGCAGAATCACAATATCCTCATTATAACATGCACTTCCACCTATCTTTATATCATTGGCAAATTTGGAAATCTTATATCCTGTCCCTTCATCCAGGTCATTAACGTAAAGTGAACAATTGCAGGCTAAGAACTGATCCCTATGGTTACATCTTTTCATGGTGAAAAAGGACCCATTTATTCTTAAGACTGGTAAGGTAAAGTAAGGGCAGAGGAGAATTTGCCACATATGTTTAGCATCAACAAGGAAGATGGCATTACTGTATCTAATCAAGCGTCACTAGGGAAATATTTAGAGGACAGTGACCTACTAATGCAAGTTTTAGCTAGGCTATAGAAAGGAACAAGGAGCAATCCAGAGTAAGATTGAGAGTGCGCCATTTGCGATAACAAGAACATTGATCTGGCCCAGATAAATTGGAAACAAAAGCAAAACAGTAACAATGGTCTGCTTTTAAAAAAATAGCTTGGGACAGTCAAGATACAGGTCATGGGGGACGATCGGAAGAACAATTCGAGTTCCCTAAATGAAGGGAGATAGTGAGCAAGATAAAGCAGGTAAAGTATGCATATGACAGGAAAGTTAAGTAGACAAAACACTGAAAATTCAGGAGAAGTAAAAATGTACGAGAAGACGCTGGGAGATAAAAGAACATAAGAACATAAGAAATAGGAGCAGGAGTAGGCCATCTAGCCCTTCGAGCCTGCCCCGCCATTCAATAAGATCATGGCTGATCTGTTGTGGCTCAGTTCCACTTTCCCGCCCTCTCCCCATAACCCTTAATCCCCTCTCTTATCAAGAACCCATCAACCCGCTTCTTAAAAATATTTAGCGAGGCAGCCTCCACCACTTCAACGGGCAGAGAATTCCAGAGATTCACCACCCTCTGAGTGAAGAAGTTCCTCCTCAACTCCGTTCTAAACCGCCTCCCCTTTATCTTGAGGCTGTGCCCCCTAGTCCTACTGTCTTTTTTGAGCGGGAAGAGTCTCTCCACCTCTATCCTATCCATCCCATTCATCATCTTATACGTCTCAATGAGATCTCCCCTCATTCTTCTAAACTCTAACGAGTACAAGCCTAGTTTATTCAGCCTCTCCTCATAGCTCAATCCCCTCAACTCCGGTATCAGCCTAGTAAACCTCCTCTGCACTCCCTCCAGGGCCAAAATATCCTTGCGCAGGTGCGGCGCCCAAAACTGCACACAGTACTCCAGCTGCGGCCTCACCAATGCCCTATACAGCTGCAGCAAGACCTCCCTACTTTTATATTCAATCCCCCTCGCTATGAAGGCCAGCATCCCATTTGCCTTCCTGACCACCTGCTGCACCTGCAAGCTGGGTTTTTGCGACTCATGCACAAGGACCCCGAGGTCCCTCTGCACCGTCGCCTGCTGCAGTTTTTCGCCCCGTAAGTAATAGTCCTTCCTACCATTCTTCCTACCAAAGTGGACCACCTCACACTTGCCAACATTAAATTCCATTTGCCATTTCCTGGCCCATTCGCCCAGCCTATCTAGATCCTTCTGCAGACTCTCCACACCCTCCGCACAATTTGCCTTTCCCCCAATCTTGGTGTCATCAGCAAATTTCGACACCCTGCACTCGGTTCCCTCCTCCAGATCATCTATATAAATGGTAAATAGCTGAGGCCCCAGCACCGACCCCTGGGGCACCCCACTAGTCACCAACCGCCAATCCGAATAGCACCCATTGACCCCCACTCTCTGCCTCCTATTTGACAACCAATCCTCTATCCACGCTAACACCCTACCCCCAACTCCATGTCCCCTGACCTTCTGCAATAACCTCTTGTGAGGTACCTTGTCAAACGCCTTCTGAAAATCCAGAAAGACCACATCCACCGGCTCTCCTCTATCCACTGCCCTAGACACATCCTCATAGAACTCCAGTAAATTTGTCAGACACGACTTCCCTTTAATGAAACCGTGTTGCGTCCGCCCTATCAAGCAATTCCCTTCAAGATGCCTCGCAATTTCCTCCTTAATGACGGATTCTAACATTTTACCTACCACAGACGTTAAACTAACCGGCCTATAATTCCCCGCCTTTTGCCTGGCACCCTTCTTAAACAACGGCGTAACATTAGCCGTTTTCCAATCATCCGGCACTTCCCCGGAATCCAGCGACGTCTGGAAAATAACCACCAAGGCATCCACTATCACCTCCGCCATTTCTTTCAGAACCCTCGGATGCATTCCATCCGGTCCTGGGGACTTGTCCACAATCAGCCCCTCCAGTCTGTCGAGCACCACCTCTCTAGTAACAGTAATGTCATTAAGACCCTCCATTCCTACCACCTTTCCATCGCTAACACCCGGCAAATTATTCACGTCCTCCTCCGTGAAGACAGAAACAAAAAAGTTATTCAAGACCTTAGCCATATCCCCATCCCCTACCACTAGCTCCCCTTTCTCATCCTCTAAAGGACCAACGTTCACCCTAGCCAGCCTCTTCCTTTTTATATATTTATAAAAACTCTTGCTATCCTTTTTTATATTAAGTGCTAGCCCAGCCTCATAGCTTCTCCTACCCTCCTTTATCAACTTCTTTGTCAAACATTTTAATCAGCATAAAGAGTTTTTTAAAAATGAGGACAATTCAGGATAGAAAAGAGAATTTAAGCACGGTGGCCTGGCTGAGGTACGAAGTTACATAACATGGTTTTACCAAGGGAGATGTTGCAAAAACCAATGGGAGAGATGAACAAGACACTCAGTGGGCTCAAATTTAATGAATACAAGGTATTAGAAAGGTTGGCCAAGTTAAGTGACTAGGACTGGAGGAAACAGCCAAGAATACTGATGGAAGGGTGGAAATTGCAAAGGTGCTGACCATTATCTTCCAATACCTTAGGATACATAGGTTGTGCCAGAGGAGAGTTGTAAATATGACACCCTTGTTCAATGAAAAAGTGTCAAGATAAGCCAAGCAACTAGAAGCTAGTCAGTTTAGCCTTGGTGGTCAGAAAACTTTTTAGAAACAATTAGGGACAAAATTAATCATCTCTTGGAAAATGTGGATTATGGAAAGCCAGTATGAATTTTAGGGCAAATAAAAGTTTTTAGATGCTGTAACAGAAAGATTTGACAGCAGTGCTATGTGGACTTTAAAAGACATTGGTCACACGAGGACCGTATCATGAAATTACGGAAAAAAGGGACAGCAGCAAGTAATATGGATACAAAATTGGCCGAGCGACAAAGGGACAACAATAGTAACATCTGTCCTTTGGACTGGAGGAAGTCTACTACTTCAAATGGGCACAACGAGCAAGAACACAAACTCATTCAATTCAGGTCAGTTGGTGAGATGCAAGAGATGCAAGTCTCAATAAATAAAACCAAATAAGTTCAGTGTATTTCTTAATCTGATTCACATGAGACCAAAAGCATATTCAGCCTGCTCATCATGACAGGGTGTTGTAAAGGATCAGAATTAAATTGGTCTGAAATTTGATTGTTGCTAGTCTGTACAGTCATTGGAAAACAGCTTCATTGTTCAAATTCTATCACTAATGCCAAATCCACCTGACAGACTATTTAGAGTAAAAAGTCTGACAACACCAGGTTTTAGTCTTGGACTAAAACCTGGTGTTGTCAGACTTTTTACTGTGTTTACGCCAGTCCAACGCCGGCATACCCACATCAAGACTATTTAGAGACATCAATGGACATGCACTGGACACTATCCAGTTCTGATTAAAAGGGGTCACATTATGTTAGACCAATTAGGATCTTGCGATCAAATAGCTAAATATTGGGCAGTACGGACAAAATTCTCAACATAAGACATAGGATTATTTTATGAGTGTTACCAGTGCCTGGAAGAATACGCAATGCAAACCAGAAATTTGCAATATGAAAAGGGCACATAATTTACATCTTCTGATCTTATTGACTTTTAATCAAATAGCTGTTCATCAAGTTTTTCAGCTCAAGAACTTCCTGACCTGCCAACCTTTAAGCTTTTTGCCTTAGAATTTAGAATTTCAGATTTTCAAACATTTTTGATAGATTATCCTTGCTGTGTTGAATACTAAAACCTGTTCGTATAAAAATGGTAACAAAATTACATACAATATTTCAAAGTTAGCACATTATATATGTTTCAATGCGGTAACTATATGCTTAAGTTCAACGTTGTGTATTTGCCAATATGGTGTACTTTGAATGCTACCTTTCATTATTGCTACAAAACAATGAACATTAGTCTTGGAATGCTTTCTAAAACTTTAGAAGATTACCCATTCCACAAAGGCAATAAGAACATAAGAAAAAGGAGGAGTAGGCCATCTAGCCCCTTGAGCCTGCCCCGCCATTCAATAAGATCATGGCTGATCTGATAGCGGTTCAGTTCCACTTACCCACCTGCTCCCCATAACCCTTAATTCCCTTATTGATCAGAAATCTACCTGTGACATAAACACATTTAACAAGGTAGCCTCCACTGCTTCAATGGGCAGAGAATTCCTAAGATTCACTACCCTCAAAGTTCCTCCTCAACTCTATTCTAAATTGACTCTGCCTTATTTTGAGACTGTGCCCTTTAGTTCTTGTTTCCTTTCCAAGTGGAAATACTCTCCCTGCCTCTACCCTGTCTAGCCCCTTCATTATCTTATCTGTCTCTATAAGATCCCCCCCCCCCTCAGCATTCTAAACTCTGAGTACAGGCCCAATCTACTCAACCTCTCCTCATAAGCTAACCCCCTCATCTCCGGTATCAACCTGGAGAACCTTCTCTACATTCCCGCCAAGGCCAAAACATCCTTTCGCAAATAAGGGGACCAAAACTGCACACAGTACTCCAGCTGCAGCCTCACCAGTACCTTGTACAATTGCAGCAAGACCTCCCTGCTTTTACACTCCGTCCCCCTCACAATAAAAGGCCAACATCCCATTTGCCTTCTTGATCACCTGCAAACTGAGTCTTTGCATTCATGCACAAGGACCCCCAGGTCCCTCTGCACAATAGCATGTTGAAGTTTTCACCATTTAGTAGTCCATTTTACTATTATTCCTTCCAAAGTGGATAACCTCACATTGCCAACGTTATACTCCATCTGCCAGATCCTCACCAACTCACTTAGCCTATCCAAATCTCTGCAGGCTTTCTGCGTCCTCCATGCAATTCGCTTTCCTACTCATCCTTTGTCTCATCAGCAAACCTTGTTTCCCTACACTTGGTCCTCTCCTCCAGATGGCTTATGTATATGGTAAACAGTTGAGGCCCCAGCACAGATGCATGCCACTAGTCACCAACTGCCAACCAGAAAGGCACCCATCTATTCCAACTCTCTGCTTCCTGTTAGCTAGCCAATCCTCAACCCTGGCTGACACTTTACCCCCAACTCTGTGTACCTTAATCTTTTGCAGCAACCTTTCGAGAGACATCTTATCAAACACCTGGACATCTAAAAACACCACACCTACCAGTTCCCCTCTGTCAACCGCACTTGTTAAATTTTCATAAAAATCCACTAAATTCATCAAACACAAATTTGGCAGTTATTGCATTAATTCCATTAGCCTTTTCTTTAAATTCTTACTGTACCAAGTCACAGATGCTTTCATATCAGGCCCATTTAACAAGTTTATTTGGTTTCTGCATCCAGGCAACCCTGAAGCAAGGAACTGAATAACAACTCTTTAGTAGACCCACTCAACCCTTTTCCCTGTGTGACAGCTCATACAAGTACATTTTTTCTATAGTCAAATGGTTAAGTTAAAATTTAAGGTTTTACCATAAGACGTGAATATAGACATAATAATTACAATATTTTATATTGAGTACAAAACTGATACTGAGGTACATTTTTTCTGCTTACCTGAACAAATTGTTTCAGTTGTGCACCATTGATCTGGTGACCATCAAGGTTCAGCATATTATCAGAGAACTCCATTACCATCTGTAGGGAAAATGCAACTCAGTTAGTGGTCATAGTAAAAGGGACTGAGTGAAATGAACAAAGCAGCTAAAAGCAACTGCTAGGATTTTTCTGATTATCTGGCTAAAAAGCTCAAGTTCCACAACTCTGCCAAAGAATATAAAAACGTTTAATAGTACAGAACTTACATTACATCTTCAGTGTTTTAAAAAAGGTTTCTTTAAAAAAAAAATCAATGGTTTTCCAACTCCTAGTCCATTAACTTCATCAGATAACCACATGCAAGTTTTTCATCTGATTTTTTTAAAACCACAATTGTCAAAATATAGATTATCCTATTCAGAGAAAATGTTTGATTTTAAGAATTCCTGGCTTTGCATTTACATCATACGTAAAACTAATAGACATCCTGTGAGAAACTACACATTTGCAATTGTCAATAAAGTTCAGTAAACCTGACTAGAATGTAATCAATTTTATTGATCTTACATGGCTAAATTTGCCAAAACAAGAATGTCACCTAAATCAGACCTTATACAAGATTTAACATTTTAAAATATTTAATCTAGAAAGAGCCAAGAAAAGCTGTGATTATTACAATAAATAACATACTTAAATTACATATTTTTAGAAGCCCCTGAAACCTATTCCAATGTGGTAAGGCACCATTAGAATCAAATGCATTGCAGTTCTTTTTGAACATTGGTTGTTCACTCTGAATGTTCTCCCCATGCCCAGGAGCTTGTTCCCATTCTCAACACAATGTGTAGAGTTATTCTGGCTGCCAAGACCAACTAAATTAGAAGTACATAATCAATCATAAAACAGGCAAGTTTCATCAAGAGAGAGAGACAGAAGGTGGCTCAAGTCCAGGGCAACTTTCTGATTAGTGCCCATCCCATCCATGTAGGTTTTCCCTGTCTTCCACCTTCAACTCCACCCCCATCATCCTCAACTTGTTCTTTGTTTTTCCAATATCACCTAAAAACTACATTCGCAGCTGCTAGTACAAAACAGGCCAACAATCAGAATGATTTCTGGGGTGGCAGAACTGTCCAATGAGGAGATTGTGGAAAGTGAACGAGTGTGATCTCAGTAAAGCATAAAGTCCTTCCAGGGCTGAAGCTAGGTGCAGGAAGAACACTCCCACTGGCTGGGAAGTCTAGAACCAGGGTGGGATGGGGAGAAACAGTCCTAGAAGTAGTAGTAGTCAATTTAAAACTGACATGAAGAGGAATTTCTTCATTCAGGGAGTTGTTAAGTCTTTGGAACTCTCTACCTCAGAGGGCAGTGAAGGTTCAGTCATCAAGAGAGCAATTTCTAGATATTAAAAGACATTAACGGAAATGGACAGTGCAGGGAAATGACAGAGGTAGAAGATCAGCCTGATCTAATTGAAATGCACAGCAGATTGGAGCAGTTGAATGGCTGGTTCCTATAATTTTTGGACGAGTTGACCCAAGGGTGACACAAAGTAGTAAGAGTACTTGTACAGTGTTAACTGGGATACCAGTGTTCAGTGCTTGGATCCCTTCTTTACTTGCACAAAGTGCCTGAAGACTCAAATCAATACACCCTGTAAAATTTGCAGATGGTGGAGGCTGAGAATAATATAGTTAGTATTTTTTCAACATCATTAGGAAAGGAATGAAATTGGGAGAAAGGAAGATAAAGTGAAAACTGTATTACCAAAAAATAGCAGGATACAGAGAGTATAAATGAGTTTTAAAAAGGCATTGGTTTCTGATCCTTCAAAAGCCCAAAGTTTAAAAGTGTTTAAATTTCTTCATGGCTGCTCCAATCCTACAGCCCCAAACTATGTTCTTCAAACTCTGCCCTGCTGTGCATGCTTCCTTTATATCATTTCATTGGTGACCATGCTTTCAGCTACCAAGGCATTATGCTTTCCTATCTTAAACTACTTTATCACTTGGAGTAACAGTGGAAAGAGTGTTTAGCACTGCTGCTTGTGTCAGGGACCCAGGTTTAATTCCGGCCTCAGGTGACTATGGAATTTACACATTCCTACGGGTGCTCCGGGTTCCACCCACAGTCCAAAGATATGCAATTTAGGTGGATTGGCTATTCTAATTTGTCCTTTGTGTAGGTTAGTTAAATTAGTTATGATGGATGTTTGCAGAAAGGAGGCAGATAGAATGCTTTTTAGAAAATTGATGCAGACCCAATATATCAAATGGCCTTCTTCTGCACTATAGTAATTTTATGATTTAACTCTCTAACCTGCTTTAAAACAAGCTTCAGTCGCCCCAATTAACATCTTTGGCTTAGCTACTCACTTTTATCCCTGTGCTTTTCTGAAGTGGAACTGGGGTGGGGGGCGTATGGTGAAATCTTAGAGATCCAAGTCAGTTGTATTGCAGAGACTTCACCTTACTTGTAATGCTCTCAAGAGTTCTGACATTGAGGAATATTCACATGATCGCCATTCAATTCATAACTGTGCAGATATCCTTCCATCCCACTTCTACGTTACTTGTGTAGTTTTAAAGTTGAGGAAGCCCTCGTGCTGTTTGGTTTCTGAGATCGTCTTACAAAACAGCTAAGCAGGTTTGCTCACTTCCAAATCTGCACATGTCCATTAATCTTGTGTAGAGAAAACAAACTCACTATTTTCCTTTCAAATATTTCAACCTGCAATTTAATTATAAAAAGATGTTCAAAATCACTTGTCCTAGGTTTGGCCCAGCCCTAAAGGCTTACTACACATTGGCAGCAACCAAGTCAAATTTATTTTGTGCTTTAAAGGTTGGGGCAGCAAGAAAGTCTAATCTTTGTTATGTGCTGTGAAAGTTAAGAAATTACTGTCCTTCCTAAAGGTAGATAACATGCCGACTATTTCTCATAAGTACCAAATTCCTAAGGTGTCAGTTGTATGACTTAGTTGGTTGCCAGGCAAGTTAAATTGTAATGCAAAATCTTTGAACCAGGAAACTGTATTGAACATTCAAATTCTAAATCAATACATATGTACAAAGATGCCCACTTAAGGAATCCACAATTGTGCATATATTGCTCAAGGAATTTTAATAATCAAAGCACCTTATCCAAACGCAAAAAAAGTTGTGCTAACATTGTCACTAAACCCAGAGTGGCAGCAGATTACCACTGCTAAACTGTGCAGACTAAATAATAGAAAATGCAGGAAAAATGCAGCAGATCTAACAGTGTATGTGGAGAAACAGCAGAGTGACTGTTCTTCATAAGTGAAGGAAAATAGAAAAGTAATGGGTTTTATGGAGGAAGAACAGAATGGAAGGGCTCGGATAGGTTAGTGAGCAGGAGATTAAATAACAAAGATTTCATGGAACAAAAGGCAAAGGTAGTCATCATAGTTGCCGTAAAGAAACAAAGCACCGGCCCAGAATGGCTGAATAATGAACAGTTCTGTCCAAAATTAAAATATAGACTGGCACTTGACAAAAACAAAACGGAGGACAGAGTTTATGGCCTAAACTGTTGAACCCAGAAGACTCAGGACAAAAATGAGCAAGAGTAAGGTGGTGAATTAAAAATGGTAGATAGCTGCAAGATTGGGGTCATGCTTGTGGACTCAGTAAAGCTGTTCTGCAAAGAAGTCAACCAGTTTGTATGTTGTCTCCCCAGTGTAAAGGAGATTACACTGTGAGCAGCTAAATACAGTATACTAAACTGAATGTACAATTGTTGTTACACCAGCAAGAACGTTTTGAGTCTTGGACAGTGAGGAACATAAGAACATAAGAACATAAGAAATAGGAGCAGGAGTAGGCCATCTAGCCCTTCGAGCCTGCCCCGCCATTCAATAAGATCATGGCTGATCTGTCGTGGCTCAGTTCCACTTTCCCACCCTCTCCCCATAACCCTCAATCCCTTCTCTTATCAAAAACCCATCAACCCGCTTCTTAAAAATATTTAGCGAGGCAGCCTCCACCACTTCAACGGGCAGAGAATTCCAGAGATTCACCACCCTTTGAGTGAAGAAGTTCCTCCTCAACTCCGTTCTAAACCGCCTCCCCTTTATCCTGAGGCTGTGCCCCCTAGTCCTACTGTCTTTTTTGAGCGGGAAGAGTCTCTCCACCTCTATCCTATCCATCCCATTCATCATCTTATACGTCTCAATGAGATCTCCCCTCATTCTTCTAAACTCTAACGAGTACAAGCCTAGTTTATTCAGCCTCTCCTCATAGCTCAATCCCCTCAACTCCGGTATCAGCCTAGTAAACCTCCTCTGCACTCCCTCCAGGGCCAAAATATCCTTGCGCAGGTGCGGCGCCCAAAACTGCACACAGTACTCCAGCTGCGGCCTCACCAATGCCCTATACAGCTGCAGCAAGACCTCCCTACTTTTATATTCAATCCCCCTCGCTATGAAGGCCAGCATCCCATTCGCCTTCCTGACCACCTGCTGCACCTGCAAGCTGGGTTTTTGCGACTCATGCACAAGGACCCCGAGGTCCCTCTGCACCGTCGCCTGCTGCAGTTTTTCGCCACGTAAGTAATAGTCCTTCCTACCATTCTTCCTACCAAAGTGGACCACCTCACACTTGCCAACATTAAATTCCATTTGCCATTTCCTGGCCCATTCGCCCAGCCTATCTAGATCCTTCTGCAGACTCTCCACACCCTCCGCACAATTTGCCGTTCCCCCAATCTTGGTGTCATCAGCAAATTTCGACACCCTGCACTCGGTTCCCTCCTCCAGATCATCTATATAAATGGTAAATAGCTGAGGCCCCAGCACTGACCCCTGGGGCACCCCACTAGTCACCATCCGCCAATCCGAATAGCACCCATTGACCCCCACTCTCTGCCTCCTATTTGACAACCAATCCTCTATCCACGCTAACACCCTACCCCCAACTCCATGTCCCCTGACCTTCTGCAATAACCTCTTGTGAGGTACCTTGTCAAAGGCCTTCTGAAAATCCAGAAAGACCACATCCACCGGCTCTCCTCTATCCACTGCCCTAGACACATCCTCATAGAACTCCAGTAAATTTGTCAGACACGACTTCCCTTTAATGAAACCGTGTTGCGTCCGCCCTATCAAGCAATTCCCTTCAAGATGCCTTGCAATTTCCTGCTTAATGACAGATTCTAACATTTTACCCACCACAGACGTTAAACTAACCGGCCTATAATTCCCCGCCTTTTGCCTGGCACCCTTCTTAAACAACGGCGTAACATTAGCCATTTTCCAATCTTCCGGCACTTCCCCAGAATCCAGCGACGTCTGGAAAATAACCACCAAGGCATCCACTATCACCTCCGCCATTTCTTTCAGAACCCTCGGATGCATTCCATCCGGTCCTGGGGACTTGTCCACAATCAGCCCCTCCAGTCTGTCGAGCACCACCTCTCTAGTAACAGTAATGTCATTAAGACCCTCCATTCCTACCACCTTTCCATCGCTAACACCCGGCAAATTATTCACGTCCTCCTCCGTGAAGACAGAAACAAAAAAGTTATTCAAGACCTTCGCCATATCCCCATCCCCTACCACTAGCTCCCCTTTCTCATCCTCTAAAGGACCAACGTTCACCCTAGCCAGCCTCTTCCTTTTTATATATTTATAAAAACTCTTGCTATCCTTTTTTATATTAAGTGCTAGCCCAGCCTCATAGCTTCTCCTACCCTCCTTTATCAACTTCTTTGTCAATCTTTGTTGACATTTAAACCTTTCCCAATCCTCTTCTCGCCCACTGCTCTTAGCTACTCTAAATTCCTCCGCTTTTAATTTAACACTTTCCTTCACCTCCTTCGTTATCCACGGCTTATTACCTCTCTTCCTACTGTCCTTTTTAACCATCGGAATAAATTTCTGCTGAGCACCAAGAAAGATCTCCTTAAAGATCCTCCACTGCTCCTCAGCAGACCTACCTTCCAACACATTCCCCCAGTCCACATTCGCCAATTCTTCTCTCATCCTACCATACTCCCCTCTATTCAAACAAAGGACGCGCGTCCGGGAACCCACTTTCTCCTCCTCCATCTGCACCAGAAACTCCACCATACAATGATCACTCTCTCCAAGAGGATCCTTCACCGCAAGGTCCCTAATTCTACCCGCCTCATTACATTATTAGGAAAGAGTAGTTAAAGAAAGATGCATTTGGTGATGGCATCATGCTGGATGTGGTGGAAATGACAGAATGGAATCTCCTCCAGCATGGTGATACTAAATACATCTTCCATTTCTGCCAGCATTTCAAAGAAACCATTCCATCTGAGAAATGCTGATCCATTTTATCCACAACACCTCAGCCCCATCTCAAGCAATCACAGCAACACCTGCTTTTACCTTCTTTCAAACACGCCTTCCAGATGAAGCAACAATGTGTGTGTTACTTTCAATTTATTACAGGGCAAGTATCCAATATCTGTAAATCTCAAAACCAAGCACATCCAAAAATCGCACATTTCTGAACCTCATTGACCTTGTACAGGAAGTATAGTTGTTTACCTGCACTTATACTTTGTGGTTTTTGTGAACGTCAAAAAGAAAATTACAAGTATCTTTTAAATGGCATCCTGTATTACAATAGCCTAGCTATAATTTAGCTATGTGAAATCCAAAAACCAAAATGACCTGAAATCCAGTTGGCCCCCAAGGGTTTCAGGTACTCTACCTGCATACTGTTTGCTGCTCACAATGCAGTCTCCTGTACACTGGAGATCAAATACAGACTGGACGACTCTGTGGGACATCTCCATTCAATCTACAAGCTTAACCTTGACCTTCCAGTTGCATGCCATTTTAATTTACTATCTTGTTCTTGCGTTGACATTTCTATTTTCAGTCTGGTACAACGTTCCAGTAAGCATAAGAACATAGGAGCAGGAGTAGGCCATCTAGCCCTTCGATCCTGCCCCGCCATTCAATAAGGTCATGGCTGATCTGAAATGAATCAGTTCCACTTTCTCCCCATAACCCTTAATTCCTTTGTCTATCAGAAATCTATCTATCCGTGACTTAAATATATTCAACAAGGTAGCTTCCACCACTCAACGGGCAGAGAATTCCAGAGATTCACCACCCTGAGTGAAGAACTGCTTCCTCCCCCCCACCCCCATTTTGAGGCTGTGCCGTCTCGTTCTACCATCCTTACTAAGCGGGAAGACTCTCTCTACCTCTACCCTATCTAGCCCCTTCGTTATCTTGTAAGTCTCTGTAAGATCCCCCCTCAGCCTTCTAAACTCCTAACAAGTACAGACCCAGTCTATTCAACCTCTTCATAAGCTAACCCCCTCATCTCCAGTATCAGCATGGTGAACCTTATAAAGTAAAGCTTAACGCAATCTTGAGGAATAGCACCTCATCTTTTATTAAGCACCTGTCAGCCTGTATTAAAAGAATATTCAACATTAAGTTTGATAGTTCATAGCCTGAAGTTGTTTTCCATTTTAATTCCTTTTGCCACATGCCAGACTGTACATTATTCATGTTTTTGCTTTCAGACAGAGGAATTCATTATTTTGCTATTAATACTTATTCTAGACCAATGCTTTGTGCAGGGAGTGGTAATGGTTGTAAAAACAATGTTATTCAATCTTTCCTGCCCTTTATCCTATCCCAAACATTTCCTCATGTTCTCCTCCAGCCCGTTCAACGGCATTGAACCTCTCATTTCTACCTCTTTACAGTTCTGTAATCATATTAATCATGAAACATTAACTCTTGTTTTGCTCTCCGGACACTGCCAGTCCTGAATCTTTCCAATGCCCTTGCTACTTTGGAATTAGAAACCGAGCCCCAACATTTCAGAAGTTTCAGGATGCAAGGAGGATCATTGCATTCACCATTAAAGTTCTCAAACAGAGAGAATAACAGTCCAAAACTGTGACTTAAAAGCTCAGCCGTACCATTAAGAAATAGCTGTGTAATTGCTAACTCCAGGAGTGAAAGAACCACACTGACCCATCATACTTGCTTGACACTTTGATCATTTCAGGGAGAAGGTAAACAAACTTTTGGACCTGTGATTTAAATTCTCAATAAGCTGAAAGTCATTAATGTTATGTGAGCTTTTGCTACAGCAATCACAAACATGCTATAATGTAACCTGCGGCCTCAACTTCAGCATGTGGACAGTTCTATTTGCACAGGCAGAATTGCATTTCATGTAATCTTAAACTTCTTTTTGCAAACTGTGAAAGAAACATGTCACAATTGAACTTTTACAACAATACCTTGCACAGCTGTCCACAAGTACTAATTTTAACAAGAAAAATAGACATGCCAAGGATCAACCATCATACAAAATTACAGAAGCAAAATCAAATAAATTTGTTGCAAAATGGTCAAATACACAACATTTCAAACTGCCTTAAATATTGTATCCAGATCTTTAAAGTCCTTTCACAATTGAATACACTCACAGGATGTGCATATTGCTGGATAGGTCAGCATTTATTGCCCAACTAACTGCCCTTAAAGGTGGTGGAAAGATGCCTTCTTAAACCTCTGCTCCATTATCACTGGGGAGGGAGTTCCAGTATTTTGATCTAATAACAGCAAAGTTATTGATCAATGTGAAATGGATATTTCTTCATGGCATAGAAATAGTTGATGCACAGGAACTGTTGAAAAAGGGAAACCAGTAGTACCCAAATAGTAGCTAACATTTCAGATGCAGGCAATTGCCTCAATGGGAAGTGTTTTTAATATCAGTATCACCATTCAAACTTCAACCTTCCAGTGCTTTTGACACCAGACATACAGTTCAAGAATGTCAGATATATAGGAGACCTTCACCTTGCATAATTGAGCATCTCTAAAACTTACAGTATAATATAGTTAACTTGTAAGCACTGGGTATCAGCAATGCTGGCCAGTCTCTGAAAATTAAACAGATTTAATGCACCATCTCACTTCTCAAAAATGAAATAATCAAGCCATTAGATGGCAATTTACAGAAAATCCTTAACTTTATATGATAAAGATGTTTATTTTATAACATTAGGGTATCTTAGATTTTTTTTCTAAGTCATGTTTTCTGCAGTTGTAAGCTGGCCTTTTTGGCTTCAGCTGTTTTTTCATTGTTGCCAGCTTGACTGGAAGTGTCACCCAGCCTGCAGGTGCAGCAGGTGGTCAGGAAGGCAAATGGGATGCTGGCCTTCATAGCGAGGGGGATTGAATATAAAAGTAGGGAGGTCTTGCTGCAGCTGTATAGGGCATTGGTGAGGCCGCAGCTGGAGTACTGTGTGCAGTTTTGGGCGCCGCACCTGCGCAAGGATATTTTGGCCCTGGAGGGAGTGCAGAGGAGGTTTACTAGGCTGATACCGGAGTTGAGGGGATTGAGCTATGAGGAGAGGCTGAATAAACTAGGCTTGTACTCGCTAGAGTTTAGAAGAATGAGGGGAGATCTCATTGAGACGTATAAGATGATGAATGGGATGGATAGGATAGAGGTGGAGAGACTCTTCCCGCTCAAAAAAGACAGTAGGACTAGGGGGCACAGCCTCAAGATAAAGGGGAGGCGGTTTAGAACGGAGTTGAGGAGGAACTTCTTCACTCAAAGGGTGGTGAATCTCTGGAATTCTCTGCCCGTTGAAGTGGTGGAGGCTGCCTCGCTAAATATTTTTAAGAAGCGGGTTGATGGGTTCTTGATAAGAGAGGGGATTAAGGGTTATGGGGAGAGGGCGGGAAAGTGGAACTGAGCCATGACAGATCAGCCATGATCTTATTGAATGGCGGGGCAGGCTCGAAGGGCCAGATGGCCTACTCCTGCTCCTATTTCTTATGTTCTTATGTCCTTCCACTGCTGCTTAAACGCAAGTTTATTTTTACTGGGATGTTTATGACTCTGCATTGTTAGGAGAAAAACTGGTCAGCAGGTCAGGTGACAAAAGTTCTTTCATTTTCAGTTGGTGCTGTTTAAGTTTTAGAAGGGGCATCAAGCTAAAAAGTCTTTTTCTCTCCCCCCTTGGTTTTAGAAATTCCGTGGATTAGTTGAAACCCTTCCTGGAGTAGAAAATCTGCTGCTGGTGGCTTGACCAGAGTCTACATGGGGTTCCATGAAGTTGTTAACTTCCAACTGTTCTGAGTCTATCCAGAAAACTGTAGACTTCATCCAAAGGTCTCAAGTCCAGTAACATGTGAGCATTAGTCTTTGCTGTGTTAAACCTGTGAAAACGGTCTTTTGTCCACAGATTGGCTTGATTACAACACATTAGATATATTTGTTAAAAGGTTATACATTATAGTAGTTTTTGTTTGTTTGTAATAAGAGTTTATACACGTTTTTAAATAAACTGACAAAAGCTCCCTAATAGGTCATTTGAATCATATCTGAAGCAAAACATATCGTACTTAGCCTAGCCAAATTCAAGGTGCAAAACCCATGATTCAGGTAGGCTCTATAAAAATCTGGAGTTTCTGACCTGAACCATAATAATGTGACAAGGACACAATTCTATTTCCTCCACGTTCATCATTTTCTAGAATCTCAATTCCCTCCCAGCACAGGCTAGTGTTTTATTATCCAAATTTGCTGCCTTTTCAAAATTAAATGCCTATTCTTAGGTGAGAAGCATTGAAGGTCATGATGCCTAGTTGCCAGCTGGCTAAATGGGTCAGAATCAGTGAACAACTGCACTTTTTCAGAATCTTTGTTTTCATTCTTATCCTCACTAGTGCTACAAACATACACAGGTCAACTATAGGACTCATGCCCAATTTTTCCATTTCCTACACCATAATAGCATCAGTACTGTTGTCATTCACTAACTCAGACGACCATGGAACAAATCTGAAGTATTCAACAGCACAGACATTTCATTTAAACAGAGTCTGATTTCCACTTTGTGAAGATAAGCTATATTTTTTGGCAAGCCAAGATGTGGGTTTTCTGAAGCTCCATTGATAAGTACACAAACACTTATTGTATGAAGATAAATCAAAGCAACAGAAACATTTTATTCAAGGTTTCAGAACAAAAGCCCTGGAGGATAGTTTGCTCATCTGAAATCACAGATCAATCCATCGTAAGTATAAAAAAGGCTGATAGTATTTTGTACCAGTGGCACATTTTGCAATTTCTATACAAATCCTAAAAATCAAGAATTACATTTAGTTTTCTAAGATACAAAGGAAAAGTCAGCACAATGAAACTAGACAGCATTAGCCTATTGCAAGCAACCTATGCAGAATGCTCTTTAAAATAACTTGTGATTCACTACACCATCTTGTAGTCCAAACAACTATCATATTAAGGTATTTAACTTCATTCACCAGAGGATTTTTCAACAGTGCCAAACTGGTGCTTGGTTCAGCTAATTTGCACTTGGAATTGAACTTAATATTTGGAAGATACAATTTACTGCGATACTGGATGATACGTTCTGTCATTTGGGGAAATGTCTGTGTCATCCACATCCAATTTATTTTAGGGCATCACTGGTAACAATAGTCAAGTTAAAATCTGCTTTGAAATGCTAATACTAGCATTATGTCTGTCAGGTGCAGTGGTGTGTGTTTATAATGCAAGTGTTAGGGCATTGGTGAACAGAGCCAGGGTTGGCTACAATATCCCTGATGAAACACATCAAAAGTCAATATCTAGGGTCACAAGAATGGCCACTGGAGGGCAGGGGGGAGTGAGAAGATGCCAAAAAGCTACCACTCAGGTAATTCAGAGGAGATATGAAATATGGGCAACATCAATTCAGTGTGATGCTGCATAAACACATCAGGCCATTTTATTAACCAATATATAAGCCTCAATGTCTTCCTCCCTCAAATATAACTTAATGGCATTCAAATAATTAATCCAATGAGATTAAACACAGCACTTGGTACTGTAATCACAAGGTGGTTACAACCAAATAAAATCAGATATTACAAATTAAAATTAGACACATTGGAGGGGGCAATAGAAGGCAAAATAATTTAGCAGCAGCATTTATGGAAATAAAAACTCAAGTGCAACATTAAAACGAGAAACTACAAAATTAATACAAAAATTTCAGTAGTCATCCGCTAGATCTTTAAATCAGGGACAAAGTAGCACAACCAGGAGATCAACCCACTGTATGTGTGATACTGAACTATGAAGTTGTTTGCACTTAGATGTCCCAATGAATCTGTCTAAAGAACTTCCATGCAAGGCGTCACCTACTTCTTTAAGAACACTATTTTTTTCCCTGGTCCTCAAGAGATCCCAAACTACTTTAGAGGCAATTATTTTTGCAGAGTATTAATTGCTTTGTAGGCAATTAGTGGTCAACACGTGTAGAAGATTTATAAATAAGATATGAACCAGTTAGTCAAAAAGCAAAACTCTGCAGATGCTGGAATGAGTAAAGAAAAATGCTGGAAGTACTCAGCAGATCAGGCAGCATGTGTGAAGCGAAACAAAATTAACATTTCAGCTCAATGAAAGTGGAAATGCAAGAATTCACACTTCAACTGAACACAACTTTCATACTTTTAATCTTATTACCACTCATTGGCCTTTGCATCATGAAATCTTTTATTGGTTGATCTCTTATGCCCCCTAATCAAGACCTTCCCTTTTGTTCTTCCTGCCACCCTACCCTTCTACAGACTTAAACTCTCTCATTTCTACTTTTCTTCAGTACTGATGACAGGTTGATCTGAAATGTTGCTTGATGTACGTTTCCCTCCACTGCCTGACCTGGATAGTTCTAGCAGTTTTGAACCAATTAATCTATTTTGATGATTGTCACACTGGAAGAAGTTTCCAGTTCCTTTTTCAATATCACCTAAGCAGGTAGGCCAGATATCAGATTAACATTTTACCTACAAACAGCACTTTTGAAAATGCAGTATTCTCCTAGTTTACACCTGTAACATTACTTGTCTCTATCGTCCCTCAGTCCATCTGCTGAAATGCATGTCATCCTTTTATCACCAGAGGCTTTACTGTCCTAATACCCTCTTGGCTGTCCATCAATTCTCCACCACCATAAAATTGAGTTCAGCCAAAATTCCACTGCCCAGATCCTAATGTCCAACTAATTAAATCATTTCTATACTCACTGACGGACATTGGCATCCAATCTAATGCTTCCGATTTAAAAATCAACCTGCTCAATTACATTAATTTTTTTAAGCCCTGCAGCTCTCAAGGTTGCACCACTCCAACTCTGGCTCCTCACATATCCCTCATTCACTTCAACTAACTATTGATGACAGTGCACAAGCTCCAAATGTTGTAATTCCCTCAAAGCACAACATCTCTTTTCTGCTTCAAGATCAACTTCAAAATCAAGCTTTTAACATGCCATTACAAAAAGGGAGATGTTGGAAAATCTCAGCAGATCTGAAAGCATCTGTGGAGAGAGAATAGAGCCAACGTTTCAAGTCTAAATGACCCTTTGTCAGAGCTGGCTCAGATCAATATTCTGAAAAAGGCTCATCTAAACTCGAAACGTTGACATTATTCTACCTCCACACTTGTGGCATTCCCTGGCCCCCTTCCCACTTACATGCTGCATGCCGCAGCTTAATCAACCAAAAACATTGCATATTTTCACATACATTTTGACAGCACCTAGCTCTACCCACCCCCCCCCCCCCCCCCCCCGCATGATCTGTCACACTGCACCACCGACATTCAAACTGACTATTCCACTGCAATCCTGGCCAACTTCCCAACTTCCACCCTCCATAAATCTTATCATTCAAAACTCTGCTGCCCGTATGCTAATTTGCACCATGTCCTGTTCACCTAGTACCCGTGTCCTATCTAAACCAGTCACTCCCAGTTAAGCAAAGCCTTGATTTTAGAATTCTAATCCTTTTTTCAAATCCCTCCATGGCTTCACTGCTTTCTATCTGTAATCCACCAGTCCTTATATTGGTACTGCTCTAATATTGGCCTTCAGCATCCCCAATTTTAATCACTTCAAAGGCAGCCACGCCTTTAGTTGCCTAGTCACTAGCTTTGGGACTTCCACTCTGAACTTCCAAGTCTCTACTTCACTCTAAGTCATTCTTTAAAAAAATACCATTTTGGCCATCTGTCCCAGTATGGCCCTAAACAGCTCAGTATCAAATGGTTTAATAACATGTGAAATACCTGGAAAAGTTTTACTATGTAAAAGTGATATATAAAGAACATACAAAGAGAGAAATGCTGGAAAATCTCAGGTCTGAAAGCATCTGAGGAGAGAATAGGGCCAACGTTTCAAGTCTAAACGACCCTTTGTCAGAATACTGATCTGAGCTGGTTCTGACAAAGGGTCACCTAAACGCAAAACGGTGACACTATTCTTCCTCCACTGATGTTGTCAGACATGCTGAGATTTTCCAGCATTAACAGTATTTTGCCTTTAAGGCAATAAAGTAGTAGTTAATAAAGTCGTTGAGCTAATAAAGCAGGAGCTTTGAAGTGAGGCTTAGATTCACTCAGACAAGTTATTTCCACTAAACCACGCTAACAAAAATGGTGCAAGGTTTAAGGAGTTTTGATATTTAATGTCATGCAGACATTAAATATGCCATGTCTGTCAAAAAAGCTGGAAGATTCCAGGTCAGGACAGCAGTGGTAAGTCAAGTGGCTTCAATTTGGGAAGGCAAAGTTTATTTGAAGGATCCATACCCAACCATCTTTCCTTGAACACTAAGGTGTTTCAGACA
Source organism: Carcharhinus amblyrhynchos (assembly GCF_965287045.1). Taxonomy (NCBI): domain Eukaryota; kingdom Metazoa; phylum Chordata; class Chondrichthyes; order Carcharhiniformes; family Carcharhinidae; genus Carcharhinus; species Carcharhinus amblyrhynchos. The sequence continues at coordinate 26,917,245 of NC_137346.1, forward strand.
GGGGCAAGGCCAAGCCAGACAGTGAAAGAGATGAGAAGGTGCACCCTAAAGTATGGTTAAACAACTAGGTTTGAGAAGTTTTTTAAAAAGCTGAAAGATTTTAAAAGCAGCTTAAACAAAAATCAGACTCAGTCAGCTAACAGTTCTTCCACAATTAGTAGGGTGGGAAAATGGAGTATTCTGGGGGTTGATAAAAAAAAGGGGTAATATTTGGCTGGAGGCAATTGCGGTGAAAGTGAAATGAGAAAAGTTTAGTTTCCTGCAAGTGGAGAAAGGCAGAACCACTCTAGGTTAGAGACTATACACAAAGGGACAACAGAGCAGATCAGATCAGTGGATGGAGAAAGGGCACATGCAGCTAAACTTGGAACTGAAATGCACTTAAGGGATAATGGGCATAAAGCAGATAGGCAAGTCAGACGCTTGGAATCCTGTCGCAAGTAACTCTGAACTCTGCACAACTGCTCCACCATCTACAAGGCACAGTAGCGTGATGGAGTACTTTCCACTTGCTGCACAAGTAGAGCTCTAATAATCAAGAAGTCCAACACCATCTAAGACTAATCAGCCGGCTTGACCGGCACCCCATCCACCAACTTAAAGATTTGCTCCCTCCACTCTTGACAATCTTGTAACAGTCTTTACAAAATGCAATGCAGCAACGCATCAATGCACCTTCAAAATCCATGACATCCACCACTTAGAATTCAAGAAAGAGCCTCAAAAAGCCACCTTCTCAAGAGCAGTAAATGCTGGCCTAGGCAGTAATGCCCATTTCCCATTAAAGAATAAAACAGCAAACCAGCTTCACACTTCTGAATCATTCTGTATGTCTTAATCATGATAATTTATGGTATCACGTTAAAATGTAAATCTATACACTTTCATAGGTTAAGATTTGAGAAGTGTGAAGCTATACAGCAACAAATCAATGTCAAAGCAAAGCAATACCAATAAATGGCACAAAAACATGGTGCACACATGAATTAAAGCAATTGTTCAAGTTCACTTTCAGCCATCAATATTGTAATTTGATTGTACAACTGAAAAAAATTGTAAAAAATCAGTTATTTTTTCAAAAAAAGTTTGCAGCTCCCTTGACTTAGCACATCTAGACAACATCTAGCACAGTCCAAGTCATGCAAATCAAATAGATGACATTAGTGAACTAGCAGACAGGGGTCACAACTAGCCAGAGGACCCATTTTGTGGACAGAGAAAATGGGGGAAGGGGTGAGCTAGAGGAAAAAGTGGTCCACCACAACTTTATCCCAATCATCTAAGTGGAAAATGAAAGTGCATATATGACAATAGTCAATTTTAGTTGCGATAGACTTCATAATCAAATACACTGCCACTCTCTCAGGAGCTCATTTAAGCCAAAGTACCATTGGGCATGGCACTTCTGAAATGCCAGAAAAAGCTAATATCTTGGAAGACAGGGGAAACCTTTAACATTCTGTTGGCATGGTGCACCAAGTTGTATCTGTGCGCCAGATTCGGTACAAATCGTACAAGATTAGCTAAAATGAGTACAAATCGCTGCCTGAACCAAATAATTTGCATAATCTTCCATGTAAATTCAACTATCATTCTACACAATTACACTTTTATAAAATCCCACATATTTTAACATGGGAAACTGCACACTGATTTCAGGTTTATTGCTTGCACAAATTTCAAGTTTATTGCAATTTAATTATTTTCCAAAGATGTTAGTAACACTTTGCAATTTTGAAAGCTAAATTCTGTCCCACTCAAATATTATACAGGAGCCAAAAAATGCAATCTCTGAAAATATTGGGGTTAATTCTGTCTCACTATCATACAGGGGCAAAAAAATGCAATATCTGAAAATATTGGGGTTAAAAAGTTACATTTGAAGACGGAATAAAAATGCAATGTTTTGCAGTCAAAAGGTTAAACTTGAATCATCTAATCATCTGATCTAATTATCTACAAAGAACGAAAATTTTAAAAATGATAAAAGGGATGATGTAACAATCTGAATTTGTGCAAAGTCTGCATTTGAACCGGAGGATCTTTTTTAAAAAAATGCCAGTCATACAGCATAAACTGACGCACTTCATAACTTGGTAACTTGCAGGATCTGAGGCCCAAGAGGAGGAAAGGGCAAGTTGTTTTGGGGGGGAGGGGGGGAAAGAGACTGCACTCCAGGCAGGCCTAGTGGGCGAAAGGCTGCTGAACGACCTCCCTGCAGTTTGCACACCGTGTCCCAAGGAGGGAAGTGCGACGGCGCTCAGACGCCAGGGGCCTGGTGCGGAAGGGGGCCTTGGAGCCCGCTGATCCTCAGGCGCGGGCAGTCCAGGCCCAGGCCCAGGCCCCCGAGGCCTCGCCCTTCCTTCTCACCCCCCTCCCCCATTTTCCTTCCTCCTCCTTCTTCTTCCCCCCCCCCACAAACTCACCGTCAGGGTGTCGTCGATGTAGAGCGGGATCTGCCTCTTCTCGAAGGGGAATTCTTCCTCGCCGTCTCTGCAGACGGCCACCAGACGCGCCATGTCAACACGGAGAAGGAGGAGGAGGAGGAGGGGGAAGCTGACAGCACCAACCGCCACTCACTGACACACACACACACACCCTCCCCCCGCGGGGCCTGAGAGGAGGAGGAGGGGGAGTGTAAAAATCCTCCCGCTCCGCTTCAATCCAAACAGCTGAGCGCCCACGGCGGTTGTGTTGGGGAGGCGGTGCGTTGAAGGCTTTGGGCCTGGCTAGGTTAGTGGGGAGGGGAATGGTGGGGAATCAGGCTGGAGCCGCACTCACACACGGGCGCTGCCTCCCCGCAAACTCGCCTCCCTCTCCACCAAAATATTCGAATAAAAATGGAGCGCGTCACAGCCGCAGCGCCGCCGCCGCCATCCGCCCCGGCAAAAGAGGTCCTTCCCTTTAACCCCTCCACCTCAGCAACGCCTTCTTCCCTCCTCAGTCACCACCACCACCGCCCTCAGATTTCTTACTCCCCCTCGCTCTCTCTCAATTGTTCTATTTCTGTGTGCGTGTGTTTTGATATTAATTCTCTATTGTTGAGCGGGCAGTTTTCCTCCTCTCTCTCTCTGCGGCCGGGCCCAGGGACGTGGCGACAAATTCAACATCCGCCACCACCCCCGCTGAAAGTAGTTCCGATCGATCTGCGCATGAGCGAGGGAGGGGAGGCGAGCCGACCACTCGGCGCATGCGCGCTTCCCCCTTTGGGATCCAGTCTCCTGTCTGCAGAGTCTCACACGCCTGACCGAGGAACAGCCAGTTCCGAAAGCTAGTGGCGTTTGCTACCAAATAAACCTGTTGGGTTTTAAACCTGGTGCTGCGAGACTTCCTACTGCTTTTACCCCAGTGTAACGCAGGCATCATGTGGAGTCTCTGCCCAGCAAACAGTATGGGCTCAAATGAAAAGTCACCCAGACGTTGGCTGTATTTTCTCCCACAAACGCTGTCAGATCTGCTGAGGGGTTTTCCAGCATTTTTCAGTTTTTTTTTTCAGCTGTTGACATCTGCAATACTTTGCTTTTATTCTGAACTATAACGGTAACACAGGAGTTTGATTCCCGGCTTGGGTCACTGTGTGGAGTTTGCACGTTCTTCCCTTGTCTGCGTGGGTTTCCTCCAGGTGCTTTGGTTTCCTTCCATGCTCTGAAAGATGTGCTGGTTAAGACATAGTCCCAAACAGACTGTGGCAAATAGGGGAATTTCACAGTAACTTCATTGCACTGTTAATGTAAGCCTTACTTGTGACTAATAAATAAATAAACTTTAGTAATGGTGCTTAGGGAGTGTTGGCCAAAATAACTGAAAAACATCTGTTCACAGCAGGAGGCCACAGAGAGTACCTTTGCATCAGTAAATCCTTGGTGTGGATTGTATTTTCTTTCAAAAAAAGGCAAAGATTTGCATTTATAGTTCATTCACACAGGCATCCCAAAGTTCTTCACTGATCTTGAACTGCAGTCATTTGTCATGTAGCAGCAATCAATTTGGGCATAGCAAGATACAAATGACAATCCAGTCAGACACAGAAGGACAAATGGCCCTCTACTGCACTGTAATTCTGTGATTTTTTAAAACTTGATTTGACTTATTGTCACATGTATTGGTACACAGTTGAAAGTATTGTTTCTTGCTCGTCAGACAGACAAAACATATCATTCGTAGAGTACATTGGGGAGGAGGAAAGGAGAGGGTGCAGAATCTCGTGTTGTAGTCATAGCTAGGGTGTAGAGAAAGGTCCATTCAAAAAGTCTGACATTAGCAGGTGATAATGAAAATTTGTTATTAGATGTTGGTTGAAAAATAAAGTATTGGTCAAGATTGGCACCCTTCCATCTCCGAGAGGTGGTGAGAATGCAGCCTCAGAACTTTCGTGAGGTCAGATAAGATGGTTTGCTGCACTTCCTATGACAGCTGAATAAGCTGATTCGGCACAGCCAAAGTCTATCACATGTGCTGCATGTGAAGTTACCTCTTGCTGGTGGTGTCTGCTGATGCCTTGGTAGAAGGCTGCCATCTGCTTTGGAGCTTTTGAAACCACATGTCCTCCTAGTGGAAAATTCTAACCTAATAGCTGGTGTCACCATTTGCATCAACTATCAGCTAGAGTTTCCTACTTGTCATGATTGATGTCGAGGGCTTTCAATCTCTCTTTTGACAGCATCTTTGAATCGGAGATTTGAGTAGCCTTCTAGTCTGTTGGCATAGGCTACCTCCCTGCAGAGCATATTTATGGAGGTTTTGGCCATCTTCCATCCTGTGCACATACCCAAGCCAGCAAAGTTTCCTTTGCTTGATTCATGCTCGTGAGCTCAACATGTCTGCTGCAGAAAAGACGGCTTAGAATCATAGAGTTTTTCAGCAGAGAAAGAGACCCTTTGACCCATCATGTCTGTGCCCCATCAAGCACCCATCTATTTTAATCCCATTTTCCAGCACTTGGTTTGATATTAGTGAATTTGTTTTTCTATGTGATGCTGAGATTGCACCATACATTTAAAAGATGGAAGTAATTTTGCAATTTCTTTGATAGGTGTAAGTTGTCCAGGCTTCACTGCCACACAGCAACATGCTGAGGATACATACTTTGTAGATAAGGATCTCAGTCTTGTGATCAATTTATTTGTGATCAATTTTCCATGCCCATTTTGTTAGTTGGCCAAAGTTGGTGGCTGCCTATCCAATGTGTGTGAATCATAGAATCGCTACACTGAAGAAAGAGGCCATTCGGCCCAACGAGTCTGCATCACCCACAATCCCCTCAGGCCCGATACCTGTAACCCCATACATTTAACCTGCTAATCCCCTGACATTAAGGGGCAATTTAGCAGGGCCAGTCAACCTAACCCACACAGCTTTGGAGTGTGGGAGGAAACCCATGCAGATACAGGAAGAATGTGCATTGACAGTGACCCAAGTGGAGAATTGAATCTGGGTCCCTGGCGTTGTGAGACAGCATTGCTAACCACTGTGCCACTATGCCACCCCAAACATGGGGCTCCAGTTTAATGCTTCATTTACACATCTAACAGTGAACCACTTCCATTGTACTGCACTGGAATATTAGTCCAGATTTTGTACTCAAGCCATCAGAATGGGATTTCATCCAACAACCTCCTACTCAGAGGCAAGAATGCTACCAATTCAGTCCTAATTGATAAATCTCTTATGTGCACACACATGTAAATGCTAATTCTCCCCTTTCAGCAGAGGGCAGATGCACACACTTTAGAAATGAAGTCAGGTTCTTTCTGTCTGTTCTCAGAGCTTTGGTAAGTGAAGTTGTGCACAGCAGTAGATTTGAAAACTGGGACCAGTTCCCCGATATTTAGGAATAACAAAATAGATACCGAACTGGTGCCAGTGCAATACAGTAGAGGCTATGTCCTCAGCACATCCCAAAGAGGTCAAACATCCCAGCCAATTCTTGGGGGTCCCTGGATTGTGACTGACCATCATAGTGCAGGTTCGTTCAGGGAGACACTTAACATATTAAGAGACTTCATTGGAAACATACAGAGGTGAAATCGAGGCATCAGAGAAAATGCACAAACCTCCAAGAAATGCATCTACCAGACCCTCCAAGCACCACTGTCTCACATGTGGCAGAATCTGCATAATGCATATTGCACTTGTCAGTCAACTGTTATAAAGCGAAGGTCCATCCCCCTCTCAGAACTAACACCAAAACACCCAAAGAGGAGTACCTTGCCTTGTAATCTGTAAAAAGTGTGTATGAAATGGTGTGATCTGCTTTTCAGCAACTTCTTGTGGTTAAATACAAAATAAATTTCCTAGCCACTCCAGAATCAACACGTAATGACTTATTTATCTAACTAACAGTGAACAAATTAACCAAACTATTAACAAACCAAATAAATTGCTTCAAACTATCAACTATTCCTGAATAAAACTAGATTCTAATGGTGTGCTGTTCCAAAATATGCATTTCCCACTCATTTACAAAATAGAATTTGGTCATTCTCTAAATTACTAACAAGTTTTGTGTCTTCTGGAAAATGCCGAGCCTTCTCTGTTGATTCTTCTGTCTGGAACTTCTTTCTTCTTTGGTACCTTTGCTTTCTAGATCATGCTTTCTCTAAGACATAGATAAAGCTATGAGAGTCAGCGATTCGCTCAAGAGAGAGAAAATTGAGAGTGTTTTCTCTGGCAGGTGGCAGTTGCTCTCTCTTTTTGTCCCACTGCCCCATTCTTTTACACCCGTGATGAAATATCAGTATTTCCCAGAATAGGATTAGTCCTAGGTTGTCAAAACTATCAGATGTAAATTTAATAGCTTCTTGGTATCTAAGTGCCTGATTCAAATTGATTGGCTAAATTCAAAAGCCCGTTGTCTTGGCAAAACCTGCTGCTTGGCCCTTTGATGCAAATATTTCAGTTTGGGGCTCCCTATGTACTTGCATTTTTTAAAACTCAGCACAGAAAAAGCACCACCTTTTAAAGGGACCATGCAAAGATTCCCCTGCCTTCCTCTAGCATTTTACAATTTTACCATTCTTAAAAGAACACCAAATTTCAACTTCCTACCTCCCAATCTACAATTACTCTACTGAACTTTGCAACACAGCTGAGAACCCATTAAAATATAGACCATTCCCAATCCTGAGGGACAGTCTATAAAAAAGATGACTGTCTGCATTGAATTTGAGTCAATGTTGGTGAAAATGGATGTGAAGGGAAGAAATTATGGAAACAGACATTTCTTCAAAAGAAAGGCAAATTGCACACACAAAAATCTGTGGCAAGATCCAACGGAGGACGGTAAAGGGAATGTTTAAGCTACTGATATTGGGACAGGAGAGAAAATGAATAGCTGGTTAAAGAAGTTAAGGGGAACCAGCTTACATGTGAATAGATTGCCTAAAATTGTATCAAATCATATTGAAAGGATAACATTATTTGTTTTTTTCCACATTGCTATCATGTTTATTTTCTTAGCAACTAGTTTTATTTAGGGTATCTGCAATATAACTTTAAGCAAGCTTATAATTATATTTGAGAAATAGCATAAAGATCAGCTCAGTCCTGAATGTATTGTTATTTTATTATTTATACATCAATACCATTCTAAATTGTAATGATCAATTAAACGCAGCTAGTTATGTGGATAGGTAACTGCATGTTTAGGTCCTCAAGAGAGAGTACAGCATAGGATTGTCTTGTCTGTTGAACTACTCATTGCTGTTCACCTCTTTGCCTTCCACTTTTCAGAAGTATGAACTTCAGTATTTTGAGATTTTCAATGTCGGCATGCATGTATAAGCCTTCCAATTGCTTCTTGGTTACATTTTAATTAAAAATGACTGATTTCTGATAGCTGCATTTCAACTGGAAACCACTTTTACCACTTTTCACCAAAATCATCTGAGTGCAGCTTAGATGCTGAGCACAACACTGGCATCTAACCGGCAATGTGGAAAATTGCCCAGGTATATTCTGTGCACAAGAAACAAGACAAACCCCACCTGGCCAATTACCACCTTATCAATCCATTCTCGATCATCAGTAAAGTGCTGGAAGGTGTCATGAAAAGCATTATTAAGAGGCACTTACTCAGTAATAACCTGCTCATGGATGTTCGCTTTGGGTTCCGCCAGGATCTCTCAGTGCTTCACCTCATTACAACCTTGGTTCAAACATGGACAAAAGAGCTGAATTCCAAAGGTGAGGTGAGAGTAACTGCCCTCGATAACATTTGACCGAGTGTGGCATTAAGGAGTCCTAGCTAAACTGGAGTCAATAGGAATCAGGGAGGGAAATCTCTGCCTGTTGGAGGCATACTTGGCACAAAGGAAGGTAGTTGTGGTGGTTGGAAGAGAATCAGCTCAGCTCCAGGACATCACTGCAGAAGTTCCTGAGGGTAGGACCCTAGGCCCAACCATCTTCAGCTGCTTCATCGATGACTTTCCTTTCACCATAAAGTCAGAAATAGGGATGTTTGCTGATCACTGCACAATGTTTAGACCATTCGTGGCTACTCAGTTACTGAAACAGACCTTGTCCAAATACAGCAAGACCTGGACAATATCCAGGCTTGGGCTGACAAGTGGCAAATAACACCTGCATCCACAAGGGCCAGGCAATGACCAGCTCCAACAAGAGAGGATCTAACTATCACTGCTTGACATTCAGTTGCATTCACTAATGTCCTTCAGGGAAGGAAATCTATCATCTTTACCTGGTCTGGCCTACTTGTTACTCCTGATCTACAGCATTGTGGTTGATTCTTAAATGCCCTCATGTGGCAACGTTGCAGGAATGGTAAGAGAAGGTAAGCATGAAACCAGATGAATGTGGGTTGGGTTGATTGGCCATGCTAAATTGCTCCTTACTGTCAGGGGGATTAGCAGAGTAAATACATGGGGTTATGGTGGTATGGCCTGGGATTGTGGTCAGTGCAGACTTGATGGACCAGATAGCCTCCTTCTGCACTGTTTGGATTCTATGAATCCAAGATTCCATGAGCACAGTCCCATCCAGCTGGACAACAGTGGAAAAGCATCAGATGATAATGGTGTGGTCAACTGTATCAAAGGCTGCAGGCAGGTTGAGGGGTTTAACTTCATCACAGCAACATAGATGGTAATTTCTGACTTTGATAAGAGCTGTTTTGAGACTGTAGCATGGGCGGAGATTTGTTAGGTGGGATTTAAATATGGAGTCCTTGGAAAGATGAACATGGATTTGATAGAAATACTTCAATTTTGATTTGATTTATTATTGTCATATGTATTAACATAATGAAAAGTATCGTTTCTTGCACACTATACAGACAAAACATACCGTTCATAGAGAAGGAAAGGGGAGATTGCAGAATGTAGTGTTACAGACATAGCTAGGGTGTAGAGAAAGATCAACTTAATGCAAAGTAAGTCCATTCAAAAGTCTGACAGCAGCAGGGAAGAAGCTGTTCTTGAGTTGGTTGGCATGTGACCTCAGACTTTTGTGTCTTTTTCCCAGTGGAAGAAGGTGAAAGAGAGAATGACCGCGGTGCAAGCAGTAGTTTAAAAGAGTTAGAATGGAGTTTTAGAAGCATAGAATGAGAGTAAAAGATAGAATTAGAAGGTATGCTGGACACAACTTGCAAGAAGTCGCCTCACTCTGGTGCCATCTTGGAAAATAAAGGTTGGAAGGATGGTGGGGGTCAAGGATTTTATTTTTGAGGAGATTTAAAGGAAAGATGGCATATGTAGAGAGAGAACCATTAACCATCTGCGCAGGCTTGGAGGACTGAAGGGCCTGTTCCTGTGCTGTACCTTTCCTTATTCATACCAGTTAATGTGATACCACTGTTTAAAAAAGGAGGTAGGTAATAATAGGCCAGCTAGCTTAACTTCTGCAGTGGGGAAAATGCTTGAACCTATCATCAAGGGAGAAAAAGTGAGACATCTGGATAAAATTGTCCCATTGGGAAGATGCAGCATGGGTTCATGAAAGGCAAGTCATGTTTAACTAATTTAGTGGAATTATTTGAGGACATTACGATGGGCAATGGGGAACTGGTGGATGTGATATATCTGGATTTCCAGAAGGCATTCAACAAGTTGCCACACAAAAGGGTGCTGCATAAAACAAAGGTGCACAGTGTTATGGGGAATGTATTAGCATGGATAGAGGATTAGTCAACTAACAGAAAGCAAAGAGTTGGGATAAATGGTTTTTTTCTGGTTGGTGATCAGTGACTAGTGGTGTGTTTCAGGGATCAGTGTTGGGACCACAATTGTTTACAATTTACATAGATGATTTACAGTTGGGGACCAAGTGTAGTGTGTCAAAGTTTGCAGATGACGCTAAGATGAGTGGTAGAGCAAATTGTGCAGAGGACACTGAAAATCTGCAGAGGGATATCGATAGTTTAAGTGAGTGGGCAAGGGTCTGGCAGATGGAGTACAATGTTGGTAAATGTGAGGTCATCCAGTTTGGCAGGAATAACAGCAAAATGGACTATTACTTAAACGGTAAAAAGTTAACAGCATGCTGCTGTGCAGAGTGTGTCCTTGTGCATGAATGACAAAAGTTGGTTTGCAGTTGCAGCAGGTTATTAAGAAGGAAAGTGGCATTTTGTCCTTCCTTGGTACTTGGATGGAGTTTAAAAACAGAAGGATTATGTTACAGCTGTACAAGATGCTGAAGATGCCACACCTGGAGTACTGTGTACAATTTTCCTCTCTTTACTTGGGAAAAAATATAGTGGCACTGGAGAGGGTACAGAGAAGATTCACTAGGTTGATTCCGGAATTGAGAGGCTTATGTGGAGAGACTGGGTAGATTGGGACTCTCGGAATTTAGGTAGGGACCTCTACCTCTAGGGACTCTAGACTTGGAATTTAAAAGAATGAAGGGGGAATCTTATAGAAACATATAAGATTATGAATGAAATATATAAGATAGAAGCAGGGAAGTTGTTTCCACTGATGGGTGAAACCAGAACTAGGGGACATAACCTCAAACTAACGGGAGGAGATTTAGGATTGCGTTGAAGAGGAACTTCTTCACCAAGAGGGTTGTGAATCTGTGGAATTCCCTGTTCAGTGATGCAGTTGAGGCCCCTCCATTGAATTTTTAAAGGCAAAGTTAGATTTTTGACTAGTAAAGGAATTAAAGGTTATAGTGAGCAGGTGGGTAAGTGGAACTGAGTCCACAAAAAGATCAGCCATGATCTTATTGAATGGTGGAGCGGGCTTGAGCGGCCAAATGGTCGACTCCTGCTCCTTGTTCTTTTGTTTTTTAACATGGAGACTAGGAGAGGAAGTTGAATGGTGAGCAGTTTATTGGGAATAGGGTTGAGGGGGTAAAAGGTGGGTCTAATGGACAAGATGAGCTCGGACAGCACATGAGGGGAGGTTGGAGAAAAACTAGAAGATGTGAGTTCTGGGCTAGGGCAGGAAGGAACTTTAGAGGAAATTTTGTCTGGTGAGCTAGTGAAGGTCAGGGAATGGCAGAGGCAGCTGATCAGATGATCTCAACCTTAGTGACAAAGGAGCCCATCATTTCCTCATACCCATTGTTGGAGGTAAGGGTAGATGAAGGGATTGAAGAAGATAGTTTACAGTGGAAAAAAAAGTTAGTGGTTATCTTTGCATTCTAGGATGATCCTGAATTGGTGAGTTATTTTAGCAGATAAGCGCAGGATCTGATGGGTGCTTTTTGTAGTACAGACAGATCTGGTAATGAATGGCTAAACTAGTTGTCCTCCATATTTCTTAATGCCTGTGTCCCTTGAATTAGAAGATATGGAGATGAGGGATATACCAATTGGAATGGCCAGGATAAGAAAGAGTAATCATTTTATTTGGGACTAGGGTATCAAAGGTGGAAATAAGGGTGTGGTTGAACAAATAGGTAGCTGCAGAAATGTTGTTGCAAATGGAGGACCAAATGTTAAATAGCCAAATTTTTAAAAAATGAAGTTGCAAGTGATTGGGGAATGTTTTTCCCTAATGGTGGACACAGAAGTATGTTTGGCTGGGACATGGAAGAGGATGTGGGTGGAACGTGGTACTAGGAAGAGATCAGAAATGGCTTTACCTGTGAGTGTTATGAATAGCAAGACCACATGAAATGGCAAGATTAGGGTCAAAAACACTCTATTGGCTGTATAATAGTTTGGGATATCTCTATTTGTAGGAAGTGCTCCATAAATGAGACGTCATCCTTTATTTAATGAAGTGGACATGTTAATCTTATACCCTGTAAATACAAGGAGTGCTTTAGCGTATTTCCATCTCTGTAAGTGGAACAATGAGGAAACACCCCTATCAATGATCATGGCAGATAGTCTCATCTACCTCAGAATAAAACCTGAAGCAATCTGGTTAGTTCTGTTCAGTCCTTAACAAGGTTTAAGACCAAAATAATTCCTGTTTATGGGTCAATAATCACATGCCATAACTGGGGTTGAGAGCAACCCAATAATTGGATGTGCAGTAGTGACTGCTGACCTCTGTACTGTGAGTGATTTGGCCAAGATGGTCAATCTCACGAAGGAAGGGAGACTATTACTACTCACAGAGAACGGTGCAACTACAAGTAGGATAAACTTGGATGGTGAATGTTGTGGCCAATGATGCTCGAGCCTATTTGCAGCTCATCTACTAAGGCATGATCAGTGTAGGTGAATTAGGAAGGAAAGTAAAAGAGCAAGATGTAAACAGAGTGCCATTGAATCCTTATTTTAAACCTCTTTTGTTTTTGTTTTTATTCCAATTCAATCTAATTAAGTCCAATTCAAAGCCTCATCAAGTGAGACATTCCTGATCCAAGCTGACAAGACAGGGCTCTCACATCCTGTCTTGAGCTTGATCTACATGATCCAAGCTGATTGGAGTAGGTGTAGCTCCTCCTTCAAGGCTTGATCTCATTTGCATCTTAGCCAAAAGGCCGAGATGCTGCTTTTGAAAATTGCTTCAAATGAAGCTAAAATGTAACCTAATGACTTCAACCAAGCACAGAATGTCAATACTATACTTGATCTTAGCCAAAAGGCCGAGAAGCAATTCAGAACCACTAAAGTTGATTGTGATATATGTTACAATTTTTTTTAGAAATGTCCTTTCTTGTAACCATGAGAAGGTAGCTATTTTATGTGAACAAGATTATATTGCAATTATGTTATTGTATACTGTAATTTTGATATTGTGATTGTTATCGCTGGCCTGTATTGCATCATGATGCACGTTTTAATGTGTCTGGTTATATCTGTAAAATGGCAAGCAATGATATATTTCTTTACCATGTTACAATCCCTGTGGATAACTTTTAAAGATATTTAAATTTCCAGTGACTGACTGAAGGAACAACACAAGATTTCAAGTTTTAAGATTTTTATTGTAACAAAGGAAATATAAACAACATTGACTAGCCATCTGTTAGCAGTCGACTTAAACTTTAAAGTCACCCAAGTGACTTTCAATATAACCAACAATCTCACGGTTATATTTTGCACCATCCCTTAACTGGATACTTCATTCTCCATGAACCAGTCCAAAACCATTCTCAGCTCCCAACAGCTTGCTTCCTTTTTCTTTTCCCAGCCAGGTAATTTCTAATCCCAGAATTGACTTTCATTATGAGGTTTACACTGGAGAATCCTTCCCTCTAGCCCAAGCTAGGTAACTCTTTTTTAGTTTCCTTTAAATCCTTATTAAACCAGTCTGTTCAATCTGACACAAGCTCCCACTGCATTTTGCTGATCAACAGAGTCAGCATTTTCTCTGCATCAGGTGCTGTACTGGGGGTTGCCTCTATCTCCTGCTCTCTGTCAGATGGCTGCAGACTAACTGAATTTCAGGGATATTTGAGGAAAAAAAACCCAAAAGTCATTGCCATGGTAACATGAAGCACATGGTCTTTGTTTCCAGGTAGAAATGATAGTTAGCAATCTTCTAGACTTCCAGCTCCATCCTATCAAGGAATTAAACAGACAGTTTAAAATATAACAGTTTGTAGAATTTGACATTCCGAAGACCACCTTATGAGTCTAGCTACAGCCACCACAGATGCCCTTGCCATTGTCCACAGATGTCAATATCTTGCACCTCCTTCCCAGTAAGTTGACCTGGACCCCAATGTCCTCATAGCAATAAAGCCCTCCTGGTGTGTTGCTGGACGAGTTCACTGGACCCCTTCCCCCTTCATTCCTCCATTTTACCTTAAAATAATCCCAAAATATAACTTTGTATTCTAAACAGCCACCACTCTCAAAATGTTTGCTTATCTCCTTATAATTGCCCTGATACCAGTTACCATTTGATAGGTCATTCATAGTATCCACATTAATGTCGCTAGAATGTTACATTATGGCAGGCATCACAGCTAATTCATGTTGCCATCTTATATCTGGTACTAGCAAATCCAACAGTGTTCAGAGGATAGGGGAGGAACACTCACCAATCTTTCATTCCCACTTGGACCAATCTTAGTTCCCCCACAGTAGCACTGCCTAAAATAAACAAACTCAGTACAAATTGTTGGTCCAGCCTATGACCTTTGAGATTTGTACGACTTAGCATTTGTCTGGGGAAATGAGCTGAGCCATCACAGAAGCAATTGAGAATGTTGTCCAATTTATTTGGTTTTATGGCAGTGTACTCGTGGAAACTGCATGCATTTTGTTAAGGGTATTGAATGTTGTTTGAATGTTATTTTAAATGTTGATGAATATATGCTATTTACTCACTCATATAGGTTGCTCAGTGCTTCTCCTCGTCGAAAGAATAAACCAAGCACAAATTGTCACTTTCAGCCGAGGACAGTTCTCGTGGATCTGAGGTAGTGTTGCCTTGGTTACTGACGTCACGGTTGCATGACAATGCAGTTCAGTTAGAATTTATGCAAAAGATAGTCTAGACGATTTTTACCAGAGCAAAATGCTGCATAATATCAAGGTTTATATAGCACTCTGTGTATAAACTGAGATATCTCACCAATGCTGCTGAATTCATTTCATAAATGATAAGAGAATTATAATTGGCAAGAACTGCAGTAGAGAATCAATTCGGTAGATCCTTGTGAATGGTATTCTGTTAGCTGTATCTCTGCTACTAAAATAAATTCTCTTAATTTTCTCACATCCCTGCTAAAATCATTGAGTCTTCCTTGCAGATGGTTCCATGGGAACCTGTCACCCTTCCATCTCTTACCCAAGTGGCCATTGTTCACTTATGAAGCTAAACAGTAACTGTCAAATATTTATTATAACATAGCATGACACCACAGCTGAGCCCAGTTATACCTTTACCTGATGCCCACATTCCCGCAGGATTGTTGGATGACAACCAAGAGCAAGTAGCTGCACTAAAAGATGTAGGGAGTGATTCTACTAAAAATGAGCATGAAAACGGGAGAGTTTCAGTCCTGTATTTTCAGCAACAGAAAAAAATAAAATCTTATCATACTTAGAAGGAAAGTGAGTCAAAGTGTGATTCTCACGAGTAGGGGGAGAGGATGGAGTCTATTCACGTAGGTAAGCCAGCTTCTGACTGCTAGAGGGCATTAATGCTCGTCTGACCTGATCTCCCAATGCACTGTGATGAGTACACAAGGCACTGGGAGATTGCCACTGCCCCCTCCTACAACCACAAATCAACTCCACCCTTATCACCACCCCCTCTCGCTATCACCCACTCCTTTAGCCAATCACTGCCCTCATTCAGCCCCCCCCCCCCCCCGATCAATTGCTGCCATGGCGATCCCTGATGCAGAGTGCACTTAGGCTCCACTCCTTGGCACTGCCAGGGTGCCAGCTTGCGTGGAACATAAAAATTGATTGCAAAGGTTTCGATAAGTATGTGAGGAGAAAAAGATTGGTGAAGACAAATGTTGATTCCTTACAGTCAGAAACAGGAGACTTTCTAATGAGGAACAAAGAAATGATTGACCAGCTGAATACATATTTTGGTTTCATCTTCACAGAGGAAGACTTAAATAAGATACCAGAAATGTTGGGGAACACAGGGTTTAGTAACAGGGAGGATTTGAAGGAGGTAAGTATTAGTAGAGAAACGGTGTTGAGAAAACTAATGGGATTGAAGGTCAATAAATCCCCAGGGCCTGACAATTTACATCCAGAGCATTTAAGGAAGTGGCCCAAGAAATAGTGGATATATTGGTGGTCATTGTCCAAGACTTGATAGACTCTGGAACAGTTCCTACAGATTGGAGGGTAGCTAAAGTAATCCCATTATTTAAAAAGGGAAGTAAGAAAGCAGAAAATTATAGAGCAGTAAGCCAAATGTCAGTAGTGGGGAAATTTCTAGAACCCATTACCAAAGATTTTATAGCAAAGCACTTGGACAACAGTGGCAGGATTGGACAGAGTCAGCATGGATTTATGAAAGGCAAATCATTCCTGGTTGTTAGTAGCCAATCATATCTATATCTTCTAGAGTTTAGAAGGATGAGGGGAGATCTCATTGAGACGTATAAAATGATGAAAGGGATCGATAGGGTAGAGGTGGAGTGGTTCTTCCCGCTCAGAAAGGACAGCAGGACTAGAGGGCACAGCCTCAAGATAAGGGGGGGCGCAGTTTAGAACAGAGTTGAGGAGGAACTTCTTCACTCAAAGGGTGGTGAATCTCTGGAATTCTCTGCCCGTTGAAGTGGTGGAGGCTACCTCGCTAAATATATTTAAGACACGGGTAGATAGGTTTTTGGTAGGCAAGGGGATTAAGGGTTATGGGGAGAAAGCGGGAAAGTGGAACTGAGCCACTTCAGATCAGCCATGATCTTATTGAATGGTGGGGCAGGCTCGAAGGGCTAGATGGCCTACTCCTGCTCTTATTTCTTATGTTCTATTACAGGACATCGCTGCCAAAGTTCCTCAGGATAATGTCCTAGACCCAACCATCTTCAACTGCTGCATCAATTACTGTCGCTCCATTATAAGCGGTTGTTCACCTGGACAACATATTGGCTTGGGTTGATAAGAGGAAAGTAAAATTTGAGCCACACAAGTGTCAGGCGCTGAGTATCTTCATCAAGAGAGAATCTAACTAGCTCCTCTTGATAGTCAATGGCAATATCCTTACTGAATTCCCCACCATCAACATCCTAGGGGTTACCATTGACCAGAAACTGAACTGGACCAGTCACTTAACTGAAGCAGCCATATAACTGTTGTGGCTGCAAGAGTAAGTCAGAGGCTAAGAATTCTGAGGCAAGTAAATCACCTCCTGACTCCCCAAAGCCTGTTCGTAGTGGACAAGACACTCGTCTCAAGTGTGGTAAAATATTCTCCACTTGCGTGGAAACTTAAGAAGCTTAAAACCATCCAGGACAAAGCATGCCCACTTGATTGGCACCACAGCCACCAAGATAAATATTCATTCCCTCCAACAATGATTCACAATATGGAAGATGTACAGCAGCAACTCACTGAGGATCCTTCGACAGTAACTTGAAACCTCCAGGAATGTATTCACCATTGACAAACACACAGCTTTGAAGGTACTGTCGAAGGATTCTCAGTGAGTTGTTACTATAGATCAACTGAGTGTGTTCCTGGAGGTTTATCACATGACTTGCCTCCTATACTCCAGGCATTTGTCGGCAATACATCCATCCTTGTGATGCATGGCGTTCCCATGCTAATCTTAAAGCAAACAGGCTCATTGCATGACATTCAACTGCCAGTCAAACAGACACCTCACCCCCTCTCAAATTTTCAATTTTTTTTTACCTGTTCAACATATTCAAAAAAGTTATCTTTTTTAATGTCCTACTAATTTTTCTCCAGGATTTCACACTGCAATGTCATGGAGATTCATCTTAATTCCTGGAGACTCCAGGCCAACCCTGGAGAGTTGGCAACCCTAAACCCATGACCTCTACCACCTTGGACAAGGGCAGCAGACATATGTGAACACCAACACCTGCAGGTTCCTCTCCAAGTCACACACCATCCTGACTTGGAACTATATCAGCGGCCGTTCCTTCACCAAAGCTGAATCAAAATCCTGGAATTACAAACGGGGAACAGATGTTGGTCTTGCCACCAATATCCCAGACAGAAAGAAAGCTATATATCTACGACTTATGACATCTGCAAACTTCATCCTTCTTTTGATCATTCGTTATTTGTCTATAAAGTATTTCTTTTCCTTTTTATGTTAATCAATAATCTATTTTCACAATGTCTTTATCCCTTACTTCTTTTTAAAATATTTTCTCTGCAATTCATTTTTTTGTTGTATTATGAAGATTAAGGCCAGGAGGCACCAGTGAGATTTGCAATAGGCATTATGGTGGTTGCGAATCTCTAAAGCACTTTTTTGTGGCACAATCAGCTCTGCGCGGGAAATCTCAATTTCCATATGATTCATGGGCATAAAGAAGTATTTGCTGGGCCACAAGGATCTCCCCCATCCTCCCAGGAATGGTTCCCACCAGCGGGGTTTAAGACTGCATCCCACTAATGGAAACAGATGTCCTGATCCTGATGGTGGGGACAGGGGCCATTGAGGCCCTCCTCCCAGGAGATCGGACGCAAGGGGGGTGCCCCTTGAGGAATACTACAATGCCCAAGGGGCAAACTGTGCCAAGGGGCAGGGCACACTGGGTGTGGGGCCTAATGGGGCACCAATCAATGGGGTTGCGGGGCATGAAGCATTGGGAGGAGGGACAATCAGGCCTTGTCGTCGAGATGGAGGATTCGTGGCTGGTCATCAGGGCTGCCAGGTGGGGATAGAAATAGGGGCTAGCCCAGGGAGATCTAGTAGGCTAGCATTTGAGGGTTTGGGAGGGGTTAGTGTGGTCTGGAAGACTGACGATTGGGGGGTCACGGGGCTGGCCAGCAATCAGACACCAGTGATCGGGAGGTTGGCAATGGGGAGGGGCCATTGTGCATGCGTCAATCTCCGCACTGACTGATCGATGCATGCGTAGTGGCCTGCTCAGCACTTTGCTGTTGGCCTCTTGAATGGGAATAGGCCCCACCGCCTACTTACCAGAATGAATCACGCTGAGGCACTCTGCATTGTTCAGCGTGGCGGAGATTCGTTCTGGGAAGGATGCCCAAAAAAAGGGTAGGAAAATACTCCTGTTTTCCTGCCCATTTGGCACTTAGTTTTTTTTGGGAGAATCTGGCCTACATTTTCATATGCCTCAGTTTCCTGTTGCAGTTCAGCTTCTATCTCTTCAATCACTTCAAGCGCGCTCAGTTTTGATTACCTTTCCAAACCCCACACCCCCTCCCTTCCAGAGCATCGTGCGTCTGCTATTCCCAAAGCATCTCCTCTTTGAAGGCTTCCCATCGTCAACTCAGTCTTGCCTACCAATCTTTGATATTAAACTACCTGGGTTGAATTCCTCTTCAACTCACCAAAATGGACTGACTGCTTGATAAATGTTTTTTTTCATTGAGATAAATCTGGACCAGTTGGGGGATACATTACCTTAGCTGCATATGGAATGGTGAAATGTGTTCGCTGAAGCAGTTTCAAGTTGTTCTTGCTCTGTAGCAATGTGGAGGGGGGGGAAGTGATTTGTTCTGAAAATAGTGAATCTCCACCTAATGCCCAAATGTGTAATTACATCCTAACAGTAACTAGATATTTTATGGGAACATTGGTCTGGTATTTGCTTTCAGCTATGGAGGTACTGCCATTCACCATGGTGGAAGCCATGATAGATTTTCTTGAAGCTTTCCTTGAATCTGTCATCTTCTTCATTGTGGCATCAGTATTTGCAAAGAGGCTAAACAATAAACAGACTCTTCAACTGATCAGATTAAAGAATCCTCACTGAGGTATGCTTGGTGTAACCCAGGAAGTATAAAGCAGGAAATGTAGATTTAAATGATATAAAGAAAACACAATAAAGACTGGGGTATATTGGACACAAAAGGTGACCAAAAATATGATTTTTAAGTATGAAAGTCTACAGACTCAATGTTTTTAACATCTCCATGGAATGTGATTTAAGGAATTAAGACCAAGTGTAGTTTTCAGGGAAGTTGAGGCTGGGAGATAATTGGACCTGGGCTTGTAGGCGCAATTCACTCTCTACTTGAAAATCATAGTGCCTGTTCTTCTATATAATATGAAATGGGAAAATGCCATTTATCATGAAATGTCAAACTTATGACAATTTGGGAAAGCAAGAGGTAGAGTTAATTGGAATATAGATGTTTCGATAGTGCAGACTGAGTGGGAGGTGTTGCAAAACTGAGATACCATACCAATTCCATTGAGAGAAAAGTGTGACAGATTTATATCGGTGGTTTCTATTCTAAACATGGACATAGAAATAAAGAATAAAAAGGTTAACTCAAAAACATTATACCAAAATTAACATTTTATTAGCGAAGGGATTGGTGATGGTATTAAGGGATGAAAACTGGTGAAGAACAATATTTGCCCTGGATTAACTTTGTTCCTTCACATAGAAAAAATGTTTTCAGGTTTTTTTTATGCATACCATAATTTATAGTAAAAATCACACCATATCCTTTCCAGATTAGAGCACTTAACTTTTGAAATTGGAAAAGTGACAGTACTAAATCCATAGCTGGGCAGTCAGGCAAATCAACCTGAAAAGGAAAAAAATCATTCTCAGTGTTTATCCTGGAAATCAAACAAATAACTTTATAAAGCAATACATGTTACAAAGTATGGTTGGTAATGTTAGATGATGAACATTTAACACATGATATTCACTTTAAAAAAGTGGGCACATTTATTTTAAAATAAATGGACATGTCTTGATTTGTCTATTATGACTAATAACAATTTCTACATTGTCTGTTGTAAGGTTTCAAAGACAGAAAATATTTAAAATGTTTTGTATATTGATTAGCATTCAATAAAAGGAAAATAAGTGAATGTTTTGATGAGCCAATTCATCTGAACTCAGTTTTAAATTTTTATTTTACTAATACTGATTTCTCCATTAATCCCCTCTCAGATACTTAAAAGATATAAATCATTAATTTAAATGTTGCTAACAACAATCTAAATCAATCTGTGGGTCATCCCTGGCCTAGAACAGTTAAAGACACAATAGTAAATCAGCTCTACCTTGGAAAACTGAGTGTCAGGCGAGATTAGGTGTGTGCTCTAAAATGTTTCAGGTTGATATGAATAGGCATAGAGGCTGTATTTTGTATTTTCAGGTACATCTGACCGATTGCAACCCTGAGGTTAGAACAATCAATGCCCCAATCTGGACTGTGTAAACTTTTATTGGAATTCATGCAGCTTGC
Source organism: Carcharhinus amblyrhynchos (assembly GCF_965287045.1). NCBI lineage: Eukaryota > Metazoa > Chordata > Chondrichthyes > Carcharhiniformes > Carcharhinidae > Carcharhinus > Carcharhinus amblyrhynchos. The sequence continues at coordinate 26,938,465 of NC_137346.1, forward strand.
ATTTTTTTCCAATTGAGCTCCAAGCTACTGCCAATCATATCTGTAATCAGTTATTTTGGAGTAGGCAAGAACACGCACTAAATATTTTTTACCTCCTCGTTGAGACAATCTACATCTTTTCACATTACAGTCCATTAGAAATGCTAAATTGGTGTCTACCTACAGGAGGCAAGATGTAATATAGTTGGCAGTGTAGTTGTAATTGAAATTTTACAAGTGTAGTACTTTTTTGATCATATAGCAATTTTAGCATTCTTTTAAGTAACCTTTGCACTTCTAATCAATAAGGCATGACAGCAAGAAGCTGTTTCAACAACATTAATTTATAGGACTATTTAATTAAAGCTCATGTTTGAGCAGCAAACATATTTTAGATGCATTATCCCTCTAATACAAATAAAAAGTCAAGGAGAAATAAAGTTATATTGTACACTTCACCAACTCTGTGGAAAAACAATTTGTCAAGCAGCATGCAATGAAATTAAAGAATAACAACAACAGAAACTTGCGTTTGAGTAATGCGTTCAATGTGATGAAACATCCCTAGGCACTTCACAGGGACATCATAAAACAAAGCACGAAATAAAAATAAAAGGTCATCTAAATTGCTTTGGCAGGGCCTTGCATTTAAATCATTGGTGGGCAACCTGCAGCACATCAGGGTTCTGAGAGTGGCCCTGAGACATTTTTGTTGACCGTTGCCCATGTACAAGATATGCCACATTCCACCAGTTTCTATCCACAGTTTTTTTTCCTTAACAGTATGATTAAGATGATATGCAAATAAAGCAAGAAAACCTGAAGTAAGGTGTGTGCTGATTGCACACAACATTGACTGAGAGAGCTGTGTGCTCCCTGTTTGGCCAAAGCATGAGCGTTTATTTTGTTTTTACGACTTGAAGTACTTTCATTAACTTGTCGTGAAATCCTCAGTGTGTATTAAAAGTATTCAATCTTATTCATGGGGGTTGTCGTTGGTGAATTTGCCCAATTTCAATCTTGCAGCCCAATGAGAGGAAAGAGGGCGACTCACCAGCCTTGGTTGCCTATCACTGAACTTCGCAGTTTCAAGTACTGCTTTGAAATGGGTCAGTGGCAGAAAATAAGTGTGAAAATATTTGCTGATAAGTGATGTCTAATTGTTTAATAATGTCCCTTTTTGACTTTTTTCCTGATATATTTTGAGATCTTTCACTTTCCTGCTGCAGCAACAGCAGTAGGACTGAAAGGAAATCCTCTCAGGAGGGACATGAGGATATCTGAAATATGACTGCAATACAGTAGAAAATACTACACAATGTAAAAGGAGTCTTCTGTACAACTGGCAAAATAATAAGCACAATGTAAAAAATGGTCAAAGGCTCATATTTTTGTATGTGTAAGTAAAAGAAACAGAAATGCGCATTACTGGATCATTATTTTAATGTGGACAGTTGATACAGCAGTTAATTTATAAAGCACATCTGTATCTTAAAATGATCACATAACTGCATTATGAAAACCAGAAGGAGCATTAAAACCTTTTACTTCTGGAGTAAAGATGATGTGTTTTTTGTGAGAATTAAAATTCATCCATTTTAATATTAAAAAAACCCGAAATTTTCTCCGTCTTCCCCATTCTTCGTCTCTATTCCATGAAAAAGTTTAAAGTCCATTTCTAACTTTTCACCAACACCACCTGGAATTAGACTACAAAAAAGTTTGCAAATATGACCTGGAACTAACTTGCCCTCTTAGCTTGGGAGTGATGCACTATGACTGAAATTAGCCTACAGGAGAAAAGTACACACACCTTCACGTTTAACCAGAACATAGTACATTTTTCATATGATCATATATTTGCTTTATTTTCTGCAAGAAATAAACAGAATAATGACAGACAGATAAATCCTGCACATGCAGAATTTTAAACGTTCCAAATTAGAGGTGTAATGTACGAGAGTGTGTAATTATTGAAGTGCAAGAACTCAGATCCCTATACCTTCAAAATGGTTTTACTTTGATTAAAGCGAATCATGAAAATAGCAAATCACCAAAATTTCAAAGTAATATCATTGATGTGTAAAATGTAGACAACAAAACAATTGCAGAACATATAAAGCAAAAGTACAAATAAGGAAATAATTGTGTTGCTATGAATAGTATTTATTGTAAGATTCACCAAACCAGTCAAGATATTAGATTGCAGGAAAAACAGTAGTTGGTTTCTGCTTACAGCCTCAATAAGACAAAAATGTATATTGGTTTTATCCACCTTTCCAGAATGACTGCTTGTTAACAAAGTCCTATCCCTCTCATGTTGGGAAGAGCCTCGTGAAATGTTCCATGAACTTGGCACATTTGAAATGCCCGAAATAACTTTGACAAATACTAAAATAAGATCAGCCAGCATATGAATCATCAGAAAAAACAAATTCTGTCCAACCGTCCATAAAACAAAACTCAGGTTGGCCATCCGGCGAGATACAGTCTCGGTGAGATTCTCAGACACAAGCAGTAGTAGCCACATTAGCAAAAAGCCCATCAAAAGGGAACCTAGTACTTTTACCCATTCTATCACCAGCGTCCTCTTCTTCATTATGAAAACGCCAGCCTGTACACCAGCCATGTAAATAGCTAAGTATCCGAGCAATGAAAAGAGTCCTTCTCTGTTGGCATTAACGAACCCAGCCCTGGTGTCTTTGCCATCACTTCCATGCAATATAAATTGCTTCAGATTCATAGTTTCAAGAAGTAACTGATAACCGATGGCAACACTAGCTGACAAGATCCAAGAGCTTCTTACAGGGCACATCATCAAAAGAAAAGATGATAGGATCCTAACTATAGCCAGTGTGAAAAAGAAGTTCCAATGTAAGCCATATTCAGATACGTGCTCATGATAATCCACTGCTTTAACACTTATTAGACGAGCTAATCCTAAAAAAACTAAGGGCCAAACTGCTATGATCTGTTTAATCACAAAACTAAATTTGGAATGTGATGTATTTTTGTTCCTCTGCCTTGCTTCAGGAGAAACTAGAGCATTTGCAAAAACAAAAGCTGCCACTCCAAAATCCATAATTCCAGTCCCATATGTTTCAGCTTTAGCATAACGTCTTGGAAAAATTAGAAAGTCCACAGCTAGGATGCTGATGCCAGTTTTTATGTTAACAAAGACACGGAACAAAGTGACAAAGGGAACATAATTCACATCCAAGCTGGTTTCTAAAAAAGATCCGATTACTTCTTTTAAGTGTTGATGGCAATAGTGCTTTCTTTGATTATATATCTGAAACACAGAGAGCCCAAGTACAGCTGCTAGAACCAGCACCACCCAGTGAAGTATATCTGACAAAACAGTGCAGGACAGTACAAGAGATGCCACCAGCAAAATAAAATCAATCAGCAGGAGTTTTTTCCATGATGATGCAGTACTCGGTCCAACAAAATACATTAATATCAGTCCTCGGCAGCTGACACATAATGCAGACAGAATTAAACCCAGTAAATTCTCAGCCAGTGTAGTACCAGTCAGGTTACTGACAAATGCTTCTTTTAAATCTTTTTGTGCCATATTAGGATTGATCATTTTTCCTGCAGACATCTGATGATTTGGTAATAAATTGTTGGAAAGCAAACCAGAGTATATATTGATATACTAACCATACAAAGGTTATTGACTCAAAATGTTAACCTTGTCTGTCTCTTCAACGATGCTTGATATTTTGCTTTTCTTATGTCTAGAATTAGGGTGATTTCTGTTGGGTCAGTTGGGGAGATAAAATAAATCTTACAAGGACAAACAGTTTTTTTGAAGAAGAGTAATCCTATAACATTCTTATATCAGAAGAGAAAATGCTGGAAATTCGCAGCAGGTCTGGCAGCATATGTTACTGCATCCGCAGTAAGTTGCTTTTATCCTTGTATCAGATGCGTTTTAAAGGCATCTTCGTTTTTGGCTTCAGGATCCTTATCTAAAAGAAGTTACCCCTAAGTTTTTTTTGGCTGTTGCAGTGCTTAGAAATGACACTGGGCAGTTCACACTGAACGAACGAAGCATCTGGCTTGGTGAGGGACAGCAGCCAACACTGAGCAGTCACTTTTGGTGAGGAGCCGGAGGTGTGAAACCAAGTTTTAGCCGGGGCTCTGGTCCCATTGTCACCCCTACAAACAGGCGCAGGTTTCATCCAATCAGGGCCACAGCTGAAATGGAAATCAATAATGTCAGCCCAACACTGCCAACATTAACATTATTAGAATGAGAAATATTGTGCTCAACTTTACCAGCGGCCTGTTTTCACTGTTGTCCTGGGGCGCTGAGCCGGGTTTCCGCTGGAACATCCGGCGCTCACAAACCAAAGCAGCGACTCCTCATCCCACGGCACTTCGACCTCCTTCCCCGCTCACTCCAGACTCTCCACGCATGCGCTTCCTGGCCACGCAGGCTCCCGGCCCCACGCATACGCTTTCTGGCCGCACCACTCGCGGCTCTGCGCATGCGCTCTTGACCCCCCTGCTCCTGGCCACGCCCCTCCCGGTCCCGCGCATGCACCTCCTCGCCACCCTGCGCCCGGTCGCGCGCTGAGGTGAAGGACCAGGGAGCGGGGGGGGAGTGGGCACAGCTGCCAGATCTCGCGAGATCAGCCGGCGACGGAGAGCGGGAATGGCCGCTTCCAGCATCAACCGGGAGCGGCGGGAAGCTGTCCCCAAGAGGAGAGCCCCCTGCCCGGCATCTGGCACACAGGTAAGAACGGCCGTTGGCGGCCTGCCTGTCACCAACAGGGGAGCTGGAGGACTTGGAGAGAGTGGATTTGATTTGATTTGGTTTATTATTGGCATATGTGTGTATACACACATATACAGTGAAAGCTATTGTTTCTTGCGCTATACAGACAAAGCGTACCGTTCATAGAGTACATAGGAGAGAAGGAAAGGAGAAAGTGCAGAATTTAGAGTTACAGTCATAACTAGGGTGTGGACAAATCTGTTTAATATAAGGTAGGTCCATTGGGAGAGGGCAGTGGGAGTAGGAGGGCGAACCTTGGACAAGGGTTCGAAGACAAGGGGTGCGATGGGCTGAGGGCAGAGTGGCTGTGTGGTAAAAGTGGGGCAGATGGAGACAGGACTGCGAACAGGGGATCTGAGACAGAGGGAATTGGGGAGAGGGTCTGACCATAGAGGGGGCTGGAGGCTCATGATGGGAGAAGGGGGTCTGTGGGTACAGGGGCAGTGGGGATGGGGTTGGTTTGAAGTCAGAGGGGTGTGTATTGATTAAGGGTAGAGAGGCAAGAAGGGTCTGTGAGTAATGGTAAAGGGGATTGGGGATGGGAAAGGGATTTAGGGACAGGAGATGATGAGCAGGGGGACAAGGTATGGGAGTAGGAGGCAGGGGATGGGTATAAGGGGTTGGGAGATTGGGGCCCTCAGTGTTAGGGGGTTAGGGATAAGGTTGAAGGAGGTATAGGAGCAGATTTTGGGGGCTGCCTGTGAGTCAACCTGTATTTGTCATAGTCTGCTAATCCTCTCTGTTCAGCCTTTACTGTACTTAGGAGTTAAATGAGGCAAAGTGTTTTATTTTCCTGTACAGGAATGATCATCACAGGGGCAATATCTTCATTGCAGTCCCATTGCACTGTACACATTACCTTCCTTCTGAATAAGTTTCTCCTGTTTGATTGAGACAAGCTGCAGTTTCTTTTAAACATTTAAAGTGTGCAAAGGTTGGGGAAGAGGGAAAGGGTATAGAAAGATTACAAATATTGAAGTATAGAAACACTGCCAACCTTAAGCTGGCAATTTGAAATCACACGCTTGATAATTGTGACTAAATTTCAATTGTACTTGATTTGCTGTAAAGTGCCATAGCATGTCTTGAAGTTGAGAGTTGCTTAAATGTAAGTCTTTCTGCCAATGAAGTGACTGGTCGCTAAACTAATTTATTTTAACATGGTGACGATTACTGATTTCTGAGGAGAACAATCTGCAATCTTCTGAGGAGAACAATCTACATCGGGGCCTTTTAACTGCTTCTCAGAAAAACTGGTATTATATGAATATTCAGCTACAAATATGCTGTCAAAATGGCACCACTTGTTAAATATTTACTTTTGTTTTTGTCCTGAGAATCCTATTTGAATTTTAATAGTATTTTCCAAACTTATTTGCACTATACCTACACACACAGGCACTTGCACATGCACGCTCACTGGAAAATCTCAGCAAGTCTGACAGCACAGAGAAAAGAGCCAACGTTTTCAGTCTGGTTGACCCGTCAACCCTATCTCTTATCTGTTTGGAACTACGCCTGTATGTAACAGATCAGTAACAGGATCTAGCTTAGCTGTGATACATGTCACAATTGAATGGCTTGCTATCTGTACAACATTGTATGGTATCCCCTGAGTGTGCTGGATGATTTCTTGAAACATATTTTAGAATTACACTTTTCTTTATCTTGACTGGTGTTGGCTCTGTTTTGCATACACTGGGAGCAGTAACCACACAATTCACTGATGTGTTTGAACTTGTATTGCTGGATTTTGACTAGTTTCATGCAGCTTCTTATAATGCTGATTGAATTCAATATGGTCATACTCTCAGCTTAAAGAACTGTTTGAAATATATTGAAAATTATACACGGCTATTAAATTTGGCTTTACAGTGGAAGTAACAGGTTAGTGGAAAGGTTGTGTTGAAGGGTGGAATTTTACTGAAGGTAATAGTTGAGTTATTAAATTCTTGGTCGGCATGGCGATAATGCTGTATCTTTGATCCCCTCCTATGAAACAGTAAGGAATGGGACTGTCTCCCTCCCTGAGTCTGTTGGAATCATCTTGCTGTGTCTGACTTTATGGAAACAGTCAAGCCCTTAACAAATTTTTGAGTCTAACTCCACCCTGTCGAAAAATGTGATGTTGTCATTACTAGGATTATAGAAATTGTTTCAGAGTGGGCCGTGGGTGATTCTGTTACAAAAGTAGCAAGCTAGAAGTGACTCACAATAGCCATGATGTATTCTGTGAAGTTACTGTCCTGGCTTGTGAGCAATTCCTTGGCTGCAGTGCATTAATTTCATTTCAGCAACTTATAACAGTTGTAACATTTTAAATTTTTGTATTTGCTCTTTGAGTATGCATTTAGGCAATTGTAAAACAAAATTATTTTCAAAAGTACACAAATGCTGTCCCCACTGGAGTTTTTAATGGATGGAATACGGCTGCGCAGTATTTGCAGAAACAGAAACCTGTGCCATACACGGATCAGTGTTCAGTGGTTCAGAAAGCAAATTTTGTGATGACATCAAAGTTGGAGAACTCTTCAGCGGAAAACACCTCCAACACACCAAAACATCAGATCTTTATTTGACTTCAGTCTAATCTTAATGCCTGGCTGGGAACATGATTGGATTGTCATTTGTTTACAATTAAAATTTGTTTTTAACTATTCGTTAAAACAACCTCCTCATTTATCGTTTGAAACATTGGGGGAGCTAGAATTTGACTTCTAAAAGCATTAGCCAATTTCCAAAATGCTGAGCAGACAAATAAAACAGCAAACAAATTCATGTAACCAAAAAACTCGTTTGGGATTCTCCCAAAATGAAATCATTGCCAAAGTTAACTCTAGCAGATGAAATTGAGAAATCCAGATATCTTTATAATAAAGCTTAATAATATGTGTGCATGAACCCTTTGATTCCATGTGTAAACACTCAGTAATTTTTCTGAATATATTAAGTATGTAATCAATGAATTGGTGAAGTCGGTGAGTTCTTGTTCTTCTCAAAAACAAAGGTCCAAATCTGTAAATGATGGAATGATTTATTGGCTTTGAATCATATCATGTTTTATTTTTGAAATGTGTTCACAGTCACTTAGACTGTGATGGGCACGAACTACTACTGTTCATTGAAAATTTTACGCTTAAAGGCATCTGAGCTAATAGAATGTGGGCTAAGTGTAAAAATTGCTGGTAAGAGTTTTTAAAGTGATTAAGACTTACTGATTATAGCAATCCCGGAAAGATGATATAAAATCAGTCTTGTATTGTTCTGCTTCAGAAAAGCAAAGAGCCTTCCTTCTAAATGATAATGTATTTAAATATTCATCAGACATACCCTCTGGACAGCTGTGGAGCACAATCATCAATAAGAGCACTAATTATTTAATAAAATATTCTTTGGTCCTGAGTGCAATAACTGCACAAAGTTTTTTGACAACAGTGTTTGGGGTTTATTTGATTTGATTTAATATGGTCACGTGTTAACATACAGTGAAAAGTATTGTTTCTTGCACTATGCAGACAAAACATACTGTTCATAGAGAAGGAAAGGAGTGAGTGCAGAATATAGTGTTACAGTCATAGCTAGGGTGTAGAGAAGGATCAACTTAATGCAAAGTAAGTCCATTCAAAAGTCTGACAGCAGCAAGGAGAAGCTGTTCTTGAATCGGTAGGTACCTGACCTCAGACTTTTATATCTTTTTCCCGAAGGAGGAAGGTGGAAGAGAGACTGTCTGGGGTGCATGGGGTCCTTAATTATGCTGGCTGCTTTGCTGAGGCAGCAGGAAGTGTAGACCGAGTCAATGGCAAACTTAGGCCAAATTAACATGGACTTGGGTCACTGAAATGTGGAATAAGTTGAAAGTGTTTCAAATATCTTGAGACTATTTGGAATTTTTAAAAAATAAGCAGAAGACATGGATGTAGAGGGTTCAGTTGTACTAAGGCACTACCTGAAGTGGATAAGTATGGGATAATTAAAAAGGACTTGCACTGAGAACCAAAGCCATGCTGGAATAGATCTGTATTGAATGATGTTGGGTATCATGCTGCAGGTGATGAAGATCTTCCAGCTGAAGTCTTGTAAAACACAGGAGGCTTAAGACAATTATGAAAATCTATGGGTCCAGTGCATGTGAGGAACTACCATACTTGGTCCCCAAGATTGTGACTGTTGTTCAGGTGTCTCTGATGCATATCCCCTCCCTCATGCTCATCTAGTGCCTGAGCCCATGTGTTTTTTCTAGGTTCATTTCCATATTCCCTTGTGTTGGCTCTGAGTTCAGCTTGCCTGTGAGACCCACCTTTTGCTCTCATGGTGCCATTCCCACAAAACGGCAGACACAACTTCACTTCCTGACCCTGATGCAAGCCAACGTTAAAAATTAATCACCCTCTTCAGGTATTATCCCTCTTCCATCCAAAACCACTCTCATACTCTTTTCTTTAAAAAAACTTTACTCATTTGTCATTGCAAACTGCTATCACATCTCCTACCTCCCCTTCGTATCCAAACTCCTTGAAATGTTTATCAGCTCCCAGACTTAGTGCCTATCTTTTCCTGCAACTCCATGTTTGAATGTGTCTAATCAGGTTCAGCCCATTTTTGTTTGATTATGCTTCTGTTAAGTGTCAATTTCAATGTTGAAAATGCTATAAAAATTGAAATTGTTTTGCTCGTTCAATAATGGAGAGGTATCAGGACATAAAGTTCAGGGAGTATAACTTACACTTTTATAGCCTGATGAGCATCACAACAAACAAGTCTTCAAAGAATCAACACTTCTCCACTTTTCAGGATGAGAAACGTTGCTGAGAAACAGAAGTTATTTTCATTTTTAACACCAATCGCAACTATCTAGCACTCCTATTGCACTCTGTTCCAACAATGTGCCTGACTCATTGAATGCATTTCTTCTATTCTTGTGTGGCAAGTTCCATTTCTCTCTGCAACTTTCCTTTGCTAATCTCACACAGAAATCAATCATTATCAAATTTGGAAAAGTTTTGTGCTGTGCTATTTGCATTTATACAACTGGATTGAAATTGGCTAAACTCATTTCATATTAGGTATTCTATAGCTGTCAGATAGAAGAGATTTTGATGCCATCCTTCTGAGCTTGATTTGAACTTGAGGTGGAAGGCTGGTGGATGACCCACTGTGCAACAATTCCCTAATCTAACCGGTTCTCAAATAGGCTTTGTGTGAGTTAGTGGCATCCTTATTGTGAGGCAATGGGTAGCACCGTAACTAATTCTGCCCCGTGTTTGTTAATCCAGTTGCCATTAGATATTTGTGTATGAGCAATTACTCTTCTAGGTGTATGAGGGAATGTGAATTTGGATTCTGTTATGTTGGTGCTTTTTCTTTTACATGTGAAATAACCAAGTTTTTCAGCCTTCCATTTGTCCACATTGCTCTTTTCCTCACCTTAACCATGTTTAACTATTTTTGTTTTTGAGAAGAGTGGGTGGTATGCACTTCACACTTCAGGAAACATTGACTCATCTGTGGCTTGGCATAAATAGGCTGTCTAGCAATATGGAGCCTTTGAGAGAAGTGATGGAGACACCAAAATTAATATCATCAGCATATACGCTTGCAGATGATGTCAGCCTGTACTTAAAGAATGGAGTAAAGACAGACTTTACAGGGAGCTCTGAGCTAATACTATCTGCGTGGGTCAAGCTTCCTCTATTAGAGATGTGTAATTGTAAGTGGGCGCAAGGAGTGGATGCATGGGTTGAACAATGGATGAGAATGGTGTGGTTAATATACTGAAATATGGAGGGTTGAGGGTACAGTGAGATAAACAAGTTGTTATTTGTAAGTAGGGCTTGGGTGATCTCAGTGCTGTGAGTCGACTAAAGATTACAGCAAAGGGATTGGAACGGGAGATTTTGGAGAGATGTACACAGTTGGGGGTTGATGACTTATCTGAGGACCTTGGATTAAAAGGTGGCTGGAGCTTGGTGTGGTAATTGTAACAGATGGATGGATCCAAAGTAGAGTTTTGCGAAGTGCTGAATCTAGATTTGAAAAGTATATTTTTTAAAGTTTATTTATGGAAAACCATTAGTTCTCTTCAACTGACCATCAAGCCGGGAATTGAACTGGATCCTTGGTGCTGTGAGGCAGCAGTGCAATCCACTATGCCACTGCGAATATGGATGGTGCCTGAGGAAAGAAAGGCAATGTTGACGAGATGTTATTTGGTGGGGAAGAGAACTTGAACTTGGAAGTTGGGAGTTCATGAAAGAGTTGATGGGATGGTGGCAGACAAAGCAAAGATGATTGTGTGATGGGGGAATTTTGTGGGATGGACAAGAGACTGTGGGAGGTCAGGAGCAATGGGAGAGGAGAGTGAAGTAACAGCAGAAGCAGGTATTCTCAGACTTTAAAACTATTTACCGTCACTGCTGCACAGCTTCTGTACTTCGCTTTCTTCGTTTAAGATATCCCTTAAAACCTAACTCTTTGACCAAGCTTTTGGTCACTTGATATACTATTTTCTTACGTGGCTCAGTATCATGTTTGTTAATGTTCCTGAGAAAAGCCTTTGGGCATTTTATGTTACAGGCATTACATAAATTGGAAGTTATTGTAGGGAAATGACAGTCAGTTTGTACGCAGCAAGCTTCCACAACTGACGTGAAATAAGCAATCAGCTCACTGTTTTGTAGATACCGATTGAGGAGTATTAGCCAGGATACTGCAGTAATGTCCATGCTCTTTGAACAGAATTATGAGATCATACGTACACCTGAATCAAAGTTGTCACACTTGGGTTTAAGGAATTTGATTTTAGGAAGTGAAGATGGGCCTGTTGCAGGGAAGGGAGAATCATCATCGTCAGCAGTTGAAAGGCCAAGAGAATTAAGTTTCAAACAACTTCACTGCTTTAATAAGGCACCAGAACAGCCTTGCCCTGAGGGGTTTGTAGTGTGTGCACATTAAATACAGGCATTGTATAAATGTTTCAAATTAATTTGCAACGTCCTCCATTGACGCAGGTCAACATTTTTTTGATATGAAAATAATTCCTGATATGCAATAGGCAGGCTGCATTGGAAAGGGTCACACTTGCTACTTGCACCTAGAGTGCTAACCTATAAATGCGCACTTACTTTGTGCGGAAAAGCCAGCTCCTTGGGTGGGTGACCACGTACTCGCTGAAGTTGCATTTAGAGAGAACTAATGATTTTCTAATTTTGTTGTTTTAACTCGTTTTCCTACAATGCTTAATTTAAAACCAATATATCTTTCATGAGGCAGCTACAGAATTGTGTTTATTCAGAAGAACTGAACTAAAGCTCTGACTGCTGATAGTTGCAATAATGAGGTATTGCGTACTGTTCCAGTTGCCAAGTTCTGCACGCATGAAGATGGACTCAACTGGGAACTTGGGTTTATGTCACACTACCTGTAACCATTTGGCCTGGGCTTGCAAAATCTTACTAACTGTCCTGGCTTGAACAATTCACATTTCTTTAACCTGTGCTTGTCCTTCTCTACACTTGCATTGTCTGCACCTGTAAAGACTTGATTACCTGTTAAGACCTGCATTCCACCTATTATCTTATAATTGAGTCTGTATCTACATATGCCCTGTTTGTGAACACAACTCTTTACTCACCTGATGAAGGAGCAGCGCTCTGAAAGCTTAAGCCACCAACTAAACCTGTTGGACTTTAACCTAGTATTGTGAGATGTCTTACTGTTCTAGTTGGTTAGAGGCTCCTTGTGTCATGCCTGATGAGGATTTGCAAGAACAATATGGCTGAAATCTTCTTATTCCTGTCATGACTGCTGTATTCAAGCATGCTTGTACTGTTAGACTTGAAGTATGACATTGAAGGAACAATAGTTTTTTTTCATTTGCTGAGAAAAACAGCATCGCTTAGCTTTTTTTAATGGAATTGTGGGGCTACTTTTTAATGAAATTGTGAGGCTAGATTTTTAAATTTTCTTTCAATATAAAAATGCAGTAATTTCTGCGGCATTTCCTACCTTCCCACACTCCCACGGGCATCAGTTCATGGGGCCATTGTTCTATAGAGCAGGTATGCTTGTATGTCACTTAAGTGACTGATCATTTGTCCCACAAGCCTGGTCAATGAATGGACTTGCAACATTGTGTCAGTAGGTCAAAATAACCATCTGTCAGCTAACTCTGCTCCTCCTTCACCTTCTGTTCACAAGTATAGGTTTTCCAGGAGGATGTCATACAGGACTGGAAATGCTCGACAATTTTACTTTTTCCCCATCTGTATCACCCTGGCTGAGATCAGCTAACTCAGCATCAGTGTTGGAATTGATCAGGGGAATTCCATAATTGCATATGACCTTGTGTCCTTCAACATGACATTTTATAGTGCTTATAAAGAAGCAGCATTTTTATTCTAGGCACCTGATACCAACATTAAGTGCTTCAAGGTCACTTGTCGCTCCCTCCTCATTTTATCCCAGCTCCAACTCATATAGTATAACGCTTGTTTGCTATATCAGTATGGCCACTTCCAATTTTTCACTCCATTCTTCTTTGAAAGAGATTGCCAGTAGGGACAATTTATTAATAAAAGCAAATTACTGCGGATGCTGGTATCTGTAAAGAGAGAAAAGAGCTGACATTTCGAGTCCAAATGACAAAGCTTTGGCAAAGGGTCGTCTGGACTCAACGTTTGTTCTTTTCTCTCCTTACAGATGCTGCCAGACCTGCTGAGATTTTCCAGGCTTAGGGACAATTTATTGTTGCAGTCGCACATTGGATTCTTGCAGCCAGCATTTAGAGGAGTCTCCTCCCATTGTTCTAAGCAGGATTTCAACTGAGATTCAAGACCTGAAAAGCAGTGTTCCACTTAACAGCTCAACCCCAGTGCCCAGCTCTGTATGTATGTAAAGAACAGGAACAGTGACCACTCTTCTGGAGCTCTTTCTACCAGATTTATTATAAACCTAAAAACAGAATTGGATATTTTCTGTATATTTTCAATTCTGTACCACTTACCAATATTTCATTAAAAAGAAGAAAGGGAAGTTTAGTAAATATTGAATATAGTTTAGTTGTATACAACACACTTGTTGGTAAGTTAACAAATGCAATCGTGCACAAATACATGGTTTATTGCTCGCTTAAAATGAATACACGTTGGCAATAAAAATTAAGCAAGTGGATTCACACTCTAGAAAAAGTGCATTTTGAATGTTTCTGGTTGTGTTTTCAGAGTAATGGCTTCATAAAGCCCCAGAAGACTTCAGATCACACTACATTGAATCATACATTTGAGGAGGTAAAAGCTTTTCTCATTAATGAAGATGAGTTGCACCAGTTTGATGACCTCACTAAAGTCAACCCAGTGACAACTAGCACAGGTATATATTTAATTGGACAGTGATTTGATTTTTGTGCGATATTATCCTGGATGTTTAAATGTGCCTCTGGCAACACTTATGGCTTATTACTTGTCTCAGGGACTTCATCACCTACATTGCCCCCAGCCCCAAGAGTTATATCTTCTTCTTGAAATCACATAACCTTTAGGCCTCAACTAATTTCTGTGGTAGTGAGTTCCCCAGAAATTTCTCCTCACCTTAATCCAAAAAGGTTTACCCCTTATCCTCAAACTAAAACCACTACTAACTCCTGAGTAACTCTAGTACTTACCCACACAATTCTGACACTCTCTCTCACCACCACCACCCCGCCCCCCCAAACCTTCCAATCTATCCATTATAATCATGGCTGATCGTCAAATTCAATATCCTGTCATTATGAAAGATGTTTCTAGAAACGCATAGCACTCCAATGATCTTCTTAAGAAAAGATTGGCGTATTTAATGTTGGAGCCCCTTCAGAAGAACTACTTCTCAGAGAATGTGCTGATAAAGTGATGTTACTCCCCATGTTCATTATCCAGCTTCAAAGTTGAGAAATTGTTACAATGCAGTATTCTAATTAAAGAAACCAAAGTACGTTCTTGAAGAGGTGTTGGATGACTATAGGGGCGTCATGTTAAATGTATACATTCTTTACGGATGCAGGATCATAATCCAAATAAATTTGGTTGCCACCTTTGTGTCCAGCATAAAATGTATTAGATCTTGCAGTATTTTGATACTGAGGAACCATAAGTTCATGCTAGCGCGGTTTTTACCAGCTCATCGGCCAAACCAGACAAATGCACTCCTCACACCTGAGAAGGCATTGTCTTATATGGGCACTGAGTTAATCCTATTCATGAAGCTGCCTGGAGAATTCTGCTGTTCGCAACTCTCATTGATAAGAACTTGCGCATTCTGCGGCTTCATTGTTTCCTAAGCATGTGGTTCTGTCTGTATGTCCCCGTACCATCATGCCTTTCAGCAAACTGCTCTTGGCTAAAATGCACAATTACTTTATGAAATACAGTTAATAGAATTAAAATATCTAAATATTCATTTAAATCACAATTAGTTGTTTAAATCTCTTAATTGTGTTCATGTGTAAACTGTTCACTTTTTAGCTTATAAGTCTGATTTAGAGTCATTTAACTCAATGTTGGTAGTTCTGTTAGTGTCTTAAATGCCTGATGGTTTAACATTTTTCTAACCTACTAGGATTTTCTTCCCAACAGTTCACATCTTTCTTTTCTGCCTCCCAGTTTTAAAATGTCTGCATGCAAGATATACGACCAATGTGTTTTACACTAATGCTGGCTGTACACTGGTAGCTCTTAACCCATTTCAACCTGTGCCTAACTTGTATTCCCCTGGCGTTATGAAGGAGTACCACACTGCGTCCCGACCACAGGTAACTAAAGTATAGAATGATGATATAATGTGTTAAAACAAGAATTAATCATCATTGATTATGAATTCTGCAACCTCAGTGATCAAAATATTAACATATAATTTGTGGTCAGTTTGTTTTAACCATTTAGTCAATATAATGTATTCTATGGTCAGATTGCAACTCTGCACAAATCATTTAAAGTTATTCTTAAAGTTAAATAATTGGGAAAATTCCCTCTAGTTTCCAGGCCATGTGTTTTGAGAATATATGAATAACAGACTAATTCATTTGTCTAATGGTGATGCTATGATCAGAAAACTAAATTTGATCTCCACAGAAACACACTTATTAGCAGCCACTGCATGTTTACAATTGTGCTCACCTAAATTTACCAGTTTAATAACATTAATTCAATATATTTTGCTGCTTTTATTACCATGATGTTTTTTATACAAATAAAAAACTTCAAGAGATTAAGTCTTTCTATTCTTTAGGAGTTGAAACCCCACATCTTTACAGTGGCTGAGGAAGCCTTCAGGAATGTACAGAGCCTCACTGAACCAGTTAACCAGTCACTTATCGTCAGTGGGGAGAGTGGTGCTGGAAAGGTAAGAACTCAACATGAAGAATGTGACCAGACCTGGTAATGAACGAACCTACCCCATGCATAAGTTGTGGATGTGATTTTGGAAAATGGATTTTGTTAATTGTAAGGCACTGAAGATTAAAAACAATGAATATAGTAAGGTGCCATTGAGCTAGTTTTATTGATCTATCCCTCCTTCAGTAGTGAGGCACAATCATGATACAGTCGCCCCAATACACATTGTTATAACTCTTGAATAGTGTTTTGAAGGTAAATCTCTGGTCATTTTATTGAATTTCAGTACTTTAAATATTCCAGGATTTGTGCACATAGTTTTTCTATTAAAGTCAGAAAAATGACCAGGACACAACCAAACAAACCATTGTTATAGTTGGTCATGTTTCAAGATCCATAATGAAAACTCTCAACAGAAACCAATTTCTAACTTGTAACCATGTCCAGTGATGACCTTTTTGTTTTACAGACTTGGACGTCTCGGTGTCTTATGAACTACTTTGCCACAGTTGCTGCCTCATCCACTTCTGCTAAATGCCAAGAAAATGTAGAAAGGATAGAAAAGAGAGTACTTGACTCCAATCCTGTGATGGAGGCATTCGGTGAAAAAAACACTTTTATTAAATTGGATGTTTGAGTATTTAGTGAAATATTTCGATTGACTCTCAGGATGAAGTATTCCTTTTCTGGATTCTGGAATCTAGGTCTAATTACTAATCATTAGAAGTGATCCCAAACTTAGTCCTTGAGGTCAGTGTTGCAGCTCAGTGCCTAGCAGGCGGTAGAGCTCGGTCACTGTGTCCCAGGTGAAACAAGAGTCTGCAAATGCATCCATAGATACTGCAAGTTAGATCTGCCTAGCTCACGTGTGGGTAAGGATGAATGTGAACTGTTCCACCTCTGATGTAAGATAATCCATGCTTCCCCCATTGCTGCTTTCACTCTCCTTCATAAAATTAGACAGAGAAACATCCATGGCATTTCCCATTTTCAGAGTTGTTGACAACAACTGAAATACAACCTTAAGTATTCACATTCCTAAAAATAAACAAAATATTACTTGCCTTTATCATAAATATTATATGACCAAGTCAAACTTGCAGGACGTTACCAGTGAAAAAATTTGGGAATCACTATTGGAATTCACTTAGATTGTATTTCTGTGTTGTTTGTTATTTTAATTGATGCTAACTCATCCAGTGTAAATATGTTTTCAATTGATCAAAAACTACAGTTCTAGACATTGGAAAACTCCCCTTGTCAATAATCAGAAGTAGTATGTGATGTGAAGAGAATTAAAAAATAAACAGTCTAGGCAGCACTACTTGAAAATGGGATTGAGGTAGTGTGTCCTGTACGTTTACGTCCGATGTATGTGCGAAGACCTCAAGTTTGTGTTCACAATTTGTGCTATGGGGAGTTATCATTTCAGCCAACTACCCATTTGAGATGAACAACTTCTCTAATGGAACTAATATATTTTAAGATTGTCAACAAACCTTATTGACCATTCTGCACCACCTAGTGGCCTACTGCAGAACATCACTGGCTTAAAT
The DNA here is from genome assembly GCF_965287045.1 of Carcharhinus amblyrhynchos. NCBI lineage: Eukaryota > Metazoa > Chordata > Chondrichthyes > Carcharhiniformes > Carcharhinidae > Carcharhinus > Carcharhinus amblyrhynchos. Next base: position 26,956,155 of record NC_137346.1, read on the forward strand.
ATTAGAACAGGCTGCATGCTCATTCTTGTGGTCAAGGACAGTAATGATGTGTCAAGAAAGAATTGTGGGTGGTTGAGGTAGGAAGAAGAGGTGGGACATAAACATGAGGAAAGAGGCTAGTAACTCACTTCCTGACTCCCCAAAGCCTGTCCCCTATCTACAAGGCACAAGAAAGAACTGTGATGGAATAATGTCCACTTGCCTGAATGAGTGCGGCTCAAACAATGTTCATAAAACTTAATGTCATCCAGGATAAAGCAGCCCACTTGATTGGCATCCCATTCACAATTATTGGCTCCTTCCATCATTGATGCACAGTGGCAGCTGTGTGTACCATCTACACTGCAGAAACTCACCAAGGATCATTAGACAGCGCTTTCCAAACCCACAACCGCTATCATCTAGAAAGACAAGGGCAGTAGACTGATGAGTTACCAACTGCAAGATTCCCTACACACTATCCTGACTTGGAAATATATTGTTGTTTCTTTACCATTCCTGGAACTTCCTCCGTAACAGCACTGTGTGTGTACCTATACCACATGGACTGCAGTGGTTCAGGAAGACGGCTCACCACCACCTTTGAACGGACAATTAGGGATGGGTAATACCTCATCAAGGCAGCGTAAAATTCAGGCCATGAAGTTAAAACCAGTGAAATTAGTGGCAGTGTGTTTCTTGAAGGCTGTTATTGTATGGGTGAAATGCTGCTTATTTGCAAATATAAATCAGTGCACAATAATTGGTAGGGACAATTAAAAGTAAGATTAAAAAAAAGCGTGTGAAAAGTTTGTAGAAGATTTAAAACCATGATTTATTTTTATTCATTCATGGGACATGGGTATTGCTGTCCGGCCAGCATTTATTGCCCATGCCTAGTTGCCTGAGGACAATTCAGAGTCAACCACATTGCTGTGGCTCTGGAGTCATGTCTAGGCCAGACCAGGTAAGGTTGGCAGATGTCCTTCGCTAAAGGACATTAGTGAATCAGGTGGGTTTTTCTGATGATTGACAATGGTTTCATGATCATCAATAGATTCTTAATTCCAGATATTTTTTATTGAATTCAAATTCCACCATCTGCCGTGGCAGGATTTGAACCCAGGCCCCCAGAATATTAGCTGAATTTCTGGATTAATAGTCTAGCGATAATACCACTAGGCCATCATCTCCCCATTACAGAGGGAAATATGTAGCATCTTAAATGGGTAATACTAGATAATTGTTAGATTTGTGTCATGGATTCAGCAGCATCAGGAGTTATCATGTCATTTTAGTTGGGATACAAGAAAAGGTTCCATAAATTGGTTCCAGCCACCTTGGTGTTAACTATGACCAGACTTTGGATCAGACTACTACCAGCATTTTGGATGGTGGATGTTTAGTAAATGGTCTGATCTGCTGAAGTAAATGGTTTTTGAGACACAGATGGTCAAATGAAGGTACTAAATCTGTGTAATACTGGATATTTTCAATTCAACTTGTATTCAGTGTTTTTAAAACAATGGCTTGCTCCATTCCTTTTTTGTTAAACTAATCTTGTGCATGAAATTAAAACTTACTGAGGAGAACTTAAATGAAGAAATAATTGATTATCAACCTGATTTATTGTTTTGCAGGAAATGCATGTACTCTACGGAATCACAACAGTAGTCGATTTGGAAAATACATCCAATTGCAGTTAAACAGGTAGTTTTACAGATCAGCTATGCGGACACATTTATTCAATCTGCTCTTAAATTCTTCAGAATCATTTTCATTGCATAAGCCCATTTTTATGTCTTATTGGTTCATGGTTATAACACAGATGTATGGAATGTCATTTTAATGACTGTCCTTCCCTGATAGATGTTGTTGTGTTAGTAGATGATAGGAATATTAGGCCATTTCACTCCTTGTTGAGCTTGTCCCATTGTTCACTGAGCAGGCTGATCTTCCAATTACCCATCCTTGTCTCATAGTCCTTAAAAGCTTTGGCCAACAGTAACTCATCAGTCTCAGTTGCAAATTTAACGATTGACTTTGAATCAAGTTGCTGTTTGTGGGAGAGGGTTCTAAGGTTCTACCACTTTTTGTGTGTAGAAGTATTTCCTAATTTCGCTGTCTTTAATTTTTAGCTTATGTCCACGTACCTGCAACCAGTAAAAGTAAGGTTTTCTCAATCTACACTAGCTGTTCGCTTTACTACCTTGGCAACTTTGATCAACTCACCCATTAACTTTGAGTCCCAGGGAATACACTCTAATTTGTGCAACGTCTCCTTGTAGCTTAACTCTTGGAGTTGAAGAGTAATGCACTCCCTTATAGGTCAATATAGTCTTCCTGATGTTTGATCTATACTGGTCAAGAAAGCCCACAGTTTGATCCATATCTGTGTTGAATTCTGTGATCTATTAGGTTGGACTGATATTGCTGAAAAGTGCAAATTTTGCATCAACAGACCTTCCTGGAAGTGTAGAAATAAAGTGAAGAAGACAGGAATTATCCTGGTCATGATGTCCTTTATGGAAAAATAGCCTGTTTAACGCTATCTTTTTTGAAGTTTGTGTGTAAAGAATGATTAGTCGGGCAAAGTAGGTTCTGAAATTTTTGCAGCTACTCAGGTTACAAAACTGCTTACCAATTTGTTCTAGGTACTGCAAGTACTCAGTTCAGGAAACATTTGTGGAGAGAGCAGCAGAGTTAATAGGTGGAATTTTCTGGCCGTGCTCGTCCCAAAACCAGAAAATCTTGCCGAGGTTCATGGACCTTTCCATGGTCCACCCCTTGCTGGCTACAATTTCCGTGGCAGGCAGAATGGGAAAATTCACCCCTATGTTTCAGAACGATGACCTTTCATAACTTCTTCATAATTCCAGGATCAGTAGTTCTTTGCTTTCGTTCCAGGTGCTGCCTATTTTAATCCCCTCTTGCGAAACCAGAATCTTCTTGATTTTCTCCTCCTTTCCAGACAATCAGTATTTTATTTTCCAGATCGCAGCAGCTGCTAGGAGCCTCTGTTAAGACTTACCTATTGGAAAAAACACGAGTTGCCTATCAAGCTCCTTCGGAAAGAAATTTTCACATTTTTTATCAGGTGAGGCAACGATTCTGTACAAAGGTGATCTTCACAAGTTTAATGGCAGCTAATGCAAATTTAATTTATATAGAATAAGTTGGAAATGGCTGATTATTGCGGCAGAGTTCATAAACTAGTCAGTCACAAAATCTGCTACAGTGGAGAGTAGTGTAAGAAATGGCAATTCTTGATGTGGGGATTTACGTTAGCTTTTGGACATAAAATGATGAAACCAAAACAAAATGCTGGAGCCACCAAGTAGATTGTCTTGGAGCAATTGTGGACCAAACAGACCAAGTTAACTTTTCAGAACATTGATGAAAAATCAACATCTGAAAGGTTAACTTGCCTATTCTCTCCACTTCATTCTCTGAAGAGTACTTCCGGTATCTCCTGTTTTGTTTCCAATTTCCGTTTTAACTTTTGAAAGCACACTTCTGCTGTTTTTGTTTTTAAGAACCATAAAATCTAGAACTGATGTCCATGGAGACTTCTGGTATTAGTTTAGGTTAATTTTGAAGGTTTGCACTAGAATCATGGAAATACACCAGTATAAGTGAGAAGGACTTGGGATCCGATTTTTCTTTCATTCAAAAAGCCCTTACTTTGTAGCTGACATCTCCTGTGCTTGACAAATCCCACTTGTAGAGAAAAAGATACTGTTATTTTTAAAACACTTCCTAGATTGACACATTTTGCTATGTTTGAAACCAAACTAGCATAGAATATGATTGTGACTTCTGATAACAGCACATTGTAAGATACAAGAAGTAACAGAGGAAAATGACTTTTGTATTGGAATCTGTGCATTCAGTTTGATAGCCCACTCAACTGAGCTATCCTCATCAAAAACTGCCCCTGTACTTGCAGCTCCATTAGAAGTGCTGGCCAAGTTTAATTTATGAACTCTGCAGACGTTCAATGCCCTTGACACACCCAGTTTCTGCACTTTTACTGGAAAGCGGTTCAAAATGCTGATGGAGGACCTTCCCTATTTAAAGATTGCACTGAAAGACTCTTGGGCTGCATATCTGTAAAAGCAAAAGCTTATTACTAATATACTCAGATGTTTGTAATCAGTCTTTCTGCTAAGCTCGCAAGTGCACAGTTGTACAGCAACTCAGAATACACTGCAGAGGGAGCAAACAGGCTGTGCACAAGCTATGTTTCATTTAAGATGCGACCATGCGCAGCCACACATCAGTCTTAAAATGCATTGCAGCAAGTTTGCCGTGCACCACAAACAGAAGCTAGAGGGCAAATTGGTTTTAATGAGTGACAAGCAGTAATGAGGTAAGTAGGAAAATTGAAGTACTTTGCTGTTGTCTTGGATAACTTCTTTGTGTTATGTTGAAGCCATTGATTCAAAAATATTTGAATGCTGGAGCTTATTACTGTAATGTTTCCTCAGATAATGAAGGGAGCAACTGAGGAGCAGAGGTTGGAGTGGGGTCTTCCTGAAGCAGCAGAATTCTTCTGGCTACCAAATGCTGACAAAGTGTTAGAAGGTTAGCATGATTGCCAAATTGTGCCCAATGCTGCTTTTGAAAATAGGCAATTCAAGAATGCATTAAGTACAATATACTTCCTGTTTTATTAGAAGTAGTAGATCCTCTGTGGTATAATTAACAGGAAGCTGGATAATGTCCTGTTTTATCACTGTTCTACCATGAATCTGATGAGGCAGAGGTATGTGTAAGCTATACTTTTTATATCAGAATCCAATTCTTACGCATAAGCCTGGCCTGAGATCATTCATTTATCGGTCAGCAAGTCACACATTTAAAAAAATCTTGCACATTTATAGAATACATCAGATGCCTAAGAAATGTTAAATAAGTTGTCTGTTATTCACCAATTCTCTGCTTTCTCCTTAATTGCTTGATCTGTTTACTACATGTTGGAATACAGAGTCCTGTAGGGAGAATTTGAATGGTGAGTTTCAGCAAAGTATGTGGCTAAGGAAGCATTACAGCTATGGTTCATCCTGCCCTCACCCAATGTACATGTGAACGTTTTTAATGGAGAGCGATTGAGGGTGAATCCCAGAATTATTTTTTCTCCCTTACGCAAGGCCGTGATATTGAAGCCAGTGATAACACGTGGATTACTGACGCTACTCAGTGCAGCTAACTCATCACAGACCTGGGAGTTAACCTGGGATCTTCCTATTCTTTTTGCTCTCAGCCTCTATCTGAGTAAAGTATGTAAGATTGGCTGCCCTTGTGAAACTGTTTTTGCTTATTTTGTAATAGGCTACAGAATCCTTCATCATGTAACTTTGAAACTGATTTGTCATTGAAACATTGCTTGAAGGCTGGCATTCAACCTTGTTTGTTTGTCTGTCTTACCATGTAGTAATTCTGCCAAGTAATTCACAGGACAGATTTCTAAGTGACACTTTTGATCAGTTTAGTGACTAAATGACAAACTAAGAAGAGGAAAAAAAACTGAAAAGGTGAAGAAACTGAGTATAATACGGAAGTTTCATCATAGAATCCGACCATGTGGAAGGAGGCCACTCAACTCATTGAGTCTGCACCAACCACAATCCTACCCAGGCCCTATCTCCATAACCCCATGCATTTACCCTAGCAAGGTCCCTGACACCAAAGGTCAATTTAGCATGGCCAGTCCACCTAATTTTCACATCTTTGGAGTTTGGAGGAAACTGGAGCACCCACATGGAGAGAACATGCAAACTCCACAGAGACAGATGACCCAAGCTGGGAACTGAACCCGGTCTCTGGCATGGTGAGGCGACAGTGCTAACCACTGTGCCGATTCATGGTATAAGCACGTAGCTTGGCTATCAGTCCAACTGTTTTAATCTCTTTTTATATTGTGTAGAGGACCAATTGGAAGAAACCAAAGATGCAATGCTTCACTTGGGCATTGACGGTGACACACAAGAGCGGGTGTTCAGGGTAAGTGAACCATGAGTCTTTGCAATTTCTCTCTTTAATTAAACAGTAACTTATTAACCATTTCATTGGTTAATGAAGTGACATATTTATTTTCAGATGTTCTTAAAAACACTTCTTGTGAAATTAGAAATATAAGTCACCCCGTATACAAGCTGCCCCTTCTTTCCTACTAACAATGATTCAAATCAGTATACTGAGAGAAAATGCAAGTCATTAATTTAAAGTATTCATTGGAGTCTCAAGCTTTGAAACAGCTTATTACTCTTTACTTCAGGGTATATATGGTTGAGTGTAAGCGGGATGGTAGAGAATTGTAATACCTGGTTAATTGCCAAATAAGCTCTTGGTCCAAGGTCTGAAAGAGCCACACCGGAAATGATTACAGAAGATTAAGGAACGTAGGAATGTGAGAGGAAACTGGATTTAAAATTAGTTAAATTATGGTGGCACAGTGACACAGTGGTTAGCACTGCTGCCTCATAGCACCAGGGAAGGCAGTTTGATTCCCGGTTCAGGCCACTGTTTGTGTGGAGTCTGCATGTTCTCCTCATGTCTGCGGGGGTTTCCTCCAGGTGCTCTGGTTTCCTCCCACAATCTGAAAGACGTGCTGGTTAGGCGCATTGGCTGTGCTAAATTCTTCCTCCGTGTACCCGAATGGGCGCTGGAGTGTGGCAAGTAGGGGATTTTCACAATAACTCCCTTACGCAAGCCTACTTATGGCAATAATAAATAAACTTTAGAAAGGAGGAAACAGATTCTAGAATTTGAGAACAGTTTTACAGGATGTTTGGAAAGAGACAACAATGACTTGTGGATTTCCTCCCTGTTCACAAAATCCAAAGGGTCATGACAGAGGCAGCAGCTGAGGAAAACCTAGGTTAGGAGAACTGAGGATTTAGTGATGAAGTTGCTGAGCTGAATCTTGTGGCTAGGAGGGGGACGGTAGCTTAATATTTAATTAGATTAAACTTTAGTTCATTCTGTGAACTAAAGTGTAAATTAACAGCCTTAAGCAAGTTACTGAAAGATTAAAAAAAGTGAATTTGGCATAGTTTAATTCTGTTGTCCTCTTTTGGGTGATTTTGTTCCTGTTCATTTTGTCAAATATTTTAAGCAAAAATATTTTCTATGAAGAAAGATGACAAAAGCATTTGTCAGCACAAATCTTGCTATTTTTCTATTTATTTTGTACATTTTTTCTGTTAGATTTTAGCTGGTCTTCTACATCTTGGCAATGTGCAATTTAGTGCGGCTACAGATGAGTCTCATTCTTGTGATGTCAAAGAAAAAACTAAGTGTAAGTCAAATAGATTACTAATTTCAAAAAAATGTTTCATGAATTCTGAACAAGTTGTGCTTTTAAAATTTCCTGGAGTTTAGAAGCCAGGATCGCAACCAGTTTTTGTCCTTTTAATTTTGATCTACAAATAAATGAGACTGCGTGTTTGTGTTGACATGAGCTTTCCTCCTGGCACTGGGATTAGCCCGTTTGTGGTCTTCTGATTTGTTTTTACTTTTGGACTACTACATTAATCAGAATCTCTGCTTGCTTTAGGCTTTCTTAAGAGAACTGCAAATTTACTCAAGGTTTCTGAGGAGAACCTTTTGGAACAGCTCAGAGTCCGGACTATTACAGCAGGCAGACAGCAGCAAATCTTTAAAAAGCCGTGCTCTAAAATAGAGTGTAGCACAAGAAGAGACTGTGTTGCCAAAGTCATTTATGCAAAGTAGGTGGCCTTCTACTGATAATTTTAAATGATGCTCTGTTTGTTAATTCAATTGAGCAAAGTAGTTTTCCCCTTGGAAAGGACAAAGGCGGAGAATTAGAAAAACTGAAATGTTGAAATTCATCTGCAGTTTCCTGTTGGCTCAGTAAGAAAATGTACTCGTATTGTGATAGTAGAGCTAGCTAGACCATAAACATTACAACTGGTATCAGTTAGATTAGGGTACTGCAAACTAATTCATTGTCAGAGGTGCCGTCTTTCAAATGAGATGGTACAACTACCTGTCACTGATGCTATTTAAAAAAAACGCACAGAATTCTCTAACATCTTGGTCGTCATTTCTGGGTCAGCTACTATCTAGTTTGTTGGTCGTTTGTCTCATTTCCTATTTGTGAAATCTTGCTATGGATGAATTGTTTCGGAGAGTACATTGCAACTGTGATTAATTGGATGTGAAGTGCTTTGGAATATCCAGAAAGATGTAATAACGCATGTTTCTTTTTCTTCTCTGAAGGGGGAAATTGAGAAAGCTCTTTCATTTTAAAACACTTTTATCACATCTTCAGGATCATACATCCAATGGATGTCCTTTGGATTGCAGTTACTGTTGATAAATGTGGCCAGCTGGAGTACTGTGTGCAGTTTTGGTCGCCGCACTTACGCAAGGATATTTTGGCCTTGGAGGGAGTGCAGAGGAGGTTTACTAGGCTGATACCGGAGTTGAGGGGGTTGAGCTATTAGGAGAGGCTGAATAAACTAGGCTTGTACTCGTTAGAGTTTAGAAGAATGAGGGGAGATCTCATTGAGACATATAAGATGATGAATGGGATGGATAGGATAGAGGTGGAGAGACTCTTCCTGCTCAGAAAGGACAGTAGGACTAGGGGGCATAGCCTCAAGATAAAGGGGGGGTGGTTTAGAATGGAGTTGAGGAGGAACTTCTTCACTCAAAGGGTGGTGAATCTCTGGAATTCTCTGCCCGTTGAAGTGGTGGAGGCTGCCTCGCTAAATATTTTTAAGACGCGGGTTGATGGGTTTTTGATAAGCGAGGGGATTAAGGGTTATGGGGAGAGGGCGGGAATGTGGAACTGAGCCACGACAGATCAGCCATGATCTTATTGAATGGCGGGGCAGGCTCGAAGGGCTAGATGGCCTACTCCTGCTCCTACTTCTTATGTTATGTTCTTATGTTATTCAACTTTCACACAGCAAGTGAATGAATGGCCAGATAATTTTCCCTGGCTGTTTTACTCCAGGTTAAAAACCAGGCCACTGGGAGAACTCTCCATGCCTTTCAATAATGCCCTGTTATCCTTTACATCATCTGAGTTGGAAGGTGGACCTGCATAACTCCTTCATTACAGCATTGATATTACCAACTGAGACAAACTTACGTGTATAAATCTATTGCAATAATCCTTTTGTATTCTTGATATTGTTCATTTTTAATATTTTTGGTTTGGATATTTTGCAGGTTGTTTGACTGGCTGGTAAAAGTTATAAATGGCTCCATATGTTCAGATTCTTCCTGGTGGACGAATTTTATAGGTATTTATGATAGCTTTACAAAATTGAAATCCTGGAGTAGTCCTTTCTGTGACTTAATTTTACTGTAAAGTGTTAAGACAACAGAACAATGTCCTATTCCAAATAAACTCCCAATCATAAAGGCAACCTTGCAGGAGAATGAAAAGGGAGATCACTTACTGGAAGTACTCTGTTTCACAGAGAAAAATATTACACAAAGTTTGTACTGGTTTTAAAAATGCATGATTTGTTTGAAATCTACTTGATTGAGAATACATTTTATTTCTCTTCCTTGTGAGTCTGGGCACTGAGTCAAGTATCCATTCTTTTTATTCGGGCAAGTGCTTTATTATTCTCTGATTACTCAAGTTGCTTCTTGTTGTCTCCTTGATTTCTTTTTTATACATATATAGAACATTTGCAACTTGGAATTGGGAGCAGAAGTAGGCAAATTCAACTATTCAAGCCTGCTCTGCCATTCAATCAGATCGTGGCTGATCTCTTCCTGGTCTCAAATCCACCTCCCCACTTGTTCCCTATATTCCCTTATCCCTTTTATTAGAAATAGACCTGTCTAGCAAAATACCGTGGATGCTGGAATCTAAAACAAAAACAGAAAATGCTGGAGAATCTCAGTAGGTCTGACAGCATCTGTGAAGCGAGAATAGAATCAATGTTTCGAGTCTGTATGATCCTTTGTCAGGGCTAAGAGCAAAGAAAATCAGAAAGGATTTATGCTGTCAGTGGGAGGGGCTGTAATGGGACAAAGGAAATGTAAATAAGGATGAAGAAGGCTGAGAGAGGTGCTAAAAGTGGTCATGAAGTGATCAAAATGTGTAAATGGCACAACAGATAGTTAGCAGGCCTAATGGTATTTTCATTAGACTATTAATCCAGAAACTCAGCTAATGTTCTGGAGACTTGGGTTTGAATCCCACCATGGCAGTTGGTGGAATTTGAATTCAGTAAAACAAAATCTGGGATTAAGAATCTACTGATGACCATGAAGCCATTGTCGTTTGTTGGAAAAACCCATCTAGCTCACTAATGCCCTTTAGGGAAGGAAATCTGCTGTCCTTACCTGATCTGGCCTACATGTGATTCCGGAGCCACAGTAAGGAGTGGTTGATTCTTAACTGCCCTTCGAGGGCAGCTGGGGACAGGCAATAAATGCTGGCCAAGCCACATGTCCCACAATGTAATGAAAAGAAAGGGAGCCACCCTGAAAGGTCGGGCGGGCGGAGAGGTTCATGCTCCGAAATTGTTGAACTCAGCGTTCAATCCACAAGGCTGTAAAGTGCCCAATCGGAAGATGAGGTACTGTTCCTCCAGTTTGCATTGGCATTCACTAGAACATGGCAAAAGGCCAAGAACGGATAGGAGACAGGGTGGTGTGTTGAAGTGGCACGTGACAGGAAGGTCCAGGTCCTGCTTGCGGACGGATTGAAAGTGTTATGTAAGTTGGTTACAGGCACTACCTGTGGAAAATGGTGATTGGTATTGTGCTGTTTCACTTTGGTAACTCGTGCCTTACATTTTACCTATAAATTAAGAATGGAATCAAGCATTTCCCAAGGGACAAGTGGTTGTAGAATTTTTAAAAAAAGAGTTAAGTTGAATGTTTATCATTGTGAAGTGGGCCATCTAACTTGCACTTTTCATTTCTGAAAAGGTGTCAGTTCAGTACTGTTGTAAATGAGTATGCATTTGAGATAAAACCAATGATGTTCAACACTCTCTTATTTGTGCAGGTCTGTTGGATGTATATGGATTTGAGTCATTTCCACAAAATAACCTGGAACAGCTCTGTATTAACTATGCAAATGAAAAGCTCCAGCAGCACTTTGTGGCACATTATCTCAAAGCACAGCAGGTACTCCAGCTTGACGATATGATATATCTTTAACACGGCATAACACCGACACTTCACCTAGAATTGTTGCATTATATTGTGGGTGTCTGCAAATAATAAAACATCTATAATTAACGACTGTGAGTTAGCAAAGTTTGTTGGGATTTAATTGGAGATGTGAAGTTTGAAACTATGGAAGTATTAAAATCAGATGTAGGAGTTCCAGTTATTCCAGGCATGGAATAATGTGTAAAGTTCAATGGTAATCTGATGTGTGCTTCTGTCCCTGTATTTGTACACCTTCCTAATCTCCCTTACACGAAACAATCTTTATAAAGACCTATGTTATGGTATCTTTCTGATATGTAAATTTTAAAATGAATGTTCAGTTGCCTATTAGGTGAAATTATTTATTCCTTAAACTTTTGATTGAATCTATTCAGGTAACTTTTGTGCAGTGATACAAATAGATATAATCCCATTAAACCCACAGATCAGGAGAGTAGCCAAGTAATGAGAGGCTGCCAATAACATTTACAATCTATTTTCACAAATGGCTCAGATCACTGAAAAATTTGCTTTTTTTAATATGTTTGAAGTTTATTCACTCCTGCTGTCCTATTCTTTAGGAGGAATACACCACGGAGGGTCTGGAATGGTCCTTTGTTAGTTACCAGGATAACCAGAGCTGTTTAGATCTGATTGAGGGAAATCCCATCAGCATCTTTTCCCTTTTAAATGAGGTTAGTTTTTTTTTATGTCTTTAACTTGTCTTAAAGAATAAAGAACAAAGAACAGGACAGCACAGGAACAGGCCCTTCTGCACTCCAAGCCTGCGCCGCTCATGCGCCCAACTAGACCATTCGTTTGTATTCCTCTATTTCCAGTCTGTTCATGTGGCTATCTAGATAAGTCTTAAATCATCCCAGCGTGTCCACCTCAATCACCTTGCTTGGCAGTGCATTCCAGGCCCTCACCACCCTCTGAGTAAAATACGCCCCCCTGACATCTGTGTTGAACCTTGCCCCCTTCACCTTGAACTTGTGACTCCTTGTGTTCTTCACCTCCGACCTGGGAAAAAGCTTCCCTCTGTTCACCCTATCTATGTCCTTCATAATTTTATACACCTCTATTAGGTCACCCCTCATCCTCCGTCTTTCCAGGGAGAACAACCCCAGTTTGCCCAATCTCCCCTCATAGCTTAGACCCTCCAGCAACATCCTGGCAAACCTTTTCTGTACTCCCTCCAAAGCCTCCACGTCCTTCTGGTCGTGCGGCAAGCAGAACTGGACACAGTATTCCAAATGTGGTCTAACCAACGTTCTATATAGCTGCAACATCATATGCCAACTTTTATACTCTGTGCCCTGTCCAATAAAGGCAAGCATGCCATATGCCTTCTTCACCACTCTCTCCACCTGTGCCTTCCACCTTTAGGGATCTGTGGACTTACACCCCCAGGTCCCTCTGTGTGTCTTGTAAGCATGCGCTGAGTAGAAAGCATAAATAGAAAGGTCACAAGTTGTTACTTGTTACATCATTGTTGATTGTATTGTCCCATTAGGGGATTTATTGTTAAAATAAAAATGGATTTACTTCTTGCCTTTAGTGAGGGAAGGGAGTGCAGAAGATTCAATGAACCAATTACCTTTCATTGTATAGCACACCTCCAAAGCCTTTGACAGGGAATGGCTCTGTGTAATGCTGAAATCAAAACTTATCAGAGCCTTCTCACTTTTCTTTCCCAATATCTCAAAACTTTGGAATTTCTTACCTGCTTTCAATACGCCTACAATCCTCATTCATTTATAATACAGTTGTGTGTCAAATTTAGCTGTCGAAAAGCTGGAGGTGTCCGAAAAATTGACATTTTTAGAATGTGCTATGCATCCGTTTTGAGTAAGTTTAACAAATAAAATTGCTTGCACATCGGCCTATTCGAGTGACTCTTAACTGCACGCGACCTGGCTTAACTTATACTGCCTGACCAGAAATGCGGCAAGACCTAACACTTGTTGGTTTTGAGACACTGTTGGTACAAACCTTATGCTCTTTGTTTTGTAGGGCTGAAGGGCCTGTTTCCTGTGCTGTGTTGTTGTTCTCTCCAATAGGTATCTTGTATTTTGCTTTTTTTTTATGTTTGAACTTCGGTGTCCTATTTAGTGCGTACCTGGCTCGGATAGCTCTCTCACCTAAGTTGGAAGTATAAATGTTCTAGTCTCACCCCTGGATTTGAGTGCATTATATAGGCTGACACACTTCAATACACTACTGAAACAGTGCTGCATTGTTAAGGATAGAATATTAAATTGATCTTCTATCTACCTATTCAGGTGGATCTAAAATGTTCGATGGAAATCCTCCAGAAACAGCATCATAACTAACATTTCTTCGCCAAATTAATTGCTAGAAAGGTCCAACTGGTCTATTCCAATGTTCATGCCCCACATAGGTCACTTCATCTAACCCTGTCTGCATAGCCTTCTCTCTTGTAAACGTATCTAGCTGCCTTTTAAAGACATCTATGCCATTCATCTCACCTATTCTATTTGGTAGCAAGTTCCACACTCCACATTTATCCGTCAAAAGACACCATTAAACTATTCACTAATCATTTATGAGTTCGGTGTGTGTAAACTGGCTGGCCTTTGCCTAACACTGTAAAATGTTATCCATTGGTTACAAATGCTTTGGGTGTCCTGAAGATATGAAAGACATCTTATAAGTGGAAGTTTGTATTTATTTATCTGTTGTTTCTGTTTATTCCTTTTCATTCTTTCTTTCTGCATTCATTTATTGGTTTCCCACAAGGCGAAGGTGAAGTTTGTACATTTTTGAAATTGGGAATGAGGTGTGTCAACATGCCTAAGTTATCAGTGCAATTGATAAAGGAAATTGAGGTGTTGTATTACTGGTTTGTTTTTTATTAGCTTTTCAGATAAGTATTTACTCCCACAGCCTGGCTATGATGAATGAGCAGAACTAGTATTTAATTATCTTTGTCAACTATTGTCAGGTAATATTTCTTATTTGAACAGAAAATGTCATCTTAAAAATTTAGCTTGACCAATTTCACTATCTGGTGTATGCCTGTGTCCAGATTTCCCAAAAGCCTCCTCCCACCGTCCTTTGTCTAAGCCTACCAATATAATCTGGTGTTCCTTTCTCCCTCATGCACTAATTTGGTGTTCTTTTCTCCCTCATGCACTTATCTGGCTTCCAATTAAACACATTAAATCTATTTGCCTCAAATACTCTTTGTAGTAACCTGATCCACATCATTGCCAGCATGTGTTGTTTTAAAATGTTTCTCCAATTTTTTTTTGTTGCATTGACTAGTGATTATATATTTATAAAATTTAATTTTGGAAAGCCCCATCTTTTACATCTTCTATATTAAACTGCTTCAGTCTGCTAGAGACCTTTATCATGTCAAGTATCAGAAAGACTGAAGCCATTATTTCCATTCTCCACTCCAGTCCCTAGCTGCCAACTCAATCCTTCTCCCTGGCAACCATCTGTGATGAAACCAGTCTGTTCACAACTTTGGTGTTAAATTTGGGATGAGCTACCAAGCACACGTCTGTGCTGTAACAAATAATGTCTATTTTGACATCTGTAACTTTGCACCTGCTGAAACATTAATTCATGCCTTTGTTATCTCTGTACTTGATCATTCCAACACATGCCTGGCTGGTCTCCCACATTCCATCCTCCAGAAATTTGAGATTATCAAAATATCTGCACCAAGTCTCATTGACCTACCACTCTTGTGCTCACTCCTGCACTTTGGTCAAGTAGCTTCCAGATTTTTAAACTCTCATCCTTATTTTCAAATTCCTCTGTGGCCTCCTATGTCTGTAATCTCCTTCAGCCCCCACAGCCCCTCAGATGTTTGCATTCATCTAGTTCAGGTCTCTTGAGCATCTCTGATTTTAATCCTTCGTGCACTGATAGCTGTGCCTTCAGTGGACTAGGCCCTATGCCTTGCTACCTTGCTTTCTTCAATTTTTAACACTCCGTAATATCTACCTTTTTGGCCAAGCTAACCAATATCGTTTTTCGTGGCTTGGTGTAGCATCACATTTTAATAATACTCCTGTGAAGTGGCTTGGGATGTTTCATTATGTCAGGCTGCTATATAAATACAGTTGTTTTGTCATCGTTACTGTCAGCCATTTCTTTTCCAGAGAAAGGAGCTTCTGCCTCTTTTGATGAGTGTATTATTTCCAATTTGGTATCATGCTTGTGACTCATTTCTGCACCTTTTCCAATTCAGTATCCTTTTTATAATATGAAGATCAGAACTGCTTAAAAATCTCTCAAATTCCTTTTAACTCCATTGTATGGCACCTCATACCAAGTGTGAGATGGCTGCTGCACCAAAGGTCCCAATGTTGATCATAGAATTTGAGTTGAGGATCATACTTCATCACTCTTATTTGGAACGTGAATTTGAATTTGGACAAACCAATAGTAGGCGACTTCATTTGTAGAATTTCATTTGAATCATTGGATTGTTTAAATTAAGCAATTTAGAATTAAGAATAGGCAACTGTATTCCAGCACCTCGTTTTTCCTTGATGCATTTTGACACACTTATCTAGGTGATGCTCGTTAATTATTTAAAATTGTGCTTTTTGTGAAATAAAACACATTTTCTCACACACTTTTTTCAAAAGTGAAATGGATTTTTATCCAATTTTGAATTTTTAAAAAGTTTTGTTTGATTTGATTTATTACTGCCACATGGATTAACCAACAGTGAAAAGTATTGTTTGAGTGCTATACAGACAAAACATACCGTTCATTGGAAACAAGAGAGTGCAGAATGTAGTGTAATAGTCATTGTTAGGGCGTAGAGAAAGATCAACTTAATACAAGGTAAGCTCATTCAAAAGTTATTCTAGTTCTTACAAATGTGGATGTTGTGAAACTTTATTTATTTAATAAATTGTAGAGATGAATTGGGTATATAGTTAGTATATGTTCTCCGATTCCTTTGAATTTATTTATGATCTCTTTTTTCCTGTAGGAGAGCCGCCTCAACCGACTTTCAGATGCAAACGAATTTAAAACTCGCCTTCAGGCAGCTTTGACAAATAATCACTGTCTGAGCTGGAATGTGTTTAGTAAGGTTCCTAATTTCATAGTGTCTCATTACGCCGGCAAGGTTAACTACCAGATTGAGGGAATGACGGAAAAGAACAAGGTAAGGAAAATTGAATATCCCCAAGACAGTCATTGCAAACTATGTTAATGCGGTAAGATCCCATTTACAGTATAGCAGTCCCTCATTATAGCATTGAAATGTCAGCCTGGAATATGTATTCAAAGTCACTCCTTGGGCCTCAAACCCATAGCTTTCTCACTTAAAGTAGTGCTTGGTGTGTGTTCGATGTTCACCTTGTCATGGCTATTTTCATTTTTTTGCTTTTGTTTTGTACATCCCCTAAAACAGAATTACATTGAGTTTTAAAACAAATGCAACACAAAGATTTGTGTAGTGTGATGGGAGTCAGGTATGATTTTCCCCGCTACATTGTGTTCTTCATCTCGGTCAATTCTATAGGAAAGCGATGAAGGTTAGAAATTTCCCCATTGTGGGGAGAAAATAGAGTTGTCTCCATCAGTATCCTTGAATCTGACCTGTATATGGTAAATGTGTAGTTTGAAGGGCAGGAGAGAGTAATTATTTGTATTCAGCAAATAATTTTGATTTTATTATATTCAGTAGAAGATGGCATCAAATAATGTTCTTTCTTAAAGATATACCTTGTCCAAAAATAAACATTAGTTTATTGGTAACTTGAAAGGTTATTTGGTGTTATGGTGCTGGTAAACCAGTAACTTATTCTCATGTATCTTTAATAGTTCTTTAAAGAAATTCTGATTTAATGTGCATTTCTTATTGTTCCCTTGTTGCTTAAAGTATTCAGTAAAGTTATTTGAGTATCACCCTGTTATGCTTACTAAAGCCACCTACTGGACATGCCCAGATAACACACCTCTGTGGAAATTACAATGTCTCAGAAAGACAATAAGACCCATTTCAGTCAACACCCAGATCCTGGAACCATCCAGAACTGCATTCCTGGTTTGAATGGGTTTTTTCAGAAACAAAGAAAAGGTCTCAAAACCATAGGGGGCTAGAAACAATAACCCAGGATCTGGTTCATTAAAGTAATGCCAATACCATGTTTTGAAGGGAGTTGCAAGCAGCCACATGATGAGACAGCCATATTTTTAGGCTGCCACCTTTCGTTCAAACAGACAGCCTGTAGAAAATACCATAGGAGACTGCAACAAAAGGTTGTTTTTTTTTGCCTTTAAAGAATTGCAGGCCATAGTTTTAAAAGAACCGCCTAGCCTGATTCCATCTGTAAGAAAATTTGACCTCCTGATATGAAAACCTCAAGTGTCAAGCTTTGTGACCTGCTGAACATTAATCTCATTGAGCGACTTCTGCAACGAATCATAGTCATAGAGGTTTACAGCATGGAACCAGGCCTTTCGGCCCTTCTTTTTTAAACCCCGAAGCTAGTCCCAATAGTCCATGTTTGGCCCATTATTCCCCTATACGCATATCATCCATGCAACTGTCTAAATGCATTTTAAAAGTTAAAATTGTAGCTGCCTCTACTATTACCTCTGGCAGATTGTTCCAGACAGTGTGTGCGAAAAAACTGCCCCTCTGGACCCTTTTGTATCTCTCCTCTCTCACCTTAAACCTATGCCCTCTAATTATCATCATAAGCACTGGAGTATTAGCAAGGATGGTCTAAAGGTTCTCAGTTATCGATGCTTAGTTTGGAAGAATTCACTTGAAGAATCTGCATGTCCTGACACATTACGAATGGCTGGCATGGAGATTCTACCAGCCACCCATGGCCAATGATTAATACTGAAAATATGGATTTAGTGCTTTTCGATTTATGGAGTACTGTTAAAGATTGTGCTGGGGCAGTTTTTTCACACAGAGGGTGGTGAGTGTCTGGAACAATCTGCCAGAAGTAGTAGTAGAGGCAGATAGAATTTTGTCTTTTAAAAAGCATTTAGACAGTAACATTTTGAAGGTGAACGTGCTAACTACAGGCAGAAATTTCTGGTCCCTGCCACCCAAAGTCAATGGATTTTTGGCCGCCTGTTTGGATTTTCTGTCCCACCCGTGCCGAATCCTGCCAAGACAGGAAAATCTTGGCCTGCAGTTGTAGCCCAACTCGCAGGCTAATTGAATCTGACTGGGTCTCCGAAAGAGCATCCCACCCAGGCCCACCCCCTCTCCACTAATCCTCTTACACTACACAACTTGGGACACTCGGGCAATTTAGCATGGCCAATCCACCTAACATAGCTCAGATATCTGACTTTAGTTATTTTAATGCATCTGAACTACAATTCAAGAATGGAAAGACCTCTTTTGTTATTAGTCCCACAGTTACTGTTCTTCTGCATTAGGATCCTGTCCCATCAGAGCTGGTGCAGTTGTTACAGAATTCTCAGGATGCTTTGCTGAAGGAGCTATTTCCTATTGAAAAGAAAGAACAGAATGATAATAAAGCTCAGAACAAAGCAGCTACTGTGGTCTCCAAATTTAAGGTCTGTTCTAACATTGCATTTCCATACCTGTTACATACAAAATGAGTCTTGTTCTGTCCTGCAATATTTCTCCACCTTTCCCTTCTTTAGGGGTCACTGGAAAGACTAATGTGTATATTGAACAACACTACACCTCACTACATCAGATGCATCAAACCTAACATGGACTGCAAACCACTTCTTTTCAAATCAGAGGAGGTACTGTCATAGAATAAGAAAAATTGCTCAAGTTGATGAGGTTATAAGCAATAAGTTAGTTTTCCCTATTCAAATTATGATGATAAAACTTGATTTAGATTGGTAATGTTAACACATCTTCTTTCAGAGGCTGTAAGATAGTGTTTTGGTTGAAAAATGTTCTAGTTAGCTTTACCTTTTTAGGTACATTATTTCGGTTAGTGCTAGCAGTTTAAACAATTGCTTTAGTTTACAGTTTCAAAATATCATTGTTAAATGGAGTTCTATTTTAGGAAGCTTCAGGTATTGTGTAATCACCTTCAGCAAAATGGTATTTGAGTGTAATGTTTAATTTCTGCAACTAAATTATTTCCCAACATTTTGAATCGATGCTTTGGTTGTATACAATTTTACTGCAGAAGCACTGTGCTTTTGTCTGCTAAAGCTAACCAGAAAGAAATTTATCTCAAAAGTCTGAGAGTACTTAAGCCTTTTTTCACAAAGTAATCTGTTTGCTTTAGATTCTCAGCCAACTAGAAGCTTGTGGTATAGTTGAAACAATCAACATCAGTGCAGCTGGATTCCCTATTAGGTATGTTAGACAATTACCATGTTGGCTTTTTCAAATGGTAAGAACTCATGACTCCTGTGTTATGTATTAATTACCTGAGTGGAATAAAGGAATTTGAGCTCATAGATCTTGACGTACGCCTAGAACTTAATGGAACATTATATATAATAGTTATGGCCTATTTGTTCCTTATAGACTATGAATAACTAATTGTGGAAAGCACACACTGAAGAAACTACAAATCAGTCAGAGAATACTGATTGGCTTGATGGATGGTTCCTTGGGGGAAGATGTCACAGGGTGAAATTTGCATTCCATTGCACTTGGGTTTAAAAACTGACTCTTTTGATTTGACTTATTATTGTCACATGTGTCATCATACAGTGAAAAGTATTGTTTCTTGCGTGCTACAAAATGTACTGTTCATAGAGAAGGAAACGAGAGAGTGCAGAATGTAGTGTTACAGTTATAGCTAGAGTGTTGAGAAAGACCAACTTAATGTGAGGTAGGTCCATTCAAAAGTCTGGCAGCAGCAGGGAAGAAGTTGTTCTTGAGCCGGTTGGTACATGACTTCAGACTTCTAGATTTTTTTCCCCCAAAGGAAGAAGGTGGAAGACAGTATGTCCGGGGTGCATGGCGTCCTTAATTATGCTGGCTGCTTGCTGAGGCAGTGGGAGGTGTAGACAGAGTCCATGGATAGGAGGCTGGTTTGTGTAATGGATTGGGCTACATTCACGACCTTTCATAGATCCTTGCTGTCTTGGGCAGAGCAGGAGCTCTGCTCTGCATTATAAATTATGCTTCATTTTTGTTCACATATAGCAACTAACAGTACTTTGCAATTTAGGGTCCCATACCAGCATTTCTTGGAGCGCTACGGACTTCTGAGAACATATTGGCAACTTGATTTAAAAACTGCAGCTAGCTTTAATGGATGCTCTCCTGCCAAAAAGAGGAAAAGTTAGTCATATTTATTCTGTTGGTAATTCTAAGAGAAACATTTATAACATAAACTTTGTGTAAAGTCAGTGAAATATTCATGGTTTTAGTACTGGATTGATAACCTTTTTTAGAGTAAAATAACTTCTTTAATATATTGGTTAAGTTTACTGTTGAATTTTTATAATTGATACTATATCAAATTCATCCTCTTAATTTTCTCTCCTTTTTCCTTTGTTTTTTTCTCTCTGTCTTTCTCCTTCCAGTTTCTGTCGATTTGAGTTCACCAATTCCTACATTTTCTGTCTGCTGCCTTCAGCTTGCTAATTGCCTCGACTTTGTTGTGGTATCTCTGCCTTCTTACGTCTGCCTGTACTGAAGATGCTGTTGCCATGGAAATGGATATCGTTTGCCTTTGCAGGTTCAGCATCAACAGATGGCAGTACTGAGGCTTTGCAGTTCACTGTGCAGGACATTCTCACTAATGTACTAGCTGGCCAAAATGTCACATCATCCTATAAGCCAGCAGAGAACAGGTCATGTAACTCATTGGTACATTGTGGCAAAACAAAAGTGTTCATGACTCATAGCATGGTAAGTTGCCTAAATTATCTTGAAAAATTCTCTTTCTGGTTATGGATTTGATTTTTCATTTAAGAAAAGGAGTAGGCCATTCAAACCTCCAAACCATTCAAAGCATGCAAAACAGCCACGATCTCAAACTCCATCCACCTGTGATGGTGTCATATGACTTAATATCCTTGGCTAGCAAAAGTCTATCAATCTCAACCTTAGAATGATTAACTGAGCTAGTATCTATTGGTTCTTTTGGAAGAGTATTACACACTTATACCATTCTTTGCATGGAGGATGTTTTCTAACCTCTTTTGTGAATGCCCTGGCTCTAATTTTGAGATGACATCCTCTTCATAGAATCATAGAATCTACAGTGCAGAAAGAGGCCATTTGGCCATCATGCCTGCACCGACAACAATCCTATCGAGGTCGCACCGGCTTTCCTCCAGGTCTTCCGGTTTCCTCCCACAGTCCAAAGATGTGCGGGTTAGGTTGATTGGTCACGATAAATTGTCCCTTGATGTTGGGAGGGTTTAGGAGGGCAAATATGTGGGGTTACAGGCACAGGACCTGGGTGGGATTGTTGTCAGTGCAGACACGAGGAGAATGTGCAAACTCCACACAGTCACCTGAGGCCTGAATTGAATCCGGGTCCCTGGCGCCGTGAGACAGCAGTGCTAACCACTGTACTATTGTGCTGCCCTGATGTCTAATGGGCTTGTCTAAGTCTATGTCTTATCTAAAACTTGCCCCCCAGCAGAAGAAGTTTGAAAATTTCTTGGAGAATCCAAAAATCATAAAATTTTAAAAATTACAAAGGTAATACATTAAGCATTGATACATTAAGCAAATGGGGTAAAACTGTGGCAGATGGATTTCAACATAGGTAAGTGTGAGACCATAAAATAGTAGATCAAGTATTTATTTTTAATAGTGTGAAGACATGCATAGTGGAGCCCCGAAAGAGAATTAGGAGTCAACGTTTCTCAGTCAAATGATCCCTTAGTTTTTTTTATTCCAGGAAGTGCAAGGCTAATTTATGTCATCTCTCTTTGCAATCTAACATAGAACATAACCATAGAACATAGAACCCTACAATGCAGAAACAGGCCCTTCGGCCCATCGAGTCTGCACTGACCACAATCCCACCCAGGCCCTATCCCCATATCCCTACACATTTAGCCACTAATCCTTCTAACCTACACCATAGAACCCCAGTACTCTTCTGCCCAATTTATGTTGCATTGTTCCTAAAGCCAATGTAACATTTCTAAGGTGCATAACCCAAACTGTATATAATACTCTAGATATGGCCTAAGAAGGGCTTTGTATAGTTGTAACAATACCTCTTGCCTTTCATATTCTAGCCCTCCAGCAATGTAGATTTGTGCTTTTGATGTTCGTTTATACCTGACCCCTAAATGTCTTCGGACCTTCATTATGGCTTTACACCATTTAAAATAAATACCAGTTTTACACCATTTTTAAAAAAATACTTGATCTCTATTGTATGGTATAACCTGGATGGTCTCATACTTAACTATGTTGGGATCCATCTGCCACGGTTTTGCCCCTTCACTTAAGTATCAATGTATTGTTAAAATTTTTAAATTTCATGGTTGCTTCATTCAAGAGATGTGGACTTCACTGGCTAGGCCAGCATTTATTGCCCATCCCTAATTCCCCTTGAGAAGATGGTGGTGAGCTGTCTTCTTGAGCCACTATAGTCCATGTGGTGTAGGTACACCCACAGTGCTGTCCGGAAAGGAATTCCAGGATTTTTACTCAGCGACACTGAAGGAATGGTTATATACTTCCAAATGAGGTTGGTGAGTGGTTTGGAGGGACACTTGCAGGTGGAGGTATTCCCATGCACCTGCTGTCCTTATCCTTCAAGCTGTGGGTTTGGAAGATGGTATCTAAGGTGCCTTGGTGAGTTTCTGCTGTGCTTCTTGTAGATGGTACATGCTGCTGCCACTGTGCATTTGTGGTGGAGGGGGTGAATGTTTATAGATGTGGTGCCAGTCAAGTGGGCTGCTTTGTCCTGGATGGTGTCAAGCTTTTTGAGTGTTGTTGGAGCTACATTCATCCAGACAAGTGAATAGTATTCCAACACACTCTTGTCTATTCTGCCACCAACTTTGTGTCATTGGCAAACTTGAGAATGTGGCTTTCTATTGTATGATTTAACTCATTACTAAGCATAATGAAATAGTTGGGGTGGCACAGTGATTAGCACTGCTGCCTCTCAGCGCAGGGGCCTGGTTTCGATTCCCAGCTTAGGTCACTGTCTGTGCAGAGTCTGCACAATCTCCCCATGTCTGTGTGGGTTTCCTCCAGGTGTTCTGGTTTCCTCCCACAGGCTGAAAGATGTGTTGGTCAGGTGCATTGGCCATGCTAAATTCACCCTCAGTGTACCTGAACAGGTGCCAGAGTGTGGCGACTGGAGGATTTTCGCAGTAACTTTATTGCAGTGTTAATGTAGGCCTACTTCTGACACTAATAATTAAATTTTAAACCATGCAGGTAAATGATTTGCCTTCAATTTCATGAGCTTTAATTTTTAGCTGATCATCTTTTATTTGAAACTTTATCCAACATCTTTAAGTCCATATAAACTACATTCATAGACATTCCTTTGCCTCCTACTTTTGAAGTGTAGTCATTCTTGCAAAGCAGATTATGAGAAGACGCAAATATTTTAAATGGTCAGTAAATGTTTAAACCCCTTTTAGCTTGAGTTGCTCGAAAGTGCAAGGAGTCAAACACTTTCCAAGAAAGCACTTTGTATTCAATGTAATTGGAGAAGATATCGTCGGAGAAAATTAGCAGGATTGAGGCGAGCAGCAACTATCATTCAAGCAGGTGAGTGTTACACTCTCTCAGGTCATTTTCTAAGGGATCTTTGTGTTGAAATGGAACACAATTCATTCCAGGGATTAGTGTTTGCCTCAAGCATTCCTACCACAGGTTTATCAGGAAATCTCCCTCGGCTTTGTCTAACAAGTTGCCTGAACTCAGCCTTGGAAGCATTGAATTATTGTGACTTTAGCTATTTTTCTCAGTTCCTCATTAACTTTTGGAATTTCCCAGTCAGCTTTAAATTAGGAAAATAACACAAGTGTTTTAGTGTCACAAAGAGCTGAATCGATGAACCCTTTGCATATGACTTTGGGCCGAAATTTGCAATCTAACTCCCAAGAGAATATCGGAATAGTTACAGGCCACTAAGCACCTCATCCCTGTTCCATTATTCAGTAGATCAGATATAACCTGTACTTCAACTCCATTTATCTGCCTTTGATTCAGACTCCTTGATTTCCCTTTATCTAATGAAAATAGGTCTATGTTGAAAATTTAAATTCAACCAGCAATCGCAACCTTTTTGGAGAGTAAGTTCCAGATTTCCATTACTGGTGATCGAGAGTAGATTGATGTGGTGATAATTAGTTGGGTTGGATTTGTTCTGTTTCTTGTGTACAAGACATACCTAGGCAATTTTCCACATTCCACAGATGCCAGGGTTGTAGCTATACTGGAGCAGCTTGGCCAGGGGCACGGCAAGTGTGTGTACTATTGCCAGAATCTTGTTGAGCCAATAGCCTTTGTAGTATTCAGTGCTTTCAACTTTTCTTGCTAACGTGTGGAATGACTTGAATTGGCTGAAGACTGACATATATGATGCTGGGATTCTCTGAAGGAGGCTAAGATGGATCATCCACTTGGCACTTCTGGCTGAAGATTGTAGTGAATATTTCAGTCTTGTCTTCTGCAATAATGCTGCTCCATAATTGGGGATGGTTAAATTTTGTGGACTTTCCTCCTTCAGTGAGTTGTTTAATTGTGCATCACCATTTGTGGCTACGTGTGGCAGGATTACAGAGCTTCGATGTGATCTGATGGTTATGGAATTGCTTAGCTCTGTCTATTAGTTGCTGGTTTTGCTGTTTGGCAGGCAAGTGGTCCTATGCTGTAGCTTCGCCAGGTTGACAGGACATTTTTAGATCCCGTGCCCTCTTGCACTCTTCATTGAACCAGGGTTGAACCCCTAGCTTGGTAGTAATAGTAGAGTGGATGATATGCCAGGCCATGAGGTTACAGGTTGTGGTCTAGTACAATTCTGCTGCTGCTCATGGCCACAGTGCCTCAAGGATTTCTACTATCTTTTCATTTCTTTAAAATTATGATCTTTGTTTTCAACCCAACAAAAGTGAATTTCCCTGCATTGAACTCAGTTTTCGCCACTCATTGAACCTGTCTTTTAACCCTTTGTAACCTCCTGATCACATCTACACAATTTACAGCATCCTCTAAACTGACGCTGTATTGAAACTTGGACATGCAACACGCTATTTCTTCATCCCGATGATAAATTGCAGTAACTTCACCATGCTCGTGTTAAATTGGCAAATCTGCAGTAACTCAGCTCTCTCCCTTCTTAACTCTGGAGTCATATTTACAGTTGCCGAATTCAAAGGCACAATTCTGAGCATGGAGCTGTGGTGAGTTATGACAGCCACATCTTCAATTTCCTTACCTATTTCTTTTTGACATGTTGGATTTGGAGATTTAACCATTTGAAGTCTGAAAGACTACTAAATTAATTCCATTGTGGTAGCTGTCACAACAGAGGGTTGTTAGTCCTGCAACAATTACTTGCATGTGATTCTAGCTTAAATAGTTTCAAAGAACAATTTATAACTTATACTGCTGATCTAGAATGCAATTGTCGGGAGAGAAACAGTTAACATTGCAGATTTCATCAGAATTCAGGCCCACAGATGCTGCAATATCTGCTGAGTATTTCCAGCATTTATTTCAGATTTCCAACATCTTCAGTGTTTTATTTTTTGTAAGTTTAAATATGTATTGAATAAATTGTTAAAAGCAAAATACTGAGAATGCTGGAATTGGAAACAAAAACAGAAAATTCTGGAAAATCTCAGCAGGTCTGACAGCCTCTGGGAAGAGAGAATAGAGCCTACGTTTTGAGTTTATAGCTCTGATGAAAGGTCACCCAGACTCAACATTGGCTCCATTCACTCTCCACAGATGCTGTCAGACCTGCTGAGATTTTGAATTAAGTGTTGCTGTCATACAGCTGTTCTCCAGTGCTTATATTAAAAGAGAAGCAAGAAAAATATATTAAGTAACTCAATCTGGTTCCTAAGCTATCAGTTCCAGCTGTTCAGACCAAAAAACCATGTGCACAACTGCCCATATTAGATGCTTGATGTGTTTGTTTCCCTTGCCTCCCCTGTCCCAACTCAAGATTAATTTTTGTTCTCCCCCTGCCTGACCTGCCACTCCTGGCTTCCAGCTTCAGACTCACTTCAGCTACCCTCACCACCTAACCCAGCTCCACCATCACTAACTCAGTTCAAAATTTTGACAGTTGGTTCTGCATATCACAGACCTAATGACGAACATCAAGATACATAAGTTCTGGCCAACTTATGAACAAGCTGACTGGCTGGAAATATGTCACGCATAAGGTATGAAGTTCCTGTAACACG
Organism: Carcharhinus amblyrhynchos; assembly: GCF_965287045.1. NCBI lineage: Eukaryota > Metazoa > Chordata > Chondrichthyes > Carcharhiniformes > Carcharhinidae > Carcharhinus > Carcharhinus amblyrhynchos. Next base: position 26,982,624 of record NC_137346.1, read on the forward strand.
GGACGTGATAGACTCCCAAAATAATTTTCTAAGTGACTCTTGCCAAATGAAACACTTGCTCTTCATTTTTAATTTGCTGGAAAGTTGGTAGTAGCAGCTATTAATCATTCTGCAAATGTTCCTTGTCCAGCCAAGTCTGCTACCTCCCGCGTATATGCTCACATATGCACAAATGGGCGGCACGGTAGCACAGTGGTTAACACTGCTGCTTCACAGCTCCAGGGTCCTGGGTTTGATTCCTGGCTTGGGTCACTGTCAGTGTGGAGTTTGCACATTCTTCTCGAGTCTGTGTGGATTTCCTCCCACAGTCCAAAGATGTGTGGGTTAGGTTGATTGGCCATGCTAAGAAATTGCCCCTTCGTGTCGAGGGATACATAGGTTAGAGGGATTAGTGGGCATAACGTGTAGGGATATGGGAGTAGGGCCTGGGTGGGATTGTGTTCGGTGCAGACTTGATGGGCCGAAGGGCCTTTTTCAGCACTGAAGGGTTCTATGATTCTACTTCAGTTTCCAACTGAATACAGGCAAACTTATTTTGTACTAAATTATGTAAGACAAAAGGCCTATCAGTTGGTTTAACGTTTTATATTGGTGTAGGTTGTAGCAATTCATTGCCTGTTAAAACCAGTGCATTCTTGCAAGTTTACAGTTAATTTATTTGTTTCTCTGCAGCTATTAGGTCATGGCTGATCAGACGATGGATTAAAAAGCTCCATCATTCTGCCATGGTGCTGCAACGAGCATGGAAAACCTGGAAAGTAAGTTGCAACTTTGAAATTAAAAATGCTGCTGTATCTAGCTTAACTGAACACTGGAATGCAGTTCATAATTAATCTTTTAAGTTACTGAAACTGCTTTTCTGAAGAGCTAAATTTTATCAAATTTTAAAATTTACATACACACGTCTTGATCCCAAAGTGGATATTGCATCAGCAGCACATTGACACAGTGGTTAGCACCGCTGCCTCACAGCGCCAGGGACCAGGGTTCGATTCCCTGTTTGGATCATGTTCTCCCTGTGTCTGCATAGGTTTCCTCTGGGTGATCTGGTTTCTTCCCACTCTCCAAAGATGTGTGTTAGGTGGATTGGCCATGCTAAATTGCCCTTAGTATCAGGGGCTTAGCTAGGGTTATGGGGATAGGGTGTGTGTTGGTTTGTGGTCAGCGTAGTCTCAATGGGCCAAGTGGCCTCCTCCCATTTTTCGTTGTATCAGTGTAAATTCCAGTATATTGGAGTTTGAGTTTCTTTGAGTAATCAGCTGCAAAATAAAAATCCTGGCATTTATTCAGCATGAATTGCTGCAATGTAAGGTTCTGAATCCATATATTTCTTTCATGTGTACTGAATGGTGGAAAGAAAAATAAAATTAACTTTTATTTTAAATAACCTTTTTATTATATTGTTGAGCTGTCCCATGGATCTTTCACATTAATCAAGTATTTTGCTGTGTAGTCACTTGTTCAGGGAAAAGAAGCATGTGATTTATCTCATACACAAATGTAATTAAGGAACAGTTAATCTATATTTTGGTTGTAACGGTTGATTGTGGAACGTTGGCCAGGATGCCTTGAGAACTTCCAGTTCCCTTTTCCTACATAAGAATGGGTCAACTACAAAACAAAATCCTTTAGTTGTAAAGTGATTTGTGACATGCTAACTTTATTTGTTATATAAATGCAATATTATTCTTTCCTTTCTCCTTTAATGGAGCCATTGCACCTTTTTTGCATGTACTGGATACTTTTTAAATGCCTCTTTGAAAAGACAGCATCTTTAACAGTAGTGCAGTGCAGCGTTAGCTTATGTTATGTATTCAGGTCCTGGAATGGGACAAACTCACAACCTTTCTGACTCCGAATTATCAAATGAGCTAAGCAGGCACATAAACTCAGCTATTCAACTAATCTTTTTTTAATATCTTTAGATTAAAATGGAAGCCTTGGCAGCAGAAGAATTGGATGAAAGCACAGATTTTAAAGAAATGGAATTGGTTGCACATTCTCCTGTTTGCTCTCCATTATATGATTCATCAAATAAGCTTTCCCAAGGTATTCCATTTCAAAGTCTAAAGTTGTCCTGCTGGCCCCTGGGTCTAATCCTGTCGTCTTTTTGTGTTACTGGAATGACTCCATCTGTATCTGGAACACTTAAGGCCTTTACTCGACGGGCTGCCTTGAAGGTGAAATGGAAAAGTAACCATAAGGTGGAACGTAATCAGTCGGATCAGGGTATAGCTTCGATCAGAGCTTTACCTCAGGTAAGGAAATTTTTTTGGTGTACATTTAATGGTATTTATATTCACATTAGGAATCGCCATTTCCTAAATGATGCCACATTTAAGAGTAATATGCTAGATGGTAATACTTTAATGCATGCAACTTAATTTTATATTTACTTTTTTTCCAGGTACAAGTAAAGTTCCATTGCAGACGATCGCCATTGCTTTTTGCTGACATTTATCCAGAACACCCAAAATGCGCAACTATTGGCTTTAACCAGATTTTATTGGAAAAGATGTAAAGTTAACCATGCTCCTGTCATTCTTTATATATAAACACATTACTACAAGCCTCTTGTGTGAACTTCTCTGATGCTAGTAGAAACCAGAGCTAGAAATGTCAATTAAACCTTTATCGGATTAATCCTTGATCTACGTTACTGATGGATTGTGAAGAGGTTTGGATACAATGAAATTGTATTGCAAGAACATAGATTTGGTATTTGCACTAACATTTCTTAAAAGTCTGAGCTTTATTGTTCAACAAGATGATATTTTGAAGAAAACAAAACCTGAATGGTGCACTACTGCAATTGATTCCAGAATGTCAACATGAGGTTGGAGGCTTTTACCCATGTATACGGCCTTTTACTGCACACTACACTTTCTAATATCAATCCAAATTATCATAGTTCATTGCTATTCCATTATACATGTATAAATCCATGTTACACAAATAAGTGCCTTATCTCAGGACAGTTGATTTGAACAAAATCCTGCAATTAATGTGTATTCATAGGAACACTTAAGAATTCTTTTTGTATTTTTTTTAATTCTAGGATGTCTTGAAGTTGAAGAAACTTAAAATAGTTTCTTATTTTTCTCTAATTGTGAGACACATTTTGAACCTGTCTGTTAGCTCGGGAAACTTTTTGACAGTTTTGCTTAGCTATTTGTTTTTTTTTGCCGCTTTTACTAACAGAATTAAATAACATAACTGTTCTGTTCAGTTAGGAACATGATTAGAACTATGACATTCTTTGGGACCACACCAAGGAAAACAATTTTTCTGACTTCTCAATGTTGAGAAGTTCAGATTACTTTCTTGCACATATTGATACTCTTGGGTATTGTGTGAAGACCTGGCTATCTTGTCTTGATAAATCCCTAGAGATATAGGACACTCACATTGTATAACACACTAAATTATTTCTGTATTAGTCTTTCCAGATAGCTATGAGATAAGAATTTTGGACAAAAACATAGGCTGTACAGCACTGCCACATTCTGCCATCAATATGGCTGTGCAGTCCCTATTTAAGCACGGTATATGAATGGAGGTCTGTGTCAACAGAAAAACAGATTGAGCACTATTAACTTCCAGTCAATCTATCAAGCCAAATGGAATGAAGTAGCAACCTGCTTCCTTTCAGAGAGTTGAACAAGTATTTGGGATCAATTCTGTCACTTCCCCATGTCAGACCAAGTTAAGAGTATTAGGTTCTGCATCCTCCAATTTGCTGCTAAGCTTTGTATCACTTGAGTTGCTACATGTACAATCCTTTGTTGAAACTACAACCAGGGACTAATTGACTTGTCATCTCAATTCATCACGACACTATATTCAACTGTCATTCTTGAAATTACTAATATATGTGCAAAGTCTTGATAGTATGATGAGGGCTGCAAAAGTTATAACTGGACAATAAAATTGCACTACGTATTAACCTTAAGGATTATTTTAAATTTAAAAAATGGTTAGTTTTAAATATAATTTGCCAAATTGGTATTTTTCATTTAAAAAATATCCATGTTGTTGAACTGTTACTGATGGAAGGTAACTACAGGATAATGGAAACTTTTATATTCCTGTCAGTCCATGACAATGGGGCTGTAGTGGTATTATAAAACACCCCTATGGTATAAATCTTTGGGTGCTGGCTCATATTAGAATGCTTTGTACTTTTATTTCTTGTATAGTACAATGCAGGCAGGAATTTCTTAATTTCTCTTCTGTAATTCAAATCAAGTGGCTGTTAATAAACAAAACATGATGAAATTTGCTTCTTTCAAAATCATATGACTGATAAATGATTTAAATATTTATATGGTTATATATTGTACAAAATGAACTGTATGTATAAATGAGAAACTGATTTATGCATTATTAAACACGTACCCCTAAACATTTTGGCATTCATAGTTTTAAATAGGTTAAAGGAAGACTTTATGGTATGATGCTTATCTCTTCACGTATTTCTTGTGGATTCTTGATCTAACTTTTCACAATTGTGATTTCTGCCCATTCAATTGCATACAGCTTTAAAGCCAGGAAGTTTGCTGCCCAGTCTGACTTTGCAAAAAAACTGCTGCCAGGCCAATTTCTTAGGCTTTATCATCTTCAGTGGCTTCATTAATGGGGATGATTGTTGATGCTATTCAGTTCCATTCACAACTTCCCATAAAAGAAGCCGTCTGTTCCCAGGTAGCAAAAGCTAAACAACACTGAGGCTTGGGTTGGTTAAGTGATAAGTTACATTAAAAGCACACTGTCTAGGCCATTTCCACCAAGAGAGAATCAAACTATCCCTCAATCGTCAATGTACTATTATTGCTGAATTCCTCTGCTAATGTTTTGGGGTTACCATTGTAGTTACAAGGTCAGAGCAAAGGCTGGGAATTATCTGGTGCATAACTCACCTGACTTCTAAAGGCTGTCCATGTCTACAAAGCACAAGTCAGAAGTGTAATTGAATCTTCCCCACATATCTATGTGTGTTGCTTTATCACCCAGGATAAAGAAGCCCACTTGATTGCACAATGGCCAAAGGCAAGATGGATAAAAGCAGCTTCTCTGACAGTACCTCCCAAACCAGTGATCTCTACCAATTAGAACAAGGCCAGCAAGCACATCCTACAAATTCCCAAATCACCCACCGTTCTAAGTTGGAAACGTATTGCTGTTCCTTCAGTTAACACCATTAAAATCCTGGCGGTCCCTTCGTAACAGCAATATGGATTCGTACAATATGGATTGCAACTCACCACCACCTCTAAGCAGTAAATGCCAGGCTTGTTAGGCACATCTCACAAATAAAAGAAACAAATCAATCTGTTTTTGTCTTTTGGTGCTAATTAAAATTGGCAAGAGATTGAGGCACTTCTATTTCTTTAGTGGTTTTGTATCCCATTAGAATCTATGCTTCAACTTATTCCTTAATGACACCCAGGCTTCTAAACAAGCTGCCACTAGTAACTTATCTTGCATCCAAAATCTCAAGCATATTCCCCTATATAATAATACAGTAAATATTTAAAGGCATGAACTGATCTGTTATACCCACATGGAATTTGTCGTGGCCAAGTCGTGCTCAACTAATGAGTTTAAGGAAAACAGTGTATAAACCAAAGGAATTATGTATTTTAATACTTTCAAGTTATGACAAATAAAGTTACAAAAATTTAAGATGAAGTATTTAAATTTACATCTTTAAGGGGACAGGTAATGATAACTTGATTTTTTTGAGTGGGGAGACTGGTGACAGACAACATTTCAGAGTACTTTTCCAATTATAATTGTACTGAACCAAGAGAAATGAAGCTCTGACATCAGATGAGAGAGAAAATGTTAATCAGGTGAAATACAGAAGATTAGAGCAGACATTGGTTGTTCAAGTGGCCAGTACCTGAAAATAAGTATTACAATTAGAAAAAACCAAAATAGAGTGAAGCAACAGATCTTTAAGAATGTAGGTACAAGAGATTGATAAATTGAATCATCTCTTATTTGGTCATGGTATACAAGGCAAGACAATGAATTTATTTCTAGCTATTGGTTAGATTTAGCAATGTTATTTTTTGTTATAATTTTACTGCAACAGTTTATAAACCAAACTTTGGAAAACAAAATTTCAAAGTCTTTGGCATCACAGCACATCAGTAAGTTGCTGAGTACCCAAGCTCTTTTACTTTTTGTTTAAATCAAGCAGAAAAGTTAAAACCAGCGATCCATTTTACAAAATAATTACAAAAATTAATTGGCTCAAGGATTAAACAGTTTATATACTAGGAGGCAAAAATGTCATTTTCTTGCTCTGGGGGTTCAACTATTTGTAAACACTGATCTGCGAATTCCACAAAAATTGGTTCCAGCATGACTGTCTTCATGATGCTTTCTTTATCCTCTGCCTTGTCTACTGTTAATAGCAACTGTTTAAGGTGAGGGTTGCAAAGTAGATTCTTCAACTCCTTGGATTCTGCTATGGGAACAAATGAAATGAACTGACATCATAATATCAAATTCAACACTGAAAACTTTAATGCCTTAAGCCCATTACCTTCCACCCACCTTGGACCTACTCCCAAATTCTAGGGAACATGGTCAGCAGTTAGTATCTGTATTTCAGAGGCACTTGCCCTGGTTCCATGAGGGGGAAAACATCAATACTGGTAGGGACTAAATTAAAAAGCAGAACCACAAAGCTAATCTCTGGATAACTACCTGAGCCATGAACAAATTGGCACAGGACAAATAAGTGGGTCAAAGATTGGTATGGGAGAAATGGGTTTGATTCATTGGTACCAGTACTGGGGAAAGTGGTAGCTGTACTGATGGGATGGTTTTCACCTGAACCATGCTGGATCAGATGTTTTGGCAGTAGACGGTTTTTAAAGCAAATGGAGTGGAGGGGATCAAGACAGATAGATGGTAAAAATGGACATGGCAATAGTACAGGATCATGGCATAGGTAATGTGGCAGGAAGGGAAAGCATAAACTTAAAAGTACACTAGCAAATCAGGCCAGAGTTTGCAAAAATAATAAAAGACAGAGCTACAGGCTCTGCATCTGTATGACTATATTGTTCATAACAAAACAGATGAACTATTAGCTCAAGTAGAAATAAATATGTATAACCCGATTGCCATTACAGAGACACGGCTGCAAGCTGACCAAGGTTGGCAGCTGAATGTTCAAGTGTATTTGACATTTCAGAAGGGCAGGAAACCTAGAAAAAGTGATGGGATAGCTCTTTATCAAGGCATGAGTCCAACTGTTTTTTGTTCTGCATACCCAACAGTCTCAGTTTCTCTAGCGGGACCCGATCAGATTCTTCTTCATCATCATCAAAGATATCATCTGTGGAGTGGTGGCCTGTTAACAATTTAAAAAAGTTTTCAACACAATTTATTGTAAACAAACCACTGGTTCTGTCAAAGTAAAACTCATTATTGATCTTTTAAAGGCACCCAATAAGAACATAAGAACATAAGAACATAAGAACATAAGAACATAAGAACATAAGAACATAAGAACATAGGAGCAGGAGTAGGCCATCTGGCCCTTCGAGCCTGCCCCGCCATTCAATAAGATCATGGCTGATCTGTCGTGGCTCAGTTCCACTTTCCCGCCCTCTCCCCATAACCCTTAATCCCCTCTCTTATCAAAAACCCATCAACCCGCTTCTTAAAAATATTTAGCGAGGCAGCCTCCACCACTTCAACGGGCAGAGAATTCCAGAGATTCACCACCCTTTGAGTGAAGAAGTTCCTCCTCAACTCCGTTCTGAACCGCCCCCCCTTTATCTTGAGGCTGTGCCCCCTAGTCCTACTGTCTTTTTTGAGCGGGAAGAGTCTTTCCACCTCTATCCTATCCATCCCATTCATCATCTTATACGTCTCAATGAGATCTCCCCTCATTCTTCTAAACTCTAACGAGTACAAGCCTAGTTTATTCAGCCTCTCCTCATAGCTCAACCCCCTCAACTCCGGTATCAGCCTAGTAAACCTCCTCTGCACTCCCTCCAAGGCCAAAATATCCTTGCGCAGGTGCGGCGCCCAAAACTGCACACAGTACTCCAGCTGCGGCCTCACCAATGCCCTATACAGCTGCAGCAAGACCTCCCTACTTTTATATTCAATCCCCCTCGCTATGAAGGCCAGCATCCCATTCGCCTTCCTGACCACCTGCTGCACCTGCAGGCTGGGTTTTTGCGACTCATGCACAAGGACCCCGAGGTCCCTCTGCACCGTCGCCTGCTGCAGTTTTTCGCCCCGTAAGTAATAGTCCTTCCTACCATTCTTCCTACCAAAGTGGACCACCTCACACTTGCCAACATTAAATTCCATTTGCCATTTCCTGGCCCATTCGCCCAGCCTATCTAGATCCTTCTGCAGACTCTCCACACCCTCCACACAATTTGCCTTTCCCCCAATCTTGGTGTCATCAGCAAATTTCGACACCCTACACTCGGTTCCCTCCTCCAGATCATCTATATAAATGGTAAATAGCTGAGGCCCCAGCACCGACCCCTGGGGCACCCCACTAGTCACCATCCGCCAATCCGAATAGCACCCATTGACCCCCACTCTCTGCCTCCTATTTGACAACCAATCCTCTATCCACGCTAACACCCTACCCCCAACTCCATGTCCTCTGACCTTCTGCAGTAACCTCTTGTGAGGTACCTTATCAAACGCCTTCTGAAAATCCAGAAAGACCACATCCACCGGCTCTCCTCTATCCACCGCCCTAGACACATCCTCATAGAACTCCAGTAAATTTGTCAGACACGACTTCCCTTTAATGAAACCGTGTTGCGTCTGCCCTATCAAGCAATTCCCTTCAAGATGCCTCGCAATTTCCTCCTTAATGACGGATTCTAACATTTTACCTACCACAGACGTTAAACTAACCGGCCTGTAATTCCCCGCCTTTTGCCTGGCACCCTTCTTAAACAACGGCGTAACATTAGCCGTTTTCCAATCCTCCGGCACTTCCCCGGAATCCAGCGACGTCTGGAAAATAACCACCAAGGCATCCACTATCACCTCCGCCATTTCTTTCAGAACCCTCGGATGCATTCCATCCGGTCCTGGGGACTTGTCCACAATCAGCCCCTCCAGTCTGTCGCGCACCACCTCTCTAGTAACAGTAATGTCATTAAGACCCTCCAGTCCTACCACCTTTCCATCGCTAACACCCGGCAAATTATTCACGTCCTCCTCCGTGAAGACAGAAACAAAAAAGTTATTCAAGACCTTAGCCATATCCCCATCCCCTACCACTAGGTCCCCTTTCTCATCCGCTAAGGGACCAACGTTCACCCTAGCCAGCCTCTTCCTTTTTATATATTTATAAAAACTCTTGCTATCCTTTTTTATATTAAGCGCTAGCCCAGCTTCATAGCTTCTTCTACCCTCCTTTATCAACTTTTTTGTCAATCTTTGTTGACATTTAAACCTTTCCCAATCCTCTTCTCGCCCACTGCTCTTAGCTACTCTAAATTCCTCCGCTTTTAATTTAACACTTTCCTTCACCTCCTTCGTTATCCACGGCTTATTACCTCTCTTCCTACTGTCCTTTTTAACCATCGGAATAAATTTCTGCTGAGCACCAAGAAAGATCTCCTTAAAGATCCTCCACTGCTCCTCAGCAGACCTACCTTCCAACGCGCTCCCCCAGTCCACATTCGCCAATTCTTCTCTCATCCTACCATACTCCCCTCTATTCAAACAAAGGACACGTGTCCGGGAACCCACTTTCTCCTCCTCCATCTGCAACAGAAACTCCACCATACAATGATCACTCTCTCCAAGAGGATCCTTCACCTCAAGGTCCCTAATTCTACCCGCCTCATTACATAGCACCAGATCCAAGATAGCTCGCTCCCTCGTCGGCTCCAACACACACTGTTCCAGGAAACTATCCCGGCAGCATTCCAAGAACTCCTCCTCGAGCCCACCTCGTCCAACATGGGTCGACCAATCAATATGCAGATTGAAATCCCCCATAACTACTGCCGTCCCATTCCTGCACGCCGCACTTATTTGCGCGTTAACAGCCCGCCCCACCTCCAGATCATTATTCGGGGGCCTATAGACGACACCCACCAGCGTCTTCCTCCCTTTGCTGTTCCTAATCTCCACCCACAACGATTCCACTTTCTGCTCTTTGGCTCCGATATCATCCCTTGCTACCACCTTGATGCTGTCCTTAATCAGCAGAGCTACGCCACCCCCTCTTTCCTCCTGCCTATCCTTCCTAAACACTTGATAGCCCTGTACATTCATCTCCCAGTCCCTGTCACCTTGCAGCCACGTCTCTGTAATGGCCACCAGATCGTATCCATTTGTGTCGATCTGCGCCACCAGCTCATCCACTTTATTCCGAATGCTTCGTGCATTCAGATAAAGCGCTTTCATCCCAGCCTTCACCTGGACCCTATTTGCCGTAATGCCACCACTTGGGACATCCTCAGCCTCTTCCCTTACCTGTACCCTATCCTTAACTGTAGACCTCCTAACATCACCTACCCTCGCACCCTCCCCCCCCCTAATTAGTTTAAAGCCCTGTCTACAGTCCTCTTTACTCGATTCGCCAGCACTCTGGTCCCAGCACGATTCAGACCAACCCCATCCCGCCCGAACAAGTCCCACCTACCCCAATACTGGTGCCAATGCCCCATAAATTCGATCCCATTCCTCCCACACCAATCTCTGAGCCACCCATTCACTTCCTTTATCCTGTCAACCCTACGCCCGTCTGCACTCGGTTCAGGCAGTAGCCCAGAGAAGACCACCTTGTCGGTTCTACTTTTTAATTCCATTCCCAGCTTCTCATACTCCCTCCCCAGATCCTCAGTCCGCACTTTGCCTACGTCGCTGGCACCCACATGTACCACCACAACTGGGTTCTCACCCTCCCACTCCAGATTCCTCTGCAGCCCAGCTGCGACATCCTGTACCCGAGCACCAGGCAGACAACACACCCTTCTGTGCACTTTGTCATTGTGACAAAGGACAGTGTCAATACCCTTCACCCCACTATCTCCAATCACTACTACGTTCCTTTTCCCCTTCTCTTTGCCTATGTCCTGCTGCATCACTGTACCGTGTGCAGTTTGCTCACCAACCTCACCTGCCTCGTCCTCTTCCAGACTGGAAGCAAGAACCTCAAACCTGTTATGCAGATTAAGAGGCTGAGGCCCCCGCTCCTCACCCCACTTCCTCCTCCCAGCAGCCCCCTTTTGTTCCTGACCCTTAGATTTAGACAGTCTAGGGGGGGTGGATGTCACTTGCACCCCATTGACAATGACACCCTCTCTCCCCCTGATGAGCCTCAGTGTCTGTAGCTCAGAGGCCAGCTCATCCACCTTGAGCTGGAGCTCCTCCAGCAACCTGCACTTACTGCAGACATGGTCTCTGGGAAGGACCCTGGGGTCCACCAGTTCCCACATCATACAGGAACCGCACATCACATGCCCCTCCATTATTCAATATAATTTGTTTTGGGAAAAAATGTTTTCCTTGTTTTTTGCTGTAGTAGTTTTGAAAAAAAATTTTTTTTTTCCTTGTTCTTTCCACCTGGCCTTTTTACCTTCAAGCCCTTTTTGATATTAAGCCCTAATAGCTCACTCTGCTTCCCTCTCACTCCGCTGCCCGCTCCGACGCTGCCCGCTATCTACACCAGGCCTCCTTTTAAACTTGGCACTGATTTAAAGCTGATGGGCCACAACTGCCTGATAATCACTCCCTCACAATTCTTAAAGCAGTAAATACAATAAGTAAATGCTTTAAACAGTTCTACAAAGAACAAAGTGCTTTAAACTTATTTTAAACAGGTTTTTAACAGGTAAAGTCTTAGCTTTCTCTCTGATGCTCCTTCCTCGTCTGCTCCAGCAAACAATGTAAGGCTTCACCGTGTGGACACTTGATAATTAAAGCTGATGGGCCACAACTGCCTGATAATCACTCCCTCACAATTAAGTGATTAGTATCTCTATAGAAATAGATTTAAAACTTCAGATGCTCAAAATCAAACTCAAAACATAGGAAATACTGCAAAGCACTCCACATTAAATGAGAACTGGATGCATGTGTACAGTACATGAGTTGAAACTTTAATCCATTCCTTCACATGCTTCCCATGTTAATTTGTATCCCTCCCTCTCCTGACCACTCAGTGGTACTTCTGCATTTCCATCCAGCCCTGTTCTCGATTTTATACTTAGCAGCAGAGCATTGCATAGTTTGGGAGCCGAGCAAAAAAAAAAGTACATTCCAGTATCAGAATAATGAAAGCTGAAGAGGTTATATTTGCACTAGCTGATAACAAAAGTAATGTTATGCATTGGCTGCATTTTGTAAGTGCCATACATTTGCATTCGCTTGATGTGACTACAGTAAAACTCATTCATCGGAACCCATGTTTGTGCCCACACAAAACTGGGAGTCCAAAACAGTTTGCAAGCTTTTTGTAGCGTCTGAACTCAAAGACAACGATAGCCCTGTAGATAATTCTCCTTGAGCAATCGTAGTAAACGTTATACCTTACCGTTGCCATTTTGCTGTATTTCCTTCAAAGGTGGATAATGTTCTGAAATTGTTGAAACGGAATCAGTCTCCTGTGGTTTACAATCATCTAGTAAAACACAGCAATGATTGTAGTTATTTTACAGAAAGTTCACACAAAGAAGTTTACAAAAAAATCAGTGAAGTACACAGACTGGTCAGAAACTACAAGATTCCATACTACACAACTATAGCTTTAATTTAGACAGTGGAAATGCCAAGCTTTCATTCTCACTAGTGCAGGTGGGAAATTGGGTGGTATATCCAAAGGCAGATTTTAATTTGGCCTTGCAATTCACTGCCCATGGAAATTGCAAGCCCTACCTCACAAATGAAGGGAGATATGATACCTGTTTAAGATCAGAACAAAGTGAGACAAAGAATGTCAAAAGATTAAAGGATGAAAGGTGAAAGAAAGCTTTCCATCCACTACCTTGTTTTAAAATACAGGCAACGGGTAACAGTTACCCTGGCACCTGCATTTCTGAAATTCCAAGCTCAACCTGTAGACCTCCAATCCAAAAGTTATTGCACATCATTCCTCCAACAAAGGAAAATTAATTTTGAGCGTTACAATCTACTCTTAAAACACAACATGGGTTTAAAGTTTCCTTTTGGAAATCTGGATACTTCTCTACAACCAATCAAGTAATTTCAGCCAGAGTGAAACAAGCAGAACTGTTATTCATGTTCAACAATTTTAACGCGCCACTAAAAACTATCCGTACCTTGGTGTTTCTTGTAACATCCTACTGAGCAACTGAAAATAAACAAAACCAGAATTATAATTAAGTTAACCAAATACTTAAAATGTTACTAACAGTATCATCAATGTACACTTTAAAAATTTAGCTAATGGGTACATTTCCAGTGCACTGTTCTTCATTTTAAAAAATGAGACAAGACACAAGGCTTGCATGGTAACCTTTTGATTGAGCAGCCACATAACTTAGCAGGAACATTCGATACCACCTGACGGGGTCTCAAAATTCAAGGGTATGGGATTAAAGGGACAGTGACAGTCACCATTTTCAGAAGGGGGGGGGTAGGCGAACAGAGGGGGAAAGGGAGGAAGGACTGGAAGATGAGATGCTGTTCCTCCAGTTTGCGTTGAGTTTCACTAAAACACTGCAGCAAGCCAAGGGCATGGGAGCAGGATCATGTGTTAAAATGACAAGCAACCAGAAGGTCAGCGTCCTGATTGCACACAGACAGAAGGTGCTCAGCAAAGCGGTCACTGGTCTATGCTTGGTTTCTCCAATATAGAGGAGACCACATTGGGAGTAGCAAATGCAATACACTAAATTGAAAGAGGTGCAAGTGAAACGTGCCTTAATCTGGAATGAATGTTTTGGACCTTGGATGGTAAGCATGGAAGAGATAAAGAGAGAAGTGTTACACCTTCTGTGATTACATGAGAAGATGCCATGAACGATGGGAGAAGTGTTGAGTGTAGTGGAGGAGTGGACTCGGTTATCCCGGAGGGAACGGTCTCTGTGTAATGCTGACAGAGGCATTGATGGGAAGATTGTTTTGTGGTGGCATCACGCTGGAATGGCAAAAACAGCAGAGGATTATGCTTTGCATGCAGAGGCTGGTGGGGTGAAATGTGAGATCAAGGGGGACTCTAACCTTGCTCTGAGAGGGAGGGGTGAGGACCATGACGTGGGAGGTGGACTGCACGCTGTTGAAGGCCCTGTCAACAACCGTAGATGGGAATCCACGGTTGAGGAAAAAGGAGCACATATGAGAAGCACCACTTTGGAAAGTGGCATCATCAGAACGAATGCAATGGAGGCTGAGAGAAAGGGGTGGAGTCCTTACAGGACGTAGGGTGTGAAAAGCTGTAGTCCAGTTAGCTATAGGAGTCAGTGGGCTTGCAATGGATATTGGTAGATAGTCTATTGCCAGAAATGGAAACAGAAAGGACAAGAAAGGGAAAGGAAGCGTTTGAGATGGACCAGGTGGAGGCAATGGAGGAATGGAAACTGGATACAAAGTTGATGAACTTTAATAGATCTGGACAACAGTATGAGGTGGCACGAAAATAGTCATCGACACATCAGTGACCTGGGTCTCCTCCCACAAAGATAGCTGAGGGGTGACTAGATAGAGGTGTAGAAAATTATGAGAGGCAGGGATAGAGTGGACAGGATAATATTGTTTCCCTTGGTGGAGAATTCTAGAACCAGGGGACATAGATTCAAGATAAGTGGCAGTAGGTGTAGAGGGGATGTGAGGAAGAAATTTTTTTATGGAAAGGGTGGTGGGTGTCAAGAATTCACTGCTTGAATTGGTGGTGGAGGCCAAGACCCAAAACTCTTCTGCACCTTAGGTGCTGTAAGCTATAGGCCAGGTGCAGGAAGGTAGAATTAGAACAAGCACCTGAGTGTCCTCAGACTGACAGGGGCAAGATAGACCAAATGGGCACCAGCGGCTCATACTAAAGGCCCACATTCGATCAATACATGTTGATTACTTGGACTTGGGTATGCAGTGCATAAAGTCAGATCATACAAAACGCATATGGGGTGGCACAGCAGTTAATGCTGCTGCTTCAGTGCCAGGGATCCAGGTTCAATTCCCAGCTTGGATCACTTTTTGTGTGGAGCTTGCATATTCTCCCTGTGTCTGCATGTCCAGGTGCTCAGGTCTCAGATGTGCTGGTTAGCTACAGTGGCCACACTAAGTTCTCCCTCGGTGTACCCAAACAGGCAAAGTATGGCAACTAGGGGATTTTCACAGCAGCTTCATTGCAGCGTTAATGTAAAACTTACTTGTGACAATAATGAATTTCAATTTAATTATTCAACAGGGAGGAGAATAGCAACAGACTTCAGCAGGTCATAAAGAGCCATGCGAGTGAACCAGGACAAACTTTATAAGTATAGAAGGTTCAATTAACCATAGACACCACAGATGGAGGGTCATTAGCAACACGTACCAAAGGATCTTCACAAAAAAGGTGCATAATTTATAATGATTTGTCTGAAAGGGTGCTGGGAACAGACTCATTAGAAACTTTCCAAAGGGGAGTGATGAATATTTACTCCAGCTGCAGAATGTGCTCCGAGTAACTGGACTCAACCCAGCGCTGGGCTCAGAGTGAGCCACTGACTGAGACCTAGGTCAGTAACTCAGCTATTTTAACCGGGAGGGTCTCACCGCGGAGCCAGGCCCCGGCCAGAGCAGCCCCACTCCTCCTCCCGTGGCCGGGCAGCCACGGCCCAGGCCAGGCGGGCGGGCGGGTTGGAAGCGGGGCCTGGTTACCAGGCCTGAGCTCCCGGCTCTGTGAACAGCGGGGGAGCCGCGAGCCTGAGCTGGACCGGTGCGGCCGCGGACTCGCGTTGTAACCGACTGGGGCCGGGTTGTACTCACTAGCGCAGCTCACAGCGCGGACACCGGTATTTAGGAGGCTGCTCCCCACACACGCGGCAGATCTTCATCCTGTCTGAGAGCGGCTCCTGGACCAGAGACTCAGACTGGGCCCGCCCATAGTTCCGCCCTATCACTCCCGGCTCCGCCCATAATCCCCGTCCCTTATATCGCGGTCCCGCCCATAGCCCCACCCTGTCCCTCTCTCCCCGCCCATTTCCCCGCCCCTCACCTCCCTGTCCCGCCCATAGCTCCGCCCTATCACTCCAGGCCCCCGCCCATATCCCCGCCCCATCACTCCCGGCCCCGCCCATAACCTCGCCCCACGCCTCCCGGCTCCGCCCATATCCGTCCTTTATATCGCGGTCCCGCCCATAGCCCCACCCTGTCCCTCTCTCCCCGATGTGGATGTGCCGGCGTTGGACTGGCGTAAACACAGTGAAAAGTCTGACAACACCAGGTTTTAGTCCAACCTATTTATTTGATAATATACTCACAAACTTTCAGGGTTAGCCCCTTCGTCAGGTGAATGGAGAGTTCTGGCCTCAGACAGAGCATATAAAGCACAGACAGTTTAGAGATTACTGATTAAAATGCGAATCCTTACACCTAACCTGCTGTTCAAGACCTGAAGTGGCTGACAATGTGAGTGGAAGGAGCACTGATCACAGTTTAAAGAGATGTGTATTGTCTCCAGACAGTACAGTAAGTGAGGTTTTGCAAACCCAGGCAAGTCACGGGGGTTACAGATAGTGTGACATGAACCCAAAATCCCTGTTGAGACCGTCCTCATGTGTGCGGAACTTGGCTATCAGTCTCTGTTCAGCGACTCTGCGCTGTCGTGTGTCGTGAAGGCCGCCTTGGAGAATGCTTACCCGTGGATAGAGGATTGGTTGTCAAATAGGAGGCAGAGAGTGGGGGTCAATGGGTGCTATTCGGATTGGCGGTTGGTGACTAGTGGGGTGCCCCAGGGGTCGGTGCTGGGGCCTCAGCTATTTACCATTTATATAGATGATCTGGAGGAGGGAACCGAGTGTAGGGTGTCGAAATTTGCTGATGACACCAAGATTGGGGGAAAGGCAAATTGTGCGGAGGGTGTGGAGAGTCTGCAGAAGGATCTAGATAGGCTGGGCGAATGGGCCAGGAAATGGCAAATGGAATTTAATGTTGGCAAGTGTGAGGTGGTCCACTTTGGTAGGAAGAATTATTACTTACGGGGCGAAAAACTGCAGCAGGCGACGGTGCAGAGGGACCTCGGGGTCCTTGTGCATGAGTCGCAAAAACCCAGCCTGCAGGTGCAGCAGGTGGTCAGGAAGGCGAATGGGATGCTGGCCTTCATAGCGAGGGGGATTGAATATAAAAGTAGGGAGGTCTTGCTGCAGCTGTATAGGGCATTGGTGAGGCCGCAGCTGGAGTACTGTGTGCAGTTTTGGGCGCCGCACCTGCGCAAGGATATTTTGGCCTTGGAGGGAGTGCAGAGGAGGTTTACTAGGCTGATACCGGAGTTGAGGGGGTTGAGCTATGAGGAGAGGCTGAATAAACTAGGCTTGTACTCGTTAGAGTTTAGAAGAATGAGGGGAGATCTCATTGAGACGTATAAGATGATGAATGGGATGGATAGGATAGAGGTGGAAAGACTCTTCCCGCTCAAAAAAGACAGTAGGACTAGGGGGCACAGCCTCAAGATAAAGGGGGGGCGGTTCAGAACGGAGTTGAGGAGGAACTTCTTCACTCAAAGGGTGGTGAATCTCTGGAATTCTCTGCCCGTTGAAGTGGTGGAGGCTGCCTCGCTAAATATTTTTAAGAAGCGGGTTGATGGGTTTTTGATAAGAGAGGGGATTAAGGGTTATGGGGAGAGGGCGGGAAAGTGGAACTGAGCCACGACAGATCAGCCATGATCTTATTGAATGGCGGGGCAGGCTCGAAGGGCCAGATGGCCTACTCCTGCTCCTACTTCTTATGTTCTTATGTTCTTATGAAGGTCAGAGGCTGAATGCCCGTGACCACTGAAGTGTTCGCCAACAGGAAGGGAACAGTCTTGCCTGGTGACTGACGAGCGATGTTCATTCATCCGTTGTCGTAGCGTCTGCATGGTCTCCCCAATGTACCATGCTTCGGGACATCCTTTCTTGCAACGTATCAGGTAGACAATGTTGGCCGAGTTGCAAGAGTATTTACCATGTACCTGGTGGATGGTATTCTCACGTGTGATGATGGTATCCATGTCGATGATCCGGCATGTCTTGCAGAGATTGCTGTGGCAGGGTTGTGTGGTATTGTGGTCACTGTTCTCCTGAAGGCTGGGTAGTTTGCTGCGAACAATGGTCTGTTTGAGGTTGTGTGGTTGTCTGAAAGCAAGAAGTGGGGGTGTGGGGATAGCCCTGGCGAGATGTTCGTCTTTATCAATGATATGTTGAAGACTCCGGAGAAGATGTCGTAGCTTCTCCGCTCCGGGGAAGTACTGGACGACGAAGGGTACTCTGTCCACTGTGTCCCGTGTTTGCCTTCTGAGGAGATCGGTGCGGTTTTTCGCTGTGGCGCATCAGAACTGCCGATCTATGAGTCGAGCAACATATCCTGTTCTTATGAGGGCATCTTTCGGGGTCTGGAGGTGTCTGTCACGATCCTCCTCATCTGAGCAAATCCTGTGTATACGGAGGGTTTGTCCATAGGGAATGGCTTCTTGAACATGTTTAGGGTGGAAACTGGAGAAGTGGAGCATTGTGAGATTGTCTGTGGGCTTGCGGTACAGTGAGGTGCTCAGGTGACCGTCCTTAATGGAGATGCGTGTGTCCAAGAATGCAACTGATTCTGGGGAATAGTCCATGGTGAGTCTGATGGTGGGGTGGAATTTGTTGATATCATCATATAGTTGTTTCAGTGATTGTTCACCATGAGGCCAAAGGAAGAAAATGTCATCGATGTATCTAGTGTATAGCATCGGTTGAAGATTCTGTGCAGTGAAGAAGTCTTGTTCCCCGCCCCTCACCTCCCTGTCCCGCCCATAGCCCCGCCCTATCACTCCAGGCCCCGCCCATATCCCTGCCCTATCTCTCCCGGCCCCGCCCATAACCTCGCCCCACGCCTCCTGGCTCCGCCCATATCCGTCCTTTATATCGCAGTCCCGCCCATAGCCCCACCCTATCCCTCTCTCCCCGCCCATTTCCCCGCCCCTCATCTCCCAGTTCCCCCATAGCTCCGCCCTATCCCTCCAGGCCCCACCCATATCCTCACCCCACATCTCCCAGCCCCGCCCACAGCCCCCCCCGCACTCCCCCTATATTTCCCGGCCCCGCCCATATCCCCACCCCATATCTCCAGGCTCCGCCCATAGCCCCGCCCCATCTCTCCTTGCCCCCTCCCCCGGCCCCGCCAATAACCGTTCCCGGGGCTGATACTGAATACCACCCAATTCTCATAACTCCGCCCCCTACTCCCCATAGCACCGCCTCCCCATAGCCCCACTCTCCTTACCCCGTTCCCCTTTCCCCTCACTCCCCTTTCCCCTCCACTCCCCTTTCCCCTCCACTCCCCTTTCCCCTCCACTCCCCTTTCCCCTCCACTCCCCTATTCTACATGCAGAGTGGTTGTGAGACCCACCACCCTCACTGATCACCCGAGGCCCTGCCCACAATAGGCCCTGGCTCAAGACCCTGCCCAAGGTCCCACCCATGGTAGGTCCTGCCCCTTGGCACCATCACCTTAGCACCATCTGATGCCCAGTGGACATGGGCACTTTTCCCCTTGGGCAGTGCCAAGGTGCACAGGCTGGCACTGTCAGAGTGCCCAAACCGAGGGGGCACCACACCGCAGCTGCCTGACCCCCACGATTGCCACCCCCTTCACTCCGACAAGGTCTCCCACTAGTTCCCCACAAGTGGGGAGCTACTCTAAATACTCCTGGCGGGGTGAGCGATGCTATTGGGCTCGGAGAATTCTGTGCCAGGCTTATAGTGACATTTAAATAAGATTAAAAATAGATTTAAACCACTTTCCTCTCTTCCCGCCAGTTTTTAGCACCTGCTTTCTGGCTGTGGAAGATGCTCATGTGTCGGGAATGCATGCACGAATCCTGCAAAATGGCCAACATGCACATCTCCCAACCCAATGCGTCAAAAAACGTCTGCATTGGGATGGGAGAATCACGCCCATTGTTTCTTGAGCACTATACAGACAAAGCATACTGCACATAGGAAACTAAAGGAGACTAAAGTGCAGAATATAGTGTTATAGTAATAGCCAGGGTGTAGAGAAAGATCATATGAGGTAGGTACATTCAAAAGTCTGAAGGGAGCAGGGAAGAAGTTTTTCTTTAGTCAGTTGTGTGACCTCAGACCTTTGTATCTTTTTCCTGATGGAAGAAGGTGGAAGAGTGTTTGTCCTGGGTGGGTGGGGTCCTTAATTTTTTTTTCAGAAACAAAAAGTACAAAGGAAACTTAAGACACGTCAAATCAAAATGTGATTGTCGGGGTCTATAAGGCACCTCAACCCCTGCGGTGCCCAACAGGCACGGAAGACCTCGACTGTGCCCGTGGACACCGCGTGCTCCCTCTCCAGGGACACCTGGCCGCGAACGTAGCCGCGGTAGAGGGACAGGCAGTCGGGACGGAAGGCCCCATCGATCGCCCGCTGTCTGGACCTGCTGATGGCGCGTCTCGCCAGGCCCAGGAGCAGGTTCACGAGGAGATCGGCATCCCGACCCTCCCCTCTCCGCACCGGGTGTCCGTAGATCAGGAGCGTGGGACTGAAATGCAAACAGAACATCAATAAAAGGTTCTTCAGAAAATCAAAAAGGGAGCGCAATCTATAACACAAAACGTAGACGTGGTCCATGGACTCCTCGAGGCCACAGAGAGAGCAGTCTCGGGAGTCCGTGAACCAGTGAGTGTCCTTAATTATGCTGGCTGCTTTTCTGAGGCAGCGGGAAGTGTAGACAGAGTCAATGGGTGTGAGGCTGGTTTGCATGATGGACTGGGCTTCATTCATGATCTTTGTAGTTTCTTGTGGTCTTGGACAGCAATGTCAAGCTGTGATACAAACAGAAAGGATACTTTCTATGGTGCATCTGTATAAGTTGATAAGAGTTGTAGTGGACATGCCAAACTTCCTTAGTCTCTTGAGAAAGTAACGGCATTGGTGGGCATTCTTAACTTTAGCATCAGCATTAACAAATTAACGATGCAAGAAAGATTACAGTGATAGTAGGTAACAAGGAAGTAGAGAAATACCAAGAAACCCAAGTAAATATGTCCCAAAACACTAACCCGTCTTTGCTTTAGCATTGAACACTTTCTTCCAGCCTCACTGTCTAGTGCATTAACTCTAATCCAAGGCCATTCTCATTAACATGAAAACATAGTATGTTTTTTTTAATCTTAACCATTGAATTTTGCCAATAAAACGTGTTCCCATTAAGCAAATGACATTTTGAGCACAATATTTAATGATAACATCTTTATCTCACTCTTTATGCTTTATCTATAAACTGTTTTGGAGTGGGCGTAACATTTATAACTCTTTAACAATGTTTGAGAAGTTGCTATTTGATTTAACTAATTGCCAAATATTTTAGTTGCCAAATGTCTATAATAACTGAGAATACTTAAATCCCTCTTATGTAATCTTTGTTCCAAAGCATGAACACATTGATTCGATCTTTCAAGTGTTTTTTTATGATAAAAGCCGCTGCATTAAATATGCCATGTCATCTTTGAACCTTTAATCAAATATCCATAAAGAGGGGAGAATTTTAAAATGTAGGTCAGTGGAAGTCATTGAAAAACAAATAGTTTTATGATGGTTGTCCTTAGTAACATCGTGTTATCATGTTGCCTTTGATGAGTAATTTCCTGAAAGCTAATGGCATCATGTGGCTTTATCTAAAGATGAAAAATGTTTTACAGATGTGACCTAGTTCTAAATTAGTATGCAAATTTTGTTTTGCTGATCTGCCTTCACTGTATTTAAGTTGCAATGGCTGATTTTTGATCAAGGTGCTGTCTGCATACAGAACGCTGTATGTGTTTGGGCTGCATATTTATACAAGAAGTTTTGCTTTTTTCTTTCCAGTAAAATTGTGATGCGTACTCAACATTTAAGTAAACATAAAAGCTACAAAAGACATAAATGCCTAACTTTCACCTGTTATTGGAAATGATATAATGTTGTGTAAGTTGTGCATCCTAGTTATTAATGTAATGTTCAGATTTTGATTCAGTAAGGTGATTTTCAAGCTACTGAACCTTGAAGGGGGCCTGAAGCAGCTCTCTTTTTTTTCACAGACAATCAGAGTTATTTGCCTCCCATAAGTATGATTAATTTTAATGAATAATCTTTTAAAATAAAATATCTCCTTTAGAAAACTTTGGAACATGGGAGTTGTTTGACCATGATGTATACTTTAATGTCAATGAGGAATTTTTAAGATGAAAGTTATGGCCCTTTACACCAAGACACCATTTGATTAAGTTTGGTTTGAAGAAACCCTAGTCAAACCGGAGATAGTGGAAACTGGGGGAAGTTGGAGTCATACCTGGCACAAAGGAAGATGATTGCAGTTGTTAGAGGTCAATCATCTCAGTACCAGGACATCACTGCATGAGTTCTTTAAGAACATAATAAGAAATAGGAGCAGGAGTAGGCCATCCAGCCCTTCGAGCCTGCCCCGCCATTCAATAAGATCATGGCTGATCTGTCGCTGCTCAGTTCCACTTTCCCGCTTTCTCCCCATAACCCTTAATCCCCTCTCTTATCAAAAACCCATCAACCCGCGTCTTAAAAATATTTAGCGAGGCAGCCTCCACCACTTCAACGGGCAGAGAATTCCAGAGATTCACCACCCTTTGAGTGAAGAAGTTCCTCCTCAACTCCGTTCTAAACCGCCCCCCTTTTATCTTGAGGCTGTGCCCCCTAGTCCTACTGTCTTTTTTGAGCGGGAAGAGTCTCTCCACCTCTATCCTATCCATCCCATTCATCATCTTATAAGTCTCAATGAGATCTCCCCTCATTCTTCTAAACTCTAACGAGTACAAGCCCAGTTTATTCAGCCTCTCCTCATAGCTCAACCTCCTCAACTCCGGTATCAGCCTAGTAAACCTCCTCTGCACTCCCTCCAAGGCCAAAATATCTTTGCGCAGGTGCGGTGCCCAAAACTGCACACAGTACTCCAGCTGCGGCCTCACCAATGCCCTATACAGCTGCAGCAAGACCTCCCTACTTTTATATTCAATCCCCCTCGCTATGAAGGCCAGCATCCCATTCGCCTTCCTGACCACCTGCTGCACCTGCAAGCTGGGTTTTTGCGACTCATGCACAAGGACCCCGAGGTCCCTCTGCACCGTCGCCTGCTGCAGTTTTTCGCCACGTAAGTAATAGTCCTTCCTACCATTCTTCCTACCAAAGTGGACCACCTCACACTTGCCAACATTAAATTCCATTTGCCATTTCCTGGCCCATTCGCCCAGCCTATCTAGATCCTTCTGCAGACTCTCCACACCCTCCGCACAATTTGCCGTTCCCCCTATCTTGGTGTCATCAGCAAATTTCGACACCCTACACTCGGTTCCCTCCTCCAGATCATCTATATAAATGGTAAAAAGCTGAGGCCCCAGCACCGACCCCTGGGGCACTCCACTAGTCACCATCCGTCAATCCGAATAGCACCCGTTGACCCCCACTCTCTGCCTCCTATTTGACAACCAATCCTCTATCCACGCTAACACCCTACCCCCAACTCCATGTCCCTCGACCTTCTGCAATAACCTCTTGTGAGGTACTTTGTCAATGTCCTAGGCTCAGTCGTCTTCAGCTGCTTCATCAATGGCTTTCCTTCTGTCATAAGGTCAAAAATGAGGACGTTCACCGATGATTGCACAATATTCAGCATTACCTGCGACTTTTCAGATACTGAAGCAGCCCATGTCCAAATGCAACAAGACCTGGACAATATCCAGGTTTGAGCTGACAAATGGCAAGTAAAATTCATGCTGCACAAGTGCTAGGCAATAACCATCTTCAACAAGAGATAATTTAACCGTCACCTCTTGACATTCAAGGGCATTACCATTGCTGACTCACCTGTTATCAACATCCTAGGGGTTACCATTGACCAGAAACAGAACTGGGCTAGCCATATAAATGCTGTGACTGCAGGAGCAGCTCAGAGGCTAGAAATCCTGCAGTGGATAACTCACCCACAGACTCTTGAAAGCTTGTCCACAATTGGCAAGGTACAAGTCAGGAGTGTAATGGAATACTCTCCATTTGCCTGGATAGGTGCAGCTCCTTCAATATTCAAGAAGCTTGACACCATCCAGGACAAAGCAGCCTTGCTTAATTGCCATCTCATCCACAAACATCCATTCCCTCCACTGCCGATGCTCAGGAGCAGCAGTGTGTACTTTTTACAAATGCACTCCAGCAACTCACAAAGGCTTCTTAGATGGCAGCTTCCAAACCCATGACCACCACTGTCTGGAAGACCATGGGCAGAAAATGCATGGGAACCCATTAGCTGGAGGTTCTCACTCAAGCCACACACCATCCTGACTTGGAAACATATCACGGTTCCTTCACTGTTGCTGGGTCAGAATCCTGGAACTCCCTCCCTATTAATACTGTGGCTGTATCTCCACCACATGGATTGCAGTGGTTCAAGAAGGCAGTTCAGGACCACCTTCTTAATGGCAACTACAGATTGACAAATAAATGCTGACCTAGCCAGTGATGCCCACAGCTCAAAATGAATAAAACAAAATTCAGCTGTCAGTTTGCTACTTGTCACCATGTTAATCTCTAATTTCACCCACTGACCAAACATTTACTGAAATGTTCAAAAAGGACTTTTTAAAGACAGGAAAAGACAGTGATGTCAGGAAAATAAGAGTTTTAAGTTCTTTCTCTTGTAATTATCACTGTCATATTCTCAAATACTATAAACAAGCATGTGGGAGTGTGACTGCTTTAATTGAATCAGAGACAGAAAGACTACAAGAGTTAAGTAACAATGAGAAGGGTGTGAAGACAGTTGGTTTGATATGGTGATGAACTGAGGAACCAGGAGAAATTGAATAAAAATTTACATAAGGCAACAAAAGATGTGGCTTGAAGTTGGCCGTTGTATTTCAAAGGGGAACATATACAAATTGGAAACTTGTAAATAGATGATGCAAAGATAGTGTACATTTACTTTAAAAATATAACATCCATTAAGTTAAAATGGGGAATTGATCAATTCTAAGAAAAGGGAACTTTTGAAGGATTATAGGAAAGAATAGATTTAATAAATGAAGACTGTTTGTGAGTGGCAGGTGATGAGATCTTAAAGAAGACACAGTTGTAACTGACTAGATTTGAAAGATATATTGTGGATAAGGCCTATACCTGGAGAACCAGTTTGCTGTCACCCTCAGAGACCAAAATTTAAAATCCCTTGATTGGGTTGGAATTGGTGAATTTAAAGACAAGCAGTTTGTGTGGAGTTTGTACATTCTCTCCATGTGGTTTCCTTTGGGTGCTCCGGTTTCCTCCCACAGTCCAAAGACGTGCTGGTTCGGTTGATTAGCCATACTAAATCGCCCCTTAGTGTCAGGGGGGATTAGAAGGGTAAAGAAGTGGGGATATGGGAATAGAGTTTGAGAGGGATTGTCATTGGTGCAGGCTCAATGGGCCAAATGGCCTCCTTCCGCACTGTCAGGAATCATTGAAGAGTGAGGAGAATACGGAACTCAGGAGTGGTATTGTGAGATACCACTCACAAGTGGGAGACTACAAAATGGCTTTGGCAATTGCTGAGACTTTTCTGGGAGTAGCATATATAACTGTAGGTGGTTTACAAATGACGAATAAAGGTCAGTTAACTGATTTGGTACATAATTAGAATTATCTGCAGGGGTAAGGAAATCAAACATAATTGAAGGAATAGCACACCCTTTGAAGTTGGAAGAAATACCTTACAGATCCAATTCCACAAAGAATGAGGCACTTGAATCAACTAAGATTCAGCTACAAATGAAAAAAAATTGAATTTGAAGAAGAAGGAAAACAAAGGGGAAGAGACGATAGAGACAGAGATAAAGAGAGAGAGGGAAGAATCTAAGCATTTTAGAGAGAACAGTCAGAAAGGCAGAAGAAAAGGCAAGAGACCGAGACAAAAGAAGACAGGAAAGGGAACTGGAACAGGTTAAGTTGGAAAAGAAGAAAAAGAAAAGAAGAGAGACAAATAATTCCAGCTTAAAAGGACAATAATTAAAGGAGAAGTACCAGGAGGTGGAGAAGAATTTATTTCTTGATCAGAACCCAGTGGAGAGATGTTTAAATTTGCACAAGCTCTTCTAAAGGAAGGAGATGCGGAAATATTCTTTATCTCATTTGATAAGCTAGCTAAACAGGTAAAATGGCCAAATGAAATCTGGACATTGCTCCTACAGAGTAAATTGGTAGGTTGAACTCATGAGGTATATGCATCACTGTCAGAAGGAGTATCTGGGAATATAATACTGTAAGAAAGGCTGTTCTGAGTGCATGTAAGTGGTGCTGGAGGTGTATAGATAGTGATTCTGAAATGTAAGAAAACAGCCTGGACAGACTTATATTGAGTTTGATAGAATGAAACAAAGTAATTTTCACTGGTGGATAACGGCAGTAAAAATAGAGGTAACTAATAGAGGAGTAGACCAGAACTGTAGCACTCAAATTAATTTATTACATACACAAATTTGGCAAATTAATTCACATTACTACAGTGATTTGAAAAATGAGTATAATAACCAGAACGAGTTTTGGAATGCACAGTGAAAATCTATATGGTTCTCAAGATTGGTATCATCAAGAACCAATTGATCTTTAACTAATAGAACATAATAGTTGATATAGAAACAGAGGTTTAGTAACAACAAGCTGCTGGTGCCCTGAATTACGGCATAACAGAAAAGAGAAAACAGCCAGACAAGTTAATTTAACCGAATGGTTATCAAATATTGGGTAAAGACGGCAAAATCTTCATCATGGATAATTCAGCTATGCCTAGTGCATTTCGGTTGCAAAGTGCAAACTGCTTTGTACAAGAGACTAGTACTGCCATATACCAATCATGAAAGTATAATCACGTACCAGTCACTCACACTATAACCATATATCAATCACTAAAAGTATAACCATGTACCAATCACCGAAAGTATAACTGTGTACCAATAACTCACACTATAACCATATACCAATTACTCAACTAAAAAAAATCTGGAATTCAGAATCTGCTGATGACGATGAAACCATTGTCGATTGTCAGAAAATCCCATCTGGTTCACTAATGTCCTTTAGGGAATGGAAATCTGCTGTCCCTATCTGGTCTGGCATACATATGACTCCAGACCCATAGCAGTGTGGTTGACTCTCAACTGCCCACCAAGGGTAACTAGGGATGGGCTATAAATGCTGACTAGCAGCGACACCCATGTCCCACGAATGAATAAAAGAAAACTCACACTTTAACCATTTACCAATACACCAATCACTGGCTGTATAATTTTCAGATACAATCCTTTACCCATGCATACTCTCATGTCAGATGTTCCTGGAGAAGTTTTGACCATTGAGAAATGTCCTTCACTTCGGGTAGATTGCAGGCAGGATAAACTAGAAGTGAAGTTATAGGGTGGAATTTTGCAAGAAAAATTCTACCAGCTAGCATGCAAATGGGATAGCTGTCAGATCTCTGTGGTTATAGCCATCCTCAATGAACCTACCTACCTCCCACCCCCCCCCAAAGCTAGTGTGGAGGCTCATGGCCAATCACGAGCCCCACACCACCTGAAAATATTGCCTTGCCACCTTCCTGCCACCCAGACGATTCACTCCCTCCCCACCACTGATCACAACCAGAGCGATAGTGGACCTCCCCTTCTGCCCTTCATAAATCACAGGCAGAGGGGCAACAGGCACCCCCAACCGATCACAAGCAGAATGGCAGTGGGACCCCCTTCCTCCCCTGATCACAGGCAGAGTGGCAGCCCCCTTCCTCCCTCTCCACCAACCACACTGCAGAGTGCACCACAGCCCTTCTCCCTCCCCACTCAGCCAGGCTCCACTCCTTGAAGGCCCCACCTCTGTAGACATTGCCCACCCTAGGCCCCATCCCACATAGACCCCGCTAGCTTCACATCTCACCCCGGCACTGCCTGGTGGGCAGTGCCTATGTTTCTGGTGGGCATTGTCAAAGTGCCAGGCTGGCATGGCCAGGGTGGCATTGCCCAAGGAGCAACCCTTTGCTCTCGGCCTCCCCGAGGGCCTCAATGGCCTCCAGTTCAACCAGCAAGGGCAATGTGACTATTCCCCATTCATGGGAAGCAGGTGCTTTCCTCGCTGGAGAGAACCTCCCCCCGTGAATCTGCAAAGACAAGTGAACCTTTTACAATTGGCCACTTTTACAATTGGCCAGACTCGCTAAGGACTGGTAAATCAATACTTACATAAATTTAAACACTTTTTTCAGCTTCTCGCCGGAAATCTGGTCCCGGTAAGATTGCGAGAGCTGAGAAAGCGGGCAAGGATCCTGATTTCTTGGCTCTTGCGCTATTTTACTGGCTTGCTCCACCCATCAATGGGGCCACAGTGTGGGTATATACGTAAACAGACTGAACAGAAAATGCTGTGGGGGTGGCGGGATCGGGGGGGGGGGGGGTCACATCTGCGCAACAATAAAGGCAAAAAACTGCAGATGCTGGAATCTGAAACAGAAACAGAAAATGCTGGGTAATCTCAGCAGGTCTGATAACGTCTACGGAAAGAGGACAGAGCTAACATTTCGAGACTGGATGATTCTTCGTCAGAGCTGTAAAAGGGGGACTGTTTTAAGATTTGGGGATTTGGATTATTTAGCTGAGCTAATCTGTGAATTCTTTGTTTATTGGAACCAGGTTAACTTCTGTTCGTAAACTCTCTGCTGTCAATAGAAACCAGCCATAATAGATACAATAGTAAAAGTACTGTGGACGCTGGATATCTGAAATAAAACAGTAATATCTACCTGTGAAGAGAGGAGTTAAAGTTTGAGGTTGATGATATTCCAGTCATATTGAGTATATGTCGCTGTCCACTGGTGCTGAAATGTAACCAGTGACCCCCCCCAGGTTGCTTCCAATGCGTTTTTTTAACGTTTATTTATTAACGTCACTAACGAGTAGGCTTACATTAACACTGCAATGAAGTTACTGTGAAAATCATCTAGTCGCCATACTCTGGCACCTGATCAGGTACACTGAGAGAGAATTTAGCATGGCCAATGACCTAACCAGCATGTCTTTCAGACTATGGAAGGAAACCAGAGCACCCAGAGGAAACCCACGCAGACACGGGGAGAACGTGCAGACTCCGTACAGACAATGACCCAAGCCGGGAATTGAACCCGGGTCTCTGGCACTGTAAGGCAGCAGTGCTAACCACTGTGCCATCATGCCACCCCCTTTACATCTCTTTCTTTTCACATTCAGATAAGGGGTAAATGCAGGAAATTCAGGGATTATTTGCTGTTTGGATGTGGACCTTGTTGTTAAAAGGACATCGGCAGGAACCGATGGCGTTTCCCAAGCCCTTTAATTTGTGGGCATAGACTATGGGATTAACTAAAGAGTTTAGCGTTATCATGATCGCGGTGAAGTTTCTGAAAACATAGATGTGGATATGAAGGTCTCTGAGGGGAGAGTGATCGAATGCATCCCAGAGAACGCCGGAGAAGAATGGGGCATAGGAGACCACAGTCATTACCCAGATAGTCACACTTATCTTTGCTACATGCGCTTCGGCCAGTCTGTAACTGTTACTATCATGTCCTTGTGTTGCAATGATGCACTTCTGTCTCTTTAGGATGACAATGATGGCAATGTAGGTGAACATTAAGCAAGAGAAAGTCACCACACAGTTAGGGATGGTAATAAAGATCAAGTAATCGATGCACAGAGGCCGGTAGAGAGCAGAAGACGCTCCGTCCCCTTTGCCCAAGCAATTCCAACCCATCAGAGGCAGTCCGCCAAAGACGCCGGCCAGAAACCAGCTGGCCCCAGCTGCCAGCCAGCTCTGGCAATGGGAGATGCGGTATCTGGGTCTCAAACAGTCAGCCACTGTGAGGTATCTCTCAACGCCAATGCTCATCAGGTTGTAGACGGTCGAGAGGATGGAGATGGCGTGGATGGCGTAGGCATGCAGCAGCTCCGGCGAGCCGTACACCGTGTCCTCCGGCTCGGCCAGGAAAAGCAGCGCCAACCAAAAGGAAGAGGAGCTGGAGAGGAGGTCGGACAAGGCCAGGCTGCCAAAGAGGATGAAGATGGGTTTGTGCTGGTGCCTTGCAGAGACGATGGCGAGGATCACTGCACTGTTGCAGATGATAGAAATTACATTGATGATCAACTGAGGGATTGCCAGAGACAGAACTAAGCTGGAGCTCCAAGTGACAGAGTTATTGGGGTGTCCCACAGAGCCGTTTGACACGCGGTTCATCTTGTTGTATGTGCAGAGGGGGTGTCCCCGAATATAAATCCAGATTAAAATCAAACAGGTATCCTCTCTGCAAACTTCACCGTGAAGGTTTAGTGGACAAACACTCCCAGCTCCTGGTCGGTCTATCGTAAAGAGAGCTCTCACTCGGTTTCCTTCCTAGTGGGACAGATTCAATAATCGCCTTATCTTTATGGAGACGGAGGAGGCTATATATATATATTTGAGTTGCAGAGTCACTACACAGCAAATTAACATTACCTCCGCGACTCTGGCAACATCGGAGCAGCACAGTAATGTGAATAGCACCGTATAGGAGTGACTTGATTTATTATTGTCACAAGTATTGGCCTCTTTTAGGTAATGTAATGGGATACAGAGAAAACTAATGTTTCTTGTACGCTATGCAGACAAAGCATACCGTTCATAGAGTACATAGGGGAGAAGGAAAATAGAGGGTGCAGAATATAATGCTACAGTCACAGCTAATGCTATAAATTTGGGAGTAGTTGGGATTCTACAAGGCAGGGGAAATATTTCTTTGATGAAGTAATGGGGAGGCTGGATGAGTGTAATGCAGGTGATGGAATTATTTTTAAAAATGACAAAGTACCACACGATAAGTGCGTAATAAAATAGGACTGAGTCAACACTGCATTCGTCGAGGGGAAGTCATGTCTGATAGATCTGTTAGAGTTCTTGGAGGAGATAAGAAGGAAGTTAGATAGAGGAGAATCAGTGGATGTGATTTACTTCGATTTCCAAAAGGACTTTAACAAGGTGCCGCACAGCAGACTGTTAAATAAGTTGAGAGCCAATGGTGTAAAGAGTAAGATCCTGCATGGATAGAGGATTGGCTGATTGGCAGAAGGCAGAGAGTGGAGATAAAGGGGTCTTTTTCAGGATGGCAGCTGGTGATGAGTGGTGTGCTTCAGGGGTCAGTGCTGGCACCACAACATTTCACAAAGCACATTAACGATTTGGAAGAAAGAACTGAAGGCACTGTTGTAAGTTTGCAGATAATACAAAGATATATAGAAGAACAGGTAGTATTGAGGAAGCGGTGGGGGCAGGTGCAGGCTGTAGAAGAACTTGGATAGGTTGGGAGAATGGGCAAAGAAGTGGCAGATGGAATATAATGTGGAAAAATGTGAGGTTATGCACTATGGAAGGAGGAATGGAGGCATAGCCTATTTTCTAAATGGGGAAATTCTTAAGAAATCAGAAACACAAAGGGACTTGGAAGTCCTTGTTCAAGATTCTCTTAAGATTAACATGCAGGTGCAGTCGAGAGTTAGAAAGGCAAATGCAATGTTAGCATTCACATCGAGAGGGCTAGCATACAAGAGCAGGGATGTATTTCTGGGGCTGTGTAAGGCTCTGGTCAGACCCCATTTGAAATATTGTGAGCAGTTTTGAGCCCCATATCTAAGGAAGGATATGTTGGCCTTGGAAAGTGCCCAGAGGAGGTTCACATGAACGATCCCTGGAATGAAGAGCTTGTTGTATGAGGAACAGTTGAGGACTCTTGGTCTGTACTCGTTGGAGCTTAGAAGGATGAGGGGGGATCTTACTGGGATACTTACAGGATACTGGGGGGCCTGGATTGAGTAGACGTGGAGAGGATGTTTCCACTAGTAGGAAAAACTAGAACCAGAGGGCACAACCTTAGGTTAAAGGGACAATCCTTTAAAACAGAGATGAGAAGGAGTTTCTTCAGCTAGAGGGTGGTGAATCTGTGGAACTCTTCACTGCAGAAAGCTATGGAGGCCAGGTCATTGAGTGTCTTAAAGCAGAGATAGATAGATTCTAGATTAATAAGAGGATCAGGGGTTATGGGGAAAAGGCAGGAGAATGAGGATGAGAAAAATATCAGCCATGATTGAATGGCGGAGCAGACTCAGTGGGCCAAGAGGCCTAATTCTGCTCTTATGTCTTATGATCTAATGATTCATCTGTCAGCAAAAATGAAGCCCATGAGAAGAAATGGACAATAGTTGTGTTGATATGAAATTGGTCAAATCAGAGAGTAGAGTTGAATGGTTGCTTTTCAGAATGGAGAGAATTACAAAGTTGTATTCCCTAAGGGCCAGTAATAGGCCCACTGCTCTTTTTGATATATAATAATGACATGCTTGCAGAATCATTGAATGGCTACAACACAAAAAGAGAGTGTTCGCCCCATCATATCCATGCTAAGACTTTGCAAGAACAATTCACTTAATGCAACTCCCTGCCTTTTCCCCCAGCCTTGCAAATATTTCCTCTACAGATAACTATCCAATCCTCTTGATAAATATTTGGAGGGATGATATTTGCAGCGTTATGAGGAGGGGGTGTTGTGGGGGTACGGGGGCTGCTGCTGGTGACTAAAAGAATGGGCACAGGAACAAAGAGCTGAATGGTCTCCTTTCCTACTATACTATTTAATAATTCTGTGAAAAGATGGATGGGGTGCTGTATAGCTGGGGCCTCAGCTATTTACCATTTATATAGATGATCTGGAGGAGGGAACCAAGTGTATGGTGTCGAAATTTGCTGATGACACCAAGATTGGTGGAACGGCAAATTGCGCGGAGGGTGTGGAGAGTCTGCAGAAGGATCTAGATAGGCTGGGCGAATGGGCCAGGAAATGGCAAATGGAATTTAATGTTGGCAAGTGCGAGGTGGTCCACTTTGGTAGGAATAATGGTAGGAAGGACTATTACTTACGTGGCGAAAAACTGCAGCAGGCGACGGTGCAGAGGGACCTCGGGGTCCTTGTGCATGAGTCGCAAAAACCCAGCCTGCAGGTGCAGCAGGTGGTCAGGAAGGCGAATGGGATGCTGGCCTTCATAGCGAGGGGAATTGAATATAAAAGTAGGGAGGTCTTGCTGCGGCTGTATAGGGCATTGGTGAGGCCGCAGCTGGAGTACTGTGTGCAGTTTTGGTCGCTGTACTTACGCAAGGATATTTTGGCCTTGGAGGGAGTGCAGAGGAGGTTTACTAGGCTGATACCGGAGTTGAGGGGGTTGAGCTATGAGGAGAGGCTGAATAAACGAGGCTTGTACTCGTTAGAGTTTAGAAGAATGAGGGGAGATCTCATTGAGACATAGAAGATGATGAATGGGATGGATAGGATAGAGGTGGAGAGACTCTTCCTGCTCAGAAAGGACAGTAGGACTAGGGGGCACAGCCTCAAGATAAAGGGGGGGGAGGTTTAGAACGGAGTTGAGGAGGAACTTCTTCACTCAAAGGGTAGTGAATCTCTGGAATTCTCTGCCCATTGAGGTGGTGGAGGCTGCCTCGCTAAATATTTTTAAGATGCGGGTTGATGGGTTTTTGATAAGCGAGGGGATTAGGGTTATGGGGAGAGGGCGGGAACGTGGAACTGAGCCACGACAGATCAGCCATGATCTTATTGAATAGCGGGGCAGGCTCGAAGGGCTAGATGGCCTACTCCTGCTCCTATTTCTTATGTTCTTATGTTCTTATATTATTCACTTTTGAGTGCTTCATGAAGTTAAGAAAGTATCATTGAGATATTTTGACTCCTTTATTTCCATTGTACTATTATTAATGTTTTCACCCTATTGAACAAAAAAACAAAATTACCTTGAAGCAACTCTTTTGGATTCCATGTTGCAGAGATCATACCAGGGACTGAAGACAATTCCTGAGTTGGAGGAAATTTTTACTCTTCTTCCATTATCCTGCCATCTTCAACAATTTATGCAGATATGTCCTCTAGTCTCTCTCTGTTGCTGCAACCCCTTTAGAACCACACACTTTATATTGTATTTTTTCCTTCTTTCTGCCAAAGTATGCCACTTCATGTACGCCTGCATTAAATGTCATCAGCCCATTCCACCACTTTGTTTTTGTCCCTTGAAGTCCATCACTATCATCCTCACAGTTCATGATAGTTTTAAGTTTTGTGACATCTGCAAATTTTGAGATTGTTCCCTATACACCCAAATTGAGATTATTAATATATTTCAAGAAAGGCATTGGTCCTTGCATTGAAACCTGGGGAATCTCACCGTAAATGTATTGAGGATCCCACTGTACATCTATCTGCAGACTGAAAAACCATTCACTCTGTTTCCTGTCACTCAGCCAACTTCATGCCCATACTGCCATTGTCTTTTTCGGTCTCTAGTCTTCAACTTTTTGGGAAGCCAATATTGTGGCACTTTATCAAACATCATTGTTAAAGTCCATTTTTATACCACATCAACTCTATTACCCTCATCAACCTCACTGTTACCTCATCAAGAATTCAATCAAATCACTTAAACATCATTTATTTTTCCTTAATTAATTATTAATTTTGTCCAAGATTATAAATTCTAAAAGCTTTTGGACCACCAGGATAAACTGACTATAACTGCTGAGTTTAACCTCTCACCTGCTTTAGAACCAATATCTAACATTGGTAATTCACCAATTCTCTGGCACCACACCCTTATATAAAGAGGATTGGAACATCATGGCCAATACTTCCACAAATTCACCCTTACTTTCTTCAGCATCCTGTCTGGTTCGGGTGACTTATCAACTTTTAAGGAATGCCGCTATTCAGGAGCTGACAAAAGTTGACAGTAATATTTATTTACTTCCTGCCATTTGAACTCAAATGCCACTCCAGGTTTAAATACTCGATGGGATCTGTTAGAACCATTCCTGCTGAAATATTTTCCCTGCAAAGTGCATCCTTCAGTAGTTAAAGCAATGATTTGATCCAGGAAAATGTAAACTCTGCGTGATCCATCGGAATGAGTGAGGTTGATGAGCTGAATAGCTTTCTCTTGTTTCATACCTTTGTCTGTTTTTGGTAGGCTTGGCTTCAATGTTCAGCAGCAGATGTTGTAGAAAATAGGATTAGACTTTTTCAACATCTGAATAATTTCCAGTTTGAAAAGAAAAACAACCAATAATAACAGAACATTGAATAAAGGATTTGGGATGTCTTATTGAAGTTGTACAAAACATTGGCAAGGCCACACTTGGAATACTGTGTACAGTTCTGGTCACTCTATTATAAAAAAGATATTATTAAACTAGAAAGTGTGCAGAGAATATTTACTAGGATGCTACCTGGACTTGATGGTCTGAGTAATAAGGAAAGGCTGGATAGACTGTGACTTCTTTCTCTGGAGCATAGGAGGCTTAGGGGTGATCTTATAGAGGTCTATAAAATAATGAGGGGCATGGATCAACTGGTTGTCAGCATACTTTCCCAAAGATAGGGGAATCTAAAACTAGAGACATAGGTTTAAGGTGAGAGGGGAGAGATACAAAAGGGGCAGAGGGGCAATTTTTTCACATAGAGGGTGGTGAGTGTCTGGAACAAGCTGCCAGAGGTAGTAGTAGAGGCGGGTACAATATCGTCTTTTAAGAAGCGTTTAGACAGTTACATGGATAAGATGGGTCAAACACGGGCATTTGGGACTAGCTTAGTGGTTAAAAAAAAGGCGTGGTATGGACAAGTTGGACCGAAAGGCTTGTTTGCATACTGTAATCCTCTATGGCTGTAACAAAAAAATGTTAAAAACATTTCATTTAATTTCATAAATGATTTTTAAAAAAAACCATGGGAGTAAAGTCATCATTCAGAACAGATTTAAAACATAATTGAGTTCATATTTGCAATCCAGAAATCAACTAAAATTAGGATTCACATTTAGCTTTTAATGTTTTATATGTAATAATTGATTTGGTGAACATTATATACAGGGTATATGTATACAGAATGTCATAGGATACTATGATATAATCCTACTAAAGGTGAGGATGGAAATATGCTGTGTAATATTATCATATGGAGTCATTTCATATACATCACATTACAATTCTAATGGAGATGTTAACACACATAATAAATCACAGCGGATAATATAGACAACAGAGGAATTTCATCAAAGCACATTGTGATGTCTCAAAATGCAATTTCCAAGATCACAACTCAGCTGTGTCCTGTGAGTTTAGTTCAGACATTCATGGGTAAATTGTCTTGCTCCCAGAGACACAGATATCACCAAACAGTGCCCAAGCAACTTCTAATATTCCACACTTTCAGTTCAGCCGGATGGGAATTTCTGAAATATAATTCTGATTTCAAAGTTAGACTCCAGGGGCTGTCAGTTTAGATTTTAGGAAATAGCAGAATGTAACCCAAATCATCACGCAAACCAGCCTCCCGTGCACCCTGGACAATCTCTCTTCCACTTACTTCTGTCAGGAAAAAGATACAAAAGTCTGAGGTCAGGTTTAAAGTTTATTAATTAGTCACAAGTAAAGCTTACATTAACACTGCAATGAAGTTACTGTGAAATTCCTCTAGTCACCACTCTCTGGTGTCTGTTTGGGCCAATTCACCAAAACCAGCAAGTCTTTGGAATGTGGGAGGAAACCGGAGCTCATGCAAACATGGGGAGAACATGCAAACTCCACACAGGTAGTGGCTGAAGGCAGGAATCAAACCCAGATGCCTGGCACTTTGAGGCAGCAGTGTTATCCACTGTGCTACTATGCCCGCCAACCAAGTCAAGAACACCTTCTTCCCTGTTACCATTAGAATGGACCTATCATGCGTTAAGTTGATCTTTCTCTACACCCTAGCTATGACTGAAACACTACATTCTGTACTCTCTCATTTCCTTCTCTGTGAACGGTATGCTTTGTCTGTATAGCGCACAATACTTTCCACTGTATACTAATATAATAAATCAAATTTTAAAAAAATCAAAAGTCTTCCCCCCTCCCTTTCTCTCTCTCCTCCTCCTTCCCTCTTCCTCTTTGCACTGAGTGAAATGGCAATTTCAGTCCCAGCGCAATTTGCCATGCAAAAGAGAGAGCATTGTTTTAGTTTTGTTGTGGCCGCCAAACCCCGAGGTTATCCTTGCTACGCTTTATGGTTCAGCCATCATTTCAACTTTATGTCGTCATTTTACTCATTTTGTCCATTTTAAAAGCAAGCGTGAACAGCGGGGCGGGGAAAGCAGCATTGACAGGATGTAACCAGGCAAGGGAGCTGCATCTCTGACATTGAACCTGCAATTGGCAGCTGCTGCTGGTCTCTGCAAGCATCCTTTTCCAAATCGCTGCTGGGGACAGAGTGAGGAAACATGTCCCAAGGTGAAATTGCTCTCATTCCAGCCCCTCGAGCCGCTGTCCCGGAACTAAGAGCATCCAGGATCCCAGCTCCTCCCGCATTGCGCCCTGTAGCCTGCTCCATTGGGAAGGGATGTGCAGAGAGGTGGTTCCAGGGGGTGGAGCCTGGTCTTCCTGCTGCAGGTCTGAGTGTCCCCGGGCAGAAATAAAAAGCCCCGCACCGGAGCCACCGCTCAGTTGATGCAACATCTCTGCTGCCGTTAATTTGCACCCCAGAGGAACGGAGAGGGACCGAACAGGGCAAAGAGAATGCACCCATTTACCTTCTTGCTCCTCAGCTCTTTGCTGTTCCTGACTTCGGAAGGTGGTAAGTCCCCTGATAAAGGTGATGTTTAAATTGATTCAATTTGCTCCAATTTCTTTTGCGGTCTTCTTTCATTGTACAAAAAAAAAGCGGGATAAAGCCGCCTTGAACTGTTCCGCATGATTTCTGTTACTGATCTGTCGCGCAGAAGCCACTGCTAAGCAGAGGAACTAAGAGTGGGTTTAATATTGCACTGCAGGAACTCAGCAAAGTTCCTTAGACCTTCCAATCCCCGGACCATCTACCAGGACAAGGTGTGGAGATGCCGGCGTTGGACTGGGTTGGGCACAGTAAGAAGTCTCACAACACCAGGTTAAAGTCCAACACGAGCTTTTGGATCGTTGCTCGTTCCTCTGGTGAGTGGAGAGTTTGCACATTCTCGTGTCTGCGTGGGTTTCCTCCGGGTACTCCGGTTTCCTCCCACAGTCCAAAGATGTGCAGGTTAGGTTGATTGGCCATGCTAAGAAATTGCCCCTTAGTGTCCAGGGATGTGTAGGTTAGAGGGATTAGTGGGTATAATATGTAGGGATATGGGGGTAGGGCCTAGGTGGGATTGTGTTCGGTGCAGATTCGATGGGCCGAAGGGAATCTTTCTGCACCGTAGGGTTCTATGAGAGTTGGATTTACAGCACAACGTATAGAGACAGGGACACATTTGCAAGACAATACCTGTA
The DNA here is from genome assembly GCF_965287045.1 of Carcharhinus amblyrhynchos. Taxonomy (NCBI): domain Eukaryota; kingdom Metazoa; phylum Chordata; class Chondrichthyes; order Carcharhiniformes; family Carcharhinidae; genus Carcharhinus; species Carcharhinus amblyrhynchos. The sequence goes on from NC_137346.1 coordinate 27,021,186, forward strand.
AAGAGTTGCATTCCAACCATTATCTTACCATTGTGTCTCTGTGACCGATTTCTGGATTGGGTCACTGTCTGTGTGGAGTTTGCATGTTCTTCCCATGTCTACGTGGGTTCCTCCGGGTGCTCCGGTTTCCTCCCACATTCTGAAAGATGTGCTGGTTAGGTGCATTGACCCGAACAGGCGCCGGAGTGTGGCAACTAGGGGAATTTCACAGTAACTTCATTACAGTGTTAATGTAAGCCTACTTGTGACTAATAAATAAACTCTTTTTACTTTTAGGGGTTCCTGCTCATGCTCAGCCAGAACCTGCAGAAGGCAGTGACAAATCTTATCAGTACCTTGCCAAGCATAACCGTGGGCCAATATGTATTAGTCAATGCCCTCTTAGGTTATGGTACCTAAGAGAGAGAACGTATCTTGACATACTTTGTGTGATTCTCTACTCCCTCCCCCCACACTCCCCGTGGCATGTTTCTCGATGGTGGCAAGTAGCGCACCGTTGGCTGGTAGCAGGATTTTCTGGTCCACTGTTGTCATTGTCAATGGGACTTCCCATTGAGTCCACCCCTTAGCCATTGATTTTAATCTATTAACAATGGACCTACAGTGAAGTTACTCCTGATAAGTCACATGGCATGGCCTCGTATCAAGAGTGATATAACATAACATGCAAAGCGTTATTCCACTGATAATATGCAGCAATACCTTTTTAAGGAACACAACTGGGGTTTCTATAGAACATAGAACACTACAGCACAAACAGGCCCTTTGGCCCACAAGTTGCGCTGATCGTATTCCTACCTACCAGGTCTATCTATAACCCTCAATCCCATTAATTCCCATGTACTCATCCAGAAGTCTCTTAAAAGACCCCAACAAGTTTGCCTCCACCACCACCGATGGCAGCCGATTCCACTTGCACACCACCCTCTGAGTGAAAAACTTACCCCTGACATCTCCTCTGTACCTATTCCCCAGCACCTTAAACCTGTGTCCCCTCATAGCGACCATTTCAGCCCTGGGAAATAGCCTCTGAGAAACCACCCGATCAATACATCTCAACATCTTATAAACCTCTATCAGGTCACCTCTCATCCTTCGTCTCTCCAGGGAGAAAAGACCGAGCTCCCTTAACCTATCCTCATAAGGCATGCCACCCAATCCAGGCAACATCCTTGTAAATCTCCTCTGCACCCTTTCAATAGCTTCCACATCTTTCTTGTAATGAGTTGACCAGAACTGTGCAGAGTACTCCAAGTGGGGTCTGACAAGGGTCTTATAAAGCAGCAGCATTATCTCCCGATGCCTAAACTCAATCCCTTGATTAATGAAGGCTAGTACACCATACGCCTTCTTGACTACATCCTCCACCTGCGAGGCCAATTTAAGAGTCCTATTATCCCAGACCCCAAGGTCCTTCTGATCCTCTACAATGCTAAGAGTCCTACCCTTGATATTATACTCCTATGTAACTTGTTCTATGTAACAATGGGCTCTGTTTTTTTTGGTCAGCGGGCTTTAAATTAGAAATAAAATCAGAAAAGGTTGCAAACGCTTGGCAGTTGTGGCAGCATCTATGGAGAGAGAGAAACAGAGGGCAGGTCTTTCCGGCCCCACTGCAGCACATTTTCCAGTGGCGGAGGCAGCATGCCATTGCCCGCCAGAGAGATCTTATGGTCTCACCGATATGTACACCGTTTTATGTGGTTTGCTTATCCCACTGCCGGGGAACCTGCCATGATCCAAAATGAAATTGCTTGGCATCAACATTACACAATATAGCATTTCTCCATCTTGTTTATATATTTAAATAAAGAATAGCTATAAAGGCAGAGGGTAAAGTAGCTGTGAGTTAATAATTTCTTGGGGCATTGGATGAAATAAGATAAAAATTCAACAAAATAAACAATGTTAGTTCTGTTCTTAAAAAAATGATGGAATAAGTCAATAAGAACAATTCTGCATGTACTTGACTCTTAACAGTTAACAATCAATAAAATGAGCCCAGCATATTGTACTTTAATAATGTAGGTAGGTTAAATTTGTATGCAAACCCCACAGAATTACTGAAACTAGACTTTATCTGACGATTATTGTAAATTTGTTTCGGTATCCAGTGTGCCGCTCTGGATTATCCAAAACATAGCTTCCCATGTCTTAAGTCACAGAACATCCTGTTGACCCTTCTTGTCTCCTGATGGCATCAACTGTTTAGTTTCTAATTATGACATCAGACAAAGACTCCAGACTATAAACTGGTTCAACTTAGTTCATTAGTAATACTTGAATGCACAAATACTCAATATACTTCCTTCTTAAAGATCATGGCTGGAATGTTACCACTGTTCATGCCAGAGGGATTATCAACTGTAATGAACAGGAAATTTGCCAAATTCTTCAACTTCGCTGCAGCAGGAGAGTGGCATGAGCAGTTGATAAGATCACGCCCCATATGGTTAGCTCTCTATTATAGCATTTAGCTATGACAGCTCACAAGACTCTCAACTTGGATAAAATCCAAGTGCATGATGAACTGATCAGATTTGCTCTGCTGGGTTATAGTCTTCTTTGAGTTCCAAATCAGGGTCATCCTTTGCGATGGTTCATTCCGGGTTGTCACTGCTGAGATTTTTGAAGAATCTTGGGCAGGCAAGCATTATCAATAGAAACAATATTAAGGTCGGAGATTCAGTGTTGAAATAATTTATCCAAAGGTCATGAAAACAGGACAAATCTGCTCCACTATTCCTTATCAACAGTAACCTTTGCAACTACAAAGGTCAATTGTTCCTTATTGTAGGGGTTTGCTCTTTTAGCTGTCTGGTTTCGCTTCTCACTTTCTTCTTGCTATCGACTGAACTGCAATCTCAGCTTTTTATAGTTCTGATGCTTGTGAGCTTGGCTATTTTCCCATCATGCTTTGAAGAAGTCCCTTATGCGGCCACAGTCCTGTTCCCTTATCACCCCTATACTTGCTAACTAACATTTCTCCTGGTCAAGCAACATCTTGATTTTAAAATCCTCATCTTTATTTTCAAATCCCTGTATGTCTTTACATCTCCCTATGTCTGTAAACCCTTCCTGCAGTCCTCAAATTTTGGCTTTTTGTGCATTCCTGATTATGAATGTAACAAGCCTTCAGTAGCCTAGGTCCCAAGCTCTGGACTTCCCACCCTACACCTCTCAGCCTCTTGATCTTGCTTTTCTATTTAAGACACTTGTCATGCTAAACTGAAAAGGTACTCCCTTGTAATTTCTTAATACAGCCAAGAACCCCATGTCTAATTTAAACATTACATCTGAGCAAGTGAATGTGCTGGCTCCCCCTCTATTCTGCCCCCTTGCTTGGTTGCAAGAAAAGTTTTAAAAATTTATTTTCCCCAGAAATACCTTCCTGAATCCAGATATATTCATTTGTTAATAAGGAGCCAATCAAAACAGGTTTTCTTGCCTCAAAGAAAGACGGAGAAAAATAACAAAGACATGACAACACACATAGACACAAATATCAGAAATAAGAAAATTGCGTATGATGAGGTCTTTGCTTGTCTTTGAGGTTTAGGTTGTTGAATGTTGTGGCCATTTGAAGTTTGTTGCCTTCCTGTCGAATTCTGCAGTTGCCTTGGTTCAGGTTTGTACTTTGTTTGAGACATTCTTTTAGCTTCAGAGACCAAGAGAACACTTTTCCACTCTCTCCTTGATTGCAATGTTTCTTTTTTCTCCTCCTCCTCCTACTGATTTGGCTCAGCAGAACCAAATTTTAAAACTCCTCTCTGTATATTACCAAAAAGGAATCTGATTAGCATGTCTTAGGAACATAGGTGCAGGAGTAGACCATTTGGCCCATTGAGCCTGCTCCACCATTTAATATGATCATGTCTGATCAGTCACTTCTGTTCCTTTTTACATCCACTATCCCCAAAATTCTTTGTTACTGTTAATGAGAAACCTATCAATCTCTGCTTTAAACATACCCAATGACTGAGCTTCACCACCCCTGGAGTAGAGGATTCCAAAGATCCTGTGGAAAGGTGCTTCTCCTCATCTTGGTCCTAAGTATCATCTCCTTTATTTTACCTCCCCAACCCGTCCCTAACCTGCTGCAGAAACTTGCCTTCCTCTGCATTAGTGCCTATTTGGTTTAACTGGTATATGTGCAGATTGAAATCACCCATGCTACATGCTCGTCTCATCTTCTGATTTAATACTGTGCTCCACATTACCACTACTATTTGGTAGTCTATAAACAACCAATGTCCACTGTCCTTTGCTGTTTCTTAGCGCTATCCAAACAGTTTCCATTACTGGAATTTTACTGTCTTGCCCACCTGAGGCTTATAAGAACCCGCCCGATGGGGAATGCCATTCTGCGAGTCACGCCTGTCCCAATTCTGGGGCAGGCATGCCGGTCAAATTCCCACTCATTTTTTTTCCGATCTGAGATCCTCCCTTACTACTCTACTGATCCTATTTGTTATTATCAGTACAACTCCATTCCCTTTCCTTCCTATGCATTAAATATCCATTTCTCAGTCTTGGTCACCATGAAGCCATGTTCCTGCAATGCTAATTATACCACATGTTAGGGATTGTTGTGGGTTTTAATAAGACTTAGTTTACACACGTGGGCTACAGTATACTTGCGTTGAAAGCTTCAAGTTCCTCTTGGCTTTAACAGAATCTCTTCTCCCTTCCAATCAGGCTGAGTCACCTAGCGTACTTTTAAAAAGTTCCTTTACTCAATCTTCTGAGCATGTGTAAATAGACTTCCATCAGCAAAGCATCGTCTGGTGACGCCTTGTTGTTTAACTCACCACAAGTTTCTCTGAATGGGAAATCCAGTTTCACTAACAATCTGCTTGGTTGTTAACCTCAAAAAACAGTCCTTCTTTATCCCTTCCTGGCATGGCAGACACTGTTACTGAGTCTGGGCAGCAACAAGGCCAGTTTCCTCCTTCTTTGTATCAAGATGTTGAAATGTGCACGTTACTTTCAAATTTTGACCTCTCCATTGCAAGAGCATCACTTGGGTTTAGATCTGGGCAGATTTTGTATGTCACATTCCCCACGTTAAATGATTCCATTTTACTTTGAAGTAAAAGAGACAGTTTAAAACGTAACCATCTTATAAAGACCAACGTCTTCTAATCTGCTGGCAGTGATGAATAAGAAAAAAACTCACTTTCCTGTCATGTTGAAACAATAATTATCCATTATTCTATACTTTTTCACATATTTGGCTATTTTGGTAAAGTGAGAACTGTCTTTTAGTTGGGAATTAAATCCTTCACTACTGGGATGACCAGTTATTTTATTCTGGACAATAGAAATGTAAGTAAGATGGAGACCATTTTGCACCATCACACCTGTGTCAGTTCCATTGCTAACTCCAGCTACCTACTCAAGTCCCATTTTCTTGTTGTTTTCTTTTCAAATCTTTTAAGTTAAACACCTTAAATTGTGAAGCCTGGCAGGTGTCATCCTTGTTTCATGAGATTGACATTGATGAGGGCAAGGTCAATCACTGTAATTCACTCTTTGATGAAATTTCTTTTATTTTTGGATTACAAATGAAGTGTCCCCAAAGCACTATTCCACAATTTAAATCCTTACTTGAAATTGCAATCATTGTTATCTTGCTGGGAAATGCACATCAATGTTCTACAAACAGCAATGAGGTAAATAACTAAGTGTTTTGGTTGAGGGATGAATGTTAACCATAATAAGGCCATACGACATAGGAGCAGAATTAGACCATTTGGCCCACTGAGTCTGCTCTGCCATTCAATCACTGCTGATAAGTTTCTCAGCCTCATTCTTCTGCCCTTTCCCTGTAATCTTTGATCCCCTTATCAATCAAGAACCTATCCATAGAATCCAATTGGATTCAACTGGCCCATTGAGTCTTCACCAACAACAATCCCACCCAGGCCCTATCCCAACATATTTACTCTGCTGATTTCCCCCTGACACTAAGGGGCAATTTAACATAGCCAATCAACCTAACCTGCACATCTTTGGAATATGAGAGGAAATCGGAGCATCTGGAGGAATTCCATGTAGACACGGGGAGAATGTGCAAACTTCACCCAGGCAGTCACCCAAGGCTGGAATTGAACCTGGGTCCCTGGTGCTGTGAGGCAGCAGTGCTAATCACTGCTCTGCCCTATCGCTGTCTTAAATACACTTAATGACCTGGCCTCCACAGTCTTCTGTGGCAATGAATTCCATAATTTTACCACTCTCACCCACCCCCATGGCCCAATCGCTGGGTCTCAAGAATGCCCAGGCCCAGCCCAAATCCCTCCTCCGTCCCTGCCTGTCTTGAGCTCTCCCTGCCCTCGCTGCACTCACCCCCGCTTTGCCCCCACCCCTCCCTCCCAATTGCTGCCTTCCCTACCCCACCGATCCTGACTGCAGAGTGGCAATGAGATCCTCCATTAGGCCCCATCTCTTTGGCACTGCCCCATGCCTGATGGGCAGTGCCAAGGTACCCCCCCAGGAATTGGCATTTTGCCCTTTGAATAGTGCCTGGGGGCCCAGGCTGTGGCCCCACCAGTGGGGAGCTATTGTAAACCCCTGGCTTGGGGGTAGATGCTAGTGCGCCTGGAGACTTCAGTTCCGGGCCCACTAATTGCATCTAAATTATATTGAAATCATTGCCTGCGTATGTAATACAGTTCCATGCCGACTTCCAGTGCGGAGCTGATGGCACTGGGAGAGGCACTAAGGGCCGGCCACACAGCGGGGAGCCCCTGAATCAGGTGCCACTTGAATCTGCCGGCCCACTGCACTAAAAACATCAGCGCAGCGGGATGGGAGGATCGCCCTTTACGTTTCAAGTGTACTCCATTGGCTGTGAAGTTCTTTGAGATGTTTGGTGGACATGAAAAGCACTATAAATGGAAGTTTTTCCTCATGTCTGTGTGGGTTTCCTTTGGGTGCTTCGGTTTCCTCTCACAGTCCAAAAATGTGAAGTTAGGTTGACTGGCAATGTTAAATTGCCCCGTAGTGTCGGGGTGGCATTAGTAGGATGGTGTTATGGGGATAGGGCCTGGGTGGGATTGTGATCGGTACAGACTCAATGGGCTGAATGGCCTCTTTCTGCAGTGTAGGGGTTCTATGATACAATCTGAAAAGCTACTCAGTTTATCACGGTGGGCTGAATGGTTTCGCACTTTGCTATATCATTCTTTGCCTTTGTGATTCTTCCACCTGATCTAATGGGCCGCTGATACTACTGCTGTTGCATCAATGCAGAGTGATTTCAGAGTATAGTATAAGAACAAAAGAAATAAGAGGCTATACGGCTTCTCAAGCCTGCTCTGACATTCAATAAAATCATGGCCAATCTTCTCCGATCCATTTTCCTGCCCAGTCCCCAGAACCCTTGGCTCCATGAAATTCAAAATCCTATTGATCTTGGCCTGAAATATCCTCAATGACTGCACATTCATATCTCTCTGAGAGAATTCCAAAGATTCTAGACCAGGTAGGTAAAAGTTTTCTTCTTACCCAAGATCTAAATGACTAATCGCTTTGCAGAGTAAAGGTTTTTTTCTTAATTCATTCATGGGACATGGGTGTCACTGGCTGGCCAGCATCTATTACCCATCTCTAATGGCCCTTGAGACTGAATGGCTTGCTAGGCCATTTCAGAGGGCAGTTGAGAATCAACCACATTGCTGTGACTCTGGAGTCGCATGTAGACCAGACCAGGTAAGGACAGCAGATTTCCTTCCCAGAGGAGATTCGTGAACCAGATGGGCTTTTCCAACAATCAACAACAATTTCATGGTCATTCCAGATATTTTTATAGAATTCAAATTTCATCATGGTGGGATTCAAACCCAGGTCCCCAGTAAATTAGCTGAGTTTCTGGATTTAAAAAAATCTAGCAATAATACCACTGGCCCACCACCTCCCCTCCAGAAGCACCTGATTCTGATGTAACTACTGATGTAACTGTTACAATGTCACATGACTAAGATTACAATCCAGTGGGAAGCAGTGCTACAACTTTGTGTATTGAGATATTCATAAATGTGTAAATAAGCAAGAATGTTTTTTTTCCAAATATCACTCTGGCTGCATTCTTAGAAGAACAAGCAAACCGCAAAGAAATGCCATCTAGACCCTGACCCCAAGTTTAAATGCATTTATTGCCCTGTAAATCTACCCTTGGCCCCTTTCTTCACTTTACTGATGATCAGCAACAGTGCTATTGACAGTACTTGCTTAATAATGACCTTTTCACTGCGTTCAGTTGGGTTTCACTAGGACCATTCAACTTCTCATCTCATTACAGCCTTGGTTCATACATGGACAAAAGAGCTGAACACCAGAGGCATGATGAGTGTAAACTGAACTAGACCAGCCATATAAATACTATGGGTATACGAGGCTGGGAATCCTGCAGTGAGTCCTGACTCCCCAAAACCTGTCCACATTTACAAGGCACAAGTCAGGAGTGCAATGAAATACTTGCCACCTGACTGGATGAGTGCAGCTCCAACAACACTCCAGAAGCTCGACACCATCCAGGTCAAAATATCCCACATGATTGGCCCCCCATCCTCAAACATTCGCTCTTTCCCCCACCGATGCACAGTGGTAACAATGCATACTATCTACAAGGTGCACTGCAAGAACTCAGCAAGGCCCCTTAGACAGCATCTTCCATGCCCATGACTGCTACCATCTTGAAGGACAAGGGCAGCAGTCACATGGGAACACCACACCAGAATGTTCCCCTCCGAGTCATTCATCAACCTGATTTGGAAATATATCGCTCTTGCTTTACTGTTGCTGGGTCAAAATTCTGGAACTCCCTCCCTATTGTCATTGTGGATGTACCTACATCTCATGCTCTGCAGCAGTTCAAGAAAACAGCTCATTCAAGGTAAGTAGGGATGGGACACTGGATGTTGGCCTAGCCAGACATGCCCATATCCTATGATTGAATTTTAAAAATGTTTGGGACTTGTCAGTCACAATCTTTTTTTTTGACTCATTTCCCAGCTTCTTTTGCATCTTGTGCATATAGTTCAAGTGTTACTAAAAGGAGGCATGAGAATTAAAGGTGGAAATCTTTCCAATACATTCAACACAATCCAGTTCCACTGTCATTGGGGAACAGAATCTGATCCTGGTTCAGAGCATACAGTAGATGGGGAACAGTACCACATGGAGGTAAGATGGATGCTCCTGTGACTTAACGCTCTGTCTAGACAATAAAATCAGACTGTCAGATATAAACAAATTATTGCAGACACTGGAATCTGAATCATTAACAGAAAATGCTGGAAAATCTCAGCAGGTCTGACAGCGTCTGTGGAGATGGAACCAAGTTGTACAATTTGTAACCATCTTGTCTCCTACAGTTGCACATAGTCCACCAGAAGGAAAAGTATAGCTCCTTCTCAGAAGCTGTAAGACATCCTGACGCCTTGGCTGTTCTGGGATCCCTGTTCGTGGTGAGTAATGTTCCTCCATAATTATGCTACCACTGGCAGGGGTCACCTCAGCAAATTGTGACAGAAGGCAATAGAGTCATAGAGCAATACAGCATGGAAACAGGTCCTTCGGCCCAACCAGTCCATGCTGCCCTCCCAGTTAGTTCCAATTTCCTGCGTATGGCCCATGTCCTGCTAATCCTTTCCCATCCCTGTACTTATCCAAATGTTTTTTCAATGTTGCTATTGAACCTGCCTCAACCGCTTTCTCTGCAGTCCATTCAATACATGCACCACCCTCTGTGTGAAGAAGTTGCCCCTCAGGTCCCTTTTAAATCTTGCCCCTCTCACCTTAAACCCATACCTTCTAGTTTTTAACTCCCCTTCCCTGGGAAAAAGACAATGTGCATTCACCCTATCTATACCCGTCATGATTTTATACACCTCAATAAGATCACCCCTCATTCTCTTACGTTCTAAGGAATAAAGCCCTAGCCTGGCCCAACCTATAACCCAGGCCCCCTAAGCCTGGCAACATCCTCATAAATCTTCTTTGACCTTACTCCAGTTTATCAATGTCTTTCCTATAATAAGTTGACCAAAACTGATACTCCAAGTGTGGCTTCACCAATGACATACAACTGTAACATAATGTCCCAATTCCTATTCTCAATGCCCTCACTGAAGGGTGATGTGCTAAATGCCTTCTTCACCACCCTGTCTACCTATGACACTGCTTTCAATGAACTATGTGTTTGTGCTCCTAGGTCCCTCTGTTCCTGAAAACCCCCCAGGGCCCTGCCATTCACTGTCTAATTCCTATCCTAGTTTGACTCCAAAATGCAACATCTCATATTTATCTGTAATCAAATCCATTTGGCAATTCTTGGCCCACTTCCCTAACTTATCAAGATCTCCTTGCAATTTTTGATAACCTTCTTTTCGTTATCAATGATACCTCCTAATTTAGTATTATCTGCAAACTTATCAACCATGCCTTGTACATTCACATCCAAATGATTTATATAAATAATGAATAACAAGGATCCCAACACTGACCCCTGAGGCACACCACTAGTCATAGGCCTCCAGTCTGAGAAACAATCTTTGACCATCACCCTCTGCCACCTACCATTGAGCCAATTTTGAATCCCTGGATCCCATGCAACCTAACCTTTCACACTAGCCTGCCATGCAGGACCGTGTCAAAGACCTTGCTAAAGCCCATATAAGCAACATCTACTGCCCTACCCTCATTCATCCTCTTGGTTACCCTTTTAAAAAACTCAAAGATCCATCAGACATGATTTTCCAAGGCTGTGCTGGCTATCCCTAGTAAGAAGTCTCACAAGTTTAAAGTCCAACAAGTTTATTTGATAGTAAACCCACTAGCTTTTGGAGTTTCCCCTTTGTCAGGTGAGTCACTGTGTTTATCCCAGTCCAACACCGGCATCTCCACATCCTGGCTATCCCTAATCAGACCTTGACTATCCAAATGTTGGTGGATGCTGTCCCTCAGAATCCCCTACAGTAACTCACCCACTACTCATGTCAGGCTCTCAAGCTTGTAATTCCCTGGCTTGCCTTTGCTACCCTTCTTAAACAACATTAGCCACCCTCCAGTCTTCTGGAACTTTGCCAGTGGAAAGAGATGAAGCAAATGTCTCTGCAAGGGCCTCTGCAATTTCTTCCCAAGCCTTCCACAAGCTTTAAGGATGCACTTGATCAAGCCCAGAGGATTTATCCACCTTACTGTGCTTTAAGGCTGTAGATACCTCCTTCTTAGTAACATGCATGTGGCCCAAGACATTGCCACTTGTTTCCCTTATTTCTTTAACACCCATGATGTGCTCTGCAGTAAGCACCAAGGAGAAATATTCATCTAAAATCTCACCAATCTCCTGTAGCTCCACACACAGATGGCCATGCTGATATTTAAGGGGACCTATTCTCTCTCTGGCCACCTTTAATATAGTTCAGATATTTTCACAGCAGCACTGTGGAATTAACATAACATTCTAAAATGGAATCAAATACAGCACAATAGGGGCTTGATGATAGCAAGTACAATACTCTGCATATGTTTGTGAATATTTTGCTATGGACGTCAGTGGTAGTTATTGTCAGTGCAGGCTCGATGGGCTGAAGGGCCTTTTCTGCACTCTATGACTATAGGTGGGATTTTCCAACTGCCCTCACCCCAAAAACAGAAAATCCTACCTGAGGTCAAAGGACCTTTCCATGGTCTGCTGCCCCTTGCCTGCCACAATTCCTGTGGTGCCTCTGACTTGCAAACAGCTAAACTGATAATGAAGATGTTGGCATGTACCCATTCTTCTTCTGTGGTCAGCGGAATACAATGGGAGATGTTCCAAAGGGTACTAGCATCTCACTGATATTCTTTTAAGTGGCTATTCATCATAAGGGTGGCTAAAGTAGTTACAATACCAGGGATCCAGGTTCAATTCCGGCCTTGGGCGACTGTGTGTGACTGTCATGTCTGCAAGGGTTTCCTTCAACAGTGCAAAAGATGTGCAGGTTAGGTGGATTGGCCATGGTAAATTGTCCCTTTGTGTCTGGGGGATTAGGAGGGTAAATATATAGGTTTACAGGTGTAGGGCCTAGGTGGGATTGTTGTCCGTGCAGGCTCGATGGGCCAAATGGCCTCCTTCTGCATTGTAGATTCTATGTCTGTGTTGGGTGATTTTTTTTTACTCACTGAGGGAATATTAACTATTTTAAAAAATCCATTGATGGAATGTTGGCATCGCTGGTTGGGCCAGCATTTATTCTCCATCCTGAATTGCCCTTGAACTGAGTGGGTTGTTAGGACATTTTAAGAGTCATCCATCTGTGTTTTATATGCTCTGTCTGAGGCCAGAACTCTCCATTCACCTGATGAAGGGACTAACCCTGAAAGCTTGTGAGTCTATTATCAAATAAATCGGTTGGACTAAAACCTGGTGTTGTCAGACTTTTTACTGTGTTTACACTAGTCCAACGCTGGCATACCCACACCAGGTGAGGATGACAGATTTTTCCCCAAATGTTTTTTTTATTGACAATTAACAATGGTTTCATGGTCATCATTAGATTTTTAATTCCATATTTTCATTGAATTAAAATCTCAACACCAGCCATGGTGGAATTTGATTTTTGGTTCCCAAAGCATTAGGCTGGGTCTCTGGATTACTAGTCTAGTGACCCTACACTGCCTCCCCTTAATGAGTGACAGTATGGGTCAGGACTGGATGAGGGGAAAAATCAGGCAAAATTCCAAGTGCATTGGAACTTTTGGATTTAACGTAGGTGGGATAAGATGTAGGCAGCAATCTGCTTCCCCCACCATTCTCAGCCTGGCTCTGAGTTATCCTTTTTTTCATTTTCTAAGAATCACTTCATGAGAATAAAAAACTCAGAAAGCTGATGGATGCTCTTCATACACTTAGACAAAATAGTAAGTACTAAAAAACCCGCAAATCCTTTAGTTTTTACGCCCTTCCTTCCAACTCGCTTTCATTTTCTCCTTTAAATCTCTGCAATGCTCCAATTATTTCTGGATCTGAATATTTCTGTTCTAAACTACCAACTCTTAATAATACGTTTCATTTACAATGGGGGGTATTTGAGCCTGCACACTCAGTTCACTAGCATGGGCACAATATCCGGAGAAAATCGGAAAGCCTGAATCTCTCTGGAGAATTCCCGTTTCTCAAGTTTTACTGCGCCTTGCTGGCAAAATTCACGAGGACTCATGCCCATAAAGGGCAGGAACCTTATTTAAACAGATTTTAAGACATTTTAATATGATAAAAAAACGCCCCTCAACCCACTCCATACCCCATCCCCCCCTCCCACTAAATAGTCATGCAGGTTTGGCCAAATGAGAATCAATCAAGGGGATCCATCCGGAGGTGCAGAGGTCAGTATTGACCCTGGGGGAGAGGGACATGGCTGGTCACTGACCTCTGGCACAGGATGGTGCTAACCTATGCCAAAGGGCAATGCCAGGGAGAAACCTAGTGGAAACCTCATCATGAGAGGGGGAGGGGACGAAAGGGGGAATTGAAATAGTGATAATTGTTGAGGAGGGGATGATTGGAATGTCGGTGACGATTGTTAGGGGGAGGGGGATTGGAATGTCGGTGACAATTGTTAGGGGGAGGGGGATTGGAATGTCGGTGACAATTGTTAGGGGGAGGGGGGATTGGAATGTCGGTGACAATTGTTAGGGGGAGGGGGGATTGGAATGTCGGTGATGATTGTTAGGGGGAGGGGGGATTGGAATGTCGGTGACAATTGTTAGGGGGAGGGGGGATTGGAATGTCGGTGATGATTGTTAGGGGGAGGGGGGATTGGAATGTCGGTGACAATTGTTAGGGGGAGGGGGATTGGAATGTCAGTGATGATTGTTAGGGGGAGGGGGGATTGGAATGTCAGTGATGATTGTTAGGGGGAGGGGGCATTGGAATGTCGGTGATGATTGTTAGGGGGAGGGGGGATTGGAATGTCGGTGACAATTGTTAGGGGGAGGGGGGATTGGAATGTCGGTGACAATTGTTAGGGGGAGGGGGATTGGAATGTCAGTGATGATTGTTAGGGGGAGGGGGGATTGGAATGTCGGTGACAATTGTTAGGGGGAGGGGGATTGGAATGTCAGTGATGATTGTTAGGGGGAGGGGGGATTGGAATGTCGGTGACAATTGTTAGGGGGAGGGGGGATTGGAATGTCGGTGACGATTGTTAGGGGGAGGGGGGATTGGAATATCGGTGACGATTGTTAGGGGGAGGGGGATTGGAATGTCAGTGATGATTGTTAGGGGGAGGGGGGATTGGAATGTCGGTGATGATTGTTAGGGGGAGGGGGGATTGGAATGTCGGTGATGATTGTTGGGGGAGGGGGGATTGGAATGTCGGTGATGATTGTTAGGGGGAGGGGGGATTGGAATATCGGTGACGATTGTTAGGGGGAGGGGGATTGGAATGTCAGTGATGATTGTTAGGGGGAGGGGGATTGGAATGTCAGTGATGATTGTTAGGGGGAGGGGGATTGGAATGTCGGTGACAATTGTTAGGGGGAGGGGGGATTGGAATGTCGGTGACGATTGTTAGGGGGAGGGGGGATTGGAATATCGGTGACGATTGTTAGGGGGAGGGGGATTGGAATGTCGGTGACAATTGTTAGGGGGAGGGGGATTGGAATGTCAGTGATGATTGTTAGGGGGAGGGGGGATTGGAATGTCAGTGACAATTGTTAGGGGGAGGGGGGATTGGAATGTCGGTGATGATTGTTAGGGGGAGGGGGGATTGGAATGTCGGTGACGATTGTTAGGGGGAGGGGGATTGGAATGTCGGTGATGATTGTTAGGGGGAGGGGGGATTGGAATGTCGGTGATGATTGTTAGGGGGAGGGGGGATTGGAATGTCGGTGACGATTGTTAGGGGGAGGGGGGATTGGAATGTCGGTGATGATTGTTAGGGGGAGGGGGGATTGGAATATCGGTGACGATTGTTAGGGGGAGGGGGGATTGGAATGTCAGTGATGATTGTTAGGGGGAGGGGGATTGGAATGTCGGTGACAATTGTTAGGGGGAGGGGGATTGGAATGTCGGTGACGATTGTTAGGGGGAGGGGGATTGGAATGTCGGTGACGATTGTTAGGGGGAGGGGGATTGGAATGTCGGTGATGATTGTTAGGGGGAGGGGGGATTGGAATGTCGGTGATGATTGTTAGGGGGAGGGTGATTGGAATGTCGGTGATGATTGTTAGGGGGAGGGGGGATTGGAATGTCGGTGATGATTGTTAGGGGGAGGGGGGATTGGAATGTCGGTGATGATTGTTAGGGGGAGGGGGGATTGGAATGTCGGTGACGATTATTAGGGGGAGGGTGATTGGAATGTCGGTGACGATTGTTAGGGGGAGGGGGATTGGAATGTCGGTGACGATTGTTAGGGGGAGGGGGGATTGGAATGTCGGTGACGATTGTTAGGGGGAGGGGGGATTGGAATGTCAGTGATGATTGTTAGGGGGAGGGGGGATTGGAATGTCGGTGATGATTGTTAGGGGGAGGGGGATTGGAATGTCGGTGACGATTGTTAGGGGGAGGGTGATTGGAATGTCGGTGACAATTGTTAGGGGGAGGGGGATTGGAATGTCAGTGATGATTGTTAGGGGGAGGGGGGATTGGAATGTCGGTGATGATTGTTAGGGGGAGGGGGATTGGAATGTCGGTGACGATTGTTAGGGGGAGGGGGGATTGGAATGTCGGTGACAATTGTTAGGGGGAGGGGGATTGGAATGTTGGTGACGATTGTTAGGGGGAGGGGGGATTGGAATGTCGGTGACGATTGTTAGGGGGAGGGTGATTGGAATGTCGGTGACGATTGTTAGGGGGAGGGGGGATTGGAATGTCAGTGATGATTGTTGGGGGAGGGGGGATTGGAATGTCGGTGACGATTGTTAGGGGGAGGGGGATTGGAATGTCGGTGATTATTGGTCCTTGGGGGGGAAGGGGGGAGCTCCCAATACCTCTGTATCAGGAGGGAGAGTTAACTTCCTGTTCTGATGGGGGCCCCCTTTAATAAAGATCATAAAATGATCTCAATGGAATTGGTCTTGCTGGTTCAATGTGGCCCTGCCTCGCCAGTGATGACATAAACCATGCCCTCTCTTTTTTGACTAAGAGTCTCACGATCTGGAGACAGAATTAGCCTGTGGAGCTGGAGAGCTTCACACCAGTTTTCTGTCTGAGTCCAACACTTTTGGTAAGATAACCCCTACAATTTATCCCTCCACTGATCTCCCTAACCCCATCAGTCTGTCTCTGCTGACTTGGGAAATTTGCATTTTAATCTAATTATTGCTCCTGTATCAATAAGTTGAGGAACTTGCTCTATGGTGGTTGGTTATAGTGTCTCTGCAACTACCTCAGTTGATAGGAACTAACTTGGGTAACATTAGACTGAGTATCAAACTTTAGATCTCCTGGTTCTCCATACTCGCTTTGTCAAAGGAGCTTGCTCAGTTCTCCAAGGGAGCATTGAAATTCTACATTCTTACCTATTTAACAATTGCATATTGGCATGCCGGTGATGATTTTATTGGGGGGGGCGGTGATTGGAATGCCGGTGTTGGTTGATAGTGGGGGATCAGAATTCCGGGACAGAGTATAGGAATGAGATGGAGAATCTGGTGAATTGGAGCAGCAACTATTATCTCTCCTTCGATGTCAACAAAATGAAAGAGATTGTCATTCACTTTAGGAAGCGTAAAGGAGAACATGCCCCTATCTACATCAATGGGAAGGAAGTAGAAAGGGTTGACAGCAAAGATGGGCGAGACTGTTTCTAGCTGCTGCAGGAGTGGGCTGGGGTGTAATTTGTCAGCTGGCCTGCAGAGGGAGCTATGCCCTTGCACAGACCTCTGTCTGCACACGTAGCTTCCGATAGAAGCAGGTTTGCGAGTGTGGAGGTTTTGGAGAAGGTGCAGAAAGGATTTACCAGGATGTTGCCCTGGTATGGAGGGCATTAGTTATGAGGAGAGGTTGGAGAAACCTGGTTTGTTTTTACTGGAATGATGGAGATTGAGGGATGATCAGATAAAAGTCTACAAGACTGTGAGAGGCATGGACAGAGTGGATAGTCAGAAGCTTTTTCCTAGGGTGGAAGAGTCAATTACTGGGGTGCACATGTTTAAGGTGCAAGGGGCAAGGAGATGAAAGAGGCAGATTTTTTACACAGAGGGTGATGGGTGCCTGGAACTCGTGGCCAGGGGAGGGAGTGGATGCGGATACAGTAGTGACTTTTGAGGGGTGTCTTGACAAATACATGAATAGGATGGGAATAGAGGGATATTGTCCCCGGAAGAGTAGGGAGTTTTTAGTTCAGTTGGGCAGCATGGTCAGTGCAGGCTTGGATGGCTGAAGGGCCTGTTCCTGTGCTGTAATTTTCTTTGTTCTTATGAACAATAGCAACTGTAAAGGAGCTATTGCACATGTGCAGACCTCTGATTCTGCACATGCGCAATTTCCACAGCATGGGTCCGACAGACAGAGAGCTGTCAGGCCCCTGGTATTGCAGGCAGCCTCACAAGTTCTCTCCCCCACTACCCCCACCCTCCAGCAATTGCAGGTGCCCATGGACAATCATGAGCCCCACCTGACACAGACATGTAGCCCCAGTCACCCAAACCAATCATGCCTCTCTCCCTCTCCTCTGCCCCATAAGTGCTGCCCCCGGGCCCCCGGGCAGTGCCAGGGTGACATTGCCAGGTTGGCATTGCCCAAGGGGCACCTTGCCCTCAGCTTTCCCAGGGAGGCCTCGATGGCCTCCAATTCCACCAGTGAGTCCAACACGACTGTTCCCTGTTCATGGGGAGCAGGTGTTTTCCTCATTGGAGAGGACATCTTGTAGCGAAGCCATTAAGGCAAGTGAGCGTGGACATTTCAAGGCAAAACAGATGCAAATGAAGATGTAATGAATTTGAATAATTTATTCAGCCTTTTTTCCATTTCCGGTGAGAGGCTGACCTTGCTGGAAATCCGGCTCCAGTAAGATTGCAAGAGCCGGGAAATCAGAGCATGATCCTGATTTCTCGGCTACAATGCGATTTTACCGGCTTGCTCACTTCACCCATCGATGGGTGGGGCAAGCCAGTAAAATCCTGGCCAACATTTCACGTGGTCAGTTGTTTTCTGATGTTATGGACGTGTAACTGTTTCTCTGTCCACAAACAATGCTGGCGTTTCCGTCATTTCCTCTGTTATTTTCAATATTTTCCAATCTACATTGTTGAATTGAAACCTCCTTTTTATTCTGGACTTAAATTTATTTATTTTTTTATTTCTCCCCTTGATTTGTCCATTTCTACGACCCCTTTATGGTCTCATTTTTCTATATTACTCAATCTCCCCAAACTTTTTGTTCCAATAATCTTTGTCAGCTAGTTTGGGTGTGAATGTTTTTACCTAACAGACAGACTGGTAGTCAATCAATAAGATACAGCAGTCAGCATCTTCAGAAGAGAAGGGGAGAACAATGCAGGGAAAATAATTGTCCAATTAAAATGAATACCTTCTCTTCCTTTCTCCCTTTGTTCTTGACTTGATCTCTTGATAAACAGTCTGATCCAGTGTTAGAAACTGGAGATGGTTTTAAGTAAGTGATATGTGTATTTGTGTGTGTCAGGAATAAAGTGTAGCTACAAGTTCCAGTTTAATATATATTTCACAATTTGTGTGTTAAATAAGTGAAACCTGGCATTTAGTTTCATTTTTGAGTGGAGACAGAAGGTCTGAGGCTTATTTGTGTAGCTGCATTTTAATGAGGTTTTATGATCCTTGAAGTGACTTAGGGAACTTAAAACAAAGTAGAAGAAAGTGGGCTGTTACCTAGCAACAGAAGGCCCAGATGGAGAAACAGAAAAGCAGTTTTCATTCAATTGGGTGAAGGTGCCAGGAGAAGCTGGACACTGCAGAAGGAACTGTAGGAAGCAGGTTCCAAAGAACAAAATATAAAATTCCCAGAAGCCAGGGAGTGGGGAAAATCCTCATAAGACCTTCTAGTCAAAGGGAAAAAGAACAGGAATCTGGAAAAGATGCTGTTAAGTGGAGTCAAGAGCAAGGAGCAGAGGATAAACTCTAAGGTAAAAGACAATGTTGCAGGAAGCAAACATAAAGCAAAATAGACTTGTGAGAAGCTGGAAGGTCAGTGGAGACAGCCAAAGATCGGCTGCTCCTTACAATAGGTCTGTGAAGCAGTGGTGTTCTGTTGGCATGGCTGAGGTATCTGGAGTGTGTGAAAGATGAACTTAAATGCATGTGATGAGAGAAGAGGAACATCAGAAGGAGGGGTTGAAAGCCTGGAGATGGATCCTTGATTTTGATGTCCAAGTAAAAACATTGTTTGGGAGAAGATTCCATGGCTTATCCTTTGAGAGGAGAAATTGGAAGCCCTTGTGTGAAAGATAAGGTTCTAGTGAGACCAGTTGGCTCAGTGTGGAAGCATCTGCGGGTGGGTGGTGTTGGGTGGGGGCGGGGGGGTGGGGGGCGGTGGGGAGCTGGTGATGAGAAATATGTAGAAGTAGTTTTGGGAGACATCTGCCACTAGGTTTCAGAATGTGTGGCTAATGTTGGTTCACCAATTGGTTGACATGGACTATGAACATAAGAGTATAAGATGAATGTTGTAATGTGTGTTATCCTTACAAATCTGTAAATATCTATAAAGGAATAGTTGTGTAGGAAGGAGTAGCCTGTTATAGTTAGTCATTTCTTACTTAATTAATATTTTGGTTAAAAGTTCATCAGCAGCCTCTGTGACTCTCAGTGAGCACCCTCCACGTATCCAAACAAAAAATGCAAGTTAGATCTATCATTGCAGGTTCCACCGTGTAATCTGACCTGTCCAGTTGTAATTCCAAATGCAATTGGAACAACAAAAGATTCCAAGTGTCGAAACCTACTGCAGTTCTCACTGCTGAACTCAAATGATATCATTTTGATTTGATACTGTACAATCAGGAGAGTTAAGTCACTGAGAAGGTATACTATCTTCAAAAACACATTCTCTGTGACCTGAAATCCTTTAAACGTGTTCTAGTAACAATACTATGAATTCTGCAATAACTAATGGCTCTCTCTTTTTGGTGCAAAGTTGCAGGTCCTGATCTTTACTTGGGTTAGACTTGAGTGGATTTTTGCAGAATTTTGGTTGGGAAACCTAGAATCATGCAACAGAATTTTAATGGATATAGGCTGGGATTTTACGATCTTACACAGGTGAGCCTTGTAAAATCCTGCCCAAAGCCATCAGAGAATTCCATTCTGCAAGCCTCACTGTCCCAATTCCGGGGCAGGCATACCGGTAAAATTCTGGCCTGTGTGCCCTTTCCTTAAAGCTGGCTTCCTTCCTGCAGGCCAGCCTGACTGGTAGTATTGGTTCTCTGCTAGCTGGGGCACAGACGGGAATGGAATCTGATTCTCATTTCCCGGGTTCTCAGCCCATGATCTGGGGGTAGAGTCTGGTCCTCGATCCTGGAGGTAGTTTTGATGGCCAGGTAGCCTTTGGCTCCCAGAAGGATGAGGACTTTGGATCGTGGGAGGTGGATATTGATACCTTGTTCACAAGGGGTGCAGTGAAAACATTGGCTGATTCAGTAACACAGATCCCCTGCCTTCCATTTAATTCTGGGATTCTGAACACTTGGGAAACCTGCTTAATGTGGTTAAATATGTGGCAGACCACCTTGTTATGATATTTAAATAGATCAGCCGACTCTCAAGAGCAGATTGGTTGCCTCCCTATCCAACGCCCATTAAAACCAGGGGTGAGATGTCTGGAGGCAAGTTTACAGATTTTTGAAATCCCACCTGATTCAAAAACCAAAAGATTCTAAGTGCCAAATTCCCTTTTAAATTGGAGTAAAACCTGCTGGTTTTTTCAGCAGGATTTTCAAAATGAATCTCCCATGCTCTGTGCACTGTAGAGTGTACTAGCGTGAATCTCATTAAGAACCTTGGAGTGGGACGTATTCCTGCTGGAGAGGCCGGCAGCATAGCACTGAGTGGGCCACTGCGCACGCACCGATTTTTGTCAGAGCAGAGATTGGTGCACGTGCAATAGCTCTCACTGCCGGCCTCCTGATTGCTGGGGCATACAACAGCTCCTCATTAGTGGGAAGCTGTTGTAAACCCCACTGGATTGAAACACTGATGGTGGGGCGTGGGGGTGAAGAGGCTAGCCATCCCAGAGACTTCAGTGCTGGGCCGGCTAATGACATTAAAATGGTCATTGCCAAATTCATACAGCTCCACGCCAATTTCTGGTGCGGAGCTGGCGATGCCCAATATCCAGCAGACGGACATATGCAGAGCCCATGGCACCTAACAGGAAGCCCAGCCTCCACTTGAGTCTCCTGGCCCAGTGCGTTGCTAGAGCAGTGCAGCGAGCTGGGAGAATTGCCCCCCATCTTGTTTCTCTATGATTATAATTCCCTTCATGGATTTTGCATGATAGAGCAACTCCTATAATCTTTGGCATTGAAATTAATCCATACAATGCCACTACTCGTTCATAATGAATTTATTTGTCTCTCTATCTTAATGACATTATTAAACTATTAAAGTATGCTTGTCAATCACTTTGTTTAAACCGTGAACAGAAGAATTTAACGCTACTTTTGTGTCCATGCACTAAACATGGTCATTTCAAGGCAGTATCCTTGAAAGGCATTTTATTGGAAAGACATTTTATTATTAGTTGCCTTCTTCACTTAACATTGAACCTCTTTGTAACTCTCTCATTTACTTGTTTTTTTTAAAGAAAGCGAAGTATTGGTGACACCTTTCCCATTGAGTGAAATTATTCCAGATAAGAGAAAACTTAAGAAATACTATCGGTATGATGGTTCACTAACTAATCCTGGGTGTTTTGAGGCAGTAACCTGGACACTATTCGCAGAACCCATTCTTATCAGCAGGAGACAGGTAAGGTGTGTGTGTGCTGAGGCTCTGGGAAATCAATATCTAACGGGTGAAGTATTGGTCTCAGAAAAATTGAAAGGACTAAAAGCTGTCAAATTCCCAGGACTTGATGCAGTGCATCATAAGGTTCTAAAATAGGTACCTGCAGAGATAGTGGGTGTATTGGTTATGATTTTCCAAAATTGCCTAGATTCTAGAAGAGTCTTAGGAAATTGGAAGTTAATAAATAATGCTTCTAGTCAGGAAGGGAGGGAGAGAGAAAATAGAAAGCTACAGGCCAATTAGCTTGACATCAGTCATAGGGATAATGCTGAAATCTATTAAGCTTTTTTTCTCAGCAATTCACCCAAATATCATTACATGATCAGACAGAGTCAATGTTTTGTGAAAAAGAAATTGGGTGGGATTAACACACCCCTGCCACAGTTTTACCACTAGCAGAGGTGCCACATCATTGGTCACCAGTGGGATTTCGGTCCCATTGATTTTTACGGAGCTTTGCATGATTCACCCATCTCACTCTTGAGGAACACACATTGGGCCGATGTTGCCTTCAGCAGGAACCGAAAGATCTCGCAGGTGGGAAGGGTTGGAGAATCCTGCTCATTGTGTTTGACTAGAAATAGTGGATGCATTGGTGGTCATCTTCCAGGATTCTATAGACTCTGGAACAGTCCCTGCAGATTGGAGGGTAGCAAATGTCACGCCAGTATTCAAAAAGGGAGAGAGAAAGCAGGGAATTATAGACCAGTTAGCTTAACATAGATAGTGGGGAAAATTCTCGAATCCGTTATCAAGGACTTTATAGCGGAGCATTTAGAAAGCAATGGCAGGATCAGACAGAGTCAGCATGGATTTATGAAGGGGAAATCATGCTTGGCAAATCTATTGGAATTCTTTGAAGATGTAACTAGTAGAGTTGACAAAGGAGAACTAGTAGATGTGGTAGGTTTGGACAGAAAGCATTTGACAAAGTCCTGCACAAGAGATTATCGTGCAAGATTAAAGTGCACGGGATTGGATGAAGTATATTGAGATGGATAGAAAACTGGTTGGCAAACAGGAAACAAAGAGTAGGAATTAATGGGTGTTTTTCAAATTGGCAGGCAATAGCTAGTGCAGTGCCACAGGATCAGTGCTGGGACCTCAGTTATTCACAATATATATTACTGATTTGGATGAGGGAACAAAACGTAACATCTCAAAGTTTACAGATGATACCAAGTTGGGTGGGAGGGTGAATTGTGGTGAGGATGCAGAAATCCTTCAGAATGATCTGGATAGGTTGGGTGAGCAGGCTAATCAATGGCAGATGCAGTATAATTTGGATAAGTTTGAGGTTATTCACTTTGGAAGCAAAAACAAGAAGGCAGATTACTACCTGAATGGCTGTGAATTGGGAGAGGGGAGTGTGCAGTGGGACCTGGGTGTCCTTGTGCACCAGTCACTGAAGGTAAGAATGCAGGTGCAGCAGGCAGTAAAGAAGACAAGTGGTATGTTGGCCTTCATTGCGAGAGGTTTCGAGCACAGGAGCAGAGATATATTGTTGCAATTATACAGAGCCTTGGTGAGGCCACAGCTTGAATATTGTGTACAGTTTTGGTCTCCTTTTCTGAGGAAGGACATTCTTGCTCTCGAGGGAGTGCAGCGAAGGTTTACCAGGCTGATTCCGGGGACGGTGGGACTGAAATATGAGGAAAGATTGCCTGACTAGGTTAGGATTGTTTTTGCTGGAGTTCAGATGAATGAGGGGGGAATCTCATAGAGACTCATCAAATTCTAACAGCTCTAGATAGGATAGATGCAGGGAGGGTGGTGGGAGAGCCCAGAACCAGGGGTCACAGTCTGAGGATTTCAGGTAGACCATTTAGGATGGGGATGAGGAGACACTTCTTCACCCAAAGACTGGTGAGGCTGTGGTGGGGGGGGTGGAGGGGGAGGAGAAGGAGGCCAGATGGTTCTTTGGTGGGCAGGGAGGGGGAAGAGGGTGGGCCAAATCAGTCTCTGGTTGGGGCTGGGGGGAGGAGGAGGCCAGATCGTTCTCTGGTGGGGGGGAGGGAGGATGAGGCATGTCAGGTTGTTCACTGTGGGGGGGGCGGGGGGGGCAAGGGGGCAGGAGGGCCAGATGTATCTCTGGTGGGAGGGGTGGGAGGGAGTCCCAATCACTCTCTGGTGGTGGATGGGAGGCTAAATGGTTCTCTGGTGGGCGTGAGGGCGGCGAGGGGGGGGGGAGGGTGGGGGAAGGGCGCCAAGGGAAGTCTGCTGCCACTCTGAGGGTAATTAGTGGGGGAAAGGGGGCAGGGGGTCAGGATCGGCCTGGATAGTGGGGCAAGTGGGTGGATAAGGGGGACAGTTATGTTGTGGGGATGGGGTGATGTCTGTGGGAGCCATTGCTCCCGAGCCGCTTTATCCACTTTTTGCAGCCTGGGAGTGATGTGAAAGGGGTGCGGTTTTCAAATTTCACTGCGCATGCGCAGCTCAGAGCACTGATTGGAGCAGCAGCGTTTCGGGCGCGATAAGCCCCACCCACAGCGCGATTCAGACTCGCAATTTTTGTTTCAGGCTGAGTGCATATGGGGGCACCTAAGAACAGGTTTCCAAGTCAGATCTGAATTGCGCCCAGATTCAGCACTTCGACTCAAAATGGTACAATTGCTACCTTTGTGTTTGTGGAAGCAATTTTCCAGAATTGATACATTGGTTAAAAATGACTGTCATCAGGAAACTTAACATGTGTTTTTCCTTTTATTGTTTCAGCTCACCTCATTTTCTCAAAACTTTTTCTTCAGTGATTCAAAACCCTTGGCTTTTAATTTCCGACCTGTCCAGAATTTAAATGGTCGCACGGTCTATGTGTCAGGTTCAGCTGTCAACGCTGCAGGGTTATCAGTGATAATTGCAGTCTGGATGTGTACATTATTCAGCTGAGGAAACCTGTAGATCACAACATTATCACAAGGAAAGTTCTTCTGGACAATGGATTTAAAAGGGAAACTCCAGTGGTATAAATATCTTGCTTGACCTGCACTGATTAACAGTAACCAAAACATTGCTTCTCATTTGGGAAGTCTTGAAGTGAAAAGGGAACAAAATAAAATCAGTCTTGTCATCGCCTTAATCCACTCACAATTACCAGATAAGTGGTAATGATGCACTAGTTTGTATTTTTACAGTGTATGTGCAGTGGTACATTGGAGAGTGTTGAATGAGGAAATCTCATTGGAACATGTTTTGTTTCAATCAAGGGACTGTCTTTCATAACAGAAGTCCATTTTTCACACCTGCAGTATAATGCGGAAGAGAGCTGTAATAATCGCAGTAAATTAACAACAAACAAGAGGAAAATAAAGCCCTTGAACTTGCCACCGCACCCTGCCAAAAACACAGTGACCGTGCTTGGTTCCTGAAACAAATACCAGCTGTCTAATTGTTTAAAGTTTAGTCTATTTATTAGTGTCACAAGTAGGTTTACATTAACACTGCAATGAAGTTACTGTGAAAATCCTCTAGTGGCCCTACTCCAGTGCCTGCTCATGGACATTGAGGGAGAATCTAGTCTGGCCTATGCCCCTAATCTGCACGTCTTTCAGACTGTGGGAGGAAACCAGAGCACCCGGAGAAACCTACGCAGACACGGGGAGGATTTGCAGACCCCACGTAGACATCACCTGAGCCCAGGTCCCTGATGCTGTGAGGTAGCGGCACTAACTACTGTGCAACCATGCTGCCCCTCTTTGGGTGGGATTTTCCAGCCCTGCCATGTCATGTTTTCCGGCAACAGAAGTGGCTTGCAAATGGTCGCCAGTGGGATCTTCCAGTCCTGCTGAATTCATGGTGTTTTGCGTGGCTTTCCCGTCCCACTGGTGGGGAATCTGCCACGGCGCTGGGAGGTTACCTTCAGAGGGACTGGAAGACCTGATTGGCAGGAAGGGCTGGAAATCCTATCTTGAATACTTCTGTCCAGTGGGTTTATCCAAGTAAGCAGTATTTCATAATGGTAAACAAAGATAATGGGGGTGGGGGGGGTGGTGTGGAGGGGGTGCAGATTTTGTGATATTAGATTCCCACCCATTGTTGTCAGAATGATGACTTTTAACCATTGGCCTGAGGATGTCCCTTGGAGTTAAGATGTTGCAGAGTGTGCAGAGAAGATTGGCTAGAATATATGCAGTGATGAGGGACTCATGTTTTTGTGAAGAGACTAGGATAATTTTCCTTTGAGGAGACAAGGTTAAGGGGTGCTGACAGGTAAACCGTTTCTGCTGGCGAACAAATTGGTTTAAGAGATTTAAGCAGAGAGGCAAATCGACCATAGGGGAAATGAGAATTTTTTTTGCTGCAAGCTATGATCTGGTAATGCACTCCTTGAAGGGCAGTGGAAGCAGATTTGATAATAACTCTCAAAACGAAATTGGATACGCACTTGCAAAGGTTCAAACTAGCAGGGAAAGAACATGGCACTGGGGCTAATTGGTTAACTGTCGCAAGGAGCCAGTACATGCACAGTGGAAGGAGGCCATTCAGACTTTGCTGTAAGATTCTATTGACATGAATTGGTGTTTCTGGGTGATCGCCAGAGAGTTTGAGCCTAAGCTTTCTTTGTGGGCACCAAGGAATGCACTGCCTGGCACCAGAAATTAGACTGGCTTGAATTGTCTCTCTGCTTCTGATCCGTTTTTCGCTGACTTGACCTGATGGAAGTGTCAGAGCAGCTTCCCCACTCGGGTTAGTGTTAGAATTGTAGTTAGAGGCCTCCGGTGTGATTAGACCAAATATATACTGAAGGACTGGGGTGTCCCTGCTGGAACGAGGCGGATATTTTGCCACCTGCTCGGGGCTTCTCTTTTTTTGTGTGTGCAGAGTGTGCAAGAGGCAGGAAAACAGTGTGGAAGTCACCAGCCCCAGATGACAGCTTCCACTACTGTATTGTGAGCAACCTGGGGAAATAAAATCCCATGCCATCACACTGCCAGGGTGAGCTCTTATTGAATCTGCCATGCCAGCAATATAGATTTCAAAAGATTTTTTTGAAGGTCAAAAAAGATCAAAAATATAACCCAACTTGAACGCTGCCCCCCCCCCACCCCCCCAACGCAGTGCCAGGGGGCAGTGCCTGGGCACGACCCTCTTCTCTCTGAGCCAAAGAGCCAATCATAGAATCCCTACAGTACAGAAGGAGGCTATTCAGCCCATCAAGTCTGTACCAACCACAATCCCAGCCAGACGCTATTCCTGTAACCCCACACATTTACCCTGCTAATCCCCTTACCTGAATTCCTTTGGAGTGATCTGCTGAGCAGTTGCGCGCTGTGGGAAACCTGTTCTGATTAACATCGACATAATTGTATTATGTGATGGGGGGGTTTGGGGAGAGACATCAGACACAGAGCCCTTATAGTTACATTTAAACGTATTCTAATAGGGAAAACCCTGTTACATGATTGGCAGTGAGCAGGGATTCCTGTTAAATGATTGGCAGAGCTCTATGGGAAATCCCACTGGAGTAAATCATGTTTTGGGCTTCCCACTGGATTTTCTGCTCTTGCTGCCTATCCCCATCCTCCCAAAACAGATGTGGAAAGTTCCTCCTCCCCCAAGGTTTAGATTGAAGGTGACAGGATCTAGAGTGACAGATAAATCACACTGAACACTTTTAGTTGCCTCTAGTCCTGATTTCCCATAGGCTGCATAAAGTCAAGATCAGCCCCTTGTATCAGAGTTGGGGCCAGGCTGTAATGGGCTAAAGTCAGGCTCCATCCTGACCATCTGGTCTCTGGTATTTTAAATATTGGCAGCTTTATTTGGACACACCGAGAAATTACTCAGATAAAAAATCTTTTGGAATTACGTTTCTTTAAAATAGACTTAATTCATTCCACTTAATGATTTACTGGGCTTTATAGAATCATACAATCCCTACAGTGCAAAAGGAGGCCATTGAGATTGCATTGACAACAATCCCACCTGGGCCCTGTCTCCATAACCCCATGCGTTTACTCTAGCTAGTTCCCCTGCCACTAAGGGGTAATTTTAGTATGGCCAATACATCTTACTGTGGATTGTCCGCGTACTTGATTGCTGAAATCTTGCAGCCATTCACACTGGCAGTATCCTACAATCCCGCTGATGGCACATCCCAGCCACCAGTATCCTGATGGCAAAGGATGCGTTGGACAGGAAGCCCTGACTGGAATTCTCCAGTCTCATACACCCCACAACTGCTGTCAGTGAGAGTGGAAAATTTGCCAAATCTCAGCTCACCACAGCGGGAGAAGAGAAACCCAGCGGGCGGCAAAACCGGAGAATTCCGGCCCCCTGTTGATGCATTAAGACACCAGATTAATAGCTTGGTTTTATATAAATGTACAAAGAGGAATCATATTTTCCACTTGGATCTGAACAAGTCTACACTGAACAAACTGGAACTGCTGGAATT
Source organism: Carcharhinus amblyrhynchos (assembly GCF_965287045.1). Classification (NCBI taxonomy): domain Eukaryota; kingdom Metazoa; phylum Chordata; class Chondrichthyes; order Carcharhiniformes; family Carcharhinidae; genus Carcharhinus; species Carcharhinus amblyrhynchos. The sequence goes on from NC_137346.1 coordinate 27,049,556, forward strand.
TTCTTTACTTGAAATGAATGTTTATTAATCATACTTTGTGGGGAAAAAGTTCATAATTGCATGCAGCACAAATTTAGCTGGCATCACCTTTAAATAGATTCCTTTAACATGATTATGGAGCATTGCCTAGGTGTCAGCTGATAAATTGCACAGAACTCCAAAGTGGCACAATTGTGTGAGCAAATTAACTGTGAAAAGCTTTTTTTTTCTTAAGCAGGCTGAAGTACTTGAAATCACATTGCAGTATTAGCAACAAGGCAGCTAAAATAAACCGGCTAACACCTTCATTAAAATAGCAAATGAACTTCATCTTTTTGAATTGATGTGTTTATCAATCCTGGGTGAACATGTTTATTTTAACTTGTAATGAAAAATCTAAAGGGAATGTTTGCAGAATAAATTAACAATATTTGTAGGAAAACAAAATACAATTTTACATGCTTCAGGCTCCTTTAAACAGATAAAACCCCTTTCTGGTTTGCTTTTGTTTGACCAAGGTTATTTTTGTTCTAAACCAAATTGTATTAGCAATGTAAAATTAGAAGAAAATGCTCTTGTTGACATCTTTTGATGTATGTTAATGGAAAGATATGGCAAATACAAATATTGGGATTAAAAAAAATCATTTATGGGATGTGGTGTTCCAGGATTTTGATCCAGCCAACATTTATTGCCCATCCCTAATTTTCCTTGAGAATGTGGCCATGAGCTGCCTTTATGAACCGTTACAGTCCCTGAGCCGTAGTTGCACCGGCAGTGTTGTTGGGGAGGGAGTTCCAGAATTTTGACCCAGCAACAATGAAGGAACAGCAATAGATTTCCAAGTCAGGATGATGACTGACTTGGAGGGGAACCTCCAGGTGGTGATGTTCTCAAGTATCTGCTGTTCTTGTCATTTTAGATGGTAGCGGTCATGGGTTTGGAAGGTGTTGTCTAAGGAGTCGTCGTGAGTTCCTGCAGTGCATATTGTTGATGTTACACACTGTTCATTGGTGATGAGGGAATGAATGGTCATAGAGGGTGTCAATCAAGGGGGCTGCTTTGCCCTGGATGGTGTCGAGCTTCTTGAGTTCTTGGCACTGCACTCATCCAAGCAAATAGAGAGTATTCAACACACTCCTGACTTGCATTCTGTCAATGGTGGACTGACTTTGGGGAGTCAGGAGGTGAGGATACCTAACCTCTGACCTGCTCTTGTAGCCATTATATTTATATGGCTAGCCCAGTTCAGTTTCTGATCAATAGTAACACTGGGATGTTGATGGTAGGAAATTCTGTGATGGTAATGCCATTGAATGTTAATGTTCAATATATATGCAACGAAAAATTGCTGTAATTTTTGTACATTTGCAATTGCAATGAATGCAAAAGTGTAAATATGTCTTTGGAAATGTTTAATTTTGTTCGCAGTATGGATGTACCATGATAGTATGATGAGAACTGGATTATTACTATATGTAAATGAAAAAAAATTATATAATGTAAAACTTTATGAACCAGATTTTATTTCCAGTTCATTTTGTGATTTTTATTTAACCAATAAATAATTGTGCTGTCCAATTCTTTCAATTTGTCATTAAACATAATTGAAAACTCTGTTACAAAGCCACTAGACTAGTTGGAGAAATTCTTATCATTTTAAAAATGTATTAAGGATTGATGATCAGTCAATAATATGAAATGATGACCATTTAAATAATGAATAAGCCTTTGTATCCCAAATGTGATACTCAATACTTTTTCGAGCTGAAGCGTAGTTGGATTCGGCACTAGCCAGGGTAGTCAAAGCAAATGCTATTGGTCATTCTTCTCCCAAAGGCATAGTATGTGCTACTCCATTAGGTGAAGTGTTGCAAGCAATCACTAATCGTAGTTTCAGATTAAAATCAGCCAATACTTCAGACTTCTTCAAAGCATCTTTGATATCCAAGCATGCTTTCTCACATTCTGTCATCCAGTTCCATGACTGTTTCACACGTAGCACATTATGCAATGGCTTGAATAATGTAGAAATTAGGAACAAATTTGCCATAATAATTCACTAATCCTAGAGAAGACCTCAACTACATCACATTCTTCAGATATGGTGCTTCTACAATAACATCCATCTTTTTAGATACTTTATGTTGGCCTTTACTATCAATAACGTGACCCATATATTGGACTGATATCAAGAGAAAAATCATATTTTTCTTTCTTGATACGCAAATCATGCGCTTGAAGATGTTCAATATTGCTTCTAAATTATTTAAGTGCTCTTGTGCACTAGACCCTGTAATTAGAATATCATCCAGGCAGACCAATCATTACTGGTGGCTGATGATACAATCTGCATTACAGATAGTTTTATGAAGAAAAATGTATTCATAAGGGATGAATAATGGAAGGGATGAATATATTTATTTGTGTGAAGTCAGTTTGAAAAGTCACTTTGTCAATGGCATTGTTATGATGGGAATGATTCCTAAACATCTATTGATGGGTTAGATTTTATCCTGGGTAATGATTTGGCTAGTGGAGACAGTAATGTGGTGACAACTGTATAGCAGAGGATGGTTAATCTTAACCAGCTCTTGGAAAGCTAGTCAAAAATGAGACTCATACTGCAGATAACAAGCAATTGAAGGTAAACTTGACTGATGTAGGAAACCAACTTTTATGTGCAAAAAAAGTTTGCGTTGGATAATGAAAAAAGAGAATTGGTGAGAACAATTGAGAATCAATAATGGAAAATGGAGTACTTGACTGCGGACTTGAACTGATTAAATGATAAACAGGTAAAAGCAAACTTAGTAAAGATTAATGTTCAGCTAAAGCATAATGGACTACAAGCATCAGAAGTCTCTATGAAATATCAGGAACACACCTTGGACAGGAACAGGAACTGCTGGTAAATCAGGATAATTGGTAGAATGCAGAGTTGAAAAGCAAAACTAATCAACAATTAGAACTTTAGAGCACTAGGATTCTTGAGAAAACTGAAGCAACAGATGGGTGGTTATGGAGTGCCACAATTCTAAAGTTGTTCCTATAATAAAAACGAATTTCTGAGTTGTGACTCAGTTGATCGAAGGATTGTTCTAAGTAACATAATTGTGGGTGATATATCAGTAATGAATGACAGGCAAACAACTGAATTACCTGCAAATCTGAAATGTAAGAATTGCCAACAAGAAGGGCTGAAATTGTAAAATAACCTTTCCAGATCAATGACCAGGGAGACAGGTTTGCAAGTGCTTCCCAGCGCTAAGACAGAAGATGTAGCAGTTGGGATACAGGAAAGTGGACAATTTGCACAAGACCATTCACAGCCTGTTGAGAACTGGACAGAGATAGTTCATAAATTATGCAAAAATGTTGATAGCTGGAATTCTCCAGCCGGCCATGTCGCCAAATGTTCTGGTTATGCTGATGGCGTACCCTCACCCCGGGTTTCCCGGCAGCAGAAGGTGGAATCGATGGGAATTCCCATTAACGGTGGCAGGATCCAAACATTCCACCACTGGTGAGTAGTGTGTTTCCTCCCCCTGCCGCGAAACACATGGTTGGGAGGCCAGAGGATCCCACCCTACGAAACTTTGGAGAAATTGACACTGCTCAAAAAGAAGTGGAAAAGGTGTGTTTGAAATGGGGTTTGGAGAAAGAACAAGATCAAAACATTTCAGAGATCAAATAAAGCAGGAATGCAGAATCCTTTTGAGTAATCACAAGAAGCATCTCAACATCCTTGAAACAGCTAAATAAGACACTGAGCAGAGAAGAAATAAAATGTTCATTCACAAAATGCTATTTTGGCATTGCTAAATCAAAATGAGTATTTCCCATGTTTGAGTTCAGAAACTAAGCTTAAAAATAGAATGATGCCTACAGTTTATGGAAAAGGTGATTGGACAGTGCACTTTAAGAAATGTTCTTCACTGAGTTAGACTAGGAGTAAGAGGAAAAAGAAACATAAGACGAATTGTGATAATGCTATGATGTACAAATTCTACTAATGCATTTATTGCCTTTGTTTTGGTTAAATCATGATAGCCAATGCCCAGCATGTTATAGATAGTTGGCAATATCAGTATGGTGAGGATAGTGTAAGCATGCAGCAGTATAGACATACAATGCACCAAAAACAAAGGTGAACATCCAGCCAAACATAAGGACATACACACACATATACAGTCACCAAAACACAGAGATATACACACCCAAACACGGGAATGCACACAGACCCAAACACACATATATACACACGAGATACACATATCCAAACACAGGGATACGAATAGACGCACACACGCCCAAACATATAGGTGCATATATAACCAAGCACAGAGATATACACATCCAAACTTGGGGATACACACAGATAAACGTAGCCCAAGCACAAAAATACACACCCAGTCAAATACCCAAGTACACAGATACACAACCAACCTAACACATAGATACACACACATCTAAAATCACAGATACACATACAGACAAATTGATACACAGACATTAATCTACAATTGCACATATGCTCTCAGTTACAGGTACACACACACACTGCAGTCAGATACACATGCTCCACCTGCAACTACACACACACATAATTCCCATCCAGAAATACGTACATCTCCACCCACAGACACACACATGCCCTCACTGACAGATACACACATGCCCTCACCCACAGGTGCATGCATCCCCACCCTCAGAAACACACACCCAATACAGCTATACACACCACCCACAGATATATATACCCACCAGCCACGAATGCACATATACCTATCTATGAATATCCACACACTGTCACAAACAAATTTAAAAATAAATACATACACCCCATACAAGATACAGTTGTGTACACACACATATTATGTAGATATTTTTGAATGTCTCAGTTCCTGTGCCCTCAACAATTCTTCTCAAAAGCATTTGTCTAACGCTCCCTTTTCTCAGTTTCCTTTATTGGGCACAATTCTTCCTCCTAATTGCCCCTGAAATTGAATAATGTGATGAGAGTTCGACAAACATAAGTTATTGTTACACAGAGGAAATCGGAGGATTATTGTCCTGTTTTTCTCCCCTCCCCCATCTCAACTGTATCCCACTTGTTAAGGGAAAAACTCCATGAGTAACAGCAGTCCGATATTGCTCATCCTCCATTTGTGGATCTTGACAGTGAGTGTTGATAGAGTGTCCCTTATCCAAAATGCCCTTGGAATAGGTCCTTTGAATTGTCTCCCTTCTAATTCAAGCTCATTGAGACTAATTATAGCTTTTCTACTGTCTCCTCCCAGATCTGTTAAAGCAGCACAGACCAAAATTAATCCTGGGTTTCTCTTGGTTTATAATTGGTTCAGTTACTCATCAAATGAGAGACTTACCCTTTTCCAGCGGCCATATTTGTAGGAGCATTTCAAAAAGCTTTAAACTCATTCCATAAGCAGTGCACAATGTGATAGATGAACATGAATAATCTTTTAAAGTAGAGGATGGATGAGCTAAGATTGGCCAATTATTCTCCCTCCTCTCAATCCATCTAGTGATTAGCAAATATAAAACAAAATGAATATAGAGCATAATGTTAAAACTATCAAAAAATTGGCAAACTGCCATATTATATACTTCTTTTCAACATTCATTCATGGGACATGGACATCACTGGCTGGCCAACATTTATTGCCCATCTTTAATTACTCTTAGAGGGAAACTGAGAGTCAACCACATTGTGTGGATCTGGAGTCACATGTTGGCCAGACCAGGTAAGTTCGGCAGATTTCCATTCCTAAAGCGCATTAGTGAACAAGATGGTTTTTTCCGACAATCGACAATGGTTTCATGTTCATCAGTAGATTCTTAATTCCAAGTAATTTTTATTGAATTCAAATTCCACCATCTGCCCAGAACATTACTTGAGTTTCTGGATTAATTGTCTGGTGAGAATACCACTTGGCCATTGCCTCCCCTCAGGGGAAAGGAATGAACAGACAGTGCTGGTATTGTTCAAGTGTTTATGAATCTACATCTAAAGATATCAAAGCTGAAAATGGAAATAAAAGAACAGAAAATGTCTGGCAAACCGGTTTGGAATCTGAGGGAATGAAGAGCAGGTTCAACTTGGTTGGTGTTTAGTCCAATAGTCAAAATTACTAAGTCCCAGTGAATGTCTTCACATTAACTCATTTAAATACTACTGTGAGAACTAGTATCAAATTATTTCAGTTCTCTCTCTGCAGAGGTGCTACCTGGTTGTGGAATTTCATGTTAATAAAATTCACAGAAATTTCAAGGCACAGGAGTTTATTCCTGAAACATTGACCTTTTTTTTTCCATTTTTAGATGTTCACCAATCTGTTGCTTATTTCCAGCATACTGAGTGTTCATTTTGAAAATTACCCACTGTGTTTTCATCTTGATATCACTATGAGCTGAAATTGCCCCCAATAACATTCCCTCATAGGACCTTTTCTTCTGAAATGACTCCTGTTCTGTTTGATTTTCAGTGTGAGATTTAATGTACAAACCAGAATTTTGAAAAGGAACAAATCTCAAAGCAATCATTTAGTTTTAGTTATTTACAAAAAAATCAAAAGATTGAACAAAATATTGCTTGCAACATATATTAACACAGAAAATATTAGATGCATAAGTCAAAAACTTCAGCTAACATGATGTTACCTTATTATGGATTCACATGCTCCCAAGTAACTTTGATATGGATATGAAGAAACTTTTTCCCTTAGTGGAGGGGTCACTAACCAGTGGGCATGCATTTAAGGTAATGGGCAGAAGATTTAGAGGGGATTTGAGGAAAAACGTTTGGTGGGAATCTGTAGCTCATTATCTAAAAGGATGGTAGAGGCAGGAACCCTCACGGCACTTAAGAAACATTTAGCTGAGCACTTGAAATGCCATAGAGTATACAGCTATGGACCAAGCACTGGAAAATGGGATTAGAACAGGTAAGCGCTTGATGGCTAGCACAGACACGATGGGCCAAAGAGACTCTTTATGTGCTACAATATTCTATTTCACCACCTTGTCTGCCTCAGAACCGGGATGGGCAAGGTTTGCATTCTCCGTTGGCCTCGGGTGGGATCTTACGAGCCTTGAATGGCTGAGGCAGTAAAATTCCAGTATATGACTCTATGAAATAAGATTTTGGAATATTTGTCCTGTTCGGTTAGCAATAAGATTTCATTCACTCTTCCTTGGGTGCACACAAACAATAAATTTACCTTTATTTATTAATTAGTGAGAATGTCAGAAAATTACTGCAATATTAGATGTTAGTGGCTCAATGATAGAAATGTCTAATCCCCTTCCAATGTAGAAAATTAAAGAAAAATGCTTTAAAAAATTATGACAACCAACAGTGCTGATGTGTTGAGAAAGTCAAATATTAATTAGGATCAAAACAACTAGTCACTTTAGCAACAATATTTTTTAAAAATATGAATATTAATGTTCATATTTAAGGGTTCATATCAGGGTTCTTGCCTCTTCCATCCTTTCAGGCAGAGTTCCAGATTCCCACCACTCTCTGGGTGGAAACATTTTTCCTCAAATCCTCTCTGAATCTCCTGCCCTCTGGTTAGTGACTCTCCCTAAGGTTCTAAGCAAGTAGAATATGAATTGAAAGAGACAGCTTTCATTTTCCAACAAAACTGTAAAGCATCTAATTCCCATCATGTTCACCAGCTTTATTAATCAGATTAAGCAAGTAAAATGTTATTGTTTATTGTGAGGGGAGTTAATTACAAAAGTAAGGATGTTATACTTCAGTTTTCAAGGGCATTGGTGAGACCATGTCTGGAGTACTGTGTAAAATATTGGTCTCCTTACTTGAGGAAGGAGATCAATACATTGGAAGCTGTTCAGAGAAATCATACAATCCCTACAGTACAGAAGAAAGCCATTTCACCTATTGAGTCTGTACCAACCACATTCCCACCCAGGCCCCATTCCCACACCCCCAAGCATTTATCCTGCTAATCCCCCTGGCACGAGGAGCAAATTAGCATGGCCAGTCAACCTAAGCCACACATCTTTGGACTGTGGGAGGAAACGCACCCAGACAACATGCAAACTCCAAAGGACAGTGTGATTCAAGGCTGGAATTGAATCTGGGACCTTGGCGCTGTGAGGCAGCAGTGCTAACCACTATGCCACTGAGCTGACAAGACTAATATCTGGAGTTCAGGCTAATTCCTGGAATGGGCAAATTGTCCTTTTTGAAAAGGTTGGATCATCTAGCCTTGTACCCAGTGGAGTTTACAAGAGTAAGGTGTAACTTGATTGAAACATACAGGAGGATCCTGAAGGGTCTCGACAGGGTGGATGCAGAGAGGATGTTTCCTCCTGTGCAAGAACTTGGGGTCACTGTTGAAAAATAAGGAGTCACCCATTTAAGACAGAGAAGAGGAGTTTTTTTTTCTCTTCCAGAGGTTTGCAAACCTTTGGAACTCTCTTCCTTTTAAGGCAGTGGAAGCAGAGTCTTTAAATATTTTAAGGCAGACGTGGATAGATTCTTGGGGGCGAAAGCCAACTGGGTAGGTGGGAAAGTGGAGGTGGATTACAGTTGGATCAGCCATGGTCTTTTTGAAGCACGCTTGAGGGGCCGAATGGTCTACTGCTGCTCCGACTTCATTTGTTCATAGGCTTTGCCCATGTAACATGAGGCACTTCATTCTGAAAGTACATTAGCTGTGAAAGTGCTTTGGGAATCCCGATTTGTGAAAGACACTTTAGAATTACAGGAGTATTTCCTTTCCCCTCGCACCCTCCCCCACCCTGATAATTGGAAACACAGGGCCATGTCCATTCTTTCACATTGCAAAACTTTCTGGTGACACACATTTAATTCAGGTCATGAGTTGATATCATAATAGTGGGCGTCACGGTGGCACAGTGGTTAGTGCTGCTGTCTCACAATGCGTGGGTCCCAGGTTGGACTCCAGCCTTGGGTGGCTGTCTGTGCGGAGTCTGCATTTTCTCCCAGGGGCTGTGTGGGTTTCCTCTGGGTGCTCCGGTTTCCTCCCACCCTTCAAAGATGTGCGGGATAGGTTGGTTGGCCATGGTAAATTGCCCTTTAGTGTCAGGGGTATTAGCAGGATAAATATATGGGGTTACGAGTATAGGATGGGATTGTGGTTGGTGCAGACTCGATGGGCCGAATGGCCTCCTTCTGCACTGTTGGGATTCTATGAGCAAACCAAAGTTTCTTGAATACATACCTTGTCAAAGGGCATCTTTTCCCCTTCAGGAAATTTTCCCGAACAAAACCATTTTGGCACCCGTGGAAAATACCTTGAAACATGTTGTTACCATTAGGGTGCTACATGAATGTACATTGCTGTTGTATTTCCGAGGGACCGAGTTACTATCGGTCTCTAGAGGTCGCTATGCGCCTTTCTCAGCACCTTTCGAATAGTTTCTAACAACTGATTACACTGGCGCCAGCTACCCCACTGATTTCTCTCTTCAATCTTACTGTTGCAAAACTTTGGATCTATTCGTGCAGATTATTATATAATTAAAGAATAAAAGAAAACGAGATATACCTGACCACCAAGTCTGTGAACTAATATGGGGTTTTACTCTCCGTCGAAAATCTCGAAAGAATTTAGTTTATTTAGATTATGTTTAAAGAAACTAAATTTGATAAAACGGAGCGATACCAATACAATATAATCATTCACATCTATCACAAGGCTGTCTTGTAGATGTGTAAAATTTATCCTTGATGTAGGTCTGTGCGGTTCTGGATAAAATGGATAAAACTCTGTGGCAAATCTCAAATTGTGGTACATACACTTTTCCTTCCGGACCAGAAAGCCCAAGCACAAAGCAAAAAAAAAGCCCAGGCTTTGTGAGAAGCTGTCAGTTGGATTTGGAAGGAAAAATGAGATAATTGCCTTGGAAGAGTTCATTTGTTGCAGAACACAACCCTTCTATAAGCTTTGACAGGGGGCTCTGACTTTGCTCAGATTGAGAATGGTGTAGAATTGTGTAGTTGTGCTTTCGTTGAAAGTTAAGCTTTTATTTGGCTTCGTGAACGTGTTTGATGAGTAGCTGTACCATTCAGAGCAGAAAAATGTCGGCGGAATTAGCTGATCTGAGTTGATGCAATATTGTTTAGTACTGGTTAGCACTGCTGCCACACAGCAACTGGGTTCGATTCCCGGCTTGGGTCACTGTCCGTGTGGATCTGCACTTTCTCCCCGTGCCTACGTGTGTTTCCTCCAGAGATGTGCAGGCTAGGTGGATTGGCCACGCTAAATTGCCCCTTCGTGTCAGGGGGATTAGCTGGGGTAAATGCATGGTATTATGGAGATAGGGCCTGGGTGGGATGGTGGTCAGTGCAGACTCGATGGGCTGAATGGCCTCCTTCTACACTGTACGATTCTATAATAGGCGCCAAGTAAAGGTAACATCAGATCAGCCCTGAGGAGTGGTGCTGCGTTCAGAAATTGACTAATGTTGTGCAATTTTAATTTCTATCCTGACATTTCAATTCAACCAGGTCCCAGCTTCCCAATTAGGTTACCCTGAGCTCGCCCTTGTACAGGACATTCTGCCTGCAAACGACATTCTTCAGGTGATAGAGCGAAGGTTTTGATCCATTCAAATGGCAGCACACTGGCACAGTGGTTAGCGCTGCTGCCTCACAGCTCCAGGGACCCGGGTTCGCTTCCCGTGCTTGGGTCACTGTCTGTGTGGAGTTTGCACGTTCTCCCCGTGCCTACGTGGGTTTCCTCCGTGTGCTCCGGTTTCCTCCCACCCTCCAAAGCTGTGCGGGTTAGGTGGATTAGCCATGCTAAGTTGCCTATTAGTGACAGGGGGACTAGCTAGAGTAAATGCATGAGGATAGAGTCTGGGTGGGATTGTGGTCGATGCAGACTTGCTGGGCCGAATGGCCTCCTTCTGCACTGCCCGAGTCTATGAAATGCGAGTTGGGTGTTATCCATTGGTTGGAAGAAGTGAGATTGATGTAGCGAATAACATTACCTTTGCCTGTGTTTTGTTTGTAGTTTAGTTTCAGTGCAGCGGCAAATTAAATTCGGTACCATTGGCGAAAAAAAGCAATTTAGTTTAACTAAAATTGAAATTCACATTTAATTTTCGCTGCTTTACATTTAATCATTCGTCTAGCGCCAGAAAAGCCACAGAACGCAACATAATTCTGTATCCCACTCTCGGCCAAGACGATTAACTGTAACTATGTTCTACGATATTATTTTATGAACTATTACTACACTCATAGGCATTCCATCCCGATTCTAGTAGAAATGTCGACCTGTGGATTGAGTCGCATTTCTTAACATAGACCAGAGGAATTTAATCTGAGTACGTTGTGTTCATGTGATGATGTCACAAAACGCAATTTGCAAGACCATAACTCACTTCTCCCCGGAGAGTTATTAGCTTAGAAATTCCTGGGGAAATATTTAGCTGTTCTGCTCCCAGGAACAGGTGTGACAAAGCAGTCCTCTCACAACTCCTAATATTCCACAATTTCAATTCAGCGGGGCCACTGGATTGTGACTGTTCAGTGAAATATGAAAAATAAATATGATAGACAGATAGATAGACATAGATAGATAGATAGAGGTAGAGAGAGATAAATAGAGAGATAGCTAGAGAGAGATAGTGCGATAGATAGAGATAGATAGAGAGACAGAACGATGATAGATACATAAATAGACAGAGATAGAGATAGCGATAGATAGACAGATAAATAGATAGGAGGGAGATACAGACAAAGAAATAGATAGATGGACAGAGAGACAGATGGATATAGATAGATAGAGAGAGACAGATAGATAGGTAGACAGAGAGAGATAGACAGATAGATACTTAGATAGATAGCAGTGGCGTGAGCTGCTTCTAAATTGTAAGTTCCATTATTAGTTGTTCTGATTGAAATGAATGCGTGCGCCGAGTAACAGGTTTGGATCAGCCAGGGTTCAATACGGAGATCTCGGGAATATTAATAAATCGGCAACAATTCTGATTGCGAAGTGAGAATCTAAATGCTCCCACGCAGAGATGTCCCTTTAGATTTTTAACAAGCAGCGAAGAACAGAATTTGAAGCTATTTGTATAAATGCCCCATTCTTCCCCAACCCCAGTCCCGTCTCCCCCTCATTTCCCACTTGGTAATAAGTGAATGTCCTAGTCCCGGAGCAATGATAGCAACACAAACTCTGAGCTTTCCTTGCTACGCGGCTTATGGTTTAGCCATCATCAAAACTTTACGTCGTTATTTTACTCATTTTGTCCATTTCAAAAGGAAGCGTGAACAGCGGGGCGGGGAAAGCAGCATTGACAGGATGTAACCAGGCAAGGGAGCTGCATCTCTGACATTGAACCTGCAATTGGCAGCTGCTGCTGGTCTCTGCAAGCATCCTTTTCCAAATCGCTGCTGGGGACAGAGTGAGGAAACATGTCCCAAGGTGAAATTGCTCTCATTCCAGCCCCTCGAGCCGCTGTCCCGGAACTAAGAGCATCCAGGATCCCAGCTCCTCCCGCATTGCGCCCTGTAGCCTGCTCCATTGGGAAGGGATGTGCAGAGAGGTGGTTCCAGGGGGTGGAGCCTGGTCTTCCTGCTGCAGGTCTGAGTGTCCCCGGGCAGAAATAAAAAGCCCCGCACCGGAGCCACCGCTCAGTTGATGCAACATCTCTGCTGCCGTTAATTTGCACCCCAGAGGAACGGAGAGGGACCGAACAGGGCAAAGAGAATGCACCCATTTACCTTCTTGCTCCTCAGCTCTTTGCTGTTCCTGACTTCGGAAGGTGGTAAGTCTCCAGTTCAAGGTGATGTTTAAATTGATTCAATTTGCTCCAGTTTCCTTTGCGGTCTTTTTTCATTGTACAAAAAAAAGCAGGATAAAGCCGCCTTGAACTGTTCCGCATGATTTCTGTTACTGATCTGTCGCGCAGTGCTTTGCTATTAAGCTGGGAGTAATTGCAATGACCGGGACATAGGTAGCGAAGCCACTGCTAAGCAGAGGGACTGAGAGTGGGTTTAATATTGCACTGCAGGAACTCAGCAAAGTTCCTTCGACAGCACCTTCCAATTCCAGGATCACTGTCATCTACAAAGGACAAGGGCGGCACATACATGGGAACCTGAAAGTTCCCCTCCAAGTCACTCACCATCCTGACTTCGAAATATATCACCGTTCCTTCACTGTGGAAATCTTGGAACTCCCTCCCTAACAGTACTGTGGGTGTACCTACACCCCAGGGGCTGCAAGGGTTCAAGAAATCAGCTCACCGCCACCTTCTCAAGGTCATCTAGGGCAGAGCAATAACTGATGCTGTGGCCAGCTACGCTCACATCCCATAAATTAAAGATTAAAAAAAATAAAGCGGCAAAATCTGCCTAGCTACCAGTAAAGGGGGCTGAAATAACAGCACATTTCCTGCTCTGCCCCATCCACCTATCCGTTTGAACGCCTCTTTATTCCAGGGAGATTAATGAACAACTGAGAGTGATTGAGTCTAATCTAAGTGTCCAGATAGCACAGAGTAGGTCAAAGTTGGAAAGACTGTGTGACTGTAATCTGAGGCCGGGAGCTGGCGATTGCTTGGTTTTGACATTGTCTCCCCGTCCCCCATCCTGTGAGCTGCACAATTTGAGTTGTGTGCTCGTTTCATTTCCCTGTTGCTATTTAATGTTCCTGCAACTGCTGATTGTCAGTGAGTTCACTCTGTGTTCACTGAGACCTCTAGAATCTGTGCACAAAGTGTTTCTATTTAAATGTAACAAAGCAAAATGGCACTGGCCAAGATAATGTGGAGATTCGCATTTCATTGTCACCGGGTTGTCTCATTCCAGTGAAGCCTGCAACTCGCTAACAATATGAGTAGATGCAGTGACAACGTTACATAAACCGCAACATGATACGCAGATAGAAATAATGTCACGCCAGCAAGCTTTTACCTTTATTATCAAAGGATCAACTGTTATTCAGTGCTTAGACCTAACTGGAAATGGCCACAGGATATTTGGCTTCTGTTCTTAGGCAGAAGATTGTTTTTGAAACGGAGATGTATTTCGTGTTAGAACAATTAAGAGACCGAGAGCTCCACGTGCACAAGAAACTGTTAGATAGCCCTCCAACAGTACACATACTATGGGAATGGCCAGTGTACAGGGATGCTCTAGCTCCACATGGATGGTTATTCCAGAGAAACTGCCCAGGGCTCTCATTCCTGCTTTCTTGCTTCAACTTCTGTCACTATGTGGCACTATTCGTCAGGTGAAGGGCAAACCCCGAAAGCTTGTGAGTTTACTATCAAATAAATTGGTTGGACTTAAACCTGGTGTTGTCAGACTTCTTACTGTGTTTACCTCAGTCCAACGCCGGCATCTCCACATCATGACTATGTGGCACTGGCAGATTGGATGCCTGGTAGCTGTTGACATTGGCACATCACACGGGGTGACGACCCAATCTCTGTTCCTGTCGGACTCTGTAGCACATAGATATGGATGACACAGCTCATGTTGGGTGGGCACAGTTCTCGCTGGTAACTTTCGTAACAGAATGGTGTAAAGTACCGTCCTACACGGCCCCACCCTTACCACACACACACACACAAACACACATATTCCCCCGGTTCCTTCTCCTTACATCGCGGGCGAGTGCCCCTGGCTAAATGGAAATAGCTTTAGGCCTTGTATGGAATTGCGCACCCCAGGGCAGAGAATGTGGTAGTATCTGTCTCCACTGTGACTATCTTCATGGGTGATTAGCTACTCACAGGTCACACCCACACAGCGTCACTTCATCAAATTACTGAAAAGTTGCAACCCCGCCCCCCCGCTCCTCCCGAACTAATTTATGAATCTGAGTTGGTGCAGGGGAAGGCGAAAATAGGGCGCAAACCTACTCAACACTACACTTCTTCAACGCCTATTACACCATATCTGACACCACGTTAACACATTTGCAGCATCAGCGCCAGCACATCGTTTGCACACTCCCCAGTCCCTTCTTGCAAATGATGTCCTGGAGAGTGAGTTACTTCTCCCAATCCCTTGTTGCTGAGGCAATCCCCAAAGAGTTGTGCAGCAGCGACCCTTAAGGGCTCTGTCCCATTCTCCCTTCCTTCCGTGGCAAAATATAACGCCAAATCAAATAAATTGGTTGGACTTAAACCTGGTGTTGTCAGACTTCTTACTGTGTTTACCCCAGTCCAACGCCGGCATCTCCACATCAAAATATAACGTTGCCAGCCAGTTGGACGAGGCTTTGAGCATCGGACGCTAAATGAACTAAGCTCCGGATATTAAATACTTAGAGGTCTCTTGAAGTAACAATAACCACTGGATGTCATAAGTAATTCATTGTGTGAAGTGTTTTGACATGTAATAACTTGCTGGACAAATGGAAGTCGAGTCCTGTACCCGGACTGGTCTCCAAGTATATATTTATATGTTAGAAGCACTGAGTGGAGAAATTTCAAGGATGATTTTACTAGGATGATACCAGAACTGTAAGAGTGAAGCAGTCAATGATGTGATTCCAAACCTGTTGGATTTGAACCTGGTGTTGTGAGACTTCTATCTCTCAATGAAGATTGAACTTGCCAGAGCACCACTCTGTGAAAGAAAGACTCAGAAGGGGCTTGATAACAGTCTTTAACATTTTGAAGGGGTTTAATAGGATAGACGTAGAAAATATGTTTCCACTTGTGGGAGAGTCCAAATCCAGGCTCAGAAATGTGACAGATGCTAATTAATGTAATTTTTTAGTTTATTTATTAGTGTCACAAGTAGGCTTACATTAACGTTACAGTGAAGTTACTGTGAAAAAGTCGACACATTCTGGCTCCTGTTTGGGTACACTGTGGGAGAATTCAGCATGGTCAATGCATCTAACCACACGTCTTTTGGACTGTGGGAGGAAACCGGAGCACCCAAATGAAACCCATGCAGACACTGGGGTGGGGCTGGGGAGGGGAAGACTGTGTAGACTTCGCATAGGCAGTGACCCAAGCCAGGAATCGAACCTGGGTCCTTGGCACTGTGCCACCCACAATGTAACAGTCAATTCGGCAGAAACATTTTTATTCAGATAGCAGTGAGAATGTGGAGCTTGACATCACATAAAGTGGTTCAGGGAAATAGCATGGATGTATTTACGGGGAAGTCAGATAAGTAAATGGGGGAGAGAGGCATAGACTGCATGTTGACAAGTTGGGGTGGTGGGGGGGGGGGGGTGGAGGTAGTGAGAAGAGTGAGATGGAATACATCTGTATGCTGGATTTACAATAATAAGAAATGATGGGCAGAATTCGACAGGAATGATGTTGTGCTTAACTGCCTAGTTTTTACTGTCAACTTTTGGGGACGAATTTCTTATTGATTGTGTATTCCTGGGAATCGTTTTCAGGTCATGTTTGTGAATTGCTTTCCAGTCTTACAGGCTGACTTGAATTCCTCATTCTTGGAAATAATTTTTGAGTATTTGCAGAGATGGTTCTTTCATTTGAATGGGGAAGTGCCTCTCCTCTTTCCCTTGTCGAAATCAAACTGCAGGTCACTTTGCAGTTATTAATGAACACTGGAATTTGGCCAGTGCAAAAGAAATTTTCAAGCCTGTCCCTTAAGTTCCTACACTGCCTCCTTAAGTTCTGTAGATTCTGACACCTGTTTGTTTGACTTTTACTTCTCATTTATTATCCCATTTCTAACAGAGCACCACAATAATATAAATGAGATTAGATATTTCCATTGCCTCTGAGACACATTTCAGACGTGAACTGTGGTTAAAAAGGAAATAGCGGTTTTCGTATTGCTTTCAAGAGATTCCAAAGCACTGTACGACTAATGAGGTACTTTGAATTGTAATCACAGTTGTAACATAAGGAAATATTGCAGCCAATTGATGCACAATAAGGGCTTGCAAACAACATTGAGATAATGATCTGATCATCCATTTTGATAATGTTGGTGGAGTGATAAGCACTGACTGGGACTCTAGGGCAAGCTTCGCCTACTCTTCAAATTCTATGTAAAATAGCATCTTGGAATCTCTTCCATCAATCTTTGCAGGACAGATGTAGCCTCAGTTTTTAACACTTTCTCTGAAGTCTGCATCTTTCAGCTACAGTAAAAAGTCAGACAACACCAGGTTTTATTCCAACCGATTTATTTGATAGTAAACGCACAAGCTTTCGAGGTTTCAACGCCGGCACATCCACATCTTTCAGCTGCAACATTGAAGTGCCAGCATAGATGATGTGTTCAGATCCCTGGAATGGGACCTAAACCCACAACCCTCTGGCTCTGAGCCAAGAGTGACGTCCCTGAGCCAAAGCTGACATCTCAAGTCGGAATGAATATGACTTTTGAGCTACTCTGAATGCAGTTATTTTAGGATTGTCAAACATTTCCTGCAGCCTGAGCAGAATAAACAGTATAAGCCACAATAGCAGCTCTGTAGTACAAGAAATGAACTGTGTTGGGAACGTCTTGACACAGAATGGGCAGATTCTGCAGAATAAGCTTTAAGTTAAAGCAGGCAACGAGAGCCTCAGGGTACGTAAAAAAGGTCAGTTCTTCAATGTCAATTCCCTATAACAGTCAGTGTAGGTGTTGGGTATCTGCTCTGTGGAAGGCCAGATATCAGTATCCCATTTATAGAACAATCTATCAACAAGTGCTTAAATTGACAGCAAATTTAAGCTGGTGCAAGGCAAAGATAGCATTATCTGAGGCAGTGGCTTCTAACAGGGTAATACAACAATTGAAATGCTTCCATCCTAGTTACTTAGGCTGCTTTTAGAGTGAACAAGACTTCGCTGCTAGCTTGGTAGAATATGACATTCTACATCGCATGCAGGGAAGTACTTTCTGAATGCAAAGGCATTAGAAAAAATGATAGCCAGACACTCTGCATTGCTGTCGTGAAGATATGATTTCCCGTGGCCCATACAGTGAACAGTTGGAAACTGGACTCGTCAGCACAAGTGCTTGGATGTTTTTTATTCGTAGCTATTCTAAGGGAACTGCTGATCTGCAAGGGCGGTTGAGTTGGCTGAATAATCTGTTGACCAGTAATCAGGAAAAAACCCCTGAAGAGCAGAGAACAGGATGACAGCACAGATATTTTAAGAAGCATCGATATGCATTCCAAAACATAAGAAATTAAATGGAGGAGTAATGGTGAAGTGGGAGCTACTGGACGGCACAGTAGTTAGAAGCCTGGCTGAGGGAAAGGGCGGGGCAGGGGTGGGGGAACACACCTTCAGATTTTCTGTGTTACACAAATTCCACTGACTCCGTCTACATTTCCTGCTGCCTCAGAAAAGCAGCCAGCATAATCAGGGACCCCACACACCCTGGACATTCTCTCTTCCACCTTTTTCTGTCAGGTAAAATAATACAAAAGTCTGAGATCAGGTACCAACCGACTCAAGAACAGCTTCTTCCCTGCTGCCATCGGACTTTGAATGGACCTATCTTGCATTAAGCTGATCTTCCTCTACACCCTATCTATGTCTGTAACATTACATTCTGCACTCTCCCCTATCCTTCTCTCCTATGTACTCTATGAACGGTATGCTTTGTCGGTATAGCGTGGAAGGAACAATACTTTGTGCTGTATCCCAATATATGTGGCAATAAACTAAACCAATGTATCAAAAGCAGTTAACATGTTGCTGGGAGGAAGTGGGAATCAACACAGAAGTCTCTGGATGCACCCGGCAGTTTGTGATAATAAAATGAGTGAGAGAAAAGGCAATTCATTTAGGATTCCTGATCCTTATTGCTATTCAGTGACCTCAGCTGAAAAAAGAACGTGTTGAAAAAAACCTGACTTCACCCTTGCCCCATCAGCTGCTGAAAACTTCATTTCTGTCTGTGTTTAAATTCTTCCAGCATGATCCTGGCTGCTTCCCACATTCTATCCTACCTAAACTAAAGGTCATCCAAAACTCTTCTCCCTGTTGCCTTCCTCCTGTTTTCACTGTCTTAAACTGGCACCCAGTCAAGTAAAGTCTTGATTTTAAATTTCTCATTCTTGTTCTTTGTGAACTCACCCCTTCGTATCTGTGTCGTCGTCCCCCTGCCCCACAACCCTGTGGGATATCTGTGCTCATCCAGTTTTGTTCTTGTAAACTTCTCCAATTTTAATCATTCCTCCTTTTGTGGCCGTGCCTTTGGCTATCTAGGCCCAAAGCTAGCTCCCTAAACCTCCTCACCTCACCAATTTGCTTTCCCCCTTCAAGGTATTGCTTAAAACCTACCTTTGACCAAGTCATCTTTTATTTTATAATGCTCTTGTGAAGTGCCTTAGGACATTTCATGTAAATTAAGGTATTGTATGTAGTTGTGGGTACACAGAATTAGGTTGGCTTTTGATAGCTTCCCTGGATAAAAGTCCAATAGAACTATCAATCAAATTAAAACCATATAATAAAGAGATGAGAAAAGGCCAATTTTCAGACTTACAGAGGGGGAAAGGAAGGACATAGCTCATACCAGCAACATATAGGGAATATATTCTCAATCTCCAGAATGTTTCTGCCTCTCTAAGATCTGCAAGGAAGAATAATCACTTGCTTGAGCTACTGAAGGTCAACAAGACATGCAGAACGGAATGAAAGATAAGCAGTGATAAACTGAGAATGGAAACCATCTGCTAAATGGATTAGTTACAATAAGCAGTTAAACAGTTTTGCTTGTAACTCAGATGTTACATGCCAATTCTGTGCCAATTCTGTTTTGTCTGTCTTTATTTTGTTCAATCCCAAATAGTCAAGCACGAGATGGAGCAATATTGCAACAATTAGGCAATGTAATTTACAAAAGCTTCGTTCGGTCCAGAGACAACGTGGAAATTAACCACAACTGAGAACATGTGAAAACCTAAATAATTGATGCTGTTTGACAGATTATCTTTCACAATCTGTGCCAGGCCTAAGATATAACTAGTTCATATCTACACAGTATTGTTCATCTGTAAATCTGATCTGTGTTTTCGAGCAAAGGAGAAATTCTTTTAAGATACTTGAGTACGTTGATGTCGAATGGTTTTCAATTCTTTGTTGCAGCTGTCAGCATATCCATTATGTGGAGATGTCAGCGTTGGACTGGGGTAAACATAATAAGAAGTCTAACAACACCAGGTTAAAGTCCAACAGGTTTATTTGATAGTAAACCCACAAGCTTTTGGGGTTTGCCAGAGCATAACCACTGCTAGACAAAATGTGCATGAATGCATCTGTGTGAAGTTGTATCTGTGTGTGTCCTATGCTGAGTAACCTCAAATGAGCATTCTTTTCCTTGGAATGTTATCGATTGGGTTGTGAATTTGGAATATCTCACCTGATTTGATTGTACCTTTCAAAAGAAAAACAGAGTATTTTTTCCCTCCTGTGGTGGGGATAGGGGAGGATTTCTTAAAGTGCACTGTGGAATTCAATTACCCTACAATAACTGAAAGGGAACTGTTATCGAAATCTCAAAGGAATGCAGTCTCAGACCGGGAGAGTGAGATTCCCTTTCTAATTTGCATTGTTCAGTCGCTTACTAATTTTCAAGCAAGTGGACTTTTAAATTATAAGTCATAGAATCCCTACAGTACAGAAGGAGGCCATTCAGCCCATCAAGTCTGTACTGAACACAATCCCACCCATGCCCTATTCCCATAACCCCACACATTTACCCTGCTAATCCCTCTAATACTAAGGGTCAATTTAGCCTGGCTAATCAACATAACCTACACATCTTTGGACTGTGGGAGGAAACTGGAACACCAAGGGGAAACCCACACAGACACAGGGAAAATGTGCAAACTCCACACAGACACTGCCCCAAGAATTGAACCTGGAACACTGGTGCTGTGAGGCAGCAGTGCTAACCACTGTGCCACCAGCATGCTTCTATTCCAAGTGCTGGAAACAAACTTGACCCAGTTTAAAAGGGAAGCACAGCCAAACTCAGCCAACCGATAATTTTTAACATCATCATTCCCACTCTTGCTTTTACATTTCCAGTTGTTGTTCTTTTACCCTTGATTTTGTTTATTACTCTGTAATAAAAGCTCACCCGGTCTCTCTTCTTTATCATTCTATATGTTTCTTTTCTGTTCATCAAGAAATGCAGTTCAAATCTCCATTGTAGACAACAGAAAAAGCCTCCCTTTGCCACAATGTAACTCAAACTGGCATTTATTTATTTACCATATGGGCAGTGCAAAAACTGGCAGCAAGGACTGGTAACATTGAAAGGATTGGTAGAACCACAGAGCAAATAGGCAAAAGGAGAGCCCAAGTTACAAGATTAAAATAGTAATTGTGAACTTCCGATCAAGAATGTTTCACCGAATCTTGTTCCAGGTGGTGTAATGCGTGACACACCCACAATTACCTGACCATAACATATTTAGAAGGGAGCTGGCCAATCAGAGCAGGGTCAGTTGGCTCAGATTGAATTAAGTCTTTCAGATCCTGTTATTTACCATTCCCTCATTTCAAATTAGGAAACTTTGAACAATTTCTAGTGAATCTTGCGATAATGCAACTTGGCAATTATGCTTGTTGCAGTTTAATCAGTGATTATAAATGTTGTATAAAAGAAACAATAAAGTCCTCATGATTTGGTCTTTTCTTGCTGTTAATTAACAAAAGCACTATCTGAAATTTGAGAAGGAAGCCTGTTTCAATGGCCTGCTGGCAGCATAGCTGCGTCCATGTGGATCACTCCCACTGGGCTCGGGTGGGAACCAGGAAAATAGTATGGTTTTCCAATGTACGTTCCTCTGCTGGGAAAGTTACCCTCCACCACTGATGCTCAGTAGCAGCAGTGTGTACTATCTACAAGATGCACTGCAGCAATTCGCCAAAGATCCTAGGCAGCACTTTCCAAACCCACAACTATTTCCATCTAGAAGGACAAGGGCAGCAGATACATGGGAATGCCATCACCTGCATGTTCCCTCCAAGCCACTCACCGTCCTGACTTGGAAATTATATTGCCGTTTCTTCGCAGTTGCTGGGTCAAAATCCTGGAATTATCTGCCCAACAGTGCTGTGAGTCAACTCACAGAACATGGACTGCAGCGATTCAAGAAGGCAGCTCAAGGGCAACTAGGGATAGGCAATAAATGCTGGCCAGTCAGCGACATCCATGTCCTACGAATGAGTAAAAAAACACTGATCCACAGTCTACAAACTTAAGGCCCCATTTAGAGGCATTTAGAGAGGTGGGCAGCTTTTTGGTGGTGCCGGACAGCTTTTCGCTACACGGGGAGTCCACGAGCTGAATGCAGCTGAGCTGACTGAAGGGGTTGTCCAGTTTGGCCATGCTAATTAAAAAAAACTTTCACTTCTCCTCAGTGCATCTCCATTTTGAGATGCTTTCGTGTTCTCCTACCCATCTCTGCAGAGGTCAGCTGTCCCAGGTGGCCTGCTGAGGTTCAAGATCTACTGACCCTGTGACTGGGCCAGCAACACTGGGTGACTGCCCACAGTCTTTAATTGCGAGGTGAGCTTAAGGAGGCAGTCAGTTAAGAGGTCCGATTCTCCTAGCCTGTGTTCCGTGAATTTAGGTTTGGGGTCTGCATTTGGCTTTTAACTCTTGTTACGTTACCTGAGCAGAAACCCCAAAGTACGTTATGAAGTACTCAAACATGACAAGATACAATTCTTAACTGCTAACTTATCCCTATTAGTTTCGAGTTAAGCAATATTGGTGTAGGGAACTTAAACTCCTCTTCAAAATTAGTTAGCAGCAACACAAGCTTACGTGCCCTTTCTTGTTTGCCTTTGAACACCACAGGAGAGAGAGAGACAGAGACAGAGAGACACCTATCTTCTGATAGCTCCAAAACAGCAGGCTTCGGAGAGAGACAGAGACAGAGATACCTCTTACTTCTTTCAGAATCAGGCAGGGAATGTTTTATTTTGCTTGTAAGCTTAGCTCCTCCCATTAGCCTCTGTCTCTTGTTAGTCAACCTGAAGTCTACTCTGAAACCCCAGGGGAAAAAAACCAAAATAATCAAAAATGCATTTACCCAGATTAAGACAAGCACTGCATTAAGATCAATAATTAGCCTGCATTCTCAGCAGCTGAGCTGCCTGTTGGAGACAAATCAGCACCGTGAAAACAGAGCTGAATTTTGCACATACCCCTCACAAGAAACGTGGTATGAATAAATTTCTTAATGGCACACTTTCATCACAGTCTGCGTGAAAAACCTGCCCATTTCCTCACAGGAAGAGAAAAAATCTGGAGGGGAAAGTATCTGTGAGTTGGTTTTATAAATTTCTCATCAGTAAATTCCAGAGGCAGGGAACAGGACAACCATTTCAGAAATGGTATCAGCCCAGGGGGAATCCCATAGATAAAACAAGCAAATCAAGCAACTCTTGATGCCAGATACAGTAACTTCATTGCCCTGTTAATGTACGCCCACATGAGACACTAATAAAACATAGAAATAATGGCTTTCCATCTTCAGTATATATAAAACTCTAAAGATCAAATGTAGAGACTGGAAAATTAATTAAAATTTTTATGGAGACTTGGTTAGACCACATCAGAGAACTGTGTACGATTTTGGTTTCCACAATAGAAAAATGATTTAGAAAGCACAGTAAAAGATGAATTGCTAAATCCATTTTGGACTGTGGAAGCCAGAATTGTACACAGTTCTCTGCAATGTGATTCCAAGATTCTATAAATGTTCAACTTTACCTTCCTGCTTTCCAAATCCATACCTCTATAATTGAAGTCTCGAGGACACGGAGGAGATTCATAAGGATGTTACCAGGAATGAGGGATTTCAGTTATGAGGAGAGGTTTGAAAAGCCAGGGCTGTTCGGCTTGGAATAGAGAAAGTCAAGCGGTGATCTAACAGAGGTTTTCAGGATGGTGAGAGACTTTGAATTATGTGGGAAAATCCTCTTTCTGATGAGTGGGTCACGAAGTAAAGGCCAACACAGCGTGGTCATTTGCTCAGATTGAATTTGTGTATTCATACTGTAACTGCAATGTTGGCAGGAAGTGGTTTTGTTTACAAAAAATGCCAAATGTGTTGTAGAAACCTAAGGCCTGAACCGATTTTTGAAAAGAAGTGAAACCTTGGAGGAAAGTATCAACGTCTTATTAATTACATTGCATAAGTTTTTGACCAATAACCGCCAGTTGTTCCGAAACAAGTGAGGGTATTGGTCCACGCATAAATGGGGATAATAACATTTTAATTTGAATTTTGTATGTTTCTTTTGAGATTTTGCATTCTCTCTGTTGCAGTGTCTCTTTAAGCTGCTCCTTTAATTTGCTTATCTGAGTGGGATTTTTCTTCCGTGCCATAGCGTGTTTCGCAGTGACGGAAGGTTGGCATGCAGGCAGGGGGTCTTATGGTCCTGTTGTTGCCAGTGGGGTTTCTTGTTTAATGCGTCCCCCGCCACCGGGAAACCTGTGGCAGGGGAGCACCAGTCCTGCCGGTGTGAATGGCATCAAGAGTTTGGCATTTTACTTGTTTTAATCAAAAGGGCATAAGTGGGGATGACAGGAACGCTGAGGGGAGGAACTGGGAGAGTCTGTATGTTGGAAATGTTTTAAGGTAGAGGCTAGCTTCAAAGTTATTCATCTTCAATGTACAATTATTGAATTAACAGGGAGTTTCATATTACGTGTTAGCTTGGAATTTATATGACACAAAATATTTGCATTACTCCGCAATTCAGCTGCTTAGCATCAGCTTAGCAGTGTAAGTGCAGCGTTTCACTTTTGCATTATTATACTGGGACAATATTTATAAAATCTGAGGTTTATTTATCTCATTGTGGCTTAGATTAATTAAAATATATATTTAACCAAATATGATATTGCGGTTCTTAAAAATAAGGCAGAATAAGCCAATTTGGATAGTTCTTCGCGTACAAAGTTCCAGTCCGCACTAAAATTCAATATAATGTTATCAGCACAAAAGGATTCAGAAATCAGCCTATTAAAATTGTTGTAAATTTGGCAAGGTCTGCACTGTGTGTCCGGGGGTCTTGGGTGCAAAACCAAATTAATGACTGTATAATCTTTCAAAGGTATTGGAGGAAATCTAAGAAATAAACTAACTTTGTTTTCTTTTTTGCTTTTACCCAGCTGGCTGGTGCTACGACAGCGAGGATATTACCTGCGGTAAGGAGATAAAGTCACTTTAACAATCTGCACGCAGGGGTGGTGTACAGTATTGCCCAGCACAGTGCCTTGTCCATCACAAACATGTTTAAACCTAACACATCGTTCACCAATTTCTAGATTGCTGTTATCACCTTACTAATAAAAGGAAAGATATTGTAAGGAAAGTGTTGATAACAGCTTGAAGAAAAGTAAAAGAGGAACCGTCAGGGTTTGAACTGAACTGCGCAGGATGCTGGTTTACGTTACAAGAATCTTTCAATTGTGTTGGGGTTGTTTACTTAGTAATTTCTCCCCTATCATCTAGGGTATCAAAATCTCATTAATGAGAAAAATAAATGCATTTTGATTTAACTATTTGAAGAGACTTTTGAGATTGCCTGTTCTGGTTTAGCTGACAAGCTCACATGACTTTATGACTCACATGCTCTCTTCCAAGTTTACTCTGTAGAGCTCCGGCTTGTATGTGTTTTGACTTCACCAGCCTATTTTGTTTTGCCCTGTCACAAGACTCTGAATAACAATTCTGCAGTCAAGTTATCCAGCACTATGTTTCAGCTCCAGGCTGTCTTATTATTGTTTCTATACAACATGATTTTGCATTTGTATAGCACCTTCTAATATAGGCAAAACATCCTGAAAAGCTTCACAGGAACATAGTCAGAGTGCAAACTGGAACTGAGGGACATAGGAATAGATGATACACTGAACGATGTGCATGGATGACAGAAGAGACTGAGGAGAAAGTATAAAGATACCTTCTTAATTTTGAAGCATTTTGTCAAGTAATAGAGAAAGCAACAGCACCTCTGAATAGACAATGTAAGCCACCATCAGTGTGCTAAATGCACATCATTGTTCAAAAAGAGAAATCAGTTCAAACTCTCACTGCCTCTTCAGTTTGGCTCAATTTTCAGTTGTTGTCTTTTTCCCTTCTTAATATCTTTCCTGTTTTGATAACAGCCTGGAATTGACTGCCAACTATTTGTGTTAGTGTGAAGTTCTTCTTTCTGTCAGTTAAATCAAGGCAGAACCAGATTAAAATCAAAATGCGAGCACCTCCATTAAGCTAGTAGAAAGAAGTATTTGATGCCAGCATGTTAATGCATTGTACATCACAATCATTTCCAGGCTAATTACATGGCAAGGGTAATCATGGAACCCCTACAGTGTAGAATGAGTCAATGTGGCCCATCAAGATTACACCAATGACAATTCCATGTAGGCCCTTTCCCCAGAACCATTTACTCTGCTAATCCCCTTGACACTAAGAGTCAATTTAGCATGGCCAATCAATCTAACCAGCACATCTCTGGAGTGTGGAGGAAACAGGAGTACTCGGAGGAAACCCATACAAACATGGGGAGAACGTGCAAACTCCACACAGACAGTCACCCAGACTGGAATTGAACCCATGTCGCTAGCGCTGTGAGGCAGCTGTGCTAACCACTGGGCCATAATGCCACTCTGTTCAAAATCAACTGGCAGTGATGAATTAAAAACAAAACTCATACTCCACATCTAACATGCCGTCATGTTAAAGTCCCTGAAATACAGCTATCATTGTTTATAATATGCTTTTGCAAATTTTGTCCATTTTGCTAAAGTTAAAATAATTTATATCAGTTAGTAATTAAATCCTTCATTGCTGTAGCTAGTGCAATAACCAATTATTTGATTTTGATCTAAAGGAGAGCCATGTGGTCTTGGTGTTAGTTCCGTTTCTCTCTCCACAGAAGCTGTCAGAACTGCTGAGTTTTTCCAGCACTTGCTGTTTTTAATTCAGATTTCCAGTATCTGCAATATTTTGTTTTTATTCAATTCAAATATAAATAAGGTGACCATTTTGCCCCACCACTTCTGCCCAATTCACTGTCCCATTGCTAGCTCCAGCTATCTACTTGAGTCGCATTTTCCTGATCTTTTCCTGAATTCTTTAATAAGTCTCTTCAAATATTTAACTTCCTCCTTCTTAAGAGTTGTAAGCCACCAGCTCTTGCAAACTCTGCAATTGACTTTTGTTTTATTAAGCTGAGAATGATTTTTTTGGGATTATGAATATATAGTAAATAAGTACCCCAAAGCAAGTTTACAGCAATTTAATTGCTTTTTTTGAAACGAATTCGCTGTTATTTTCCAGGAGAATGCTGCAAACAATTTATGCATATCAAAGTCTTACCAATGACAGTGAGATAAATGACCAAATAAACTGCTTTGCTTCAGGGATAAGTGCTCATCTGAGTTCCACGCTCACCTTCTAATGTTATTCTGGCATTTCTTACAACCAATTTGAACAGACAGATCCTAAATTTAATATCTTATCAAAATATAACACATCTCATTTTGCAGCAGCTCCTCGACACTGTGCTGTGGTGTCAAACTAGATTAGGTGGTTAAATTGTAGACCACAAAATGAAGCTATACTCTTTTTACATAGTGCTACCTCTCAACATTGAATGCTGTTGTATAGAAATACGTTTTGTGCACTGCTAATGGACATCCATCTTCTTTTCAAGGACCCAGCACCTGGAAGGAAGAACATGTTCTGTGTGGGATGAATAAGCAGTCACCCATCAACATTGTCACCAAGAAAGCTAAATTTGATAAGAATTTGAGCCCCATTAACTTTGAGGGCTATGATGATGCTGATAAAAGCAAAAACTGGATAATCAAAAACAATGGTCACTCGGGTAAGTTCTAGAAAGTCAGTCCTTCTAAATGAAAGAGTTTATGTTGGCGCAGCAGAGAAGGTTGTAATGGAGCAATCTGATGGAATAAAAGTGGTTGGCTGGTAGTGCTCAGAGTAGACCATAAGATGTGGGAGCAGATTTAGACTATTTGGCCCATTGAGCCTTCTCCATCATTCAATGAGACCATCACAGATTTGATATGATAATCTGCTTGATTAAATTATTATTATAATTAAATTTATTATTAATAATAATTACATTTCTAAATGCTCTGCTATTGCATACTTTATAATGGACTCCTAACATTTTCCCATGACAGATGTTAAGCCAACTGGCCTAAAGATACTTGTTTTTTGTCTCCCCTTTCTTAACGAAGGGCGTTACTTTGGCAGTTTTCCAGAGAATCATAGAATCGTTACAGTGCAGAAAAAGGCCATTCAGTCCATCAAGTCTGCATTGACTATCTGACATTGCATCCCACCCAGGCCCTATCCCCATAGCCCCTCATATCCAGGAATTAAAGGTATTCTCCTGGATATTATTGGAAGCAACATCCGTTGGTGCATAACAACAAGTTGTGTGCTTTCTTTTCCCCATTTTCCTCAAATACTTTCATTTACTGGTGATAAAAATTCTGAAAATTGGAGGAAATGTTCTTAGACGGGCTGGGATGGTTACAGAAGGGAGGCCATTTTCTGAAATCTTCAGGAATACATCCAAGGAAAGTTGGCAACTCTATCATAGAGGGAAACTTCAGAACATAGACATTTTAAACAAAGGTTGAGGTTTGTTAGTTGTCGGCCAGCCTTCTCCAATGTCGCTCATCCACTGCCAGTGAGAATGGAAAATTGCGTTCAGTCAAATCTCCACTCACTGCAGCGGGACTGGAGAATCCCAGTCACGGGTGAGATTGGAGAAATCCGGCCATAATCTTTGTTGACTTTGAATTTAATTTGTTCCTGTTGTTTCTTGTTTTATAGTTCAGGTGACATTGAATGGAGACATTAACATCAAAGGGGGAAACCTTCCAGGGACATACAAGGCAGTCCAGTTCCATTATCATTGGGGAACAACTTCTGATCCTGGTTCAGAGCATACAATAGATGGGGAACAGTACCCCATGGAGGTAAGAGGTGCACTCCTTCAACTTAACTACTGTCTAGACAATAAAATCAGATTGTAATCCAGTTAAGAAAAGCTAGGATATACATGTTTTATTTTTAGAAATAGTTTATCTGCCCTACTTAATTTTTTCGGATTCCCTTAAAAGTTGGTGATGATTCTTAGGATAAAATCACTTGCTGTTGGTGTGGGAATCATGTATTCTAGTCTTTGCTAACTTTTAATGGCTGGAATATTTCCAGTGAGTGGCTGTAGTGTACATGGGATTTTCCAGCTGCACTCGCCCCAAGGCCGGAAATTCCCACCCAAGATCAACGGACCTTTGCACAGTCTGCTGAATTTTCCATCCTGCCTGCTATGATTCCTTTGGCAGTCAGGACGGGAATGTTCCACCCCAATGTAACTCTGTTGTTACCCCGAATACCTGCTTTCTGATCAGATTTTTAACCCGGAGTGTTATTGAAATCGCGTCTTCAAAGCTGGGTTTGATACAGCACCTTATTTTGTTACGTTCTGATTCTATGCTTCCACTGAAGTTCATGTGAAGCAAGCCAAATGAGTTCATGTGAGAGGATTGATCATTTGGAGTACAGAACCTAGCTAATTTCACTCAGATGGAGTGGCTGCATCTCCAGTTCTGAGGAGATTTGCCCTCTACGTTGACTGCCTAGTAATCCATCTGGATCATTTTTGCAGCCCAAAGTATTCCCAAATCTTAACGTTAGGTTACACCAGCAATGGCCCCATCATATTTTGCACCATAAATTAATAAGTAATGATTTTGCTCCCATCTTGCTGTAGGCTTATTAAAATTATAATTAGAATCATAGAATCTCTACAGCGCAGGAGGAGGCTATTCGGCCCATCAAGCCAGAGCCAACAACAATCCTGCCCCTCCACCCTATCCCGAGAACCCCAAGTATTTACTCTCCTGGTCCTTTGACACTAAGGGACAATTTAGCATAGTCAATCAACCTAATCCGCACATCTTTGGAGTGTGGAAGGAAACCGGAGCACCTGGAGGAAACCCATGCAGACATAGGGAGAATGTGCAAACTCCACACAGACAGTCACCCAAGGCCAGAATTGAACCCGGAGACAGCTGTGCTAACCACTGCACCACTGTGCCGCCCGTAAATTACTATGCAGCCTTCTGCACAATTTGTAACCATCATGAATTGTGTCTCTTGCAGTTGCACATAGTTCACCAGAATGAAAAGTACAGTACCTTGTCAAATGCTCTAAAACAGCCTGATGGCTTGGCTGTGCTGGGATTCCTGTTTGAGGTGAGTAATGTTCCTCAGTGTTTACACTACTGCTGGCAGGGGTCACCTCAGCAAATTGTGAATGATTGAGATGTTGTCCTCTGTCATAACAGCAGTATTGTGGAATGACATTTAATGTTCAAAACTAGTTTGAAGGAAATTAGAATTGCAGTCTATTTTAGTATTGCATCTATCATTGAGCACAATGCAGGATGGTGTATTATCTCAGACCAAATTCCGAGTACATTGGGAACTCACCAGCAACCTGCCTACTTCTAGGCTTAATGGAGCGGGTATAAGGGACTGGCAGCAGCCAGGAGGTGAATTAGCAATTTAATCATTTTATTGAGGCTGGTAGCGTTGGATTTATCAGGAACAGTCAGATTTGCTGGTGACAGTAGTTGGATTTGCTAGGTGAAGGTATCTGTCTTTGGAATCCTGATTTGTGGGCCAGGCATTGTAGGAGTGCTTCCCCTGTACACTTAACCACAATACCCCCTCCACCCCTTCCCCAGACTTCCCCTCCAACAATATGGCTTATAGTTATCTCTTTATCTCATTCCAGGAATCATCTGAAGGGAATTCAAAAATCACCAACGTGATCAATGCCCTGAAGTATATTCCACAGACTGGTATGTACACATTAGAGAGCAAAGAAATTCCACTTATTTCCCCATCTGATTGTCCTTCCCACTCCCTCCAAGTCTCTCTTGTTATTTCCTCTGATTCTCTCCGATCCCCCAGTTATAATGGGGGTGGTTTATGGGGCTAGTGAGGACAAGTGGCACTGTCACTGCAGGGATAGTAATTGCTTCTGGTGGGCCAAAGAGTGCCTGGAAAGGCTGCCAACCCCTCCCTCCACCAACCCTTCCCATTGGTAGGCTGCCAAGGTTTACCTGGTGGTTCCCAGTCACGCTGGCAGGCCCCCACATTACTGATAAAATGCCAGCAGAGGCAGGAAGTGTGCTCAGTTAGCCACTTAAGTAGGCCAACTGGACCCCAGGTAGACCATCTGCCACATTTCCCATTCCCGCAGAATGCCATAGTGGTGGGAAGATGTTTGGTAGACCACCTGATGCCTTCCTGTGACATTTTGTCAGCCTTCCCACCTCCAGCCAGCTGGCAAAATTATCCCTCTGTCTCTCTCAACTCTAATTGGAAATTCTATGCTTGCATTTTTGGTGCAACCCTGGCTTCCTCAGTTCTGATGGGGAAACTTAGGGGTGCCGACTGGCACAGTAGGATGAATAACCTTGCCCTGTCTGGCAGTTTTTATGATTCGATGACAAACTAGGCGGCAGCAAATGTGGAGAGAGAAAAAGAATTGGTCTTCAACTGGTGGAGCAGTGGAAGATTTAGGATGATGCAGTCTGGGGTCCTGTCACTTTTCTGCCTCCATCCTAGTTAAGCCCAAATCAGGAAGGCTCATAGCCATCCCACCAATTGATGTTTTAAGTGGCCAATTGATGCTTTCTTGAGGGTCTCATCTTGCTGCTGCCAACAGTTGTGGAAAGGGGGGTAAGGAGCAAGGAATGAGGGGTGGGGAGGATCTGTTCACTAGATTGATTCTGGGGATGAAAGGGTTGACGTATGAAGAGTGATTAAACAGTTTGGGCTTATACTCACAGGAGTTTAGAAGTTTGGAAGGGGATTTGATTGAGGTGTATAAAATTTTTAAAAAGAATTGATAAAGTAGATGTAGACCAATGTTTCCTCTGGGGCAACCTCAAACAAGAGGTCATAGGAATAGTTTGCGAGGCGTTTGATTTAAAACTGAGATGAGAAGGAATTACTGCTTGCAAAGTGTGGTGAATTTGTGGAACTCATTGCCCCATGGTGCGGTGGAGTCTAAATTGTTGAATGGTTTCAAGAAAGAGATATATCCCTAATAAAAAAGGGGAAGTGGATTTGAGACCAATCAGCCTTGATCTGATTGATAGCGGAGTAGGTTCAAAGGGCTGAATTTGCCTACTTCTTCTCCTAATTCCTATCTTCAATCACCATAGAGAGCCAGAAAGCAAACTCTGCTCTGTTAGCTTGTGGGCTCTCCCCAGGGTGGGAACTCTTAGTGTCTGGTTAAAGTATCTGGTATCAGGTTAGTGGGGGGCCATTGCTCTCCTTTGAACTTTGCCTCTGAACACCTCACCTGCGACTTCACATGCGTATGTGCGTGCTTGCACACTCGCACGCGTGCGCACACACACACACACACACACACACACACATTGAACTGAAACATTTTGTCTGCATCAGTGAATGTTTGAAGCATTTTCTGTTTTGCTTTCGGTATTTTTCCAACTTGAGTTTGTCAAATTCGAGCCTCTTACTTATCTGCGCACCATTAATTTTCTCTTCTGGTTTTGTTTTCTTTAATGACTCCTTGATGCCTCTCATCTTTCAAGGCCATTCAATTTCAAAGAACCTTTCATGGAAAAAATGTTGTCGACTCATTATGTGTGAATGCCTTTGCCTCTGAGACAATCTGACAGTCAGCTGATTCAATAAAATGCAACAGTCAGCACTTTCAGGAATCGGGAGAACAATGTCGAGAAAATAATTGTTTGATTAAAATGCATCATTTTGTATTTCTCTCCTTCTCCCTTTGCTCTTGTTTTGATCCATTGATAATCCGATGCAGAAAGTGATTCCGAGACTAAAGTTCTCTCTGCTTGAACTGAACTGGTATTATCAAGAGAGCCAAGCTGTGGAGAAGGCATATGCCTTTCAGAAACACATTCCCCTTCTGATACCTGAAATTCTATAACCCTGCTCTGGTAACAGTACTTTCTGCAGTAAATATAATGACTCTCTCTTTCTGACACTTGCTGTGTAGTTACAGGCTGCAGTGGTTGGCAGGTCTTGTGAGAAGTGAGAGGAGTTTTGGCTGGGAAGCCCAGAATCATGTGATACTGTTTTAATGCGTGTCCTTTTTTTATTGTTTCAAGCAGGTTTCCTAACTGGAAGCCAGCTTCATTGGCATTCAATCATGTGGGGAATGCTCAGGAGGGAGGGTCCAAATCCGAATTGCAGAAGGGTGCTGAGCTCTGGTCCTGGCAGTAGTCTGATTGTGAGGCTGTCTTTAGTTTTTTAATGCTTAGGGACTTTGAATCCTGGGTGTTTGTCTTCCCCACACCCTATAATCTGAAGTAATGCTGCTCCTGGCCCACAAGCAGTGCTGTAAAAGTTCTTGGCTCTTGCATTGAACAGTCCAATTACCTCCCTACACCCAAACCTGGGATTGCTAATGTTTAGGAAAATCAGATAAAACCCAATTTAATCTCCAGATGATGAGGTTAATTATTTGACATGACATCTCATTATAATGTTTAGATGGACAACCCCCTTCTGGGTTGTCTCCATATTGAATAATTTTGATGTCATGGTTTTGAGTTGCTATATAAAGTAAACATCACATGGGCCCTTAGTAATGCGAATGAATAGATGGGGTTTGTAAGCCTGAGAGATGTTTTCTAGTCCATAGCAAAGCACTTGACCAATTTACCCGTCATGCTTTGCAGTCAAGTTAAATTCAAGACAAGTTTGTTTGCAGAACACCTCCATTAAAACCAGAAGGGAGCAAATTGGAGTCAGCTCTGAATTCTATTTAATTTTCAGATCCTATCTGATGCAAACTGTAACTTGTAATGGTTACTTAGTTTGGACATATGAAGAACATGACTAGACCAGGTCAGGCAGAAGTCAAACCACAATCGTTAATTTGGATGTACTTCAACAACATATTATATTGTCAAGACCCAATGTATTTCAACCAAAAGTTTTACTGTCAAAACCTAGCAGACTCTTATGAAGCAGACACGAAGACTGTCATTTGGCAGTTATGTAGGCAGCACACCTACCATCACCTACTAGTCCATGTTGATTGTGGTCTTTGCGGCTGACTAGATCACTCTTGCCTTCAGCTGCAACAAAGTTAATCAGGTTCTTTGTACTGTCTACGGTTAAGAGATAGGGTGAGGGGAAGTCTTCAGTGTGTGATTGACACACCCACTGTTGCAGAGCACTTCTTGGAATCTGCCTGTAAAGCTCCAAGCTCCCTGTTGTTTCCGACTCTTGGCCACTTATTCAGCCTCCTCAGACCTGGTGGATGTTTTTGCAATTTGTTCTTTCTGAACTTCTTGTTCAGCAAATAACCTCTAATGCTGAACTTTTTATTTTGCAAACAATGGTATATGCTGATCACCTTGTTCTGCAAACACACCAGGCCTGAATTTAACTTGACTGCAGAACATAATGGGTAAATTGGTCAAGTACCTTGCTGTGGAGTAGAAAATCACTCTCTTGGACTTACAGAATCCATCCAATTATTTGAGGTTCAAATGATCCTCAAGGCCTTCATTTTATATAGCAGTTCAAATCCATGGCATCGAAATTATTTCATATGGAGACAATCTTTGACATGTTCAGAGTAAATTTCTCTGTGTTCACCCACCCACCCCCCCCCATTTTAATGAAGTCATTAGCCCACTAATATAACGTGCTGAATAACTTTGTAAAATAATGGAGTTAACATGAGCTATTTTGTGTTCATGCACTAATCTTCTTCGCAGATTGTCATTTGTGGTCTGCTTTTCTTATTATCATTTGTCTTCTACAGTTAACATTCAAGCTGTTTATTCTTTGCTCACTTTTGTTTAGGTAACATCACAAAGCTGGAACGTTTTCCACTGGAGAGGATGATACCAGACCAAGAAAAGCTTGTTAAATACTACCGCTATCAAGGCTCATTGACTACGCCGGACTGTAATGAGGCAGTAATATGGACAGTGTTTGCAGAACCCATTCCTATCAGCAAGGATCAGGTATAGTTTGAGCCCTGAGCTCTGGGGTAGACTATCAGCCAGAGAGATTTTCACTGCTTTTTTTTTTCTCTCTCATTCTCTTCAATCTGCTTAAAGGGGGCAATTTTTGCACTGTGGGACAGGGATCAGTTGAGATTATTCCTCAGCAGCAAGGGAGGACTCCAGGGAACCGAGCACATAATTTAGGCTGTCATTTCAGACATGGAGCACTGAGGGAGTGCTGCACTGCCTGAATTGCCAGTTGATTTTCAATGCCAATTTAATCAGGCAAGTGGATTTTACAGAGTGGTGTTGAGAGCCACAATTAGCCAGCTTTTGAAATTGGCTATATTTTATTTGTCAGCGCGCTGCGTTTCAAGTCAGGAAGCAAAGCTACCTGTCATGATCTGCCTCAGGTGTATGTGCTTTTGGGTTGTCATGGAGAAGCTACCTGATGCTTTCAGTTCAGGAGCTCTCAGCTCCTGCCATTGAGGATCATAGACTTCCTACAGTGCAGAAGGAGGCCATTCGGTCCATCGAGTCTGCACTGACAACAATCCCATCCAGTCCTTATCCCCGTAACCCTACATATTTACCCCACTAATCTCTCTAACCAATGCATCCTGAGACACTAAGGTGCACTGTAATGTGGCCAGTCAACCTAGCCCGCACATCTTTGGACTGTGGGAGGAAAGCAGAGCACCCACAGGAAACCCTCATGTTTGCAAGGGTTTCCTCCGAGTGCCCTGGTTTCCTCCCACGCTCCAAGGTTAGGTGGATTGGCCATGCTAAATTGCCCCTTAGTGTCGGGGTACTTCGTGGTACTATGTGGATCGGGCCTGGGTGTGATTGTTGTCGGTGCAGGCTCAATGGGCTGAATGGCCTCTTTCTGCAGAGTGGGGATTCAATGATTTTATATCTTATGGATGTGTGATTAAGGCGTACAACAATAAACTGTAGCATTCTTTACATTGATGGAGAAAACACTCGACGGAATTGGTATAACAGGTAAAATTATTGCCGTCTGAAAATTTAACGTGTATGTTATTTTGTTTCAGCTCAACGCATTTTCGAAAACTCTTTCCTTCAGCAATTCAAAACCCATGACTTTAAATTTCCGACCTGTCCAGAAACTAAATGGTCGCACAGTCCATGTGTCAGATTCAGCTGTCAGGCTTTTCAACGCTGCAGGGTTATCAATGGTGATTGCAGTCTGGACATCTATATTATTCAACTGAGGAAACCTGTAGATCACAACATTATCACAAGGAAAGTGAATTTTCTTCTTTTGGACAATGGATTTAAAAGGGAAACTCCAGTGATATAAATATCTTGCTTGACCTGCACTGATTAACAGTAACTGAAACATTGCTTCTCATTTGGGAAGCCTTGAAGTGAAAAGGGAACAAAGTAAAATCAGTCTTGTCATCACTTTAATCCACTCACACAGTTACCAGATAGGTGGTAATGATGCACTAGTTTGTTATTTTTACAGTGTATGTGCAGTGGTACATTGGAGAGTGTTGAATGAGGAAATCTCATTGGAACATGTTTTGTTTCAATCAATAGATTGTCCTTCATAACAGAAGTCCATTTTTCACACCTGCAGTATAATGCGGGAGAGGGCTGTAATAATTGCAATAAATTAAAATATTACAAACGAGAGGAAAATAAAGCACTTGAACTTGCTACGGCACCCTGCCAAAAACACAGTGACCGTGCTTGGTTCCTGAATCAACAAGCAGCTATTTAGCTGCCTCTTATCTCAAGAAGCTTTGTCCGGTGGGTCTATCCAACTGGCACTATTTCAAAGCGATAAACAAAGATAATGGGGGAGGGAGGGGCGGGCACGGGTTTTAGTGTCCGTAGATTTTAATTAGGTTGTTGGCACTAAGAGGCTCTGGTGATTTTTAATCGTCGTTCTGAGGAAATTATTTTGATAAGTTAGGCGTTGCAGAGTGTGCAGAGGAGATTTGCTCGATTGGTCCCAGGATTAGAAACTCCATTATGTAGAAGCTGGATTAGACCTCCTTTGAGCAGAGAATGTTAAGGGGAGATTTAACAAACGTGTTTAAAATGATATATGGTTTTGACAAGTGTAAATGAAGAGAAACTATTTTTGCTGAAGTGTTGGGCAGCGTTTAGAAGGTGCAGATTTAAAATGACTGGTAAATGGACCAGAGGGATAATGGGGACTTTTAATTCAAATGTCGATATGATCTGGGTAGAGTTACAATTGCAGTTAAAGCCTCCTGATGCGATAGATTAATCGAGGTGTACAGCACGGAAACAGGCCTTTCGGCCCAACTCGTCCATGCCGACCAGGTTTCCTAAACCATACTAGTCCCATTTTCCTGCATTTGGCCCATATCCTTCTAAACCTTTCCCATCCGTGCACCTGTCATTCCCACAATCTGAATATTTAAAGGAGGGCTCTGCTGGGGTAAAGCTTTACTTCCAAGACCTGGTTTAAATTGCAGATGACAGGATCCAGGTGGGGCACTAGCAGGTAAATCACCCAGCCAACTTTTACTGCCACCCCTGGTTTCCAGTAGGGTGCGTAGACAACACCAATATATTAGCTCTGCCACCAGGATGGAGTGGGCTGCGCGCCAATTCAGTCTCAACTTTATTTGGCATTTAAAGTATTGGTAGCTTTACTTTGACACTCCAGGAATGAGTCCAAATAAAAATCCTTTTTCCTGAGATTTCCCTTTAAAATAGAATTATTCACTCCGCTCAAAGTTTTACTAAGCTTTATGCATTTTATATTTGTTGTATCGACACTAACGGACATGGCGAAGGATCAGGCAAATAATTTAATTTTATACATTTGTACAAAACAAACTTATATTTTCCAAATAAATCTGATTTTAAAAAAAAACAAATTTGGAATGCTTGTAGCTTTTCACTTGATGATGCGCTTGAAATTAATGTTTAATAACTAATCATCAGTCAATTCTTAAATGTACGTGCAGCACAATTTTAGTCAGTGCCACCTCTAACTAGATTCCTCTAACAGATACTTTGAAATATCATTTATGGAGCATTGCCTGGGTCTCAGCTGGCAAGTTGTGCAGACCAACAAAGAGGCACCAAAACGGCCCATCAAAAGCAGATTCCTACCCACCCCCCCCCCCTCCACCTCAAACTCCAGCCCTAAGCAAGCTGAAGTACTTGCGATCACACTGCAGTATTAGCAGCAGGGTAACCAAAACAAACAGGTTAGCATCTCATTAAAATAGAAAGTGAATTTTAAATAAAGTAATGTGTCCACTATGACTATATAGTGCAATTTCCTGGGTGACAGCATCAATTTGAACGGAACAGTCAAATGTCTAAAGGAAATGTTAAGGGAAAAATTAAGAATATTTCGTTAAAATACATAAATCAAGTTTCAATTTTACACAGTTTTCAGAGTTTATACACAGACATAGTCCTTGTATCATTTTGCTATGGAACTTAGATTGAATTAAACAGATATTTTATGGAAACTGGAGAGTGCAGGTTGGTGGTGAGCTACACGTAGATTGTAGCGATCAGTGGATAGTGCCATGTTTATACATGCGCTTCCCAACATACCATGTCTGGACTGTATGGTTAGCACTGCTGTCTAAGAGCGCCAGGGATCCAGGTTCAATTCCCAGCTTGGATCACTATCTGCGCAGAGTCTGCACATTCTCCCCGTGTCTATGTGGGTTTGCTCCGGTTTCCTCTCACAGTCTGAAAGACATGCTGGTTAGGTGCATGTTCCGTGCTGAATTCTCCTTTAGCGTACCCAAACAGTTGCCTGAGAGTGGGATTTTCACAGTAACTTCATCGCAATGTTAATGTAAGTCTACTTGTGACACTAATAAATAAATTCTAAGGGCAAAAATGTTTGATGGATCATCAATTTGCTTCTCAGTTGCAAACTGGATTGATGAAATTCCTATTTTCCTTAACATGAGTAAAAAGCTCTTCCTTCCACCACTTTACATTCGGCAGATCATCCTCTGGGTTGTCTCTGTGTCAATGTTCCTTCTAATGTGATCAGATTGTTAGCTTGAGTCCCTGTGCTGAGGGAGAGGGAACAGAGTGAGGCAGGTTGCCCCTGCTCTCCCATCAGATGGAACTACCCTCTCCACCCTGCCGACCCCTCAGGTGCCAACCTTATATTTGGAGGACGGCGCTCTTGTCTCCTGCATGATGGGCATTTAAATACATACTTTAAAAAAAAATTCTTTGTGTCTTTTACCCTCACTAGTAGATAATGAAAAAGATTGAAAAAATATCAATGAATATCTATTGTAAGTCTGAATAGAAAAGAGTCAAAAGATATGTGGGTGGAATTGGTTTTCTTACTAATTTTTAGCTCAATCATTCATGATATTTCAAATAGATTGGACACGTGTCTGAAACCAAGACTTTCACAAAGCAACACAAATTGAATCAAATATTCAGTCCAGATGACCATTTGTAGGATGATTGGATATATTTGAACTCTCCTGTTCCTCTGCTTTTGTTCAGTTTTTAATACCTAAGTTATATTTGTTTATTCCCGTCTGGATTTTTTTAATTAAACCAATGATGCTGTCCTTTGGCAGAGCTTATTAATATTCCAGTGGTTAGAGCCAGGCAATGCTAGCACTGCACTGATCTTTGTACTCGTGTTTCCTTGGGCAAAGTTTGAAATTTCAGACAGGTCATTGGGGAGAGGCACTGAGCAAAGTTGTGCTTGTGGCAGTCCTCAGAGGAAGGGAGAACTGTTGTGCGAGTTGAGCTGAGATTCTCGCACGTACCTCATAGCAGTTAGATATGGAGTTATATTGGTGGAGGTCTGAGACTGGGGGCCCCATAACCATCTGCAGGGGAATGGTAAATCAAGAGGCCCAAAAGACAGCAGAAAGTTACTTGTAAAATAGAAGGGAGAAGCAATTTGTCCCAGTCTAAACCAATTGCTAACTTGGTTAGCTATACGTTGAAGTTCTAAGTTGCTGGTCTTATTGGTACAAACTCAACAACTTAGAATTTTGAATAAAATCAGCTAACACGAAGCCTCAGGGTGCCACTGTGATTATGACAGTTTAGTAATGTATTTGTATCTGTCAGTGTGTATATATTTTGTATAGGCACACAGCTGTCTTCTCTTTCATTCATATGTATATATATAAAGTACACACACAGATTGAGAAACATGAGACTAAGGTGTTAATTTATCAAACCTTTGTAACAATGAGCAATTGATAAATCTCTGTACCTGTTTAAATGTAAATGACAACATGCGGGATGGAGAAGGAAATATTTTTCCCCTTGGCCATGCAGTGCTATCATTTGGGTTTGTGTCCTAGGGTGGCTTCGAGAGGAGAGGAACAATATAAGGAACTAAAATTAAGGGTGGCATAAGCTTAAAAATAAAACCATTCAGAGTTCCAGTAAACATGATACTGGTGAAGAACAGAATAGCTGTGATCAGTTGCTTCCTTTACAGTTCTGTATTCTATCTGAATTGAAGTGGCAACAAAGCAAAAGGCCAGAGATGCCCCACTGTTGAAAACATTAAACAAAGGCTCCTCCAAACAGATAAAACCCCTTTCTGGTTTGCTTTTATTTGACCAAGGTTATTTTAGTTCTAAACCAGATTGTACTGGCAATATAAAGTTAGAGGAGGATGCTATTGCTGATATCTTTTGATGTTGTACGTTAGTGGAAAGATATGGCAAATGCAAGCTGTTGGATTCCTTTTAATATGTATGCAATAAAAAAAATCCTGTAATATTTCTGTACATTTCCAATTGTAATTAATGCAACCATGTAAATAAAGTTTACTGAAGTTTGGAATTTTGTTAACAGTATGGATGTATCGTGGCATTATTGAGAACTGGATTATTGCTATCGATATGTAAATGAAAAACATTTTGTAAAGTGTATAACTTTTCGAACCAGGTATTTTTCCAGTTCATTTTGTGACTTTTTTTAATCAATAAAGAAATGTGCAATTTATCCAATACCTTCACATGTTTGTTAAATAACAGAGGACTGACTATATTACTGGCCCCACTTTGGCTGAAATCTAGACTGAGTAACCCTGGCTCTGATATTATTTTGGAATAAAAGTTGATGCAAAGTCTACAGTTTCTCCCAAGTAGGAAGCTGTTAATGAAAACGTGTGAATGGTGAATTTTACTCAGGTAGACTGGGAGCATGGAACTCATTACTGGGCACTTTATGTGGGTAATTTAAAAGGAATAAGAGGTTAATGGGTGGCTTAGAGCAGCAAGATGATCTGGAAACAAATTCTCTCATAGGACCTGGGCATCACTGACACAGTTAATGTTTGTTGCCCTTGAACTATATGCCAAATGCGCACTCTTCTTCCAGGGTAGTTACATGTCAACAACATTGCTATGGATCTGGAGTCACATGTAGGCTGGACCGGATAAGACCAGCAGTCAGGGGCTGCCGGGGTCGGTGCAGACGGGATGCGAGGGTGGGTCAGAGCAGCCAGGATGCGAGAGTGGGTCGCAACAGTGGGGATGGTGAGGATGGGTCGGAGCAGTGGGGATGCGAGGGTGGGTCGGGGCAGTGGGGACGCAAGGGTGGGTCAGGGCAGTGGGGATGCGAGGGTGGGTCAGAGCAGTGGGGACGCGAGGGTGGGTCAGAGCAGTGGGGACGCGAGTGTGGGTCGGGGCAGTGGGGACGCGAGGGTGGGTCGGATCAGTGGGGACGCGAGGGTGGGTCGGGGCAGGGGGGACGCGAGGGTGGGTCAGAGCAGTGGGGACGCGAGGGTGGGTCGGAGCAGTGGGGACGCGAGGGTGGGTCAGGGCAGTGGGGACGCGAGGGTGGGTCGGAGCAGTGGGGATGGCGAGGGTGGGTCGGAGCAGTGGGGATGGCGAGGGTGGGTCAGAGCAGTGGGGATGCGAGGGTGGGTCAGGACAGTGGGGGTGCGAGGGTGGGTCGGGGCAGTGGGGATGTGAGGGTGGGTCGGGGCAGTGGGGACGCGAGGGTGGGTCAGAGCAGTGGGGATGCGAGGGTGGGTCGGGGCAGTAGGGATGCGAGGGTGGGTCAGAGCAGTGGGGATGCGAGGGTGGGTCGGGGCAGTGGGGACGCGAGGGTGGGTCGGAGCAGTGGGGACGCGAGGGTGGGTCGGAGCAGTGGGGACGCGAGGGTGGGTCGGGGCAGTGGGGACGCGAGGGTGGGTCAGAGCAGTGGGGATGCGAGGGTGGGTCGGGGCAGTGGGGACGTGAGGGTGGGTCAGAGCAGTGGGGACGTGAGGGTGGGTCGGAGCAGTGGGGACGCGAGGGTGGGTCGGGGCAGTGGGGACGTGAGGGTGGGTCGGAGCAGTGGGGACGCGAGGGTGGGTCAGGGCAGTGGGGACGCGAGGGTGGGTCGGGGCAGTGGGGACGAGAGGGTGGGTCGGGGCAGTGGGGATGCGAGGGTGGGTCAGGGCAGTGGGGACGCGAGGGTGGGTCAGGGCAGTGGGGACGCGAGGGTGGGTCGGGGCAGTGGGGATGCGAGGGTGGGTCGGGGCAGTGGGGGTGCGAGGGTGGGTCGGGGCAGTGGGGGTGCGAGGGTGGGTCGGAGCAGTGGGGACGCGAGGGTGGGTCGGGGCAGTGGGGATGCGAGGGTGGGTCAGAGCAGTGAGGGTGCGAGGGTGGGTCGGAGCAGTGGGGACGCGAGGGTGGGTCAGAGCAGTGGGGGTGCGAGGGTGGGTCGGGGCAGTGGGGGTGCGAGGGTGGGTCGGGGCAGTGGGGACGCGAGGGTGGGTCAGAGCAGTGGGGACGCGAGGGTGGGTCGGAGCAGTGGGGATGGCGAGGGTGGGTCGGAGCAGTGGGGATGGCGAGGGTGGGTCAGAGCAGTGGGGATGCGAGGGTGGGTCAGGACAGTGGGGGTGCGAGGGTGGGTCGGGGCAGTGGGGATGTGAGGGTGGGTCGGGGCAGTGGGGACGCGAGGGTGGGTCAGAGCAGTGGGGATGCGAGGGTGGGTCGGGGCAGTAGGGATGCGAGGGTGGGTCAGAGCAGTGGGGATGCGAGGGTGGGTCGGGGCAGTGGGGACGCGAGGGTGGGTCGGAGCAGTGGGGATGCGAGGGTGGGTCGGAGCAGTGGGGACGCGAGGGTGGGTCGGGGCAGTGGGGACGCGAGGGTGGGTCAGAGCAGTGGGGATGCGAGGGTGGGTCGGGGCAGTGGGGACGTGAGGGTGGGTCAGGGCAGTGGGGACGCGAGGGTGGGTCGGAGCAGTGGGGACGTGAGGGTGGGTCGGAGCAGTGGGGACGCGAGGGTGGGTCAGGGCAGTGGGGACGCGAGGGTGGGTCGGGGCAGTGGGGACGAGAGGGTGGGTCGGGGCAGTGGGGATGCGAGGGTGGGTCAGGGCAGTGGGGACGCGAGGGTGGGTCAGGGCAGTGGGGACGCGAGGGTGGGTTGGAGCAGTGGGGACGCGAGGGTGGGTCGGGGCAGTGGGGATGCGAGGGTGGGTCGGGGCAGTGGGGGTGCGAGGGTGGGTCGGGGCAGTGGGGGTGCGAGGGTGGGTCGGAGCAGTGGGGACGCGAGGGTGGGTCGGGGCAGTGGGGA
Organism: Carcharhinus amblyrhynchos; assembly: GCF_965287045.1. Classification (NCBI taxonomy): domain Eukaryota; kingdom Metazoa; phylum Chordata; class Chondrichthyes; order Carcharhiniformes; family Carcharhinidae; genus Carcharhinus; species Carcharhinus amblyrhynchos. The sequence continues at coordinate 27,093,128 of NC_137346.1, forward strand.
TGCGAGGGTGGGTCAGAGCAGTGGGGACGCGAGGGTGGGTCAGAGCAGTGGGGGTGCGAGGGTGGGTCGGAGCAGTGGGGACGCGAGGGTGGGTCGGAGCAGTGGGGACGCGAGGGTGGGTCAGAGCAGTGGGGGTGCGAGGGTGGGTCGGGGCAGTGGGGGTGCGAGGGTGGGTCGGGGCAGTGGGGACGCGAGGGTGGGTCGGAGCAGTGGGGACGCGAGGGTGGGTCGGGGCAGTGGGGACGCGAGGGTGGGTCGGGGCAGTGGGGGTGCGAGGGTGGGTCGGGGCAGTGGGGACGCGAGGGTGGGTCGGGGCAGTGGGGACGCGAGGGTGGGTCGGGGCAGTGGGGACGCGAGGGTGGGTCGGGGCAGTGGGGGTGCGAGGGTGGGTCGGGGCAGTGGGGACGCGAGGGTGGGTCGGATCAGTGGGGACGCGAGGGTGGGTCGGGGCAGGGGGGACGCGAGGGTGGGTCAGAGCAGTGGGGACGCGAGGGTGGGTCGGAGCAGTGGGGACGCGAGGGTGGGTCAGGGCAGTGGGGACGCGAGGGTGGGTCGGAGCAGTGGGGATGGCGAGGGTGGGTCGGAGCAGTGGGGATGGCGAGGGTGGGTCAGAGCAGTGGGGATGCGAGGGTGGGTCAGGACAGTGGGGGTGCGAGGGTGGGTCGGGGCAGTCGGGATGTGAGGGTGGGTCGGGGCAGTGGGGACGCGAGGGTGGGTCAGAGCAGTGGGGATGCGAGGGTGGGTCGGGGCAGTAGGGATGCGAGGGTGGGTCAGAGCAGTGGGGATGCGAGGGTGGGTCGGGGCAGTGGGGACGCGAGGGTGGGTCGGAGCAGTGGGGACGCGAGGGTGGGTCGGAGCAGTGGGGACGCGAGGGTGGGTCGGGGCAGTGGGGACGCGAGGGTGGGTCAGAGCAGTGGGGATGCGAGGGTGGGTCGGGGCAGTGGGGACGTGAGGGTGGGTCAGAGCAGTGGGGACGTGAGGGTGGGTCGGAGCAGTGGGGACGCGAGTGTGGGTCAGGGCAGTGGGGACGCGAGGGTGGGTCGGGGCAGTGGGGACGAGAGGGTGGGTCGGGGCAGTGGGGACGAGAGGGTGGGTCGGGGCAGTGGGGATGCGAGGGTGGGTCAGGGCAGTGGGGACGCGAGGGTGGGTCAGGGCAGTGGGGACGCGAGGGTGGGTCGGGGCAGTGGGGATGCGAGGGTGGGTCGGGGCAGTGGGGGTGCGAGGGTGGGTCGGGGCAGTGGGGGTGCGAGGGTGGGTCGGAGCAGTGGGGACGCGAGGGTGGGTCGGGGCAGTGGGGATGCGAGGGTGGGTCAGAGCAGTGGGGGTGCGAGGGTGGGTCGGAGCAGTGGGGACGCGAGGGTGGGTCAGAGCAGTGGGGGTGCGAGGGTGGGTCGGGGCAGTGGGGGTGCGAGGGTGGGTCGGGGCAGTGGGGACGCGAGGGTGGGTCAGAGCAGTGGGGACGCGAGGGTGGGTCGGAGCAGTGGGGATGGCGAGGGTGGGTCGGAGCAGTGGGGATGGCGAGGGTGGGTCAGAGCAGTGGGGATGCGAGGGTGGGTCAGGACAGTGGGGGTGCGAGGGTGGGTCGGGGCAGTGGGGATGTGAGGGTGGGTCGGGGCAGTGGGGACGCGAGGGTGGGTCAGAGCAGTGGGGATGCGAGGGTGGGTCAGAGCAGTGGGGATGCGAGGGTGGGTCGGGGCAGTAGGGATGCGAGGGTGGGTCAGAGCAGTGGGGATGCGAGGGTGGGTCGGGGCAGTGGGGACGCGAGGGTGGGTCGGAGCAGTGGGGACGCGAGGGTGGGTCGGAGCAGTGGGGACGCGAGGGTGGGTCGGGGCAGTGGGGACGCGAGGGTGGGTCAGAGCAGTGGGGATGCGAGGGTGGGTCGGGGCAGTGGGGACGTGAGGGTGGGTCAGGGCAGTGGGGACGCGAGGGTGGGTCGGAGCAGTGGGGACGTGAGGGTGGGTCGGAGCAGTGGGGACGCGAGGGTGGGTCAGGGCAGTGGGGATGCGAGGGTGGGTCGGGGCAGTGGGGACGCGAGGGTGGGTCGGAGCAGTGGGGACGTGAGGGTGGGTCAGAGCAGTGGGGACGCGAGGGTGGGTCAGGGCAGTGGGGACGCGAGGGTGGGTCGGGGCAGTGGGGACGAGAGGGTGGGTCGGGGCAGTGGGGATGCGAGGGTGGGTCAGGGCAGTGGGGACGCGAGGGTGGGTCAGGGCAGTGGGGACGCGAGGGTGGGTTGGAGCAGTGGGGACGCGAGGGTGGGTCGGGGCAGTGGGGATGCGAGGGTGGGTCGGGGCAGTGGGGGTGCGAGGGTGGGTCGGGGCAGTGGGGGTGCGAGGGTGGGTCGGAGCAGTGGGGACGCGAGGGTGGGTCGGGGCAGTGGGGATGCGAGGGTGGGTCAGAGCAGTGGGGGTGCGAGGGTGGGTCGGAGCAGTGGGGACGCGAGGGTGGGTCAGAGCAGTGGGGGTGCGAGGGTGGGTCGGGGCAGTGGGGGTGCGAGGGTGGGTCGGGGCAGTGGGGACGCGAGGGTGGGTCGGAGCAGTGGGGACGCGAGGGTGGGTCGGGGCAGTGGGGACGCGAGGGTGGGTCGGAGCAGTGGGGATGCGAGGGTGGGTCGGGGCAGTGGGGGTGCGAGGGTGGGTCGGGGCAGTGGGGACGCGAGGGTGGGTCGGGGCAGTGGGGACGTGAGGGTGGGTCGGAGCAGTGGGGACGTGAGGGTGGGTCGGGGCAGTGGGGACGCGAGGGTGGGTCGGGGCAGTGGGGGTGCGAGGGTGGGTCGGGGCAGTGGGGACGCGAGGGTGGGTCGGGGCAGTGGGGACGCGAGGGTGGGTCGGAGCAGTGGGGACGCGAGGGTGGGTCGGGGCAGTGGGGGTGCGAGGGTGGGTCGGGGCAGTGGGGACGCGAGGGTGGGTCGGGGCAGTGGGGACGCGAGGGTGGGTCGGAGCAGTGGGGACGCGAGGGTGGGTCGGGGCAGTGGGGGTGCGAGGGTGGGTCGGGGCAGTGGGGATGTGAGGGTGGGTCGGGGCAGTGGGGACGCGAGGGTGGGTCGGAGCAGTGGGGACGCGAGGGTGGGTCGGAGCAGTGGGGACGCGAGGGTGGGTCGGTGCAGTGGGGATGCGAGGGTGGGTCGGAGCAGTGGGGGTGCGAGGGTGGGTCGGGGCAGTGGGGACGCGAGGGTGGGTCGGGGCAGTGGGGACACGAGGGTGGGTCGGGGCAGTCGGGATGCGAGGGTGGGTCGGAGCAGTGGGGGTGCGAGGGTGGGTCACTGCAGTCGGGATGCGAGGGTGGGTCGGAGCAGTGGGGACGCGAGGGTGGGTCGGGGCAGTAGGGGTGCGAGGGTGGGTCGGGGCAGTGGGGACGCGAGGGTGGGTCGGGGCAGTGGGGACGCGAGGGTGGGTCAGAGCAGTGGGGACGCGAGGGTGGGTCGGGGCAGTGGGGACGCGAGGGTGGGTCGGAGCAGTGGGGACGCGAGGGTGGGTCGGAGCAGTGGGGACGCGAGGGTGGGTCGGAGCAGTGGGGACGCGAGGGTGGGTCGGGGCAGTGGGGACGCGAGGGTGGGTCGGGGCAGTGGGGGTGCGAGGGTGGGTCGGGGCAGTGGGGACGCGAGGGTGGGTCGGAGCAGTGGGGACGCGAGGGTGGGTCGGAGCAGTGGGGGTGCGAGGGTGGGTCGGGGCAGTGGGGGTGCGAGGGTGGGTCACTGCAGTCGGGATGCGAGGGTGGGTCGGAGCAGTGGGGACGCGAGGGTGGGTCGGGGCAGTAGGGGACGCGAGGGTGGGTCGGGGCAGTGGGGACGCGAGGGTGGGTCGGGGCAGTGGGGACGCGAGGGTGGGTCGGAGCAGTGGGGACGCGAGGGTGGGTCGGAGCAGTGGGGATGGCGAGGGTGGGTCGGAGCAGTGGGGATGGCGAGGGTGGGTCAGAGCAGTGGGGATGCGAGGGTGGGTCAGGACAGTGGGGGTGCGAGGGTGGGTCGGGGCAGTGGGGACGCGAGGGTGGGTCGGAGCAGTGGGGATGGCGAGGGTGGGTCGGAGCAGTGGGGATGGCGAGGGTGGGTCAGAGCAGTGGGGATGCGAGGGTGGGTCAGGACAGTGGGGGTGCGAGGGTGGGTCGGGGCAGTGGGGATGTGAGGGTGGGTCGGGGCAGTGGGGACGCGAGGGTGGGTCAGAGCAGTGGGGATGCGAGGGTGGGTCGGGGGCAGTAGGGATGCGAGGGTGGGTCAGAGCAGTGGGGATGCGAGGGTGGGTCGGGGCAGTGGGGACGCGAGGGTGGGTCGGAGCAGTGGGGATGCGAGGGTGGGTCGGAGCAGTGGGGACGCGAGGGTGGGTCGGGGCAGTGGGGACGCGAGGGTGGGTCAGAGCAGTGGGGATGCGAGGGTGGGTCGGGGCAGTGGGGACGTGAGGGTGGGTCAGGGCAGTGGGGACGCGAGGGTGGGTCGGAGCAGTGGGGACGTGAGGGTGGGTCGGAGCAGTGGGGACGCGAGGGTGGGTCAGGGCAGTGGGGACGCGAGGGTGGGTCGGGGCAGTGGGGACGAGAGGGTGGGTCGGGGCAGTGGGGATGCGAGGGTGGGTCAGGGCAGTGGGGACGCGAGGGTGGGTCAGGGCAGTGGGGACGCGAGGGTGGGTTGGAGCAGTGGGGACGCGAGGGTGGGTCGGGGCAGTGGGGATGCGAGGGTGGGTCGGGGCAGTGGGGGTGCGAGGGTGGGTCGGGGCAGTGGGGGTGCGAGGGTGGGTCGGAGCAGTGGGGACGCGAGGGTGGGTCGGGGCAGTGGGGATGCGAGGGTGGGTCAGAGCAGTGGGGACGCGAGGGTGGGTCAGAGCAGTGGGGGTGCGAGGGTGGGTCGGAGCAGTGGGGACGCGAGGGTGGGTCGGAGCAGTGGGGACGCGAGGGTGGGTCAGAGCAGTGGGGGTGCGAGGGTGGGTCGGGGCAGTGGGGGTGCGAGGGTGGGTCGGGGCAGTGGGGACGCGAGGGTGGGTCGGAGCAGTGGGGACGCGAGGGTGGGTCGGGGCAGTGGGGACGCGAGGGTGGGTCGGGGCAGTGGGGGTGCGAGGGTGGGTCGGGGCAGTGGGGACGCGAGGGTGGGTCGGGGCAGTGGGGACGCGAGGGTGGGTCGGAGCAGTGGGGACGTGAGGGTGGGTCGGGGCAGTGGGGACGCGAGGGTGGGTCGGGGCAGTGGGGGTGCGAGGGTGGGTCGGGGCAGTGGGGACGCGAGGGTGGGTCGGGGCAGTGGGGACGCGAGGGTGGGTCGGAGCAGTGGGGACGCGAGGGTGGGTCGGGGCAGTGGGGGTGCGAGGGTGGGTCGGGGCAGTGGGGACGCGAGGGTGGGTCGGATCAGTGGGGACGCGAGGGTGGGTCGGGGCAGGGGGGACGCGAGGGTGGGTCGGAGCAGTGGGGACGCGAGGGTGGGTCGGAGCAGTGGGGACGCGAGGGTGGGTCAGGGCAGTGGGGACGCGAGGGTGGGTCGGAGCAGTGGGGATGGCGAGGGTGGGTCGGAGCAGTGGGGATGGCGAGGGTGGGTCAGAGCAGTGGGGATGCGAGGGTGGGTCAGGACAGTGGGGGTGCGAGGGTGGGTCGGGGCAGTCGGGATGTGAGGGTGGGTCGGGGCAGTGGGGACGCGAGGGTGGGTCAGAGCAGTGGGGATGCGAGGGTGGGTCGGGGCAGTAGGGATGCGAGGGTGGGTCAGAGCAGTGGGGATGCGAGGGTGGGTCGGGGCAGTGGGGACGCGAGGGTGGGTCGGAGCAGTGGGGACGCGAGGGTGGGTCGGAGCAGTGGGGACGCGAGGGTGGGTCGGGGCAGTGGGGACGCGAGGGTGGGTCAGAGCAGTGGGGATGCGAGGGTGGGTCGGGGCAGTGGGGACGTGAGGGTGGGTCAGAGCAGTGGGGACCGTGAGGGTGGGTCGGAGCAGTGGGGACGCGAGTGTGGGTCAGGGCAGTGGGGACGCGAGGGTGGGTCGGGGCAGTGGGGACGAGAGGGTGGGTCGGGGCAGTGGGGACGAGAGGGTGGGTCGGGGCAGTGGGGATGCGAGGGTGGGTCAGGGCAGTGGGGACGCGAGGGTGGGTCAGGGCAGTGGGGACGCGAGGGTGGGTCGGGGCAGTGGGGATGCGAGGGTGGGTCGGGGCAGTGGGGGTGCGAGGGTGGGTCGGGGCAGTGGGGGTGCGAGGGTGGGTCGGAGCAGTGGGGACGCGAGGGTGGGTCGGGCAGTGGGGATGCGAGGGTGGGTCAGAGCAGTGGGGGTGCGAGGGTGGGTCGGAGCAGTGGGGACGCGAGGGTGGGTCAGAGCAGTGGGGGTGCGAGGGTGGGTCGGGGCAGTGGGGGTGCGAGGGTGGGTCGGGGCAGTGGGGACGCGAGGGTGGGTCAGAGCAGTGGGGACGCGAGGGTGGGTCGGAGCAGTGGGGATGGCGAGGGTGGGTCGGAGCAGTGGGGATGGCGAGGGTGGGTCAGAGCAGTGGGGATGCGAGGGTGGGTCAGGACAGTGGGGGTGCGAGGGTGGGTCGGGGCGGGGATGTGAGGGTGGGTCGGGGCAGTGGGGACGCGAGGGTGGGTCAGAGCAGTGGGATGCGAGGGTGGGTCAGAGCAGTGGGGATGCGAGGGTGGGTCGGGGCAGTAGGGATGCGAGGGTGGGTCAGAGCAGTGGGGATGCGAGGGTGGGTCGGGGCAGTGGGGACGCGAGGGTGGGTCGGAGCAGTGGGGACGCGAGGGTGGGTCGGAGCAGTGGGGACGCGAGGGTGGGTCGGGGCAGTGGGGACGCGAGGGTGGGTCAGAGCAGTGGGGATGCGAGGGTGGGTCGGGGCAGTGGGGACGTGAGGGTGGGTCAGGGCAGTGGGGACGCGAGGGTGGGTCGGAGCAGTGGGGACGTGAGGGTGGGTCGGAGCAGTGGGGACGCGAGGGTGGGTCAGGGCAGTGGGGATGCGAGGGTGGGTCGGGGCAGTGGGGACGCGAGGGTGGGTCGGAGCAGTGGGGACGTGAGGGTGGGTCAGAGCAGTGGGGACGCGAGGGTGGGTCAGGGCAGTGGGACGCGAGGGTGGGTCGGGGCAGTGGGGACGAGAGGGTGGGTCGGGGCAGTGGGGATGCGAGGGTGGGTCAGGGCAGTGGGGACGCGAGGTGGGTCAGGGCAGTGGGGACGCGAGGGTGGGTTGGAGCAGTGGGGACGCGAGGGTGGGTCGGGGCAGTGGGGATGCGAGGGTGGGTCGGGGCAGTGGGGGTGCGAGGGTGGGTCGGGGCAGTGGGGGTGCGAGGGTGGGTCGGAGCAGTGGGGACGCGAGGGTGGGTCGGGGCAGTGGGGATGCGAGGGTGGGTCAGAGCAGTGGGGGTGCGAGGGTGGGTCGGAGCAGTGGGGACGCGAGGGTGGGTCAGAGCAGTGGGGGTGCGAGGGTGGGTCGGGGCAGTGGGGGTGCGAGGGTGGGTCGGGGCAGTGGGGACGCGAGGGTGGGTCGGAGCAGTGGGGACGCGAGGGTGGGTCGGAGCAGTGGGGACGCGAGGGTGGGTCGGGGCAGTGGGGACGCGAGGGTGGGTCGGGGCAGTGGGGACGCGAGGGTGGGTCGGGGCAGTGGGGACGCGAGGGTGGGTCGGGGCAGTGGGGACGTGAGGGTGGGTCGGAGCAGTGGGGACGCGAGGGTGGGTCAGAGCAGTGGGGACGCGAGGGAGGGTCGGGGGCAGCAGTGGGGACGCGAGGGTGGGTCGGAGCAGTGGGGACGCGAGGGTGGGTCGGAGCAGTGGGGACGCGAGGGTGGGTCAGAGCAGTGGGGACCGAGGTGGGTGGCAGTGGGGACGCGAGGGTGGGTCGGGGCAGTGGGGACGCGAGGGTGGGTCGGAGCAGTGGGGACGCGAGGGTGGGTCGGAGCAGTGGTGGGTGCGAGGGTGGGTCGGGGCAGTGGGGACGCGAGGGTGGGTCGGGGCAGTGGGGACGCGAGGGTGGGTCGGAGCAGTGGGGACGCGAGGGTGGGTCGGAGCAGTGGGGACGCGAGGGTGGGTCGGGGCAGTGGGGGTGCGAGGGTGGGTCGGGGCAGTGGGGACGCGAGGGTGGGTCGGGGCAGTGGGGACGCGAGGGTGGGTCGGAGCAGTGGGGATGCGAGGGTGGGTCGGGCAGTGGGGACGCGAGGGTGGGTCAGAGCAGTGGGGACGCGGAGGGTGGGTCGGAGCAGTGGGGACGCGAGGGACGCGAGGGTGGGTCGGAGCAGTGGGGACGCGAGGGTGGGTCAGGGCAGTGGGGACGCGAGGGTGGGTCGGAGCAGTGGGGATGGCGAGGGTGGGTCGGAGCAGTGGGGATGGCGAGGGTGGGTCAGAGCAGTGGGGATGCGAGGGTGGGTCAGGACAGTGGGGGTGCGAGGGTGGGTCGGGGCAGTGGGGATGTGAGGGTGGGTCGGGGCAGTGGGGACGCGAGGGTGGGTCAGAGCAGTGGGGATGCGAGGGTGGGGTCGGGGCAGTAGGGATGCGAGGGTGGGTCAGAGCAGTGGGGATGCGAGGGTGGGTCGGGGCAGTGGGGACGCGAGGGTGGGTCGGAGCAGTGGGGACGCGAGGGTGGGTCGGAGCAGTGGGGACGCGAGGGTGGGTCGGGGCAGTGGGGACGCGAGGGTGGGTCAGAGCAGTGGGGATGCGAGGGTGGGTCGGGGCAGTGGGGACGTGAGGGTGGGTCAGAGCAGTGGGGACGTGAGGGTGGGTCGGAGCAGTAGGGACGCGAGTGTGGGTCAGGGCAGTGGGGACGCGAGGGTGGGTCGGGGCAGTGGGGACGAGAGGGTGGGTCGGGGCAGTGGGGACGAGAGGGTGGGTCGGGGCAGTGGGGATGCGAGGGTGGTTCAGGGCAGTGGGGACGCGAGGGTGGGTCAGGGCAGTGGGGACGCGAGGGTGGGTCGGGGCAGTGGGGATGCGAGGGTGGGTCGGGGCAGTGGGGGTGCGAGGGTGGGTCGGGGCAGTGGGGGTGCGAGGGTGGGTCGGAGCAGTGGGGACGCGAGGGTGGGTCGGGGCAGTGGGGATGCGAGGGTGGGTCAGAGCAGTGGGGGTGCGAGGGTGGGTCGGAGCAGTGGGGACGCGAGGGTGGGTCAGAGCAGTGGGGGTGCGAGGGTGGGTCGGGGCAGTGGGGGTGCGAGGGTGGGTCGGGGCAGTGGGGACGCGAGGGTGGGTCAGAGCAGTGGGGACGCGAGGGTGGGTCGGAGCAGTGGGGATGGCGAGGGTGGGTCGGAGCAGTGGGGATGGCGAGGGTGGGTCAGAGCAGTGGGGATGCGAGGGTGGGTCAGGACAGTGGGGGTGCGAGGGTGGGTCGGGGCAGTGGGGATGTGAGGGTGGGTCGGGGCAGTGGGGACGCGAGGGTGGGTCAGAGCAGTGGGGATGCGAGGGTGGGTCAGAGCAGTGGGGATGCGAGGGTGGGTCGGGGCAGTAGGGATGCGAGGGTGGGTCAGAGCAGTGGGGATGCGAGGGTGGGTCGGGGCAGTGGGGACGCGAGGGTGGGTCGGAGCAGTGGGGACGCGAGGGTGGGTCGGAGCAGTGGGGACGCGAGGGTGGGTCGGGGCAGTGGGGACGCGAGGGTGGGTCAGAGCAGTGGGGATGCGAGGGTGGGTCGGGGCAGTGGGGACGTGAGGGTGGGTCAGGGCAGTGGGGACGCGAGGGTGGTCGGAGCAGTGGGGACGTGAGGGTGGGTCGGAGCAGTGGGGACGCGAGGGTGGGTCAGGGCAGTGGGGATGCGAGGGTGGGTCGGGGCAGTGGGGACGCGAGGGTGGGTCGGAGCAGTGGGGACGTGAGGGTGGGTCAGAGCAGTGGGGACGCGAGGGTGGGTCAGGGCAGTGGGGACGCGAGGGTGGGTCGGGGCAGTGGGGACGAGAGGGTGGGTCGGGGCAGTGGGGATGCGAGGGTGGGTCAGGGCAGTGGGGACGCGAGGGTGGGTCAGGGCAGTGGGGACGCGAGGGTGGGTTGGAGCAGTGGGGACGCGAGGGTGGGTCGGGGCAGTGGGGATGCGAGGGTGGGTCGGGGCAGTGGGGGTGCGAGGGTGGGTCGGGGCAGTGGGGGTGCGAGGGTGGGTCGGAGCAGTGGGGACGCGAGGGTGGGTCGGGGCAGTGGGGATGCGAGGGTGGGTCAGAGCAGTGGGGGTGCGAGGGTGGGTCGGAGCAGTGGGGACGCGAGGGTGGGTCAGAGCAGTGGGGGTGCGAGGGTGGGACGGGGCAGTGGGGGTGCGAGGGTGGGTCGGGGCAGTGGGGACGCGAGGGTGGGTCGGAGCAGTGGGGACGCGAGGGTGGGTCGGGGCAGTGGGGACGCGAGGGTGGGTCGGAGCAGTGGGGATGCGAGGGTGGGTCGGGGCAGTGGGGGTGCGAGGGTGGGTCGGGGCAGTGGGGACGCGAGGGTGGGTCGGGGCAGTGGGGACGCGAGGGTGGGTCGGAGCAGTGGGGACGTGAGGGTGGGTCGGGGCAGTGGGGACGCGAGGGTGGGTCGGGGCAGTGGGGGTGCGAGGGTGGGTCGGGGCAGTGGGGACGCGAGGGTGGGTCGGGGCAGTGGGGACGCGAGGGTGGGTCGGAGCAGTGGGGACGCGAGGGTGGGTTGGGGCAGTGGGGGTGCGAGGGTGGGTCGGGGCAGTGGGGATGTGAGGGTGGGTCGGGGCAGTGGGGACGCGAGGGTGGGTCGGAGCAGTGGGGACGCGAGGGTGGGTCGGAGCAGTGGGGACGCGAGGGTGGGTCGGTGCAGTGGGGATGCGAGGGTGGGTCGGAGCAGTGGGGGTGCGAGGGTGGGTCGGGGCAGTGGGGACGCGAGGGTGGGTCGGGGCAGTGGGGACACGAGGGTGGGTCGGGGCAGTCGGGATGCGAGGGTGGGTCGGAGCAGTGGGGGTGCGAGGGTGGGTCACTGCAGTCGGGATGCGAGGGTGGGTCGGAGCAGTGGGGACGCGAGGGTGGGTCGGGGCAGTAGGGGTGCGAGGGTGGGTCGGGGCAGTGGGGACGCGAGGGTGGGTCGGGGCAGTGGGGACGCGAGGGTGGGTCAGAGCAGTGGGGACGCGAGGGTGGGTCGGGGCAGTGGGGACGCGAGGGTGGGTCGGAGCAGTGGGGACGCGAGGGTGGGTCGGAGCAGTGGGGACGCGAGGGTGGGTCGGGGCAGTGGGGACGCGAGGGTGGGTCGGGGCAGTGGGGGTGCGAGGGTGGGTCGGGGCAGTGGGGACGCGAGGGTGGGTCGGAGCAGTGGGGACGCGAGGGTGGGTCGGAGCAGTGGGGGTGCGAGGGTGGGTCGGGGCAGTGGGGGTGCGAGGGTGGGTCACTGCAGTCGGGATGCGAGGGTGGGTCGGAGCAGTGGGGACGCGAGGGTGGGTCGGGGCAGTAGGGGACGCGAGGGTGGGTCGGGGCAGTGGGGACGCGAGGGTGGGTCGGGGCAGTGGGGACGCGAGGGTGGGTCAGAGCAGTGGGGACGCGAGGGTGGGTCGGGGCAGTGGGGACGCGAGGGTGGGTCGGAGCAGTGGGGACGCGAGGGTGGGTCGGAGCAGTGGGGACGCGAGGGTGGGTCGGGGCAGTGGGGACGCGAGGGTGGGTCGGGGCAGTGGGGACGCGAGGGTGGGTCGGGGCAGTGGGGACGTGAGGGTGGGTCGGAGCAGTGGGGACGCGAGGGTGGGTCAGAGCAGTGGGGACGCGAGGGTGGGTCGGGGCAGTGGGGACGCGAGGGTGGGTCGGAGCAGTGGGGACGCGAGGGTGGGTCGGAGCAGTGGGGACGCGAGGGTGGGTCAGAGCAGTGGGGACGCGAGGGTGGGTCGGGCAGTGGGGACGCGAGGGTGGGTCGGGGCAGTGGGGACGCGAGGGTGGGTCGGGGCAGTGGGGACGCGAGGGTGGGTCGGGGCAGTGGGGACGCGAGGGTGGGTCGGGGCAGTGGGGACGCGAGGGTGGGTCGGGGCAGTGGGGACGCGAGGGTGGGTCGGAGCAGTGGGGGTGCGAGGGTGGGTCGGGGCAGTGGGGACGCGAGGGTGGGTCGGGGCAGTGGGGACGCGAGGGTGGGTCGGAGCAGTGGGGACGCGAGGGTGGGTCGGAGCAGTGGGGACGCGAGGGTGGGTCGGGGCAGTGGGGGTGCGAGGGTGGGTCGGGGCAGTGGGGACGCGAGGGTGGGTCGGGGCAGTGGGGACGCGAGGGTGGGTCGGAGCAGTGGGGATGCGAGGGTGGGTCGGGGCAGTGGGGACGCGAGGGTGGGTCAGAGCAGTGGGGACGCGAGGGTGGGTCGGAGCAGTGGGGACGCGAGGGTGGGTCGGAGCAGTGGGGACGCGAGGGTGGGTCGGGGCAGTGGGGACGCGAGGGTGGGTCGGGGCAGTGGGGACGCGAGGGTGGGTCGGAGCAGTGGGGACGCGAGGGTGGGTCGGGGCAGTGGGGACGCGAGGGTGGGTCGGGGCAGTGGGGATGCGAGGGTGGGTCGGAGCAGTCGGGATGCGAGGGTGGGTCGGGGCAGTGGGGGTGCGAGGGTGGGTCGGGGCAGTGGGGACGCGAGGGTGGGTCGGGGCAGTGGGGACGCGAGGGTGGGTCGGGGCAGTGGGGACGCGAGGGTGGGTCGGGGCAGTGGGGACGCGAGGGTGGGTCGGAGCAGTGGGGACGCGAGGGTGGGTTGGAGCAGTGGGGATGCGAGGGTGGGTCGGGGCAGTGGGGACGCGAGGGTGGGTCGGGGCAGTGGGGACGCGAGGGTGGGTCGGGGCAGTGGGGATGCGAGGGTGGGTCGGAGCAGTGGGGACGTGAGGGTGGGTCGGGGCAGTGGGGGTGCGAGGGTGGGTCGGGGCAGTGGGGACGCGAGGGTGGGTCGGGGCAGTGGGGACGCGAGGGTGGGTCGGGGCAGTGGGGACGCGAGGGTGGGTCGGGGCAGTGGGGATGCGAGGGTGGGTCGGAGCAGTGGGGACGTGAGGGTGGGTCGGAGCAGTGGGGACGTGAGGGTGGGTCGGAGCAGTCGGGATGCGAGGGTGGGTCGGGGCAGTGGGGGTGCGAGGGTGGGTCGGGGCAGTGGGGACGCGAGGGTGGGTCGGGGAGTGGGGACGCGAGGGTGGGTCGGAGCACTGGGGACGCGAGGGTGGGTCGGGGCAGTGGGGACGCGAGGGTGGGTCGGAGCATTGGGGATGCGAGAGTGGGTCAGAGCAGTGGGGGTGCGAGGGTGGGTCGGAGCAGTGGGGATGCGAGGGTGGGTCGGGGCAGTGGGGATGCGAGGGTGGGTCGGGGCAGTGGGGATGCGAGGGTGGGTCGGAGCAGTGGGGATGCGAGGGTGGGTCGGAGCATTGGGGATGCGAGAGTGGGTCAGAGCAGTGGGGGTGCGAGGGTGGGTCGGAGCAGTGGGGATGCGAGGGTGGGTCGGGGCAGTGGGGATGCGAGGGTGGGTCGGAGCAGTGGGGACGAGAGGGTGGGTCGGAGCAGTGGGGGTGCGAGGGTGGGTCGGAGCAGTGGGGATGCGAGAGTGGGTCAGAGCAGTGGGGGTGCGAGGGTGGGTCGGAGCAGTGGGGATGCGAGGGTGGGTCGGGGCAGTGGGGATGCGAGGGTGGGTCGGGGCAGTGGGGATGCGAGGGTGGGTCGGAGCAGTGGGGACGCGAGGGTGGGTCGGGGCAGTGGGGACGTGAGGGTGGGTCGGAGCAGTGGGGATGGCGAGGGTGGGTCGGAGCAGTGGGGATGCGAGGGTGGGTCGGGGCAGTGGGGATGCGAGGGTGGGTCGGGGCAGTGGGGATGCGAGGGTGGGTCGGAGCAGTGGGGACGCGAGGGTGGGTCGGAGCAGTGGGGACGCGAGGGTGGGTCGGGGCAGTGGGGACGCGAGGGTGGGTCGGAGCAGTGGGGGTGCGAGGGTGGGTCGGGGCAGTGGGGACGTGAGGGTGGCTCGGGGCAGTGGGGACGCGAGGGTGGGTCGGAGCAGTGGGGACGCGAGGGTGGGTCGGGGCAGTGGGGACGCGAGGGTGGGTCGGGGCAGTGGGGACGCGAGGGTGGGTCGGAGCAGTGGGGGTGCGAGGGTGGGTCGGAGCAGTGGGGGTGCGAGGGTGGGTCGGGGCAGTGGGGACGCGAGGGTGGGTCGGGGCAGTGGGGACGCGAGGGTGGGTCGGGGCAGTGGGGACGCGAGGGTGGGTCGGGGCAGTGGGGACGCGAGGGTGGGTCGGAGCAGTGGGGGTGCGAGGGTGGGTCGGGGCAGTGGGGACGCGAGGGTGGGTCGGAGCAGTGGGGATGCGAGGGTGGGTCAGAGCAGTGGGGACGCGAGGGTGGGTCGGGGCAGTGGGGATGCGAGGGTGGGTCGGGGCAGTGGGGACGCGAGGGTGGGTCGGAGCAGTGGGGACGCGAGGGTGGGTCGGAGCAGTGGGGACGCGAGGGTGGGTCGGAGCAGTGGGGATGCGAGGGTGGGTCGGAGCAGTGGGGACGCGAGGGTGGGTCAGAGCAGTGGGGATGCGAGGGTGGGTCGGGGCAGTGGGGACGCGAGGGTGGGTCGGGGCAGTGGGGACGCGAGGGTGGGTCGGAGCAGTGGGGACGCGAGGGTGGGTTGGAGCAGTGGGGGTGCGAGGGTGGGTCGGGGCAGTGGGGACGCGAGGGTGGGTCGGGGCAGTGAGGGTGCGAGGGTGGGTCGGAGCAGTGGGGACGCGAGGGTGGGTCGGAGCAGTGGGGACGCGAGGGTGGGTCGGGGCAGTGGGGGTGCGAGGGTGGGTCACTGCAGTCGGGATGCGAGGGTGGGTCGGAGCAGTGGGGACGCGAGGGTGGGTCGGGGCAGTGGGGGTGCGAGGGTGGGTCGGAGCAGTGGGGACGCGAGGGTGGGTCGGAGCAGTGGGGACGCGAGGGTGGGTCGGAGCAGTGGGGACGCGAGGGTGGGTCGGGGCAGTGGGGACGCGAGGGTGGGTCGGGGCAGTGGGGACGCGAGGGTGGGTCGGGGCAGTGGGGACGCGAGGGTGGGTCGGGGCAGTGGGGACGCGAGGGTGGGTCGGAGCAGTGGGGGTGCGAGGGTGGGTCGGGGCAGTGGGGACGCGAGGGTGGGTCGGGGCAGTGGGGACGCGAGGGTGGGTCGGAGCAGTGGGGACGCGAGGGTGGGTCGGGGCAGTGGGGACGCGAGGGTGGGTCGGGGCAGTGGGGACGCGAGGGTGGGTCGGGGCAGTGGGGATGCGAGGGTGGGTCGGGGCAGTGGGGACGCGAGGGTGGGTCGGGGTAGTGGGGACGCGAGGGTGGGTCGGAGCAGTGGGGATGCGAGGGTGGGTCAGAGCAGTGGGGACGCGAGGGTGGGTCGGAGCAGTGGGGACGCGAGGGTGGATCGGGGCAGTGGGGACGCGAGGGTGGGTCGGGGCAGTGGGGACGCGAGGGTGGGTCGGGGCAGTGGGGACGCGAGGGTGGGTCGGGGCAGTGGGGACGCGAGGGTGGGTCGGGGCAGTGGGGACGCGAGGGTGGGTCGGGGCAGTGGGGACGCGAGGGTGGGTCGGGGCAGTGGGGACGCGAGGGTGGGTCGGAGCAGTGGGGGTGCGAGGGTGGGTCGGAGCAGTGGGGACGCGAGGGTGGGTCGGGGCAGTGGGGACGCGAGGGTGGGTCGGGGCAGTTGGGACGCGAGGGTGGGTCGGGGCAGTGGGGACGCGAGGGTGGGTCGGGGCAGTGGGGACGCGAGGGTGGGTCGGGGCAGTGGGGACGCGAGGGTGGGTCGGGGCAGTGGGGACGCGAGGGTGGGTCGGGGCAGTGGGGACGCGAGGGTGGGTCGGGGCAGTGGGGACGCGAGGGTGGGTCGGGGCAGTGGGGACGCGAGGGTGGGTCGGGGCAGTGGGGACGCGAGGGTGGGTCGGGGCAGTGGGGACGCGAGGGTGGGTCAGAGCAGTGGGGACGCGAGGGTGGGTCAGAGCAGTGGGGACGCGAGGGTGGGTCAGAGCAGTGGGGGTGCGAGGGTGGGTCGGGGCAGTGGGGACGCGAGGGTGGGTCGGAGCAGTGGGGATGCGAGGGTGGGTCGGAGCAGTGGGGACGCGAGGGTGGGTCGGGGCAGTGGGGACGCGAGGGTGGGTCAGAGCAGTGGGGACGCGAGGGTGGGTCGGGGCAGTGGGGACGCGAGGGTGGGTCAGAGCAGTGGGGACGCGAGGGTGGGTCAGAGCAGTGGGGACGCGAGGGTGGGTCAGAGCAGTGGGGGTGCGAGGGTGGGTCGGGGCAGTGGGGACGCGAGGGTGGGTCGGAGCAGTGGGGATGCGAGGGTGGGTCGGAGCAGTGGGGACGCGAGGGTGGGTCGGGGCAGTGGGGACGCGAGGGTGGGTCGGAGCAGTGGGGACGCGAGGGTGGGTCGGGGCAGTGGGGACGCGAGGGTGGGTCGGGGCAGTGGGGACGCGAGGGTGGGTCGGGGCAGTGGGGACGCGAGGGTGGGTCGGGGCAGTGGGGACGCGAGGGTGGGTCGGAGCAGTGGGGACGCGAGGGTGGGTCGGGGCAGTGGGGACGCGAGGGTGGGTCGGAGCAGTGGGGACGCGAGGGTGGGTCGGAGCAGTGGGGATGCGAGGGTGGGTCAGAGGATGTGTTTCAATTGCATTTATTTTCATTATTACTTTATTTTGTCCTCTTAATTGTTAAAATATTTATTGTGGCTATTGAGTGCTGAGCTACCAGAGACGTAATATCTCAACAGCAAAAGGATCGCACCAAAGTACCAGCAAACAGGGTTGATAGCATAGCGGGATTGTTAAAGAACCAGAAACCCAGAGCCCTGTTCCAGAGAAATGAGTTCAAATCTTAGCAATTCAATTAAATTCAATTATTCAATAAAAAGCTAGTCTCAGGAATAATGTCCATAACAATCCATCTGATTCACTAATGTCTTTGAAGGCAGGAAATCTGCTGTACTTACCTGCCTGGCCTACATGTGACTCCAGAATCACAACACTGTGGTTGATTCTTAACTGATTTCTGAAATGTCCTAGCAAAACATTCAGTTGTGCCAAAATAATTCAATAAGAATGAAGCCTGACAAAGCAACCAGCATCAACCCTGCAAAGTTCTCCTCACTCACATCTTGGAACCTGTGCCAAAATTGGGAGAGTTGTCGCACAGAATATAAAAACTGGGAGCAGGAGAAGGCAATTTAGCCCCTCGAGCCTGCCCGCCCATTCAGTATGATCATGGCTGACCTTATCTTGGCCTCAACTCCACTTTCCTGCCCGTTCACCATAGCCTTTCAAACCCATTATTAATTTAAAAATCTGTCCGTCTCTTCCTTAAATTTACTCAACGTCCCAACATCCAACACGCTCTGGGTTAGTGAATTCCAAAGACTCCATGTTCCATAAAAATTTCTCTTCATCCCTCTTTTAAATCTGCTACCCCTTCTCCTAAAACCATGACCTCTTGTTCTAAGTTTTCCTACAAGAGGTAACATTCTCTCCACAATCCCCCTTGTCATTTTGTGCACCTCAATTATTCTTCTAAATTCTCATTCTTCTAAACTCCAGGGAGTATAGGCCTAAACTGCCCAATCAGGCAGAATTGGGAGTGAGCATGGCTGGAAAATCCCATCCATAAAGTCATAGGCCGCAATTCTCCCAAATTGGGAATTGGCAAACCTGGAGCGTTTCCTGCTGGTGCTGGCAACATCTATCAGGTTGAATTCTTCCACTGGTTGATGCTAATTTATTGATAGTGGACAACCCACTGGCCAGCCCCACTTTTCCGAGTCTGGTCCACCATTTTTAAAGGGTAACCTGATCTCTGTGCTTGGAGACAGGCCCCACCTCCCACAAAAGCACAGTTGGTGGCCCTCACGCTGACCGGGGACATCACCAACCCCTCACAAAAGAGGGACATTCTCCCAACCCCACCCATAAATGATGGGTAACCCTCCCCAAACCATGCAGGCGTGAGGGTGACACACACCTCCCCTCCACTCTCAGCCCCTACCCTCCCTCTCAGACTCCTACAGCCACCCTTTCCCTGTCAGATCCCCCATTCTGTTGATCCAGAAGGAACTCTTCCAGTGTAGACATAAAAATCTAATAAAACTTACTCCAACTTATAATTCAAAGGAAATGTTTAATAAAAAAACTTTACTACTCAGTTAGCGCTGCTGGCTCACATCGCCAGAGACCTGGGTTCAATTCCCAGCTTGGGTCACTGTATGTGTGGAGTTTGCATGTTCTCCCTGTGTCTGCATGGGTTTCCTCCTGGTGCTCCGATTTCCTCCCACAGTCCAAAGATTTGCAGGTTAGATGCATTGGCCATACTAAATTCTCCCTCAGTGTACCCAAACAGGTGCCAGAGTGTGGCGATTAGGGGATTTTCTCAGTAACTTCATTGCAGTGTTAATGTAATCCTACTTGTGACTAATAAATAAACTTTACTTTTTGCTTCAAATTTGAGGCCTCACCCTGGGCCATTCCAGGTTTTCCACAATTCCCAACATGTTCTAATTTATACTGAGTCAGCTTGTCAGCTGATCATCACATCATTCTGTCATTGGTCACATGGTTTACTGGGTCAGCTGACCCTTACAGCATGTTACCATTGGTCACATCACAACAGATTCAATGTTATCACAGATTACATTCTAACACACTCAAAACTGCCCCCTTCCCCCTCAGACCTTCACTCAGACTAAACACCTTGGCAGTGCCAACAGTGCACTGCCCCTGGCACCCTGACACTAGCCTGGAACCTTGGGCCCAGGGGACTCGAAAAGGTAGGTCCAGTGGCCATTTGCCTGTCTTCTGCTGCCGTGCTGTAGAGAAAGGGTCTTGGGGCTTGGCTGGGCTCAGGCTGGAGGCCAGGGGTTGACTTGTGCAGTCTTCACTGGGATGGGGTTGTTGTAGCTGGACTGCCCCTTCTAGCCCTGGCAGACCTGAAGAAAACCCCTGATATGGTGATTTCAGACAGCCCTGTGATCAACATTTGCATTTTTGCCTGTGCAAATTCTGAAGTGGCCAGTTCACTTTAACTTCCACTGCTGTTCCCCACCCCCAGGTCACCTGGCAGGATGTTAAATTACAGCAGTTCTCCATTCTGCCAAAGGGATTTTCCTTTCTCCCTCTCAGAAGTTGCAAATGTTGGCAGACCTCTTTGAAGTCCTCTGACAAAGAGATGTCAATTCCAACTGTGGCGGGGGTGGGGAGGGGGTCGTTGTTGGTGGTGGAGAGTGGATTCCTGCTGTACACTCAGCCCCAGTGTGTGCACACAGCTTTGATTTGATATAGCTGAGACTTCCCAGCAAACAGAAATCATTGAAACCCTCTCCATTTCACTTGAAGCTTTGATATGTATAAGTTATAGGTGCTGTGCCTCGTAAAAGATTCAGCTGTGATCTTAATGGATTTCTATCACCCTCCAGCCAACTGTGTTTATTTTCAGTTCCCTTCAAAGCTGCACGCACCTAAATTACTCCATTGATCCTGACCACAATGTAGACAGAGTCTAATCCTGATTGACACGCTTTAATTTTACACCTTCTTTGAAGTAGTTTGCAAAAGAGGAAATGAAACGACTGGCTGTCAATTCATGATCTGAGGTAATGAACCCAGAAAACCTCCCCTTCCAAGTCTTTTAGGGTTTTTCTGTTTCTTGTAGAACAGTGTAATTCTGTATTCTGAGATGCTTCCACAAGATCGACATTAGAGGAACTGCAGTAACGGGTACCTGTTCGGGCACAGGCAGTTCATTACCACTTGCTTCCATTTATGGGGCGGCACGATGGCACAGTGGTTAGCACTGCTGCCTCACAGCACCAGGGACCTGGGCTCGAATCTCGGCTTGGGTGAATGCCTGTGTGGAGTTTGCACATTCTCTCTGTGTCTGCATGGGTTTCCTCTGGATGTCCTGGTTTCCTCCTGCAGTCTGAAAGATGTGTGCATTAGGTGGATTGGCCATGCTAAATTGTCCCTTAGTGTCAGGGAGACTAGCTAGGATAAATGGGGATAGGACCTGGATGGGATTGTTATTGGCGCAGACCTGATGGGCCGAATGGCTTCCTTTTGCATTGTAGGGATTCTATGATTCAAAAAGAAGTCTATCACAGATTGATCAGGTACTTTTCTTTACAGTAAACATTTCTTTACGGTAACACTGACCATTGTCCACTGGGTACGACAAGGATCCTGTCACTGAGACAATAATTCCAGAGACCTAACTTGATCTGTTACTGAAGTTTTATATTTAGTTTATTTAGGTTATTTATTTATTAGTGTCACAAGTAGGCTTACATTAACACTGCAATGAAGTTACTGTGAAAATCCCCTAGTCACCACACTCTGGCGCCTGTTCAGGCACACTGAGGGAGAATTTAGCATAGCCAATGCACCTAACCAGCACATCTTTCATACTGTGGGAGGAAACCTCAACACCCGGAGGAATCCCATGCAGACATGGGGAGAATGTGCAGACTCTGCACAGACAGTGACCCAAGCCAGGAATTGAACCAGGATCCCTGGCGCTGTGAGGCAGCCGCTTATATGTGCTTAATATGGGTTTTTTTATTGTTGCCATGGTGATGGCTCATTGACAAGGTCTTGAAGCTTTTGTGTTCAAACATAAACATTTTTATTGATAGGCTTTAACTATGTACAGGTCAAAATATTGATTTGCATAGAGCTCCTCCATGGAGGCTCGCTGCTTTTCTATTTGCATGGCCAATTTGGCAACCTTGTTCTGGCATGTAACGTCAATTTCTTTCTCTGTCTGAATTGCTGATTCTGCTATTAATTTTACTGTTTTCAATCTCTTTAGTTAATTTCTCATTGTCAAGCTTCCTTCTTCAATCTCTTATCCCCCGATTCAATTCTTCACTGGACTGGTTCTTATTTTCTGGTTGTTTCTTCATGGAGTTCAGCTTATTCTACATTGCCTCATTAAATTCTTCTTCAATTTGTAATTTTATTTACAAGCCTGTTGTCAGTCATGTTCAGACTTGTTCAGTGGCCACGATGTCCTGGTTGTTTTGCTCCAAGCTGGAGCCCAAGAGTGGATGTGGTGACAGCCCGGAAGCACCTGTGCCATTGTACAGCAGACAACTGGGCTGCTGAAGATGACAGTTCAGGAAACACATTGCAGCATGCTCCATCTCTCACCAAGGTTTCTTGGACAATATCTTCCAAAGCTACGACTGCTGCTATCTAGAAGATGTGGAGATGCCAGCACTGGACTGGGGTAAGCACAGTAAGAAGTCTCGCAACGCCAGGTTAAAGTTCAACAAGTTTATTTGGTAGCACAAGTCACAAGCTTTCAGAGTACTGCTCCTTCATCAGATGAGTGGGAGTTGTGTTCACAAACAGGGCATGTGTAGACACAAACTCAATTTACAAGATAATGATTGGAATGTGAGTCTTTACAGGAAATCAAGTCTTAAAGGTACAGACAGTGTGAGTGGAGAGAGGGTTAAGCACAGGTTAAAGCAATGTGTATTGTCTCTGGCCAGGACAGTTAGTGAGACTTGGCAAGCCCAGATAAGTCGTGGGGGTTACAGATAGTGTGATACGAACCCATGTTCCGGTTGAGGCTGTTCTCATGTATGCGGAACTTGGCTATCAGTTTCTGCTCAGCAGTTCTGCGTTATTGTGTGTCGTGAAGGCCATCTTGGAGAACGCTTACCCGAAGATCAGAGGCTAAATGCCCGTGACCTCTGAAATGTTCCCCAACAAGAAGAGAACACTCCAGCCTGGTGATTGTCGAGCGGTGTTCATTTATCCATTGTCATAGCGTCTGCATGGTCTCCCCAATGTACCATGCCTCGGGACATCCTTTGCTGCAGCTATCAGGTAGTCAATATCGGCCGAGTTGCAAGACACCGTACCGTGTACCTGTTGAATGGTGTTCTCATGTGAGACGATGACATTTGTGTTGATGATCTGTCATGGCTTGCAGAGGTTGCTGTGGCAGGGTTGTGTAGTGTTGTGGTCACTGTTCTCCTGAAGGCTGTGTAGCTTGCAGCAGACAATGGTCTGTTTGAGGTTGTGCAGTTGTTTGAAGGCAAGAAGTCGGGGCGTGGGGATGGCCTTGGCAAGATGTTTGTCTTCACCGATGACATGTTGAAGACTCTGGAGAAGATGTCGTAGCTTCTCCACTCTGGGGAAGTACTGGATGACAAAGGGTACTCTGTCCACCATGTCCCGTGTTCGTCTTCTGAAAAGGTGGGTGTGGTTTTTCATTGTGGCGCGTTGGAACTGTCAGTAGAGCACCATATCCTGTTCTTATGAAGGCATCTTTCAGCGTCTGGAGGTGTCTGTTGCAATCCTCCTCATCTGAGCAGATCCTGTGTATACGGAGGGCTTGTCCATAGGGAATGGCTTCTTTAACGTGTTTAGGGTGGAAGCTGGAGAAATGGAGCATCGTGTGGTTATCCCTGGGCTTGTGGTGAGGTGCTGAGGTGACTGTCCTTGATGGAGATGCTTGTGTCCAAGAATGCAACTGATTCCGGAAAGTAGTCCATGGTGAGTCTGATGGTGGGATGGAACTTGTTGATGTCATATAGTTGTTTCAGTGAAAGGATGTCCCGAGGCATGGTACATTGGGGAAACCATGCAGACGCTATGACAACAGATGGATGAATACCGCTCGACAATCACCAGGCAGCAGTGTTCGCTTCTTGTTGGGGAACACTTCAGCAGTCACGGGCATTCGGCCTCTGATCTTTGGGTAAGCGTTCTCCAAGGTGGCCTTCATGACACACGACAATGCAAAATCGCTGAGCAGAAACTGATAGCCAAGTTCCGCACACATGAGGACGGTTTCAACCGGAACATGGGTTCATATCACACTATCTGTGACACCCATGACTTGCCTGGGCTTGCAAAATCCCACTAACTATCCTGTCTGGAGACAATACGCATCTCTTTAATCTGTTCTGATCTTCTCTTCACTCACATTACTCCATTCTGTACCTTTAAGACTTGATTACCTGTAAAGACTCACATTCCAACCATTATCTTGTAAGTTCAGTTTGTGTGCCCTGTTTGTGAACACAACTCCACTCACCTGATGAAGGGACAGTCCTCCGAAAGCTTGTGGCTTGTGCTACCAAATAAACCTGTTGGACTTTAACTTGGTGTGAGATTCTTACTGTGCTATCTAGAAGGACAAGGACAGTAGGCAAATGGGGATGCCACCACCTGCAAGTTCCCCTCCAAGCCACTCACCATCCTGACTTGGAACTATATTGCCATTCCATAGAATCTTACCATGCAGAAGGAGGCCATTCAGTCCATCTAGTCTGCACCAATTGGCCGAGAGAGCATCTTACACAGGCCCAACCCTCTGCCCTATCCCCGTAACCCTATGCATTTGCCATGGCTAATCCCCCTAACCTAAACATCTTTGGACACTAAGGGACAATTTAGTATAGTCCATCCACCTGACCTGCATGTCTTTGGACTGAGGGAGGAAACCAGAGCTCTCAGAAGAAACCTGTGTAGGCACAGGAAGAATGTGCAAACTCCATAAGACTGGAATTGAACCTGGGCCCCTGGCACTGTGAGGCAGCAGCGCTAACTAATGTGCCACAGTGCCACCCCTGTGCCACCATGCCCTTGTCTGTCCAGACTGTCACTTTGTCAAAATCCTGGATCTTCCATCCTAACAGCACTGTGGGTATACCTACACCACATGGATTGCAGCAGTTCAAGAAGGCAGCCCACCACCATCTTCTCAAGGGCAATAAGTGTTAGTCCAGCCAGCGATGCCACATCTCATGAATGAATTTTAAAAAAAGCCATGTGTCATTCATTGTCATCACATAACCTTGTCACTCAAGTAAGGGACACATACCCTTGAGGAAGAGGAGACACCAGGCAGTAGCCATTGATCTGAGGATGAGGGGGAAGATGAACTGGGGACCACCCCAATGCAGAGATGCAACACACTAGATGTAATTGCAAGAATGGCTGTGACAGGGAAGCCATGATAAGGCAGAAGTTCCAATAGGCGATAAAGTCCTGATCTCAGGGATATGGGTACTGCATGTGTCTTAAAGTCATCCCATGTGGAATGTGAGATTCATGACAACATCCCGTCAACACATACACCGTTTCGGGTCCTTGACATGTGGGGCTTCCTGCCCCAGCTCCCAATATTAAAGTTCATGTTTTATCTCTCAAAAGAGTTTCAAGGGCATTTACATATTGAACAATACTCTATATGAGGGATAGTAAATGTTAAGCTTATTAACACCATCAGTATGAGACATATAATGAACAAAAAATCTAAGGCCAGAATTCTCCAGCCATTCATGCCCCACTGATGCTGCCAGCGAGAATGGAGAATTTAGCCAAACCTCTGTTCACTGCAGCGCGACTGGAGAATCCCAGCCGCAGGCGAGGTCAGAGAATCTGGCCTTAAATGTACACAGGCGACCCACTTGGTGACTATTGTGGAATTTTCTCAAATCATTTCCCAACACTCTGGCATAGATTCTTGAGTAACAAGGGGGTGAAAGGTTATCAGGGATTTTGCAATATCAGAGATACTGCAATTGTACAGGGTGTTGGTGAGACCACATCTGAAGCATTGGTTTTTGATTTTGATTGATTTGACTTATTATTGTCATGTGTATTAGAGTACAGTGAAAAGTATTGTTTCTTACGCGCTGTACAGACAAAGCATACCATTCCCAGAGAAGGAAATGAGAGAGTGCAGTTTTAGTCTCCTTACCTGAGGAAGGACGTAGTGGCATTGGAGGCAGTTCAGAGGAGGTTCATCAGATTGATTCCGGGGATGAAAGGGGTGATGTATGAAGAGAGATTAAACAGTTTGGTCTTGTACTTGCAGGCGTTTAGAAGGATGAGGGGGTCTGATCGAGGGATATAAAATTTTAAAAGGGATTGATAAAGCAAATGTTTCCCCTTGTGGAGCAATCTAGAACAAGAGGTCGCAGGTATAGGTTGTGAGGTGATAGATTTAACACCAAGATGAGGAGGAACTACTTCTCACAGAGGGTGGTGAAACAGTGGAACTCACTGTCCCATAGCACAGGGGAGTCTGAATTGTTGAATGGTTTCAAGAAGGTGAGATATATTTCTAATAAAAAACAGGTAAAGGGGATATGGTGGACAGGTGGGTTTGGGACCAAGGAGAGGTCAGTCATGATCTGATTGAATGGTGGAGCAGGTTCGAAGGGCCTACTTCTGCTCCTAATTCCTATGTTCCTAGGGGTAGGTGGGAGATTAAAAATCAGACCAGCCATGATCTTACTGAATGTCGCAGCGGCCTTGAAAGGTCAAGTGGTCTACACCTGCTCCTAATGTGTATGTTTGTGTGTTCATATGTTCACATGACACATTGGAACCATTAGCCCACACTTGCAGCAACATTATATGGTATCCAGTAGGAAGCTTCTTTGCCTTTCAGCACTGCGAGGAGAGTTGTTATTTCTGTGAAAATTTGCCAATCATCAGTCCCCCTCCTGCTTCCCACTTCCCCTCTCCCTGAACTCAGCCAGTTCAGCCGCTTGCAATCTAACCAGAGCCCCGCTTTCCTCCTCTGTCAGTGGATGGTGCAGATTGTATCGAGCAGAGCAGGAGAAACTCCTCCCTGTCTGGCATTAGGGTGGTGAGCTCTGGGACTCCACCTCCCGTTCTGCTTCACTCCCTGGCACTGTGGGCACACTGTTCCTGAGACAAGGTGCAGCATTGTAATGATTAACACTGCTAGGTTAGTGGATGTTATTCCACCTCCAAGGAGACAGACAAGTGCTTGATCACCACAATGCTTGGCAGCCAAGGCTCTGTGCACCTCCCTCATGTGTATGGGTTAATACCTCCCACCCCCCCCACCGAACTACCATAAGACCACTAAGAACATTGACATTGCTGAATAACGCTGCTTGGACCTCAGGCACCTTCACAAGGGTGCAGCATTCTCTGGCTTTCTCTGTAACTTCCTGGCACAAGTATATACACACTGAGCACTTACTCACCCTGGCCAGCCTCAAGGTATTATTCAATCCCTTCCTACATTGCCCCCAGATGTAAGGAGCTATGCTGCTGACCTCCAGTGTCACCTCCTCCCTGGCTGCCACTTTGACTGAGGGTGCTCTCCACTTCCTGCCTGCTGGCATTAAGATTCCTCATCAAATGTTGGAACTGTTCTTGCCCTTCTTCCCTGCCCCTGCAATTGCTCGTCCCAGTGGCACAGTGGTTAGCACTGCTGCCTCACACGCCAGGGATCTGGGTTCAATTCCCGGCTTGGGTCACAGTTTGTGGGGCGTTTGCACATTCTCTCTGTGTCTGCGTGGGTTTCTTCCGGATGCTCTGGTTTCCTCCCACATCCTGAAAGTCATGCTGGTTAGATGCATTGACCCAAACAGGTGCCGGAATGTGGTGACTTGTGGAATTTCACAATAACTTCATTGCAGTGTTAATGTAAACCTTACTTGTGACAAATAAATAAATAAAATCCCTTGCCTCAGACATCTATAGAGAAAAACATACTAGAATTTGACAGCTCCTCTATGTTAGGATTATGAAAACTTGTTCATGTTCAAAATGTATGTCATCTGTGGTCAGTGTCAACAAACAACTTAGACTATGTACATTTCAGAAAATAACTGAAAACATTCACACTTGTCTGAAGCTAAATCTGATATCCTTGAATTAAATTCACCGTATGTGTGGAGATGGCACACTGCCTCAGGTGACCGTTTAAATGAGTGCTCATGATCACTTTCTGGGTCATAGCCAGAGACTTCAGATGTCAGATATCCGACCCTCCAACACCAGGTGGGCTGATCTCAAAAGGACATTTGGCCTCGTCTGCCAGAAACTCGGCCTCTGGCCTGAATTTGCATGATTGCCATTTTATATAACATAAATTGATGGTGGGGAGATCAGAAGAAAGCCACCCACTTATGGGTGTGAGCTCTGCACACTGCGACTGCACATATTATTCAGCCCAAAGCATCATCTTCACACGTCGGGGGTTTCCAATGGCTTCCTACTTATAGCAGGCAGCTCCTCAGGAGACTGTGGAGGGTGGAATGAGGCAGAAAGTGGTCATGGATGACAAGGTCGGGAGCAGAATTCATCCTGCTGGTAGTTGGCCCCACAGATTAGATTTGAGAACAACACCAAAGAAATTTCCTTGGATCTCTCAGTGAACCCGATAGCTGTGCACTAACATGCACAAGGCTGTCTAAGCTCACTAAATTCTTAAACAGGCAGGCTCCTTAAGGATGTTGGTGAACTTTTGTTTGGTAGTCACCATGTTTCACTACTTCCCCCAATCCCCCTTTCCTCTGCAACACCTCACTCCCCGCCCCATGCACACACACCACAGGTTCTTTGAAAACTCAAAACTGTCCCATCAGGATTCTGCGCTAACGTCCTGGACTGTGATCTTTAATTCCCTCCTGCACCAGGAAAACACTTTGACAATCCAAGATTGTGTAAACATTAGCAACATCATTACAAGTATATTGAGAGAGCGTGCGATCAATGAGCATGAGGGCCTCGTAAAAATGGGTGCAGGTGAAATTATGATGGATAATAAGGAAGCTGTACTGGGTCAATAAATGCTTTGTATCCATTTGCACAATGGAGGAAGAAGTCAGCGATTCAAAGGGGTATATAAAAAAATCAGAGAATGAATTTATTGCATTTAATCTAAGTGAAAGAATAATATTAAAGAAAATAATCAACTCCATTGAGACAAAACTCCAGGACCTGATAATTTCTGCCTTAGTATATTAAAAGAAATGAGTAAGTTGCAGACGTTTTTGTCCTCTGTCAGCACTGTCAAGATTCAAGAATGGCCCTCAGGATAAACATTGTACTCTTATAACTCGTTGCCCCCAGTAGTCATTGGCTAAGACTGAACAAGACTGGTTTGCAATCTTGATGTACTGTCTAATACCAAACTAAATCTCCAACCCCATTCACTAACTGTTACAAATTCTCCCTGCTTCCAGCCCCAGAGCATTGTCCACCTTGCTTTGTGCCTTGTCTTGTCAATTTTTTAAGAGTTTTGCTGAAATTAAATCAAGGTGACTGCTGTAAACATCGTCGCACACATCACATGGTCATAAAGAAAAATTCAATCTAGGTAAATAAAGAATATCCATATAAAATGTGATAGCAGAGAATTTATTGAGCAACATTTAATTACAGCCCATAGTAATAAAAATCAAAAGCCTTACTAAATCTGCCATAACACTTGATATAGTGCTTTCCAGAAAAGTTCAATGAAGCCATGCAACTATTAACAGAAGCAAGAAGTACAAAGGCCGATTTTTCTCTACGTCTTCTTGCTGGCTGTCAGACAGAAGCAGCACTCTGCAAGTTCTGACAGGCTTGTTTGAAATAGTCAACTGCATCAGCCCAGCCCAAAAACAGGACACCAGTGCACCCCAGCCTAGGCCCAGCTCCACAGAGCCCTGCACCATGATTGGATGGCTTTTGGACTTTTTGGAAACTGTTGGACGCCTAATCAACTGATATACTATAATAAAATCACACTTACCCTTTGTGCCTCCACAAGTGGGCCTTTATCGGATAGCATTTGTTATGAAGAGAATGTAAGTTGCACCATCAACATTTTTGGTGGTGGTTGGACACACGCTTCGTACACTATTTTGTGTTAAGTATGCAATGGATGAACAAAAAATTGAGATAGAATGGCTGGAAATGCCCTCGCTGGCCTTATTTCCCTATGTATGTAGGGCGAGCATTTTTGTTGTTTCAGAACTCAATGCTGACCAAAATAGAGGCAAGAACAAGCCTGTTTTTCCCAAAATAGTGTTAAAGTTTCTACGGACAGATAGCTTGCTGATGGTGCGGCACTTGCTCAGTGTTTAAAAGTTTATTTATTAGTCACAAGTAGGCTTACGTTAACACTGAAATGAAGTTACTGTGAAAAACCCTTGGTCGTCACACTCCAGCACCTGGTTGGGTGCACTGAGGGAGAATTTAGCATGGCCAACGCAACTAACCAGCACGTCTTTTGGACTGTGGGAGGAAACTGGAGCACATAGAGGAAATCCACGCAGAACATGCAAACTCTGCACAGTGACCCAAGCCAGGAATCGAACATGGATCCCTGGTGCTGTGAGACAGCAGTGCTAACCACTGTGCTGCCCAACACTGCACATTGCTGAGTTATGTGTTCAAACCTCTGGTGTAAGTTTTAAACCAACTCTCTGATTCGGAGGTGAGCATACTGCCACAGGCTGATAACTGTTAACAATACTGCTGTTTCTCATTTTTTAATGAATAATTTATTGATTTTGTCTGCAGTTCATGAAAAAATGAGAGGGAGAAAACTCTTCTTCCTTCATTTTTTTATCCAGGAATTACTCATTCTTAAATAATGCACACTCCACAAAATGTCAGTAAAATGGTTAGTGATCACAATGGTTTGTTAATGTTTTCAGATTGATGGTAATTTTGATGTGGTCACTGTAGATCACATTTCAATCTCACATCCGAGAAGTCAACTGATCAGGATTTAAAGGCCTGATTATCACCACAGAATTCCCAGGAAAACACCAGGAAATGGGCACCGATCCACAGAACAAGAAATTCACATTCATTGAAATGACAATCTGTGTTGATTTTTGTGAGCCTCGCTTTGTGAAATACCTCACCGTTTGATGGAATTGTTGGTCCAGTGAAGTTTTGCACCAATGGGTTAACAGTTGTTTAGTTCAATATTATAGCATTTCACTGGAACAATAGGCACTAAATGTGCTGACTATAATTTTTCATGCGTTTTGTGCAAGGGAAAAGTCCTTGGTTTATGAACACATAACGTGTCTTCAATTCTTTGCCAGGAATACGTAAGTTGAATCCCCTCAACACCCGTGTTGCATGTGTATTTTGGCTGCCATTCTGGACTCAAATTCTGGTGTATCACCACATTTCACCTCCTGATTCCTCTTGGTCCATTCTTTCCTCGATCTTACCATTCCTGTTTGCAATTTCTACCTTCAAAACATGGATATCACTTTGTCAATATTCCAAGTTGTCTACATCATTACTCACATTAATTCACCTCATCTAGGAACTCAGATTTTACTTTCAGCTCCCTCCTATAATCTTCTTTTTTCAAAATTCATTCACGGGACATGGGCATCACTGGCTGGCCAGCATTTATTGCCCATCCCATGTTGCCCAAGAGCGGCTGAGAATCAACAACATTACTGTAGGCCAGACGAGGTAAGACGTCAGACTTCCTTCCTGTAAAGGACATTCATGAACAAGATGGGTTTTAAACAATCGGCAATAGTTTCATGATCATCAGTAGATACTTAATTCCACATATTTGTTACCTGCAGTGGCAGGATTTGAGCCCAGATCCCCAGGACATTCGCTGAGTTTCTGGATTAATAGTCTAGTGATAATACCACCAGGCCATCACCTCCCCTATTCATCATTTACCATCAGAGCCTATCCCAAAATAAATGCAACATACTGCAGATGCTGGAAATCCGAAATAAAAACAGAGTGCTGGAAACACTCAGCAGGTCTGGCAACATCTGTAGAGAGAGAAACAAAGTCAACATTTAGAATTGAATATGATTCTGCTTCAGAACTGAAGAAAGTTTGAAATACGTCAGGTTTTAGACCATTGAAATGGGGGCAGGGGAGAGGGAGGAGAAAGAACAAATGGGTGAGTCTGGGATAGGGCAGAGGTAAGAGAAATTAATTGGCAAAGATGGTGGAGAACAAGAAGCAAAGGGAGTGGTCATGGTTGTTGTAAAGAAACAAAATATTCTGTCCAGAGTGACTGTGAATGGAAGAAAAAGTCTCAAAGCAAAAACATGAAAAACAAGAATTAGACTGTAACGTGGCAAAAAAATATCAAAATGGGGGACAGATGGACAGAAATTGTTGAAAACACATTGTTGAGTCCAGAAGGGTGTAAAGTGCCTAACCAGAAGGTGAGTGGCTGTTTGTTGAGCTTGTGTTGGGCTTCACTGGAACATTCCAATAGGTTGAGGACAGAGGTGAGCCCTCGCATATTAATGTTTTATTGCTTACGTTGTTAAGGTCTAATGGCAGTCACTTAAATGGCTATTACAATGTGAAGGGCTTAATGGCTATTATATTGTTTAGGCAATTGCATTGTTAAACGAGTGATGAGTATTTTTTTTATTTCAAAAATATATTTTGTTCATAAATACTCTAAAATAAACCATTGCAAAACAATGTTTCCAATAATTACAAACCGAGCAAAAAAAGACCAGCTACATTTACAAAAGTTTATGTTGCTCATTTATAAGACATTTCATTCATTACAGTTCAGAACTTCAAACTATATGCATTCATCACATTTCACTGTGTGCTGTTGTTTTTAAAGAATTGCACACAGTTGCGCAGTCCGACAGTTTTCCACAGTTTCTGGCCCCTCGGTGTGTCTTGCTGGAAAGGCTTTAAATGGTGGCCTTTCTCCATTGTGCCTTTGCAGCAACTGCCCCAAGCTTGAGAGCATCCCTCAGCACATAGTCCTGGACCTTGGAATTTGCCAGTCTGCAACACTCAGTCAAGGACAAACCTTTACACTGGAAGATCAGCAAGTTTTGGGCGGACCAAAGAGCGTCCTTCATCGGTGTGTGTCCCTGGAAACAGCCCATAGAGCAAAGAGTCCTGCATCACTCAGCTGCTCGGATGAATCTCGATAAATATCACTGCAGCTCTCTCCAGACCTTCTTTGCAAAGGCACATTCCACAAGGAGTTGTGCGACCATCTCATCACCCCCACAGCCGCTCCGAGAGTAACATGTGGCAGTGTTGAGAACTCGAGCGTGCATGAAGGATCTGATGGGAAGTGCCCTTCTCACCACCAGCCAAGCCAGGTTTTGGTGCTTGTTTGTAAGTTCTAGTGATGAGGCATTCTGTCAGATGACATGACAGAGAATCATCGGACAGGATCCATCATCTCCTTTTCTCTCAGGACCTCAAGGACATTACATGTTGACCACTGTTTGATGGCCATGTGATCAAAGGTGTGTTTCTGGTTAATTGGGTGATGAGTATTAGTTCACCTATAAATGGAAACAGGGCACAGTGCACAGGTACTGAGCAATTGGTTGTTTGTTTGATTCAATATCCCTTTAAGGTGCTATTGTTTTAATTTGTCATTCAGTTTGTTTAATTTGTTAACACAAAGCAGTATAAATGGGGATGGCTGGAATACTGAGTTGAGGAGAGGAATTGATTTATTCTGCTGCCAAACTTGGTTAGGATGCAGGTGAGTTTTGAGCTCTGTCAGCATATAATCATTGGAATTAATATCAAACTTGCATTTCTGTCCTTTGCCTGATGCAAAATGCTCCTGAAAATCTCAAAGCAAGCTTGAGGAACAGCACCTCATCATCTGGTCAGGCACTTTATATCTTTCTGGAATCCACACTGAGTTCAACAATTGCAGACCATGAACTCTCCTCCATTTTGTTTTTTTTTGTCATGTTCTGGTTTTAATGTTCTCTTTCATGTCTTTGCTTTTGAATAGAGCTGTCCATTCTTTTGTTGGTGGATGACAATTTCTTGGGTGGGAAGGTTACTGGAAAAACTTTTACTCTTGTTCTGAGTGTGTTACTCCTGTTCTGCTTCAGTGCTGGATAGCTGGGCATTGGCATAAACTGTTTAAACTCTGGATTGACTTCTTTGATTTATTTTGCTCACAGATTCCAATGTATAAATACTGTGGGTGGTTTTTTTAATATATAAAATCAAGTGGTTTGCTTGTTTTGTTTATAATGCCACTTTCTAATTGATTTAGATTACTTGGCTAGATTGAGTTGTGAATACCAGTTGGATGTAAATGGGCTCATGCTGCACTCATTATTTTGGGTGTAGAATGAGTGTGAAGCATGACAAACAGTGGGACTAGTTTTTGTGAATATTGGCCTGTCTGTAGAAAGTGTACTAGGTATTCCTGTCCTCATACCTCCTAATTCTGTGCTGTTTCAGGATCCCAATGAGAAATTACTGGACATTGAACCTGCCTTTCCTTGAGATTCTTCACCAATCCCTGTCTCAGTTGACTGCAGGTAATTAAAAAAAAATTAAGAAGTTAATATTGAGATGACTCAGCACAGGATTTATCATTCATGGATTTAAGTACAGGTCAGTGTAGATGTAAAGCGTTCTCCAACAAATCATTTAAAGCCTTGCATTGTGGCAGGTACAAACAATCGGGCTTTTCTAGTTGATGGTGACCTTGGTTTGACTTCTTTCATGCAATAACAAATAACTGTGATTGTGAGCCTGCATTATAGTCAATGCTTCACGTGTATCTGTCTGTACTGTTGGACCTGCGGTGACTGTCTATTTTCAGAACCAAAGCTACTAACTAAACAAATCATCTGCCAAAGTCAGCCCATCTACGGATGTGGGTGTGCAGGTACTGGGAGGTGGGCACAAATGCCTCTTGTCGATCCTAGCTAGTTGAATACATCTGGCAGCCTTTCATTTTCCTGAAGCACTTCCAATTGTGGGATTTTTTTTTAAAGAATTGATTTAACGGAATGTGGGTGTTACTGGCTGAGCCAACACTTGTTCCCTTTCCCTAACTGCTCTCTGCTTTAGTGGGCTTTTGAGTATCCCCCACATTGGGGATCTAGAGTCACATGTAGGCCAGACCAGGTAAGGGCAGCAGATTTCCTTCTCTGAAGGACATTGGTGAAACTAATTATTGCCTAAAGGAAATAATGTTACTTGAAATACTGTTGAAAAAAGATGCAATTGAATTACAGTGCCAGAAGGAAAATAAAATAGTGGAACCAAGGCTTAAAATGCCTTCAGAACTGATGAAATGATCTTTTTGACCCTTTGAATAAATGTGCTGTTCTGCTCAGCATCCAGCAACCCTGGTTACCCAGTTACAGTGGTCTTCACCTCAATAATTGCACAACTGCCACAAAGAATGGGCATAGTAAGAAGTCTCTCATCACCAGCTTAAAGTCTGTCAGGTTTATTTGGAATCACAAGCTTTTGGAGTGCTGCTCCTTCACGTCTGCATCACAAAGAATGGGAAAAGACAAAGGTCTCTGATCAGCGCTTTCAAACATCTTGGGACAATTGTTAATGACTGTCTCTGACGTCAATCAACAGCACTGTGATAGTGTTAGCAGCTGTTGGTAAAGTATTGGCCAACCCGTGCGGAGTTTAGTTACATTGGTTTGAATTTGCTGTAGGAATAATGATTACACTGTCAGCACTCCCTGTTATTTAACACTGCAACACCCAGCATCAACAAATGGAAACCAGGAAGTTGCTGTCCAAGTTTTCCTGCTCTTTCACCAAACTCACGATATCAGCAGCTCACTGAGAGCTGGATATTCAAGTACAGGGAAGACTGTGAAGCTGTGATACTTACCATTACATGCACATGAAGCATACTGAAAAGAATTAAGACTTGTCCATTTAGAATCCCTACAGTGCAGAAGGAGGCCATTTAGCCCGTCCAGTTTGCACTAACAACAATCCCATCCAGACCCTATCCCCATAACCTCCCCATATTTATCCTGCTAATCCCTCTAATGTATGCATCCTGGGACACCTAAGGGGAAATTTAGCATGGCCAATGCACTTCCCTTCCACATCTTTAGACTGTGGGTGGAAATCAGAACACCTGGAGGAAACCCATGCAGATGTGGAGAGAACATACAAACTCCACAGTCAACCAAGCTGGGCATTAAACCCTGGAGTTATGAGGCAGCAGTGCTAACCACTCCCACCATGCTGCAGTGTGGTACATCTCAATTTCTTTGGTACTGAACATTGACTGACTATGACAAACATGGAATCTCATTCCTTCAAGTTTTAGATACTGTAGCAAACTTTCAAAAATTTGTTATTTGGATCTTGTCAACTTTTTCTTTCTATTTCTTTTACCACTCCCCCTCAAGCCTATTTTCTTCCCCTTTCTTCATTTTACTTTCTGAACAAGATTTGGCTTGAGGATTCATCAATCTGATTTGTTAAAGGGTTACAGAGATGCTTAATCTGTTTACGTGGGTTCTGGATAAAGTGTAGAGGTCACTCCACTGTTCTGGATTTCCATCCAGTCAGTTCCAATGCAACAATCTACAGAATGTCCATGGGTAAATGTAATGAACAGGCTACGGTGTTTGTTCATTGATCACAAAATCTTGCTCTATGGGTTTTAGATTTTATTGGTTAAACCTCTTGTATTGACTGAATGGATGCAATAGTCACAGTTATTAAGGAGAAAATGAGAATGTTTAGACTTAATATTGGGTCAGTTAATGTTGCTGAATCCCCCACTATCAATGTCCTGGGGGGGGGGGTGCTACCACTGATACTGGACCAGCTGAATAAATATCTTTCCACAATAGCTGATCAAGGCTGGGGATTTTGCAGCAAATAAGTCAGTTCCTGGATTCTTGAAGCCTATCCACAAGGCACAAGTTAGGAGAGTGATGGAATACTCTTGTCTACATGAATGCGGCTCTAATGAAGGGGCTCAACACCAAAAAAAAAGCAGCCTGCCTTTTTTTTGGCATGCCACACACACTACCTTAAACATTCACCCTCTTTTCATTCTGGAAAGTGGTGGGTGGGGCTTATTCCTGCTGGAGAGGCTGCTAACAAAGTGCTGAATGGGCCATCGCGCACACGCTGATATGTCAGTGCAGGGATTGGCGAATGAGCAGTGGTCCCCGCCATTGCCAGCCTCCGATCACTGGCCTTCCTGACCCGTGATTTCCGACGCAGAGCTGGTTGCATTAAAAAAAAGCTCTTGGGAGACTTGTGATAAGCAGGGTACCGGTTGCAAACCCCGCAAAATGCCTGCTGCTGGTGTCTCCCGGCTTGCTGTGCTGTTTGAGCGGTGCAGCAACCTGGGAGAATCCTGGCCATAGTCTGGCATAATTGGTTCTAAAAAATAATAAGCCCTTGTCAGTTTCAATGTAGTTCAGATGTTGATGTTTCAGAAGCTCTAAATTTCACAGAAATAAGTAGCATTTTTATTTTACTATTTGAGTGTTTTATTTGAATTTGGATAATGAGGAAATCTGCAATATTTTGAGTTGCAGGAATGAGATAATAAAGTCTATGGCTTCCCAATTATTGTATGTTACCAAGACTGGAAATACAAGAGCAAAAGGCTTGCATTTATACAGTGGTTTTCTTCAATGAAGGGTGCATGATCACTGTTACAATGTAGGAAAGCTGGTGGCTAATTTATGTAGAGCAAAATCCTACAGACAGCGATGTAACAATCATCTGATCTATTGTGATGCCAATAAGTGTCCATTGTTTTGGGTCAGTGCAAAATAATTGCCCACTCCTGCAGTTAAGTCCCTTCTCGTGTGCATAAATTGCCCAACCCAGTGTGGGCTGAAGAAACTGACTCTTACTGCAAAACACATTTCTCATATCCCAGCCTTTACTGTTGAAAAATAGCCAAAGAATTTTGAATGTGAACAAGAATATTTAACGTAGAAGATGTCCCATGGCACTTCAAAAAGCAAAGAATGGAGACTGTTTCTTTGTGGGTGAGGTGGGAGAGGCTACTGGAGTGCTTGCTCAGCGTTGTGTTTTAAAGAAGACATTCAAAACTAGATGAAGATGTGGGTGGCACAATGGTTAGCACATCACCAGGGCCTCAGATTTGAATCCTGGCTTGGGTCACTGTCCCTGCAGAGTCTGCATGTCCTCCAACTCCGCCACGCCCCCCCCCCCCATGTCTGCGTGAGTTTCTTCTGGGTGCTTTGGTTGCCTCCCAGAGTCCAAAAGATGTGCTGGCTAGGTGCATCGGCTGTGCTAAGTTCTCTTAGTGTGCCTGAACAGGTGCCAGAGTGTGGTGTCTAGGGGATCTTCATTGCAGTGTTAACGTAAGACGACTCGTGACACTAATAAATAAACTTTACTTAGAGGGAACTTGAGAGATTTGGGGTTCAGTTTCTACTATTGTTGCTGGAGCAAGGAGGATGGGAAATCTAGAGTTAGATGTATGATCCTACAGAAAGGCTGCAGAAAAGCAATGGGGTTAGGCATGGAAGAAGCAAAAAAAATATGAACAACTATTTTAAATTGATGCGCTGGAGGGGAGTTCTGCGAGTACATGGTAATATTTGCAAGGTTTAGGAAAGATTAAACCTAGACTGGAGTTTTGAATTTATCGAGTTTGGAAGTCAGGAGGCTTGTAAGGAGAGCTTTGGAATAATAAATTCTAGATGGGATGAAGATGTGGAGATGAGATGCAGCTTTTCTGAGGTGAAATACAGCTTGAAACAAAGAATGGTATAAATGTGGAGGTTCTGGTATTGACTGATTATAGGAGCTCAGCATCTGTTCAAACAGGACAGTTAACATCAGTAAGTAAGCAAGGATGAGGAGGCTTACCTATGACTCAGTAAGAAGCCTCTCAACACCAGGTTAAAGTCCAACAGGTTTATTTGGAATCAGGAGCTTTCAGAGTGTTGCTCCTTCATCAGGTGAATGAGCAGCGCACTGAAAGCTCATGATTCCAAATAAACCTGTTGGACTTTAACCTGGTGTTGTGACACTTTATATTGTTTACCCCAGTCCAACACAAGCATCTCCACCTCATGGTTACCTATGAATGTCAAAGAGGAGTCTTCCAGAATAACCGGTGCAGATATAGAGCTGGTGTCTTCAGCATGCATATAGAAGGTGACCCTATGCCTACAAATGGTGCACTGAAGAAAAGTATGTGGAGTAAAATGGGTTGTTAGTCAGGTTATGACCTGATGAGAGAAAATGGCATTGGTCTTTATTTTAGCATTTGCAAACCTGACGTGTGGTGATTAAATGTAAAGGGTATATTCTTTCATGTGCACACAGCTGGCTGGGCCAACAACTATTGCCCATCCCTAATTCTCCTTGAGATACTTGAGTCAACAACATTGCTATAGATCTGGAGTCATATGTCGACTGGGTAAGGATGGAAGATTACCATTCTCAAGTGAATCTGATGGGTTTTTATGATAATCGGCAACAAGATCATGGTCACCATTAGACTTTTAATTCCAGATTTATACTGAAGTCAAATTCCACAGTGGGATTTGAACCCTAGTCACCTGAGCATTATCCTGCATCCCTGAATTTCTAGCCTATAAACAATGCCACTCGCTCCACTTAATATTCTCCACCCTATTATCATACCAAATACTGCTGAAGTGTTTGTATCTCTGTTTCAACTAAAATGTCATGAGCCAATTTATCACTTATCTGATCTCTCAAAGTTCAGTTTCATTTTAACGAGTGCTTTTACAAGAGATCTTACAGTTGGATAACACAAGTTGGATCTAAACCAGAGATCTATCAAATGCATATGGTTGACTCCCTTACTCATTCATTTAAGTTTCATGTTGCTTCCTTTCACTGTTGCTTTCGGTTAACTTCTACTGTTTGAAGAA
This sequence comes from Carcharhinus amblyrhynchos, assembly GCF_965287045.1. Taxonomy (NCBI): domain Eukaryota; kingdom Metazoa; phylum Chordata; class Chondrichthyes; order Carcharhiniformes; family Carcharhinidae; genus Carcharhinus; species Carcharhinus amblyrhynchos. The sequence goes on from NC_137346.1 coordinate 27,131,330, forward strand.
CTTTACTAATTTAGCAACTCAGTCACGTTGACAGATTATGGTGTTTGGAAATGTTCTTGTGCAATATGAAACTTTTCCGAGAAACATTTTGCCTTTTTTATATATAAACTGATTTTATTATATCCCATGCTGTCAACTGGTCATTAAGCAATGAAGTCTAATAAAGGGCAGTTTAATGGCAGAGATATGAACGTATTACCACTTCTGTGCAGTGTTTGCAATGTGACTCCCAGTGTGTCCCTGTCCTCAGCAATGTTTTGAAAATGGGGCTGAATAGAGGCCAGATAGTTTAGCTTTGTTTTACAGTTCTTTTTCTCTCTCTCATGAATAACTAAGGGCGGATTACCTCAGGCCACCCTTGAGCATTCGGAACATTTGCGTTGTTGAGAGTAAGCAGATTGCATGCCAGTTCTTTTAGACCCAGGAATAATAAATACATGACTACAAAGAGTTGGCGATGAATCCAGAAATTGAGTGATTAAAGAAAAGGAAAACTACACAGTGGTTAGCACTGTTGACTCTTAGTGCCAGGGACCTGGGTTTGATTCCTGGCTTGGATCACTGTCTGTGTGGAGTTGGCACACTCTCCCCATGTCTGCGTGGGTTTCCTTCATGTGCTCTGGTTTCTTCCCACAGTCCAAAGATGTGCATGTTAAGTGGATTGGCCATGCTAAATTACCCTTAGTGTCAGGGGGACTAGCTAGGGTAAATGCATGGGGTTACAGGGAAAGGACATGGGCAGGATTGTGGTCAGTGCAGACTTGATGGGCCAAATGGCCTCTTTCTGCACTGTAGGACTCTATGATTCCATGCTCTGGAGACTGCAAGTTCCAATGACACCACATTGCTTGAATTTATTTCAGTGTAAAAATAAATAATTATTAGTAAAGGCAAACAAGTTTGCCATATAAACCTAAATGTTTCACAAATGACTTAGCAGGGTGGCAATCTGCAATCTTTACCCACCCTGACTCTAGTGCCGCACCAATGGATTTTTCCCTTAACTAACTTCCAAAGTTGCTTTAAGCCGCCGAGTTGTATTAAATTGTTTCATCGACTACGGATGAGCAATAGCTTCCAATTTGCTAGCAAAGCCCTGGGGCTGAATTCTCTCCAAAAATTTCTAAGTGTTGGATTTACACGAACTGGAGTAATTCACGCTGTTTTTCAGTGGGAGTTCGGAGAAGACCCTCCCGCACTGTGTACTGCAGAGGTCACCAGTGTGAATATCGTTTAAATTTCAGGAGGTAGAGCCTATCCCCGCTGGAGCGGTTGAAATCAGTGCGCTGTGCGAGCCGCTGTGCGAGCCACTGTGCATTTGTTGATCTGTCAGTGCCGAGATCGGCGCATGCACAGTGGCTCTGCACTGACAATCTCATCAGATTGCTGGCCAGCCCATGACTCCTGTAGTGCCAGTTCTCTTTACCCCCATGGCCTGATGGCTACCCAAACTTACCAGCCTGCTGCGATCTCCAGGCATCCCCCACTGTCCAACAGTAACACACCAGCAGGCCCAACCCGCCCTGATTGTTGGTCTCCCACCTCCATCCCTACCAACTGCTCCCTAGGCTCTGCCCCAATAGGCTTCATTCCCTTGGTGCTGCCCATGCCCAATGGGCAGTGCCAAGATACTCCCTGCACATTGGCAGTTTGCCTCTTGAGCAGTGCCAGGGGGCACACAGGCTGGTGCTGCCAGGATGCCCAGGCCCAGGAGGCACCAACCCCTGCCCCCCTGATCTCTGGAAGGGGAGGCCTCATTTTTCTCTTTTCCCTTTGACTGCCACACGGTTGGGCCACTAGTTCGCCGAAAGTGGGGAGCTAGTGTAATCCCCGCTGGAGTGAAACACTCTGGTAGGGTGGGAGAGATTAGGAGCCCAGAGATTTCAAATCTCAGGCCTGAAAATCTTGTTTAACCCATAAGTAAATGATCATTTTAATGGTTTGTGCGCCTCTTTGCCGATTATTGGCAGAGAGCAAACGCCACTGGAAATCCGGCACTGGGAGGTGCAAGTGGGGCGCGAACACTTGAGCAAATGCTGCAAATTGGCTGCTGTGGGATTCTCCTGACCCGCTGTGCTGAGAAAATTAGCCCAGTGGGATGGGAGAATTGCAGCCCACATTCCGAGTGTGAAAGAGAAACAGATGGACACTTGGTCAGTTCGTTTAGTAATGCCCCCAAAACCAGTGGGTCAGGTGGTTATGTTGGTCAATGTTTTGTTGTGTATAGTTCCCATCCTGATATTACACCCATTGGAATCATTACATTAAGGCTTATCCTCAGTGATGTCTTTGTAAAGCCAATTGTACTTTTTCTCTACGTTGCCCTAACTGCAAAGTAAGAATGATCCACTGATGCCCATAGCAACCACATTTTTACAATTAAAACCACATGCATTGAAAACATTCCTGTACACAAACATTTTTGAAAACTAAAACCATAATTATATCTATATTGCTTCTGTTTAAATTTATGCTATAAAAATAAAGCAGTTATGCTTAGGACAAAACAGGACAATTCTTGCAATCCTAAATTTTTCTCAGCGTGCCTCCATGCACACTGTTTCAAAGAAAACATAGGGGTCAAAATGTACATAATGTTAATGTGCTGAATAAACTTTTGTTTTTATATGATTAGTGGACAAAGGAATCTCACATGAAGCAATCAGTAAGAATATACCACGTTGCAGTTCCACTCTATAGCCTTGCAACAATTTGCCTGAGAAGGGTTTATTGATACGTTCAGAAATGTAATTAATGGTTAGAATCATAGTATCATAAAATCCCTACAGTGCACACTGAGGCCATTCGGCCCATTGAGCCTGCACCAACAACAATCTCACCCAGGCTGTATACCCTTAATCCCACAAGTTTACCCGGCCAGTCCCCCTGAGGGTCAGTTTAGGCAATCCACATGACCTGCACATCTTTGGATGTAGGAGGAAAACAAAGTACCCAGAGAGAACCCATACACACACAGGGAGAATGTGCCAACTCCACACAGACAGTGACCCAAGGCGGGAGTTGAACTGAGGTCCCTGGCGCTGTGAGGCAGCAGTGCTAACCAGCTTTATTGCCGGCTTAAGTAACAGCAGTTAAATATATACATATATCCAAATTTTAAATAAATAATTCATCAATTGAAGAACCAAATCAGGTGTAAGTATTTATCATGTACATATTTTCTCAAGATAGATTAATTGGCATTTTTCCTGGATTTCTTCATCTCCCCGCACTGCTCTCACCTCTTGCTTTCCTTCCTGTGCCAAGTTTAGCATTGGGATTAAGATTGGCATTCGGGTCACATTTGAATGACATGAATATTTTCCATAAGAATATTTTGGCTGTTAGGTCAGGTTTTAATTTTCACACATGCTGCCCAATGAAAAAACAGTTCTAGCTTAAGTTTTCAAACTAGACAGCAATTACAACATAGGCAAAAGCAAGGGAACTGATACCAGTAAATTCTCTCCACATGCTGATGATAGGGCAACTTGTTGATACAGGAATGGGGAACAATACTATTGGTGACTGACAATGGTAAGAGCAAAAACTTTCTCTGCTGAGGTGATGTTAAATAGAATGAATCAGACCACCAGGCCACTGAAGGAACAATCCACCTCTAAATTATTTATTGATAAAAGATGCAATCTGAAATTTCCTTTCTCTCCTGTTCACTTGATAAGATTTTCTGACCCTGAACTAATTCTTTTGTAACTTCATTGATGCAATTTGTGCAGAACTGTCCTTTGCAAGGTGCTGTGTCAACCCAGCGTGGTGGCACAGTGGGTTAGCACTGCTGTCTCTCAACGCCAGGGACTTGGTTTCAGTTGTGGCGCTGGGTGACTGTGTGGAGGCTGTGCATTCCCCCTGTATCTGTGTGGGTTTCCTCTGGGTGCTCCGGTTTCCTTCCACCACTCAATGATGTACAGGTTAGGTGGATTAGTGATAAATTGCCCCTTAGTGTCAGGGAGACTAGCAGGGTAAATACTTGGGACTGCAGGGAGTGGGCCAGGATGAGCTTATTGTTAGTGCAGGTTTGATGGACCTTTTAGGGGTTCATAGGTTGATTGGCCATGCTAAGAAATTGTGCCTTAGTGAGCAGGGATGTGTAGGTTAGTGGGCTGAGTGGGTATAGTATGTAGGGATATGGGGGTAGGGCCTGGGTGGGATTGTGTTTGGTGCAGACTCGATGGGCCAAAGGGCCTCTTTCTGCACTGTAGGGTTCTATGATTTTATGATTTTCACTTAGGATGATGTAACACAGGAGGTCTATTGCATTTAGGCCAGGTTTAACCTATTTTACTAGCCCAATAATAATAAATCAAATCAAAAGCTATTGGGGACAGAGAGCAATGTGGAATTGGAAACTCAAACAGATCAGCTATGGCCTTTAAAGGGCACAGCATTCTTGAGAAGTCAAATGGCCTACTTCTGCTTCCAGTTCCAATGTTCACATGCTTGATATGCTTGTCAGACAACCACATCTCACAAATAAATAAAAAACCTTGAAGTAAACAAGCAACAAATTGGAACTGAAAAGGCAGGGAGCATTAAATTAGTGAGGAATGTTGCTACGGAATTTATGAGCAAACTTTTAATTTCTGGGGGGAGTATAAAGTGCATTGGAGTCGATTGGGGGGGGGGGGGGAAAAATGCCAGGCTAACTGTACTATGGGCAATCAATTTGTTTTACCATTTCAGCTGAAGTTGAAAATTTCAGTGCATGAATAAGAAACTACAGGACTTAAGAGAATTGGGAATGGTTAGCCAGCAGGAACTATGAATGTAGGATGTGAAATGATGGATAGTTAAATCACAATCAATTTTCAACTCATTTTGGCTTGTCACTTTCTTACCTAAGAACATAAGAAGTAGGAGCAGGAGTAGGCCATCAAGCCCTTCGAGCCTGCCCCACCATTCAATAAGATCATGGCTGATCTGAAGTGGATCAGTTCCACTTTCCTGCTTTCTCCCCATAACCCTTAATTCCCTTGTCTGTCAAAAACCTATCTACCCGTGACTTAAATATATTTAGCAAGGTAGCCTCCACCACTTCAACGGGCAGAGAATTCCAGAGATTCACCACCTTTTGAGTGAAGAAGTTCCTCTGATCTAAACTGCAGTCCCCCCCCCCCCCCCCCACCACCACCTTATCTTGAGGCTGTGCCCTCTAGTCCTGCTATCCTTTCTAAGCAGGAAGAATCTCTCTACCTCTACCCTATCCATTCCCTTCATTATCTTATACTTCTCTAGAAGATCCACCCCCCCGCCCCCCCCCCCATCCTTCTAAACTCCAACCAGTACAGACCCAGTCTATTTAGTCTCTCTTCATAGTCCAACCCCCTCATCTCCGGTATCAGCCTAGTGAACTCCTCTGCACTCCCTCCAAGGCCAAAATATCCTTGCACAAGTGCAGTGACCAAAACTGCACACAGTACTCCAGCTGCGGCCTCACCAGTGCCCTGTACAGTTGCAGCAAGACCTCCCTACTTTTTATATTCTATCCCCCTCGCTATAAAGGCCAGCATTCCATTCGCCTTCTTGATCACCTGCTGCACCTGCAGACTGGGTTTTTGTGACTCATGCACAAGGACCCCCAGGTCCCTCTGCACCGTAGCATGCTGCAGCTTTTCACCCTTTAAATAGTAATCCCTCCTACTATTATTTCTGCCAAAGTGGATAACCTCACACTTGGAAACTCCATCTGCCAGGTCCTCGTCCACTCGCTCAGCCTATCCAGATCTCTCTGCAGACTTTCCACACCCTCCACACAATTTGCTTTTCCACTCATCTTCATGTCCAGCAAATTTTGTCACCCTACACTTAGCCCCCTCCTCCAGATCATCTATATAAATGGTAAATACCTCAATTACTGAAATTCAGGCCAGGAATTTTCTTTAGTTACTCACTAGAGAATTCTGCAGTGTTGGTGAGATTTTGGTCGGGAGACTAATGGCTCTGAGGAAATATCTAGTCCTATAACCTCCAAAATAAAATGGAGCAGGAATGTGGCAACTACTTGCGAATTTTTCCCAGCATTCCATCTTTTACTCTCATTCTATGCTCTTAAAACTGTGCCCTGGCTCAGTGGTTAGCACTGTTGCCTCACAGCACCAGGGATCCAGGATTGACTCCTGGCTTGGGTGGCCGGTTTGCAGAGTCTGCACATTTTCCCGTGTCAGTGTGGGCTTCCTCCAGGTGCTCCGGTTTCCTCTCACAGTCTGAAAGTTGTCTTGGATAGGTGCAGAAAGAATAGGGCTGTTGTAGTGGGAGATTTTAATCTCCCTGGAGTGGATTGGAAGGTGCCAAGAGCAGGGGTTTGGTTGAGGAGGAATTTGTATACTACCGGAAGAATGTGAAGACCCTGGAGAGAGTGCAGAGGAGGTTTACCAGGATGCTGCCTGGTATGGGTTATGAGGAAAGATTGGGTAAATTGGGGCTGTTTTCCTGAGATTGAGGGGGGATCTAATAGAGGTGTATAAGATAATGAAGGGTATAGATAGAGTAAACAGTGGCAGGCTTTTTCCTAGATTGGAGACAAATATCACGAGGGGCCATGGGCTTAAGGGGGAGGGGGGGGGGCGAGGTATAATTTGGATGCCAGAGGGAGGTTTTTCAGAGGGTCGTGGGGGTATGGAATGCACTGCCAAGTAAGGTGGTGGAGGCAGGCACGCTGGACTTGTTTAAGGTTTACTTGGATAGACACGAGTGAAATAGGGATGGAGGGTTATAGGAGACTGTTTTAAATAAGGATCAGAGCCTTGGGACGTTCCTGGAAATCAACTGTTGCATGTGTTGATGTTTTTCTCTTTTACTCCACAGGTGCGTCGGTCCACCTTGTTGTCTAACAAGGGGCATACATGTAATGGGTCGTGTGTGGGCTGCTCTTAGATGTTTCGAGAGTAGCCTAGTACTTCGCGCTGTTTGTGTACGCTTAAACTGGACCAGCAGATGGGCAGCATGACAGCTCAGTGACTATCACTGTTTGCTGTGCAGATAAATGGATTTGGGCCAGTATCTGTGGGAGTTTGCACATTCTCCCTGTGGTTGTGTGGGTTTCCTCCCACACCCCAAAGATGTGCTCTTAGGCTGATTGGTGTAACAAATTGTCCCTAAATTATTCTCCCCTTTAATCTGGTTTCTAATGGGGGTACCATAAGCATAGACATGGGTCAAGGGAGGAGGAGGAAAAGCACATTGTTAAAATGGCGGCATGGGCTCGTTGGGCCAAAGGGCCTGTTCCCCGTGCTATGTTGTTCTTTGTGCTGGTTAGGTGCATTGGTCTCTAAAATATATCTGAAGAGGGGCGACTAGGAGATTTTCACAGTAACTTCATTGCAGTGTAAGCCTACTTGTGACACTAATAAATAAACTTTATAAACTTAAACTTTCTCATAATGCTATTTTTAAATCTCTTATAGATTTGGCACACATATTAAGCTGATCTTTCTGTTCACCCTACTGGTAACTGCAACACTATATTCTGAACCCTATCCTTTCCTTCACCCTTCTGTACTCTGAAAGGTGCATTTTTGTCTGTAGCTCGCAAGAAACAATACTCTTCACTGTATCCCAATACTTGCGACAATAATAAATCAATTCAATTTAATCAAATAGACAAAAGAAAAATCCATGTTTCACAGTAACATGTCTTTTGGATTTTCTAACATTTCCAAACTTTTTACTTCAAGACCCCATTGTGTCTCAAAAGCCTGGGCTTTGAACCGGTGTGACTGGATGAGCAATTGAAAGGAGCGATTAACTGCGTCTGTGCATTATGCAGCATTCTCCAGCATGCATCAATAGCTTTATCCTTGGATTTTCCAAGTATAAGCTTCATTGCTTCAATCTGTGACATTTTGTTATGCAAACTTGACAATTTTAAATTCTAAATTCAGGCAGTCTTTCTTTCTTAGGTATTACTGAATTCTAAACTTGAAAAAACTAAACAGAAAGGAGGGTCAGGGAGGGAGTGAAAGGAAGCATGGGGGAGGGTAAAGCTATTTGAGAAATAAAGTACCGTTCTGCCATTATGATCATAGGACAAACACATTTTTAACTTTGAAACAAGTAGAATTTTGAAAACCTTTCAGCTAAGCAGGGACTGCTAACTATGACACCTATCTTTTAAGCATCATATTTGTAGACAGTCACATTAATTACAGATGTGTTAATTCTAAGCATAGAGTGCTAAAGTGCATTTCAAACTGCAAACAGAGCTGTCGGTTCACAAATGCACTACAGGATGTCTGATAGATTATTATTGAATTGAAGTGGTTCTCCAATGCATTCCTGCCCCTCCCCAGTGTACGTACACACACACACACACACACACACACACACACACACACACACACACACACATTGCAATTCAGTTCACTGAGTCTGTGCCAGCTCTTTTGAAGAACAACTCAATTAGTTCCACTCCACCTTCCTTTCTGTCCTCATGACCCTGGCATTTCTTTTTCTCTTTCAAGTGATAACTATCCAATTTCCTTCTACAAGCATCTATTGAATCTTTATTCCCCCCCACCCTGACCCCGTCAGGCAGTGTGTTCCAAGTCCTAATCACAAGTGGAAAAAAATGCTTTCCCTCATGTTGCCTCCAATTCATTTGCCAGTCATTTAAATCTGTCCTCTAGTTCTTGACCTATCAATCATGAGGAATAGTTTCTCCATTTATTTTATCTAACCCTTTAAGCATCTCCAGCAAATCTCTGTTCTTTCTCTGAGCATGGTGTCCTCTGCAGTATTTGCAGCCTACCCCTTGTCCAGAATTGTTCTACTCTTTTTGGGCTGGAATGTCTGTCAGTATAAGGTATCTCCCTGTCTGTTCGGTCATATCTGTGCTCTAGCTGACAACTGTTCTGTGCCTTAAGTCAGTGGCTGGGATTCTCTGGCAGTTCATACCTGCTACCACTGCCAGTGAGAATGGAGAATTTGGCACTCAGCCAAATCTCCATTTCCTGTACACTGAGAATCCTGCCTGTGAGCAAGATTGAAGAATTCTGACACAATCTGTTTCTCTATGTGAAGATTGCCTTTCAAAGGTCTGTGCTAAATTTATTTGCTTTCTTGATGAGCTTTTTGACTACTTTCACTGCCATCTCAGCCTTTCCATTTGACTGGGGATAGTGCATATACAGTTTATAGTGCTAAATTTCCCAATCCATTGTGAAAGGGCTGAATTCTTCACTCATAAACAGAAGGCCATTGTCACTCATCAGTCATTACTGCATTCCAGACATTGTGAAGTGAACTTTCATATATTCTACTATCCCACCTGTCGTTGTTGAAATGAGCTGCTCTACCTCCCAGTAGTCAGAATTGTGGTGTACAGTGACAAGACTATTAGTCCCTGCTATAGTGAAGAGGTTTATTCCCAGCTTCATTAGTGGCCTGTCTGGGATGTCATGTATCATCAACGTTACTCTAGCTTGTATTTCTTGGCACTCGTTCCACTCCCTGCACAGGCTGATGTGGTCTTTGATTTTGTTCCTCATGTTTGGCCAGTAAGGCACATCTCTTGCCTTCCTCATACTTGATTTAATTCCTTAATGGCTGGCAAGGAAGTTTTTCAGCATCTCTTCTTAACTCCTTAGGAATAATGACACTATTTCCTTTATACAAGAATCCATATCTGTGTGCCCAATACCCTCTTGTGACTTCTTGCATCTTTGCTCACAGGCCATCCTTTCATCACTGTTTTATACAGTAATTGGAGAGCGGTATCTTGTTGGGTAATTTGGTTGATTTGAGCAAAGTGCTAGTTGTCAGATACATTGCGTGGAATTTTCCCACCTAGCTTGCCATGGGAATTACAGTGGTCAAGACATGGACCATGCAAGGGTGTGTTGACCTCAGGTGGGATTTTCCAGACTTGCCACCCTGACTGGAAAATTCCTCCCAGCATCTCTGCTGGGCTGATGGCTTCCAGATCACATTGAGCTCCTGACTTGCATTGAGTCTGGAAATCACACATTCTGTTGTTGCCTTTTCAACTTTCTTCATGGAGAACACTGCTCTGGATTGCATATATTATATCCAGATGATATCTCGTAAATGAAGGAACATTCTTTGTAGCCAATTTGGAGCAGATAATAGCAGTTTGGGTAAAATGCTTTGAAATGGCTTGTGCTTGGACTCCGCTGTTATTTTGTCTTTCCTACTCATTTTTCAGGTACTGATTAAAAATGCTCACAATCAAAATCAATAACTGTGCGCTTTTTCTCAATCTGAGCACAGCATTGTTCTGTTGTGATTGTGCGCTGGATATAAATGTGATCAATTATCCTCGCTGCTTTGGAGTTTCTCCAAGATCTGTCTCACTGGTGTCACACCACAAGGTGACTCATCATTGATATCATAGTATTTTAACACTAGGTTACTTCAGCACTGGCATTGCATAGCTGGTTGTTTGATGTTAGGATGGCACAGTGGTTAACACCGCTGCCTCTCAAAGCCAAGGACCTGGTTTCAATTCTGATCTTTGGTAATTGTCTGCATGGACTCTATGTTCATAACATGCAATCCGTACATTACAGAGGAGACCATTTGGCCCATTGAGTCTGCGCCAACTCTCTGACAGAGCATCTTACTCAGACACTATCCACATATTTAATCCCCCTTACCTACATATGTTGGGATACTGCGAGAGAATTTGGTCTGGTCAATCTACCTAACCTGCACAACTTTGGAATGTGGGAGGAAACCAGAGCACCTGGCGCAAACCCACGCCAACACGGAAAGAACATGTAAACTCCACACAGTCACCCAAAGTCAGAATTGAACCCATGTCCCTGGTGCTGTGAGGCAGCAATACTAGCCACTGTGCCGCCCCAAGTCCTCCTTGTGTCTGTGCAGGTTTCCTCCGGGTGCTCTGGTTTCCCCTCACACAGTCCAAAGCTGTGCAGGTTAGGTGATTTGTCACAGTAAATGTGCAGGGTTACAAGGATAGGGCAATGAGATAGGCCTGGGGAAGAAGCTGTTTTAGCTAGGCTAGTTGGTGCAGATTCAATGATCTGCACTGTTGAGGTTCTATGGGATTTTATGGCTCTGGTGAATGCTATTTCTTGTTTTGTGCTTGAATGCCACTGCAGGTCCTACACAGTGAACCTGTGTAATGATTCATATTCTGACGATAAATTAGCCAAAATTTTGCTTCACGAGTCCAGCAAATTGTCGTACAACCTGTTGGTCAATACATCACTGCTGTAGCTCCTACCTTGCCTGGATCAGGGGGAAGTTCTTTTGCTGTCAGTACATGCTCTAAGTATTTGAGCTCACTCATTCTCAGCTGCAAATTTTTCTTGTTTACCTGATGTCCACCTTCCACGGTCATCATTTTAATAGTCACAAACCATTTACCACCAATAAACTTGATGGAACCAACCTGTTATATGGTATATAGTAATTTACCAGACTCTTCAGTTGATATCTCTACAGTGGTCATCTATGGAGGCTTGTTTTGCTTCTCTCTGGCCAAACACTTGTGGATGAAATGATTTAGCTTTTTGCAGTTAAAATACTGCTTCCTCCACACTGCACACATCTCCTCTTCTCTGCTGTCTCTCTGTGCATGGTACCCTCCATAGTTTTACATTTTTTTTGGCCTGGTATGTCTCTCAGCATAAGGAATCTTCAGATCTTTGCTGTAAATGTGCTCTTGCAACCTCTACATTTCTGCACAGGTCCAGCACTTTAAGAGAAGTTTCTTTTCTCTCAGTAGACTTGCTGTCATTGTCAGATGTCTTATGCCTAAGACAATTTTATCTTTAATGAGATCATGACTGGAATTTTGCCATTCTTCTACAGCTTGGATAAAAGAATTTTCCATTGGCCTCTGGCAGGATTTTACAGGCCTCGTCCAAGTGGGGTCATAAAATACTGGCACATATTTCAGTTGCCCAAATTCATATGATTCTATGAATTGTGTCACTGCAATCAGATCAATGGACTCTTTCACCTTGAACTCTAATGTTGAGCGCATACTGTTCATAAGTTATATTTGCTTGGGGTTTGAAGTGTGCCCTCAAGGTTTTCAAAATTTCTGCAGTTTGTTTTGTTTGTCCTTTTGGATAGATTGAGGGTGGAATACAATTCATAGCTGTCTCTTCCCAGCAGTGTTAAAAATGTTTACTACTTGTATCAGCTCTGGCTTGTTAATTAAGTGGGTCACAATCTCGAAGTGAGAAAAGACCAGTTGTGCCACAGATCTCATTTCACTTCGGGAGTTGAGTGGAGATTTTACACCCACTTCTGTCTCACCCAATATTTTACTTGCAGCCTTCCACTTGTGTAAACTTTTTTCTTTGTTTTTTCGGTAGCTTCTAGCTGATTTGAAAATTTCCCCTTCCAGCAACTGTTTCTATTCCAGCTTTTCAAAACTCAACTCCACTCCTGACACCAACATCAGTTTTTCTGGTTACATGTCTTTATTGGAATTCTTGTAACACGGCTGCCCCCAGGCTTTTCCCTCTTTGGAGAGGTCATTTGACAGTGGTAAACAAGGCAGGGCACTGGGTAATAATTATATTTCAAAAGCCCAGCAGTGAGCAATCCCAGTTTTTCCAGTTTATTCACATAGCTTTAATCACTTATTCCTGACACCAGTAAATCTCTTTGGGCATCCTTTCAAATCTTTGTCAGACCAATGGAAGTCCCATTGCCAGGGTCATATTTGGATTGTGGTGGTTGAACCTCTCGCTCGTTTGAAGAGACCAGCGAAATAAAGGAGTGCACGAATAGTCAGCAGTGAATAAGAATCACAGAAGGAAGAGTGGGAATTGTAGGAAGAGGCCATTCAGCCCATTGAGCCTGCACCAATAATCCCATCCAGGCCCTTTCACCATAACCCCACATATTTATCCTGCTAACCTCCCTGGCACTTAAGGACAATCTACCGTGGCCAATCCACATAATCTACACTTCTTTGGACTGTGGGAGAAAACTAGAGCACTTTGACAAAACCCACGTAGACGCAGGGAGATCATTCATGCTCCACATAGGCAGTCACCCGAGGCTGGAATTGAACCTGGGTCCCTGTGAGGCAGTAGTGCTAACCACTGTGTGCTGCCATGGCAGCCCCTTTAAATTTGGCACCAGATGCCAATGTTGCCACCTTACTCCCTACCACTGTCCTTCAATTGGATGACCCCATGCCTCCCATTAGTTAAGTAGCTGGCTGTCTGGCCATGAGTGCACACAGCCATCCACTAAACCAAGGCAGAAATGGAACCCATGACTGTTGCCATGACAGAGACCTGTGGCCATGCCTAAGACATTGCCATCTGTGACCTGTGGCTCAGCATGGAGGAACTTTGCAGGTCTAAATATCATAGCTTAGACAAATGAGAAACTGGAAGATTTCGTTGCCTCACTGAAGGGCATAGAGAAGGTCAAGATTATACTATTAATTTCAAAATGTGTTAATGAGTGCAGTACATCAACCGTTCCAGTGAAGCAAGCTGCAGCCAAATAAAAGAAAAACAATTGCTAGCATCTAGAAATACATAATCCAAAAATTTAATTCATTGCTAAGCTTTGTCTGCCACTCGGATCAAACAGAGGTCAGTGTTCATATGAACTGTTTTCTCAGATGTGATTTGTTGATACAGTGGAGAGGTGTATACCCTTTCATAGACACTGCTCTCAACAGATTCAGGATATTATTACAATGAAGAAATTTACACAGACTTCCCTTTGAGACTTGAGGCTCAGAAGTTGGAAGTTTAGTTATTTATACTTCAAGGGTCACATCATGCTTGGTATGTGGGATGTCTTAGACAATTGGGCCTTCATTGATGTTTCACCCAGAAGAAGCACAAGCCTCAAAATCTCTCTAAATGCAATTGCTATGAATTGTTATGAATCAATCAGTCACTATGATTTTGGCATGCCATGCAGTGAATTTGAGTAGCCTTTTGTAATAAGTCACGAAACCCAACTGGAAAAGAATGATACATATTGTCAAACATGAGATAAAGCCACTATTCCGTGGCATACAATCACAAGTTCCAACTGGGGCAACAGTTCTGCAAGCCCTTTCTGATGACTGTCTTACAAAGGGCTCAGGTGATGAGATTAACCTAGGCAAGCCTGTTACCAAGAGAACTCGTATTCAATGAGCACTCTCAGGGAGATCAATGAGTGATTTCCCCATGGAACTCATGGGGGTTACTGCATGTTTAATTTTTGCATTGCTGCCCCTGTCCCACACATGTGCACAGGGCAGCATTGGCTGGAAGGTCTGGGGCAACTCTGTCTCTGCCTGCAATGGAATGTGCTCCCAGGAATTTGCATTGATTGGGCAGTTAGGTAATTGCCGACAGCTATGGATTCCACCCCTCTGAGAGGATGTCCTGCTGCCAAGAGCTGTCCACCAGCCAATCACTTCTTTGGCCCCAGTAGCTCCATTGGGGATGTAGTGGCCACCGCTGGGACTGCAGCAGGCTCCAGTGCCACCAACCGCTTCTCACCCTGCTTGTTAGAGCCTATTAAAATGCCAGCCAGAGTTTCAGCTAGTTTGCATTAGTTTTATTAGTGTAATCCAGCTGGAGTTGGACAAACCAGCAGCAGTGGTGTAGCAATATTGTCACTAGACTAGTAATCCAGAGACACAGGCTCTGGTTCAAACCCCACCATGGCAGATGGTTAAAATTGAATTCAATAAAAAATATCTGGAATTAAGAATCTACTGATGACCATGAAACCATTGTCGATTGTCAGGAAAAACTCATCTGGTTCACAAATGTCCTTTTAGGGAAGGAAATGTGTCTTCTTTACCCGGTCTAGCCTACAATGTGATCCAGAGCCACAGCAATGTAGTTGGGTCTCAACTGTCCTCTGAAAGTGAAATACTCAGGGGCAATTAGGGATGGGTATAAATGTTGGCCTTGCCAGTGACGCCCACATCCCATTAAAGAATAAAGGAGGGAAAAAAAAGTCACAATATTCGTTGTAAGCTGCATCAAGCATAACTGAGTCCTTTTGTGATCTTCAAAATTGCTTTAAAAAAAATTACACTGGAAGCTGGCCTCCCCTGCAATGCAGGTCATGTTTAAAATAATAGGCTTGGCAAGTTTCTGCTGATTGTATCTGCTTGCGGGTGTTTGTGAAAATTCTTCAAACTCATGTTTGGGCATTGTAAGCAGAAGTGATCATACAATCATAGAATCCCTACAGTGCAGAAGGAGGCGATTTGGCCCATCACGTCTGCACCAACCACAATCCCACTCAGGCCCTATTTCTGTAACTCGACATAGTTACCCTGCTAATCCCCCTGACACTATGGCCATGCTGAATTGACCTATCAACCTAACCCGCACATGTTTGAACTGTGGGAGGAAACCTGAGCACCTGGAGGAAACCCATGCAGACATAGGGAAAATGTGCAAGCTCCACACACAGTGACCTGAGGCTGGAATTGAACCTGGGTCCCTGGCGCTGTAAGGCAGCAGTGCTAACCATTGTGCCACCCCCAAACTGATCCAGACGCTCTTCATGAAACTGATTACTTTCACAATAAAGCAATCTTTACCTGCATGAATACAATTACAACAGATCATCACTCTTAAAAATATCAGTGAGCACATTTCAGTGGAGAGAGAAGATGAAACCAGGGTAACTGATGTGCTATGATGCTGCTGATTATGCTGGTTCACAAAAGATTTAACATTTGTATATTCAAATGGTTTGAAAAGAAACTGGAACCAAGGGTGGAATTTTCCAGCCCTTTCCGTTGGTGGGATTTTCCAGTCCTGTCAAACTCAATGGACTTTTGGTTCACTGTGAAGGGGTTGTGAAATTCTGTAAAGGAATCCTTTATGGAATTTTATGAAAAGCCCATCAACTTCGGGACTGGAAAATCCCAATAAAGGTGGTAAAATTTCACCCCACAACTTTATTTCAATTTACAGCTAATTTTTTAAATTGTGTCCAAAGTGGAAATCCTGCCTCTTAATTTCCAAATTTTCACTTTAGTCAACTTTGCAGCTTTACTTCAAAGGCTCGCATATTTGGAGAATGGTCAAAAAGCAAACTGTCATGGATTCTGTAAAATGAAAAACAAAAATAGTACAAATACTGCAGTACATCTGGCAGCCCCTGTGAAGAAACAGGAGTCTAGCTCGCACCATTTCAGGTCTTAAGAAGATTACTGAGATATTTCAAGGTTATCATTGCCTGCAGAGCATATTCTCTATCAGTCAGAGGAAGGGAGAATATTGGTGATGGGATTTTTCACGGTGTAATGGCACAGTGGTCAGCACTGCTGCCTCACAGCACCAGGGACTGAGTTCAATTCTGGCTTTTGGTGACTTTCTGTGTAGAGTTTGCACTTCCTATCCATGTCTCTGTGGGTTTCCTCTGGGTGCTCCAGTTTCCTCCCACAATCCAAAAATGTGCTGGTTAGGTTGATTGGCCATGCTAAATTGCCCCTTGGTAGCTGGATGGGGGTTAGCAGGGTAAATACGTAAGGTTATGGGAAGAGGGCCTGGATGGTATTGTTGTTGGCGCAGGTTCAATGTACCAAATGGCCTTCTGCATTGTTGGGATTCCATGATTCTAAATGCATTTGACATCCAAAGTTACTTCAATCCCATTAGTGTTTTAGATCAAGGTTCAGAACATTAAGATTTTCAGCAGCTGGAATTCAAGTTCTTAAACTTTGTTTGAAGGTTTCTGCATTAACCTTTTCAACGCTGCATTTTCCTGGGTAATCTCTGTCGAGATGCAGCTTCTAATCCAGGCGTCATGATTGTCTGTAAGTTTTTGCATGAAGAACATAGGATCAGACAAATGTATATATCAGAGTATTAGCACACGATTTACCAAATCTCAAAATAAAAACATTCATTCCTGTAGGGCAAGTGATTATTCTTCAATCCTATTTCTACCACTTTCAGCTTCCCATGTAATGCTTCTCAAGTTTGCTTTATTTATTGATGGGATGTGGACATTGGCTAGGCCAGCATTTATTGCCCATCCCTACTTGCCCTTGAGGAGATGGTGGTAAGCCACCTTTTTGAACAACTGCAGTCCATGTCATGTAGATACACCGACAGTGCTATTTGGGAGGGAACTCCAGGATTTTGACCCAGTGGCAGTGAGGGAAGGAATGGTGATATTTCCAAGCCAGGATGCTTTGGAGGGGAACCTGCAGCTGGTGATGTTTTCATGTATCTGCTGTCCTTGTAAATTGTAGAGGTCTTGGGTTTGGAAGATGCCATTGAAAGCCCTTTTGTGAGCTGCTGCAGCGTATCTTAGCTGGTCCAGTTCAGTTTCTGGGCAATAATAATCCTCAGGATGTTGACAGTGGAGGATTAGCAAATTATGCTGATACCATTGAACACCAAGGGAGATGGTTAAAATTAAGATGAGAAGTAACTGATAACTTTTGCTATGCTAGTGATAACATGCTCAATATTTAGTTGATAGCAGAATCAGATTGTAGCTTTGATGTGGTCAGACTGACTCTCTGGAAAGCTGAGTTGGAGAGGACAGAAATTGACTGTAACATGCCTCACAGCCGTGCCTCAGAACAGGATGAGCTCTGCAACTGAGGATGCAGAAAAAAGACTTACAGCTAAAAATTGAACAAAGCCATTTCCATTCTAAATCAGTACCATAGCAATGTCTGACATCAGGGATGAAGGGCAGCCCTGGGATTGAACTGTTTCTCTCAGGCCTGGAAACCACAAACGGGGCTGAACACATCCCTGGGGGGGGATAAAGTCACGCAATGGAATATTGACTCTTTAATTGGCATGGAGACATAGTCTGTTTCCAATTTTGGGCAATGATGGCTTTCAGAAATGGAGGGTCACTCACCCCTCCATCTTCAGGAGAGTACTCGGCTGCAATCATAGAATCCTTACGATGCAGAATCCCACCCAGGCCTGTAACCCCACACATTTACCCTGCTAATACCCCTGACACTGGGGTCAATTTAGCATAGCCGCCAACCTAACCCGCACATTTTCCAGACTGTGGGAGGGAACTGGAGCACCCAGAGGAAACCCACACAAACACGGGGAGAACGTGAAACTCCACACACCTGAAATCAAAATTGAACCCAAATCCCTGAAACTGAGGCAGCAGTGCTAACCACTGTCACCATGCTGCCCATGAATGGCCAGTGACTGCGCGAGTGCTTTGACCATGGAGGTGCCCTCTTGGTAACCAAGTCACCAGCATAGGTGGAAAGGGGCAGAGGTGGGGGTGGGGAAGGGGAGCCCCTCTGCTGGGTGGTCTCCAAATGCACACCTACTCCAGACAGGCAGGGAGGGCTTGTATATCATTCTCTTCAAGGCAATTGAATTACTTCCAAGTAAGGCTTCATTATCCAGCTTGAATTTACCACTTGCCTGGGAACAGGGGGCCCTGCTGGACCTAAAACTGCCTCCACCAAAATGACTGACACAGGAAATGGGGTCAGGTAACTGGCATGCCAGATGCTGCCAGTACTTTTGAGCCCTGTCTGCCTCTGTTTCCAACCTTACTGGAGCCAGAAAAACCTTGTCCCTGGTATACGTGTGGCATGGTGTCACAGTGATTAGCATTGCTGTCTCACAACACCAGTGACCCAGGTTCATGGTCTCTTATGAAGACTAGCATTCAATTCCAGATTTTATTAATTAAGTTTAAATTCCACCAGCTGTCATGATGAAATTTGAACCAATGCCTCCAGAACATTAGCCCAGGTCTGGGAATAACTTGTCCAGTGACATTACAGCTATACGACTATCCCCACCGTCTTGTGTATTTGCTATGGGGCCTTCACCTATACATAACCACTTGTTGACTTTCCAAAATGTTCAAGTCAAAATTTGTCTGTTAAAATGAGTTTTAACGAGCACTTATTATTTCATATTAATTTATTGCTTATCTTTGAATCAATTTTGAACATGTAAATTTGTGCTAATGTTACCAAATGTAGAATCGTCAGGAAGATAGCCAAACCAGTAGAGAGGAGCCCCACACAACCATGTGCATCTTGATTCCAGCCTGTTGTTCTATTCTTGTATCCATTGTTGTAAGCAAACCTTTTGTATCATTTTATGAATCAAAGTTTTGCTGTATTTATTGTTAAGCCAAGTGATTTTGGTGCAAGGAAATAAATTTTACTCTTCTATCTCCGACAGCATTCTTATTATTTTATGGTTAGAACAAAATCTTACCAAAAAAAAATGAAGGTGTGTTGGTTCCAGTGAGATTCATGCAGATAGCACTGTGTGACTTTAGACCGAAACTTAGGCCCACCTTTTATTGCGGAACAAGTGAATCACTTATCTGCTTCAAGCATTGGGCAGCTCCACATAAACGGCACCTCAGCACTAATTCCACAATGACTGCAAGGGATGGCAGCCAAGAAGGGTGCCCTCACCGCGATGTTGGTTGGTGTGGAGCAGAGGCAGGTCACGCTCTGCCCCAGCTCTAATGAGACAGCCTTCCAGCAGAGTCACCACCCTCGCCTGGGATGCAGTGGCAGCCCCGGTCAGTGCAAGCACACCCCAGAAGAGGACTGGCAACAGTGTCAGATGATGAATGATCATCTTCGCTCAGGCAGGGTAAGTGAATGTAGCACAGTCCCCTTCTGGACCACCTCGCACACCCAACTCCATATCTCACACAGCCACCTGGGCCTTTGCCAACACTAGGCATGAGTTTCCCCGCCCCCACAATCACCATGTTTTCCCCAGTAGCAGCCATGCTTCTCACACTGCAGCTCCCACCCAACACCTGGCCTGCCACACCTCCAACATCTTCAATCTCATGGCTCCTACCAACATTCTCCCTATCTATGTCATTGCATGGCAAACTCAACCACAACACACATGAGCGGGCACAGCCAGCTGGATTCATGTCCAAGCTCAATCCTCACATGATTTGAAAGAAGGAACTAAATGTATTATCTCCAAATTTATAGATGATCCAAAACTGGATGGGAGGGTGAGTGATGAGGATGCAAAGATGCTTCAGCATGATTTGGACAGGTTGAATGTGTGGGCATATGCATGACAGATGCAGCATAATGTGGATAAATTTGAGAGTACCCACTTTGGTAGCAATAATAGGAAGACAGATTATTACTTGAATGGGTGTAAATTGAGATAGGTGGATACTCAGCGAGACCTTGGGGTCCTTGTGCATCAGTCGCTGAAAGTAAGTGCGTGGGTACAACAGGCAGTAAAGAAGGCAAAAGATATGTTGGCCTTCATAGTGAGAGTGTTGGAATAGATATGGTTCACTGCAGTTGTATAGGGCGTTGGTAAGCTCACAACTGGAGAATTGTGTGCAGTTTTGGTGTCCATATCTGAGGAAGGATCTCCTTGCTATAGAGGGAGTGTAGTAAAAGTTACCAGGGTGATTCCTGTGATGGATTGACTGCCATGAGGAGAGATTAAGTCACTTAGGATTATGTTCACTGATGTTTAGAGTGAGAGAGGACCTCATAGAAGTTTATAAAATTCTAACAGTAATAGACAGGGTAGATTCAGAAAGAATGTTTTCAATGGTGGGGGAGCCCAGAACTGGGGGTCACAGTTTGAGGATAAGGGGTAAACCTTTTAGGAGTGAAGTGAAGAGAAATTTCTTCAGCCAGAGGGTGGTGATTTATGTGGAATTCTCTACCACAGAATATAGTTGAGGCCAAAACCTTGTCTGATTTCAAAAATAAATTAGATATAGCTCTTGGAGCCAAAGGGATCAAGAGATATGGAGGGATGGGGCGGGGGGGGGGGAGAAGGCAGGATCAGGATCAGGAATTTGATCAACCGTGATCATAATGAATGGCAGAACAGGTTCAAAGGGCAAATGGCCTATTTCCATGTATGTTGGACACTTCCCTTTGACAACAGTGGCAGGGTACTTGCCTTTTCTAAAATGCTCTTAAATGTAGAAAAATGTCCCAAAGCATTTACTGTAGCATTATCAAGAAAGAAAGCTTAATGTTGACCAAGCCAAAGTGGGGAAGAAGGGAATAGTCAGAGATGACTTTAAAGGTGCACCTTGAAGAGGAGATCAAGTCCTAACCCTCCTCTCTCTCAATTCCTCTGGGGCTGCCACCCAATGGCAGCACACTCAGTAGATGCCTCAACACCATTCCTCACACCCTCCACTCTGACACTACAGCCACACCTCCACAATGGTTCCTGTCAACTCCAGCAGGATGAAGTGCATTGGACCCATCAGTGACACCAGATGGCCCCATTCCCCAAGTCTCCCGAATAAGACCTGGCATCACGTTAGAGGGCAGTCAAGTGGCTGTACATGGCCAAAGTTTGCATCCTGAGTGGGGGGTGGGTTGGGGGAGGGGGTGCCCTTGTTGATGCTCCCCATCATGGCCTCAATTGGGTTGCATGATGATGGACATCACCATCACACCTTGTTTGGGGGGAGGGGGTTGCATATCAGTGTTATCTGTTCCAGCCTCACTGGGAATGTCAGCTCAGTGCTTGGGGCATCGACTTGTGAAAGATTAACAGTTGGCCTCCACTAACCAACACTGTTGTTTGGCTGCAGAGCATGTTTTGGGATAATCTCTAATGAGGGGAGGCTGGGGTGACTGTTCAGCCAAGTATCTGCCTCTTATAGCAGACAAGGCACAGCTGAATCGTGCAAGGCCAGCAATTAATATGTCCACAGAAACATACATAGAAAATAGAAGCAGGAGTAGGCGAATCAGCCTGTGGGTCCAGTGCATTCCGACAGAGTACTATCTTTCTCCCAGGTCACAAAAGGTGCAGAGCTGAGCTCCATGAGTCACTTGAGATCTACCATTACAGGCAAGCACTCTTGGCAATTGATTTGGGCCTTCTGGGCAGGCCCCCTGCCCCGTCCTCTCATTACTGCTTGAATGTGGGTTCCAATCACCCTGCAGTCACCCTCTCCCCGAGTGCCAGGCCCTTCAGGCCACATGAGATGCAGCCCATTCCTGAATTCCCATCTCTACCCTGCCAACCCAGGACCCCACCCAGCAAACTCACTCGCCTCCAGTGCTGAGCCTCTTGATTTCAAGCCCACCCACTCTGTGTCCAACTCCCACTAGGGAAGGGCACTCCCTCAGGACAACCCAGGACAGAGGACACGGGAAGCACTGCCTGCATAGCAGCCTTCACAGCCCCTTTTAAAGCAAGGGGTGCCCTGATATGAAGGGAAAGTGAGGCCCACTTTGGCAATTGTGGCACTCCCCAGTCCCGAGTTACACTTGTCTGTCTCCCCTGTGTCCTCTCCGATGCCCCATGAGCAGTGAACACCCTGGAGGGTGCTGGCTGCCTGAGCGCTCACGTTCAAAATCCCTCCTTGGAGGTGAAGTCGCCAGATTTATGCTAACGTAGAGGTGTTGGAAATGATGCTGGTGTAATATCACACTGCCTGTTGAATATCCAGTGAGATGGGGGAAGTCCTGGAGGGAGTGTTCTCTAATGACATGCTACTGTATTAAAATGAGCTTCCTAGGATTACCCAACATATTTCATGCTCCTCCCCCTTTGATTTGATTTATTATTGTTCCATGTATTAATATACAGTGGAAAGTATTGTTTGCATACTATACAGGGAAAACATACTGTACATAGGGAAGGAGAGAGTGCAGAATGTAGTGTTACAGTCATAGTTAGAGTGTAGAGAAAGATCAACTTAATGTGAGGTAGGTCCATTCAAAAGTCTGGCAGCAGGGAAGAAATTATTCTTGTCAGTTGGTACGTGTCCGCAGACTTTTGTATCATTTTCCCAATGTAAGAAGGTGGAAGAGAGGATGTCTGGGGTCCTTGATTTATGCTGGCTGCTTTTCTGAGGCAGCGAAAAGTATAGACAGAGTCAATGGATGGGCGGCTGGTTTGAGTGAAGACTAGACTTCGTTCATGACCATTTGGAGTTTCTTGTGGTCTTGAACAGAGCAGGAGTCATGCCAAGCTGTGATACAACCAGAAAGAATCCTTCCTATGGTACATTTGTAAAAGTCCAGTGAGGGGGCTGGAAGATTTGAACTCAAACTCATCAGCGCCAATCGTGTTTTTTGAATGTCTCGGGATTTTGACCTGTCAAATCCCATGGACGGATTGCGCCAGCTCAAAATCACACTTGATGTGTGACTTCAAATATGAATAGAAACTCTTAATCCAAACCACAAATTACACATCATTTGATACTGTCTGGAACTCGAGATGCTGACTTGACTTTAGTCATGTAGTCATTCAGATGCAAGGCTGTATTTACAAAAATCAAGTTACAGGATGAATTTTATGCTTATTGGAGTGTGGTATTTTACTGCTAAGGTGAAATGATTTCATGTCTTGCACTCAATATCAGCATCACTTATATATTGATCTGGTAGAGAGTAAGGTTTAAAAACGTTCCTCAACTGCAGCTTCTGCCTGGTCCGAGTGTGGCCCAGTTTGTGCTTGTAAGAGCAAATTGTACTTTGGCACCACATTGACTTGGAACTAGATTAATGCCCAAATTGGAGCAATTCTACTCTCTGCATTTTGACCCAGATATTCTACCTGTATTTAAGCTTGGACATCATTGTCATTAAGGTGGTGATCTGTTAGTGTCACCAGACTGCTTAATGCAGAGCTGAAGAATCAAGCCTGTGACACCAGGAATGGCCCACCAGGCAAGTTCTTAAAAGGAACTAAATAAAGAGGCAATTGGGAAGAGTGGGTGGTTTTAGTGGAGTTAAAGACTACTTTGGGGTGAAGATTAAATCTATTTTGGGGAGGATGTCAAAAGTAGTGAATGGGGGTGGGGCAGAATGTGTTGTGATTGAAGGAATTCTCAAATCAAAATGGTTATGATTTGAAGGAGAACTTGGATGGTGGTCTTCCCATGTGACTTTGGTGCCTGTGTCTTTTGAGTGTAGAGATGAAGGCTTTGGGAGATGCTGTCAAAGAAACCATGGGTGAGTTGTTGCAGTGCATCATGTACAGACTGATGGTGATGGAAGGAGTGAATGCTTAAAGTAATAGATCCCCCATGATCAAGTAGATTTCTTATTGAATGACACTGAGCATCTTGATACTGTGTCTGCAAGCGATGACAGCTTCCTCACAGAGTGAGCCACTCTCCACAGAATACTCAGCCTCTGACTCAGAGTTTGACCTTTTCTTGTACACGTAGCATTTGTATAGCTGGACCAGTTAAATTTCTATTCATTGGGAAAAAGCCCCAGGATATAGGTGGTAGGGGATTTGATGATGACGTGCTATTGAATGTGAACGGCTAGACTCTGTGGTTGGACTCTGCCTTACACAAAATTTAACAAAAAAACTATGACACGGAGTCTTATACATTTCAGCAAGATCAGCTTTCATTCCTCTAAACTCAAATCAGCATGGGCCCAATCTGCTCAATCTTTCCCCATAAGACAACCCTATCATCCCAGGAATCGGCTGAGTGAACCTTCTCTGAACTGCTTCCAATATAAGTGTGCCCCTCCTTTAAATAAGGGAACCAAAATAGTATGCAAAACTCTTGTGCAGTTTCATTAATGTTCTGTATAACTGTGGCAAGATTTGCCTACATTTATACTCCATCCCCCTTGTAATCAATTCTTTTACCTTCCCTGTTACTTGCTGTATCTGCATGCTAGCTGTTTATGATTCATGTGCAGTAAGATTCATGTACAATAAAATACGTCCCTCTGTATTTGACAGTTCTTCCTGGCAAAATGGATGATCTCATCTTTTCCCATTTAATACTCCATCTGCCAAAGTTTTGCCCACTAATTTAACCATCTCTTATGTTGCATCCTCCTCACAAGCTTACTTTTCTACCTACCTTTGCATCAACAGCAAACTTGGTAATAATGGGTATCAGTCACTAATCATGGCCCAGCCACTTTTTACACTTCAGTCAACCTGATCCATTTCTCTCGACTCACTGATTTCTGTTAGTTATCCAATCCTCCATCCAAGCGAATATATCACCCCCAGCACCTTGACCTCCTGTGCGTGCAATAACCTATTATGTGGCATTTATTTAATGAATTTTGGAAATCCAAATACACTAATCTACTGGCAGCCCTTTATTTACCCTGCCTGTTACATTCTTAAAGAACTCAGATTTGTCAAATATGATTTTCCTTTCATAAAACTACGTTGACTCTGCCTGATTGTATTACAATTCTTGAAATGTTCTGCTATTGCTTCATTTATAATGCATTCTAGCATTGCCCTAATGGCAAGTGTCAGGCTAAGTAGCCCATTCTTTCCTGATTTCCATCTCCCTCCTTTTTTTTTGATGAAGATGTTACTTTAGTGTTTAGTGTTACATGTTGTTTAATTATCTGAAAAGTTGTGAATGGAACTGGACACTGTTATCATCAGTGACATCCCCACTTCTGACCATCCGATAGGGGAAGGTCATTGGAACAGCAGAAGAGGATTTCTCTAGTACAATGCCCTAAAGAACTTCTGCAGTGATGCTCTGAATTGCGATAATTAAGCCTCAATAACTACAATCATCTTTCTTTGTGCTAGCTTTTGATTCTAGCCAGTGGAGAATTTCTCTACAATTCCCATTCACTCCAGTTTTACTAGGACTCCTTGGTGCTGTTCTAACTCAAACACTAACTTATGAATTAGGAGTAGGCTAATCTGCCCCTCCAACATTCAGTAAGATCATGGCTGATCTGATTGCAATCTCAGCCCCACAATCCTGCCTCTTCCGATAACCTTTTGAACCCCATGTTGATCAAGAACCTATCTAGCTACGTCTTAAAAATATTCAAAGATTCTGCTTCCACTGCCTTCTAAGGAGAGAGCTCCAGATACACTCAACCCTCTTAAGAAAGAAGTTCTTCTCACCTCTGTCTTAAATGAGCGACCCTTGTTTTTAAACAGTGATCCAGAGCAAACATCTGCTCCACATCCACCCCATCAGTACCTCTGAGGATCTTAAAATGGTGCCTGTGTGTTCAGGGCAGTTATTCTTAACTTAGTGCTGGTGTTCAGAATTTATGTCCATGTCTGGGCCAAAGCTATAATGAGGTCTTGAGCCACGTTGGTCTGATAGAATGCAAACTGAGCATTGATGTATAGGTTATTGCTAAGTAAGTGCTGCTTGCATTTGCCTGATGATTAAGAGCTATTACTCTCTGTGGAATTACCAATTCCTCTCCATGTAGTCACACTCTGATAACTTGCCATCTTCTAATACGTTATACATGTCACATATTCTGCAGTGTTTAACATATATTGCTGTTTCTACTTTTCTCAGTATTTGTCCCACTTGTTTGTCCTGTCAACAACACTAATTGATAAATCAGAATAGGATAACAGAAATCTGAAGGATAATCGATGGAAAACCTAAAAAAATCAGGCCAGGAACTTGACGCTGCAACTTTTAAACTAATCTTAAACTAATGGTCTTTCTGACTGCACATAAATTATAATTTTGATTTGATTTTTATTGTTACATGTATTAGCATGCAGTGAAAAGTATTGTTTCTTGTGCACTGCACAGGCAAAGCATACCATTCATAGAGAAGGAAACGAGAGAGTGCAGAATGTAGTGTTAGTCATTGCTAGGGTGTAGGGAAAGATCAACTTAAGATGAGGTAGGTCCATTCAAAAGTCTGACAGTGGCAGGGAAGAAGCTTTCCATGAGTCGGTTGGTACGTGACCTCAGGCTTTTGTATCTTTTTCCCGACAGACAAAGGTGGAAAAGAGTGCCTGGGGTGTGTGGGGATCTTGATTAGGCTGGCTACTTTTCTGAGGCAGTGGGAAGTGTAGAGCGAAACTTGCCCACACAGTCATCAGTGTATGAGGAATCTGCACAGTAGGAAATCCCTCAGCGCAAGGTTAAAATCTAACAGTTTTATTTGGAATCACAAGCTTTTGGAGTGCTGCTCCTTCATCAGGTGAGTGGAGAGGAGGTTTCACAAATGTGGCATATATAAATGCAAAATTATAGTTGGAATTTGAGTCTTTACAAGTAATCGAGTCTTTACAGTTACAGACAATGCAAGTGGAGAGAAGGATAATCGCAGGTTAAAGAGGTGTGAATTGTCTCAAGCCAGGACAGTTAGTAGGATTTTGCAAGTCCAGGCCATGTAGTGTGACATGAACTGGAGATCCTGGTTGAGACCATTCTCATGCATGCGGAACTTGGCCATTAGTTTCTGCTCAGCAATTCTGTCATGTGTCTTGAAGGTTGCCTTGGAGAATGCTTACCTGAAGATCAGAGGCTGAATGTCCCTGACTATACCATAAGGAATATAGTAAGGGCTGAGGACACAGCCTTGTGGGGCACCTGTATTGAGGATAATCATGGAGGAGATGTTGTTGCCTATCCTTACTGACTGCATGTCCTTGCAGGGAGCTGTGGTCAGTGGTGGGAAGATTAGGTCCACAGTGTTGTAGCTTGAGGTTGTACCTCCCCACCTCCCACACCCCACCCAGCAGGAATAAATTGTGGATTAGCTATGCCCACCTACTGGCCTGAGGCCACACTGTTTCCATCCAGTTGATTTGATTTTATTATTGTCACATGTATACATTGAAAAGTATTGTTTCTTGCGCGCTATACAGACAAAGCAAACTGTTCATAGAGAAGGAAAGGAGACAGTGGAGACTGTAGTGTTACAGTTATAATTAGGGGGTAGAGAAAGAACAAAGGTCAAAAAAAATTACAGCACAAGGGCAGGCCCTTCGGCCCTCCAAGCCTGCACTGACCATGCTGCCCGACTGAACTATGCCCCTTAAAACACTCTATCCTATCTTCTTTCAATACCTCCCCTGACAGCAAGTTCCAAGAACCCACCACCCTCTGTGTAAAAAAAAAAACTTGCTTTGTATTTCTCCTTTAAACCTTGCCCCTCACATCTTAAACCTGTGCCCCCTAGTAACTGACTCTTCCAAGTTAGGGAAAAAGCTTCTGACTATCCACTCTGTCCATGCACTTTATAATCTTGTAGACTTCTATCAGGTCACCCCTCAACCTCTGTCATTCCAGTGAGAACAAATAAGTTTCTCCAACCTCTCCTCATAGCTAATGCCCTCCACACCAGGCAATATCCTGGTAAATCTTTTCTGTATCTCCTCCAAAGCCTCCACATCCTTCTGGTAGTGCGGCGACCAGAACTGAACACTGTATTCTAATTGCGGCCTAACTAAGGTTCTATAAAGCTACAACATGACTTGCCATTTTTTAAACTCCAATGCCCCGGCTGATGAAGGCAAGCATGCTGAATGCCGCCTTAACTACCTTCTCCATCTGCGTTGCCACTTTCAGTGACCTGTGTACCTGTACACCCAGATCCCTCTGCCGATCTTAAGGGTCCTGCCATTTACTGTATATTTCCTATCTATTAGACCTTCCAAAATGCATTACCTCACATTTGTCCAGATTAAACTCCATCTGCCATCTCGCCGCCCAAGCCTCCAACCGACCTATATCCTTCTGTATCCACTGATGGTCCTTAACCCCATTCCCAAATCCACCAACCTTTGTGTCATTCGCAAACTTGCTAATCAAATCAGTTACATTTTCCTCAATCATTTATTTATTTATTTTGTTATATAACAAACAGCAAAGCTCCTAGCACTGATTCCTGGGGAACACCACTTGTCACAGCCCTCTATTCAGAAACACACCCTTCCACTGCTACCCTCTGTCTTCTATGACCCCGAGACAGTCTGTATTCACCTTGCCAGCTCATCTCTGAACCCATGCAACTTCACCACCTTCTACACCAGTCTGCCATGAAGGAACTTGTCAAAGGCCTTACTAAAGTCCATGTAGAGAATATCCACTGCCCTACCCTCAATCATCTTTGTCACTTTCTCGAAAAACTCGATCAAGTTAATGAGACGTGACCTCCCCTTCACAAAACCATGTTGCCTCTCGCTAATATGTCTACTTATTTCCAAGTGGGAGTAAACCTTGTCTCGAAGAATCCTCTCCAATAACTTCCCTCCCGCTGACGTAAGGCTCACCGACCTGTAATTACCCGGATTATTCTTGCTACCCTTCTTAAACAAAGGAACAACATTGGCTATTCTCCAGTCCTCTGGGACCTCCCCTGTAGCCAGTGGGGATACAAAGATTTCTCTCAAGGCCCCAGCAATTTCCTCTCTTGCCTCTCTCAGCATTTTGGGGTATATCCCATCAGGCCCTGGGGACTTGTCTACTTTTAATCTTTCCCAAGGACCTCAATACCACCTCCTTTTTGATCTCAGCATGACTCAAACTATTTACACACCCTTTCCCAGCTTCATCATCCACCAAGTCCTTCTCTTTGGTGATGCAAAGTATTCATTTAATACCTCGCATTCCATGCATAGATTCCCAACCCCCTCCCTCTTGTTCTTTATATATGTATAAATGGCCTCAGGATTTTCCTTAATCCTGCTGGCCAATGATTTTTTTTGTGATGCCTTTTAGCCCTCCTTACTCCCTGCTTTAAGTTTTTCTATTTTCCTCGTATTCCACACTTGCTTCGTGTGTTTCCAGCCTTGACAAATGCATCCTTTTTCTCTTTGACTAGGCTCACAATATCTCTCGTTATCCAATCTTCCCAAAACTTGCCATACTTATCCTTCCTTCATCCTTACAGGAATGTGCTGGTCCTGAATCCCTATCAACTTACCCTTAAAAGACTCCTACGTGCCAGATGTTGATTTGCCCTCAAACATCTGCCCCCAGTCTAATTCTTCAGTTCCTGCCTACTATTGTCATAATTAGCCTTCCCCAGTTTAGCACCTTAACTTGAGGATTACATTTTTCTTTATCCATCAGTACCTTCAAAGCTTACTGAATGTGGTCACTGTTCCCGAACTGCTCCCTTACTGCAGCATTGACCATCTGGCCAGTCTCATTCCCCAATACCAAGTCCAGTACAGCCCCTTCCCTAGTTGGACTATCTACATGCTGTTTCAAGAAGCCCTCCTGGATGCTTCATACAATCTCTGCCCATCCACACCCCTACCACTAAGTGATTCCCAGTCAATATAGGGGAAGTTAAAATCTCCCACCACAACAACCCTGTTATTTTTACACCTTGCCAAAATCTGCCTACATATCTGTTCCTCTAACTCCTGCTGGCGAATGGGTGGCCATAGTAAACCTCCAACATTGTGATATACTCTTCCTATTCCTGAACTTTACCCATATTGCCTCACTGTATGAGACCTCCGAGGTGTCCTCTCAGAGTACAGCTGTGATATTCTCCTTAACCGGAAATGCAACTGCCCCACCCCTTAGACCCACCTCTATCCTGCCTGAAACATCTGTATCCTGAAACGTTAAGCTGCTAATCCTGTCCTTCCCTTAACCAAACCTCTGTTATAGCAACAACTTTGTAATTCCTAATACTAATCCAAGCTCTAAGTCATCTGCTTTACCTGTTACACTTCCCACATTGAAATCAATGCTCTTCTGTCCACCAGATCCTCTTTGATTATTAACCTCACACTGCCTGCTGTTTCTGAGTCTTATTGACCCTACTCCGGTTTCCCTTCAGTCCCCACACCTCTGCCAAACTAATTTAAATCCTCCCATTTGAAACCAGCAATCCTCCTGGCCAGAATATTTATGCCCTTCCAGTTTAGATGCAACTTATCCTTGTTGTACAGGCCCCACCTGCCCCTGAAGAGACCTCAGTGGTCCAGGTATCTGAAACACTCCCTCCTACACCAGCTGTTTAGCCATGTGTTGAACTGCACTATCTTCCTATTTCTAACCTCACTAGCTCAGGGAGGAATCCTGAGATTATAATCCTAGAGGTCCTGCTTTTTAACTTTCTAACTAACTCTCTAAACTGCTGCTGCAGCACCTCATCACTCTTCCTACCTATGTCATTAGTACCAATATGTACCTCTCCCTTCAGAATGCTTTCTGCTTCTTCAGAGACATCCTGGACCCTGGCACCAGACAGCCAACATACTATCCCAGAATCTTATTCACATCCACAGAAGCACCTATCTGCACCCCTAACAATAGAGCCTCCTATAGCTATTGCTCTAGTGCTCTTTGTCCCTCCCTGCTTAACAACAGAGCCAGCTGTGATGCCACTGCTCTGGCTGCTGCTGCTGTTAAAGATTAACTCTATATAAAGTAGGTCTATCCAAAGTCTGATGGCAGCAGGGAAGAAGCTGTTTGAGTTAGTTGGCACAAGACTTTTGTATCTTTTTCCAGATGGAAGATGAAGAGTCAGTCCAGGGTGTGTGCGGTCCTTAATTATGCTGGCTGCTTTTCCAAGGTAGTGGGAAGTGTAGACAGAGTCAATACATGGGAGTCTGGCTTGTGTGTGACGGACTGGGCTATGTTCACAACCCTTTGTAAACTTGTGATTGTGGTTGGAGCAGGAGCCATACCAAACTGTGATACATCTGGTAGGGATCCTTCCTATGGTGCAAGTTGTAGCAGATGTGCTAAATTTATTTAGCCTCCTGAGAAAGTAGAGTCATTGGTGGGCTTTCTTGACTGTAGTTCGTTGTGGAAGGACCAGGACAGGTTGTTGGTGATCTGGACACCTAGAAATTTTGAAGCTCTTGACCATCTAGTGACACTTTGTTTGCCTGCCATGGAGTGGATTAGCTCCAGCCACAGGAAGGCTGGAGCCAATCGAGTCACAGCTCAATGGTGTAACTAGCACCACGACATGACTTGTACATGACTCATTTCCTTCAGAAGATCCGAGTGTACCACCAGCTTCAGGCCTCCTACGCACCAATCCTGCCCTCTCATTAAAAGCTCCACAAGGCCCATTTCAAACTCTTGCTGTCTGCAAATTGTTCTCCCCTACTGTGAGCATGAATTATCTCTTTAATCTCAACTGTGCACTGATCATAATCTAGATGTAGATAATATTGATTCTCACAGATAATGTAACTGTTTTCAAAGTAACACAATTGCTCACTTAGATTGGTGGCTCCTTGAAAAGCAAAATACCACCCATATGGGAAACCTGAAATAAAAACAGAAAATGCTGGAAACACTGAGCAGACCAAGTAACATTTGTGGAGGCAGAAAATCAGAGTTCATGTTTCAGCTCAGAGTTTCATTGAAACTAATGGCTTCTTTTTGTTTCCTCTGTTATCTTGGAAACTGTAATCAAAATTACTCCTTGATGTAAAATTGACTGGTTTTCTTATCAACATTACTGCCACTGCCTTCCTTATTCACAATTATAAGCTTAAAAACAGTATTAAAAGAGACATGAATGGAAATGAGAGTTGTGTGAGCTTCACTTTTTATCCATCTTGTTTGAGGAATGCAAACAGTTCAGTTCAGGTGGGAGCTATAATATAAATGCCAGAAGCATAGACACACCGAGATCTGTGCAGGTTCACAGATCCTTAAAACTGGCAGCACAGGTGAAAAAGGTGGTGAAGAAAGCATATGGCATGCTTGCCTTCATCGGACAGGGCATCGAGTATAAAAGCTGGCAAATTATGTTACAGTTGTATAAAACAATGGTTAGGCCACATTTGGAATACTGTGTACAATTCTGGTCACCACACCACAAAAAGGAAGTGGAGGCTTTGGAGAGAGTACAGAAAATGTTTACCAGGTCCCACCAGTGTAAGGAGTCCCCTAAACTTCCTAAGCTATTTGTGCCTCTCTAATCCTAACCTCTTGTGTATTCCCAAGTTTAATTGCTCCATCATTAATAGCAGTGCCTTCAGTTGTTTGAGCCCCAAGAAATTTCCTCCTCATCACCTCTCTACATCTTTGCTTTACTTCAAACCTACCTTGTTAACCTATCTAGTACACTAATGTATTATAAGATCCCTACCTGGTCTGACCTGCATGTGACTCCAGATCGACAGAAATGTGGTTCACTCTTAAATGCCCTCTGAGATGCCTGGGGGCAATTAGGGATGAGCTATAAATGCTTCCACACACACACACACACACACACACACACACACACACACACACACACACACACACACAGTGATGCCCACATCCAACGAATGAATAGGAAAAAAGCTTTTGGTCAAATCAAAAGGCCACATTAATGACACTATAACAATATTACCATTTATATAGATGATCTGGAGGAGGGAACCGAGTGTATGGTGTCGAAATTTGCTGATGACACCAAGATTGGTGGAACGGCAAGTTGTGCGGAGGGTGTGGAGAGTCTGCAGAAGGATCTAGATAGGCTGGGCGAATGGGCCAGGAAATGGCAAATGGAATTTAATGTTGGCAAGTGTGAGGTGGTCCACTTTGGTAGGAAGGATTATTACTTACATGGAGAAAAACTGCAGCATGCGACGGTGCAGAGGGACCTTGGGGTCCTTGTGCATGAGTCGCAAAAACCCAGCTTGCAGGTGCAGCAGGTGGTCAGGAAGGCGAATGGGATGCTGGCCTTCATAGCGAGGGGGATTGAATATAAAAGTAGGGAGGTCTTGCTGCGGCTGTATAGGGCATTGGTGAGGCCGCAGCTGGAGTACTGTGTGCAGTTTTGGGCGCCGTACTTACGCAAGGATATCTTGGCCTTGGAGGGAGTGCAGAGGAGGTTTACTAGGCTGATGCTGGAGTTGAGGGGGTTGAGCTATGAGGAGAGGCTGAATAAACTAGGCTTGTACTCGTTAGAGTTTAGAAGAATGAGGGGAGATCTCATTGAGACGTATAAGATGTTGAATGGGATGGATAGGATAGAGGTGGAGAGACTCTTCCCGCTCAGAAAGGATAGTAGGACTAGGGGGCACAGCCTCAAGATAAAGGGGGGGGCGGTTTAGAACGGAGTTGAGGAGGAACTTCTTCACTCAAAGGGTGGTGAATGTCTGGAATTCTCTGCCCGTTGAAGTGGTGGAGGCTGCCTCACTAAATATTTTTAAGACGCGGGTTGATGGGTTTTTGATAAGAGAGGGGATTAAGGGTTTATGGGGAGAGGGCGGGAATGTGGAACTGAGCCACGACAGATCAGCCATGATCTTATTGAATGGCGGGGCAGGCTCGAAGGGCTAGATGGCCTACTCCTGCTCCTATTTCTTATGTTCTTATGTGAGTTTAAAAGTGTCCTTTTTCCAATATACCTTTCCAAGTGGTTTCGTCATCACTTTTTATTTTGTTAGCTGCTGTATTTTTATATTTGGTAAATGGTGTTTGGATTCTTATATTTTCTGGAAAGTACAGCTATGACATAATCAATGTGGCACAATGCTTTCAATTACTTTGATGCCTTTGGTTTCTCAGCGTGCCTTCTCTTTTTATTAGGGAGCCTACTTAATGCAGCTAGCTAATGTATGTTGGACTTAAAATTTCAATTGGACTCCGGCAACCAGTGCAGGAATCTA
Source organism: Carcharhinus amblyrhynchos (assembly GCF_965287045.1). Taxonomy (NCBI): domain Eukaryota; kingdom Metazoa; phylum Chordata; class Chondrichthyes; order Carcharhiniformes; family Carcharhinidae; genus Carcharhinus; species Carcharhinus amblyrhynchos. The sequence goes on from NC_137346.1 coordinate 27,165,583, forward strand.
ACTTGTACATTTTAAACAGCCTGCCTGCCACCTGGCTTCAGGTGAGGGAGATGCTAGTAACTGGAAGGTCTGCTAGTAACTGGCCTCGGGTGAGCTTTGGGCATCAATAGGGCTGTTGAGATGCTCCCCTCCTCCTCTCCCAACACCATATTCTATTTTTCAGGAAAGGAACTTTTAAACAGTAGCTGAAAATTGTGACACACTTCTGATCCCTGTGTTTACTCTATTAGATTGGTTTTCTTATCTGACTATTACAGTCATAGCCAGCTCATAGGTGCTGCCCTCTGGGAATCAAATTAAACCAACATAAGTGTAAAAGCACCAAGTGCTTTCTTATACTCCTTATACACCAATGGTTGTGTGGCCAAATTCCCCTCTAACTCAATTTTCAAGTTTGCTGACGACATCACCATACTGGGTCAGATCTCAAACAATGATGAGATGGGGTACAGGAATAAGATAGCACTGCCACGGAAAATCAGCTAGCATAATTAAGGATTCCACGCACCCCGGACATTCTCTCTTCTGCCGCCTTCCGTCGAGAAAAAGATACGAGTCTGAGGTCACGTACCAACCAACTCGAGAACAGCTTCTTCCCAGCTGCCATCAGACTTTTGAATGGTTCTACCTCGCACTGTTGCTCTTTCTCTACATCCTAGCTATGACTGTAACATTACATGCTGCACATTCCCCTTTTCTTCTCTATGTACGGTTTGCTTTGTCTGTATAGTGAGCAAGAAACAATACTTGTCACATGTATTAGTATACAGTGGAAATAATAAATCAAATCAAACTGTACATAGTGATTTTTACCTGTGGCAGGAAGTCAACATGATGAGCTCAGATTAACAACAAGCAATAACTCACTGTGGGGTATCGCAGGACCCAACTCAACACATATATATTAGCTTTATGACAAGCATGCTAGACTCTCGCAGTTGATTTTCTTTCATTCCACCCTGTAACTAGACCAATAGGATGGATTTCTCCCATCTGAGAAATGCCAGAATTCCCTGATCTCATTACCCCCCCCCCATCTCCTGCAACCAACTACTGCCAGCGAAAACAGAGAACTTAACCAAAACTCCATTCATTGCAGCAGGACTAGAGAATCCCACTGCGGGCGAGGTCAGAGAATCCAGGACTAAGTCCTCTGGAGATGAGAATATAATCTCACTATGGAGGCTGACGGGAAAACTCGCCACCGCCCTTGGCATAATTAGTTATGCATCAGGGGTTTTAAAGTCCTTTTGTGGCAGGAAGGGCTTGATGACATGTCCCATTGTCGTAGCTGGCTGCTACATTGAAAAGGTACTTGAACTGACTGACCCATCATTAAAGACATCCTGAAATCTATACTGGATAGTTGGACATCCTGAAGAAAGAAGATGGAATACCAGGAATACTCTAAGGCTGGAAGATGGACCTCCTCAAAGGCACTGAAACTGGTAGATCCACTTGATAGATGCTCCACCCACTGCTGTGGTGTTCCAGGGCCACTTGTGGCCTCTGTCCCAAACTGGAGAAGCAGCTCCAAGCTCTCTTTAGGTAAGTTCTGACTCTTGCAAAGCTCCTTGGTCAAAACATGTTCTGGACGGGCGTGTTTTCCTGCTGGTGTAACAGATAATCGAGAATTGGTGGAAGATTCTGGTGGGATGCAAATCAGTTTCACACTGTCCTCCAGTGGGATTCCCAATCTGCCATGGCACACAGCATGATGAGATCCTGCTGTAATTTCACTGCTGTTAAACTGATTGTTTATGCTTTTTGTGCTGAGTTCCCCCACCCATTATTAATGTCATGGGGAGGTGGAGTGCAGGGCGAGGTGAGTGTTGGGCAGGGGTCAACATGGAAGAAATCCACCCGATGGAAAACTTCCCTCCCTTCCAAACGAGTATAACTATTTGCAAAGCAATCTTTACTTATCCGACTATAAATTCAGCAGGTCTTCAGGATTGGCAGTTCTTCCATGTCTCTGCCTGTCACATGTATGGAACAGAAATGTTTCTGGTACTTGGCCGTCTCTATTATATTCACTTTCTGCACTGCTTCGATTGCTGTTTCACTTTATTAACTACGCATCTAATTCGTTTTTACACTGTAGGGGTGATCTTACCAAGTTGTTGGTTCCGCGAGGAACGGCGAAAATTGGAAGTTGGGATCTTGCCGGCGAGATCCGCGACACCCCAAGTTTCACTGCATCTCGAGTCCATGTTGGCGATCTTATAGATAGTGAGAGTGGGCTCAAGATCCCGCCCTGTGGGTTGCCCCATTCCTTCTGAATTTCATTCCTAGAGTGGACTCAAATGTTCTTTTCCCATGATGTCCACCATGTTATTACAGGATGCATATATTTTGTAAATCAAACTTTTAGTTCATGGGGATAGGGGCTGGGAGAGATTGTGATTGGTGTAGACTTGATGGGCCAAATGGCCTCTTTCTACACTGTAGGGATTCTATGATTTCATCTTGTTTGCTGTTTTTATTCTCAGATCATTTTTCAAGCTTATGAATCTTTTCATTCATCTCAATGGCCTCTCAGTATGTCTGAGATATCCAGTTCTCCTTCTAGATGCTAGTGGTTAGCAATGCTGCTTCACAGCACCAGGGACCCAGGTATGATTCCAGCCTTGGGTGACTGTCTGTGTGGAGTTTGCATGTTTTCCCCATGTCCTTAATATCTCGATGTGTAGGGTAGGGCAATTAGTGGGTAAATATGTGGGGTTACAGGGATAAGATGGGGTGTTTGGGGGGGAGCCTGGATAAGTTACTCTGTCAAGAAGTTGGTGCAGACTTAATCGATCCGAAAAAGAATTGGCGACTCTTCACAACTTATAGCCTTTCCCTGCTTGAAGATTGCAGAAAGCTACTCCGTATTGAATAATAAATGGAGTGGCGTGATGGCACAATGGTTAGCACTGCTGCCTCACAGCACCAGGGACGCAGGTTCAATTCCTGACTTGGGTGACTGTCTGTCCGGAGTCTGCACATTAGTTTGCATAGGTTTCCTTCAGGTGCTCTGGTTTCCTCCCGTAGTCCAAAAGATATGTTTGGTGCATTTGCCACGCTGAATTCTCCCTCAATGTATGCGAACAGGCACTGGAGTGTGACGACTAGGGGATTTTCACAGTAACTTCGTTGCAGTGCCAATGTAAGCCTACTTGTGACACGGATAAATAAACTTAAACTTGAAAATATTATTCAAATTGTTTTTCTATTCATCGCCTGCCTAGACTTTTAATTGATCCAAAAATTTCAGATCAGGTACCATGATATTCCTGGATCTCACTCATATATCACCTTTAAACCTTGCCCCTTGCACTTTAAAACTATGCCCCAAAAGTTATTGAAGATTGTCTAAAGGAGTTAAAGGGGGAGGGATGTGATGATAGTCCCTTTAAGGACAACAGAGCAGAATAAGCATCACTTGGTTTGTGAAATATTTCTTCCTAAACTCGAAGAGATGTTTTCATAATTTTAAGACTCCTTGACGCTAGTCTTATTTCTCTCATCTTACTCACCAATTTGCCTTCTTTTCTGTTCCACAATGCCATTGTTTTCCCTACATCCAGGGAAATGTTTGGTGTGTTAGGGTTTTTAGATCACTACGATGGTACTCTAATTTTGATCAGTTTCTGAAATGGTCACTGGTAATACCATTGCGAGCGATAGTCCAGTTTTGAATTTGTTTCAAAGGGTCTTTACTTTCTGCCAAGTGTAAAATCTAATCTCATTTTTTTTCAAGCATATATATATTAGGTTGTGCAACAGGAACATTGCTAATTCCAAAGTAAGTATGGATTGAAGGTTGATAGATGATATCACTGATAACGAAGACAAAAGATTACAAATTACGTTACTGCAATTATACTGTCTTGAACAATATCATAAAACAAGGGCAAACAGTGGTTTAACTTTCAAAGAAACATCAATTCATCATTTTAAATAATAAAATTACATCTCTATCAATCAGAGAAAATTTCAGTTTTTTTTTCAGACAAACAAGGGAGCTGTGAAATAAAGCTTGGTTTCAGATTCCTTGAACTGCTAAAAGACTTCTCATTTCTGTAACTGGGAGGGGAAAATCCAATATTTCAAAACCACCTGATTCATCCACATTTCAGCTAGCTTCTTGGATCGACGACACCAGGGTGAATTTTCCCGTGTAGAAGGGATGGCTGTGATTTTCCTGCATGCACAGTTATACAGGCCTTCCACACTCCCCAGCATAAAGCCACTGCCTGCAAGCACAAAGAGGAGCAGTAGGAGAGATGAGGGGAGTCTAAGCACTTCAGAGTACATTTATCTTCAAATTGCTGCCAGGGACAATTGCAGCCCCAGGTGCAGGCCTTGTGAAGTGAATGTGGGGAGTGTTGTGTGAAGAAGAATCTGATTAAAATGGACCTCTTCCCTCATTTTCTGTAGCTGGAAACTGAACATATCTCATGTAATGAAAAGGAAGTTGTAATGATGCCCGTTCACAGACGTCATTATAAACACAAAAGGATTTATTCATAAGAGCTGTACAGCCACATTTACACCACACCCATACAACCCTTCCAATAGCCAAAAAAACACTACTGAAGCCAGAAGCAGTAACAGGAATGAATGAAAAGAGCAAAGTATATTCTTCTTATGGCTGAAGAAACAGTTATAGTTTGATGTTAAGGCTAACAATCCATTAGATGACTTCAGCTGACACAGTATGAATGCTTGAAGTTCAGGGAAGAGGGTGAGTACATGGACAATGGTCCACATCGAATGTTCCATTGTGGAGTAAGTGACTACATCGTCCCTGGCTTATCCTTCACCTGGTTGAAGGTTGTACAGATTATTTTGTGAGGTTGAAACCTGAGTCTTCACCTCTTGGGTCAGTTACCATGCTGCGGTTGGTGAGGTTTTCAGTCAAACAGGAGGTGTTCCATCGAGAGTTGGGGCTCTTGGCAGTTGTTAGAGTATGTAGTGTGTTCCAGTAGGGGCTGTGGAATTTCACATGGGTGTGTGGGGTTTGTTTTGACATCCAGTGTAGGCAGAATTACTTTGGCTGTTAGTCAGGGTGGTGATCTTTGAGGAGGATGTTATCCGTGCAGACATCAGGAGGTCCAACGCGTACTAGCATAGGAAACCACATGAGCTGTGTTAGTCTCAACTTCCCAGAAATAATCCTCATGGTTTTGCAATGGTGGAACCTGAGTGGACAGAAGTGTGCCTATTTCCAAAAATATAAACAGGAAATGCTGGAAACACTCAGCAGGTCAGGCAGCATCTACAGAGAGAGCAACACAGTTAATGTTTCATGATGATGACCTTTCATTGTCCTTTCCATAGAATCCCTAAGTACAGAAGGAGGCCATTTAGCCCATCAACTCTCTGAAAGAACTTCCCTCCCCCATAACTGCAACTAGATGTTAATCCTATCCCATAACCACAACCAGATGTTAATAAACACCCCAACCCTCTGGATGACACATTTTTTTTAAAAGGGGAACAGGACTAGATCCCTGAGCACAAACCTTCTTAAGGGCAAAGAAAATAAATTACAATTGTGCCTCATCCAAAAGGATGATGAGAAACCTAAACTGAAACCAAAAAGGGACTGTTACAGGCACTTACAGTACAATATGTATTATATCTAGGTGGTAAAATGAGATTATACAGAATTTTTCTTGAGTGCAGAAGAGGCCATTCAGCTCATCAAGTGCACTGTCTCTCTGACAGAGCATCTTACTCGGGCTCACTCCTCCTCCAATACCTGAAACCTTGTGTTTACCCCACCAATCCTCCAACCTACACCAATTTAGCATGGCCAATCCACCAAATCTGTATGTATTTGGTGTGTGAGAGGAAACTGGAGGACCCAGAGGAAACCCACACAGACACAGGGAGAACATGCAAATTCCACATAGACAGTGACCCAAGGCTAGAATCAAACCAGGTCTTTGGCACGGTGAAGCAGCAGCACTAACCACTGTGCCTACATAAATTCTGGTTCAATATACTGTAATGAAAGGGTTAGGTAAACTATCCTGTCCACAGCACAAACAAAGTTTAAATTGGAGATTAAGTTTGCTTACAGAAACTGCCTTTTTCCTGTGAATACAAGTTGAAAGTGTTGGAAGGAAGTCTGAAGAGCAACAATTACTACTGAAATAACATTGCAGAATCAGCCTGGTCAAATGATTTTCTAGCCTTTAATTGTGATTTCCATACAAAGCCTGAAGAAATCTCTGAAACCAAATTCAACTGGGGGTTTGAATAGTCTTGTGCAAACAAGGGTTGGAGTAGATAGTGTGACAATCGGAGGATATCTATTGACTATTGCAATTACAAACTTCAGTAATATTGATTTTCAATTTGGGCCACCAAAAGTGGTGTCTAACTGTTTCCTCTTCCAGTCCCTGCAACAATTCAGGTTTGCAGAACCTCACGAATGATTTTCCTTTGCTATTCATTTATGGCAAGTGGGTGGTGCTGGCAAGCCCAACATTTATATCCAACCAGAAGCGCCTCTGAAAAGTTGCTGGGGAGTCACTTTCTTGGACTGCTGCAGTCCTTGAGTTGTAGGTACACCCACAGTACTGTTAGGTGGGGAGTACCAGGATTTTGATGTAGTGTCAATTAAGGAATGGTTACGTATTTCCAAGTCATGATGGTGAGAGTCCTGGAAGGAAGCTTGTAGGAAATGGGCTGTTCATGCACCCTGTACTTGTTCTTCTAGGTGAGAGTTTTTGAAGACTTAGGAGCTGCTGTGGGGAAAAAAAACTTGGCAAGTTGTTACAGCGCATCTTGCACATGGTACACGCAGAAATGTCAGTGGAGGAGGGAGTAAATACTTAAGGGCTGGATAGTGTGCCAATTAGACAAGCTGCTTTGTCCTGAATGATATTGAACGTCATTCTACTCATTAAAACAAATGAAGAGTTGTTTGGGAAGTCAGGAGATGAGTTACTGCTGGATTCCCAGCCTCTCCTGCCCTTGTATTTCTGTGGCTGGCCCACTTAAGGACATAATATAAGATATTTCCGCAGACATTTTAAATCATCTGTTAAACTAGTTTTATGAAGAAGATTTGTGCCTCTGGGTGACCCACAAGAGTTGCATACAAGTTCCTTAGTCATCATTTGAAAGTGTTAATATAAAACTGCTGTAACCAAATGAACAATAGAGAAACATTTAAATAGTTCGAAAAAGGCTGTTCTGCCCATATCTCTCATGAGCAGAATGAAAAGAGACACAAAGAAGAGAGGAATGGTATTTGGCTTTCATCTTGCTCTCTAGTGGATTAATTTTGTGTCTTGGTGCTACTTATACAGACATACACAATAGGAGCAGAAGTAGGCCATTCAGCCCCTTGAGCCTACCTCTGCCAGTCAATGAATTCATGGCTGACCTGTTTGTGTTTCAAGTTCTACATTCCCATTTACGTTTATTCCATCCATGTGGAATTATAAGTACGCAACAATAATCTGTACCCAGAGTGTAGCAGGAAGTGACACCAAACCAAAACTTCACAGGTTAGACCTCCAGTTCCTCTTTGAGAAAATTGATGGCAGAAACACCAGGTACTAGGGCGGCACAGTGACACAATAGCTAGCACAGCTGCCTCACAGCGTCAGGGACCCGGGTTCAATTCCGGCCTTGGGTCACTGTCTGTGCGGAGTTTGCACATTCTCCCCGTGTCTGCATGGGTTTCCCCCAGGTGCTCTGGTTTCCTCTCACATTACAAAAGATGTGCTGGTTAGGTTGATTGGCCATGCAAAATTGTATCAGGGAATTAAAGAAGAAATTTGTGTGGTCATGTGAATAGGGCCTGGGTGGGATTGTTGTCAGCGCAGACTCGATGGCCTCCTTCTGCCTGCAAGAAATTATACATATGGTTCCTGTAAGGCATTGATGGTGTCACTGAAATCCACATTACTCATTCCCAGGCATGGAGAACAATGACACAATGTTTAATGACATTGTTCACAAGGTAACGACGATGACACTTGCTCCTCTTCCCGACATCAAGACATTTAGATACTATTTAGACCTGTGACTGAGTAGAATCTATTGATAGGCCAGTGTGAGGCATAACTTGGTGACTTGCTTGAAAGCATGGCAAACAAATGCTGTGGTTTGAGAATCATATTCTGGTCCAAAGTTAAACATGAATTAATAGTCACGTCATAGTCATCACAACTCCTCACAGCAGTATCCTATTTAATTATCTATTTACTGCATTCTACTGGGCACCACTATGATTTCATTTCCCCTAAACTTCCTTTGTATGTGAGCAAATGATTTTAAAGCAATTAGCTGCTTTCATCCCAACCCTAACTGTCTCCCTTTTGAGTCCCATCCAAATATGAGTTTACCCCATTCTAACTCAAATCCCTACCCAAGTCCTCTTCCGCTCTGACTCTCACTCCAGCTTTATCCCACTCTAATCCTAATCTCAAACTGAGTCCTCTCCCATTCTGATCCCAGCCCTGTCACACCCTGACCTCAGCGTGATCCCACTCTGACCTGATAACTAACCCCAGTCCATATTGCCCTGAAATAACATGTTATCAGATAGTAAATTTGGGTTAATGAAGGAGAGATCTTGTCACTGTATATTGCTGGTTTTCACTGAGGGCGAGGCAAAGGAGCTTGAAGTCACTAAGGCAGTGAATAATAGTGTACTTGGATCCCAGTTCCTCTGGCAAGCAGGTCTAAAAATAAAGAAAGAAAGTGGGAGTCAGTGGAAATATTTTACAATGGGTAAGTAATTTATTAACTGATAGAACCCAGAAAACAAGGGTATAGGAATTGTCATCAGGCTGAGGCTATGTTACAAGCAGGATCCCAAACAGATCTCCTTTGGGGCCCTCTCCTGTTTGTTATTTTCATAAATGATCTGGAGCTAGGGGTCAGTTGCAAAAGCTGTTTATGAATCAGAGGTAATTTTACAAAGATGTCACCACAACTGCCAGTAAAATCTACATAGGGTGGGGATCTTTTCTATAGAAAAGAGAAGGCTGACCTAATGTATGAGTTTGGTAGATTAGGCGCAGAGAATTCATTCCTATTTATGGAGATTACAGCACCGGAGCCTGTACATATAAGACAGCCAATAGTTGGTGCTGATTCAGAGGATGATGAGAATGTGAAACTCACTATCAAATGGAGCAGTTGGAGTGAATAGCATAGAAGGATTTAATGGAAGTTCAATAAGTATGAGGGAGAAAGCAACACATGGATAAACAAACAGGTTTAGATGAAGCATTTTGAGAAGAAGTCTGTGTAAAGCATAGGCTCAGCATAGACTGGCTGGGCCAAATGGTCTGTTTCTGTTCTGTAAATTCTATTCGATTTTCAATTTGGCTGTTATACCTTGGACCAAACTAACTGTGCCTTTCATCAGAACTTGTCACTTGTGCTCTAATTCTAATCTAGGCTTATCCATAAAGTATGAAGATAACTTTATATGCTTCAGTCCTACAAAGATCACGGTGTGTCATCAAATCTTGGGCAGCATGATGATTCAGTGGTTGGCATTGCTGCCTCACGATGCTAGAGACCCAGGTTTTGTGTGTGTGCGTGTGTGTCCTCTCAATTCAAACATGTGCATGTTAGATGGATTGGCTATGGTAAATTGCCCCTTAGTGTCCCCGGATATGTAGATTAACCATGCAAATGCACAGGGTTATGGGGAGAGGGTGGGGGTGTGTACCTGGAAAAGATGTTCTTTCGGAGAGTCAGTGCAAAATCGATGGACTAAATGGCATCCATCCACATTGTAGGGATTCTATGAAATTTAAACAACATATGGACACATGAGCAGCAAAGTCAGAGGTGAAAGGCTGACATTTATATAATGCCATTCTTGGCCTCCAGACATCTCAAAGTGCTTAACTGACAATTAAATCCTGTCAAAGTTCTGCTATAAGCAAACTCATAATGTGGAGATGCTGGCGTTGGGCTAGGGTAAGTACAGTAAGAAGCAAATTCAGCAGCTAATTTGCACAAAGCAGCAAATGAGAAAAAAAACACTAGTTGTAATTCAAGACAGAAATGATACTTAAGGTAAATGGGAACTATTGTTCATGTTCATGTTCAGACCCAGCCCTGGGTTATTTCACATCCACCTGAGCAGAAAGACAGAACTCAGGCTTACTAAGTTCTTGCAAAGGACAGCACCTCTGACAATGGAGCAATCCATCAATACTGTATTTAACCTACATTTGCCATCTGTGGGATCTTTCAGTGCACATCCTGGTGACTATGTTTCTTGCATTTTAACAGTGATTACACTTCAAAAGTACTTCACTGACTCTAAAACACTGGGATGCCCTGAGAAAGGTGCTATATAATTGCAGGTGCAATCTTTAAAATCAATTCTCTACCTTTGATGGTGTTGACTGCTTGCAAGGATTATGGTTTGATAGATAATGGTTTCTCCTGATGTTTTATCTATGGGCCTTATATTTATGCATGAACCTTGCCAGTGATTGTCAGCTGATTATTTGGCTCTGCCAGTATTACCAACAAGTCAGCTGCTGTTCTCACTTGGCAGACGTGGATCCTGTTCTTGCAGGAATCATTAGGACATCAATCAGGAGTGAAAGCCCTGAGGTAGCTGACCTCATCCAGGGCAATGGCTGAGATCAGCAACCCCAACATAGATCCTAATTAATCATGACACTTTCTTGTTCTACATAGCTCACTTAGTTACCATAGAGCTTACTCTTTTCTTAGAATCGTAGAAACCCTACAGTACAGAAAGAGGCCATTCAGCCCATGGAGTCTGCACTGACCACAATCCCACCCAAGCCCTACCCCCATGTCCCTACATATGTTACCCACTAATCCCTCTAATCTCAGGACACTGAGGGGCAATTTTAGCATGGCCAATCAACCTAACCCGCACACCTTTGGACTGAGAGGAAACCAGAGGACCTGGAGGAAACCCACACAGACACAAGGAGAACGTGCAAAATCCACATAGCTTTTAAAAAAACTATTGCAATATCATTCAAAATGAAGGAAAATTAAATCGTTATTGTTATACCATAATAATAGTTCAGATACAGTTTTTCAATGTAGTGTCTCAGAGATACACCCAGTGATTTAGTTTCTATTCTGAAGTAATCTTTCCGAACATTGCTCTGTATTAATGTAAGCATTCCTGTTTCAGGATGGTTACAGCTTAGCAGCAGGATTGATTTTATTTATACAATTGCAATCTAAGGTGAAAGGACAATGATAGTAGCAGTGTGAACCCTGGTCACATATTGTGACCGGTGAAGGTACATTGGGTTAATTTGTGTACGTTGTTATCATATCAATTTTTACCATGCAACACTAATGATCGAGCTCAGCAATGGGCTTGATGGATTTAGAATGTTCACATCCTTCAAATACAATTCCCAATCAATAAAAGTTAATTAATGTTAGATAATCAAACATTGTCAATGTGTTTATAATGAGTACAGGAATTTGGCAGCATTAGTACAAGAAGATAACAAATTAAACAAGAAGAAACTGGGAGAGAGAGCAATCAAACAGAGTCAGGTAAATCTACTATGAGAAGCAAAAATGAATACAGAAGAAGTGATATAATTGATGAAGGATTAAATTAGATATTAGAAGTTTGGCATATCAGCCACGACTCTCCAATTTTTACAGATGCATCATAGAAAGCATTCTTTCTGTTTGTATCACTATAAAATAACTATAAAAGGTTGTGAATGTAGCCCAATCCATCACGCAAAACAGCCTCCTATTCATTGACTCTGTCTATACTTCCCGCTGCCTTGGCAAAGCAGCCAGCATAATTAAGGACCCCATGCATTCTGGACATTCTCTCTCTTCCACCATCTTCTGTCGGGAAAAAGATACAAAAGTCTGAAATCACGTACCAACTGACTCAAGAACAGTTTCTTCCCTGCTGTGTTAGACTTTTGAATGGACTTACCTTGCATTAAGTTGATCTTTCACTACACCCTAGTTACGACTATAACACTACATTCTGCACTTTCTCGTTTCCTTCTCTATAAACGGTATGTTTTGTCTGTACAGTGCACAAGAAACAATAATTTTCACTGGATGTTAATACATGTGACAATAATAAATCAAATCAAAATCAAATATCTGTAGGGTCTGTTCATTCCTTTAGAATAGGCGCAGGCACAACTGGTTCGAAGTAGAACTCCTTTATTGAGCATCGTTTAAAATAAGCATTTACAGAAAGTGAAATAGGGATTGCTGAAAGAGAGAAATAGAGAAAGCAGTAGAAGCCAGTATTGTGCTGGCCAAAACAGGACTCAAAACATAGTCTGGATCGAACTGACTAAACACCGATCTGTATCTACAATATAACTAAATACTTACCTTTGTTATGAAATTACCAGGTACAAACAATTGGCAGATGTGATCATGAAACACTGCTGTCTACCTTATGAGAAAGCCTGTTTACCTTACGTTGTACTTCCAAATGTAGTCAATTTCTAAGCTAAACTCAGAATTCCAAGCTGAGTTTTAAAATGTGGCCAAAATTGCTTAGGTTAGCTTTAAAGCAAGCACAATTAGTTACATTAGGCAGAATTACCTTAAATTTTAACAAAAACACACACCATACAGTATCAATCAATTATTATACAATATCAGTAAAAAAGAGTTATGAACATGACTTCCGTTTGTTTCCATGTTTCTATTATATTCCTATGTCAATACCACAGGAGGTAGTTGATGCCAAAACACTGAATGCATTCAAGGGGCAGTTTGGAGATAGCACTTAGGACAAATGGGATTAAAGATTATGGGGGAGAAAGCAGGATTAGCTGGATGATCAGCCATGATCTTAATGAATAGTGGAGCAGGCTCGAAGGGCCAAGTGGCCGCCTCCTGCTCCTATCTTGTGTGTTTCTATTTCTACGTATAGAACCAATCTCTATTATTGTTGTTTAACAATATATAAAGGCCTTACTGAGTGAAGGATCCCAAATATTTCCATCCTTCCATATTGAGGAAGACTTTAATGACTATTTGATGCAACAGGCATTTTGAAGAAGCATGTTGCTGCTCTATGTTGGTTGAACTTCATGTCAACTTGGTCCACTAGGTGTCTTTCAATTCCATCTTTCTTTATTTTAACACAACTCAAGGAGTACATGTTGCCTATTTTTCCTTCCTATGTGCAATATCTTCAAATAGTTTACAGCACATTTCGCCTGAAATTTTTCAGCCCAGTTGTTCCCGCATTCAATTTGTAATTTTAAGTATTGCTGAAAAAGACACCTGTTGTCAAAGCTTTTTGTCTTGCACTCATCAGGATAATTTGCAAGAATACCAAATCTAAAGGGATCAACAATTTACACTGCAACAGAATAAAGTGCTGATTATTGACAGTTAACTGCCAAGCTTTATTTGAATTCAAACCAGGCAGGTTGATTTTTGTCAAGGCATTGCCCTGGGGAATGAACCAGAAAACGGCTGCCTCTTTCGTTCAGTTGAAAATGGCACAATGTGTGCACATGTTGGCCGTGATTCTCCCAAAGGCAATGAATTGGCAGGAAAACTGTTCTAGATCCTGTCTGTTTTGTCAGTTCAACTTCTCACACAAATCTCCCCATTCTGTGCACTGCAGAGGTCCCAATCATGAATCTCATTAAAAACCCAGGGAAGCAGGGCCTATTCACGCCAGAGTCTGACTGTTCCAGAACTTCATGCATGCACAGTGGCCCCGACCTGTCAGTCTCCCATTTTGCTGGCCAGCTCAATCGCTGGCCATCCTGGGACCCCCACAACAATTTGCCAGCTCTGAGAGATGCGTATGCATTCCCAGTGCATGTGCAAATCCTAGTACAAGGCCAGCGATGCACATCCCTCACCCTGACCCGCCAGAAAAGTTGCAGGTCGGGATGGGGGAATCACAGCCATTATTTCTGTTTGCAAAGGAAGGATCGTGCGTATTAATGCTTGTAGCTTCTGGCACACAAATGAGTCACACTGTGAACCTCACCAATAATCTAAAATTGGTTATCAGTGTGATTCTGAGCACGCTCAGGATTGTTTAGCAAATCATGGAATCACATCTAATGTTGGACAATGTTTTGGGTTTTGAAAGCATGGGCAAGTTGGGTGAAGACAGTACCTTGCCTGCTGCATACAGCCAAAAGGACATACTGTTTAATATGATCTGCCAGTCTTTGGGACATATGACCTAAATACCTAGCATAAGACTGGTACTGAAATTCATATCCCACTTCCCGTATTTACACAATAGGCAGAAAGTCTTTTTGTCTTGATAGCAGCATCCTGTTAGGGCCAAGTCCACTTGCCAAACAATCAGCACACTTCTCTTATGTAGTATAAATTGTTGTTCCTTTTACATTTGGTATTCTCTCAAATTGTCCTGATGAGTGCAAGATGAAAATCTTTAACAAATGTCTTTTTTTAACAATACTCATTTTGTAATTTTTGTGCTGCTTTCTCAGATCACTCCTAATTTGGTACAATTTTCAAATTCAATAATACATATTCGTCAGAACTTTACCGCTTCGCCCACCATGAAATCGGAGTGGACGAGTGGCAGACAAGAGATGTCTGTTAACCTGGGGCGGAAATTTCCGAGCGAGGCTGTAAAATCCTGCCCATTGAATTTCTGAAGCAAAAGATAGTGATGTAAAGAATCAGTGTTGGTACAAACACTGGTCCCTGGGGCTTAGCACCTCCCAAACCCGAATGTACGTCTTTTAACGAATATCCTTTGTTTTCTACTCTTCTACCATTTTCCTGTCTGTTCCCAAATTTTTCTCTAGTACCCACAGTTTTGGGTTTTCATGTGGGAAAATACGTCTTTCAGGATCTTGTTTTCTGGAGGCATGTCAACTGTTATTTGAAAGGTTAATATGATGCTGATAACCCTCAACTTTAGTCTTGATAATCTGCTCTCTTTCAAGCTTTGTTATTTTTGCAATGGTAATGTTTTCATGATTTCCCCTCAGACAGGATGCCCATAAAAGCAGTATTATTACAAAAACACCCGACCAAGGGATTTGTTCTTCCTCTGAACTATTCTTATTGAGAAGTCGGTCAGACACAGAATGGTTCAAGATCAGATCAAACTGATTGAGGCATTTTACTTACGTTTTTGACTTGATACCAGGTAATGACAGAGAACAATGAACAGGGATCATTATGCGGTGTAGTACATGATGGCAATAGTTTACAACTGCGCACAATTATTGGCTGCTCATTCATTAGACAGAATAGTCTTCACTCCTTTGACTAGATAAGTGCTAGGCTCAGCCACTATTTGCATAAACCAGGTGTCTTCTTGGTTAGGCAGCTATTAGACTCCTTTAGAACATCTTGGGGTGGCATGGTAGCACAGTTAACTGGCTTCTGAAATCTCAAACGCAGCAGCCTGTAATTCTGCGATAGTAAGCCATGTATTGTTCACTCTTCTGTTCAATGGATCCACCTGGTAAAGCAAAGGCAGTACCAATATAATGTGTCTTATGTGAAATGATTATCCATCAACATAGGTGATCTCCAAGGGCATTCTTTATACTGGCTGGTCATCAATGGTCAGGGATGGGGATGGGCATTAAAAGGCTCCCCTTGGTATTGCAGCAACAATGGCACCAGAGTTGTTTGTTTTGGAGAATTGTCAGTATCTCATTGCAATTAAATGCCCACTCACTAATTGCCTGTGAGGAAACGCCAGTGTCCCCTGTCTGTCAAACATCCAGAGTAATGAACCGTGTTACAAACTATGTGAAAAAGGGGCATATCGAGTGAAAGTGTCGGATGCCAAAGATGGGTTCACAAGCACCTTGGGGATAACTGACTAATGAACAGGAACATGGATAAGATGGCCTACTCCTGCTCCTATTTCTTATGTTCTTATGTTCTTATGTTCTTATGTTCTTATGTTCTTATGTTCTTATAAACAGGGCTGGAACGCAAGTTGGACAAACTGGTTGCCTTGAAGACCAAAGGCCATAGTGGCCATGAGAGGAGGAGGAGGGCGACTCAGGCAAAGATGGGGGAGTGGTGGGTTGGTGAGGAAATGTGTTCTGACCTTGTGGGTTGTTGCATGATCTGCCCTCAGCATCACCCCTGAAAGTGACTCATAAGTTAGTCTGATTTATGATGAGATGAGGCCCCTCCAAGAGAGTTGGATATGGAGTTCTGTTGTGACGGTCGTGTCAGATTAACGATCACTTAGCTTGGAAGGGATCCAGTGACAGGTTATGTTGATAGATACCAGATCTGTCCAGATCCCCATTTATCCCTGAATCCCTGAAAACCATCATGCAACCAGAGGGAAACAATATCTGCTTAAAGAGAAGGATCCTCCAGGCTTACCCTCATTAGTCCAGCTGTGTGTTGCTTTCAACAGTATCATTGATGGGTGAGGGATGTACAGAATGTGCAAGCATACACGCAGAGGATGGGTGGGTTGATTTGGCAAAACTCTTGTGCCATTTAGGCCTGCTTCTGACACCACGTAAAGTTGTTTTAGGAATGATGTTGAAGGACTACAACTTAAACAGATCTTCAACAGCCCTTACACATCATATCTAACCACACTGGTGAGAACTCTTGTGCTACTGACACGTAACTCTCTGTGTACAGGTCATGATAATATACACATGAGTCCACTTCTACACTTATTATGATCAGCAAATATCCTAAGTCCTTTTGCTGACTGATTCTTGTCCAGAATAAGCTCTTGATCTCACAGATAACCTGGGTTGTGAAACAGTTTTATAAAGTTTATTTATTAGTGTCACAAGTAGGCTTACAGTAACACTGCAATGAATTTACTGTGAAAATCCCCGAGTTGCCATGCTCCTGTTAGGGCACGCTGAGGAAGAATTTAGCATGGCCAATGCACCGAACCAGCATGTCTTTCAGACTGTGGGAGGAAATTGGAACATCTGGAGGAAACCCACGCAGACACAGGGAGAACATGCAGAACAGGCAGTAACCCCAGCCGGGAATCAAACCCGGGTGCCTGGCGCTGTGAGGCAGCAGTGTTAACCACCGATAGTGTAAGAACGAACTTGAATTTATGTAACGCCTTATGATATTGTCAGATACATTTTGGATCATGTGTGGAATTGTGGGAGGGGGGTGGATTGGGGTTTGTGGAGCTGAGGGAACTGAGAGGTGGTAAATGTGTTTTCAACTGAAATGCAAAAGCTGAAATTCTCAAAGGGCTAAGAGATGCATTTTTCTCCCTCTCAAATAACATTTGAAATGGAAGGGAACATGTGGTGAACAAAGACAAGAAGATTGCAGGCTAAAATATAAAGATAATTTTCCATGGGGACAGGTTAACTAGACACTGCAGGGTATATGGCTTTGTGTTATTGTGTTATGAAAATATATTTCCAGTCATTTAAAGTGTGTATCACAGCAGGATTATTCTTATCAAATCTTTTTTTCATGTTGATGATAAGGCATTCTAACCTTAGACCCAGAGGGTGTTAAATAATACTCTCCTTACCATAAATGGGATAAAGGTTGGAAGTGGGGCTGTCAGGGAGCATAAGTGTGTGTGACTGGGGTGGGGGGGGGTGGGGAGGGAGGGAAGAGGCTGAGAGGAGGAAGCTGCCAGTAATTTCATCTGCAGTCTCAAAGGTGCAAAGATAACAAGTGTTAGGGAGAAAAGGGAAAAGCCTCGACGTGAAGATACAAGGGCAATAATGTCTAAACTACACCCTTATATTGCAAGCATAATGTGTAGTATTCGTATGTCTGCCATTTTATCACAGGCCTTAAAAGTGTTTAGGGACAAAAGTCAGCACAGTGAACCTTTGGATCTTGCTAGGAAGCAGACGTTGGCTGCAAATCTCACAATTCAAAGGAATAGATCCCTGATATCATTAAAGGTATTATGGCTATTTACGAAAATGAACAGTGGGTTCTGCTACTGTCATGAGGCCAGTATTCTTACCCCAGTTGGCAGCACCAAGAGTAGAATAAGCAAACACTGCTGTTTGCTGGGTCTTACTTTGCACAAAACGGTTATAATATTTCCTCACGCTTTATGGAACGTTAAGTTGTACTATCAATATAAGGCTTCCTTTCTTACTTCTCTTGCAGTTTGCACATGCTTTATCCTCCCCTTCCTGCCTGCTATGAAATCAGCTTTTATATCATTCAAAATGGTTTGGAATTCACTGGCTGGCAATCCCTAATTATTGTTCTTAAACACATGAAAGTCACATCTCAATGACTTGGGATTGTAGTGACATTTGCATCACTGTACCTTCTACATCCCAAAAACCATTTGAAATAGCGATAACGCTTCCTGAAAAGCCACAATAGGAGCAAAGGCACTGAATAAGGGTCATCTGCTATCCCATTAGCAAAGTGTGCGGACACTCACCTTGATACTCAAATCATGGCACGGTAGCACAGTGGTTAGCACTGCTGCTTCACAGCTCCAGGGTCCTGGGTTCAATTCCTGGTTCGGGTCACTGTGCAAACTCCACACAGATATTCTCCTCATGTCTGCGTGGGTTTCCTCCAGGTACTCCGGTTTCCTCCCACAGTCCAAAGATGTGTGGGTTAGGTTGATTGGCCATGCTAAGAAATTGTCCCTTAGTGTCCAGGGATGTGTAGGTTAGAGGGATTAGTGGGTATAATATGTAGGGATATGAGGGTAGGGCCTGGGTGGGATTGTGTTCGGTGCAGACTTGATGGGCTGAAGGGCCTCTTTCTGCACTATAGGGGTCTATGATGGTATTCTCTGAAATCATAAGGAAAATGCTGTGGATGCTGGGGTCTGAAACAAATAGAGAATGTTGCAAAAACTCAGCAGCAGACACATGATGGTACAGTGATTAGCACTTCTCCCTCAGTGCCAAGAATCCGGCTTCAGTTCTGGCCTTGGGTGACTGCGGAGTTTGCATATTTTCCCCATTTCTGCATGGGTTTCCTCTGGATGCTTCGGTTTCCTCCCACAGTCCAAAAATCTGTAGATTAGGTAGATTGGCCATCCTAAATTGTCCCTTAGTGTACAAAGATGTGTAGGTTAGGAGGATTAGCAGGGTAAACGCATGGGGTAACGGGACTATGGCCTGTGTAAAATAAAAAGGTGGGTTGGTGCAGAATTGATGGGCTCCCTTCTGCACTGCAGGGATTCTGTGATTATAGGGCTGTAAGGAAAAAGAAGTGATAACATTTGAAGTCCACTTGGCTCTGCATCAGGACTGACAGAGAGGGAAAATCTGTTAGATAGTATCCTGTAATTGGAAGATATTGCAACAGAAGTGTAGATGGAAGATAAGATGTCTGAAGATTTGATTTATTATTTTCACGTGTATTAGCATACAGTGAAAAGTATTGTTCCTTGCATGCTATTTCCTTTTTTATAAGGCTTCCTTTCTTTCTTCTCTTGTAGTTTGCACTTGCTTTATCCTCCCCTTCCTGCCTTGTATGAAACCAGTTTTATATCAGCAATGGATTGGAATTTACTGGCTGGCAATCCCTAACTGTTGTTATTAAACACATGAAAGTTGCATTTCAATGACTTGGGATTGTAGTGACATTTGCATCACTGTACCTTCTACATCCCAAAAACCATTGAAATGGAGATAACCCTTCTTAAAAAGCCACAGTAGGAACAATGGCACTGAAAGAGAATGAATGAGGGTCATCTCCTATCCCATTAGCAAAGTGTTCAATCACCCGGATACTCAAATAACAAGGAAAATACGGTGGATGCTGGAAAAACTCAGCAGTAGACAGCACAATGGCACAGTGGTTAGCATTGCTCCCTCACAGACAAAGCATACCATTCACCAGAGAAGGAAATGAGAATGCAGAATGTAGCATTACAGTTATATCTCAGGTGTAAAGAAAGATCAACTTAATGTGAGGTAGGTCTGATGGCAGCAGGGAAGAAGCTGTCTTTGAGTCGGTTGATATGTGACCTGAGATTTATGTACCTTTTTCCCAGTGGAAGAGAGTGTGTGTGGGGTCCTTGATTATGCTGGCTGCTTTTGCAAGGCAGCAGGAAGTCTAGATAGTGTCAATGGATGGGAGGCAGGTTTGTGTGATGGATTGGGCTACTTGTGCTCATGGACAGAGCAGGAGCCATAGCAACCTGTGATACAACTGGAAATAATGCTTTCTGCGGTGCATCTGTAAAAGTTGATGAGAGTTGTAGCTGACATGCTAAATTTCCTTAGTCTTCTGAGAAAGCAAAGGTGTTGTTGGGCTTTCTTAACTATAGTGTCAGCACTGGAGGACCAAGACATCTAAAAACCTGAAGCTTTTGACCATTTCTACTTCATCCTCATTGATGTAAACAGTTGATGACAATCTCCTTCATTCTGTTAACATTGAGGGAGAGATTATTGTCGCCGCATCAATTCACCAGATTCTCTATCTCATTCCTGTATTCTGTCTCATCACTGTTTGAGATCCGACCCACAATGGTGGTGTCGTCAGCAAACTTGAAAATCGTTTTGGAGGGGAATTTGGCCACACAGTCTTAAGCGTATAAGGAGTATAGTAGGGGGCTGAGAACACTGCCTTGTGGGATACCAGTGTTGAGGATGATTGTGGAGGAGGTATTGTTGCCTATCCTTACCGATTGTGGTCTGTGGGTTAGGAAGTCCAGGATCCAGTTGCCGAGGGCGAGCCGAGGCCCAGACCATGGAGTTTGGAGATGAGTTTCATAGGAATATTGGTGTTGAAGTCTGAGCTGTAGTCAATAAGTAGGAGTCTGACATAAGTGTTTTTGTTATCTAGGTGTTCCAGGGTTGAGTGCAGGGCCAAGGAAATGGTGCCTGCTGTGGACATGATGCAGTGGTAGGCAAACTGTAATGGATCCAGGTAATCCAGGAATCTGGAATTGATTCATGCCATGACTAATCTTTCGAAGAACTTCATAATGATGGATGTCAGAGTCATCAGGTAATAGTCATTAAGGCACACAGTTTGGCTTTTCTTTGGTACTGGGATGATGGTAGGGAACTCAAATTATTGTAAAGAGAGGTTGAAGATATTTGCAAATCCACTCTCCAGCTGGTCCGCTCAGGATCTGAGTGCTCGTCCGAGTACCCCAAGACGTGCAATCCTTCCGAAAATCATTTCATGTAAGTATGAAATTCCTCACTAAAGGATCAAACGGTCAAGTTCAAATTTCAAATCTCACCAAACCCAGTAATTGAGCTTCAGAACTCAGTGCAGATGAGGTGAATCTAGACACCGTAAGGAGGTCTAAAACCTTCCACTATTCCCCTAGAAATAAAGCTTATCAATGTACCAGAAACAGAACCGTAGACCCGTGGGTTGTGGGAATGGCAACTGAAGAATTTTATAGGCAGTACAACTGTACAGCAAGAGATATTTGCCTTTTTACAAACTTTACCACTCAGCAGCCTGTGAAATTTGAGTCCTTCCAGGACTCCAGACATGAACTAGAATTTCCACACAACCCACAATTTACCAGAAGTCATACGCCTGTTCTTACTACATTTCCCAAAGCGTCACAACCAGATGTTAATAAAAATCCCAACTCTCTGGATGACACATTTTCAAAAGGGGAACGGGATTAGATCCTTGAGCACAAGCCTTCTTAAGGGCAGACCCCAATCTCCGAGGAAATTAAATTACAATTGTGCCTCATCCAAAGGGATGATGAGAAACCTAAGCTTGAAACCAAAAAGGGCTGTTACAGACAATTACAGTACGAGATTAATATGTAGGTGGTAGAATGAGATTGTACAGAATTTTTTTTTGCGCAGAAGAAGCCATTCAGCCCATCAACTGCATCATCTCTGACAGAGCATCTTACTCGGGCTCACTCCACCAGCTTATCCCTGAAACCCCACGTATTTTCCTCACTAATCCCTCTAACCTACACACCCTTTGACAATAGGGGGAAATTTAGCATGGCCAATCCACCTAACTCGCGTATATTTGGACTGTGGGAGGAAACCAGAGCACCCGGGGGAAACCCATGCAGACATGAGAAGAACATGCAGACTCCTCACAGACAGTGTCCCAAGCTGGAAAATGAACCCAGTTTCCTGGCATTGTGAGGCATTGTACCACTATTTGTTGGGTAGTAGAGGAGGTAAAATTAAAGATCAGCACTGATGGGAGTGATTTCAATGATTCTTCCAAAAACATTGAAGGGAAGATGGGAGCAAAGCCAAATTTCATTCTTTAATATGGTCCTGAAAATGTTAGTTGGTTTCTTGAGCCGAAAGATCTAATCGTAGAATCACAGAATCCTACAGTGCAGAAGGAGGCCATTCGGCCCATCCAGTCCACACCGACAATAATCCCACTCAGGCCCTATCCCCATAACTCCACAAATTTACCCCAGCTAGTCCCCCTGACACTATGGGGCAACTTAGCATGGTCAATCCCGCTCATCTTTGGACTGTGGGAGGAAACTGGAGCACCCAGAAGAAACCCACGCAAACACGGGGTTAGTGTGCAAACTCCTCACAGACAGTGACCCAAGCTGGGAATCGAACCTGGATCCCTGGTGCTCTGAGGCAGCAGTGCTAACCACTGCGTCAATTGTAAATTGATGGCAGCAAACATCCTCCTCCAGCTGTTTTTCCATAAATTGAATGGGACCTCTCCTTAAGTTGAGCAGCTTAAATATGTAGGATTTGTACTGGGAACTTCTACTTGCAGATTGAATTATCTACACATTTCACAGAACATCTCTTTGAGGTAAATTCTGTTTACTTAGTTGGAATGAAGTCACAATTGTTAATGGATGCCTATTCCCAGGGGAATTGGGTAGATCACTCTTCTTAATGTGCATAACTCCATGACTCACAATGCCCATCACAGATTTGCACAACCGTTCTTTCCATGTTTGCACTTCTATCAGTTACAAGGAACAGTAACTGAAAAAGAAAACAATTGTGCAATTTGATTTGGCGTAATTTGTTTAAATTCCCTCCTATTTTATTATTTTCTCTTCCTTCTCACTTCTCTGACAAATGATCTGGACAGCAATGTGATCATTGCCCTGTGATCAATCTGCTCTTTATCAGTAAGTGTTGGAATCTGTCCTGTAAATAGTACTCGTAAGATTTACGAGTATATTACACCATTAGTAGTTCTTGGGTAAATTGCCTCTAACTGTTCTAGGGCTAACCAGTATCCAAACTGCAACCCGGCAAGAACGTAGTAAATGTGTGGCTACAAGAAAATTATTTTAGTGCTGCTGTAAAAGTGAAATTTCAGTGATCCTGCCATATACAGGGCAGTATTCTCCAGCCACGTGTGCACCAAGACCAGAAGTTTCCACCGAAGCTCGACAGACCTTTAAATAGTCTTCCGAATATTCTGTCTCGCCTGCTACGATTCCCGTGGAGGGCAAGACGAGAATTTCAACCGTAGTGATTAGGAAATAAAGGCTACATGGTAGCAATAAGATCCTGATGGAAGTTATTATCTAACATCAAAAAATGTGAAATTAGTTACATTATGTTATCTCAATCTCCTTTACTCCCTTTCACTTAGTCAGTGTCGAGCACAGGCGGAAGCCCATAATGATGTTTAAGAAACTCTGAAGCAAACTATTGAGAAATCAGCATCTGCAAATTTCCTGATTTTTAATACCGACTGTATTCTCACTCACTCCTAATTGATTCGTGCCTCGGAAGCTTGGATAGAGACAGAGCTTAGGAAACTTCAGTTGTCTGCAAAGATATTGTTGGCATTAACCATCTACAACTGTCTAGCTTGCCAGTACAAAGCACCAATAGATTCCCATAACCTTCACACAGCCGGGGTCACTCTTTCCGATGACTTGGAGTGGACTGAGTCAAAGAGGTTTACAGCATGGATAAAGGACGTTTGACCCAACTTGTCCACGCCGCCCATTTTTTTTTAACCACTAAGCTAGTCCCAGTTGCTTGCATTTGGCCCATATCCCTCTATACCCATCTTACCCACTATCAAAATGCTTCTTAAAAAACAAAATTGTACCTGCCTCTACTACTACCTCTGGCAGCTTGTTCCAGACACTCACCATCCTCTGTGTGGAAAAACTGCCCCCCGGACCCTTTTGTATCTCTCCCCTCTCACCTTAAACCTATGTCCTCTAGCTTTAGACTCTTCTAACTTTGGGAAAAGATGTTGACTATCCAGCTGATCTATGCCCCTCATTATTTTGTAGATCTCTATAACAGCATCCCTAAGTCTCCTATGCTCTCGGGGGGGGAAAAAAGTCCCAGTCTATCCAGCCTCTCCTCGTAACGCTAGCCATCAAATCCCAATAGCATTCTTGTATATCTTTTCTGCACTCTTTCTAGCTTAAAAATATCCTTTCTATAATAGGGTGACCAGTATTCCAAGTGTGGCCTTACCAATGTCTTAAGCAACTTCAACAAGACATTCCAACTCCTGTATTCAATGTTCTGACCAATGAAACCAAACAAGCCGAATGCCTTCTTCACTAAGAATCCAATCCTCAGTAATAGTAACAGGCTAACACAGTAAATTCAATTAGTGAGGCAGACTGACTGGTCAATCAGGAAGAGCGCCTCAGGTGGACCAGCCTGATTCCAGTATCGGATATTTGTCTCAGAGGGTTATAACAGATCAACTCCAAAGATTGAGACCTTATTCGCCTTTGTTCTGTGACAGTTTTCAGCCTTAGAGTTTGCTTTATTCAAATAATTGTACATTTGCTCATTAGTGGACCCCTAGACGAATACTTTTCTCATGTTCTCATGGACAGCCAAGCCAATGCTGTTACTTTGGCTTATCTACCAGCAAGAATGTTTTGGTTGCCCTTCCCAAGAGCTTATTGGTCAAAGGATGCACCTTATTATCTAAAAATAGCCTTATGACATGAACTGGTCTCTAAGTCAAACTGAGGCCTTCTGAGTACATGTTGTAAATAATTGTTTTATTGGTGGCACCTACCCTCAGTTTTATAAATGAGACCGGATTCAATGGAAGAAAATCTATGGCCTTCCCAGAATGTTCTGTTTATGGATGTTGATTCTCTGCAAGGAAGTACGTCTATTTCAGAGCATCTAATTACATCCCATAAAGACATATCCAGGAAATTACATTTGGAATCCATAAATACAACATTTTTTTGGATAATTTTAGTCGGTATTTATTTTCAGGTTCCATTTTCAATTCTATTCACTGGCACGCAAACAATAAGTAATATCTGGAATGGTTATTAAACAACGAAAATCCAATCCGGGTTTGTATGGGGGGGATCTGATGACATTCTGCTCATAATGTCATTTTAACTGATTCTCGGTCACCTAATCAAGTAAAAACTGAAAATTCTAGGAAGATAGAATCCCTACAGAATAGAGGGAAGCCAGTTGGCCCATCTTGCCAGCACCGACAACAATCCCACCTATCCGCATAACTTCACATATTTATCCTGCTAATTCCCCTGACACGATCAATTAGGCACAACCAATGCATCTTTGGACCTAGGGAGGAAACCACTGGAAGGAACCCACACAGATACAGGGAGAATGTACAAACTACATACAGACACCCAAGACCAGAATTGAACCTGGGTCCCTGGCGCCATGAGGCAGCAGTGCCAAGCACTATGCCACCATGCCACTCCAGCAGTGGTGGAGAGGGAAGCAGTGTTATCATTGCAACTCCATCAGGGATGTATTAACTATTATGCTTCTCAATCCACAAAGGCATCCAGCTCCATTGAGTCATTCTAGTATTTTCTACCTTTATTTCAGATTTCCAGCATCTGCAGTACTTTGCTCTAGATTGTTATCAATTAGTATATTCATTTTAAGGCAATAGCAACATAAATCAAATAACTTAGTGTAGGGATATTTGATCAACAGTTTACTGAAAATGTGTAAATACGGTTTACCACCTACAGTGGACTACGTTATTAACAAGGATTGGTTTCAAAGCAGTTATTCCCACTTTTGAAGCAACTCCTCTAACAATATACAATGGATAAATTAGCATGAAAAAAAGTTCACGTAAAACAAGTACTAGTTGGAATCATGTACACAATTACACTGCAATACTTTTACTGGTAACTTTTTCAAACTACTTAGTTTGTAGGGGGTTGATTTTCTCTCTGCGTTATATTAGTTCATTAATTAATGTGTTTGTACTTAAATAAAGACGTTACCGACAGTGCCACAGTAACAGAGAAAGGAATTTCATGGAAATGTGTTAACTTGTGCAACGAAAAGGATGAAATTCATCTGATTGGAATTCCAATGAAAAACATTATCATGCGACTGACATTCTTGTGTCCTGTTTACAGAAAGGGATTAAAGAGTCTGTGTCAACTTGCGGTCTGCATTTTCTTTTAACTGTTACCTGTTTATGTTTATTTGGGGACCTGTCTTCCTGAACGACAAACCAAAAGAAGACAATGCCTCTATTAGTAGTCGGAAATCTGCTAAATATCCTATTTCCTTAAAGACAGCAAGTGGGTTCAGTGGTAATGCTATACTTTCTTAGCTGGCTGACCTTTAATTCACCTTTGTGCAAAGGCTTGGAGAATTTCAAGCAAATTTGGGTGAACAAGTTTTTTTGGCATGTTAGCCATTTGCTTTGGTTTACATGTTAATTTGTTCACGCTAAAATTGGACTAAAGTGCAGTGAAATCTGTTTGATTTTGTGGAGTATCGGTGCATTAATGAAATTCACCAGTTATAAATTTCATTAATTAGAAGTTCAAGTAACCACTTCCCCATTGCAAAGTTATTTTCATGCAGCTTTATGGAAGGAAATACTTGCATTTATATAGCAACTTTCATGAACTCCCAAAATGCCTTAGGAGCATAGTAGTGACAGCTGGCCATCAATGATTTCCACTGTCCATTCAAATAGATCACGAATGACCTGCCCTCTCCAGCCAATGAAGCATTTTTGAAGTACAGTCACTCGTAATGCAGGAATCACAGCAGCCAAATTGCATGTAGCAAGATTTCACAAACAACAGTGTGATTGCCACTGGATCAACTGTTTCAATGATATTAATTGAGTCCTTTAAATAAGGGAACTAAATGCAATATCTCCAGATTTGCAGAAAATACAAAGCTCTGTGGGAAGATGAACTGTGAGGAGGATGCAGAGATGTTTCACTGTGACTTACACAAGCTGAGTGAGTGGGCAGATGCAGTATAATGTGGGTAAAAGTGAGGTTATCCACTTTGGTAGCAAAAACAGGAAGGCAGATTATTATTTGAATGGCTATAAGTTAAGAGAGGGTGTCCTCTTACACTAATCGCTGAAGGTAAGCATGCAGGTGCACTAGGTGGTATGTTGGCCTTCATAATGAGGGGATTCAAGTATAGGAGCAGGGATGTCTTTCTGAAATATACAGGGCCTTAGTGAGGCCATACCTGAAATATTGTGTGCAGTTTTGGTTCTGTTATCTGAGGAAGGATGTTCTTGCCATACAGAGTGTGCAGAGAAGGTCTATCAGTCTGATTCCTGGAATGGTGGGACTGGTGTATGAGGAGAGACGAAGTAGGTTAGGATTACATTCAGTGGAGTTTATAAGAGAGGAAGGATCTCACAAAAATCTATAAAATCCTAACAGGACCACACAGGATAGGTGCAAGAAGGATATTCCTAATGCACAAATTAAAGCTCAGTTTCAGAGGTAAAAGGTCTTACAGTCTGACCCTCTGCAACCCAGTCCTCCTTATCACTTTTATATGGGTTGGTCAATGAGAACAGCTTTTCTCCACTTGCTGCCTTACAATAAGCAGTATCATCATCTCATATTTTATGTCAATTCTCTCTTTTGGGGTTTATAGATACAAACTATACAAATCCTCAGTTACTAGAACACAAAAAGGTAAAATCAGTTATTCCACCCTCTCAGTGAAACAAGACTGAATGGAACTGAGGTGGAGAGAAAGTGGTCACCTTCTAACAGCCAGTCGCTTGCTTGGATTGTAGTTCAAGCTTGCTATGTGTCTCAAAATGTACAGCAAGTTTGATAAAATATGAAATTACTCTCCATAATATATACTCTTTAGTTTTCAAAGCTGTCAACAGAAGAGATTGTGACTTGATTTGATTTATTATTGTCATAGGTATTAGTATACAATGAAAAGTATTGTTTCTTGCACATTATACAGACAAAGCATACCGTTCATAGAGAAGGAAACAAGACATTCAGAATGTAATGTTACAGTCATTGTTAGGGTGTTGCCAAACCTGTAAGAGATTGAATCGAAGCATTGAGAGAGTGTTTAAAAGAGAATGAAGTTTTAGAAGCATACAGCGAGAGTAAAAGATAGAATTAGAAGGGATGCCGGGCACAGCTTGCATGAAGTTGCCTCGCTCCAGCACCATCTTGAGTCATGAGTTTTCAGCTAATAAAGAATCAAATGTTTGGAAGTGTTGAGTTCTGGAACTTGCTGCCTGAAAGGCTGGTAGAAGCAGAACACTTCAATGCACTTAATAAAATACTTCGAAATGCACTTGATGTGCTGTAATCTGCCAGGTTACAGGTCCAAGAGCTGGAAAGTGGCATTGGGTTGGATAGTCTTCCTTCGGTCAGTGCAGGCATGATAGGCTGAATGGTCACCCTCTATGATGTAAATTTTCTGTTTGCTTCTATCTTCTATGTTTCTACAATTAAATTTGAGACTCAGGAAGAAGCAAACAGATTATTAAAGATGGGAAAAACACAAGACTAAATAGATTTAATTGATTGATATAATATGTAGAAAAAGAACAGTGCAGGTGGAAATGGAGGGAAGAATTAATACTGCATCATGTATGTACCAGACCTGGGACAAGATGAGTGGGAAATCCGGTCTCAATAAATTTGCCATGATTAAATGTCGTCCCATTTTGTCTTGTTTCTAACCTTGCCTCCTAAAGAATTTTGATCATACTTCAGTTTAATTATAAGACAATAGTACAGAGGGAAAACACTCTGTCAACTGTTCAGTTACTTTTTAAACATACAAGTTCACTCATGGTTTATCAGGGTAGTCTACTGAGTTTGCCGTTGCTGCATTTATGGCAAGAAGCAAAACTCAAATTGTCAGTGCATTTAAAAAAAAAACACACAAGGTGTAGCTGGTGGCCTAGCTACTGAAGTGGTACGTTTCTCTAAGGTACTTCGTTCCGACATATGTTGCCTTTAGCTGCTTGCATGAATTGATCATTTTTAACATTCAGCAGCAAAAGCAAACGTAAAATAAATACTTGCATTTATACAGGTAACCACCAGGTGTCCCAAAGCACTTCATGGCAATGAAGAAGTCACAGTTATTAGGTAAGAAAGGTAGCCTCCATTTTTAAGCACCGTCTCCCTGACTGACCTACCTACCTTTTGCATCCTACTGCTTCCTTCAAGTTTGAAGGCCTTTGGTTCTCCAGCTTTGACAGCCTATCCTTTGGTCATTGATTGGCTGATCCAGGGAAAATTGCATTGAGTGACTATTTTCCAGGTTTCTGACCCTCATTGGACAAGTGGGGTTCAGTAGCCTGCAGGGACAGTATTGCTCTATGACACAGACTGAAAGCCTTAGCCACGTTCCAACTGTTCAGCAGCCATGAAAATTGACTGACTCATATTGGGTTGGATTTTCCTGGAGTTGGAAAAACATGTTCGAGGGTTGAAATTGGTGACTGGGACCCGATGCTGGGATCTCCAACCCCATTTCTTGGTGTTTCTAATTTTCAACAGAGCCTTTTAAGGATGCGGGCTACTTTGATTCAAAAGCCTGCACCCTGCAATGATGGCCTGGTCAGTTCCATTGTGGGGGTAAGCAGGTCACTATCCTCCATAATTTTCATGGAGTTGGGCCAGCTTTTCAAAGATTCAAGGCTCATGACACCTCAGGTGTCCTGAAGCATTGTCTGTCTGCACGAGGGACCCTTGTGAAAGATAAGTCCAAAATGTCATCCTCCTCAAACCCTCCTGCATGCCCCCCCCCCCCCCCCCCACCCCCCTCAACTAAGCTATGTTCCCCAACCACCCAATGCTGAGGTATATCTCTCCCGTTCCCCCATGCCAACCTATGGCACTTTCATACCCATTCATCCACTATACACTGTAGAAAGCTAATGAATCTTATAGTGAGAATGTATCACAAAACTTATGTAAAAAAATTAATTGATAAAGTTCCACTTTCTTGTGAAAATTGCTTCTTTTCATTCACTAACTTTTATTGGAGAATGTTTTTATTTTGCACAAACTCCTTTTACTACAGCCCAATACATGTGTTAATGAGCCAGACAAATTAAAGCATTAGTTGCAGAAATTGAAAACACTCTGAAGTTCTTTATCTTGAATAAGTAAACATTTTGACGTTAACAGCATAGATCAGAGAGCGGGGGCTGTTAATATGCAATGTTTTCACAGAGGCATAGGTGTTTCAGTATTCTAATATGTCTGAGCTCTCAGACAGGAATATATAATGAGGCTTGGATAAGACCCCAGAAATCCATTTGACTGTTAATTTTGCATTATTGGCAAATTAGTGGCCAGAGGATGGCCTCGCTGTTAATTAAGGAAAATGGCTGGACTCTGAAAGATGGAAAGTCTGGCGACCTTCCAGCTCAGAAGGAGCAGCAGCCTGCAGCACAGACAAGAGAGAGAGGGAGAGAGAGATATGACCATCTTGGAGACAAATTCTTCCAACTATTTAAACTACTAAATTTTAAAAAAAATGCCTTCAGTAGTCATTCCACCATTCCAGTGAAGGAAATCGCTGTAATAGTGGCAGGATCCACAGATGCAGCCATGGTCAGGTGGGAAGGGACAACCTCAGAGCCTTTCTGGAGCACGGAGTATCCAGTCTGCCACGAGTGGACTGGAACCCTTCAGGCTGTTGCCCAAGTCACCAGCATCTTGGAGGGCTCACAGGCCGACTGGACCATTCTTCTGACAATAGATCTCAACCTATCTCAATTGGCTCTACAAAACTGCTTCCAGGCAGATAATACCTCTGGCCTCCATCTTACCTTCATGAAAATGGCATGGGGGCAGAAAGGTGCTGACAAACTGGCATGCTGTCTGTTCATACTCACCCTGATATGGGAGGAAAAGTTGAGCCCCCGGTGTGGGTCAGAAGCCTGGGAATTTAGTTGTATTACTACTTTATCTGTTTGTGATTTGGTAATCAAGATATTTTTCTTTCAGATACGGCAATCAGATTATGTATCACGAACAAAATAAAATTTCTGAAAACACCTTACGATGGTTTTCAGGATCTAACTGCTAGTAAACTGGCAAGGCCCTCCTTCTCCGCGGTTCCATCTATACACTGCCCCCACGGTGCCTCCAACTCACACTCTCACTGTGGGAAGGATGTGAAAGTCTCAGAGAGGATGCAGAAAAAGAATTACAGGAATGGCTCCTGAAATGAGGATCTTCAGTTACATTAGATGGATTGCTCTTTCTTGCCGGGGGGATGGATAGCATGGTAGGGAAGTCTTGCTACGACTGCACCAGGATTTTGTGAGATTGTGCCTAGATTACCATGTATCGTTTTGGATTCCTTCCTGACAGGAGGGAACATTTACATTGGAAACAGTTCAGAGAAAGTTCACTGGGATGAGAGGGTTGTCTTATGAGGAAATATTGAGCAGGTTGGACCTGTACTCATTGGCGTTTAAAAGAATGAAGCGTAATCTTATGAATCATATTAGATTCTGAGGGGACTTGACAGGGTAGATGCTGAGCAAATGTTTCCCCTCGGGGGAATCTAGAGCTCGGCGTGGTTTAACCATATGGCATCTCTCTTTTTGAATTAAGTTTTAAGTTTATTTATTATCAGTGTCACAAGTAGGCTCACAGTAACTGAAGTTACTGTGAAAATCCCCTGGTCATCACACTTTGATGTCTGTTTGGATACACTGAGGGAGAATTTAGCAAGGCCACTGCACCTAACCAGCACACCTTTTGGACTGTGGGAGGAAACCGGAACCCCTGAAGGAAACTCACGCAGACATGAGGAGAATGTGCAGACACCGCACAGACAGTGACCTAAGCTGGGAGTCGAACCTGGATCCCTGGTGCTGAGGGGCAGTGGTGCTAACCACTGTGATAGTGATGAGGTAGAATTTCTTCTTTTGGAGGGTTGTCTGTCACTGGAATTCCCTTTCGCAGGGAGCACTGGAGGCTGGGTCATTGAGTATATTCAAGGCAGAGATAGACAGATTATTTTTTTTAACAAGTGAGTCAAAGATTGGGAGGGAAATGGAGTGCAGGCCACAATTAGATCAGCCATGATTCTATTGAATGTTGAAGCAGGGCCATTTGCTCTTCTCCTGCTCCTATTTCTTGTGATCTTATGATTGGAGAAGCTGGGGATTTATTCAAGTTAGGCAAGAAAGGTTTGAGAGGAGGTTTGATAGAAATATTCAAAATCATAAGGGGGCTAAACAGACTGTGAGAAATTATTGCCTTGGCAGATTCAATAATAATGCTCATAAGGAAATAATTGAAGTGAATGTTTTTATGGCCTACAAGAATGTTCGGGTCAAGCAGGATGTGTTCTGAGAATTTTTAAAGTTACTTAATGGCAGGTGTGGATGCTGTTGGCAAGGCCAGGATTGATTGCCCATCCCTCTTCACTCGAGAGAAATTGGCAGTGAGCCACCTTCCAGAACTGGAGCAATGCATCTGATGCATGTACTCTCATTGTGCTCTTGGCTAGGGAGTCATAGGATTTTAATGAAGGAATGGTGATATATTTTCAGGTCAGCATGGTGTGTGATGTAGAGGTGATAGTGTTCCCATGAGCCAGTTGCCCTTGTTTTTGATCTGATTATTATTGTCACATGTACTGGGATACAGTGAAAAGTATTGTTTCTTGCACAACATACAGGGAAAACATACCATTCGTAGAATACATAGGAGAGAAGGAAAGGAGAGGGTGCAGAATATATTGCAGTCACAGGGTGATGAGAAAGATCAACTTAATATCTGGTAGGTCCATTCAAAAGTCTGATGGTAGCAGGAAAGAAGCTGTTCTTGAGTTGGTTGTTATGCGTTCTCCGACTTTTGTATCTTTTTCCCAAAGGAAGAAGGTGGAAGAGAGTGTGTCCGGGATGCGTGGGGTCCTTGACTATGCTGGCTGCTTTTCCTAGGCAGTGGAAAGTGTAGACAGATTCAATGGCTGGGAGGCTGGTTTATGTGAGCTACATTCACAATCCTTTGTAATTTCTTGTGGCCTTGGTCAGAGTAGGAGCCATACCAAGCTGTGATACATTGGTAGAGATCACCATTTTTTAATGTGCTGGCAATGAAGCCTCGGCAAGTTGCCACAGTACATCATGTTAATGGCACACATTGGTGCCATTGGTATCCTGTTGGTGGAGGGAGTGAATGTTTTAAAGTGTGAATGGGGTGCCAGTCAAGGCGGCTTTGTGCCAGGTGGTGTTGAGTTTCTTTTATTTGTTTATGGGATGTGGGCGTCTCTTGTTGGGCCAGCATTTATTGCCCATCCCTGAGGACATTTAAGGGTCACCCTCATTTCTGTGGATCTGGCATCACATACAGACTAGACCAGGTAAAGATGGTAGATTTCCTTCCCTAAAGGGCATTAGTGAACCAGATAAGTCTTTCTTTATGACTGAATGAACAATGGTATATTTCACAGTCATCATTAGAGTTTTAATTCCATGTTTTTAGTGAATTCAAAGTTCACCATCTGCCACGCTGGGATTTGAATCCAGGCCACCAGAGCATTGTTCTGGGCGTCTGCATTACTGGTCCAGTGACAATATCGCTGCCTCACCCAGTTGTAACTGTTGTGAAGCTACATCTTATCCAGGCAAGTGGGGAATATTCCATCATATTACTGACTATAGCATTGTAAACACTGTAGTATCATTACAGATAATTCATACCCTCTTCACATTTCATTCAGGCGACTAATTTTAGAAAGTTTTATCAGCGATGAGATTGACCTTCTGTCTGCATTGTCTCTATTGGTATACAGAGCAGCTATTCTTGGGTTCTACAAGGTGCAATTAAACCTCTTTTATAGTTACATAATTAGCATTACTTCCTTAACATAATGAAAATTTAAGGAGCGCCAATCAAGTTCTAGTATCTGCCAATAATTTCAACATATGACCTTTTAATTACTGCTTATCTGTTCGTGTCAAGGCGGAACCAAATGTGCAACAGGGTAAGAGTAATAAAAAAATGAATTTCTATTTTAAAACTGCTTTTATAACCATCTGAAGCTATGATATATGTAGAACAGAGGGTGATACAAACTTTGGCCACAAAAACAGATCTTTCCCCTCAGTAAATGAGCACACAAGAATGCTGGAAAATCTCAGCAGGTCTGACAGCAACTGTGCTCTCTCCACAGATCTCTGTTCTCTCTCCACAGATGCTGTCTGACCTGCTGAGATTTTCCAGTATTTTCTGTTTTGGTTTCAGATTCGAACACCTGCAGTTATTTGCTTTTAAATGAATCTTTCCATTGGTTCAAGTCTCCTCCAAATTATAGATGCAAAGGTTCACCTGACTTAGTATTAAGGCCAACACATGTTCAACAGGGTTCTCAGGTCTGGACGTACCATTCTACTAACTGGCCATTGAGGGTCCATCTACAAAGGAGGCTGGAAAAGTGAACGCAGCTTCCCTTTACAAGTAAAGAATCAGCATGAGCCAGTTTGCTGCCAGGCAGATTACACTGTATTCTTAGCTAATGATAGGTTGGTAGATGTTTCATGGTTTTTACTTCCTGAAAACTGATCTAGGAAAGTAGGAGAAATGAAATGGTTACAGTCTTAGAGAAGAATGACCAAGAACAATTCCACGCCTGGAAACTGCCCGAGGCTGGGAAATAAGATTCACTTCAGTGAATGATATGCTGAATGTTCCCGATGGGATTTTGAGTTTATGCAAATTAAGGGGAGTCTGAAGGCTACCAATGGACTGCCATTGCCCATAACTCCTTCAGAGTGGCAATCTTCATTGCATGAAGACAGGCAGCATTTTGGCACAGTGGTTAGCACTGCTGCCTCACAGTGCCCGGGACTCAAGCTCAATTCCAGCCCTCGGGTCACTGTCTGTGCGGAGTCTGTACATTCTCCTCATGTCTGCGTGGGTTTCCACCAGGTGCTCCAGTTTCCTCCCACAGTCCAAAGATATGCAGGTTAGATTGATTGGCCATTATAAATTAACCCTTATTGTCAGAGAAATTAGCAGGGTAAATGTGTGGGGGTTATGGGAATAGGGCCTATGTGCGATTGTGGCTGGTGTGCACTCAATGGGCTGAATGGCCTCCTACTGCACTGGAGGGATTCTATGATTCTTGATGGCCTTAGTAAGATGGGACTGTAAGAGCACATGCACACTCTGCAGGCCCCTTCAGGTGTGGGGCACCCTCCTTTCTAGGAAGAAGGAACGGCCCCCGCAACCCCCTGACCTGTCCCCTGTTGCCATGATCGTTACTCCTGACCTTCCATGGCATCCCCAATCCTCCCACTTCTTGGAACCCTGTATTTACCTTAAGAACAGTCCTGAGGCTTAGTTCGAGGCAGAGCAATGCAGTATCCTGTCAGGCCACTGCAGAGTTGTGCCTGGATGGGTTGGATAGATGTTGGACAATCAATTTGCTGACAGCTAACAAAGGGCAGACAGAAGAAACATAGAAAATAGGGACAGGTGGAGGCCATTTGGCCTTTTGAGCCTGCTCCACCATTCATCATGATCATGGCTAATTTTCTAACTCCGTAACTTGTTCCTGCTTTCCCCCATAGCCTTTGATCCCCTTAGCTCCAAGACTTATATCTAACTCCTTCTTGAAAACATACAATATTTTGGCTTCAACTGCTTTTTGTGGTAACAAATTTGATCAGCTTACTGCTCTCTGGGTGAAGAAATTTCTCCTCATCTCTGCCCTTATTGGCCTACCCAGTATCCTCAGACTGTGATCCCTGGTTCTGGCCACTCCCACGATTGGGAATATTCTTCCTCCAACTACCCTGTCTAGTCCTGTTAGAATTTTACAGGATTCTATGAGATCCCCCTCATTCTTCTAAACTCTAGCGGATATCATCCTAACCGACTCGATCTCTCCTCCTATGTCTGTCCTGCCATCTCAGGAATTGGTCTGGTAAACCTTCATTGCCTTCTACTTATAGTAAGTACATCCTTCCTCAGATATGGAGACCAAAACTGCACAAAATATTCCAGCTGTGGTCTCACCAGGACTCTGTGTAACTGCAGCAAGACATCCCTGTTCCTGTACTCGAGTTCTCTCACTGTGAACGCCAACATTTGTCTTCTTTACTGCCTGCTGCATCTGCACACTTATCTTCAGCTCTCTGAAGTACTGCCCTCTGACAATCAGGACTCAGTTGAGGGTGATATGGCTTTGGGCTTCTGAGTGTCGGTGGAAGCAATGTTCACCATCCTGAAAATTCTGCCCTTTTTCTTCTCCGTCCTAATTTCTATCTCCTTTTCATCGAGGGTTCTCTAGATTTGTCTGCCCTATCTTTGCCTTCTGAGAATAGATACTTTGACAATGCACTATTATTGATGCATAAATGCTGCAGCAACTTCAGGTGAGGAGTAGATGCATGGGTAGATGTGAAAACCTAAAAGTTACGGTACACATTGTGCTGGTCCGCTGTTGCCTTGACAAAAATGATATCTCACCATTGAAATGTATTGAATGCCATATTTACATGATAGAACTAAACTTCCCATAGATGTTTATGGCTGGTAATTAGCAGTGGAAGTAACCTTTTAACAACATGATAATTTGTAATTACTCACAGTCAACCTCTCTGACACTGAAAAATTTACCAATACAATTATGGAGTCTCATTTCTTCAGGTTTTGAATTTTCAGGGGAGATTCCACAATGTAAATCTCTTAATTTAAACTTACACTTTCTGTATTTCTCTCTCTATTCCTGATGTGACATTGAATTCACCCCTTTTACTTCACCTTCTTTCTCATTTCTTATGCTTTTATTTCCCACTCCTTAGCTTTCACTTTTTAAGGAAATATCCCAAGGATTGCACTCTCTGTACCGATATCAGCTTGCATTCGTGGGCAATAGTTTTGATGAACTGAAGGTAGCAAGGACAAGTCTAATTAAAGCATGTGCTGTTAGCTGTCTTGCTACAGCAAACTATGACCAAAAATGTAACAATCTGACTCGCTGATTGATATTGGCGAACTTGGGTGCTCGCATTTATTTAGGCATAGTTCTTTTGGTAGCGAAGGAAAGCAAAGGCAGCTCTGGTCCCACCCAGTGCTGGTTAAGCTTTTGGTTATAACATATACATAACCAAATAATTTTCTTCAGTGCTGTAGAACTACTAAGCGTATGGAGTTAAAGGCAAAACTGAAGGAAGTTCTGTGGTGCTGGGCAACTGGGTAGGCATTGTGTTTTATGCAAAAGCATACCTTTGTGAAAAGCCTGTAATTGAGGGTTTGGTTTAGATAGTCGCTGATGAATAAAACAAATACATAGTACTGGACTTGAATTTCAATAGCATCAAGACAGATAGCATATGTCTAGTTCATAAGAATATTAGAAATAGGAACAGGAGTTGCCCATTCAGCCCTTTAACCCTTCTCTGCCATTTAATACAATCATGGCAGATCTAACATTCATTAAGTCCACTTTCTTGCCTTCTCTCCATAACCCTTAATTTTCCAACTGCTTAAAAACCCAGAGATCTCAGCCTTGAAAATGTTCAAGGACTCAGAAGTGAAGGAAATTGTGGGGCATTGTGTTTAAAAATTGGCAAGACCTGTTGCAGCTTTATAGAACCTTAGTTAGGCTGCTCTTGGAGTGTAGTGTTCAATTCTGATCGACACACTACCAGAAGGATGTGGAGGCTTTGGAGAGGGTATAGAAAAGGTTTACCAGGATGTTGCCTGGTATGGAGGGTGTTAGCTATTGGGAGAGGTTGGAGAAACTTTGTTTGTTCTCACTGAAACGAAGGAGGTTGAGGGGCATCCTGATAGAAGTCTACAAGATTATGAGGGGCATGAACAGAGTGGATAGTCAGAAGCTTTTTCCCAGGGTGAAAGAGCCAATTGTCAAGGGGCATAGGTTTAAGGTGCGAGGGGTAAGGTTCAAAGGAGATGTACAAGACAAGTTTTTTACACAGAAGGTGGTGAATGTCTGGAACTTGCTGCCGGGGGAGGTAGTGGAATTAGATATGATAGTGACTTTTAAGGGGTGTCTTGACAAATACATGAATAGAATGTATAGGCTACAAATAAGCTAGAGGAGAAAAAAACCAGAGGGCATGGGTTAAGGGTGAAAGGAGAAAAGTTTAAAGGGATTATTAGGGGGGGGATTCTTCACGCAGAGTGTGGTGGGAGTGTGAAGTGAGCTGCCAGATAAAGTGGTAAATGCAGGGTCACTTTTAACATTTAAAAAAAACCTGGACGGGTACATGGATGAGAGGGGTGTGGAGGGATATGGCCCCCAAGTGCAGGCCAGTGGGAGTAGGCAAAAAATGGTTCGGCACAGACAAGAAGGGCCAAAAGGCCTGTTTCTGAGCTGTAATTTTCTATGGTTAATGGGAGTAGAGGGATATGACCCCTGGAAGGGCAGGGAATTTTATTTCAGACCAGCAGCATGCTGGGTGCAGACTTGAAGGGCCAAAGGGCCAGTTCCTGTAATTTTGTTTGTTCTTTGACTTGGCCTCTACAGGTTCCAATGGTCCATATAGGTTCATTCACTGTGCCAAAAGCAGGCATTTATCTGAGTATTGAAAGCGCATTTAAAGGTCAAAGCCAATCTTAATTGTTTGGAACGAGGATGACGGTTGGTTTGATTTGATTTAGTTTGGTATGACAACTCTAAAAGCTTGGTAATTGGTTTCTGTGTATGCCAGACTAGAGGCTGGACAAAGTTGAGAACAAAAACATAGCATTTCTTGTTGCAAATTGATAATATTTAAACATACATTTGTCAGTAATCTAATAATCAACTAGTGACTATTCTTCTTGGGCACTGGAAAAACAGCTTACCTGAGTCTGGACTGTTTAGCTTGTCAAAATCAGGCACTTGACCTCATGTACAGTTGTGGATTACTAAGTCTCAGCTCTAACTTGCTTGTTTCTGAGCTCTGTGGGCTTAGATAAGTGAAGCGCGTCGCTGTGAGGGGAAAGAGTGCATTCGATATTAGATAAACAAATTCTACCTGAGTGTTTGGTAAGGTCAAGAGTTTCTGCACATATGAACCAAAAAAACCCCAAAATTTGCAGCTGTTTTGTAATCCAAGAATGCATCACTTCTCTTGTGAAGAATGTAAAGAACAAATTACTGAAAGAGAAACAGAAAATGATGCAGAGCAAGTTAGAGTCTGTAAAAGGAAGGCAGTAAATGTCTGGGATTTTACATAAGATGACGGGCAGAGGAAGCTGGAACTGGAAGTGGGTGACAAAAACCCTCCCATGCCCAGCGTGACTGACTACCAGTCAACCAGTGAAAGGCGAGCAGGCAGGAGGACTTGACCAGTCACCAGCCAGAGGTGGGATTTGAGGTGGCGTTTGTGCTGTCAGCTAACATAGTCAAATGTGTTGGTGCCACATTCCAATGTTCGCCAGCACTCTGCCACAGAACACCTTTGCTGTACCTTTCAGCCCAGCAACCTTGAAGGAACTCCTGAGGTACGATGAGTTTATTGGCACGGCAGAAGGAAGATCCTGGCTGACCCTACAGGTCATTGATGATGCCCTGTACATTCCTCTCCAGGCTGCTCAGGCAGGGCAAAAAATCCTCTTCCCAAGGGAAGGATGGAGCAGATTTTCCCACTGAAGCTAGCAAGCTTGGAAAGAAGTGGCAGAGGAGGTCATCAGTCGGTGCGGGTTGGCCAGAGCACTGCCTTCTCTGCTCTGCAAAGATGAATACCACGCCTCAGTTTCCATAGGGGATCAACAGTTGGATAAATCTGAGGGTGCAGATGCGGGGGAAGGAAGTCTACCAGGAGGGTAGAAATGGATGGAGGCTACACGAATATACTTGTAAATAAGGGTGGCATGATGGCACAGTGGTTAACACTGCTGCCTCACAGCGCTGGGGACCCAATTCCAGCCTCGGGTCGCTGTCTGCGTGGGTTTCCTCTGGGTGCTTCAGTTTCCTCCCACAGTCCAAAGGTGTGTGGGTTAGATTGATTGATCATGCTAAATTGCCCCTAGTGTCGGGGGAATTAGCAGGGTAAATGTGAGAGTATACTAGAATAGGGCCTGGGTAGGATTGTGATCGGTACAGACTTGATGAGCTGAATGGCCTCCTTCTGCACTGCAGGGCTTCTATGATTCTAAATCCTTGTAGCTCTTACAATGAGTATGAGCCTGGCACCACAAACTCTCAAGGTGATTTCAGGGTGGCCTAAGGGTACAGGTATACTAGTGATGATGGTTGCAGCAGCTAGCATGTAAGCTTCAATTTCCCTCAGTATATTTGCCTTTGCATCATGTTAACAGGACATCAGCCATTTAATTGTCCATTCGTTTCTGATTAAACACTTCACAAGCCATTTGACTTTTGCTTGTAGGTCACCAAGGCTGCTGGGTGCACATCTCTTCCAATATCTGGGGAACTCTATGTTCTCAGGATTCCTCAGTTTGCACCTCTGAGCAGGACGCATGCCATCCATGTTTACCTTTGGACGCGTCTATCCAGAGTTGAGAAGCTTGCTGAAGCGATTCGGGCACCACACCCAGTTCTTCCTCACCACTCCTCTGTTGCGGATCTTGATCGCCATTTCCAGCCCTGTCCTTTGGAGGAGGCCTGCTGGTTTTCTGTTGTCACTGAGAGGGAGCAGCATGTTTTTGCTCTCAGCCACAGCATCCACTGGAAACTGGGAAGCTGCCCTGACAAAGCAGACAGAGCCAGGGTGGGGGGAACAGTGTGTAGTGAGCAAAGGGGTGGGGCCTCCTTTCTCACTGCTCTGTATTTTATCCATGCCTTGGGAAAATGGCAACCTCAACAATGTGTGCCTCACAATCTCTAAATCAGACTGTTGCTGTCTGTGTCTCACCTCCTTCCCTCATCCCCTTCTGATTCCAGACCTGTGTGCTGTTTGAATAACCAAAATTGGAATGTATTGCCAACTTAGTGGTGGGGGTGGGGGGGGGGGTGGGGGGGTGGTGGGCGGGGGTGGGCGGAGGGAGGTGTGTGCAGGAAGCCAGGACGGAAATCCAGCCCTCGCTGTCAGTATTTCAACGTTGTGCCTTGCAGCGAGTGTTTATATTTCCCCTTAAAGTTGGCATTAAGTGCAGACTTCCTTTGGAGAAGAATATTGCAGTGCCCTGATACCAGTGCCAGGGTACTCCTTGTACTGTTCCATAAATTAACCTAACAACAGCTAAGTCTCCCTGCAAAAGTCATTTCATTACACCTGTGACAGGGCTGCAATACAAAGTCAGTCAAATAATTGTAATAAAGGATGGCTTAGTGAATAAATTCACCACCCAGTATAATACAGAGCTGTTCGGATCAGGATAAGTTTGATCTCCTGTCTGCATGGAGTTAGTTGACTGAAGCTGGAATGGTGGCTGGGTCACTCTCTTTGGCCTC
This sequence comes from Carcharhinus amblyrhynchos, assembly GCF_965287045.1. Classification (NCBI taxonomy): domain Eukaryota; kingdom Metazoa; phylum Chordata; class Chondrichthyes; order Carcharhiniformes; family Carcharhinidae; genus Carcharhinus; species Carcharhinus amblyrhynchos. Next base: position 27,207,078 of record NC_137346.1, read on the forward strand.
AGTGGCCCTGGTTTTTATTGAAGAAAAGCATCTGGGTTGTGTTTCCAATGACCAGAATAACCTCTATTGGACAATAGACTCCTGGAAGGTGAGTGAGAAATTTGAATTGATTTGATTTGATTTATTATAGACAGGTACATAGGGATAGAGTGAAAAGTATTGTTTCTTGCGCGCTATACAGAAAAAAAAATTTTCATCGAGTAGAAGGAAAGGACAGGGTGCAGAATATAATGTTGCAGTTCCTAATAGGGTGTAGAGAAATATCAGCTTAATGTGTGATAGGACCATTCAAAAGTCTGACAGCAGCAAGGAAGAAGCTGTTCTTGAGTCAGTTGTGGTTTCACACTTCTGTATCTTTTTCCCGATTTTGAAGAAGGTGGAAGAGAGTATGTCAGGGGTGCACGGGGCCCCTGATTATGCTGGCTGCTTTCCCAAGACAGTGGGAATTGGAGATGGAGTCAATGGACGGGGAGGCTGGTTTGCGTGATGGAGTGGGCTACATTCACACGACTGAGTTGACCTCAGCTGTGATTGCTCCGTATTTGAATATCCTGATGAAACTCAAGGGGTGGGTTCACAGATAAAGACCCATTGCTGCAGCAATGCATTGGTGCCTGCTTATCATCTGTGGAAATATCTTTGAGCCAGTCAGTGCTTCCTCCGAGAATCAATCGTTTCCGAGAATCAATCGTTTCAGCGAGAAAATGAGAAGTATTGTCTACAAAGTGAAAGAAGTAAAGTTTTGGCACCGGATAGCAAGTCGTAAAAGAAAATAAAATAAAATTGAAATGGAGTAAATTTCAGGCTCAGATATGTAAATAAAGGAACATATTGTACCATTAATACTTATTCTCTTGCACAGTAAGAAATTTCACAACACCAGATTAAAGTCCAACAGGTTTATTTGGTAGCGTGATCTTTTGGAGCGCATCATGGCTACCATCGACACTGCAAACTGCCGGCTCAAAGTGGAGAGGATCTCCAAGAAGATCGTGCATATTGACTCATCTGATGAAGGAGCAGTGGTCCGAAAGCTCGTGCTACCAAATTAACTTATTCTCTTTCACAACTTTCAGTTTCTGCAAGGAGAATCTTTATCTTCTTCGAGACTATCAACAGTTATTTATAAATGCTTCTTATTTAATGAGACACAGTATGGCTGAGATGGAGGAGCCAATTTTTTTAACTTGCTTTTAACCTCTAGCACTAATATGATAATCTTATCAACATCAGATAACACTCTTTGCAAACCGATCTTTGGGCTGCATGTTCCATTATTGTGCAACTTTGCTGTTCCACGATGCAAAATATAAAGCAATGCAACTAGCCACCAATGGCTTAAGCAGTTGGGGTCATGGGTAGCTAATTCATACATGACTGGATAGCCTCATTCTCCTGCCAGTACATTGGGTGATGGAAGTGGTGCTGGAATTACCACTTGGGTTCAAGGAAGAAAGTTACACTTCAGTGCGTTGGCATTGTGAAGGTGGACAAAAAAAGAGAGCTGCCAGAGACTTTTATTTATGGCAACATTTTCTATGGATAATTTAAACACAGTTGGCTACTTCTGCATGGCCATTAGCCAGGTGAAAAAGCACTCTTTTACGTAAAAGAACAGCTATGCCTTTTGCCAGTTGTACTTTATTTATGAGGAAACCACAGGAGGTTGAAACATTTAGTGCTGTGTCAAAATGATCAAGTTATTGAAAAGACAGATGCTTACAGTACTAATATAAAACTGATTGGAAAGTCTCCAGGTGGACATGTAAATGTGAAGCGTTACACAGTGTGTTTATCTGCCCGCAAGGTTGAACTTGTCAATGCATCGAATTGCACAGACCAAAAGATCCCATTTGATTTGATTTGATTTATTATTGTCACAAGTATTGGGATACAGTGAAAAATACTGTTTCTTGCACATACTGTTCAGAGATTAATAGGGGCGAAGGAAAGGAAAGGGTGCAGGATATCGTGTAGCTAGGATGCAGATAAAGATCAGCTTAATATATGGTAGGTCCTTTCAAAAGTCTGATGGCAGCAGGGAAGAAGCTGTTCTTAAGTCGGTTGTTACGTGATCTCAGACTTTTGTATCTTTTTCCTGACGGAAGAAGTGGAAGGGAATATGTCCAGGGTGCGTGGCGTTCTTGATTCTGCTGGTTGCTTTTCTGAGGTAGCGGGAAGTCAATCCATGGTTTGTACCTGTCAGCGAGACTAATAGGACAATTTAATTTATCTCAGCATTCCTCGGCTATGCAGAGGTAATCTTAGCAAGAGGTCTTTCTCTTAATCATTGTACAATATCCTGCTCAAAACTACACGTGTGGTTTGGAGTTATAGAGTTACAGCATGGAAACAGGCCCTTCAGCCTGACTTGTCCTTGTCGTTCATTTTTTTTTAAAAAACCCTAAGCTAATCCCAATTGCCTGCATTTGGCCCATATCCCTCTATACCCATCGTACCCATGTAACTATCTAAGTGCTTTTTAAAAGACAAAATTATACCTGTCTCTACTACTACCTTTGATAGCTTGTTCCAGACACTCACTATTCTCTGTGTGAAAAAATTACCCCCCTTGACACTTTTGTATCTCTCCCCTCTCACCTTAAACCTATGCCCTCTAGTTTTAGACTCCCCTACCTTTGGGAAAAGATATTAACTATCTCATCTGTGCCCCTCCATATTTTATGGACCTCTATAAGATCACCCCTCAGCCTCCTACGCTCCAAAGACAAAAGTCCCAGTCTATCCAGCCTCTCCTTGCAACTCAATCCATCAAGTCCCGGTAGCATCCTAGTAAATCTTTTCTGCACTCTTTCTAGTTTAATATTATCATTTCTATAATAAGGAGACCAGAATTGCACATAGTATTCCAAGTATGGCCTTACCAATGTCTTGTACAACTTCAGCAATACGTCCCAACTCCTGTATTCAGTGTTCTGACTAATGAAACCAAGCATGCCGAATGCCTTCTTCACCACTCTGTCCACCTGTGACTCCACTTTCAACGAGCTATGAACATATACCCCTAGATCTCTTTGTCCTGTAACTCTCCCCAACACCCTGCCATTAACTGAGTAAGTCCTGTCCTGGTTTGATCTACCAAAATGCATCACCTTGCATTTACCTAAAATTAAACTCTGCCATTCATCAGCCCATTCGCCCAATTGATCAAGATACCATTGCAAGCCTTGATAACCATTTTCACTGTCCACTATTCCACCAGTCTTGGTGCCATCTGTAAACTTATTAACCATGTCTCCTAAATTCTCATCCAAGTCATTAATATAAATGGCAAATAACAGCGGACTCAGCACCGATCCCTGAGACACACCGCTGGTCACAGGCCCCCAGTTTGAAAAACAACCTCTACAACCACCCTCTGGCTTCTGTCATCAAGCCAATTTTGTACCCAATTGGCTACTTCACCCTGGATCCCGTGAGATTTAACCTTATGCAACAACCTACTGTGTGGTACCTTGTCAAAGGCCTTGCTAAAGTCCACACAGACAATATCAACTGCACTGCCCTCATCTACCTTCTTGGTTTCCCTTCAAAAGACTCAATCAAATTCATGAGACATGACTTTTCACTCACAAAGCCATGCTGACTGTCCCTAATCAGCCCTCACCCCTTTAAATGCCTGTAGATCCTATCTCTGAGTACCTTCTTACAACTTACCCAGTACAGATATTAGACTCACTGGCCTGCAGTTCCCAGGCTTTTCCCTGCAGCCCTTCTTAAACAAAGATGTGAAGATGTCAGCATTGGACTGGGGTTGGCACAGTAAGAAGTCTCACAAGTTTACTTGGAATCACAAGCGTTCGGAGCACTGCTCCCTCATCAGTGAGAGTAGGAATAGGAGTAGGAATAACTTCACCTGACTGGGGAACCTATCGCATGTCTTTTAGTCTCTGTCTTAAAGTATTGAAGTATAAATATTCAATAGATTAAATTCATTGAAAATCATTCTCTGGACTGCCCATTTTCCTTAAATCCATTGTGACAAAAGAGCAGAAATGGAAAAGTTAATAGGAATGTTGAAACAGGCGCGTAGACCATTCAGCTTCTCAGACCAATTCTACAATTCAAAGAACAAAGAACAAAGAAAATGACAACATAGGAACAGACCCTTTGGCCCTCCAAGCCTGCACTGAACATGCTGCCTGACCGAACTAAAACCCTTACCCTTCCGGGGAGTGTATCCCTCTATTCCCAGCCTATTCATGTATTTGTCAAGACTCCCCTTAAATGTCACTATCATATCTGCTTCCACTACCTCCCCTGGCAGTGAGTTTCAGGCACCCACCAATCTCTGTGTAAAAAAAAACTTGTCTTGTACATCTCCTTTAAACTTGCCCCTCACACCTTAAACCTATGCCCCCTAAAATTCACTAAGCTCATTGTTGACGTTAACTTCATCTCCTTAAGCCAGGCATCCACATTGGATCAGTTAACATAGACCAATTTCCTGCAACCAACTACTTGTAACACCCAACTGACTAATTTTTGCACAGAAATAAGTAAACATCCCACATCCTGCAGATACTGCCAGCTGTTTTTAAATGTAGGGTTTATCCACTTCCAATCATATAAGAACAATGTCAAAAATCCCCAATTTTCTACAACACTGTGACATATGAGTTGAGGGTTTTGACCTTCACTATCACTGGTGGTGCATCACAGCGGACTTCATTGTCACTGCAGGTAATTGCACTGTTGACTGAATGGCACGGAAATGTAACAGATGCCTCACTGAGACATCTATTCCTCTGTTTGGTCCAGGTGCTTGCATATTACAGTAGATCCGCTTCCTGTGGTAGTTGCTTTTGTAAATGATGTGCCACTATTGGCTTTTGCCTTTCTAGCATACCTACTGTTTGAGCTGCTGTTGCATTATGTAACAGCAGGCATCGAGGATGAAAACTAAGCACTGCAGTCAATGCTCAGCTTCTGCATTTGAAATTTTTCACTATCAAAAGGACTGATGCAAATTGGTAAGGCGACAGAAGAAAATGTTGGGGGAGTGGGGCAGGGTGGGGGGAGGGGCAACCAAGCACTGGGGTTCATTCCCTTGAGGGATAGAATTGAAAAGTAGGGATGTCGTGTCTTTGTGCCCTTTTGTGATCAAAACTCCCACCCACCTGACAAAGGAATAGCCAGTTCCGAAAGCTAGTGGTGTTTGCTACAAGTAAACCTGTTGGACTTTAACCTGGTGTTGTGAGACTTCTTAGTGTCTTAGTAATTCCCCAGACTCACTCATGAACAGATAAAAGCTTACATAAGCTACTGTATTTCTTTTTAAATACCTGTATAAACTCTCTCTGTTTTTATATTTGTTGCTGGCTTTCTCTCTCATTCTAATTTCTCCCTCCTTATTATTCTCTTGGTTATTCTTTGCTTTTTTTTTATATTCTGTCCAATCTTCTGATCTGTCACTAACCTTTGTGAAATTGTCCACCTGTTTTTTCAATTTGACACAATCTCCAACGTCATAGTTAGCCACTAACGGTGCAATTTTCCCCTAGAGTCTTTCTTTCTCATTGGACTGTATTCTTTGCTGAGTGCTCTGAAATATTTTCTTAAATACCTGCATCTCTACTGACCTATTCCTGAACTTAATTTTCCAGTTCACTTCTTATCCTCATAATTGCCCTCATTTAGGTTTAAAACACAATCTTTGACTCGCTCCTCTCTCCCTCAAATTGAATGCAAAACTCAATTGTGTTGTGATCACTGCTACCTAGGGTGGCCTTTACAATGAGGTTGTTAAATAATCCTTGCCTCATTGCACATTACCAGATCTTAGAATAGTTCTGCTGTCTGGTTGACTTTAGGACTTACAGCCCTAGGAAACTGCGCCGAAAATGCTCAATGAGTGGGATCTTTCTTTCTCTCTGCATTTCATGGCTGTGGAAGGTGGCATACAGCATATGGTGGCAAGATCGTATGGTGCTGCCATTCTCAATAGGGGTACCCAATGAACGCACCCCTTTTGGCCAGGAAACCTGCAGTCTGGGCGAGTTCTCAACGTTATTGTAAGATCCCGCTGGTGTATGGATTCAATTTCCAGATTATCTTTGTCAATCCGATTCATCTGATCTATTTGCACGTTAAAATCACCCATGATTATCGCCTCACCTTTTTTCCAAGCCCCATTATTTCCTTCTGTATACTCCGCCCAGCTTACTCAGGCAGAGAAATACAGTTCCTATGGGCCATGTGAAAATTCAGAATGTGCTGGTGTCACTGTTCAGTGCCAGATGGCCTGTCAGTTTGCATTAACAACCGGTGAGTTACTCATCCCACAATAAATAACTCCCCTGCCATATATCCCCCATGAATGGCACACCCATGGCCAAGAAAAATGTAAAGGTTGCTGTTTATTTTGGATATTCTCCAGGGAATTTGGACAGGGAAATACATGGACCATAATGTGCTGATTGTATCTACGAATGCAGCCACTTGTCTGCTCGGAAGAGGAATTCACATCCTGCAGATTATATTTGAGTGGGGAAAAACATGGCGCCTAGCCAGTGAGGCCGTTAATTATTTTTTATGCAACTACTCCACAGACTTCACCATTCCCTAAAGAGACACAGGAGAATGGTTCCTGCCCAGTTCAACAGTTTAGTTAACCTTTTATTTATTTTTACTGGATCTGGTGTGAGATGAAGCAGTTAAGGTCTCTATTATTTCCCACTGACTACTGCAATACTAACCCATAGACAGAAGCATGCTCCAGGAGACAAAGGAGACATTCCTAAAAAATAAATCAGGGTGCTATGTCAATGGCATTGCATCTGGATGTTGGCCTTGTATCAGCAAGGAATAGATTATGTAATAAAATCTGAAAATGCTGGAAATGTTCAGCAGATTGGGCAGCATTTCTAAGATTTAACCTTTCAGTTCAATGGCCTTTCATCAAAAGTGGAGAAAGTTTGAAATGGAATGGGTTTTTAGCAAAGAGTGGGTGAAGCACAAAATGAAAGTATGTGCTAGGGTGGAACGCAGGAGACATTGAATGACAGGAGAGTTTGTCTTATAGAACCACAGGGAATGGTGATGGCAAAGGGAAGAAACAAAGACACAAAAGATGTGCCTTGAGAAGGTCTGGCTGCTCTAATACAAAGTGAAAATAAGGGAAAAACTGAAACATAGCAAAATAAAGGAGACAAAATGGGTGGCAGGGTGGCACAGTGGTTAGCACTGCTGCCTCTAGTGCCAGGAATCCAAGTTCAATTCCAGCCTTGGGTCAGTGTCTGTGCAGAGTCTGCACATTCTCCCTGTGTTTCCTTCAGGTATTCCGGTTTCCTGTCACAGTCCATAGGTGTGCAGGTTAGGCGGATTGGCCATGCTAAATTAGGGGGATTAGCCATGGTGAATGTGCAGGCTAAAAGAGATAGGGTGGGGGACAGGTCCTGAGTGGGATGCTCTGTCAGACAGTTGGCGCAGACTTGATGGGCCAAGTACTGTACTATAGAAATTCTATCTCCATATGCTGATTGAGGACAATATTGGTCCTCTCTCCACAGTCAAATAAGTTTATTGCCCAGGCTTACATGTGAAGAATAACCACTTGGGAACAGTAACTGAGGGTTGCCAGTGTACCAGGAACCAACTCCTAAGACAAATCAGCCATGATCAGAGGAGATAAGAACATTAGGGCTGGGGAGACTTGCAGAATCAGGAAAAGTGTGGTGTAAACAAAAATACAGGTCAGGACTCATGATTTACACAATTAAGAAGCTTTTCAGAAATGTCTTATCCTTTTCCCTTGATAATTCCTTTTCTTCAGAAATCCTTGGTCAAGGCATGAGTTTCTTAGCATACAGTGAGTCATGAACTCAACGTCAGTCAGTCCTCCCGAGATCCACTCAAATCCAATATGGGCTGATTAAAGGGAATGATCGGGGTGGGGGGATTGTGGTGGGGAGGGGTGTGGAGTAGGGGAGGTTTGAGACCATATGAAACGGGAGTAGGAATAGACCATATAACCTTTCCAGCCCTGCATTCCATACAATCATAGCTCTCTGCCATCCCCTGGTTCCCCTGAAAAATGAAGAGCGTGATTTTCCCAAAATAAACCTAAGTGACCAATGGACAGGAAAGCGGGGGGGGGGGGTTTTCCCGTCTGCTTTTTGAATGAGCTGACTTCTGATAATTTACGGCACTCTGTGCAATACAGAGACCATCAGGTGACTCATGGTTTGGGAGGGGTGGAGAGTGGGGGGGTGTAATCCCACCAGAGAGTTGGCAGTAGAGTCATCGGGAGCAATTGGACATGAGCCGAACTCCCGGCATGCTAGGAGATTGTTTAACATGCACCTGCCCCGATTGCCAGCCTCCCAATCGCTGGCCACTCACCCCCAACCCCCTGCCGGAGAAAGCTACTCCTTCTCTGATCACTAACCCCAACCGCCCCCCCCCCCCCCCCCCTAATGCCCCCACGTCGACTGGCTTCCTGATGGCTTGCCCCAACCTCCGATAGCTGGCCCCAACCTCTGATGGCCGGGCTCCCACATCAGCCCCGATTATTCCCAATGCAGAATTCCCCCTTTCCCTCACCTCTTACCTCCCCCTGTGATGCCCCACCCCGGGCACCCCTGGTGTATGGTTTGCGCTGGCAATGCCAGGGTGCCCAGTGAACAGTGCTAGGGTGCCAGGCAGGCAGTACCAGGCAGACACTGTCCAAGGGGGCACTGGCCCCAATATCCTGGGGCTCCTCATGACCTCTGGCCCCATCAGTGAGGCCATCACGTCAGGTCCCCATTACCGGGGACCATCTGTGATCTGCCTGGTGTGAATTTCCACTGGAAAGATCAGAAATCCAAGTGAGCCTGGACAATACTGTCTTGAGAACTCTAAAAGCCTTGAAATTAATATTTAAATCAGTCTCACGCCATTCCCTGGTATGAAGCTTAACACATCATAAAAAATGGCCTGGATGGTGATTCGGATTTTTTGTCTCCCGCTTACATTTGCTACCCTGTATACTATTCAACCAATGTAGTGGGGTGGGAAAATTGTGTGTGTGTCTGTCTCAACCTTACATATACTGAGCATCCACCTGGGCTATCAACAATTCCAATGAGTCACAACCCTCTGAGTGGATAAATTTCTCTCCATCGCAGTCATAAGTTATCAGCCCCTTACAATTGGGGTTGTTCCTGAGTCCTAGAATCCCAGACCAGGGGAAGCAACCTCTGTGTGTTTACCCTGTCAAAGCCGCCCCCCCACCTTACCCTAATGCCTTGGTTAGGTGGAGGCTTCGATACAAGTAAGCCACTTCAGAATTTCTGTCCGGATTCATAGTATCATAGAATCCCTACAATACAGAAAGAGGCTATTCGACTCATCGAGCCTGCACCAACAACAATCCCACCCAGGCCCTATCCCTGTAACCCCATGTATCTACTCAGCTAATCACCCTAACACTAGGGTCAATTTAGCATGGCCGATCCACCTAATCTGCATATCTTTAGACTGTGGGAGCACCCGGAGGAAACCCACGCAGACACTCAACTATACAGACAGACATCCAAGTCAGGCATCGAACCCGGTTCTCTGGTGCTGTGAGGCAGCAGCGCTAACCACTGTTCTGCCGTGCCGCTATAACTTTTGGCCATTCCAGCACACCTGCGCAGAGGTTCTGGCAGATTTTGGGCTCAAATCTTCACCATTAAGTGGTATTCTAACTGAAACCTTCAGTCTGAGATTGGGAAAATGCGTTTACAGGAACTGTTGATTTTATTTTCCTAAGGCTCAACTGTGCAATACAACTCTTCAGCAAAACATCTTCTGATGCTGCTATAGATGCCCTGTGAATGGATAAAAAATCAATCAGTCTGTAGCAAAGGATCAATGCCTTTAAGAGAAGGGGGGACATGGCTAATGCAACTACTGTGACCCATAATATCCAGCACTGTGTAGAGTGCATTTTCAGATAGCAGCATTGTTCTTTTAACAAGCATTCCTTACACATTCCTTGCCTCTTGATATTCCTAATAATCTTGAAACGGGTGGCACGGAGTTTACACCACACTTTTTCTGATTCTGCAAGTCTCCCCAGCCCTCATGTTCTTATTCCATCCGATCATGGCTGAGTGTCTTGGGAGTGGGTTCCCGGTACACTGGCAACCCTTAGTTACTGTTCCCAAATGGTTATTCTTCACACGTAAGCCTGGCTAAAAAGCTTACTCATCTGTGGAAAAAGGACCAATGTTGTCCTCAGTCAGCATATGAGGATAGAATCCCATATAGAAACATTGGGTTCATGTTTCAGAGACATGACTCACTTTATGCCAAGAAACTCATGCCTTTGCCAAGGATTTCTGAAGAAAAGGAACTATCGAGGGAAAAAGATAAGACATTTCTGAAAAGCTAAATCAGTGTGAATCATGAGTCTGACCCGTATTTTTGTTTACACCACACTTCTTTTGATTCTGCAAGTCTCCCCAGCCCTAATGTTCTTATCTCCTCTGATCGTGGCTGATTATCTTAGGAGTTGACTCCCTGAATGCTGGCAACCCTCAGTTATTGTTCCCAAATGGTTATTCTTCACATGTAAATCTGGGCAATAGGCTTATTCAACTGTGGAAAGAGAACCAAAATTGCCTTCAATCAGCACATGGAGATAGAATCTCTACGGTGCAGAAGGAGGACATTCAGCCCATCAAGTCTGCACCAACTCTCTGACAGAACTCTCTGTCCCCTGCCCTATCTCCATTACCCTGCACATTCACCATGGCTAATCCCCCTAACTTAGAATGGCCAATCCGCCTAACCTGCACACCTAAGGACTGTGAGAGGAAACCGGAGTACCCAGAGGAAAGCCATGCAGACACAGGGAGAACGTGTAGACTCCACACAGTGACTCAAGGCTGGAATTGAACTTGGATTCCTGGCACTGTGAGGCAGCAGTGCTAACGATGCACACACACAGGTACACTTTTTCCAGCAAGACTCATTACATACTGCATATACCATGGACTCCCTGGGTGAGTTTCCTGCACCCACCCCACCCTGCCTCTCTGGGAACAATGGGGAAAATTTTACCACCCGTAAGAAGTGTTTCATATTTTTGATTTGATTTATTATTGTCACATGTATTAATGTACAATGAAAAGTGTTGTTTCTTGCATGCTATACAGACAAAGCATACCGTTCATAGAGAAGGAAAGGAGAGGGTGCAGAATACAGTGTTGCAGTCATAGCTAGGGTGTAAAGGAAGATCAACTTAGTATGAGGTAGGTCCATTCAAAAGTCTGATGGCAGCAGGGGAGAAGCTGTTCTTTGAGTCAGTTGGTTTGTGACCGCAGACTTTTGTATCTTTTTCCTGATGGAAGAAGGTGGAAGAGAGAATGTCTGGGGTGCATGGGGTCCTTAGTTATGCTGGCTGCTTTGCCAAGGCAGTGGGAAGTGTAGGCATAGTCAATGGATGGGAGGCTGGTTTGCGTGATGGATTGGGCTACATTCATGACCTTTTGTAGTTTCTTGCAGTCTTGGACTGTGGGAGGAAATCAGAGCACCTGGAGGAAGCCCACGCAGATATGGGGAGAATGTGCAGACTCCATACCAGGAGCTGTGATATAATCATAAGAACATAAGAAATAGGAGCAGGAGTAGGCCATCTGGCCCCTCGAGCCTGCCCCGCCATTCAATAAGATCATGGCTGATCTGTCGTGGCTCAATTCCACATTCCTGCCCTCTCCCCATAACCCTTAATCCCCTTGCCTATCAAAAACCTATCAACTCGCGTCTTAAAAATATTTAGCGAGGTAGCCTCCAGCACTTCAACGGGCAGAGAATTCCAGAGATTCACCACCCTTTGAGTGAAGAAGTTCCTCCTCAACTCCATTCTAAACCGCCCCCCCTTTATCTTGAGGCTGTGCCCCCTAGTCCTAAAAAAGAAAGAATGCTTTCTATGGTGCATCAGTAAAAGCTGGTGAGAGTCATAGCTGACATGCCTAACTTGCTAAGTCTTCTGAGAAAATAGTTGGTGGGTTTTCTTTACTATAGTGGCGGTCCAGGACAGGTTGTTGGTGATCTTGATACCTATAAACATGGAGCTGTCGACCACTTCGACTTTGTTTCCCACTGATGTAGGCAAGACAGATTTTGGACAGGTTTACCCTCACAAGGAGGCAGGGAGCAAATTTAAATATTCCAATGGCCATTTTCCCAGACCACCAACATTTTGTCAATGGCAGATCTGCCACAACATAGTGAGAAGGCTACCTGCTGAAAGGCACAGGCCTCGTAGCAGCAATTTGGGGGTGGGGGAGGGTGGGTATCTACTGGCGCATAGTGGCACAGTGGTTAGCACTGCTGCCTCGCAGCACCAGGGACCTGGGTTTAATTCCCGGCTTGGGTCACTGTCTGTGTAGAGTCTGCACGTTCTCCCCACATCTGCGTGGGTTTCCTCCAGGTGCTATGGTTTCCTCCCACAGTCTGGGACCCAGGTTCGATTCCCAGCTTGGATCACTGTCTGTTTGGAGTCTGCGCATTCTCACCGTGTCTGCATGGGTTTCCTTCCACAGTCCAAAAGATGTGCTGGTCAGATGCATTGTCCATAGCACATTCTCCCTCAGTGTACCCGAACAAGTGCAGGAGTGTGGTGACCAGTGGATTTTCACAGTAACTTCATTGCAATGTTAGCATAAGCTGACTTGTGACACACATGAATAAATGTTAAAAAAAACTCATTTCAATGTTGTAGATAATGAAAAAAAATACAAAGGCTAGATATCTAAAATAAAAAGCTCAAAGATGTACAGAGTAGGTTGATTGGCCATGCTAAAATGATTCTAGTGTCAGAGGAATTAGCAGGATAAATATGTGGGATTACGGGAATAGGATCTGGGTGGGATTGTGATTGGTACAGACTCAATGGGCCAAATGGACCCCTTCTGTACTGTAAGGATTCTATGATTCTATGAAAAGTACAAAATAATAAAAATGCATTGCAGGCCGGCCAGGATCTAAAAAAGAGGACAAGATAACAATTTGAGTGGGAGCTTTACTAAAACGTTAAGACTGCTTTTAAGAGAGTCTTTTGCTGCTTGTTCTTAAAGCTGACAGCCAGGTAAGGAGAAAACTGTTGGATTTTGTTTGACTGACGATCAGGAATTTTATCACTGGATCTTAGTGCCTGCTGCTCTTTTAACTCTGGCTATCAAAAGCATTGCTGAAGTAATTCATTTTTATTGCGCTACATGGAATGATGTCAGGCATAGAATACAATGCTTCCATTCTAAGGCAATCATCTGTGGTGCCATTATTTGAAGCAAATGTGATACAGTCTGGCAGTTGGCATTAGGACAGACTTGTACTCAAGTGCAGAAAATGAAGTTTTTAACTCCAGTTGGTTGGCACAGAAGGGATTGTGTAACAGTGTGGCAATTTATCACCAAGGTAACTTGTTACAAAGCCACTGCATATAGCGAATATTCATGTCATGTCTAAGGCATTATCCTGATGGTCTCAGGAAATGTACCCATTGAATGATGAAGTTCAGCAGACCAGAATGTCATTGATTCAGTGTGTTGCTATGCTTTGTTACCTGAATCTAGCTAGAGAGGCAGCTACTACTGGGCTCCAAGACCTTGACTTAATCAATCAGCATTTATGCACCTAATTATTTGGTGACCTAGGGAGGCAGTGCCCCTTCTAGATATCAGCAGAGGGACAGCATTAGTGTAATTTTCCCTCTGTTTAAATCACCTGATAACTCTGACTGTAAAGTTCATATATAATGCTCACTTGCATATATTTCTGGAGGATTTCTAACACAGTAAGGATCAATGCCTCCAAGAGATGGGTGATGTCAAGAAAAAGAAATTGTTACCACTAATACAGGGCAGCACAGTGGCACAATGGTTAGCACTGCTGCCTCACAGCACCAGGGATCCGGATTCAATTCCTGGCTCGGTCACTGTCTGTGTGCAGTCTACAAGATCCCCCCCCCCGTGTCTGCGTGGGTTTCCTCTGGGTGCCCTGGTTTCCTCCCACAGTCTGAAAGACGTGCTGGTTAGCTGCATTGGCCGTGCTAAATTCCTCCTCAGTGTACCTGAATTGGTGCAGGAGTGTGGCGACTAGGTGATTTTTCACAGTAACTTCATTGCAGTGTGAATGTAAGCCTACTTGTGACATTAAAAAATAAATAGATAATACAACTGCTGTGATCCATAAAATTCACCAGTGAGTGGAATGCACTTTCAGACAACCATATCACTCCTTTAACAAACATTTCTTACACATTCCTCACCTCCTGATGTTCCCAATGATCTCCCATTCTTTGGAAATTGCCTTCTTTACCTGCTCCTTTAACTCGGAGGAAAAATATCTGACTTTTTACAGCACCCTGTGATCTTTCCCATATGAATATTTGATGAAAATCCAGTCAGTCAATGCAAGATTAAGATAGAGCTAAACGTCACCATCGTGTCTGAATGGTGTTTCACGGTGTTGATTGTTAGCCCATCTTGGGATGGTTAATATTGCAAAAAATCAAATTTTTAAAAGGATACTTTCATCTCCTAAGAAATAACAGAATATAAATACTGTCAGATGATAAGGCATTGCTCAACAACATGAAGAACAAAGAAAATTACAGTGCAGGAACAGGCTCTTCGGCCCTCTAAGCCTGCATCAACCATGCTGCCCGACTGAACTAAAACCCCCTACCCTTCCGGGGACCATATCTCTCCATTCGCATCCTATCCATGTACTTGTCAAGACGCCCCTCAAAAGTCACTCTATCCACTTTCACTACCTCCCCCAGCAATGCGTTCCAGGGACCCACTACTCTCTGTGTAAAAGATCCGCCTTGTACGCCTCCTTTAAACCTTGCCCCTCTCACCTTAAATCAATGCCCCTGGTACTTGACTCTTCCACTCTGGGGAAAAAGCTTCTGAATAGCCACTCTGTCCATGCCTCTCATAATCTTGAAGACTTCTATCAGGTCTCCCCTCAACCTCCATCGCTCCAATGAGATCAAACCAAGTTTCTCCAATCTCTCCTCATAGTTAATGCCCTCCATACCAGGCAGCATCCTGGTAAATCTTTTCTGTACCCTCTCCAAAGCTTCCATATCCTTCTTGTAGTGTGGCAACCAGAATTGAACACTACATTCCAAGTGCGACCTAACTAAGGTTCTATAAAGCTGCAATGTGACTTGCCAATTTTTTAACTCAATACCTTGGCTGATGAAGGCACGCATGCTGTATGCCTTCTTGACTATCTTCTCCACCTGCAATGCCACTTTCAGTGACCTATATCCCATATCCCTTTGCCTATCAGTACTCTGCCATCTACTATATATTTCCTATCTGTATTAGACCTTCCAAAATGCATTACCTCATATTTGTCCAGATTAAATTCCACCTGCCATCTCTCCGCCCAAGTCTCCAACTGATCTATATCCTGCATTATCCTCTGATGGTCCTCATCGCTATTTGCAAAGATGGCACAACTTCTTCTGGCCACATTGAGTGAAATGGCAGCTTCACTGCCGTAACTCAAATATTACCTGATTTGAGGTTGGGTTGTGCACTGCAATACAAACAGTTATAAATTAGCAATTTTGATCGCTTCAATCAAAAAAGCTGGTCTCAGACTAGAAGCTAAAAAAAGCCTGTGATGGAACCCGGCCAATATTTTTCTGAATAAAATTAATGGCAGGTTTATTTAACTGTGAAGGGTGATGATATATTGTCATGTTGCCCTTTCCCACCTAGTAACTAGATATAAGTAGGAAAAGGAATACATCAGAAACCAAACCCCTTTGCAAATAACATAGAAATTTGGGGTTTATTAAATCAATGGCATTCCTGAGGCTACATTGGCATACACATGGTGGGGAGGGGGTAGCACGGTGGCACAGTGGTTAGTGCTGCTGCGTCACAGCACAAGAGACCCGGGTTCGATTCCGGCTTGGGTCACTGTCTGCATGGAGTTTGCACGTTCTCCCCGTGTCTGTGTGGGTTTCCTCCAGATGGCCTGGTTTCCCCTCTCAGCCAAAAGATGTGCTGGTTAGGTGCATTGACCCGAACAAGCACCAGACTGTTGCAACTAGGGGAATTTCACAATAACTTGATTGCAGTGTTAGCGTTAGCCTTATTTGTGACTAATAAATAAACTTTAACTTTGTTTACTTCTTAAGGATTCAAAGATGAGAAATGAACAGCCAAACAAAGCATTACATGTCAGTTGTACTCCCCTCTTGGTGAAAAATACTCAATAATCATAATCGACTTCTATTTGAGGTAATTAGCAATTAAAAATAAGAATGAGAAAGGGTATGGTCACCAAGTGGGAAGTATGTGCTCCTTACCTAACATTGTCATCCCTCACTGTATGACTCATTCTGCAACATGAAAACATATCTTCACTCTTCACTGTCACATAAACCTGCCAATGATTTTATTCAGTGAATAAATCAACATCAAATAAAGTATGATTCTAATGTCCATGAGTAACAAAATACAATTCTACATTAATCCAATTATCACAAGCTAACCTAATTCTTTTTCTGTGCTTCCTGGGTGCCTACACCTGCCTTCTTTCAATTATTCTAGTGCTTCTTAAAGATGTAACATACGGGCCAGGATTACTGGGGTAGTTGACTTCACATGGTCTATAGAAACATAGAAGCGGTATTAGGCCATTTGGATCTTGGAACCTGCTCTGAAATTCAGTAAAATCATGATTGAGTTATGGTCTCAGTTCCACTTTTCTGTCCAGCCCCATAACCCTTTACTCCCTTGCCTTCCATAAACTGTCTAACTCTGCTTTGAATAACTTCAAAGGCTCAGACCCTACTACTTTCTGGAGAAGATAATTTCACACACTAGTGATGCTTTGGGAGAAAAAGTTTCTTCTTACCTCTGCATTAAAAGGGAGACCACTTATTATTTAGTTCCTTAGATTTAGTTTCCCCCACAAAGGGAAACATCCTCTTCATGTCCACCCTATCAAGTCCTCTCAGGACCTTATACATTTCAATAAAATCACCTCCCATTTTTCTAAACTCCAATGGTTATAAGCCCAACCTGTTCAACTACTTAAGAATGAATCCAGCGAACCTTCTCTTAACTGCTTCAAAAGCAATTATATGCTCCATTCTCTAGCTCCAAGAATACTACATCTACCAGTTCCCCTTTATCCACTTTGAATGTTACTTCATCAAAAACCTCTAACAGATTAAATACAATTTCTCATTCATAAGACCACATCGGCTCTACCATAAGATCATAAGACCATTAAACATAGGA
Source organism: Carcharhinus amblyrhynchos (assembly GCF_965287045.1). Classification (NCBI taxonomy): domain Eukaryota; kingdom Metazoa; phylum Chordata; class Chondrichthyes; order Carcharhiniformes; family Carcharhinidae; genus Carcharhinus; species Carcharhinus amblyrhynchos. The sequence goes on from NC_137346.1 coordinate 27,224,351, forward strand.
GCAGAATTAGGCCACTTGGCCCATCGAGTCTGCTCCACTATTCAATCATGGCTGATATTTTTCTCATTCCCACTCTCCTGCCTTTTCCCCATGACACCTTATTAATCAAGAACCTATCTATCTCTGCCTTGAAGACACTCAATGACCTGGCGTCAACTGCCTTCTGCGGCAAAGAGTTCCACAGATTCACTAGTCTCTGGCAGAAGAAATTCCTCCTTATTTCTGTTTTAAAGGGTCATCCCTTTAGTCTGAAGTTGTGCCCTCTGGTTCTAGTTTTTCCGACTAGTGGAAGCGTCTTCTCTATATCCATTCTGTCCAGGCCTCGCAGTATCCTGTAATTTTCAATAACAACCCCCACTCATCCTTCTAAACTCCAACAAGTGCAGACCCAGAGTCCTCAACTGTTCCTCATACGGCAAGCTCTTCATTCCAGGGATCATTTTTGTGAACCTCCTCGGGATTCTTTCCAAGGCCAGCACATCTTTCCTTAGATATGGGGCCCAAAATTGCTCACAATACTTCAAATGAGGTCTCACTAGAGCCTTATACAGCCTCAGAAGTACATTCCTGCTCTTGTATTCTAGCCCTCCCAATATGAATGCTAATATTGCATTTGCCTTCCTAACTGCCAACTACTTAAGCATCCTGCTGTAACTTCCTTAATAATAGGTTCTAACACTTTTCCTATGACATGTTTTAGACTAACTGGCCTATGGTTTCCTGCTTTTTCAGCCTTCATCCTTTCTTGAATAAAAGTGTTGCGTTAGTTATTTTCCAATTTGCTGAAACCTTTCCAGAATCTAAGGAATTTTGGAAGATTATAATGATTGCAGCTACTAGCTCTGCCATCGATCCTTTTAAGACCATAGGATGTAGGTCATTGGGTCCTGGAGATATGTCAGCCTTTAAGTCTAATTGTTTTCCTAGCACCTTCTCCCTGGTGATGGTCATTGTATTAATGACCATTAATGGTCATTGTATTTGGGCCTGGAATGCACTGCCAAGCAGGGTGGTGGAGGCAGACAAACTGGGATCGTTTAAGAAATATCTGGATAGTCACATGAGCAGACTGGGAATAGAGGGATACAGAAGAATGGTCTAGTTGGACCAATGAGCGGTGCAGGCTTGGAGGGCTGAAGGGCCTGTTTCCTGTGATGTATTGTTCTTTATTCTTTGTTATTAAGCTTATCCCTCCCTATATCTCTTGATTTTTAAGTATCTTTAGGAAGTTTTCTAAGTGTCCTACAGTGAAGACAGACACAAAATCCCTGCTCAACACCTCAGCCAATCCTTTGTTTTCTACCATGTCTCTGTAATGTCTATCAGGTCATATGTATATTTATCTCTAAATGTGGTAGGAATTCATCACTTTTGTTATAAATGCTTCGTGCATTCAGAAACAGTGCCTTAGGTGTTGTGGGCGCGATTGTCCTGGCCCATTACGCTGGTCAAGTAGTGCAGCAAGGTGGAAAATATCAGCGGCAGGTCAATAACAGGAAGTCACAATCTTCCCAGGCCATTATTTATGGCATGGTCAACCTCAAGCTTGTCAACTGATCTCCCGGTATACTGGGAGATAGCACCTGCCCAATGGCCCCCTCAGCAGTCTGATGCTGGCCTCTAAAGTGGGATTAGGTATCACCACACTTCCTCCCACTGGCGTGAATCACATGATGGTCTCTGTATTGCACAGAGTGCCGTAAATTATCAGAAGTCAGCTCAACCAAAAAACAGATGGGAAATCGTCCCACTTTCCTGCCCATTGGACACTTAGATTTATTTTGGGAAAATCACGCCTTTTTTTTTTACCATTTTCTGCTTCATCTGCTGGTGTACCCTTGCAAGTGTTCTTACTTTTCTTGTCACATTCCACCATTCATCACCCGAATTGTTGCTTTTTCCCATTGCTTTGTTTTTTCCCTCTACACTGTTACATCTCCTCTCACATGATCCCACGTCCCCACTATTTAGTTAAAGCTCTCTTTACTGCCCTAGTTATACGATTCACCAGAACACTGCTCCCAACACAGCTCAAATATAGACTGCCCCACTGGTGTGGCTCCCACTTTCCCCAGTACTGGTGCTAGTGTGCCAGGAATAAAAAACCCTTTTCTCCCACATCAATCTTCAAGCCGCGCATTCATCTCTTTAATCGTATTTGCTCGATGCCAACTTGCACGTAGCTCAAGGAATAATCCGGAGATTATTATTCTTGAGGTTTTGTATTTAATTTGGTCACTATCTGCTCACACTCCCTATACAGGACTCTTTCCTTGTCTTGTCTATGCTGCTGATATGACTGCACCATTTCCCTTCCACAGTGAGTTCCTCTCCAGACCAAAGCAGATATCCTTAACCCTGGCACTGGGCAGGCAATCCAGCCATTTGGACTCACACTCTTGACTGCAGAGACGAGTATCTATGCCCCTGACTGCACTGTCTCCTATCACTAATGATGTGGAGATGCCAGCATTGGACTGGGGTGGGCACGGTAAGAAATCTCACAACACCAGGTTAAAGTCCGACAGGTTTATTTGGAATCATGAGCATTTGGAGCACTGCTCCTTCATCAGGTGAGTCACTTGGATGGCATCCATACCATGGTGACATTGTCAATCTGTGCATCCACCTTGCAATCCCTCTTCTCACATCCTCCTGTCCCTGGCCAGATCTATGGTTCTGCCTAACCTGAGGGGAGTGGACTGCCTCCTGGAACAAAGGGTCCAGGTAACTCTCCCTGTCCCTCTCACCCTGCATTGTCTGCAACTCAGATTCCAGTTCAGCAACAGGGAGCCAGAGTTCCCCAGGCTGTAGACACTGATTGCAGAAATGGTCTTAAGAATTGCAGCGCATTCCATAGACACCCAGGTGTTGCAGTCACAGCTCACCACCAGCCCTGCCGTTTCTGTTCAACCTTATTTATTTAATTAGTCAATTAGTTAATAAATTACACAGAAAAAGTAATAGAACGTCTTGTTCAGCTGACTTGGAGACAAGGATGGAAATTCACCAACCATTGTAGGCTGAATAAAATAGAAAAAGGAGCCATGCAGAAAATTTCCCACCCAAACCAAATTCCCAACCGCTCACTCCATCTACGCCCCACTCAGGTGTAATGACGTGAACTGTGCACTTCTTTCGTTACATCCATTAAAAGGCCATTGAACTTAGGTGACATTGGTCTCATCACAACTTGTTTTGGGTGGCACGGTGACACAGCGGTTAGCACTGCTGCCTCACAGCGCCAGGGACCTGGGTTTGATTCCTAGCCTGAGTCTGCATGTTCTCCCTGTGTCTGCATGGGTTTTCTCCAGGTGTTCTGCTTTCCTCCTACAGTCCAAAATACATGCTGGTTAGGTGCATTGGCCATGCTAAATTCCCCCTCAGTGTATACTCGAACAGGCGCTGGAGTGTGGCAACTGGAGGATTTTCACCGTGACTTCATTGCAGTGTTAATGTAAGCCTACTTGTGGCAATAATAAATAAATTTTTAAACTTTAAGCTTTGAAGCAGGAACCATTATTGGTTGTAACTCTGGGCCAAGATCCTGAGCAGCACCCCTTGTTCCACTAAAAGGGTGCTCTGACAGGCAAGGCTGGAGACCCACTGTGTCCTGCTGTCCTGAGAGGTGACAATATTAGGCAAGTGGACTCCAGCCGCTCCCCCATTGCACTGAATCAATGGCCATACTGATCAGTGGGAAGGCTGGTCTAATGACAAGTACCACGTCCTGAAAACCATGAGAGATAGCAGCTGCATTGTTGTCCCATGGTCTGGGAGTCTCACAACACCAGGTTAAAGTCGAACAGGTTTATTTGGTAGCATGAGCTTTCAGAGCAGTGCATTAAAATACATTAAGCATTACACAGAGTAATCACCAGAAAATCAGTCAATTGCTGATAATCAGCACTACAAACAGATCGGGGTTTTTATTCATTGAATATGTGTATCACTGCCTGGGCTAGCATTTATTGCCCATCCCTAGTTGCTCTTGAACTGCATAATTAAGGACCCCATGCACCCTGGACATTCTCTCTTCCACCTTCTTCCTTTGGGAAAAAGATACAAAAGTTTGATGTCACATACCAACCAACTCAAGAACAGCTTCTTCCCTGCTGCTGTCAGACTTTTGAATGGACTTACCTTGCATTAAGTTGATCTTTCTCTACACCCTAGCCATGACTGGAACACTACATTCTGCACTCTCTCCTTTCCTTCTGTATAAACGGTATGTTTTGTCTGTGTAGTGTGGAGGAAACAATGCTTTTCACTGTATGTTAATACATGTAACAATAATAAATCAAATCAAACTGAGTGGCTGTGGATTTCAGGTCACATGAAAGCCAGACTGGGTAAGGATGGCAGATTTCAACAATCAGCTATGGTTTCATGGTCATCATTAAATGATTTATGTTGAATTGAACCTTCACTATCTGCCCTGGTGGGATTTGAACCTGACTCCCCAGAGAATCAGTGTCTTTGTGACAATACCATGGTGCCAACACCTCACCTTGTACCAATGTCTTTTTTACAGATTTGGCTGTTTCTCTATCATTGCAACACATTGTTATCAGCCACAATAAATCGCACACATGCCACATGTGATGGCAAAGATTTACAGCAGATAGCCTTGGGAGACTGATTCTGGATAACATTGTTATAGAGTGGCTGTTATCTGATGCTTATTATTGTGTTCAAGCGGTGATATTGGTCTCCTGCTGAGTGCGTATTTAGTGAGAAAAAGAAGAAGCAAGAAAGGATGAAAAACGTTAAGTTACAACTCAGGTAAAGGAATAAATGAAGAAAAAGCTGGTTCCTGGGCACCTCAGCCATTTCTCTTTGCACTCACTTTTATACTGACCAGAATCAATCAAAACAATTTCTCGATGGTATAGGGAAAGATTTATGTGCTCCAAGCAATGAAATTTCTGGATAAATGCAAGGAACAGAAAAATCTAAGAACTCTCAAATGAACAAATTTTTATAGGCAGGGCATTGCAGTCACAAACTGCCTAGGTGGGATTGCTGGGCCAAATGGCCTCTTCCTGCACTGAGGGATTCTAAAGATTCTATGGTTACAGTTAGCACCTTCACTCGGTGAATTATGGAGGCAAAACACTCTTCCCAAGAGCTATTATCGAATTATCTATTAATTATTACCTACCCAAATCACAGCTTGCCTGTTCTGATGAATTGTCAACATTTGATACAGGTGGCATGGTGGCACAGTGGTTAGCATTGCTGCCTCGCAGCACCAGGGGCCTGGGTTTAATTCCCAGCTTGGGTCCTGTGTAGACCCTGCACGTTCTCCCCATGTCTGCGTGGGTTTCCTCCGGGTGCTATGGTTTCCCCCCACAGTCTGAAAGACGTGCCGGTTAGGTGCATTGGCCATGCTAAATTCTCCCTCGGTGTACCCGAACAGATGCCAGAGTGTGGCGACTAGGGGATTTTCACAGTAACTTCATTGCAGTGTTAATGTAAGCCTACTTGGACTCTTATAAATAAAACAAAATGCACGGTAGAACAGGATTTAGATTTACACAAATTTCAGGGGTCCATCCAACTGTGCAGCTAAGTTATGTGCTGGCATTAGAAGGATCAGGCAGTTTTCAGTTAACTATATTAAATATAACTCCCATTGAATTTGAATATTCAAACATATACTGACACAACACTCAGCCCTTTATGTGGCCATATAACATAAGCGACCGGAGCAATAATTAATAGAATGCAGGTTTGAGGGCCAGCATTGAAATTGGCAGGAGCATTTTGAGGTTATTTCTGGATTTTATGGTTTCTTCCTGTTCTCACAGCCTCGTGGAACTGGCTGTACACGCTTTGAGTTGTCAGTTGAAGAACTCGCCATCTGCCAATGGCCACCTGCAGTTACCATCCATTAATGCGCCAACAGCACCAGTGAGGAAATGGTCAACTCTGCCCTCTGCCTATTTCCAGGGATGCTGCTTTGCTGACTCATGGGAAGGTTGACATGGAATATAAGACGACACTATTAGCATCTCACTCTGCATTACCTTAATATCACCAGCCATCAGACGGGAGGTTAGAGTGCGGCAAAGCTTCATCTCTTCTGCTTCCACATTTACTGTGCCAGTGACTGGATTTTGGCAAGGCATTTCTGTTATACAATCAACCTTTGCAAAGGCTGAAACATAGTCAAGCTATTATAATCTTTATAATTGCTACCAATACTTTTCCCCATATATTTAAATACAAAGATCCATTTAAACCTATCCACATTAACTTTAAATTCACCCATCACCTCAGTGCTTTTCCGCACCAGTCTAATCTGAATCTTTTATAAACCTGAAACTCAGCAATATTATACAACATGGAGTCAGTGTACAAGCAATTTGGCCAATGACCAATTGACACAAGCGATCTACAGTTGGAAGCTTAAACAGAAAATCTACCTATAGGTCGCAATTTTACCACCTCACCTGCCCTGGAATTGGGATGGGTGAGGGTCACAGAACAGAATTTTCCGTTGGCCTCAGATGGGATTTTACGAGCCTCACCCGAGCAATGTTGTAAAATACCAGCCATAGTGTCAGCCACTTGCGGCTATTGTCATGAAGTTCGCAACAAGTCACAGCATGTTACAGAGCTGGATTCAACCAGAGTGGAATATATTGACAGTCAGAAGTACACTTAAATAAAAGTTTAGGGATGAGCAGAGTTCAGCTTCAGCCAAAGCTCATCTGAGATTTAACTTCCAGATATGAAATACAGTCCAAAGTCAAAGATCTGAATCTTCATTCCTGAAATAAAGTAATGGAGAGCTTGGTTCTAATTTTCTCTCCCTTTCTCCCTCCTTTCCTCAGATGAGGATATTGGAGTTGGTTGGCGCACAGTACATTGCACAAGTGTCCATTGTTCGTAGGTTAATCTAATTCTGTCATCAGCGCACATCCGGACATAAGCAGTTTCTTGCACGAATCATTGAACAATCATCAAAAGAGGGAAAATTGAGGCCCATTGCAAACAGCCCAGTTTATGCAAACTAAAGCTTGGCTATTATCCATGGCCTGCCAATCATACCAGCTCATTCACCAGGTGCCTGACAGAATAACAAAGGGTCTGAATAATGCCAAGATTGTGTAATTTGATCAAATGAAGCCAAGAAGAGGCTTGTTAACGCATAGATACACGAATACATCTCTATCTTGCATCTCTTTTAAAAATCAAGAGCTTTGAAGAACTTGAATACTCTGGCATTTTTCATCGTGGATGTTTTAGAATTTCCATTTGAATTACAAGTACCAATTATATTATCAAGGAGAATGGGTTTGGAGAATGATTCAGCCTGATGTTATGAACCTCGAAGCATTCAGCACTGTTGATAATTCTAGATTATTTAGCTTGGCTCCATGGGTGTCAGAATCAATAAATCCCCCAAGCCTGTATTCTTGGCATTGCACTATTTCAGTACTATACTCATAAATATTAATAGTTACTGTCAGAAAAATATCAAGCGCATCTCAAAGTTTAATCATGAGTGCTAACAATGTTTGGATTTTTTAAAAGGTCGCCGCTAGTTTGACTCACTTTTATATAACAGTTGTGCAAGCAATGGGCTAAATTTTAACTTTAAAAAGTGGGTGCTTTTGGGTCAGGTGTAGGAGGTTGAAGTCTGAGAAATCTGTTAGGAGGCTCAATCCTATCTGCAACCCACCCACTTCCCTGCTTTAACAGAAGTTGAAAGTTGGGCTGGTACCCAACCCTGCTCCAAGGGAATGGGTGTAAATTTAAATTTGACAGTGAGATAGTGGTTAACACTGCTGCTTCATAACACCAGGGACCCGGGTTTCAATTCCGGCCTTGGGTGACTGTCTGTGTGGAGTTTGCACATTCCTCCGGTACATTTGTGGGTTTTCTCCATGTGCTCCAGTTTCCTCCCACAGTTTAAAGGTGTGCAGTGGATTGTTCATGTTAAATTGCCCATTAGTGTCCCAAGATGTGTACGTTAAGGGGATAAGTAGGATAAATATGTGAGTTACGGGAATAGGGTCTGGGTGGGATACTCTGTCAGAGAGTTTGTGCAGACTCAATGGGCAGAATGGCCTCTTTCTGCTGGCCATTCTATGATTTTATGTGCCTTCTGAATCCAGTGCCTACTTGCGGAACCTCCCCAATGAGGAGTCAATCCACCCATCACAGTCAATCAGGCCCCAATCTTCTGCCCATCACAAGGCCCCAATCTCCAGTATCAGATCCACAAACCCTGAACATCATGAGACCTCAATCTCTCCAAAACCACCAGATCCTGGTCTCCCCACGAGCATCAGGCCCCAATTCATAATCTTGCCTTGGCCACCACAACCAATTGCCCCAAAGACCACGAATCATAGAACCAAAGAATCCCTACAGTGCAAAAAGAGCCCACTGAGTCTGCACTGACTCTCCAAAAGAGCATCTTACCAAGACCCACCCCCTCTGCCCTATTCCTGTAACCTCATGCATTCTAACATGGCCAATCCACATAACCTACACATCTTTGGACTGTGGGAGGAAAATGGAACACCCAGACAAAACCCACGCAGACACGGGGAGAATGTGCAAATGCCATACGGACAGTCATCCAAGACCAGAATCAAACCAGGGTCCCTGGCGCTGTGAGGCAGCAGTGCTAACCACTGTGTCACCACGAAACCTCCAATCCTGTCACTATAAGGCTTCAGACCTTCCCTCTCGGGTCTCAACCCTCCCTTCGAGTTTGCCGCCCCCATCATTGCCCCCCTCAACAAAGAAGAAAGTCCCAAGATCAATCCTGAAGGATGTTGTTAATTAACCTCAGTCACAGGGTGGTAAGATAACCATAGAAGATGGAAATGAGTCAGAAATTCGAGACCAACTCTTCGTAATTGCTGGCCACTATTACAAGACAGAATTGTTACGGGCTGGGGGGGCCCTTCCTGCCTGCTTTAGCAGTTGGGGATTGTTGCCTGGATGAAATGTTCAGAAACAATAAGTAAAAAGTTAAGCAATAATAATTAAAGTAAACATTTGTTCATGTCAACACAGTTTACTTTTCGTTAGCTCATAGTGATTGCAGGCCAGCTTATTTATCATAGCAGTTGTACCTGTTTGTATCATTAACCACCCTTAAGTGTTTTCTCATGACCAGCCTCCGAGAGTTACTGGTGCAGTTTTCAATTGCTTTTCGTTCATGGAAAGTCAACAATTTAAAGAAAAGGCATGTTGAGTTTGTTTGATTATGTTCTGAAAATCAATTTGTGGGATCTGGTGCCAAATTGCACAAAATCTGTTACTCTTGTACAATAGAACAAATCTTTCACATTATTGGAACTGGATCCATGCCATCAGAACGCAACAATGGCTTATTCTCTTTGGAATCTCACAGTCATGTGTTTTTTTTTTGTAAACATTGGTTCCTCTGACTGTGTGCAGAACATCTCTTTAATCAGTAAATGACCCCTGCTAAGGTTTAGGATTTGTGAAATAGTATTGCATTGGCACATGGGCCCTGCAAATTTTACTTACTTCAGAACTGCAACAACATGCATTCAGACAGACTAATATCTATAACACAGAAAAACGAATTAGAGCATAATGAATCAAAATGGACATTGATCCAAAGAAGGAGATACTAGGACAGAGTGAGGTGGGGGTGGGGTGGGGTTATAAGAGGGTAATGAATAAGGATAGGGCAGTAGCAACGACGTAAGATTTTAGGGAGGGACTTCCTCATCCTTCATATTGAGGCAAAAGGATTCAGAAGAGTGAAAAGTTCTGGGATGAGGATGGAGTTAGAAGATGTTAAGGGAGATAGGAAGGGCTGAGGCCATGAAAGAACTGAAACATGAGCAGTAGAATTTTGAAGTGGAGGCACTGAGGAAGCTAATGCAGGTCTGCCTGAAGTGATGGGTTTATGGGTTGCAGTGTAGGAGAGAAGTTGGGCAGTGGATTTCTGGATGAGCTGAGGGTTACAGAGCTTGGAGAGTAGGAGGCAAGGCAGTAGAGCATTGCAATACTCACGCTGGAGGTGGGAAATCAGGGGCACGAGTTGCAGCAGTAGATAAGCTGAGGCATGGTTAGAGTTGGGAAAATGCAATAGGGTTGGAAAGAGGTGGTGTTTGTAAAACAGAGGAAATGGCCTCAGAATCACAACTTGTGGTCAGATTGAAAGCCGAGGGTGTAAACAGTCTTCGTCAATCTGAGTTAAATGACAGTGGAGGAGGGAATGGGATCAATGTCTGGGATATGGTGGGACCAGTGGCAAGAGATATTGTCTTTCCAAAGTATAAGTGGAGGGAAAAAGAGGCTCATCCAAGGTGAAAGATTGGACAAGCTGTAAGAAAGAACAACGTCAGGAAGAGATAGACAGGCAGAACAGGGTGATTTCAATATACATGTGGAAGCTGACCCCATGTCTATAGATGATTTGGCAAAGGAGCAATGTGCAGGTGAGTTCAAGGCAGGACCAAGAATTGATCCTTAGAGGAACTCTAAAGGTAAATGTATGGAAGTGGGAAGGAAAGCCACACCTGGAGATGCTCTGGAAACAACCAGAGAAATAAGAGTGATAGATAAGAAATTGTCCCCATTAACCTGGGAATTCATCACCAGATTCAGTGATTGAAAGAAGCAGAGACCTTAATATTTAGGGACAGACCAGACTATTGTCCTGGAGTTCCCACTCCAGTGTGTTTTTTGTTTGTCAGTGAAGTGTGCCTGAAATTCTAAGCAGAAATCATATTCTGCTCAACTTGAGTCCCTGCAATTTTTTTTCACCAATTGAAACAGCATTGTGTGAGAAGCTGGCCTCACACACATAAAACCGGCCAGGGCCCCAAGATGAATTAATCACAATTGGGAGGTTCCAGAAATTTTGTGTGCCAGTAAAATTGGTTCTTTCAGGCACAAGGACACCAATGGAGATGGTTCAAGAGCTTTTGAACATAATTCATCTTTAATTTACCACAAAACTGATTTACTGTGGTGTTTCCCTTGCAAATGGTTCTGTAGAGTTTTTAAAGTATCATTTGCAGTAATTTACAGTCAGGCTACTGATCAGTCGTGGATTGACACTGCTTAAACATGGTTATATTTCCATGACAGAACTGCAATCAGTTGAATTAAACACATTGCACTCAGTTACCACTCTTAATTATATCAAAGGCTATTTTAAAGCTTAATCTTTTCTAAGTCACTGGTTCATCTCAAGAGTCTGCATTTTCTCCCATGCAAATGAGTTTGAGCAGAACTCATTTGCAATCAAGGAAAGAAAAAACTTTCCAAAATGCTGCAATTTTGAGCACAATTTGCGCCAAAGCAAAAACCAGTCGATGTGAAACTAAGGGTTGGATTTTCTGGCCACTCATGCCCATAAGTTCCCACTCGAGCTCAATGGATCTTGAAATGGTCTGCTAAATTTTCCGTCCCTCCCGTTACAATTCCTGTGGCAGGCGAGATGGGAGAATTGCGACCGTTAGTTCTGTTTCTCTCTCCAGAGTCTGAGGACCACCAGCATTTTCTGTTTTTTCTTTCGTATTTCCAGCACATGCAGCACTTTGCTTTTGTCAAAACTGTGCCTTGCTCCACAAAGGGCTGAGGAAACATTCCAGCAAAACTATCTGAACCTCGAAAGAGCTCCCAAGCGGAACCTCCTGAGAGATTTCTTTGGAATTCTTGGGTTGTGGTAAGAGAATAACATGTAATTTCAAAACCTGAAATTCCATCCGCATTTAAACGCTTTTGGAATTTTCTGCTTCAGTGGAAAACTGCCATAAAGTCAGAAGGCAAGGTTTGCTGTTGACCTGCCATTGAACCTGGTGAATTTTCTTGAGTTAGTCTAATTTGGATAACTTCGGAGATAATCTCTCCTACATTGTGGAATAACAGCATCCAACAGTGCATTTACTGCCAAGGTATTTTCAGTCGATGACATTTATTCGTTTTACAATGAATCTCCCCATATTATTCTCCTGTTTTTATTACTTGTCAATTACAGCTAAGATGTTAGGCGTGCGAGTCATTATCAGCCACCACCTTCTGCCTCAACACATTTAAACTTCACTCTAAAGGATGAATGACTAGTTGTGACCTGATTGATGACTCGTCTTCTGGGAAACTTAGCCTTTGATGCAATTCTGTGCGTAGGAGTGCTGTGTCATGCCAACTCTGCAGAGAATGAGAAGCAGATTGGGTGGATTAGCACAATACTATCCTCTATGTGAGGATCTGAAAATCAGGGCTGTGCTCTCCAGTGTCATGGGTTGGGTTCACCTGCACCAGCAGTGACGAAGGCTGGTGCCTGCTGTTCAAACAGGACTAACCTCTGTCTCAACCTCTGCATTCCCCATGGCGGCACGATGGCACACACAGCATCAGGGACCTGGATTCAATCCCGGCTTAAGTCACTGTCTGTGTGCAGCCTGTACTTTCTCCTCGTGTTTGGGTTTCCTCCAGTTTCCCTCCACAGTCCGAAAGATGTGCTGGTTGGGTGCATTGGCCATGCTAAATTCTCCCTCAGTGTACCCGAACAGGTGCCAGTGTATGGCAACTAGGGGATTTTCACAGTAACTTCATTGCAGTGTGAATGTAAGCCTACTTGTGACTAATAAATAAACATTAATAAATAAAAAAAGATTGGACAGAAGCATAAATTCAGGAGAACTGACAGCTTTCAATGGTGTGGAGATGCTGGCATTGGACTGGGGTAAACACAGTAAAAAGTCTGACTACACCAAGTTTAAGTCCAACCAATTTATTTGATAGTAAACTCACAAGCTTTCGAGGTTTCCCTCTTTGTCAGGTGAATGGAGTTCTCTCTCCATTGTCAGGTGAATTGTCAGTTCTCTCCATTCACCTGATGAAGAGGGAAACCTCGAAAGCTTGTGAGTTTACTATCAAATAAATCGGTTGGACTTAAACCTGGTGTTGTCAGACTTCTTACTGAGCTTTCAATGGGCCATTTGTTACTCGAATGCAGTAATGCAGAGGGAAGGAATGTGTGAATGAAAATAATCTAGCGTGACCAAAACGTGAAGAGGATTTAGTCCTGGTTTAATCAGTGTAGTCCTGCCTGCTTTGCATTCACCACACACCAGATATTCCTGAAGATGTCATTTACCTGCAGTTCTTGGAAGTACTCACCTGCCATTTATGTTGATTTGGTTCAAAGACAAGCTCCCTTCTTCAAGATGAATTGTAGTTTTGCACTAATTAAGGTGAATGTGCTGTGGTGCTACCAGACAGTTCTTCAGTACAGAGAAAAGTTGTCTTGTTATATCAAAGGACTGATGATTGATGATTTCTTTGTACTTGTCCTGACAGTGAAGTTGCTTCCCCATCTCTCCTCTCGTAATGATCAACTGTTTAGGCAGGATGCAGGATTTGTTACCGTGATGGAAGGACAAGGTTAAATAGTTAAATGGCCGATCTTTCTTGATGTTTATACCTTTGCAAAATATAAATATTTAGCTTATATATGAATGTGAAGCTATTACTGATATTACAGTCTGCAAGATGAGCCTACGCGCGGTATTAAGGTGACCAGAGAGAGCCGATGTTATTCACCAGAAACCTATCCAAGTTGGTAGTGGGACTCTGCAATTTTTGACATGCTGCCCTAACTCAGCAGGAAAGCAGCTTCTATTGTGTGGAACTCAATATAATTTCAAAACCTTCCCCCCCACCCCCCACTCAAAGCTGCATCCCTGCTCCTTTCGGCACTTGTCTCAGCTCACGTCTGCTCTGCCAATCACTCTGCACAAAACTTAGGGGTGCCACACTGAGTGCCCATGCTTGGGAGGGTAGGTGCGAGTGAGAGGCTAGCTTCAGCGCTTCAATATTAAAGCCGCATTAAACATTTACAATAAAACTCCAACTGGCTACGTCAGCGAAGGCTAAATCATTTGAACGACGTACAAATCTGTTGTGAAATCTTTACTAAAATATAATGCAAAAAACTTGGTTTAAAAAAATTACTATGACCCAAGAAAACTAAGGAACTGTGCATCTGTGCAGTAGCTGGATCCTGGTTATCTGAAGGAACCTGAAAATGGAAATGAGTAAGAGTTAGAATGTAATGACATAGTGCAAACCAATTTCACAGCTGCAGAACCTCTTCCTGCAGACCGTTCACCTAACACAATAGAGATTGGCAGCAAACCTGTTTGAAAATAAATAGTTAGGTCATGGGTTGCTGTTTGACCATACTTGTGGCACCATCAGTGATATAATAATGATTTGAAGGTAGAGGGTGTTGTATTACAGCTTGGTATGGCTCCTGCTCTGCCCAAGAGTACAAGAAACTACAAAGGGTTGTGAACGAAGCCCAGTCCATCACGCAAACCAGCCTCCCATCCATTGACTCTGACTACACTCCCAGCTGCCTCGGCAAAGCAGCCAGCATAATTAAGGGCCCCACACACCCCAGACATTCTCTCTTCCAAATTCTTCCATTGAGAAAAGGATACATAAGTCTGAGGACACGTACCAACCGATTCAAGAACAGTTTCTTCCCTGCTGCTCTCAGACTTTTGAGTGGACCTACCTCGTTCTAAGTTGATCTTTCTCTACGTCCTCGCTATGGCTGTAACACTACATTCTGCACTCTCTCTCCTTTCCTTCTCTATGAACGGTATTGCTTTGTCTGTATAACATCCAAGAATCAATACTTTTCACTGTTGGCTAATACATGCGACAATAATAAATCAAAGCAAATCAAGAAATTCAATTTTGCATTAGCCATTCTGCCCGTTAAAGCAAGCAAGCATAATATTGTGGTTGCTGAGTGCAAAATTGAGATTTCTATCCCTGTCTGTTAGCGTGAAATAGTTTCTGAGTTGAAATGGCAATGTCTGACTCAACTGTATCAACCAATTTCAAAATAATTAAGGAAACAGCTGAAAAATAGTTGAAGTGCTTGTTTCCAGAATGAGAACAATACAGCATTGCCTTTCTCTTCTGTCCAGATTCTCATTAGGTTGTTTATGTAATTAGGCTTATTAAGACAATGCCTTTATGGGGTGGGGAGAGGATATTATTCTATTCCTCTATGTTTTGGGAGGGGGTGCACGGTGAGGGACACACTTGGGCTCCTAAAAGTCTAAAAGATAAAGTAAATCAACAACGGTTTAAAAATATAACAACAAAACCAATTCTGATGAAACAACATGATACAAATAAAGCTTGTTATAAAATTAGGGTCCTATTTCCCCATCCAATCCACAGCAGGCTGGGCCAGAAAATCTGACGTGCGACCATGGGTGCAATTTTCCTATCTGGTGTGCCACGGGAATCGTAGCGGGCCGGGGGTTGGGGGGGCAGACCAGGCAAAGACCTGCTGACTTTATGCAGGATTTTCCAGTCTTGGGGTGAACATGGCCATAAAATCCAGCCCCAAAATTCAGAAAGCTGTCAGCGGGAGAACAGCGTGCGATTTTCCCCTCACCACTTTCATGGCGGGCTTTTAGGTGAGTCAGGTTTCCTGCTGGTTCACAGCAGAAACTCATTTGCACAAATGACCATTTCATAAATGCTTGGTGGTATCACCTCCCAAGGGAGTCAGTGGGAAATTCGATTGGTCTGAAACACATTTGGATACAAGTGGTCTGCAACTATTCACCCTCACTTTGCAAGGTGAACATAACAAAGAACAAAGAACTAAGAACGACACTCAGAATCTATCTTGCAACAGCACCAGTCTGTTTTTTTAAAAGTTTATTTATTAGTTTCACAATTCGGCTTGCATTAACACTGCAATGAAGTTGCTGTGAAAACCCCCTGGCCGCCAAGGTCTGGCGCCCTTTCGGGTACACCGAGGGAGAATTTAGCATGGCCAATGCACTTAACCAGCATGTCATTTGGAGCTGTGGGAGGAAAGCAGAACACCCAGAGGAAACACACGCAGACACAGGGACAACATGCAGACTCCACTCAGACAGTGATTCAAATTGCGAATGGAGCCCGGGTCCCTGGTACTGTGAGGCAGCAGTGCTAACCAGTGTGCCACCGTGCCGCCCCTGAGTCTGGGTTTTCAGCCAAGCCACAGAGACACCCGCCACACAGGTGCGGGTGTAGGTTTGAACTCACCACTGCCATCCTGCCTTCCTCCATTGCACGGGAGAGTATTCTTCAGGGGCTGAGTCAGGGCTGCAACCCAGACAAGGACCAATATGGAGACTGGGACTGGGGGGGGGAGGTGAGTGAGTGTAGTGGTGGTGTGGAGACATGGGAGATAATAGTCAAAGGTAGGATTGGGGAGGTGGGTAGAAGGTGGGGAATGATGGCAGGCAGAGGTGAGACTAAGGGGGTGGAAGCTAGAGGCCAACATGTAAGACAGAAACACAGACACAGCTGGATGTGGCATTGGAACGGAATTGCGTGAAATGGAGGGCAAGCAGACAGACTCCGGAACACAATGTGGAGAGGTGGGGGTGGAGGTGGTTGTGTCAGTTTGCCACAAGAGGGTAAGGCTTGCTCAAAGGCTCACAGACATGGGAGAGGGAAAAAGACTGCACATAGGGAAGGGTTGCACCGAGACTCATGGACAGGGGTGAAATCCACCGCCATGCTCAGTTTCTTTGCCCACGGATTGTTCCAGAGATCCACAGGGAGCATCTCACAATCTACCACACATAACTGCATCAAGAATATGATAGCTGCCCATGTATATAGTAATGCTCATCGTTATATGAGGTTCAAAATGGATGAAGATAGATAGTCAAGTTGCAAACTTTAGTAGCTTTGCAGCTATCTCAGGTTTCTCAAGATTGAAGAGTGTGATTGCCTGCACACATATGGTTTTGAGACCCATAAGTTCATTAACTGCAAAGGGTTTCACTCCATCATTGTTCAACTGCTGTGCGATCATCGAAAGCACATAAATCACATCTGTGCCAGGTATCCTTAGGTACCCATGTCTCATGCATCCTGATGTGCTCCCAGGTGCCTCACATGTTCAAAGACCCCCAATGTGTACAGGACTGATTCCTTGGGGAAAAGGAGTACCCACTTAAATGATGGCTCATGACACTAGTGCATTGTCCTCACTGTGTCTTTGAGGAGAGGTACATCGATATGCATAACTCCACACGATCCATAATTGAGCAGCCACTGGCTTACTGAAGATGCACTTCCAATGTTTGGACTGTTCAGGTGGGGCTCTGCAGTACACAACAGAGAGAGTCTCCCGAATCGTGATAGTCTGTTGCACCCTTCACAACCTGGCAATTCAAAGGAGGGAATCCTCACCACAGTGAGAGATGGAGGAGGCTGAGAACTCCTCGGACAATGAAGAGTCGGAGGGGCAGAAACATGAAGAGGGATGGGAGGGTCAGATTCCACCTGTTGATGCCATGGAAAAAGCATGTTGTAGAAGACAGGACCATGCCACACTGACAGCAACAAGGTTCCAGGAAGAGTAAGGTGCTGCAATGGGAGATGGCTGCATTCCTCCTGTCCCTTAGAGCCATTCCATTGCTCAGAAGGAGACTTAAAACCAGTCACGTCAAAAGCAAGTTTCACATTAGCACTTGCACCTTCAACCCTTACGATTTACCAGGTCGTGACCTGTGGAAAGGTAATTGGTGAAGCCTCCATCTGTGCACTCTGGGAAATGAAACACTGCTTTAAATAACTTGATAGAGTCATGGTCACCTTATTGAGAATTTACAGCTGACAGTGGGATGAGTGCACGGTGGAGATATCACCAACTCACCAGGTCTTTGGCACTACCACTGAAAAGATCCAGAGATCCCTGAAGAGTGCAGCCCTCTGAGTCCAAGATGCTCTGACGAGGCTGTGATATTGGACTGAGGGTTAACATACCCTGGCAGAAGGGATGGGAACATTCCTGCGCAGGATGGCACAGTGCGGGCGGTTGCCAGCCGCAGTTACCTGCTCTGCTATAGCCTCTCAGGCTGGAGAGGTGAGGCTGGTGTGCTTCTTAGAGCCATCCCTGGGGTAGAGCACATGCTAGTGTTGGAGAACTCCTCTCATCAATGCCTCCAGGGAATCAGGGCTAAGCCTCGGGGCGAACCTTCTCCTTCATCTGCTCTGCGGCCAGCTTGATGGGTGTTCTGGGGAGAGTGAGGTGTGTGCGCTCGGGTGGTGTTTAAAAATGGCGCCTGGACTTTCGGCTGCACTAGGTAAGGACAGATGAATCAATTCCTATTTGCATATGCATAATTAATCAGCTTCTGAGCAGGTAATCGGGAGTGATTGCCATCCATTCGGGCCAGTGGGAAATGTTCCATGGAATCTACCCACCATGACACTTAGTTTAAAAAATGAAAAATTCCACCCTTAGGGTAGGCCTTCAATTTAGCAGTCATTAAACCTGCTATGGGGGTCTTTAATCCCCTGTACAAACTATATAATTTTCATTGCCATTCGTTGCTAAGGAAATTAAACTTTGCCATTTCTGTTTACGAACAGCCAAACCAGTTACTTAGCAACTTCTCACAGTTTCCTGCTTGCCTTTGTGACCTCAAGTATTGGTCATTTTGAAAGGTCAGCTACAGTAAAGATAAAAGAGGCCTCTGTTCCAGATTGCTTACTCATTCTTACTCTGAATTGTCACTAACTGACTGCTGAAGCTAGACAAGATTTTAGTGCAGGAATTGGCTGAAAGTGGAATCGGTTAAAGGGCACTTTGACAAAGGTCAGAGATGGGGTCAATAAGTGATAGTGCTGGCACTTCTCCCAGGTCAGAATGAGCTTAACCGTGGGGCTGACTGATTGGACACACTATAGTTGGGGGAAAGTGTTGGAAAGAAGCATCTATCACAACATGTTACCAGCTGAAGGAACCTCAGTGATGCAACTGAGCTAATACATTGGCCAATGAATTGTTCCTGCCAGCATTTCACTGGCATCGGTGTGGGGGTTGGGGAGGGTGTGCTGGTGGGGGCACTGCCTCATGAAGAGACTGCCAGATAAACACTGGTAGTCTCCCAGTGGTTCTAGATTCCCTCCCCACAGAGGGACCCTGGGCAGCAATGGGGATTTCTGAAAACAGGACATTGAATATGCCCACCGCAACAACTCCTGGCACCACCAACTACCCATGCATTCATCCCCCATCCCATCCTAAACTCCCCACTCCTTAGCTCACCCTCACCTCTGCACCTTCTACCCCAGCCCTTTGCCTGGCCTCAGAAACACTTCATTCAAAGACACCCTGCCTTGGAAATACCCTCTTCCTTGTCTTGCAGCCTCACCAATGGTCAGCGCACTCGGTGCAGAGGCTGCTGAGCTGCCAACTGTCTGACTGGGCTGACTGCTTTGCCCTCAGATGGGTGGTGGCTCTGGCAGCAGCCTCGTAACTGGCCACCTAATTAGCCACCACCAGAAAAACGCCACCTCAGGATCCCACAGCCTCCCAGAGCAAGGTTGGCTTTCAGTCCTGGCTGTGGGACTTCTTCCAGCCCCTCACATATGCTAGTCCTGTATTTCTCATATGTCTATGGTTCACTGAACTTTGAGACAAATTCGCCTCCCTGCTCTCCTTCAGATCTTAGTCGCTGTGCAACTTAGTTTGGCTAAAAGTTGGCTCATAGCGAGGGGGATTGAATATAAAAGTAGGGAGGTCTTGCTGCAGCTGTATAGGGCATTGGTGAGGCCGCAGCTGGAGTACTGTGTGCAGTTTTGGGCACCGCACCTGCACAAAGATATTTTGACCTTGGAGGGAGTGCAGAGGAGGTTTACTAGGCTGATACCGGAGTTGAGGGGGTTGAGCTATGAGGAGAGGCTGAATAAACTAGGCTTGTACTCGTTAGAGTTTAGAAGAATGAGAGGAGATCTCATTGAGACGTATAAGATGATGAATGGGATGGATAGGATAGAGATGGAGAGACTCTTCCCGCTCAAAAAAGACAGTAGGACTAGGGGGCACAGCCTCAAGATAAAGGGGGGGCGGTTTAGAACGGAGTTGAGGAGGAACTTCTTCACTCAAAGGGTGGTGAATCTCTGGAATTCTCTGCCCGTTGAAGTGGTGGAGGCTGCCTCACTAAATATTTTTAAGACGCGGGTTGATGGGTTTTTGATAAGAGAGGGGATTAAGGGTTATGGGGAGAGGGCGGGAAAGTGGAACTGAGCCACGACAGATCAGCCATGATCTTATTGAATGGCGGGGCAGGCTCGAGGGGCTAGATGGCCTACTCCTGCTCCTATTTCTTATGTTCTTATGTTCTTAAAAGTTATCACGGTCAAGAGCGTGAAATATAAATTATCGACAGAGATGTTACCATTAAAATACAAATGCGGGCTGAGCACATTCCTTTCACAGTTATTTTAACAGGCAACTTTCTGTGTTTGATCTGGTAGAGGGCCAATCAGATCATCAGTGCTCTTGGTCACTATGCTTCTATCACTTCCAGTCAGCATGATTCATGGAATCCCTACAGTGCAGACGGAGGCCATTAGACCCATCGAGTCTGCACCAACCACAATCCCCCACGGCCTAACCCTGTAACCCCCCACACACTTACTGTGCTAATCCCCCTGACACTAAGGATCAACTTTAGTATGGCCAATCAACCTAATCTGCACATCTTTGGACTATGGGAGAAAATGGGAGCACCCAGTGGAAACTCACACCGACACAGGGAGAACGGGCAAACTCCACACAGGCAGTCACCCAAGCTGGGAATTGAACCTGGGTCCCTGGCACTGTGAGGCAGCAGTGTTAACCACCTATGCTACCGTGCCACCCCAAACTGAATTCAATGAATGATCCTGGAGCACTCTGATCACTTAGAGTGTGAAGTTATTTCTCACGTGGTTTCAGGTAAATCCCCAAGTCCTTGATTTAACAAGCGTCAAGAGCATAGAAAAACATTCGAGTGCACTGGTAAACTGTGGATAAAATCCAGCATAAATCCTACACAAACAAGGGGCTCCCTAAATCTTGCCCCCTCTGAGTTGTGCATAAGCTGCCTTTGTCATATTGGAACAATGTGAATAAATGCTATCCCAGGCAAAGAGAAATTCTTACAGGTGTACATTTCCGAGGAGCTTGGTTCATTGATCCTTCAACACAGCAGTAAATTTCCATCCATGACAGACACCTTATCAATGAAAGAAAAGGATATTTTGCTAATTATTTTTTCATCTAGTTGTCGCTATTATCCTAACCTCTTTGGAAGCTTGTTCACTATAGATTCAGCTACTTGTTCACACGGACTTAGAGCAAAGAAAATGTGAATTAAGATTATTTACAAAATTAATGCAAAATTTTGTTAAACAAATCTTATACAAACATCAGCGACAAATATCATCACCAAGCAGAATATTATCGCCTGGAGGGTTGCTATGCAGATGCAGTGACTTGGTGGCACAGTGGTTAGCACTGCTGCCTCACAGTGTGTTTGATTCCAGTCTTGGGTCACTGCCTGTGTGGAGTTTGCACTTTCTCCCCATGTCTGTGTGGATGATTGCCAGTTACATATTTCATGGTTTTGAAAAGATAACAGATTCAGGATAAGTTTTAAATTGAGTACTTACTGATTTTAATCGCAATATATAATTAAAACATAATTACTGACTGCAGGTTTCCCCCACAGTCCAAAGATGCGCGGGTTAGGTTGATTGGCTGTTATTGTCAGGGGGACTAACAGAGTAAATATGTAGAGTTACAAGGATAGGGCCTGTGTGGGATTGTTGTCGGTGCAGGCTCAATGGGCTGAATGGCATCCTTCTACACAACTGGGATTCTATGTTGCTTCCTTCAAGCAGCCAGTTAGAGCAGTCACATCACCTAGCCAAGGTTTGAGGCTGAAAGCCCCAAACTACTTTGAGAATTGGGCCTCACAACAACACTGTAGTACAATGCAGAACAATGATTCCTCCAAACTAAGATGCTACAATGAACATATTGACTGTCTTTAAACAGTCAGGAGGGCATCAGGTGAAGTTCTTAGATGACAAGTAGCAGATCAAGAGTGGGAATGTGATGGGAAGTACTACACCACAATTCTTGAAGTGGTACCAGTCCAACACTGCAACCTCAAGGCCATGGAAATCTAGACAACTTTCTTCATACTCTTCGTGTGAGAGTGAATGTGCTTGTGGCTGGGTGTGGTGCTTGAGTGAGTGAGATAGTGGAGATGTGGGGTAAGATACAGTAATTTGCAGCAACTGGAGTCAGTAATTGTGTTTTAGTTATATATATTGCAATTAAAATCAGTAAGTACTCAATTTAAAACTTATCCTGAGTCTGTTATCTTTTCAAAACCATGAAATATGTAACTGGCAATCATTTTGTTCAAATCAAAAATTGTCAAAAGTGACCTGATAAATGGCCAGAAAAAACATCGGGTCCTGTCACGATATCCTGCGCTTCCCTGAATTGTTTTCACTGATTATACAAACTAACATTTTTAGTCTAATCATGTTGTTGGGAATAAATAATATGATCTGTCGTGTTTAGGCAAGTGACTTTACTTCCAAGTGGGGAGAGGCACCAGTTTTGGCACAAAAATAGAGATTTCTTTAGCTAGCTCCAAACCTTAGTCTGGGAGCCTCTAGGAGACGATGCTTGTAAATCCAGTGATTAACGGCTCGATTCTGATTTGCTTGCTGTGAATCTGGTGGGCTGACTGTAATATATTTCTAATAAGGATTGGAAGATTGCATATAGAAACGTGGGGCAAGATTTTCCCATTCCATCCACCACGGGAATCGTAGCGGGTGAAGGGGCAAACCATGGAAAGGTCTATTGATCTCAGGCAAGATTTTCGTGGTGAGCGCTGCTGAAAATTCCCACCCTTTGTGTCTAAGGAGTAATTGTAGTTCTTTTTTGAGATCTATCGTACATTAGCCCATCTATATAACGTGGTACCTGCCCACTTTACTGTACACTGGACGTATCAATGAATGATCTTCTGGATTCTAGTAGGAAGTGTCTGATTGCCTGAGTGTCTTATTTGAGAGCATCTACCCAGCAATGTGGAAAATTACCCAGGTATGTCCTATCCATAAAATGTAGGACAACTCCAACCCAGTCCTATTGGTCTACACTCGATCATCAGCAAAGCGATGGAAAAGGTCATCAATGGCACCATCAACCAATACTTACTCAGCAATGACCTGCTCACTGATGGTCAGTTGTGGTTCGGTCATGACCACTCAGCTCCTGACCTCATTAAAGTCCTGATCCAAACACGGGCAAAAGAGCTGCACTCAAGAGATGAGATGAGAATAATTACCCTTAAGATCAGGGCAGCATTTTACCAAATATGGCATCAAGGAGCCCGAGCATAACTGGAGTCAATGGGAATCATGAAAAAAAATGGATGGAGTCATGCCTAACACAAAGGAAGAAGGTTGTAGTGGTTGAAGCTCAATCATCTCAGTCCTGGGTCATCACTGTGGGAGTTTTTCAGAGTAGTGTCCTAGACTTAACCATCTTCAGCTGCTTCATCAGTGACCTTGGGGTGGCACGGTGGCACAGTTCTTAGCACTGCTGCCTCATAGTGCCAGGGACCTGGCTTTGATTCCCAGCTTGGGTCACTGTCTGCGTGGAATCTGCATGTTCTCCCCATGACTGCTTGGGTTCCCTCTGGGTGCTCCAGTTTCCTCCCATAGCCCGAAAGACGTGCTGGTTAGGTGTATTGGCCTTGCTAAATTCTCTCTCGGTGTACCCAAAAAGACACCAGAGTGTGGTGACTAGGAGATTTTCATAGTAACTTCATTGCAGTGTTAATGTAAGTCTTCTTGTGACTCTAATAGATAAACTTCCTTCCATCATAAGGCCAGGAGTGGGGATACTCGCAGATGATTGTACAATGTTCAGCACCATTTGTGGCTCCTCAGATACTGAAACAGTGCATGTTCAAATGCAGCAAGACTTGGACAACATTTAGGCTTGGGCTGATAAGTGGCTACTACCATTTGTGCCACACAAATACCAGGCAATGACCAGCTCCAGCAAGAATCTAAACATCTTCCCTCGACAGTTCATGCCATTACCATCACTGAATCCCCCACTAGCAACAGCCTAAGCTCTTGCGCTTAGTGTATATGTTAGAATGTTCCAGCATTTTGGTGTAGTATCTTCAAACTTTCCTTAGATTAAATGTTATTTGGGAGCTAATTATTTAGGAGATTGGTCTCCAACAATCAATTATCTCAGCCCTTCCATCTCTGCAGGAGTTATGCAGGGTGATGTCTTAGCTTCAACTGTTTCAGCCTTGACCTTCCCTCTATCCCAAGGTCAGAAGTGGGGTTGTTCACTGATGATTGTACAATGCATGATTCCATTCATAGCTCCTCAGATGATGAAGTCCAGTCTGCAGGCTGTAAACCTGAATGACATTTAGGCTTGAGCTAGTAAGGAACATTTGGGCAATAGGACGAACTGACCATGCATCTCCAACAACAAATAGTCTAATCATGTCCTGCTGATATTGAATGGCACTAACATTGCAGGATCCCCCAACATCGACAACCTAGCAGTCATCCTCGACCAGAAACTGAACTGAACATAAATGCTGTGTCTCCAAGAGCAGGTCAGATGTTGAGTTTTCTGCAGCTACTATGCCACCTCTTGATTGCTCAAAGTCTTTCTACCATCTAGAAAGCACAAGTAAGGGGTATCTTGGAATGCTATCCCTTTGTCTGCCTGAGTGCATTTCCAACAGCCTTCAGGAAACCTGACACTATCCAACACAATTAAAAGATGCTGGATTAACTCAGCAGGTCTGGCAGCATCAGTGGTTCTCATTGTCTGAGGCTCTTCCTCTGCCGCCTCTGGGTTATACCCCTCGCTGCCTTCCTCAACATCTACCTGAGGAGATGTACCACTCATCCACTTCTTCCTCTGCCAGCAAAGTAGGATGCTCTGTTGGAGAGTGGGTGAAGACTTAGTGAATTGAATGACCTCCTTCTGCACTGTAGGCATTCTATGGGGGGGATTTTACAGCCTCGCTCAGGGAAGACCGGAAATTCCTGCCCAAGGTCAACAAAGATTTCTGTCGTCAGGCCCTCGCCTCGTGCCGATTCTGTGGTGGGCGAGGTGGTAGCGTTTCGGCCTATGATTTTATATACAGCTATCCATGACTAAGTATAACACTGCTGAAGCCATGATTTGTCTCCCTCTGCTTTCCTAGACATGTGTGCCAGAGTTTTACTGCCTTGTCCACCCAAGGCTTATAAGACCCCACCCGAGGCCAACAGAGAATGCCGTTCTGTAAGCCTCACCCACCCCGGATCCAGGATGGGAAAATTTCAGCAGCGGTCTCTTACATCACTCTCGTAAAAGAGTTTTAAAGTTTATTTGTTAGTCACAAGTAGGCTTACATTAACATTACATTGTGGTAGCTGCATTAACCCTTAGCAACTCTAATACTACAATTATCAGACTTAAATTGGACTTCTGCAGAGCAATTAGGGATCTGATTTTGCTACTGCTCCTGCATCGGTTTCCCAAGGTTTGGAAGTGAAAGTGGGGCAGGAGCTACCGCTTCCACAAAGTAGGTACCTTTTCCAGAATTCCTTATGGATCAAGAAGAAAAGGAAGATTTTCCAACACAAAGCAGCTGATCAGGAAGGACTTTAACCTCCCCACTGCCTCAAATACATCTCTCTTCCATCAGCCCCTATCTTACTCTCAAGTAGTGAGAGACAATCTACACTCACCGCCAGCACTACCCAACAAAATGCTTTGCCTTCCTTGGAGGCGGGGAGCCCCATTTTATCCCCACCACCACCCCCTCCCTCTACCCAGCTACAATGGTCCATTATCTGCACTGTCATGGTGACCGAATCTAGCTGCCCACCTTAGTCGCAATAAATAGCCTCTCCTCCCACACCACCCCCATTCCAAGTGACCAATCTTTCCTTCCCAATGCCTGGATCTTCCCTCCTCTTGAACGTCCCAGGATTTCTCATGCGATGATACACTGATTTTACTTAAGCTATCTGGAAAGCTCATTAATGAGAATGAGGAACTACCACGCAGAGAAAAGAGGAAGTCGGGAAGTCTAAATCTGGAATGCTGGCAGAGATCTCAGAACCGGTCACCATCACATGGCGCACTCACTGCTGCTGCCCATCCCCAGCACACCTCTCCAGCTGGTTTATTGACGCATTGCAGAGGACCAAGCATACAAACTGGGCAGGGAGTGAAACTAGGAAATAAAATTTCCTGTTTCCCTGTGATTTTATTTTAAGGGAGACAGGGAGTTTGGAAACTCAGATATCAATAAATAGATGATGTGAGGAAGTTGCATTTACTTCGAAACATTTGTCTGTTTTCCTGGCAAATGCTCGGTGATGGCAGCAGCCAAATGTGTGATCATACTTAGGTTTCCAGTAGAAGGAAGTCTAGCGTCTGCACTTTAACTGGTACCCTGAATTCCACTGTATCATTACTGGCTCGAAGACAACTTTCTATCTGCCAAAAACAATGAAAAGGATACATCATAGTCTTTCCATTTAAAACTGACGCAAATAGTGTACGGGTTATTTTTGTTATTGACAATTACAGTATTAATGCCCAGTCTTGGATATTAAAAGACTTGGGAGACATCCGAATGTTGAAAGAAGTGAATCATTTAGGCGACCGGTTACCAGAATTGAAGCAAGGTACCGTAGATGTCTGAAATCTGAAATAAGAGTCAGAGTTAAACGTTTCAGGTCAGATCTCTCCACGATACTGCCAGGCCTGGTTTTATTCTAGTTTTATTCCAGAAACCCACATTGTTGAAACGCAGTGACTGCAGAGACCTCACAGTGAGAAAAAAAAACAGCCTCCCATCCACTGAATCTGTCTACACTTCCCGCTGCCTCAGCAAAGCAGCCAGCGTAATTAAGGACCCCATAGACCCCAAAAGTTCTCTCTTCCGTCAGGAAAAAGATACTAAAGTCTGAGGTCACGAACCAAAAGGCTCAAGAACAGCTTCTTCCCTGCTGCTGTCAGACTTTTGAATGGACCTACTTTGCACTAAGTTAAAATTTCTCTACGCCCGAGCTATGACTGTAACTCTACATTCTGCACTCTCTCCTTTCCTTCTCTATGAATGGTATGCTTTGTCTGTATAGTGCGCAAGAAACAATACTTTTCATTGCGTGTTAATACATGTGACAATAATAAATCAAATCAAAAGATAGGAAACAGAATACTGTTGATCACAGTTACTCCATGATGGTGAGGTATGAGGTACAAACTGGTGCAAAGCAAACTTGGAATTTTTCAGGAGGTTTTGCATCAAACAAAATGATCAGCAAATAGTTTGAAGGGCTGTCATCAATAAAACGCTTTGAATTATCGATTGGCATGATCATAGAATCCCTACAGTGCAGGAGAAGGCCATTCAGCCCATCGAGTCTGCACCAACTCTCCGGCTGAGAGGCCCTATCCCCATATATTTACCCTACTAATCCCCCCTAACCTACACATGTTTAGACACTGAGGGGTAATTTAGCATGGCCAATCCACCCACATCTTTGGAATGTGGGGAGAAACCGGAACACCCTGAGAAACACACGCAGACATGGGGAGAATGTGCAAACTCCACGCAGACAGTGACCTGAGGCTGGAACAAAACCCCAGGACTCTGGTGCTGGGGAGGGGGGGTGGGCAGCAGTGCTAACCGCTGTGCCCCCGAGGCACCCTGATGCGGATAATTGTTCTGGGTTGATGATCTGGGATGGACAAAATATCCCCTCTCATTCATAGCTACCTAGTAATTGTGTGAACGGTGCCTAATGAGAAAGAGCAGTTCTTTCCTCATACTGTTCTGATTTTTAAAAATATAACACTGGGAATACACAGCATGATGAAGGGTCACATTAAAACATTGGTTTTCTTTCTCTTTCAGATGCTGACTGATGTACTTTTCCAACATTTTCTGCTTTATTTTAGATGTCCTGCATTTCTTTTGATCTTTGCATTCTACAGTTTAGGAGATTTTATTGGGTTTGAAGTCTCAAAAGAGGGGAACTCTTCCCAGTGACTTTTCTAGTAGGTACATTTGGCCAAGATTGATTATGGGGGTGTGTTTGTGTGTCAGGCACAAAATCTCACCAGTCAGAAAATGAGATTCTCGCCAGCGAGATCCTGTTTTCCAATTTTCCCCAACCCCCCATCAGTGGCATATCGAGGTTCCCACCCATAGAAGGTGGTAACTGAATGTAAATACATTTGATTTGATTTACATGTTGGTAAAGGGCCTTTGAAGCGGGGAACTTGGCAATGACGGGAAATCAGCCAACGTGGGTGGTGGGAGTTGGGGGGGACTGGCATTGAAGCATGTTTTGAGGCACCCTGGAGATGGCCTTGCTGGCTCCATCAGGCCCCACACTGCCAGAATAATAATGTAGACCATGTCCCCAGATTTGTTTTTGTCAGAGTGGCTCAGAGCCTGGTCTGAAACTTTGGCAGCGTGTCTGGAGAGATACACGTCAACTTTCGGTCAGAGCCTGACACACTGACAAATGTTAGGAACGTTCCAGATACTTTGGTACTGAAAGGAGGGTGGAGATTAAAGTGAATTCAGGTTGGAAGCAATCCTGAGGTTTTTCCTCGTTAGAGCTCCCACCTCTCACTATTACACCCACTCCAACAGTTGCACTCGCCTATCACCTCATCTTCAACATTTTTATCCTTTATAAATTAATACTCTTTGAAGAAAATGACATAATTTTATGACCCTTGACTTCTGTCCTGGGTTGCATGAAATTGTATCCAGAGGATTGATCTTTGTTTCCAGGCGGATTTTCAACCCTACTGAAGATGTGTCAAATTTCAGTTGTAAAGCAAATACCGTGGCATTCAGGAACAAGGCTGGATGGAAACTGGACAGTCAGAGTATCTGTTTTATTTGTGCCGAGTCCAGGTTTGCGAGCTATGCCTATGGAGCATTGACTTGGCTTATTAAACTCAGCGTGGAGTCTGAGGCTGTGAAAGTTTGTTTTTCCTTTGAGCTGAACACCTCTGATTCACATTTGAGTTTAAGCCTGGAATTTCCGTATAATCTTGGGTTGTGGGTGCTGGATTCGCTTGCAGGTCTTGATATAGATATTCACGTCCCCTCCATAAACATTCAGTAACAAGCACATGATTGTATGTGAGGAATTCCTCTGTAACTTGAACTCCATCAGTACTAGTTGCCTTTCTCTGTAACTATTCACAGCTTCAAGCAGTTAACTGTCATCCATTTCCCCAAAGCTAAAGAACCTCGATACCTTAGACACTAACTGCATTAAACAATCCTTACAGTGCAGAAGAAGGCCATTCAGCCCATTGAACCTGCACCAACAACAATCCCACCTAGGCCCTTTCCCTGTAACCCCAAGTATTTACCCTGGTAGTTTCCCTGACACTAAGGGGCAATTAAGCATGACCAACCAACCTAATCCACACACCTTTGGAGTGTGGGATGAAACCAGAAAATCCAGAGGAAACCCACACAGATACGGGGAGAATGTGCAAACTCCACACAGACAGTCACCCAATGCTGGAATTGAACCCAGGTCCCTGGCACTATGAAGCAGCAGTGCTAACCACTGTGCCACAAAGCCGCCCTGACTGAATTAATTTTATTCCACTGCTTCAGTTTATTTACCGGTTTAATTCCAAATACCTATAAATGAACGAATAGACCTATTCTGCAAGAGCTTGATAAAATTCTTTAATGCTCGATAAATTTGTTTGATAACAACTGATTCAGGTCCACTTGAGGATAATATGTAAGTGATTGAATCAGATGGACATATACATGTTGAAAAACTAGTTTGATGCTATAAGTTGAACTAGGGATACCAGATTGCTTTGTGTTTACGAGAGCTACCCAATTGGATTGCTGTCTAAAATTCGTCACTTACAATGTCAACCAAAATGGGAGTAGTCATTTGATAGGGTCTTTAAAAAGCTGTTTAACAGAAACACAGAAAGTTGAAAATCAGTGCATTGGAAGAGCCACACATAAGCAGTCCTACACAGCCAGTCTCTGCTAAGCAAATACAGGGGGTCCAGGTTGACACTGCCAAGGTGCCAGTGCCCTGGGGGGCACCACCATTCCTCTGCTGCCCAACCCTCTGGAGGGCCCCGATGGCCCCCCTTCACTCCAGTGGCCGCTACTCCCCAAAAGTAGGAGCTACAGTAATCTCCACTGGAGTGAACCACTCTGGTGGGGAGTGGGGGGGCGGGGGTGGGGGGGTGAGGTGCACAATCATATTTAAAATATATGGAGATGTTCGTTTAAATAATTTATGTGCCTCCCAACCAATTTCCGGCGCAGGGCTTACACCGCTGGAAATCCGGCACTGGGAGATGCTATCGGGGCGGGACACCCAGCACAGATTCCGTGGATTGGATGCCACTGGAATCTCCAGGCCCACTGTGCTAAACAATTAGCGCAGCGGGTTGGGAGAATGTCTTCCCGTCCTCCCCTGATGTTGTAATGCAGTTCCTAGGTGCAGCCATTTCTTTATCTTTTTAGGGTTGGAACAACCTTCTGACACCTAATAACTTGCCTTTTGATCCTAGGGCACACCCAGTATATTTATTATTTGAAAAGCATATACTTTATTCATAAAATATCTGCAAGAACATAACAAACATTTCAAAATGACCTTCACGGAAAGCACACTAATATTCAGGATTCCTACACAGGTCATGTTGCATTGAGAGATGCTTCAATACAGTCAAGGAAACATTACAAACATTTCAAAATGACCATCACAGAAAGTGCAATGGTATTTAAGTTGTCTACATAGATCAAGTTGCACTCTGAAGTGCTTGAGTATAATTGTGATAATGTACTATTCACCATACACATTTAATATGAGTCATACAGCCCAAGGGGTTTGATACAATTTCCAGCCGCTTGGTTCACTATGGCTGAAAGGTCTTTAATGTGCCCATCCAAGTCCAATGACGCACCTCCACGTTATGAAAGATCTTAGACAGCGCCCTTTCTCCATTGCACCTCTGCAGCTGCTGCCCCAAGTTTGTGCGTAGAAGGAAAAGCACTCTCAATGCCTTGATCTGCAACAGGACTAGTTATTGAACCTATTGTTCTATGATTATCACCATATTGTAGCAATACTCTTTCTCCTCTTTCATTCTTTTTCATCCCCCATCCCCATTCACCGCCACACTCTTCACCCCTTCCTCCCAAATTAACCACGGCCTTCTCTTGTATACTGTGCGCAGTTCTGGTCACCTCACTATAAGAAGAATATGGAAGTTTTGAGAGGGTGCAGAGGAGATTTACAAGGATGTTGCCTGGATTGGGAGGCATGCCTTATGAAGATAGGTTGAGGGAGCTGGGACTCTTCTCCCTGGAGAGACGAAGGTTGAGGGGCCACCTAATAGAGGTTTATAAAGAGGAATAGATAGGGTGGATTCTTGGAGGCTATTTCCCAGGGCTGAAATGGTCGCCACGAGAGGACACAGGTTTAAGGTGCTGGGAAGCAAGTACAGAGGAGATGCTAGGGGTAAGTTTTTCATTCAGAGGGTGGTGAGTGAGTGGAATCAGCTGCCGTCGGTGGTGGTAGAGGCGAACTCACTGGGGCCTTTTAAAAGACTTCTGGATGAGTACATGGGATTTAGTGGGATTGGGAGTTACAGATAGTTCTACGGCCTGGTCAGTATGGATATGATCGGCACAACTTGTGGGCCAAAGGGCCTGTTTGTGCTGTAGTGTTCTATGTTCTATGATGTGATTTAAAACTGATAATGGGGAAATAGGTATATGTGGGCAATGTGATTGATAGAGACGGAAATGAATTAGCAGAAATTGTGTGTGCAAAATGAGACAGAATAGTTGTTTGAGTAATAATGGGAAGTTTATGACTAGCCAGCAAAACTTAGTTGACTGCTATAAATGAAGATTTCCAAATTAGGAATTTCATAATGTGTGGCAATAATGCCACAGAAACTCAGTGCCCTTCAGAATCCTTATGACTGCCATAGCCTGGAAACGGCTGTGAGCAATGTTATTGGACAAATGTTCGCTGCAACGATATTAAATTCCTCTCTCTTCCCTGAATATAAGTTTTAACCTTTCAAAATAAATAGGTTAGCAGATCCGTTAAAATAGGAGAATAAGAAATTTAATATGAACATGTCCAACAGTCATATGGTCACGTCGCTCTGTCTCCAAGATCATATGACACCGATGGATAATTTTAGAAAAGATGTTTGCATTATTTATTAATCACGAAATAAAGCATGCGAGCTTCATGATGCTGTTTGTGGGGAGAGACTGCTGTGAACATAATGAGGCCAATGGTTGCTACGCATCCTGCCGTAGGGGCCTCATGGGCTTGGGGGAAATGGTGCAAGGACAGCCTCAGTTGCAAATCATTGAGTCATAGAGGTTTACAGCATGGAAACAGGCCCTTCGGCCCAACTTGTCCATGCCACCTTTGTTTTGAAATCCTTAAACTAATCCCAATTGCCCACAGTTGGCCCATATCCTGCTATACCCATTTCAGCCACATAGATGTTTAAATGCTTTTTAAAATTGTACCCACCTCTACTACTACCTCAGTAGGCAAGACCCAGTTACCCTGGTTCAAATCCCACCATGGCAGAAGGTGAAATTTGAGTTCAATAAAAATCTGGAATTAAAAGTCTAATGATGACCATGACACCAATGTTGTAAAAACCCATCTGGTTCACTAATGCCCTTTGGGAAAAGAAATCTGCCATCCTTACCCGGCCTGGCCTAACTGTGACTCCAAATCAACAGCAATGTGGTTGATTCTCAAGTGCCCTCTGGAATGGAGGGGACTTAGGGACGGGTAAAAAATGCTGGCCCAGCCAGTGATGCTCACATCCCATAAAATGAATAATGAAAAAAAGTAATCAGCACTGCATTGGGATAGCTTATGTATGGCAATGAGAATCACCATAATAAATACTGTAGTAATAAATAGTATCAGTTGTGGATATAGGAGTGCACACTACAAATTACTTTATGATTCGAAGAACAGTGTTCAGAGCCATGCCTATTCTTGTGTTTGAGAGGATTCAATCCCGCCTTGTTTAACCATTGACTCCTTAAGAGGCTAATCTATCATCAAAGGAATAACGATAGGGAGCTAACCCTTCATACAATCATAGAACCCCTACATTGCAGAAAGAGGCCATTCAGCCCATCGAGTCTGCACCGACCACAATCCCACCCAGCCCCTATCCCCATAACCCTACTAACCTCCTGACACTAAGGGTCAATTTTGAATGGCCAATGCATCTAAGCTGCACATCTTTGGACTGTGGGAGGAAACCAGAGCACCAGAGGAAACCCAAGCAGACATGGGGAGAATGTGCAAACTCCACACAGACAGTGACCCAAGCCGGGAAGCGAACCTGGGTCCCTGGCACAGTGAGGCAGCAGTGCTAACCACTGTGCCACCATGTCGCCCAATACGCTTTACAGTACTGTTTTGCCCTGCCTTTGCCCAGTCCTTTGCCTCCTTTCCCTCCACCAGACATCATGATTCTTCACTCAGATCACTGCACAATTTTTATTTTGCCTATAAATCCTGCGTTTTGTTGAAGGTAAGGGTGGGATCTCGCCTCCTTCCAGCAGGATCTCTGCGTACCTTCCCTGTGGCGCATCACGTTTTGTAAATATCAAGCAGGGATCTTTTACAAGAGAGAGTGCTCATAATCTCAGTACAGGATCCGGCAATGTCTACAGTTGTCAGAAATCCCTCTTATTGATGGTGCGACTGGTACAGCTCACTGAAGATCTAAAGCAGAGCTGCTGTGAAGGCACTCAGCAACAAAGTTCAGGTGAAGATGAGCAAAGTGCAAGACCATTGAACTGATATCCAGAAAGCCTAGAAGCGGAAGGACTCTTTCACACCAAGTGCTGTGTACGCCAGCACTTAGGAAGGGCTGGAGATCTTCACTTTCATTGTTTGAAGATATCTGAGCTTGTCTCTTTCATTGAATGGGCACTCCCCACTGCACTCTGCCCGCTTGCCCTGGATGAGTTTCACACAGTTCACAAAATCTGCACCCTGATCGTTCAAGCCAGAAGTCTCAGTTAAAGCGAAAAAGAAAAACAATTGCCAGCTTTGGATTACTTAGCCAACAGATCCACAGGGGTCCCTTACTTGCCTCCCGCCCCAGTGACACTCAGCTGTGGGTGAGATCATGTTAGATTTCCGAGCTCATTTCATGGCTTTAACCATCCCCCTTCCACCCTCCCCTCCTGAATCTGAACCCTGAGCCCACTTCACCGTGGGAAATTAAAATTCATCCCCAGGCCTCGTCCCCAGTAACATACCAGTGAAGGTTATCAGTTGTTGTACCTGGGCCTGCTCTTTGCTCCATACTTGTGGCACACTGAAAATAAATCAAAGTAAAAACTAATGAGCCTTGACTTTATCCTCACTGACTGTTCTGATCTATATTTGGTGCGGTTGATGTTGTGCATTCTGATCAGGCAGTCTGCACTTGTTAGTACCAAGGACCGAGCAGCTTTCACTGCGTTTCTTGGCTGCTGTTCAAAAGTTCAGTCGCAGAAACATTTCAGCCGAAATAACAGCTCTTTATTTTTACACTGCAGCTGTGTCCAGGAGTCGTGGATTTGTTTTCATATCATGACATTAATGAGGCCCCAATTATCCGTGTGTTTTGATAGAGGACAGCATTTTCCTTTGCAGCCGTGCCCTTGCACTGGAACAGGACTTCTCCAGCAGGTGTGATCCCGCTGTCTTTTCCTTCCTCAATTTAATGATTATCAGTGTGGAGTTTGCACATTCTCCTCGTGTCTGCATGGGTTTCCTCCGGGTGCTCCGGTTCCTTCCCACAGTCCAAAGATATGCAGGTCAGGTTGATTGGCCATGCTGAAATTGCCCCGTAGTGTCCTGAGATGTGTAGGTTAGAGGGATTAGTGGGTTAATGTGTTGGGAATTGGGGTAGGGCCTGGGTGGGATTGTGGTTGTTGCAGACTCGATGGGCCAGATGGCCTCTTTCTGCACTGTAGGGTTTCTATGTTCTATCATGCTTGCAGCGGCTTGCAGTTCTGTTTGCACTAGAAACATCATGAACTCAGCAGAGGGACCATGACAAAGTATTTCTGAAGGTCTAGACTTCCCTAGTTTCCAACAACCTCCACAGAAAATGTTATGGGCCAAAATAAGGAAAAGTTTGGATGGCATGGTTCTGGCCATTGTGTAAGGGGCTGGCCTTGACAGGCAGCACTAATTCCTGCAAGACAATTCAGCACCAGAAGAAATTCAATGACCTAAGCAGGTTAGCCTAGGTAAGAGATGAGGTTACTATTTTTTATTCATTCATGGAACATGGGTGTCACTGACTGGCCAGCATTTATTACCCAAACCTAGTTGTCCGAGGGCAGTTGAGAGTCAACCATATTGCTGTGGCTCTGGAGTCACATCTAGGTCAGACCAGGTAAAGATGGCAGATTTCCTTCCATAGAGGACATTAGTGAACCAGATGGGTTTTTCCAACAATCAGCAATAGTTTCACAGTCATCAGTAGATTCCTAATTCCAGATACCCTGTTGAATTCAAATTCCACCATCTGCCATTTGGACCCGGGTTCTCAGAACATTATACCATGAGCTGAGTTTCCAGATTAATAGTCTAGCAATAATACCACAAGGCTATCACCTCCCCTTGGTGACAATGCAATGTAATAAGGCTGTTTTACATTTCCAGCACCTTGGCCTCCCTCTAAACACCTTTTACTTACAGAGTTAACCACAAGATCCTTCCTGCACTTGACTCTCCAAATACTGTTCCTTCACTCACTCTCTGACAAGAAAAAACAAAGTGAAAGCCTCAAATGATATTCCTTCATCTGTTATGACTCTGCTTAAGGGATGATCAGGCAAGCAAAGGACATTTACATTGAATCCTTTTTTCTAAAGGTCAAAGCGGCCTAAAAATAATGCATTTCATTAACTGCAGCATTATTCAAAGGCCAAGGCCGCAACAGTTCCATAATTCCGGAATGATCTTGAACTGAGGCAACCCTTCACTTCTGTCCTGAAGGATTGTTCACTAGTCAGATAGGAAATCCTTGCTTCGAGGTTTTGGAAGCCTGGGAAAGTGAGTGTGTGTGTGTGTGTGTGGTCACTGGAACTCTCACAGAACCCATACACACTTTCCTCTCTTATCTTCCTCTAAATAATAGAGTACGGGGAAATCCCTCATGGCCAAGATGTTATCACTTCAAGATTTCAGAAATTAAGCTGCACAGCAACAGGAAGAGTGCTCAACCAAGAGAGCAAGGGAGATATAAATAAACAAACTAAATTACTTCAAGCAGAGTCAAAAAGAAAGTTCAAACAATCCTATGAAGGGTCTTTAACTCCAGCTTCACTCACCAACAGCAGCCACATGGCAGTGCGAGATCTGAAGGAAAATCTTTTTAGACGTTGTCAGGACAGCATTTCAACAGAATGCCTCACAAACCCTTTTCCCGCCTCTCACAAGCTCTAACTGTTAATACTTACGTACAAAGAACTTTTCTCCTCACTTCCATTCTGTTTCTCACCTTTACAAGTTTGCTTTCAATCTTGTCTCTTCTATTTTTGTTTCTTGATCTCTCCCTCACGTTTGTCTCGTTTACACTTTAGTTTCTCTCCTCCCTTCCTTGTATCTTCCCCTGGTCAATTATTCAGAAGAACATATCACACCTTCATAACACCCCAAGCCCAGGCTTTCTTCAAAACTATCTCCCTTATAAGGAGAGATAAAAGCATTGTTCCGGTTTTGCTCTGTGCTGAGCACCTCTCAAAGACGTGACTGCCTGACTGAGTGTGCATTCAGTTCACGGTTCTGGTGTCAAAGAATAACAAAAGACGAAGTTTATTTTATTAGTGTCACAAGTAGGCTTACGTTAACACTGCAATGAGGTTACTGTGAAATTCCGCTAGTTGCCACACTCTGGCACCTGTTGGAGTACACTGAAGGAGAATTTAACATGACCAGGGCACCTAGTCAACACATCTTTCCGACTTGTGGGAGGAAACTGGAGCACCAGGAGGAAGCCCATGCAGACACAGGGACAGCATGCTGACTCCACACAGCCAATGACCCAAGCCAGGAATGGAACCCTGGTCCCTGGCGCTGTGAGGCAGCAGTATTAACCACTGTGCTACCCTATCAACTTCTGGCAAAGTCTAATTTCGTTGCTAAGGAAAAATATGAGTAAAACTACAATACAATACTAAAAGATTTCTTTGGAGTATCAAGATTGGGGTGAGAGAGATGTATCTGATGTGCAATTTCCATTTCCACACACATTTCGGGGGGAATTTTAATCTGATAAAGTTACTGAGTTTCTGAGTGGATGGCAAGTTAAAAGAGCTAAAACTGATGTCAGCCTTTAACCTGGTGACCTGCAACACGTGGGAAACACCTGTGGGACAGGTGAGTCTCCTATTCAAATATGTAAACTGCTCAGTTGTCGCTGCTTCAGCTCTGAGTTCTGATTATACCCGCGTGTGTAGGGTTTCCTGGGATCACTGGAACTCTCCAGGGAAAACCGTTTGAGAAGGCAATGGGATTCGATGAGGCAGAGAACCTAACATGTTTATTTTATTAGTGTCACAAGTAGGCCTACATTAACACTGCAATGAAGTTACTGTGAAATTCCCATAGTCGCCACACTCTGGCACCTGTTGGACTACACTGAAGGAGAATTTAGCATGACCAGTGCACCTAACCAACACATCTTTCCGACTTGTGGGACTCAGTGCTACTTTGAACCTCAGATTAGGAATGAAGATGAGCTTCTTTAGCAACACCAACAGCAGAAGGAGCAGAAGCAGTCTTCTTCATAACCACTTGCCAGTTCAAAGCACAATGGGAAAGAACATGAAGCTCCAATTCAGAGGAGGTTAGAGCTTTAAGACAGATACATACAGACAGACAATAAGCTTCCTGTTCATGATGGAGCACCAGGGGGAAAAGAGGTCCCTGTCAAGTAGTTGCCAGACATTTGAGAAGAAGACCACCTGCCAATTAGATCAGGTGCAATGCATTACTGGTGGAAATAAAAATAACCGCAACCTTTAATTCCCTTGCTTCTGGCTGAGTTCACACAGGTCCAGGAAGACATTGACTGCACACACGCGGTAATCAAGATCATCTCAGATCACCCTCTCAGTGGTTTCCTTGCTGATCTTTTCTTCCCTTTAAAATTTAAATGCAAAACGTAACAGTCTGAACTGTTTTGACAAGTAATAGACTTATCTTCAGTCTAGTGGGATTTCCAGCTAATGATACAACTTCAAGGTGAGTTGCGGAATGAGTGTGAAGCTAAATAATCCATCTTGAAATAGACCAGAAAATAGTCACAGTCTCTTGTTACGATGAAAGGAAACTGTGACTGAGTGATAGCTACCTGCAATTTCACCAACTGACCACAGGCATATTGTACGATTTAAAGAAGATGTGTTAAAAAAGACAAGAAAAGGTACTGTCGAAAAAAGAGCTGCCACAAGACACCTGATGGATGATATTGTAAAGTTGATCACTTTTCTGGGAAGTTTCTATATGAAATATATTGCAGACCTGTTACATGCAACTTCACAATCGTGGAGTCAATGCCCATTTCAAAAAGGGACACTGTTCCTTAGGGATGTAGAGTTGTGGCAAAATCAGAGGCAAAGGATACACAAAGGCCAACACCCATTCCTGCAAAGCCGGCGTCCAGTTCGCTCTGGGCCGCATCCATCGGCTGATGCCCAAGGGCCACTGTGCCCAGTGGATGGTCACCAGAGCCCTGGTCTACCTGACTGCCACGCTGGAGTACCTGATTGCCGAGATCCTCAAGCTGGCCAGCAGTGCAGCCCAGGACAAAAGAAGACCCACATCATTCCCTACCATCTGCAACTCACCATCCGCAATGACAAGGAGGTCAACAGCCTGGATGGGGGCCACCATCGCCCAGGGCAGGACCTGCCCAAGAAAACTGGACACCAAATCAAGGTTTATGCCTGAAGGTGGTTGG
Organism: Carcharhinus amblyrhynchos; assembly: GCF_965287045.1. Classification (NCBI taxonomy): domain Eukaryota; kingdom Metazoa; phylum Chordata; class Chondrichthyes; order Carcharhiniformes; family Carcharhinidae; genus Carcharhinus; species Carcharhinus amblyrhynchos. The sequence goes on from NC_137346.1 coordinate 27,263,295, forward strand.
AGGAACCAGATGAGAGAAAGAATTTCAAAAAGGGATGCTCTTGAAAGGGATGCAATAATGATGCAAGATGTTGGATTTTGATGAAATCATTGTGACAAAAGGTTGCTATTTCTTCAGAAGGGAATCTTCAAAATGCAGCTAATGAAAATACAACAAAACTTATTCCAATTTTTAAATCAAAGAAAGGCTTTAATAAAGAAAAATCATTACTCCAAACTTGGGGCCTCACCCTGGGCGAATCCAAGCTCTCCACAATTCTACACAGATTCTTATTTATCGTCAATCAGCTGGTGAGCTGATTATTATATTACTCTTGTTTGGTTCCATGGTGTACTGGGTTCAGCTGACCCTTATATCTTGTTGCCATTGGTCACATTACATCCAATACAAATTGTCACCAGTTACAGTCTAACAATTGCAACTATTCTCTGGTCGAATTCTAGGTGGACTCTTTAGTTCTGTGCTCATTCTACAACTCACCCTGAAGTTGCCACAAAGACTAGCAAAGGACTTAATTGTATATTCTTTCAACTTTCATTGAACTCTAACTTAGTTCCTTCTGAGGTTTTTGTGTACGTGTGACATCTTTTTTTTTCAGGTTTAGTAACGAATAAAATGACTCTTCCTTTGACTTAAGAAAATCCAGTTTGACTGGATCCTCGCTAACAAACAAATGCATTTGGATTGGAAAAGGCAGAGAGGGAGAAAATAAACCTTTAAAACCTTGTTGCAACCAGCTGAAGGGGCAAAATTGAAGGGGAGCTGACAACCTGCTTCTCACCCAGATACAACACTCCGAACCTTGACATCTTTAATTTAAAATTTGATGTACTAAACTGACAGTGATACTCATCCCAAGCACTACAGAAGGAGGGTCAAAGGGATATTGACAAAATGTCGATGAAATTCCCCAGTTTAAACTGGGATGCAGCTGGCCTGCAATCTCAATTCAGAGGCCGGAATTTTAGTGGCCCGCCCCACCACGGGAATCCGAGCGGGCAGGGGGTGGAGCATGGGAAGGTCCGTTGACCACGGGCAGGATTTTACAGTTTCCGGACGAGCAAGGCTGTAAAATCCCACCCAGAATCTTTAAATGTACAGACCGATGGTTCCTTGATTCAGGTGTGTCTTTATCAGACAAACAAGCCCTAAAAATTTGCTTAGCCATTGAGACAGAAGGTTAAGACAGTATGAACACCTCAGGACTAACAGCAGAAGAGCTAAAGTACCCCAAAAGTTAAAGTTTGAAGTTTCTATTTATTAGTCGTAAGTAAGGCTTACATTAACACTGCAATGAAGTTACTGTGAAATTCCTCCAGTCGCCACTGTCCTCTTTGGGTCAATGAACCTAACCAGCACGTCTTTCAGAATGTGGGAGGAAACCCACACTGACAAGGGGAGAACGTGCAAAATGCACACCTACAGTGACCCAAGCTGAGAATCAAACCCAGGTCCCTGGCACTGAGGCAGCAGTGCTAACCTTGGTACCATTGGAAAACCAGTTCAGAATCAATTTAAACTTCCGTAGTCATCGATTAGAATTCATGTCATTTCGACATTCTGCAGTTGCAACCAATCACCAGCCCTGCTTTCTTTATGATGGGTTCATTAATTTATTTTTCTTAATTAGTTTATACTTAATAAACCTTACTGCTCCTAATGAGCTTCCCCGCTGCTACTAACCATAAAGATTTACAATTATTGGTAAATTGCATGATAAATGAACAAAATATTCACTAACAAATCACTTACCTGTTTCCCTGTGGTGTCACACTCTGTTCTCAGAATGCAGCTGGTCCACATTGATTGCCCACTCTGCTTTAGGCTGTAAATTCTCTCTCTCTGCCCTTCTCCTGCAGTCTTCTGAGTCAAAGTCCCACCAAAAGATAAACACTGAAATAAACAAGCCAGTAGCAAGGACAGAGATAGGTGGGAAATGTTGCTTTTCAGAAACTTTTACAGAATTACAGAGTGGTTACAGCACAGAAGGAGACCATTTATTCCTTAGTATCTGCACTAGCTCTTCAAATGAGTAATGCACCTAGTACCATTGCCCTAATCACCCGTCACTACTGCTCCAGCTCTCCCCCCCACTTCTGCCTTCTTCCTGTGACCCTGCACATTATTCCTCTTCAGATAATGATCCAATCCCTTGCTGAGTGCCTCAATTAAATCTACCTCCACTGTATTCTCAGGACACGAATTCCAGATTTTAACCACCCACTGTGTAAAAAGGTTTCTTCCAATGTCTTCATCGCTTCTTTTGCCAATTGCTTCACATTTGCTCTCTTTTCTCGATCCTTTCACCAATGGGAACAGTCTATCTACTCTGTCCACACCCCTCATAATTTTGAAAACCTCCATCAAATCTCCTCTTGAGCTGGTCTTCTCTAAGGAAGACAAGCCCAACTGTCCCAATCTATCTAGATAGATTGGGGAAGACCCTCATCTCTGCAACCAACCCTGTGAAGCTTTTAAGCATTTCAATCTAGTGGCTTTTAGTTCCAGAATCGTAGAATACTAAGGTGCAGAAGGGGGCCAATCAGCCCATCGAGTCTGCACTGACCATGACCCCATCCATGACCCCATGCATTTATTCCTAGCTAGTCCTACTGACACTAAGGGGTAATTTATCCTGGATGATCCACCTAACGTTTGGACATCTTTGGATTTTGGGAGGAAACCGGAGCACCCAGAGAAATGGAGAGAATGTGCAATCTCCATACGGACAGTGACCCAATCCAGGAGTCGAACCTGGATTTGTAAAGCCAGTTCTGAAAGCTTGTGGCGTTTGCTAAAAATAAACCTGTTGGACTTTAACCTGGTGTTGTGAGACTTCTTACTTCTTCCAATGTCGGCATCTCCACATCATATTTAAATTGTGTACAGCAATACGAATACAATCCTTCAAATTGGCTAAGATTTGGTAGCAGCTGTTCTATTTACCAAATTATCCACAACCAAGGGAAATATTTAATACAATCTCAATTGAATTGAATGCAGCACGAATACCAGTAACTGTAAGAAATAAAAAAGTACTTCATTATTCTGAAAAGTCCATCAAGCAGTAATTCGAAATAAGGAAATGAGATTGTATTTCTAAGTTCTGATGAAAATCAGCCTGAAACTTTGAGCTCGATTTGCAAAGCAGACTCTGGATTCCAGCACCTGAATGGAATCGGCCTCTGCGCCGTCCACGGGGCATTATTTTGAATTGTTAAAGCCCAAAGTGGACCGGAATCAAGCTCAACACCCGATTAGTGACACCCTGCCTCTCTACGAAGTGGGAACTGCCTGCCTGGTGCTGGTGGCAAAGGCAGGAGGCAGCTCTACAGTGGCCACTTGCTACTTTGCCCAAGGACAGCAAACAGCTCCTAACAGGAACAACAGCAGAGGGCATAGATCAGCTAAATATTCAACTTCCTTTCCCAAAAGTAGGGGAGTCTAAAACTAGAGGCCATCAGTTTAAGGTGAGAGGAGAGAGATACAAGAGAGTCCTAGAGGGGCAATTTTTTCCCACAGAGGGTGGTGAGCATTTGGAACGAGCTGCCAGAGGTAGTAGTAGAGGCGGGTACAATTTTATCTCCTAAAAAGCATTTAAAGTTACATGGGTAGGATGGGTATAGAGTGGTATAGGCCAAATGCAGGCAATTGGGACTAGCTTAATAGTACCCAAGAGGGTGACATGGACAAGTTAGGCCTGTTTCCGTACTATAAATCTCTATGCCTCTATAACAAGGGAAATGCATGGGACTGAGGGAAACTGGGGTAAAAGAGTGTGCATGTTCTGGCGTAGGTTACTAAGGGTTCAATAATTGTCAAGATTATTTTTTCTTTGGCCCCACAGTGGAGAACTTTGCACTCTTACCAGTCTAGTTGGATTTGCCAAAATCCCTATTAGAAACTGCAGTGCTGACCTCTTTGATCCATGGAAACGAGCAGATTAACAAGTCATTAACTGGAGGCAAGTACATTCCCCAATTTCCTCCCCACCCTGCTAACAGCTCTTTAAAAATGTCATACAGTGCCAAAGGTGCTAGAATTTGGAGACAATCTCCAGGGTCACAAATTTTTAAATTGCACTCGCATTGGGTCCTGACCTTTGGGAATTAGATAATTCAGGCATTAACTCTCCTTTTCTTTCCATAGTTGCTGCCTGCCATGCTTGGCATTTCCAGTATTTTCTCTTGCTACTTTATATTTTCAGCAAGTGATTCAACTCTCCAGGCAACGCAGCTGACCTGAGTCTGATATTAACTGATGCACATTTTACAATGAAAAGAAAAACGTTTGACTTCTCAGTCATTGGTTTGGTTTTGTTTTGTTTTGTTTTATTATTGTCATATGTATTAACATACAATGAAAAGCTTCGTTTCTTGAGCACTATACAGACAAAGCATACCATTCATAGAGAAGGAAATGAGAGAGTGCAGGATGTAGTGTTGCAGTCATAGCTAGGGTGTAGAAGGTAGAAGAGAGAATGTCTGGGGTGCATGAGGTCCTTGATCAGGCTGGCTGCTTTTCCGAAGTATAGACAGAGTCAGTGGACGGGCTTCATTCACAACCCTTTGTAGTTTCTTGCAGCCTTGGACAGAGCAGCAGTCATATCAAGCTGTGATACAACTAGAAAGAATGCTTTCCATGGTGCATCTGTAGAAGTTGGTGAGAGTTATAGCAGACGTGCCAAATTTCCTTAGCCTCCTAAAGAAGTAATGGCTTTGGTGGGCTTTCTTAACCATAGCGTCTGCATGGAAGGACGAGAACAGGTCGTTCATGATCTGGACACCTAAAAACTTGAAGCTCTCGACCATTTCAACCTCGTCCCCATTGATGTAGACAGGGGCATACCCACCACTATGCTGCTTGAAGTCGATGACTATCTCCTTCATTTTGTTGACATTGAGGGAGAGATTATTGTCGCACCAATTTACCAGATTCTCTATCTCTTTCCTGTACTGTGTCTCGTCATTGTTTGAGATCTGACCTACTACCGTGATGTCATCAGCAAAATTGAAAATCGAATTGGAGAGGAATTTGGTCACACAGTCAGAGGTGTATAAGGAGTATAGTAGGAGGCTGAGAACACAGCCTTGTGGGGCACCGGTGTTGAGGATGATTGTGGAGGAGGTGTCATTGCCTATCCTTACTGATTGCGTCTGAGAGTTAGGAAGTTTCAGGGTCCAGGCGCAGAGGGAGGTGCCAAGACCCAGGCCACGGAGTTTGGAGATGAGTTTTATGGGAATAATTGTGTTGAAGGCTGAACTGTAGTCAATAAATAGAAGTCTGACATCGGTGTCCTTGTTATCGAGGTGTTCCAGGGTTGAGCGCAGGGCCAGGGAAATGGGGTCTGCTATGGGGTTTTGCGGCAGTATGTGAACTGTAGTGGATCCAGGCTATCTGGTAGGCAGGAATTGATTCGTGCCATGACTAACCTTTTAAAACACTTCATAATGATGGATATCAGAGCCACCGGACAATAATCATTAAGGCATGCTGCTGGGCTTTTCTTTGGTACCCGGATGATGGTCATCTTCTTAAAGTAGACAGGGACCTCAGATTGGTGTAAAGAGAGATTGAACATGTCTATGAATACCCCCGCTAGCCGGTCCATGCGGGACTGGAGTGCTCGTCCGGGTACTTTCCATGGATTTACTTTTGAGAAAGCTGCTCTGATGTCGGCAACACTGACCTCAGATAAATGTTCGTCTGAGACTTTGGAGATGGAGGGCATGTTCTCACTGACTTCTTGCTCAAAACAGGCATAGAATGAACTGAGCTTATTGGGGAGGGGTGCACTGGGGCTGGCAATTTTACCTGCCTTCACCTTGTAATCTGTTTCATCATGCAGATTTTGCCATAGTCAGCAGGAATCCATGTGGCTAGCCTAGGACTCTAGCTTGGTTTGGTACTATGTTTTGACGTCTTTGATGGATCTCTGTAGATCACATTTGGCTTTCTTGTGTATGTTAGGGTCAGGAATTCCAGTGAATCATTCAACAGAGATTGGCTCATTTGGTCCTAGATTAAACTTCCCCACCACAGAAATCAGGCTGGAAGATGGTTACAATAAGGGGATTGATTTGCCCTCTCCAATTCCAGTGTTTTCCCAATGGACTCTGTTTTGCGGCTGGGATGATATAATTGCTCTGAGGCCTCAGCATGGGAGGAGTGACATCTTCCCAGACCGTCCAACCCCATCAGGAGAGGGATTGACAGTCAAAAGAGGCCTAGGCTGTTAGGCTTTTAATTTTGTTGTTTGTGGAGCAAGAAAACTGGGAGTACTTCATTTCTAAAGGAATAGAATTAAAATGGAGGGGAGCTGAAAGTCTTCTACAGGTACATAAATACTGAAAAGGTGATAAGAAAAGGAGTGAGGCTGATTAGCGATGAAAAAGAAGATTTTGGCATGGAGGCAGGAGGCATGACTAAGATCTGACTCAGCCGAATGAGGGGTAATCTCATAGAGACTTATAACATTCCGACAGGACTACACAGAGTGGATGAAGGGAGGATGTTCCCAACAGTGGGGGGAGTCCAGAACCAGAGGTCACAGTTTGAGGATTCAGGCTAGACCATTTAGAACGGAGATGAGGAGATATTTCTTCACCCAAAGAGTGGTGAGTCTATGGAATTCATTACCACAGGAAGTCGTTGATGCCAAAACATTGAATGTATTCAAGAGGTGGCTGGAAATAGCAGTTGGGGTGAATGGATCAAAGATTATGGGGAGAAAGCAGGATTAGGCTATTGAGTTGGATGATCAGCCATGATCGTGATGAATGATGGAGCAGGCTCGAAGAGCCAAATGGCCTCCTCCTGCTCCTATATTCTATCTATATTTCCATGCAAGACTTCTTGAGAAGGTGAGAGGACATGGGATCCAAGGGCCTTTGGCCTTGTGGATCCAGAACCGGCTTGCCTGCAGAAGGCAGAGAGTGGTTGTGGATGGGTCTTTTTCTGCATGGAGGTCAGTCACCAGTGGAGTGCCCCAGGGATCTGTTCTAGGACCCTTGCTGTTTGTCATTTTCATAAATGACCTAGATGAGGAAGTGGAGGGATGGGTAAGTAAGTTCGCTGATGACATGAAGGTCGGTGGTGTTGTGGATGGTCTGGAAGGATGTCAAAAGTTGCAGCAGGACATCAATAGGATGCAGGACTGGGCGGAGAAGTGGCAGATGGACTTCAACGCGGATAAATGTGTAGTCGTCCATTTTGGCAGAACCAATGGGATGAACAAGTACACTATCAAGGGCAGGAGTCTTAGTAGTGTTGACAAGCAGAAGGAACTTGGGGTCCGGGTCCACAGGACTCTTAAATCGGCCTCGCAGGTGGAAGATGTGGTCAAGAAGGCGTATGGTGTACCGACCTTCATTAATCGAGGGATTGAGTTTAGGAATCGGGAGGTAATGCTGCAACTTTATAAGACCCTTGTCAGGCCTCACTTGGAGTACTGTGCGCAGTTCTGGTCGCCTCACTATAGGAAAGACGCAGAAGCTATTGAAAGGGTACAGAGGAGATTTACAAGGATGTTGCCTGGACTGGGAGGCATGCCTCATGAAGTTAGGTTGAGGGAGCTGGGACTCTTCTCCCTGGAGAGACGAAGGTTGAGAGGCGACCTGATAGAGGTTTATAAAATGTTGAGAGGAATAGATAGGGTGGATTCTCAGAGGCTATTTCCCCGGGTTGAAATGGTCGCTACGAGAGGATACAGATTTAAGGTGCGGGGAAGAAAGTACAGAAGTGATGTTAGGGGTAAGTTTTTCACTCAGAGGGTGGTGAGTGAATGGAATCGGCTGCCGTCAGTGGTGGTGGAGGCGAACTCGCTGGGGTCTTTTAAAAGACTTCTGGATGAGTATATGGGATTTAATGGGATTGGGGGTTATAGATAGGTCTATGGATTGGTAGGTATTGATGTGATCGGCGCAACTCGTGGGCCGAAGGGCCTGTTTGTGCTGTAGTGTTCTATGTTCTATAAATGTATACTTTGCATTTTTATCAAGGAAGAAGATACTGCCCAGGTTATGGTGAAAGAGGAAGTCGTTCAGACACATGAAGGATTTAAACTTGATATGGAGAATGTACCCAAAGTTGACAAGACGCCAGGACCAGATGAGATGCATCCAAGGATATGGAGGGAAGTGAGAGTGGAAATTGTGGAGGCACTGGCCATCATTTGCCAAACTTTCTTCGACTCAGGGTTATTGCCAAAGAGCTGGAGAATTGCAAATGTTACACTTTTGTTCAAAAAGATGGTATAAAGGTCAGCACAACAACTATAAACTGGTCAGTTTAACCTCTTGTAGCGGGGAAACTTTTAGAAATGATAGTTTTGGATAAAAGTAGTACTCCTTTGGGCAAATGTGGGTTTATTAAGGAAAGCTAAGGATTAAGGCCAGGATTTGTAAAGAGTAACTCATGTTTGAATAACTCTTTTTGAGTTTTTGATGATGTACCAGAGAGGGTTGATGAGGATAATGCTGTGGATGTAGTGTACGTGGACTTCCAAAAGGAAATTGATGAAACGCCACACAACAAACTTACGAGCAAAGTTATAACTCATGGAATCAAATGGACATGGAGATGAAATTGGCTGAGTGACAGGAGAACAAACAGTCGTGGTGAATGGTTGTTATTTGGACTGGAGGGAATCTTATAGTGGAGTTTCTCAAGGATTAGTGTTAGGGCCCCTACTCTTCCTGATATATAAGAGTTGCTTCAACCTTGCAGTACAGGACACAATTTCCAAAATCTGTAAATGATGCAAAACTTGGAAATATTGTGAACAATGAGAAGGACAGTGTAGAATTTCACCGAGACGGTTCATGCAATGGGCAAAAGAAATTTAATTGAGAGAAGTTACTCATTTTAACAGGCAGGAGCAGAGAGACAATATAGAACAAAGGGTACAATTCTCAAGTGGGTGCGGGGCAAAGGGACCTGTGCAAACATCATTGAAGGCGGCAAGACAGGTGGCAAATGCAGTTAATAAAACATGTGGCATCCTGGGCTTTGTCAAAAGTGATGTAAAGTATAAAAGCAAAGAAATTATGTTAAACCTGTATGAAGCACTGTTTTGGCTTTAACTGGAGTATTGTGTCCAGCTCTGGGTATCACACTTTAGGAAGGATGTAAGGGCATTGGTGAGAATCCAGAAAAGTTTCAAGAGAATAGTTCAGGACTGAGAAATGTCAGTTAAATAGATAGGTTGTTCCCTTGGGAGGATAGAAGGTCAAAGGAGATTTGATAGAGGTATGAAAAAAATCAGGAGGGGTTTGGGGAGAAACCTTTCTTATTGGTGGAAGGATTGAGAACCACAGGGTACAGATTTAAGGTTATTGGCAACAGGAGTAATGGCGGCATGAGGGAAAACTTTCTGTGCTATGACCAGTCTATGATGCCATGTTAATCTTAGAATCTTAGTTAGACTGAATCTGGTAAAGTTCCTTCTCCATATTACAGAAAGGATTTGGAGTACCGGAGAAAATGTAAAACTGATTGAAATAACCCAACAGAGCTGGTGTCCCTTCACCAGATTTCCTTTATTTACAAATTTATCTTCACCCCAAGAGTGTTTCAAGTACAAAGTCAGTATCTGGGATGCCAGTATATACACAGGTGAGACTCAGCGATTGGGCAAGCAATCATTACCTCAATCAGGGAACGCATACTCCAAGGGGCCTACCTCGTGGGCCTCACTGAGGTCATTACACAAAGATGAAAGTTAAACTGAGAAGGTACAACTATCAAGATAGACTGCAAAGGCTGAGTCACATCTCTCTAAAATAGACGAAACTGAGAACTGATCTAATAGAGGCCCTTAAAATTGTAAAATTATAGGTGAGATGTAGGCAAGGTGGCTCCCCTTTGGGGGAATCCAAAATTGGGGCCCATAAATAAAGGACAGCCATTAATTCACGCAATAAGGAATTCAGGGGAAACCTCTTTACTCAGAGGGTTGAGAATGTGGAACTCGCTACCACAGAGAGAGTTTGAAGTGAATAGCATAGATGTATTGAAAGGGAAGCTAAACAAGTATAAGGGAGAAAGAATGGATGGGCATGTTGACTGGGAGAGGCAGGGTAAGATGTGAGGAGGCTTGTGTGGCACATAAACATTGGCATGGAGATGTTGGGCTGAATGAACCATGATGAGGAGAAATTTCTTCACCCAGAAGGTGGTGAATGTGTGGATTCACTACCACCGAATGTAGTTGAGGCCAAAACGTTGTCTAATTTCAAGAAATAATTAGTTCTGGCTCTCTTGGGGCTAAAGGGATCAAGGGAGGAAGGGGGGACAGGATATTGAATTCGACGATCAGGGTGAATGGTGGAGCAGTCTCGAAAGGTTTACTCCTGCCTCTAGTTTCTATGTTTCTATGAATGGCCTGTTTCTGTGCTGTACATCTCATATAATTCTATCGCTGTAACACTAAACTCACAGGGCAGCTTTTCAATGTGTTATTTGGCAAGAAAGTGATAGAAGGTTCCCAGGATTGATTTTCAATCTGTGTTGAGTTAGTTTATTTCAGTTAGACTCGAAGGATGTGTCCTGCAACTTATCTCAATGTCATCTGATTATGGAGGGAAGAATCAGCCTGAGGCGGGGTGGTGGTGGGGGGCTCTTCCCTGATGTCACTGTCGAGTGACCACTGGCTGGAAGTCCATTCAGTGAAATCAGGACCATGGCTCAGCTCTGAAGACCCCATCTGCACTCACCAAGGCTCAGCCATGAAACTATGGCCACTTTTGCAAGGCAACTTGACTCTTTCCATCCACAGAACTGGACTTCAGCGTAGACAACATCTGCAATTCAGCAAAAGGGTAAATTGTTGATAAAGCAAAAGCATTTTAAAGGATAAAACAGCCTGCCTAGTTTGACTGAGATGCCAATAAAATGGCAAAGTCCCAAGTCAGAGATGGACTGCTGAAATTTCAGCCCCCTTGCTGAAGCAGAACCTTTGAAATGACCTCCCCTCCATTACGATCAGAAATGGGGACGTTTGCTAATGATTGGGCAGCATCCATTTCAATTCACAACTTCTCAGATACTGAAGCAGTTTGGGTCCACAAGTGGCCGCAACTGTTCAGAATTCCAGCTGTGGCTGATGAGTGAGGAATAACAGTCATGCCACACAAGAGCAGCGACTGTGCCCAACAAGAGAAAAACTAACCATCTCATTTAGGGGACATGGATATCGTTGGCTAAGGCAGCATCCATTGCCCGTCCCTAATCACCCTTGAGAAGGCGGTGATGAGCTGTCTTCTTGAATCATTGCAGTCCCTGTGGTGTAGGTACACAGAAACAGCCCTAGAGATTGATGCTTGTTTCTGTGCATTACTCGTACTTAATCCTTAATATCCTGGGCTTATCAATGAAAAGAAACTTAACTGGATCATGCAAAAGATGACTGTGGCTACAAGACCAGGTCAGAGGCTAAAGACTCACATCCTGACTCCTCAAAACTGGTCCACCATCTGCAAGGTACCAGTCATGAGTGTGGTGGAATAATGTCCACTTGCCTGAATGTGTGCAGCTCCAACAACACTCACGCTTGATACCATCCAGGCCATTCAGGACAATTAAGCGACCCAATTGATGAGCACCCCATCCAGAGCCTTAAGCATTCGCTCCCTCAACACCAGTGCACAGGCAAATGGTGCATACATCTTCAAGATGCACTACAGCAACTCACCAAGTCTCCTTCAGTCGTACCCCTCAAACCTACAACCTCTAACACCTCAAAGGACAAGGTCAGCAGACAAACAGGAATACACCATCTGCAAGTTCCCTTGCAAGTCACACACCATCCTGACCTGGAAATAGATTGCCATTCCTCCGCTGTCACTGGGCCAAAACCTGTATGGAACTCCCCTTCTAACAGCACTATGGGTGTACCTACACCAGAGGACCTGCAACCATTGAAGGAGGTGACTCACCTTTTCAAGGGTAATAAGTGAGGGTAATAAATGTTGGCTTTGCCTGTGGCATGCATATCTCATGAACAAATTAAAATGGTTATAGGTATTATAACCTATAATATTCCTGCTTATGTTTACATTGTTTTGTGAATTGCAACATTTTTATGCTACTACTTATGAGAAGATGAAATGGTCTGTGCATCATCTGCGTGCCTCTAACTTGCATTCGTGACATAAACTAAAGCAACAGAACATTTCATTGGCAGCCAAACACTCTTAAACGTTATCCCAAAGTATTTCAGTACGTACAGAGGGTGACACTTCCAAGACTCATAAAAATTGTCAAGGCCGCAAAAGAGCCATTGCATCGACTGAAGTTTACTCCTCCCTTAAGCTATTGTAGCATCGAGTTCTATTTTGGTCATCCTGAATGGTTTTGCCTTGAATATGTCGCTAATGATCTTGCCTTGAGTATGTCACTTGATAGATTGTTCCAGGCATAAGACCAATATGATAAAAACATCTTTATCGTCAGCATGACCTCTTTGATTAACGTCACCAGTTTAAAAGAGTCTCTCACAAAATTCAGTTGAGTTCCTCTGAATTTTCAAGAGGTCTTGAAATGTGGGCTGTATGTTTGACCAAAGCTGTCCTTCCAGTGTATCAATTACTCTCGGTTAATCCTTTATGGAGTAAGTATAGGTGTGTCCAGCTCAATACTGTGTATCACATCATCATTAGTTGCTTGCTGTTTTTTGACATTGTTTGCTTTATTGGTGACATACGCCTGAATTCTACCACCCTGCCTGCCACAGAATTGGAGTGGGTGTGGGACAGACACAGGCTGCGTGGGTTTTCTCCGGGTGCTCTTGTTTCCTCCCACACCCCAAGGACGTGCTTTTTGGCTGATTGGTGTTAATAAATCGTCCCTAAATTGGATCTCCCTTAATCTGGCGCACATATAATCCCCTAAATTTGCACCCCTTTATTGTGGAGTCCACGAGATGTAGACAAAAGTAGTAAGTAGAAGAAGGATTGGAATGAGGCACTCACTGAGTGTTAAAATGGGCGGTGCGGGCTTATAGGGCTGACAGGCCTGTTTCCTGTGCTGTGTTGTTCTTTGTTTCTTTGTTCTTTGGAACTGTCTGTTAACTATGGGTGGGATTTTCCAGTCTTGGGTTGAGCGAGACAATAAATTCCCACCCACAGAATCTATACATTATAAAACACAACAACTGCACTCTCCACCACCCTTGCAATTGATCAATATATGAATAAGTAATTTTTTTTATTCTAATGCTTAAGCTTTTTTGCTACAAAATTCCATGTTTCCACCCATGTGTGGTTTCCCAAGGCTGGCGCATTTACGTAACCATTGGATGTTCCTCTCTCTGATCCTGCAGACAGCATAGAAAATGTGCATTGTTCCAGCTCTTACAGGCTTGTGGCTGCTGTTTAAAGGGTACGCCCTGAACGCGCCCCCCCCAAACCCTGTCTCTTCAACATGCACAGCTGAATGCCAGAGGGGCCCCCTCAATAGCACTGTTTAAAGGGTATTAGCCAGGGCACAATTACTGGCTGGGAAAGAAAACTGAGATGCCGGGGAAGTGTTGGGGAATGCTACAGACGGATGTTCTTGCCAGACATGCAAGTAAGCACAGTTGCCCTGTTTGAGTTTATGGGAACTGCTGGGACGGGGGCACATGGCGGGGGGCTCGATTGTTGGGGGAAGTGGGAATGCATTCACTCAGTGCAGCACCAATGTATCAAGGTATGTACTTCAGTCCTGGAGTGGATCTGAAGCATTGGTACCACAGGCGCTGAACTGTTATTAACTACAGAGCCAGAATGACACAGAATTTTGACCTTGGAAACCCAATCCTCCTGCCTTCATGAGAAAGGATAAGAAGTGACTTCCTCACTGCTGTCAATGAGGTGCTAAAACAACGTGGAACGCAAAGATTTTAAACCTCTGATTTGGCAGTAAACAAAAGGGAAAGCTAAAATGGGTCATCTCCACATTTCATACTCAAACTAATATATCATCATACCATGTTTACACCAGGAACTGTAGCTACAAATCACCAACATTGAAACAAGGATACTTGGTATAATTGCTGCCAGGTTGTTAGCCCATCGCTCCATAGAGCTATTTATATCTGAAGATTCTGAAGGAAATAAAGATGGAAATTGCAGAGACACTGGCCATAATCTTTCAATCCTCCTTAGATAGGGAGAACTGCAAGTGTTACATCCCTGTTAAAAAAAACTATAAGGATACATTCAGCAACCACATGCCGGTCAGTTTAATCTCAATAGTTTTGTGAAAGAATAATTCAGGGCAAAAATAAGTCACTTGGACAAATGTGGATTAGTTAAGGGAGGCCAGCACGAAATTGTTAAAGACAAAAGCGTGTTACTGATGCTGGAACCTAAAATCAAAAGAGAAAATGCTGGAAAATCTCAACAGACCTGGCAGCTCTGTAAGGAGAGAAAAGAGCTGACAAAGCTTTGACAGAGGGCCATCTGGATTTGAAGCGTCAGCGCTTTTCTCTCCTTACAGATGGTGCCAGACCTGCTGAAACTTTCCGGCATTTTCTCTCATGTTAAAGACAAATAGTGCTTAATTAACTTGACTGAGTATTTGATGTTGGAATCAAGAGGGTAATGTGGTGTGGTGTATGTGGATTCGCAAAGGACCAGTGATAAAGTACCAGTTAACTGACTTGCCAGTAAAGTTGAAGCCCAGAGACTAAAAGGAAAAGTCACCGAATGGATATGAATTTGGTTGAATGACAGGAAACAGTCACTGTTCTTCGGTCTGGAGGAAGCTATACAGTGGAATTCCCTAGGAGTTGGTATGGGTATCACTGCTTTTCTTGATGTTTATTGATAATCTAAACTTGAGAGCTAGAAGCCTGCAGATAACACAGAACTTGAAAGTAATGTGAAGTGTAAGGAAGAAGCAATAAACTTCAAGAGGAAATAGACTATGGGGTTAAGTAGACCCATGGCAAATGAAACATAATGTGGATATGCTGGCATTGGACTAGGGTAAACACAGTAAGAAGTCTCACAACACCAGGCTAAAGTCCAACAGGTTTATTTGGTAACAAAAGCGACTAACTTTTGGGCCCCTGACCCTTCATCAGGTGGGTGGGAGTTGTGTTCACAAACAGGGCATATAAAGACACAGACTCAATTTACAAAATCATGGTTGGAATGCAGTCTTTACAGTAATCAAGTCTCAAAGGTACAGACAATGTGAGTGGAGAGAGCATTAAGCACAGGTTAAAGAGATGTGTATTGTCTCCAGACAATATAGTTAGTGAGATTTTGCAAGCCCAGGCAAGTGGTGGGGGTTACAGATAGTGTGACGTGAACCCATGTTCCAGTTGAGGCTGCTGTCATGCGTGTGGAACTTGGCTATCAGTCTCTGCTCAGCGACTCTGTGCTGTCGTGTGTCATGAAGACCTCTTTGGAGAATGCTTACCCGAAGATCAGAGGCCGAATGCCCGTGACCGCTGAAGTGTTCCCCAACAGGAATTATCCCCCCCTTAAAACTATTCAGTGACCCCATTTCCACTGCCTTCTGAGGCAGGAAGTTCCAAGATGGCACTTTGGAGAGGTTAGAAAAATTAACGTCACTGTCCTTAGAACAGAGAATGTTAAGAGGGCTAACTGAATGACAGCTGTAAGAGGGAAATCGTACCTCAGTATTCCCTTGTTTAGCTAGAAACATCAAGACCAGTCTCTGAGGCATCTGTGCTGTTGTCCCATGGCTGAGGCTGTTTAATGGACCTTTCACCTTCCTGACCTGAATTTTGGCAAAATGAATTGAGTCATTTTGAATGCCCATGATGATGCTTTCTACGTGTGTAGAACTTCAAAGGTGCGTGCGATTACTGCAACGGTATAACTTCACATGTCAAGGCCATTCAGTGAAATGCCACATACAGTCTGAGGTCTATTTAGAATCACAGAAGCTTAACAGCACAGAAGAGGCCCATTGTGCATGTGCTTGCTCTTGGAAACAGCAGTCATTCTTAGGCCCACACCCATATCTTTTTGTCCCTTATCCCCAAGCACCTTTTGTTTATTAACTGTTGGCCAGAACAGAGTTTATTGCCCATCTCTAAATGCTTTCTGGCCATTTCAGAGTCAACCACATTGCTGTGGATCTGGAGTCACATGTAAACCAGCCCGTTCCATTCCCCAAATGGGCATTGGCAATGGCTTTTTAAAAAAGTTGACAATGGTCATCACTTGACTTTTAATTCCAGATTTTTTTATTGAATTCAAATATCATCATCTGCAGTAATGGGATTTGAAGCCAGATCTCCAGATCATTACCCTGGTTCTCTTGGCTAATATACCATTACACCACCATCTTCTGCTAAATCTGTTCAACCACCTTCATGAAATCAACTTCCACCTCCATTCTGGGTAGTATTCCAGATCCTGATAACTGCCCACATGAAAAGATTTCTCCTTATCTAGATCTTTCAAGATGATGGGAGAGCTTGATTGCGTAGATGGAGAATAATAATATATTCTGGAGAGTAAGCCTATGACTAGAGTTCAAAATCATTGACAAAAGATGTGGAGGGGAGATGAGGAGATGTCTTTTCCCTCAGATACCTTCCGTGCTGCCTGGTGTCTGTGATTCCCAGATTCCAGATTCACCTCAGCGTGGAACGTCTGTGTACTGCATTTCACTGACAGACCTTGGCATGTGAAGTCATACCATTGGAGCAATCACACTCACCTCTCAAGATCTAGAAACATATAAGACACGTAAAAAGGCAGCACAGTGGTTTGCACTGCTGCCTCACATGGCCAATGACCCGGGTTTTATTCTGGCCTTGGGTGATTGTCTGCACTTTCTCGCCATGTCTGTTTGGCTTTCCTCCCAGTTTCCTCCCACAGTCTAAAGAAGTGCAGGTGGATTGGCCACCCTAAATTGCCAGTTAGTGTCCCAAGATAAGTACTTAGGGGGATTAACGGGTAAATATATGGGGTTACAGGGATCGAGTCTGTCAGAGAGTCGGCACAGACTCGATGGGTCAAATGGCCTCCTTTCTACGTTGTAGGGTTTCAATGATTTTATCATTATGGGCAATCACAATGACTCCTTTTGCCAAATGGATGGAGCCATTCAGGCCAGGATGATCACAGACCCATCCCTTGGTCTAAATTGGTGACTTAAACTGTCTTAGCCATGGGGCAGCAGCGTTAATGGCTTAGAGACTGGCCTTGATGTTTGTAGCTGGACGATGGAACACTTAGCAGGATATCCCGTTTATCCCTCCTGGGAAATCTATAATCCTTTTGTGAGCAATGAATGCAGTTCAGCTGTCTTGTTCCCCACAACTGGCCGGCACTGCCTGAAGCCAGACACAAGGAACGGCTATTGCATGGGAACTAAATTCAGTTTAACTTTCCGATCTCTTACATCCATTTTAAAAACATTCTCTCCTACACAACTTATATTTTTCATAGAGAGATATGTTTATTTTGTCTACAAAATCTGTAATTCCTGTATAATTGAATCTTTCGCATGATGGATAAAAAGATAATTGCAGTTGTCGGTGAACTTGGCATATTGCTATGCTGTATTGAAAAAACTTGAAATGTTCTGTTTATACAAAGGCAGGGAGGAAGCTACAACATAAGTGCAACTTTTAAGATCAAACAATTTGAATTAATGACAATGTCCTTTTGTTACTTTTTTAAAATTTGTTTTGTAAAAAAATTGAACAATGTGTAGATGATATCATCCCTGGACACTGACAGAGTGTCACAGTAAGGCCAAGAATGTGAAAGATCAAACAGTTCCAGCGCAACATAGAACCATGTCAAAAGTGCAGGACAGCAATTTCCTTAAATTTCTATATACATTCAAAAATGCTGTCAAGTTTTGGCTGACTACATTCCTATGAAAAGCCTCGGGACATAATGGAAATATTACAGAAGGCTCACAGCACATACACAGGCCATTCAGCCCTATAGGTCTATGCTAGTACTTATGCTCCACATAAGCCTCTTCAAATCCTTCTTCATCTAACCCCATCAAGGTACATACCCTATCCCTTCATCTCTCGTGTGTTATATAACCTCTCCTGAAATGTGTTATTTCATACAGTTCTATATTCAATTGACTTCTTACTTCCAAATGGTGGGGAGAGAATCGTAGCAGGCAGGACACAGATCATGTAAAGGTCCAATGACCCCGGAAGGGATTTTCAAGCCTTCGGTTGTGCATGGCCAGAAAATTCCATCCCATTGGTGTAGTTTCCTCATAGACAGATTACTAATATTGTTAAGTCCTTTCATATTGTTAACATTATTGTCATCAAACTCACACTAGTGAACTGCCTCCTAATTAGATACTACAGTACTGATAACTGCTCCTTTTACCAAAGAGACCATTTTGTTTGTACAGCACCTCAGTCCATACCAGCCCCAATCTCACAATGATACAACTGTGCATTTGTAAACAGTGCAGTTGTATCAAACAGTAAGGACTTGTTGAAGTTTACTATCTCTCCTCATCACTCATGAATATGCCAACAAGTGGGCAATAACAAATTCTCTCCATTGTGTGTAGTCTTCCTGCCTGCTCTATTCAAGTGCTGCTTTAGAGTAACTTCCCATTGCAGATTGTGCACACTCCCATGGACAGCAGGCTTAACAGCATTCAATGAATTGCTTTATTTCATAGTACAAGGCACAAGTCAGGAGTGTGATGGAATACTCTTCACTTGCCTGGATGAGTGTGGCTCCAACTACACTCGAGAAGCTTGACACCATCCAAGACAAATCAGCCCCCTTCATGGGCACCCCATCCAGCACCTGCAACATTCACTTCCTCCACCACCAACACAGAATGGCAGGAGTGTGTACAATCGACAAGATGCACTGCAGCAACTCACCCAAGCTCCTTCAGTAGTACCTTCAAAATCCATGACTTACATCACTAGAAGGCCAAGGGCAGCAGATGCATGGGAACATCACTGCCTGTTAATTTCTCTCACTCACGAACCATCCTAACTTGGGAATATATCCCTGTTCCTCCACTGTTGCTGGGTCAAAATCCTAGAACTCTCTCCCTAACAGCACCATAGGTATACCTACAACACACGGACTGCAGCAGTCCAAGAAAGCAGCTCACCATCGTCACCACCTTCTCAAGGGCAATTAGGGATGGACAATAAATGGTGGCCTAGCCAGCGAAGCCCACTCATCCTGTAAAATAATGTTTAAAACATTCCCTTTGGTATTGAGTTCCACTTTCTCAATATTCTCTCGGGTAGAGGACTTTTCTTCCTGAGATGTGCCAGAGAACATGACACAAATTGAATTTATTCCTGCTAGCGTTTTAGAGCTCATTATTTTTCTTTGTCCCACGGAAGGGTCATCCAGAGGCAACCACCGCGTGGAGAATGTGCCCTTGAGTTCAGCTGGTGCCACACAGAGCCTAAGTGGAAGCAGATGGTGGAAAATATATGCAGAGTTGCAGAAGGCCAGGTCTGTGGGCTGTCACTGATAGATTCAGTGAAGCACTGCAGTTCACTTGGCAACATGTGGCAACTTCAGGGATGTTTATACTGGAAAGCCTGTGATCCAGACACCATGGGAAGTTTCATGAACACTGAGGCCGTTGGCACCGAGGCCTGGGGCACTAAACTGGAGTGAACTAACTCTACTGGCATTGAAAGGATTGGGGCTGGGTTACAGACAATTGCTGCACGGAGCTTCACCGACTGAGTTTGTACCGCCAGGTCTAATTGCCCACAGATCGATGGAGACAGGCCTCAATGTTATTGTCATAGCAGGAATAGGCACACAGGATGGTGCAGTCTCTCAGGATAACAACATGGAGGCCATCCAGCCAGCCTCAACAAAACCATGCACATCTGGCCTAAAGGACCTGTCAGCTCATGCAGCAGCACAGGATCTGCAGCACATATTCAGCGGGTGCATTTCATGTCTCTATGTTGCAACAGGCGACCATGCTTCAAGAATACTTCCTTTGCTGCCGAGCACTGTGGGATATCCTGAGTTGTGAAAAGCACCAGGTAACTAAGCTGATTTGAGATCAGGATCCCAGGAAAGTGCTGCTGGAAATCAGCAACTAACCAGCTCACACACCCCAAACACTCAGGAAAAGCTGGAGAAGAACATAACATAGATTCAAGATTTCACACATGGCATATTGGTACCAGGGAGAAGCATAATGTTAAACAGGCTTTATGAACGTACAAACACATAAATAAAGAGCAGAAGTAGACCATTCGGTCCCTCGATCCTGCTCCACCATTCAGTAAGATCATGGGTGATTGGATCGTGGCCTTAGCTCCACATTCCACCCACCCCCGATTACACTTGAGTTCTTGGTTAGTCAAGAATTCTGCTTTGAACATATTCAATGATCCAGCTCCCACCACTCTCCAGTGAAGTGCTCTGCAGATTCACAACCCACTGCGAGAATAAAATTTCCTCATTTCCATCTTAAATGAGAGATCCCTTATTTTTAAACTGTGTCCCGCTGGTCTCTCCCACACTAGGAAATGCCCTTTCAGCAACCCCCTACCCCGGTCAAACCCTCTCAGAATCTAATTCTTCAATAAGAGCACGTCTCGATTTCCCAAACACCAATGGATAGAAGCCCAGGCTGTCCAACATTTCCTAGACTGATAATGCCCACCCCCTCCCTTGCATCAACCGAAAATATCATCTAGGTATTGGCCAAAATTTTCCAGCCATCCGCTCCCTGCTGCCCACTCACTGCTGCAAGCGAGGATGGAAAATTTGACCGCTCAGTCAGATCTCCATTCACTGCAGTGGGCACAGTAATAAATCTCACCACACCAGATTAAAGTCCAACAGGTTTATTTATTAGGATGAGCTTTCGGAACTTTCATCAGGTGAAGGGACAGCGCTCCGAAAGCTCGTGCTACCAAATAAACCTGTTGGGTTTTAACCTGGTGTTGTGAGACTTCTTACTGTGCCCACACCAGTCCAATGCCAGCATCTCCATATCGTTGCAGTGGGACCAGAGGACCCCTCTGGTGTGAGTGGCCAAAAAATTCCAACCATTGTTCAAGGAAAGTTCCAGAAATTGTTCTTGTGGGGAAGCTATGCTTGTTGATAAGGGAACAGTGTTTGTTGATAAGGTTTGTAGATAGTGGCATATGGGTGATGAGGAGGAGGATTGAGGAAGAGAGGGGAGTCAAGAGAAGATCTCCATTAAAAATGTATCCTGTAACCAACAAAAAATTATCATCTACATCTTCCTTATGTTGCTAGAACTCTGTTGCACTCTGAGGCCTTTGTCTACCAGTGCCTCCATTAAGAGACCTCTTTGTAAGGCTTAAAGTTTAAAGTGTATTCATTAGCATCGCAAGTGGGCTTACATTAACACTACAATGAAGTTACTGTGAAAATCCCCTAATTGTCACACTCCAGTGCCTGTTTGGATACACAGAGAGAATTTAGCGCGGCCGATGTACCTAACCAGCATGTCTTTCGGACTGTGGGAGGAACCCAGAGGAAACCCATGCAGACACGAGAACATGCAGACTCTGCACAGGTAGTGACCTAAGCCAGGAATCAAACCCAGATCCCTGGCGCTGTGAGGCAGCAGTGCTATCCACTGTGCCACCATGTCAAGGTGGCAACTGAGCATGGTCAAGCAACCTGACCCACACATCTTTGGAGTGTGGGAAGAAACCGGAGAAAACCTACACAAACACATAGAGAACGTGCAATTGGATTTGTCTAATGTACATGCTTCACCCTGCAGGAATGAGCTGCAAATCATGCCAAATTAATCCCAGCACTTGGAATGCCCTGTCAATCTGCCAGAGCTGTGCTTGGTGCTGACTCTGGTGGCTGAATGGAGACCATAATAGTGCCATCCAATTGGTGTGGTGGGAAAGTGCTGGAACTTCCATCACGCAAAGGGTGTTGGCATGAAAAATGATATAAAATGAAGGCATTGTGACAGTCGTTCGGTTAATAAACACTACAGTGTGCTGCCAGTTCCTGCACATTGAGAGTATATAAACTTCTTGACAAAGGTACAGAGTTGAACAAGGAAGTAACAGGGCCACGTGAGTTCAATCTGAAGTTCTTAGATGTTGGCGAATTTGCAAGTCTGTACAATTACAGCGTACTATGATGTTGCCATTGTTTGCCATGGGAAAGGAGATGAGATAGCCAATTTTAGGATGAAAAGTTTCACGGCTTGCTTGATGAATCAGCATGGAATTACTTGGCTAAGGTTACAGATGTCCCCTGTGATAAGCAGGAATTACTCTGCAGCATAGAAAGTGTGGGCCTCTGCCTGTGCAGTGGCTTTGTAGCTGGTGGAATGGCTATAAAGGTCCATTTGCAGCAAATGTCACAACTAGACAACTTGGGCTGCATGGTGGTTAGCGGGCTGCATGGTGGTTAGCATGCTGCATCAGAGCACCAGGGACCTGGGTTCAATTCTGGCCTCAGGTGACTGTGTGGACCTTGCACATTTTTCCTGTGTCTGCGTGGGTTTCCTCTGGTGCACCGGTTTCCTCCCACAGTCCAAAGAAGTGTGGGTCAGATTGATTGGCCATGCTCAAATGCCCTTTAGTGTCAGGGAGATTACCAGGGTAAATATGTGTGATTATCGTGATGGAACCTGGGTGGGATTGTTGCTGGTGCAGGCTCACTGAGCCAAATGGCCTCTTTCTGCACTGTAGAGATTCTCAAGGGCAATTAGGGATAACTTCAAAGTTGTTCCTTTTTTTGTAACTTTCATTGGAGGTTCCCAATTTTTTGGTAGGATGTTGAATCAATTAAAAAATAACAATTTCTATCCTAATCTTGTCCCTTCGTGCACTAAATACTTCCTTGTCTCAGTAGTTCTTAAGATGACATTTCTATGTCCACTGTATACAAGATGAAGGCCCATTAAACGTTTTTATACTGTGGAATAATGATTACCCTGAAGCTAAATGCATAAACTGAAATATATCTGGAGATCTTGATAAAAGACTACAGCAATGTTCCTAATAAATATAGATGCAATGATTGGACTGACTTAACGGAGTGGCACGGTGGCACAGTGGTTGGCACTGCTGCCTCACAGCTCCAGGGACCTGGGTTCAGTTGAGACGTCAGGTCAGAGTCTTTGCGGACTTTGCACGTTCTCCGGGTGTCTGTGTGGGTTTTCTCCAGGTGCTCCAGTTCCCTTCCACAGTCCAAGGATATGTGGGTTAGGTTGATTGACCATGCTAAATTATCCCTGAGTGTCAGGAGGACTATAAGACCATAAAACCATAAGACATAGGAGTAGAATTAGGCCACTCTGTCCATCGAGTCTGCTTCGCCATTCAATCATGGCTGATATTTTTCTCAACCCCATTCTCCTGCCTTTTCCCCATAACCTCCAATCCCCTTATTAATCAAGAACCTATCTATCTCTGTTTTAAAGACTAGCAGGGTAAATATGTGGGGTTACGGGAATAGTGCGTGGGTGGGGTTGTGGTCGGTGCAGACTCACTGGGCTGAATGGGCTCCTTCTGCACTATAGTGTTTCTATGATTCTATGATTAACCATGCATAGCTCATGAAACTGACACATCACATTGGAAAATTAAAATATAGCTACAACTATGTCGTATTTCAGATTGATTTTAACAATATTTGTGTCTCACAGTACTGTGATGAAGATTCACTATTTTCAATAAAGAACTTGAGCAAGCAGTGTTTTGCAATACGCAATCAATTTACAAATATTACAGATTTTGCTGTTGTTTTGCTTGCCAGTAGGTTGTGATTGTGGAGACTTAGTTTACGTTGGAATACGCATATACAATCATTCACACTAAATTTGAATGAAGTTGCAGATGAACACTATTGATTTTATTGGAATTTACTCTCGTCTTCACCCTAACTTTCTTTACTTTATTAAAACTGAAAACACCTGATAAAGAAACATTTCTTACAGAAAAAATAATCAACACTGATTTTAATGGTCCCTAGACACAACTTTAGAAAGCAAATCTTCTATGGATGTTGGTGTTCATTCATATGCAGGTAGGTGCTATCCTGTTTCACACTCTGGTGGGCGAGTTCACATCTCGCCATTAACGTGCACCTCCCTATTTCTGATAACTCTCCCAACAACTTTCTGAGATGACTTTGTGCTCTGCTAATTCTGATCTTGTGTGTATTTTGGATTTTCTTTACTCCATCATTGGTGACTGTGCCTTCAGCTGCCAAGCCTCAAAGCTCTGGATGTCCCTCCCCATACTTCCCCTTTCACTCCTTTCAGTCAATCCTTAAACCCAGTCTGTTTGACCAAGCTTTTGTTCATCTGCCCTTATATCTCCATGTGACTCAGTGTCAAAATTTAGGCTCTGATGAAGGGCCATCCAGACTCGAAATGTAGACTCTATTCTCTCTCTACAAATGCTGTCAGACCCAATGGGCAGGACTTTGGTCCCGAAGACTGGAAAACCCTGCCCGAGGTCAATGGGTTTTAGTATGGTCCTGTCCTGCCCACTATGATTCCCGCAGCGGGGAAATTCCACCACTGAGATTTTCCAGCACTTTGTTTCAGATTCCAGCATTCGCAGTATTTTGCTTTCATCTTTGTTTGACAATGCTCCTGTAAAGCAATTTGAGACATTTTACTGCATTTAACCTGCCATATAAATGCAGGTCTAATGATTTTGTGGAGCGCCATGTGTATCTGATACAATCTCATCAATCTGGCCTTGCTTAATTGCTCCCCTGCCTCTTCTGCCAAGAAACAAAGATAGAGTGAGATATGAAATAGAAAGAAATAAAACCGCTCTGCCCACTGATATAATTTGGCAGCACAACACCAAAATGGCAAATGCATAAAGGAAGCTGACACAATAGTAATGAACAGCACAGTGCTTCCCTTTTTCACATGAGGTTCCTTGTTAGAATTGAATCTGCCTGCAATGCAATGGTTAACCACACCTATGAAGTACACTCCACAGTATTCTACACTCCATAGTGACGTGGAGGTTGTGAGTCCAGCAATGTCAGCCTATTCCCAGCTTCTCCAGATGGATCACTGTAGGCTGCTCCCTCAGGTGGCCCAGCTGAGCACTGACCAAAGTCACTCAAGCAACTGCAGGCACAGTTTGAGGGTTCCAGCAATGCTGACCTCAGCCTTTGCAGCTTAAACCAAGGGGCCTAATGATTTCACAGGTCACTTAGAACGTGATTTTCATTATAGGCTGCCTGTTGTTTGTAGATGGTTTGGGAAGAGCTAGAATGGAATTCAGCAACTTCCTGTGCAAGAAAAATAATCGATAATATTATATTTATTAATTTGGAGGCTGCAGGACCCAGGTTTCGTAACAATAACCAGAAAGGCACCAATTACTTGTTTTCTGAAGAATATTATCTGATCAATTTTTAAAAATATATCAATGCACTGCTAATCACTCTGACACTTATATGCTTAATTACAATGGAATAAAAATGCTTGAATATGAGAAGAAATAGCATCTAACCCTAGGAATGTTCTTTATATTAACATGGACATACTCTCCTTTACATAACCACAGATATGTTTTCCTTCAGCTCCTATGCACCAATACATGGCAAAATGGTAACTAAATAATTCCTTGGCTAATTCTAAAATCCTTTCAGGAAGCACAACACTGCCCCCATTTGGTGGAAGATGATATTGTTGTAAATAAAGAAATCCTTTAACAAATAGCATAGATGGAATTTTCCCACCATGCCCACCAAGGGAATCGTATCGGACAGGGGTTGTCGGTCATGGAACGGTCCGTTGACCTCGGGCGGGATTTTCTGGTGTTTGGGTGAGCGTGGCCGGAAAAATCCCGCCCCATGTCTCTATTTTTCATTCTATAAGACTATGACTTAATTTTGACACTATGCTCTTTATAATTTGATTTATCATTGGAATAATGGCAGAATGATTATCACACAGTTTCTATAATACAGCAACTAGTTCCCATTCTCCTGAAGATCCAGCAATATCTTTCCATCCGTCATGTGCACTGGGTTATACATGTTGTGGTGTGTGACGATACTGTGTATTTAAGAAATGTATTTTAGTCATGTTTTTGTGCAGGATGTTTCCAGCAGGCCCTCCCATTTTATTAGAGCTGTTCTGTCTACCGGCATCCAGCAGCACAATTGTTTCTAATGGCTAGAATGTTGGTTTCAATCTGAACTAATGCTGTTCTGCTATTATCCCTCAGGATTTTGCAGAGTGGGGCTTGATTGGGATGATTAGCAGGATGTGATGAGGAAGCTGGCCTTACGTGGAATATTCAAGCTTACATGCTTTTGTTTTAGTTGAGAGAGAATCGTGTCTCTTTTCTCCCCTCTCTGATGTTGGAGACTGGAATCTGTCTGTCTGGAGATAAGTGGGCGGCATGGTAGCACAGTGGGCAGCACAGTAGCACTGTGGTTAACACTGCTGCTTCACAACTGCAGGGTGCTGGGTTCAATTCTCAGCTCAGGTCACTGTCTGTGTAGGGTTTGCACACTCTCCTCGTGTCTGCATGGGTTTCCTCTGGGTATTCCAGTTTCCTCCCACAGTCCAAAGATGTGCGGGTTAGGTTGATTGGCCAGGCTAAGAAATTGCCCCTTAGTGTCCAGGGTAGCAGAGGTTAGAGGGATTAGTGAGTATAATATGTAGGGACATGGGTGTAGGGCCTGGATGGGATTGTAGTCGGTGCAGACTCGATGGGCCGAAGGGCCTCTTTCTGCACTATAGGGTTCCATGATTCATTCCTGGAGATTCTGCTATACCAGAGTGGATCTTTCTCTAACAGTTGCTGTTTTGGAAGCTGCAGAGAGAGAGGTATCCCTTTCTGTCTCTGAAGTCTGGAGACTGGGAGCTGCCGCAGACTAAATTTACTTCTCTCAAATGTTGCCGTTTTGAGAATACATCCTTGTCTGGATCTCTGTCCAGAAGTGTTAAAAGACTGAAAATCCAGCATTACATAAGCATACTTGTTTTTGTACTAATTCTGAAGAAGGGTGTATGTCAATGGGGTATTGCTTTAAATTGGAACAACAGAGATAGCTAGCTATTAAGGATTATACCTTGTTATGACTAAATATTTTAATTGACAAAACTTACGCTAATTCTTTTTGTAATATTTAACTGTGTTCCTAAATAAAGTTTGTTTTGATAAAAGTTTCCCAGTGGGTCATCAAAGCTTTGACAAAGGGTCATCTGGACTTGAAACGTCAGCTCTTTTCTCTCCTTACAGATGCTGCCGGACCTGCTGAGATTTTCCAGCATTTTCTCTTTTGGTTTCAGATTCCAGCATATGCAGTAATTTGCTTTTATCACTTGAATCATACCTGGAGTAAAACATCTTTTGCTCACCCTAACATCAAAATCAAATGTGAAAATTAGGGTCTAGGCTAACTTCACAAAATGCTTTGGAGTTTCTAGTCTGGGTCTTAACAGGGGGAATTTGAGAAAGAGAAATTGAAATTTGAAAGGCACTTGTGCCATCTACATGCTCTACAGATTTATGTTAATAGTGAAGATGTTGGGCAGGCATCCCACTATACCCAAGACAGCAGGCCCTTCCCAGTTCACTATTCCATGCCCCTGACTCCCACCGTCCATTCTCTCTCGGAGCTGTCTTCATCTCCTCTGCCACTTCAGTCCACACAACCCACCAACGCCTGACTCACGCTTACCATCCCGAACCCCCTCCACACATGCTGCCAGTCTCCTACTCTTCCCCCTCCCTCCCCCGCCCTCCCACCACCGCCACCGCCAGGTGCTGCAGGGTTCAACAAGCAGAGTTCAACTGCTGACTTCACGCAGCAACTGGCCACGGCTGAATATGATGCCACTTTTCAACGGATGTGAACTGGATGCCACAGGATTCTTCTGAGCAGCTGACTTCATCTGAATGTGGAATGTAAATAAAAGGATTTAATAAAATGAGCATTCATGGCACACAATCGTAATACAAGTAGGAACCCCCCACCGTGGGACAGCGTGAGGCCCAACCTGCAACAAACACACCACCGACATAATCCCTAAATTTGAATCCACTGTCAGGAAAGCAAGATATTGGCTCCTGTCTGATTGAGATACCCCACCTGCCAGGTTTCCTGTCCCTGCAGAAACTATAATAACCTCCCCTCCTCCCCTCCCCGTCCCACCTGACATAATGATTACATTGGGAAGCAGTAAATAGCGTCAAGTAAAACACTTTATTCAGCCCTGTGTAAAACATTTAATAAAGTATATATAGTTTTCTGGTTTCAATGGGGGGATTTTATCACCTCGCTCGGCCCAGCACCATAAAATCCCGCCTGAGATCCACAAACCTTCCCACTGTCCGCCCCTCGCCCACTCCAATTTCTGTGGCGGGCAGGGTGATAAAATTCCGGCGAATGTATTCATTTTTTTTACTGTCCATTTTCTCCCTTCCTCTCTGAAAGTCGCACTCCCGTGAGAGGCACCAGTGGTACTCTGGGGGCCTTATTTAAGTCACTATACCTTGTGAGATTTGGCAATGAGTTTTGACAAGCTTTCCAACTACAGGTGGCAGCACCATTCAACTTCCAACTTTTCATCCCTCGCCCAGCATCCATTCACATGGATTTCCCAGCCAGATATTAGTGGACAGCAAACATCAAGGAAGGATTATGGCTGAGTTAAGGTGATTCAGCACAAGTCTGTGTGAATCTGGAAATAAAAAGCTACTGAAGCAGCTAGGAGCCTCATTCAGTCCAGGGTAAACAGATGAACTTCACATAAATCTCTTTTTTTCCCTTTCTTAGAGTTACAAAGACATTGGGCAAAGTGGAACTCTTAACCCATCCCTTTGCCTGCTCCAAAAACCAATTCAAATTCAAATTGAATCTAATTCAAAGTCCCCACAAAAGAGACATACTAGATCCAGTGTGTTTACTGACTTCCAAAGGAAGGAACTTCAACGTAGCTTTTATTATTCTTTTGAAATGGTTTTATTTCTCAGCCTCATTTTGGTAAACCTGTCTTTATCAAACATTCTGTGCATGGTAATGTGATGACTTAGTTGTGATTACTTCACTTCATTCTGCATTGTCCATTACATAGGTAGAAGTTATAAGTCAAGTATTTATGCTAACGTTTTGCATTCTTTGCACTCTCAGCTTGCTCCTGACTCTCTCGTGCTAGGAGGTGGTGAGAACCGTATAATCTGGCTCCTTTTCTGTATATCCTACACCTCTTTACAGAGAGACGGCAGTCCAGTTTTAACACAGAGCAAAACTGCACAATAGACGTCATAACTTCAGGCAGAGTAAAGTGAAGAAGCCAGGGAATTTCAAAGTCAGTCAGTTACAAATTTGGCAGCCTCCAAGGGTGGCACGGTGGCACAGTGGTTAGCACCATGGCTCACAGTGCCAGGGACCTAGGTTTGATTCCCGGTTGGGTCACTGTCTGTGTGGAGTTTGTATGTTCTCCCCATGTTTGTATGGGTTTCCTCTGGGTGCTCCAGTTTCCTCCCACAGTCCAAAGATGTGCAGGTTAGGTGGATTGGCCATAGTAAATTGCTCCCTAGTATCCCAATATACTGAAGTTAGGGGGGTATTAGCAGGGTAAATACACAGGGTTATGGGAAAGGGTAGGGGGTAGTCTTGGGTAGGATGCACTGTTGGAGAGTCAGTGCAGACACGATGGGCCAAATGGCCTCCAAGAGGGATTCTATGATTCAACTGAACCTTTGAAGAACTAAAACCTAGATCCATACAACATTACACAGAAGATCATTCAACTAACATTACTCTGCCCATTGCCTCTACTTCAAATATTTATTCTGTTCTTAATTAAAATATATAATGGTCCATGCTTCAACCATGCCTTGTGATGAGATATTCTGTGCTGCAATAGCCAAATGTAAAGAAACTTCTCCTGAATTATTCCCTTGGTGACAATTTTAAATAACCATTGAAGATATGCCCGTACATGCGTGTTAGGATTTGGATCTTAAAGTGGCAGAGATTTGATCAACTTTGTGATTTCACCACTAGAGGGCATGTGGGATCCCCTCCAAGCCACACAGCATCCTGTCTCAAACTATATCGCTGTTCCTTCACTGTCGCTGGGTCAAAATCCTGGAACTCTCTCCCTAACAGGTTTACCTACACCATATGGGCCACAGTGGTTCAAGAAAGCAATTCACCACCACCTTCCCAAGGGCAGTTATGCATAAGCAACAAATGCTGGCCCAGCCAGCAGTGCCCATATCACATGAAATAATAAATTAAAGATAAACACTAATGTATAATATCAATAGTGTCAGTAAAAGAGCAAAAAGAATCACCCAATTTCTTTTCATGCAGGCGGCACAGTAGCACAGTGGTTAGCACTGCTGCTTCACAGCTCCAGGGATCTGAGTTTGTTTCCCGGCTTGGGTCACTGTCTGTGTGGAGTTTGCACATTCTCCTCGTGTCTGCGTGGGTTTCCTCTGGGTCCTCCAGTTTTGTCCCACAGTCCAAAGGTGTGCAGGTTAGGTTGATTAGCCATGCTAAAAATTGCCCCTTAGTGTCCTGAGATGCATAGTTTAGAGGGATTAGCGGGTAAAATATGTAGGGATATGGGGTTAGGGCCTGGGTGGGATTGTGGTCAGTGCAGACTTGATGGGCCGAAGGGCCTCTTTCTGCACTGTAGGATTTTATGATTCTATATATGGTTTCATGTGTTTGCTTCCAGCAAAGTCTCGGAATTTAACCTTTAATTCCTGGTGGCTTCAGGATAATCCATGTCCCTCAGAGAACTCCATTGCAGTGCTGCATAGGGTCAGGACGAAGTTGTGACAGACTCCCTTTTTACAGCAGTAGCTGCTATATGGTAAGCTTAAATGTTCAGTGTGAATGTAAGTGAATGGGTGAATGGATGAGTGGATGAATGAATGATGAACGGTGAATGGGGTGGCAAGTGGGTTGGATAGAGTAGGTGAGGTAAGTAGGTAGGGTGGTAGCTGGGTGGATAGAGTGGCAGACGAGTGAAGTGGTAGGTTGGAAGGGTGGCTGGTAAGTGGAGTGGCAGGAGGGTGAGCTGCTAGGCTGGTGGCATAGCAGGTGGGTTGGGCAGCAGATGGGTGGTTGGCATGGCTAAAATGGTAAGGCAGGTAGAGTAGGTGAATTAAATAGATAGGATGGTAGGTGGGTGAAATGGCAGGTGGGTAGTCCAGTTTTAGAATTGAAAAAGTTAATGCCTAGGACTGTGGAAACACATTGATGTAAGAATCACATGACCAAGGCTGGGATTTTCCGCCTTGCTGTAGCAGGACCTGGCGTGGGGCGGGGAGCCAACCAAAAGTTCATGGAGTTTCACAGGACCACACAATCCCAGCAGCGGTGGTTCAGGAAAATCCCACTCCAAGCGTCGAGAGAGAGAATGCTTCTAACTTTGGCTAAGCAACCCCTAGCTATGTATATCTGTGGTATAGTTCTGTTTATTTAATAACCAATTAGACACAACAACGCTTCAGCATCACTCCTCAGCCCAGTCACAAACAGCATCCAACATGATAGCAGCGGTGAGGGACACATAAATCCCAAAATAAATCAGCTGTAAAGAAGTTTGCAAGTTGGACTGGAGAAGGGGTGGCTAAATTCTAGAACTCGGTAAGACAGTTGAAGGGCTCCAAAAGTTGCTCCATAGAAGAAAGGAAGGCAGGAAGAGCCAGAAAGTCAACTGCTCAACTCAGTAAAGGCTGCACCAGAGCACGTGGTAGTCTATGAAGAGAGTATCCAGTCAGAGAACTTATCGACAATCAAGTAAACGCTGAACAACCCTAAAAAAGGGCAAAAATCTCAATTTAAAGGCACACTAAGCAGGCAGCACTGGGAAAATTCCATTCTGAGTGAGCATGGGTTCTCGATTCACTCTGCAGTCTGGGTCTGAGCTCGATGTCATTACATGTGGTGAACATGTGGCAGCAAATGACCAGAGAGAGATAAAAATAGCAACAATTATTCAATGCTCTGGGAGGGCAGGTGTGGAGTGAAGAGAGTGTAGTAGTAACTTCGAGCAGGAGTTGTAAAAGCTCTACAAAGTTTACAAAGCAGATCGGTACCACAATGGTTATCAGTGAGATACTGATCAGAGTGGGTAAACTACATTAGTGCAAGAAAAGTTTAAAAAGTTAAGACAAACCACCTGGCAACATCTAGCAGTCATTAGAAATTCCAATTTTACATTCCCTGAGAGATTTGCATACATAGAAGGAACAAATCAATCTCGGAATTTATGCATTTTGGGGGAAAAGATTTTTCTCAGGATTGGACTATATGTCTGAAATTGAGCAGGTCAACATATTACTGTACTCTACTGGAACAATAACAGATTATGCTGTTGCAACACAAGACATTAATGAAACCTCAGACAGATTTGAAGAAGTCTTAAAAGTCTTTGTCAAAATTAGAATTAAATAGCAACAAGATTCTAGGAAGGGGCAAGTTCAACAAAGGGTCCAGAAACCAGGTGAAATAGTAGATGCTTTTATCAATGTTCTTTACAGATTGGCTGAGGGTTGTAAATATGGAGACCTAAAAAACAGAATTAGTACATGACCACACTGTAGTCGGTGTTACCAATGACACCCTATTGGTCTTACTTCCTTCTCCAAGGAAGACTTAACCTTAGAGAAAACAGTACAGCTGGAGACAGAGACAGGTCCATGTACAGACAGGACAGGACTGAGAGGTGAAGAAAAATCTTGGCTCACGAATTCTCTAGTGACCATACAGATTATCAAATAGTCAAGTCAAAGAAATCTACGTAAAAAGATACTATTTGGAGGGAAAAAAAAGACACTGTCAAACCATGCCACTGCTGTGTTGTCGAAAACCCCGCAGAGCACAGACAGGGTCCTGCTAACACTCAGAATGCTTTCACTGTAAAAGGATTGAACACATTGTAAGATGTGGGTGATAAGGAGAAAGATTTCATACACAAAGCCATTAGCAAAATTGATGAATTTCAATAAGACCCCAAGTACACATTCTGGAATGCAGATATTAATGTCAATGGACATACCACCAACTTGAAACTGGAACCAGTGCAACAGTCTTACCAGACTAAGAATAATGGTTAGTAACACAACACCTCAACCCAACTAAAACTCAATTATATGGTCCAAGAGGGACAAACTACAAGTCAAAGGAACATTGCAGACAATTGCCCAGTACAAGGGAGAGCTGATGCTGGAAGCATTCTATGTTCCATAGATACAGGAATTCTCCCTTCTAAATCAACACATCAGCTTTCTCAAGACAATGGAGAAAGTCAGTAATAGTCAGTCAAGAATGACATTGAAACTGAGGCTCTGAAACTACTCAACTGCACCAAAAATCTGGACTGGGGCTTCTGCATTGATCTTTTGACGCTCTTCACAGAGATTTATAATCCAGCCCTTTTCAGGAAAATGTCCAGGAGGGAGTGAGTGAACATGTTCTCACAGAAGGCATCAATGAGACCAGAGAGTACTCGAGAATGACAACGATCCTTCATCACATTGTAGAGCTGCACAAATAAGGTGGCAGGTAGTTGAGGTGATGGGTGGGTGAGGTGGTAGGTGGGTGAGGTGGTAAGTGGGTAGGGTGGGGCAATAGGTAAGGGGGACAGGTGGGTAATAGGTAGCCGGGTAGGGTGGCAGGTGGGTGAGGTGATGGTTGGCCTGATTGTGAGGGGCAGTTAGATAGTGTAGAAAGTCAGATCTGATTGGGAGAATGGTTGGATGATTGGAGGTCGTCAGTTAGGGTAGGGTTTGTTGAGGGGTTAGGGGTTAATCAGAAGTCAGAGGCACAGCCAGGGGTTAGGGGGGTGTATTTGGGGTATTGGTGTGCATGAGTGGGGGGTCAATTCTCCACTTTCTCAATGGTTGGTCGAGGATTTTTCTGTCTTATATTTCCTGGGTTACTATCCAGATAAGTCCTGTAGAACTGTCCAAGGATTCTGCTTCTGGCTCAGTGTCAATGCCAGTGGCAGACTTAGAGTTTGTGGGGTCCTGCACTCACCTTCATTTCTGGCTCTCCCCCAATAAAGTCATGCCCCTCCCTCTGAGTAATGCAATGTTCTTCCTTTTCACAAGTTGTTTTCATCACGGGATTTGCTTCACAGGAAATAAACATTTTGTCAATAGAATTCACAACCATAAAATGTCTATAAAATAATGAGAGGGTACAGATCAGCTAGATAAGACAACATCTTTTTCCAAAGGTAGGGGAGTCTAAAATTAAAAGGCATAGGTTTAAGGTGAGAGGGGTGAGATACGAAAGGGTCCAGAGGGGCAATTCTTTCACACAGAGAGTGGTGAGTGTCTGGAATGAGTTGCTAGAGGAAGTGGTAGAGGCGGGTACAATTTTGTCTTTTAAAAAGCATTTGGACAATTACATGGATAAGGTGGATATAGAGAGATATGGGCCAAATGCGGACAACTGGGACTAGACTAGTGGTTAAAAGAAAGGGCAGTGTGGACAAGTTGGGTCGAAGGGCCTGTTTCCACGCCTCTATGACTCTATAAGTAGCTATAACATAGGCTTTCAGCTTAAATTTATACGGTGATGTTGTCTAGGATGTAACATTGCCCAGAAGATGAGACAGAGAGAGAGAGAGAGAGGACTATGAACACAGTATTGGACTCTAGGAAGCTGATGCCTCTTACAGTTCTCCACAGGCTCTCTGAAAGGAAAAGGCCCCAGTCACACAGGCCAGATCCCACTATGGCTTACACCAAAGCTTACAGGGAAATTGGCTTCACTTTTCACCTCATTTTCCCCTTTTAAATGAACATATCTCATTTTATTTTTGACATTTGTACACTTAAATGTTCATTTAAAAAGATAGGAGATGACAGAGAGATAGAGAGAGAGAAGGATGGGTATAGTCTGCATTGAATAGATCCCCCAACCCCTCAGACCCCATGCACACACACAAACACACACCACCCCACCACGCACCTCACCAAACTAGCTATTATTATGTAGCAACCTCAACACGGATAATAGGTTTCCACAAACAGTCATGAGAAGATGTTCAGATAAAACCTGAATACATATTGGATGGGATTTTACCAGCACATCTGCCTGAGTTTTGTATGATTCCATCTGAGGCCAATGGAAATTGCTGTTCTCTGAGTGTCACCCACACCGGAATCGGGGCAGGCGTGCCGTTAAAATTCTGGCCATTGTCAACAGCCAAAGGCACAATTTGTCAAAACAGGTTTAGCAAAAAACAGGATCAGTCTGGTTTAACTTGATGCTCCCTACAACATAGCAGCTTTGAGGTGCCTTTACACACATTGGGAAAAACATGTCTCCCTTTTAGTCACTAAATTTGTGCACATGAAACATATCAAAATCATCAAGTGTAGACAGACTCAATGGATGGGAAGCTGGTTTGTGTGATGGATTGCGCTACATTCACAACCCTTTGTAGTTTTTTGCGGTCTTGGGCAGAGCAAGAGCCATACCAAGCTGTGATACAACCAGAAAGAATGCTTTCTATAGTGCATCTGTAAACTCATCACCTCAGAGGTCAACAGTAGACCAAATGGTTAAAATGGACTGAGTTAAAAGGCGGTTGCATAATGGGCACTTTGGATAATGAGAGACACAGAGAAAGAGAGAGCAAAAATAAAAGAGGAACAGATAAACTGTCAGAGAGGGGGGGAGAGAGAGCTATTAGCAGGAAGCCCAACTCTGAATTTCATAATGTTGCACTAATATGGAAAATGGATGTTTCATTCAGTCAACCCATATGTCATCCAGAAATAGCTTTACTTCTGAGCATTTTTTTACACACACATTCATTGATATATTTGAAATGCTGCAGGCAATTGGTGCAACAAGTTCCCAGAAACAGCCCTTTGGAAATAACTGGCTTCATTTTATTCAGCAATGTGGTGTGAAGGGTATATCTGGAGCAGGAGATCAGACTTTATGGCTGGAATTTTACCGGCCCACCCATCGCGGGAAACAGAGCAGGCGAGGGGTGGTACATGGGAAGGTCAGTTGACTTTGGGCGGGAATTTACAGTTCTGGGACGAGTGAGGCTGTAAAATCCCGCCTTATGGCCAGGATCTTATCACCATTCACGCTGGCAGGATTTTCACATCCCGCTGCAGTGAATGGAGATTTGGCTGGACACCAAATCCTCCGACCCCGCTGTAGCGGGAGCGTGGCGTGAATGGCTGGTAAGATTGCGTCCCCAGAAACAGATGCCACTGACAGACTCTATACAAGACACCCCCTGACAGGGAAAGGCCCAAGGCGAGTTCACTCTGCATTGCCTCTATCCTGAGTGTTGGCACTGGATTTAATTCCCACAGACACCGGCCAGCACCCTCTCCCAGCCCACATTGCTCGGGACCCTGTGCCTTGGCACGGTGTGTTTCATTGTAAATCTGACTCAGTCAAAGCCTTTCACAGAGGGTCCTGTCAGAAGTTTAAATTACTCAGCAGTCAGCGGTGAGATCCCTGGGGTCCCGGTGCACATGGGTTGTGTCAGTACCTCTGTTTATGAGCTCTGGATCGCCCATGCACTATTACCCACTCTCTCAATGACCTTCAACAATTTGTGTCAAGGATCATAAATCCCAAGCCTTTTGCTGGGTTCTTGCACCTCTGTACCATTGAGTTTATATTGCCTCTTCCTGTTCTTCTCAAAATATTTCACTTCACACTTCTCTGCAATAAACTTCAGCTGCCACATCCACTCATTCCACCAGCCTCTGTCTATTCCTCTTGAAGTCTGGATTATGTTACCGTTCCACTCTGTAAAAATATGTGTAGAAATAAATTAGTTTTCAGCGCAGAATTCATTAAGCATTATCACGCATGGAGGGTATCTACACAGAGAGAGAGGGAGAGCTGGCGCATGTTAGCTTTGTGTTTAATCTGGAACAGGTTTAGATGTGGACTACGATTCCCAGCAACCTCACTGAGTGTTTTCTTTTCCGCTTCCTGGGGCTGGGAGTTTCGCAGTTTGAACTGATCGGAATTGAAGTGGACAGACAGAGCTGTTGTTAGCCGGGTTGCTGTCAGGAGTAGGTTGGTGTTTTACAAGGTGCGTTAACCCGTCCAAAGATCGGTGACCTGAGCTGATAACCGACATTTAAACAATGTAAACACTGCCATTTGTTCATTCCACAGACTGATCAAAGCTCCAGACTGTTCTGCACCGGCTGCGACCTCCCTACTTACCCACCTGTGTGTTTCAGAACTCCTCCTGTCCTGGGTCCCTGAGATACACTGTGAGAGATGGCCGGCTCGGAGGTAATACTTGCTCTTTTTATGCCAATTCAACACTTTCATTCCAGTTTTCTGAGCTATAGGGAAGTTGTCCAGTATTTTCTCCTGTTGAAAGTTTCCCTTTGTCACTCTTCTTTGCCCTCTTTGGAGATTCTGACTCGAACCGAAGCAGACCTGGACAGTGAAATATTGGAAGGTTGTTTCTCCCCTCTGCCCTGTGCAACATTACTATCCCGAGTCGCAACAGTTGTAGTACACCTGTACAGAGCTCCATGAAAACCTTTGTACCTGATTATTTTCAGGAAATAAATCATTTCCTTGCGCTGAAATATTAGAAGCTACGGGATGAAAGATCCCTATGTGTGTCACAAGAGAAGGGCGGGTTTCTGTTCTGTCATTCTTGGTGTCTATTTCCTTAACTCAATTCTCCCATCAGTCTGGACATATTTGGGTTATACCAGCCATTTAGACCTGTTTTATATTCTTTAAAGGGATATGGGCATTTGTCTCCAATTCCTAGTTGCCTTTGTTCTAAGAGGCAGTGGGTAGTTAAGGGTCAACTGCGGAGCTGTGGGTCTGGAGTCACATGTAGGCCAGACCAGGTAATGAGCATTGAATCATGGAATGGCTACAGTGCAGAAGGAGGCCATTCGGTCCATCAAGGCTGCACCGACCCAGGCCCTTTCCCCAGAACCCTACACATTTACCTCGCTAATCCCCTTAACCTATACATCTTGGGACGCTAAGGGGCAAATTAGCATAGCTAATACATCTAACCTGCACTGTGGGAGAAAACCCATGCAGATACAGGGAGAATGTGCTAAGTCCGCGTAGACAGTGACCCAAGGCCAGTATTGAACCCAGGTCTCTGGCACTGTGAGGCAGCAGTACTAACCGCAGTACCACCGTGCCATAGATTTCCTTCCCTAAAGGGCAGTAATGAACCAGACATAATTTCAGGACAATCCATAGTGTGTAGGTCATGGTTATCTTTGCTGAGACTAGCTGTCTATATTCCAGATCATATTAACTGAATTTAAATTCCACCAGCTACCATGGTGGGATTGAACCTTTGTCCCCTGAGCATTGGCCTGGACCTCTGGATCACTAGTCTAGTGACGTGACCAGTACAGCACCAGTTTGCTGAGAGTTTGGTCCAAGTGTTTCCTAATCTGGGGATTAAAAGAAAACTTCTAAATGAATGCAGATGTCATCACTGCTTGATTCAGTGCCTATTTCCTTCCCTGGCCCAAGCATCCACTGGTGGGTGAAACTAGAACGAAATGGCATGGCCTCAAAATAAGCAGATTTAGGACTGAGTTGAGGAGGAACTTCTTCACACAAAGGGTTGTGAATCTGTGGAATTCCATGCCCAGTGAAGCATTTGAGGCTACCTCATTGAATGTTTTTAAGGCAAGGATAGATTAATTTTTGAACAGTAAAGCAATTAAGGGTTAGGGTGAGCAGACAGGCAAGTGGAGCTGAGTCCACGAAAAGATCAGCCATGATCTTATTGAATGGCGGAGCAGGCTCGAGGGGCCAGATGGCCTACTCCTGCTCCTAGTTCTTATGTTCTTCTATGAATTTGTTGTAAAATTAAGCAAGGGGACTCTGTTAGCCCATGGAGTAAATTCCTGTGTGTTGCAATGCATGTTATTTTTCTTCAGTTAAGTAAGAGATTACATGTGTGCAAACCCAACAAGGGGTGTGGGGCCATTTGATAGTTTAGGAATCATTCCAAATTATTACAAAATAAGTATTTATTGATCACGAGCTGATAACTTTCATGTGCATGTTATACCAGTACAATTCTACTGGACTTAGTTAAATCTCAGCCTTATGGTTCTGTGTCTAATGTACATTTTAAAGGGGATATGTTTTTGGTTATATTTACATAATGTTTAAAGTTTATTCATTGGTGTCACAAGTAGGCCTATGTTAACACTGCAATGAAATTACTATGAAAATCCCCAGGATCGCCACACTCCAACACCTGTTAGGGTACACTGAGGGAGAATTTAGCACGGCCAATGCACCTAATTAGCATGTCCTTCTGGACTGTGGGAGGAAACTGGAGCACCCGAGGAAACCCATGCAGACACAGGGAGAATGTGCAGACTGCACACGGACAGTGACCCAAGCTGGGAATCGAACCCGGCTCCCTGGTGAGGCAGTAGTGCTAACCACTGTGCCACCGTGCCGCCCATGTTAAATGTTACAAAAGAAGCTGTATGACCTCCTTGTTTGCACTTCAGGGTAGAAACAGTCTAGTAGACTCCTTGTTTAAAATTTACCTAGTAGTATTGAGAAAACCCTATTTTAAAATAAATCAAATAACCAATTTTATTTTTCTGTGACCTATCAGATTTTGGATGACTAAAACAACCAATTAAGCTAAATCAAATAAACTGAGGGACAAATTAAAGGAGCGGCCCCTTAAAGGGGTACTCCTTGGGAGAAAAAAAGGAAATCACGACATGAAGCAAAAGTGTTGAGAAATTTTACTCCTGACTCACTGTGTGAATTCACAATGTAACATGTTTGCAACTTTTCCACACACTTTGTTGTTTCCGGCTGAAGTCAGGGGCAGCTTTTTCCTCGTGGGCTTCAGGATCTTACTGTTAGACTGAAATAGGGCTCAGAAACATGCACAGGGCAGGATTTTCTGGCCATGCTCATCCCAAGGCTGGAATTTCCTTCATGAGTTCAACGACCTTTGCATTACGATTCCCATGGCAGGCGGAATGGGAAAATTCCGCCCACAATACCAGGAACAGTCTGTCAGGTGTTTTCCCTGACCCACGCAATGAATAAGCCAGAGGGTGAACTAGCTGCCCAATTAGCAATGGTGGGAGAGTTCTCTAAGCCAGAGGGACAATTGGTCAAACTTCAGCACCGTTGAAGGGAAGTGAGGGAGAGGGTGTCATAACATGGAGCTGGCTTCCTCCAGACTTTTTACAGTTGAACTAGAAATCAGAATCAGCATCCTGGCCATGAGATGGGTTGTACCTTTCTAGAGGACAGCCCCTGCCTGCCACTGCTGCTGAAACCAGGCAGGCAGGGAGGAGGACGAGGGGACCTCTGTGTAGGCCTGGAGTGAAGCCTATTCCCACATAATCCTGCTCCTTCCCAAACTGCCACTGGGATGCCACTTCTAGCTAGCTAGAACTGGGATGCCACTTCTAGTTCCCTACCACCTCTGGTAAACTTGGAGGCTGACTGCAAAATCCCTGTTGATCTCTGACGATAGGCCTTTAACTGATTGAGTTGGCTACTCTCTGTTTGTATATGGATAGCCCTGCCCCTCCCCCCAACCCCACTTCTAGAAAAATGCCCCAGATGAAGCTGGCAAACAGGATCGTGTGACTGCCTACCCTCATCCTGGTTTAAACATTAAACTCAGTGTGTTTTTAAACCAGGTTACTGAGTGCAACCAGGAGATTTAGAAATTCATCTTTTGAATGAGCATTTTAGGACAGTTCAATGGGCTATACTTTTAATGTGTCACATGATCATTCATGCTTCAACAAGGATAGAGATGATGAGTATGTATTTTGTGTTAACCAAGCTCAGGCCACATTGAATATTTTGCAATCAAAGCTTGATAATAAATGCCAATGATTTCATGTTCCCTAGGGTGCTAAATTATGGGGTGGAAGATTTGTAGGAAGCATTGATCCAATTATGGAGAAGTTTAATTCCTCTATGACTTGCGATAAGCGAATGTGGGCTGCAGATATTAAAGGAAGCAAGGCCTATGCCAAAGCTTTGGAGAAAGCTGGTCTTTTAACAAAAACTGAATTGGATCAAATTCTTAATGGAATGGACAAGGTAAGAAATTTTATAACAAACTTGCTTCATGTTCAAAGTAATGAGGTTTCCTGTTCCTGAATGCAACTTTAATCTGTATGTCAGTCACTGAAGTGTCTCAAGGATTGAGTTCAACAGAATATCATTTTTGAGTTCAGGTGCAATTTGTAGGCATGAGTTTTCTGGTTGTCCGTTTGACAGCCCATAGTTATTCCTCATGTTTATTTCGATGGACAGAAAAATAGAGTCACGGAGTTTTACAGCCTTCAGCCCAATGTGTCTGCACCAGCCGACAAGCACCTATCTATTCTAATCCCATTTTCCAGCACTTGGTCCGTAACCTTGCATGCCATGATGTTTCAAGTACTCAGCTAAATGCCTCTTAAATATTGTGAGGATTCACGTATCTACCACCCTTTCAGCCAGTGGGTTCCAGATTCCCACTTCCCTCTGATGAAAAAGATTTTCCTCATATCCTCTCTAAATTTTCTGCTCCTTGCCTTCAACCTATGCCCCCTGGTTATTGACCCCTTTAGTGATGGAAAAATTTCTTCCTATCTATGCCCCTCGTAATTTTGTACACCTCTATCAGTTCCCTCTTCAGTCTTCCCTGCTCCAACCTAACCAGCCTTTCTTCATAGCTGAAATGAAACCTAGGCAACATCCTGGTGAATCTCCTCTGCATCCCTTCAAGTACAATCACATCCTTCCTGTACTGTGGTGACCAGACCTGCACACAGTACCCTAGTTGTAGCCTTACAAGTATTTTACACTGCTTCATCATAATCTCTCTGCTCTTGTATTCTTTGTCTCAGTTAATAAAGGCAAGAATCCCAAATGCCTTTTTAACCACCTTATCTACCTGTCCTCCTACCTTCAGGGACATACGGGCAAGCACCCCAAGGTCCTTCTGTACTTCCTAGTATTGTGCATTCTCTTGCCTCATTAGTCCTCCCAAAAGCATCACCTCACACTATTCAGGGTTAAACTCCATTCACCACTGTTCTGACCATCTGACCAGCCTATCTATAGCACCTTGGAATCTGAGGCTTTCCTCCTCGCTATTTACCACAACACCAATTTTTATATCATCTGCAAATTTAGTGATCATATCCCCCCCCATTCCCTTCTAGATCTCTAATGTACACTACAAACAGCAAGGGACCCAGCACTGATCTCTGCAGCACACCACTGGAGACAGTTACAATACAACCTTCAACTTGGCACTAAGCCAATTTTGGATCCAATTTGCCAAATTGCCCTTAAGCCCATGGGATCAGCTTCTTGACCAGTTTCTCATGAGGGAGCTTGTCAAAAGCTGAAGTCCATGTAAACTACGTCAACTGCACTGCCCTCATCTACACAACTAGCTACCTCCTCGACAATTTCAGTCAAATTTGTTGAACATGATCTCCCCTTGACACAGCCATAATGACTTGATTAATCCTTGCCTTTTCAAGTGGAATTAATCCTGTTCCTCAAGAGTTTTTCCAATAATTCCCCTACCACTGATGTTACACTCACTGGTTTGCAATTACCTGTTTCTTTCCTTACTTCCCTTCTTGAATAATTGGTAGCATATTAGTTGTTCTCCAGTCCCCTGGAATCTCACCTTCTCAATTATAATCAACCCCACCTCCCTGTTTTCTATGCTGTTTTTACTCCTACTCCATAATGAGCACAGATGCAAAGTATTTATTTAATGCCTCATCCACGTCTTTCAGCTCCACACGTAAATTGCCACTTTGGTCTCCAATGGGCCAATCTCTTTCCTTGCTTACCCTTTTTCATTAATATAGTTATGAAATACCTTGGGACTCCTCTTTATTTTCCCTGAGAGTGTTTTTTATGCCCTCTCCTTTGTTCTCCTGATTTACTAAAGACTTCTACTTTCTATACTCTTCTAGGGCATCCACCCCATATCTACCACAAGCCTTCCTTAATTTCCTTACCCAATCCTGTATTTCCCTTGACATCCAGGACTCTTTGGTCCCACCCTTTATCTTTGCAGGAACATGATGGCCTTGTACTCTCCCAATTTCCTTTTTGAATGACTTTCATTACTCTGATGTGGATTTTCCTACAGTAACTGCTCTCAGTCCACTTTGGTCAAATTTTGTCTTATCCTATTAAAATCAGCCTTCTCCCAATTCAGAATCTTTGTTTCTGGTCCATCTTTGTCCTTAACTTAAATCCTACCTAATCATGGTCACTATCACCAAAATGCTCCCCACTGATATCTCTACCACTTGCACGGCTTTATCCCCTAAAGCATTCCGTCCCCTCTAAGCCTTTTACACTCTGACTGTCCTAATTAATATCATACTCTCATGAGTTAATCAATGCCCTCAGTTCATTGGTCTTACCCCTAAGACTCCTTGCATTAAAATAAATGGCATCCTGCCTTGCCATGTTCCCTTGTGCCTTAATATGTCTTGTTTTGCATTTGTTGATGTTTTCTTCATTAATCTTAGTGTAGTGTGCATGTTGCAGTTCCAGGATGAATTTTGGCTGACTGGTTAGGTGTCAAACTAACGTTATAATGTGAGTGAATATAAAATCATTGAACAATAAATCACAGGAGGGTGTTCAGCCCATCAGAACAGTGCTAGCCCTATGATAGAGCTATCCAATTAGTCGCACTCCCCTTCTCTTTCCCCTGTCAGTCGGATTATTTTTAACTTAAATGTTGAATTTTTTTATGAAGGTTATTATCAAATCTTCCTCCTCTATCCTTGCACTTAGGGCATTCCAAATTGTAGCAATTATATTTTAAAAGAAAACGTTTCCTTATTGCTTTTGTGGTCTTGCCAATGATTTAAAATTTGTCCTCTGATTCCCCCTGTTGCAGAAGGAAATAGTTTCTTACGAACTCTATCAAAACCCTTAATTGTTTCACATATCACAATGAAATCTTCCCTTAACTTCCTGTGCTGGGGATAGCTATTGCAGTTTGCATTGTGTCAGTCTGTTAAGTGCACATGTTGCAAAACTTGAATTGCAACACTCACCTTCTCTTAAAAACCAAACACTAATGTTTCGAAAGCTGCTCTCCTGATTTTTACTGGAGGCAATGGAATTGGGTTTTTTTATGCAGATGGTGTCTCAGGAGCTGTGCAATTCGGTGCTTAAAGAAAGGATTTTGATTTCAAACTGTTAGATTTTTGAAGAATGGACAAATGACACTTTCCAGATTAGAGAAGGAGATGAAGACATTCACACTGCCCATGAACGAAGACTGAAGGTAAGAGTGGCCATCCAATATATGTTTCTTAA
This sequence comes from Carcharhinus amblyrhynchos, assembly GCF_965287045.1. Classification (NCBI taxonomy): domain Eukaryota; kingdom Metazoa; phylum Chordata; class Chondrichthyes; order Carcharhiniformes; family Carcharhinidae; genus Carcharhinus; species Carcharhinus amblyrhynchos. The sequence continues at coordinate 27,307,580 of NC_137346.1, forward strand.
AACTCAGGGATCCTTTTCAAGAATAATACAGTAGATGGTTAAACTCTGGGACATCCAGATATAGATTTGGAAATAACCTTGAGTTTATAACCTGGATTACCTTCACTGATATCCAGATTCTATTTGGTTCAAGATCCATTGCAGTTTTTCATTATTATATTAGTGACAATCTTTTTGGAAAGTAACTATCCTATCAACTGAACATGTGGCTTGATGCAAATTAATCTTACTTTTCAAAGCTCTCGTGACCAGCAAGAAATAAAAGAACATGGGAACATTAGAGCTGATCAGGAACAGTCTCAATGTCAAGCTTTTGATTTGTGTTTTAATTGCTACATAGGACAACAAGTCTATCACCAAGTACAGCAATCATTAATTATTTTAAGAAAAGCTGGTGGTGGCTAACATTGCTCATGGTCAGCCTGTGTTTTAGTTAGGGAATAAATCATGATGACCTTCACTTGCTCATTCTAACCCTTTCTGATAGGAACCCTACAGTTCAGAAGGAGACCATTTGGCCCATCAAGTCTGCACTGACCAGAATCCCAACCAGGCCCTATCCCCGTAATCCCACATATTTATTCTGCTAGTCCCCCTGACGCTAGGTTCAATTTAGCATTGCCAATGCACCCAACCCGCACATCTTTGGACCGTGAGAGGAAACCAGAACACCTGGAGCAGAATGTGCAAACTCCACACAGACGGTGACCCAAGCCGGGAATTGAACCCGGATCCGTAGCGCTGTGAGGCAGCAGTACTAACCACTGTGCCACCGTGTCACCCTTTTTTAAGTCCCCAAGGTGGCCTCTTGTCACAAATTCTTTCGGAATGCTAAATTGACTTTTTATTGATTAGCAAAATTGAAATTTCAAACTTCTTACAGAGTGTGACAGAGTGGATATTTGATGAGATGTTTTCCCTGGCTGGTGAGATAATCTCACAATGAGGGATTTAAGATCCATTTAAGATTGGCCATTTAAGATAGAGTTGAGGAGAAATTTCTTCACTCAGAGAGTGGGAAATCTTTAGAATCCTCTGCCCCAAAGGGCTGTGGAGGCTCAATGAATGAACAGATTCATTTAAATAATAGCCCATTTTTGCTGTTATTCCTACCAAAATGGCTGACCATCTGCCAGACCCTCGCCCAGTCACTTAGATTATCTATATCCCTTTGCAGACTTTCAGCATCCTCTGCACACTTTGCTCTTCCATCCATCTTAGTGTCGTCTGCGAATTTTGACACACTACACTTGGTCCCCAACTCCAAATCATCCATGTAAATTGTAAACAATTGCGGTCCCAACACTGATCCCTGAGGCACACCACCAATCACTGATCGCCAACCAGGAAAACACCCATTTACCCCCACTCTTTGCTTTCTGTTAGTTAACCAATCCTCTATCCATGTTAATACATTACCCGTAACATTGTGCACCTTTTCCTTATGTGGCAGTTTTGGTGCGGCACCTTGTCAGATGCCTCCTGGAAATCCACATCCACAGGCTCCCCATTGTCCACTGCACATGTAATGTCCTCAAAGAATTCCACCAAATTAGTCAAACATGACCTGTCCTTCATGAACCCATGCTGCATCTTACCTGTGGGACAAGTTATATCCAGATGTCTCGCTATTTCTTCCTTGATAGATTTTAGGATGGTAGCCTCCCTGGATAGGGAGTCTAGAACTAGGGAGGTGGGGTGGGAGAGTGGGGGTGTTTGTCGGGGGGGTTGGTCATTTTGAACTGAGATGAATAGAAGTTTCTTCACTCGACAGATTGTGAAAACATGGAACTCTTTATTTCAAGAGCTGTGGACATTTAGACATGGAGCATCTTCAGGAGAGACTCATAGAGTCATAGAAGTTTACAGCAGGGAAACAGATCCTTCGGCCCAACTTGTCCATGCTGCCATTTTTTTTAAACCACTAAGCTAATCCCAATTGCCCACATTTGGCCCATATCCCTCTATACCCATCTTACTCATGTGACAAAATTGTACCTAGCTCTACTACTACCTCTGGCAGCTTGTTCCAGACACTCACCGCCCTCTGTGTGAAAAAATTAATCAGTAATCTGTAAACTGTCTGTGCTTTATATGCTCTGTCTGAGGCCAGAATTCTCCATTCACCTGACGAAGGGACTAACCCCGAAAGCTAGTGAGTGTACTATCAAATAAATTGGTTGGACTTCAACCTGGTGTTGTCAGGCTTTTTACTGAAAAAATTGCCCCTCTGGACCCTTGAGTAACCCTCCCCTCATATCTTAAACCTATGCCCTTTGGTTTTAGACTCTCCTACCTTTGGGAAAGATGTTGACTATCTAGCTGATCTGTGCCCCTCATTATTTTATATACCTCCATAAGATCACCACTAAGTCTCCAATGCTCCAGGGAAAAAAATTCCATTCTATCCAGCCTCTCCTATCTTAAACCATCAAGTCCTGGTAGCATCCTAATAATAGGTTTTGAATACAAAGGGAATTGAAAGTGTGGGAAAGTGAAGTTAAGGAAGAAGGTTGGCCAGGATCAATTGGAGAGGCCAAATTGGCTATTCCTGTTCTGAATTTTGTATGTTTTTATGATTCTGTTGCCTATTGATTTTAATGTATTTGAAAATGATATACTAAAAAGGGAAGGCTTGGATATAGCATGAACTTAGTACTTCCCAGTCACTTTTTGTTGATAACACTCTTCTCATTGGACAATTGACTCACTACGAGCAACATCAGAGGAGATCCATTGGTGCCTTTGTATTGATATAAACACACAATTTGCTCTCAATGGAGAAGGAGCAACACTCTGGTCATCTCGCTGACAATTGTCTAGAATTTTTTTGTGGGGGGGGTACTCACAGTGGATATATCCTCTAATGTGGTGTCTTCTGAAAGAGTGAGATTCCACACTTGTATAATACATTTTTCAGCATCACAGAGATTTTTCAGCAGTGATGATCACTGATTATGCTGTATAAAACTAACTCATCCCTGAATGCAACAACCCTAATTTGTTTCCATCCATGTTGTTGCCATCATTTTAATGCGGAGTCTACTGGTCAAGACTACAATAGTGCATCATGTGGAAGAGTGCGGTATCTCTAACAGCAACTTGTGGATTTTCAGGGTTAACTGCTCCTGTGCAGATGGAAGATGTTAATGTCAGACTTGCCCTGTAATGATGTCAAGTGCTGGTAGCCTGATGTGGAACAAAATCTGGGCCATAGCTGGGACTGTACAAATTGGCAGATTTCCAGTGCCATTATTTAAATTTGTATATATAAAGTCAGCAGAGATGATTAACTACTTTGAGGAGTGTTCTTATGAATACCTTTTTGTGTAATTTTTATCTCAGGAGCTGATTGGAGAAGCAGCAGGAAAATTGCATACTGGTCGAAGCAGGAATGATCAGGTAAATTTTATACGCATTGGAATCGTAACATCACACCAGGATTATGAAGATCTGCTGGGTTTTTAACTTTTAAAACTCCTCAGTTTCCCTCTTCCTCCTCCCTAGTTCTTTCTGTTACCAATATTTTTGATCTATAATTACTGACCCACCCACCTATAAAAAATAGTTCATCCTTATTTGTTTTATTTCATAGAATCATTACAGCGCAGAAGGAGGCCATTTGGCCCATTGAGCCTACACCAACAACAATCCTACCCAGGCCCTATCGCCTTAACCCCACCTATTTACCCTGTTAATCCCCTGACATTAAGGGGCAACTTATCATGACCAATCCACCTAACCTGCACATCTTTGGAGTCTTTCATGATTTTGAAAGCCCTCATTAAATCTCCCCTCAACCTCTATTCTAGAGCCATTGGGATAGTTCTCCTTCAACACCTCGCACTAACTGCTGTGACATCCCAGGTATCATTCTGGATAATGTCCCCACCAAAGCCTTGAACACCTTGTTAAAATTGTGGTGGCTGGAATAGATCACAATAATCCAAGTTCAGATCTAACCAGAGAATGTCTAGCCTAATGTCATTGCTTGGAAATCCTAGGTGATTTGAACTTTGCTCCCTCAGCCCAAGGAAGCTAAAGTAAAATATGGCAAAATAACTGAAGGCATTTAACTCAGCAAGAGCCATGGTTTACAAAGGGAGGCCACCTTGTTCTGTGTAGCTGAATCTTCATTATTTCACTTATTGAAAGAAAGGTCCAAGAACTGTTTCTGCTTTAATCAAATTAAGATGAATTGATTGGCCACAAGTTTTCGTTAATACTTAAATGGGATGTAGATTTACTGTGTTAACACGTGTGTGTGTGTGTGTGTGTGTATAAAATAACTCCAGGAGTCAGCTATGAAGGAGCCGTGCTTTTATTGCACAGAATGAAAATAAGCAATAACCACAAGCCTGTGGTGAATGCAGCAGGTCCCAACTGGGGCTGAAAGGTTCATGGACCTTCTCGAGGTCTTGCTTTACACAGGGCCTGGTATACGAAGTCTACATGGTTGGCTAATTACCAATCCCCAGTGAACTCATATTCAGTGAGTCTAACTGGCAGATCAGTTAGTGATTCCCCATGCAGATCATGGGGTTATCACAAGATGCTGCTCACATGTTTTACATGTTTGTCAGTGGGCTTTTAGTCAGAAACTGTTGCCTTTTGATAGGGATCGAAGGTCCTTTTTGAAAAGATTGGCATCTGTTGTTTTTGTAGCAACAGCCACTGTGTCTTGAAGACCCACGTCTGTTCACTGTTTGCAACAGCTGTTTGTGTGTGTGTGCATGTGTGTGTGTGTGTGTGTGCGTGTGTGTGTGTGTGTGCCATTGGATAGGGTACGCTACTGCCAGAGCACCATAAGCAATTCATAACTGTATACGATAAACTCTTTTGTAGGTGGTTACTGATATGAGACTATGGCTACGAGATGAAATCCCCGTTCTGATGGGTCACTTGCAGCAGTTAATAAAAACCATGGTTGAAAGGGCTGCTGTGTAAGTTTTATGGTCTGTACGTCGTGGTTTTTGACAGTGTGTACAGGTTTTTCTAATCATTTCACAGATGATTGCAATTTATTTTGCATCATGTTGTTCACATGACATAATATCAGTGGAGCAATATCCCTGATTACAATGGGGCAAATATCACCAAATCGAAGTCAAACCTGGGGCCTTGCCTGTGGTAGTTTTGCCTGCATTTTGAAGCTCTATCTGCAGGGTCCCAATTCCCTCACAATGCGATGTTTTTAAAATTCATTTTGCAGGATGTGGGCGTCGCTGGCTAGGCCAGCATTTATTTATTGTCCTTGAGAAGGTGATGGTGAGCCACCAGCTTGAATCGCCACATTCCCTGTGGTGTATGGCACTAGTTTAGCTAGTTTAATCGCTGTCATCAGTTGTTTTGTTTTTAGAGCTGTTCCTAACCTCCTATACGGTAGGTGCTGACTTCCTGTTGGAGCAATCGCTCCTCAGGAGTAAACAGCTCTCTGGCCCTCCTCCCAAATGACCATCATTCCAGCTGGAGCCCAGATGTGGCTGTCTGCAGGGCACCATTCAGAAAACGTCATGTCCATACCAGTCCTCTTTGCATATCCATATTTCCATGGAAACAGGAGTAGGCCATTCGGCACTTTGCGCCTGCTCCACCATTCATTATGATCATGGATGATCATCAAATTTAGTATCCTGATCCCACCTCCCCACCCCCCACACCCCCCCTCCTCCCCTTACCCCTCTGATCCCTTTGGCCCCAGGAGCTATATCTAATTTCTTCTATATCTAATTTCCTTCAGGAGTTACATGGGTGAGCAGGAGTGAAGATCATGACTGTTTTTTCCCCTTTCCTTCCTTTATGCTTAATGTTGAGGAAAAATTCCAGAACTCTTTTGGCACCAGCAACAGCTCAATAGTCACTGCAGTAGCCTCAGCGGGCAAGGATGTTGGGAAAGCTATGGGGCGTTGGCATCAAAGCCAAGCCCAATCTTGCCTTCACTCAGCAGGACTTCTGAGAGAAATTGGTGAATAATAACATGCAGTAGGATAACTGGCTGATTTTAATTTCCATCCTCTGCCGCCCATCTCTTCAGCCTGTTTATTGAGCTGGGCCATCAAACCAATCATTATTCAACTATCAAGAAAATTAGGTTTAACAAAGACCATTTGCCCAATCGTGCCCACCCCTGTCTATGAGTAACAATCTTGTGCATGGATTCTCTTTACTTCTCACATGGTATTAATTGTGAACTGTTTTTTTTTAATTGTGGGACAAGGGCATCGCTAGCTGGTCAGCATTTATTATCCATCCGTGGTTGTCCTTGGAAGGCACTTGAGAATCAACCACATTGCTGTGGCTCTGGAGTCACATGTAGGCCAGATTAAGCAAGGTTGGAAGATTCCTTTCCCTAAAGGACAATCAGATGGGCTTTTCCAACAATCAGTTGTTGTAGATTCTTAATTCCAGATTTTTAAAATTTAATTCAAATTCCACCATCTGCCGTGGCGGGATTTGAACCCAGGTCCCCAGAGCATTAGCTGATTTTCTGAATTAATAGTCTAGCGATACTATCACTAGGCTGTCACCTCTCCTATTTCTGGTAGTTTGTTCCACAAGGGATGTGATTCGGTTGTTGCATTGTTAAAACATTTTCTGTTCTGCTTTGTCCCCTAGTGAGATTGATATCCTTTTCCCTGGATATACTCATATGCAAAGAGCACAGCCAATTCGATGGAGTCATTGGATTCTGAGGTGATTGCTGTTTTACTTGGTGTTAGATTAAACAGCTGAAAAGCGGCAGACACACTGTAAATGGTCAAACTCCATGTCTATATTTGTTAGCACAGGTAACAAGAGACGGCACTTTACAATCACACACTGGGTGATACATTCACGCCATTAACTCTAATTTTCAAATGACTACTGTAATATCATAGGAAGTCTTCAGAGCTTTGGGAGGAAATGACTGGAGTATTAAACAAAGGGCATTTTAACCAGCAGTTGAAATTCAGTTACTTCAACCATGCGTGGACATTTTTCAGGGATGATCAGAGTTAGTTTTTATTTTTAACTTGAAAGCTGTTTCAATGTTACCATAATAAAAAATGGCTATAAATTAGGCAATTATAATCGTGCTTTTAATAGAAGTAATTCTATCTTGATCTTTTGCCAAAACATGGAACAGAATTCTGCTTGTCTAGTTTAAAAGTTTTTAAAGTTTATCTATCAGTGTCACAAATAGGCTTACATTAACACTGCAATGAAGTTACTGTGAAAATCCCCTAACTGCCACACTGCATTGCCTGAGGGAAAATTAAGTATGGACAATGCACCTAATCAGTCTTTCAGACTGTGGGAGGAAACCAGAGCACCTGGAGGAAACCTACATAGACACAGGGAGAATGTGCAAACTCCACACAGACAGCAACCTGAGGCTGGGAATTGAACCTGGGTCCCTGGCCCTGTAAGGCAGCAGTGCCTTGTCTACTTGCATGAAAAAACATTTAGTGGCACTATTCTAAGAAGAGCAGCAAGTTCCTCAAATGTGCTGGCCAGTATTAGTATCAAAAATGGATTGCCATATCATTTTCTATAGGTAGGCTGCTGCAGAACGTGATGATAATCACACTTCAACAGTGCCTTCAGACTGCTGTGGGACATCCTGACACAATATCCATACTGCCCGATGACATCAACGTATTGCAATTCTTAAATCTTGTAAAGATATTAAACTCATTTAATAGCAAGAATTAAAATCTGAATGGTCTGAACGTTTGCTTTTGAGCAGTTAGATGTTCCTTATTATTGTGTTTTGGCTTATTTCAAATGATTTGAAAAATTCCAGCAGTCCTGAGGATATTAAAGATCGTAAGATGTAACTTATTTTAATTGGGCACCGACCTCTCTTAAAAATCCAAACAATGTTCTCGCGATTTTTTTTTTGGAAAGACATTAGTGTGAATGAACTATATTGTTGATTGCAGAACTGTACAAGGTTAATTTTTTGGTCAAAGATGTTTGTTCTGTTTTATAGCCACGCTGTTGCCTTGTGTCGTGATGCTGAAAGACTGGAAGAAATTAGAAAAAGAACCAATGTCCTGCCTTTGGGAAGGTGCAATCTCTGTCTTTGTAAATGCAATGCCTTATAGAAAGTAATGATGAACATTACATAGAATATTGTAAGGCGTACGGCATCAAAACAGGCCATTCAGTCCAACTTGCCAGTGTACGCATTTATGCTTCATTGGAACCTCCTTCTATCTTACCTTAGCTAATTCCCTCAGCGTAATCCGTTACTCTGTTTCCCTTCATATGCTTAATTAAAGAAACTTAAAATGCTCGAAAATCTCCGCAGACCTGGCAGCATCTGTGGAGAGAGAAACAGTTAATGTTTCAAGTCTGTGTGAGTCTTCAGGGTTAAAGAGAAGGAGAGATGTGATGGATGTTATACTGTTCTGGCGAAGGCCTAGTAGGTGGAGCAAAATAGGTCAGGGATAGGTGTGATCTAGCAGAGATTTGACAAAGATATAATAGAACACCAGATGCAGGGTGTGTTAGTGGTAGTGTTACAGACTAAAGGAGTGAGGAAAGTGGCTGAAAAGTAATTGTGTGTTAATTGTGAAACTCTTGTGGAAGCAAAACTTAAGAACAAGTGACAGATGAAAAAATGTAAAGGAGACTGTATTGGGGACAGTAAATACAGTAGATCAAATCTGCCATTTCTTCAACTCCAACATGATGCCACCACCAAGCACATCTTCCCCTCACCACCCACTCAGTTAGCATTCTGTAGGGACCATTCCCTCCATGAGACCCTGGTTCACTCCTCCGTCACCGCCAACTCCTCCTCGCCTTTCCACAGCATCTTCCCATTCAATCGCAGAGGCACCCGCCCCTGTACCTCCTCACTGTTCATGGCCCCAAATACTTCTTTCTGCAGCCTGATAATGACTAAGTTTCACATTTCTCATCCTTGTTTCAAATCCTTCCCGTGGCTTCACTCCTCCCCTCCGGCACAATTCCAAAAGGGTTCATTTGCATCTCCTTCAGTTTGGTGCGAATTGAACACTTCAATGGTTATACCAATGCGATGCCAAGAGAAATGTGCCATTTTATGACTAAGAAAGTTACCTCTCATATCATTGCATTAATGCTTTGTGTGTATGTGTGTGCATGTGCTTGTGTGTGGTAATTTAACATACTGGTTCTTGCTAGCAAACAGGGCAAGTTTGTCCTTCAATATTAATTGCACCAGTTAGAAATGTCCCATGATCTATTCATTTAAACTTACTGCTTTATTCTCCTAGTGGTGCGATTGCTGGAAACCCTTTTAAGATTGACAGAGAATTCCTTTCTAAGGGTAAGTTTTGAAAAGTCTGTAAACAATGCTCAGGTTTAGATAGTTGATGAGGACCGTGTTAATTAGGTACTGGCTATTTCAGTAACCCGAGAAGATTATATATCCTTTCATATTTTTATATTAGCATTACTAAATTGTGTCATAATGGTTTCAAAGAGCAATATCGCAGTGGCACAGTGATTAGAATTGCTGTCTCACAGCGACAGGGACGCAGGCTTGATTCCTAACTTGGGTTCCCACTTGTGAAAAATCTGCACATTCTCCCCGTGTCTGCGTGGGTTTCCTCCAGTTGCTCCAGTTTCCTCCCACATCCTGAAAGACGTGCTGGTTAGGTGCATTGGCCATGCTAAATCCTCCCTCAGTGTACCCAAACAGGCACCGGAGTGCAGCGAGTTGGGGATTTTCACAGTAACTTCATTGCAGTGTTAATGTAAGCCTGCTTGTGACACAAATAAATAGAACCGGTTACTGAAAGGTTGAGTGCTGTCGATTGTAAATTGCCCAAGATGGTTAGGGAATGGAGAAAAAGATGATGGAAAGCTTGCTGACAATTATTTTCAAAAGGGACGCAGTCCATTGTGCTTTCTTTGAGATAAATATCTTCATCTGAGTTCTCCAGGATTTAAATTGCTTGCAACAGTTCCTCCGATGAGTTTGTTTTATTGTCCATTAGGAACTAAATTGCACAAAACCAATTGTCGATCTGTTTGACTTTCAGAGCTGCAATTCGATGCCATTAGTTTGAACAGCATGGATGCAACCAGTGGACGAGATTTTGTTGGTGGGTACAATTCCTCTTACTAGGCAAGCAATTTGTAGATGATTGTACAAAGAGTAAATAGTTTCTTATTCAAATACAAATAGAGTAACATTGCGTCACCTAACCCTGCAATCTCTCAGGTTCTGCAGCCTGATAAATTACTACGTTTTACGTTTCTCATCCTTGTTTTCAAATCCTTCCTGTGGCTTCACTCCTCCCCTGCGGCACAATTCCAAAAGGTTTGCACTCCTCCAATTCTGGACTCTTGCCCTTCCCTGATTTCTACCACTCCACTTTTGGCTGGGGTGCCGTTAGTTGCCTAGTTCCTGAAATCTAGATTTGCCTTTCTAAATGTCTCCACTTTTCTGCACCAATTACTCCTTGTCCTCCATTAAAACCTATCTCTTTGACCAAACCTTTGGATATTTGCATTTTTTTATGATTTGGTGCCAAGATTTGTTCCAGGAAAGCATTAGGACCTTTTATTGCATTAAAAACTTGATATGAATCAAGTTGCTACATTGAAATGTTCTCTGTCTATACATTTGTGATGTTGTTTATGAATAAAAATTTAAGCCAGCCACTTGTGAAAGAAATGGTTTTGCAGTTGTCTTTCTATTTAACATTTCTGCCTATGAATGGGTTAGGATCAAAACATTTCCACCTGAGATTATGCAGATGGGGAAGGCTTCTGCCTGAGAGTAGTCTCAGACCATGTGGTGCCTCGTCTACCATGAGGGTCTGCTGAGGAAAGAGATGAGAAAATAATTCGATGGGCATTGACACAGACAGTCACCCGAGGCTGGAATTGAACCCGGGTCCTGGCACTGTGAGGCGGCAGTGCTAACAACTGTGCAATGGTGCCAGCCCATTTCTCCATGCATATGCTACAATGGCCAAATGACCATCATTTCTATCTACCTTGTGTCCTGTAATGAAGTCTACTTCGTTAGTACATTAGGCTGTGGGTCAAGAACGGAAAATGCTGGAAGCATTCACTAGGAGATTAGCCTGCAGCTGTGTTTCCTGTCAGGATGCGGCCTGCCCTGCGCCACTCTGATTTCCAGTATCTGCACTACTTTACACTTGAGTCGACATGATTTTGTATATTTTTGGCCTAAGAGGAGCTGAAGGAGCTCTGTAAGGAGTCAAAGGCTAAGCATCATCAAATGGTTGCAACATGGAAGGAGGCCATTTGGTCCATCGCGCGAGTGCTGACTCTCTGCAAGAGAATTCAGCCAGTCTCTCTTCTTTCCCAATAGCCCTATAAACTTTTTCCTTTCCTCTTCAATGGCTTATCTAGATGTCTTTGAAACTAATTACAGCTGTGAGGTAAATGTATGCGAGTGTGTTTTATCTGTACAGGGAAACGTCGCGTTTGTTTCTATAGGTTATGTACTTAACATTTTGCTCTGGTTTATTTAAGCTGAGATCCTGTTCTGGTGCTCCCTGTGTCAGATCCACCTGAGTAAGATGTCTGAGGATCTAATCATTTACAGCACCAAGGAATTTGGATTCGTAAGTCTGTCCGATGCCTACAGGTGAGTCCAGAACCAGTAACTTAGTTTGCTTTCTACTGGAGCTGGTTCCAAAGAACAACGCGTTATTTGTTTGGGTTGGGTGTACATTTTATTAAGAGTTTAATGTGTAAACGGTTAGCAGTTGGAGAATTATAAGCACAGATTATATGAAGAGACCTAGGCAACATGGACCCAAAAACAGATCCATAAATAGAGACATGTACATCTGAGCTGTGGAAGTGTTTGACCTTATCATTCAAGAATTTTCTTTTCAATGGAATTCCTTCATGGATAAATGATTTATAACAGCAATAAGATATTTTGCCTGAGCTTTTTGTTTTAGGTTTGTCTTCCTATGAGGTGCATTTTTGCACAAGTGGATAAATCTTTGCACAAATTTTGATTGTAGAAAGTTTAGATAGAAGGCAACAGTGAAAAGGGTAGAGGTGATAGATTTCTTTCTTATTTAGTTAATTTAATCACGCTGGTACATTGCGATGTTACTGTTATGATTGCTGATAAGGAGACTCAAGTTTAAGTCCCAGTTTCGATACTTATGCTTGAATCTCATTTATATTCTGTATACTTTTGGCTGCATCGCTGACAGTCCCAACTGCAAACACCTCGCCGGGGGTAGTGGGGGGTGGAATTCACCAGCCCCATTTGCTGGAGGCAGGAATCCGAACATCCCGTTGACTGGAGCATTGAGGCTAAAACAGGATTCCCGATGGCCATCAAACCTGTCGCCATTCACCCTACCTGCCCCACCGGCTTCAATTAGATTCCTGCCCAGACAGGGCAAGAGATTGTTGGTTATGCAAAACTGCCAACTGGAATGTAATTAATAGGCTCGAATCTCAATTTAAAACTCTCCCGTTGTACACCCACCTCACCAGTGGGATCTGCACTGGACGAGCTTTTGTGCTGGTCATAAGTAGCGTGGACCTGGCGCAGTGGGACCTGAGGGGGATCAAGGAGGTAAGTGCAATGCCCAAGTTCTCCTCTGATATTGCCAGGCTGCAGAGGGAGGATTCCTCAAGAGTGCTGGGGATTGGGTTGTCTCAGGCTGGGGACAAGGGGTTGACCTCGGCACTTTCCACAGGGTTAGGGACAATGTCTAAACTGCCCTTTCTAGGCCAAGGAAACCTGCATATCACTCTTGGCATGGTGATTTCAGGCAACTCTCTGATCAATATCTCCATCTGATCTGTGGACTGTAAAAATTGTGAAGTGGGTTGATTAATCTCCATGCCCCTTGTGGCATACTTCCAAATCCCAGCAGCAGTCATTCTGCGAAAGGGATTCTCCTTTCTCTCTCTCAGAAGTTGCAGATGTGAGAAGACCTTCAGTCACTTTCATAGGGGGGTACTCATCCACCAGTACAGGCTGTCTCACATCCTCATTCCAACCTGAAAAGTGTGTAGATGAATCCTACAGGACAAGGGATATCCCTTGAAAACATGGCATTGAATATAAGAGCAGAGAGGTTATGGTGGAGCTGTGTAAAACGCTGATTAGGCCACAGTTGGAGACCTGTGTGTAGTTCTGGTCACCTCACTGTAGGAAGGATGTGATTGCACTAAAGAAAGTGCAGAGGAGATTCACCAGGATGTTGCCTGGGCTGGAGTGTTTCAGGAATAAAGAGAGTCTCGATAGGCTGGTGTTGTTTTCCTCGGAGCAGAGAAGGCTGAGGGAGGACCTGATTGAGGCATAGAAAATTATAAGGGGCACAGATAAAGTGGATAGGAAGGAATTTTTCCCCTTAGCAGAGGGATCCCTGGCTCTGTGAGGCAGCAGTGTTAACCACTGTGCCACTGTGCCATCCAAGACTAAGCCAAATAAGGCTGGTTGCAACAGCCTCATTGATAATGTAGGGGTTATAAATCACTCCCATTTGGCCCATCTTTTGTTGAAAATCAATTAAACAAACCGAGGAACAACATGAAAGGGGCATTGGCCAAATGGACCGAGGCATCTCTGGGTCTAAATGTGGGGAACCTGTCTCGATATTAATTAAGGACCCACCCATATGAAAATTGGGACATTAATTAGTTGTCCACAGGACACAGATTCCTGATGGGAAAACAATCCTGATTCCCGATTCCACTCTCCATGGCAAAAACACAGCCCTATCTGTCTGCTTCAGGGAAGTTTCTACAGCTGTGGCAGTGACATTGGAGAACCGATTCCTCAAATCGTTTCCTGGCATAAATATACCTCAAGAGGAAGTTATGTTCCCTGGGTCTGATTAATTGTGAAAGGGGCTGAAACTCTCTGAAAGGATGATGACATGTTCATAGAATCTTACAGTGCAGATGAAGGCTACTCAAACCATCGAGTCTGCACCGACCACAATTCCACCCAGGCTCTCTTTGCACAACCCTGTGCATTCACCCTGCGAGTGTCCCCTGACACTATGGAGCAATTTAGCATGGCCAATCCACCTAAGTGCTATTTAGGGGTGTGTGTGTGTGTGTGTGTGTGTGTGTGTGTGTGTGTGTGTGTGTGTGTGTGTGTGTGTGTGTGTGTGTGTGTGTGTGTGTGTGAAGCGGGGGGGGTGGCAATAATGTGCATCTTAATGGATGGATGGGTGAGGTGCGGATAAAGAGAAACTGTTACGCACACTTAAATGCTTGTGGTTTCAGCACTGGGAGCAGCCTGATGCCCCAGAAGAAGAACGCAGACAGTTTGGAACTGATTCGAGGCAAGGCTGGAAGTGTGCTTGGGCGGGTAAGTATATCGTGATATTGTGTGACAGTCTTACTGAGGAGTCACATCACTTCAGCTGTCCTCTCCCTCCCATGTGTATTTATAACTGAGTTATACATTTTGACAGTCAGTCACTAAGTACAAATACAATCTAAACGATTGACTCATGTGTTAATTCCTTCATGAAATAAATCCCTGGGCTGCTGCTTTAAAAAATTAAGGCACAAACCTGGGAAGTCAGCAAGATATTGAGGCAAGTTAGGCACATTGCTAAAACTGGTTTGTGCCAAATCTGATCTGGGTGTGTTTGAAGAATTCACACACACACTCCAAAGTACAGAATTTCAATGACTCAGCACTGTTGTGTCTCTGTGCATTCAATCACCTTCATTAAACCTCAAGTTCCAAAACAAGGCATTAAACCTTGGTTAGAATGCAGAAAGAGGCCATTCGGCCCACTACGTCCATCTGGATTTTCTGCTAGAACAGCTCAGCCTGTGACAGTCCGTCATGTTTTCCCCACAGCTCTTCAGATCATTATCCTTTTCTCTCCGGAAAGCTGGGATTGATGCTGCCTTCACCTTATGTGCTCTGGCGGTACATTCCTGATCCTAACCATTGGCTATGCCAAAGTAAAAATGTTCCTCAGTCCCAATCATACTTTCTCATTTGTACGAAAGTTGCAGTGCAAAAAAAAAACCTCCTGGTTTACAATTCCTCACTGTTAATGCAGCCTACAGGATATTTTTCCCCAAAATATCTTCCCCTTCTTTTGCCAGGCTCCAGCTTGACAGGACTTTGTGCCCAAGTGACTATGGCTAGGATTTTTGGAGGGCAGCGTTTCCCTTCCTGTCAACCTAGGAGATGTTGGCAAACACATCACTGCCAATACTGGCTCCCCGCAGCTATTTAATGTTCCAACGAGCATTAAGGAGCTGAAGGCTGGACTTCTGCCCCTCACGTAGGAGGAGGAAGTCACAACTCAGAGAGCTGTCAGCAAGTCAGACTGCTTGATAGCTCACTAGTCCCAGCAGTGGCAAGTTGCTACAGTGGTGAGGGCTGGAACTGCCAGCAGTCCCCAGAATCTAAGTCATGGGAGGGTAGGTAAGTTTGGGGGTTCTCAGAGCAAATGGGGGGCCAAGTAGTGGATGGGGTGGGCAGAGAGGGGGATGGGTGGTAATTTAGAGGCTAGGGTAGTAGTAAATCCCTGCAGAGGCCGGACCTTTATTTTGGGGATGGGGGGGTTACGCAGTGCTGCAAATGAACAAAGAACAAAGAAAATTACCGCACACGAACAGGCCCTTCGGCCTTCCAAGTCTGCACCGCCCATGCTGCCCGACTTAACTAAAACCCCCCATCCTTCTGAGGACTATATCCCTCTATTCCCATCAAATGATGTCCCCCCTTCCTGCCTGAGGCCTGAGCAGGGTGTCTTTTCAGACTGTCCTCCTCTCCCCACCACCGCCCCCGCCCCTGAAATCTGCCCGGCAGCCTGAAAATTGAGGGATGGAAGTAAGTGGCCCTCAAGCGGCTGCTAATTGGCCACTAAAGGGCCCCAGTTGGGGCAAGGATGAGTGTACCGGCCAGGCCTTTCCCATTCCATCCATTACATTCAGTGAGGTCAAGATGGGCGAGAGTCCAGTGGGAAGGCCATGCAACAGATTGCCACCACCCAATCCAGCCTACAAACCGGCTGGTGGGAGAACATAATATTCTGCCCCATGTTTCAAATGAAGTGTAAGAATGAGTATCGGCTGGCTATTCACCCATGGAGGACATCACAGTTGAATGTGCCTCTGTGTGCACGTTGAGCAGGTATTTTTGGAACAGCCCCACAGCTGTTTATAACCCCTCTTCGTGTTTGCACATGTCTCAACCCAGAGTCACTCCAGCCCCAGTTGCAGAGAAATTTCTGTGATTGATTTGACTGATGCAACTGAGAATTCTTTCACAAAGCTTTGGAATTGCAACAATGTGATATTTTCTGTTTTAAAAAAAAATCCGCTACACAAATTGAAATTTCAGAGCAATCTTTCAAGGATTTGGATGATATGACTTCTGCACTGGTATCATTGATACTATGTAAGAAATCTCACAACACCAGGTTAAAGTCCAGCAGGTTTATTTGATAGTAAATGCCACAATCTTTCGGAACAGCGTTAACCTGGTGTTGTGAGACTTCTTGTTGTGTTTACCCCAGTCCAACGCTGGCATCTCCACATCATCATTGATACTATGCCAACAGTCTAGTGCATGCACGTACAACCAATTCTCTAAATCTGGCAGTGTTGGAAAGTCATTATTCCCCATCTCTGGTTATCCACTGAAGTGTGTTTTTATATTTTGTTTTACAGTTCTCCGGATTTTTAGTCACTCTCAAAGGATTGCCAAGCACATACAATAAGGATTTGCAGGTATCCAGATATTCACTACACCTCAGTCAGGGGTCAGTTAGCTCAGTTAGCTGGTCCGTGATGTGGAGTATGCGCCAATTCCTGTACCAGCTGAGGTTATTCATGAAGGGCCATCTTTCTCATCCTTACCCCTTCGCCTGAGGTGGAGTAATCCTCAGGTTAAATCACCACCAGCTAACACTGTCTCCCTCAAAAAGCAGCCTTTCTGACTTTGGTAACTTTCATTTCACACCTCAGCAGTAAAGTTACAGATATTTATGTCATTCCCTTGGATTCCTTTCACAAAAATCTGATGAATTTTCATGAAACATTTCAAGTTAATTGCTCAGTACCAGGAAACATTTTAGATAAATGTTTAATAATGTTTACTAGAATCATGGAATCCTACAGCGCAAAAGGAGGCCATTTGGCCCATCAAGTCTGTACAGAGCACAATCCCACTCAGGCTGTATTCCCATAACCCCATGCATTTGCTCCAGCTAGTCCCCCTAGCATGGCCAATCCACCTAACCTACACACCTTCGGACTGTGGGAGAAAACTGGAGCACCCGGTGGAAACCCACACAGACACAGGGAGAATGTGCAAACTTCACACAGACAGTGACCCAAACCAGGAATCGAAGCCGGGTTCTTGGCAGTGTGAGACATCGGTGCTAATCCCTGTGCCATCATGCCGCCCCATTTCATTCATAACGTAAATGTATTATTATCAAGCTATAACTGTTGGCAGAACTGTGACCACCAGTAGTTAACCTCTGTGTTCTCAGAATAACTGGTGGTTCAGCTCATTTCTGTTAATGGAAGCTTGTTGTGTGCATAATGTCTGCTCAGGAATATCAAAAAAATGTGATCAGGCCGTATTTAATTCCATTTATCTAATCATTCATGAGATATGAGCATTGCTGGCAAGGTCAGCATAATGAACCATTGCAATCAATGTGGTAAAGACACACAGTCCAGCAACAGAGGGATTTCCTGAATTTTGACACAGCGATGCTGAAGAAAGAATGATAGATTGGAGGTGGTGTTGTTCTAATGGTCTGGATTCTAGGCTCCCCCGCCCGTGTATTTGAAGGCAGATGGGGGATGGTAAACACAGTGCCTGGGCTTGCCTCTTTGTCTCTATCCCACTAATCCTGACCTGTTCACCGTTTTATGAGAAAGAGTAGGCAATGTTCCCACCCTTGGATCGATTGAGGTCCTTAAGTGGTCAATTTCTGGCCTTATCTTGCCGCCACACCCCCCCACTTCCCCCCTCTCTCCATAATTTTGGTAATGGGAGGCCCACACAATGTGAGGAACCTAAGCACTTTTACTGGGCACAGGAGCGGGTCCACCTTAGAGATTTGTCCTGCACCCTGAGGGTATCTCCTCCTGCCTGCGCCCCTATCCCTCATTAACCTTTCTCCCAGTCTCTCAAACACAGTGGCGTGCAGCTTTCGCTAGCACCTGCTGACCAGGACAGAACTCTCCCTCTTGGACTTACCTTCAGTTCAGCCTCCATTCTCTCCCCTTGTTTGAGGACTGGCTGCAGCCCCAGCAATGGCCCCTACTCACCCCTGGTGTTGCTGGGACTGCAGAGCTGAAGGCCAGTTGGATTGGATCATCCTCCAACAAAGATGGAAGCCTCGCTGCCAAACATACAATGGTCCTGGGCTATCCAGCTGGTTACTCCAGAGGCAATTTAGTCTACAGGTGCGGCCCACATCCTGCCCCATGTATCTGTGGGCCTTGTTCTTCCGGGTCACGGCTATGAAAGGTGTTGAAGGAACTTGGCAAGTTGCTTCAGTGCATCTTGTAGATGGTACACACTGCTGCTACTGTACATAGATTGTGCTGCACCCAGCTTGAAGTTTGGCAAACACATCCCTGATTCCCTTGACATGATGTTGGCCAATAGATCAAACAGTTTAATCTGGCTGCTAACCAAGATGAGGTGGGAACTGTTTAAAACTAGCTCCTGTGACCCTCAAACCAAAACTAGCTCCTGTGACCCTCAGACCATTAAGTATTCCAGTCTTTAACATGTAAATGTTTATCAGAAATATTTACATATCTTAACTTGTCAATTTGTCTCAGTCGGATAAAGATAACTGTTTCAGTGACTGACTTGTTAACTATTGGGCAAATCCTCCCTGCTTATGACAATTAATCCAGAGAATGCCACTTGATATCCCTCTCTGTTCGCTTAAGAATTGATCTTGTACCTGGCAGGGGTGTAACCATGATCATGCAGGTGGTTTGTGTAAAATGTCTATAATGTTTCTTTGACTGCATTGCAGCATCTCAGAGTGTTACTTGATGCACAATGGCACAGTGTTCAGCGCTGCTGCCTCACAGTGCCAGGGACCTGGATCCAATACCCAGCTTAGGTGAAAGTCTGGAGTTTGCAAGTTCTCTCCCTGTCTGCGGGGGTTTCCTCCATCTCCCACGCTCCCAAGATGTGCGAGTTAGGTGGATTGGCCATGACAAATTGCCCCTTAGTGTAAGGGGGATTAGCAGGATAAATATGTGGGGTTAAGTTGAAAGCAGCCTGGATGGGATTGTTGTGTGTGCAGGCTCGATGGGCTAACGGCCTCTTTCTGCACTGTAAGGATTCTGTGATTCGATGTAGGAAAAGATCTTGAAAGCCGGTATTTGTGGAAATTCCCATGAAGTTAAGATATTATTGTAAAAACCCAACTGGTTAACAGAGAGTGCTTTAGGGAAGGAAATTTGCTCAATTTGTCTAGACGCTGATATAATTGACTTCTAAATGGTTTCAGAGAACAGTTTTGCAATTTACACACTACGGACTGGAAATACTTGAATTTTGAGAGTCAAAAAAGCAAGTTTTAAGCAGTCCCCACCTCACCTTGGATAGCAGCCAGATTAAACTGCTCTATGAAGCCAATAAATTGTATTAAACCACTGCAGGGTTCAAAAAGGGGATCCACCAGTACCATCTTAGGGTAATTACTGATGGTCTATAAATGCCAGCCTTGCCCACGATGGCCACACCCTGAGAATGGCTTTGGATCCAAAAAAATTCATACCAAATTCTCTTTGGCTGGATGGTGGCACTTTGCACCTCCCTATCAAGGTGACAAATTGACACTGTATCATTGAGAATTAACCCTTAAAACTCCAGAACATAGGGTTTATATCAAATAGACAATAGTCCTTGTGATGGATCATTTTAATTTTTAAAAATTTGTTTGTGAGATGGGTATCTCACTGGCTGGTCAGAATTTTATTGCCCATTCCTTACTGCCATTGAGAAGGTGGTGGTGAGCTGTCTTCTTGAAATATTGCAATCTATGTGATGTGGGTATGTCATTTAACAATGTAGTACTGAGCCAAAGCAAACCAGGATCTTCTATTTTGAACCTTTGCCTGTGCTGAGTTAGCTGATCTTGTGTGGGGGAGCAATTGTTTCCGCACTCCTGGGTTGCTAGGGGCTTAGAGTCATAGTTATTGAGCAATACAGCATGGAGACAGACCCTTCAGCCGCACTGGTCTGTACCAGCCATGGTGCACTCCCAGATAGTCCCAATTGCCTGTGTTTGGCCCATATTCCTCTAATCCTTTCCAATCCATGTTCTTATCCAGATATTTGTTAAATGTTGCTATTGTACCTTCCTCAACTACTTTATCTGGCAGCAAATTTCAGATACGCACCACCCTCAGCGTGAAGAAGTTTCTCCTCATGTCCCTTTCAAATCTTTCCCCTCTCACCTTAAACCTGTGCCCTCTAGTTTTCAATTCCACCACCCTGGGAAAAAGACAACATGCGTTCATCCTATCTATGCCCCTCATGATTTTATCTTATCTCAGTAAAGCCAGCCTTCTTTCTCCTACTTTCCAAGGAATAAAGTTCTAGCCTGGCCAACCTCTCCCAATGGGCAGGTTTTCACAGCCTCGCTCGTCTCAAAACCGTAAAATCCTGCCCGAGGTCAACTGAATTTTCCATGCTCCACCCTTCACCCGCTCTGATTCCCATGGCGGGCAGGGTGGTAAATTTCTGGCCTATAACTCAGGCCCCTTAGTCCTGGCAACATCCTCAAGAATCTTCTTCACACTCTTTCCACTTTATGAATGGCTTTCCTATAACAGGGCTAGCTTGGGTTCCAATTCCTATCTCTTGTCCAGCTAGCTAAGATGAGATTCAAAGTTAACTGTTCGACTCAATCCAACAATTAAATGGACTGTCAAGATTCACAGAAGTAGAATGACCATTTGGATGTGTTCCACAAACAGTGTTGTGGAGCAATGGGCATTCAGTGAATTTAATTCACCATTCAGTCCATCTTGTCCATACTGCTGGAACACAAAACTAAATTCCGCTGCCTTGTGCTCTGCCCAAAAAGTTGACTTGTTTAGACAGGGGTGGGGAGAAGAAAACGGAGGTGAAAATAAAAAGAAATAAAGTTTATTTATTAGTGTCACAACTAAGGCTTACATTAACACTGCAATGAAAATCCCCTAGTTGCCACACTCCGGTGCTTGTTCAGGTACACTGAGGGAGAATTTTAGCATAGCCAATTCATCTAATCCACCTAACCCGCACATTTTCAGACTGTGGGAGGAAACTGGAGCACCCATGGGAAACTCACACAAACACAGGGAGAATGTGCAAACTCCGCTCAGATGGTGACCCAAGCTGGGAAGCGAACCCAGGTCCCTGGCGCTGTGAGACAGCACTGCTAACCAAGAAGGAATGAAACAGTTAGTTGATTATAAATTAAGAGAATCTGTTTGACTGTTACAGGAAGACAAGGAGACAATGTTTGAAACCATTGACACCATCACTGCCGTACTCCAGGTGGCATCAGGTGTAATATCTACATTAAAGGTAACAGCCTCCACAGTTTCCCTTCAGGATATTAATGCTGTGTCACACTGAGTTAAATCTTTACATTTCATACTTGATGCCTTGACTGGAAGCCGACCCCAAATGGTGGAATCAAGAGTTTTGCTGCTTACCGGCTGCAAGGACAACACCAAACCTGGAGAGCATGTGCCTTTCTTCCCATTCTGCATCCAAAATCTACATAGTTTCTCCCAGCAGTTTGGGAATTCAAAGATTCTTGCTACTCTAGCAGCATTTCCGAAACTAAAGAGTATCATTGGGATCAGGGTTTTACTCAGTCAGTGGCAAGTCACATGGTGCAGATATTCAGTGACCAATTGGACATCCCCTTCTTCCATTATCCAAGGTTTTAACCTCCGAGCAAAAACTAAAACTGCTCCATCGTATGCTCTTGGCATGTACTGGCTATTTAATTTAAAAATACCCTTTAGATTTCTTACTTTAGGACAGGAGCTATTCTGGATCTTGTTTTAGAGTAATTCTTTTGTAAAACGGTAATCTAATATTTATTAAGATTACCATTGCTATCACTTATCTAGTTGCAGATGTCCTACAGCTTTTAAAACAATATTGGGACAAATATTTAAGTTCTTATTAAATACTTGTAGAATCAGCAATTGAAAGTTTTACTCTGAGTACTTTTTGTTGAGACACCGCTATCTGTCTCCTAGTTCTGTTATTTTTAAGTTTCATTCTAAATCCTCAATATTTTTTCTATGAGGTTGGGTGGGTTTAAAGTTTAAAAGTTTTTAAATTTATTTCTGAGTGTCACAAGCAGTCTTACATTAACACTGCAATGAAGTTACTGTGAAAACCCCCTAATCGCCACACTCCCGTGCCTGTTCGGCTACACTAAGGGAGAATTTATCATGGTGAAATGCTTTGAACAAAATGTATTTCTCTTAGACTTTCTTGGCTCTTGACTTGGGGGGAAATGATGGTGTCTTGGCCATGTCACAGGACCAGTAGTCCAGAGGCCCAGGCTAAAGCCCTGGGGGAGGGGAACACAGGTTCAAATCCCACCATTGCAGTTGATAGAGTGTAAATTCAACTCATAAAATCTGTCATTTAAAGCTGGTGTCAAGAATGATGACCGTGAAAGCCACTCGGTTCGAGGGAAATGAGGGATGGGTAACAAACGCTGGCCTTGCCAGCAATGCCCACATCCCATCTAAGAATTTTAAAAAATTCTGGTTTTGTTCATTGTGTGCAACATTACTTTTTCCTGAAGGTTCATGAAAATGTCATGGAAAAGGCTTTGAGCCCAGACATGCTGGCTACAGATCTGGCCTACTACTTGGTGCGAAAGAAGGTGAGCATTTGTACCATGCCTTAAAGTTGAAGCTGTTTTAGATAATGTCCATAAGCGGAATTTAACAGCTCCTTTAGTGCAGCAACTGGGAATCGTCCAGCAAGAAAGCCAGGGTGGATTAGCAAGGAACTTCTTCCTTAAGACCCCACCCAGTCAGTAATAATGATGAGAAAGTAAGATCCAACTGCTGTTTCCGTCAACCAGTTCCACAAGGTCTATTTAAAATCAGCTAGTGCATTACAGCCTAGTGCTCTTGGCTTCGACTATCTGCTCTGATATCGGGAGCCATTGATAATCAAGTACAATAAAACTGTGGTTACCCAGCAACTTATAGCTTTTAAGTAAATTACAATTATTCCATTCTTAAGGTTACAATGCTGATGCGCAGAGTGGACCAGACAAGCCCAAATCCATCTCCTGGCTTCCTCCAAAAAACACCTAATTCAAATTGAATCCAATTCATGCTCCCCTACAAGGCCCAAGCTGACAAGAAAAGGCATTGCTTTTTTAAGTTTATTTATTTATTAGTCACAAGTAGGCTTACATTAACACTGCAATGAAGTTACTGTGAAAATTCCCTAATTGCCACACTCCCGCAGCTGTCTGGGTTACACTGAGGGAGAATTTAGCATGACCAATGCATCTAACCAGTCTTTCGGACTGTGGGGGGAAACCAGAGCATTCAGAGAAAATCCACGCAGAGACAGGGAGAACATGCAAACTACACACAGACAGTGAGCCAAGCCAGGAATCGAGCCCAGGTCCCTGGCCCTGTGAGGCAGCAATGCTAACCACTGTGCCACCATGTCACGATGACCTGATTGTGCGCTTGACCTTATCCAAAATGTTGCTGGACGATTTGATCTACTGTTTACTGTTATGCCACAGCAGAACTCTTCCGATTGCTCTACTCAATCAGCCATTACACCATTACTCTCTTGTTCAGGGTGACAGTGATGATGTTTTCACAATTTCCCATAGTGTAGCAGTCTACTTAATTAAAAAAAAATATTGATAGTTAACAAATACACAACTTCCAAAAGTCATTCAGTTCTCAAAAATGTTACTCCACACTAATTTTATTTGCCAATTAGGAGATTTCTGTAATATAAGAATATCAATTCCACAAATAAAATGAGTCTCAACTGTCTGCCTTTCTCCTTTTCTGATTGCACAGATTGCTTTGTCAGTCGTGAAATTTGATGATACTTTAGCAGTGATAGTGAATTACAATTGATTGTCTTTTTGTTTTTATGTGAAATAATCCCTGGAAATACAGATTTAGGCAAGATGTCATTGAGACCTATCGTGCATTAAGCAATGACAAAGGGTGTGCAGTCTCAGTGACTAAGTTGCGATTATCTTGTTTTTGTTGCCTTTGTGCCTTGTTATTGTTAAAGCCTTCAATCATTTCAGAAACCTAACCATGGTTTCAATGATTTTCAACGCAGTCTGGTTAACCTCTAGTAGTCTGGTTTCTAAAATATTTCTCTTAAAATGAGCCATACTGCCTATTAAGGACTAGGGCACAGTGATTAGCACTGCTGCCTCACAGTGTCAGGGACTCAGGTTCAATTCTGGTCTTGGGTGACTCTCCGTCTGGAGTCTGCACATTCTCCTTGTGTTGCGTGGGTTTTCTCTGGGTGCTTTGGTTTCCTCCCACAGTACAAAGATGTGCAGGTTAAATGCTAAATTTGGCCATGCTAAATTGCCCCTTTGTCTCCCAAGATGTGTAGGTTATGGGGATTAGCGGGGCAAATATACGGGATTATTGGAATAGGGCATGGGTGAAATGCTCTGTCAGGCCTCAATGGGCTTCTGCACTGTAGGATTCTATGATACAAACATCCCATGTACAATCACAGATGTATAGTACTATATGGTTAGAAACTCCACATTTCTCATAGTTAAACTCAATGTGTTGGTGTATTTTAAAACCTTGTTTGTGATTACACCTGAATTCTTGACCAGATTTGCCTCATTGCAGATGCCATTTAGAGATGCCCACAGTGCTTCTGGAAAAGCTGTTTATTTGGCAGAACAGAAAGGTATTGGACTAAATCAGCTCTCCCTGGATGATTTGAAGACCATTAGGTATGTATTATGATCAATTGCATTCACCTTTATTTAGTAAGAGAAGATGTCAATACAAGAAACGGTAATGAATCACAAGAAGCTGGTGATTCGCTTTTTCTCAGGCCCGTTGTTTGGCACTGAAGAATTGGGCTACAAAAAGATCGTAAGATATAGAAGTAGAATTAGGGCATTCAGCCCATCGAGTCTGCCCCATCATTCAGCCTTGGCTGGTATGTTCCTCGACCCCATTCTCCCACCTTTTCCCTATAACATTTGATCTCCTTATCAATCACGAACCTATCTATCTCTGTCTTAAATACACTCAGTGACCTGGTCTCCACAGACTTCTGTGGCAATGAATTCCACAGATTCACCACTCTCTGGTTGAAGAAATTCCTACTCATCTCAGTTCTAAAGGATCATCCCTTTCCTCAGAAGTTGTGCCCTCATATCCTCCTACTAATTGAACCATCTTTCCCATATTCAATCCATCCATAAATTTTAATGAGATCCCCCGCCTCATCCTCCTGAACTCCCATCGAGTACAGACCCAGAATCCTCAAATGCTTCTCGAACATCATTCCAGGGTTCATTCTCGTGGACCTCCTCTGCACCCTTTCCAAGGCCTGCACATCTTTCCTTAGATACGGGGCACAAAATTGCTCACAATACTCCAAATGTGGTCTGACCAGACCCCTATAAAGCCTCAGCAGTCCATCCTGCAGCATGCAAGAGGAGCAAATAGGAGTTGAGGCCTAAAGCTGCTTTGAGCAGATGGGGTTTGGATGGGGGTAGGTCAGGAACAAGCAGCAACGGAAAGCCCAGGTTAGGGCTGTGCAGTACTGGTGAAAGTGAAATGGGAATGTAGGGGGAGGGCTGCTGAGAAAGGGCTAGTAGATTTCTTGTTGAGATAGGGTAAAACTTGCCTCGTGGCTGTGTTTCTTGTTGTATCTGAAGATTGATTGCATATGAAATCAGTGGATGACAGAAAGTAAGCTAAAACATTTTTTTCTGTTTTAATAGAAGCTGATTTGTTTTTGCTTAGCTTTGAAAAAAAGACATTTCAATAGTGTTCTCATCCCTGGGAGCACAGCAGTTAGTTCAGTTTGAAGAAAATTCAATTAACTTGAAGTTTACTCATCGTTTATTGGGAAAAACGTTTTCTTTCAATTTTTTTTATTTACATTCTTAGTATTGCTGGCTGGCCCAGCATCTATTGCCCATCCTTAATTGCCCTTGAACTGAATGGCTTGCTAGGCCATTTAAGAGTCAACCACGCTGCTGTGAATCTAGAGTCACATGTAGGCCAGACCAAGTAAGGGAGGCAAGTTTCCTTTCCACAAGGATATGAGTGTACCAGATGTGTTATAGAACAATGGTTTCATATTTTTATGGAATTTAAACGTCACTGTCTGCTATGGTGGGATTCAAATCCAAATCTCCGGAGCATTACTCTGGGTCTCTGGAATGACTTGTCCAATGCTATGCCACTGTTTCCCCTTGGTAACCTCTAATTACTAAATCAAAGAAGGAAACTTAAAGTTTATTTATTCATGTCACAAGTAGGCTTACATTAACACTGCAGTGAAGTTACTGTGAAAATTCCCTCATTGCCACCCTCTGGCATCTGTTCAACTACACTGAGGGAGAATTTAGCATGGCCAATGCACCTAACCAGCACGTCTTTTGGACTATGGGAGGAAACCGGAGCACCTGGAGGAAACCCGTGCAGACAGAGGGAGAACGTGTAGACTCCGCACAGACAGTGACCCAAGGCCAGAATCAAACCCAGGTCCCTAGTGCTATGGGGCAGCAGTGTTAACCACTGTGCTGCCTCATTGTAAACTATTGTAAATTAAGATTAAAATTATTGCTATTACAATTTGGAAAATTTCTTCTATACCCATGAAAGAGTTCTACTAGACATTTTTCATTTTGCTTACTTTGTATGCCTATTGTAAGTGTCATTTTTCATTTGAAATGGGAGAGGTGGGAGGTTAATTTGAAAATACAAGGTAGCTTGTGTCAAGGCTTTACCACATAGAATCATAGAAACCCCACAGTGCAGAAAGAGGCCATCTAGTCCATTGAGTCTGCACTGACCACATTCCCAGCCAGGCCTTACCCCCATATCCCTACAAAGTTACCTGCTAATCCCTCTAACCTACGCATTTCAGGACACTAAGGGGCAATTTTAGTATGGCCAATCAACCTAACGCGCACATCTTTGGAATGTGGGAGGAAACCGGAGCACCCAGAGGAAATCCACGCAGAATATGCAGACTCCACACAGTGACCAAGCTGGGAATTGAACCCAGGTCGCTGGAGCTGTGAAGCAGCAGTGCTAACCACGTGCCACCCTCACATAAGTGCTTGTTTCTCACTATGATGCTTTCTGTTGAAACAATCACCTTTGAACTGCCTTGAGTGACAAGGGTCTAATTGTTGTGTGCTGCCTAATAAAATGTCTTCTCTTTTCTTTACATAAAGTCCTCTGTTTGAGAGTGATGTGTCAAAGGTTTGGAATTACACAAACAGCGTGGAGCAGTACGCAGTCCCTGGGGGCACCGCAAGGAGTAGCGTGACTTCACAGATTGAGCAATTGAGAGCCTGGCTGAAAAGAAGACAGAGCACTTAAACTGCCCCACCCTTGTCGCCAACTATGATTTGACAGATGGAACACCCACATGATTTACGTTGGAAAATGCGACATTTTTCCATATGCTAACCACTGGAAAAGCTTTCTGTGCAGGACAACATTTCTGCTAGATTACAATAATGTTTGATTTAATATATATCTATCTGGCCAGTTGCTATGGTGATGGTGCTAAATCGAGAAACGAGAACTGAGTTTGAATTGCTCTCATATGATATTGTATCCTGCTGTACTTCATAGCTGTTCTATCAGAGAAAACATGAGCAAAATAAATCTTGCATTGTCAGTTATTTCACTGTGCTGCAGATACCCACTTCTACTTTAATCTCTTTTTTGGAGTAAAATTAAACTTAAACGGGGGCATTTAGTAACCATTTATAGAGTCGAGAGTTCTTGAATGCTGCCTCACATACGAGCTGCTGTTGAAACAATCGCCATTCAGGTTTGAAGGATAATTTTTACAACAGTGTGGATGTGTAAGTCAGAGGTATAATGGCTACTGTAAGCTGAGGGCAGCATGGTGGCACAGTGGTTAGCACTGCTGTCCCACAGTGCCAGGGACCTGGGTTCGATTCCCGGCTTGGGCCACTGCCAATGCGGAGCCTGCACATTCTCCCCGCGTCTACATGGATTTCCTCCGGGTGCTCCAGTTTCCTCCCACGGTCCGAAGAATGTGCTGGTTAGGTACATTGGCCACGCTGAATTCCTCCCTCAGTGTACCCGAACAAGTGCCGGAGTGTGGCGACTACGGGATTTTCACAGTAACTTCATTGTCGTGTTAATGTAAGCCTACTTGAGACACTAATTAATAAATAAACTTAAGCATTCCTAAGGCAAGTAAGGTGAAGTCGCCAGATGACCAGCAGCTTGTAGTGATTTCACCTGAGGATTACCAAACCTCAGGTGAGGGGCAAGGTTAAGAAGGCAGAATAACCTCAACTGGGAATTGAACCCACAGAGTTGGCGATATTCCGCATGACAAATCAGACATCCAGACAACTGAACTAACTGACCTTCTGCACAGCTGTATTGTTTGATACAATGGAAGTTATCCTTTCCAAGTTTACTTAAGACAGGAAATCCAAAACAGCATACTCTTACTTCAGACTTTTTCTTTTCCAACTGGCATCCACCTCAACATGTCACAGCTAAACTAAAGAACCTTTTGCCACATGTGCTGAAGGCGTACCTTTTCTCTATGGTTAAAATGCTAGAATACCCATGGCAGGGTGTTTAAACGTATAACACAAAGCAGTGGAAAATGCCTGCAGCAAACAAAGAAAACCCTGTGTAGCTGAGTTCTGCAGTGAAACACATTTAAAAGACAAAGATAGTCCATCTGATCTGTTAAAAAGGTCAGCTACATTAAAAAAAAAGGTGTAAATGTCACCCTCGTCCCAGAGGCTGCTGTCTGCTTTGAGGAGGGAAGCTGACCAGTGGTGATTTAACCTGAGGGTCACCATACCTCAGGCGAGGTCGAGAAGGTGGGCCTTCATGAATAATTTCAGCCCACCAGGGGAATTGAACCTGTACTGTTGATGTTGTTCAACGTCATAAATCAGCTGTCCATCCAAGTGAGTTAACCGAACCCCTCATATAAAGCCCACATGATGTTATGATATGAATCAGTGCCCACAACCTTATATAGATATGATAGTCATGGGATGGAATTTTCCCATCCCGTCCACCACGGGGATTGTAGCAGACGGGATACGGATCATGTAAAGGTCTATTGACCTCAGGCAGTATTTTCCAGCATTGATTCAAGCATGGCTGGAAAATCCTGCCTATCGAGTTTTACAGCACAAAAAGAGACCCTTCAGCCTACTGCATCTACACAAGCCTTCACGCACCTATCCTAATCTCATTTTCCATTGGTCCACAGCCTTGTTTACTAAGGCGATCTCCACCTAGATTTTAAAAATACCACTGACTCATCTAATGAATTGGAAGCAAGATGGCAAACAGTCCATTTAACATCAAGATCTGTTTACTCATAGACCTTGTGGCCAATTTCAGAGCTGTATCAACAGAAAGCTGAAGCAGGTTAACTGACAATCCAAGCGAGGTTTGTGGTCCAACTAAAGAATTGGGAACTCTTTAATTGGACCACAAACCTTGCTTGGATTGTCCAGTTGGGCAAGGTGTCAAATTGCAAACTAATAGATATTATTCATGAGCACACAAAGCAGTATCATGTATTCACTTAGTGCCTTTCCCATCCTTAGGATGTCACAACCTATGAATTACCTTTCTAATGTTGTCAGCAGATTTGCATACAGTAAGGTCCCAAAACTAGTGAAATCAATGGTGTTCAATGAGGGGTGAGTTTTCACCATGAAATCCCTGCACTTGTTTGGTGGCTTGAGAATGATTTTCAGACTGGTCCTTGTGGGGGGTGAGGGGCAGTTTGTTGGGGGGGGGGGGTGTAATCAAAATAGAGGACAAAGTTAATGGTCTGAAATGGTTGAACTGAATGATAAGTCCAGAAGTCTGCAAGGTGCCTAATTGGAGGATAAGGTGATGTTCCTCCAGTTTGTGTTGGGCTTCACTGGAACATTGTAGCAGGCTGAGGAGCGAAATGTGAGAGCGCTAACTTGATATTATTTTTTGCTTTCAGAAAGTATCGACCCTTGTTATGGTGACCTTTATGACACTATTAGCACCTGCCTTAGTCCTCCACACTTGAATGACCATTCCTTTTGGCTTGTTTGCCTGTAGAAACTCGCATTCCAACCATTATCTAGCAATTGAGTCACTGTCTATATATGCCCTGTCTGTGAACCCAATTCTTCGATCACCTGCTGAAGGAACAGTGCTCTGAAAGCTCATGATACTAAATAAGGCTGTTGACTTTAACCTGGTATTGTGAGATCTCTTACTGGAAAACTGATGGAAGCAGAGATCCTGATAACATTTAAGAAGTATTTGGATGTGCACTTGTGATGTCAAGGCATACAAGGCCATGGGCGAATTGGTGAAAAGTGGGATTAAAATAGTTACATGTTGTCTTTGACTGGTGCAGACACAATGGGCCAAAGGACCGTTTCCTGTGCTGTATACCTCTATGGTTTCCAGCATTCACAGTATTTTGCTTTTGTTCTATGTGTGTGCTTTTTTTTGCTGGTTTGTTTCGTTCTTTATCCCTTCAAGTTGCATTCAGAAGGCTGCTATGTAGCCATTCATGCCACAACCTTTGTTTCCTTGCTATACCCATTTTGCATCATGAAGTCTTTTGTTAGTTGTGGGGAGTCATGTGACATTGGTGTCATGTGATGTGGACCTTACTTGTGGAATCAGTAATATTGCCTTGTGGAACCGCAAAGGTCAGTTGGCCATCTTACTATCTACAAGCAGCAGCACAGGAACAAAAGGGGCTCTGCCCAGATTGAATATCTGGCTCCCATCTACACTGCTTCTGCTGAAATCTGTACTTTATTGCAATGTTTTTCAGCCTGCTGACCTTTGTGAAGGAATACATGACTGGACTTTCATTCTGCTCTCTGGATGCACGTGTAGCGATAATTCTTTACTCTGTGGTCATTACCCCTGTAAATCTTCCTACAACTCTTTCACTGTATGAGTGTAAAGGAGGCAAAGTTGCTACCCTCCTCCCTCATTTGAGTGCATGCAAATAAACTAACCCTTTGAGTTCATTTTATCTTCAGTTTACTGTGGGGCTGTTGCTAAAGAATTGAATCACACCAGTGAGTGGAATTTTCCAGTCCCGCCTGCCACAGTAACTATAGCGGGCAGCGGCGGACCATGCAAAGGTCCGTTGATCTCGGGTGGGAATTTCCCACCTTGGGGCAAGCATGGCCGGAAAATCCCATCCCAAAACTGAGGGAATGGGAAATGAACCATCACTTAGAAAGGTGCAAGCAAATCAAAACACCTTTCTACTTATGGAGAAGTGATTAGAGGAGAAATCAGGGCCACGTAAATTAAAACCCTTCCAGTCCTTTACCTGGCCCTTGACTTCATAAGAACATAAGAACATAAGAAATAGGAGCAGGAGTAGGCCATCTAGCCCTTGGAGCCTGCCCCACCATTCAATAAGATCATGGCTGATCTGTCGAGGCTCAGTTCCACTTTCCCGCCCTCTCCCCATAACCCTTAATCCCCTCTCTTATCAAAAACCCATCAACCCGCGTCTTAAAAATACTTAGCGAGGCAGCCTTCACCACTTCAACGGGCAGAGAATTCCAGAGATTCACCACCCTTTGAGTGAAGAAGTTCCTCCTCAACTCCGTTCTAAACCACCCCCCCTTTATCTTGAGGCTGTGCCCCCTAGTCCTACTGTCTTTTTTGAGCGGGAAGAGTCTCTCCACCTCTATCCTATCCATCCCATTCATCATCTTATACATCTCAATGAGATCTCCCCTCATTCTTCTAAACTCTAACGAGTACAAGCCTAGTTTATTCAGCCTCTCCTCATAGCTCAAGCCCCTCAACTCTGGTATCAGCCTAGTAAACCTCCTCTGCACTCCCTCCAAGGCCAAAATATCTTTGCACAGGTGCGGCGCCCAAAACTGCACACAGTACTCCAGCTGCGGCCTCACCAATGCCCTATACAGCTGCAGCAAGACCTCCCTACTTTTATATTCAAGGCTGACTTCACAGTCAGCGTTATCTACATCATTGGAACTGTAATCCAGCAGAGAACTTGCAGCGAAACCCTAGTGTTGAGCCCCCTCTGATGATCTCACAGACAGAGGGTGTGGGCTCAAGATCCCACTAACAGAATTTTTACAGTGCATGAGGAGGTTGTTCAACCCATCGAGCCTGCATTGCTGGCTGAAGGAGCATTCGACCTAGTCCCACACCCCTGCCTTATCGCCGTAACCTTATGAGATAGCAACCCAACTCCCTTTTGAATACCTCGATCGAGCCTGCCTCCACCACCTTCTCAGGAAGTTTGTTCCAGACTCCAACCATCCCCTGGGTAAAAACATTTTTCCTGACATCACTCCTACTCCTTTGCTGTGTGTCAATAAACACAATAATTATTTGTGTAAATTGATTGCAGTCACAGAGGTAAAATATTGTAGAATGATACAGCACAGAAGGAGGCCATTCAGCCTATCCTGTCTGTGTTTACATTTTGAAAGGTTTATCCAATTCAGCCAACATTTTGCCTATAACACTGCAATTATTTGAAAATCTTTCGTCTTAAAGCACTTATCCTGAGAGGGAGTAATATCCATGTGTTTGGTTTTAATATCTGTATTTTATAAATGACGTAACCTTAATCAATAACTGTAAGCGGATAGAGATAACTCCTATGCCTTGATTGGTACGTGCTGATTACTTGTAATAAAATTTGAAACTATAACTCCATGTGTATATCTGAATTCTGTACTCCAACTGGCCTTGAATACCCAAATCGGAGTCCTACAGCCATAGTCTTCAATAAGTAATTTTCCGTGACTTTGTCTGGCTACTTGAATGGAACGGTAGTTTTAACTACAATAACAAATAAAACATCAAATAACCCCCGTAACATATCCAATTCCCCTTTGAAAGTGCGTTGCCAAATCATACAACTGACTGTGTGTAAAAGAAAGATGTCCAGTGAACCAGGGTTGATGTTAGTTTAGCATTTGCCTTCCAGCTTCAGAAAGCATAAAATCAAGCTGCGTTGTGGGCTTACTGAGTCCACCCGAAGATAATCACCTTCTCTGATAATCACTTCTTGCTGAACTTCCAAAGGATTGAGTATTGTAAGAGTGCACGGAGGCAGGGATAACAATTTATTTGTGACTGACTTAAAGTAAAATCTCAGCGTATTTGACGTTTCAAAATCTCATTATTTCAGAACATCAGCACGCAATACAAACACTTGGAAATGTTTACTCGGACCTGTATAGGTTTGGTATATATCAATAAAATCCCAAGCTGATAAGCATTCTGTTTCTCACATTGATAAGACATTATACAATTTAATTTAAACATATTTAAATGCACTGACACACACATTGACAACTTACACATAATTAGGTATTGGGATGACAGTAAATTGGTGGAGAGATGGGGAAGTTTCTCAGTTGGAAGTGGGAACTGGATTTATTAAATTGTGTGTCTCTGTCAGTCATATTTGTTGAATGGTCGAACTTGTTTGGCAACTACACTGGAATGCACCGGACAAGGAAGGTTGGGCAGTGAGAGTAATCATAAGAACATAAGAAATAGGAGCAGGAGTGTCAAGGTCTGTTTATTCTTTCGATTCTAGCCTTGATAGTATAAGTACTTCGCTATTACAAAACACTATCAAATTGAGATATAGATAAACAACTCTGTATCAAGCAGCAGTATTTAGGGAGTGCAAGCCTTTTGGTAGCCTCTAGGTTGTTAACATTTTGAGCTATATCACAGTGTCCATTAAATGCCTGACAAGTTACAAATCACAAGGTCTGTTGCTATCTTATCAGGGTTGAGCTACACTTCACAAGGACCCACCTAATATTACAGCAGAAACAACAGTATTGAAGAAAAATTTCTTCGTAAATCAAATATTTCACTGTATGTTTATATAGCAATAGAAAAATGAATATTAAGAACTCATAGGAACAGAAGTAAGCCACTCATCTCCTTGAGACTGTTTCCACCAGTCAGTGAGGTATCAGATGATTTGTGACCTGACTCCATAATGTTTGCCCCATATCCCATAATATTTCTGGTTCATAAAACTGATGAATCTCATATTCAAGATGATCAGTTGGTAATGGGCGAGAGTTTTTGGCCTCCCCTCTGTATTTTTCCCGGTGACAGGAGGCGGCGTATCATTTACAGGTGGCCGGATCTTCTGGTCCCGCCGTTGTCAGTGGGCATTCCCATTGAAATCACCCCATTCACCTGAGAAACCCGCGGCAGCGGTTGCACTGCCAGCAGGGGAATCTCACTGGCGTGAAAATTCCGGCCTTATGCCAAGATTTTAATGCCCTGCCCACCGTGGGAATCGGCGTGGGCAAGGGACGGGCAATAGGAAGGTCCACTGACCTCGGGTGGGAGCTTACAGTTTTGAGATGAGTGAGGCCGTAAAATCCCACTCAGTTTCTGGAGGAGAATTCCCACCTTTTACCAACTTCTGTGTGTAGAAATGTTTCCTAACTTCATTCTGGCTTCAATGTTTAGGCAATCCAATCTCTTCTGTGTACTTCATCCGTAGGCAATGGGAAACATTTTTATTCTATTTACCCTAAGAGCTTTGAGTTGTAGATTTTTCATTTCAACTTTCAAGAGAAAAGTTTTAACTTTGAAATTATGTCCGTGCAAGTTTCCAATAACCATCACTTGCCTCATCGCAAAATGTAAAATCTTCAATTAATTAGCGCAATCGGGCAGTGTTAAAGGAAGTAATTGTTTATTTTTTTCTCTCTTTTATATTAAAATCATAGATGCATTTAGAAGTGGTAACGGCATCATTTCTAATAATGTGGATGAAGATAGATTTGTCACAGATTTTATACATTGTTAATCAATCTTCAGTTCTTATCTAATCAAAAATCGCTGAAAACGACATTAAGAAAACCATACGCAATGATATACTAGCTTCTTCGGTGTACACTTTTTAAAGAAGTGTCTTGAAGAAGGAGACTCATTCCTTCAATGACCAGTGTTCCTCCATTGTCACTACGTCAAAATCATGGAGTCCTTCTCTAACAGCATTGTGGGTGTACCTACACCATATGGACACCATATTTCAAGAAATATGTTCAAGAAAGTTCAAGAAAGCAATTAGAGTTGCACCAAATTGCTGTCCTAACTTCTTTACATCCCATGTATGTATTTTAAAAAACTGATTCAGATAACTTCACTTTCATTTTTACTGGTTTCCTCTATTGCTCTTAACACTTAGGGGGTAAAATTGGCCTCAGCTGAGGTACAAATAATGACAGATGGAAATGAGAGCTGAGGGCAGAGATATGGTGCACCTCAGTCAAAGTTAGGACGGATTGGATGCGACAATCCAACGCCGACATCTCCACATTAAAGGAGAGTGAAGTACCGATGTGTAAGAAGGGAAAACCTGAGTTTGGGGTCTAGGCAAGTAAAGGCACAGCCGCCAATGGTGGAACATTTATAATTGTGAATGTACAAGAGACTGGAATTAGAGAGGCATTCTGTCGGGGTGATGAGAATGCGGAGGTAGGGAGGGCCATGGAGAGATTTGAAAACAAGGATAAGAATTTGTAATAAAGACGCTGCTTGACTGGAAGACATTGCAGTGAGCACAAAAATGATATGGGAACAGAACTTGCTGTGTTTTATGTCACGGGCAGCAAAGATTTGGATGACCTCAAGTTTATGGAGGGTAGAATGTGAGATCAGCTTAGATTGGAGTAATCCAGTCTGCAGGTAACAAAGATTGAGTGTTTCAGCAGCAGAAGAGCTTAGACAGAAGCGAGTCGAGTGACATTATGGAGCTGGAAATATGCAGTCTTGCAAATTCACCTTTAAATCTTCCAATCCTTGGCTAATTACACTCAGATTGCGCTAATATTACAGGCGCAAACCAATGGGAACTCTACCCTGTATGTTCTGAGTTATTAGTGTTCAAAATATAGAGTGGCCTTCATAACTTGTGGTTATTTTTTGAAACATTTCATGAACAATATGCAAAGAAAAATTGGCAAATATAACCTGAACAAAAAATTGGTGACATTATTTTTAAACAAGAAGTCCAACAAAATACAGAGCAAACTGAGCAATAAGCCACAACAGGATGTACTAGCAGGTCGGTCAAACTCTTTACTGATGTTATTAGTATACACACTAAAACAAATCCATTTGCTCATTTTCACGATTGTAAAGTAAAAGAAGTTTGTTTTTATTGAATCACTATAAAAGAAAAGGCAATGCAAGGAATCTCACCAAATTTGGAAGTAAAAACTAAACCATAGTGGCAGTTAGCTGAAGCCAAGCTAAAATTTTAAAAGCTTGAAGCTTGTGAGAATAGGGACAGACTTTGGAGTATGGGGTGTGAACTATCTGCTTTCAAACAACTTGGTCATAGGGATTTAAAATGAAAAGTCTTGGGGTGAAACTTTCTCCTCCTGATCCAACAAAACTCTTCAGGGCTAGCTGCTGCTTAAGTGGCTAAGGCTGGGAATCTGAGATAGGGAACTCAATCATCTCTTGTTCTCCAAAGCCTATTCATCCATTAGGCACAAGTCAGGAGTGTGAAAGAATACTCTCCACTTGCCTGGATGAGTGCAGCTCCAATGACACCATCCAGGACATAGCAACTCTGGCAAACATTCAATCTCTCCGCTACCATCCAGCACAATGGAAGCAGTGTGTACCATCCATTCTGCAAGATTCCTGCAGCAATTTGCCAAAAGTGCCATCCAAACCCATATCTATCATCTAGTAATACATGGGAGAACGACCTCCCGTCAGTTCCTCTTCAAGTCACACACCATGCTGACTTGGAAACACTTGATATGCCAGCATTCTTTCATTGTCACTGGGTCAAAATCATGGAATCCCTCCCTTACTGCATTGTGGGTGTACCTACACCATATGGTCACCAATGGTTCAAGAAAGCAATTAGGGTTGCACAAAATTGCTGTTCTAACTAGTTCACATCCCATGTATGTATTTTTTAAAAAACTAGTTCAGGTAACTTCACTTTCATTTATTACTGATTTCCTCTATTGCTTAGGGGGCGAAACTGGCCTCAGTTGAGGTACAAGTAATGACAGGCTGAAAGGAAAGTTGAGGGCAGAGATATGGTGCATCTCAACCAAAATTAGGACACATCGGATGCAACAACAATTTTAGTAGGGGTTCTTGTGTATCTTTCTGAAATGTATTTTAATTATAAAACAAAAGGATTTTGATTCAGAAACAACCCGTGCAAAAGTGATACAGAACAATCAGCAGGTTTAAAAGAGGGGTTGCTAGTCCAGGCGAGTTTCTGTGCACGAATGAGGCAGGCTTCTGTGAACTTTGCTGTTCGGCGGAAGTCTCGGGGTGTTTCCCTTCCCAACTCGTTGTGGCTGCGGCGTTGTTTTCACTTGCGTATTCCACGCCGCTTTCTTCACTTTGGGCAGTCGATATCCCGGTTTTCCGCTCAATCCATTCGCCATATATGTTTGTGCTGGCGTAAACACCGGGTTTAAAACGCTCTGCGCAGCCTTTTCCCCAGCTCACAACCCCAACCACGTAAAACCGATCAGTACCTTTGAGCTGACACGACAGGGGTCCACCACTGTCACCCTGGGAGACAATAAAGTCAGAGGAAAATCAGTACAGGGAAGCTGGTTCCAGATGCAAATAGGATATTTTACACATAGTGTTGAGTAAAGTTTAACGTGGTATAAATTCAAGCATTTCAACATCTATTTCTCACATCGACCTTGATTTAGATTTTGATGTTCATAGAACGCCCACAGTGCTGAAAGAGGCCATTCGGCCCATTGAGTCTACACCAACCGCAATCCCACTCACACCTTATTCCCATAACCTCATGTAGCTAGTCCACTTGACACCAATGGTCAATTTTGCATGGCCAATCACCTAACCCGCACATCTTTGGACT
Organism: Carcharhinus amblyrhynchos; assembly: GCF_965287045.1. NCBI lineage: Eukaryota > Metazoa > Chordata > Chondrichthyes > Carcharhiniformes > Carcharhinidae > Carcharhinus > Carcharhinus amblyrhynchos. The sequence goes on from NC_137346.1 coordinate 27,345,726, forward strand.
GTGGGAGGAAACCCATGCAAACACAGGGAGAACATGCAAACTCCACGCAGACAATGATTCAAGCCAAGAATCGAACCCGGATCCCAGGCACTCTGAGGCAGCAGTGCGAACCACTGTGCCACCATGCCATGTTGACAAAGATGAAGATAATTATAAGAAACGCCAGCTTCCAAAAGTAATCTTTAGATGCTGACAATTACTCCAGCAGAATTAGAAGTGGGCCTGTCATTGTGTTGACAGAAGATCGCGCTGGGTTTAAAAAATTAGACTTTTCAGCTGACATATTGGGTGGTATTTAATCTCACACAGTGGAGTCATAGCAGCAGTGGTGGAGGTGGGGCAAAGATCCTCCCACTGTGATCTCCATATCTGCTATAAATCTCAGAATCATAGAATCATACAGTGCAGAAGAGGCCCTTCAGCCCATCGAGTCTACAATCATTGCCATGATTGAGCACCGCATGGCCAATTGGAGGCTGGCCAGTGTAACTGCCAGCAAATGAAGGCTTATGGGCGGGAGGGTCAACAATCCCAGCCTGGGCTCTGGGAGGGGGGTATAGCCACAGCCTGGGGTCGGGGAGGTGGGATAGCGCCTGAAGTAGCAGCCATGTCCAGTGGCTGAGCCTCCAGTTCTGCAACAACATTGTCAGCAACGACTGCAAAGAGGAAGGGAGGTTAGTTGCCAAATTGAGCAGCAGCAGAATCCGCCTGGCTGCCATCAACAACATTGTCAGCAACGACTGCAAAGAGGAAGGGAGGTTAGTTGCCAAATTGAGCAGCAGCAGAATCCGCCTGGCTGCCACCTTGCAGCGCACATGGTCAACAATTTCTTTGACCTGGAGAAATCCAATGATAATCCCTGAAGCCTCCAGCTCTCTCAGCCAGACTGTCTATTGTGAAGTTTATGTTGTCATTGGCACTCCTGAAGAGGGCACTGACCCACAATCTTGATGCAATGACTTGCGGCTGTTTGAGAGATTCTGCCAATATCTCCAATTGCACCCTGGGGTGATTGTGAGGGTTAGCAATCTAGGGCGGCTGTGACCTTGAGAGTCACCCACATGCAACAGATAGCGAACCACTCAATTAGAGCTGACCTCTGCTGCCATCAGGTGGCTTAGAGCTGCCATAGCCTGTCAATGACAAGCACATTCACCGGAGATACAAGTGCTCCAATAGCTGGGTGCAGTTTGCGCATTACCAGTTGGCCATGCCTGCTGCATATCCTTCTTTCCAGGAAATTCATTGTAGCGTAACAAGGTAAGGTTCGAACTCTGGTCAATGAACTAACAAATGTTTATTAACAGAACAGTAACACGCACTGTAGAGCAAGGAAAAGGAACTTTAACCTCACAGGCCCAAAACTCCAAATCATAGAACAAGCCCAGGCAAGTCTGAGTGAGTCTCCAACTCAGCTCCCGATTGCACCAGCAGGCCACTCAACCCTTTCAGGAAAATAGGGTTACAACACCACAGGCACTCCGTGGCTCTGCCCTTTGCCATCACCAGGCTGCCTCTCTCTCTATCTCCATTCTCTTCAGTGCACTAGCACTCCTGTGTGGACACCTTTTCCACTGGTTAATGAGTGGTGGGCCACTGTCAAACCCACTTCCTCCAAGATGTCCCTGTCAGGAAGTGCTCTTATTCCATCCAGTTGATGCAATGACTTCTAAACTCTGACAATAACTTCAGTTCAACTCCTACCAGCCCCTTTATCTGCCATGCTCCCTGCCACTCAGTGAAAAATGCCCAGCCTCCAACTCATTGTGCGGCCTGTAAGATGCTGCGGACCTTGTTAAATTGCATTGTATTACAAAGAATTATAGCATCCTTACAGGCAGGAGGAGTCGATTCAGTCCATCGAGTCTGCACTGACTCTCCGATAGAGCAGCTCACCAAGGTCTACACTTGCCCTATCCTCGTAACCCATTATTTATCCCGCTAATTCCCCTAACCTACACATCTTGAGACACTAAAAGGGAATTTTGCATGGCCAATCCACCTAACCTGCACATCTTTGGACTATGGGAGGAAACCCACACAGACACATGCAAACTTCATACAGGCAGTGCCACAAACCTGGGTCCCTGGTGTTGTGAGACAGCAGTGCTAACCACTGAGCTACGATGCCTCCTTTTTAAGTATTTTGATTGCCTTTTAATTGGCCTCATCAGGTGGTGAGCGGAGTTCTCATTTTGTTCTCTATCATGGTGAAATGACACATGCGCCTGAACCCATCCAACATCATTGTTTTTCTATCTAGCCATATCCCAGGCTTTCTCCGAAGGATAACGTGCCACATTATATCATTAATGTTAACCATCCTCTCCCCTCACAGCTCCACTGGCGGCTGACATGTTTAGATATGCAAGACTTCCCTAAAGCTGACACTAAACTAAACTAGGAAAGCTGCAGAACATTAGCCCCCATGTTTGTCCATGTATCCATGGGCTTTTAACATACAATCACTGTAAGAAGCTCGGCATGGATCAGTGAGTCAAACAGTCCACAAACAAGGAAATACATCTTCGACACACGTCCAGAAAAAATACAATTGTTGCAACTTCAAACACTTTGGGCCTTTGTCCATCTCTGATCCAATGCGTTAATCACATTGAAACATAAAAGATAGGAGCAGGAAAGGCCATTTGGCCCTTCGAACCTGCTCCGCCATTCATTACAATCAGGGCTGATTATCCAACTCAACACCCTAATCCTGCTTTCTCCCCATAACCTTTGATCCCATTCACCCCAAGTGCTTTATCTTGCCGCCTCTCGAATATATTCAGTGTTTTGGCATCAACTACTTCCTGTGATAATAAATTCCACATTACCTTCCTTACTGCACCGTGCTGCTAGAGCCCTGGCTGTAGCATTTAAACTCCGTGCTTTCTGAGATTGTAGAATTCTTATTCTCCCTTGAGCCGCAGCTCAAAGAAAACTTGATATCTTCTTGGTGCTGCACTAAGAAACAAGCAAAGAAATTTGCAGGGTGCGTTCCTCTGCCGCAAGGAGTGGACTAACTCCACATCAAGATCTGGAGCAAAGAATAAAGGAACTGGAAGCTGACTTGTAGACAGCAATGAACAGAGTGTGATACAGGCTGGAAGTGAACTAAGGAATCTGATATCGGTGGGAACTGAAAAACTCCTCTCGATTAAAATATGATGAATAGGATGAAAGTTGGCAGCGTTATTAACATACAGACTGGAATAACAAGAGTTGTGGCAAGAACTAAGAATAACTGGACAATCAGTAAAGGATATGCTGCATTCTAAGTCTCAGAATACCAGGCTACCTCCCAGGCAACACCCTCCCACTTTGCTATCTTTGCCCTCCTGCATCTTCTCTAGGAGCGAGCTACGCCTCACACTCAAGTATCTACTAAGGGTTGTGAACAAAGTCCAGTCCATCACACAAGCCAGCCTCTCGTCCACTGACTCTGAATTATACTTCCCACTGCCTCGGAAAAACAGCAGCATAACTAAGGTCCCCGCGCACTCTGGACGTAGTCTCTTCCATCTTCTTCCATCAGGAAAAAGATACAAAAGTCTGAGATCACGTACCAACTGACTCAAGAACAGTTTATACTGCCATCAGACTTTTGAATGGACCTACCACCGATTATATTAAGTTGATCTTTCTCTTCATACTATCTATAACTGCAACACCATGGATGGGATTTTACAGCCTTGATCAACCCAAGACCGGAAAATCCCATCCGAAGTCAACTGACCTTCCTTCCTATTGTCCACCCCTTGCCCAATTCGATTCCTGTGGGGGTGGGGCAGCAGAATTCCAGCATATATTCTGCACCCTCTCCTGTCCTTTCCCCTATGTAGTCTATGAGCAGAAACCATACCTGAGTGCCTTTCTCTATCTTCTCATTTATGGTCCACCTGTATTTCCCTGAAGCCAAGAGCTGGAGAACAATTTGCACGTTGCTGAAGAGCTACATTTCTTGTGCTTCACTTATGCTATAGGGGGACGCCTCCAATCTCTCTTCATTAGTGCATGATGCCTCTGGAAATGCTGATAGAATCTCGCACATTTTCTGTTGCTGCTCCAGAATAGAGTCCTCTTTGTCATTGAACCCTGAGGTTGAGCTTCAGTGACTTGCTGCTCAGATGCTGGAGTGTCCTGAACTCTCCAACGGGGACTCTGCATTGCTCTCTCGTCTCCAATACCTGCTCCTACAACCTTGTGATGTATTGGTTCACCACATGACAAGATAGCTACCAAACTGTGTGCATATGAGTTGGTAGAAGATGTGCATGAATTGTGTGATGATCCTTGTTCAGACCTCATAGAACTATAGAATCCCTACAATGCAGAAAAGGCCATTCAGCCCATTGAGTCTTCATCGACTCTCCAGCAGAGCACCTTACCCAGGGCCTCTGCCCCATTCTATCCATGTAAACTCCACACAATTATCACGGCTAATCCAACTTTGGACACTAAGGGTAATTTAGCATGGCCAATCCACCTAACCTGCACAGACTGTGGAAGGAAATCAGAGCACCCGGAGGAGATCAGAGAATGTGCAGACTCCAGATAGACAGTGACCCAAGGCCGGAATTGAACCCAGATCCCTGGCGCCGTGAGGCAGAGGTGTTAACCACTGCGCCACCGTGAGGTCCTTGCATGACCTCCTCTGAGGATTCCCCTGCCTCCTTCTGTAGCTGCATGACACTGGAGAGATGAAAGTGCTGAATTAGAACTGACAAGGGAAAGGTTTGAAGTCATTATTGTGTAGATCATCAGTTGGTGGTGACATCAAGTCAATATAAGTGAGTGTCATGCGTCAGGTGGTTGTCCAACATTTAATTCTGTCATCAGAGATCTGGGAGACCTACATCTCCCCATCTCCGATGGTCATGCACTCCGACGCTGTTGATTTTCCTCACACCTCCTCCTCCACAGCATCAGGGTGGTGACACCCAAAGACCCCGCCCCGCCCTCACTTCCCTGCACCTCCCCTTGTGTTCTACAATCTCTTCTGCAGTAATGTGAGAAAGTGGAGCACTGTGAGTGTGAGGAATGGAACGTTTAAAGAGGACAACATTTGTGAGGTCAAATCTGAGGGATCACTGAGGATTGGCAATAAATGGATTCAGTGTCCCTGATGTATGTTAAGATGGGATGTGAGGAGCTGCCTTGAGAGAGAGAGAGAAAAAGAGAGTGGGCGAGGGGGTTGGGGGTGTGGGAATGGGTGGCACTGTAAAGTGGGAGAAGTACCTGAGGAATGCTGTGTAGGGGAAAAGTTGCGGGGGGCAAGTGAGAGAGTTGAAACTTGAAGTTGGCACACAGCTATCCTGATAAGAACATAAGAACATAAGAAATAGGAGCAGGAGTAGGCCATCTAGCCCTTCGAGCCTGCCCCGCCATTCAATAAGATCATGGCTGATCTGTCGTGGCTCAGTTCCACTTTCCCGCCCTCTCCCCATAACCCTTAATCCCCTCTCTTATCAAAAACCCATCAACCCGCGTCTTAAAAATATTTAGCGAGGCAGCCTCCACCACTTCAACGGGCAGAGAATTCCAGAGATTCACTGCCCGTTGGTCAGTGAACCCTTTGCAGCAATGAACTGTAAGACAGCACATACCTCCTGCTCACCCCTACAACCACTTCCCGCCATGCCTGCTCAGTTTCAGGGTCCAGCCTCTTCCTCCCGTCTGTCTGGAAGAATATTTCTCTGCCGGCCTTTACAACCTGATGGAATGCCTCAGAGAACCAGAGGGAAGGGCTTCCTGATGTTGAGACTCTATCAGAGCAGTTGATGTCTCTATCATGACACTTCTAGAATGGAACCACCCTGCCCACTGCAGGAGTCCTATAAATATTGAGGCTCTAACATTATAGTGAGAATGAACAGAGGCAACACACAGGGGACGAGCTTCTTGAACAAGGAGCAAGTGATGGGGGAGAAGGACGCTCAGTCTGGGGTTTTCAAGAAACAATTCTATCTCAATCTCACTGAGGAATGGTATTGTGTGGCTTCTGCATCTCACTGAAGGAGATACTCACAAAGACTTGCCACCTGTTACAGACAGACCTGCAGCCTCCGCACAGAGCAAGAACAGCTTGTGGCTAGAAAAGTAACCAAGACCATAGACTACTTCACGTTGGGCATCTTCCAGGCTTGAGCAGGAGACATCAGGAACCTCATTGTTTGTCATTCATTCAGGGAGGTCCCTGTTACTCTGAATGCAAGGAGACGGAGCATGCTGCAATCCCAGAGAGAAGCTAGCAGAACCAGCACATGGCTTTACCAGGATAGCAAACTTCTCCATGGTGCAGGGTGCCACTGAGTGCACCCACTTTACTTTGCAAACAACATGTGTAAATTCAGAGACATGCCACAACCTGAAGGTGTTCCTTTCTCTCGGTGTGCGGTACTCCACACCTCATACAGCTCCATCCTGGAAGCAATCACAATGGCTTTACGCTGTGCCTGATCACTGTTACAGCAGTACTTGAACCAACAGGAGAAACCAGAGAATGGCTATTGGGGGACAAGTGCTATCCACTGACCATCAGACTCGACTGCTGAGTGCATCCACCACATGTGCACAACATGTGCAGAACAAGAGTTATGTTGTCACATAAAACGTCATTGAGTAGACCACAGGAGTGCTCAATGTTTTCACTGCAAATTTACTTCGCCCACTTGGTTCAGACCCTCTGACGATAATTATGGGCAGCACGGTGGCACAGTGGTTAGCACTGCCGCCTTACAGCGCCCGGGACCAGATTCAATTCCGGCCTCAGGTCACTGTCTGTCTGGAGTTTGTACATTCTCCCTGTGTCTGCGTGGGTTTCCTCCAGGTGCTCTGGTTTCCCCCCATAGTCCAAAGATGTGCAGGTTAACTGGATTGGCCATGATAAATTGGCCCAAGCATCAGGGGGACTAGCTGGAGTAAATGCATGGGGTTATGTGGATAGGGCCTGGGTAGGATTGTGCTTGGTGTAGACACGATGGTCTGAATGGCCTCCTTCTGCACTGTAGAATTTCTATGATGGGCTGAATGGCCTCGTTCTGTACTATAGGGTTTCTATGATTCCGAGATGACTTTTCTAGTTAAAATGCAGTCCTCCTTTAAGAACTGCAGGCTGATTCCACACGGTGCCGGCAAGCTGAATTGATATGGGACTCTTGTAATCTTTTGCAGCCTGCAAAGGGCTACAGATGCTCAAAAGTGTCCGTACTATTGGCTGCATGCTGTAACCGTGTACATAAGGAGGTAGTGCAAAGATTGTGTGCTGTCTACATCGGAACAGCAGGCCAAGGTTAATAATGCAAGGTGAATTTTGTGGTACACGCACTTGTGAATTTAGCTCAAGACATATCATTAACTGGTATTCTAACACACCAACAAAGGAAGCAGTGTTTTACCTGACAGGCATCAATCCCTCCTCCTGCAAAACCTGCACAGACCATGTGGTCATTTACAGCCTGGCCATACCAGTTACTCTGTTGGCAGGTTTCTAAAGGAATCAGTTTAACACCAGCCTCCTGAAGTATACGCGCTGGGGCACCTAATAAAAAATCAGGAGAAACCAATTTTACTTTGCAAAACAAACACCCATATCAACATAATTCACAATAGCAGGATCTGAAGATGAATCTACCTATCTCTCAGAAATGAAGAGTCCACAATATATTCCCTGTAATAAAACTTCCAAAACACAAAATAAAATTTCAAATAAAATAAAAATATTAACAATTCTATATTTCACATGAATATTTAACATAAGAACATAAGAAATAGGAGCAGGAGTAGGCCATCTGGCCCTTCGAGCCTGCCCCGCCATTCAGTAAGATCATGGCTGATCTGTCGTGGCTCAGTTCCACTTTCCCGCCCTCTCCCCATAACCCTTAATCCCCTCTCTTATCAAAAACCCATCAACCCACTTCTTAAAAATATTTAGCGAGGCAGCCTCCACCACTTCAACGGGCAGAGAATTCCAGAGATTCACCACCCTTTGAGTGAAGAAGTTCCTCCTCAACTCCGTTCTAAACCGCCCCCCCTTTATCTTGAGGCTGTGCCCCCTAGTCCTACTGTCTTTTTTGAGCGGGAAGAGTCTCTCCACCTCTATCCTATCCATCCCATTCATCATCTTATACGTCTCAATGAGATCTCCCCTCATTCTTCTAAACTCTAACGAGTACAAGCCTAGTTTATTCAGCCTCTCCTCATAGCTCAACCCCCTCAACTCCGGTATCAGCCCAGTAAACCTCCTCTGCACTCCCTCCAAGGCCAAAATATCCTTGCGCAGGTGCGGCGCCCAAAACTGCACACAGTACTCCAGCTGCGGCCTCACCAATGCCCTATACAGCTGCAGCAAGACCTCCCTACTTTTATATTCAATCCCCTTCGCTATGAAGGCCAGCATCCCATTTGCCTTCCTGACCACCTGCTGCACCTGCAGGCTGGGTTTTTGCGACTCATGCACAAGGACCCCGAGGTCCCTCTGCACCGTCGCCTGCTGCAGTTTTTCGCCACGTAAGTAATAGTCCTTCCTACCATTCTTCCTTCCAAAGTGGACCACCTCACACTTGCCAACATTAAATTCCATTTGCCATTTCCTGGCCCATTCGCCCAGCCTATCTAGATCCTTCTGCAGACTCTCCACACCCTCCGCACAATTTGCCTTTCCCCCAATCTTGGTGTCATCAGCAAATTTCGACACCCTGCACTCGGTTCCCTCCTCCAGATCATCTATATAAATGGTAAATAGCTGAGGCCCCAGCACCGACCCCTGGGGCACCCCACTAGTCACCAACCGCCAATCCGAATAGCACCCATTGACCCCCACTCTCTGCCTCCTATTTGACAACCAATCCTCTATCCACGCTAACACCCTACCCCCAACTCCATGTCCATCGGGTTTTTGCCTGTTGCTTGCTAATACCTTCAAAGAATTTCTTATATTTCAGCCTCAGATTTGCCTGAAAATCTAGCATTAAAATCATAGAATCCCTACAGTGCAGAAAGAGGCCAATCGGTCCATTGACAACAATCTCACCCAATCCTTATCCCCGTAACTTCATGTACTTACCCTGCTAACTCCCTGACACTAAAGGCCAATTTAACACTGCCCATCAACCTAATCCACACACCTTTGGAGTGTGGGAGGAAACCGGAGCACCCGGAGAATCCCATGCAGACGCGGGGAGAAAATGCAAACTCCACACAGTCGCCCAAGGCTGGAATTGAACCGGGTCTCTGGCATTGTGAGGCAGCAGTGCTAACCACTGTTCCAACCAGGTTGCTTTGATATTTGTATCCAGAGCTGGTTACTGTTGTTGAAATTTACCTCTGATTGGAGCGGGGTGGATCACTAATCCAGTGGGAGGGGCACTGAATAAATGTCTGCTCTGTCCCGGATGATATTGAGTTTCTTTGAGTGATGTTGAAGCTGCCTTCGTACAAGCAAATGGTATTCCCTAACATTTCTGCTTCAAGCTTTATGGATGGTGAAAAGCTTTGAGAAGTTAGGAGGGGCATTATCCCTGCTCTTGTATGTCTGTTTATTTTTTATAGTTTGGCCAACTTCAGATACTAGTCAATGATGAATCAAAGATATTAATAGTTTCATCTGCCCCACAGCACATGGATGGTTGCTGTATATTTTGTGTCTGCTGTTAAATTTTTCTTTTATTAAATAATCAAACCGCCCCCAATCAATTCCTCTTTGCTTTCCCTTCCCCAGGACAATTGTAGTCCAGATGAAGATAACATTTGTGGATATTGCTCAAATTATGACCTGGGATTTAACACTCCAAGGATATGCGTGTTAGCTGGATTGGCCATGCTAAATTGCCCCTTAGTGATAGGGCCATTAGCAGGGTAACTGCATGGGGATAGGGTCTGGGTGGGACTGTTGTCGGTGGGGAAATGATGGGCCAAATGGTCTCCTTTTGCACTGTAAGGATTCTATGATTTCTATGATATGATCCAGAAACACAAAACTGGAAGAGCTCATTGATAAGGATTTTATTCATGCTAACTAAAGTCTTTACAAAGTTGAAAGATACTACAGACCCATCAAATTATTTTTATAATACAAGGTTATTGTTCCAGAAAAGGAATTGTACTTCAGGTTTACCAAATGGCTGAAATGTTGGGAATGAATTTCTTTTCCCTGGAACAGCTGACCCTCCTTAATGTCAATGACAACTAAGTAGATCTGATAATCATCATAGAATCGTAGAATCCTTACAGTGCATAAGGAATGCATTCGGCCCATTGAGTCTACACTGACCACAATCCCACCCTGACCCTATCCCCATAACTCCAGGTATTTATCCTGCTAATCCTCCAACACTAAAGGTCAATTTACCATGGCCAATCAACAGGCCACTCGGTCCATCAAGTTTGCTCCACCATTCAATCGTGGCTAATATTTTTCTCATCGCCACTCTCCTGCCTTTTCCCCATAATCCATGATCCCCTTATTAATCAAGAACCTATCCATCTCTGTCTTAAAGACACTCAATGACCTGGCCTCCAGAGTCTTCTGTGGCACGGAGTTCTTCAGATTCACCCCTCTCTGACTGAAGAAATTCCTCCTTATATCTGTTCTAAAGGGTGGTCCCTTTAGCCTGAGGTTGTAGCCTTTGGTTCTAGTTTTATTGTGTTATTCTGTTTTATTTTTTCTCTGCTATTCTTTTCAAGGATATGCGTGTTAGATGGATTGGCCATGCTAAATTATTTTCCAGATGGTATGCCTCTTTTCCAGATGGTATGCAAGTTTTGTGACATTTTTGAAATCTTTGTTCAAGCCCCATGAGATAGTCAAGTTCTGTGCCTTTGCCATTTCATGGGTGGTCATATTAACTTCATGACACAAAATGCATTCTTACGTTCCATAAAACATTTCAGAATATTGAGCAATTCTATCTCTGCTCTCTATATCTACTATCTCTCTAAATAATGGTCCATGTTTCACTGAGTCTAATTCTCCATTTTACTGTTTTACTACCAGCAACATATTCATCAGTTAACGTTTGTAAGTGTTGTTCGCTGTGGCAATAAATTTGGATAATTCCAACTGGTTTCTGATTGATGTCAACCTGTCACAGTTGGATGCCGTTTACCAATGAATCCTTACAGTGCAGTAAGAGGCCACCCAGCCCATTGGGTCTGCACCGACTCTCCAACACAGCATCCCACCCAGGTCCTATCCCCATCACTCCATGTATTTACCTCGCTAATCCCCCTAACCTACACATCTTGGGACACTAAGGATCAATTTAGCATGGCCGATCCACCTAACCTGCATATCTTTGGACTGTGAGAGGGAACCGGAGCACCCGGAAGAAATCCATGCAGACACAGCGAGAATGTGCAAACTCCACACGGTCACCCAAGGCCGGAATCGAATCTGAGTCTCTGAGGCTGTGAGGCAGCAGTGCTAACTACTGTGTCACTGTGCTGCCACCAACATTGTCAGAATTTGCAGAATTCGAAAGTAAGCATAAATATTTTTCATTACAGAGCTGACCCTGGTGTCATAATGCCTACAACTCTGGAAACGCCCACTAGCTGTGTAGTGACTTTCATGTATTGAAGTAAAAATGGCAATGCATGTGCTTCTTTCTCTACAGCAGTTGCTCCATCCAGTGGCATTGTTGGTCTTGCATGAAGTTTCAGTACAGTACAGCGGCTAAAACGCTTTGGCATGGCTATCTGAAACACACGAACCATCATCAGGTGGAGATCTTGTGGTGCAGTGGGTAGCACCCTGCCAGAAGCTCCAGGTCCGAGTCCCACCCATTCATAACAGGTTAAATGTGTCAACTGGCAAATCCTTCCAAACATGCCAAAGGCTGGCAGTAAGAGTGGGAGTGACTTCTGTTTGATAGGGAGTAGCAGCCCTCACATTATCAGCCTCTGGTGGCAGACTAGCAGCCTATCCTGGAAAGTACTAGCTATGGAAAGGGACGAAAGCCTGTTTTAGTGCACCACTAGGAATGGAAGCATTGTCAGACTGTGTCCATTATCCTGAACTAAAAGTATGTCCAAAAACAATTGAGTGCCAGGCAGCCAGTTAAACAGTTAACTATTAAATTGCTTCAGGTGCTGTGAGAAAGTGTTTGTCAAAAGCGTTTGAGGAACTTATAAAGTAATCATTCATATCAAAGGTAACATGACTCCTCTACCACACAAAAGTAATGTAAACAAGACAAACTTTGATTCCATATTGGAGTTTGTAACTACTTTAATCAGGGAATTGAGGTGGGCCTGTTAGAATATGAACTCCCTGATTAAGGGTGGATGGTTCCTCTCCTTTTAGAGAGCTGTCCCTTTTGAGTTGTCCCTAAGATAATTTGATTTTGTTTAGTTGGTTGGACACAAAAAGATGTCCCTGATTAAGGGCCAAATTGATGGGCCAATTAGGGAGCCTCTTGCTTTGTACTTAATCAGGCGTATCAGTTCCTCTGGGCCTCCGAGTGTAGACTGCTAACTGAGAGCACTCTGTATGCTATTGTCAGACTTGTAAATAAAGGGATTTTGGTGAAGGGGCTTCTGCCTCCGAGGACTTATTATAGATTTATTAAACACATTATCAACAGATCTAAGTAATCAATCATCTTTTTCATCCATTTTGTTACTCTCAATCTATTAAAACTATCGGCTGTGCCATTTGCATGGATTTTTATCAGGATCATGTTTTGCCTTGGCCAATACTTTTGGCACAGTGGCAACAATATTGTAGCATGTTCTTCTGTGCACGTCACTCCAATGAGGAATGATTGACCCAACCAGATCCAATGTTTTGGGTAGATGCTATCAGGTTGGGGTCAGTGTTTCACAGGATAACTCTACTGGAATATAGAATCTTCACAAAATATCCATGTAACTTCCTCATCGTGGTCTAATTCTATCTATCCCATTATTGTAGCATTTTGTCCCATAATGGCTTTACCCTGCTCTCAAACGCCATCTTCAAAATGAACCTCCTGCTCTTCTCCAACTTCCTCTGGATATCTCCAGAATCAAGCATTTTCATGGTCCAGCGGTTGAACAATTGTATAATTGGTATCATTTACCACAGATTTTGGTAATTCATGACAGATATCAAATGAAATTACTTGTTGACATTGAACTCCTTTCATGCTTTTTTTTTCTGAAAATAAGTCATAAAAACAGCATGACAATCACTCCGTAGAAACATTTCCATCATTGTGGGTAATCCGGAACAGTTCCTTGATGTCAGATCTTTGCTCGCAGCTTGCAATGAATGCTATTGATTTGTTCTCCCTGGTATCAGGTTTGTTTGAAGACATTGGTGGGATTGCAGAGAAGTTTCTGCGATTATTGACTGTTTCATCACCAGTTTGCAAACTTCATAACTTTGCTTGCAGGGATGTGGAATTCAAAATGGTCCTGACAATTAGACAGTGCTTAGTCCATATCAATTGTCTTTCTTTTCTCTCAGCTGCAGGTCAGTGTTAATTTTCCCTGTTAGATTAACTCCATTTCATGAAAGCCAATGTGTGTGCAGAGGTGTGGAGCCCCTAGGCAGCAAAGTTAAAAAAGATCCCCCAGTATCTCTCTCTCACTGACTGTGGTGAAAACCATAATTCTTGCTTTACAGTGTACCTGATGTTTCTCTATCTGTCAAGGTAGAGACATGATTAAACTTCAATTTTGTTACAATCTCCACAGAGACTGTTAACAGCTTAAAGATAAATTTGAACTTGCAGGAGATTTTCACAGTAACTTCATTGCAGTGTTAATGTAAGCCCACTGGTGACCCTAATAAATAAATTTTAACATTAAAACTTTAAAGGTGTTCTGGCAAGATTTGAACACCTGGCCCCATTTACACTGTTTCAGTGGGATTTCTGTACCACTTGATTCATCTCTGCAAGTCCATCTCATCATGTGAAGTCACCTCTTTTGGAAAAGTGAATTATCCAGCATTGTTTTTCAACCTGCCAATTGCAGTGAAGGAGTACCTCATTGGACTTTGATTCTGGAACCCATATACAATATTATTTATTTTCTCTGCGGTCTCTGTACTGTAAATCTTTCTTTTTTCACTCTTTTCTTCTGAATGCAAAGCGGCTAACTTGATGAAACCCGCCCTCCCCCCCCACTTTGACACATGAATGTATGAACTAGGAGCAGGAGTAATCCATTCCGCCTTTTGAGCCCACTCCGCCATTCAATTAGATCAGGACAAGTCAGGCCTAACCTTCCGCTACACCCAATATCCTTCCTTACCCTTGTTTATCAAGAACCTATATACCTCTGCCTTGAAAATATTCAAGGACTCTGCTCCTACTGCCTTTTGGAGGAAGAGAGTTCCAAAGACTCGCCATCTTCTGAGAGAGAAAGATTTCTTCTCATCTCTATCCTAAATGGGTGACCCCTTATTTTTAAACAGTGACCCCTAGTTCTAGATTCTCCCACATGATGAAGCATCCAAGGATGTGCAGGTTAAGAACAAAGAACAATACAGCACAGGAAACAGGCCCTTCGGCCCTCCAAGCCTGCACCGCTCATTGGTCCAACTAGACCATTTGTTTGTATCCCTCCATTCCCAGTCTGTTCATGTGGCTATCCAGATAAGTCACAAACGATCCCAGCGTGTCCACCTCCACCACCTTGCTTGGCAGTGCATTCCAGGCCCCCACCACCCTCTGTATAAAATATGTCCCGCTGACATCTGTGTTAAACCTCGCCCCCGCCCCCTCACCTTGAATCTGTTGATTGGCCATGCTAAATTGCCCCTTAGTTTCCCGGGATGTGTTGGTTAGAGGGATTAATGGGATAATTATGTAGAGTTATGTGAATGGGGCCTGGGTGGGATTGTTGTCAGTGCAGGCTTGAAGGCCCGAATGGCCTCCTTCTGCACTGTAGGGGTTTCGATGATTTCTATGATCTTCTCAGCATTGACCCAGTCGAGACAAGTCAGGGTCTTACAGATGAGTCTGTGCAAATAAACTAACCGTTTGAGTTCATCCTATCTCAATTTCACTGTGGGATTATCAATAGAAATTAGATCGCACCAAAACTGAGGGGTTGGGGAAATATGTCACCGCTTTTAAAGGGGTAAACAAATTACAATCACCTCTCTGTTTCTGTCACAGACGTGTGGTGAGAGGAAAAATTGGTGCTGTTTAAATTAACACTAGCCTCTCCTTTCTGTAATAACCACACTCCTAATTTTCCAATCCGTCTGCCATGAATCCTGCTGCTAACGGGACTGGAAAATTCTACCCATCAGTTATCATCATTGTTTTTATGAACTGCCATTTCAGCTTGTTGAAGAAAATAGTTATATCCACTGACAAATGCTACCTAGGTGTTATCCTGCCCACATTGCCCCCCTCTTTGCCAACATGCACTAGTTATACCTTCTGTTGCACTGAACTGTTTGTTTGTGAAAGCCTTTGTGGTCTTGTCCTGCCCAATATCTGAAATCTCCTTCAGCCCTACATTCCAGCATTTGTCTTTTGATCCTTCAACTCTTGCATCCCGATCATTCTCTCCTAAACACAAAGCTTTTATCTATCATGGCTTAGTGGGTCTGGAATTCCTTCCTGAAAATCTCCTCACTTTGCTCATTCTTTCCGTGGTCTGAAAGGCTGGTCAAAATGCAAGCGTTGCATGTCAACACGGAGATCTACCACATCGGAAAGGAATTCCACCTCTTCAAAGTCCAGCTGGTGCCCAGCCAAATACAGGCAGGTCTAATACTTTGGCAGCCGTTACGTTGCTATCATTGCCATGGCAATCTGCAGTGTCATCCAGAATGTGGTTATGAGATGGAAAAGGCCAACAGTGGTGACATGCTCCACTGCACATCTCTGCAAGTCCATCTCATCATGTGAAGTCACATATCAAGCCAAATCCATGTCAGAGCACAGCACTGACAAGCTGAAAACAAGCTTCCACTGCCTATTTAGCAGCAGCCTGCAGTGACCTGCACACTACATGTTAAGATCTGTGGTGGTCTTCCATCATGAGAGCATGGCCCTTGCCTCCAACTATATGATGAGCGACTGAGGAAGAGGGGAAAGGGAGTTCAGGAACGAGACAAGCCCTTTCTGGCTGCGTTAACCATTAATTATTTATCTAACTGTGGTGCCAGTACATCGAACATTAACCTCATTCACTAGCTGTCCAAACACCTCACTTTCGTAACAAACATTCCAGGCCAAATGTATAAATGTATATCTCAGCACTTGCCATTTTGCATGCAAATGTTAACTAATGACCCTTATCTGTACCCTGAGCTTCTGTCTTCCATATCCCTTTGGCTGGCTTGGTGGTTTTGCACAGTCTTTGTCCAGCGACTGCAGCATAACTTGTGAAGGGCTGCTGATTTTTAAAAAGGGAGATTCTGGATGGCGTTGGAGGACGCCCTGAAAGACCTCTGCATCAAGGAGTCTTGGCTTTCAACTGCACCATCTTGACATGGGCAGCAGCCATGAGGACTGACTGGTTTTCAAGCAACAGTAAAGGCACAGCGGGATCAGGGAGTGTATGTCATCCTGAGGGAGGATACAGACTTGTGCTGCATGAAGTCACTGCCATTTCCGATGAGGGACAGGGGGGATAGGGATTCCTCATCAATCCAGCCAAATGCTGGAGCACAGATAGCCCAAACTGCTGAGATCCTGCAAGTACCCACAGACATGACAGCGGTGAGCTGAGCTTGCAATCTAAGCCGAGCTCCAGATGATGGGTGGCCTCTGCTCGCGTAGCAATGGAAGCTGAGACAAAGTCACTGCCTCATGATTGTGTACTCAAATATGCTGATGGAGTTGGCCATCTCACCCACACTGCAGAGGATGGGCTCCAAGCTCTGTGCAAAGCTCTGTGATAAGTTGGTGTCAGATCCTCCATACTCCCCGACATTACACTCATATTTTCTGGCCAGTCTGCCAATGCAACAAGTATTTCACTGTGGATACCCATCAGCAATGTTCTGTATTCTGTCCCTTCAACAGCCTCTCCTCATCCCTCTACAGCGGAACTCGTTCGCGACCTCCCCCTTTGGCAAGCTGGCACCTTTGATGCTATGGTCCCCTGTCCTGGCTGGGATACTTATGTCCAGTGTCTTACCACATGCTTCCCTCCATCATAAGGTCAGAGGTGGGGATGCTTGCTGATGATTGCAGAGTGTTCTGTACCATTCACTGTTCCTCAGCTAGTGAAACAGTCCTTGTTCACAAGCTGCACAAACTAGACAATGTTCAGGTTTGGGCTGAGAAGCAGCAAATAACATTTACGCCACACGAGTGTCAGGACATGATTATATCCAACAGGAGAGAGTCTAACCATCTCCCCATGATATTCAATAGCATTATCATTGTGGAATCCCCCACTGTCAATATTCTGGGGTCACCATTGACCAAAAACTGGACCAGCCCGGTAAATACTGTAGCTACAAAAATAGTAAGAAGTTTCACAGCACCAGGTTAAAGTCCAACAGGTTTATTTGGTAGCACAAGCCACAAGCTTTCAGAGCGCTGCTCCTTCATGAGGTGAGTGGGAGTTGTGTTCACAAACAGGGCATATAAAGACACAAACTCAATTTACAAAATAATAGTTGGAATGTGAATCTTTACAGGTAATCAAGGTACAGATAATATGAGTGGAGAGGGGGTTAAACACAGGTTAAAGAGAAGTGTATTGTCTCGAGCCAGTACAATTAATGAGATTTTGCAAGTCCAGGCAAGTCATGGGGGTTACAGATAGGGTGACATAAACCCAAGATTCCAGTTGAGGCCGTCCTCATGTGTGCGGAACTTGGCTATCAGTTTCTGCTCAGAGATTCTGCGTTGTGTGTCGTGAAGGCTGCCTTGGAGAACGCTTATCCGAGGCTGAATGCCCATGACTGCTGAACTGTTCCCCAATAGGAAGAGAACATTCCTTCCTGGTGATTGTCGAGCTGTGTTCATTCATCCATTGTCATAGCGTCTGCATGGTCTCCCCAATGTACCATGCCTCGGGACATCCTTTCCTGAGCAGAGCAGAACAGAAATTCACATTGTCTGTATCTTTAAGACTTGATTACCTGTAAAGACTCATATTCCAACCATTACTTTGTAAATTCAGTTTGTGCCTTTATATACCCTGTTTATGAACAGAACTCCTCATCTGATGAAGGAGCTGTGTCCTGAAAGCTTGTGGCTTATGCTACCAAATAAACTCATTGGACTTTAACTTGGAGACTTCTTACTGTGTTTACCCCGGTCCAACACTGGCATCTCCACATCATGGCTACAAAAATAAGACAGAGCAGAGTATCCTGCAGTGTGATTCATCTCCTAACTCCTTAAAGTTGTCGACCATCTACAAGGCATAAGTCAGGAGTGTGCTGGAATAACCCCATTTGCCTGGATGTGTGCAGCTCCAACGACACTCAAGGAGCTCGACACCATCCAAGGCAAAGCAACCTGCTAGCTTGGAACCTGAAACCTGCACTCCTTCACCACTAGTGCATGATACCTGCAGTAATGCATGTAAAATGCACTGCAGCAAATCAGCAAGGCTTCCCTATCAGCTTCCAAACCAGTGACAACTACTGTCTATAAGGCAGCAGATACATGGGAAAACCCGAACTACAACTTCCCTTTCAGTGTGTCCAACACTGCATTGGGCACTATCTCATCGATGGTCGCTCTAATGGTTGCAGCCATCATCTCCTCCATCACAGCCATGCCTACCTCCATTGGTTAGCTCTTGCTGTATTCCATCATCAATCTTCTCCTACAACTGAGTGGGAAATGTGCCAGTGAGTGTGATGCAATTTGTTTAGGTGATGTGGTTGTGGTTGAATAACTGACAGTTTGTGCAAAGTTCAAGATGTAGCAATGAGGGTTACACCCAGTCTGAGTTTGGGAAGGTAAGATAAAGTTATGAGTACAAGGTTTCAATTGTGGTTGACAGAGATTGTTGGCAGGTGAATGATGTAAGTTAGTGCTGGGATGGGTGAGATATGGCATTTGAAGATGAATTCACTGACCATTCACGTGAGGTCATTGAGATTGTTAGAACATTACATCCAGTCCTCATGGCTTGACTGCTAGCAATGGTTTTCAAGGCTATCTGCTCCTACTGCCTTTGCAGAGTTTGTCTGAAGGTCATGGAATCATAGAATCCCTACTGTGCAGAAGGAGGACATTCAGCCCAGTGTGTCTGCACTGACTGTCTGACAAAGCATCTTAGTCAGACCTTCTCCTCCACTCTATCCCCATACCCCTGCACATTTACTCCACTAATCCCAGTGCATCTTGGGACATTAGCGTGGCTAATCCACCTGATCCACACACCTTTGTACTGAGGGAGGACACTGGAGGAAACCCATGACAAGGGGAAGCTCGACAGTCGCCAAGGCTGGAATTGAACTCGGGTCCCTGGCACTGAGAGACAGCAGTGCTAACCACTGTGCTATTGTGCTGCCCTCCTGATCCCTTGCAAAGAGACAAACTCCTCTCCACCTCCTTCACTGAGGACTCCAGTGCTGTGTCTGAGAACCTTGGAGAACTCTTTCCACTACATTGTGCTCTAATTCATTCTTCTTCCTCATTAGACTCTTTCCCACAAAGTTTCAGCACTTTTATGAGCCAGATTGCATCTTTCCTTTCATTGGTGTCAGCCTGACACAGACTTTGGAGTTGCTGAGCTGTGTTGCACATTCAGTATTAGGAAACACAACTATCATTAAAGTAGTAGGTGAACGAAGTTGGCCTGCTACCTGCATGGAAGCAACAGTTTAATCATGTATCATGATCCTTGCGCTCATTTTGGCAGATATCAAGTTTGGCCCCCATGGTCTCCAGTAGTTCCATCATGGGCACCAATCACTCCATGGATTGACAATCAGTTGATCACGGGGAACAACATCATTCTCCCTCCGGGTGCTCCAGTTTCCTCCCACAGTGCAAAGATGTGCAGGTTAGGTGCACTGGCCATGCTCAATTGCTCCTTACTGTGCCAGGATGCGTAGGTTAGAAGGAGTGGCAGGGTAAATATGCGGAGTTACAGAGATAGGGCCTGGGTGAGATTGCTGTCGGTGCAGACTCAATGGATCAAATGGCCTCCATAGGGGTGCTATGATTCTATGATCAGAGTTAAACCCAGTTCTGTCCTTACCCACCTTCCACCCACATTTCCAATATTGGTCATTGTCGGGTGTGGGAGCTCTGAATGATTTTTCTGACTCCATGCCAACACAAGTTGTCACTGCTGCAGGGACTAAGTTGCTAATTCAGCACAGGCCAAGAGTCAAAGCTGGAACCCTAAAACCTGTGCATGTCTGAGGTAACCACACAACACATTCTCCAAATGAACCACTGGAGTGAGCTAAGGTAGGATTCTTTCTTTGATCATCGAAAGTCAGGCTCTGATCACTCCAAGTTTACTTGCCTGTCATCAAATCAGGACGACACATGCTGCTTTAAGTTTTGATAGAATTGAATCCTTTTGTTCATAGCCTTTCGTAATTGGCGTGGACACTGTTCTGAGACTGTTTCATGGGCCGGAATTCTCCGTCCGTTCATGCCGGCGGCATTCTGTGATCCTGCCAGCAACGCAGCCCTGCCCAAAGGTTTCCTGTTGGTTTGGGTGACATCAATGGGAATTCCCATTGACAGTGGCGGGACCAGAGAATTCCACCGCTAGCAAACAACGCACCATCTCCGGCCGGCGAGAAACACGCGCCTGAGAGACCGGAGGAATCCGGGAATGATATTTCATCGCACTTTTTAAGCACTGAATTAATTTTAAAATGAACTTAACTTGAAATTACTTGCATAGTACTGAAAGGTACTCCAAAAATATATCCCCTTCTATTGTGTCCTTTTTTTTAACGAGAATTACAAGTTAATCTGAGTGGCAACAACATGTTTATAATCAAACCAAGCAACTATATTTCCTTGTCTTTTATAAAAATTCCTCACTATATTTATAGGGTTGAGGCAGCAGTCAGATAAGCCATAATCTTATTGAATGACACAGCAAGCACAAAGGGCTAAGTGGCCTACTCTTGCTCCTGTGTTCCTACACACAGTAACCCTGTGAATATTTAAGCAGGAGCATGCAATATTGTATTTATCATGTTGCTGGCTGCCACATAACTGCAACTTCAACGCAGAGAATAACATAGTATAAGTGTTGATCACATGTGGAGCCACAAAAAATCCCCTTTTTCCTTTCATTAAATCATGGTATAAAAATGTAAAAACATCAATGAAATGATGTTCCGCTGAAGGCGGGGTGAATTTTCTCATTCTGCCCACCAAGGGAATCGTAGCGGGCAAGGGGTGGACCATGGAAAGGTCCGTTGACCTCAGGTGGGATTTTTTGGTATTGAGGCGAGCGCGTTGGAGTTATAGGCTTTGGCATTGCTTAGCATGGCTGTTCTGCAATGGCGTTTTCAAAGAAAGCTATCCTAAAAATTAAGCCTGCCCCACAAACTATTTAATATGGCAACACTGCCCTGAAAAGAAGAAATGTATGAGTTCTCTGTATAAATATTCCTGCTATGGATACTACCATTTTCTTCCATAAGTCCCCATCCGGTAACATGACAATGGTTCCACTTCTCAATATGAAATTTGCCTGGTTTTGGTAAACATGCCACTCGGATGAAGTCACCAAAATTGATGGCTTTGTCCACTTTAAGCACTGCCACATCATTTTGGATTTCATGGAACTGTTCATGCAATATTAAGGTATCAATGTTCCGAGAAATTGTCCACTTATCAGGTCTCGACAGGTCTCTCAGTCCCATCACAGCTCTCCACTGATTTTTATCGCTATCACAATGCAAAAAAAGAACAGACAATATTAATGATGAACCAACTGAGTGGGTACTTATTGGTAGTAAATTGACATCATGGCAGTAAAGCCTAAGGAACAATAACAGGACTTCACAGTGTCTGCAATTACCATCAGAAAAACATGAATGATTAATGTTTTTGTAATAAAATCTGTATAAAATTAATCTTTCACTATTTGCATTGGCTACTGCTCCAACTGCCAATTAGGGAAGGAAATCTGCCATCTTTACCTGATCTGGTCTACACAGCAATGTGATTGACCCTTGTTGAGTGAGACACTCAGTTCAAAGGGCAAGTAAAGATGAGCAACAAATACTGGCCTTGCATCAATGCCCACATCCCATGAAAGAATAAAGAAAACCATTTGATGTTGGATATTACTGCATCTAGACAGTAGTGTAAACATTTATAGTTGAAAGGAGTAGACTGAAAATGACAGCACGGTCAACTAATTGGTATCCAACCAACTCATTTTAATGAAAAGGGCCTTGGGTTGAAACAGGGAATGTTACAACGGTGCAGCGGCAGAATTCTCTTTTGATGTAATAATTTTGCTCTGCACCCCCTCTTTGTGGTTTGAGAGAACATGACCATGGATACAAAAAAAACCCAAACTTTTGTACGTCAAGTACTGAGACGTACAAGATCCCAAAAATAATTCACCCAAATTGTCAGTAAATTGACAAGAAAACCATTCTCAAATTGCATGTTCAGTCATCCAAAGCCAAGTTCCAGAATTAGTAATGCCAACCCGCCACAGGGGTGATCCTGGACTCTCCTGGAATTAATGACTAATCTCCAGGCGCAATAAAAATTGTGTTTCCCTTTCCCCCTTTTTAATGGTTATAAAGGTAAGATGCCAGGCAGGAAGGCCGACAGTCAAGGATCATTCAATGGGTTATGAAGAATCTCTTCACTTTCTATTGGAAGGCCTGGCATCCTGAGGAAGGATATGGCAGGGACTGGCATAGGTGATCAATGGCAGGGGGCAGGATGGTAAGAGACAGTGGTGGGTGGGCGGGGTCACGTGATAACATACTGAGCAAGAAGTATAACCAGGGTTTGCAACCCCAGCTAAATGTTAATAAAAAACATTTTGTATTATCAGTAGCAAGTAAAACCTACGCAAAAATTAGTCTTTGACGATTTGCATTATTCATATGGTGACATACTAATCCATGAGGAGGTCTATGAAAATAGCATCGCAAGTTTAAAATAGATAGCACCAAACAACATCAGTAAATGACCCTATCCTCCTGGATATGATTTTGTACTTTTATGTTCTTCAAAATGTAAAGATTGAATGGTTTAAGGAATATACCTTAAAAAAATTATGCCTAGATATGGCCAGAACTTTTCAGGTTAGAAGAATGGAAGGTAAAATTGAATCTTCCTACTTGTAGGTGTAGTTTTATTTTTCATTCAGTCATATGTTGTACAGCTTGTGGGTGAAATTTTCATTTTGGCTGATGTCAACTAGGTCTGTTGGATGGGACAGGGGACAGGGGGGAGATGGGAATTTCAATGGCTGCCCACCAAAGATGTGGAGCTACAGTCATGAAGGCAAAGTAATGGAAGAGGAAGGTTATATTGAATGCCACAGGAGAGATCAAGGTGATCAAAGTGCTATGGTTGAAATTTTGCTATGTGGTTTGTTAGACTAGAGTGTTCTTGATGTTCTTGTTTCTCTTCCTGCATCTAGTGGTGCACAAGGCAGATTTTCATTGGTTCCCATTGCGAGGGTTTTTTCTGGAACCAGTCGCTAACCCTGTCACCAGAGGCTTTTAGCTTTAGGGACACCACTGCACGCCAAGTATGGCTGATAAGGAGTCTCTCCCATTCTTACTGCCTGCCAATGATGTGCGTCGGAAGAGTTTCAGGTTGTTACACAACCTGTTTGGCCGTGTTATGAACAGACTTTCCTTGGCCACAAAATCCTGGGGTGGGACTCGAACCCATAACATAAAATACTATGAACAGAATAGATAAGATAGAAGCAGGGAGGCCGTTTACACTGGCAGGTGAAACTACAGCTAGGGGGCATGGCCTCAAAATAAGGGAAAGCAGATTTAGGACTGAGGTGAGGAGGAACTTCTTTACCCAAAGAATCTGTGGAATTCCCTGCCCAGTGAAGCAGTTGAGACTACCTCATTGAATGTTTTTAAGGCAAGGTAGAGAAATTTTTGAACAGTAAAGGAATTAAGGGTTATGGTGAGCAGGTGGGTAAATGAAGCTGAGTCCATGAAAAGATCAGCCATGATCTTATTGAATAGCTGAGCAGGCTCGAGGGGCCAAATGGCCTACCCTTGCTCCTAGATCTTATATTCTTCTGGTTCAGAGGCTGGGAACTATCCACTGTGCCACAAGACCTCTGATCTTGGTGTTATGATCAGGGCAGATTCCAAAAGAGAGTTGTTGGAGAGGTATACACAAAGCTGGGAAGTGACTATGTACAATAATCTTGGACAGCAAAAAAGGATATCAAGCTACCTCCACTCTCAAAAGTCTAGACTTGAATGAACAACAAATCTTGTTGCTTGTTTGCCGTGGCAAACCTGCTCACCTTGTTTGCCATAGGGAAATTTGGACAGTACTCCAGGATTATCCCGGAGGATCAGAATAAACCATAACTCCTTTTCTCCACAATTAACAACCTCCTGAAACTGTTTACTCTCTCTCCCCCATTCATTCTACTGTCATCTCTCATACCTAGTCCAGGAAATTCAGCACTTTTGGTCTGAAAGCCATTGCATTATTGTGAATTGAATTACAATCACAACAATGGTTTGTCAGCCGGTGTAATTAGGGAAGAACAAATGAGTAAATCAAAGCTACCCAACAGAATATTAAAAGAAAAGCCATAACTGGGAAACGTACTTGAATCCGCCAGAAGAAGGGAAGCAGTGTGCTGCTGATAACAGCCACCACTGACTGATTATTGTTGCTCCACACACGTGTGTATGTCTGTTTGTCACTTGAAGACTAACTTGCCAAGGCCATGCGCCTACCACTGCATCCCGACCTCCTACTATTCTGGACTGGCTTGTTCTTACTGTAACAGCTCTTTTCCCACACTCTGAAATGAAAGATATATGCATTTACTAAGCTTCAAATCTCAGACTGGCAGAACAGTGACAAATGGAATTTAACTCTGAAAAGTGTGAGGTGATGCACGTTGAGGGGACTAACAAGGCAAGGCAATGCACAATGAATGGAAGAACGCAAGAGGACCGGTGGGATTTTGGGGTGCGCGTTCCTGGAACCAGGAAGGCAGCAGGACAGATAGATAAGGTGGGTTATGAAGGCATACGGGCTATTAGCCAAGGCTTCGAATGTAGGGGCAGGGAGGTGATGATGGAGCTGTATAAAATGCTTATTATGCCACAGCTAGAGTACCACATTTTAGAAAGGATTTGATTGCACTAAAATGATAGAATCCTACAATGCAGAAGAAGGCTATTTGGCCCATCGAGTCTGCACCAACCACAATCCCGCCAAGGCCCAAGTCCTATAACCCCATGCATTTACCTTTGCTTATCCCCCTGACACTAAGGGGCAATTTAGCGTGGCCAATCCACCTAACCCACACATCTTTGACTGGGAGAGGAAACCAGAGTACCTGCAGGAAATCCACACAGACACGGGGAAAATGTGCAAACTCCATACAGACAGTGACCCAAGCCTGGAATTGAACCCAGATCCCTGGCACTGTGAGGCAGCAGTGCTAACACCGTGCCAAGAGAGGAAGCAAAGGAGATTCACCAGGATATTACCTGGCTGGAGCATTTCAAATATGAAGAGAGGCTGGTTAGGCTGAGCTTGTTCTCCTTAGAGCAGAGAAGGTTGAGGAGGGACTTGATTGAAGTGAACAAAGTTATGAATTACATAGATAGGATAGATGAGAGGAACATTTCCCCTCAGCAGAGGGGTCAATAACCAGAGGGCATAGACTTAAGGGTATGGGCAGGATATTTAGAGGGAATTTGAAGAAAATTGCTTTCACCCAGAGAATAGCAGGAATCTGAAACTCACTGCCTGAAAGAATGGTAGAGGCAGGAACCCTCACAATCTTTAAGAAGCATTTAGATGAAAACCTGAAATGCCACAGCATATAAGACTATGGACCAAGTGCTGGAAAATAGGTTTAGATTAGATAGATGCTTGATGGCTGGCATTAATACAATGGGCCAAAGGCCTCATTTTTGTTGTAAAACTCAATGACTCTTTTTTTTACCAGTGGAACTCTTATGATTCCATCATCGAGGCACCACACCTTATGGTCTGCAGCCAATGCATTTCCCGGTACGTCAAAGCTTTGGAGAGAATTTTCAATGCTTGCAATAGCAATTGTACACAGAAAGGTCAGCACATGCTGCGTTAAGATGTTGGCAATGTGATGATAGCTAAAAATCAGTTGTACAAATAAATCTGCTACATTTTTAATGTATAACTTCTTGTGCGTTTTGTGGGAATAGTTACAATTCCCTTGTTAACCTCAGTTTGCCAAAAGTGAGCTGAAAAACAAATGAGCAAAAACTGACCCCAGAAAGTGATAACTTAAAAACCACTCTGGGTTTCAGATAACCGTACATATTTACACTGAGAATGTCATTCCTTCGTCATGATTTAAGCCTCAGGTATGCCTAAAAATCCATCACTTGACTAAATTGTGGCAAAACTGCAGGGATTTTACTGTGTTTCTAAAGGAGAACTACTACACGGGCTACTGTGGGGATATATTGGTATCCTCCATCGCTAAGTCCATTTTTAACAGCCGCCATTGTGGGACCAAATTTCCCCCACCTAACAACCCCGGACATTGCAATAGTAGGAGACTCAGGAGTGATCTTATAGAGCTCTATACAATAATGAGGGGCATAGATAAGATAGATAGTCAGCTAGAGGGTGTAGATTTAAGGTGAGAGGGGAGAGAAACAAAAGGGCCCAAAGAGTTAATTTTTTCACTCAGGGAGTGGCGAATGTCTGGAATGAGATGAAAGAGACAGTAGTAGAGGCCGGTACAATTTTGTCTTTTAAAAAGCATTTAGGCAGTTACATGGATAAGATGGGTATAGAGGGATACGGGCCAAATGCGGGCAATTGGGACTAGCTTCATAGTAAATATGGGCGGCATGGACAAGTTGGGCCTGTTCCCATGCTGTGAACCTTTATGATTCTATGATTTTCTTTTTACCTCTATTCCAGACATTCTGGCACTATTCTCCCCAAAACACAACCCCTCCCCTGTCCCACATTGTGACTGGATCCAGTCCTGTTGCAGGCTGCAGGTATAAACTCCAATCCCACACAACTATGGCAAAATCAGGAATTCCTAGTCCTATCCCAGTATCGGCGCTTCAGTACAAATGATATTATAATTTCATGTTAATCATTTTCATTTGCCGTCACCATGAGGAGTTTTAATTATTGTTAATTATAACCCACAAATGCAAGTAAGCGGATATCAGAGTTAGAGTGCTAATGGTCCACGTAAAACGTAGGTGATGGATGTGTTAGATTGATCCATGTTCATGTAGTGTAGTGCTTACGGTTCAGGATGATAACATTCCTTACATTACAACACTGATGATTCCTCAAATGCACTACATTGGCTTAAAGCACTCAGAGGCTTCATGTAGTGTAGTGCTTACGGTTCAGGATGATAACATTCCTTACATTACAACACTGACGATTCCTCAAATGCATTACATTGGCTTAAAGCACTCAGAGGCATCTAGTGACTGTGAAAAGATGTTTTATAAATGAAAGTCATTCAGATTAGTAACTCATGACTACAAGTTGTGAAACTCAATTCAATAAACCTGGAAATTTACAAGTTATCACCAAAAACAAATCATGAAAGCGACTGAATTGATATCAAAATCTAACCAATTCAGTAATGTCCCTCAGGGAGGAAAACCTGCTCCCTCTATTCAATCAAACTTGATTGTAATTCCAGTTCACATTATAAGAGTGAGTGGCAAAACATCCTCCCCAGTGCTACTCAAATTGGATTTAGCAAAAAAAAGGTATTGGTACATATCACATGGGCCCCAATTTCTCAAGGAATGTGGAAAAACCTCTGCAAATATTGCCACAATTTTCTAAATGATGATAGGTATACGTGTAATTGCCCGTTAATATCCTCAAAAGTGGTGGAACAAGCACAAACAATTATATGCAACGAAGGATGGGAAATAAATGCATACTTGGCAGCATCTTGGCCCCACAGTGGCACAGTGTTAGCACTGCTGCCTCACCGTGCCAGGGACCCAAGTTCAATTCCAGCCAAAATGTTGGATGAAGTTCATTAGCACTTCAATTCCAGCCTCGGATCACTGTCTGTGTGGAGTTTGAATTTTTTCCTTATGTCTGCTGGGTGCTCCTCTTTCCTCCCAAAGTTGTGCGGGTTAGGTTGATTGGCCATGTCAAATTGACCCAGGGGGATTGGCAGGGTAAATGTGTGGGGTTGTGGGAATAGGCCCTGGGTGGGATGTGGTCAGCACAGACTCGATGGGCCAAATGGCTTCCTCCTGTATTGTAGAGATTCTATGGATCACCCGCACACTAAGAAGACCTTATTTTTAATTATCACTTGTATCCATAAGCCAATAGTCTACGACATTTCAATCAGGTCACTGGCAAACCTTTCAAGTGACTTAACCAGTGTTGAAAGTGTCTTTGTGCAAAATGTTGGATGAAGTTCATTAGCACTTCTCTTGGGCACAAGCCAAAGTGGAAGTCACCTGATCATGATGTTCCTCGCAAACGGTGAAGAGATTTGTGAGGCATTCTAGGCCACCTTGCAGCAGCTGTGGAATAGTTTAAATCCCACAAATATATTTGTTCCCAAAGGCTGGAAGGTCAAGAAATTCTGGAATGCCAGCAGTTTGAAAGGATGTATGTTCTGTCTGTCATCAGCTACTCACATATTCTTTACTGCTTACAGTGTTAATCAATTCAAGAGGGAGCTGGATAACTATTTGAGAAAGTGATTGTGAGATAAGTTTAAGTTTATTTCTTAATTTTGCAAGTAGGCATACATTAACACTGCAATGAAGTTACTGTGAAAATCCCCTAGTCGCCACACTCCGGTGCCTGTCCGGGTACACTGAGGAAGAATTTAGCATGGCCAATGCACCTAACTAGCACATCTGAGATAGAGGAGCTTGTGCTAGTTGTTTTGGATTTAGTTTGAATTGAGACAGCAATGGACTCTTCCTGTCCTAAATGCTCCTATTTTTCCTACAACCTTGTACTGAATCTCCTCATAACAAGCACTGGTTAGCACTACTGCCTCACAGTGCCAGGGACCCGGGTTCAATTCCCGGCTTGGGTCACTCTCTGTGTGGAGTTTGCACATTCTCTCTGTGTCTGCGTGGGTTTCCTCCTGGTGCTCTGTTTTGCTCCCACAGTCCAAAGATGTGCAGGTTAGCTGGAATGGTCATGCTAAATTGCCCCTTAGTATCAGAGGGAATAGCTGGGATGGATGCATGGGGTTTTCGGGATGGAATTGGGATTGTGGTCCACAATCCCACCCAGGCCCCATCCCCACAACCCCGTGCCCCAGACTCGATGGGCCGAATGGCCTCTTTCTGCACTGTAGGATTCTATGATTCTATAACAAGCAGGGGCTATATTTGAAAATAATCAACCATTGTCGATCCTTTCTTATTTTAAGATTAAGATAATCAGGTGAAAATACACAATGGTCGCATTTTAGCTCCAATATTTCCTGATTAACATTCATGTCAACACTGATTGAAATGGTGCAAATGACCATTAGTTTTTGAATACAAGTGGCAGAGATGCCAACTTGCAGTAATTCATATGCAGGCTTCAATTTTTTGTGGGAGTCTAAATTTCTCCAAAATTCTGAGCATTCAACTAACGATGGAAGAGCAATGGCAGAAATTAAACCTTGGGCATCAACATGTATTTTCCTCTCCCGAACTCAAATCAGTTATCCTAATTTCTGGTGTAGCATTTTGCTGCTTTTTCATATGAAATGCTCCAATATCCTGACAATTGGACCAGCTGTGTTTTGGGAAACTCATAATTTTGTAGAGATTACACCATAATCTTAACCTTTAAAGTGGGTCATTTAAGCACAACTGTCGACTGACACTTTCAGCACTAAACTACCTTGGCAATGAGTTATACAATGATATAAAATTAAAACTTTTAAAGGAACCCTTAATGCTATCCCACACTCTTTAAGA
The DNA here is from genome assembly GCF_965287045.1 of Carcharhinus amblyrhynchos. Classification (NCBI taxonomy): domain Eukaryota; kingdom Metazoa; phylum Chordata; class Chondrichthyes; order Carcharhiniformes; family Carcharhinidae; genus Carcharhinus; species Carcharhinus amblyrhynchos. Next base: position 27,375,763 of record NC_137346.1, read on the forward strand.
TTCGAATACTGAATTCCTTCATTAATGATTGAATCATTAAATCCCTACAGGAGGCTATTTCGTCCATCAAACTTGCACCAACAAAAATCCCATCCTATCCCCATAACCCCACTTACTTATTCTGCTAATCCCTCCATGACACTAAGGTGGATTGGCAATTTAGCATGGCCAATCCACCTAACCCGCACATCTTTGGACTGTGGGAGGAAACCGGAGCACCCAGAGGAAACCCAAGCAGTCACAGGGACAATGTCCAATGCCGGCATCTCCACATTATGTCATTTGTAATGCTGGGAGAGAGACAAGGCGGCAGTCATTATTTGTAAAATGATATTTCAGTCCTGCCTTTACTAAAAAACACGCCCATTAAGATTAGCAAAGCACTAAATTTCAAAGATATAATTGGAATACACAGTAGCGTGCCAGGTGAGCATGGAAACGGGACAGGGGGCAAGAAGACTCACCTATTTGTGTTTCTCCATTTGCTAAAATAACGAAACTGGATAAAACGGCTGCACAGAACAGGAAGGCACTGCTAAAAGCTGGATGGAAACCCGTGCTCATTATCCGGAGTTGGTTTGACTGGAGTCACTTCAGCAGCTCTGCAGTGAACGTCACTCTGTTACTTTATGACGAGAAATAACACAGCGTTCACTTCACAATCATCTGAAATCAGGGCAATGAATGAATGTTTGATACAACCAACCTCCGTTCATCCAAGAACGGTTCAGTTCCACAGGAGTATAACTTGATGTTTCATTATAGCTACTACCTGCAGTGCAGTTGCCATGTAAATGGTTATTTTAGATCCATGTTTCCAAACTGGAGGCTCCCCTGTCGTCAGGGATTTTATTATAAATGCGCTACCTGGTTATTTCCCTTATTTCTGCCAAAGTTTTCCTCACTGATTGGCACCGTTTTTTACCCCAACGTTGTGAGTATGTGTTTTCTGAGGTCACACAAAATGGATCGATGTTAGAATGAGCTCCCCGTCCCCTGATGTAACTGAGTGACAAGTGCGTAAGCGCTGGTCTGAGGGTCGTCCAATGTGCATTTCATATTTTCGTTCAAATTCGAGAGAGAGCTGGCACGATGGAAGGTCCAGGAACAGTCTAGAGGATATCAGAATCATAGAATTGTTGCCGCTCAGAAGGAGGTCCTTCTGTCCATTGTGTCTGCACCAACTCTCTGTTTAAATAATCACCCAATGCCCTCTTGACTGCTTCCATTGAACCTGTTTCTAGTCAAATAATCATCCAATGCTCTTTTGACTGCCCCTATTGAAGCTGCCTCCGCCACACTTCCAGGCAGTGCATTCGGAGTCTCACCTCACTTTAAATATGTGACCTCTTATTTTTGGCTCTTTTAAGAGCAGGAACAGTTTCTCATTGTCTAATCTGCCCAGCCTCCTCATGAGTTTGAACATCTCTATCAAATCTCCTCCTAGCCTCCTCCTCCTCTTCAAGGAGTACAGTCCCAACCTCTCCAATCTATCCTCACAATCAAAGTTTCTCATTCCTTGAACCATTCTTGTAAACCTCTTCTGCACTTTCTCCAATGTGTTCACATCATTCCTCTAGTGTGGCACCCAGAACTGTACACAATATTGCAGCAGAGGTCTAACTCGTGTCTGATATACAAATTCAGCCTAATTCTCCTTGCTGTTGTTCTCTGTGCCCCTATTAATAACACCTAGGAAGCTGTATATTTTATTAAATGCTCTCCCCACACTGTCCTGCCATCTTCATATAAGAATTGTACCCCTTATTATGTATTATCTCTCCATGTCCTTCCCTACCAAAATGCATCACCTTACACTTTTTTTGTGAAGGTAGAGTGATCAAACTCCTTCTAATCCCAAAATAATCCTCTACAAACCACTTTATTTTCGAGATGCAGTTTAAAACTTGCTCCCTTGTCATTGTAGGTCTGTTGGTGGAGCTAACGGAAATATCATTGGTGAGGTGCTGACCTTATTGGACATGACAAAATAAAAAGTGGGTGTACCACATTTAGCAGATAACATTCAAAACAAACAGGTTCCTTGGACTTCTGAGGAGGAATCTTCAGTATCGCAACAAAAGTATCAGTTTGTGTTTTATTGGTGTCATAAGAAGGTTTACATTAACACTGCATTGAAGTTACACCACACTCCAGCGCCTGTTCAGGTACACTGAGGGAGAATTTTGTATTGCCAACACACCTAACCAGCATGTCTTTTGGACTGTGGGAGGAAACTGAAGCACCCAGAGGAAACCCACGCAGACATGGGAAGAATGCGATCATCCAAACGGGCACTGGGGGAGGGGAGTAGTGGAGGAGGGAAGAAGAGGGGACGGGGATGATGGAGGAGGAGAGGGGGGTAATGGAGGGGGGGGGGAGGGAAGGGGGTAATGGAGGGGGGGGGGAGGGAAGGGGGTAATGGAGGGGGGAGGGAAGGGGGTAATGGAGGGGGGAGGGAAGGGGGTAATGGAGGGGGGGAGGGAAGGGGGTAATGGAGGGGGGGAGGGAAGGGGGTAATGGAGGGGGGGAGGGAAGGGGGTAATGGAGTGGGGGAGGGAAGGGGGATGATGGAGGGAGGGATGATGGGGAGGGGAGCGGTGATGGAGGAGGGGAGGTGGATGCAGGAGGGAAGGGGGTGATGGGGAGGAGAGGGGAGTGTTGGAGAAGAGGAAGGGACGATGGAGGAGGGGAGGGGAGTGCTTAATGGAAGAGGTGGGGAGGGGAGGGGTGATGGCGGAGGGAAAGGGAGGGGGTGATGGAGAAGAGAGGAGGTGGGTTGATGAGGAGGGGAGGAGGAAGAGAGGGTGCTGTCAATGGCGGATCGTTTGGGAATGTTGGAATCACTGATAACTCTGGATTCCCCAGTCTGAGTGTAGTTGTGAGATTTCCTGGAGTTCCGCTTTAATTACTGTGGGTGAAGCCCCTGTGCTGGGAGCTCGCTGCCGCCTCCCCCCCCCGGACCAGGCTTGGGGGATTGGGGTTGTTACGGTTCAATGGGCAGTCGGTGCGGAAATTGCACATTGCTACTCTCCTGGTCATGTGGCGCGGAAGTCAGCTGACAAGTAAGAGTTTGCAGGATGGTGGCTGTGTGTGTGCTGTTGTGGGTCTCTCTGCTCGCTTCTAGCTTCGCCCTGAGCCCCCGGGAGACCCCTTCCCGGCAGCTGAAAGAACTGAATGGAGTCTGGAGCTTCCGGGCGGACCAGTCCCCAAACAGGAGTCGAGGATTCGAGGAGAATTGGTACCGGCGACCTCTCCGAGAGGTAACATCTCATTCACGGGCTGAATGCCCCGGTATCCCCTATAGCAAGCCCCGCTGTAGCAGACCTGACGGTGCCCACTCTAAGCAGCTTGTAAAGGCAATAAAGTAACAGAGGGAAGAGAAACAAAGATGTCCAGAGGGGCAATTTTTTTTCACACAGAGGGTGATGAGTGTCTGGAACAAGCTGCCAGAGGTAGTAGTAGAGGCGGGTGCAATTTTATCTTCTAAAAAGCATTTAGACAGTTACATGGGTACGATAGGTATAGAGGGATAGGGGCCAAATGTGGGCAATAGGGATTAGCTCTCTTGCCCTATCCCCATACATTTACTGTAGCTAATCTCCCCGCAAACCCCCCCCCCCCCCATCACATTTTGGCTCATTAAGGGGCAATTTAGCATGGACAATCTACCTAATCTGTATGTCTTTGGACTGGGGGAGGAAACTCGGGCAGACATGGGCTGAATATGCAAACTCCATACAGTGATTCGAGGCTGGAATTGAACTATGGGTCCCTGGGGCTGTGAGGCAGCAGCGCTAACCACTGTGCCACTGGGTTGTGATGTGGAGATGCCGGCGTTGGACTGGGGTAAACACAGTAAGAGAAGTCTCACAACACCTTGGTTAAAGTCCAAAAGGTTTATTTGTTAAGGAGTAGGGCTCCGAAAGCTAGTGGCATTTGCTACCAAATAAACCTGTTGGTCTTTAAGCGAGTGTTGTGAGACTTCTCACCGTGTTGCACCTGATATTTGCATCTTAAGAGTGTGTTTGTATTATGCTGCATCACAAGCTATCGACTTTGTTTCTTATCAGACAGGGCCGGTGCTCGATATACCTGTTCCAGCAAGTTACAACGATATCACACAGGACCACAAGCTGAGAGATTTCATTGGCTGGGTGTGGTATGAAAGGGAAGTTTGGATGCCCAGGCACTGGATTTCTCCTGATGCTAGGATGAGAGTTGTGCTTCGTGTTGGGAGTGCCAATTACTACTCTATCGTTGTATGTATTTTAAATCATTTTACATATTGTTATGCTAATGTGTTGTACATCTGTGCAAAATAATTTGAATGTGTTGGGGTGGGGACTGGGAGGGGGCGGCAGGGGTTCTGCGGGGTAGGTGGCAGAGGAGGCGAGGGGATGGGAGTGCTGGGTGAGGGGTTTGGGGGAGGTGCATCATGAGCAGTAATACTGTGTTGAAGGGGGATGGGGGTGGGAAGCATGTGTTGGTGGCAGAATGGGGGTGGGGCAGGAGGGGGTGCAGTGGTGGAAATGTGTGGTATAGGTGGGAGGGGACTGGAAGTACAGTGGAGCTAGCATGGGTCTGGGGAGTGCACCGTTGGCAGGGGTGTGCAGTACAAGGTCTGCAATGGTAAATGAATGTCAACGGGAAGTGAAAATGGGTGACATATTCCTGTGAAGATTGAAATAATTGGTAACAAATTTTAAACAGTCTTCACAATCTTAAGTAGACTTGATTACGCAATACAAAATAGCAATCTGTAAAGGCAATCAAAGGCTAAGGAATTATCCATGTCGCAGGAATTCAGTATCATATTGCATATTCCACTGAAGACAAGGCAAAACATAAGAACATAAGAAATAGGAGCAGGAGTAGGCCATCTAGCCCCTCGAGCCTGCCCCGCCATTCAATAAGATCATGGCTCATCTGTTGTGGCTCAGTTCCTCTTTCCCACCTTCTCCCCATAACCCTTAATCCCCTTGCCTATCAAAAACCTATCTACCCACGTCTTAAATATATTTAGCAAGGCAGCCTCCACCACTTCAACGGGCAGAGAATTCCAGAGATTCACCACCCTTTGAGTGAAGAAGTTCCTCCTCAACTCCGTTCTAAACTGCCCCCCACTTATCTTGAGGCTGTGCCCTCTAGTCCTACTGCCCTTTCTGAGCGGGAAGAGCCTCTCCACCTCTATCCTATCCATCCCATTCATCATCTTATACGTCTCAGTGAGATCTCCTCTCATTCTTCTAAACTCTAACGAGTACAAGCATAGTTTATTCAGCCTCTCCTCATAGTTCAACCCCCTCAACTCCGGTATCAGCCTAGTGAACCTCCTCTGCACTCCCTCCAAGGCCAAAATATCCTTACGTAAGTGCGGCGACCAAAACTGCACACAGTACTCCAGCTGCGGCCTCACCAGTGCCCTGTACAGTTGCAGCAAGACCTCCCTACTTTTATATTCAGTCCCCCTCGCTATGAAGGCCAGCATCCCATTCGCCTTCCTGACCACCTGCAGGCTGGGTTTTTGCGACTCATGCACAAGGACCCCGAGGTCCCTCTGCACCGTCGCATGCTGCAGTTTTTCGCCATGTAAGTAATAGTCCTTCCTGCCATTATTCCTACCAAAGTGGACAACTTCACACTTGCCAACATTAAATTCCATTTGCCAGTTCCTGGCCCATTCGCCCAGCCTATCTAGATCCCTCTGCAGACGTTCCACACCCTCCGCACAATTTGTCGTTCCACCAATCTTGGTGTCATCAGCAAATTTCGACACCATACACTCGGTTCCCTCCTCCAGATCATCTATATAAATGGTAAAAAGCTGAGGCCCCAGCACCGATCCCTGGGGCACTCCACTAGTCACCAACCGCCAATCCGAATAGCACCCATTGACCCCCACTCTCTGCCTCCTATTTGACAACCAATCCTCTATCCACGCTAACACCCTACCCCCAACTCCATGCCCCCTAACCTGCAACAACCTCTTGTGCGGCACCTTATCAAACGCCTTCTGAAAATCAAGAAACACCACATCCACCGGCTCTCCTCGATCCACCGCCCTAGACACATCCTCGTAGAATTCCAATAAATTCGTCAGACATGACTTCCCCTTAACGAAACCATGCTACGTCTGCTCTATCAAACAATTCTCCTCGAGATGCCTCGCTATTTTCTCCTTGATTACGGATTCAAGCATTTTACCTACAACAGACGTTAAACTAACTGGCCTATAATTCCCTGCCTTTTGCCTGCTACCCTTCTTAAACAACAGCGTAACATTAGCCATTTTCCAATCTTCTGGCACTTCCCCGGAATCCAGCGAGGTTTGGAAAATAATCATCAAGGCATCCACTATCACCTCTGCCATTTCTTTCAGAACCCTTGGATGCATTCCATCCGGTCTTGGGGACTTGTCCACAATCAGTCCCTCCAGTCTGTCGAGCACCGCCTCTCTAGTAACAATAATGTCATTCAGGCCCTCCACTCCCACCATCTTTCCATCGCTAACACCCGGCAAACTATTCACGCCCTCCTCCGTGAAGACTGAAACAAAAAAGTTATTCAAGGCCTCAGCCATTTCCCCATCCCCTACCACTAAGTCCCCCCTCTCATCCTCTAAGGGACCAAAGTTCACCCTAGTCAGCCTCTTCCTTTTTATATATTTATAAAAACTCTTACTATCCTTTTTTATATTTAGCACTAGCCCAGCTTCATAGTTTATCCTACCCTTCTTTATCAACTTCTTCGTCATTCTTTGTTGATATTTAAACCTCTCCCAATCCTCTTCTCGCCCACTACTCTTAGCTACTCTAAACGCGTCCGCTTTTAATTTAATACTCTCCTTTACCTCCTTCGTTATCCACGGCTGATTATCTCTCCTCCTACGATCCTTTCTAACCATCGGAATAAATTTCTGCTGAGCACCAAGAAAGATCTCCTTAAAGATCCTCCACTGTTCCTCAGCAGACCTACCTTCCAATGTGCTCCCCCAGTCCACATTCGCCAATTCCTCTCTCATCCTACCGTACTCCCCTCTATTCAAACAAAGGGCACAGGTCCGGGAACCCACTTTCTCCTCCTCCATCTGCATCAGAAACTCCACCATACAATGATCACTCTTCCCAAGAGGATCCTTCACCACAAGGTCCCTAATTCTACCCGCCTCATTACATAACACCAGATCCAAGATAGCTCGCTCCCTCATCGGCTCCAACACACACTGTTCAAGGAAACTATCCCGGCAGCATTCCAAGAACTCTTCCTCAAGCCCACCGCGTCCAACATAGGTCAGCCAATCAATCTGTAGATTGAAATCCCCCATAATTATCGCCGTTCCATTCCTGCACTCCGCATTTATTTGCGCGTTAACAGCCCGCCCCACCTCCAGATCATTATTTGGGGGCCTATAGACGACACCCACCAGCGTCTTCCTCCCTTTGCTGTTCCTAATCTCCACCCACAACGATTCCACTTGCTGCTCTTTGGCTCCTATATCTTCCCTTACTACCACTCTGATGCTATCCTTAATCAGCAGAGCTACGCCTCCCCCTTTTCCCTCCTGCCTATCCTTCCTAAACACTTGATACCCCTGTACATTCAGCTCCCAGTCCCTGTCACCCTGCAGCCACGTCTCTGTAATGGCCACCAGATCGTATCCATTTGTGCTGATCTGCGCCACCAACTCATTCACTTTATTCCGAATGCTTCGTGCATTTAGATAAAGTGCCTTCATCCCAGCCTTCACCTGGACCCTATTTGCAGGAACGCCACCAACCTTACTCACAGGTAGTTTCAGGAAAAACAGGAAGTTTCAACAACCTTCTGCCCTTTTCTGACTGATATTCCTTCAGTACCCGGAAAAAGATGAAATGTTACGTGAGTAAATTGAGAGGGAAAACACAATGGCCAAGTGTTTTACTGAAGAGGTTCATTTCTTACGATTGGGCTGTATGTAACGTTAGAATGGTTTTGTCACGTTACTACATCTCTGGGGGAAGGAACACACTTCATTTCCTGAATTGTGCCCCTCTCACTTCCCTTCAGATCTTAACATCTCAACATGTACCCTTTATGGGCGCAGGACAAATTTTCTTAATTGAGCACAGTGAAGGGATTCATTATGAACAGTATTTGTTTAAGTGTACGTTCTAATGAAGGAAATAGGTTTGCAGCCAGTGAAATGATGCAACTTATCTTTTTTTCTGATTTTGTGTAAAGAAAGGTGTCTTTTTTTTTCGCCCTCCTTTGGTTGACAGTGCACAGCTCATGGCTGCTACTACTCTGATCTTGCCAACAGGAGATTCCACCCAAATTTCCTGAGGAAACACCTTTGCTTAAACTACAATGTAAAAGCTGTTATACACCATCCACGACTGCAGAACCATCAAAAGAGAGTGGACTGCTTCTGATGTGGTGCCTCATTCTTAGAGTCTCCTAACACTCCTTTTCCTCATCCAATATTGGATAAAACAGGGAAACAATAAGGCTATTCTAGCTATTTAAATGTAGTGAGTGGTAGGGTCCCAGATATTGCGGGTGTACTGCTATTGACTGTGGTTAAGTGTAGTGCAGGTCTTAACTAATTTAAGAGATGCCTGGATATGCATCTGAAATGGAGAATCATAAAAACCCTACGGTGCAGAAGGAGGCCATGGCACATTGAGTCTGCAGTGACCACAATCTCACCCAGGCCCTATTCCCATAACCGCACACATTCACCCTGCTAATCCCCCTGAAACTAGGGTCAATGTAGCATGGCCAATCAACCTAACCAGCACGTCTTTCAGAGTGTGGGAGGAAACCGGAACATCCGGAGGAAACCCATGCAAATGCAGGCAGAGTAGGCAAACTCCACACAGATAGTGATCCAAGGCTGGAATTGAACCCAGGTGCCTAGCACTGTGAGGCAGCAGTGCTAACCACTGTGCTACCATGCCATCTCAATATGAAAATATTTTAAAAATACAAAGGAAGTTATGTGGAGTCTGCACATTCTCTCCATGTCTATGTGAGTTTCCTCCCACAGAGCAAGCTGTGCAGGTTAGGTGGATTGACTATGCTAAATTGCCCCTTAGTATCCCAAGATGTGTAGGTTCGAGGGATTAGTGGAGTAAATGCGTAAGGTTATGGAGATAGGGTGGGGGGGGGTGGACCTGGATGAGATGCTGTGATGGAGGGTCAGTGTAGATGCGATGGTCCGAATGGCCTCCTCCTGCTCTGTGGGGGGAATGCAAGATCATTATCAGACTCCAGAAATCACAGTGGTAGGGTGGCACCGAGCTGTGCTGCAAGAGAAGTGTTAAGCATAACTCTACTTGTGGATGGGAGGCAGGCCTATGGAAATGAAGTTCAGCAAATGTGTCTTGGATTTGGGGCAATGATTGAATTTCATGTCGAGGTTGATATTTTAGTGTAAAAATGCCACTGCACCACTCATCGCCAAAATTCAAGGAAACACTGTCTTTTCCTTTTGAGTAACAATATAAACTTAAGCATTCAAAGTAAAATGCCGTATCTGCGTTGATGTGACTGTGGTGTCTTTTTGCAGTGGGTAAATGGTGCTGAGGTTGCCTTTCATGAAGGTGGCCACCTACCTTTTGAGGCGGACATCACTCAAGTTATTCGGAGTAGCTCGACCCATCAGTGCAGAATCACCATTGCAGTAAACAACACACTTACTCCGTATACCTTACCTCCAGGAAATATTCAATACATGACTGATACAAAAAGGTGAGGTTGAATAAAATAGACTTGTTTAAAAAAAAAATTGTGTTTTTGATGCGAGTGTTGGTGTCGAAGCCAACATTTATTGACCACTCCTGTCTGAATGTGCAAAGATGGCAGTGAGCCAACTTCGGCAAGGCCAAGTGGCCTCCTGCTGTATTGTAAGGATCCTATGAAGATGCGCTTGTCTGATACCTGGAATGGGGGTGTTTATCTTAGGCCTGGTGATACAGTGGTTAGCGCTACTGCCTCACAACACCAGTGACCCAGGTTCAATTCCAGCCTCCGGCCACTGTCTCCAGTCACTGTCTGTATGGAGTTTGCACGTTCTCCCTGTGTTTGCGTGGGTTTCCTCTGGGCGCTCTGGTTTCCTCCCAAAGATGTGTGGGTTAGGTGATTGGCCGTGCTAAATTGCCCCTTAGTATCAGAGGGATTAACAGGGTAAATGTGTGGGGTTGTGGGAATAGGGCCTAGGTGGGATTGTGGTCAGTGCAGGCTCAATGGGCGGAGTGGTCTCCTTCTGCACTGTCGGGATTCTATGATCCATGAACCGCTACAGGCCATTTGATTTTTCTGTGACCATTTGGTTCAGTGGTGTGGCTTTGCAGAATTGTTACAACGTAGACGGAGGCCATTCGGCCCATTGTGTCTGCACTGGCTCTCCAAATGAACATTATGACTTGGTACCATCTCCTGCCTTTTCCCTGCACCCTGACCATTTCAGAGGACATTGCTGTGTATCTGGAGTCACGTATAGGCCAGACCAGATAACCGTGGCAGATTTTCTTCCCTGAAGGGCATTCGTGAACCAGATGAATTTTTACAACAAACTGCTTGTTTCAAGATAATTTCCAATGACCAAATTGTTAATTTAAAATTTATTAATTCACTGAATTTAAATTTCTGCAGTCTGTGGAGCTTTAGTCTGGGCCTCTCAATTACTAGTTCAGTAACATTACCACAATGCTACCATTCCTATAAACGTCAATATTGACAATGATCAACAGTAGTGTTTTTTCATAGAACAGTACAGGCCCTTCAGCCCTCGATGTTGTGCCGAGCTTTGTCCGAAACCAAGATCAAGCTATCCCACTCCCTATCATTCTGGAGTGCTCCATGTGCCTATCCAATAACCGCTTGAAAGTTCCTAAAGTGTCCGACTCCACTATCGCAGCAGGCAATCCATTCCACACCCCAACCATTCTGAGTAAAGAACCTACCTCGCTCATCCTTCCTGTATCTCCCACCATGAATCATATAGTTATGCCCCCTAGTAACAGCTACATTCACCCGAGGAAATAGTCTCTGAACGTCCGTCCTATCTATCCCCCTCATCATCTTATAAACCTCTATTAAGTCGCCTCTCATCCTCCTCCGCTCTAAAGAGAAAAGCCCCAGCTCCCTCAACCTTTCCTGTAAGATCTACCCCCCAAACCAGGCAGCATCCTGATAAATCTCCTCTGCACTCTCTCCAATGCTTCCACATCCTTCTTATAGTGAGGTGACCAGAATTGCACACAGTATTCCAAATGTTGTCTCACTAAGGTGAGAATCATACGGTGCAGAAGAGGCCCTTTGGCCCATCGAGTCTGCACTAACACAAGAAACACCTGACCTCCCATCTAATCCCATTTACCAACAGTCTTGAATGTTGTGCTGTGCCAAGTGCTCACCCAGGTACTTTTTAAAGGATGTCAGATGACCTGCCCCTACCCACCCTCTGGGTAAAAAAAAAATTTCCCCTCAGCACCCCCTAAACTGCCTGTCTCTTAGCTTGAATGTTGTCCAGTTGCTCTGACGTCCATCATTATGAAGTGCTTCGAAAGGTTAGTCATGGCACAAATCACTTCTGGCGTCCCAGATTGCCTGGATCCACTACAGTTTGCCTACTGCTGCAACAGGTCACAGTAGACGCCATCTCCCTGGCCCTGCACTCGACCCTGGAACACCCAGATAGCAAAGACATCTGTGTCAGATTCCTATTTATTAACTACAGCTCAGCCTTCAACACCATTATTCCTGCAAAACTCATCTCCAAACTCTGCGGCCTGGGCCTCAGCTCCTCCCTCTGCAACTGGATCGCGAACTTCCTAACCCATAGACCACAATCAAGAAGGATAATAAGAACATGAGAATTAGGAGCAGGAGTAGCCATCTGGCCCCTCGAGCCTGCTCCACCATTCAATAAGATCATAGGTGGCACGGTAGCACAGTGGTTAGCACTGCTGCTTCGCAGCTCCAGAGACCTGGGTTTAATTCCCAGCTTGGGTCACTGTCTGTGTGGAGTTTGCACATTCTCCTCGTGTCTGCGTGGGTTTCCTCTGGGTGCTCCGATTTCCTCCCACACAAAGATGTGCAGGTTAGGTTGATTAGCCAAGCTAAAATTGTCCTTAGTGTCCTGAGATGCATAGGTTAGAGGGATTAGTGGGTAATATGTAAGGATATGGGGTATAGGGCCTGGGTGGGATTGTGGTTGGCGCATACTTGATGGGCTGAATGGCCTCTTTCTGTACTGTAGAGATTCTGAGTCATCATGGCTGATCTTTTCGTGGACTCAGCTCCACTTACCCGCCCGCTCCCTATAACTCTGAGTTCCTTTATTGTTCAAAAATTTATCTATCTGTGCCTTAAAAATTTTCAATTAGGTAGCCTTAACTGCTTCACTGGACAGGGTATTCTACAGATTCACAACCCTTTGGGTGAAGATGTTCCTCCTCAACTCAGTCCTAAATCTTCTCCTCCTTATTTTGAGGCCATCCCCCCTAATTCTAGTTTCACATGCCAGTGGAGACAATTTCCCTGCTTCTATCTTATCTATTCCTTTCATAATCTTATATATTTCTATAAGATCTCCCCTCATTCTTGTGAATTCCAATAAACGTAGCCCCAGTCTACTCAGTCTCTCCTCATAAGCCAGCAACACCACCTCCGCAATCATCCTCAACACCGGTGCCCCACAAGACTATGTCGTCAGCCTCTTACTATACTCCTTATACACCTCTGACTGTGTGGCCAAATTCCCCTTCAGTTCTATTTTCCGGTTTGCTGATGTCACCACCATAGTGAGTTGGATCTCATACAATGATGAAACGGAGTACAGGAATGAGATAGAGAATCGGATGAACTGGTGCGATGACAATAATCTCTCCCTCAATGTCAAAATGAATGAGATTGTCATCAACTTCAGGAAGCATAGTGGAGGACATGCCACTGTCTAAATCAACGGGGACGAAATGGAAATGGTCGAGAGTTTCAAGTTTCTAGGTATCTAGATCGCCGGCAACCTGTCCTAGTCCTTTCATGCTGACGCTATAGTTAGGAAAGCCCATCAATGCCTCTACATTCTCAGGAGGCTAAGGAAATTTGACATGTCCTCTGACTCTCTCAAACTTTTACAGAGGCACCATAGAAAGCATTCCTTCTTGTTGTATCACACCTTGGCATGGCTCCTGCTCTGTCCAAGACTGCAGTAAACAACAAAGGGCCGTGAATGAAGCCCAATCCATCACGCAAAGCAGTCTCCCATCCATCGACTCGGTCTACACTTCCTGCTGCCTCAAAAGAAGCTAGCATAATCAAGGACCCCACGCACCCCAGACATACTCTCTTTCACGTTCTTTCATCAGGAAAAAGACACAAGAGCCTGAGAACACTTACCAACTGACTCAAAAACAACAACTTCCTTGCTGCTGTCAGACTTTTGAATGGATTTACCTTGCATTCAGTTGATCTTCCTCTACACCTAGCTATGACTGTAACACTACATTCTGCACTCTAACCTTTCCTTCTCTATGTATGGTATGCTTTGCCTTGACCAAGCCAACTTCCTTCATATCTCCTTATGTGACTCGGTGTAAAATTTTGATAACAGTCCTGTGAAGCTTGGACATTCTATGTCATTCACCTTGGTGCATCTTACAATCTTATATAAACACAAATTGTCAGTAGTCCCTGCCAATTAGAAACAATGAGAATTTTTTAAAAAATTGTATTTGTTTCACGGGATGAGTGTCACTGGCCAGCGCTTGTTGGCCATCCCTTATTGCTGTTGAGAAGGTGGCGGTAATCCAGTTTTTTTTTTGAACCTTTGCAGTCCATGGTGAGATTAACATTTCAGTTAAACCATCCACAATGTGAAGAGTAAGACTTTCTTTCAGTGGGTCACGTCTTTGTCTTTGATTCAGAAGATGAAAGATTTGGACCCAACTCCAGCCAACACTGGAGACTAGAACACAGCAGTGGTTTGACATGAGTATGTGACTGTCACTAATATATCAGGAGAAAGTTCACAACTTATGAGGCTAGAATACCATCATGTGGAGCATTTGAGCCGTGGGGATGCTTTTAAGAGGAAGCTGGATAAATACAGAGGAAGAAAGGATAGAAGCCTACTGTGCAGAAGAGGCCCTTCAGCCCATCGAGTCCATTACCGACACACAAGAAACACATGACCTCTCACTAATCCCATTTAACAGCACTTGGCCCATAGCCTTGAACTGCCAGGTGCTCATTCAGGTACTACTTAAAGGCTGTGAGGAGACCCGCCTTGACTGTACTCCCAGGCAGCGCATTCCAGACCATCACCACCCTCTGGATAAAGGATTTTCCCCCTAAACCTCCGATCCCACACCTTGAACTTGTGCCCCCTTCTGACTAAACCCTGAACTCTGGGGAATAGCTGCTCCTAATCCATTCTGTCCAAGTCCCTCATAATAGAAGGAAATCTGGAGAGGGTGAAGTGAAGTCAAGTGGAAGAGAGTTGATGTGGAGCATAAACACCGTAGAGCTGTTGAACTTATGCAGTAAACACTATATAATGTAATTTTATACAGTTTATAAAGAACTAGCACAGGGTAATGGGCCAAATGGTTGCCTTCTGTGTTGTATCATTCTACGACGCTGCAAAGTACAATAGTTTTGTGATTATGATGAGTAATAAAGAAGGTAAAGGTCTAAAAAAGCAAAAAATTGGAAGTGCCAACTTCAACACATAGAGCGTGACCTTACCAACTGTGCACGCCCCACTGCAGCGAGGATGGAGAATTTGGCACTCAGCCCTATCTCCGTCCACTTCAGTGGGAGCAGCAAATCCCACCAATGTGAAAGGCTGGCATCTTACTGCCTATATTAATATACCTGTGGCATCGTTTTTTAAAAAAATTTTTACTGTTTGTTCATGGGATGCAGGTGTCACTGGCGAGACCAGCATTTATTGTTCATCCTTAATTGCCCTTGAGATGGTGGTGGTGAGCTGCTTTCTTGAACCGCTACAGTCTCTGAGGTGTAGGTACACCCACCGTGTTGTTAAGGGAGGGAGTTCCGGGATTTTGAGCCAGCGACAGGGCAGAAACGGCAATATATTTCTGTGTCAGGATAGTGAGTGAATTTTTTGCTCACAGGACAAAAGCATTTAGAATGTAGAACACTCCAGCGAGAAGGTAATCGCACGGAGGAGGCATTGTAGCACAGTGATTAACACTGCTGCCTGACAGCACCAGGGACTGGGTTCAATTCCCGGCTTGAGTCACTGTCTGTGTGGAGTTTGCACGTTCTCCTCTTGTCTCTGAGTGCTCCGGTTTCCTCCCACGTCCTGAAAGATGTGCTGGTTAGGTGCATTGACCTGAACAGGCGCCAGACTGTGGCGACTAGGGGAACTTCACAGTAACTTCGTTGCGGTGTTAATGTAAGCCTTACTTGTGCCTAATAAACTTCTCTTTTGGGTTTAACTTACTCCTCGAAATGACCATGTTTGAAAATGTTGCATTGGGCGAAGAATTTATTGTACGCTGTGCAGCGATCTTTCCTGTGTTCTGAAAAACTAATTTACAGGGGATTTTAAACTGAAGTATTATCATCATGCTCCATAAAAATGTAAGCCATCCTGGTTACTGGTGATGTTCTAATGTTAATGTTTAGAGTATAATCATTGAGCATTTAGTATCCCCATTAAACTCACTTCTTTGGAATTCTTCAGATATCCTCCAGGCTATTTTGTGCAGCAAATTCAATTTGACTTCTTCAATTATGCTGGGATCCACCGGCCAGTTGTTCTATATACCACACCCGTTGTCTACATAGACGACGTAACCATTGCAACAGACTTTCAAGATGATGTAGGTAAGTCATTCTGGCAGTGAATGGTTTGATTTTGCCTTATGTAGAAACCTGCATGTGTAATCCTTACAGGTATATTCACTAAGTGTCAATATTAGCTTTAAATTACTGGTACTGAAGACTGAAAGGATGCTTCATGGCTTTCTGTCCCATGGAGGCGGCACAGTGCTGTTAGCACTGCTGCTTCATAGCGCCAGGGACCGATGTTCCATTTCCTGTTTGGGTCACTGTCTGTGCGGAGTCTGCATATTCTCCCCGTGTCTGTGTGGGTTTCTTCCAGGTGCTCCAGTTTTCTCCCAGAGCCCAAAAGAATTGCTGGTTAGGTTCATTGGCCATGCTAAATTCTCCCTCAGGTGCAGCGAGAGGATTTTCACAACTTCATTGCAGTGTTAATGTAAGCCTACTTGTGACACTAATAAACTGAACGAAAAACACGGTGCAGGACAATCTCGTAGTGTGCTTACCAGATTCATTAACATTTCATATTGTGGTGTCCTTGGTCTAACGAAGAGTACCAATATTGGTAATAGGATACTATAGTGTGATATTTGCTTTTGCTCTGTATAAGACGAGGACAAACTAAACCACTTTCCAATTTGGGCGACACAGTGGCTAGCACTGCTGCCTCAAAGCACCAGGAGCACTGATCCAATTCCAGCCTTGGGTGATTGTCTGTGTGGAGTTTGCACATTCTCCTTGTGCCTGTGTGGGTTTCCTCCGGGTGCTCAGGTTTCCTCCCACAGTGCAAAAATGTGCAGGTTAGGTGAATTAGCCATGCTAAAGTGTGCGCGCGTGTGTTTGCACGCGTATGTGCGCGCAAGCTCTGACCCTCTGGTGACCCTGCATTAGAGTAAGTGGTTAAATGGAAGGGAAGTGACTTTCTGATCTCAGATAACTGATTCTGCTTTCCTCTAGGGATTGTAAATTATAAAGTATCCATACAGGGGAGTACACAATTTTCATTATCACTCAAGTTGCGTGATCAAAGGGAACAGGTTGTTGCTTCAGTTGTGGATGGACCTCCAAATGGACAGTTGAAATTATCTAACCTGACTCTCTGGTGGCCGTACCTTATGCATGAGAGTCCTGCTTATCTTTACAGCCTTGAGGTAAGAATCCCAAAACTTTCCATGTTAAAATAACAGGCCAGAGACTGGAAATAAGTTTCAGCTATGCATTGGTTGTTCACACAACCGCTTCTTGAGTCAGAAGATGGTGGGTTTGAGATAAACTTGAGGCTTTGTAACATAGTGACACTCAACTATAGTCATGTAACTTCAGGTAGTGAAAGGATTAGCCGTGCAAATGCACCTGCTCCTCTGGGGCTGTTGTTCAAATCTAAATAAACGTTCATGCGTTTTCAGAATGTGTGCAACAGTTTATGGGAAGAGTATCATTCTTGCCTTGATTGTTATAGGAAAGTTGATCCTTTATGATTATGACATATCACAAAATGCATTTGGAGCGGATTTATCTGATCATTTGAATTTGTTTAACCTGATTTTTCACCAAAATGGCACAGTGAGAATTAACGGGCATGGGCATATTCTGTAAATGTTTGCCTCTTCCCCATCATTGATGTTGGTCTAAAAAAAAATCCTGCCAACCAATTAAAATTTAAAATAAAATTGGAGTACTGCACTCTCCTTGGAAAGTAGAGATTTAAATGAGAATCTCGATGCAAAAATTAGTATAATATATTTTCCAAATCTGTCTATACCTAGATTTACATGAAGAGTAAAAATGGTAGCTTCCTTTACGAAGACATTTACACATTACCAGTAGGAATTCGCAAGGTGCAAGTTACCAAGAGCCAATTTCTGATCAATGGGAAGCCATTCTATTTCCATGGAGTAAATAAGCATGAAGATTCAGATGTGAGTATATATTTCTGCATTCAGCCTATTTTCCCTTTTTTTGCACCTGATATAACAACATTCCTTGGGCCATTAAGCAGTATTAGTAGTATATTGAGTTTATTGTTTCACCATCTTATGGCACAGTGGTTAGCTCTGCTGCCTCACAGCTCCAAGGACCCAAGTTCAATTCCGGCCTCGGGTCGTTGCCTGTGTGGAGTTTGCACTTTTTCCCTGTGTCTGCGTGGGTTTCCTCCGGGTGCTCCGGTTTCCTCCCGCAGTCCAAAGATGTGCGGGTTAGGTAGATTGGCCGTGCTAAATTGCCCCCGAGTGTCAGAGGGATTAGCAGGGTAAATACGTGGGGTTACAGGAGTAGGACCTAAGTGGTCGGTGCAGACTCAGTGGGCCGAATGGCCTCCTTCTGCATGGTGGGGATGCTACGATTTTATGATTCTAATTGACTGGGTTGACATTGTTGGCAGCAAGCATTTAAACACTGTAATAAATTGGGTATTATTGGTATTGTATCATCAACTGCATCCACTGAAGTAGGCTAAAGTTACTCCTACAAGTAATAGTAAGTTCACCACCAAAGGCTGCTCATCAACACTCGTGTGGAGAGTAGTAACTACACTTGGACTGAGTAGCGAATTCTGTGCTGTGCATCCCTTATCCTAGGAAGTGGGTATTATTTGCTGATGGCTAAATTTCCCCCCCTCTGGCAAACATTATGCACGCTTACAGGTGTATCTCTGGATCTCTGATTAAGTGGCCATCTGCCCCCTCGGGCATTGTGGTCCCCTGAATTATTACTACAGCCCTCAGTTATCAAAGGTTATTTGTAGGTCCAATATATAGATCCTAAAAAATGGAGTACTTGCCAGTCACACAGTAGTATTGCCCGTTTAAATGGAGAACCTTGCCACTGGGTCAATGTTGAAGTTTTTGGTTCCGCCTTGGGCTCGGAAGACAGAGCAAGAATTGTGTTTCTTTTCAAGTTGTGCCTTTATGTGAAATGTTCATTAATCCCAACCGCCCCCAACCCACCAGATACGAGGGAAAGGCCTTGACTGGTCACTGATTATTAAGGACTTTAACCTTCTTCGATGGCTGGGAGCAAATTCTTTTCGGACAAGTCATTATCCATACGCAGAAGAAATTATGGATTTGTGTGACAAATATGGGATTGTGGTCATTGATGAATGTCCTGGTGTGGGCATCAGAAATCCGTAAGAAATACTTCTTTTAAATTTCAAAAGTTTAATACAATTTGCATGAAACTCCCTCACTGATTCAGTTAATATTATCTCATGTGAAAATTATATTTTGCAATTGACATACTATATACACTTGTACAATATAATTTTTTATTTACCTTATGACATTCTTGCATCGTATTCCCTTGCCTTGATGATGAGCAGTTGTTACTTATTTTACATTTGGATTGAAAAAAAGGGTTTGTTGAGTAAATATTTGGTTATGATCCAAATGTGTTCAGATTTAAATGGAATTTAACGTCGGCAAATGTGAGGTTGTCCACTTTGGTAGGAATAATGGTAGGAAGGACTGTTACTTACATGGCAAAAAACTGCAGCATGTGACGGTGCAGAGGGACCTCGGGGTCCTTGTGCATGAGTCGCAAAAACCCAGCCTGCAGGTGCAGCAGGTGGTCAGGAAGGCGAATGGGATGCTGGCCTTCATAGCGAGGGGGATTGAATATAAAAGTAGGGAGGTTTTGCTGCAGCTGTATAGGGCACTGGTGAGGCCGCAGCTGGAGTACTGTGTGCAGTTTTGGTCGCCGCACTTACGCAAGGATATTTTGGCCTTGGAGGGAGTGCAGAGGAGGTTTACTAGGCTGATTCCAGAGTTGAGGGGGTTGAACTATGAGGAGAGGCTGAATAAACTAGGCTTGTACTCGTTAGAGTTTAGAAGAATGAGAGGAGATCTCACTGAGACGTATAAGATGTTGAATGGGATGGATAGGATAGAGGTGGAGAGGCTCTTCCTGCTCAGAAAGGACAGTAGGACTCGAGGGCACAGCCTCAAGATAAAGGGGGGATGGTTTAGAACGGAGTTGAGGGGGAACTTCTTCACTCAAAGGGTGGTGAATCTCTGGAATTCTCTGCCCGTTGAAGTGGTGGAGGCTGCCTCGCTAAATATTTTTAAGACGCGGGTTGATGGGTTTTTGATAAGAGAGGGGATTAAGGGTTATGGCGGGAAAGTGGAACTGAGCCACGACAGATCAGCCATGATCTTATTGAATGGCGGGGCAGGCTCGAAGGGCTAGATGGCCTACTCCTGCTCCTATTTCTTATGTTCTTATGTTATGTTCTTAAAATCATAGAATCCTACAGTGCAGAAGGAAAGCCATTCGGCCTATTGAGTCTGCACCGACCACAATCCCACCCAGGCCCTATCCCGGTACTCCATGCATTTACCCTAGCCAGTCCCCCTGATGCTAAGGGGCAATTTAGCATGGCCAATCCACCTAACCCATATAACTTTGGATTGTGGGAAGAAACAGGAGTGCCCGGAGGAAAGAGAACGGATGTCAGAGGTAGGCTCTTTATTCAGAGGGTAGTAAGGGCGTGGAATGCCCTGCCTGCAGCAGTTGTCGACTCGCCAACTTTAAGGGCGTTCAAATGGTCAGTGGATAGGCATATGGATAACATTGGAATAGTTTAGGTTAGAGGGTCATTAGATTGGTTCCACTGGTCGGCGCAACATCGAGGGCCGAAGGGCCTGAAATGCGCTGTCATGTTCTATGAAACTCGCGCAGACACGAGGAGAATATGCAAACTCCGCACAGACAGTGACCCAAGCCGGGAATCGAACCTGGGTCCCTGGCGCTGTGAGGCAGCAGTGCTAACCACTGTGCCATCTATCAGATTGGGAGAATCTAATTTGCTTAGTTTCATTCCCATTATTGCTTTCACCGTACTGGTCATATAGTTAAGGGCAAAAAATAGTCCAATTTGTCTTTCCCACCAAGGAAACCATACTGTTTTTTTGAATTAAGTTTGAAATACTATTTTTCAAAGTACTTTAGACTAATGTGGTTATGATATATTGAGCAGTGCTTTTAAGTTCAAATTGAAGTTTGTTTCAGTTTCCTCACTTCTGCCCCCCCCACCCCCACTGTGAAAACTTTGAGGGAATTGTCTGCGAGGTGTACGTTGCTGTTTATTGAAAATATCATTGATGTTGCCTGCTGTTGTAGAATACGAGGTCTGATTGATGTTAACAAAACACTGGGTGACATTAGTGTCTAAATGTTCCTCGGGCTGAAATACAGAATTCTGGCTCTTTTATACGGAGTTATGCAAAGTTTGCAGCAATGCAAATTGCCTTTATTATTTTCAAATGTAACACAGAAATAGAATCTGACAGACGAGCTGCATTTTAGATCGTTAAGTCTCTGCTGGGGCTGCTTGCAGCAAATCATGGGATGTGCTGTTGATGAACTCATGAACATTATACCATTGGATGAGTGCTCTCTGAACATGGGATTTAGGATTAGGAGTAGGCTAATTCCACCCTTCAGGCCTTCCCATCATTCACTAAGTTCATGGCTGATCTGGTTGTGGTCACAACTCCATTTTCCCATCTGGCCACCCCCAGATTCCTTTGCCCAGCAAAAATCTATATCTGTCTTGGATAAATTTCATGACCCACAGTATCTGGAAACAAAGAACAGTACAGCACAGGAACAGGCCTTTCGGCCCTCCGAGCCTGCACCGATCACGTTGTCCTATCTAGACCAATTGCCTTTATCCCTCTATTCCCCGTCTGTTCATATGTCTATCCAGATAAGTCTTAAATGTCGCTAGCCTGTCTGCCCAAACACCTCACTTGGTCCTGCATTCCAGTCCCCCACCAACTGTTTTTAAAAAAAAAAATTTCCCCACACATCTTCGCTGAACCTTTCCTCCCTTACCTTGAACTTGTGCCCCCTTGTAATTGTCATTTCTGCCCTGGGGGAAAAAGCTTCCAACTGTTCACCCTATTCAATATACCTCATAATTTTATAAACTTCTATCAGGTGCCCCCTTAGTTTCCACCTTTCCAGGGAGAGCAATCTTCTCATAGCTAATATCCTTCATGCCAGGCAACATCCCTGGTAAACGTTTTCTGTATTTGCTCCAAAGCCACCACATTGTCCTAGTAGTGGGGTGACCAGAATAGATGTGGAGCTTGCAAAATCTCACTAACTGTCCTGGCTGGGGACGATACACATCTCTTTAACCTGTGTTTGGCCCTCTCTCCACTCCATTGTCTGTACCTATAAGACGTCATTACCTGTAAAGACTCACATTCTAACCATTATCTTGTAAATTGAGGTTGTGTCTTTATATGCCCTGTTTGTGAACATAAGCCCTCACTCACCTGATGAAGGAACTTGAGACTCCAAAAGCTTGTGCTGCCAAATAAACCCTGTTGGACTTTAACCTGGTGTTGTGAGACTTCTTACTGACCAGAATTAGAGACAGCATTCCAAATGTGGCCGAACCAACATTTTATGTATCTGTAAACATAATTGAAGAGGGAAGAGAATTTCACGGACTAAGGGCCCTCGGAGTAAAAAATTATTTCCATCCAAACCTTATTCTTAAACAGTATCTCCTCGTTCTAGTCTCCACATGCCCATGCCTAACTTCTTCAACCTTGCTTCACAATATAAGCCCTTCATTCCAGGAATGAGTCGACATGGGCGGCACAGTAGCACAGTGGTTAGCACTGCTGCTTCACAGCTCTGGGGAACCTGGGTTCGATTCCCGGCTTGGGTCACTGTCTGTGTGGAGTTTGCATTCTTCTCGTGTCTCTGTGGTTAGAACATAAGAACGTAAGAAGCAGGAGTAGGCCATCAAGCCCTTCGAGCGTGCCCCACCATTCAATAAGATCATGGCTGATCTGAAGTGGATCAGTTCCACTTTCCTGCTTTCTCCCCATAACCCTTAATTCCCTTATCTGTCAAAAACCTATCTACCCGTGACTTAAATATATTTAGCGAGGTAGCCTCCACCACTTCAACGGGCAGAGAATTCCAGAGATTCACCACCCTTTGAGTGAAGAAGTTCCTCCTCAACTCTGATCTAAACTGCACCCCCCCCTTAACTTGAGGCTGTGCCCTCTAGTCCTGCTATCCTTTCTAAGCGGGAAGAATCTCTCTACCTCTACCCTATCCATCCCCTTCATTATCTTATACGTCTCTATAAGATCCCCCCTCATCCTTCTAAACTCCAACGAGTACAGACCCAGTCTATTCAGTCTCTCTTCAACCCCCTCAACTCCGGTATCAGCCTAGCGAACCTCCTCTGCACTCCCTCCAAGGCCAATATATCCTTGCGCAAGTGCAGCGACCAAAACTGCACACAGTACTCCAGCTGCGGCCTCACCAGTCCCCTGTACAGTTTCCTCTGGGTGCTCCGGTTTCATCCCACAGTCCAAAGATGTACAAGTTAAGTTGATTGGCCAAACTAAAATTGCCCCTTAATGTCTTGAGATGCGTAGATTACAGGGCTTGGTGGGTAAATATGTAGGGATATGGAGGTAGGGCCTGGGTGAGATTGTAGTCAGTGCCAACTTGATGGGCCAAATGGCCTCTTTATGCACTGTCGGGTTTCTATGATTTATTTTTCTGAACTGCTTCTGAAGCAATTATATCCTTTTTCAAGCGTGAGGCCAAAACTGTACACATTTCTCCAGATGTGACCTCACAGCTGTAGTAACATGCCCTACTTTTATACTGCAATCCCCTTCCAATAAAAATTTATTTCTTATTATTAAAAATTAATATGTTCTATTTGTTAAAAATAAAACTTTTTTTCTTTAAGTGAACATACAAAGTCTCATTGCTGTTTTGCTCTGGATTTTCCTGTATAGAATGGGAAGTGTGACAGGATGGGGATTTCCCCATCCATGGTGTAACACAGGAAGGTTGGAATTGCCAAAAGACCAAGCTTCAACTAGTGAACTTCACTAATTCTGGCCCAGTTGTCCAAATCAGCCAATGCAGTTGGAGTTGAGGACAGAGCTTAGAAACCCATGTGTTCAGTTAGTGTGGCCTTCCAACTATCTGCTGTATCCTGCCCCTTCGCGCAAGGTTAGAGCTGCAGATGAACATGTGGTTAGTCATCAGAGTGGCAGAGATTTTGGCCGGAATTCTCCCATCCCGCCCGCCACTGGAATTCCAGCAGGCAGGGGGTGGACCATATAAAGGTCCATCGAGGTTGGGTGGGAATCTCCGGTTTACAGGCAAGCGCAGCCAGAGAATCCCACCCTTTGTGTCTGACATTGTGACAAATGCCCCCAGTAAATATGTAATTTGATTGCTTTAGTCATCATTAATCAGTGACCCATTTAACAACTGTTACTAAGCATTAAACATGCCCTTTTCCACAGGTTGTCAATGGTATCCACAGACTTTAATGCTAGTCTTTCACATTTCTTATTTTCTTTTAAAGCCTGAGCTTTGGAAACAAGTCCCTCACTCATCATTTGGCTGTAATGGAGGAACTAGTACACAGAGATAAAAACAGGCCGTCTGTAGTGATGTGGTCTGTAGCAAACGAACCAGCATCTGGACTACCTGAAGCCAAACATTACTTCAAGTAAGAACAGGGCATTGTAAGGATTTCACATTTGTAAATTTCAAAATCGTGAATATTTCAGGAGCATATTTTACACTTTCTTGCAGAGTCTGCTTACTATTTCAACATTTAGCATTTTGTTAATGTTGCCTTTTCTTTTCCAAAAATAACAGGACGATAATATCCTACACGAAAGCGCTGGATCCAACCAGGCCTGTCACCTTTATCACAGACACCAGCTACGGGGCTGACAAAGCTGTGAGTAACTAGAACATGACTTGTCAGAACAGGAAACAAAGTCTGTTCAATCGCCTGTAGTACGTTGGGTTTCTGAAAACCAGAGTAAAATTTCTGTTTTAAGTTAGTAGTTTGGGAAGTTTGTTTCAGGCCTCCCTGTGTTTTTACAATGCGTCGTGTACAAGGTTGAGCTGGAAGGAAAGGTAGTTTTGCTACTCCTTTGATTGTTTTGTCTGAATAGACTGAGAAAAGCTCGGTGCTGTCACGGATACCCTAAATGGAACGGATGTTTTTAAAAAAAATCGAGCGCTGTTGTCCTCCTTGTTCAATGCCAAAACTTCAGGGTGGCACGGTGGTTAGCACTGGTGCCTCACAGTGCCAGGGACCAGGGTTCAATTCCAGCCTTGGGCGGCTGTGTCTGTGTGAGTTTGCATGCTCTCCCCATGTTTGCTTGGATCCAGTTTCCTCCCACAGTCCGAAAGATGTGCAGGTTAGGTTGACTGGCCATGCTAAATTGGCCCTTAGTATCCCCTTAGTGTAGGTTAGGGAGATTAGCAGGGTAAATATGTGGGGTTACAGGGGATTGGGTAAAATGCTCTATCAAAAGTGTCGGTGCGAACTCGATGGGCTGAATGGCCTCCTTCTGCACTGTAGGCTTCTATGAAATTGCTATGTTTAATTTGAAATGTAAGTTTAGTGTTCATGAGGTGGCTACATTTCAGCCATCTGAGGAGGAAGTTCTTTTGAAAGCCCAGCACTTGAGTCCAGTGAGAACATAGGATGTAGCCAGTTCCTTGGAGTCGATTTCACACCACAGATGAAGTGCTAGGTGACGGAGAGTCCAGTGATCTGTCTCTGTCACAGGTGGGGCAGATGGTGGTTGGAGGTGTGGGGAGTGAAGGGCCCAGGTTGCCACGTGCTCCTTTTGCTGTCAGCCACAGTTTGTTCTCGGTGATGAAATTCTATGTTCAGCTCCTTCCCAGATGCTTGCTTCCGCTTCAGGCCTTGGGTCAGGGCTTGCTAGGTGTTGATGGAGATGTTGTGCTCTTTAAAGGAAGGTTACAGATCTTACAGATTACTGATTTAGAATGCGAGTCGTTACACCTAACCTGCTATTAAAGTCTTAAAGGTGCAGACAATGTGAGTGGAAAGAGCATTAGGCATAGGTTAAAAAGATGTGTATTGTCTGCATCTTTAAGACTTGAATAGCAGGTTAGTTGTAAAGACTCGCATTCTAATCAGTAATCTGTAGACCGTCTGTGCTGTTATATGCTCTGTCTGAGGCCAGAACTCTTCATTCACCTGACCGAGGGGCAAACCCCGAAAGCTTGTGAGTTTACTATCAAATAAATTGGTTGGACTTTAACCTGGTGTTGTGAGACTTCTTACTGTGTTTACCCCAGTCCAACGCCGGCATCTCCACATCATTCCTCCCACAGTCCAAAGATGTTAGATGGATTGGCCATGATAAATTGTCCATTAGTCTCGGGGATTAGCAGGGTGAATATCAGGGGTTACAGTGGGGATAGGGCCTGGTCGGGATCATTGTTGGTGCAGGCTCGATGGGC
This sequence comes from Carcharhinus amblyrhynchos, assembly GCF_965287045.1. Classification (NCBI taxonomy): domain Eukaryota; kingdom Metazoa; phylum Chordata; class Chondrichthyes; order Carcharhiniformes; family Carcharhinidae; genus Carcharhinus; species Carcharhinus amblyrhynchos. Next base: position 27,401,857 of record NC_137346.1, read on the forward strand.
TGAATGGCCTCCTTCTGCACCGTAGATTCTGTGGATTTCGCAGTTGCTGTGCAGTAAAGGTCATGTGTGTTGTGCTCCTTAGTGGTCAGAATCAGCATTACAACTGTGGGAGGAGTTCTTCGTCCTGATGTGGAGATGCCGGCATCTGCCAAATAGGTTTATTTGGTAGCAAACGCCACTAGCTTTTGGAGCGCTGCTCCTTCGTCAGGTGAGTGGGAATTCTGTTCACAAACAGGACCATTTGTTACTTTTGTAAAAGGCACAACTACAATATTACAAAGCTATGAGTATCTACAGAGTAACCATGGACACTGTTCAACAAATGATGAATAATTGTACTGCTGGGCTAATGTCAATTTGAGGGAAGAACCTATTTACTTTGTACTTCTCTTTCTCTCCTCTAAGTCTGGTAAATCTTTAAAAGATTTTAAGTTTATTTATTGGAGTCACAAATAAGCTTACGTTAACATTACATTAACACTGCAGTGCTACACGAATGGGGCCTGAGGTGGGATTGTAGTCAATACAGACTCGATGGGCCAGATAGCCCCCTCCTGTACTGTAGGGATTCTGTGATAATCCCTCGTCGCCACACACTGATGCCTGTTCGGATACATTAAGGGAGAATTTAGCATGGCCACTGCACCTAACCAGCACGTCTTTCAGACTGTGGGAGTACCCAGAGGAAACCCACACAGAGAACGTGCAGACTCTGCACAGTCACGCAAGACAGGAATCAAACCCAGGTCCCTGGCGCTGTGAGGAAGCAGTGCTAACCACTGTGCCACCGTGCCACCAAATCTGCTCCAAATTTTGTGAATACTTCACTGTGGCCTTGCGAATTCTGTCAGTGACAGGTTTGTGAGGGAACGCTTTCAGTGATTTGGAAATACGAGGATTTTCACCTTTTCTCATTTGGGGTGTTTGACAGCTGGGTCAAAGTATAGATGTCTCTGATACTGAATATTATCCATGTTTCAAGCTCTGTAAAGGTTTTATTTTTCTGCTTGTTTTTTTTGCCTTTCCAGCTTACCTTGTTGCTGGCCACACTGTGAATTAGATATTTCCTGCTTGTATTATAGTTGAACATTAACTCTTGTTCCTCCTGGAAATGCCCAGATGAAGTGCTGAATGAAAATGTTTTACTGTGTGATTGATTTTTGAAACATACAACTGCTTATTGAAAAAACCTAGTTCTGGAGAAGTGAAAGTTTAGCGACGTTTTCACAAACACAATATTTCCACAGGCCCAGTACGTTGATGTCATTTGTGTGAACAGCTACCTTTCCTGGTACCACGATGAGGGTCATTTGGAGGTCATTCAGTTACAACTGGCTAGTGAGTTTGAGAATTGGTATAATAAATACCAGAAACCCATTATTCAGAGTGAATACGGAGCAGACGCTGTTGCAGGATTCCATCAGGTAAGTATGGGAAACAATAAATTGCATGGCAGTACAAAACCCCAGTGCTCGTTTTCCTAGCAACTCAAAAAAAAATGGAGTTTGGAACAAAAAGCTCCCCGTAATGTTTGTGCATCTCGATGGTGTTATACTTGTGGTAGCAGTTCTGGTACGGGACAAACAATTGGAGTTGCTTTACCCATTTCAGGCAGAGCTCCCAGTGTGCTTCGTAGGTTTATCTACAACCTGACGATAAAGCATAGCAAGTCAAAGATACTTAGCATGAAAAAAGGCTTGGCCAAAAAGGTGGGTTTATGGAGGTGAAGGAGCAAATGGGCTTTGGGCGGGGGGGGGGGGGGGGGGGGGAAGCACGGTGGGAATTGCAAACATTGATGATTTTGTCATCAGTTGGAGGAAGAAGGTAGAGAAGGGGTTACAGAAGCTTGAGTAAGGTGCTCTATTAAATGTGTCGGTGCGGACACTAGGCAGTCCGTTGTGGGATTTAATCACCAGGATGCAAAGTTTAAATCTGAAGACTTTAGGGACTGGGAGGCAGTGCAGGTCAGCAAGGATAGTGGTGAGATGAGTGGGAAGGGATAAAGGCAGCAGAGTTGCAGTTTTGGTCTCCCTACCTAAGAAAGGAAATACTTGCTGTAGAGGAAATGTAGTAAAGGTTCACTCGGCTGATACTGAGCTTGGCGAGACGTCCGATGAGGAGAGATTGGTTCGACTGTACTCACTAGAGTTTGGAAGGATGAGGGAGATCTGATTGAAACATATAAAATTCTAACAGGGTTGGACAGACTAGCTGCAGGGAGGATGTTCTCCCAGGCTGGGGAATCTAGAACCAGGGACACAGTCTTGGGATACAGGATAGGCCATTTAGGACTGAGATGAGGAAACATTTCTTCACTCAAAGAATAGTGAACCCATGGAAATTTCTACCACAGAAGCCAGTGGAGGCCAAGCCATTGAGTATATTCAAGGAAGAGATAGATTTATTTAGATTTTAATGGCATCAGAGGGTATGGGAGAAAGTGGGAATATGAGATAGAGCATCAGTCACAAACATGTTTAATGGTGGACTAGGCTGAAAAGGCCGAATGGCTTATTCCAGCCCCTAGTTTCTATGTTTAAGGTGTTAAATGCTCATTCATAACAAAATTAAGTGGCGGGAATCGTGGTATTCATCTAATTCTTTGCATTGGCTTTTAATTATACTGATTAAATTGTACGAGTGTCATCTGTTATTTCACTCGCTGAATAACTGAATACATTCGTGCTTAGATATTCATGAATATTTAGTGACCCAAAATACAATTTCAGGATGTTTCACATAACTTTACTGGTAAATCAGGACCTACTCTAATCTGGAAAGCTAGCTTCTAAAGGGTGATACTGGAGTCCATCTTTACTCAGTCCTACATTTATTTAAGGAGTGCAATATCACAAGCATACACCTCCTAACTCAAACACCCCACGGTTTCAGTAAGCGTTTATTACCTGCTCGAGTGAAACTCCAATTAATGCTACCACCACCCCCCCTGCCCCCCCCCCCACCCAATTCTGCATGTAATGACACACAGCTGATATACAATTAATCCCTATAGTTCAATCCCAGTTTTATATAGAAACATCCCTATTAAAATAGTGATGAGGCTGCAATGGTTGTATAAGTGCTGAGGAATGCCACCATGTGGTAAGGCAAGGCTATCTGAGTAGAGAGATAGGGAAAAATAAATAGGCAACTTGGGAGGCAATTTTTGAATTGACAAGATTGATAAAGCAGTAAAAAAGCAGTATCATCTGCCTTGGAGACAGATCTTAAAAATTCCTGATCAGTTTATAATTAGACAGGCAGATGTGAGAGAAATAATTCAGAAAAATGCGCATTTATAGATGAAGTTTAATGTTGACTGTTCTTTAATGGATTTTGTGCAATTGTGTCTTTAGGATCCCCCAGTAATGTTTACTGAAGAGTACCAGCGGGCTCTAATGCAGGAATATTTTGTGATATTTGACGAAAGGAGAAAAGACTACTTGGTTGGAGAGCTCATCTGGAATTTTGCAGACTTCATGACTGCTCAGGGTAAGTGATGTATCTAAAATAAAAATGACAAACACTGGAAATACTCAACAGACCAGATGGAGAAAGAAACGGAGTTAACATTTCAGGTTGATGCAGCCTGACCTGCTGAGGAATGTTTTGATCTTGTGTAAGTAATGTATCATTTCTAATTTTCGGTTGCGTTGATTGATCACACACTTGGAAATATTCATGTGCGATGAATGCTTGCCTTGTATTTCTTCCAGACTAAGTATTTAGAATACCATTTCTGTATTTGATTGAGGTGTCACCTCAGAATTGTTCATTAGGGAGCTCCCTTGTTTTTGTTTTGTTCGTTTATGGAATGTGGGCATCGCTGGTTGGCCAGCATTTATTGCCCATTCCTATTTGCCGTTGAGAAGGTGGTAATGAACCACCTTTTTGAACCGCTGCATTCCCTGCGGTGTAGGTACAACCATGATCCTAAAATAAAAGCAAAATACTGTGGATACCAGAATTTGAAACAAAAACAGAAAATGCTAGAAAATCTCAGCTAGTCTGAGCGTCTGAGCAGAGAAAATAGAACCGTTGTTTCAAGTCTGGTCATCCTGACTCAACATTGGCTCCATTCTCTCTTCACAGATGCTGTCAGACCTGCTGAGATCTTCTAGCATTTTCTGTTTTTGGGTGACTCAGTGCTGTCAGGGAGGGAATTCCTGGATTTTGACCCAGTGACAGTGAAGGAACAAAAAATATGTTTCCAAGTCTGGATGATGTGTGGTTCAGAGAGGAACTTGCAGGTTGCGGTGTTCCCATGTGTCTGCTGCCCTTGTCGTTCCAGGTGGGAAATGGCAACGGGCAGCATGGTGGCACAGTGTTTAGCACTGCTGCCTCACAGCTCTGTGGACCTGGGTTCAATTCTCAGCTTCGGTCAATGCCTGTGTGGAGTTTGCACGTTCTCCCTGTGTCTGTGTGGGTTTCTTCCAGCTGCTCTGGTTTCCTCCCGTAGTTCAAAGATATGTGGGTCAGGTGCTTTGGCCATGCTAAATTGCCCCTGAGTGTCCCAGGACGTTTAGGTTAGCGGGATTAGCAGGATAAATATGTGGGGTTACGGGGATAGGGTCTGAGTGGGATTGTTGTCAGTGCAGGCGTGATGAGCCGAATGGCCGCCTCCTGCACTGTAGAGTTTCTATGATATACGATTTTATGGTAGTGCTTGTGGGTTTGTAAGGTGCTATGTAAGGGGCCTTGGTGAGTCCCTGCAGTGCATCTTATAGATGGTACACAGGAAGTGAGTGAGTGACTGCAGGATTCCTGACCTGCTCTTGTAGCCACAACTAATACAGTTCAGTTTTTGGTCAGTGGTAACCCCTAGGATGTTGATAGCGGGGGCAGTGCAAGTGGAGAGTGTGGTGAAGAAAGCCTATGGTATGTTAGCCTTTATAGGAAGGGGTATAGAATATAAGAGCTGGAGTCTAATGTTGCAGTTGTACAGAACGTTGGTTAGGCCGCATTTGGAGTCCGGCGTACAGTTCTGGTCGCCTTACTACCAGAAGGACGTGGAGACTCTGGAGCGAGGGCAGAGGAGGTTTACTAGGATGTTGCCTGGTATGGAAGCACTGGGGTATGAGGAAAGATTGAAGAAATTGGGGCTCTTTTCCCTTGAAAGATGCTGACTGAGGGGGGATCTAATAGAGGTATATAAGTAGACAGAGGTAAGCTATTTCCTATAATAGAGACACATAGGACAAGGGGCCATGGACTTATGGTGAGGGGGGAGCGGTACAACACAGATATTAGAGGGAGGTTTTTCACACAGAGGGTAGTGGGGGTATGGAATGCTCTGCCAAGTAAGGTGGTGGAAGCAAACACGCTAGAGTCCTTTAAGAGTAACTTAGACAGGCACATGACTGAGTTGGAGATGGGTGGATATAGGAGAACCTTTAATTAAGGGTCATTAGCATTGGGGTGTCCCTAGAAATGTAAATGGGTATAGTATGATAATAATGTTTTTCTCTTTTCATTCACAGGTTTTAAGTCGGTCCACCTCGTGTCCAACGAGGGGCATACACGCGATGGGTCGTACTGGGGCTGCTCTTGGTTGTTCGAGATTGGCCTAGTGCTTCATGTCGTTAGTGTGTGCCTAAACTGGACAAGATAGTGGGCAAGACGACAGCTCAGTGACTATCGCTGATTGCTGTGCAGACACGTGGATTTGGGCCGGTGTCTGTGGGAGTTTGCGCATTCTCCCTGTGCTTGCGTGGGTTTTCTCCGGGTGCTCCGGTTTCCTCCCACACGCCAAAGATGTGCTGTTAGGCTGATTGGCAGGAATAAATTGTCCCTAAATCAGTTTTCCCTCAATCTGGATGGCCATAAAACATTAGATAGGGGTCATGGGTAGAGAGGTGGTGTTGAGATGGCAGCGTGGGCTCGTTGGGCCGAAGGGCCTGTTTCCCAGGCTGATTCTTGTTCTTTGTTCTATTTCAGCAATGGTAATGCTATTGAATAACAGGGGGAGATGCTTAATGTGGTAACTTGAGCCCACAAATATGGCAGTCAAATGCATTGTTTAAAGAATGATCATCTTTATATAAATAAATAACCATGTTTAGTAATAAAGAAATAGGAGCACTGGTAAACTAGATCTTGCTTTCAGAACCTCCCTGGCTCCCCCCAGCTCATCGACTAAAAACGAATACTACCCCAGTTTTGAGCAAACTGGCCAGGTCCATTCCGATGTAGATTTTTCCTCGTGGTTGTCTTCTCTGAAGATGTTCTCCAGGGCACACTTGCAACGGTGGGTCTTGCGTTATCGTTGGAAACAAAGGCTGCTTTATCCCCAATCTTCCAGAAAGTTCTCTGGCACTCAGTCAATGATACAACAATGTTTGATCCCATCCAATGGAATTACTTGTAAACAACTCCCAAATGTTTATACCAAGCTGTATGTAAGTGACATAGTCCACCTTGCCTAACATAGTCCAAATAGCGATCCTTATTTGGTCAGTACAGGCAGTGTCAGGTCACCCCCTGTACCCTTCAAGGGCTTTGTTTGATCCCAGCTGCCTCTTTCTTCTTCTTGACCAGGGCCTCCATATCCCGAGTCATCCTGGGTTCCCTACTTCTGCAGGCCGTGCCCTTTGCTAAGAGGAATGTGTTTACCCTGAATCATGGATAACACAGTTTTGCCTTCCCACAGACTCTCCCAATTAATTTTTGAAAGTTCCCGTCTGATACCATCAAAACTGGCCTTGCCACAATTTAGAATATTAACTTTGGGACAGACCTAGCTATGGAGAATGATATCTTAAAAACCAATAGAATTATGGTCACTGGTCCCAAAGTGATCTCTCGCTAACATTTCTGTCACCTGCCCATCCTTATTTCCCAAGAGGAGGTCAAGTTTTGCTCCCTGTCTAATTGGGCCATCCACATACTGAATGAGAAATTCCTTCTGAATACACTAAACAAATTTCTCTCCATCCAACCCTCTAGTACTATGGCTGTCCCAGTCGATGTTGAGAAAGTTAAAATCTCTGACTATTAACATCCTATTTTTCTTGGAGCTGTCTGTAATCTGCTTACATATTTGCTCCCCAATTTCCTGCTGACTATTTGGGGGCCTATAGTACAAACCTATCGAAGTGATTTCCCCCTTCTTATTTCTCAGTTCTACCCACATAGACTCAGTGGCCAAACCCACGAATATATCCTCTCAGTATGGCTGTGATGCTTTTCCTGATCAAAAGTGCAACTCCCCCTCCTCTCTTATCTCCTGTTCCATCTTTCCTATAGCACCTGTACCCTGGAACATTGAGCTGCCAGTCCTGTCCCTCTCTTAGCCATGTTTCAGTAATTGCTATAATATCCCAGTCCCACAAACCCATCCATGCCCTAAGTTCATCTGCCTTCCCTGTCAGGCCTTTTGCATTGAAATAAATGCAGTTTAATCTGGATTTCCCTTGCTCTCTATCCTGTTTTTGTCTAATCTGTCTGGTACTAGGATTATTGACACTGCCTTTACTATTCAATGTGCTCTCCTTAAATTCTGTGCTAGTCCTCAAACTTCTCTTCTATCTCCCTACTGCTTTGGATTCCACCCCTGTGCCAAACTAGTTTAAACCCTCCAGAGTGCTCTAGCAAATCTTCCTGGCAGAACGTTAGTCGCCCTGTAGTTCAGATGTAACCCATCCTTCTTGAACAGGTCAGTCTTTCCCCAGAAAAGACACAGTTTGTCTGTGTTTCCTTTGCTTTTGTTGATTACAAGTTGTCTGTAGACTGTGATGTGAGATTCCAGAGCCTGTGAAGATTTTATTTCCTTAACTCCAGTTGATAGCTCCCAGAACAAAAAGGGCCAACTTGCGATCATGTGACTTGTAGCAGCCATCCTTTTTGGTTCATAAAATTCATTTAAAATATACCAAGAGGAATAAATGTTTTGAATACAGTATTTTATGTAGTAAGATTGCAACAAATATTGTCCAGGTTGATGCTGAAGAACAGAAGAGCCCAAAAACCTTGCACATTTTTATTGAAATCACTTGTTGTTATCCTTATGAGGGAACACTTTTTTTATTCTACCTTTCTCATTCCCTTACTGAATACCTCTGCTATAAAGCAATCCAAAAAACCAGTTATCCATGATGTAGCCACAGATGATCTTAAATCATACACCCATGTCTTTATCCATCAAGAAATTATCAAGTTCACTTATTTCACATTGTTTAGTTTAAATATATACACTGGTGTAGGAATAAACTCTGAGGCAAGCATGCATTTAACATACTCTTCATTTGTTTACAGGCATATTACGGATAAACGGGAACAAAAAAGGGATCTTCACTCGCCAAAGACAGCCTAAATCTTCAGCTTTCCTTCTTCGGGATCGCTACTGGAAACTGGCAAATGAGACCAAATACATTCCTTTGAGATAGTGTGCTGATGGCCATTGAATACAGAAGAAACTGGACATGGGGAAATTAAGGTGCAGATGCCATGTACGATGTCTCACAACACCAGGTTAAAGTCCAACAGATTTATTTTGAATCATGAGCTTTCGGAGTGCTGCTCCTTCATCAGGTCCTTCGCTCAACTGATGAAGGAGCAGCACTTTGAAAGCTTGTGATTTCAAATAAACTTGTTGGACTATAGGGGTGGGGGGTTAGGGGGTGGGGGGTTAGGGGGTGGGGGTTAGGGGGTGGGGGGTTAGGGGGTGGGGGGTTAGGGGGTGGGGGGTTAGGGGGTGGGGGGTTAGGGGTGGGGGTTAGGGGTGGGGGGTTAGGGGGTGGGGGGTTAGGGGGTGGGGGTTAGGGGGTGGGGGTTAGGGGGTGGGGGGTTAGGGGGTGGGGGGTTAGGGGGTGGGGGGTTAGGGGGTGGGGGGTTAGGGGTGGGGGGTTAGGGGGTGGGGGGTTAGGGGGTGGGGGGTTAGGGGGTGGGGGGTTAGGGGTGGGGGGTTAGGGGGTGGGGGGTTAGGGGGTGGGGGGTTAGGGGGTGGGGGGTTAGGGGGTGGGGGGTTAGGGGGTGGGGGGTTAGGGGGTGGGGGGTTAGGGGGTGGGGGGTTAGGGGGTGGGGGGTTAGGGGGTGGGGGGTTAGGGGGTGGGGGGTTAGGGGGTGGGGGGTTAGGGGGGGGGTTAGGGGGTGGGGGTTAGGGGGTGGGGGGGTTAGGGGGGGTGGGGGGTTAGGGGGTGGGGGGTTAGGGGGGGTGGGGGGTTAGGGGGTGGGGGGTTAGGGGGGGTGGGGGGTTAGGGGGTGGGGGGTTAGGGGGGTGGGGGTTAGGGGGTGGGGGGTTAGGGGGGTTGGGGGGTGGGGGGTGGGGGGGTTAGGGGGTGGGGGGTGGGGGTGGGGGGTGGGGGGGGGGGTTGGGGGGGTGGGGGGTGGGGGGTGGGGGGTTGGGGGGTGGGGGGTGGGGGGGTGGGGGGTTGGGGTGGGGGGGGGTGGGGGGGTGGGGGTGGGGGGTGGGGGGTGGGGGGGTGGGGGGTGGGGGGTGGGGGGTGGGGGGGGTGGGGGGTGGGGGGTGGGGGGGTGGGGGGTGGGGGGTGGGGGGTGGGGGGGGTGGGGTGGGGGGGTGGGGGGTGGGGGGGTGGGGGGTGGGGGGGGGGGGTGGGGGTGGGGGGGTGGGGGGGTGGGGGGGGGGGGGTTGGGGTGGGGGGTGGGGGGGGGGGGGGGGTGGGGGGGGGGGGGGGTGGGGGGGTGGGGGGTGGGGGGTGGGGGGGTGGGGGGGGGGGGGGGGGGGGGGGGTGGGGGGGGGTGGGGGGTGGGGGGGTGGGGGGGGGGGGGGGGGGGGTGGGGGGTGGGGGGGTGAGGGGGGGGGGGGTGGGGGGGTGGGTGGGGGGGTGGGTGGGGGGTTGGGGGGGGTGGGTGGGGGTGGGGGGGTTAGGGGGGTGGGGGGTGGGGGGTGGGGGGGGGTGGGGGGGGGGGTGGGGGGCGGGGGTGGAGGGGGGGGGGGGGCGGAGGGGTGGGGGAGGAGGAAAGGAGGAGGAGGAGATGTTCCTAGCTTTCTCAATGGTAATTTTTTCAAATCAATCACATTAATATTAAGCTTACACTTAGAAAAAAATCTGCTTTTAAAGTTCATTTTTGTCTACATGTAGAGGGAGTATTCACTATATTATGGCCAAGCAATCAACAATGGACTAAACCAAATAGTTTGTAGCTGTCAATGTTGTATTCTAGTTGTATCTTAACACACACAACTGATTTATTGTTGATTATTGTACCGTAAGCTTCCAGCTATTGTTCATAATGCACCTATTAAAAAAATTTACCTGGACAATTTGACTAGGTGCTGTGACTCCAGGCCAGTAATTGGCTTCTATCCCACCACTTGCTCCAAGTGATCTTTACCCCAGCTGAACTGGCATCGCCAACCTGCCTGACCCAAAATCCAGCACAGACTATGTCTCTCAACAGTCATGATGTGGGTATGCCAGCGTTGGACTGGCGTAAACACAGTAAAAAGTCTGACAACACCAGGTTTTAGTCCAACCTATTTATTTGATAACATACTCGCAAGCTTTCGGGGTAGCCCCTTCGTCAGGTGAATGGAGAGTTCTGGCCTCAGACAGAGCATATAAAGCACAGGTCTCTGTGCTTTATATGCTCTGTCTGAGGCCAGAACTCTCCATTCACCTGACGAAGGGGCTAACCCGAAAGCTTGCGAGTATATTATCAAATAAATAGGTTGGACTAAAACCTGGTGTTGTCAGACTTTTTACTCTCTCAACAGTGCCAGATGAGGTACTATACTTGTTATTAATCCACATTTCAACACATTTAAGTTTGCTGTAAGCAAGCAGAGGACATGAAAATTAAGTGTCGGTGGCTACGATAGCAGCTGCAAGCTGAGGAAGCCGACTTGAAACTCATCCAAAAGTACATTCACAGGAAAAGAACAACAAAAATCAGCATTCACAAATCGCAGAAGAATTCATGTAGATTCTACATTTATTTCATACCAAAAAATTCTGTGCAATGAATACACATTCATACATATTTACAATTTTGTTTTGCTCGTTAGCAAAATCATAGTCCTGAACCTATATATAAAACCGTTCTCATCTGTGGCTGTGAAGGGGATCAATGCCCAGAGTCCACCTTTAAAAAGTTTTTTTTAAACACATGTGCTCATGAGCTTGAAGCAGCATTAATAAATAACTCTGATGGAACATATTATACAGATCAAGAACATAGTACTTCTGCCATGCTAAATACAGTTTACAAAAATAAAGAGCATTTGTCACCCTGTCACTTTCATATTGAATAGACAATGATTTACTGTAACGAAAACCATTTCAGTTTGCCACTTGTAAATTAGGGGGTCTGCTCATGCCTGTATTGATGCCAATATCAGGAATTAGTAGTGATAGGTCAATACCAATAGGAATGAATCTATAGTTATATTCAGTTACAGTACATCATGAGCAGTAAACATGGGCTTCATGCTAGATAGTGCAATATAAACAAATTATGGTCCGGGGAGGGGAAATAAAAAAGTAAATACAACTGGACTTCTGAGGTCTTAAATTTGTCCATCGTCCTGTTGCTTGTAAAAGGTCTAACACCAGGAGATACACAAAGTAAAATATTGGAACCAAGCCCAAAGCATTGGCTGAAAATCAATATTAAATTTGTTTTGCACCAAATGTATGTAGAATTGCAGTTACCTAATAGAGTTTTACTTCAAAAAAAATAGGATCAAGGATGAGCATAAGTGTCGTCCACAGCCAAGATATAAAGTATCGGTACTACAGTATCAGTTAACTCCTTTGGAATTTTTACAGCTTATTGGGTCACAGGAATGTCACAATAATAGTACAATAGCATTCAGTGGTCTTCTGGAGCTCAGAAAGAGATGGACTTCAGGTAACTTACTGTACCAGCAGCTTCAATGAGCACAGATACGATAAAGGCAATTCCTCCATGTCCAGGATTCAATCCTTTGAGACAAGCTTTAACTGTACCCAACATCCTCTGAATTATTTGTATTCTATGAAGAATGTAGTGATGGCTTTATAATTTGCCAACTAAATATTTAGAGTGCAAGGGCTTTTAAAAACATAAAAGGAGACCCCATTTATTAAGGGCACCAAAGAATCCCGCCAATTTTATGTTGAGAAAATACTGATTGCATAAAATTACTAAATTCACATGCACAGCATCCTACACGTTAACAAGTTCTAATTTAAACAAAAAAATCATTGTGCACCAGACTTACGTGACAAATGTCCATTTGCAAATAGAAAGTTGTCTGGTAGAACTGGACTTTTCTACCAGTAGATGCCTAATCCATCGATCAAGAGCGCTGCCCCATCTAACAAACACAACTTCAAACTGACAAGTAGGCACAGTAAAATCTTAAAGAAAATTGATACGACCTGTTGGATGACTATAGATTTATCAGTCATGTCAAATGGCTCCTGTGCATGCGAGCACAGTGTGAGGTATACTAACACTGATGTATTTTATTGTAGGTTGGTTCGTAGATGTTACGTTTTTTTAAAGGTCTTAAGTAGGAGAAAATGTTATTTAAAACACTGCTGCTATGAACCAGTAGTTACCAGTTCTAAATTGGTATAACACTATTCCATTAATCCTTTTTTTTGCAATACAATCCGATAGGTTGGTCCCACAAAATTAAAATAAGCTTTGTTAATGAAACATTAGGCTATTTGGTCCATTAATCCTTTTTTTTGCAATACAATCCGATAGGTTGGTCCCACAAAATTAAAATAAGCTTTGTTAATGAAACATTAGGCTATTTGGGAAATTCAAAAGGATGTTAGGGTATCAGCGAGCACAACGGTGCAGAATGCTCCTTGATATAAACAATTATATCGGGTGTGAAAAAGCCATGAAATTTGCTACCAAGCTGTTCAATGCAAGTAGCTTTGGGGGCCCTCCACATTTAGTTGAAACCTTTCATATCCATTGCTATAAGGATAGAAAAGGTCTCAATTAAAAGCATGCTCGATTAAAAGTGGTCAGCACATTGAATACCCATAGCCACAACTCCTTCAAGTAATTATGGAGGAGGTACTGAGCCACATTACCAAAGATATTGCAAAGCCAGGCAAAAGCCTAGTCCGCCCAATTATCTATCTGAATAAAATAGGGTAGTGGGATGAAACAAGCTCGTCCCAAAATAGCTTGAATATTAACGTTCAGTGAAATTACATTTTTAAATTTTCAATTTTTGAACACCAAGCATTTACATAGAACGAAAGAAAGGATTTTTTTTGTTCAAGCAGTGGTCAGATATATCTAAGCAGAGTTTAAGTTGGCCAAATTGAAATTTAATGCTTTTAATGTCAGTTATCTGTGGTTCTTTTTATGATACAAAAAGCCTCCACTGGACTAATACAACCAATTAATTAGTAAGCTATATTTTAATTAGAAATGCTTTTGAAAATATCAACTATACCTTACTAATTAACATGGCACAATGGTGTTACATTCGAGGAACAAGGGGCTTCAGCCTAGTGAAAATCTCAATAGAAATAAACTACTATTTCAATAAAAAAATAGTGGTGTGCAGCACAAACAGATTGAATAAGAGTCCCTTAAACAAGGTCAATTTTTTCAAACATTATGGGCCTGGTTGATCACACATTTATATTGTCTTGGTCAGGATGCTGTTCTAGTGGTAGTAGCAGTATTAAAATACTTATCAGTGAATGAGCAGTCAAAATGAATATCTCTAAGTGCAACATGACTTTTGTTATAAGGTACTACATTTTTAAAGAGTTTTTTTTTTAAACAAAATCTTGGTCCAATATTAGTCAAAAGATTAAACTCTTGGTATCAAACTGCTAAAATCATCTGAAGCATATTTTCAAAGTCCTAGCAAGCTGTGATGAGAGCTTTCTCACACTGCAAGTTGTGCTAGTTTAAATACCTTTGTGGTGTGCTATGACTGCATAGTTGTTGGCCTTTTCAAATTGTCCTTGCGCTCAGGGAAGGCTTAGGTCGAGAGGACCTGAGCTTTTTTCAGTGTAAAGATGCCATTCGACACGTGACAAATTCCTACTGCACTGGAGAGAAATTGGACTTGCAATATTCACATCAGGTCATTCAACCAAGATGAACAATTTCCAGACCCATTAATCAAAGCACCAAAACCCAGGACACCCATTAGCCATTAGCCATTTCCTGTGCAATATAAAATACCTGTATATGATTTTAAAAAAAAATTCCTCTGTAACAGAAGGCACTTTCATTCACAATTTTAACACGCGGTTTACTTTATCTGATGGTTTTGGAGGGGAGGGGGAGGAAGAGGAATGCTTAAATAAATGCCATTTAGTGTACGTAGGTTTCTCAGAATGCAGATCTCCTAAGGAACGTGTAATACAGTTAAAGCTTGCTTTTAGTTGGCTTGTCTGTTAATCTTCATGTGAGGGAAGATAAACCACAGTTAAGTCCAGGGTCCCACACAACAAGTTTTCAATTAAAACAAAAAATTGGTTCTCAATGATTTTGATTTCATTTATATCATATACATCTCTCTCTCACTCAAAAAAAAATTACTGCCAAATAGACATAATGGAAGCAGGCTCTCCAGGTGTTAGGTTTGCAAATCGCTTAAGATTATTCCTGTTTGGATTGGAGTTGCTGTTTCCAGGCCTCATTCAAGTAAACCAGTCGTTTATAGTTGATGATAAAGAGAATGACGTTCAGGACATATGTGGTGATGCAGATTATGCAGAAGTCCTTCAGTACGAAGTAGAGGATGTAACTTAGATACAGTGCACCCACCACAGACACTATGGATGTTGTCATTAATATTAATGCAGCCATTGCACTCACCGTCATACCTGAAAGAAAGGGAGGAATGTTATTTCATGAACAAAAAGTATTTCTTCACAATACAAGGCTTCAACATTCAAATACATTTGCGTAATTAAACGTCACTGCATTTGAAAAGCTAACTTGCGCGGTAATACGTTACGAATTGATGATGACCACAATTCAAATAGATTCTCCTGAACAAAATCACTGTCCCACTGCTCAAGGAGCAGAATATCTGTCATAGATTGCAATGATTAACAAAAACTAACAGTAAAAGTGGCCAAGATTACTTCCACAGAAATGTAAGGCTTATACCAAAGAAACTAATCAGTCCTTTGGAATATCATTCAGGAACGGTTTAGACATTCAGAAATTTATGTGCGCGATAGAGTATGACCTCACCCCAGTGTGATGTACGTATAATCATGCAACCAAAGGATCCATGAAGAAAAGCTACTGAAACTGATCAAAAGTGGCGAAGACTTAAGATACGATCTTACCAGCTGTTCACACCGTGCTCCCACTGCAGCAATGTCAGAGAATTTGGCACCCAGCCAAATCTCTGTTCGCTGCAGCAGGATAGGAAAATCCCACCAGCGTGAACAGCCGTAAGATTCTGGCCCTAGTTTGATAAACTACCAGAGCACTGAGCTCAGTTAAAGCTTAGCTGTACTTAAACTTCTACACGTGAAGCGTTCATGGGCAATGCAGGAATGATGAACAAGGCTTTCTGAAAACTTGTGCAAAACAGTGGCATACTTGCACAGTGATGGATTTTCAATGTGATGGAGTGAAATTGGGTATAAAGAGTGCGTGTATTTTTATGCTGTGCACAGAATTCTTCTACCTTTTTCACAAAAATTCTACCAAAGTGCTCTGCTGCCCTCCTCTCGCCCCCTCCAATTCTGAACAGACTATAAACTTCAGAAATTTCAGGTGCAAAGGGACACAGAATTGCTCTTGCTGTTTTTGGCGACTATTTCCTCAAACTGCAGGTTCCATACCTTTGAGTGCACCTTCACTGAATAAAATTAACACCTACAATTGTGTTTTCTTAGGCAACTTGTGCCATCCAAAACTGCTGCCCGTATGCTAATATGCCAAATCCCATTCAGCCCTCAACCCAATGGGAGCCTCGCTGTTCCCATCCGTATAACTCCCTTTGGCCTAAAAACTCACCGAGAGTTCAGTTCCTTCAATGGTGGCTTTAGTGCATCCCCCTCCCTCTCCCATGAATAGCAGGTGTGCTAAGCTGTGGATTTTCCTCTAACTTCTCTATTGCTACCTCTCTCCATTAAGATGCAACTTAAAACTTAATCCGTTTCACCAAACGTTTGGTCACGTGTCCCATAAAGGCCTTCTTTGGCTTGCTATCAATTCTAATCTGATGACACTCCTGTGCAACGCTTTAGTGGTTTTACTACATTAAAAGGTTCTTTATAAATGTACCTCGTTGATCAGCGATAACACGCTGACAGGGAGACAAGTATAAATTTTGGCAAAACTTGGCCAGTTGAGGACCAAGTAAATGCTTTCAATTGGAGCTAGTAATGCATTAACTGTCCACCTCCTGACATTAATTTACCGTAAGCGTCGGCGACCTGTGGCACCCCGAGCCTTCGGGTGGCTTTGGTCGATATGGAAACCTAGAATCACTGACTGATTTTCTCTGTAGCCTGCCAAGCTTTGCTGCAGCCTACCATCTACCTTTAGATGGCGAACTTTAGTTGAACACCAGTACTGGCAATAGTTCTGCCCGAAGGGAGGATGTTACTGCAATGGGCCCAGGCTTAACAAAGGGGGGAAAAAAAGCAAAAGAATAATCAAACTTTTCTGCACTGGACGAGCAGGAAGGTCAATCATCTTGTGAACTCTGAATAGACTCCAAGATCGACAACTCTATTTGTACCCTTCCGTTACGGCTATATAATTCAGGATTTCGTTTGCTCTGTAATGATACTGGCTGCAAGTCATAACAAAAACCCAGAAGCTGTAGTTATATATCATTCATAGAGTCTGCATGATACCTACACTCCCCACCTCCCCCCCAAACAACTAGTATTTTACATTCGACTCCATTACATTTAATATGTCTGTGTGGAGTTTGCACATTCTCCTCATATCTGTGTGGGTTTCCTCCAGGTGCTCCAGTTTCCCCTCACAGTCCAAAGATGTGCAGGTTAGGTTGATTAGCCATGCTAAATTGCCCTTAGTGTCAGGGGGACTAGTCAGGGTAAATGCATGGGATTATGGGGATAGGGCCAATGTGGGATTGTAGTCGGTGCAGATTCGATGGGCCGAACGGCCTTCTTCTGCACTGTAGGATTCTATGAATATGCCATCATTCCCCCAAATGGTCCAATTGCCCAACTCATTTTATAATTTCCAAGCTGCTCTTGGATTTTGTATCAGAAGCACATTTGTACTGAACTTGCATGGTGGTTAACATAAAATATCCCAAATCCATTGGACAGCTTTTCAGAATCAACAAGGAAATTCACTGATTTAAAGTTAATGAAGTGGCTAGGCAGGTCTCCAACTCCCAATTTCCTCCCCTTTTGACTATGATACAACCGTTACTGTCAATCCACTAAGCCATTCCCTCACCTCTATATTTGCTGCTCTGCTTCCCACCATCTTATTGTTCCACTGGGGTACATTGCCATCTTTGTGCCCTTATATAAAAATAGCACAAAACTCAGGGTACCGGAAAGACTAGTATCAATCACCAAATTTAGTTCGACAATACTTTCTGTACTTCACTGCCCTCTATCTAACCCACTTCTGATTCTATGACCACGGAGGCCCAGAATAATCCTAGGTTACTCCTTTTCAAGAGCAAGTGGGGCAGCATGGTAGCACAGTGGTTAGCACTGCTGCCTCACAATACCAGGGACCTGGGTTCAATTCCTGGCTTGAGTCAGTGTGTGCGCAGAGTTTCTCCCCGTGTCTGCATGGGTTTCCTCCAGTTACCTCCCACAGTCCAAAAGACGTGCTGGTTAGGTGCATTGGCCATGCTAAATTCACCCTCAGTGTACCCAAACAGATGCCGGAGTGTGGCGATTAGGGGATTTTCACAGTAAAATCACTGCAGTGTTAATGTAAATCTACTTGTGACTAACAAATGAAATTTAACAACCTTCTCCAAACCTCCGCCACCTGTTTCCTTGGATCCCCATGTTCTCTCAATCACCAGAACCACATTTCTATCGCAACCCTCCATTAGTGGCTCCATTGTCAAAGCCTTTATTTATCCTTGGGGTGGCACAATGGTTAACACTGCTACTTCACAACACCAAGAAGCCAGATCCGATTCCTGGCTTGGGTCACTGTTTGTGTGGAGTTTGCACATTCTCCCCACGTCTGCGTGGGTTTCCTCCAACATTCTGGGAGACGTGCTGGTTGGGTGCATTGACCCAAACAGGCACCGGACTGTGGAGCCTTGGGGAATTTCACGGTAACTTAACTTAAGTGTTAATGTAAGCGTTACTTGTGACTAATAAATAACTTTATCTTTTATCACCCTCAAGATACAGTCATTACATAACCGTCCTTCCTTCATCCACCTTCCCTGTGTCCAACAATTAGTGACAAAACTCTAAGCCACCCTTGTCCTTTCAGGGACTCCTAGCTGGCACTCCTCTCCCTTGCTGGCTTGAACATAAAATTTTGCATGTTGTTTCATAAAAACACTGGGGTCTTCAACTCATTCTTCTGGAAATCTTCTGAAAATTCATCTTTTACACCCAAGCTTTCAAATTTGCTCCCGAATCCAGGTTCTGTTGCTTTTACTATGACTCTAAAGTGGCATAGGAAATTTTGAACTAAAAGGCGCTAGGTAAAAGTTGTTCATCAAGTTGACATTTATTAGATTAAAATGGGTCAACATCAAATACACTTCCACATTATCTAATCCTGAACATTAATCATTTGTTATTTGTGTTTTTATTTTAAAATAATTCACCATTACAGGTTCCAGTTCTGAAAACACCAGCCCATCTGCATTAATGGCTTTAAAATTTAAAGTTTAAGTTTATTTATTAGTGTGACAAGTAGGCTTCCATTAACACTGCAATGAAGCGAAAATTCCCTAGTCACCATACTCTGGTGCCTGTTCGGGGACACGGAGGGAGAATTTAGCACAGTCAATGCAGCTAACCAGCACGTCCTTCAGACTGTGGGAGGAAACCCATACAGACACAGGCAGAACGTGCAGATTCCACACATACAGTGACCCAAGGCTGGAATTAAACCTGGATCACAGAATCCCTACAGTGCAGGAGGCGGCTTTTTGGCCCATCAAGAATGCACTAGTACCAATCTCATCCAGGCCCTATCCCTGTACTTATCCTGCTCATCCCTTGATACTAACGGACAATTTATCATGGCCAATCAACCTAACCCACCCTGGCAGCTGTGCTAATCACCATGCTGCCCTTTCCTCTGACTCCTCCACCCCCTCCCACATATTCACCTCAAGTGCTCCCAGATTTTATTTCTGATTACACACTATATTCCAGCTGCATCACCCATAGGTGTGGTCAACAGCCAGATGTATGCTGACATCACTCAACTCTATCTGTCCCCAAAACCTTCAGAATATTTATTTCTAACAATGCAAACAGTCTAAAAATAGCTTTTTCCAATTCAAACCTACAAGGCTGAAACTATCCATATTCCTCCGCACTAGCCCTCAAATTTCATTCTCCAGCCTGGTAGCTTGTTCAAGCTGAACCTGGCAGTGTGAAACTTCAGTGCCTCTTCCTGTATGAATCTGGCTCTAGCTTTAGATACAATACTCTCACTCACTTGTTACCTCTCTTCCATCTAGTCCTGCTCTTTTCTCCACATTAGCCTTATCCCGTTTACCCCACTCCCTGAATTATCTTCTCTGAAACCTCACCAGTCTCACATATCCCCAACCATACAACTTCTTCTCAGTCCTTTATGCCAGCATGCGCCAACTTTGCCCTTCCATCTCCCTCTATTCCGGGTCTGCTGGTAAGAGCTCTTACAACAGTTTGGCCCCACTCTCAAAAGTTCGGTATTAAACTCCTCTGTTTTGCTACTTCTCATCGTTACATTTTCCTCAACCTTTCAATAGAAATAATGAACATAGAACATTACAGCACAGTACAGGCCCTTCGGCCCTCAATGCTGCGCCAAGCTACGTCCAATCCCAAGATCAAGCTATCCCCTCCCTGTCATTCCGGTCCGCTCCACGTGCCTATCCAATAACCACTTGAAAGTTCCTAAGGTGTCCGACTCCACTATAATGCAAAATTATAAAACATTAGTTAGGACTCGACTGGAATAATTTGTTTAATTCTAGGTACCGCTACCTTAGAATGTCAAGGTCTTTGGAAAGAATGAGAATAATACCAGGGATGAGGAACTTAAATTACATGGAGAGACTAAGGACCATTTAGACTCCCTTTTCTAAAGAAAGATGTACTGGCATTGGAGGTAGTCCACAGAAGGTTCACTAAGTTGATTCTGGTTATTTTCTTATGGGGAGAGGTCGAGTAGCTTGGGCCTGTACTCATTAGAGTTTAGGAGAATGAGGGGCAATCTTAAGGCACAGGATTCTCAGGGGCTTGACAGGTTAGATGCAGAAGGGTTGTTTCCTCTCGTGGGAAGAGTCTAGGACCAGATAATTTCAGATAAGGGGTTGCCCATTTAAGACAGAAATGAGGAGAAATTCCTTCTCTGAGGATAGCGAATCTGTGGCATTCTTTATTGCAGAAGGCTGTAGAGGCTGGGTCGTTACGTCCAAGGTTGAGATAGACGGATTTTTAATCAGAAAGGGAATATGGGGATCAGGCAGGAAAGTGTTGAGGATTATCACATCAGGTCAGTCATGATTATTGAACGGTGGAGCAGATTTGATGGACCAAAAGGCCTACTTCTGCTCCTCCATCTTATGGTCTAAGATTGTCTGCCTTCGAGAACAAAAAGGTTAAGGAGAGATTTAATTGAACTATTCAAAGTTAAGGATTTTGATAAGAGTAAATAAGGAAAAAGAGCTTGCAGGAGAGTCAGTAAACAGATGGCATAAAACTAATATGCCTATAAAGGAAAGCAGTATGCCATTGCAGTATAAGGATGTTGGCCAAGCAAGGGCTAATATGGGCCAGGGTAGAGAGTCTCATGCAAGTACACTGTGGTAGAGTATGGAAAAGAGCTAGCACCCATGCATGGTGGCATCTTGGAGATGTATCTAGTTACGGGTCAACAATAAATGGTTTATGTTCAACTATATGATCCTCTAGGCTTCTTAGTGAGACACTGAACGAGCCTTTGCAATAAAAACCCAGAAGAGGCATGAAGAAACTTTTTGTTATGAAATAGACTGCACAGTCTGAAAGAATGATGGAAACATTCTAGGAAAAAGTTGCAGGGACAAGACACTACTGTAATTGGATAGCAAAAGAAGCACACTGTGCACAAAGAACAAAAATTCTCCTTCCACTGTTGGATGCCTGATTTTACTGTGAACTGCCCTGGCATAATTTGCTATGGCTGAATACGAAAATTGTTGCTTTGTTTACCTTTTTAAAAACAATCCTTGTCAACGTCAAGTCATTTTGTCAACAAAGTCAGGTTAATTCAGTACTTTTACACAGCACATTACTTTCCTAAAGACTATTCATTAATTTTTGACTCCAGGCACCATGTTAATAGTAAGCCAAGAAAGAGTGGGGCAACCTCATTGCACCCTTCTAGGTGCCGCAATACCAATTACGCAGACATCTGAAGACGCACAATACTATACAATAATACTCAAAACCCCATAACAATGAGGCCTACCGCTACCCTGACAATGGAGAGAGACATTCCATCCTTGGAAACAGAAATGGAATGCACTATAAATCAATTGATTCATCCTGGAACATAGCAAATGGTGATTGAGATGTTGTAACAAATATTTATTCAGTACATTTGCAAACTAACACAGAATGGCGCAATATTACACCACAGTGCTGCTCTCCACTTGGAAGGGGCAACACTGATAAACAAAGACTCATGAACGATCACTGAAGTTAGTGTCCGGGATACAGTGTTGAGAACGCTGGTACTCTTGGGGGCTACTAATTTCTGTGGCATCACAGTTAGAAGGAGACAGTCAAACTTTGTTCTGTCACCTTAATTCTAGTTTTTGATCCAGGGTTTCAGATTTTTTTTTCAAGCAAACATTATAACAGGTTCATTCTTAATGTCAGGCACATAACTACATCCTTTGAAGAGTTAGTGGGATTGATACAGATGGTGAGAATAGATTTAACTACTTCCCACAGTCACTGAAAATCTGAGCTTGGGGCAGTTCTTGGACTTACAGCACTCCTGAACTTGGAATGAGGTATTTCCATATTGGTGCATGAATTTAGGAAATAGGTCTATTAATTTCCCCACATAGTTAAGTAGTTGAGCCTTCTGGCTAGAACTGTAATACTTTTGTTAAACACCAGTTCAAATAGACTTTAATGCTCAACATAAATTGCAAACGTATTTGTCACTAAATAGAGTTTACTTGATCCAAGGATAATGACATCCAGGTCACCTGATTTAACAAGGGCATGCCACTCTGAGGAAACAATGCCCTGTTTGAGACCATTCCAGTTGGCAGCAATACAATTAAACATTATATTTAGCATTCTTTAAGATACTAACAAAAGAAACTTGAATGAAGACCAAGCACTGGTCAGACATGCAGCCGGATCTGGAGAGTCAGCAATCAGATAGGCTGAACTGGCAGATAAGGAGTGCATACAGCTACAGTGGTCCTCCTACCCAATCTTCATGGTGGAAATGTAGTCACTGTTCAGAAGAATGATGCATCTAGAAGGCAGATTAAGTTTTATTGATGGCATTTGAAATTAGAGACACTCACGATGTAAGAACTGGAATCAGTAAATGCTGTCATTCATAAATTGCATAGGCAAATAGCTAATTCCGTTTAATTATTTGGTGGGATAAAAGTAGTTTCTCCACAGTTCTAATAACACAGATAAACATTAACGTGGATGTAGCAATTGGTATTTGGAGTGACTGAAATCAAGGAGGAGAGAGATACATTTCTAATTTTAAAAAAATGGATATGGGAACAGATGGGCAGGTGGATTTAACTCCAGGGAGAGATCATTGAATGGCAGAGCAGGCTTGATGGGCTGAATGTGCCTACTTCTGCTCCCAATTCCTACGTTCCTATAATCTGAAGGATTATGGAGAGGAGACGAGTAACTCCAAAAACAAATTTGCAACAGGAAAGTTTGTCGCCAATAAAACTGGGATGGATTAAGACTTCGTCACTACGGTAACATTGCGAGGGAAACTGAGAAAGATCAGTCGTACCCAGACTTACCATTCAGCGAGTTAAGCTCTCATTGAACTTCTACGTATAGTTTTAAAAAAATACATTAATTTCACATAAAATGGTTTTAAAAGATTGAGACGCAAAAAGTAAAGATCCAGTTTTTTTTGGGGCTATTTAAGATATAAAAATGTTCTGGGACCCAGGACAAAAAAAAATTTATTCACATAGAAGGTTCAAATTTGTTCAAAGATTTGGTTCAAAAATGAGCACTCAAACACAAGCAAAATTCATCCAAACCCTCCTCCTTGGAATTAAAATGCAGTTGTAGGGTTTTTGACCATTTTTGTTCCTAATGCGATTGCATAAACGTCTCTCAGTTACTCCACCCAGCTCCAATCAATATATAAATTGACTACTTTCTGGTTGCGTAAGCAATCAATAGAAAATCTGCACATAGAAGATCTTTTGTTTGAATGAGTTACGGCACGTTAAAATGGTGTGGCGGCTAATCGATTGCGTGTGAAAATTGCTACTCCTGCAAGTACAGTGTGATTATGAATGAACACTGGTCTAATTGTGAATAATGACAACTCAGACACCCTTACAAATCCTGGTGTGAATCGCATTAACTCAGATGTACACAGTACTCACCCAACAACATTTGTAGTACATAGAAAATAAGTCCATATATACTGTTTGGCTGATTCAAAGCACTATCCTTTCCAAAAATGATCCCAACAAGGCCAAATCCTCTTCCCCATCTGCAATAAATGATAATTATAATTAAGTAACAAGATAGCAACATCCATGAAATTATTAACTGAAGTCAGAAAACACCATCTGTTTGCATATCTAGCAACATGGAAAAAAATTACACCTACTATTTTTCACCCCCAAGCACACCAGATCAGGCTGATTAAGCTTATAATCATACTGCATTAGATCAAGGTAGAACAAAAACACTTTGGCAGTTATGAAATTTCAGCTGCTTCACAGACAGGTAGAGCTGAAAAAAAGTGCTTATTGTGTAGTCTCGACCCCAGGGACAGCTGCTTGCTTCCATCTTCAGAAACATTAGTTTGTTCAACATCTGTTCCTAATGGTGCAGGGTATAATTTATGCACGTCACAATTCCTGTCCACAGAATGGCATGTTCTTGTCTTAAAAAAAATAATAGCCTCCTTTCACTGGTTCAAGTTTAAAAGGGATAAACAAAACCAGTCTCTCAATATTAGCAACTAGAATGGCTGGAATAGGAGTTGGGAGGGGGAAGAAGATTTGTGTTAACGCGTGATAGGCACACTGGGCCAAGGCAAAGGTTGAAAGAAGGCCCAATTTGATTGAGCTAAAATACTAATGGACAGTGACAAAATTGGGGGAAAGTGTGTTCTTATCCAAAGGAAACAAGCCAGTAAATTTTTGCAGTGGGTTATAGAAAAATAAAAATAATAATGGGGTAGGCCATTCAGCCCTTCAAGCCAACTCTGTGATTCGTTATGATCACGGCTGATCATCCAACTTCCCCCAGCCTCCCCCGCATCCTTTAGTCCCATTCATCCCAAGAGCTGTATCTTAACTCCTCGAAAAATTCAACGTTTTGGGCTCAACTGCTTTCTGTGGAACCGAATTCCAAAGGTTTACCACTTTCTGGGTGAAGAAATTTCTCCTCATCTCAGTCCTAAAAGGTTTACCCCACATCCTTAGACTATGAGCCCTAGCTCTACGCACCCCCACCATCTGCAGCACCCTTCCTGCATCTATCCTGTCTGGTCCTGTTAAGATTTTATAGGTTTCTAAGACATCCCTCTTCATTCTTCTGAACTCCAGCAAATATAATCCTAACCGACTCAATCTCGCCTCACATGTCAGTCCCACCATCCCAGGAATCAGACTAGTAAACCTTTGCTGCAGTTCCTCTATAGCAAGAGTATCCTTCCTCAATTAAGGAGGCCAAAACTGCACACTGTGGTCTTACCAAGGCCTTGTATAATTGCAGCAAGACATTCCTGCTCCTATACTCGAATCCTCTTGCTATGAAGACCGACATACCATTTACCTTCTTTACATTCCACTCCACCTACATGCTTACCATCAGCGACTGGTATACACAGGTTTCATTGCACATTCCCTTCTCTTTATATGTAACATATTATAGACGGCCATTCAGGTAATAACCTGTCTTCCTGTTTTTGCTACCAAAGTGGATAACCTCACAGTGATCCACATTTTACTGCATCTGCCATACATTTGCCCACTCAGCTTGTCCAAATCACACTGAACCATTTCTGCATCCTTCTCACACTCATCTTCCCACCTAGCTTTGTGCCATCTGCAAATTTGGAAACATTACACTTAGTTCCTTCATCTAAATCATTAATATATATTGTGAATAGCTGAGGTCCTAGTAACAATCTCTACAGTATGTCACTGTCACTGACTGCCATTTAGAAAAAGATCCCTTTACTCCTATCCTGGCATTGCAACTATGTCGAATGGAGATAGAAAACCCAGAAAAAAAGCAGCTCAGTTGGATTGAGCGAGAAAAGGTTTTGAACTTCAAATGATAG
The DNA here is from genome assembly GCF_965287045.1 of Carcharhinus amblyrhynchos. NCBI lineage: Eukaryota > Metazoa > Chordata > Chondrichthyes > Carcharhiniformes > Carcharhinidae > Carcharhinus > Carcharhinus amblyrhynchos. The sequence continues at coordinate 27,427,474 of NC_137346.1, forward strand.
AACAGAGGTGGCGACTGTTCAGGTGACAATGGGTGTGTCAGCTCTTCGACAGAGCTATCCAATTAATTCCATTCCCCTGTTCTTTTCTCCCATAATCACTTCCTTGAAGTATACATCCAATTCCCCACTGAAAGTTACAACTGAACAAGTACCAATACCCATTCAGGAAGTACATTATAGAGAATGATAAATTGCAGTGTAAAAAAAAATCTCATCAGCCCTCTGGCTCTTTTGTCAACTACTTTAATTCTGCTTGCTCATAAACCCCAGCTTCAGATTTGCTTTCTTTCAATTCCATCCTTCCTTTGTGAAGACAAAACCAAAGTATGTGTCCAATTCATTCATGTTGAACCATAAATGCCAGCATTCACCAGCGCTGAATGGCCTCCTCTGTGCTGTAGATTAAAGAAGAACAGTACAGCACAGGGACAGGCCCTTCAGCCCTCCAAGTCTGTGCCAATTACATTGTACACTTTAGATGTAAAAAAATCCAACAATGTCACACCTGGTCAATTGGACTGAGTTGTATTTAGAGTATGGGAAAATCTGGGATACATTCCGAGGATAAGGAAGTTGAATTAATGAAGGAATCGACAGGGATAAATGGGACAATCTTCGATTTCAATCTACCTTCGCACAATTAATATCAGTGTTACTGTGAAAGGAGGTCAGAGATTTAAAATGAATAGAGGGGCAGTTTGAAAAAAGCTAGATTTTTGTAATTGTGAAACAAGAATACAGAGAGCAAGTACACTGGGATTAAAAAGATAACTGCCTATGGGTAAAACCATAGCCAGCCACCCCAGAACCAGAGAGCAAATACAAGACTGTACATCAGTAGGAAGCAAGTGCCTTCAGAAGGGCAAGGAATATTACAGGCTAAAAGTTAAATTCTTACTAATATTTTTTAGAACACAGATCAAGTACCTTAAGAAACACAAACAATTATCAGTCCTTCCCATTAGCTGGATGTGCGTGCAGTATGGAAGTTTGTACAAAATCTTACCTGAACTTACTCAACTTTTTGTAAAGTTGGTTGGTTCCTCTTGTTTAAAATCTGCTCCCTTTAAATAAACTAAAAATGAACTACACTAAGTAATCTTCTCATATTTGCACTGCACTGTTTACATATTTTACTCCAAATGCTGGCCTATACCACAGCACAAATTCTACAATATTCCACTTTTTTAGTGTACTGAGCCCCTCAGTGACACTTTCCAGGTAAGAGTTCCAGAAGAAAAAAGGAAACAAATAATATGGCAGATTGTCTGTCCTGGACCTCTTATCTTCCTCTATTAAATAAGTTTGTTTGACAAATCAATAATCCAGTTAACCAAGCCCAATGCACCCTATGATGCTTGATGTGTTGTTGATTTTCCAAAAGTTCAAAGACAGCATATTTTCCCTTTATAGGAAAATCTAATATCCTGACTACAATCTGCAGTTCCTGCTCATCCACCTTCGTCTCAATGCTGCCTTTGAAACCAAAGATAATTTTCCGAAATGCTGCGCAGACCACCTTTGTGACTGTTCTCTGCCAACTCCAAGCACAATAATGTTACCTGCTCCCACCACTGCACAGTCACTGCTGGCTCTCCCCCTCATCTGTATACTTATGTATGAATGTCACCCTAAAGCATGGGATCAGCATTCATCTTTGCGCCAGTGACACACCAACTAAATTTTATGGTAGTTCCGTATCGCATCAACTGGATTAAAACTTGGAGGAATAAATCTCCACTCCCTCTTTTAAGCAAAATCAAAAGCTCTCCTCAACTACTGCATGCCTCTCTTCAATTCTATTAGCCTCCCCAACTTCTACCTCAGGCCATGTCTGGTGACGCATAGTGCTGGTAGCTGCTTGATCTCAAATGGAATTTACTTCCCCACATCCAGTTAGTTACAAAGACAATCCAATTTCCACCTTCACGATTCAGCTCACTTTTGTCCCACTGCCACCAGGGCTATTTGTGATCCATTAGTTCATGATTCCACTGCTTGTGGTCTCCCAAATGGCATCCCACTATTCTAAACCCAACTCAAAGTCCTCACCTGTTCAAACATTCCATCATCTGTGCTCACAAATCAAGATCTTATCTGATTATTCCTCCACTGTCTCACCACACCCACACTATCCCACAGACCACTTTTAATGCTGCTTTGAACCATCACTCCCAAAGCTATGGTATCACCTAGCGTATTTGTTACATCAATGTCAGCTGTGCTTTAATCCATCAGTCAGTATACTCGACAAATTCCCCGCTAAAACTATCACAACTTATTTTCTCTTCCCACCTGACTTTAGCAATGTCCAATCAAAATTTTTCAAACAATAACCCACTCTGTTCTACTTTTGCTTTTCCCACCTCTCAACATCTTTTTCCTTTGTGTCGCAAACAGCGCTATATAAATGAACATTACAGATGTATGCTAGATATTAAATCTTCAAACAAGCATTTCAATTTGTTTTTTTGGGGAGGTAGTGAATATTTCTAATGTGTGTTAAATTTACAACAGTTGGGGTGCTGCAGATAGATCTTAATACTCCTAAGCTTTAGGGCAGACCAAAATGGAGGGGAAAGGATGTCTGCTCCTGATAATTAACTATTGATCAAGGCTGGAAAACGCAGTCTTGGATGCAGACAGGACTAAACATGTCTGTGATCTAACTCCCCCTCCCCAGGACAACAAGTGGACTGACAACATTCCCAATCTCGGGTCATAGAGTGAAAAGACCAGAATGTTTCAGATGATCTTTAGCCAAATGAAAGATTATACGTTTGACGTATGACCAGGAAGAGAGGCAGCATCACTTTTTTGATCGAAAACTCCGGCATTTTCAAATCTGTTCAACCGAAGATGAATTTAGACTGCACTATGGAAAATGGATTGAAAAGCAAGCTGTCCGTTGGAAAAAAAGAGTATAATATAATTCGGCAAAATATTGTGTCAGTTTTGGAGTTGGATTAATTATTAAAAGCAGTAATAGGCTGGCTAACTGCCAGCATTATATAATCATGGGCATTTCTATTTACTACTATAAATATTTGTTCAACCAACATTATACATCATAATTTGCTTTCAGAGTCAGAATTGTGCTCAGTAGCTGGAAACATATCCATGATGTCTTGATGTGGATTTTTTTTTAAAACCTTCCCCACCATTCTTCACAGTTTGCAACAAGGTGGACGATACAGATACTGATCTCAATGTATCAGAAAGCAGCAACACCAAACAGGAAACCTTTGCAAACAGTGTCAACTATATATGTACAACTATACATGTATATGCCATAAGTAACCAGCACTACTGACAATATTTAACAAACAAATTGAACTGTCTTACTTTTAACAATGAATCAGGAGATATTCTGACACCTTCTACAACATTCCAAGTATTGCTCATTCTAGGACAAAGTACCTCCTGTTATCAGTCTCAAAGAAGGAGTTTGAACTCACACCCAACTTGTAATTTAATACTGTTTTAATTTTCCATCCTTTAATTATTTCTTATACAAGGTCAGCTCTCACATAACTTTATTGAAGGTTGAGTAATATGAAGGTTCCTCAATCTGACTAGAGCTTTGCTTGTAATTTCCCCATTAAAAGCATCTGTTCTCCATTCAGGTTCTGCAAGCATTGTTGTTTATTGCATGGAGAAATAGTTGGCTCCTATGCACATCGTCCAATGGTACACCATCCCTCCTCATGACTTTTTTTAAAAAAAGAGCCTTTACTGCTGGAAATTGCAAATCTTTGCATTGATGTTTTAGTCCAGTCCATCACACAAAGCAGCCTCCCATCCATTGATTCCATCTGCACTTCGTGCTGTCTCAGAAAAGCAGCCAGCATAATGAAGGACCCCACAAACCCTAGACATGTTCGCTTCCACCTTCATCTGATGGGAAAAAGATACAAAGGTCTGAGATTGCATACCAACCATTTCATGAAAAGCTGCTTTCCTATTGCCATCAGACTTCTGAATGGACCTACCTTATGTTAAGCTGCTCTTTCTCCTCACCCTACCAGTATCTGCAACATTCTGCACCCTTTCATTTCCTTCTCCCCTATGAACACTATGAATGTACATTTTATCTGTATAGTGCGCAAGAAAAAATACTTTTCACTGACCCAATACGTGTGACAATAATAAATCAACTTAAATCAATTTTTGTCGCTCTTGTTTTACCTTACAACAGGCTTACTTATCCATCCACTTTGGCATAGCACATGCCAACTGGGGCCACTGAGGTTATCTGAGGGTTTATTTTTCCCCAACAGCCAAACCTATTTTTAAATTAAAAAAATACAACCTACAATGTTGTAAGAACAAAAGGTCAATACTTTAACATAGCCATTCATCACGGGAACCAGATGAATCCTTAACTCTTCACCTTAAAATTGTCAGGGGATCCATCTGGCTTTAGCAGTCAGATTTTACGCCTTGGAGGTAATGGTGCATAAATCTGACTCATCAAATTGTCTGAATGTCAGCCTGCTTGGATTCTATTAGCATTTGCACCACCAACTTCCCATCGGAATCTGCACAAGTTCCTAACTGACAAAAAAAGCATTACCGCATTTATCCAAGAAGAAATCGGACAAAGTCACGAACTAACGAATTGTTTATTGATCTTACAGTCACAGTTAGTAGCACCTAAATACTGACTATAGAAACAATCTGTATACGGGTCAACTGACAAAATAAGTAACAGTTGCTGCAAAAGCTATAATCACAATAATTCAGCAGTAACTGTTTCGGATTATAAATTGAGATCGTGTCCGAGACTGATATAAATTGGTGTGATTAATTCAGGATTAAACTACTTTGACTGCTGAAATATTTTTAGATAGTTGGTATATTGGATAGATTAAGTTGATAAGCTTGTAGTTAGCTATAGAACTAATGCAGCCTGATCAGACATGTTTTTTTCCACAGAATCCCTACAGTGCAGAAGGAGGTTATTCAGCCAATCGAGCCTGCACCGACAACAATCCCACCCAGGCCCTAACCCCATAACTCCACATATTTACCCTGTTAGTCCCCCTGACGCCAAGGGGCAATTTATCATGGCCAATCAACCACAATCGCACATTTTGGACTGCGGGGGAAACTCGGGGAAACCCAAGCAGACACAGGAAGAATGTACAAACTCCACACAGACAGTGACCCGAAGCCAGAATTGAACCCTGGTCCCTGGCGTTGAGGCGGCAGTGCTAACCACTGTGCCACCGTGCCGCCCAAACTGGATAAACTTGTTGTCTCATCTCCCTCTGGGTAGAAGAGGGAGTTTACAGGTCCACACTGTGCAGTGGCTTTATAACTTTAAGGATGGAAGGTGGCGTGAACCTGTCAGGCTGAGTAAATACCAGTCTGCAGAGCTGTTGTACATAGCCCCTGGGGATCCCCTGCGCCTGGTAAATTCACCTTCCACATCAGTTGCTGTATTTAGATTATCTGGCTTAAATCTCACCTCCTTTGACCTCAGGAAAACATGTACATTATGTGGCACATATCTGCCTGGTATTGCCACACAACCTTTGATGGAAATTTACCTGTTGATTTTAAAGCAGCAGTCTTGCAAAAATGATAAAATAAAGATTCCAACACCAGCGACCAGAGCAATCATGAAAGGAATTACATTTAGAATAAGAACCAAGAATTGAAGAGTTTAGTGTCAAAAGCTAAACTCTTTGATTTCCATAGACAACCTAAATCATGTAATATGTATTAAAAGAGTTCAGATCATTCAATGTCAATCATGTCACACAGCCGCGTCCCCAATGACCCCCAAATCAAAGAAGCACCAACACCTAAACATGCCAGGTCACTTACTTGGTCTTGTCAGTTCTTTACTAAGGGACCACAAACAAATCCAGATAAGACAGGACATCTCTACGTCCATCATAATGAACACTGTGCGCCCATAGTCTTGAAGTCTCAACTTGCATTCATAACAAGGAATGTTCTATTTGTGTCAGCCATGACGGTGTAATTCGTACAAGCCCTCTCCTAGCATTTAGTATTAAGTTGATTTCATTTTGAGGACGTACGTGAAAGGAAATTTTGAGAGCATTTCTGCCCCCCTCCCCCCCAAGAGAAATATTCCCCCAGCAAGTGCAGCATGTTTGCATCCAACTTAGAATATTCTGAAGCCCATAAAGTGCTAGTCCAGTCTGCTTGACTAAGAAACTTACCTAGACTTTAGTATCTGCAGGCTACCAAATTACAGAATAACCACAGCCAAACCTTTCATACGCATGCTACAATACTCATGGAGATCAATGACTCTTAAAAAGATCAATTTTCCCAGTGACCAACAGAAAGAATCACACACTAAATTTCACATTTTAAGACTTTTATTGAAACAAACTAAATTCAACACAACACACCAAACCACAGAAAAAGGTACATCCCCATGAACTAAATAACACATGACATTTCCACTTTATACTCTATATGTAGTCTTGAAAATTAAGTTTCAAACTTCTTCCAGTTTTTCAGCAGACTCCCTCCTCCTTGTCACACCAGAGTACATTTCTCAGTCTTCTCAGAGTAGAACAACATTCAGAATATCCCCAAACTGACTGCCAGCAGGGAGGGCCACTCCAGTCAAGTCCTTGCTTCTTAAATCTCCATGTCCCAATTCTGTGAAGACAGCCAGTTCTCACCAGCGTCCTGCTTGGTGGCTAACACAACAAAAAACAAATCTTTTCCTCCATTTTTCTCAGCAGCAGAAATTTTTGTCATCCTCTCCATGTTTGTGGGTCCAGAAAACCAGTTGCCCTCTTCTGTCAAGGTGTGAAACCTGGCCCTCGAGTTTCTCTAGGTTTCATTTACAAATGACCCAGGGCCCATCTCTGGGCAGAGCTTAGTGTGATCACCATTCCCCATTCCAGGGCATCCATTTTTTAAAAACCTTAAATTAAAGGAAACAGTTTAAATCATAACAATCTTACGAAGTTCAAAGTTAGTAACAACCCACCTTCCCTCCCCAAACTCAACAGAATCTTACACCTGCGGAACACATCTGAAAGCAAGATTTGTATTACTTAGGTAATAAATAAGTTTTTCATAGCAGTCAAGGTGACTGCAAAATAACAAGATGGCTAGTGAGGTATGAAGAGTTAGCAGCCTATAAATATTTAGTCAGTTCTTCATATTTTTCATTACCACAACCAAATAAGCTCATTTTGTTGAGACCGCAGTAAAAAAAAGTGTTCAGAACAAAAACTGCAACAGGCACACCAATCAGTCTTCACAGCATTTGAAACACAATCCAGTATCATCCATATTCCTTCTCTACTCTCATATCCAGCATAATTAAGGACCGCACGGACCCCGGACATTCTCTCTTCCACCTTCTTCTGTTGGGAAAAAATACAAAAGTCTGATGTCACGTACCAACCACCTCAAGAACAGCTTCTTCCCTGCTGTCATCAGACTTTTGAATAGACCTACCTCAGATTAAGTTGATCTTTTTCTACACCCTAACTATAACTCTAACATTACATTCTGCGCACTCTCCTTCTCTCTATGAACAGTATGCTATGTCTGTACAGTGCACAAGAAACAATACTTTTCACTACATGCTAATACATGTGACAATAATAAATCAAATCAACATAAAAAGGACCAGTTCTGATCTTCACCCATTTTCCTGATCAGTTTAGCTTGCTTTCTAGTAATTGACTGATCGGTGGACAATTCTTCTGGCAATATGATTAACTGATGGAAGCCAATGACATTATTATTGGTCAACCTCATCACTACAACTCAATCCCATTTTAGTCAGCACCTCAGTTCAAACAGGCTTCAGTATTTCTCTCTGTCCCAGATTCATTCACCATCCCTCTCCAGTGCTATTGTCCCATCTTAGGTGTTTTACATAATCGAAAAAATTCACTTTTGCGTGTTTTTGCCGTCAGACACCTGTCTTCAATCACGTCATCAATATGTAACAGCTTCACTGTCAGCCTAGAGTCTTTCCTGTTTTTCCAGGTTGCTATTTCTTTTCACTACGATTATCTCCATCAACAACTCTGTTTTCATCATGTTCAAAGTTCGATGGCCTACTCCTGCTCCTATTTCTTATGTTCTTATGTTCTTCATTTGTCACTGCTAGGCTCCAAGGGCCAGCTTCCTTCATGGTCTAGAGGGTAAAAAGTGCAATCCAGTATAGGACTACTAAATCATACAGCTCAATAGGGTGCTACAACATGCAACGAAGGATAACTGGGTTCAGCCATCTGTACCCTACCCAGTTAAACCTTCTAGATCCAATTGGGTGAGGTATCAGAGAATTTGAAGGATCTGTCAATTAACGGTCTGGTTTTGGCAGGCAGCAGTGAAGGAATAGTACCGCTTCTTCACTGTACTTACAGTTGCCCACAGACCTCTACACAGGCAGTTGAGCAACGTACAGCTTCTGGAGATCAACAAGCACGATAGGGAATCTGTAGCATAAGATATACGGCAAGCATCTGCACGCATCTTCAACCACATTAAAGTATCTCCACTGAGGTGTGCAGACTTTAAACCAGGAAATGTAAATTATGTTAGCTAATTCATCACAAAACCTTGTACAGAAAGGGAATGAAAGGGGTTGAGTGATGGAGGTAAAAAAAAAAGCAAAATCAATTTCAAGTTTGTATCTCCCAATGATTTAATTCTGAAGGAGTGAGATTCTACATTTCTAAAAAATAGAAGTTCTGTACCAGAAAAGTAATTAAGCCTTACCACAATGTTTAAAAATAATCTGTGTCTGAATGTGCTAGTCTTATCGTTATCTGGCATGTTCAGTGGATACTTAATAAGTACAGCAACTGTACGCCTTACTTAGATTTCAATGCAGACTCTATTGTTGAAGTGATGCGCGGCTTATGGAAGAGTGGCAAAATCAGACAGAAACTTCTGGATTTCAGCATTTAACTGTACAAGTGCAGACTCAAAGATGCTGCTTGATATACTTCGTAATACCAAATCATATAATCCCTACAGCGTTGTAGGGAGCCCATTCGGTCCATCAAGCCTGCATCAACAATAATCCCACCCAGGCCTTAATCCTGTAACCCCATGTATTTACACTGCTAATCCCCCTGACACTAAGGGGCAATTTATCATGGCCAATTATCCTAACCCACACATCTTTGGATGGTGGGTGGAAACTGGAGCATCTGGAGGAAACCCACGCAGACATGGGACACTGTGTAAACTCCACACAGACAGTGACCCAAACTTTGCAGGGACAGCAAATTGGTGACATTTCCCCCACCCATAGGTCTCCCATTTGTAGGTGCGATTCAACTAACAGAATTCAATATTTTGGCATGAAACTGGAGTAGAGGCTGAAGATTAGCAGTAATCACACTGAATGGCAAAGCAGGCTCCTAGTTTGTATGCTCACACATAATGTCATAGCCATCTAATTTGAACAGTTGCGCTCTATGTGGTAAGCGAGCGCAGTGAACCTGGTCAGAAGTACAACTGGCTGGATATTTGTGGTTCACGAAGGGGCGAGGGGGAGAGAATGAGAGTCAGTGAGTCACTAGCTGTTAAAAAGGGGTGCTTTTCTTTGGTGGAATTACAACAGTGGTCCAGGGACCTTGAGGAAATTGTTTTCCAACATCGAGGGAGTGTTGCTGCAAGAGGTGCATTCAAGGAAGGCAGCCCAGCTCAAAAGAAAAGGTCACCTGCCTGTGAAGGTACAGTGAAAACTACAAGAGATTGTGGGATGGCAAGAAAGTGAATGGAGTCCCTCAGGAGAACGCGGTTTGAAAAATTAGCCACACATGGTTAGTAAGAGGACTAGATATGTTTAATTGCAGTTTGGATTAGGAAATAAAAATAAAGGAAAGTGGCAAGATGAAAAGGTCTGAGGGCTTGTTGATCATTGTGAATGCTTGACCTTTGGTCAACGAATGGTGGTAACTGTTTAAATAAAACCAACATTTACTTCTACTGTGTAAACATATGCTGACTGTACTTCCCCAGGCTGGTATACATGTGACTTCAGATTTATAGCAATGTGATTGACTCTTAACTGCCCGTTAAAGTGGCCTAGTCAGCCACTCAGGTCAAGGGCAATCAGGGATGGGCCACAAATGCTGGTCTTGCCAGTGATGGCTACTTTCCAACAAAATATTGGAAAAGATAACGAATAACATTAGTGCAAACAACTAACTAGGACTAGTCAGCAATTCCTGTTGGATAACAGTGCCCCAGTCTATATGATGTGGTACAATAGGATCAAGGTTTCTAGTATGAGGTGTGCCAAGACAAGTGTACTCACCTCTGATACGTTACGACAAAGCACACATGGCACAAACTAGAATCATAACCTACAAGGCCTTCTGAAAATAGCTAATATCCAGATACTACTAATGTAGAAGAAAGGACACACAATTAGCTTATACTGTGACAAAAACATTCATAAGCATATTCTGAAATGTTGTCTCAGAAACAACATGCATGATGCAGTTAAACACCCAGGAGGAGGAATGTGGATTGGCCAAAGGGAATGGGTTTCTAAACATTCAAATTTCTACTATCTGTAGGCCTTATGTTGCTTCCAGACTGTTCAGAAACATCAGGAATGTGAAGCTGAGAGTGCAGCGCTGAGGAGCTTTTGCTCAAAGTCTGTGGATGAAGCAGGGGAGGGAACAGTTGGGGGTGTACACCCATTACATAGTCAATGTTAAAATGCAGCAGGACTTGGCCAGTATCTAGGCTCAGACTGATAAGTGGCAAGTTACAAGTGCCAGGCAATGACCATCTCCAACGAGAGAGAATGTAACTATTGCCCCTTGAAATTCAGTGGTATTACCATCGCTGAATCTCCCACTATCAATATCCTGGGGGGATTATCATTTATCAGAAAATGAACTGGACAAGCCTTTTGACTACTGACTACAAGAACAGCTCAGAGGTTAGGAACTCTGTGACAAGTAACTGAGCTCCTGACTCCCCAAACCATGTCCACCATCTCCAAGGCGCAAGTTAGTAGAGTGATGGAATACTCTCCTTGACGAGTGCAGTTTCAACAATATTGAAGAAGCTCAACACCATCCAGGTCACAGCAACCGCTTGATTGCTATCCCTTCTGCAAACATTCAATAATTCCTCCACCATTGCTAAACAGTAGCAGCCGTGCGTACCGTCTACAAGAAGTACTGCAGAAACTCACCAAGACTCCTCAGACAACACCTTCCAAACTCACAACCACCATCTATAAAGTCAAGATCAGCAAATACCAGGCATCACCTGGAGGTTCTACTTCAAATCACTCACCATCCTGACTTGGAAACATATTACCCATTCCTTCACTGTCACTGGATCAAACTTCTGGAATTCCCTATCTATACATGACGTGGAGATGCTGGCATTGGACTGAGGTAAACACTGTAAGAAGTCTCACAACAGCAGGTTAAAGTCCAACAGGTTTATTTGGTAGCAAAAGCCAATAGCTTTTGAAACACCAGCACTTCGAAAGCTAGTGGCTTTTGCTACCAAATAAACCTGTTGGACTTTAACCTGGTGTTGAGAGACTTCTTACGGTGTATCTATACCTCAGGGGCTGCAACAGTTCAAGAAGGCATTTCATCACCACCTTTTCAAGAGCAAGTGGGGAGGGCAATAAATGCTGGCCTAGCCAATGAGGCCCACGTGCATAAACGAGAAACGTCATATCTAATTTTATTAGTTGCATTTTTCCATTAACAACAGAGTTGCACAGACTGTTATCTTAAAAAATATCATAAGAGTCATTACACTGTATTGGTAACCAGTTACAATCTCATAAAGAATCATCACTGTTGGAAGATGCCTGTAACCAGGTCACAAAGCGATATCCTGAAGGATTCACAGCATTGCTATTCATCTACTTTATTACTGATCTGGATACGGGGCACAACGGAACCATTCCTAAGCTCACAGAAACCAAAAATGAAACCAAATGATGGGAATTTAAATCAAATCAAAAAGTCGCCAGCAGATTTGGATAAATTGCAGGGCAGTGCTCAGAGGTAAAAATTCCTCAGTGAGGTTGAATGCACTTATGCATTTAGATTTGGAAACGATAGACAGATGTATATCATACAGGGGTACCAGCTAAAGGATCAAGGGGGGACAGGGGATATCAGATTAAAATAAACGCAAAATGGCACAGATGTTGGAATCTGAAACAAAAGCAGAAAAATGCTGGAAAATCTCAGTAGGTATGACAGCATCCGTCGAGACAGAATAGAGCCAGCATTGAATCTAAATAATCCTAAACCTTTTACATTATGCTCAGTTACTTTGGTCAATTTATTGAATACGCTTTATTCAATTCCACCACCCCTCCCTACCCTCATAGTATAAATCTTTGCTCTTTTTCCTCTAACTCTGACGAAGGATCATCTAGACTTGAAACAGTGGCTCTATTCTCTCTTCATAAATTCTGTCAGACCTGCTGAGCTGCTCCAGCATCTTTCTGTTTTTATATCAGATCATTGTTCACAAAACAAAAGTCCACAAACCCACCGAAAGATAACAGCATTTTATACTGTCTTGCTAAAACACAACATAAAACCAGCAATATGAACAAGCCAAAAGGATGACAGGACTCGTATGTACACAAAGAAAACCCTTAGGCAAGAGAACAAAGCCTGCCTTCTCAGCGTCATATCTATAGAGAGCGAGATTGTGGAACTCATCACCATAGGGAGTTGTAGTAATGAACATTCTGATGCATTTATGGTGAAGCTAGATGAGGGAGAAAGGGAATTGAGGATTATGCTACTAGAGTCATATGAAGAAGTTCAGATGGAGTATGAACACCAGCATGAACTGGTTGGTTGAATGGCCTATTTCTGTATTGCATATTCTATGTAACTCTGTGCAAAGTCACTGCATACAGATTATTGAAGCAAGTCATCAGCATGGATTTGTTCAAGTTACTCAGAAGGAAGCTACACAAATTTCTCAGACAGCAGGGCATTGCTGGGATTTATAATTACTGCACTCATGGAACCTGGTTCAACTATTTTGAAATCGGGAGGGTGGGGGAAATTCCCCAGCTCTTTCTATACCATAGGCTTCTACCTCCCCCAGGAGGTTACATGATTGACGAGAAGTGGGAATGGAAGTGACCAGTGCAGTCGATGGCTGCACCAGGTTTGGATGGGGCAGATTTGATGGACTTGACGATCTTTTCCCACGTTCTTTATAATAACATACGTACATCACACAAATATATTGGCACCTTACCTCTCTTAGAAGGCACTCCATCCTGAAACTTTTGCTTTCAGACTGTTGCTCATCCTGCAGGGGTGGCCAGGACCTGGGGTTTGGAAGGAAATGGGTTCAGACGAGGTGATATTCTCTCAGTGAGCACACATCTGTCCAACCCAGTTAGTGCCAGTTAGGTGCCTTCTCAGACAAGACTGTGCATCTTCCGTCTTCTAAATGTGACTTCATACCCCCTTAACCTAGATTGTAGCCATTTCAAACATCAAAATTCCAAGTTAACTAAGTCCCTCAAATACAATCCACAAAATTGCCATGCTCCTCAAACATGTTCAGTAAGTGTTGGGCAACACTGCATCTCAAATGCACGCGGACTTCATTTTACTAAATTTACCCGTCTCGTTAAGGGTGCCTTCTGATATTTTTTTCCACAAATTCTAGGCTTATTGGGTCACCTCAATGTCCTTTTTGGATTGGCATTGACCACTTTACAGTCCTCGAATACTGATTTCATGTTTATTGATTCCTCAAAGTAGTGACAATGATAACCGATTTTGCAAGTCACTGGAATGCTATACTCCCACTTAAATTCCATTGAGGGCCTGCTGCCCTGTCTTCCTTTAATTTCCTCAACCAACTTGCTATCAGCATTAGAAGAAAAGTGACAAACTTAAAAATGTACTTTTCTCAAAGTATTCTATTGTGCAATTCAGAGGGAATTGGACAAAACATCAGTGGAGTAGAAGAATTAAGAGGAGACCACAGCCTAAGAAATTTTAAAATTACATCTAAATTATCTTTTGTAAAACTTTTTACTTCCATCATATCATGATTCATCTTGCTCGCAACCACTTCAAGCTTTGCGTCCTTTCTGACAGGCTTCCACTTAATAAAAATTAGTGCAAATGGCTTATTTAATATCAACAATTTTTAACCATCTGAAAATAAACAATCCTCTCCTCCCAAGAGTCCCACTTTGCATTTCATAATCCTTTTTAATCATAGAATCCCTACACTGCAGGAGGCCGCCATTTGGCCCACCATACTATAAATCTCCGCGGGTAGAAATACGGTAGGATGAGAGAAGAATTGGCGAATGTGGACTGGGAGAGCGCGTTGGAGGGAGGGTCTGTTAAGGAGCAGTGGAGGATCTTTAAGGAGATCTTTCTTGGTGCTCAACGGAAATTTATTCCGATGGTCAAAAAGGATAGTAAGAGGAGAGGTAATAAGCCGTGGATAACGAAGGAGGTGAAGGAAAGTGTTAAACTAAAAGCGGAGGAATTTAGAGTAGCTAAGAGTAGTGGGCGAGAAGAGGATTGGGAGAGGTTTAAATGTCAAAGATTGACAAAGAAGTTGATAAGGAAGGGTAGGAGAAACTATGAAGCTGGGCTAGCGCTTAATATAAAAAAGGATAGCAAGAGTTTTTATAAATATATAAAAAGGAAGAGGCTGGCTAGGGTGAATGTTGGTCCTTTAGAGGATGAGAAAGGGGACCTAGTGGTAGGGGATGGGGATATGGCTAAGGTATTGAATAACTTTTTTGTTTCTGTCTTCACGGAGGAGGACGTGAATAATTTGCCGGGTGTTAGCGATAGAAAGGTGGTAGGACTGGAGGGTCTTAATGACATTACTGTTACTAGAAAGGCGGTGCTCGACAGACTTGAGGGGCTGATTGTGGACAAGTCCCCAGGACCGGATGGAATGCATCCGAGGGTTCTGAAAGAAATGGCGGAGGTGATAGTGGATGCCTTGGTGGTTATTTTCCAAACGTCGCTGGATTCCGGGGAAGTGCCGGATGATTGGAAAACGGCTAATGTTACGCCGTTGTTTAAGAAGGGTGCCAGGCAAAAGGCGGGGAATTATAGGCCGGTTAGTTTAACATCTGTGGTAGGTAAAATGTTAGAATCTGTCATTAAGGAGGAAATTGCGAGGCATCTTGAAGGGAATTGCTTGATAGAGCAGACGCTGGATGGCCTACTCCTGCTCCTATTTCTTATGTTCTTACTTTGCTCTCAGCTCAAAAGAACAGTCATCTAGGCTCAAAATATTAGCTCCATTCTCTCCCCACAGATATTGTCAGACCTGCTGAGATTTTCCAGCATTTTCTATTTCTGATTTGGCCCATCAAGTCTGCACCAACTCTCTGACATAGCTTCTTGCCCAGGACCACCCTATCCCTGTAACCCCACATATTTACCCCACTAATCCCCCAACCTACATGTTGTGGGATATAAAAGGGTAATTTTTAACATGGCCAATCCACCCAACTTGCACATTTTTGTATTGTGGGAGGAACTTCACTGTTCTTGGTATTTTTGAATTAATTCATTATACTCTCTTAGCTTGTCTTACCCCAGTTTTAACATCTTATTTTCTCATTCTCCTTTAATTCTTCATTGACCTGAACTTTGCTGTGGTGGGGCACCTAACAGCATCTGCCTTCAAATTTAAACTTAAAATCTCCTACAATTAAAACCCAAGAGAATAAGGCTTTGATACTTGTAATAGTTCAGCTCCATTGCAAGAAAGGGTGACTCATCATATCATTTAAGAATACTTATGATGTAATAGATATAATTCGGACTTCTGAAGTGAGTTTTGTTCAGAACAAATGCAGCACCTTCACATCATTCAGTGGATTGCCAGATAGTGAGATGCTCTTTTCATATAGCTAACAACAGGTTTGCTGCAACTTAAGACAACTTCATACATTTTTGTTTAACAATACATCTGGTCCACACCCAAAGTTACTGCATAGTTTGTGCATAAGTAACAATTATAATTGGTTTCTACTTCTATTATCCATTAAATTACTACTGGCTTCCTGGATATAATAAACTTTTTTTAAAATTGATGAGATGTGGGTGTCACTAACTGGCCAGAATTTATTGCCCATCCCTAATTGCCCTTGAGGGGGCATTTAAGAGTCAACCACATTGCTGTGGGTTTGGAGTCACACGTGGGCCAGACCAGGTAAGGATGGCAGGTTTCTTTCCCTAAAGGACATTAGATGAGTTTTAAGACAATCAACAATAGTTTTGTGGTAATCATTCAGATTTCACCATCTGCCGTGGTGGGATTAGAACCTGATCCCCAGGCATTAGCCTGGGTCTCTGGAATACTAGCCCATTGACAATACCACTACACCATTGCCTCCCCCTTATTCTGTACTTTTACACTCAAAATCTCACTGTTTCTCCAGGGCTTTGTGGCAATTTCTCCTTCCACCTCACTCATTTTACCAAAACCTTCCTTAACCCAATCTGTTTCTCCTTTTTAAACCAACTTTCTAGTTGGTTATGTGACTAGCATTTCAACTAAAAGCAACCAGCCTTAACATAATAAAATACCCTAAGGTGCTTCACGAAAGAGAATTTTATTAGAAAAACAGAAAGTAAAACAGTAGGACGGGACCAAATGCTTGGTCAAAGTGCTTAAAGAGTGCCTTAAATAGGAAAGGGGGAGAAAGAGAGGCAGAGGGACATTACCAATGAAAGCACAAAGCTTAGACAGCTGAATGCATGGTGTACAACGAAGGAGGAATTAAAATAAGCAACATACAAGTGGCTGGAGTTGGATAAGGAACAAGAGTCGCAGGGCCTGTCGAAGCTGCAGAGGTAGACAGGGATAAGGCCATACAGGGATTTGAAAACAAGGAGGCAAGTTTTAAAACCAAACTGATGCTGGACAGATACAATGTAAGCTCTCGAGAGCAGTGTTCCAGGGTGAGTTAGGCCTCACCCACATTCAACTCGTCCATTTAATTATTCATAACAAGATTGAGCAATTACCTCCACTCTTTTAGACTAATATAGTGCTAGAGGAAGTCATGGACACGTGTGATTCCATTCCCTTTTCTCCGTTTTCTCCCGCTCTGTTTCAAATCAATAAGTAGATAAATCAATTTTTCTACTCATCCCCTCTGACTATAGAATTATACATTCCAGAGGAGACCTCTCAGCCCATCAGGTGAGACCGCATGGACTGAACAAATATTTCCTCCATTTCCTTTCCACAAGTCTGAAGTCTGTAATAATCCTGTACTAATATAACAAACCCCTTTTTTTAATCTTTTAGTTCCCAGTCTATTGACTGACTGTAACCCCTTCTTGCTACATCAACCTTTATTATATCAGGTATTTACTACTTTGTCAATATTGCCACTCCCTCTCTTATTTTCTATTCCAATACTTTTTTCCCCATTCCTGGTCTTGTATGCGGCCAAGTTTCGGTTAATACTAAGCCCAGGCATTCCTGTAAAATATTTGCTTCCTGCTCACCACGTTTAAATCACCCACACTCCTTCATTACAATACATACACCTTAACCCATTGTTCCAGCTCCTGCCTGCTACTCTAAAAGACTCGTCACTTCCCAATCTAATGGTTTACAAGTATGTTAAGTTTATTTATTAGTGTCACAAGTAGGCTTATCTTAGCACTGCAAAGAAGTTACTGTGAAAATCCTCTAGTCACCACACTCCAGCTCCTGTTCGGGTATACCAAGGGAGAGTTTAGCAAGGCCAATGCACCTAACCAGCACATCTTTCAGACTGTGAGAGGAAACAGGAGCACTCGGAGGAAACCCACGCAGACACAGGGAGAACATGCAGACTCTGCACAGACAGTGACCCAAGCTGGGAATCAAACTCTAATCCCTGGTGCTGTGAGGCAGCAGTGCTAACCACTGCACCATCCCTGCCTGTTCACATCTAACTCTTTCCACGTGGAATAGCTTCTATTGTCCCAGAATTAGCAGAAATGTCTGAAGTGGATTAATGGTTTAGGCCCATGGATTACTTGACTATTAACATAATGACTACACTGCCACACTCGTTCCTCTACAAGTGCTGCTTCTGGTGAAAACAAGAACTCTGTTTCCCAAACAAAACACCCATCTTCGACATGAGGTGAAAGATAACATAAAATTAAAGGAACAACACACCAAAATGCACAGAGCAGAGGGCTGAGAGAGATAAAAAGCACAGCAAACATGCTGAAAATACTTAACAGCTGCCAAAATATGAAAAGTAACATATTTTTACAATTATAGTAGAAGGGTAGTCAAAGGTAAAATGGCCCTTTAAGAAAACAAAATTGCAGGTAATATGATAAAATGAAAATACAGGTCACATCATTCTTTGAAGGGGAGGATAATATACCTGCCAATCCAGGGCAACTCGTGATGAGGTATTAGAAGTCATTAAAGTTAACAAGAAAACTGTATTAGAAAAAAAGGCACTAAAGACTGACAAGTCCCCAAGTGCTGAAGGTGTCAACACGAGAACGGTAAAAGGAAATTGATGATGAAACTGTTTTAGCCACAATCTTCTGAATCTTTTCTGAGTCAGGAATTGCCCCTATAGATTGATAAGTACAAGTAACATTTGCAAGTTAAGAAAGGCGAGAGAAAAAGAAAAATCAGTAAGTTGTAGACCAGTCTGTCTAAAATCTGGTGTAGGAAAGTTTTTGGAATCTGGGCAAGAACAAATACAAACACAAGAAATAGGAGTAGGCCATTCAGCCCTTCGAGTCTTCTCCATCATTCAAAAAGAATATGGCTAATTTAATTGTGGCCTTAACTCCACTCTTTTGCCTGGCCCTGGATAATCCTCAACTCCCTGATCAAAGATCTCTCATTAAAAGGCAACATGATTGAACATGCAAGAGAAATTGAGCTGATTAGAGGGAACCTACAAAGGATAGGTCACATCTAAAGTAAGTGATCGAATTTTTTTGAGGAAGTAACTAAAATTGTAGCATAACAGGGGAATGTCTATAGGTGTTGTTTAAATTAACTTCCACAGACATTTGATAACATTCCACATAAGAAACTTATCTAAAGTTAAAACTGATGGAACAGAAGACAAATGATTGACTTGGTTATGAGATTGATTAGATAGTAAACCACACAGTAGGGATATTGTGTACGTACATGAATTAGACAGAAGTGACGAGTGATGTCCCCCAATTAGTCATCCAGGAACCTCCATTATATGCTATTGGTCAGATGACCAAAAATCATAAGAACATAAGAAATAGGAGCAGGAGTAGGCCATCTAGCCCTTCGAGCCTGCCCCGCCATTCAATAAGATCATGGCTGATCTGTCGTGGCTCAGTTCCACTTTCCCGCCCTCTCCCCATAACCCTTAATCCCCTCTCTTATCAAAAACCCATCAACCCGCGTCTTAAAAATATTTAGCGAGGCAGCCTCCACCACTTCAACGGGCAGAGAATTCCAGAGATTCACCACCCTTTGAGTGAAGAAGTTCCTCCTCAACTCCGTTCTAAACCGCCCCCCCCCTTTATCTTGAGGCTGTGCCCCCTAGTCCTACTGTCCTTTTTGAGCGGGAAGAGTCTCTCCACCTCTATCCTATCCATCCCATTCATCATCTTATACATCTCAATGAGATCTCCCCTCATTCTTCTAAACTCTAACGAGTACAAGCCTAGTTTATTCAGCCTCTCCTCATAGCTCAACCCCCTCAACTCTGGTATCAGCCTAGTAAACCTCCTCTGCACTCCCTCCAAGGCCAAAATATCTTTGCGCAGGTGCGGCGCCCAAAACTGCACACAGTACTCCAGCTGCGGCCTCACCAGTGCCCTATACAGCCGCAGCAAGACCTCCCTACTTTTATATTCAATCCCCCTCGCTATGAAGGCCAGCATCCCATTCGCCTTCCTGACCACCTGCTGCACCTGCAAGCTGGGTTTTTGCGACTCACGCACAAGGACCCCGAGGTCCCTCTGCACCGTCGCCTGCTGCAGTTTTTCGCCGCGTAAGTAATAGTCCTTCCTACCATTCTTCCTACCAAAGTGGACCACCTCACACTTGCCAACATTAAATTCCATTTGCCATTTCCTGGCCCATTCACCCAGCCTATCTAGATCCTTCTGCAGACTCTCCACACCCTCCGCACAATTTGCCATTCCCCCAATCTTGGTGTCATCAGCAAATTTCGACACCCTACACTCGGTTCCCTCCTCCAGATCATCTATATAAATGGTAAAAAGCTGAGGCCCCAGCACCGACCCCTGGGGCACTCCACTAGTCACCATCCGCCAATCCGAATAGCACCCGTTGACCCCCACTCTCTGCCTCCTATTTGACAACCAATCCTCTATCCACGCTAACACCCTACCCCCAACTCCATGTCCCTCGACCTTCTGCAATAACCTCTTGTGAGGTACCTTGTCAAACGCCTTCTGAAAATCCAGAAAGACCACATCCACCGGCTCTCCTCTATCCACCGCCCTAGACACATCCTCATAAAACTCCAGTAAATTTGTCAGACACGACTTCCCTTTAATGAAACCGTGCTGCGTCTGCTCTATCAAGCAGTTCCCTTCAAGATGCCTCGCAATTTCCTCCTTAATGACGGATTCTAACATTTTACCTACCACAGACGTTAAACTAACCGGCCTGTAATTCCCCGCCTTTTGCCTGGCACCCTTCTTAAACAACGGCGTAACATTAGCCGTTTTCCAATCCTCCGGCACTTCCCCGGAATCCAGCGACGTCTGGAAAATAACCACCAAGGCATCCACTATCACCTCCGCCATTTCTTTCAGAACCCTCGGATGCATTCCAACTGGTCCTGGGGACTTGTCCACAATCAGCCCCTCCAGTCTGTTGAGCACCGCCTCTCTAGTAACAGTAATGTCATTAAGACCCTCCAGTCCTACCACCTTTCCATCACTAACACCTGGCAAATTATTCACGTCCTCCTCCGTGAAGACAGAAACAAAAAAGTTATTCAATACCTTTGCCATATCCCCATCCCCTACCACTAGGTCCCCTTTCTCATCCTCTAAAGGACCAACGTTCACCCTAGCCAGCCTCTTCCTTTTTATATATTTATAAAAACTCTTGCTATCCTTTTTTATATTAAGCGCTAGCCCAGCTTCATAGTTTCTCCTACCCTTCTTTATCAACTTCTTTGTCAATCTTTGTTGACATTTAAACCTCTCCCAATCCTCTTCTCGCCCACTACTCTTAGCTACTCTAAATTCCTCCACTTCTAATTTAACACTTTCCTTCCCCTCCTTCGTTATCCACGGCTTATTACCTCTCCTCCTACCGTCCTTTTTGACCATCGGAATAAATTTCCGCTGAGCACCAAGAAAGATCTCCTTAAAGATCCTCCACTGCTCCTCAACAGACCCTCCCTCCAACGCGCTCCCCCAGTCCACATTCGCCAATTCTTCTCTCATCCTACCGTACTCCCCTCTATTCAAACAAAGTATGCGTGTCTGGGAACCCACTTTCTCCTCCTCCATCTGCACCAGAAACTCCACCATATAATGATCACTCTCCCCAAGAGGATCCTTCACCGCAAGGTCCCTAATTCTACCCGCCTCATTACATAACACCAGATCCAAGATAGCCCTCTCCCTCGTCGGCTCCAACACGCACTGTTCCAGGAAACTATCCCGGCAGCATTCCAAGAACTCCTCCTCGAGCCCACCGCGTCCAATATGGGTCGACCAATCAATATGCAGATTGAAATCCCCCATAACTACGGCCGTCCCATTCCTGCACGCCGCACTTATTTGCGTGTTAACAACCCGCCCCACCTCCAGATCATTATTTGGGGGCCTATAGACGACACCCACCAGCGTCTTCCTCCCTTTGCTGTTCCTAATCTCCACCCACAACGATTCCATGTTCTGCTCCTTGGCTCCAATATCATCCCTTGCTACCACCTTGATGCTATCCTTAATCAGCAGAGCTACGCCCCCCCCCTTTTCCCTCCTGCCTATCCTTCCTAAACACTTGATAGCCCTGTACATTCAGCTCCCAGTCCCTGTCACCTTGCAGCCACGTCTCTGTAATGGCCACCAGATCGTATCCATTTGTGTCGATCTGCGCCACCAGCTCATCCACTTTATTCCGAATGCTTCGTGCATTCAGATAAAGCGCTTTCATCCCAGCCTTCACCTGGACCCTATTTGCCATAACGCCACCAACGATACTCACGCCCCCTACTCCCTCTATTATTGGGACATCCTCGGCCTCTTCCCTTACCTGTACCCTATCCTTAACTTTAGACCTCGTAACGTCACCTGCCCTCGCACCCTCCCCCCCCAATTAGTTTAAAGCCCTGTCTACAGTCCTCTTTACTCGATTCGCCAGCACTCTGGTCCCAGCACGGTTCAGACCAACCCCATCCCGCCCGAACAGGTCCCACCTACCCCAATACTGGTGCCAATGCCCCATAAATTCAAACCCATTCCTCCCACACCAATCCCTGAGCCACCCATTCACTTCCTTAATCCTGTCAACCTTACGCCCGTCTGCACTCGGTTCAGGCAGTAGCCCAGAGATGACCACCTTGTCGGTTCTACTTTTTAATTCCATTCCCAGCTTTTCATACTCCCTCCCCAGATCCTCGGTCCGCATTTTGCTTACTTCGCCGGCACCCACATGTACCACAACGACCGGATTCTCACCCTCCCACTCCAGGTTCCTCTGCAGCCCAGCTGCGACATCCCGAACCCGAGCACCAGGCAGACAACACACCCTTCTGTGCACTTTGTCATTGTGACAAAGGACAGTGTCAATACCCTTCAGCCCACTATCCCCAATCACTGCTACGTTCCTTTTCCCCTTCTCTTTGCCTATGTCCTGCTGCATCACTGTACCGTGTGCAGTTTGCTCACCAACCTCACCTGCCTCGTCCTCTTCCAGACTGGAAGCAAGAACCTCAAATCTGTTATGCAGATTAAGAGGCTGAGGCCTCTGCTCCCCACCCTCCTTCCTCCTCTCCCCACTCTCCTTCCTCCGCTCCTCACCCCCCTTCCTCCTCCCAGCAGCCCCCTCTTGTCCCTGACTCTTAGAGTTAGCCAGTCTAGGGGGGGTGGATATCACTTGCACCCCATTGACAATGGCACCCTCTCTCCCCCTGATGAGCCTCGAGTGAAATTGTCCAAAAGCCATTTTTGATATTTAGTTAAATCCTTTGATTTCATAAATATCGAGTCTATCCTGGTGCATTAATGGTAACTAAGGTGCTTTTTACAGTTGCTAAGGCAAATTTAATATTTTTCTTTCAGGAATCTGGGCACCACTCTTGAAACAGAATAAGTGTGGAAATGTAAGGCTATTTTCAGGTTGTTCCCAGAGAGCAGAAGCAGAAGAGAATTGTGAACACACAGGATCAGAATCTCTGAGGAAGTTTGCTAAATGGCCAATATATTTTTAATGAGAGTGGAGGCACTGCAGATTGCTATAGTATACAATACTGAAGCAGGCCAAGGGGTAGGTTGCCTTTCAACAAGTGACTACGCTTAGAAAAGCGAGACATAGGAAGAGTGAAAGCATTTTCAACAAAGGCAAGACACTGGGGACATTTGGATTTCCATCTTTTAAATCATATGGTTTAAGGTTGCTGAACATAATCTGGAGACTGATCTTCCCAAAATATCAGTTACAAGATGTTAAAGAACCGCATAAAGCTCATTCAGAACAACATGTCTCCATTTAAAGTAATTAACATCTTTCAGGACACAGTCCTCATCCTTTTCTAAACTTCAACCTCTATAATTAGAATTGAGGCCCTAACTTCCATGCTGTTATATTAAGCAGCAATTATTTGAACGGCATTGAATTCCTTTGATATCTACATCACTGTGGGCAGCTTGGTGACAGTGGGCAACTGTTTACGCGGAGTTTGCACATTCTCTTTGTGTCTTTGTGGGTTTTCTCTGGGTGCTCCAGTTTCCAATCACACGCCAAAGTGTGCAGGTTAGGTTGATTGGCCATGCTAAATTTCCCCTTTTGAACAGTAAAGGAATTAAAGGTTAGGCTGAGTGGGCCGATAAGTGGAGCTGAGTTCATGGAAAGATCAGTCATGATCTTATTGAATGGCAGAGCAGGCTCAAGAGGTCACCTCCTGCTCCTAATTCTTATGTCCTTAGTGTCCCAAGATGTGAGTTAGGAGGATTAGCAAGGCAAATACCTGGGGTGACATGAATAGGACCTAGTAAGTTGCTCAGTCAGAGAGTAGGAGGCTGAATGACCTCCTTCAGCATTGGAGGGATTCTATGATTTTCAGCTAGCTATGCTTGCCACAAGCTGAAGCAAAGACTGTCTATCCATTTTTATGATAATGCTGGTAGTCTTCATTCCTGAAGAAGTGCGAGAAGAAACAGCCCACAGCCTTTAGTTCTTGGGGAATGGCATGCAGGATTAAAACATCTCACTCAATATTGACTGGGCACTATCTGAAATGCAGATTATATTATCTTAATCTAATCTGACCAGTGTAACTATGATTCTAATTGCCATTAGAAGTATCAATTGTATGATTTTAATCTGTCCATCAATTGTCATTTTATTTGTTCAATATCCAGTATTTCATCAACAGAAATTTCCTCTAATAAACAAAGCCATATCTTCAATCCCCACCATTTTCTAGCCATGGAGTCCAACCCTCTGGCAAAGAAGCCAGTTTGCACATTGGTATCTTATTTGACCACAAGGTAAGCTTTCTACTTCATATCTGCACTATTGTCAAGACCACCTATTTCTGCTTCTATGTTGCTCAATTCTGTCCTGCCTCAGCTCATCTGTGGTTGAAATCCTAATCCCTGCCCATTATTTCCAAACTTGATTATTCTGAAACACATCTGGACAGGTTCCCACATTGGACCTTCTGTCATCTAAGTTACCAAAAACACTGCTGACCAAGTCCCAACCGTAAACTATGGGCTTATGCACTGGCTTCCAGCTAAGCAATGACACAATTTTAAAATTCTTATCATTTTCAATCACTTTGCTGCCTCAATTCTCCGTCTTCAATCTTCTTCGTCCTTGCAATCCTCCAAAATACCTGCACTCTTTCCAATCCTGGCGCCTTAAACACCTTGATTTTAATCATTCCACCACTGGCAACAGTGCCTTCAAGCACTTAGGCTCCGAACTCTGGAATTCCCTCAAGTCTCTTCCTCTCTAC
Organism: Carcharhinus amblyrhynchos; assembly: GCF_965287045.1. Taxonomy (NCBI): domain Eukaryota; kingdom Metazoa; phylum Chordata; class Chondrichthyes; order Carcharhiniformes; family Carcharhinidae; genus Carcharhinus; species Carcharhinus amblyrhynchos. Next base: position 27,452,657 of record NC_137346.1, read on the forward strand.
ATCCCTCGCTTCCTTAAAAGCTAGCTTTTTGACCACATCTTTGGCCATTTGTCCTAATATTTCACGTGCAATGAGTGATAATGCTCGTGTAAAGTGTGCTGGGGTGATTACTATGTTAAAGGTGCTATATAAATGTGTAGGTTGTGTTATTATATAAAATAAGGAGAATGCATCAAATATTAATAAAACTACATTGGAAAAGCAAAGTCCTATTATTTTAATGCATTGACAACCCATATCCTGGAGTTGATCATTGATGGGCATCGGTTGCTTGCAATTTCTGCATCACATGGGAACTTTAGGACATTTCACGTCTTGAGGGAACCAAGTGTGCAGGGAGCATCTTCAGCTCAGAACAGAACATAGAACACTACAGCACAAACAGGCCCTTCGGCCCACAAGTTGCACCGATCATATCTCTACCTACCAGGCCTATCTGTAACCCTCAATCCCATTAAATCCCATGTACTCATCCAGATATCTCTTAAAAGGCCCCGAGTTCGCTTCCACCACCATTGACGGCAGCCGATTCCACTCACTCACCACCCTCTGAGTGAAAAACTTACCCCCGACATCTCCTCTGTACCTACTCCCCAGCACCTTAAACCTGTGTCCTCTCATAGCGACCATTTCAGCCCTGGGAAATAGCCTCCAAGAATCCACCCTATCTATACCTCTCAACATCTTATAAACCTCTATCAGGTCGCCTCTCATCCTTCGTCTCTCCATGGAGAAAAGACCTAGCTCCCTCAACCTATACTATATTGCAGAAGAGGCTCTTCGGCCCATCGAGTCTGCACCTCCCTGCTGCTGGGATAAAGGACATCACGGAGAGGGCGCAGAATATTCTGGACACGTCCAAACCAACAACACAAGAGACAGCAGACACTGAGGTCCAACAGTCAGATTTTCGAAAGGGACGAGTTGCACCTGCAGGACTGGAACCAATGTCCTCACAGGGAACTTTCATGTGGGCTGGGAGGGTTTAACCAAATTGCCAGAGAGAGATGGGCACAGGCATACAGGGGAAGAAAAGAGGAGTAAGATGTGTAAAATGAGACTGTTGTACAGCACTACAGGAGACAAAGAACTACAAGAAGGAATACAAAGACAGGTTTACAATGCACAATAGGAGAACTCTGCAAGCAAGAACCAGGTTAAAAAAGAGAGCAGAAGAGGAGAGTAAGGTTGGCAAAGAGAGAATATGAGAATAGAATGGCAGTCAACATAAAAGAGAATGCAAAACATTTCTACTGGCATGTAAATTGTAATCAGATGGAGGAGTGGGTCCTCTATAAGGAAGGTGATACAAACTTACAGGTACAGGGTAGCACTAGAATACTTAATAAGGACACTGTATTCATGCTCATCAAGGAAGAGAAATCGGAGAAACATCAGTCAAAACGGAAATGATAGAGGTAATGGATAAGGTGAAAATTGAGCTGGAGACACTGGAAATACTGACTATGGCATGGGAGTTAAGTGACCTGGTCCAAATAGCTTGCATCTCAGGTTACTAAAGGAAGTTAGGCATGGTATGGTATGGTAGGGTGGCAGAAATGGTGGAAGGAAGCGAGGGATGTAGAGAGGAAGAGACTTGAGGGAATTCCAGAGTTCGGAGCCTAAGTGTCTGAAGGCACTGTTGCCAGTGGTAGAATGATTAAAATCAAGGTGTTTAAGGTGCCAGGATGTTTAAGGTGGAAGGAAGGGTTTAACCTTAATCTTCCTACATTTCTTTGATACATGAGGAGATGCCACAGGATTGGAGAGTGGTGAAAGTGACATGCATATTCAATAAAGAATGTTAAGGACTGTTCTAAGAATTACAGGTCATTTGGTTTAAAATCAGTGGCAGAATTGGAAAATATAGTTGGTGTTTTAATCTAATTGAATTTTTTGATGAACTAATAGAGAAGGTTAATGAATGGACTGCAACGTGGATTTTAAGAAAGTATTTGACAAAAGTACCACATAAAAGAGGCTGGTTAACAAAACTGGGGCTCATGGAATGGATGGGGTGAGGAAATCAGTGTCAACTGGCTAACAAATTTGGCTTCAGGATAGAAAATAGCAAGTTGTAGCACCTTTCAAACCCACAGCCACTTCCATCTAGAAGAAGGGCAGCAGATACATGGGAACACCATCACTTGCAAAATCCCTTCCAAGCCACTGACCATTTCAACTTGGAAATCTATTGCCTAACCTTTGCAGTCACTGAGTCAACATCCTAGAATTCTCTCCCTAACAGCACTGTGGGTCAACACACAGCACGTGGACTACAGTGTTTCAAGAAGGCAGCTCACCACCAACTTCTCAAGGGCGAACCAGAGATGTCAGCCAGCCACTGATGCCCATGTCCCATGAATGAGTAAAACAAAAAGTTATTTTTCAGGCTGGAGGATGCTGGATGTCTCCCAGGGCGAGTACTGAGACAACTAGAATATTAGAATTCAGAATAAAATTTCAAAATTTGCCAACAATACCAAACTTGAACATGTTACAGACAAGGGGGATGAACTAGCAGAATGGGCACTTAGCTGGTAGCATGAATTTAATGCAGAGAAGTGAGAGGTGATGTATTTTGGTACAAAGGATAGGGAAAGACAATGCAGACTAAATGACAGTCCCAAAGAGTGTGCAGGGGTAGAGGGAAGTGAGGATACATGTGCCTGGATCATTGAAGTTAGCAGGATATACTGAGTGTACACCGGGGTACAAATGGAGAAGTCATGCTGAACCTTTACAAAGCTCTACTTAGGCTACAACTGGAAAATTGGCCAGAAGGATCTTCTGGTCCCACTAACAGCACATCCCTGCTGCAGGTTTCCCGGCAGTGTGGAATCCTATCGATAGCAGGGGGATGTTGGTGCCATGAGAAACACATCATAGGGAGGCCAGACAATCCCCTCCATTACATCTAGTTCAAGTTATCACACTTTAGGAAGGATGCGCGGGTCTTAGAGGTTCAGAGGAGATTTACCGGAATGGATCCGGGGATAGGGAATTTTAGCTACAAGATTAGGCTTGTGAAACTAAGGCTGATCTTGAAGCAAAGGAGATTGAGTGGACATTTGACAGGTTTAGATAAAGTAGACGTGGAAAACATAATCCTACTTGCTGATGGTACAAGGACACAGATTTAAGATTGTGGACATGAGATGCAGGAAGAATCATTATGAAGTGCTTCAAAAGACTAGTCATTGCACTAATCAACTCCAGCCTCCCGGACTGCCCGGATCCACTACAGATCGCCTACCGCTGCAACGGGTCCACGGCAGATGCCATCTCCCTGGCCCGGCACTCAACCCTGGCACACCTAGATAAAAAGGAGTCTGACATAAGTGTCTTTGTTACGGACTACAACTCAGCCTTCTATACCATTATTCCCACGAAATTTATCTCCACTTTCCGTGGCCTAAGCCTCGGCTCCTCCCTCCACGACTGGATTCTGAACGTCCTAACTCGCAGACCACAATCAGTAAGGATAGGCAACACCTCCTCCATGATCATCCTCAACACTGGTGCCGCACAAGGCTGTGTTCTCAGCCCTCCACTATATTCCTTATACACCCATGACTGTGTGGCCAAATTCCCCTCCAATTTGATTTTCAAGTTTGCTGACGACACCACCATAGTCGGTTAGATCTCAAACTACGACGAGACAGAGTACAGGAATGAGATAGAGAATCCAGTGAACTGGTATGGCAACAATAATCTCTCCCTCAGTGTCAACAAAATGAAGGAGATTGTCATCAACTTCGGGAAGTGTAGAGAACATGCCCCTGTCTACATTAATTTGGGAAGAAGTAGAAAGGTTCAAAATCTTCAAGTTTTAAGATATCTAGATCACCAAGAACCTGTCCTGGTACATCCTCCTCCCATGCCGACACTAGAGTTAAAAAAGCCCACCAACGCTTCTACTTTCTCAGAAGACTAAGGAAATTTGGCATGTCAGCTACGACTCTCACCAACTTTTACAGATACACCATAAAAAGCATCCTTTCTAGTTACTTCACAGCTTGATATGGCTCCCGCTCTGCCCAAGACTGCAAGAAACTACAAAAGGTTGTAAATGTAGCCCAATCCATCATGCAAACCAGCCTCCCATCCAATGACTCTGTCTGCACTTCCCGCTGCCTCAGCAAAGCAGCCAGCATAGTTAAGGACCCCGTGCACTCCGGACATTCTCTCTTCCACTTTCTTTCGTCAGGAAAAAGGCACAAAAGTCTGAAGTCACGTACCAGCCGACTCAAGAACAGCTTCTTCCTGCTGCCATCAAACTTTTGAATGGACCTATCTCACATTAAGTTGATCTTTCTCTACATCTTACCTATGACTGTAACACTATATTCTGCACTGTCTCATTTCCTTCTCTATGAATGGTATGCTTTGCTTGTATAGCATGCAAGAAACAATAATTTTCACAGTATGCTAATACATGTGACAATAATGTATCAAATTTGAATGCAAGGGAAAGCCTTTCTAAATGCAGCAAGCTGTCATGACCTGGAACTTGCAGTCCACAAGGAAGGTGGAAATAGAAATAATCAATTATTTCAAAAGATAATTGGGTGGTCACTGGAAGAAAATAGACTTGGAAGGCTATGGGGATAGAGTAGGTGAACGGGACTGGCTGGGTTGTTCTGTGAAAAGCTAGTATAGACTTGATGGGCTGAATGGTCTTTCTATACCATAAATGACTCAAACAACTCTAATTTTAAAGATAATAAAGCATACAGGAACAGCAATGTTCCCTTGGTCTATGCTGAAGAACAGATTTCTCACAGTAGAATAAATACTCAAGTGCATCACAGTGAATACAATTCAACATCTGAAAGAAAAGTTTAACAGCAATTTACTTAAGTTTTGCCTCTCCATTCCTGTAGTGGGTGACACATAGGAAATAGTTTAAAGTCTTCATTTCTTGGGGAAAGGGAAAATAAAAGCATCATGACAAAGTTGATTGAGCACTATTTGCGATGCATCCAAACTGCGAAACAGCCGGTCAGATTTTCGTGGATTTGGAAGCAACTGAAATTTTAAGCATTAATGATGTCCCAAATGTGATCTTCTAATTTCCATTACTTTGATACTCTACATTATTGATTGAAAAGTGATGCTGAAACAATAACCATCACAAAGCCCTTTGGTCTCAAAAAGTAATTTTGCTGCATGCCATTAACCAAAACCCTCTCTGGACTACAGAGCAGATGCCCTCTCGTACCTTGGCTATTATTTATTCATAAGCCTTGACAATGTGCACCAGAGTTGTTGACCACAAGAAGCCCAAACCAGATTGTGCATGTTCTTGCCCGACGTGCACATTTCCAGTCGGTGACTAGCTCAATGCTGTAAACCTCAGACACTAATGGACGCAAGTTTGATTTTCACCTCAAACAGTTCACTGAGGCCAACTGCAACCATTCTACTTCCGAGCTGAGACAAACTAACTCAGTAAAAACCACAGACATCCGTCACTTGTGGGTTAAATTCACTCAAATCACAGCAAAACACTCAGCACATTCAGCAGAGAAAGCGTTAACATCCCTAGTTGACTGTAGCTCCACAGATGCTGCCAGACCTTCTGAGCTTTTCCAGTACTGCCTCACTGTCTTTATCACTGCCTCAGTATTTTTCTTGTATACTGTGCCTTCTACATGCTTCCAGCAATGGCATGAAGAAAACAAAAATGTAGTGTTTCCAAAGTTTAGCAGAAAGATTTTAACCATTTCGGATTCTACGTATTTGTTTTTACTGAGATTTAGAACAGACTTGATCCCTTTGTGTTTTCATCTCTTCTTTTTCCCCCATCTAGGGGGGAAAATATTGTTTTTGATTGTGTCTTCCATAAAGGTAAAGAAATTGTTGTGAGCCAGTGAAGTTACTGAGCAATGCATGCACTCCAAATCAGCTAGGCTTGTTTTTTATTGGGTGTCTTTAGCCAAACTACTGGATCAGCACAGCTAGACCTGAGTGTTAAACAGGACTGGCATCATTGAGTCCAACTGCTTTGTATCGGTGCTTGTGCCCCACACTAACCCTCTCCCATCCTATCTGCAGGCCCATCTATACTCTGCTTCCTCATGTACTTATCCAATCTCCTTGTAAAAGCATCAGTGCCCATTCAGCTCAGTTAATTCACCAACTAGCAACTTCCACCTTCTAACCACTCCCTAGGTAAAGATGTTTCTCTTGAGTGCTTTAGTGGAGAAATTGTTAGTTTCTACTACAACCAGTGAAGTAATCACACAACATACAGAACAAGAAACTCAAGACGTGATTTAAAACTGGAGGTCATGAAGCCAAAGATACAAAATTACAATCAAATCTCCAATAAAGGCGTCTCTCCCCCAAAACTGTAAGAATACACAATGACGGGTCAAGGCCACAGTGTGGGGACTCCAACATGTAAGAATTGGTTATAAAGAAATTAAGTGGCTAAGTGTCGCCAAATTTAAATTTTAAAGGCCTATATATACACACATCATTGGAACATGTGGAAAATGATAAGTTGGAGCTAGAGGCAGTGCCATGAGTCTATATTTCAACAAGCGAATGACTAAAAGCATGGGATCTTTTTGTGTGGGGGACAGAGGCTATAAACAGAAGTTTAGGACATTTTGATTCAACACAATTATTTATGGTCCTTCCTAACCCCACTGCCCCACCATCACGCCCCCAGGCTCATTTCAGAACTACATTCATACGACTGGCCTCAACTAAAATTCTACCAATAAAAATGATTGCAGAACCAGGAAAACTTGCTTCAACAGTATTGAACACAATTTTTGCCTATTCCCTACGAACCCCATAACGTGTATACAGCTATTATGTTGAAGTTGAAAGCATATATCGCTGTTCGCTGCCAGAGGAAAAGTTCTGACATAAAAAGAACAATTCATAAAACTCTATCTGCATCATTCATGAACAAGAGGTTGTAAACAACACAAAGCAAGGTACCATCCATCAATCATTACATATTAGAGGTTCTGAGATATCTTCCGCTACTGCATCATCACCATGACTCTTTCACCTACTTTACTAAGTCTCTACTATTTAAAAGGAAGAAATTAAAAATGCAACATTAAAACAGAAGGCTACACAAACACAAGGCAGCAATTACTGCACTGTTTACATCTATATGTGATCTAACTACACAGAAAAAGCTCAGTGAATTACTTTTGTAAGAGCAGTGAGTGATCCAGGAAGTAAATGTTTTGGTTTAATAGTCATTGTTTGCCCCATGATCCCTCATGGATCATGACACTATCATCTGATCAAAACCATTCAATACCTCCCTTCAAGGGCAAAAGACTGAATTAAGTGAATATATCAAAGCACACATGGACTACTTAAATTAAGATAGCATATCTACTCACTCCAAACACAAATAATTATACAGAATGACAACAGACTAGATAATAATGGTAAAAATACTATTAATACTAGACATCAAAGTAACATTCCCAATATGCAATTAACACAGGATTGAGTGATGCTATTAACGGCCAGGTCTTTAATAAGATGGCTGCAACTGATGTTGCACTTTATAACAGGATTCAGCCTAAGTCACATGCAAAAAAAAGCCAAACTGAAGATCATGTGGCCACAGTCTACTGACTGGAGGAGTGTGGTTTTGTGACATATTCCAACATGACAGTTATGGACAAGATGGCAAAGTCATGAGAATTTTTGTGTAATTCTAGCAATGAGGAAGCAAGAAATGAACTTGAGTTTTATTCAAGAGTATAATAGAATTAACAATATCTTGAACACTCGTGTTTGTAAACAGTCTCCATTAAAATTCAAACTCTAATCATTGGGGGGGGGGGGAGCCAAATGGGGTTAGGATTTTGACTAATTGTATAGAGTCACTCAGCAATTACCCCAGGACTGATTAAATTTCCACTTTTTTAAGCTTTGCTACCCTAGGGGCTCCAACTCCTCCATCCAGTCTCATTGTATTTTCTGAAAACAGAACTCACTGTTTCAAATAGCTTAAAAGCTGAAATTGAGAAAAAAATCCAATCTCTTTGCAACTGTGTTTTTTAAGTATCCTCAGAGGGAAGCAATCGTGACATTGAGAGATGGGATGTAGGTTTAAAATCCCATACACCAATATTACTTTCCAAAATAGGGTTCTTTATGATGGGCATCTCTCCCCTAACAAAATTCAGTTTGGACAAATTACTCTAAGATTAAAGGGTGAAGACTGAGGGTTTGTTCCGATACCCTCTCCCCAACAAACAGCCCACGTTACTATTTGGGATCATTACTGATTATAGTTCTTTTCTTCATCATTGCTATAATTGTAACATTATTCTTTTTAAATTTCACGACTTCATGCCATCTTACCCATGTCACATTGGTATGTAGAGTGTGCGCCATATGATCCAGTCAAGTAAACCTTTGTAATGCCAATGTCTGAATCAGGCTTCATTTCTTGCTTCCTCTCAGCTGCAAATTATAAGAATAGATTTTCTTTAAATAAACCCCATAACTCCATGTACTCTTACCGACGTATTTATCAAATAGGACCTCAATCAATCATTGAATTGCATCAATAAGTTCTGGTTTGGCAAAATATGGTTGTCCTGAAATTCATCTGTGGCTCCCAACAAAAGGCCAGTAAGCCAAAGTTCAGCCTGTTTGAAAATTGCCTTATTCGAGGTCCAAATTCCACACAAGATTATTTTTCTTGTAGCTCTGTTGCAACGTATGGCGCAATTGCATACGTAAGAAATAGGAGTAGCTGGGAGTCTTTCAGCCCATCGAGCATGCTCTGCCATTCAATACAATCATGGCTGACCTGACTGTGGCCTTAACTCCACTTTGCTGCCTGCAGTCCCATAACCCTCAACTCCCTTATCAGTCAAAACACTGTATAACTCAGCCATGATATTCAATATATTCAATGAGCCAGTCACCAATGCTCTCTGGGGAAGAGAGTTCCAAGTACTAACAACCTTCTGAAAGAAGAGATTTCTCCTCGCCTCTCTCCAATGGGAGGCTGCTAGTTTGCTGTGCCCACTAGTTCTGGATTTCCCCCACATGGGGAATCATCATCTCAGCATTTAACAGATCAAACCTTCACAGAATGATACTTATTCCAATAAGATCACCTATTATTCTTCAAAACTCTAAACATTTCTGCAACTTTACTCACTAATTTACACTACTGATGGTTATACACTACTCTCAGCAAAACTAAGCACACAGAAAATTTGAAGGAATATGAAAGTACATGCAGTCAAATCTACCAACTTAAATTACACAGTACGCACATACAATTCCACATAAAACTAGATGGCAAAAATCAATCTTTGGATGCATCAACATAGTATTTGCCAAAACAGATCCTGTTGATACCCATGAAATTCTCAACATACCCTAAAAGAAGTGTTGCAAAGAAAGGAAGGTGACAGACAGTAACACCCGGAATTTTATTTCCATGAAGGTGTTGCTTCAGCAGTTACATCTAGTGTCACCACTGGGCCTACAAAGGACCCTGATAACAATATACCACGAAAAGTCAAAGCTTTTAAACACTGGGCAAGAATAAAACTAGATCATGCGAGGCTCGATTCATTCAACATCTTCAATCGCTTGCAACGCTTATGACAGATGACTGACCAGCCCAGTTTTCTCCTTGATGTAACAAAGCTCAATTATTCTCTCCAGTCACGCTTGGGAAGATTTAAGTTTTGCTCAACAGCGAGTGTTTTATCATCTCAGAACAGGCGGGGTGCAAATATTTCACATGCCTATCATTATTGTGTGAAACCCCAGTGACAACTGTGCATTTCCATCAGCTCCTCCAGCAAAACATGAAGCACTTTTTGGAGGTAGGGAGCAAAAACCGGCGCTGCCCAATTTTATTCCCTCCCAATTGTGAAGAAAAAAAAGAAAGATCCCCTTGGTTTGAGATTGACAACAAGCCCTCCCTGTGTAGCAACTATTCCAATTCAATGTGGATGAATGGAGGGGAGACTGGGGAGGTAATGTGCCGGCTGGGACACAGGCACATTCCATCGGTGGTTGTCAGGGTGCAGAGAGAGGGCCGGGCAGGCTCCTCCGGGGGTGTGGGTGGTTGGGAGGCCTGTGCCCGGGCAGCGCCCACTCTCTCTCTCTCACCCCCAGCCTTCCCTTCCACCACAACAGCTGCCAACTCACCTCGAACCGAACACCTTGGTACAGCTCATCCGCTCGCTCAGGTCGCACATGGCCACGTAGCCGGGCTGACTGGCCCGGGCGCTCTCCACATGGTACGCGTAGACGGACAGCAGTACGCCGAGCAGGCAGACGCTGCCCCGGGCCACCTTCTCCCAGCCGGGGGTCGCCACTTTCAGGATGGGCGCCGACATCTTCCCTCCGCCTGCCGCCCGGGCCCGCACGTCGCGCGCGCTGATTGGCCGCCCGGCCCATTGTGACGTTAGCGCACCACGGCCCCGCCCACCGCGGCCGCGTCATCACAAGCGCGCCGACCTCAGGGAGCGACATTGTGAGAGGCTGGAATGGAATGGGATCAAAGTTATATTGAGTGCCAGCCCTCCAAACCCAATACACTGAGTGCCAGCCCTCCAAACCCAATACACTGAGTGCCAGCCCTCCACACCCAATACAGAGTGCCAGCCCTCCAAACCCAATACACTGAGTGCCAGCCCTCCACACCCAATACAGAGTGCCAGCCCTCCAAACCCAATACACTGAGTGCCAGCCCTCCACACCCAATACAGAGTGCCAGCCGTCCAAACCCAATACATTGAGTGCCAGCCATCCAAACCCAATACACTGAGTGCCAGTTCTCCAAACCCAATATACTGAGTGCCAGCCCTCTACACTCAATACAGTGAGTGCCAGCCCTCCAAAACCAATACACTGAGTGCCAGCCTTCCACACCCAATACACTGAGTGCCAGTTCTCCAAACCCAATACACTGAGTGCCAGCCCTCTACACCCAATACACTGAGTGCCAGCCCTCCAAACCCAATACACTGAGTGACAGCCCTCCGAACCCAATATACTGAGTGCCAGCCCTCTACACTCAATACACTGAGTGCCAGCCCTCCGAACCCAATACACTGAGTGCCAGCCCTCCACACCCAATACAGAGTGCCAGCCCTCCAAACCCAATACACTGAGTGCCAGCCCTCCACACCCAATACAGAGTGCCAGCCCTCCAAACCCAATACACTGAGTGCCAGCCCTCCACACCCAATACAGAGTGCCAGCCGTCCAAACCCAATACATTGAGTGCCAGCCATCCAAACCCAATACACTGAGTGCCAGTTCTCCAAACCCAATATACTGAGTGCCAGCCCTCTACACTCAATACAGTGAGTGCCAGCCCTCCAAAACCAATACACTGAGTGCCAGCCTTCCACACCCAATACACTGAGTGCCAGTTCTCCAAACCCAATACACTGAGTGCCAGCCCTCTACACCCAATACACTGAGTGCCAGCCCTCCAAACCCAATACACTGAGTGACAGCCCTCCGAACCCAATATACTGAGTGCCAGCCCTCTACACTCAATACACTGAGTGCCAGCCCTCCGAACCCAATACACTGTGCCAGCCCTCTACACTCAATACACTGAGTGCCAGCCCTCTACACTCAATACACTGAGTGCCAGCCCTCCAAACCCAATACACTGAGTGCCAGCCCTCCAAAACCAATACACTGAGTGCCAGCCTTCCACACCCAATACACTGACTGCCAGTTCTCCAAACCCAATACACTGAGTGCCAGCCCTCCACACTCAATACACTGAATGCCAGTCCTCCAAACTCAAAACACTGAGTACCAGCCCTTCAAATCTAATACAAAGCCAGCCCTCCACACCCAATACAGAGTGCCAGCCGTCCAAACCCAATACATTGAGTGGCAGCCCTCCACACCCAATACACTGAGTGCCAGCCCTCCAAACCCAATACACTGAGTGCCAGCCCTCCACACTTAATACACTGAGTGCCAGCCCTCCACACCCAATACACTGAGTGACAGCCCTCTACACTCAATACACTGAGTGCCAGCCCTCCAAACCCAATACACTGAGTGCCAGCCCTCCACACTTAATACACTGAGTGCCAGCCCTCCACACCCAATACACTGAGTGACAGCCCTCTACACTCAATACACTGAGTGCCAGCCCTCCAAACCCAATACACTGAGTGCCAGCCCTCCACACTTAATACACTGAGTGGCAGCCCTCCACACCCAATACACTGAGTGCCAGCCCTCCAAACCCAATACACTGAGTGCCAGCCCTCCAAACCCAATACACTGAGTGCCAGCCCTCTACACCCAATACACTGAGTGCCAGCCCTCTACACTCAATACACTGAGTGACAGCCCTCCACACTCAACACACTGAGTGACAGCCCTCCGAACCCAATACACTGAGTGCCAGCCCTCTACACCCAAGACACTGAGTGCCAGCCCTCTACACTCAATACACTGAGTGACAGCCCTCCACACTCAACACACTGAGTGACAGCCCTCCGAACCCAATACACTGAGTGCCAGCCCTCTACACCCAATACACTGAGTGCCAGCCCTCTACACTCAATACACTGAGTGACAGCCCTCCACACTCAACACACTGAGTGACAGCCCTCCGAACCCAATACACTGAGTGCCAGCCCTCTACACCCAATACACTGAGTGCCAGCCCTCTACACTCAATACACTGAGTGACAGCCCTCCACACTCAACACACTGAGTGACAGCCCTCCAAACCCAATACACTGAGTGCCAGCCCTCTACACCCAATACACTGAGTGCCAGCCCTCTACACTCAATACACTGAGTGACAGCCCTCCACACTCAACACACTGAGTGACAGCCCTCCGAACCCAATACACTGAGTGCCAGCCCTCTACACCCAATACACTGAGTGCCAGCCCTCTACACTCAATACACTGAGTGACAGCCCTCCACACTCAACACACTGAGTGACAGCCCTCCAAACCCAATACACTGAGTGCCAGCCCTCCACACTTAATACACTGAGTGCCAGCCCTCCACACCCAATACACTGAGTGACAGCCCTCTACACTCAATACACTGAGTGCCAGCCCTCCAAACCCAATACACTGAGTGCCAGCCCTCCACACTTAATACACTGAGTGGCAGCCCTCCACACCCAATACACTGAGTGCCAGCCCTCCAAACCCAATACACTGAGTGCCAGCCCTCTACACCCAATACACTGAGTGCCAGCCCTCTACACTCAATACACTGAGTGACAGCCCTCCACACTCAACACACTGAGTGACAGCCCTCCGAACCCAATACACTGAGTGCCAGCCCTCTACACTCAATACACTGAGTGCCAGCCCTCCAAACCCAATACACTGAGTGCGTTCTCCAAACCCAATATACTGAGTGCCAGCCCTCTACACTCAATACACTGAGTGCCAGCCCTCCAAACCCAATACACTGTGTGCCAGCCCTCCAAAACCAATACACTGAGTGCCAGCCCTCCACACTCAATACACTGAATGCCAGTCCTCCAAACTCAAAACACTGAGTACCAGCCCTTCAAATCTAATACACAGCCAGCCCTCCACACCCAATACAGAGTGCCAGCCGTCCAAACCCAATACATTGAGTGGCAGCCCTCCACACCCAATACACTGAGTGCCAGCCCTCCACACCCAATACACTGAGTGCCAGCCCTCTACACCCAATACACTGAGTGCCAGCCCTCTACATTCAATACACTGAGTGACAGCCCTCCACACTCAATACACTGACTGCCAGCCCTGCACACCCAATACACTGAGTGCCAGCCCTCTACACTCAATACACTGAGTGCCAGCCCTCCAAACCCAATACACTGAGTGCCAGCCCTCCGAACCCAATATTCTGAGTGCCAGCCCTCCAAACTCAATACACTGAGTGCCAGCCCTTCACACCCAATACACGGAGTGCTAGCCCTCCAAACCCAGTATACACTGAGTGCCAGCCCTCCAAACCCAATAAACACTGAGTGCCAGCCCTCCAAACCCAATAAACACTGTGTGCCAGCCCTCCAAACCCAATATACATTGTGCCAGCCCTCCAAACCCAATAAACACTGAGTGCCATCCCTCCAAACCCAATATACACTGAGTGCCAGCCCTCCAAAGCCAATGCACACTGAGTGCCAGCCCTCCAAACTCAATGCACTGAATGCCAGCCCTTCACACCCAGTACACCCTGAGTGCCAGTCCTTCAGGACCAATACACACATTGCCAACCCTCTACACCCAATACACACTGAGTGCCAGCCCTGTAAACCTAACCCCAACACACACTGAGTATCAGCCTTTCCTACCCATACACAGAGCGCCAACCCTCCATACCCAATCCCAACACACTACGTGCCAGCCCGCCATAGCCCCAACACACACTGAGTGCTAGCCCTCCATACACAGTCCTAACAGGCTGCCAGCAGCCCTCCACACCCAACACTCATTGAGTGCCAGCCCTCCACACCCAACCCTCCAACACACACTGAATGCCAGCCCTGCAAACCCAATCTGAATACACACTGAGTGCCAGCCCTGCATACCCAACACACAGAGTCCCAGTCTTCCATACCCAATCCCAATACAGAGAGTGCCAGCCCTCCATACACAATCTCAATGCACACTGAGTGCCAGCCCTGCAAACCCAACACACAGAGTCCCAACTCTGCAAACCCAACCCCAACACACATTGAGTGCCAGCCTTCCATGCCCAACACACACTGAGTCCCAGCACTCCATACCCAACCCCAACAGACACAGAGTGCCAGCCCTCCATACATAATCCCAACACACACTGAGTGCCAGCCCTGCAAACTCAACACACAATGAATGCCAACCCTTCACACCCAACTCCAACGCGCGCGCACGCACACACACACACACACACACACACACACACAGAACCCTTCAGACTCAACCCTAATACAGAGGGAGAGAGAATTATTCACCATGCAATGGAAGACATTGGTCTGGAATGGGCTGCTCCGGAATGGGCTCTTAACTCCACTGAATGCCACTCCTCCATACACAACTCCAATGCACACACACACACAACCCAAACACAAAAAGAGAGAAGATTTTACATTCAACCCAACCACAAGCACACAGACAGAACCCTTCATCCAGCACACACACACACAGAAAGATATACTCAGCCAGCACCTGATAGTATTTTCCTCTGTTTTGCAACAGAACAGTCTCTCACCCAGCTTTTCTTCTTTGTTAACTCCTACCTTACATGAATTTGATTTATTACTGTCACATGTATCAGGATAGAATGAAAAGTATTGTTTCTTGCGTGCTATACTGACAAAACATATCGTTAATAGAGTACATTGGGGAGAAGGAAAGGAGAGGGTGCAGAATATGGTGCTGCAGTCACAGATAGGGTGCAAAGAAAGATCAGCATAATATATGCTAGGATCTTGAGCCCATGCTCTCTGCCCACGAGATTGACAGTGGGAGCTCAAGATCCAACGAAACCCAGAAATTGTGACCTTGCCACCAAGATCATGAACTCTGATTTTCACCCCTCCTGCTGGCAACGCAATCCGCTTCACTGTCCCCAGCACAGTTTAACGATGCCAACCTGGAAGTGCTTAACTGTGCCAGTGAGTAGTCATGAGACGAGATGCTGGCATTGGACTGGGGTAAAGACAGTAAGAAGTCTCACAACACCAGGTTAAAGTCCAACAGGTTTATTTGGTAGCAAACGCCACTAGCTTTCGGGGCTTTACCCCTTCGTCAGGTGAGTGGGGAGTTCTGATCACAAACTGGGCATATAAAGGTGTACACTCAGTTTACAGAAAAAAAATCAGTATTCTGTAAACTGAGTGTGCACCTTTATATGCCCTGTTTGTGATCAGAATTCCCCATTCACTTGACAAAGGGGCAAAGCCCCGAAAGCTAGTGGCATTTGCTACCAAATAAACCTGTTGGACTTTAAGCTTGTCCAGTGAATAGTGCCAGGGGCAAGCCGTAGGGGGAGCCTCATGTGTGGGAACTCATCAAGTATTGGTGGGGGTGGGGGGCAGTCACAGAGAGGAATGTAGGTGCCAGGGATGATTGGGGGTGGGGGGAGAGGGGGATGCAGGGATGATTGGTGGGGGAGATGTCCAGGATGGAGGATGCAAGTGAAGATAAGATACCACCATGGTGGGAGTGGTTGGGGAAAGAGTTATATTTATGTAATTTAAAGGGGTCCTGATCTCAGTGGGGCCGGTTCCCAGCTTTAAGAATCCCCACCCTGCCACAGTGATGGGGCAAACCACACCCACTCTTTTTTTTTGCAATTATAGCGATAATATCTGGAGAGAAAAAAGACCAATGGAGATGGAGATATCCACGCCAGTTTTCTCAACAGAACTGCCAAATTCTTTTAAGAATCTGACCACTGAGAGTCAAAGACAATATGATATGATTGAATAGACTATCTTTACCTTTGACCCTGACCTTCTATATTGGGTGCCACCTTTTGCTGCTTTCCAAATTGGACATAGCACCAAGGCAATGGGCAGAATCATAGCTTGCTGATGATGAAAATTCATTGAACATCTTAATAAGCTAATAGCTAATCCTTACATAATTACACGCAAAATGTACTTACACGCTAAATATGGGGCAGTGTGATGGAACAGTGGTTAGCATCGCTGTTTTACAGATGAGGGACCTGGGTTTGATTCCCAACTTGGGTCATTGTCTATGTGAGGATTGCATATTCTCCCCGTGTCTGCATGGGTTTCCTCCAGGTTCTCTGTTTCCTCCCACAGTCCAAAAATGTGCAAGTTAGGTGGATTGGCCATGCTAAATTGCCCTTAGGGTCAGGGGGATTAGCTAGGATAAATGCACGGGGCTATGGGGATAGAGCGTGGGTGGGATTGTGGTCAGTGCAGACTTCATGGACTGAATGGCCTCTTTCTGCACTGTTGGATTCTATGATTCTAAATCAACTTTTATTTTAGAAACCATAAGTTACTTTATCTGATGCACATTTTAGACTCAAAACCCATTGTCGAAAAAAATTGTTGGTGCTTATATTTCCATTTGAACTTCCTGTTCTGATGGTAGAAATGGAGAAAGTCTGAATATTGGAACTTTTAAGATTCAGTGTTAATCTTTGGAAAATATGGAGATTTTGCACACTTTGTATCTAATAATCTATCAAAAGATCCTGGTCTCATCTTTTAACTCGCGCTACTTCCAATTACAGTGATAAGTGCCATAAAGTGCATGAAACTAACTAGTAATTAGCTGATGGGTTGACATATCTGTACACATTCTTGCCTTTGTATCCAGTATAATCTGGCATATAGTAATAAATATTAAATAATAATTCACCCATTGACAGGAATGAAAAAGATAAATGAAGTTCCACAGTAACAGTATCCAGACTTATAAATCCATGGATATGCCTGTCAAGAAATAGCACATGTGATTGCATGTTATTTTTTCATTTCCTTTGTTAACTGTTTTGAAGTTTTAGCATTTTCTTCTGAACATGAAATTGTGTGGTGAGACTAAAGAGAATCTTATCATCACAAGACACATCATGAACGTGCCTCAACTAACCACCAAAAGTATTAAGGAGTATAAATTTATCTAAAGGTAATATTCCTCATTGGTAAATTAAAATTTAACATGCTCAGTACATAGACAAATAGGCAATCTTAATTAAAATGAAATGATTTTGCTTAATTAAATAAGGGAAGACAAAAATCAAAGGTAATACTGCCATCAAGATAACAGCTCAAATTTTAATGCCCCTGCCACCCACCTTGCCACTGAAAGTGGTGAGCCTGGACCAATAAGTGGTTATATAGGTGGTTACTGCTGCCTCACAGTGCCAGGGATCTGGGTTCAATTCCCGGCCTGGGTCACTGTCTGTATGGAGTTTGCACATTCTCCCTGTGTCTGTGTGGGTTTCCTTCCACAGTCCAAAGATGTGCGGGTGAGGTGAATTGGCCATGCTAAATTGCCTCTTAATTTTAGGAGGACTAGCTAGGGTAAATGCATGGGGTTATGGAGATAAGGCCTGGGTGGGATTATAGTTGGTGCATACTCAATGGCCAAATAGCCTTCTTCTGCACTGTAGGATTTTATGATTCTATAGTAAGTTGTTCTTTCTGTGACCTCTTTTGTCAACATCTCAACATTCATTTAGACGAGCTTAAGAAGCTCAAGGTATTTGAAGCTGCTACTATCAATACTTTAATGGTCAATCTGATTGACACTGTTACAGAACTTTGGGAATAACAAGTTCATGAATGGGTTTTGATTTGTCTCACAGTTGTACACTTATAAATTATATTATCCGTATCACTCGTTTTTTTTGTATATATATTGTACATACTGTCTGAGTGGGCACAGAAAGGTCATGAGTTGACATTGAGTTGGCACAGAGAGTACGTGGGGTGATGGATGTGCTTTGCAACCATTGAGTTGGCATTGAGTTGGCATGGAAGGTATAAGGGACCATGATGGATTGATGGAGGGGGTGAGGCAGTAAAGTGGTATGAGGGGTGAAGGTAGAAGGCTTCCATTACAACTGGGGCAATGTACCCGCGAACCAGGTGAGCCTTCTCTCCACTCCAGCTCAGCTTCTGCCTGTCTCTGTGGCCACTGTCGTTCTGCTCATGAGGTTGGCGAGCTTGACCCTTTCCTGCATCCAGCCACGTGTACACAACCAGCACCACCCCACCCTACCCCCTTGTGTGCACCGGGGCAGGTCTGGCAAGTTCAGAAATTTCCCAAGGTAAGCTACTCCTTTGGTAGCCAAAGTCCAGCCCAAGATTGAGTTACCAAAACAAAGAAAATAAAGAACAAAGAAAAGCACAGTACTGTCCCTTCAACCCCTGCAAGCCTGTACAGATCATGATGCCCTAACTGAGCCAAAAAAAAATCTTCTGCCCTTACTCGGTCTGTATCTCTCTATTTCCTCCCTATTCATGTACTCAAGAAGATGCCTCTTAAACATTGCTAATATGCCTGCTTCCACCACCTCCAGGCGTTCCAGGCACCCACCACTTTCTGCCTGAATAAAGAAGAAACAAAATGTTACTTTAAAATTCATTCTCTCTCTTCCCACAGTTCTTTCCAGACAGCGTAAAATGTGCAGCCGAAACTGCTGAGCAGAGGACCTGCCGTCAAGATGACTGCATTGTCTGACCAGCCTCCTCCATGTAGCACATGACAGCAACCCAAGACGAGTCATTCACTTATTTTGTTTCGTTTTTCCTCCATCGAAAAAACACTTCAAGCTAATGTTTCTTTCTCAAAACACTAAAATGAGGAAGTATGAAACAATAGTAGAAGATCCAGTTTAATTGTTAATCTAAAACCCAGTTAGATGACCTTAAACTGAAGAACGGATGGGCACACCAGCTGTCCTGACCCTCCAAAGTCATGTCCCTACACAGCAGATCACCATTACGCAATCTCATTTGGATGCATTCCAGAAATCCCAACTTTACTGCAACTACATTATTTCATAATCTAACCAGCTATCTTTCTGGCATTCAGCACTGTTTGGGGTATTATCTATATTGTTTTTAAAGGAATTAATCCACAAAGTTTTAATTGTTTTTGAGGAAATTCTTGCAGATCCCTATTACTTAGTGAAAATAATCCTTTCTGGTCTCAAGTGACAGGAGTTGAGGTTTGTTAATTTTATATCATGTTTCGTAGTTTGCTTACCACAATATAACCTAAGTAAGCTTCTTCAATCGATGTTATTCATTCCTTTCAACGTTTAAAATAAATCTATCGCATGACCCTGCTGAAAGCTACCTCCTGTGAAAACAATTAAAGTTTGCGCAATTTTATTTCTAAACCAGAATTTTACATGTTAGTGATACCCTCCTTTGTATCTTCTCAAGTACTTTTGAATGTAAGAAGCCCAGATTTTTGCCCAAACTTTTACACAGAAAACTTCACACAATATCTTTGAGAGTTTAACCAGTGGCTTACTCATGTGCAAGATTATGCTGATCCCAGGACTGGCTGATTTCAACAGGACAGAATGCTGCAATTTGTCTCAATGTCCTGAGCTTAGTTTACAACTTAGTTTTTTAAAGTTTATTTATTATTGTCATAAGTAGGCTTACATTAACACTGCAATGAAGTTACTGTGAAAATCCCCTTGTCGACACACTCCAGCGCCTGTTTGGGTATGCTGAAGGAGAATTTAGCATGGCTAATATACCTAACTAGTATGTCTTTCGGACTGTGGGAGGAAACCAGAGCAGCTGGAGGAAACCCAAGCAGACACAGGGAGAATGTGCAAACCTGGCACAGACAGTGATCCAAGCCATGTCCTTGACCTTGTCCTATTTGCAAACATTTAGTTTAGTTGAAAAAGGTGCAATGTATGGACATACTCTTGTATCTGTAAAGGACAGGGCACTGTGTGTGAATATGTGGAGCTTATAGCATATATGTGAGCCATACAACATGGTCAACTGATACTCTTAAACTGGCTGTCAGTGTAATTTTTAGCACAATCAGGATTGTTTAGCAGTGTTGTCCGATTACGGAGTCATACCTAATGTTGGACACCATTGTTTGATTTTTATAATGTCGGACTGGCTGGGCACTTACTTCAATGTATGAGCTGAGAAATCTGCTAATGGGTTCTCTGCTTCTGTCTACCACAATCCTGCCTTCACTGGTTAATATATGTGTTGGGATTCCTGCAGCTCTGTGTGCTATAAGGCTTTACTTAACGGCAATCTGGTAATGGCCTGAGCCACTTGATTACTGTACAAGCTTGATGCTGGCAATGGGTGCACCAAAGGCATTCTGCAAGATATTGGCTACCCTGATCAGATCATTGCTTGCTGTATATCACACAAACTGATGAATGGTCCAAAGGCCACAACCTCCTGTCCTGAGAAATGCCCAGTCTACCTCAGATTACACTAGGAGGATAAAGTATCTCAAAAATCTGATCAACAGGAGAGGCTAGCAATTTCACACTGCCACTATGCTAACAAGATGCTTCTGTCAAGTCAAAATACTTTTTCTATGTAGGACAAATTATAGGAACAATCTTGACCCATCTCCCTGTCCGGCTGTGGCAAATTACAATGGCTGCGGGTGTGTGGGGGAGGGATGCAGTTTTCATTCTGTTTCTTGTGCAGTCCTGTCCCCCCACTCCATATTTATTTGTTGAGTTCGGGCCTCCAGCCTCAGAGAACCAGGATTTAATTTGAATGGTGGTCACTACAACCAGGGGCGTGACAATAGGGCCATGCCATTTTGGACCTGTCAGAAAAAGCTGGCAACAGCAGTAATCCGGGCCAAGTTTATGTGTGGACTGGGCTGATCAAGAATGCAAGCAATGAGATCTTGGCTGTCCTGTCAACAATGCCCCCATCCCAATCCCACCTACTCCCCGCTCCACTCAACCTCTCTACGCCTCGAATCACCCCCAAACACTTCAGGAGTTCCTTCCCTAAAGCTCTCTATCCCTCTATCCCTGTTTTCCCTTGAAGATGCTCTTTAATACCTACCTCTTTGAGCAAATCATCCGACCTAAATATGCCCTTAAGTGGTTTGGTGTCAAAATGTGGCTTTATAACATCCTGTGAAGCAATTTGGGATGTTGTAATACGTTAAAGGTACTAGATGAGTACAAGTTGTTGTTGCAGACGGAAAGATTTTTATTTCCTTATTAATATCATCTTGTTAACTTGCTCATTCTTTTAAACCTTGGCGATATGTTAAGCTATGGTTCCTTAATATTTTGAAAGAACTGCCAGATCATTGCACCTCGATTACAGTGCAATGAAATGCCATTTTACATTGTGCGCGTGCCGACAGTAGAATAAGCATGTCAATTTTATCAACCTCTACCTGATGTTCTCATTCACACACATTTCTACCCAGGATTATAGCGTAACAGTCAGGAATGGGAACTGTGACCTATTTTCCATCTGTATAACCTGAAGATTGAAATTTAGATGTTACTCATCTGTATGACTCAGCTAGTCACTGGTTTACTGAATGCACCCACCAGGCCAATAGCGTTAATCTAATTCACTTCAAATGTCTTTCATTTTAGTGAAATTACATAGAATCCCTACAGTACAGAAGGAGGCCATTCGGCCCATCAAGTCTGCACTGACAACAATCCCACCCAGGCCCTATCCCCATAACCCCACACATTTACCCTGCTAATCCCCCCGACACCAAGACGCAATTTAGCATTGCCATTCAACCTAACCCGCACATCTTAGGAATGTGGGAGGAAAACAGAGCACCCAGAGGGAACTGGGCAGCACGGTGGCACAGTGGTTAGCACTGCTGCCTCACAGCACCAGGGATCTGTGTCCGATTCCCGGCTTGGATTACTGTCTGTGCGGAGTCTGTGCATTTTCCGTGTGTCTGCGTGGGTTTCCCCTGGCTGCTCCAGTCTCCTCCCACTGTCCATAAGACGTGCTGGTTATGTGCATTGGCCATGCTAAATTCTCCCTCAGCATACCCGGATACATGTGGCGACGAGGGGATTTTCATAGTAACTTCATTGCAGTGCTGATGTAAACCGACTTCTAATATTAATTAATAAATAAATAACCCATGTGGACACGGGGAGGACATGCAGACCGTCACCCATGGTTAGAATTGAACCCAGGTCCCTGGTGCTGTGAGACAGCAGTGCACATCATGATAGAACTACTAATGACAGCAGCCTAGTGGCACAGATTTAAGATGAAGACATTCTGTGATCTGTGCATCCTGTTTCGCTGCAAACTAGGTTATCTGCAAGCTTTGAACTAGTCCAAGAAATGTGATGCTTTCACAAACAAAAGCTAAGCAGTGAAGGATTTACCACTGACTGAACTGGGAATAAAAGCACCATTACACTTTTGACATCTGAGTGTAATCATTATTATACTTCTAAAGAAAAGGCAGACACCACAGCTTGTCTACAGAAGAAAAGAACTTCAAACTGCACAAAGACAATACTTAAAGACCAAAACCAACTGTAAAAATAATCCCAAATCAGTGCAAATATTGAATTTATAATGAAAAGAGACAAAGGAAAAATGGGCAGTCTCGTCCAACAGAACAATTGAAGGTCAGAAGAAAACTGAAACTTGTTTTCAAAGTCTGGCTGAATACATGCAGTTGCTGGGATTTTGTAATACAATTGAAACAATGTAAGAAGCAGCTGAAGGAGCTTTTTTGTGAATTATATCAATTTTTGTGCTATTCTTATGTTATAAATCACACTTTTTTTTCAGTTTCATAAAGACATTGACTCAGCAAATAACAACTTGATCACGTTGCTCAGCTTTCTGCGGGTTCAAGTTTAACAAAAAAAAATTCTCATTGCCAGTGTGACTGATTAAACCACTCATGACTTTTGAGCCTGTGACTTTTGGCTGGGGGGCAGGGGTGCGGGTTTGGGAGTGGGGACAGTTTTAACCCCACAAACCAGCAAGTTGGTGGTGTGGTTAAATTATTAAAAGGGTGAAACGCAACCCCATCCCGTCTTGACTCATGCTGTGGTTGTATTACATGCCCACTCTGCTTTCACCACGGCCACAAGTGCCAGAGGGGAGGGGGAGGCGCAGTTAGCACTGCTGCCTCACAGCGCCAGGGTCCTGCGTTCAATTCCAGCCTTGGGTGGCTGTCTGTGTGGAGTTTGCGCATTCTCCCCATGTCTCTGTGGGTTTCTTCTAGGTTCTCCGATTCCCTCCCACAGTCCAAAGATATGCAGGTTAGGTGGATTGGTCATGCTAAATCACCCCTTAGTGTTCTAAGATGTATAGGCTGGGGGGGGGGAATTAGCCATAGTAAATGTGTGGGATTACAGGGATAGGGCCTGGTGAGGTACTCTGTCAGAGAGTCAGTGCAGACTTGATGGGCCGAATGGCCTTCTTCTGCACTGTGGGCATTCTATTCTATCTCTTAGAGCTGTGAATTTTGGGAACCGTTAAAATGTAATTGCAGCAGGCTGGGCAAACCGGTTCCTCAGAATTGGGAAATGTGCCAAAAGAAGGAAGGTGGCAGCTGGCAGATTCAGTAGGTGTTTTTCCAACACTGCTTGTGGGTTAGGAGAAGCTGGGGTGTTTGTTAGGGGTCCCTCCTGCAAAACCGCTGCCACAATCTCTGCCCATGATTGACTAAAGCCTCCCACGACTGCTATCTCTTCCTTGCTGTGATCTCTCTTCCCTCCACACTGACACAGTGTAAGCTCTACCTCACTCTGGCCACCACTGCCCCCCTTTCTGATTGAACTGGACCATTTTTAGCAGTCCTGGCTGCTGCCTCCGACAGCAGGCTGTCCTTTCTGGCAGCTAGGCCCCTTTGTACAGTTATTTCAAACTGAGGTCCTGCCATTAAATTCGCAGACAGTCTGCTTTTCTCTAGATCTTTTCACTGCTGATGGGTTCCCCTGACAGCACCCTATCCAAACCCATCTTCCTGTAAATACTGGGGACCTTTGAAGATGTGATACTGTCAGGCGTGATGTCTTTGAAATGTTTTGGCACATGCTAAGTGCAGGAATTTTAATGGATTAAATGAATAAATAAAATGGATAAAGACACACATTCTGTCTATCTGAACCTGGACCTTGAGTAGGAACCCAATTTGCATATTTAGCAATCCTCTAAAACAAAAGAAAAATACTGCAGATGCTGAAATATGAATTAGAAAATGCTGGAAAATCTCAGCAGATCCGACAACCTCTGTGAGAAGAGAATAGTGCCAACATTTCGAGTTTGTGTGATCCTTCATCAGGTTGTTTTAGCAATCTTCTACCTGCTTGAGGGAAGACAGGCTCTTCACCCATTCATTGTCCCACATCAGATGGTCCTTGGGCATGACCTGCCCCACTGCACCCCCCAATTTGCCATTGCCCAATGATCATTTGAAGAACAAGAAACAGGCAAACTGACATTAACAGTTAGCTAATTTTTTTTACCCTGCTGTTCTCTTCCTAGAATAGACACAGGCACAACTGGTCTGAAGTAGAATCATTAGTATATCAGAAACAGAAGAGACTGATTTGCTGGAGAAAAAAGAGAGAAAGAGAAGCAGTGGGGGGATGGGGGGGAGAGAGAGAGAGAGAGAGCCCAGAAAGCTGATCCCCATACAGACTTGAACTTCAACTTGTACAGGATTCAATACAACTGAATAACAGATAGTTGTATCGAGCATTATAACTATTCAGTTATCTGTGTTATGAAATTATTGGGTACACATAGTCTGTAACTTCCATAGACAATTCGCAGCTGTGACCATGAAAGGTTGTTTATTATTAAAAAAAAACTTTGCTTGCATTATACTTTCAAAGGATGCAGCCAATTTCTAAGCTAACCCCAGTATTCCTGCTTGGTCTAAAATGTGGTCAAGTTAGCTGTAAAACTTAACATAGGCAGAAATACCTTAAAGTGCAACATCTTAACTAAAGCAAACAGTTTAAAACAATCAGTTTTAAAACAATTTGGGATGTACCAGGTGTCTGCCTCCCAATGAAAACAGAAACACTGAGTTTGCAAGTCATTGAGCAACATCTACTCAGCCCCAGCAGTTCTATTTTAAGCATTTGCCAGGTAGCACTGCCAAATTTACATTATTGGGGAAAATTGACTGATTTACTTTGACTATAATAGCAACTGAAAATAATTCATTGGTTATTGTTGAATTTTGGATTATCCTGCCAAACCTCACTAAGTATCTTAATTCAAGCCATTTACAGTTTCAGAGAAATGGCTTCATTCACTGAAAATTGAGATGATATGCTCTGCCCATATATACCAACACGTTTGACAATTTATCCTGGTTTCTTTTGACTCATTTATTCCTTTGTACTCTTCTTAGGCAGAATGCCAGTGGAACTATTTCTGGTGCCTGCCTGCTGGTTAATGTAACAGTTACATTACATACGGGGATGCAAATCAAGCAGACCTTGTGCATCTTGAGGCATGATACAAATGGTTGCCCCCTACACTGGAGGAGGGGGATTGGAAACTTGGTTCTTCTCACATGCTTTAGTGAATTATAATTGTTCAGAAAGAAAGCAAGACCTTTCTTTTTATTCCGTGTATTGGCAATTCTGTCTCGGTAACACATGGGTCCAAATGGAATAGGTCATCATATGAACAGCCCTGGTACATTCTGATTAAAAGCCCACAATTTAGCATGACTTTGAATTAAAGACAAAACTCTGGATCCTCTTTTTCACACTGCCCTCCCCCAACAGCCGACTTCCCCAAAGCAAGTGATCACACATCTGCTTTCACTCCTTCCATTTTCTCCCAGTACCATCATGAATTCCTCCTTGGTCATTATCTCCCAGGCCTCCAGCTTTTAATGGATCCTCCTCCCACCAACTCCAGCATGTTACCACCACCCAACCTGCCTTCCCCTCTCCTTTCAGAATTCCAAGGGTGCTATTCCCTCCATGAGAGCCTGACCCAGGCCTCCATCACTTCCCAATATTTTCCCCCATGGCACCTTCCCATGCAAATGCAAAGGTTGTAAAACATGCCCTTTTACCTCCTCCCTTTCCACCATCCAGCTGCCCCAAACACTCTTTTAAGATGAAACAGCAACTTTCTTGCACCTCTTTCAATATAAGATATTGCCTTTGATTTTCGCAAGAGGAAGACTAATGAGTGGCTTGGTGCACAGTGGTTAGCACTGCTGCCTCACAGCGCCAGGGACCTGGGTTCAATTCCCAGTTTGGTATAGTGTCTGTGCGGAGCCTGCATGTTCCCCCCGTGTCTGCGTGGGTTTCTTCTGGCTGCTGTGGTTTCCTCTCACAGTCCAAGAGACATGCTGGTTAGGTGCATTGGCCATGTTAAATTCTCCCTCACTGTAGCTGAACAGGCACCAGAGTGTGGCAATTAGAGGATTTTCACAGTAACTTCATTGCAGTGTTAATGTCAACCTACTTGTAACAATAAATAAACTTTTAAAATGCTGCTTGGATCACTTTGCTGGACACCTCTGTTCTGGTGGCAAGGTTGATCTTGAACTTCCCATCATCTGTTATTTTGATTCTGCAGTCCCTCCCCCTCTGGTCTCCTTGGCCTCTTACTGTGTTTTAGTTAAGTTCAAGGAACAGCACCTAATCTTTCATTTGGGCTCTTGACAATTTTCCAAACTCAACATTGAATTCAAATATTTCAGGTGTTTTTTTTTAGACAACTGTTGGTCATGTGGATAAAGAAATGTGTAGCAAAGGCATGGAGAAACCTATGGACGATGATTCTGAAGATGATGCACTGGCAGACAGAAATCAAAAGGAAACAGCAGTGGTGGGAGTGATAGATGAGTGAGAATTTTAGTACTGCTGTGGAAATTCCAATGTGGAATTGTTGGTGGTGGAGACGTATAGCTGAGTTTCATTAGGATAGACAGGGAAGTTAATTTGTAGGAAGTGGATGGGATTCTCTGACCTTGTCCACGATTGCGAGTCTCTGATCCTGTTGCTGTGAATGGAGATTTGGCTGAGTGTCAAATTGTCCATTCTGTGGCAGCGATGGAGAATTCCAATCGATGTCACCAAGTAGCGAGATAAAAAGATGGCAAAGAGAAAGGGACATGTTAGAACTTTGTGTCACTGCAAAGATCACCATGCAGTCAGAGAGAGGTGGAGTCACTACTGGAGATGAACTGGCTGTATCAGAACTGATAGGAACATTGAACCAGTGGCGCTGAAGTACGGATGAGGAATGGTAGACAGCGACCATATCAACAACTGCAGGGTAATCAAAACAAATTTAAAAAATGATAGCCCAACATAGTTAGCATCACATAGAATGGTGGTGACTCCACAGATTGGTCTCATCAGCATGGATGAAAAAGAAACTAGAGGCCACACAATGATTACCACTGCTGCCTCACAGCACCAAGGGCCCCGGTTCAATTCTGGCCTAGTTGAGTGTCTGTGTGAACCTTGCATATTCTCCCCATATCTGTGTGGGTTTCCTCCAGGTGCTCCACTTTCCTCCTACATTCCAATGATGTGCGGATTAGGTTGATTGACCGTGGTAAATTGCCCCTTAATGTGACAAGGGGATTCGCAGGGTGAATCCATGGGGTTACGGGGATAGGGCTGTCTGTGCAGGCTTGATGGGCCTAATGGCCTCCTTCTGCACTGTAGGGATTCTATAATAGTGTAGGAATTTGAATAAGTGATGGAATGGGCATGGAATTGTTTGGCAATGACACTGCAGAACCATAGGCAAGAGAAATTGTTGAAGAAAGTGCAGGAACTCTACCTAGTCTGTGTCTCCATGGCAATGACACCAATTTTGTTGCCTCTGAATGCCTTGATTGAAACCAGATATTACATCATTAAACTAATAGTCTTATATCTAATCTGTTGTGCTGGTTATCCGCTTAAATTTCAGACAAGTTGGAATAGTAGTTCTCACAAGTTTCCTGCCCTGTACTAAACCATAAAAGCTTTTGCATTGTATATAATTTAACACCTTGTGAGTTTGAAATGAAACCCCACTTTTTGTTTTATGAAAAGGATGGATGGACAAAACAGCCTCTCTTAATCTTTCCCATATTAATGATGAACATTATCATTTAAGGAGCGCTCAGGTTTTGCTTTGTCTCGGTAATATTTTAATCTGCATTTTTGAAGGTTCATGCATTATTCTGAAAAGTATTTGGAAATACTCTTCAAGGACCCTGCTACCTCTAACCAGGTTTTAATACTTCCATTTCCAGGACGTGCTACATCACTGACAAAGTTGACATTTATTATCGAGCAATAGTCACTGTGAGTAGGTACCGGTGGGCCCGCTTCTTAAGTTGCTGCCCATGTGATTTGAATGGATTGCTAAGGGATCCATTTTTGTGTAAGATTGGAAGCCAAATAAAAGCCAGATTGTGTAAGGAAAGCAAGCTTTCTTCCTCAAAATTAGTTGACAACCACTCAACTTTTAATTGAGTCCTAACCTCAAAACATGTTAAGGTTGCACATTTTCTTGAAACTGCTATTAATAATTCAGACATGACCATAAACCTATACAGCTGCTCCCTCTAGAGGCTACGAACTTACAGCTATGGAATTATTTGTTTTAAATCTACCAAGAACCTTCACAACATTTACGGAGTGTTTAGATGAGCATTTGAAATGATATAGCACACAAGGCTATGGCCAAGTGCTGGTAAATGGGAGTAGAATAGAGTGATGCTTAATGGCTAGCATGAACTCAATGGGCCAAAGAGCCTCCCTCATGCTGTAAAAGTGGGATTCTCTTTGTGTTCACATCAGCGGGGTTCTCTCATCCCATTGCAGTGAATGGAGATTTGACTGAGCGCCAAATTCTCCATCCTGTCTGGCTGCGGCGGCGGGGCGTAAATGACTGGAGAATGACTCTATGGGAACAATCTAACCAAAAAAATTCTAATGCCAAAGGAATGTGAAAACGGGAGAGAATTGCGCCCATTTTTTTCGGTGATGACTATCAAAGCAGCTGTCAACTTGTTTCCCATTGGTTTAGTGCTGGTAATGAGATATTTGGAGGTAGAAAATTGCGAAGGTTTGTGTCTGGAAGCATTGGCCCAACAAAGAGCAGGTCTGTTTAAATGAGCACTTTCCACCGTTACCATCTATCCAATGCTGAATGTTATACTGTGGCTGTGCTCAACAGGCGCCCAACATTACTAGTTTGTCTTGATACCAATGAAGGATGGTCGATTAGCACTCCCACAGTTTTCACACAATACATATTTTACTCTTGGAGATATTGTTGAAGTTTAAAATTAAACTGCAACCATATTGCACCCTCTCAGGAATCTGGAGAAAAAATTATAATGGTTCTGACCTGGGAATATTTCCCAAAGTGGTCAAGGATGGTCAATTGGCTGATGTAGGTAGAAAACCCAGCCGGCCACATCCTCTTTCTCATGATGTTTGAGCCAACAAATAATGTTCTGGCTTTGTTGACATGTGTTCTTGCTTCAGGGACCCTCCTGCAAGAAGTTCAGTTTATTTTAAGTAAGTTTATTTATTAGTCACAAGTGAGGCATACATTAACACTGCAATGCAGTTACTGTTAAATTCCCCTAGTTGCCACAGTCTGGCGGTGCCTGTTCAGGTCAATGCACCTAATCAGCACATCTTTCAGAATGTGGGAGGAAACCACAGTACCTGGAGGAAACCCATGCAGACACGGGAGAATGTGCAAACTCTGCACAGACAGTGATCCAAGCCTGGAACCGAACCTGGGTCCCTGACAGCAGTCCCTGGAAGCAGCAGTGCTAACCACTGTGCTACCGTGCCACCCCAATATTTGACCCCAATCACATTGCATGGCACAGTAGCAGAATGATTAGCACTGTTGCTTCACAGCGCCAGGGACCTGGCTTTGATTCCTCGCTTGGGTCACTGCCTGTGTGGAGTTTGCATATTCTCCCCATGTCTCCGAGGTTTTCTTTTGGGTGCTCCGGTTTCCTCCTACATTCTGAAAGATGTGCTGATTAGCTGCATTGACCTGAACAGGCGCCACCGGACTGTGGCGACTAGGGGAATTTCACAGTAACTGCATTGCAGTGTTAATGTTTGCCTTACTTATGACTAATAAATAAACTTTATTGAGGATTATGATCCAAATATTGCAACGCACTCACCTTCAAGCAAATTTCTAGACATATCTCAAAGTTAGTTCTTCTTTGTAGTTCCCAAGTAACAAAGGAAGTTCTAATATATAATTTGTTTCATTCTCAATTTATCAGAACTTAAGAATAATTATCAAAATATAATTTTCAAACATTAGAAAAATTACAATAAATATTGGTAAATTATTCTAAAAGTGATTAAGAAATACCCTTCAAGAAAGCTGCCACCTCTAATCATTCTTTATAGTTGACATTTTCAGGACATGGTGCACCACTGGCAAAGTTGGCATTAGTTGCCATGAAAAGGATGTGTTCCTTAAAGCGCTGGCGATATGATAATCTGAACAGCTCACTAAGGGCTAAGAGTAACCCATGTTTGTGTAGGACTGGAGTCAAATATGAGCCAGATTGTGTAAGGAGGGAAAATTTCCTTTCTTGGAGTTGCTTGGCAAAAACTCAATTTT
The DNA here is from genome assembly GCF_965287045.1 of Carcharhinus amblyrhynchos. Classification (NCBI taxonomy): domain Eukaryota; kingdom Metazoa; phylum Chordata; class Chondrichthyes; order Carcharhiniformes; family Carcharhinidae; genus Carcharhinus; species Carcharhinus amblyrhynchos. The sequence continues at coordinate 27,483,732 of NC_137346.1, forward strand.
ATGCCAGCTTTTAGATTAGTCTTTTAGATTCTTTGCAAAAGGATGGACATAAATGACAAGTTTGGGAAGATAAGGGAATGGTAACAAAATGGTTATGTTACTGCTCTAGTAATCCATAGATCCAGAGACGTGGGCTAGAATAGCTCATTGATCAGTCAGGGACATGCCTGACCCAAAAGTGTATGAAATTGTGCGAGAAGGTGTTGGGCACACACGTTCCAACATCATTGCCCACTTCAGCAATATTTCAGTGAGCGGGGGGAGTTCACATAGTTCATGCTCACTCCCAGGCCCGTTGAGTGTGCATACCCGACAGAAGAATGAATCAGGTTGTGAGTTGAAAACTCACCACTAACCCTAATTCCAATTCGGTTCATTAAGTAAATCCAGAATTTAAAAAATAGTCTCAGTAGTAATGACTGTGAAATTCCAACATTATCATAGACATCATTTGCTTCACTAATGTCCATTAGCGAAGGAAATCTACCATCTTTACCCCACCTGGCCTACCTGCAACTCCAATCTCAGACCAACCCTGAAATGAGTTTTGACTGCTCCTCCATTGTATCTAACCACTACAAAAATAATTAAGAAAAGAAAAGCAGATAAACAACTAGCATTGACCTAGGCACAAAACATAACAAAGGAACACACAGCCCAATTAACGTTAAAAGTTTCCCTCATTAACATGTAAGAAGGTGTGCCAAAATTGGAAGAGCCTTCTCACAAGCTAGTCAAACAACAGCCTGATGTAATCATTCTCACAGAGTCATACTTTACAGGTAATGTTCCAAACCTTTCCCTCATGATCACTGGGTATGTCCTCTCCCACTGGTAGGACAAATATCAAGCAATAAGGTTAAAAAGGCTATGCTTGTATCCATTGGAGTGTGGATGCACCATAGAAAGCATCTTTCTGGTTGTATTACAGCTCGGCATGGCTGTTGCTTTGCCCAAGACCGCAAGGATCTACAAAAGGTCGTAAGTGTAGCCCAATCCATCACACAAACCAGCCTCCCGTCCTTTGACTCTGTTTACACTTCCTGCTGGCTCGGCAAAGCAGCCAACATAATTAAGGACACCACGCACCAAGAACATTCTCTCTTTCCCCTTCTTTCTTCGAGAAAAAGATACAAAAGTGTGAGGTCACATATCAAACGACTCAAGAACAGCTTCTTCTCTGCTGCTGTCAGACTTTTGAATGGACTTACCTTGCATTAAGTTGATCTTTCTCTACACCCTAGTATAACTGTAACACTACATTCTGCACTCTCTTGTTTCCTTCTCTGAGCAGTATGCTTTGTTTGTATAGCGCGCAAGAAACAATACTTTTCACTGTATGTTAATACATGTGACAATAATAAGTCAAATCAAATCAAATCAAAGAAGAGTAAGAAGCTACTTGATTGAAACATATAAGATCCGGAGGGGATTTGACAGGGTAGACGTGAAGAGAATCTAGAACCAGGCATCACTGTTTAAAAGTAAGGGGCTGTTCATGTAAGACAGCGATGAGGATTTTTTTTTCACTTCAGAGGATTGTGAGTCTTTGAAATTCAGTTCCTTAAAAGGCAGTGGAATCAGTGTCTTTAAATCTTTTTAAGGCAGAGGTAAAGAGATTATTGATAAGCAAGAGGGTGAAAGATTATTGTAGGTAGGCAGGAATGTGGAGTTGAATTTAAAATCAGATCAGCCTATTGAATGGCAGAGCAGACTGGAGATACCAAGTGGCCTACTCCAATCCTAATTCAAATGCTTGCAATGGCACTGTGAGTATATCTACACCGTGCAGTGGTTCAAGAAGGCAGCTCACCATCATCTTCTCAAGGGCAATTAGGGATGGACCATAAATACTGGCTTTGTCAGCAATGCCCACATTCTTTGAATTAATAGTAAAAGTTTCATGCCCATATATCAGACTTGGAAGAGAATGAGATCAAAACATTTTCCTCCAAGCCTTCCAGGTTTTGGGAACCTAGATTGAAAATATTATCCAATGATTGAAGACACTAGAAAAGCACGATAAATAAAAAGAATTGTAACTGTATAGAACCTTTCACAACCTCAAGGTGTCCCAAAGAATTATCCAACCAATTAGGTACTTTTGAAATGTAGTTACTGTTATAATGTTGGAATTTATTAATAGCTTTGTTGAGTCAACACATGGGACGGCATGGTGCACAGTGGTTAGCGCTGCTGCCTCACAGGACCAGGGACCCAGCTTCAATTCTGGTGTTGGGTCTCTGTCTGTGTGGAGTTTACATGTTCTCCCTGTGTCTGTGTAGATTTCCTCCCGTTTCCCCCCACAGTCAAAAGATGTGCAGGTTAGGTGAATTGGCCATGCTAAATTGCCTCTTAGCATCCCAAGATGTGTAAGTTAGGTGGATTAAGCATGGTAAATTACCTCCTACAGCCCCAAGAAGTGTAGGTTAGATGGAAAGGCCATGGTAAATGTGTGAGATTACCGGGGTAGGGTGGGGTGGAGAGGGGCTGGGTAAGATACTCTGTTAGAAAGTCGGTGCAGACTTGATGGGCCAATTGGCCTCTTCTGCACTGTAGGGATCCTATGATTCTATGCTCGCAAATCAGTTTCGGGGTATGTTCTGCACATGGAGAAACAAGTGCCCATGGATTCTATCGAAGAAGCATCCCCTGTCCTCCAGAGAAATTATATTGGCTCCATTATTATGAACTTGTTCATGACAAGAGTTAAACATCCAATCCTGTCTTCAGATGCAGTGTTTTAAATCAGTGCAGCTATTTATTTGCCAGTCCTATTCATCAAACATGGAAAGCTAAGAAAACAGAACTAGTTGAAATCTATTTGGATAGATTAAACTTTATTAAGGTCATAACCTCTCTGTTCCTTATCCAAAAAAAAGCAATTTTACTTTGCTTGGTATTTTTGCTTTCTTTGTGGTGTGTCAATTATTTCCTTTCAGATCTGAAACAGCATATTGCATCAATTAAAAGCAGAAAAATAATGTAATTTTTTCACAAAATAAACCTTTGTGTTTAATTTAGGAAGTTCCGAGAATTGTGTGAAATAAATGTAAAAACTACATTAAAAATTCTACTCATGGCACGGTACTCAACTTTCACTAAAAAAATTCAAGAGAATTAACAATTTGTATTGCCTAAAATCCAACTTTGACAAAGGTTCATCTGGATTCAAAATGTCAGCTCTTTTCTCTCCTTACAAATGCTGCCAGAGATTTTCCAGCATTTTCTCTTTTGCCTAAAATTCATTTTATTTTTATACTCAACAACTTTGATTCCTTTGGTAACAGTATTTTCTTTTTTATTCATCCATTCACAGGATGTGGGTGTCATTAGCTAGTCCAGCATTTTATCACCAATTCCTAATGGCCCTTGAGAAGGTGGTGGTGAACTGCCTGTTTTGTATGCTGGGGCATGCCCCTTTAAGAGAATGGGTCAGGAGACCCTGAACACAAGCCCCGCCTTGGCTGGAGCTTGCCTGGGCCGTCTTGAGCTGAGGAGCTAGGAGATAGGCGTGTAATAAACTGTTCCATTCATTTACTATCACTGACCTCATGGTCTTTATTAGTCTTCAGTATCAGACCTCAAATATAATACTGCCATCTTGAACTGCTGCAGTCCTGGTGATGTAGGTACACCCACAGTGCAGTTAGGGAGGGAATTCCAGGACTTTGACCCAGACAACCAGTATGCTAAACTCTGTGAACATGCACATGGGAGCAAGAGAGTCGCTTAAAAGTTTATTTATTCATCACAAGTAGGCTTACATTAACACTGCAATGAAGTTACTGTGAAAACCCCCTAGTTGCCACACTCTGGCATCAGTTCAGGTGCACTGAGGGAGAATTTAGCATAGCCAATGCACTCAACCAGCATATCTTTCGGACTGTGGGAGGAAACCAGAGCACCCAGAGGAAACGCACGCAGAAATGGGGAGAACGCTCAGACTCCGCACAGAGAGTGACCGAAGCTGGGAAATGAACCCAAGTCCCTGGCGCTATGAGGCAGCAGTGCTAACCACTGTGCCACCATGCCACCTTTCTAGCTACTGACAGGCCATAGCTCGGCAGTATTTACCCAGTCATTTGTTAAGCTACTCTGTACTCTCTCAGTACTGCACAGAAGTGTCATCCTAGCTTACATCCTTAGGAGGATGGACTGGGACCAAAACCTACATCCTTCTGATTCAGAAGGTGAGAGTATTATGAACTAAGCTAAGGCTGACACAACTAGATTTGGTGTTACATTTGCACTATTTGCAATAAAATGCCACACTTTTTAGATTCAATGCACCACATGGGATCCAGAAGTAGCGACATGCATGGACTTTAGTTCCCAGCTTTTAAGGTTCATTCAGTAAAGCTCCTCTCTGACCACATGGGGGAACCTGCACACTGTAAATATGACTTCACTGTTCTGGAAGAAACATTGGGCTAAAGTTTAATCTGCAGGAGCGTTTGGTTTTGAGAACAAGTAATGATACTAAATGAAAGGAAATAGACAGCCTGTTGGAAAGTCAATTCCAATCCAGTGACTTCCCCACATTTAGTTGCAGTGCATTCGAGTGCAAGCCCCTCAGGAGAGACGGGTTGTCAATACCATTATGTTAATCACTCAATTAGATCGATATTGACACAGTTTTGCAACGTAACTGTCAGACACAGGTTTCCCCGACTTAGAATCATAGAATCCCCCAGTACAGGAGCAGGCCTTTCGATGCACCAAGTCTGCAACGACTCTCTGACAGAACATCTTACCCAGGTCCACCCCCATCCTATCAACACAAGCCCACATACTTACCCCCGCTAATCCCCCTAACCTGCTTCTGTATCTCAAAGCTCTGCAATCTCTCTGCATTTAAAGAATGTGGTGCTTTTCTTTTCACCCTGCCTAAGTGGATGAGTCCACATTATACTCCATCTGCCAAATTTTTGCCCACTCACTTAATTATTTAAGTCCCTTTGCAGATTCCCAGGACAGGATTTTCTGGCCTTACTTGGCCCGAAACAGTAAAATTAACGGACCCTTTCATTGTCCACCCCTCACCCAATCCAATTTGCATGGTGAGTGGGGCGGTAAAATTCCAGCCCTCATGTCGTCTTCACAACTTACTTTCCGACATATCTTTGAGTCATCAGCAAACTGAGCAACCGTACGTTTGGTCCTCTAATCCAAGTCACTGATATAAATTGTAAACAGTTGAGGCCCTAGAACTGATCCCTGTGGTATCCCCCTCATACATCTTGCCAATTAGAAAAAGACCCATTTATCCCTACTCACCTCTTCCCATTCGTTAACCAATCTGTGCCAATAATCTAACCCCTGCACCATGAGTTCGTATTTTGCGTAGGAAAATATTTGGCAAGACACAAATCCATAAGGTGGATGATGGCTGGCAAGTATTTGTCAATGATGTTGCCGGTCAGTCAGGTTTGTGGCCCTAATTGGCTGTAAACTGAAGCACCATTGATCACCCATTGCTTCATCCTATCAACATGCAGCTGCTATGTAACCTCCACAAGATGTCTGTGCCTGTGTGAATGCTTCTCAGGCAGCTGCAATGATATTTCTTGTTGCACCGCCTTCCCCATCTCTTTGTTTCTCGAAGCGGACTTATTATCCAGCCGCCCAGAGACAGCCAATTAAAATGATGCTGCTGGCACCCATTAGGAAGTTGACTAATGAGGCCCAGAAGCGATACAATGAAAAGCCACATGACAGCCAAATATGTCACTGAGTGAGCCATCAACGTTCTGAGGATGTGTTTCAGATGTCTGGACAGAGTGCCCTTCAGGGTTCCAGAATAATATTGGTTTGCACAGCATCAGAGTTTGGTTCTGCAGGGGCAACATGGTGCAGAGTATCTGAGCAAGTGGAATGTGACACAGCCAAAGCACCAACTTTGCCCAGGATTCCTGAGATCCCAAGGATGTTCTCAAAGCTTGTTTATGCTCCAGTGGTCCACCCATCCGACAGACACTTGCAAAAGATAGTTTGCTCCACCCATACACCCCTCCCTCCAATGACATTAACAAAATGCAATCCTGCAAACAATACCCATTGCTTAGCATCAATTGATTTTGTATCATTCACTGCAAATGAAATGGCTACTTGCCAGGAAACAACCAGAAATGAGTAACATGAGTAAGCCATGGAAAGGAATATTTATGCGGTTGAAAATAAAGACAGAAACTCAGTTGACTTCAGTAGACATAGAAACAGATTGCTCAAATCCCTGTCTTTGCTGAGATTTTCTTGGCCAATCTCCCCTGGGTTTTGGATCTTGTGGGGGCCCCACCAAAGGCTTGACCATCGGGGTGAGAGGCAGCATGTGGGTACTGACTGACAGAGTGGAGGCTGCTGGTGATAAGTGAGCAGAGTCCCCACTTCCCATATTCCATTTCACTGTCACTCCTCTCATGGCCCATTTAACACTTCTGAGCCAGCACATATTGGTGGGCACTTGCCTGCAGAGCAGCGAGACAATGAATTAGGTCTGGTGAATCATATTTAAGGTGGTATTCATAAAATGTGGGGGCCTGTTAGTCCAGTTGGCTAGATGGCTACAGTGCGATTCAGAACAATGCCAACCGCACAGGATAGATGTCCTTTTGGATGAGGTAGCCTTGGTACCTGTCTTGTTGTCTTGCCCCTCCCTGAAAGTGGCAGGCAATGGCAAACCAACACTGACAAGAACTGCCAAGAAGGATGGCTCAGGATGAACTATCAGCAGACAATGTGTCAAAGATCTGCCTTTGGGCAAAACACACATGGGATGGGATAAAATGTGGCCACTGGTTAGGGTCTGCATACACTTGTTTGATACCCCATGCAGGTTGCCACTCTTTCCATGAGCAAAGACATTGGTCACAAGATGTCACACCATCTTTGTTTGAGTCAGACTCCTCCAACCTCCCTGCAAACATAGGGAGTATGTAGCTGGAAAGCCTGACAGTCCAGCACACATATCTCATATAAATAGAATCCTCCAGTGCAGAAGGAGGCCATTCAGCCTATTGAGCCTGCACCGACTACAATTCCACCCAGTCCCTAACCCTATAATCCCATGCATTTACCCTAGCTAGTCCCCCTGACTCTAAGGATCAATTTGGCGTGGCCAAAGCACCTAACCTGCACACCTTTGGACTGTGGGAGGAAACCAGAGCACCCAGAGGAACCCCACGCAGACACAGGGAGAATGTGTGAACTCCACACAGTGACCTACACCAGGAATTGAACCTGGATCTCTGGCATAGTGAGGTAGCAGTGCTGACCACTGTGCCACCGTGCTGTTCCTCTTTGTCAATGACCCGTGCGCTCAGTATCTGTGTCCAGCTGAGCAGGGCTTGGAGCATCTTGTATCCCCTGACATGAACATTCCACTGGTGTTGCTGTCTCCATGATCTTGCTGATTTATGATGTACATTCACCAGGTGTAAACCCAACTATCTGTCTCACAGGTTCCATGGAAATGCGAGTTTCAGAGCTGTTGTATAGTCTGCATGAGTCCTGTGATGGTGTTTGGAAAGTGACCTCCTCTGAGGAGTTGTCATCGTTCTCCAGCACAAACACCAGTGAGATGCCTGAAGTCCCTGTGGAGGTTAAAGATATAAATTAGGACTGCCAAGATAAGAAGACTTTAAATGATTATCACACACATGATCATATTTCACTAGCCGCTGATGTCAATGCAACACAAATGAACGTTATATGTCAGGTGGCTGACTGAAATTTATTATATTTATATTTTTTATTAGTGCCACAAGCATACTTACATTAACACTTCAATGAAGTTCCTGTGAAAATTCCCTAGCTGCCATATTCTGGCGCCTATTCAGGTACATTCTCTATGCCTATTCTCCTAAGGGAGAATTTAGCATGGCCGGTGCATCAAACCAGCATGTCTTTCAGACTGTGGGAGGAAACCAGAGCATCCAGAGGAAACCCATGCAGACAGCGGGAGAATGTGCAGACTCTGCACAGACAGTGACACAAGCCAGAATTGAACCTGGGTCCCTGGAACTGTGCTTACTACTATGCCAGTAGTTGGGAGACCTATTAAGAATGGCACCATGACATTCTCCTGATCTCTGACATCTCTCCAACTCTGCAGCTGTTACTTGTGAGGTGACTGGGGGGGTCACCTTTGGTTCTCTGGCTCTCAAGTTCTATACTCTATTATCCTGAAAGGAGAGAGAAAAAAAACTCATGAGTGAGAATGTAGAATGGATGGATGGAGAGCTTTTGGCTGGGGTGATTATGAGGGAGAGGCGTGATATTGCAAAAAGATGAGGCTAAGTGTCAGCAGTGGATGGATGGAAGGGAACGTGAGGAAGTGCATATATGGAGAGGGATGGGTTCACCCGCAAGGTAAGTTGGTGTGAGGAGTGATGCACTGTAGGCTTGCAGAGGCTGATGGCTGGGGAGAGGTGGAATGACACATACATTAAGGTTAAGAAGGCAAATGTGTCACTGGACTCACATTCCTTCCTTCTGAGTTGATTTGATTTGATTTGATTTACTATTGTCACATGTATTAGCATGCAGTGAAAAGTATTGTTTCTTGTGCACTATACAGACAAAGCATACTGTTCATAGAGAAGGAAAGGAGAGGGTGCAGAATGTAGTGTTACATCATAGCTAAGGGTGTAGAGAAAGATCAACTTAGTGTGAGGTAGGTCCATTCAAAAGTCTGATGGCAGCAGGGGAGAAGCTGTTCTCAGGTCATTAGACCATTTTCAGCATTGAATCCATGATCATGCCCCACCCTTCTCCTGCTGACCTTATGGGCAACCTCCAGTTACACCATCTTTGTCTCACTGGCAAGTTTCTTCCTCCCAACAGTGAGGAACAGAGTTTTCCTGAGAGTCTTTATAGCCCCCAGCCTCAGAGCTGGGAGTGGGTCAGTAAAAGGACGGGGTGGCCTTCGAGTATATGCACTCCACTTGGTACATTTAGCTGTTTCACTCCTTGCTCCAAGATCCAGTAAATATCATGATTGCAATATCAAGTTGCTTAAAACAATTGCAGTCACTCCCAGATGCATGCAGCATGTCCTGAGGCACAGGACTGAAAGAGAAACCATACAAATAAAAAGCTATGTACAATAAACAAAGCCAGTATTATTGTGGCCCAGATTTCCACCTTGAATAATCTATTAGCCACAGTGTGGTGTCTATTTGTCTTCAGCCACTGAATTATGAAGCAATGGAAATGAGTAACGCTTTTGATGGAATGGCTCTATAATAATAACCTACTGTCTGTAAATTACTGCATGCACAATTTTTTTCCTTGCCTTCAGAAGATTAATTCTCATTTCATTAGCAGAACTCTCAATGGCTGCTCTTTTACAGCCTAGTTATTTTAAATTGGGATTTGGCTGAACTCTGTAAACTCTGCGAGGTTAGGGTCAGCTCTGATATAATTTTTATCATGACAGTGATTATCTTTGTTAGTTAATGCATGCCTGCCAGCAATGAAATGGCATTTTACAGCTGCAACTTATGATGAAGTTAAATAGGTAACAGCTAACTTAGATGGATTTAGTTTCAATGTTTATCTGCTTGAAAACCTAAAGATCGAGATCCTTTAACCGAGGGGGAGGCAATAGCCTAGTGGCATTATCACTAGGCTATTAATCCAGAAACTCAGCTAATGTTCTGGGGACCTGGGTTCGAATCCTGCCGCAGCCAATAGTGGAATTTGAATTCAATAAAATAAAAAAAAAATTAGAATTAAGAATCTACTGGTGACTGTGAAACAATTGTCGGAAAAAAAACCCATCTGGTTCGCTAATGTCCTTTAGGGAAGGAAATCTTTCGTCCTTACATGGTCTGGGCTACATGTGACTCCAGATCCTCAGCAATGTTGTTGATTCTCAACTGCTCTTGGGCAACTAGGGATGGGCAATAAATGCTGGGCAGCCAGCGATGCCCATGTCCCACAACTGAATTAAAAAGAAACTTGAGGCCAGAGACTAATGCTGAAGGTTTCTGGGTTCATTGGCAAAGGCCTGAGAATGGGGAGACTGGCAAAATGGCATGGGGAGGGGATGGGAGGTTGCTGATTGGTCTTCTGGTGCCATGCCATTTTTCCAGCAGAGAATACTGCATCAGGAAACAGTCACTGGGGATGGGGTCTCCTCTCTGACCACTTCATGGTCCAGGAAAGGTTTCCTATCTGTTCCCCCTAACCATGGCAGTGATGCTCACCGCCCTCAACATCCATCCCGGCTCACCAGGGCCTGCCTTTACTTTCCTGTCATCAAGGGTGCGCCAGGCATCAATGCACCCTCATCGACCAGGGGCAACTCTGGCAATGGGCCCTGCTGGCAATGGGCATTGCTACTGAGGGGCTGGCGCTTCTTAGCGGTGGGCTGCCATTCTTAATAAGATGGCAGTCTGCAGTGGCGCTGATTGCCACTGGCAAAATGCAGTGCCAGGTCCCACTCATCACACGTCCACACACCCCAACCTCGTTATTGGTCCTTGAAGCAAGCCTCTTGCTGCCTCCACAACATTGGGCAGGGTGTCCAATGGGGCAGTGGGTTGTGGAGTGGAGGACTTGCTTCCTTTTCTTTCCTTCTCTGTCACTGTTCTGCCTCATCATTTGGATATTGTGACCCTGAGACAACAGGCAGGAATTTAGGGCCTCGCTCGGGCAAAACCAGAAACTCCCACCCAAAGTCAATGGAAATTTCCATTGTTGGAACCTTGCCAGCTCCGATTTTGTGGTGGGCGAGGTGGTAGACTTCCGGCCATTGTGCTTGGAGTAAAAGAACAATAAAAGGAAATGGAAAGGGGAAGAACATCTCAAATGAATAACAAATAAACAAATAGTATGGATACGAATGCAGCTTTATGATGTGGCCTAGTTGACAAAGTAGCTGTGAGGGAACAGAGATATTTGAGGCTTGAAGAATATTCCATTATCCATGTCAGCCACCAGCAACAAGTGTAAGGCTCATTAAATATGCAAATTAAGGAATCCAATGTCATTGCTCAGATCCCTGACTACAAAATTCACACATAAACAAGTGGAAATTGTGCACATGTATGATCCGTCCAGTTGTAAGAGATTTTGAGAGCTCTAATCATATCCTTAAAGAAAGCCACTCAACAGAAACCTAAGGCAGTCAGTGGGAAATTGAAGAGCAGAAATGTAGAGAGATTGCAGACAGCTGCAAGAATAAAATGGTTGTACTTGTGAGGCATTTTAACTTTCCAAGCATAGACTAGGACTGCAGTAGCATAAGGGCTTGGATGGGAAGGATTTGTTCAGTATGTTCTGGAAAAATTTGATGGCCCCACAGAAGAAGGGGCGAAACTCGACCTCTTGGGAAATAAGACAGGGCAAGTGACTGAAATGTTAGTGGACGAGCACTTTGGGACCAGTGACCATAATTCTATTAGTTTTAAAATAGTTATGGTAAAGGTCTGGTCCATAAGTTAAAGTTCTAAATTGTGGCAAGGCCAGTTTTGATGGCATTAGACAAGAACTTTCAATCGTTGATTTGGGACGAGGCTGTTTGCAGGTAAAGGAATGTCTTTCAAAAGCATGATAACGAGAGTTCAGGGCCAGCATGTTCCTGTTAGTGTGAAGGGCAAGGCTGGCAGGAGTAGAGAGCACTGGGATGACTAGAGATATTGAGGCTCTGGTCAATGAAAAGAAGGAAGTAAATGTCAGGTATAGGCAGCGGGAGTCAAGTGAATCCCTTGAGGAGTAGAGTGGGTCTAGTCATACATTTAAAAGGGAAATCAGGAGGGCAAAATGGGGACATGAGATAGCTTTGGTAGATAACGTAAAGGAGAATACAAAGAAATTCTACAAGTATATTAAGGGCAAATGAGTAATTAAGGACAGAATAGGGCCCCTTAAAGATCAACAAGATCAACACGTCTCTGTGTGGAGCCACAGGAAATGGATGAGATCCTAAATGAATATTTCTCGTCAGTATTTACCATGGAGAAAGATATGCAAGTTAGGGAACTCAGGCAAGTAAATAGTGATGTCTTGAAAAGCATTACAGAAGACGGGATGCTGGAGGTCTTAAAATGCATAAAGGTAGATAAATCCCTAGGACCTGATCAAGTGTATCCCAGGACATCGTGGGAAGCTAGGGAAGCAATTGTAGGGCCCTTGCAGAGATATTTGTATCATCGACAGTCATGGTTGAGGTGCTGGAAGGCTGGAGGGAGGCAAATATTGTGCCATTATTTAAGAAAAGCAGCAGGGAAAAGCCTGGAAGCTAAATACAGGTGAGCATTATGTCAGTCAGTGATGGGTAAGTTGTTGGAGGGGATTCTGAGAGACAGCATCTACATGCATTTGGAAAGGCAAGAACTGATCAGGGATAGTCAATGTGACTTTATGCATGGGAAATTGTGTCTTCCAAACTTGATAGTGTCTTTTGAAAGGGTAACCAAGAAAATAGATGAGGGCAGTGCGATAGACGTTGTCTACATTGACTTTTGCAAGGCCTTTGGTAAGGCACCGTGTGGTAGACTAGTCAGTAAGGCCAGATAACATGGGACTCAGGAAGATCTAGCCAATTGGATACAAAATTAGCTTGCTGAAAGGAGACAGAAGATCATGGTAGAGGGTTGTTTTTCAGACTGGACGCCTGGGACCAGCAGTGTGCCGGAGGGATCAGGTGCTGGGTCAACTGTTGTTCGTGAATTACAGAAACAATTTGGATGAGAATAAAAGAGGCATGGTTAATAAGTGTGCAGATGACATCAAAGTTGGTGGTGTAGAGGACAGTGAAGAAGGTTATCTCAGACTACAACAGGATCCTGATCAACTGGGCCAGTGGGCTGAGGAGTGGCAGATAGAGTTTAATTCAGATAAATGGGAGGTGTTGCATTTTGGTAAGACAAACCATCACAGGACTTATACAGTTAATGGTAGGGCACTGGGGAGTGTTATCAAACAGAGAGATCTATTATGTGGGTCCACAGTTCCTTGAAAGTGGCACCACAGGTAGACAGGGTAGTGAAGAAGCGTTTAGCACACTTGTCTTCATCAGTCAGAGCATTGAGCGCATGAGTTGGGAGTCCAAATCTAGAGGGCATAGGCTTAAGGTAAGAGGGGAAAGATTTAAAAGGGACCTGAGGGGTAGCTTTTTCACACAGAAAGTGGTGCTCTTGTGGAAGGTGCTGCTAGAGAAGGAGGAAGAGACGGGGTACAATTACAACATTTAAAAGGCATTTGTTTACTGCTGCTGGATCAAAACCCTGGAACTTCCTCCCTATGGCCACTGGATATATCTAAAAAAGTGTAGCAGTTCAAGAAGGTAGCTCAGCACAACCTTCTCAAGGCCAACTTGGGATGGTTAACAAATTCTGACCTTTTCAGCGATGCTCAGATCCAATGAAGAATTTAAAAACCAGCTCAGTTTATTGGGACTTGCTCCTGACTGGTACACCTGCTGGAAGGTCTGTGTCTGTAGCTGTCTCAAGATAGGATCAGTTTCATCTTTGACGCTGTCTTCTAATCTATTGTAAGAATTTACAAATGAATAAAAACAGTTGGATTGGGTACTGACTTTGCACGTATGGAACTGCATTGGGAGGTTAGCGAGGGTACTGTATATATCTCGTTTCAGGTCGTGGAATCATTTAGTAGGCTGAGAGGGAGAAGCGAGCAGTAATTATTTATTTCCTACACATTTATTTTTAGAAGAAAGGCACATTAAAATAGGCTGAGAGACTAAATCACATTGATATAGGACTGATGTTTATCCATGGCAGTTCATGGGGAGGTGCAACATTTAATTTCATTTCAGTGAGAATGTTGGCTAGATTTTACAATTTCTGCACTTATCAGACAGCAGAGAGACAATTTGATATTGTTTTTCTTCCGCCTTTAATAAAATTGCACACGTTGTCTCTCACAGAACAATCCGAGATGCAGGAAGCTGGTTCAGTTCTGTGTCAATTCGATCTGCCTGATGTGAGCATTGAGGTTGAATAACGAACTGGTAACAGTTGTAGAGTTCATAAATGTCTGTCCATCGACTTAGAGCTCCAGCGCCCTACCTCTGACCCGTAATAAGGTGTCTTGACAAGTACATCAGGAGCCACTCTGTTAAAATGATTTACTTTTTTACAACGATCCATTTTGCAATCACTGTTCTTTTTGTTTTTGGACGGTGCCTTTCATGCTGCTGCCCTCTGTCCTTCTTTTCCATTTCAAGAGCTGTTGCTTGAGAACAACCCAAAGAGAAATGGCCAATGTCAATGATACTAGCAAACAAATTGCGTGACTGTGAACCTGCTCAACGGCAAAGCTCTTAAATGAAGAGCCCACCCCAGTCCAAAGCCAGCACTTCGCATCACTCTTAAATGAAAACAGAAAATGCTGGAAATTCTCAGGAGGTCAGGCAGCATCTGTGCATGAAGAAAACGCATTAACATTTCAATTCCTCGGCCTTAGCTCAAGAGTCTTCTGGAATGTATCCTGGGGTGGCATGGTTTAAACACTGTGTTAGCACTGCTGCCTCAGTGCCAGGGACATGGATTCAATACTGGCCTCAGATCACTGTCCAAATGGAGTTGGCACATTCTCCCCATGTCTGCGTGGGTTTCCTCTGGGTGCTCTGGTTTCCTCCCACACGCCAAAGATGTGCAGGTTAGGTGGATTGACCATGCTAGGTTGTCCCTCAGTGTTCAAAGATGTGTAGGTTAGGAAGATTAATGGGGTAAATACGCAGGGCGATGGGGATCGGGCCCGGGTGGGATGCTCTGTTGGACAGTGAGTGCAGACTCAATGGGCCAAATGGCCTCCTTCTGTACTCTTGAGGTTCTATGATTCATATGATAGTGCGGAATTTCATGATCTTTATTCTTAAATGTCTCTTGCATTCTTCCCAGTCTGCCTGGATCTCCTGAGTGGAATACCATCTCCTCGTTAATCCTGATTTCAATACACCCCAACAGTGCCAGTCAACAACAATTGACTATGTGGAAAATCATGTGCCAAATCCATGTACCAACACTGGATCACTCATATCTACAGCACTAAAAGAAAGATTGACCTCTTTAGCTCCTGGGGAAATGTTTGAGAAATCTGAATAAGGGGCTGCTTTTGGCAAAGTTCCTCAAGGTAAAAAGTAATTGTAATCTGTTACAAGCCTGATGCATTTATAAACAGTGTGGCTACATATTACTCTACATTCTATTTACATATTCTTGGTATTATTTTTAGTCTCCACTGTAAACTGGAAGTAAATATCCTGATATAAATTCAAAAACATTGTTCCAGGATGATTTTTACTCCAAATATATCCCTGTTGTCACCAAACAATAATCCACTGAGTAAAATTATCACTCCATTTACACAGGCAAAGCTTTTTTTATTTGTTAGTTTGGAGACCAATTAAAGCAATTATTAGGTGGCAATCAATATGAACAGTATTTTCCATATAAAATAACATTAACATTAACTTGCAGTATTTATCCATCACTGAAGTCAGAATAAATAGTGACATCTGGGCACATCAGAGATATACAATTTGATATTAGTTCAGTTCAAAGTTTATTTATTAGTGTCACAAGTAGGCTTATATTAACACTGCAATGACGTTACTGTGAAAATCCCCTAATCGCCATGCTCCGATGCCTGTTTGGGTACACTGAGGGAGAATTTAGCATGGCCAATACACCTAACCAGCACGTCTTTCTGACTGTGGGAGGAAACTGGAGCACATGGAGGAAACCCACGCACACATGAGGAGAACATGCAGACTCACACAGAGAGTGACCCAAGTCAAGAATTGAACCCAGGTCTCTGGCAAGGCAGCAGTGCTAACCACTGTGCCATTGTGCCAGCCGAGAGTAATTCATTTTATTGCTGACCCTGTGCAAAGATGGGGAAGAAAGGAGAACTATCATGAAAGGCAACTAAACTTCTTAATTGTCCTTTCTGATGCTTATATTCACTTCTTTTGATATGACAGAGGATTGTCCTGAAGGAGCATGAAGGTGCACAGTGGCATGACAGTTGGCACTGCTGCTTCACAGTGCCAGGGACCCAGGTTCAATTCCTGGCTTGGGTCACTGTCTGTGCGGAGTCTGCTCGTTCTCCCCATGTCTGCGTGAGTTTCCTCCGAGTGCTCTGGTATCCTCCACAGTCTGAAAGATGTGCTGGTTAGGTGCATTGACCACACTAAATTCTCCCTTGGTGTATCCAAACAGGTATTGGAGTGTGGCGATTTGGGGATTTTTGCAGTTACTTCATTGCAGTGTTAATGTAAGCCTACTTTTGAAAAATTATAAATAAACTTTAAAAAAATAGGCATGGATAATGGGTTGGAAAAGAGCTTTTCTATCTATTAGTCAAGTGGTCAGTTTGCACCTTCTTCTGCCCTCATCCCCTTTTGCATCTTTCTTCTATAAAGTTGGGAAGAGGAGTCTGATTACTGTTCCTTCACCAGCGATGTCCTATCCTGTGGTCATGGTGAATGTATCATGTTGATAACATTGGTGCACTTTCCCCTGTGCTGGGGCTAGGTTATAGTCTGCGCTGCAGTGAGTGTTGGCACAGTGCTTATTTTTTATCCTTTATCCTTTGCACAATGGTTAGCACTGATACCTCACAGCGCCAGGGACCCGAGTTCAACTCCTGGCTTGGGTCATTGTCTGTGTGGAGTTTGCACGTTCTCCCCATATCTGCGTGGGTTTCCTCTGAACACTCCTGTTTCCTCCCATGGTCCAAAAGGCATGCTGGTTAGGTGCATTGGCCATGCTAAATTCTCCCACACTGAGGGAGTGTGGTGACTAGGGGATTTTCCCAGTAACTTCATTGCAGTGCTAATGTAAGCCTGCTTGTGACTCATAAATAAGCTCTAATTTTAACTTTATAGGGTGTGGGCATCATTGGCAAGGCCGGTATTTGTTGCCCATCTCTAACTGCCCTTAAACTGAGTGGCTTGCTCAAACATTGCAGACGGTAGTTCAGAGTCGACCACATTGTTGTGGGTCTAGAGTCACATATAAGCTCAAACAGATTGGTACAGCAGATTTCCTTCCCAAGAGAAAGGGCATTACTGAACTGGATGGGTTTTTCCATCAAGGAATGATAGCTCACAGCACTGAGACTAGCTTTGTACAGTATCTTAGTTTTTTTAATTGATTATCCACACTGAGATTTGAACTCACATCCTCATTGGCCTCAGCATTACAAACCCAACGACGTTATCGCTACATCACTACCGCCAATGCTCTTAGGATTTTGGGACGTCCTTGGGTGCAGACAGTGTCATAGAACATAGAACACTACAGCACAAACAGGCCCTTCGGCCACAAGTTGCGCTGATCATATCCATACCTACCAGGCCTATCTATAACTCTCAATCCCATTAAATCCCATGTACTCATCCAGAAGTCTCTTAAAAGACCCCAGCAAGTTCACCTCTACCACCACCGACGGCAGCCGATTCCACTCACTCACCACCCTCTGAGTGAAAAATTTACCCCTGACATCTCCTCTGTACCTGCTCCCCAGCACCTTAAACCTGTGTCCTCTTGTAGTGACCATTTCAGCCCTGGGAAATAACCTCCGAGAATCCACCCTGTCTATACCTCTCAACATTTTATAAACCTCTATCAGGTTGCCTCTCAATCTTTGTCTCTCCAGGGAGAAGAGACCTAGCTCCCTCAACCTATCTTCATAAGGCATGCCTCCCAATCCAGGCAACATCCTTGCAAATCTCCTCTGCACCCTCTCAATAGCTTCCACATCCTTCTTGTAGTGAGGCGACCAGAACTGCGCACAGTATTCCAAGTGGGGTCTGACAAGGGTCTTATAAAGTTGCAGCATTACCGCCCGACTCCTAAACTCAATCCCTCGATTAATGAAGGCTAGCACACCATATGCCTTCTTGACCACATCCTCCAACTGCGAGGCCAATTTAAGAATCCTATGGACCCGAACCCCAAGGTCCTTCTGCTCCTCAACACTGCTAAGAGTCCTACCCTTGATATTGTACTCTTTCATCCCACTGGATCATGATGATTATCTTTAAGCATAATCATCATGATCAAACTGTGAAATAAATTACAAGAATCACAATTTGAATATCGTGTTCAATGCACCAAGACATGAAGCTCCGGGGACTGTCAGGGATTAGCTCTGTGTAATGTTAGCAATGCAACCATTATGCTTAGTGCCTCATTAAATGTAGCGGTCAAAAGCATTTCATAGTGTTTTACCAATAATACATATTTCTTTTATTACCCACAAATACTGCCATTTGGTGTGTGATGTTCAGAGCAATACATAACTAATATCATGAATTAATCTGTCTTTTTTTCTCAAATCACTCTAATGAGATTAATTTTACAGCAATTCAAAGCAATGCTCTGGATTTACCGTTTGTCTCCAGATTTCAAGGAATAATCCATTCATCTCATTAGACGAGATGCAGTGTCCCACGGTTTGGAATGGAAGGCCCAGTGACACGGCTACAAAAAGTCCACCTCAAGATGCACCGTTAATCATTCTTAAGCCTGTCAAACAAGATTCACCCAGCAAGATTTAGACATTATTTTGAGAGAGGACGCCAGCTGATCTATGGAGTAGAAATAATCAGGAGCCAGCGAGGAAGGCAAAGGAGGGAAAGAAACCAGCTGCCTGGGAGAGTGAGCCGATGTCCACTGTCTGGTCAATGAGTAAAAAGTCTGACAACACCAGGTTTTAGTCCAACCTATTTATTTGATAATATACTCGCAAGCTTTCGAGGGGTTACCCTCTTCGTCAGGTGAATGGAGAGTTCTGGCCTCAGACAGAGCATATAAAGCACAGACAGTTTAGAGATTACAGGCCAGAACTCTCCATTCACCTGACGAAGAGGGTAACCCCTCGAAAGCTTGCGAGTATATTATCAAATAAATAGGTTGGACTAAAACCTGGTGTTGTCAGACTTTTTACTGTGTTTACGCCAGTCCAACGCCGGCATACCCACATCATGGTCAATGAGTCACAGACACAGACCTCACACATTTAACCATTTACCACCTCTGTACAACTGATTGCAGCCAGCACTGGACGGTGAATCCAAATCACTTTCAGCTCATACTGACCAGTCCAAAAGGTTCTGCAATCTGGAGGAAGAGGATCAGCTGGTCAGGATTAAAAGGCTATAGTTCACTTGGGGCTAAAGGAATGAAAGGATGTGGGGGGAAATCAGGATATTGAATTTGATGATCAGCCATGATCAAAATGAATGGTGTAGCAGGTTCGAAGGGCCAAATGGCCTGCTCCTGCTTCTCGTTTCTAATACAGGCACAGCAGGCTGGCTTGCACTCACTGCCATATTTCCAGGGACCTTCCACTGGATAGCCCATTTACCTGCCAGATTTAGATGGAATCTTCAATACTGAACGCACATTCTGATCATAGAAAACCCACAGTGCAGAAGGAGGCCCATCGAGCCAGCACCTATAACAATCCCACCCAGACCCTATGCCCATAAGCCCATGTAGTTGTCCTGCTAATCCCCTTGACACTAGAGACAATTTAGCACAGCCAATCAACCTAACCCGCATGTGTTTGGGTTGTGGTTGGAAACCAGAACACCCAGAGGAAACCCACACAGACATAGGGGGAACATGCAAACTCCATACAGACAGTGACCCGAGGCCGGAATTGATCTCAGGTCCTGGTGCTGTGAGGCAGCAGTGCTAACCACTGTGCCACCGTGAGGATCACAGGATCCTGATGCAATTAAAATGTTCTACTGAGAAGAAAATGCATCATGGATATGCCAATAGGTAAAGATCAAAAGGAAGAGGCCTGAGAAAGTAGGTGTTGACATTAGCTGGCATTTTATGATCTCACTCAGGCAAACCTTGTAAAATCCCACCTAAGGCCAATGGCGAATTCCATTCTGCGTGCCTCGCCCACCCCAATTCTGGGTCAGGCATGCCGGTAAAATTCCGGCCATTATCTTTGATGGGACAATCGGAGAATGAGTACTTCTCCAGTTCCACATAATAATGTGGATCTGCTGCCACTTTCTCTGTTAAGCCCCCTATCACAGGCGTGTAATTATTACACCGGTCCATAGCCAATGAATGGAAATGGGCTGGACTTCCTGATTGAAGGATTGGGCAGGCAGCTCGCATGTTCAACTGGCCATCAGTCACACAGCTAAAACATACCTTCATTACTCTAATGTTCTTCTGACCTAACCTGCCTCTCACTCTCCACTCAGCATGAACCAAATGTCATCTCAAGTTCTGCTGCCAAAATTCTATACAAGTTTCCCTTTCCCAACACTTCAAATTCAACATCATCCACGTTCTTGGCCTTCCTATTTCTCTAATTTTCTTTAGCCCTACAAGCTCTCCGTTCCTCCTATGCTTGGTTTCTGAATGGTCAGCTGCTTGGGCCCAATTCTCCCTCCTTCAGCTATCCCTCTCTTTTGCTCCCTTTCCACCTTTAAGCTTTGCCTTAAAGCCACCTCTTTGGTCAGTCATGCCTCTTGTCACCGGTATTATCAATGTTACACAGGTACTCACTCCCAACGGCCTCTACCCTCATATGTTCTAGTGGCAGTTTAAGTTGCACAATCAACCTGTGTATCATATAGAAATCAGTGCTGGGACATCATGTTTTGGTTATACTGGAAAAATCTTCCAGGCATATCACTGAAATCATTATTTCACCAAATCTGTGGCATGGTGAACATAACTCTCATAAATGCAAGGAAGTCATTAAATCTCCGTTCAACAAATGTTTCTGAATATCGAACAAATGTCATAAACCAAGTCAATGATAGTGAGTCTTGGTGCCAACCTTGTATTTTTCAGACCTGTGGAAATCCAGAAAGGTAATACTTTCCATCAAACCCTTTCCATTTGGAGTCAGAGCACTGGTTCCCTGCAAAGTATTATGGTAGCCTGTTTCTCATAAAGCAAGGAGCAGCCTTATCCTGTTGGTTGCTGCAAAATGCTTGGCCTCAGCAGATGTTCCGGAAGCTGAAACAACAACAATTTAAATTCAGGCTATTTAAAATTGCAGGTCTGTGATCCAATATTATGATGCCCATCAAATTTGCTATTGCACTGCCCTCTATTTAGACATCTGTAAAATTGTCTTGCAAAGCTGCATACGAGTGGGCAATTCGTTGATATATTGGATCTGACTCATGGGGGTGATATAATGAAACCATGCCGTCAGCAGGAAGCTATTCCCACTCTGAGCATATATTGGGAATTTACCATAATTAATTTGAGAACATATGCAAGTGTCAGAATGGAATACATGCTTCCAGCTCCCTACTGAAGGTACGATTCCATAAAGTTGGTGTTTGACCAATCACCTTCTGCGAAGCCTGTTGTAATATTTTATTAAACTAATAACACAACTCAAATGTGTCATGTGCTAGCAACAGTACGTATGCATTATAGTTATGCATCTTCACCTGGTAGGGTGTTACTGGTGGCTTTCACAGATACTTACACAAATACTCCTGCTGTTTATTTCAGACATCTATATTAATAGCCAGAGTCGAGACATTGGTGACAACTGGAGTGGAAAAGTACAGAATGCGGAATGTCTGTTCAGAACTGCTTTCCAAGGGAATGTGGATGAACAGCTGCTAATTTTGTGCAGTAAGGACTAGTTCCAGCCTCTTTGTAATGCATAGTTTCCTATTAGCCCCCTCGTGCTGTGAATATTTAAAAGCCTTTGTATTAAAGTCACTAAAGGTTTAGCTCAGGCTGCCTAGCATTCTGAACTAATATTGGAGAACTGAGTAAGGAACAAGAAGAGAAACCTGCAGACTGTACCACATCTGGGCTTAAGCCTATACATGTGTGTGTGGGAACTTTGCAGTTTCTAAAAACATTTAACATTTTTATTGTGGGTATTCATTAGGCATAGTTAGGATTATCTTCAAACATTTTAGTGATACCTTGGACTATTGAACATAATTCGCATTGCATCCATAACAAGGAGGCTTCAGATTCAACTGCAACTTCGCAAAGAGAAAGGGATAAATATCTGAAGGGGAGAGATATATGGTGTAAGGGGAGGAGGAGAACGGGGGCTAATTGGATAACCAGTGCAGGCACCATGGTCTGAGTGGCCTCCCATTCTGCTATCATTGGTCAATTCAATGCCAAATCCCCAGTCATCCTGTACAGTTGACATCCCTGTAATTTGACACTCTATAATCAGAATATGACTCCATCATCGGGCACTTAAAGGCTGAATGTGAGAAAGTCACACTGGTTTGCGTTCCAGTACTGGAAGCGAACATTTTAATAGCAGCTATATTGAAAATGATACAGCTACCGTTCAGAATGGACAAAGCAAAGGAGAAAGGTGGGAGGGAGAGAAGGGGATGATTCAATTTTGAAGTATGCTGTCCTTCACATACACCACACTTAATCTCCGCATTATTCCTAGTCCATGTTACATGTTTATCCTGATATTTCTTTACTTTTTTTTACATGTGTCCCTTCGGCTCAGCCATTGAAATAAACACAGACAAATTTATGAAAATAATCAATTGTTATACCATTTTATTAACACTAAAGATTTATAACAAGAGCTAAATGCCACATATGCAGGAAATCTGAATTAAAACACAAAATGCCATCAATATTTAGTGGTCAGATCAGTCTCTTTGGAGAGAGAAACAGGAGTTAATGTTGTAGGTCAATGAAAATAACCCAAATCTTCCGAGAGAGGCCTGAAAACCAGCTTACATTGGTCATGCACATTGAAACCCTAAGGAAGTTCCAACATGTGCCCATCTGTGGTACTTACACAGGAAATTTAAAGTAAATTGCTGGCTGTGCCCTATCTGGATTGCTTCATGATTTCCATGACAGTGAGATTAGATGGCCAGAACCACAGAGACTCGAGGGCAGAATTTTACAGCTTCTCCCATTGGCAGGATCTTCCCTTCCCACCTAAGCCAATGGAGTTTTGAATGGCTTGCCACATTTTACATTTTGGGATGTTTTATGTCAAAGGTGATATATAAATGAAGGTTGTTATTGTTGCATTTCAGTCTAATCGACCACAGACCTTGAGAGGGATTGAGTTGATTACAAAACTAAGCATGACGTTAATCTATAAATTTCCTCCGTTGATCTTTTTTTGCTAACCTCCCATGAGCTGTATTATGTTGAAAGTCAAGGGGGCTGATTTCAGAATGAAACATCTCTGAATGAAACCTGTTACAGATCCTGCTGTGGCAGACATCAATTGGCCTGTGTGGGGGGGAGATCGACTAAAGACACCTTCAGAGAAAATAAGGGCCAAAGCTGGTTGCTCGGTCAGTGAGCAGCACAGTGGTTAGTACTGCTGCCTGACAGTGCCAGGGACCTGGGTTCAATTCAGTCTTGGATCACTGTTTGTTTGGAATTTGTATATTCTCCTCCAGGTATTCCGCTTTCCTTCCATAGTCCAAAGATGTGCGGATTAGGTGGATTAGCTATGCTAAAATGCCCATTAATGTCAGGGCAATTAGCAGGGTAAATATGTGGGGTTATGGGGGGGCGGGGGTAATAAGGCTTGGGTGAGATTGTTGTCAGCGCAGTGTTGATGGGCCAAATGGCATTGTTCTGCACTGTTGGGATTCTATGAACTCCTGGTAAATGCCAGACTCGACACATTGCTACACTGATCCATCAACTCCTCTTATTGCTCCAAAGGAATTCATTTGATGTGAAACATCATTAGAACCCATGCATCGTACCTCACGGGATGTCACATAAACCACACCATTAAGGAGATTGTGATGAAAGCCGTATCATTACATTGCAGGGCAGAAATTCTGCAGGATATTTTGTTGCATTGTGTCGCTGGGAAATTGTGTAGGTTTTATAATACAAGGGTTTATCAAGGCCTCCATAGGATACTTTGTTCATTGAGTAGAAATTTGTGCTGACAAGTAGTCTAATTGATAAGGTTTGTGGTTATACTTGCATACTTCATTATGAGGAAAAGTTAACCTACCCAGGAATTACCTGTTCCACAAAGCCGCTTATACTCGTTAAATATTTTAAATGGGATTATAGGCGTCAAGAAAACAGGATTAAATGCAGCACGTTGGCAGCCAAGAGCCATTATTTATTTGCAGTTATCACAGCCATTCCAAGGTAGTTTTTCAACTCCGCTACTTTATTTTGTATTTGTTTTGCTATTTTAACTCAAGATTGATGTTTGGTGATCTTGCAGATTTAATAATGGGTCATAGTCTTGGCATTCTTAACTGCAAACTGTCAATGTGGTATTGCATATTTGCAGAAGTTGCTCACCTCTCCCATTTCCTGGAGCGTAGGCTAACTAACAATTTACAGGAAGGTCTCCAGTTTAAAAATGAATGGAAAAGAAAATTTGCAAAATCTCATTGAAACCCTATATACTTTTTGTTATAGGAAGTGAATGTGTCAACTCGGATCACTTCTGGATGATAGAGCAATAAACCTAATGAAGGCTCTCTGTTGTGATTGGGAAGCAGTTACTTTGAAGATTACTTGGACCTGGATTAGGGAATGTTAAGTTGTCGGGAGAACGAAATGTATCCGCAATGTGGGAAAAAGGTTTTAGGTGATAAAAGGGACTTGTGGTGCTGAGCTACGCAACAGCAACAAGACCCTGGTGCTTGCTTGAGTTGGTGGAGAGGTGAAATCCAGTCAAGAGAATCACGGGGTGGTTTTCTCACAGAGAAGTCATAACGTGGGATTTTCTGACTGCGCTTACCCATAATGGGGGGGTGATGGTGGGAGGGGGGACATTCTTGCCCTCCCTGCCATGGGAATCATAGTGAGTGAGGGACAAACCATGTAAAGGTCTGTTGACCAGGTATTTAGAGACGCAAGGACTGATTAGGGACAGTCAGCATGTCTTTGCGAGTGGAAAATCATGTCTCACAAATTTGATTGAGTTTCTTGAAGAGGTAACCAAGAAGGTAGATGAGCGCAGTGCAGTTGATATTGTCTACATGGACTTTTGACAAGCTACTGTCTGGTAGGTTGTTGTATAAGGTTAAACCTCACAGGATCCAGGATGAGGTATCTAAATGGATACAAAATTGGCTTCTTGACAAGCCAAAGGATGGTTTTACAGGGTTGTTTTTCAAACTGGAAGTCTGTGACCAGTGGTGTGCTTCAGGGATCAGTGCTGGGTCCACTGTTATTTGTCATTTATTTTAATGATTTGGATGAGAATATAGGAGACATGGTTAGTAAGTTTGCAGATGACACCAAGATTGGTAGCACAATGGATAGTGAAGAAAGTTATCTCCAACTGCAATGGGATCTTAATCAATTGGGCCAGTGGGCTGATGAATGGCAGATGGAGTTTAATTTAGATAAACGCGAAGTGATGCATTTTGGTAAATTGAACCAGGACTCACTCAGTTAATGGTAGGGCACTGGGGAGAGTTACAGAACAAAGAGATCTAGGAGTACATGTTCATAGCTCCTTGAAAGTGGAGTCAAGGATGGATAGAGTGGTGAAGAAATCATTCAGCATGCTTGGTTTCATTGGTCAGAACATTGAATACAAGAGCTGCAACATCTTGTTGGAGTTGTACAAGACATTGGTAGGGCCACACTTGGAATACTGTATACAGTTCTGGTCACTCTATTATAGAAATGATATTATTAAACTAGAAAGAGTGCAGAAAAGATTTACTAGGATGCTACCGGGACTTATGGTTTGAGCTATAAGGAGAGGCTGGATAGACTGGGACTTTTTCCTCTGGAGCTTAGAAGGCTGACGGATGATTTATAAAATAATGAGGGGCACAGATCAGCTAGATAGTCAATATCTTTTCCCAAAGGTAGGGGAGTCTAAAACTAGAGGGCATAGGTTTAAGGTGAGAGGGGAGAGATACAGAAGTGTCCAGAGGGGCAGGTTTTTCATATAGAGGATGGTGACTGTCTGCAAAAAGCTGCCAGAGGTAGTAGTAGAAGCGGGTACAATTTTATCTTTTAAAAAATGTTTTGACAGTTACATGGGTGAGATGGGTATGGAGGGATATGTGCCAAATGCCTGTAACTGGGATTAGCTTAAAAGTTTAAAAAAAGGGTGGCATGGACAAGTTAGGCTGAAGGGCCTGTTTCCATGCTGTAAACCTCTATGACTATGAGCTCGGGCAGGGTAATCCCACCTATAGAGTCACACTGTGCAGGAAAGGCCCTTCAGCCCATCAAATCTGCACAGACAATAATATCACTAAAGGTGTGCTAACCCCCAATTTTTATTCAATCGTGAGATGTGGGCATCGCCAGCTGACCAGCATTTATCGTCCATCCCTAGTTGCCCTTGTGGGTAAGCTGTCTTCTTGAAACGCTGCAGTCCACATGCTGTCCTACAATTTCCCTGCTCTGATCCCATATCCTGGACTGTTACAATGTTTCAAATGCTCATCCAAATTTTTTTTAAAGGTTGGAAGATTTCTTCCTCAGGCAGTGCATTCCAGATTCCACAACTGTCTGAGTGGTAAAGCTTTTTCTCAACTCCGCTCTGAATCTCCTGTCCCTTACCCTAAAACAATGCCCCTTCGTGACTGACCCGTCAGACAAGGGGAACAGTGGCTCCCTACTCACCCTGGCCAGACCCATAGAACATTACAGCACAGAAACAGGCCTTTCGGCCCTTGGCTGTGCCAAACCATTTTTCTGCCTAGTCCCACTGACCTGCACCAGCCCCATATCCCTCCACATCCCTCTCATCCATGTACCTATCCAAGTTTTTCTTAAATGTTAAAAGTGAGCCCACTTTCACCACTTCATCTGGCAGCTCATTCCACACTCCCACCATTTTCTGTGTGAAGAAGCTCCCCCAATACTCCCTTTAAACTTTTCCCCCTTCACTCCTAACCCATGCCCTCTAGTTTTTTTCTCCCGAAGCCTCAGTGGAAAAAGCCTGCTTGCATTCACTCTATCTATACCCATCATAATTTTATACACCTCTATGAAATCTCCCCTCATTCTTCTACACTTCAGGGAATAAAGGCCTAACCTATTCAACCTTTCTCTGTAACTCAGTTTCTCAAGTCTCAGCAACATCCTTGTAAACCTTTTCTGCGCTCTTTCGACCTTATTAATATCCTTCCTGTAATTAGGTGACCAAAACGGCACACAATACTCTAAACCCGGCCTCATCAACGTCTTACACAACATCACCATAACATTCCAACTCTTATACTCAATATTTTGATTTATAAAGGCCAATGTACCAAAAGCACTTTTTACGACTCGAACTACATGTGACACCACTTTTAGGGAATTATGTATCTGTATTCCCAGATCACTCTGTTCTACTGCACTCTTCAGTGTCCTACCATTTACCTTGTATGTTCTACCTTGGTTTGTCCTTCCAAAGTGCAATACCTCACATTTGTCCGCATTAAACTCCATCTGCCATTTTTCAGCCCATTTTTCTAGCTGGTCCAAATCCCTCTGCAAGCTTTAAAAACCTTCCTCATTCTCCATTACACTTAAATTGCTGTATCATCAGCAAATTTGCTGATCCAATTTACCATATTATCATCCAGATTATTGATATAGATGACAAACAACAATGGACCCAGCACAGATCCCTGTGGCAAACCACTAGTCACAGGTCTCCACTCAGAGAAACAATCCTCCAGTACCACTCTTTGGCTTTTTCCATTGAGCCAATGTCTAATCCAATTTAATACCTCTCCATGTATACCTAGCAACTGAACCTTCCTAACTAACCTCCCATGCGGGACATTGTCAAAGGTCCTCATAATCTTATACAGTACAATCAAGAACAATCTTATGGTTAAGTATCTTCAATGCCCTTCAATGCCGCATTTAGGTGAGATCCAACGGGGCTGCTTTCTGGAGAGGATGG
Organism: Carcharhinus amblyrhynchos; assembly: GCF_965287045.1. Classification (NCBI taxonomy): domain Eukaryota; kingdom Metazoa; phylum Chordata; class Chondrichthyes; order Carcharhiniformes; family Carcharhinidae; genus Carcharhinus; species Carcharhinus amblyrhynchos. The sequence continues at coordinate 27,511,584 of NC_137346.1, forward strand.
TTAAAGGAGGCAATTCAGGTAAAAAGAAACTCTTCAATTTACATGGTAAGGACTGTCAAACTGAAGAAGGCAAAATTTGCTCTGAAAATCTTGACTGATTTTTGAAATTTACAAGTGTGCTCAGTGGAAATATTTCTAAGTGCAGTAAACAGGCAGATTATTAGTTTTTTTAAAGAAAACAAAATTCTCTGCCTGGCGTTAGATTAGTTTCAAACAGTTCTGCCTTGTTGCTGGTGATTATGACAGCTTTAATTACTGTAGACAGCTAGCACTATAAGGCAATAGTGACCGTTTGACCCATCCAAACACCATGAGGTCAATGCGTGATCTACAAAATGCCTCATGTAGAGGGCTGACTGTGCAGAGTTCAAGCATAGTTTATGTTCTTGTATAAGTGTATGTCGTTACATTCTGCAAATGTCAAATATTAATATTTGGTGCAAACCTTTGGAAGGTAATTCTCATCTTTTTACTAGATGGTCATCAGAGAACGAAGAATGTGCAGCGTTATGGGGAGAAGTGAGGGGAACAGCACCAAGCAAATTGTTTATTTGGAGGGCCGGTGCAAACGTGACAGGCTGAATATCCCCCCGTTGACCTTGGGGGGATTTTCTGGTTTTGGGGTGAGCGTGGCCAGAAATTCGCATTAATGGTAGGGAGTTGGGAAGAGTTATAGAACAAAGAGATCCAGGGGTACAGGTTCATAGCTCCCTGAAAGTGGAGCCGTAGGTGGATAGGGTGGTGAAGAAGGCATTCGGCATGTTTGGTTTCATTGGTCAGAACACTGACTTTGGATAGACTGGGACTTTTTTTCTGGAGCACAGGAGGCTTAGGGGTAATCATATAGAGGTACATAATATAATGATTCACATAGATAAGGTAGATAGTCAACATCTTTTCCCAAAGGTAGGGAAGTCAACTCGAGGGCATAGGTTTAAGGTGGAAGGGGAGAGATACAAAAGGGTCCTGAGGGCAATTCTTTCACTTGAAGGATGATGAGTGTGGAACTAGCTGCCAGAGGCAGTAGTAGAGGCAGTTACAATTTTGCCTTTTAAAATCATTTAGACAGTTACACGGATACGATGGGTTTGGAGGGATATGGGCTGAATGCGGGTAATTGGGACTGTCTTAAAAACTGGGTGGCGTGGACAAGTTGGGCCAAGGGGCCTGTTTCCATGCTGTAAACATCTATAACTCTAACCTACACATTTTGTAACACTCAGGGGCAAATTTTAGCCTGGCCAACCCACCTAACCTGTGGGAGGAAACCCACACACACACAGGGAGGAGGTGCAAACTCCATTCAGACAGTCACCCAAGACTGGAATTGAGCCCAGGTCCCTGGTTCTGTGAGGCAGCAGAGCTAACCACTGTACCACCCAGTGTCAGGTAACTATTTCTGATACATTGCAGGGACTGGGACTGAATGCGATGCTGACTGATTTATTTCAGTCTCAAGGAATGAAGGCAGCAAGAACATCAGAGCTTTATCTTAACACATGGTTTCCAAGTACAAAAGCACACTCGCTGGGTTGTGTTTTTTTTAAATTTTGCTATTTTTAATTAACACATTACAAAGTACAAAATATACTGTCTTTTGTTTGAAACATGAATTAATTTTACTTACAGTACATAAAGTTTCAGTTTCAGCTTAAGACTAGCGAACAAAAGCGTGCTCACATTCTCTAACACACAGAAAGAAAACACTAGTTCCAATTGAGCTTTTCTGTTCCATCTTTCCTTTGAAGGGTTTTGCTTTTCGTTTTCGATGTTCATTATAATTAAGAAAACAAAATTCTAGTTTTAAATTATACTCTTGGGCTAGAATGATGGCCATTTCAAAGCAAACCCTCATTTAGAAATAAAAAAAAAACTGACTATAGCTGTTGCCTGGCAGGGTGCATGTTTTGCACAGATACTTTTGTTCCAATTTTTGGTAAAAAGTTTACATTCCAGGCTGGCATGACAATGCTGCAAGTTAAGATTTTTTACGCCATGGATGTGATTTCAGGCCTGATCAGTGCATGGCCGGACCTACTGTGATACGTTCAGCAAGTACTTTGCAGGACTGAAATCTGGCTTTGCTCTGTAGGTGTTAGTGGCAAAGCTGTGAAAAAAAGGTTAAAGAGAGTTGACCTCTGGATTTCACACCTCTTCCTCCATTACAGAGAGAGAAAAAAACCCCATCAGATGGCAGTTCTTGGCATTCAGTAAGAAAAATCCATCATCCATTGAATCTTTGCATTTTAATGGACTGCCAGGATACTTGTGAACAATCACTTTTGCTATATAGGTAAAAGATAGATCCATAACCACCCATTCCATTCTTTTACCCATTTATTTTTGAGGTGTGGTTGCAACCAGCAGTCTATTGCCCGCCCCTAATTGCCCTTCAGGGCACATTTATGAAAAGCCACCCATTCAGGACAAGTCTTTTCATGGACCTTAATGTTTTTTTCATTCAATTAAACAAACCTTAATTTTGGGAGCACTGTGACCAAACTACATCACAAAATAACTTGAATTTAAACACTTGTGATGGTAGCTTAAAACAAATAAATCAATCCCAAAAACTCTCCACTTTGTGAGCAATTCGCAATGGCGCCCCTGCTTCAGCTGCCAGGTACGAACAACCAAGCATTGCTACAACAGAACAAACTTGAAATAGAATTGTGTTTAATAAGCTGTTGATAAGCGCTACATCTTGCCTGAAGTGTATAGATCCTTCACAGTTCGGTTCCTAATCATTTCCTTTGGTGCAATTAGTGGATAAACTACAGGACTCTTCCTCACATATAGTGAAGTTTGCAGCTTTAACTACTGTTATTTACATGGTTTGTGTCATTCGCTTGAACTCTGTAGAGGTGATTCCCTGCTCGCATAGAGCGCATCTTGGAATGTTGCCCGCTATCTCTCGACACCAGCTATTTTCGAGTGGTGTTCCCCGCGTGGCACACCAATTAACAGAATCGCCTTTACAGTTCAAAAGATAAAAACATCTGTGCAATTTTAACATCATGTGCCAACAATAAGTTATACAAAGGCACTTCAAAACCAACAGAAAGCATCAAAAATGCATGAAAATCAATCCACGCCATTCAGATATCACATTGCTGTTCAGAGGGGCATGTTTTTCAACATTGCTTTTTCAAAAAAAAACACAGCTTTGTGTCTGCCATCACAACAGTCTCTTTTTAATAAGCTAGTAGTTAAAGCTACAGCATCAGCGGAAATCCAGCGCGAGATGGAGGAGGCAAGCACCAATTATAATTACATATTAATCCAAATCCTAAAGGTCCTTATAGGTAATTATCACCAATCTATAGTTATAACAGGCTTTGTAATGAAAACATTCAATAAACAATACCAGCAAGCAACACACATGTTGCTCAAGAATGTTACACAGCATATTGCCTTATGTTTTTCATAGATCGAGTCGCCAGATGGCTTTCCCTGCATTTCTAGCCCAAGAGTATATTATAACTCAACAAATAGTGACTGCTTTTTCTGCAAAACTGCTGTTAGTGTTCAGTTTCTCCTGGGGGGGTGGGGAATAAGAGATTCTTTTGATGTAAAATATTATTTTGCACTGTTGCCTGCTCTGCCTCCCCACTATCAATGACAACGGCCGAGATTTCTCCAGCCGCTCGGCCAAATCTTTGTTCGCAGCAGCGGGACGGGAGAATCCCTGCTGCCAGCAAGGTCAGGGAGGGTCCAATATCTGGGCTGGGATTCTCCGACCTTGCCCGTGGCTGGGATTCACCCTTCCTACTACTGGGCACTGAACTGTCTGCTCTCTCTCTCTCTCTTTCTGCGTTGGCAGGGTATAAAGGAGTAGAGGATTCATGATTTTTAACATGACTTTTTTTACAGCAGTTTGCTCACAGAATAAAAAACCTTTTTGATTTTCTTTAATGGTTTATTTCTCGTCATTGCTACTAATGGGACAGCAAGAAAAAGATATCCTGTAGAAGTTTAACCTGGCCGCACAAAAGCCTTTCAGTTATGTTTGAAATATAAGGCTGGAATGGGGTACAAAGAGCAGCATCGATCTGTTAGGTCACACAGGCAGTTTCTAAATTTTCTATCTATGCAGTCTAATTAGACTAGAGTTCTGATGACCTGATTGGATATTCAAATCTACAGCACAAGACCATAAGACACAGAAGCAGAATTAGGCCACTCGGCCCATCGAGTTTGCTTCACCATTCAACCATGGCTGATATTTTTCTCAACCCCATTATCTTGCCTTTTCCCCATAACTCCTGATCCTCTTATTAATTAGGAAAAACAGCCAACAACATAACCAAACTTCTATTAGAATCTGCCATCAGGTTGGTACAATTTATATTTGAGGGTCGTGATCTTGAAAACAGTTCTGAATTTAAAAAAAAACTGCTACAACACTGAACTGGTGGTCCTCCCTTGTATATTGTGACAAGACCAAGGGCACAATTCTCCCATTAAGAGACTAAATGGCATGGTGCCGGTTTGGGGGGAGGGGCAGGGGGGTGCAGAATGTGAAGTGGTTCCCTCCAAGGCGGCTAATTGTGCACCTGGGTGTTTTATGCCATACTCAGTGGCGGGACAGGTCTGATGGTGCCCGGGCACCATACATCACTGACCCGCTATTGAAGAAAGAAGGTGGGCCTCCTAAAAATGAAGATGGATCTTTGGGGGGTGCTCTGAGGCTAGATAATGGACCTCCTGGAACAATCTGAGGCTGGGAGATGGGCTCCCTCCAGGACATCTAATCTGAAAAGTCCACCTGTAGATGCTTCCCGCACCTTCTACTGTGGTGTTCCAGGGTTGCCAGTGCCCTCCATCCTGAACGCCGGAGGCAGCCCCAAGCATTGTTCAAGTGAGTCCTGACATCTGCATGTTATCCCGAACATGTTTCACACTGGGGTACTTTCCTTCTGGCACTGTGAGCATTGGCATGGGGAGGTTGGGCCTTCATCTGCATCCCATTAACAAATGCAAATAAGGTTCTCACCAGCCTCTGGTGAGCTTTCTGACCCACCATGGCAGGTGCCAGCGGAAGATCCCACTGCAAATGCACACTGGCGTGAAACTGATTTCTGGGTCTCCTGCTATGTTGTCCCTCCACTGGATACATCAGAGCGAGCTTTTCACCCAAAAACTTTGCTCACAGGATGGGCTAATATTTAAATTCAATTTGTATATAAGGAATGCAAATAACCCAATTTTCATTCACATTGGACCAAATTCATGATGTATCCCAGTTTGCCTACACCCAAATGAGTTGGGTGATTTGTGAAAGAGTGAACACGAGTGAGAAGGAGCGGTAGAAGATTCCAGGTACACTTATGATACTAGTTTAATTCCCAAAGTTCTGTGGCAGTCTCAATTCTGGGATGGGATTTACATATGTGTACATTCCTTGATTAACGCAGAGATTGTACTACAGTGAAACTGGAGCCTCAAGACATGGAGTGATATTAGAGCTAATGCTAATGGTGTCATTATAGTAAAAGGCTTGCCTTGGATTTCTTTGGTTGCTGATTTGAAATCAATTAAGATTCAATACGGCCTTTGTTCAATAATAGTTTAACTTGCAATGTCAATTAGATTCGCTTTTCTTAGAGCTACCTTTGCTTTGACAGTTTGGTCCCAAGACTTGGCTGCTGACCTCATTACAGTCTTGGTCTAAACAACGGCCAAGAGGTGAAGTGCAAGTGACTGCCCTTGCATCAAGGTAGCATTTGACAATGAAGGCATCAAAGTGCCCTGGCAAAATTGAAATCAATGGGAATCAGGAGGAAACTTTCCACTTGTTGAAGTCAGACTAGCACAAACAAAGATGTTGTGGTTGTTGGAGGTCAATCATCTTAGTCCCTGGACATCACTGCAGGAGTCCCTCAGGATGGTGTCCTAGGCCCAACCATCTTCAACAGTTTCATCAATGGCCTTATTTCCATCAAAAGAAGTGGGGATGTTTGCACAGGATTGCACAATGTTCAGAGCCATTTGCAACCCTCATATAATGAAGTAGTCCATGTCCAAATGCAACAAGAACAGGGTGAAATTCAGACTTGAGCTGAGAAGTAGCAAGTAACATCCTCATCTCGCAAGGGCCAGGCAAAGACCATCTCCAACAAGAAAAAATCCGACCATCTCCCCTTGATGTCCAATGGCATTGCCACGACTGAATCCTCCCAAACAACATCCTGGGAGGGTTATGACTGAACAGAAATGGATCTGGACCAGCCATGTAGATACTCTGACTACAAGAGCCGTTCTGAGGCTGGGAATCCTGCTGTGAGTACTCATCTCCTGACTCTACAAAGCTGAAAGCTTGTGGCTTTTGCTACCAAATAAACCTGTTGGACTTTAACCTGGTGTTGTGAGGCTTCTAACCTCATCTACCAGACAGAAGAGCGCGACAGAATACTCTCCACTTGCCTGGGTGAATTCAGTTCCAACACCACTCAAGAAGTTTGCTGCCATCCAGATACAGCAATCACTTGATTGACACTGATCCACCAAATTAAACATTCACTTCCTCTATCACCAATGCACAGTGGCAGCAGCATGTCTCATTTACAAGATGCACTGCAGCAACTCACCAATGCTTCCAGTCCCTCGATTTCTACCAACTCAAGAAATACTGCCTACAGGTTCCACTCCAAGCCACACAACATCCTGACTTGGAACAAGGACAATTAAGGGATGGACAATGGAAGTTGGTCTTGGCAATGACATCCCATCCCATGAAAGAATAAAAAATGAAAAAGACTGCAAGGCATTAGAAAAAGCATTGCTGTAATGCAAAGGAAATATTTTTGGAAAGTATTTATAAATCATTAACAATCACATGGGAATCACAAGGTTGAGGACTTTGTTATTATATAAAATATTATAAATATGTGACCTGTTGACTCAAGAATGGTTCACATTCACCAAGTGGATCATTTCAATTGACAGCTGTTGGTAGGACATTCAATGTCAGTATGGGAATCTGGTAATGACTAACTCCCGTGATTTTAAAATTCACCCTAATAAAAGTAAAGCTTGCTCTTTCTGATTGAGAGTGACTTAACAATAGTTTTCTTTGATCCACAGAATGGATGATCAGAACCCGACTTGGTCACAACTCAAAATACTGTTCAGCAATTTGAAGAGGTAATAGCCTTCCTCATAACTACAGCTCTCTGATTGATACTCTGCACACTGGGTAAGGGGCGTGTGGTACTATTGATGAATATTGCCAGGAAAGTACATGCAAATCACAGAATCACTGCAGCGCAGAAGGAGGCCAATTGACCCATCGAGCCTGCACTGACAACAATCCCACCCAGGCCCTATCCCCGTACCTCACTCTGCTAGTCCTCCTGATACCAAGGGGCAATTTAGCATGGCTAATTAATGTAACACGCACATCTTTGGACTGTGGGAGGAAACCGTTGCATCAAAAGGAAGCCCACACAGACATGGGGAGAACGTGCAAAGTCCTCAGAAGAGTAATCCAAGGTCAGAATTGAACTTGGGCCCCTGGCGCTATGAGGCAGCAGTGTTAACTACTGTGCCACCGTACTATCCATCAAACTGATGTTAACAAGCTTGTATCAATGGATTGAAAAAAAAACTACCATCTTGCCCCTTAATGTCACCATCCAAACAACTATAATCTTAAAGAATGTGCTTACATTCTTGGATCATTGCCAATAATGCACTCTGGTCATTCGTATTGGGTATTTTGAATATTCAAATTATCACAAGATTTTTCACCATTCTTGCTGGTGGATGACTCTCGATATTCAATGCATGACACAGAAAGTAGAGCCCCATGTCTCATCAGCAAGAATTAATTAACATAGATGCTGATACAATAGGAAATGGTTTGCTGGGCAGAGAATGTCTGAAATATAGCACTGATGGTGAACAACATGAAGCATTAATATCTTGCAATGGCTGACCTTGTTATAGGCTACCCAGCCTTCCTGTCCGCTGTGATTTTTTTTGCATTAAGACTGTGGTCTATTTGTGGTCAAAAGCAGTCACTATTTGTGCAATATTGTGCAAACAACAGACAACCTAACCATGACACAGAACAATCTCTGTAAACACACATACACATGAACATCCGTCGTCAAGATGTTTCTCGAATACTGATCGAGTGGGATTCACCACTGCTCACATTACAGCACCACAGTAAGATTAAAGCATTTTACTGTCAAAACATTCAAAATCTTATTAAATTTTTATTACAAGAAACTACTTTTAACCTATAAATATTGCTGCAAGTTAACATGTAACTGCAAAGAGTTGCTCTGTACACTTGTTGCTTCTAATGTAGCATATATTTAAGTTTCTGAGAAAGCACAGAACAACCTCACTAAATTGAACAGAAATTAATGATGTTAACTTGCAAGTTTAAAAAAAGAATTCTAAATCAGGTAGAATCGAAACATTGCCTAATTCCAGTTTATGCTGGTGTGCTTAGATCTTTTCAAAATCATTCACAACTATAATTCTGAATTTTTTTCAGGAATATAACTAAAAGCACTAACTTCATCCAAAACGTCATGAACTGCGTTGCTACCTTCCGCGCTGGAAGTCAAGTCAGTTAGAGCAAGATTGGCAAATTTTCAATGCGTCCGTGCCACAAGGAGACACTGCCCTGATCAGGCCGTTTACTCAAACAGCCCTTACGAGCCTCACTGTTTTCCCGTCACTGAGCCAATCTGTTCACTTAGAAATGCTCGGATGCAGACAAGGTGTGGTTGGGACGCATTCCCAAATCCACAAAGATGGCATTCCCAAATTCACTGGGAACTATAAAATAACAAGTACGGATTCGACTATCTTTCGCAGTTTTCGGCACCCTGGCTGCAGGATGCTTGATTTGCTGACACCCATGCTTAGAAAAATATCAAACTACAATTCAGCCATCTCAATAAGTCATGCGGCACTTGAAAAGTCATGGAATCGGACATTGGGGAACGCACTGGTAGATGGAATTTGCAACAATCAGATTCTACAGTGACTTCGAAGGAGAACCTTTTTTGGTGCATTTCGATTCAAAATGAGAAAGGAAATGGCTTAAAGCTGGAGTTTACTTTATAGGCTCTTGAAAAATAAAGCATTAATCAGATGTTTGAGATGTTTTTCGAAGTATGCTTCTGGCAGGCAGCTTTGCTGCTGGGAGCACACACTGAAAATGTGTGTGTTTCTGAGAGTGTGGACATGCATCGTTTTTAGATTATCTGAATGAATGGGTGAAAAACCAGGCACAGCACCCTCCAGAATTTAGGAGATGTATTCCTACTAGGTAAGGCTTCTCACCAGGACAGTGTCAGAACATCACCGCTTTGGGGTTGGCTTTAGTTCATCAATTGATGTCTGAATTCAGCACAATGTGAATTATAGTGGGATTTAAACTGGAAGGTGAACAATTTACAAAATGCCTGTTCGAGTTTTCATCTTGATAGGCAATAGTAAATCCACCTGCAAACTAGTGGGTTATTGGAACATCAAACACCTTTGCACGAACGATTGTCTAATGACACTGGGGGTGAATTTGGGCTATGCCAGTCATGTAAAACAGGTGAGAACAAACAAGGAACCAGTTTTGTACTTTTCCTTTGAAGTCAGTGGAAAAGTAATTTATGCAGAGTGTAAAGGCAGATAGGGGGGTGGGGGGTGGGCTGCCACGGGGGAGGCGCTGCTGATTCACTATCGTCTGTTTCACATTAGAGGCAAAGAACAATGATACCCTCACCATTTCAGAGGGGACCAAGTAGGTATTTGATTGGAAGAATATCAAACAGCTCTAAGGAAGGAAGGACAGAGTTTGAGATGAAACTAGAGAGCTGATGTTGAACAGGTTACAAATAAACAGGGCAGGAAGGAGATAATGGAAAGTCACTGCAGAGTAAGAGTTGTCAAAAGCGCAACAAGGAAAAGGTTGTTTGTTATAACCTCTCCCCGATCCCATCCACAGCATCACTTAATCACTTAGATTCTGACGATAGAGCTCAGACCTATTCAGCAGCTTGGGCACTGCAACATTTCAATTACTACAACTGAAGAAATGGTAAATCAGGAGCAAGAATGGTCACGTCAATGGCAAAATCTCTTCCCCAATTTCCATACTCACCTCTCTCATCAACAGTGGAAAATCACTTCTAGCTGGTAGTAGTTGTAACTGCTAAATGAAAATGTCATAAAAATATGCTGATGAATTTCTCACTAAGGGAAAAATTTATGATTGATGGTTTATTATTAAAATTTCTGACAATGACCTCTGCTAACTAGTTGATTTATTAAACTGTGTTAATAAACTGATCAGGCACTTGGGGAAAAGCAATCTAGGGCCAAATTGTTCCTTTACATCCAATTGGATCTCACTCTGTTATCACTTGATTTCATTCGATTTGATTTTTTTCTGAAATCCCAGCACTTCCTGCTGGATCCCAAGTTTTTGTGAAACATTTATAGCTATATAACATATACCCTCCTCCCCCACCAAGCTAAATAATTTCTTGTTACAATTGGTTAGATGTCCTCTGAATGCATGACTCATAAACAGTCTCCTCATACATCATTAACAATCACTGCAAAGTGGCTAGGTTATTCACATCTATATTAATGTATTACCAAACCTTGTTGCCTTGGTTCATTCTGCTAAGGCCTTCAGTGTTTCCAGGTATCTTTCAAACTGACCAACCTAATAATTAAAGGAAGCAGTGTATGTTTTAGGATATTGACATCTAGAATGTTTCTGGGAACTGAAGTTATCTCCAAAAATTGACAAGCGAATGTTTACAGATGTAGTGGGGGTTTCTGGTTGCCCCGCTGCCCCAGACCGGAGATTCCTGCCTGAGGTCAATGGACCTTTAAATGGTTGATCAAATTTTCCGTCCCACCGACGACACTTCCAGTATTGGCCGGGACTGGAAAATTCTACTCTGTGGTATCAACAAATTACAAACATTTTTGCAACATTTATGTTCCTTAACACAATTGTTCAACATGAATTCGATTTCATCTGTCTCAGCAATTGCCACCAGAATCAGCTAGAAAATTAATCTAAATTGGCCAGATTGGCTGGAGACAGTACGGCTGGAATTCTCCAGCCATTCACGCCCTGTCGCCGCTGCCAGCGAGAGTGGAGAATTTGGTGCTCAGCCAAATCTTCATACACTGCAGCAAGACTGGAGAATCCAAGCCACGGACAAGGTTGGAGAATTCTAGCCCCAGATCTTAAGCCATTTGATTTGATTGAATTAATTCAGATTCAAAGCATCTGTCAAGATCAGCCCATGACCGTGACTGCTTTAAACAGAACAAAAAAACAAAAGCCCTAAGAAGACGGCAGGGTTGGAACTCTGAATTCCAAAAGATCAGTGATAGTTTTTAAAACTTACGGCTGGGGCACTCATCTTCCATTTGGTTCTTGTCGGAATTTCTTTTAAAAAGAAAAGCCAAAAGGTTGTTCCCTCACTGATTCATCTTGTCTTGTCACCAATCCAATCACAGGCTTCAAAGTCTCGGTTAAAGGTACGATAGTCATTAGATTAGCTGCTGTACAGACCACATCCACATATAATTTCCAACCACAAATCCAAAGCCATTTCAAAAAAATGACCATTAACTTGCCCCCTCAGAAAGAAACACTGTAACTTCTGTCAGATCTTCACTCTAGTATGTGTGGGCACGAACCACCAAAAATTCCACAAAGCCCCCATGGTGCGGCACTGCAGTTACCATGATTGCGTAGTGAGATACGATTGTGTGATTGGTCAGTGTGTTAGCCTGAAAATCCTCTCCTTATTTAATGTCAATATTAGCCTGTTAAACATGCATACTAAATGTGCGGGGGTGGGGAGTGGAGTTTCATACAAAGTCATTAGGGATGACATGTCCAAAGATGGGTTTGGTGGATTGGCCATGCTGTAATTGCCCCTTGGTGTTAGGGGGAACTAGCAGGGTAAATACATGCAGTTACGAGGATATAGCCTGCGTGGGATTGTTGTTGCTTAGTGCAGGCTCGATTGACAGAATGGCCTCCTTCTGCACTGTAGGGATTTTATGATTCTATGAATGCCGTGGGACTTGTTCCCCACCCATCCCTTGGCCTTATCGATTGGAAGTCATCGGTGCGCTGCTCACAATTTTCTATTCAGTTGAATAAATAGAACAATCCAAATGGCAGCAGGGTCTCGATTACCTGACAGGTGAGGTAGATCAGCAATATGCATCGAGGTTTCTTTGGACGATCATGTCCTAGCCATCTAATTTCAAGCCTACACTGATTTTCTCCATTTGTACTTCGCCTCTTATTCCTGGTGAAGAAAACTGTATAACAAGTAATTAAATGGTTTAAATTTGGAGCAAACGTGCTGTTTAATGCTCCAGCAAGATGCATTTTGCTATGTAAGGCAATAAATGGCCTTAATCTCTGAGATGTTGGGCTACAGCACCCTGTTATAATAAAACATTTGCAATTTATGTAATCTTTTACATCATCTCAAAATTGATTCCTTTTGACAAGAATGACAAGACTATTAAAAAGCCTTACATATCTTTAGTAAAAATCTCTTGGCCACCAAATGAGTGCTTTACCATAACTGCATGTAACATAAGGTGAATGTTCAAATTCCAATTTGAAGACATCCTCCTAGTGACACAGAGGGCTGCTCTGGACCCAGTGACATTTATGGTTTGTTCCAGGGGTAATTGCTTAGGGCCAGCTTACCTGTTTTATTATGACTGGAACAAGTCATGCAATCAATGTATTTGCAGCAAATTCAAAAAGGATCCTGGGGCAAATGCAAATTTCTGCTATCTGCTTTTCCCTCCAACTCACTGAGCCAACACCACAAGTGCATGAAGACTAACCTGACCTCAGATCCAATGTTATAACAAGGTGCTTATATATTGCTGTCTGGGCCCCAATACACTTACAGTGGATTAGGAAAAGTTCATTTTTAAAACATTTTATCTACAAGTAGTGGTTCTTCTGAGACAGACTGGTTCTTTCTAATTATAAAAACTGGGTTTGCTCAGCAATACATTTATTGTAAAACTACTTAAAACAACACTTCAAACAGGTGCCAAATCTGTCCACAAAGAAGCCTATATACCACCACAACATCACTTCTGCATCATTTGACTTGTTGGGCAAGATTTACAATTTTTGGTGGGGATATAAAATGGTTATTAGCAGATCGGCTGATGTGACCTTCTGCTTCTGAACCCCTGCCGCCCGTTAATGTTGAACGTAGTGTCCCATACTGGATTAAGGTTAAAGGAAGTTTATATGACGGAGTGGTTACCTGGCTTTAATTTAATGCAACAATAGTAATAACCTGTTATCTCCGAGAGGATAATGTACATTATTTCCAGGAATGTCACCCTCCCCCAGACTATAATTCTCCCTCAAAAAAATTAAAATTGAAGGCAAAAGCAATTCCCTTAAAAAAAAAGCTTTACGGTTCTTCAACTAGAAACAAAGAAACGCCAGGGCCGTGACTTTCCGGCTGTATTACGCCCCGGTGCATTACCGTGAGCGGGGCTGGAGAATCGCAGTCGGTGACTGCTTTAGCACGTACTGCGCTGGTGCTAAATTTCGTCAGTATCTTCCCACCCATAATCTGGTAATGAGCGTTCAAATATGCTGAGTCCTTTTGGAGCAGGATCTCTGCTGCTCCCGGGAGTTTCCGACCATTGGGTACAGCAGGAGCCTGGCAAAAAAAATCTCTGCTGATCTCCATTCAAGAGTGATGACCATGCAGGGGGGTGGTAGGGTGGGGGCTTGCAGGCCACTGAAGCCCTGGGTGGGTCAGGGACATGGCTGGGCACTATCTGTCTGACAGGAAAGTAAGGCGGAGAACACAACGGGAGTCCCCAAATGGCTTCTATGCTGGTGGGATTTCCACTAATGTAGTTCCCCGCACTAATGACATAATGCTGCTCCCACCAAGGTTGAGAATCCCATTACCATGTTTTCAAATGTCATTTGCAGGCTTTTCTGCTGTGTTATTCCCCATGTAAAGAATCATCATCCTTCCCTCCCCCCTTCCCCGCTCCCCCCCACCTCCCTCTCTAGCATAACATCACCTTGGTGGGATTTACAATAGGCCTTGACCAACAGGGACTTGGCACATAGTTGGGGGGGGTGAGGCAGGGAGGGGAAGGGGGGGACATTGACAGGGGGGGCATTCACTGGGGAGGTCCCCTTCCCATGAGAGATTGGAGGTAGTCAGGGTGTGTCTCTTGTCTAGGGGGAGGGATGGAATCCTTTTCTATAGTTTGATGGAATGGTAGCCCCCATGTGTCAAGGTGCTGGCACGAGGGTCCATTCAAAGTCCATCCCACCAATGTGACATCATGGGACCCTCATATTGACAATATGCCAAAATAAAATGGTAGAAAAAGCTGGCAATGCAACTGGTGGGTTCCCCGTCACTTCTCCTGCCTGACTTGACACATTGACAATAACAGAGAAAATTCCGCCCAGCCCAATGTGTTACTTATAGTGCAACTGATCATAAAATATTTAATTACATAAAACGGTTTTAACAATCATGTTCAATGTCATGAATCATTGAATAAAACCTTTACCCAGTTAGTGGGTTAGTCAGAGGTAACATCACTGCAATGGATCTTATGGCTCAAATTACATGACTGTCCGCATGTGTGCTGGAGACTCCCGTCCAATAATGCTGGCTGCTATCCTCAGTTCTACTTACAGCAGGGGGAAGGCAGTGACTGAGTAGGCCAACAAAGTCCCTATTCCCCATCAGATAGGAACAAGAAAAGTTCTCTTCTTACACAAGAACGCATGTCTTGTTTTTGGTTTTTCTAAGTGATGAACACACTGAGTAAAGTACAGGCAAAGAGAAAAACAATAACATTATTCAATTGTGGGGAGATCTCAGGAATATCAAGAAGGGAAGTGCATTGGAGACTTAGTAAGTGTAGCGTCACTTAATTTGAAAGCTAATCAATACTATTGCAACAGGTACATTCAACCAAAACAACCAGTTTATAAACGGAAATGTTGATAGCCTGAGAAACCGAAACAAAACTGAGAGGATTTAGAAACAGAGTTAAGCAATACTGTGGGCCCAGCTCTCGGCTTTGTTATGTTGAACAACATTTAGGCAAGCAGTGGCAAGTTTGATCAGATAGATATGTAAGGTCATAAAGCACACTGATCTCTTTGGGAGAAACAGGGACCAATAAAAGTCTGGCCTTCCACAAAAGTAGTATTAAATCTAAGCCAGCAGTGGGATTACGGAGGGAAGCATGCGCTTTTGAAGCAGTAGATTCAAGTCCTATGGAAGGATTAAAGGATTAATATCAAGTTTAATTCTCAAAGTTCCTTTACAGATCAATGGGTGACTACAAAGAACTTCCCAACATCAGATGGATGAAAGGTAGACGGGGCTACATATCTTGTGACTGAATTGAGTTTAAGTCCTTAATCTACATTTATTAATTTATGGTCAAGGTCCACAGTCCTAGATGATGTCCTTATCGAGTGTTTCTAATAGAAAGCCCGTTTTAATGTTACCCGCCGCTAGTGGGAATCAGACGGATGGGAAGTTAAAAATGAACTCAGAATGTGTGACTATTTGCCATTATTGCTAATATTAATTTGCAGGGTCCTGCAGGTGGAAAGGTGCCCACCTGAAGCAGGTCTTTTTAAATTCATTCGTGGGCGTCTCTGGCTGGCCAGCATTTATTGCCCATCTCTAGTTGCCCGAGGACAGTTGAGGGTCAACCACATTGCTGTGGCTCTGGAGTCACATATGGCCCTGACCAGGTAAGGGCGGCAGATTTCCTTCTCTAAAGGCCACTGGTGAAGCAGATGGGGTTTTCCGACAATGGTTTCATGGTCGTCAGATTTTTAAAATACAAATTCCACCATCTGCAATGGCGGGATTCGAACACAGGTCCCCAGAACATTAGCTGAGTTTCTGGATTATTGACCGAATGATAATACTGCCAGTCCATTGCCTCCCTGTAAGGTGACAGTCAAATCCATATGAATTGGACTCCTGGCATGTTAATCAGAAACTACTGATAGTTTAACATGAAATGGAAGGCATTGCAGTTTTTCTGTCAAGCTGGAGCGTGTTGACAGCTCGTGGGAAGGAAATTTGCAGGAGTAGCAGCTGCAGTCCTTTCGAGTCACATGGAAAGTTGCAACCCCCCTACCTCCCCCCTGCCCCACCACTCTACCCTCACCTCCACCCCATGGGACTTTCCTTAAATACCTTCCTTGTGTCTTCCTCAAAGTCAACAGCTTCAGTCAATGATCAAAGGCAGCCTCATTCCTTTCTGCCAGAAGCTGATCTACACCATTCAAGTCCAATGTTGTCATCACGTTGCTATGGGAAGCAAAATCGCTCGCTCTGAATCCGATAGTATTCCTTTAAAGAGTCTACAGGTACACCTTTCTCAACTCTTATCACTACTTCACTGGCTGCAAAGCACTTTGGAAAATCTTGATGACTTGAAAGATGCTTTAGAAATGTAAGTCTTTCCTTTGATTCTCTTTGAAAATACAAAACAATCTCAAGAATGAGGGATCAGGTCATGTATGGGAGAAATATTAGAGGATCTGTGTTCTTCTCGACGGGGGAAATGTGTGTCGTGTGTATGATCCTGTGTCCTGTGATCTAGAGGGGAACACTGGCATGGAGTAAGGGGTCTTTCCGTGCAATCATTTGAGGAACCTTACCAGCCATGCTTAAACAAGGATATGAAAGTAAATGTGTGAGAATTAAATAGCTACTCAAAGCACCTTCTTTTGAGGTAGCAGCAATTACTGAAGCACTTCAGGGTGAAGGACTTAGTAATCCAATTTGACTCCTTTCCTGAGATGTTTCCTTCTTCAAATATGTTTTTGCAAACACACTCTCAACAAATGCACTAATATTATAGCTCTGGCATTTTACCTGCAATTGTGTATGTGGCATCTGTCTCTTTAAGACAGTGCAGCTCCAATTCAACCAGACACTCACAAGTAGGCTGTACCATTCACTCAATTCTCATCTCGTTGCTAGTGTTATATATTTTGTGTGTCCAATGAAGAGACATTGAACAGTTTAGATCTATATTCTCTGAAATTTAGAAGAATGAGGGGAGATCAAATTGAGGTAGACATGGAGCTGGTGCTTCCTCTTGTGGGGCATTCTAGGACGAGAGGCCATAGTCTTAGGAGAAAGGGGTAGCAAATTTAAAACAGAGTTGAGGAGAAACTACTTCTCCCAAAGGGTTGTGAATCTGTGGAATTCACTACCCCAAAGTGTGGTGGATGCTGAGACAGTGAGTCAATTTAAGGAGAGTTAGACAGATTTTTAATTGGTAATGGGTTGAATGGTTACGGGGAGAAGGCAGGAAAATGGGGACGAGGAGCTTATCAGCCATGATCGAATGGTGGAGCAGACTCGGGCCAAATAGCCTACTTCTGCTCCTATATCTTATGAATTTATGAACATCTGGAGTTATTCAGAGAGGCTTCAGATCTTGTTTTGGAGCAAGAAAGATATCTATTGAACAGAGAAACTTAAGTACAGGAGATTTATGCAGCATGAAGGCTGCCCTAGGGCACAGCCCCAGTTCCACACACTTACTTCATGCTTCCAGAAGATTCTGCCAAGAGAGGACTCCACCCTCTAGTGTGAACACTCAGTCTCGGTTTCCACTGGTCCCCTCAAGTCAGGTGGCCCTCTATTGCTGTACTACTGTCTTAAAGAGACAGGCACCACATACACAACACCTGCCACTGGAAATGTTGAAAGGACTTGATCAAATCTGGGTGATGGATAGGCAAGCACAGATGATTTTGGCACTTGGAAGCCAAGGTTCACTGTGCGATGTATTACAACACTGGACACAAGAGTAAGTTAAACTGGGTCAAAGACTCAACTAAAAGGTCTGCTGCACCATGGAGAATCAGTTGCTATTCCTTAGGGGAAATTAAGAGCTAGAGGGTGTATTACTGAGGTCTATAAATCCGTGCCTTCATAGAATGAACAGGGAGTGTGATTTTCTAATCTCAGATTTGTGAATATCTGTGAATATTTGTGAAGTTGTTGACCTCTTGGGCCAACGTGTGTACACGAACTGACCTGTGCTCAGATTACATTCCTCTGTGCTGAACAATGAAAACGTGAACAATACAGAATGAAATATCAAGCCTGGATGGAGAATTAATTAAAGTGAAAAGGATGCTCTTTCACAGATTCACCTTTTTATCTGGAATCAAAGTAAATTCAATTAAGCGACACTACTGAAAGACTGTTAAAAACAAGTTGAAGATACTGCCATCAATGAAATGCAATTCTTCAGAAAGCACGTTTTAAGAAATAGGGCACAAGACTGGTACAAATGGAGCACAGTGCCTACCAGTGTTTAGTAAGTGTACATAAGGATTATGTATTTCCAGTGAATAAGATGGAAGCAACATTTCCTTTCAAATTTAATTCTCTTAGACGGTCTCTGTTAATCTTTTTTGTGTGACCGCGTATATGTGTTATCCCAGAACGAGACCCGTGCAGTAACTTTCAGGCTGCTGTGAGGTTGCGTACCCGAAAGCTTTAGCTGGAATACTGGTTGGAATCCCAGCTTTTTTGATGGTAAGCAGCCCAATTATTTCTAACTTTGACTTACAACTGCAAGGCACGCTAGAAGATAAAAAATTTCAAACCTCTGAAAGATGTGCGGGTTAGGTTGATTGGCCATACTAAACTGCCCTCAGTGTCCCAAGATTAAAGGGATTAGCAGGGTAGATATGTGGGGTTACAGGGATGGGGCCTGGGTGGGATTGTTGTTGGTGCAGGCTGGATGGGTCGAATAGGACTATTTCTGCACTATAGGGATTCTACGAAAGCTTCCCATCCTATACAGCAAAGTGTAGGTAAGGTAACCACAAGGTGGAGTTGAGGCAAATTGCATAGATATATTTCAGGGGAAGCTAGGTTAACACTAGGCAGGGGAGGTGGGGGAGCGAGGAGAGGGAGGATGAAAGGAATAGGACATTAAGCTGGTGAAGAGGACGACGGTTATGTGGATCATAAACATCAGTGTGAACCAGCTGGGTCAAGTGAACCATTTCTGCATTATGAATGTATACAACAACCATGGACCACTGGATTTTTCCCAGTGGGCATTTGGACTGGACAGAGTTATGTTCTGGACAATTCAAAAGAATAGATCAGAAATTGTAATGAAATTAATTAGTTGTCTATGTTTCTTATCACTCCAAATATCGATTCTTGGCATAATAATGACCATATTCACATTTGTGCCTGCATGTCTGGCATTGCCGCAGACAGATGCTCACTCCAGGTATTGGGTGGGATTCTCCAGCCTCCCCTCAGCAATTTTCTCAGCAGAGGAGAGGAGGCATGCTGTTTGTGGGTGGGGGAATGCTCCAGTCTCACCGCCGGCAATGGGAACTCCCACTGAAGCCACCCCAAACTGCCGGAAAACCGCAGCAGGGTGCGCGCCTCCAACAGGACCAAGAATCTGCCAGCAAGAGAATTCCGGCCACTGATATCAATCAGCAAGTTTAACATTATGCAAAAGGAAAAACTCTCTTATGTAAAGCCCAACAAGTGCTGAGCAAGGTCACCAATTTGGGACACCAAGCTCCCATAACAATATGTCCTACTGCTTAGAATAGTGCTGATCAAAACTGGCTCACAGCAGAGAGGCAGTTACTTACATTGAAACTATTCTCATTTGGTGATACCTCCAGCTATACAGTGGACAGGTGAAATACCTCCAGCTATACAGTAGCTAATATTTTTTCCGATGTCTGGAAAGGTTTACGAATGTTGCTTTGCGATTGGCTGAATCTGTCACAGTAGAAACTTGGCTAAAATATTAAGCTGGTCAGGTAATAGCAGGAAGATGGACGATGCTACTGGGTTCTGCAATGTGCATTAGATTGATACATGAGGAAGATAAAGCAATAAGCACACAACTTATACAGCAACATGTGTTAAAATTATTTGTTAATGGTGCTAGTCTTTCTATAACAGTCCGGGAACAACAGGGGCGATTCTCCCATCCTAATTTTTTACCACAGTGGGCCGGGGGATTTCAGTGGGGCCGGATTAGCACGAGCCTCGCTGGGAGTCTGGCCCCGAGCGTCTCTCCCAGCACCGGATTCCTGGCGCGGTCAGTTGCACGCTGGAAATAGACACGGAACTGCATTAGGAAAGCAGCAAGCAAATCTAATCCCCACCCGGCATCAGTCAGTGCAAGGGGATGCGGCCTAATGGCAGCAGGGCCTCATGGGAGAGCTCTGGGAATGATCGGTGGGGGTGGGGGACGCTGCTACCAGCTTGCATACAGATTGCAGGCAGAGGGAAGGAGGAAGGCCAGCGATCGGGGCTAGTCGTCAGGATCGTGGGGTGGGGAGAGGGGGGAGGTTTGTGGTGATTGTTGAACGGGAGACCAGGGTTTGGCGGGGGGTATCTGGGCTGGGCCCGGACATGCTTGGGGGGCCAGTGATTGGGCCGTGTGGGGGCGGGATGGAGGACCAGCATTGTGCAGGTCATGAGGCTGGCCAGCGATTGATCTGGCCAGCAATCAGGAGGCCGCCAGTCAGGGGCCACTGCACATGTGCCGATCTCAGCAATGACAGATCGCGCATGTGCTGTGGGGCACTCAGCATTATGCTGCCGGCCTCTCCAGCGGCAATAGGCTCCGCCCTCAAATTATTTACTCAATTCACACTGATGCACTGTGCGGTGCATACAGTATGGGAGATTCAGTTTAAAACTCCTGTTGAAAGAAAAAGCGGAATTTACTCCAGTTTTCACGGGAATTCGACACTCAGAATTTTTTTGGGGAGAATCACCCCCAGCTACTTTAGAAATACTTGCTAACTAAAACTGCAACATAACGTGTTAGTCATGCTGGGTTTACATCACAGAACCATAAGCTTGAATTAAATGCCTTTTACTAACAGCATATAGTTACTCCTTTTTCAAAGAATGATCACTAACTAAATTCTTAAGATTGGATTAAATGCTCAAACTACTAAAGACTTTTCTCTACAAGAACACAGGCACCAGAATTTGACTGTTGTCAATTCCTTCAGATTTAGGCTTCTGGAAACAGATGAATAAAGTTTTATACATCAGGGAGTTGCTGTCAACTGATAAGCACTTGCCTCCAACTAAAAGGTCACAAGTTTCAGTGCTTCAGTCGAATGGGTTTCATCCATCTCATTTCTCCTGGCCCATAAAGTATTACACAATGGTTTGCAACCTTGCAAGAGGCTGGAGAGAATCTGTGAATATAAAAAGCAAATCACTGCCCATATTGGAAATCTGAAATAAAAGCGGAACAAGCTGCAAACTCCCAGTTGGCAGCATCAGAAGAGAAAGAAAGAAATGTGGGCAATTCTTCAGACACGTTGCATCTGGTGCAGATCACTTTGGGGAGTGCACAGGGGTTGGAAAGTCAGGGGAGGGGTCTAGCATGTATAGTGTCGGCGAGAAACCCCTTTTGGCATTCTCCCAGCTCGATCGTAATCTGGGGAGGGCGAGAACCAGTTCAGGATATTTAAATATTCATTCACATTTCTTTAAATATGTTGAGACAGCTTGAAGCCAGATTCTCCCTGCTCCGGGGATTTTCCAACCTTCAGCCCAGGAGGAACCCAGCGAGAATCACTGCTGCTCTCCGCAAATGGAGACCTGGTGTGATGGCCACGCCAGGGCGGCTCGGAGACCACTGAAGCCTCCAGGTGGTCAAGGACATGGCTGGACAGTGTCCAACTGGCACCCTGGCACTGCCAACAGGTTGGGACCGGGGGAGGGTTGCTGGAAGAGGGGAGCATGAAAGGGGGCATAGAGGAGGTGAAGAATGAAAGGGCTATAAAGAGGTTGGAGCATGAAGGGGGGGACATGATGGGCCCCGATATCGGCGATAAATGTTGGGAAGTGGGGTGGGCTGGGAAAACATGTCTTCAATGGGGAGGGTGGGCTCTGGGTGTCTGTGAGGGGCGGGGCAACCCTTTAAAATCGCGCCTGATCTCTGTGAAGCCTGCATGTTTAGGCCCCACCCGTCTCACAGTAGGTGCAAAACTCGCCCCTCTCCCAAAAGATGATTAAGTGCATGAAGATTTCGATCTGATTCATTCCGGATTTACTGGCACGAGTTGCATTGACACATCAGGCGGGATTCTCCAGCTGCGCGAGCCCCAAGGCTGGAAATTCCTGCCCAAGCTCAACGGACCTTTGAACGGTCCACCGGAACTTCCGTCTCTGCTACGATTCCCGCGACGGAAAATTTCGCCCTCTGTCATTTTTTGGGGAAAATTCTGCCCAAGAGTTAATCGCTTCAGGTCTGTGACCAGAAAAAAGATCAGCATTCTGAAACATTGATCGGAATTTGTCAGGTTTCCTGGCGGAATGAGGCACTTTTAAGGAAAACCCCACTGACAACGGTGGGACCAGAAGATCCTGTCACAGGCAAATGAAAGATCGTCTCTGCCACGGTGGAACAGGCGGTGGATTACAGAGAATCCCGCCTGTTTCTCTTCAGAAATGCTGCCCGACTCGCTGAGCATTTCCAGTTTTAATTTCACTGGAATACTTATTCCATTCAGTAAGAAGTCTCACAACACAGGTTAAAATCCAACAGGTTTATTTGGTATCAGGAGCTTTCAGAGCGCTGTTCCTTCATCAGGTGAGTGGAAAGTTGGGTACACAAACATATATAGGCAAAGACACAATTGCCTAAGATAATGGTTGGAATGCAAGTCTTCATTCCAACCAGTATCTTGCAATTGTGCCTTTGTGTGTATATGCTATGTTTGTGAACCCAACCCTTCGCTCAGCTGATGAAGGAACAGCGCTCTGAAAGCTCGTGATACCAAATAAGCCTGTTGGTCTTCAATTTGGTGTTGTGAGACTTCTTACAGTGCCCACTCCCACCCCAACACCAGCAGCTCCACATCATGGCTATTCCATTCAGGATACAATGAACTGAACCGTTATCTGCCACATTGGCGAGGCCGTTCCCCTGGATAGCTGGAACTGCTGGATAACCCCCTGAAAGTGCAGTGGCGAGGTGTCATGGGAATGATGCCAGTAAGTTTGTGGTTTGATGGCTCACGCAATTCTTCATTCAGCCAGGACTCTGGCAGTTAATTAGGACAGGAAATAATTAGAGTGTGGATAATGAAGGTTGCAGTATGCTTAGTTTGAACACCAAAGTGAGGAGTAACATTTGTCCAGGGCTCTGTGGTTTTCACTATTTTATTCACTATGGCTAAAGAGAGGTTCAGTTTAGCAATTGGAAAGCTGGGAAGAACAATTAACAAAAATAATATTCAATTGCAAGAAGTTCCAAATTGTTAATTCAGTCAGAATCTTCAACTAGCCAGCCAGGTGCACCATGAAATGCACCAGCAGATCAGTGATCATGAGGGGGAAGGGTGGGCCTTCAGAACATAAAGCACCATTATAACATGAATAAAGTATTGTACAGTTCTGAAAGGATCTATGATAGAGGAACTCCTGTAAAAGCAAAGAAATAGAAACTAATGGAAATCATTGAGCGGCACTTTGCAAAGCAATTCACTCAACAGTACATCAGCAGTTTGAATGGTTTTGCTAAAATGGGGAGTAATCCACACGATCTCCTGGATATAGTGCCAGAGTATCAATGAAGGAGCTCGGCGTCTCCATAAATGTAGCATATAACCGAGATTGAGTTAACCCCAGCTTTAGCACATCATCTGTTCATCTGGTGCTTATGGGGAGGCGAGGGTGGAAGTGTATGGGGTAACTGTTAGGCCAATACAAGAATAAAGTCTATTTTAAGGGGTGTAGAGGGAGGTGGCTTAGGTTTATTGATTAGGATTAGGTGTTCGCTCAAGAAAATGAGTGGCGTCAGTGTTTTGGGATCAGTTTAGGAATCGGTACTCGTGCAGTGACGCGGTTTGAAGCAAGGAGGCTCTTGGGTTGAGTCCAATTCATTTCGGTTGCTTCAAGTTGATGAGTTCATCAAATCTCCACATGTAAAGAAACACACTGATTCCCAAATGAACACGTGAACCTCATCTTCAAATACAAGTGTTACTGTGCCGAGTTGCACCAATGACGGGTACAAAGAACACTAGACAAACTAAACTGACTTAGTTATCTGGGAAATAAACACAAGAGCAGTGGCTGTAAATATAACACAGCTTGTGTAGAGCCATTAGTAGCAAGCAAGAGATTACAGCTCAGGAACGCCAGCTTGTAAACTTTTTTTTTAGCTGCTGCTATTTCAGCTGGATTTTTAAAAAAAGAAACCTTAAAAGTTTCCATCTCGGCAAATGTCATAAATAGCAAAATACAACGTCCGCTATAATCAGGAAAGAAAACCTTCATCTGTAAGCCAGGCTCAAAACTAATTAAAAATGTTGTTTAACAGAATCAATTGAAAGCAGATTAGGTTCAAACTATTCCTTACTTTCAACACATACCTTGGGACTTATCTATTTACCAATGTCTTAGTTTGTTAATATTCCCTAATAAAGCAATCACGATTAAGCAGGCACTTCAGCACTGTGAAAGGCAGATGCACAATCTCGCCATTGCCTCTGGCGTCTGCAAGACTCGGCATAGAATACTGTTGAATCTAAAACAACAAATCCTTCCCTCTGTTTTCCAGCAAGAAAAATCCAGGAGCGGATAAACCAGTGAAAGTCGCAGTACAAATTAGATAAGTCCTATTTGCTTCATAAAATGTGTATAAATTACAAAGAAGATAAGGAAATGGTAGAAGATGGATACAGGAGGTTGCTCGCCTGCATCAGAGAAGGATGATCAAGTTACCAAAGTGTCAGCCATCAGGGTCATTCAGGCAACTGTGTGCAAATTAGTATATGAAAAATAAACAACGCTACATTCTATCTCTCCAAATCCATTTGGCACCTGTTAGAATAACAGAACACACACGTAATACACTGGAGATACAAGTGCCGCGTCTGATGGTACATATTCAAAAGAGAAATGAATAGAACATATTGCCAATTACAGAATGATAAAAAGGGAGAAGGAAGCAATAAAAAGATAAAACTTGCCAGTTCCCTTCCAGCTGATGTCTTCATAAGCGATTATAAAAAAAAACTTGAGGTGAACCACGAAATGAAGACCTGCTAAAACAACAGGCTTAATGGTTCACAAGTGAACGAGACCCCCAAACCAAACCCCGATTAGAATTTGTATTTGCCACACCTGAAGACTTTCTGGAGTCAACTGCAGATTAATAAGAGAGAACCGCTGTGTTTAAAACACTGTCCTTCTATTTCTCCCTTCCAAAATTCTGCAACCGGTGATGTTCAACTCATTTCTGATGCTTTCCTCCAACAGTAACTCCTGCCAAGAAATCTTGAAGAACAATCTTAATGCTACATCGTCATCGGGATACCTGATAAAGTGTTAACCCAGGAGTGCAGCAACCCTGACGGAATGCAGTTACATTTCAAAGATCAAATTAAGATTGCCAGTTGAAATGCATTTGATCCGATAATCCAAATCTAAAGAGCTGGGTTGGAGACATTCTCCCTTTGCCTGAAAAAGAGAGGATAAACCCCCTCCCCCTCCTCGGATCCCATGGTGTCTTATTTCTGAGTATAGGGATGTCAAGACATAATTTATTTCAGTATCACCGAATGCAGAAGCGTTTGGTGCTGGGAATAGCTAGTCTAAGGTCGCCAAATGAAACCTTCTCTTTCACTTCTCCATAAACCACTTACAAGGAAAGTGACCAACGTTGCGGCACAGAATCTGGACCTCGTTCAGTAAGGCTGCCTGGTCATTTACCTCAATCCCCTGGTGTCAATCTTTCACGGCACCCACGTTAAATATTTACCATGACAGAGCGGTGGCGGGGGGGTAGCAAGGAGGCAAAGCAGTAATTACAGGCGTGCTACATAGTTGATGCTCCCATGGTATGAGAGGTGGGCCTTTCCAGAGTCAACTGCAGGTTATTACCCATGGAAGCAGCAATAACAGAACTGCAACCGTGAGTGTGCCGTTGGGCATCAACCTGACTGGATGTGAAAGAAATTCCCAGATAAAATGAAAGAGCATATTAAACAAAGTAACAGCTTTCAGGAAGCGACCTAAAAGACTGCCATCTGCCAGCTCTACTTCTGCAATTTCAAGGCATCATCTGAACTTGTCCCAAAAATTAGGTTACTTACTTGCAATCGCTCCGACAGATCGCGGCATCCCTATACTTAACTCGAACCCGGCTGCCCCCTCAAACTTTAGAAATCAGCTTTGTGCTACATGAGATAACTAACCCAACTAATTCACAGACAACAGTCAATCACCACAGCTCCTTCACAGTGGGAGGAAAATATCAGTAGAAAGAGAATGGTTTGACTTTACCAGTACAATGTAACACAGTTCACACAAAGGACACAATTGTTAACATTCACTTTGGGAACAGACTTCAAAAAGCCACCAGCTCGCCAAGAAAACAAGCTCTCCACTGCTTTTCAAACGCCCAAAGGATTCTTCTTGAAATCTTGCGTTTCAGCTTTTAACTACTGTGCGAAGAACAAACCACCAGGATCTCAGCTTCTCATCTACTGCTTCTTGTTCTGACTCACTTGGAGAGCGTTAATCACACTGTTGATATTTTCTTCAGGTACCTGGAAGTAAATAGAGTAAGGCAATAGAAAGACAATGAAGCATTTAATGGAATGGTGCCTACTTTACTTCCATCCAGTAAGCAGCTCTTAAATGTAAAATGTATCATTAGATACATAAGGGGAGGTGATGGTCTCATGGTATTATCGCTAGACTATTAATCCAGAAATTCAGCTAATGTTCTGGGGACCCAGTTCAAACCCTGCCATGGGAGATGGTGGAGTTCGAATTTTAAAAAAATCTGGAATTAAGAACCTACTGATGACCATGAAACCATTGTATGTTGTCAGATAAACCAATCTGGTTCACTAATGTCCTTTAGGGAAGGAAATCTGCCGTCCTTTCCTGGTCTGGCCTACATGTGACTCCAGAGCCACAGCAACGTGGTTGACTTTCAACTGTCCTTGGGTAACTAGGGGTGGGCAATAAATGCTGGCCAGCCACCGACGCCCATGTCCCATGAATGAATAAAAAAAGATTGGCCAACGAGGCTAACTCGGAGGCTCAGGATGAAAAGTCTCTGATCCCTAAAGGCCAGCAAAGGCCAATGTTTGACTCCTGGTCAGTGGTGAATTAACAGGAATGGCACCAAAATGGTTCAGCGTGCTACAATAGCCTCGGGGTAGAAAAAGAAAAATTAGTCAAGATTCCCACTTACAAAGGTTAGACAGGCTACCCACCCAAAACGTCAGCTCTCTGGCCTGCCATAAATTGAAGCCTTTAAATGGGAAACAAATGCACACTGCAGGGGCTACTCCTGCCGCTGCAGGTATTTATCCAGTGGCTGGCAGTGGGGGTCTCGCCATGTGGGAGGCCCAAAGAGCAAACCCTGTGGGGGTTACCTGTGGGCTTTCAGGGAGGGTCCCTCATTCAATGGCACTCAGTGCTGATTGAGGGACCTGACATTGTGATTGGGTGTGTGTGTCCTCAGAGTTCATGGCTTCCTTCTGCCAAGAATTTTCTGCCAATCTCCACCCTGCAATCCCCTCCCTGTCATCCCGCACCCTGTTGGGCATGGGTCTCTCACTGATCTTAAGCCTCAGGAGGCTACATTGATGGTAGCAGCCTATCCTTCCTGGTGGAGTTGCTGCAGTCTCTGATTGGCCACCAGTTCTGGGTGGACGGCCCCTCTTTTCCCAGAGTGCTGGAGCCCAGGACCCCATTATTGCCCGAGTGATATTGAATGTGGTGGGCCTTTCTGAAAAGAGGTGATGTGGGGCTCTGGTAATCCTTCAGCCAGCGGGCAAATCCCCCCCACCACCCCACCATCCCCTTGGTGGCACAGTGGTTAGCACTGCTCTTTCACAGTGCCAGGGACCCGGGATTGATTCCGGCCTTGGGTCACTGTCTGTGTGGAGTTTGCACATTCTCCCCGCGTCTGCGTGGGTTTTCGCTGGGTACTCCAATTTCCTCCCGCACTCCAAAAATGTATGGGGTTAGGTGGATTGGACATGGTAAATAGTCCCTTATCTCTCAAGGTGTGTTGGTTAGATGGATTAATGGGGTAAATATGTGGAGTTATAGGGATAGGGAGGTGCGTCTGTTGGCGGGTCAGTGCAGACTCAATGGACTGAATGGCCTCCTTCTGCATTTGTAGAGATTCTATGATTTTAAATTCTGCCTTATGCATGGGTGTCAGTGTGGGCTGAATCTAGCTTGGTTGTGAAGCCTCCATGTTGCCTTAACTGGTGCATGAGAAACATGAAGTTGGCGAGGTGTTGGAATGATTGACAGCTCAACAAAACCAGCCTCCGCATGAATCAATACTTTCAGAAGGGAAGAGAACTGGAGGAAGATAACCGTGCATTCTGAATGCAATGATATCACCCACCCATCCGTCCTCATAGCACTGAATTTTCTAAACTCAATTACTTGTGGGTTTCACGCAGATATAAAGCTGTTTTTGGGGGCTGGACAGAGAGAGGATATTGTCATCTTTTTTCCTTGCTCTGCCTCTTTTTGTTCGGCTGATATCCAACCCTTGTTGCCCCTTTGGTGAGGCCTTGCCCTTATATTGTGACTTATTGTCTTGTGGTAAAGCTGGTTGTCAGACTGGCTACACAGATGCTTCATTAAGAAAGTCAAATCTTTTAGTCAAATCTACTAATTTTTTAGAAAATCACTTGTGGTTACTTAGCGCAGAAGGAAATTGCAGGAAAAATAGTGACAAAAAAAATCAAAATCTCCAGCCAAGAATGTGGACTTGGTGTTCTTGAAAGCTTACTTACACAGCTGGAAAACAAACAGCACATTGCTAACCAGTCCAGCAGGGTAAACACAGCTATAATGGGGAAAATTTGCAGGGGTGCTTCTCGCAAACCTGCAGTGTGGAGCTGAACAGGATATGGATGGATAACAATTCCTCGCTCTATCTGCAGGATTCAACAGCTCTGCACTTAAGAGGGATGAGAAACAGCAAGCGCAGCAAAAAAAATAAAGAAATTGTGCAAGCTTAGTTCCTTCAGCTTTACGCTTTGCCAGGCTAAAACAATTTGCAATAATCAATCTGCTGATAAATCACTCTCAATACCGAGGGGCAGTGAAGCAGAGAGCGGGCATGCAAACAGAAAAGAAAAACAACATTTTTTACTCTAATGAACTGGCCATGGTTCAGCAGATTAACCTTGTCAGTAACATCAGCTTCACCCAGTCCACATTCAACAAGCAAGCTCTTGAGTGCCTTGCTGGATCCATGCTGGGTTAAGGGAGAATAAATAGTTTTAATAAGCAACTGTAACGCAAAATGACAGTTCTGGGTCTCTCTCTCTTGCTCTCTCTCTCTCTCTCCCCTTCCCCCCCAATCCCACCCCTTTCAGGAGAATAACACTGCAGTCAGCTCTTTTGTGGCCAGGTTGTTTGGAAACTTACCAGGGCGTGATCAAACTTAAACGTACTGATGTAATAAGCGGGTATGTCGGCAGCAGCCAGCGGCTCAGCAATCTGGGCAACGATTCCACATTCATCTGGCGGAAGAGGTTCAGTTTAACACTCAGTACCGAGCAACACACCGCAGTAAACAAAGCACTTGACAGTAACTCCTTTAAATAAGTACAGCTTCCCTTCCTTCTGTTGGGCCCAACAAGGATTCTGATACAGAGACAGCATCCTTGATGGAGGTTTGTTCAGGAGAACTTTTTTAGTGAGGTGTGTTTTGTCCATTTTCTTCCTTGCTACTCCCCTCACGGTGACACAGTGGTTAGCACTGCTGCCTCACAGCACCAGGGACCTGGGTTCGATTTCTGGTTTGGGTCACCCTCTGTGCGGAGTCTGCACATTCTCCCCCGTGTCTGTGTGGGCTGGATGGATTGGCCATGTTAAATTGCCCCTTAGTGGCAGAGGGACTAGCTATGGTCAATGCATGGGGTTATGAGGATAGGGCCTGGGTGGGTTTGTGATCGCTGCAGACTTGATGGGCTGAATGGCAACCTTCTGCACTGTAGGATTCTAGATTCATCCCACCACAACACTGTTCTACGCTCCTGTGTTGAAGGTGTTGACTTTCATAAAGCCTGGGTGCGGCTTCATGAATACTGGCAATGTTCACTCCTCTTCGCTCCTTTCTGTCGTCTATGTGCAAACTCAAGCTACAACTGTGGATATGTTTAAGTTTATTAAGTTTATTTATTATCGTCACAAGTAGGTTTACATTAACACTGCAATGGAGTTACTGTGAAAATCCCCTGGTTGACACCGTCCTGTGTCTGTTTGAGTACACTGAGGGAGAATTTAGCACGGCCAATGCACCTGACCAGCACGTCTTTCGGACTATGGGACAAAACTGGAGCACCTGGACACAGGGAGAACAACGTGCATACTCTGCACAGACAGTGACCTAAGTCCTGATTCGAACCCAGATCCCTGGCGCTGTGAGGCAGCAGAGCTAACAACTGTGCCATAGTGTGCCTTCAACACTGGAGAGTATCGCAGCTCAGGTCATTTGACATCCATACAGTTGGGATTATACAGGAGGGATAAGGTGGTTGCACTGACATGATTAATGTAAGGGCTTTTAACACAAAGACAGTGTCCCAGCCACTGCCCTGGCTGAGGTCAGCTAACGCAGTACAGACGAGAGTCTGGAACTGACTGGCTTGTTTCACAGTTCACCACATTCACTTATCCACTGAAAAAGCTTCTGAATTGGCGGCACGGTGGCACAGTGATTAGCATTGCTGCCTCACAGCACCAGGGACCCATGCTCGATTCGCGGCTTGGGTCAGCGCCTGTGTGAAGTTTCCACATTCTCCCTGTGTCTGCATGGGTTTCCTCTGGGGGCTCTGGTTTCCTCCCACAGTCCAAACATGTGTGGGTTAGGTGGACTGACTATCCTAAATTGTCACCTAAGAGTCAGGTGGACTAGCTAGGGTAAATGTATGGGTTTTTGGGATAGAGCCTGGGTGGGATTGTGGTGGGTGCAGACCCAATGGGCCGAATGGCCTCCTTTTGGACTGTATGATCCTACAATTCTATTATATTTCATCAGTTTACTAATGCCCCCGAAAGTCACTCAAGATTTTATAACCGCAGATTTTATGAAATGTTTAAAATAGGGGGTCAGGAGCCATGATTAGGTTAAGATAGCAGCTTACACATAAACATAGTACATCGTGTGTGCTTATGTATAAGTGAATGACTAGAAATAGAAATGTGTAGAACCCGGAATTGAAGAGAGTGGCAGAATGCGTTGCTTGGACCTTATTTGGAGGATGGCTGTTCAATCTGGTCAACATGCCACTGAGAAAGCAAACACACGCTTGACAGCGAGTGCAGAGTTTAAACAGGATGCGTTCTGAGGAAAGACTAGAAAAGCTCAGTGAGGTTTGAGGAAGAGGTCATCACAGGGCATCTGACTGAAATGCATAAAAATATGAAGGCTAAACCCCTAATATAAATCCAAAGCAAGGGAGAAAAGCAGAACCACATTATTAGACGGAATTTCTTCACACTGTGGTGTATATTTGGTGCAATCTGGAACGCAAGGTGACAGAAATGTTACACGTGTTTGAAATGTGGCTGGAATTTATAATAAGGCTATGAGGATAGGACTTGCACGCACCATAGTAACAGCAAGATACACTATTAATGCAGACAACCTCAACAAAATAACACAGATTAAAACACAGCAAAAAGAAATCCAAAAGCATCCTCCATGTGGAATTATGTGTTATGATAATATACTTCGATATTTTTCCGACCTGTTTTCTTCCTTTTACTATTCATTTTAAAGAGAAATTTATTTTATTCAATGCACCCCTCTCCTTTCATAATCACACCAATCCATATCCAAGTGGAAATGAGAGATGATAATCATAGAATCCTGCAGTGCAGAAGGAGGCCATTTGGCCCATCAAGTCTGCACTGACCACTATCCTACCGAGGCCCTATCCCATAACCCCATGTATTTACCCTAGGCAGTCCCCCTGACATTAAAGGGCAATTTAGCATGGCTGATCCTCCCAACCTGCATATCTTTGGACTGTGGGAGGAAACTGGAGCACCCGGAGGAAACCCACACAGACACGGGGAGAACGTGCAAACTTCATACAGGCAGTGTGATCCAAGCTGGGAATCGAACCCAGGTCCCTGGCACTGTGAGGCAACAGTGCTAACCACTATGCTGCCTCATAAATAAAGAACTTGATTGAACTTTGCCCTCAGTCTTTAAGTTAAGAAAAGGTAAAACCTGAACACAGCTAAATATTTTAATTTTGAACTGGAGGCAGAATGCTGTCCCTTTAGAAAAATATGTCTTGATTTTATTTACATTTATTTTTTGTAATGGTTTAATTTGATTTAGGATATATCCACTACATTTAAAAGCACATCTAGTCAAATTTCAATCAATACACAAATCTTTGTCATGATTGTTAGGAACTTTCTAAACTAGGTACCTGCAGAGGAGGATGTTAAAACCAAATGGCATTACCCCAAGTCTTCAGAAACCTAAAATAATCTTCCAGCCAGCATTTTGTGATGAGTTCAAGAGGGCATGAAACTCAGAATAATTAAACCAATAAAGAAGGTGAACATCTGAAGAAACAATCCTTGGATTAAAGTTAAGTTTTAAATTTAATTGTTAAGTTTATTTATTAGTGCCACAAGTAGGCGTACCTCAACACTGCAATTAAAGTTACTGTAAAAATCCTCTAGTCGAAACACTCCGGCACTTGTTTGGGTACACTGAGGGAGAATTTAGCATGGCCACTGCACCCTAACCAGCATATCACTGGAATGTGGGAAGAAACTGGTGCACCCAGAGGAAACCGATGCAGACACTGGGAGAATGTGGAACCTCTATACAGAAGCCTGGAATCGAACCTGGGTCCCTGGTGCTTTGAGGCAGCAGTGCTAACCACTGATCCACCCAGAGTCTCATTAACCTTTCAAATACCACAGCATCAGAAGAAAATTATCACAATCTGCTGGTCATTCAGTTGCACTTTGAACTACTTCTCCGAATCTGCCTTCCAATGTTGTCTCTTGTTAACATTTTTTAAAAACTGAAAAGCTTTAAGCTGTAAGGTTGAAAAGAACTGGTGCCAATCCTTGTTGTTAGATTTGATTTGATTTATTTCTCACATGTATTGGGATACAGTGAAAAGTATTGTTTCTTGCGTGCTATACAGACAAAATATGCCTTTCATAGAGTATATAGGGGAGACGGATAGGAGAGGGTGCAGGGTACAGAGTTACAGATAGGGTGCAGAGAAAGATCAGACATGGGGGAGGGATGGTTAAATGAGAATACACAGTGGGACGTGAGTCATACTAACCACATAGCTTCAAATCAACAAAGGACATGATTAAAATCAACAAATAAAAAGTCCGAAGTGCGGGTTTAAAATTTGTAGTTTAAAAAAATCTCCTTGCCCCCGAAATGCCTGTAATTTAAATACCTTGGGGACATAACTTTAAAAAAGAATCTGACAGATTTAGGATTAATCTCATAAACTATGGAACTTTACATATTCAAGAATAATATGATGACTGACAGAGATACTTTTATGCAAATGCATTGCAGTGTACCCACTTCCCCCACAATAAAACTACGACCTTTGGAGGGGATCTGTGTAATTTTTGGGAAGGTTTTCCTATAGCAAAGAACTCTAGAGACAGATACATTCTGGCCAAATCACTCAGCACACAACATCAGCAGTGTACAGTCACCATGATTCATTTTGCTTAGTCAAAGGACAGGTGTGAATACAACTGAGTTCACTCCTTTCAATCCACTGTGTTCACAGATCATAATATCAGCAGTATGATTCACCATAACAACATGCTTGTTAAATTCATGCATTAATCAAATGAATATTGACTACTGGCATGCATTTAAATTAAAAGTGAGAGTGTGAGGGTGAGCGTGAATGTGGATGTGCGTGAGAGCAGGTGCGTGAGTGAGAGCGTGGGCATGAGAGCGAGCACGTGTGAACGTGTGTGTGAATGAGAGTGTGTGTGTGTGTGAATGTGTGTGGGTGTATGTGTGCATGTGCATGAGTGAGAGCGTGTGCGTGAGTGAGAGCGTGTGCGTGAGTGAGAGCGTGTGCGTGAGTGAGAGCGTGTGCGTGAGTGAGAGCGTGTGCGTGAGTGAGAGCGTGTACGTGAGTGAGAGCGTGTACGTGAGTGAGAGCATGTGACAGTGAGTGTCTTCATGAGTGAGAGTGTGTGAATATGTGCATGAGTGAGAGTACATGCATGAGTGAGAGGGTGTGATTGTGTAGTTGAGAGAGAGGGTGTGATTGTGTAGTTGAGAGAGAGGGTGTGATTGTGTAGTTGATAGAGAGGGTGTGATTGTGTAGTTGAGTGAGGGGGTGTGATTGTGTAGTTGAGAGAGAGGGCGTGATTGTGTAGTTGATAGAGAGGGTGTGATTGTGTAGTTGAGTGAGGGGGTGTGATTGTGTAGTTGAGAGAGAGGGCGTGATTGTGTAGTTGAGAGAGAGGGTGTGATTGTGTAGTTGAGAGAGAGGGTGTGATTGTGTAGTTGAGAGAGAGGGTGTGATTGTGTAGTTGAGAGAGAGGGTGTGATTGTGTAGTTGAGAGAGAGGGTGTGATTGTGTAGTTGAGAGAGAGGGTGTGATTGTGTAGTTGAGAGAGAGGGTGTGATTGTGTAGTTGAGAGAGAGGGTGTGATTGTGTAGTTGAGAGGGTGCGATTGTGTAGTTGAGTGAGAGGGTGTGATTGTGTAGTTAAGAGAGAGGGTGCGATTGTGTAGTTGAGAGGGTGCGATTGTGTAGTTGAGTGAGAGGGTGTGATTGTGTAGTTAAGAGAGAGGGTGCGATTGTGTAGTTGAGAGGGTGTGATTGTGTAGTTAAGAGAGAGGGTGCGATTGTGTAGTTGAGAGGGTGCGATTGTGTAGTTGAGAGAGAGGGTGTGATTGTGTAGTTGAGAGAGAGGGTGCGATTGTGTAGTTGAGAGGGTGCGATTGTGTAGTTGAGTGAGAGGGTGTGATTGTGTAGTTAAGAGAGAGGGTGCGATTGTGTAGTTGAGAGGGTGTGATTGTGTAGTTAAGAGAGAGGGTGCGATTGTGTAGTTGAGAGGGTGCGATTGTGTAGTTGAGAGAGAGGGTGTGATTGTGTAGTTGAGAGAGAGGGTGCGATTGTGTGATTGAGAGAGAGGGTGTGATTGTGTGGTTGAGAGAGAGGGTGCGATTGTGTGGTTGAGAGAGAGGGTGTGATTGTGTGGTTGAGAGAGAGGGTGTGATTGTGTAGTTGAGTGAGGGGGTGCGATTGTGTAGTTGAGAGAGAGGGTGTGATTGTGTGATTGAGAGAGAGGGTGTGATTGTGTGATTGAGAGAGAGGGTGTGATTGTGTGATTGAGAGAGAGGGTGTGATTGTGTAGTTGAGTGAGGGGGTGCGATTGTGTAGTTGAGAGGGTGTGATTGTGTAGTTGAGAGAGAGGGTGCGATTGTGTAGTTGAGAGAGAGGGTGTGATTGTGTAGTTGAGTGAGGGGGTGTGATTGTGTGATTGAGTGACTGAGAGAATGGATGGGCTTTTATGGCCTTGCTCAGTCTAGAAGGGAAATTCCCGCCCGAGATCACAAAGATATCTGTTGCTGGACCCTTGCCTGTTGATTCTCTGGCGGTTGAGTTGGTCGACTTCCGACCATTGTGTTTAAAAGTGAGTGTGAGTGCGAGTGTGAGTAAGAATTTATATGTGTATGTGTGTGTGTGTTTATATGTGTGTGCGTGTGTCTGTGAGAGTGTGTGTCTGTGAGGGTGTGTGTCTGTGAGGGAGTGTGTCTGTGAGGGTGTGTGTCTGTGAGAGAGTGTGTCTGTGAGAGTGTGTGTCTGTGAGAGAGTGTGTCTGCGAGAGTGTGTGTCTGTGAGAGTGTGTGTCTGTGAGAGTGTGTGTCTGTGAGGGTGTGTGTCTGTGAGAGTGTGTCTGTGAGAGTGTGTCTGTGAGAGAGTGTGTCTGTGAGGGTGTGTGTCTGTGAGAGAGTGTGTCTGTGAGGGTGTGTGTCTGTGAGGGTGTGTGTCTGTGAGAGAGTGTGTCTGTGAGGGTGTGTGTCTGTGAGAGAGTGTGTCTGTGAGAGAGTGTGTCTGTGAGGGTGTGTGTCTGTGAGGGTGTGTGTCTGTGAGAGAGTGTGTCTGTGAGAGTGTGTGTCTGTGAGGGTGTGTGTCTGTGAGGGTGTGTGTCTGTGAGGGTGTGTGTCTGTGAGGGTGTGTGTCTGTGAGGGTGTGTGTCTGTGAGAGAGTGTGTCTGTGAGGGTGTGTGTCTGTGAGAGAGTGTGTCTGTGAGGGTGTGTGTCTGTGAGGGTGTGTGTCTGTGAGGGTGTGTGTCTGTGAGAGAGTGTGTCTGTGAGAGAGTGTGTCTGTGAGGGTGTGTGTCTGTGAGAGAGTGTGTCTGTGAGGGTGTGTGTCTGTGAGAGAGTGTGTCTGTGAGAGAGTGTGTCTGTGAGAGAGTGTGTCTGTGAGGGTGTGTGTCTGTGAGGGTGTGTGTCTGTGAGAGAGTGTGTGTCTGTGAGGGTGTGTGTCTGTGAGAGTGTGTGTCTGTGAGAGTGTGTGTCTGTGAGAGAGTGTGTCTGTGAGAGAGTGTGTCTGTGAGAGAGTGTGTCTGTGAGGGTGTGTGTCTGTGAGGGTGTGTGTCTGTGAGGGTGTGTGTCTGTGAGAGAGTGTGTCTGTGAGAGAGTGTGTCTGTGAGAGAGTGTGTCTGTGAGAGAGTGTGTCTGTGAGAGAGTGTGTCTGTGAGGGAGTGTGTCTGTGAGGGTGTGTGTCTGTGAGGGTGTGTGTCTGTGAGGGTGTGTGTCCGTGAGGGTGTGTGTCTGTGAGAGAGTGTGTCTGTGAGAGAGTGTGTCTGTGAGGGTGTGTGTTTGTCACCAAGAGTGAGCATGTGAATGAGAGTGTTTTTGTGAGTGAGCATGTGTGAGAGAATATGAGAGTCTCTCGTACGCTCTCAGATTTCTCAGAATCTTACTGGCCCACCCGCCATGGGAATTGGATGGGCAGACCATGGAAAGGTCCACTGACCGTGGGTGGGATTTTACAGCTTTGGGACAAGCGAGGGCGTAAAATCCCACCCTGTGTGTGAGTGCAAGTGTGTGTGCATGTGTGGAGTGTGAGTGAGTGGGAGTTTTGTGAACTGCCGGCCATGTGAATCATAGCGGGCGGGACACAGACCATACAAAGGTTTGTTGACCTTGGGTGGGATTTTCTGGCCTTGGGGTGAGCACGGCTAGAAAATCCTGCCCTATGTGAGAGAGAGAGAGAGAGCGTCTGTGTGTGTGTGTGTGTGAGCATGTATGTATATCTGACACAGTAAGCATGTGAATGAGAGTGTTTGTATGAGTGAGTGTGTGTGTGAGTGTGAATCTAAGGGTGGGATTTTCTGGTCGTGCTCGTCCCAAGGTCGGAAAATCCCGCCTAAGGTTAAAGGACCTTTGCATGGTCTGTGTTCCGCCCGCTATGATTCCCGTGGCAGGTGGGATGGAAAAATTCTGGCCTAGGTGTGTGTGTGATTGTATGTGAGTGTATGTGACTGTGTGTGAGAGAGTGTGTGTGAGTGGGAGTGTATGAGAGTGTGTGTCTATATACGTATGTATGTCTGTATACATGTGTGTATGTGTGTGAGTGTCGGGAGTGGGGTGTGGTCTCTTGAGGGCAGTATTATTTTGTTCTTGGTGAATGGACGGAAGGTAAACTACAGAAGGGAAAAATTTCACCCTGGTTAAGAGTGTAGAAAGGCATAAATGTTCTACATTACATCAAATATTCCCTCCCTGTTGCAGATTTATTGTTCATCCTAACACAGGCAAAAAGACAGAAACTTCCAATAATCATTGGACTGACTAAAGTCAAGGTTGACTATGTCCAGACTGACATCCTTCCAAAGTGCACTGTCTTCTTCAGTCTGAGACCATGGCCCTTGGTGCTGAATTATAGCTCTCGATTTCTTGACTAGCTAATACTTGGCACACCTTTCTCACGCTGGCTTTTATACTGATTGGAAATGGAGTATACCAATGCAATGCAATGCTCAATCCCATGGCCCATCAGGGAACTCATCCTTTGAGGGGGAAACAGATTTAAGTGGAAAGGCCAGGATTAAACACTATTGTCTTGGGCCCATTGTTTCAGCAGCCACAATAACAGGCCACTATTACATGGCAAATGTTGGGCAGACTACCAGCACCAAAATAATAGTGTTCCGCACAAGAAGGCACGCTTCAAGATCATAACGGTGAAACTTCTTAAAACTAGGCCAATATCTATGTAGTTTGGACAGCCTTTAATAATGAGCTGCAGGATTAGTGTTTTGTTGTTAAATTGCACATGAAGCAAATATTCCTTCCCTCCTGACCTCCCAATATAATGCGACTATTTTAAGTTTCTCTGTAGCAGCACCATACATAAAAATAGAAAACTGGCTCTGCTAAGATTGAGAAGCGACAGTCAAAGAACAGGGTCTGAAGCACATCACCTTACACCTCATTCTGACCTGTTCAGAATACGCTTCATGGTGGGGAATGAATAAGTGGTAACCTTCCCACTACCATGGGAAGGCAGGTCCTTTCAAATCCAAATCCGTGTGGCTGCCTGTTCTAGGTGACTGGACTGCAGGTGCAGTAGCTGACGCTAAAATCCAGAGGTTAGTTGTTTGGGATTATTGACATGTGCCCTTAAACATTCGCCTTCAACATTTTCCCAGCTCCACCACTGTTCTCCATTGCTGCCTCCACGAAGCACAAACTGACAGCAAGACAAAGGTGCGTGACGCAGGGTCAGCATGTGGAGTTGTGGGTTGGGGGGATGGTGGAATAAATGGTGAGGGTAAAGGCTACCAGGATGGAAAAGATCCAACAATTGGCTCCTATCCCACTTATGTGCAATCCAATGGTATGTATCAAATGGTGGGGCATATTGGCACAGTGGTTAGCACTGCCGCCTCACAGTGCCAGGGATCTGGGTTGCATTCCCGGCTTGGGTGTGGAGTTTGCATGTTCTCCCCGTGTCCGTGTGGGTTTCCTCCAGGTGTTCAGCTTTCCTCTCAGAGTCCAAAGATGTGCAGGTTAGGTTAATTGGCCATGCTAAATTGCCCATTAGTGGGGAATAGCTAGGACAAATGTATGGGGTTAGGCCTTGGGTCAGATTGTGGTCAGTGCAGACTCAATGAATCAAATGGCCTGTTTCTGCACTGTAAGATTCAATGATTCAATGAGTGGTAATGTCACTAGATTAGTAATCCAGCTGCCTAGGCGAATGCTCTGGGGACCTGAGTTCAAATCCTACCAAGACAGCTAGTGGAATTTCAATTCAATTAATAAAATCTAGAATTGAAAGCTAGTTGAAATAATGGTCGCTACAAAACTATCATCAATTGTTGTAAAAATCCATCTGGCTCACTAATGTCCTTGAGGGAAGGAAATCGTGTCCTTACCTGGTCTGGTCTATGTATGACTCCAGACCCACAGCAATGGGGTTGAGTCTTAACTATCCTTTGAAATTTCCTAGCAAGCCAGCTTAAGGGAAATTAGGGATCGGCAACAAAGGCTGGCTTTGCCAGCGATGCTCAAGTCCCATAAAGGAATGAAAAAAAAATCACTTAGTCTACATCGGTTCACACACTTTTTCCTAAGGTATTTATTCTTTTTTTCCCATTTTCTCCCCTTTCACTTTCCTGAGCCTTTCCTAAGTGGAAAACTAAATCATCCCCTAATGGGGCTCTCTTTCCACATCAGCACTTGTGGCATACAAGATGAATCGATCAACCTTAGACGTGGGCCTGTCCTTTAGGTAAATAAATGAGGCTGGTTCCCTCTGTCCCATCTAGGAGTTTGACAGATGTCAATGTGTCAATGCAGTGAAGTAATGCAAGTGTTTGTGGGGTCTGTGTTCACTCTCCAAATGGTTTGGAAGATGGGACAGAGGTTACGGTGCTGTGGCAATGCAGAAGGAGAAAGCAGTATGGAAAAAAGGAAAAAAAGTCTTCACTGTTGTCCCTCCATTTTTACTTGGGGAAAGACGTAATGAAAATAAAGAACCATCATGTGTGGAACTTCCAACCTTGGTGGGTGCCCGTCACTCCATAATACACCTTGTCCAATTTTCCTTCTCATTCACATTTAATAGAAAGGAAAATTTGGTGCAATGTATGACAAATATGGAAAAGGTTTAACCCAAGTGTATCTGATCTATTTTGCTGACCACCGTAGTGGAGATAAAGACAAAATACTTAAACTCAGAGGTTTACAGCAGGGAAACAAGCCCTTCAGCCCAACTTGTCCAGGCTTTTGAGGCCAAGTGCAAATTAGCTACATACCGAATCCTAAGGGCTGCCCTCCTATCCGAACCATCTTCCATAGTTCACCAGATGCACTCGTAAACAACAGATTGTTTGGAAACCTGCGATGAGATTGGGGAATAAATGAGCTTTGATAAACATAATCTGAAATTTAAGCCTCAAATTTTGCCTTTAAATAAAGTCAATCCTAAGTGAAAACATACATGAGTTTTTGGCTCTGACAGAAATGTACATATTTAAAAATACAGATCAACTTTCCTTTCTGAGCTGGGTGTGTCCTTCACATTGTCAGCAATGGAGACATGGGCCAGAGTTTTCCAGCCGTTCACACCGACAGGATCTTCTGGTCCTGCCGACAGTTCAGCCCCGCCGTGGGTATTCCAGCGGTACTCAAGGGAAAACCCTGTTGACAAAGGCAGGAGTGGAGGAGGATCCAATGACACGGGAAATCCCATCCATGGGTCCAGTATCTAAGATGTTTGCAATCTCAATGCCTCTAATGCTAATGGCAATGATAAACTTGGAGTGAAGTTTTACTGAGCTGCCAGCTCACCTAGAATAGCGCTCAACTTATCTCTCACAGGGGTTAAAAAAATAGCTTTTCAGAAACAAATAACATCATTCTTGGAAACTGAACCTATATCATGGATTTTGCAAGTGAAAGATATCAGTTCCAAAATTCTTTGGGCTGGAGCGTGTATAAGGTGTGCTTAATGTGGGTAGGCGGTGAGGGGGTGGCGGAGCATGGTGGCTGGATGCTTGCAATATTGGCCAGATCCCATTCTGCCTGGATTCTGTTCGATCATAGATTTTAATTCTGGCAACAGGCGCTGTGGACGGATCTACTGTCTGCCCTTCCCACATTAAGGGAGTGTATGGTGGGAAATTCCTGCCAGTCCCAAACATCCTCTTTAGCGAGGCTCATGCCAGTTGGGAGTTAGCGTAAGCCCACTTGAGGCCTCCTGAAGGCCCCAAATCTTCACTCTAGCAACGGTGAGGGATAGACACTTATCAGGAAGCTTCATCAATAACTGCTGGTACCTTTGTTGTGTCTGCACGTCCATCACTAAGGAGATGTAGCCCTCAATGAGAGAGAAGGAGAAGAAACGAATGTGACCATTTTCATCACTGCCTATTGCAGAATCTTTCATACTAGAAACACAATGAATACATATTGGGATCAAATAATCTGTCACCATCTAACATGTTTACCTAATGTCTATAATATTTATACCTTTTCATAATCAAGCATTTTCATTAACAACTCATGTGAGGACATCTGTTTTATATACAGTTTGCAGAGAATGTTTTGTTATGCACAACATCTGTAAATGGAAAATTTTCCATTGCTAAACTTGATTCGAATCACTATAATCCCTCCGGAAGGACTTACAACTTGACTGTAACTTCATTGTTGCCGAAGCAGTTGCTTTTTTAAAATGAGTATTTCTTCCAGACTCACCCGTTGGAATAAAACATGACATCCATGAGGAGAGTAGTCACGGTTGATAAGGTATCAGGGTCCAAGCTGGTTACACAGAACTTGTTGCTGGGGCTGGACAACGGATGAATGACAGGCCTTTGAACTGTGTGGCAGATAAACAACAGCATGCCTTTAAGCTATTGAGCAACAAGGATTATTGCAAGCTGTAGTATGGTATGGCTGACAAATGGAAAGAGAGTACAAGCACAGGAAACACTTCATTCTGCTATTCCCACACTTAAAGAATGGGAACTCTCTACAAACACCCCCATATCTTGAGTATATGGTGGCTTCTGAAGGGGTTTACTAGATTCCTCTTCAGCAATTACATATGGATCCACCAAAGGGTTGTCCATTGAGTGAGTACGCTGAGAGAATATGGAGTATCATTCCTTCCTCTCATTCTGCATAAGTTATAGAACTTCTGTAAATCTCACTTATAAAAGTACTATCAGCATTCCATCCTGGCAGAACACAGAAAGAACTGGAGCTATCAAGTCTTGCTATTAACTGCTATAGACTGGGCTCTGTTTAGCTGTAATGTCCTTTTCAATAACGTGGTGACCGGAACAGTCTGTTCTATATCCATTCTGAGTGCAGTCACACCAATGATTTCTAAAGTGGTGGCATTACCTCATTATTCTGGCTCAATGTTAAGTTTTTAATACACTTTACCATCAAATTTAGTTGGGTCGCTGCCAAGGAGCAGGAAGGTGATGATTTTATCCTGCACATAATTAACATACTGATCAATTCCTTCATACCAAACGCTTGGTCAGCTCAAGTGCATAAAAGTTCCCATTTATGTAGTGGGTGAAAACTTACCTAGTTTTGGCTTCACAAATCCATTAGTGATTCCTAAGTGATCAGCAGCAACCGTCTCCCCATTTACTACCCTGAGGATGGTAAATTCTGCTGACAGGGTGTGCGTAACTAATGGCAGATCTCTTTCCCGTACCTACGAGTGAAACAAATAGAGAGGAAGGTCAAATTCTGACTGACGCCCATGGATTCTTCTATCACTCAAGAAGCTTGACACCATCCAGGACAAAGCAGTCCACTTGACTGGCACCACAGCCACAAACACCCACTCCCTCCACCACCAACGCTCAATAGCAACAGTATGAAATATCTACAAGATGCGCTGCAGCAATTCCCCAAAGATCCTTAGACAGCACCTTCCAAATCCACGACCACTTCCATCTGGAAGGACAAGAGCAGCAGATACACAGGAACACTACCACCTGCAAGTTCCCCTCAAAGCCACTCACCATCCTGACTTGGAAATGTATTGCTGTTCCTTCACAGTCACCAAGTCAAAATCCTAAAATTCCCTCCCTAACTGAAGCTTTAGTATCGAAGAAGTTGTGAACACGGCCGAATGCTGTTCAATCACCACCAAACACCCCCACTTCTGACATTATGTAAGGAATGCCATTGGTGAAGCAATTTAAGGTGGTCCGGCCTTGGATACTACCCTGAGGAACTCCTGTACTGCAACCAGTGGGAAGTTTTCCTCCTGATTCCCATTAACTTCAGTTTTGCCGGCTCTCCTTCATGCCATAATCTGTCAAATGCTGCCTCATTGTCATGGGCATTGCAGGTCGACCCACAGCAAATGCAGAAAACAGCTCACCATCACTTTCTCAAGGGCAACTAGGGATGGGTAATAAATGCTGGCCTAGCCAGCGACGCCCATGTCCCGTGAATGAATAAAAAGTTTCAAAAAAAGTCTGGGATGGGAAGGTCAGCATGAAATCAACTGGGTCGATAAACTTAGGAAATGATATAGATGTGGTGAGAGTGCCAACCCATGGCAATGAGGCAGCAACTGACAGATTATGGCATGAAGGAGAGGCAGCAAAACTGAAGTCAGGAGGAAAACTCCCCACTAATTGCAGTCATACCTAGCACAAAGGAAAGTGGTTGTGGTTGTTGGAGGCCAATTATCTCAGTCCAGGACATCAGTACAGGGGTTCCTCAGGGTAGTATCCAAGGCCGAACCACCTTAAATTGCTTCACCAATGACATTCCCTACATAACGTCAGCAGTAGGGTTGGGGGGGTTTGGTTTGCTGATGGTTGAACAATGTTCAGTTGTGTTCACAACATCTTAGATACT
This sequence comes from Carcharhinus amblyrhynchos, assembly GCF_965287045.1. NCBI lineage: Eukaryota > Metazoa > Chordata > Chondrichthyes > Carcharhiniformes > Carcharhinidae > Carcharhinus > Carcharhinus amblyrhynchos. The sequence goes on from NC_137346.1 coordinate 27,555,581, forward strand.
GAAGAGTCTGTGCCTACAAGTTCATGACAACATTCAGGCTTGGGCTGCTAAGTGGCAACTATTGTTTGAGTCACACAAATGCCAGTCAATGACCACCTCCAGCATGTGAGAATCTAATCACCTCACCTCGATATTCAATGGCATTATCATTGCTAAAGCTCAAACTCCCAATCCGAGAGTTGACCAGAAATTTAACAGGATCAGTCATATAAATACTGTGACTACAATAGGGGTCAGAGGCTGAGAATACTGTGGGAGTAATTCACTCCTGACTCCCCAAAGTCTGTCCACCATCTACAAGGCACAGCTCAGGTGTGTGATGAAATACTCTACACTGGATGAGTGCAGCTCCAACAACACTCAAGAAGCTTGACACCATCCAGGGCAAAGTTGTCAAAACCAGGCTGACCAGATGTTAATGATGTGCTTCCCAGGAAATATCTGGCTGTAGGTCATGGAATCTTAGAAGCCCTATGGATTCATTAGGCCCTTCAAGTCTGCACTAATTCTCTGACAGAGTATCTTACCCAGGTCTCTTCCCTGTGTTATCTCCATAACCCCACACATTTCCCATGGTTAATCTACCTAACCTACACATCTTCAGATCCTGAAATGCTATTTAGCATGGTCAATTCACGTACCTAGCATGTCTTTCGGATTATAGGAGAAAAGTGGAGCACCCAGAGGAAACCTACGCTGACACAGGGTCAACATACAGAGTTCACACAGGTTGGAATCGAATCCAGGTTCCTAGCACTGTGAGGCAGCAGTGCTAAACACTGTGCCACCATTGCCGTCTAATTAGAAAGTCTACACTGAAATGTATGTAAATTCGTTGACACGCAGCATTTAGCCAGGCAGAAAGCCAGGGGTGAAGGAATTGGATGTGAAACATTCCTACGGCCCTGTTCCCAATTTTGCAAATCTCAAGCCTAGTGCTGTATATCTACTATCCTCAATTCTACAGATCGTAACAAGGGCTGACTTGGAATGATTTATAATTTACACTGGCATGACTTGGCACAAGGAAACAGAAGATACCTGAAAGGAAGCAGCTACATAGTCTCAAAACAGCAGTTTCTTACCAGGATGAAGTCTGTTTGATATGTGGAGAGCATGAACACAGAGATATTATGATCTGCCAATGGTGCAATCACTGACTTGGCAATCTTGGTGACTCCAATTGGCTGTGAGCTGGAGAAGCTCCCACCACCGGATACAACATTTAAAGCCAGCCATGTCTCGTCTGCTACACTCAGGAGATCTGACCCAGGCAGTTCTAGAAAGACAACAAGGAGAACATTGTAACCTCCAAACAAACAATGCAATACTTAAAAGCTAATAAGAAAAACCCATGGGTAGCAGTTGGCAGCCTTTCCAGAAGCTGGTAACCATAAGATTCCCTACAGTGCAGAAAGAGACCATTCAGCCCAACAGGTCTCCAGCGATTCACCAACAGAGCGTCTTATTCAGGTCCCATCTCCGAAACCCCACGAATTTACCCCACCAATCCACCTAACCTCCACATCTTGGGACAGTAAGGAGCTATTTAGCATGACCAATCCACCTAATCCACACATCTTTGGACTACGGGAGGAAACGATAGCACCCAGGGGAAACCCACGCAGACACGGGGAGAATGTGCAAACTCCACATAGACAGTGACCCGAGGCAGGTCCTTGACGCTGTGAGGCAGCAGTGCCACCTGGGCCACAATGCCACCTGATAATGCAGAAAACTGCAAGAGAAAAGACAGTTTCAAATTGCAGTGGAATTTCTCTTTCAGCCCTCCTCCTGGGGTAGAATTGTTGTGGCTGGTAACCACAGTGAGTTACTGTTATTTTTAAATGCATTGATAACGTCTACACATAGCAACCAGAGCAATTATCTCACTAGCTGCTGACCCACATAAGGACACCTTGAATGATGTATGAATGCTTCAGGCCTGAACCATTATTCCACATGTTGAAAAGCTATTCCAAAGGAGCTTGTCATGGGTAGGCTTCTAAGTTATAGAAAACAGTGACCTGCCTAGAGTATTTGGAATGTATCCAGCGTAGATGTTCAAAACGAGTGTGCTGATTAATTAATTATAACTGTGTTAAAACAGTAGAGCCCTAAATAATGAATGAATCCTCTAGCTAATGGGCCAGTTAGAATACACATGGAATGTTACGGACACACCGTGACACTGCAATTTACAGAGCCAAATTAACGTTTTTGCACTAACAAGACTACCTGTGGTGCTGGTTTAGATAAACTACAGGGTTTGCATTTCCAGGATCCGCAATGACTAGGGCAAGAGAAAGTTTTACAGAGTGCAGCATTGAGGCCATTCAACTACCCAAGTTTATCCAAACATCTGAAATGGTACCTTTAACAATGGCATAATGATTGCGATGAATGGACTGTCTTCATTCTGTTTTTGCTCAGTTGGGATCCTAGGAAAGTGCACTGGTGTCATCAGCTGAGGCTGCAGGAGGGTAGCTTTCATCTTCAAATTACCACCAAGGAAGTGGCACGGTGGCATAGTGGTTAGCACTGCTACCACACAGCACCAGGGACCCCAGTTCGATTCCCGTCTTGGGTCACTGTGGGCACCTTCTTCCCCTGTCTGCGTGGGCTTCCTCCGGGTGCTCCGGTTTCCTCCCACAGACTGAAAGACGTGCTGGTAGGTGCATTGGTCAAGTTCAATTCTGCCTCAGTGTACCCGAACAGGTGCAGGAGTGTGGCGACTAGGGATATTTTCATAGCAACTTAGTTGCAGTGTTAATATAAGCCTACTTATGATGCTAATAAATAAACTTTAAAAGCTACAGTCTTTCTCAGTTAAATAGCACTAAAGGAGCTTGTCACAGATCGGAAAATCTGTTTTTCCCTGCTGAAAGATCGCCTCGGGCCACTTGAGTGCCAGTTAGGACACCTCATTTCAAATCCAGCTTTCCCTCCTCCCACCTTCCTCCTTTACACTACCCACATTGATGTATTATTTATGTAACCGTCATTGTTGAACTGCAGTGGACAAAGCAGCCATTATTTCCAGGAACCAAAAGTAAAAATATTACCGCTACCTATGTCAACGTCTCTCACAAACTATTTCCCAAAATCTTTCTGCAGAAATATGCACCCTGACCTTACCTCCCCTTCCAACAGCAACACATCTGACTCAATGCAATGCCATTGTAGGTCAAACTGAAAGCAATGATGTGGAGATGCCGGGTAGGAACAGCAAGAAGTCTCACAACACCAGGTTCAAGTCCATTTGGAATCACGAGCTTTTGGAGTTCTGCTCCTTTATCAGATGAGGGGAGAGGTAGCTCATGATTCCAAATAAACCTGTTGGACTTTAACTGGTGTTGTCAGACTTCTTAAAATGAAAGCAAATTGGGACATATTTGTCACTTTTCCTCACAGAGAAATGCTTCTGTACCACAGGTTAAATAAAGAGAGCCAGTTTGACATTTGTCTTGAGCACTTACTGATCAGTCTCCAATTCACTTGAGGGAGGCACAGCAATTGTGCCTTGAGGTCTTAAAGGGACACACCACACCAAGCAAGCAGTACTTTAGCAACATGAATTGTCCATTGATTTGATTTATTGTTGTCACATGCATTGATATCCAGTGAAATGTATTGTCTCTTGTGTGCTATACAGACAAAACATACTGTTCATAGAGTACATAGGGGAGAAGGAAAGAAGCGTGGAATGCAGTAGCACGGTTAGAGAGTTTGTAAGAGATTATGGCTTTAAAAGTATAGAATGAGAGTGAAAGACTAAATTAGGGGGTACGCTGGGGACAGCTCGCAAGAAGTCGCCACTCTCCGGCGCCATCTTGAGTTCCATACAAAATATGATTCCCTTCAAAGTTGTGAGCATTTCAGAAGAATTTGCTACTATTTAATCAAGCACGCCAATTACATTTGTTTGTGCTACAGAGTTTGAGGAATTTGAAATGCAGCAGACAACATTTTTTGGGATAAAATTATTTCAGGATTAATATTGTTTGAACATCAAACAATCAGTCCAGTGGGTCAAAACCGAATAGGGCCTGCAGGCAGTAGCTTGGTCAAAGCAGGCGCGTTCTAGTCTGTCTGGAGTCAGGAATTAATCATTGCCTGGTACAAATGCTGTGGTAATGTTCTGCAAAACCAACACTGTACCAGTAATGGATTGAGTGGTTACCTTGTTGCCTTAACCAGGTCTAAATGGTAAGATGTGCATCAGCAATTCATCTAAGTAAGTGGTTGCTCATTAGCTGAAAGATCACACCATAAGCAAAGAAGGCAAGGAAAATCAATAGTGTCACACTGTAGGGACAGAAGTCAGGCCAATGGGGTTTGAGGGAGTCCTCAGCAACATTTTTTATCTGCATTTTTTTCACTTTTTATCCTTCTTATTAAAACGTAAGAATTGTTTGAAAAGGCTAACAGTTTGAACACTGCATTCATTAGCTACACACAGTCATTCCAGGGCTGCTTTGCTTATCTTCACAACAATTTCTGAGAATTTATCTCTTGTCCAGACTGACAGAAGGACGTCCTTTCTACATCTACCTGACACTTTCCTTCTTCAAATCCTCCTTTGGTTTCTTGGAGAGGAGATAAGTAAATCACTTCAAATCGGGAATGAGAACTTGCGATTCTCTGCTCTACTTTCCTTTTAGTCCTTGCAGCCTCACACGGACATCTGCAACATCATTGCGAGCAGTGACCCATCTGATGGATGCTCGAGTTCCCTTACTAACAAAGATGCTTCCCTCAAGGTAACAGCATGTCAGGCCAATGGAGTTTGAGGGAGTCCTCAGCAGCATTTTTTATCTGCATTTTTTTCACTTTTTATTCTTCTTATTAAAACGTAAGAATTGTTTGCAGTCCTCCTGCCGATGAATCAGGTGGGTTGTGGCTTCAAACATAAATAACAGTTACTTGGGTATGTAATCTCAGCTGACACTTCAGTAAACCACAAAAAATGAGATTGTTAAACCGAGGCTCAGTCTGCACTCTGAGACAGGTATAAAAGACAGGAGTTCTTCCAATGTCCTGGATAATAGTTTTCCTCCAACTAATAATCACTAAAGCAGATTATTCTGGCCATTTACCTCATTATCTCAGTTTGTGGCTTGTTGTTGCACACAAACTGGCTGCTGTACTTCCCACATTATAACAATGAGTAAGAGGAACAAGTATTTCACTGCCTGTTAAGTTATATCTCGAGACCACAAATAATTCCAGAGACCAGAAGATATCGGAGCAGTGTTAGGCCATTCAGCCCAGCGGTTCTGCTCTGCCATTTAATCATGGCTGATAAGTTGTCCAACTGCATTCTCCTGCTTTTTCCCTGTAATATCTGATCTTTTTACCAATCAAGAACCTATCTACCTCTGGCTTAAATACACTCAATGGCTTGGCCTTCACAGCCTTTTGTGGCAATGAATTCCATAGATTCACAACCCTTTGGCTGAAGAAATTCCTCCTCATCTTTGTAGCTGTGCCCTTTGATCCTAGTAAACATATAGTGGTGTTATATAAATTCACCTTCATGAGACTATGAATGGTGCCATATAAATTCACCTTCTTTCTTTCTGCCGTGACTGAGGTTTTCAGGCCCAGAAGATTCGTAATAATACTCTTCCACCAGTACCTTTCAGGAATTGTGAGTGCACTTTGCATGATCTGCCATCCTTAGATTCCAGTGGATATGTCCATGAGTTTTGGCCAGACTCTGGAGGGCAGATGAGTTTTCCCTATGGTGTACATGCAACCTGAATTCAGAGATCAAGCTGACAGGAAGTCCCGCTCTGCTTCCCTTTGGAGTCAGTTTGGGCTTTCATTCCTGTTTGCACTAAAAGTGCATCATTGATGGGAAATTGAAAGTTGCTTGGCTCCAACACTAAAGGTTTACTGTGAAGTACTGCATGTTTGTCTGAAACTTCTCTCTCTGCTGTTTTCAATGAAGTGTGCACCCAAGGGCTTCTGATGGAACCTGAACTGAACATCAACGGGCAAGCTATGTTTAAATTGGTACGCTTAGAGATATTATTTAAGTTTATTTATTAGTGCCACAAGCAGGTTTACACTGTAATGAAGTCAATGTGAAAATCCCCTAGTCGCCACACTCCAGCGTCTGTTCGGGTACACTGAGGGAGAATTTGGCATGGCCAATGCATCCTAACCAGCTCGTCTTTTGGACTGCGGGAGGAATCTGGAGTACCCGAAGGAAACCCATGCACTGAACATGCAGAATCCACACAGACAGTGACCCAAGCCAGGAATTGAACACAGGTCCCTGGAGCCGTGAGGCAGTAATGACAAGCACTGTGCCACCGTGCCACCCTGATTGAAAAAGTGATTGAAAAATAAATTTAGGGCAGGAGCTGGAAATTTTTTACTCAAAACAAAATGATCAACACTTGTGGTACTTCCAGGTAGGCAAGAAAGATCTTAAATCATTGAAGAGGCAGTTAATAGTTTTTTCTAGATGGATGAGCTTTGGTCGAGTTGGATAGCTTTCCCCATCCATATTTATCTTATGATCCTGAGATGACATTATAAATGTACTTCTACACCCAATGTACTTGGTGTTTGAGGATAATGGTTAAATCAATAACTAAAGAGTGTCATTATACATTCTTCATTGAAAACTGAATCACCTTTTCATCCAAAGCAACAGCTTTCAAGTACATTATATCCAGGTGTCAGCACGAACAAAGAAAGCCATCGTACAAAATGCACTTTATTGCAAATTCAACATCACTAAATACTCACAGCAGCTGGTGCCATTTGTAATGGGCAAGCAAATGGCAGTAATGCCTCTGAATAGAATGACAGATGCAAGTGTGAATTTGGATTTACTGCAGCCGTGTGGAACACAGGTCACTCCAAGAGCCTCGCTGCTGAAAACACGCACTGCTGATTTGAGTTTACATCCAAGGTTAACGCTGACTGCTTGCTTTCTTAATTTTGTTGAAGAATTGCATTTTGAATTTATCATTTCCCCCCTCGCCCTTTCTTTTCAGCATTTTCCCTCTGCCTTTAGAGTTTTCCCAAACCATCTTGGGCAACTGTCTGTACGGAGTTTGCACATTCTCCCCTTGTCTGCGTGGGTTTCCCCTGCGTGCTCCGGCTTCCTCCCACACTCCAAAGATGTGTGGAGTTAGGTGAATTGGCCATGCTAAATTGCCCCTAAGTTTCAGGGGGATTGGCAGGGTAATTATGTGGGGTTATGGGGATAGGACCTGGATGGGATTGTTGTCAGTGCAGATCTGATGGGCCAAACGGCATCCTTCTGTACTGTAGGATTCTATAATTCTATCTACTACTGTTCCTTCACTGAATGGACCAACCTTAAGCTTTTTGCTAATATTCTCCCAATGATGCTGAAATTAGTTAAGTTGTGCCTGCATTTCAAAACCCACGCTTCACATTTTTGAGATGTCTACTGGCAAACTTCAGATGTTATAGATAGACACTGGAAATGATTATCACTAGGATTTTAATGCCTACATTGTGAATACTATGCTATTAAAAAGGGCTGTACATTTTGTTTAATTTGGATCTTGGGAATGTAACACTGTGCGTCAGCTTGCAGTGTTTACAATGCTATAATTTGGTTTCCTTAGAATGACGGCAGAATTGGAATTATGTGGCTGTGATTCTGCACCACAATCAGCTATCAGGATTCAGAAACACAATGCATGGATCACAGCACAAATACTCGTCTCCCACAATCTGAATTGCATGTTAGCTGAGACCCTGGCTCCAATTAATTGATGGACCTAAAAAGTATGCTCACGTCCTGTATTTCGCAATATTACCTGCCCTATTAAACCGGTATAATCAGCCTTGTGCCCAGGAAGGACATGAGGTTGATTGAAATATTTGTAAGGTAATTTAAATATTTATAAGGTAATTTAAATATGATTAGTGAGCCAAGACACAATTGTCCAGGCTCACTTGCCTTAATGGTCTCATTAGTGGGGGTTCTCATTTGGCAGCCTGACACTGTCCACTGGACACCCTGGTACTGCCAGCTTGTAGCAGGCAGTACCAAGGGGCGGGACCTGAAGGGGAGGCAGCATGTGGTGGCTGTGCACTCTACAATCAGGGGTTGCTGGGCCATGGTGAATGGTGACTGCAATTGGTGGGGGGGGAGAGAACACGACACACACTGTAGGAGTGACAATCTCCCAGTGTACTATGTACTCTTGTAGGTGCCAGTTTCCCAGTGTGAATAGCAACTTTACACTTGGTGACGAAGATTAAAAAAAAATTCTTAAACTGAGAGTATTACACTGAGGCTGAGTGAGGGTAAGAAAAGAGTGCTTATCCACATGCCCCTCTTTGGGCAGATGAATCAATTTGACTCCTCTGTGGAGGACCAGGCAAAATACATGGCGTGCCTTCAGTATTATTTTCAAGCAAACAAAATAGGGCAAGAGGCAATACGCAAAGCAATTTTCCTGAGTGCATATGGAAACTAAATTTATAATATGATTCATAGTCTCACAGCCCCAAGCGCATCTGACTCCAAATCACTCAATGAGCTTGTGGAATTGGTGAAGTCACATTTCCAGTCATACTCAGGAGGTTCAAGTTTATTTCAAGAGGGAGAGGCCCAGTGCGAAACAATTGTGACTTACATCACCAAACTGAAACAGATATTGCAATATTGTGATTTTGGAGCCACTTGAATGATATGTTATGGGACAGTTTAGTCTGTGGGGTGAATAACGACGTGGTTCAATGGAGATTACTTGTGAGGTCGATATAAATTTTAAACCAGCAATGGAGATAATGCAGGCAATGGAAAGTGCTGAAAAATGTGCACATGTATTACAAAATTCACTAGTTGGGGGTAGGAATCTGCAGTCAACAGTGGTGCCAAAAGTAAAAGCTGTAGGGCAAGAAATGAGCTCAGCCACAAAGAAGACAAGAAGATTTAGAAGAGGCAATCAATCAGCAAAGTTTGATATGGAATGTTACCAATGTGAAGATAACCACTCTCCTAAATGTTTTTTTTTCTGGTCATAAGAGGTTTAAGGCATAGGTGCAGAGCCAAATCAAACCTACTGAGTAGCTGATTAAATAATGCATCATCAGTGTACAATGTGAAGAGTCTAGCACCAGCGATTTAAATATTCACTCACGGCTTAACATAAAAGGGGGCAAGATAGCTCCTAATGCTCCAGACAAGTGGGAAGCCCCTTCAGATGGAATTTGATACAGGGGCATCCTATGATAGGTAAGTGTAATAACTCCATGGAGGCGAAAGTCCCGTTACCAAGTTACTTTATTTACACCATACATCTGTACACAGCCAGCTCTCCAGTTGCTCCGTGCTGAATGCAGGCTGGGAGTCTGACGTACCTGCTTTAAATAGGGAGCATGAGGCTCCCTGACTTAGCCATCAAATAAGACTCATCAGGTCGTTCATATATTGAACAAGCCAACCTAATTAGCCTGGCTGAAGTCATCACAGTGAGCATACATTTTGGTACTTGAGAGAATGAGTTCAACCATTGAATTTGAAGCGAACTGCGGCCAAGTTAGCAATTTATACTGGAGAGGCGATAAAAATAGTGGGCATTGCAATAGCCTGATCTACAAGCAACAGTATGTCCAACTCTCAGTGACCATAGGGACAGGCAATGATCTGCACCTTCTTGGCTGCGGTTGGCTGAAGGAAATCGTTAAACTCAACCGAGATTTTCCAACTGTGGAAAGGAAGCCTGCTCAATCTGATTAAGAAATAAGAGTGTGTCTTTAAGGGTGAATTAGGCAAAATAAAAGGCCTGCAAGGGAACATGTGGACCCAGAGGCAGCCTCTCATTTCTATAGGGTGAGACCAGTACTACTTCCTAACGAGAAAAAGTAAGCACTTGAATTAAAGCTATTGAAAGAACTGACAATTATCTAGCCAATTAAGTTCTCAAAATGGTCAGCACCTACAGTTCCTGTATTGAAACCAATCAAGACTGTCCGCATTTGTGGTGATTGCAAGTTAATAGGGCTGCCAAGTTGAATAAACAGCTAATCCCGAAGATTGAAGGCCTGTGCGCAAAGCTGGCTGGAGATCAATCTTACACAAAAGTGGATATGAGTCATATGTAGCAGCAACTCAAATTAGATGACGCTTTCTGATGTTTATGTCACGACGCACACACATACCACACAAACGCCGTGCACACACGCACACGTACACACATGGCTGTTCTAACATACATGCCTGCCTTCTGGGATGTCTTCAGCATATGCAATTTTCCAGAGGACAATGGAGACTAGCGGCTAACATGAGTTGTGGTCTACCTTGATGATGTTTCCATAACTGGATTGACAAAAACTGAGCCTCAAGCTGGAATTTGATCCAACAACTTAGAGGAGGTGAAGAGATTTCAAGAGCTGGAGCTCATCTCACGGAAGAAAGGTGTACGTTTTATGCTACTGAGATAGTCTACCTGGGGTACTGTATAGAAGCACAAGGATTACATTCCATGGAAGACAAGGCAAGAGCCATAAAGGAAGCTCTGGCCTCCAAAAACACATCTTTTTGGGAACGGTACCTTACTATGGGTCTTTTGTTTTTACCAAACCCGTTGACATTATTGGCTGTGTTGCATATTCTGCTGAAGAAACGCCAGCACTGGTTCTGGAAGACCAGAAAGAAGCTTTCAACAGAGTAAAACAATCGCTGCATTCTTCAAACTGGTTGGTACTCTTCGATTCTGTAAGGGACTGGTACTGACCTGTGATGTCTCTCCAAATGGTGTCGCTGTGGTGTTGTCCCATGAGATGGACTACGGACTGAAAAGCTGATAGGCTATGTCTTCTTCTCAGAGGCCAAAAAAGGCTACTCTCAAATTGAGAATATGGTAGGCACTTTACCATTGTTTCTGACCACAAGCTGCTTTTGAATCTTTTTAAAGAAAACAAGGCTATTCTGCCAATCGCATCAGCAAGAATTCAAAGTTGGACATTAATTCTGTCCGCCCACGAATATACATTCAAGCACTGAGCTGGAACATACATAGCAATTGCAGATGCACTTAGCCGCCTACTCTTAAAAGAAAGTATTCCAGCTGCTCCAGTACCACAGTCATGATGTTGAACTTTTTGTACACATTGCCAGTCTCAGCAAAGCAAATCAGGTACTGAACCAGCTGGGATCCATTTCTGTCCAAAGTGAGACACAAGACACAAGACACAAGACACTTGAGCCAATGAGCCCATTCCAGCTGAAATGAAACTATTTGTTATCCGCAAAGATGAACAGAGTTGCCAGGATGGCAGCATACTCTGGGGAGCAAGAGTAGTTGTCCCTATACCAGGCAGAGAGCCACTTGTAATGAAATTATACAGAGCTCATTCAGGCATCTCGAAGATGAAGATGCAGGCCAGAAGTTACATATGGTGGCCTGGCATTGATGCCAACATCAAGAGTCTAGACAAGAACTGTGAACAGTGCCAGCTGCAACAAAAGTTGCCCGCCACAGCCCCACTGCACAGTCGATGGATGCTTTTGAGGTGAAGTCTCCAACCTCCCATGCTACCATTGAAAGATTATGCCAATATATTTCCACCCACGGAATATCTTAAGTCATGGTATCTGACAATGGAACAGTATTCACAAGTGATGCATTTCAAAACTCAACTGTATCGGCACATTAGAACTGCACCATATCACCCAGCATTCAATGGACCAGCTGAGCAAACTATCCAAACATTTAAGTCAGGCCTAAAGAAGCAGTCAGGATGGTCCCCAGAGACCCGAAACTCGCAATGCTCTCTGAGTAACTGGGCCACTCCACAGTGTGATGCCCACCAGCAGAGTTGTTAATGAACTGTCAACTCAGAACAAGACTGAGCCTCATCTTTCAAGTTTGCCAGGGAGGGTAGAAACCAGCCAAAGCAGTCAGAAGACAAGTCATGATTCACATCAATTAACTTGGTTGTTTGTGGTGAATGACACTATATAAGTGAGGAATTTTGGAAGTGGGTCAAATTGGGTCCCTGGATTTCAGTGCATCTAAAATTGGATCCCTGTTCTATCAAGCGGACATAGATGGAGGGATTGTTCGAAAACACACAGACAGACCCTTTGAGAACAATAGAGAGATGCCCCAGCAGCCAGTTTTGCTACCAGGAAGAATACTGCCATCAGGAAATGTTGCTGGCTGTTTCAGGACAAAAATACCTGGTCGTCCCAGGGCGTGCATAACCGACGTCTCCATGGATACAGATAGAACTGAACTTCCTGTGCCTGAAGGGGCACCTGTCATTATGGCAGACAGAGGAGTTACACACTCCATGAGGATTCAGAAACCCTCTGAAAGACTTAATTTATAATTGACTAAATTCATGTACTAAATGTTTAACTATCTGGAACTGTGTAAATTGAGTTTTGACATTTGTATAAAGAGACTTAGAGGGGGCGAAGTGCGATGATTGTTCCTTTAAGAATCAATCTGCAGAGTAAGGTCATATGGCACAGAGAATCCATTGGGGAGCTGGTTGGGAATCAACCTGGTAAGCACAGGTCTCTGTACTCAGAGTCTTCTCAGGAGCTGATTGCAGCCACAAAGCTACAAGCCTCTGTACAGTTATAACCTGTAAAATGAACGACTTATGTTTTCCCTAAGCTGGTGAATGAACATCTTTACCTGGCCCTATTAACATTATCTGTCCCACTGCTGGTCCGTCCGTGACCCATCACTCTCCAATCCCCAAGATGGACCTTTGACACCCTTGGATAAACATTTGCAGGTTAGCTTTGTGGAGGAATAGCTGGAGTTCTCATCCCTGCCAATCAGCTCACTGACTGCATTCAAGCAAAACCCAATTGTGAGGTAGTTACAGCCTCCCTGCTCACTCGAGTTATCAGATCCCTATAGCTTATTTATAATTAAGCTGATATTTTTGAATGTGCGCCATGATGTGGAACTGCAAATATCCCCTGAAATGAAGATTCCAGGTTAACACAGTCTTTCATTCATTTGTTTCAATGAACTTGTCGTATTCTAAAACACGCACTCAGTGGTGGGCTTCTGTCCGGGTCTATACAGTTGCAAACATAGCCTGAATTCTTAAGCTTGTGTTATCATGTTCAACTCCATTTTACACTTTAAATGAGAAGTCATTTTCAAACTTAAATTGTAAATCTATTATATTTTGGTTATCATCTCCAAACCTAACTGTGATTATAAGTCTAACCAGGGTCATTGCAATGTAGCAAATTCTTTGTATGTGTCAGCTTGGCTCCATTTTTGGCCTCAAAAAGCTATGACAGCAAGCTTTCTCCCAGGTTCAGAGCATGTACGAGGCTGTCTCTTCAGCAGTGAGCAAACAGTAGCTCTGCAATTGGAGATGCTGGGAAGAATGTAATCCAGATGACGGGTGTCTTGCCTGCTGGCTGGAGAATGGGTGAGGGCCTGGTGTTGCCTCACTGGAGAAGGCTCGTTATATTAAGTGCCATTTAGGCATTTAATTGGGCAGTTGCCTCTAATTGTCAGCCAACTAGAGGCCAACAGCTCCTCATTACTGGAGGAGCATCGGCAGCTGTCAGCAATGCACCCTCCAGCCCCCATCTCCCCCACCATCCATGGGAACCTGCAAGCTACCTTGCTTTGCTGTTTTGCTTCTCCCCGGTGACTTGCTGCTAGTTGAATACCAGCGGAGAGACAAGACCCTGAAGCAGGCATTAACTGTCCACTTAAGGGCCTCAATTGGCGGCAGGACGGGAAGGCTGCCCACGAGGCTACCCAGCCCAGACTTGATTCGAGCAGAGGAGGAAAAGAGGCACCAGCCACCTGAGCGAATGTTCCCCCCACCCCTCCACCCCTCACCGTGGGGGGGGGCATTACATTCAGCACAGAGCTTTTCAAAGCAGATGTCCAATTGAGGTGCAAGCTCCATTTAGGTGGCTGTAGGAACGCCAAGGCACCGTTGGAAGGGAAGGAGTTTTCCCAGTGGCCTTGCCAATGCTACTTAATTCAAATGAAAGTGTTGCTCATTCATCTCTTTTGGTGTTGCTGAGACTTTCTTGTGTGCAAACTAGTAACTATGTTAGCTATAATTAAAAAGGAACCCTTTGGAAGAGGATTTCTGATGAAAGGTCATTGACCTGAGACGTTAACTCTGCTCATCTCTCTACAGATATTGTCAGACCCTGGCAATTTTTGCATTTATTTCAAATTTCCAGCATCGTAGCTGGTTTGTTTTTGGCAGTTAACTACTATGTGAGGGCCCTCAGGACATGGAATGAATGGTATTGGAATCATAGAGTCCTGGCAGTGCGGAAGGAGGCCATTCGGTCCATCAAGTCTGCACCAACTCTCTAACAAAGTATCTTACCCAGGCCCTCTTCCCCCATTCTATCTCCGTAACCCCACACATTTCCCCTGGCCACGCCACTCAACCTGCACATCTTTGGACTGTGGGAGAAAACCAGAGTCCCGGGAGACACGGGGAGAACATGCAGACTCCAAACAGGTAGCCACCCAAGGCTGGAATTGAACCCGGATCCCTGGCGCTTTGAGGCAGTGGTGCTAACCACTGTGCCACTTTCATTACTGACTAATGTATAATTAATAGGTTGCTTTCTTTACTGATCAGTTTACTCTGGATAATAATGCAGTCGGTGAATAAATTATTGCTTCGACAAGATTGGAAAATATGATCGCACATTCTGTAAGACTGGCCCAGAAATTTGTAACAAAGACTGACTAGATTTGGGAAAAAAAATGGATACTTGTGATCGGCCATGAAAACTGGTCAATAAACAGCAAGTTTACAGGTCTGACATTACACTTTTAAGCTGCATGAAATACACTAGATGGTGGGAAGCCAGAGCACCAGTTGATGCTTCAGTACTTCTTAAGAATTCATCAGCTACCCATGTATGAAATAGCATTCTTTTGCTTTTGTTTTCAACTAAATTTAAGCCAGTCCCAAAGAAATAAGATCACTTTTGGAATGTAAAGAGCCAAACGTATATTCTGAAAATCTCACAATTTTGTGGTTTAGGATATTGTTCAAACCTGCAAGTAATTAATAAAGATCATGAAAAAGAAAGAGCAGCCCGGTGGCACAGTGATTAGCACTGCTGTCTCACAGCGCCAGGGACCCAGCTTCGATTCCTGGCTCGGGTCACTGTCTGTATGGAGTCTGCAAGTTCTACCCCTGTCTGTGTGGGTTTCCTCCGGGTGCTCTGGTTTCCTCCCACAGTGGAGGGTCACTGCACCCTAACCTGGGTCATTGCATGAAAGACATGCTGGTTAGGTGCACTGGCCATGCTAAATTCTCCTTCAGTGTAACCAAACAGGGGCCGGAGTATGGTGACTAGGGGATTTTCAGAATAACTTCATTGCAGTGCTAATGTAAGGCCATTGGTAAATAAACTTTTAAAATGTTGTAATCACACAAATGTTCATTATAGTCTATTGAGACAATGGTGATATTCAAAATTGTCACTAGACATCAAACACTGTTAATTTCGCAAGTGATGCTGCAAATATTTATTGGGATCTAATGCCATAAAAAGAACGATGTGGCGATGCTGGCATTGGGACTGGGGTAAACACAGTAAGAAGTCTCATAACACCAGTTAAAGTCCCAACAGGTAAACCTGTTGGATTTTAACCTGGGGCTGTGAGACTTCTTACTATAAAAAGAATGAGGCAATGGGCAACTATTTTTTCCAATGGGAAAACTCAAACTTGCCTGCAGGCAAGTTTTAAAAAGCAGGTCTCAATCTTAAATGTTAATGATGTTTAGTTTTGCTGGCCTCGGCAGCTGTTTTACATCTCACATGCACAGCCAGCTTGATACTATGTATGTGAGCCAGCAGAATGAACTGATAATATTGTTTGACTTCTTTAATCAGACACCGAGAACAAAAAAAAACACACACGATTAAGTGATGGCCTCCCTTGGTGCACAAATTTTTTAACAATGAGCTGCTTTTAAGGCTTTATCAATCATTCCCTCATGTGTCTGTGTGTTCAAAGTTTCTGCAATAGTCGAACTAAGTTACCAATCTGGCACAAAAGACAAAACACAGAAATGGGAGCACGGTGAGGCTCAGAGATTGCGGAACAATACAATGCAAGCCTTGTTGTCGCGGAATTAAAAACCAAACAAGATTCTGCGGCTAATATTGCTTCGGGGGGGGGAGGGGGAACATAGTTGGGGGAGCAAAGGTTGAAGGTAAACCTTGCATCTGACACAATTAATGCTGGGCAATGTGTGCAAGAATCATTAGGCTGTTAACTGCATATATAAGTGTTCATGGCTCATTAAACACCCAGCTTTTCTTTAAATTAGGTCAAAGCCCTATAAAGTGGTTAAAGCTGTAAACATGGAAGTCAAAACTGAGAAGAGAAAAGCCTGTTTTTTTTTGGAATACAGTTCCAAAATGTTCTTGTTTCACCTCCATGTTATTGGACTCCAAAGGCCAATTTTATGAAGAGGTTGTTGTTTTCCAATCCATTTTTAAGGGAGAGGTTGACGGTAGTGTTGAATGGGTAGCAGCACTGCTCCCTACAGTATCTTCAGTGTGTTCTGGAATCAAAGAATGGTCACAATACAGGTGGAGCCTATTCATAACATTGCGTCTCTCTACAAGGACAAATCAGCTTATCACTCTCATCATAAAGCTCTATGAAGTCACCTCTCATCCTTCTCCGTTCTAAAGAGGAAAGCCCCAGCTCCTTCAACCTTTCCTCATAAGACCTACCCTCCAAACCAGGCAGCATCCTGGTAAATCTCCTCTGCACTCTCTCCAATGCTTCCACATCCTTCTTATAGTGAGGTGACCAAAACTGTGCGCAATATTCCAAATGTGGTCTCACCAAGATCCTGTATAGTTGCAGCATAATCCCACGAGTCTTAAACCCAAACCCTCCCGTTAATGAACGCAAACATACTATAGGCCTTCTTCACGGCTCTATCCGCTTGAATGGCAAGCTTCAGAGATCTGTGGATATGAACTCCAAGATCTCTCTGTTCCTCCACATTCCTCAGAACCCTGCTGTTGACTCTGTAATCTGCATTCAAGTTTGTCCTACGAAAATGAATCACCTTGCACTTATCAGGGTTAAACTCCATCTGCCACTTTTCGGTCCAGCTTTGCATCCTATCAATGTCTCTTTGCAGCCTACAAGAGCCCTCCATCTCATCCACTATTCATTTGTAAATTAATTCATTAGTGGTATAAATGTCAGTCAATGGGGTAAAGTGCTTCATCTATGAGACGTGGGAGATTACTTGCCCTGAACTATTCATTATAAGGTAGTAACTCAGCAGATGTGAGCTTCTCATCAATTTAATGATAGTGCCAAGGGTTGTCCAACCCACTGCAGATTAACCTCATGTGTGGGATGATGTCAGTTTATATAATGCATAATAATGTTTTTGTTAGATCAAAGAGTTAAATAATTTGGAGTCAGAATTTATGACTCAAGCAAATTATTAGTCAGGAACATGCGTGATTGCAAAATGACTAGTTTAGATGTCAGATCCTGCAGACACCTGAAAACCTCTCCAGGATACTTACCTGGATTTTTTTTTGCCATTTCCACCTTCCTATTATTGCCCACTTTTACTTCAACATGAAAAAAAATTATAAAAAAATTATGGGCAGCACAGTGGTTAGGACTGCAGCCTCACAGCACCAGGGATTTATGTTCAATTCCAGTCTCAGATCACTGTCTGTGTGGAATTTGCACGTTCTCCCCGCGTCTGTGTGGGTTTTCTCCCACAGTCCAAAGACACGCAGGTTAGCTGGACTGGCCATGCTAAATTGCCCCTTGGTGTCAGGGGGATTAGCAGGTTAAATATATAGGGTTATGGGGATAGGCCCTGGGTTGGTGGGCCGACCATGATCCCATGCATTTATATATTGCCTGTCACATCCTCAGTACACGCAGTGTGCTTTACAACCTATCAAGTACTTTTGAAATGTAATCTTTGTAACATCGGAAATATATCACTTTGTATTTTTTTTAATATTCCTCGTAGGCTTTCTTAATCACAGTGGAGTCACAGTGGTGCTAACGTTTGGTGGTTTGAAAAATCCATGGACTCTGCTTTGATTGCATCTGTCATTAATTTTGGAGCGCGGTATCCCGATCTCAGTTCGCCAGCCTATTCACGTGTACCTCATATTTACCTTGAATGTTAGAGTATAAGGTAGCTCTTGTAAATTGTTGTATCTTTCTAACTTTGTAAAGTTTGCTTTTGTTTGTTCAAAACTCCATGGGATCTTTATTCCAAAAGCAGGTGGCTTGAATCTCAACTTGTTATTGGTCCCTAATTCCTCTCCTCCCCATGTCCTGCGGTCCGGCCAAGGAAAATAGGAAAGGAAATTAGAAAAGCATATCGGGGAGAAGGGAAAAGAAGGTCAGATTTGGGATGCCCTGCTCTGAGGAAATTCAGAAAACCAAACCAAAAGTTTCACCTTCAATTTAAAGCACTTTACTTGGTACGTGAATTGCCATCCCTGATTGTAATCTGCTGAAAGATATGCCTACGTGCATGTTTGATGAGGATAGGATTGGGCTCGGCTATAAGACTACACTACAGTTGTGAACAGGTCCTGTCCTCAGGGAGACACCAGTGAGAGATAGGGGAAAGGTTCAGCGACTTATGTTCTGGCACTAACCTAACACTTCCTTTTGATTATTTTGTCACCTTGCCATACTATTCAACAAAGATAAGAGGGGAAGAGGAAAAAACTGGAGGGGAAAGGATTTAAATAAAGACAGCGTGAGGTTTCACTTGGAAATCTAAGGAGAGAGGGTGACAAAGTCAATTGTGTAGCACATTCTCAGCGCCTGTAGAAAGGCAGCTCCTGTTAGACTACTTCATGAGCGATAGCGAGCATCGTGAGAAGCTCAATAATTGGTACATTTCAAAAAGAGCCAAGCAAGGGTCAAAGTGACCACAGGGAAGAATTTGCTCTTTAAAGACAGATGTTAATTTCTAACACACTGCTCACCCTGAGAGCTCAGCGGGTGTACAATGTGTGTTTTCTCGCAACATCTTCTTGCACCTACCAAACCATAACCCACCACCCCCACCACACACACATCCCTCCCAAACAAAACCTCCTGTAAAGCAGACTTGTTGCAATGCCATTCGAGCTATTTCACAATTCCTGCCAAGAAACAGCATTAAAAACAATGTGTTGGATTCCAGTCCTTCACACGGCCTGAATCATTTCTCTTGGCTCGCATTTCACAGCTTTGATTGGCTTCAGTGCTATTTTTTTCCCCCTCAAATCTTTTCAAAAAACGCAGACTGGTTGAAAGAATTGGTTCCAGTCTGAAGCAGCTTAACTCCACAGACTCAATGCCCTGTGGGTAAAGTTAATTGAACAGAGCAGCATTAGAATTGCAAGAGTCTGACTGGATGCAGGCTGTATGTTGCAATGTCTGTTCTCATGCAGCCTGCAACTAAGCTAAACTTGATTTGGATTAGAACTCCCAAATCCACACAAAATTCCTGCACACAAATGTGTGTAGATGCAATTCCAGTTTTGAATTTTAGTGATCCTCCCTTTCCAACGTAGTGATTTTTTTTTAAAGACATCCGCAGGATCAGCATCACTTGTCCATCTCTAGGTGCTGCGCCACCTTCATAAACCACTAGAATCCTTGTAGTGGTGTGGTTCCTCTTACACATGGTGGTTAGTAAGTGATTCTATGACACTGATCCTGTGAAGGAGTGTCCAGGTCAGGCAGCATGCGTGAATTCAGAGGATCTGAAGATGATGCTATTCCCATTATGCTGCTATTCTTGTCCTCTTTGATGGCACAAGTCCTGAGAGAGTGAGATGCTGTTGAAGCAACCTTGGTGAACTGTATTCAATACCTTCTCAGGTTCACTTGTAGCCAACGTGGTGGAGGAGGTGGAGATATCTTTGTGTGCCAGCCATGCCCCAGTTGGTAGCACACTGTGGGCTCCAGTCCCACTCCAAGGCTTGAGCACAAGAATCACAGCCGACCCTCCAGTGCTGTGCTGAGGTGAAGCTGTATTGTTTGGGGGTGCTGTCTTTCAGATGAGAGGTTGAAGCGAGGCTCCTGGCTGGAGTGGATGTGAAAGGTCCATTGCGCTACTTCTAAGAAGGGAAGGGGAGTTATCATGGCCCATATTTATCCTTCAAATCAACGTCACACAAGCATGTTAACTGGTTTGTTGGTGCACAAATAAGCTGTCACATCACGATGGTGGCTACATTTCAAAATGTACATCATTGGCTGGAAAGAACTTTGGGACATGTGGCGGTCATGAAAGGCGCTATATAAATGCAAGTCCTTCCTTCTTGGTGTGTGACCCATGAAGTGGAAAAATATAAACTTCTTTACCTTTTCCCCACTGTTTTATTGCATGAGTAAAGGGTGTTCAGTCAAATGTATCCATGCAGAATTTCTTAAAATTCCCTTCTTACAAAACAATTTCAATGAACTCAAACATTTGCTAATGAACTTTACACACCCACAAATTCCTTGGGTTTAGTGCTGGGGCTATTGCGGTTTGTACATGGTATACAAATGACTTGCAGCTGGGTTCAGGCATGCTTTGTTCACATCTGGAGCGCTGTGTATAATGCGGGAGAGATTGCAAACAATAGGGAAGAGGCAAACCAAGCTCGAAAGGTTGCGAGGGTGAGCTGATGAGTGACAGATGGTTCTGAAGAGTAATTATCCACTTCTGTTCTCCCCACAGGAAACCTCATCCTGTGTGGACTGTACCGGAAATTAGGATGTGAGCGTGAGGGGTTTCACCCACTTAATACCAGAAAGACTTGCAGGCTCGAACTTCTGGAGCATTAATATAAGACTCTTCATCGGGTTGGAAAGTTACCCTTTTAATCTGGAAAAGTGAAATGCACAATGGGAATATAAACTAAAGAGCTATCGGCAATGACCATCTCCAACAGGAGAGAAGCTAACCATCACCCCATGACGTTCAATGGTTTTTATCATTGCTAAATCCCCCACTATCAACATCTTGGATATTTCCATTGAACAGAAACTGAACTGGACTAGCCATGTAAATACTGTGGCTACAAGAGCAGAGGCGAGGAATCCTGTGACAAGCAACTTATCTCCTGACTCTCCAAAGCCTGTCCACCATCTACAAGACACAAGACAGGAGTGTGATGGGAGTACTTTCCACTTGCCTTGATGGTGCAACTCCAACAACCCAAAAACAAGAATGTATTTCATAAACCCAAAAACAAGAATGTATTTCATTAAAAGTCCACACCCGAAACAACTGAAAAATGTTATTTTGACACCATCCAGAGCAAAGCAATCCACTTGATTCGCACCACATCCACAGGCACTGACTCCCTCCACAGTGGCAGCAGTGTGTACCATCTACAAGATGCACTGCAGGAACTCACTGAGCCTCCTCAGGTTGCACCTTCCAAAACCAAGACTGCCACCATCCAGAAGGACAAGGGCAGCAGATGCATGGGAACACCACCAGTTGGAAGTTCGCCTCCAAGCCACATGCCATCCTGACTTGGAATGATATCATCGTTACCTCACTGTCGCTGAGTCAAGATCCTGGAACTTCCTCCCTCTCTCACAGCACTATGGTTGAGACCCATTGAGCTTCATTAAGGAGCTTTATGGGCTATAACTGAGCAGGGGCAGATACTTGCTCTTGGAGCACAAAGTGAACTATGTTCACTTCCAACAGTGTATGTGCCTGAGAAACTCCTGCTGAAAACACATGGGGGCTTCAGCTGAATACTTAAGGAGGCGAGGATGTTATCGTCCAGCTGACACACTGCAGCTTTCCTCAGTGAAAAAAGTGAAGCATTTCCAACAGGGTGGGCTGAAATCCATGAAACATTGCCCTTGGTGAGAAGCAAAGGAAAAGTCAGGCCTGAAAATAACATTTTTCAGAAGTTTCGGGTGTGGACTTTTTATGAAATACATTCTTGTTTTTGGGTTTATTTTCACTGAGTTGTGGGAAACTTGGTTTAACCTGAGAAGAGTCTATAAAGGCTAAGATTTCACAGAGAGGCAGCCTGTAGCCACTGACAAGACCAACTCAACTTTCTGGATCTTCCTATTTCCAAGCCAGCTTCCTATAACTATAAAGGTTTAAGATGAGAAGATATATAGAGCCATAGATAGAATCCCTACAGTACAGAAGGAGGCCATTTGGCCCATCAACTCTGTACCAACCACAATCCCATCCAGGCCCTTTTCCCATCACCCCATACATTTACCTTACTAATTCCCCTAACACTGCGGGGCAATTTAGCATGGCCAACCAACCTAACCCACATATTTTTGGACTGTGGGAGCACCCGGAGGAAACCCACGCAGACACAGGGAGAATGTCCAAGCTCCACACAGACAGTGACTGAGGCTGGAATTGAACCTGGGTCACTGGCACGTGAGGCAGCAGCGCCAACCACTGTGCCACCATGCCACCCTAAGCTTAGATGCCATCTGCACTGTTTGCAGCATGATGCCCAACAGATAATGGCGCAACAGACTGATGCATTCACAACATGGCCAGCTACTTCACCAGTTTTCCGTGCCGGTAACAAACATAGTGTGACAAAGTTGCCCGTTGAGAGGGATTTTTCTATCCCGCCTGTTGCGGGAATTGTAGCGAGTGGGATGGAAAATTTTGACAGAATGGCGAAAGGTTTGTTGGCTTCAACCGAGAATTTCCACGGGATTGGAAAATCCCAAAGTCACCACTCTGCTTCATATCCCAAGTACAGGATGCACTAAGGGCCAGTTGAGCTGCTGGATTTGATAGCGTTGACCTGAAGAGTGCTAAAGGAAATATTGCAGGATTCTTTATGTAACAGCCTGTGGTGTAGGACCATTCCTTTGAACTTGGAAAGGCCTCATTGGCTGGATAGTCATAACAGGGGGTTTCAGATCCTGGGAATTCTACGTTCTATTTGTGCCATGGGATAAATCTCCTAAGTCTGTACTCCTAATTTTCAGCCGGAACCCCCACTAGACAATGCTCCCTGAATGAAAATTCCTTGCTGTCTCTGTGAATGCCATTCCTTGTCAGGAATGCCGAATCAGATGATTTACCGTTTCTTGTCTTGGTAAATAAAGTTTTCTAATTTATTTATTAGTCACACGTAAGGATTACATTAACACTGCAATGAAGTTATTGTGAAAATCTCCTAATTGCCACACTCCGGCGCCTGTTCGGACACGCTAAGGGAGAATTTAGTACGGTCAATGCACCTAACCAGCATGTCTTTCGGACTGTGGGAGGAAACTGGGGCACCTAGAGGAAACTCACGCAGACACGGGGAGAACATGCAGACTCCACACAGGCAATGACCCAAGCTGGAATTGAACCGGGATCCCTGGCACTGTGAGGCAGTACACCGTGCCGCCCTATATGTGGGTTCCAACTAGATTTTAGTGAGAAATACGCTCAGTGCTCACACGATGTATTCTGACTGCAGCAGACATGGTATTGAGGCTTCATGTTATCCTGGATGCCAGTCAGTTGGATACCAACGTGATTGTGACCATGTGGAGGCTGAGACCTCATCAGGTTAAAAAAACAGATTCAACTGGGCTTTGCCAAATATGCTTCAGCAGCAGACTGTTCGCTGAATTGCAAACAATATCTGTGGCACTCTGGAAACTAGTGTGTGTGCTTTACACATCTGCAAGGAAGATAAAGCTGAGTGCAGCCATCTGCTACAAGTTACCTCTGGATGAACTGGGAAAGTCAGGACGCGTGATCCTGACTGCCTTCACTCATGATATCAGATCATTTCTATGTCCTGAACAAGCAGTGGTTGTGTTACTAGAGCAGTGATCCAAAGACCTGGGCTTACAATTCTGGGGGCTAAGAGTTCAAATCCTATTATAGCAACTTTTTGATTTGATTCATTACTGTCACATGTTTTACCATACAGTGAAAAGTAATGTTCCTTGCACACTATACAGACAAAACATACCATTCATAGAGAAGGAAAGGGGAGAGTGCAGAATGTCATGTTACAGTCACACTAGGGTGTAGAAAAAGATCAACTTAGTATAAGTCTTGGAGATTTTAATTTAGTTAATCCAACAAAAATGTTTGTATTTGTAAATGGTCACCCATTTGATTGCTGTTTGCTTGTAAAATAATCCATCAGCTGGGTGCCATGGTGGCACAATGGTTAGCACTGCTGCCTCACAGTGCCAGGAACCCAGGTTCGATTCCCGACTTGGGTAATTGCCTGTGTGGAGTTTGCATGTTCTCCCCGTGTCTGCGTGGGTTTCCTCCCACAGTCTTAAAGACATGCTGGTTAGGTGCATTGGCCATGTTAAATGAAAGCCTACCTGTGACACTAATAAGTAAAACTAAAATTAACTTGGTTTCAGGTCAAACAAAGTCAAGGAAACCTATGATCATCACCTCCCCCTCCCCACCCTGCCCCCCACCGCCCCACCGCAACTCCCCAAACTTATAGACAGATTGAATGTCAGTTGGAGCAAAATCTGAGGCAGAACAGATTTCGGGTGAGGGGCTTCTATATCAAGTACCAAGAGTGGCTTTGCGATACCACCGCTAGCCACACTGGCTCCGTACTGAAGGACATAACTGCCAGACTGAGCATGTGTCAAGTGATTCAACACAAGGAAGTCACCTTCCTGAAATTGTGTAGGATTACATAGCTTTTTCTTATTCTTTCATGGGATGTGGGCAACACATCTCTAATTACCCCCAAGGAAATGGTGGTGAACTGCCTTCTTGAACTGTTACAGTCCATGAGGTGTCATCCCAAGCCTGAAGGTTGTCCAGATCTTGCTGCATATGGGTATGGACTGCTTTAGCATCTAAGCTGTCACAAACATTTCTTAACATTGTGTAATCGTCAGCGAACAACCCCGCTTCTGACCTTATGATAAAAGGAATATCATTCATGGAGCAGCTGAAGATGGTTAGGCCTTGGACACTACCTTGAGGAACTCCTGCACTGATGACCTGGGACTGAGATGCTTGACTTCCAACAACCGCAGCTATCTTTCTTTGTGCCAGGTATGACTCCAACCAGTGGAGTGCTTTCCCCCCGATACCCATTGACTCCAGGTTTGCTCGGGCCCTGAATGCCAAGCTCAATCAAATGCTGCCTTGAAGTCAAGGGCTGTCACTCTCATCTCCCCTCTGGAATTCAGCCGTTTCATCCATGTTTGGACTAAAGCTATAATGAGGTTATGACATATGACACAGAAACAGGCCATTCAGCCTGAACAGTCCACAACAGCAGTTATACACCACTCCAGTCTCCTCATATCTCTCCTTACCTAAATCTATCAATTGTAACCATCCATTCCCCTCTCTCATAGGTTTGTCGAAATTCTCCATAAATGAATGTACACTATTTGCTTCAAACACTCACTATGATCGGGGGTTCCACATTCTCATCACTCTTTGGGTAAAGACATTTCTTCTGCATTTCTTCTTGGATTTCTTGGTGAAGATCTTATATTGATGTCTTCCAGTTATCCTCTTTCCCACCAGAGGAAGCATTTAATTGAAACCCTTCATTATTTTAAGGGCCTCTATTTGGGTCACCACTCAGCCTGTTTTTCAAGAGAGGGAGACATGCAATCATTCCTTTCCTGACAATGTATACCTCTGCATTTCTGGTACCATCCTCGTAAATTTTCTCTACACCCTCTCCTACACACCCTATCTATTATAAAGCGAGCAAAACCGCTGTCAACCTGTCACAGACATTTGTCTCCATGACAGTTTTAGTAAAATTGATCACCACAATGTCCTTGTGAAGTGAAAATCAACTTTCTATATTCAGGATGTCTCCAATATGTTGTGTTACACTAACAATGGTGACCAACTAAAGTCAAACTTAGTAAAACTGACCACCCATGAGGTGTTATGGCCTATCAGCAGCTTTTATTTATTCATTTGAGGGATGTGGACATCACTGACTAGCCCAGCATTCATTATCGACCCCCAGCTATCCTTGTGAAGGTGGTGGTGAGCTGTCTTCTTGAACCACTGCAGTCCTTGAGGTGTAGTTACACTCACAGTGCTGATGGAGAGGGAATTCCAAGGTTTTGACCCAGCGATAGTGAAAGAACAGCAATAAATTTCCAAGTCAAGATGGCGAATGGCTTGAAGTGAACTTGCAGGTTGTGAGAATGCCACATGTCTGCTGTCCTGGTTCTTTTTGGATCATATTTGTCCAAAGTATGGCTCAAAGGTCAGATGTTATCCATGAATCTCCCCAGTGTGGCCTCCGGCACCAGTTTACAAAATCCCAATTGCAGAGGTGAGTTTCAATGGAAGATTCTTCTTGGAGCTTCTCCTCCAATCACAGGCCATTTCACTCTTGCTTTCGCTTCTGATAGGCAAACTAGTTAGCAGCAAATGAGGGAGAGAAACACTGCCTGATTGGCTGAGCAACAAACACTGCCTTGATGTGTGTGCTGAGGACTGCCGGATGGAGAGAAGTGAACCAATGGCAAGGCTGCATCCGAGGGAGCCGGGTACATCTGATCTGAAGCCCAGGGAGGTCGAGGTCTTGTCAGGCCTAATCTGGGAGGTCAGGGTCGGAAAGGTGAGTTTGACATGGGGAAGTGAGGCAGAGCTCGAGTTGAGGCCTGGGAGGACGAGGCTGAGTTGGGGCCTTGGGAGGCTGAAGTTTTGGTAGGCCTGGGCAAAGATAGTGCCATGGTGACAATGTGGGAGTGAGTGAATGGGAATGATTGAAAGAATGTGTGAGTGAGAGTGTGGGTGGGAGTGAGTGGGTTTGTATGGTAGTACATTTGTGTGTGTGTGTGTGTGTGTGTGTGTGTGCGTGCGCATGTATGTGTGAGTATGTGTGTGTGGGGGCAGCAAGTGGGTATGGCTGTGTGAGGGTGCGAGAGATTTAGTGAGTGTGTGAGGGGGTTTGTGTGAGAGGCAGTGAGTGTGGTGAGGCTGAGTCTGTCTTACACCCAATCTCAAGTCTCTCAGTCAGTTTCATCACCTCACACCAACAGGTAAACGTGCACTTACTCACACTCACTCACCAACATACACTCAACTTCTCACACTCACTCACCAACATACACTCAACTTCTCTCACACACTCACCAACATACACTCAACTTCTCACACTCACTCACCAACATACACTCAACTTCTCTCACACACTCACCAACATACACTCAACTTCTCACACTCACTCACCAACATACACTCAACTTCTCTCACACACTCACCAACATACACTCAACTTCTCACACTCACTCACCAACATACACTCACCAACATACACTCAACTTCTCACACTCACTCACCAACATACACTCAACTTCTCACACTCACTCACCAACATACACTCAACTTCTCACACTCTGGCCATTTTTATTCCTTACTCTTTTCTAACTTCACAATTTATAGCCATGACATTGCTGAGCAATTGCTTCTCTCCTTAAAGCTGCAACTTTTTTTTCCACAAATTCCGTTTACTTTTGTACCAAACCTTACAGGAGGGATCTTGTGCCCAGACTCTCCTTAGGTGGGATCGTCCATGGGGCTGCGAGATCCGGAGAAAACCGGTGACAATGTGGGAGTGAGTGAGTGACAATGTGGGAGTGATTGAAAGAATGTGTGAGTATGAGTGTGGGTGGGAGTGAATGAGAATGTGGGAGTGGGAGTGTGAGTGTAGGTGGGAGTGAGAGAGGATGTGGGAGTGTGAGTGTAGGTGGGAGTGAGTGAGAATGTGGGAGTGTGAGTGTAGGTGGGAATGAGAGAGAATGTGGGAGTGTGAGTGTAGGTGGGAGTGAGTGAGAATGTGGGAGTGTGAGCGTAGGTGGGAGTGAGTGAGAATGTGGTAGTGTGAGCGTAGGTGGGAATGAGAGAGAATGTGGGAGTGTGAGCGTAGGTGGGAGTGAGAGAGGATGTGGGAGTGTGAGTGTAGGTGGGAGTGAGAGAGGATGTGGGAGTGTGAGTGTAGGTGGGAGTGAGTGAGAATGTGGGAGTGTGAGCGTAGGTGGGAGCGAGAGAGGATGTGGGAGTGTGAGTGTAGGTGGGAGTGAGAGAGGATGTGGGAGTGTGAGTGTAGGTGGGAGTGAGTGAGAATGTGGGAGTGTGAGTGTAGGTGGGAGCGAGAGAGGATGTGGGAGTGATTGAAAGAATGTCTGAGTGAGAATGTGCGAGTGAGAACGTAGGTGGGTGGGAATGGGTGAGTGTGGGTGGGAGCGAGTAGGTTTGTGTGTTAGTTTTCAAGTTTAGTAAGTGTTTTAGCTTTTAACTGGTAACCCTGTGACATCCATGTTTTATACAAGCAGTGAAAGTTAAGGTTTCGCAAGCCAGGATTCCATGTACGTGAAAGAAAATCGCAAAATTGGTGGTGAGATCCCGATTTCTGATTTTCCCTGCCCCTCGAGAACCTGATTTTAATATATTTTAACAAAAATGAATCTAACTATCCAGCCCCCTCAACACATGATCCTCCCACACTAAATATTCATACCTCGCCGACGGGAGTTGACAACAGGTTTGGCCAGGTGTAAACCTGCTAAAGGATCCCTCCGGGGGCACAGAGGTAAGTATAGCCCCCGGGGGAGAGGGATATGGCCAGGCACTGGCCTGGACAAACCCCCGGCACAGAGTGGACCTGTCACCAGCCAGTGTGTACAGCACGGAAACAGGCCCTTTGGCCCAACTTGTGATTTCTAGTGGGAGCCACGTGGTGTGGGGAGTGGGGGTTCATTTCTGTGTGTATGTGTGTGTGTGTGTGTGTTTGGGGAGTGGGGGGAAACACAGTCACTGCTGAGGGGTTGAAATGCTGGCAATAACTGTTGGGGTGGGGGGTGGGTATATATTTTTATTTCTGATTTCGCAGGTGCCCTTTGAAGATGGCACCCTGATCTCTTTGCAGCCTGTCGCTGGCTCTAAGAGTCCCACCAGAGTCTTGGCGTAATCACACTCACTCATTTCTTTTCCTCAAAGAGGTTCAAAATCTGGAGAGAAAACTGGTCTGTGCAGCTCGAGAGTTACACACCAGTTTGCTGACTGAAACTAATTCCAGTAAGATCGCCTCCTAGCTTTCTGAAATTTGCTCATCGGCCCCTTGAGACAGAAAAGTCTACAAGTGTGGCTCCCACAAGGTTGGATGAGCCTGTTGTAGATGGCAGTGGGCGTGGGCTTGGAAGATGCTGTCTAAGCCTAAGGAGCCTTGGTGAATTCTTGTGTATTTGGCTCCTTGCTGAAAATAAATTATTAAACAGAATTTGCAAGAATAGGACTGGTGTTTGATGTAAAATCAGCTATTATGTGTCAGAAACATGATCATGATGCAAACTCATCGCCCATTAAGGAGCAAAGAAATATTTCACCAGCCATTGGGCCCAACAACCTGTAGAACCATAATGATAACCCAATTAGAACTCATGCAATTGTGGAATTAATTTATTAAGCTGATTACAACTTGATCTCAAAAAGCTTTTCTGTGTTGTGACTGGATAAATACCTGTTTTTGTTTTGTAATGACTTTGACTCTTTTTTTATAAGGAGCCAGGGATTTAGAATCCAACTTAAAGAGCAACGGAAGTATTTTTGTTACGTCTTTCTATCTAAAACAAAAGACACGTCTTAAATTCCCCTTTGAAAACGCAGCAAACTGGTGATTAAGTGAGAAAGACGCAGTTAGGTTCGCCTGAGCCAAGGCCAGAGACTTCAGATACTGCACTGCACTTGGGCGGGGGCGGGGGGGGTCTTGGCACATGGCCACTGGAATTCCTCCGTTAATTACAATCAAGAAACAGATGTTGAAGAAGGAAGAGCTGCGGCAAATGAACAACACTTAATCCAAAAATACTTTTCAAATAAATCCCATCTCTTTCCTGTGTTTTCCTTTTATGCACCTGTGGCAATTGTCCCTTTAAGGATCAATCTGCAGAGGTCACATGGGCCTGACGAACCAATCAGAGAGCAGGGGAGAGGAATCACCCTGGTAAGTGCGGGCTTCTATACTCAGTCACCTCAGGAAGCATCTAACTCAAGTTGTTGATATGCGTGACTCATGTCCAGCTTTGTGTAAGATTGTCCTTTGGCCAACTTTGCATCCAGGTCTTCAATCTTCAGGGCTTACCCAACTTGCCAGCCTGCTTAACTATTAACTTGTAATCACCATAAATAGTCTTGCCTGGTTTCAGTATGGGAACTATAGGTGCTGCCCATTCCAAGAACTGAACTGGCTGGATAATTCCCAGTTCTTCCAATAGCTTTACTTCACTGTCTATTTTTCCTTGTAAAGCACACGGTACTGCTCCCGCCCTATAGGATCGAGCAGTCATCTCTGGGTCCACACATATCTTGGCTTGCAGGCCTTTTATTTTGCCGAATTCATCCTTGAAAACACTTTTGTATTTCTTCATCGGTTCGAGCAAGCCTCCCTCCCACACTTGGAAAATCTTGTTCCAGTTTAATTTAATTTCTTTCAGCCAATCACAGCCAAAGCAGCTCGGGCCTTTGCTTGACACAATGACACAGAGAGTTGGGCAGACCGTTGCCTGTGGTGTACAGGTGCCATTGCAGTGCCCACTATTTTTAATCACATCTCCAGAACAAGTTGTTAACTTGGCCGCAGTGCTCTTCAAATTTAGTGGTTTCTCTCAAATCCTGATATGTATGCTCACCTATCACAGTAGCTGATGCCCCTGCATCAACTTCCATCTTAAAAGGCTCCCCATTTATCTGGAGTATTACAGTAATAAGGGCCATCCTGCCTGCTTTTTGATTTAACAGTGAGTGAAAATGTCATCATTGTTGCTAGACTTTTCCACACTGTATACTGGTGATTCATTATTTAATCGGGTACTCAGTAAATGTGACTTGGCTGTATACCTCTCCTATGACAAAAGAAATACAGCCTCCTTTGAACTGCAGGATTTCAGGGAGTGGTTGTCTCCATATCAGTAACATTCCATATCAAACTTCGCTGATTGATTACCTCTTCTAAATCTTCTCGGCCTATTTGTGGCTGAACTCATTTCCCACCTTGAAACTTCTTTGTTGGTTTTGGTGTCACTGTTGACTGCCCTGCCCCAACTATCAATGGCACCATTTTGCATGCTCTGTAACATATGTGCTCTGTAACACGTGCTCTCTAACACATGGGCTCTCTAACACATGTGCACTCTTTTCAGTGTTTCCTATCGCCAGCGCTATCTCCATTACTCATTTAAAATTTGTACCAACCTCTGCAAATAAACTCTGTTGAATTGTCTCGTTATTCACCCCGCAGAATGATCTGTCCCGTAACATATCATTCAAGGTGGCTCAAAAATTGAAATACTCCAATATCCGTTTCAATTTAGTGATATAAGTCATAATTGTTTTGGACTGGGGCTCTCCCTCTTGAAATAAACTTGAATCTCTGGAGCATGACTGATGGTTTAATCCGGAAATGTGACTTCACCAATTCCACGAACTCATTGAGTGATTTGGAGTTGGGCACACTTGGGGCAGTGAGACTGTGAATCAGATTATAATTTTGGGTACCACACGTACTCAGGAGAATTGCCTTGTGCTTCACCTCCTCCCCTATTTTGTTCGTTTGGAAATCAAACCCAAGGTACTTTATATATTGTGTCCAATCCTCCATGGAGGAGTCAAATGGATCTATCCTTCCAAAAAGGGCCAGCTGGGTAAATACTCTTTTCTTTTCTCAACTTCAATGTAAACTAGATGCTCACAGTCTGAGGATTTATTTTTATCCTTGTCGCCAAATGCAAAGATGCTCATTTGCTCCTTTGGGGAAAACACAACTTGTTTAT
Source organism: Carcharhinus amblyrhynchos (assembly GCF_965287045.1). NCBI lineage: Eukaryota > Metazoa > Chordata > Chondrichthyes > Carcharhiniformes > Carcharhinidae > Carcharhinus > Carcharhinus amblyrhynchos. The sequence continues at coordinate 27,587,371 of NC_137346.1, forward strand.
CTACAGATTAAACTATACGGAGGCTTGTAGCTTCATGGCTGTAATCAGCTCCCAAGAAACTGGGGATGGAAGCTCCACGCTGTTCCCCGATTGGTTCCCTGGGTCATATGACCCTTAATCTGCTGATTGATCCTTAAAGGGACAATCACCCAAAACACCCTGACTTGACGCTACTGCAGCCATGGGAACAGGTGCACAAGTCAGGTCAGAGAGTCATTACAGGTGCAGAAGGAGGCCACCTGATCCATCAAATCCACAAACAGGATGGACGGGACACCACCACCCCCTCTTGCTGGCGGTGGAGACGACGAGCTATTGGCCACCAGTGGGAACCTCAGGTCCCGCTGATGTTGACAGTGTTCTGGGTGGCTGACATCCTCTCCCACTTCAGAGAATGGGGGAGGGATCCAGTCCCAGAATTACCTTCAAAGACAACCTAGACGAACATTCTTCCTCATTCCCAGGGTGTCCCACAGCAGCCAGAATTACCTTCAAAGATAGACTAGACTAACATTCTCCCCGCTAACACCCCCATTCCCAGTGTGCCCCAGAACACCCAGCTGCTGCTTCCATCCCCGATGTCGATGATATGCCAGATGCTAAGGGGACTATGAATGGCTGCTCTGATTCGAGGCACAGAGCAGCGACTTTACAAACAAGACATCAGGCCCTAATTTTTATCAACTTGTCTTCTGAATATGTGGAAAGGAGCACATTGCTTCTTCTTTAATAAGTTAGCTGAGGCTTCAGCATCCCTCCTCACACACAGAAAAATCTTATTTTTTTGCCCAAAAACATAAAGACTGACAGATCACAAATCCTGCTCAAAAATCGGTGACTAAATAATTCCCTAATGCATCACTGAGTCATCAGGTTGACAAAGATACATGTGGGGTGCTTTTAATCTGAAATCACAGTCCGTGTGCTGACTCACCAGATCAGTCATCACTTATTTTGAACACTGAAACTTCGGGTTGCCAGGTATTAAAAGGTTTTCACCATGACGACTGCCAGGAGAGCAGTGACGAGCACCAATCAAAAAAGGTGGATGCACAAATCGCAGGAGCTCTACCGTCAGAAAATGAGAAGGCAGCAAAGGTTAACGCAGGTTCATCTTAAAGCGACAAATGGGACGCAGTAATTAACTGACGCCTGACAAATCTCCCCCATCCCCCCAGTTTCGGTTTGTTGTTTTGTTTTGTGAATCTTGAAAAAGTGAAGTGAAAATGTTAAAATAATCAGCAAATGCTGCACTTTACATATCTACTACCCCCTCACCCTCCCCGCTCCACCCCAGGCAAAGATGCCCACCGTATTAGGTTGTGCTCACGGTAAGGTTAGGTGAAAGTACTTGACTACATCACTGATGTGTGTTAATTTTCTTCCTAAAAATTGCATGTTTTCTAAATATTCCTTGCCACTCCAGATTTATGTATTCGTGGTACCCGTCTTAGCAGGGACTGGTGACAGCTAGCCAGATAGACAATCAACACCCCCCCCAACCCCCACGGCAGCACTGTGGCACACAGGGGGCAGCACGCTGACACAGTTCCAGCCTCAGGTCACTGTCTGTGCGGACTCTGCACATTCTCCCCGTGTCTGCTCTAGTTTCCTCCCACACTCCAAAGATGTGCAGGTTAAGTTGATTGCCCATGCTAAACTGCCCCTCAGCTTCAGGGGGATTGGTGGGGTAAATATGTGGGGTTACAGGGATAGGGCCTGGGTGGGGTTGTTGTCAGTGCAGGCTTGATGGGTTAAATGGCCTTGTTCTGCACTGCAGGGATTTCATGAATGCCTCCAGGCAGCAAGAACTTCCATCTTACCCTCTGTTCTTCTAACCCATCCACATAATAGACTTTGGATCAACAACCCCCAACTTTTATCCAGCACTTCCTGATACCATCTCCCAGTCAGTTCACCAACGTTCCACCCTATTGTTGTTCTCCCACTCAATAAAGCAAGGCAAAAAAAAAGCAACACTACAATAATATCTAATGTTCCACGAGGCCCCCCTGCTGCCCCATCCCATCAATCACGTTTACACCACACAGCTTTCCAAAGAAACACTCTCTTTTCCTCTTTTAATTCCTTCTCTGCAACTTCTGAGACTAGGCTGCCAAGAAAGGCAACTGTTCTGACTCAAAATAATGAGCTGTTGTCGACATTTCAGCAGCAACATATTTGTTGTTAAGTGGGGAAATGTCGCACACAGTCTGAATGTAAACCATCACCAGGCCAGATCAGCTGGAGAAATCTAGGTCTGAACCAGATGTCGTGAAAGCAACCTGTTTTTGTCCCTGTGTGCTTTCTGAGGTCGCACCTGAGGAGACTGGAACATTCTGGGCACAGGGTGTTCCAACGGACCCTGCCTAACAACAAGGGGGGGAGGGGGACCTTCTTTGAGTGTTTTTTTAAAGTTTATTTATTAGTGTCAAAGGTAGGCTTACATTCACACTGCAATGAAGTTACTGTGAAAACCTCCTAGTCACCACACTCTGGCGCCTGTTAGGGTGCACTGAGGGATAATTTAGCATGGCCAGACCAGCATGTCTTTCGGACTGTGGGAGGAAACCGGAGCACCTGGAGGAAACCCACGCAGACAAGGGGAGAACATGCAAACTCCGCACAGGCAGTGATCCAGCCGGGAATCGAGCACAAGTCTCCGGCGCTGTGAAGTAGCAGTCTAAGCACTGTGCTGCCCTGTGCTCAGCCCAGGTCAGTTCAAGTCAGTGGGTTTTTAATCACAAAAGGAGTCAGGAGCAGGAGAAGAAACGCCATGCAGATAAAGTGTTGCTATTAGGCCTGAGGAACGGGGTTGCGAGAGATCCTGTCTCTCCCAGGACGGAACTGTCCTTATTCCTAATCTCATGGAATTTTGCTGTGTCAGTACGTCCAGTGTGGGGAGGCTACTGGCCTATCAGCAGGTAGAGGTCCAAGTTGGCTTGTGGCCTAACAAAAAAAGTCTTGGTAGTTTTCTTCCCCCTTACAGAAGAAGACTATTAGGCCAAGGGGAGGTGACGGCCGAGTGGTATTGTCACTAGACTATTAATCCAGAAACTCAGTAAACGTTCTGGGGATCCGGGTTCTAATCCTGCCATGCCAACTACTGGAATTTGAACTCAAGAAAAACATCTGGAATTAAGAATCTACTGATTGTTGGAAAAACCCATCTGGTTCACTAATGTCCTTTAGGGAAGGAAATCTGTCATCTTTACCTGGTCTGGTCTACACGTGATTCCAGAGCTGCAGCAATGTGGTTGACACTCAACTGCCCTCAGACAACTAGGAATGGGCAATAAATGCTGGCCAGCCAGTGACACCCATGTCCCCCAGATGAATTTAAAAAAACTACAAAATCTTTCAGGAATGGGGTTGGTGGGATGGCAGAAACAAGCACTTGCTATTAAATGATGCAATCTTTCCCCCAGGACAATCTTCAGCTGAAGAAAAGTTAAAGAGCAGAGGTAATCAGGTGGTGTACAGATAGAATTCAGTCCACATTAAAGTTGTATGTTTACTTTTTATTTATATAATATAAATTCCCTTGTCCACATTTATAATAGAAGCAGTCAATATAAACAGTTCACACTGTAATTCATTCTGCTCTCCCTCAAGTGGTGACATTACAGCGCCATCACTGGCGGGTGGTGTATTTGCAGCATGACATGTTTACATATAGAATTTCCATTGTAACCGCACACATTATAAGTTATTGTAGGGAAACTTCTGCTTCTATTCCCTTCACTCTTTTTACTTCTCTCTCCACCTTTTTTATTTCTTCCCTCTTGAGTGGGATGTAGCTCAGTGGAGCAACAGTCTCGCCAAGAGTCAGAAAATAGTGGGATCTCGTTTCACTTCACAGACAATTACATATTATTGATCAACACCCCAGTTTTAAGTTTGTTTGGTAGTGTCACAAGTAGGTTTACATTAACACTGCAATGTAATTATTGTGAAAATCCCTTAGTTGCCACACTCTGGTGCATGTTCGAGTACGCTGAGGGAGAATTTAGCATGGCCAATGCACCTAACCAGCATGTCTTAGTGTCATAGTGAGAATTATGTGTTGAAGTGTTAGACCGAGGCCCTGTCCCTCCTCTCAGGTGGATTGGAGAGATCCCATACTACTATTCCAAAGGGGAGTTCTTCCCAGTGTCCCCCAACCAAATTATTAAAACAAATTACCTGGATCATTGTCACATTGCTGTGAGTGGGACTGTGCTGTGCACACGATGTTTGCTGCATTTACCAAATGCCAAAAGTACTTCATTGGCTGTAACAGCATCATGGTGTTCTGAGGTTATGAAAGGTACTACATATTTGCAAGGGACAGGGGAAAATGGTGGTGTAGGGGCAATGATACTGGAGTAGTGAGGCAGGCTCTGCCAAATGGCCTGTGGACCCCGTCTCAAACACCACCAAACGGGAGGTGGAATTGAAATTTAATTAATGAATTGAAAGCTTGAAACAACTGTGGGGCCGGTGTCCCTTCACCAAATTTAGATTTATTTACATAGTAAGTAACATCAGACAGATACTTCCTCGTACAGCGCATAAACCCAAGTGCCAGTAACCCTGACATTCCACATTATGTACACATGCAGGTCTCCCTGACTGGACACGCCTTCACTGCCTTAATCTGGGAGCACACATTCTAAGACGTTCTAAAGTCATTACAAAACTAATCTTAGTAATGGTGCCATGAAGCTACCACCAATGGTTGGAAAAATCCATAGGCCGGAATCTCCCAATTGGCTCCTGCCTGCAATCCCTTTGCCACGGGTTCCCCACCACTGGCCAATGGCGAGGCACCTCGCCATGGCAAAACTGCCGTGGCAGCCGTGTGGAAAATCTCACACGTAATTTTTTTTAGGAAAGGGAATGTGCTATCCTTACCTGGTCTTGCCTTTGTGTGAGTCCAATGCAGTTAACTCTTAACTTCCCTCCAAAATGCCACACTGTTGTACCAAACTGCTTCAGATACCACATGGACTGCAGCAATTCAAGAAGGTGGCTCACCACCATCTTCTCAAGGGCAATCAGAGAGGGGCAACAAATGCTTGGTAGTGTGCCCACATCCCATAAAAGCATGAAATATATGATTCTTTTTCATGTACTCGCTCTTGTACTTTGGTTTACACAGGTTTTAACCCATTGAAAAATAAACAGATTAATGCCCAAATACTAACGGCACGCACTGGAATGCATGCCCAGCATGTTAAGGTGTCACATGTGAACAACGGTGATTTGAATTTTGACTCTCATGCATCCATGTTGTCTTTTGAGTCATCAAGATGAAATAGTGCACTGTACGCCACACGAGACGAGAGGGTAGGCTTTTCAATAATGCAGGGAAATAGAAAACTATAATACACAGTGGATTGCATGGGCCAGATTTATGGAAGCGATGAAAGAAATTTTTTGTTTGGCCAATATAATGTTTTTACCCTCAAGACAACATTAATCCTTACAAACATTTTTAAGTCCTTGCATAAGCCCTCTTATATAGTATTCCCCTGTTCTGTAATTAAAGATTCGAAAAACAAGAAACAGCAGCTCTTTTATTGCAGTAGGAAGGGGCGGTTAATTCAGCATGTTGGTAAAACACAAGCATCCCACTGCAATCTCTTCTTGGAATCAGTAACCTGAGTTGCATTACCAGTTCTATGCCAGTACAAAAGCGGCTCTCGCTGGGGTATAAAGGTCATTCTGGCATTAATGATTGTAGCACAAATCTTTGCCAGCATGTACTTGCTGGCTTCCAGTTTCCCAAGTTTCGAAACATTAGTGTTGGACACAGGGGTGGGGGTTATGTCACAGGTACAAGTCAAAACGCACAGGTACAGAACCATGAAGGTCACACAGTGGGCTCACAGCTGAATTCTTGCCACGTTCTCCAGCTAGATGAGAACATGCACTCGGAATGTTAACTTGTAAAATGGATCACTGGTAATGGATAGGTACAGGAGCAATGAGAAGACCTCGCTGTGGTAATAACATCCCAACCTGGGGAGCAGAGAAGGCAGGGTGGCATCAGTTAGAGAAGAGTTGGGTCATGTGGGTATGGGTGATCCAAGTGAGGTTTCAAAAGTCAAGTTGGGGGTGGGGTGGGGCGGGGCGTGCGGGGGAGCTGTCACAAGGTTTTGACAAAGGAGTTCCAACACATGAGTCAGGTGGGAAACGGGCAGAGGCAGAAGGAAGAAGGGATTTGTATTTTGGGTCATTTTGAACCTTTTGCCAACAAAGAGTTTACGAGACTGATTGCTGGAAGGAACGGGTTTTCTTATGAGAAAAGGTTGGACAGACAGTGGGCTTGTTTCCACAGCAGTTCAGAAGAGTGGGGGGGCGGGGGTGGTGACTTGAGGTGACTTTATTGAAGATCCTGAACAGTCTTGGCAGGTAAATGTGGAAAGGATTTTTCCTCCTGTGGGGAATCCAGAACTAGGGGTACTGTGTTAAAATCAGGGGTCACCCTTTTAGGACAGAGATGAGAATTTTTTTCTCCCCAAAGGTTGCATGACCTCAGAAGGCAGTGGATGTGGGGTCAATTTTCAAGGCAGAGGTAGGCAGATTCTTGCTTGGCCAGGGAATCAATGGTTTCTGGGGTGGAGCAGACTGGGGCTGGGCAGGGGGAGGGGTGTTTCATAGCTGAATGAGTGCTACAGGAATGCTCAACAAACTAGCGATGGACAGGATGAGTGACGGGTCGATGGGCCGAATGAATATAAGTAGACAGTAAAGGTGGGGATGGGGGAAGAGGAGAGGGAGGGATACCCCGAAGCTATGGAAAGATCCTGGTATTTTTTTGATTAACGAAGCTCCCAAGTCATTTCTGGTTTGGCTTCCAGTGGCCCTTTTAAATGGGGAAGTTAAACGGTAACAAAATAATAAAGAAATACATACAGCACCAAACATTTAGACTACAGGAAATGAGTGGGGGATCATAGATCATAGAATCCCTACAGTGCAGAAGGAGACCATTTGGCCCATCGGGCCTGCTCCGACAACAATCCCACCCAGACCCTATCCCTGCAATGCCGTCTATTTACACAGCTAATCCCCCGGACACTAATGGACAATTTATCATGGCCAATCCACTTAACTCATACATTTTTGGACTGTGGAGGAAACTGTGAGGCTCCCGAAGGAAACCCGCACAGAGACGGGGAGAATGTGCAAACTCCACACGGACAGTGACCCAAGCCAGGAATCAAACCCAGGTCCCTGGCACTGAGAAGCAGCAGTGCTAACCACTGTGCTACTGTGCCACCCTAATGGGGTTGCTCTGTCAACTTCTTACCTTACTGAATAAATGACAGTTTCTTAAACCATTCCGCAGGGAAGTATTGTCAGAAGCTGATGATTTGCTTTCAGCGCAGTGCTATGACAGCTGAGACATGTGTGGACATTGGCAAACTCCGAGGAACAACTGAGCTAAGACAAAGCATCGCATCGAGCATCGATAATAGAGAAAGGCTGATAATCCTCACATTCATTTATGATTTACTGTTGAGCCTGTTCTTGCAAACCAGCCTGGAAAGAGCATTCAACATTGGACTATAATATATAGTCAGGTGAAGAAAATCTCTTCAAAATCAGAGTTACAGAAGCTGCAATGATTTTCTGAAGAAGAGTCAAACAGACTCAAAACGTTAACTCTGTTTCTCTCGCCACAGATGCTGACAGACCTGCTGGGTTGGTCACCATTTTCTGTTTTGTGTGTTCTGGATTTTATAGTGGAAGCAGAAAGAAAGCGGTCATTGTACAGCAGAGTGCTTGTTATCATGTCAATTTGTAACATAAGAATAGGAGCAGGAGTAAGTCCACACCTCCATTCAGCCAGGTCATAGCTGACCTTCAACTTCAACAACATTTCCCTGCACCCTCCCCCTTTTCCTTCATGTTTTTAACATGTAGGAATCTATCAATCTCAGTCTTGAAAGTACTCACCAACCGAGTCTCTATAGTCTTCTGGGGTAGTGAATTCCAAAGATTCACTATCCTCTGAATGAAGAAATTCCTCCTCAACTCAGTCCTAAATGACCTGCCCCTTTACTCTGAGACTGTGTCCCCTGGTTCTAGTCACACCAGCCAGTAGAAATATCCTTCCTGCATCTACCCAGTCGAGCCCGTTAAGAACTTTTTTTGTTTGAATGCGATCACCTCTCATTCTTCTAAACTCTAGAGAATGAAGGCCCAGTCTATTTAATTGGCCCTCTAAGGACAATCACTCCATCCTAAGAATTAGTTTGGTGAACGTTTGCTGCACTCCATCAATGACAAGTATATCTTTCCTTGGACAAGGAGACCAAAACTGCGCACAATACCTCAGGTGCTGCTGCCACACCAAGGCTTTACATTATTGCAGTAAGACATCTTTACTCCTGTACTCAAAACCTCTTGCAATAAAGAACAAAGAAAATTACAGCACAGGAACAAGTCCTTCAGCCCTCCAAGCCTGCACCGACCATGATACCCGACTGAACTAAAACCATCTACCCTTCTGGGGACCATATCCCTCTATTCCCATCCTATTCATGTCGTTGTCCAGAATTTTAAAATTCACTATCATTTCTGCTTCCACTCCCTCCCCCAGCAGCGAGTTCCAGGCACCCACCACTGCCCGTGTAAAAAACTTGCCTTGTATATCTCCTTTAAACATTGCCCTCGCACCTTAAATCTATGCCCCCTAGTAATTGACTCTTCCACCCTGGGAAAAAGCTTCCGACTATCCACTCTGCCCTGTGTTGTCGACTTCTATCAGGTCGTCCCTCAACCTCCATGGTTCCAGTGAGAACAAACCAAGTTTCTCCAACTTCTCCTCACAGCTAATGCCATCCATACTAGGCAACATCCTGGCAAATCTTTTTTGTACCCTCTCCAAAGCCTCCACATCTTTCTGGTAGTGTAGTGACCAGAATTGAACACCGTATTCCAAGCGCGGCCTAACATAGGTTCTATAAAGCTGCAACATCACTTGCCAATTTTTAAACGCAATGCCCCAGCCGATGAAGGCAAGCATGCCGTGTGCCTTCTTCACTACCTTCTTCAGCTGCGTTGCCACTTTCAGTGACCTGTGTACCTGTACACCCAGATTCCTCTGCCTTTCAAAAATCATAAGGGTTCTGCCTTTTACTGTGTATTTCCTATCTGTATTAGACCACTCAATATGCATTATCTTACATTTGTCCGGATTAAACACCATCTACCAACTCTCCGCCCAAACCTCCAACCGATCTATATCTTGATGTATCCTCTGACGGACCTTATCACTACCCACAAATCCACCAACCTTTGTGTCGTCAGCAAAATTGCTATTCAAACCAGTTACATTTTCCTCCATATCATTTATATATATTACAAACAGCAAAAGTCCCAGCACTGATCCCTGAGGAACGCCACTTGTCACAGCCCTCCATTTGGTAATGCATCCTTCCACTGCTACCCTCTGTCTATGACCGAGCCCGTTTTGTATCCACCTTGCCAGCTCACCTCTGATCCCATGTGACTTCACCTTCTGCACCAGTCTGCCATGAAGGACCTTGTCAAAGGCCTTACTGAAGTCCATGTAGACAACATCCACTACCCTACCCTCATCAATCATCTTTGTCACTTCCTCGAAAAACTTGATCAAGTTAGTGAGACATGACCTCCCCTTCCCAAAACCATGTTGCCTCATACTAATACGTCCACTTATTTCCAAGTGGGAGTAAATCCTGTCTCGAAGAATCCTCTCCAATAATTTCCCTACCACTGTCGTAAAGTCCAACATACCATTTGCTTTCTTAACTGCTTTATCTACTTGCATTTTCGCTTTCAGTGATTTGTGAATAAGAACAAATGCTTTTGAAGTTGAGCAATTCCCAGTCTCTCACCATTTAAGAAATAGGAGGTAATGGCCTAGTGATGTTATCTCTTGGGTATTAATCCAGAAACTCAGCTAATGTTCTGGGGTCCAGGTTTGAATCCCGCATGGCAAAGAGTGGAATTTGAATTCAATAAAAAATATCTGGAATTAAGAATCTATTGATGACCATGAAACCATCGTTGATTGTTGGAAAAACCCATCTGGCTCCTTTAGGGGAGGAAATCTGTCATCCTTACAGCATTGTGGCTGACTGTCAACTACCCTCAGACAAAGAGGGATGGGAAATAAATGGTGGCCAGCCAGTGACACCCATGTCCCACGAATGAATGAAAAAAATTGCTCTGCCTTTCTCTTCATCCTACTAACCTGCACACCATCGCTTTTTTCCATATTATATTCCAGCTGCCAGATATTTGCCCAATTGCTTGACTATGAAATGTTAAGAGGGGTGAATTATCTTGAGCAGGCTTATAAACTGCTGTCAAACTAAAACAACATGGCTTAAAGCCTGGCTGAAAGAACTGAAGCCATTACCAAGTCCCTGACATCTGGGTTCAGCAGTAACAGTTGCAGCAGCTCCTCATCCAAGGACAGTGCTGATAGGCATACATTCCATGTACGTGTGCCATGTCATTAGATATCTACATAAATAGGGTGGATTCAGAAATTTGATAGAATCTAGTTGGGTCTGTAGCTAATAAAATAGAGCACAGACAAGGTTGATGAATGGAATTATAGAAGGGTTTAGCCAAAACTTCCAAGTGGGCTGAACCTCTGCATATCAAATCCAATATAATTGATTGCAGGATATTAAAAGTACTATACATAACAAGTAGTAAGTGGGTCACTGCATTTGATTTCAAATTCTGGCAATACTGGTTTACCTGTAGATGGCACTACAATAGATGTTTCCAAAGTTATCTAAAGCTACGAACACTATAAACATGGGGGCAGTGCACGTGAACTGTGAGGCCTTCCTCCTTGTTGCAGCTCACTCACCAGGTGAGTGTTGGAGCCAGCATGTGACATATGTTTCTGTTCTAAGTCTTTTTTGGACTGAAAGAATGTTCTAGAAGAAATATCAGGGGCCCTGAATGATGCAATGCTTTGCAAAGCTCCACAACTTTTGCCAGCACTCCTCCATGAATATGGATGGTGAGCTGGAGGAAGCAGCAATGGTGAGTTACTGTGCACGGGCCATGAGGGAGAATGAGCAGATACCTTGCTCTCTTCTTCATCTACTGTTAGCAATGCGAGTGTGAGCTGTGCCTCACTTGGCAGGGCTCTCATGTCTTGAGTCGAAAGATTTTGGGTTCCAGTCCCATTCCAAGTCTTTGAGTAGAAAAAAATCACGGCTGACACTTCAGCACAGTTGCGAGGGAGTGCTGTTAGAGGTGCCATCCTTCAGATGAGATGGCAAACTGCAGTCCCCTTGGGTAAATGTAAAGGCACGGGCCGGAATTCTACCGTCCCGCCATGGGATTCAGAGCAGACGAGGGGCGGACCATGGAAAGGGCCGTTGACCTCATGCAGGGTTTTACAGTTTCGGGATGAGCGAGGCCGTAATAATCATCCTGATTATTATTCTTGCTGAGAGAACAGACGCTGAGGCCTCAGCCACTTTGGAAGGAAGCTCGCAAATAATTCCTCTTCAAATGAAAACACAGCACCAGGGACCCAGGTTGGATTCCCAACTTGGATCACTGTTTGTGTGGAGTCTGCACTTTCTTCCAGAGCCTGGGTGTGTTTCCTCGGCTTCGGTTTCCTCCCACAGTTCGAAAGACATGCTGGTTAGGTGCACTGGCCATGCTAAATTCACCCTCAGTGTACCCGAATAATAGTACACATAAATAAATTTGTAAACAGAGAAACTCTATGTCAGTCCCGTAGTAATCTCAAAAACTGCAGTTTCCAATCCACCCAGTTCTAAGGTTCCATTAATGGCTCATTAATTTCATCCACTTCCAAGTTCCTTTAGTCGTGATTAAAATGATTTCCTTACCAAACAGATTATAAAATTCTCTGCATTGTGATTTCATATAGATCGGTGTTTGGAACATTTCATCCTATTGGGCATGAGTGCTTCTTTAGTTAAGGGCAGCCGCTTGTGCTGAGATTGGGATACCTCCCCATCCTTCACCCAGCAACGCTGCCAAGGCAAGGCCTCTCCAACCCCTCTGACAAAGAATCATCCAGACTCAAAATCATTAGCTCTATTTCTCTCTCCACAGCTGCCGTCAGGCCTGCTGAGATTTGACAGGATTTTCTGTTTTTGTTTCTGCATTCCAGCATTCTCCAACAAAGTGCCTGGGTAACTCACGTCATTCTCAACCCCAGAAAAACACTTCCAGCTACAGTACAATGTGTCATAGTCATACAAAACTACCAACTTTCAAGCATTGCGTGTGATAAGTCATCTACTGAGTGCTGTATATATAATCACAAGTAGTGGTGACTAAAACGATTGCAGGGTTCCTGTCCTATAAGATTCTACCCAGTCAATCACAATGTCTCTTTACTTCCACCTCTGCTCTCCAACCTCTTCACTCTTGTCCCCCATGAATGCCTCAGCAGCCCGGGGAGTTGCAGTTAACACAAGCTGTCTCTCAGTACCACTCAAAGTGGGAGGAAAGGCAGACATTTGACAGAAGCAGACATTTTACAGAGAACAGATCGACAGGAGAATGACGAGACAGAAATATGAACAGAACATTAGATAAAACCGCTTCAGAAAGTATAGCAGCGAGCTACAGGACTGCAATCTGACAAGTGAAAGTAAAGTTAGCAACTGATTAGGAAATGACAACAGGAAATGCTGGAAATGCTCAGTAGATCTGGCAGCAAGTGTGAAGAGGGAGGAAGAGTTCTCATTCCAGGCCAGTGAGCTTTCATCAGAATTGGGAAAAAGTTAAAAGTGTGAAAGGTGGGTGGGAGGGGAATAAAGGTGACGGGGTGTAGGGCACTTGGATTAAGCAACAAAATGTCTCATGGTGCGGGGCCAAAGGGAGTGGCGATGGGATATGTGAAGAAACAAAACATAGAGCGAGAGGAGGTATGAATGGCAGGATTGTAGACAGAATCATAGAATCCCTACAGTACAGAAGGAGGCCATTTTTCCCATCATATCTGTAACAATGACAATCCCAGCCAGGCCCTATTGCTGTAACACCACACATTTACCCTGCTAATCCCCCTCGGCACTAGGGTCAATTTAGCATGGCCAATCAACCTCAACCCACACACCTCTGACAGTGGGAGGAAACCAGAGCACCCGGAGGAAACCCACACAGACACAGGGAGAACGTGCAAACTCCACACATAGTGACCCAAGCCAGGAATTGAACCTGCGTTTTTGGTGCTGTGTGGCAGCAGTGTAATCACTGTGCTACCGTGCCTCCATCTGAAAGGAAAGAAAAGAGAAACAAGAGAAAATCTCAAACCAGCACTAAAAACGAAGTAGGGCTGGATCTAAAATTGTTGAACTTGATATTGAGTCTAGAAGGCTGTAGTCTCCAGTGTAAAGATTCATGGGGGGTGGATCTAGAATTAGGGGGCGTATTTTCAACATAGAGGGCTGGGCCACCGGAGACAGAGTTGATGGAGAATTTTGTTTCTCAGGAGGTCAGTAACCTTTGGGATTCTCTACTTTAGGGAGCAATAGAAACTGGGTCATTGAAGACGGTCAAGGAAGAGTTCAACAAATTTTTTGACTGACGAGGAAGTCAAGGGTTAAAGGGTCAGGTAGGAAAGTGGAGTTGGGGCAACAATCAGATCAGCCTTAATTGTGTTGAATAGTGGAGCTGGCTAGACTACAGTGCAGAAGGCGGCCATTCGGCCCATCAAGTTTGCACCAACCACAATCCCACCCCGGCTCTATTCCCATAATCCCATGCATTTCCCTAGCTAGTCCCCCTGACACTAAGTGGCAATTTAGCATGGCCAATCCACCGTTGGAGTGTGGGAGGAAATCAGAGCAGCCAGAGAGAACCCATGCAGACACGAGGAGAATGTACAAACTCCACAGAGACAATCACCCAAGGCTGGAATTGAATCCGGGTCCCTGGCACTGTGAGGCAGCAGTGCCAATCACCGCACCAACGTGCCGCCCTTCCAGCTTTCTGGTCTAACTTCTTATGTTCTAATGTTCCTAAGAAGAGGTGCAGCTCCTCATGCCTGCGCTGATGGCAACTCCTTCTGCCATTCACGTCTGCTCCAGACACATCTTTCGAAACAGTCAGTATCCGCAGCAACGCAATTTATCATTTTGTTCATTACATCGTCAAGGCAAACCAATTGATATAATTAAAAACAAAAGTATTCCTCATTGAGATACAGACCTTAACCTTCAGTGCAGTGCACAATACTGCTTGCTGGGATTACCACTTTTAACACTGCGATTGTGAAATTAATCTGCTGAATACAGAGTGTTCATTAGAGGTAGCGTTGATCGGGGTAGGGTACTAGCATGAGACAATCCTATTTCACTGACTGGGAATGGTGGGCAGAGACGGAAACAATTGCAGAAATGTAAAACAACAGTTTCTTCGCAATATTTTTGTAAACCAGGTGAAAATCCAAGGCTACGAGGGACAAGTCCAGCACCAGTTCAAAAGGTGAGAGGGGAGCAAGTGGAAGTTCGGAAATAGCAGTTAGATAACATCAAGCTTCAGTTTTAAAAACTGGTAGTTCAAGTTTTTTTTTAAGCTTATTTATTAGTGTCACAGATAGGCTCATATTACAATGAAGTTACTGTGAAAATCCCCTAGTTGCCACACTCAGGCGCCTGTTTGGGACTCTGAGGGAGAATTTAGCGTGGCCGATACACCTAACCAGCACATCTTAGGGACTGTAGGAAGAAACTGGAGCACCTGGAGGAAACTCACACAGACACTGGGAGAATGTGCAGACTCCGCACAGACAGTGACCCGAGTCAGGAATCGAATCGGGGTTCCTGGTGCTGTGAAGCAGCAGTGCTAACCCACTGTGCCCCAGTGCCATCCTATTGCAGGGCAAAGAGAAAACCGAGTTTCATAGTCTGAAGGTCCAAGTTAAGAGTAAGGAGTTTCAAATTTAACACCAAGGAGACGGTCAAACATGCAACATTATAAATCAAGGGATTGGGAATAAAAGAGGAAGATCCACCACACAATGTCCAAAGAGGTTCTCAATACACTATGAAAGGTCATCAAAGTTACAAGAGGAAGAGATAGAGAGAAATGTTGGAAGTTAGATGTGCTCACCTGTCTGGTAATAAGCTTTTCTGGTCTCTTACTTAGGGTTAGTTTGAATCAGATCAGGAGTTAAAACTTTCTGTGGTAATGGCAGTAAGTGGTATTAGTGTTCAGTGCCACACCACAGTAAAGGAACCAGATTACTACCAGTAAGTGTCAAAGGCAGAAGGTGAATGAGAATCCAGTGGAGACAAATGGTATTGCCGATGGAGGAACTGCATTAAAAGACAGAAGAGTTTGTTCTTAAATTAGCCAACGGCACTCAAATCTTAAGAGCTTTGACAGAGTTATGGTATATAATGGCTTGATGAAAGCATGACCATGGACAGTTCAAAATGCTACACCGGCTTTGGGGGTGGAGACCTGTCTCAAGAGCTCCATTCAGTGATGACGATGACGATATGCAGATTATTCTTTATCTACTGGAGCTCAGTTTATACAAGGTCCAAGAGTAAGAAAATGCTTGTTCGAACACACTGTAACACATAATGACACCACTTTGCTCACTTCAGCAGGTGAAGTAACATGATCAAGGATTGTTCTGGATACTTAGTGTTTCGTAAGTAGGGCAACTTTCCCCAGTGATAAAAGTGCTCACATTTCCAGATCATTCAAAACTTCCTCATGGGGAAAATCAATCATCCTTCAATCAGTCAGGGAAAACAGAAACAAGATGGCTGTTGCGAAACAAAATCTGGCTTCATAATCCCACGATATAAGATTGTCAAAATAGTGAGGAAATTGGGTTTGAAGCTTTTGTATCAATCTTACACCCCAAGACTGATAAGCATAAAATCATAGAATCCCTACAGTACAGAAGGAGGCCATTCGGTCTATCAAGTCTGCACCTTCCCAAAGGTAGGGGAGTCTAAAACTAGACAGCATAGGTTGAAGGTGAGAGGGAAGAGATACAAAAGTGTCCAGAGGGACAATATTTTCACACAGAAGGCAGTGAGTGTCTGGAACAAGCTACCAGAGGTAGTAGTAGAGGCGGGTACAATTTTATCTTGTAAAAAGCATTTAGATAGTTACATGGATATGGTGGGTATAGAGAGATATGGGCCAAATGCAGGCAATTGGGATTAGCTTCGAGGTTTCAAAAAAAAATAAGGGTGGCATGGACAAGTTGGGTCGAAGGGCCTGTTTCTCTGCTGTAAACCTCTATGAATCTATGACTCTATGACCATAATCCCACCCAAGCCCCATTCCTGTAACCCTCATTTACCCTGTTAAACTAGGGTCAATTTAGCATGGCCAATCAACCTAACCCGCATATCTTTGGACTGTGGGAGGAAATCGGAGCACCCGGACTGTGGGAGGAAACCCACGCAGATACGGGGAGAACATGATTCAGAGGGGGGGTGGGATCCTGGGTAGAGGGGGTGAAAGTGAGGGGGGCATAGAAGAGGATGGCATTGCACGGCATTGTGAGGGTGGGGCGGAGCGAGGTTTGAAATGTATATACTTTAACGCGAGGAGTATTCGCAATAAGGTGGATGAACTTGCAGCGTGGACCAGTACCTGGGACTTTGATGTTGTGGCCATTTCAGAGACGTGGATAGAGCAGGGTCAGGAATGGATGTTGCAGGTGCCAGGGTACAAGTGCTTTAGTCGGAGTAGAGAAGGAGGTAGAAGGGGGGGTGGAGTAGCATTATTGGTCAAGGACTATATCATAGTGTCAGAGAGGAAGTTTAATGAGGATTTGTCTGTTGAGGTAGTATGGGCAGAAATTAGAAATAGGAGAGGAGAGGTCACCCTGTTGGGAGTCTTTTATAGACCTCCAAAAAGTTCTAGAGAGGTTGAGGAAAGGATTGCAGAGACGATCCTGGTTAGGAGTGAAAGTAATAGGGTAATTGTTATGGGGGATTTTAACTTTACTAACATTGATTGGAATAGCTATAGCTCTAGCTCGTTAGAGGGGTCAGTTTTTGTTCAAAGTGTGCAGGAAGGTTTTTTAACTCAATATGTAGATAGGCCAACTAGAGGTGAGGCTATATTGGACTTGGTGCTGGGAAATGAGCCAGACCAGGTGCTAGACTTGGAAGTTGGTGTGCTTTTTGGTGATAGTGACCACAATTCGGTTACGTTCACCTTAGTGATGGAAAGGGATAGGCATGAACCTCGGGTCAGTAGTTTTAGCTGGGGGAAGGGTAACTATGAGGCCATTAGGAGAGAATTAGGAAGCATTGGTTGGACTAGGAGATTACAGGGACTAGGAACGTCTGAAATGTGGAGTTTGTTCAAGGAGCAGCTACTGTGGGTCTGTGATAGGTATGTCCCTGTCAGGCAAGGAGGAATTGGTAGGGCTAGGGAACCGTGGTGCACGAAAAAAGTTGATTTGTTGGTTAGGAAGAAGAAGGAGGCTTATGTTCGGATGAGGCTTGAGGGCTCGGGTAGTGCAGTAGAAAGCTTTAGATTGGCTAGGAGGGAGTTGAAGAGGGAGTTAAGAAGGGCTAGAAGAGGGCATGAGATGACTTTGGCTGATAGGATTAAGGAGAATCCTAAGGCGTTCTATAGGTATGTCAAGAATAGAAGGTTGGTCAGGGCAAGATTAGGGCCAGTTACAGACAGTAGGGGGAAGTTGTGTGTGGAACCGGAAGAGATTGGAGAGGCATTGAACCATTATTTCTCTTCGGTGTTCACACAGGACGATATGAATGTAGCTGAGGAGGTCACTGGGGTGAAGGGGTGTAAAATAGAAAGTATTGTAGTTGATACAGAGGATGTGTTGGATATTCTAGAAGGGTTGAAAATAGATAAGTCCCCTGGTCCTGATGGGATTTACCCTAGGATTCTATGGGAGGCAAGAGAGGTGATTGCAGAGCCACTGGCTCTGATCTTCAGGTCGTCGTTGGTCTCTGGTATAGTACCGGATGATTGGAGGACAGCGAATGTTGTCCCATTGTTTAAGAAGGGGAGCAGAGACTTCCCTGGGAATTATAGACCAGTGAGTCTTACTTCTGTAGTGGGCAAGGTTTTAGAAAGAATTATTAGGGATAGGATTTATAGTTATTTGGAGAGTAATGAATTGATTAGAGATAGTCAGCATGGTTTTGTAGCGGGAAGGTCGTGCCTTACTAACCTTATTGAGTTCTTTGAGAAGGTGACCAAAGAGGTGGATAGGGGTAAGGCAGTAGATGTGGTATATATGGATTTTAGTAAGGCGTTTGATAAGGTTCACCATGGTATGCTTCTGCAGAAAATGCAGATGTATGGGATTGGTGGTAATTTAGGTACTTGGATCAGGAATTGGTTAGCAGATAGGAGACAGAGGGTGGTGGTTGATGGTAATTATTCATCATGGAGTTCGGTTACGAGTGGTGTGCCTCAGGGATCTGTTTTGGGGCCACTGCTGTTCGTAATCTTTATTAATGATCTGGATGAGGGTATAGTTGGGTGGATTAGTAAGTTTGCTGATGACACCAAAGTCGGAGGTGTGGTAGATTGTGAGGAAGGGTGTCGAAGTTTGCAGGGTGACTTGGACAGGTTGCAGAGCTGGGCCGCGAGGTGGCGGATGGAGTTTAATGCGGAGAAGTGTGAGGTAATCCATTTCGGTAGGAATAACAGATGTGTTGAGTATAGGGCTAACGGGAGGACTTTGAATAGAGTGGAGGAGCAGAGGGATCTAGGTGTATGTGTACATAGATCCCTGAAAGTTGGGAATCAAGTAGATAAGGTTGTTAAGAAGGCATACGGTGTCTTGGCGTTTATTGGTAGGGGGATTGAATTTAGGAGTCGCAGCGTCATGTTGCAACTGTACACAACTCTGGTGCGGCCGCACTTGGAGTACTGTGTGCAGTTCTGGTCCCCACATTACAGGAAGGATGTGGAGGCTTTGGAGAGGGTGCAGAGGAGGTTTACCAGGATGTTGCCTGGTATGCAGGGGAGGTCCTATGAGGAGAGACTGAGGGATTTGGGGTTGTTTTCACTGGAAAGAAGGCGGCTAAGAGGGGATCTTATAGAAACATATAAGATGATTAGAGGTTTAGATAGGGTGGATGGTGATAGCCTGTTTCCTCGGATGGAGAAATCTAGCACGAGGGGGCATGGCTTTAAATTAAGGGGGGGTAGTTATAGGACGGATGTCAGGGGCAGGTTCTTTACCCAGAGGGTGGTGAGGGACTGGAATGCCCTGCCTGCTGCAGTTGTAAATGCGCCTAGTTTGGGGGCGTTTAAGAGATTGGTGGATAGGTTTATGGACGAAAAAGGAGTGGTTTAGATTAGTGGGTCAATGTTTTTTTTTAAAAATAAGACTGGTCGGCGCAACATTGTGGGCCGAAGGGCCTGTTCCGCGCTGTAATGTTCTATGTTCTATGTTCTATGTAAACTCCACAGTGACCCGAGGCTGCATTTGAAATGAGCGCTGCAAGGCAGCAGTGCTGTGAGGCAGCACTGTGCCACCATGCCACCCAAACACTTGGAATATTTTCCTACATTAAAAGCTTCATACAAATGCATTTCTTCGTTGTTGTTGGTAAGAGTGACAGTCCCTTCTTGCAGACCAATCAAATAGTCGAAAAGAGAGGACTAGCATTGTAATGGTGCCTTACTACTGGAGAATTAGCAGTACCTTAAAGATTAGAATCGAGGCCTGTGAAGGGTTAATGCCATTGACGTCAGCCATTGGTTTCCTGTGAATTGGAACTTTCTTTGCAAAAGGAGAAGCCACTTGACACAAGCTGCTGCCTTACAGAGCAGAACGTCAATGAGACAGACTCTGAGAATATCCACACCACTAATACTATAAATAAATGAAACCTTTCACTGAAGTTGATGGGATTCGCAAGTCGGAGTGACTGTGTTGTGCAGGGTATAAAAATCTTTCACAGAGGTGTCAGTGACAACAGGAACAATTCTTGTTCTGCAGTCTGCAAATCCCATGCAATCACGCACAAAGGTTCACTGAAACCCAGGCAGCTCCTTTCCTGTTACACCAATGCCCCAATGTGATGTAAAGCATTTACTAAACTAAGAGTTAATTGAATGGGATTGTTTTTCATGGAAGTTCCATGGGATTTGTGGGCCCAACCCTTCCTGAGTTGCCAAGGAGATGCCTGCGCTTTAACGTAGGTGACTGCTTCTGCTCCGACGTGGATATAAATTGTCTCATTGGTAAGACGTAGCATGGGTTCATAAAGGACATGTCATGTTTGACTAATTTGGTGGAATTCTTTGAGAACATTACATGTACAGGGGACAATGGGGAACCTGTGTATCTGGATTTCCAGAAGGCATTTGACAAGCTGCCACACCAAAGACTGCTACATAAGATAAAGGTGCACAATGTTATGGGTAATGTATTAACATGGATAGAGGATTGGTTAACTAACAGAAAGCAAAGAGTGGGGGTAAATGGGCGTTTTTCTAATTGGCAATCAGTGATTAGTGGTGTGCCTCAGGAATCAGTGTTGGGACCGCAATTGTTTACGATTTACGTAGATGATTTGGAGTTGGGGACCAAGTGTAGTGTGTCAAAGTTTTCAGATGACACTAAGAGGAATGGTAGAGTAAGGTGTGCAGAGCATACTGAAAGTCTGCAAAGGGATATAGATAATCTAAGTGGGTGGGCGAGGGTCTGGCAGAAGGAGTACAATGTTGGTAAATGTGAGGTCATCCATTTTGGTAGGAATAACAGCAAAATGGACTATTATTTAGATGGTAAAAACTTGCAGCATGCTGCTGTGCAGAGGGACCTGGGTGTCCTTGTGCAGAAATCTCAAGGAGTTGGTCTGTAGGTGCAGCAGGTAATTAAGAAGGCAAATGGAATTTTGTCCTTCATTGCGAGAGGGATGGAGTTTAAAAACAGTGAGATTATGTTGCAGCTGTATAAGGTGCTGGTGAGATCACGTCTGTGTATAGTTTTGGTCTCTTTACTTGAATAAGGATATACTGGCACTGGAGAGGGTACACAGGAGATTCACCAGGTTGATTCCAGAGTTGAGAGGGTTGGCTTATGAGGAGAAACTGAATAGACTGGGGCTATACACATTGGAATTCAGAAGAATGAGGGGAGATCTTATAGAAACATATGAAAGGAATAGATAAGATAGAAGCAGGGAAGTTGTTTTCACTGGCAGGTGAAACTAGAACTAGGGGCATAGCCTCAAAATAAGGGGAAGCTGATTTAGGACCGAGTTGAGGAGGATCTTTTTCACTCAAAGGGTTGTGAATCTGTGGAATTCCCTGCCCAGTGAAGCAGTTGAGGTTACCTCATTGAATGTTTTTAAGACGAGGACAGATAAATTTTTGAACAGTAAAGGAATTAAGGGTTATGGTGAGCAGGTGGGTAAATGGAGCTGAGTCCACAAAAAGATCAGCCATGATCTTATTGAATGGCGGAGCAGGCTCGAGGGGCCAGATGGCCTACTCCTGCCCCAGTTCTTATGTTCTAAACAGCAACTTGCATTATGATAGCTCCTTCATTGTCATAGGATGTCCCAAGACCAAACTGCTCTCCTAGCCACTCGTTTCCGGTATAAGATGCCAATCCCACCCAGGCCCTATCCTCGTAACAAGGCCCTGCTAGTCCTCTTGGCACTAAGAGGCAATTTACCATAGCCAATCAACCTCGCCATCACAGTTTTGGACTGTGGGAGGAAACCAGAACACCTGGAGGGTCCTGGTTGAGTGCATTGGCCACGCTAAATTCTCCCATGGTGTACCCGAATAGGCGCCGGAGTGTGTGCAGAGGCAGGGAGAGCAATGAATATAGTGAATGCAGTTGAAATAAGCACTGCATTAAAATAGCAGCTAGAGGTTTGTCATACAACTGCGTTTAGCATTTGTCCTTTTAATTGTTCATCGCATAATTATTCAGAACAATAATATCCATGGAGGAAAAAAAAGGGTGGCACAGTGGTTAGCAGTGCTGCATTACAGCGCCAGGGACCCAGGTTCAATTCTGGCCTCGGTCTGCGTGGAGTTTGCACGTTCTCCCCGTGTATGCACGCGTTCCACCGGGCGCTCCGGTTTTCTCCCACAATCCAAAAATGTACGAGTTAGGTGGATTGGCCATGCTAAATTGCCCCTTAGTGTCAGGGGGACTGGCAGGGTAAATATGTGAGGTTAAGAGGTTAGGGCCTGGGTGGGATTGTTGTCAGTGCAGGCCTGATAGGCCAAATGGCCTCTTTTTGCACTGTAGGGATTCCAAGTACTTGTGAACTGTGGGAGGAAACCAGAGCACCCGGAGAAAACCCAAGCAGACACAGGGAGAATGTGCAAACTCCGTATAGACAGTGACCCAAAACAGGAATTGAGCCCGGGTCCCTGAGGCAGTGAGGCAGCAGTGCTATCCACAGTGCCATCCACAGTGCCACTGTGCTGCCCATGTAACTCTTCACCCACGGCAGTGTTAAGCTTACTCTTAACTGCCCTCTGCATTGGCCTAGCAAGCTACTCAGTCCAAGGGCTGTTAGGGATGGGAAACAAATACTGGTCTTAACAGTGACACCCACATCCCATGAAAGAATGAAGAAGAACATTTGAATGAAGCAGATTTCAGTGAGCTGTCACATACATAAGAAAGGTACACAGAGTAAACTTCATCTAGACGTCAACACTGAAATAACAGTACATTAGAATCCTGAGGGACTAGCAAGACAAGAAGAGTTATTTTATAATTTCCTTCCTCTCCATACTCACTGTTACACTTATTTAATCTGATTCTACCTCTTACCCACACCCCTCCAGCCCCTCAGTCTTTTACCTTCCTTTCCTGAAGGTACTGCCTCATGCTTAGATAGATATTCTACAGATATCAGCTTGTGTTGATTAACAAGTTGCTGTCTTCACTTGTAAATCTAGACCATGACTGTCAACAGCCTATTCGGCTGCAATCGCAAGCTGTGTGCAATCCTGGCCTCACTTGCGTCATTCTTGAGGAGTTACTGCCGAGGAATCAGAAGTGTGAATTCTTAGATTCTTTTTAACCCTTTCTTATCCCGGTGTCACTAGGATCAATGTTAGAAGACACGGTCAGATCTCCTGTGTGAGTGACACATGGGCAGTAACAGCCAATCCAGTCTAAACTGGAGTGGGGAGGGAGCTGAGAACACAGGGGTGGGAAGGCAGGGATGTAGGACTGGAAGAGTGAGGAAAGACTGAGAATGGAGCTGAGGGGTGGAGGGCTTCTTTTTTTAATTCATTCATGGGACATGGGTGTCACTGGCTGGCCAACATTCGTTGCCCAAATCTAGCTGCCCACAGTTCAGAGTCAACCACATTGCTATGGCTCTTGAGTCACATGTAGGCCAGGCCAGATAAGGGAGGTTTTCTTCCCTAAAGGACATTAGTGAATGAGATAGATTTATCCGACCATCAACAGTGGTTTCGTGGTCATCAGTAAATCCTTAATTCCACATATTTTTTATTGAATTCAAATTCCACCATCTGCTGTGGTGGGTTTCGAACCAGGTCCCCAGAACATTAGCTGAGTCTCTGGATTTATAGTCAAGCGATACTAGCACTAAGCCATCACCTTCTCTTGGTTGGAGACAGCATGAGAGATGGGAGGCGGTGGAGAGAGATGATAGCTAGAGGTCGAAGGGACAGAAATTACATCACTATTTCAGTGTATGGGAGAGGGGGTGCACTCTGAGGCTGGGCATCTAACTCAGGATGGGAAAGTAGGGTTGGAAGGCACTGAGTGGGGAAGCGGGGGGGGAGGGAGGTGCGGTGGGTAATGGCAACACATTGAAAGGCTAGTTAGTATCTCAGAGTTGGTGGGGTGAACGTAATAACAAAAGAAATAGCAGTAGGCCATTCAGCCGGGTTGGGGCTGCATTGAATCACACGTGAGCCAGTTATTGTTTACAAATGGCCAGAAACTCATCTTCAAGAAAATGTCGGACAAAGAAGCGTCTGGGAAACCAAATCCGAGCTGAGCCATCTGGTGGTCAGAGCATGGAACTGCGGGCAGAATCGAAGCACGGAGTCACTGGCTAGAATTCTCCCAGCTTCGAGTGGCGAGGTGGGATGGGGGGGTGTTCATAAAAGTTTGCACTGGGGCAGATGCCATCTCTGTGCACTTCAACTGGGTTTGCATCAGGGCTAGCATGGCAACACATCTACTGTGGGTGTCAGCCAATTAAGCGAGTTAAGTAATGAATTTTCCCACAACATTCCAAGTTTCCTGGAGCCCACCACAGCCCCTGCAAGTGTAGACAATTCACCGGCTGACTGGAGGTGAGTGTACAGTGGGAGAAGCCAGCTTGTTTGAACTGTGAATTATTCTGTCGCAATGGGAAGCAGGGGGCTACCACTGAGCATAATGGGACTTAAGAAGATTATTCCAGCCCCCCCCCCCCCCCCCCCCCCCCCCCCCGAGGAAACGGTGCTCCCTCATGCGCCCCAATCACTGGAGCTGCAATCCCAGTGAAAGCCACCAGCCACTCTCCCATGCTGGCTCCCGATTGGCTCACGCCTCATCAGCCTGCCCGCCATTCCTGATTGGATGGTAAAGGTGGAGGTGGCCTGTTATTAGTCACCTCCTGTAGGATAGTGCCGGAGTGATCATCCTGAAACGAGGCAGGGCCACGACCCAGGGAAAGGTCCCAATGTCCAATATTTTCACAAGTTAGGACAATCTCGCCTCTGGGTAGCAGAGACTTACGAGTGTAATAGGATGTGGCCACAATTCACATGGCAATCTTCACACAAGAGACTGATTCTAACAATTTATACATTAGTGCCACACCAGCTAAAATATACAAACTCAGCATAAAGGAGAGATTAAATCTGGGACTTTTCTGGTCTCTATAGAAAAGGAAGAAGCACTTAAAATGATGTGGGGCCTTTCTTTTAAAGTTTATTTATTCGTGTCACAAGTAGGCTTACATTAACAGTGCAATGAAGTTACTGTGAAAATGCCCTAGTCGCCACACTCTGGCACCTGTTCGGGTACAGTAAGGGAGAACTTAGCATGGTCAATGCATCTAACCAGCACATCTTTCAGACTGTGGGAAAAAGCCTGAGCACCCGAAGGAAACCCACACAGACACAGGGAGAAAGCGCAGACTCCACACAGACAGTGATGCGAGCTGGGAATTGAACCAGGCACTGTGAGGCAGCAGTGCTAACCACTGTGCCACCATGCCGCCCACAATCTTGGGACATTTTAAAGGCAAAGGAGTACATTCGAAGTGTACTTATTCACTCAGGAGGGGAAATGCAGCAGCCAATTTGCACACAGCAAACTCTCACAAACAGGAATGAGATCATATGTTTTGCCCAGAACTACTCTCCTTCTCTTCAAATGGTGATATGGGATTTTTTTACGTCCACTTGAACAAGCAAATGGGGCTTTGGTTCAAACCCATACCCGGAAGGCAGTGCCCCTGACAGTGCAGCTCTCCCTCAGTTCTGCACAGAGCTGTCACAAGCTCAAGTCTCCACAGTGAGAAGTGAAATCTTGGAAGTAAATTCTAGAGTGTCAGCATCGATCCAGGGCCAACCCCTGGATCTGTAACGATCAGCTCAGCTCAGAAAGAAAAATGCAAACTGCCCTTTTCATAGCATAGCAATACAATCACCGAACAACGAGGAAAACTGACCATCAATGTCATGGAAAAGGTATTTTAATAAACATCATTCAATTGTGGAGAGATCATCTTACGTCTGTGTAATGTATACACTGTTGTAGTATCACATTCACATAAACAAGGTGCAGAGACAAGTTTTGTTTCTGTGAACTGTAAGCTTATAGCTGAATGGTGCACCTCACTTGGAGATTCCAATTGCAGTGTTACCCTTATTGGGATCAGAAATTGGAGATCCAATACTGTCAATTTCCTAATTCAATCTGGAAGTGTCTGTTCCAAAGAGTCCAGCTAATAATTTCAATTAGGTGCAAATGATAAAAATCAGATTTAAGCTAAGGAACAGAAGATTTAGAGAGGAATTGAGGAAAAGTTTTTATACCCAAAGGGTGGTTGGACTCTGGAACTCACTGCCTGAAAGATTGGGCTGGTGCAGACACAACGAGCTAAAGGGCCTCTTTCTGTGCTGTAAAACTCTATGGGCGCGATCTTACCGCCCATTCAACCCATGCTCCCACTACAGCGAAGACAGAGAATTTGGCATAAAACCAGTTAGGGGCGGCACGGCGGTACAGTGGTTAGCACTGCTGCTTCACAGTGCTAGGGACCCAGGTTCGATTCCCTGCTTGGGTCACTATCTGTCCGGTGTCTGCACATTCCCCCCATGTCTGCGTGAGTTTCCTCTGGGTGCTCCAGTTTCCTCCCACAGTCCGAAAGACGTGTGGGTTAGGTGAATTGGCCATACTAAATTTTCCCTCAGTGTACCCAAACAGGCGCCAGAGTGTGGCAACTAGGGGATTTTCACACTAACTCCATTGCAGTGTTAATGTAAACCTACCTGTGACACAAATAAATAAATGAACAAACAAAACAAACTCGCATTTGACCCTCCGATTGAGGGAGTCAGCGGTCATGTAGCAGTAGTCCAGAATGAGATACAAGGGCAATTAGAGGCTATAACGCGACTCAGACAAGGACTATAGAACAAACTAGGAATGCCACAAGAAGGAGAAGCCATTATGATCGGGAAGGTTACAAACAAATTGGAAGATAAATCGATAGGAGATACAAAACAAAGAGTTGGAAAGAATTTGGTATATATTCTGAAATGTCAGAGAGGGGATACATAGATGGTTAGCTTAGTTGGCTAGACAGCTGGTGTGTGGTTCAGAATAATGCCAATTGTGCAGAGCTCAATCCCCCACTTAAGCTGAAGTAGACTTGGGGTCTGCCTCCTTACCCTGCCTTCAGCAAAATCACAGCATGAGTCACAGTTGAGCAAATGACTCAGGCTGCAAGCTGAAGAATGTGTTCATCCCATTTTCTTTTATGAGCAATTATTGAACTTATTTCCACCAATTTACCAGGTGGTAAACTCCAAATGCTACCCACTCGTGGCGTAAAAGGCTATTCCCAAATTTCTTGTGGTTATCTTCAATTCTGGCTCAGAGAGTGTTGGACACTATGGCAACCATGGACTTCTACGGGATTGGTCCGTGATTACACTTGCCAAAGTACTGCAGTGGTTTGCCAATGCCATCTGCAGACCAGGAAATGTACCAGCCCATTGGACAACAGTTTTCCTTTATGTACTCTATTCAAATTATTTTTAAAATGGTTTTAAACACCTCTATTGAATCTCCTCATAGCTTCCCCTGCTTTAAGGTGAACAACCCCACACTTGTAGTATTCCATAACACTGGGCCGTTACTGTGTCAAAAGGTAACAGATGTAGAGGAAATCAAACCAATTTTTACCACAACACAGGAGATGCGGTTAATATGCAGCAAACTATCTGTTGTCCATCATAAATAAATAAACATTCTCTCCCTCTCAGCTTACCACTTGTTATTAATGTAGAGCAGTGTTCAATCTATTACAACATAAAAGCTTTGACTTATAAACAGCATTTTACACATAAATACTGTACTTTGCAATTTTTGTTTGCAAGCATGGGCTGTAAAAAACGTGTTCTAGATCTGATGTGATTCTGTGATTGGACAACATTTGCTAAATAATCCTCATTGTGATAAATATTATGCTGAAAACCAATTTAAGATTGTAAATTAGGCTCACATTTACATGTACCGGAAGCTACATTTATTGATACATAGGGGCCTGTTCTTTGCAGACAGGAAAAACAGGTACACACATTGCACCTGTTTCCCCAAGCTAAATAAGTGAGAGCCATTCGCTGGTTCATTCCACAGGGCAATGCCTTGACCAATGAGAGTCAAGCTGCCTGGTTTAAATTACAAACAATTAACTGTAGGTCACCATTAACTGGTGTACATCCATGGCAATGCCTCTACCAAAGTCTACTTGCCAACAAATCAGCACCCTCTTTTCATATACTATAGAGCTGTCATTCCCCCCGACATTGTCCTAATGATTTTTGATTTGATTTATTATTTTCACATGTATTAACATACAGTGAAAAGTATTGTTTCTTGCATGCTATACAGTTAAAACATACTGTTCAGAGAGAAGGAGGGAGTGCAGAATGTAGTGTTACAGTCATAGCTAAGGTGTAGAGAAACGATAAACTTAATGCAAGGTAAGTCCATTCAAAAGTCTGATGGCAGCAGGGAAGAAGCTGTTCTTGAGTCAGCTGGTATGTGACCTCAGACTTTTGTATCTTCTTCCCGGACGAAGAAGGTGGAAGAGAAACTGTCCGGGGTACATGGGGGTCCTTAATTATGCTGGCCGCTTTTCCCAAGGCAACGGGAAGTGTAGACAGAGTCAATGGACTGGAGGATGAAATGCTTCGACAAAATGTATTATTTTTAACAATACTCAAGTTCTGTACCAAACAACAAACTAAATTAAACAGGGAACACGATAAAGAATTGTGTTCGGAAAGTGAATGGATTTGCAAGCTCCCCAATCAGGATATTATTGCAACCCTTCAGCAAAACCCAGCATTTCTAATCAGAATAATATCCTAATGGCATCAGTGATAGAAATTTAAGAGAGAAAAAGCAAACTGTTTTAAAGTTACACTGACAGTCTGCTCAATCCTCTTGTCATATTAATAAAAACCCACTAAAGGATGCATGGCAGTTGATGAGTACAGAAAGTTTATTTATTATTGTTAACATTGCAATAAAGTTACTGTGAAAATTCCCTAGTCGCCATACTCCAGTGCCTATTTGGGTACACTGAGGTAGTATTTAGTACAGCCAATACACCTAACCAGCATGTCTTTCAGATTGTGGGAGGAAACCCACGTAGACATGGAGAGAACTTGCAAACTCCACACAGATAGTGAGCCAAGCCAGGATTTGAACCCGGGTCCTTGGCACTGTGATGGCTGACCACTGTGCCACCGTGCCGCCCTGGAAGCTTAGTGAAGAGATTAGTGAAAAGTGTGAAATACGCAACAAATATCAGAGGAAACCATCACACCCTATTGTAAGTGACTTCAGTGAGATAATAGCTAAAGATTTAAAGGTGTGCACTAAGGATAGAAACATTTTCATTTTACATTTCATAGACATGGCAACAGATTCAGTCTGTCAACATGGTAAAGACAAAAGAGTGATTGTGGATAATACCACAGAGAAAATGCATAGGACCAGACTGGGGCCACAGAATAAATTCTACAATGGGGGAGGCGGTGGAATTTGCCAATGACACATTTGCACAGTGTCATAATAAGGAATAACAACACTGTAGTAATGAACACTACAGCTGAAAAGTCCCTTCAGTAATGGGATTCGTGAAAGAAATTACCCGGTGATTGATAAGGTGCTTCCTAAGATCTTAGCTTACAATTTAGTTTGTCAGTTAACATGTGCCCTGGCATGGGGTAGTCTATGCAATGAATTAACTTCATGTGGTTGGGGCCTATAGTTAGTATCAGTTGGTCTATGGGTGAAACTCAAAAATATCTTCCATGATGTGTGATCATCCCCTGGCCTTGGAAGGGATTACAATTCATTCTATCTTTGCTGTACACTTGGATGACCCACAGGCAGGGAGAAGAGCATACATTAGGGCAGAAGTCTCAGAGAAAAGTCAGTGAGCTTTCCAGCATCATCCAAGATGAACCTTAATCCCAGGGATTTAGTATATAATGAAAGAAGGCCAGAAAGAGTGGAAACGTCCGGGTAAAGTGATAGTGATTGATGGGAATGGGTAATTCCCCAATATGATGATCAAACTTTGGGATACAATCATCTAGGTTCATCAAGTTGATTAGATTCTTCTCAGCTGACATTCTGGGGATGTATGTTCCAATCTCACCATGGCAGATGGTGGAATTTGAATTCGATAAAAAGTAATCTGGAATTACTGACGACAATGAAATCATTGTCGATTGTCAATTGTGGCAACTAGGGGATTTTCACAGTTACTTCATTGCAGTGTTAATGCAAGCCTACTTGCGACACTAATAAACAAACATACTAGCATTTGAGTCTCTGATTGCAGGAGGGAGTGGTTATATAGTAATAGTCCGGAATGAGATACAAGGGCAATTAGAGGCTGTAACGCAACTCAGACAAGGACTATAGAACAAACTAGGAATACAACAAGAAGTAGAAGCCATTATGATTGGGAAGGTTTGGCGGCTATAAATGAATTAGAATATAAATCGATAGGAGATGCCAAACAAGGAGTTGGAAAGTTGGAAAGAATTTGGTATATATTCTGAAATGCCAGATAGGGGGCCACGTAAATGGACAAGTACAGAACAGTACTCCCTGGTGGGGCATAAAGGGCTAAAGTAGCACAACTATCGTGGGGTTTTGAAGAGAAATTTGGTGATGAATATGCTGGTGTGGACTCCCCACTGCAGGAAAAGTCATCTTGAAGATATTCTCAGCTCCCCCAACCCTGCACACTCTAGGGAATGTAGGTCAATGGATATAAAAGCTGCATTTTCACAGAGTGAATGAAACCTTTCAAGGAGAAGTGTTTTTGAAACCATCTGAAGAAACAGGTGATGTAGAAGAGAAGCTATGGAAATTAAACAAATGCATTTGTGGATTAAATGATGCATTGGGGGTATGGCATTCCCCTGTCTTGTTAAAAGTAGTTTATATTCAGCTGAAAAGGGACTCAGCGTTGCTCTCCTGGTGCCACAAAGAGAAACTTGCAGTCACCTTTACTTTGACGATTTTCTGCAGGGGAGATCCTGTGGAATTTGAGCGATTTGTTAGAGGCAAGGTAAAATAGGAATTTAAGATTGGAAGTCAGGCTTCTGAGGCCTTTAAATACAGAGGGATGGACATTAATCAGAATATGATGGGAGTAACCTTGAATCAACAATCATTGCTAGAAAACATTAATCGTACCCTGATAAATCAGGCCAGCTCCTCTCAGAAAGGTAATCTTGCATCAAAGGAAGAAACATACCATTTAAGAAGCTTTATTGGATGTTTAAACTGGCTGAGCACTCAGACAAGACCCAATGCCAGTTATGACATATTGGAACTGAGTACTATGATGAAACTTGCTGCGGTTGAGGAGACTCGGAGGGCAAATAAAATCTTTAAAAAATAAATTAGGAGAAATGAGCGCTGAAGTGTTCAGCCTCGAGTGACCCTAAAGATGTGAAGGTGATCTTTTCTGGTGACGCTTTCCATGCTATTCTCCCAGATGGACATTTGAGTACGATGGAATCTCTATGGGGAAAACTAGAAACTTGTCCCTTGGCCTGGGGAGAAACACTGGCACCAGTAAAAAGGATAAATATGGGATTGGTCCATCTAACATTCCAAACAAGTTCCTAGACAACAGGCATTCTGAGAAAGAATGCCCACAGAATGCTATTAGAATAGAGTACAGAAGGAAGCCACCAAGACTCAGGAGGTCTTGTAACAAAGTGGGAAAAACTCTGAGTTCAAGTCCCACTTGAGGACTTCCGGGCAACAGGTTGCTTCTAATATAGTCAAACAGGTTGATTATCAATTCTTCCAACATGCGTATGGCAGGTGCTAAGAGCGGAGGTCTCCTGGTTGGCCATACCTGATGTAGAGTGGTGTCCCTCAAGCTCAATCATCTGGTGACTAACTGGGGATTCTGTTCCAGACTGCCTTGTGTGTTACTAGACGAGAAGCTTCTAAGTCTAG
Source organism: Carcharhinus amblyrhynchos (assembly GCF_965287045.1). Taxonomy (NCBI): domain Eukaryota; kingdom Metazoa; phylum Chordata; class Chondrichthyes; order Carcharhiniformes; family Carcharhinidae; genus Carcharhinus; species Carcharhinus amblyrhynchos. Next base: position 27,619,082 of record NC_137346.1, read on the forward strand.
CCAAGGCCCAGTGGGAGTACTCTTGCCTAGAATAACTATTCTCTTTGGGATAATGTTCATTCAACAAAAAATGTCACTGAGAAAAGATAGCACAAGAGAAAATAAATTTATAAAATAAAATGGATTAATGCAAATCACTTATTTATTTTACAAAGAGAAATGCTTGCTCTGAAAAATTATTGTATTTCCTAGTCTTATGGTATAAGATTGATGGAAAACCACTCTTTCTTTGATTGCTTTGTATGTGGGTGGCATGCTGGCACAGCACCAGGGACCCAGGTTCAATTCTCGGGTCACTGTCTGTGTGGAGTTTGCATGTTTTCCACGGGTCTGTGTAGGTTTCTTCTGGGGGCTCCGGTTTCCTCCCACAGTCCAAAGATGTGCGGGTTAGGTTGATTGGCCAGGCTAAATTGCCCTTTAGTGTTAGGGGAACTAACCAGGTAAACAGATGGGGTTAAGGGAGTAGGGTCTGGGTGCGATTGTGTTCGGTAAGGACTCGATGGGCCAAATGGCCTCCTTCTGCACTACAGGGATTCTATGATTCAATATTAAGTACACAAAGTTTTATTGTTTGAAGAAAGAAAGGGGAATCAGTTAATGGCTTGTTGATTATGTTGGTAAAGATACATAAGTGATAGACATGGATTAAGGATTGGGATCACATTTAAAGAGAGTAGTTGGAATACTGGGATAGTAGGTAGGAGGCAGAGATCTGTAAGATGGCATTGTGTGAATAAACCTGCTCTCAAGGAAATGAATTGTGTGGCTTCATAATTCACCATATGGATTGGATCCGCTTAGACAGCCAGGGTGTATCTTACTTTCTCCCCCATATGGGCAAAGTGCCCACAGAGGCAGGAAGCGGTACTAGTTGACAAGTTTCCTGCCGCTGGCGATATGACATGGTAGTAGGAAGGCATCAGACTTCCCACTCTCCCTCTGCTATGCTGCCAGTCATCCCACCAGCCTCCAATGGGCTGGGAAAACTCAGTCCATTAAATGAACAGTGAGGCCCACACAGCAATTCTTCCTCAGTAGGTCTTATCTCCCATGTGATTTGTGCAGTAAATAAAGTCTCAAGTGTGTTCCCAAGAAGAACTGTCTCTTGCAAGTGCTTTTCTTTTCTCTGTAATGATCTAGGGAAGTTGCAGGGAGCTGAGTGGAATAAGGAGGCTTTTGCCATATCTGTGCTATTAGTTTTGTCCACATGTATATTTCAAGAGAGCGAATACAATAGTAATGGTTCAGCACCATCATAAGACAAGATAGACACACAGCTACTTACAAATCAAAAGGAATATTTTACTCAATAATTATATGTTTGTTGTATATATATTTTGTACAATTCTGACATTTAGTCAAAATTCTTAAGGGCAATTTTCTTACCCCCACCATGTATGTCTGGGTTCGATTTGTTACTATAATCCCCAGCCTTAACAAACACAGGCCCATTCTTTAGCACCACAACTTAATGTCTGGGCTTCTTCTAAAACAAAACAAAATAGTAGCAGTAGGTCATTCAGCCCCTTGAGCCTGCTCCGCTATTCAATAAGATCATGGGAGATCTGATGGTGGCTTCAAATCCATTTTTCTGTCTTGTCCCTACACCCTTTGACTCCATTGTCAATCAAGAAGCTGTCTAATTCAGCATTAAAAATATCCAATCAGCCTGCTTCCACTACTCTGTAGAAAAGACCTTCACGGACCAACGATCTCGTTTTAAACGGGAGACCCCTTACTTTCAAAATGTGCCTTGTCTCTTTCACAAGGAGAAACGTCCTTGCAACATCCGCCCTGTCAAATTCCCTCAGGATCACATGTTTTAATAAGATCACAGAATCCTACAGGGCAGAAGGAGGCCATTTGACCCATCGAGTCTGCACCGACCACAATCCCACCCAGGCCCTATCCCTACAACCCCATGCAGTTCCCCTAGCTAATCCCCTGACACGAAGGGGCAATCCACCTAGCCCACACATCTTTGGACTGTGGGAGGAAACCGGAGCAGACACAGGGAGAACATGCGAACCCCACCCAGTCACCCAAGACAGGAATCGAACCCAGGTCCCTGGAGCTGTGAGGCAGCAGTGCTAACCACTGTGCTACCATCACCTCTCATCCTTCTAAAATCCAGTGGATACAGGCCCAAATTGTTCAACCTTTCTTCACAAGATATAAGCTATCTCCTCCCTCCACCCCTGCACACCCTCCACTGGGATCTGCAACAGATGTCAAATAATCACCGTCTAAAGCAGATCCCCTTTCCCGACTGAAGGATGGCACGCAATTTCAACGAGAAAATGCTTCAAGGACACACTGAGGGCCTCAATGCAAAGGGGGCAAATAGACATTAATGCAGGGAAGGCGAGGGCGAATCATACCTTGTGGCAACGCTTCATCCAACAAGTGGCAACACAGTCGAAAACTGACTGCATCAATGCTTGCAGGGGAGAATTGACAAAAGCAGCAGAGTGGTGGGAGAACTCTGACTCGAGGGTGGGCTTGCTGAGTCACCTGAGGACACACAGACATCATAAAGCCTGGCAGACATCGCCCTCGAGGTGCTGATAACAATGGCGGCCAAATGTTTCATTCACCAGCAAAGCAGTCAATGCTGTCAGGGGAGCAGCAGAGAGGAATTACACTGGAGAGAAAGGATGTGTTATATAATTCATCTTTTCATATTAGCTGAAATGCTGCATCTTCAGAAGGGCTAGGGTGACCTGTTCAGATCCGCCCCAGTAACCTTTGTTTGAAAGTTCAGATTAAGGTTCATGTCCTCGCTGTAATACAATCAGCTTCTCTGGAGTATCCATAACACTGTAATAATGGCTCAGGCATTTTAGATGCATCTTTCTCATATAACTTTGAAAAAATGCTGGTTCTCATATTCCTCTCCCCAGTGCCAAAGGAGCACTCAATTCCCCAACCGCTACACAGAGGTAACGGGGAGCTGAGGCTTACATTCTGTTTGCCCTTGCCTTGCTCCACATTGCCTGAAGAGGTATTTCTGGACAACAATGGGGAGGGAGGGGACAGCCCTCCTATCTCAGTTCCTTCCATCAGCAACAATAAGGTGCCCGGTTTGAAGAGTGCCTGCGGAAGCTGGTTTCGGCCTAGTGTTCAGACTGGAGGCAAGCAAGCAACAAGGAAAGGGCAGTCTCCAACGGCAGGTAGAAGGCCCAAGTTTTACAATCGGAGAAGTGGTGGTAGACCTACTCTCTGGGTGAATAAAAGCTAGCATAGCAACAGATCCTCTCCCAAGAAATGCAGAGGCTCTTGAGGCCAGAACAGCCACAGAGCACTCTGGGGACATTACAGCTGGCCAGGGTGGGGGCGGAGGGGAAGAAACATCAGTGCTGATATTCCTTCTTCTTGTAGGTACCAAGCTGATGAGCAAGCTACAAGTACCCAGCCCTTTCCAAATCCAGTCTGTATAGAGACGCTAGAAGGTGCACTGGATGAGCTGTGGGATGACTTGGCTCCTGAGTTTGCTCATTCCAGTCCAGTGGCCTGGGATATTGGAAGTCCATCATTCTGACAATGTGTATTGGGTTCCAATGTAACGTCTCATATTCAACTCTTAATAAGCACATTCTCTTATAGAATTCCTATTCCCTCCTCCTATACTGAATGTGCTGCCAAGCACTGGGATAGAGTGTTACAGGTGCTGCCATGCATAAATCTAGACTAGAATATAGACAAGTTTCAACAGAATATTCAATGCTAGTGTAGCTGAAATCACCCTGGGTGCACTGAACTGTCACAACTTCATTCTTTATAGGGGGAAATCTCGAATGATCAAAAGGAGGACCTCAGGCAGATTTCTCCATAATTCATCTGCTACTGCCGAGAATATAACCTATGACCTTCCTCACTTATACATCTCTGCACCTCATCAACCACTGTAGTTCATTACTTTCTTTATAAGTAATGTGGATTTGAGACCACAATCAGATCAGCCATGGTCTCACTGAATGGTGGCGTTGGTGTGACAGGCCAAATGGCCGACTCCTGCTCCTAAATCCTATGTTCCTACCTGATGTAAAACAATGCAGCTTAATCAGCACAGGCCAAAGCAGTCCAATTGTTTCGCCTGGAGTTTAAAGGGTGCGAGGTGCCTTGACTGAAGTACATAAAATCCTGAATTAGTCATGACAAGGCGGAGGTGGAAAGGATATTTCCTCTAGCGGTCAAGTCCAGAATTAGGAACACTATTTTAAAATTAGGAGTCACCCTTACAGATCAGACTCGAGGACAATTCTTTCTCTGTCAGGGGACTGTGTGGCTTTGGAACACTCTGCCTCAGAAGGCAGTGGAGGTGGGGGGGCGGTTTGGGGTCACTGAATAGTTTTAAGGCGGAAGTGGATAGGCAAGGGAGCCAAAGGTTATCGGGGGTTGATGAGAATGTGGAATCGAAACAAACAGACCAGCCATGATCTTACTGAATGGCAGAAGAGGCTCGAGCGGCCTCCTTCTGCTCCAATTCCATATGTTCATATAAGCAGCGTGCCGTTGGACTCAATGAGCATCCCTACCACCAGCTGCGTACTTTGACTGTGAGGTGTATTACCTACAGGATTCACTGGAACAATTCCTAAATCCTCAACTTCTTCCAAGCAGGAAAGAACTACCAATACCATGGCGCTATCACCACTCCCAGGTTTCCCATAGATAGATATCGGTGCTCCTTCAACATCGCTGGGCAAAACCATCCTGAAACTGTCTAGCTGACACCAGGGCGGGGACGTCATCACTGCAACGGTTGAAGAGACTTCAGATCTCTCCAAGAAACCAGGAAGGCACCATAAATGCCGCTTTGGCAGCACTGCTCACATTCTGTGAAAAGATTCTTTGTAAAACCAAAAGAGTCAACTCTTGTGTTGGATATGCATTCAATGAGGCCAGAACCTCATTCCGTTTAACAAGAATCATTCACCCTCAATGTACAAATGATTGTGTGTTTATTGAACCCACTGAAGTAGAAGCAAAGGCTGTGAGTCACAGTCCTCTGGTGATGCCACTGTAGAACTCAATATTTGACAGCTTTGTTTCAAATATTACTGAGAACATGAGCTATAAATAGGCAGCACAGTGACACAGTGGTTAGCGCTGCTGCCTCACAGCTCCAGGAACCGGAGTTCGATTCCCGGCTTGGGTCACTGCCTGTGTGGAGCTTGCACGTTCTCCCCATGTCTGTGTGGGTTTCCTCTGGGTGCTCCGGTTTCCTCCCACAGTCTGAAGGTGTGTGAGTTAGGTTGACTGGCCATACTAAATTGCCCCTTAGTGTCACAGGATGCATAGGTTAGCGGGATTAGTGGGGTAAATATATGGACTTACGCAGATGGGGCTGGAGTGGGATTGTTGTCAGTGCAGACTCGATGGGCCAAATGGCCACTTTCTGCTCTGTAGGGATCCTATGAAATGAAATATCCAGAGACATCTCAAGGAAAAGTACTGACTTGCTCTCAAAAACCATTCTATGTTTTAACAACGTCTAACTCTTCGTGCAGTCTTTCAGACCAGAACTACTGTGGAGTGACAACTGGAGTCAGATTGCCATGCCATTCCTTTTAATTAACTTAGACAGGAGCTTATTTATTCATTGGTGTCACAGGTAGGCTTATATTAACCCTGCAATGATGTTATTGTGAAAATCCCCTAGTCACCACACTCCTGAGCTTGTTCGGCTACACAAAGGGGGAACTTAGCATGGCCAATGCATGTCTTTCAGGCTGTGGGAGGAAAGCAGAGCACCTGGAGAAAACCCTCACGGACCTAGGGAGAACATGCAGACATTGCACAGATAGTGACCCAAGCTGGGAATCGAACCCAGGTCCCTGGTGCTGTGAGGTAGCGGTGCTAACCACTGTGCCACGCTACCGCCCCTATATGTTTCTTGCCTGACTTTTCAGGCTCAGGGAAGAGGTTCGAAGAGGATCAGGATGGCAGTTGGGAGGAGTCTGGAGGGTAGTTGGCAGGGTGGGGGGGGGGGGGTTCAATCTTATTGTTGGGGGTGGGGAGGTATAATAGTGGGGGGAAGGGGGTGATGGAAATGGAGGGGATAGTCAGGAGGCCTAGTAGGGGATGTAATTAGGGAACTCAGCGGACGGACACATATCAGCGGGTCACCCAGGAGTTAGAAGTACTTCTAATTCTTCAAGATTTTCTTGGACAACTATTCCGGTAAGACAGTCGGAGCCAACTGAAATTTGTGATTTGGGTTACCTCCCGCATACAACACCATCCCCCTAGGAATCAAACATCTGGGTCATGTATTCCCATGCAATCCCTGTGTAAAGCTTTCGAGGGCCTTCCAGTGTATCTTCTGGAGTACCTACCCCCTGCATACAACACCGCCCCACCACAGGGCCATATAGGCCATACATCTGTAAATGACAGCCTGGGCACAGCAATAGGACAAGGAATGATCGGGCTGAATAAGGATGTTTGACAATACATGTGTAATTCTCAAACTTTAACTGTGCTTGTCCAATCTCTGACTCGTACAGTAACTGCAAAAGGTTGTATTTATTCAGCTGTCCTCTGCCACTGCAATTGCCAATACTGCGCAGCAAACCTCTGTGCTCAGCACAAGTGAGAAGGGCAGTTTGGATCCTTTACATTAAAAACATTCAAAATTGAATGAAGAATATTGTGGTCAATTACAAGGATATTTGAACTCCTTCTGAAGATGCTGAACTTTTCTGAGTGTAACTTCCTTGGTGAGGACAAGCCCTCATTCATGCAGGAGTTACACAGGGGTGGTGGGGTTGGGCTATTTGAGCAGGAAGAGAAGCTCAATGGGGAGAGCATGGTGGCCAGCAATTGCTTTATTTTGAACAGATGTCCACCCTTCCCAGCAACAGGGACCCCGAGCAGAAATTCCAGCTGCTTTGCTTTCCCTCGGGCCACAGCAGTACTCTGCATAAATTTGGGAAAACCACTACCTTGTGTCAAGTAGCACAACAAAGACCAGAATCAGATCTGACCTGCACAGTTCAGTATCTTGCTGGGCGAAAACATCAATGACTGCAGATGGAATGACTTGAACCAGGCAACTGAGGTGGGCCTGTTAAAATACAAATTCCCTGATTAAGGGCCAAATTAATGGGGCAATCAGGGAGCCTCTTGCTTTGTATTTAACCAGGAGTGTCAGTTCCTCTGGGACTCCGAGTGTAGACTGATAATTGAAAGCACTCTGTATGCTTTTGTCAGACTTGTAAGTAAAGGGATTTTGGTGAAGGGACTTCTGCCTCCAAGGACTTATTACAGCACAGATGCCATTACATCACAAAACTGAAACCAGCTCCCACTCTGTCTGCTGCTGCTCTCACTTGCAGGACAATATATATTTAAAAGGGTGGCAAGTTGCTTTAAGAGCTGATCACATGATTTGATCATGGTGTCATTAGAGTTTTGCAGAGGCTGCTATTTTACTTTCTTGTTTTGTGCAGAGCTGAGAACATTTTTCAATAAAACCTGTTGTGTGTCAGTTTGAATGTACGTGTGCAAACCACGTCTTTTTATTTTGCTGTTAAGGCCCACAACCCTTAACGTAGTTAGAGCATTACACAGACAATCTGCCATTTAGGAACCTCACAAAGCCACAGACTCGACCTGCCTTCATTTGAAACTGCTCTGGAGTGCTGCTTCACAGCCTGTCCACTGTAGGGTCTCTGTGATGCAGGGGAGTCCATCTATTCCACACAGAAATAGTATCCCACAGCCACACGGAGGCCACCCTCCTCAAACAAGTAGCATTTTATCTGGGAGTAGAAAGATATCCTTAAAATACGGTATGGTCTGCTTCACTACTTAGTACTTTACAGGGCCACTCTATATTCCCACTGGGTCTTCTGTGATGTAGAACAGGCCTCATTTTGGCCATTTGCCAATGTACCATTCACTAAAACAGTACTTGGTTTCAGTGATTAGATGAATGTTTTTACTGGCTCATAATCTGGCAAAAGTCACTGTGTCACAGCACGTCTGTGTTTAGTCTATTGACCAATAGATTTCAGATTCTTATATTAAAGCCCCTTTATTAAAACGAGAAGCATGTTAATTGAAACCAATCAGATCCATCAAAATGAGTGCATAGTGGGACTAAAAAACCAGCAGAATTTAAAACAGTGCTATTTTCAAAACCTCCAAATGTCAAGCTTTCTGTCTTGAATTTTAAGTGATTACTTTTAAATTGTGCTGCTGATAGCAATCTAGGTTCCCATGTAGGTTGTGGTGTTGTAGAGCAGAGTAGCACAGCGAGATTCATCCCACCATTTTATACGTTTTTATGCGGCATGAACTTGGTCAGAACTGGGAGGCCAACATGGTGCTTGGTGTTCATGAGTTTAAGTTTATTTATTAGCAGCACAAGTAGGCTTACATTAACACTAAGAACATAAGAAATAGGAGCAGGAGTAGGCCATCTAGCCCTTTGAGCCTGCCCCTCATTCAATAAGATCATGGCTGATCTGAAGTGGATCAGTTCCACTTTCCCGCTTTCTCCCCATAACCCTTAATTCCCTTGTCTATCAAAAACCTATCTACCCGTGACTTAAATATATTTAGCGAGGCAGCCTCCACCACTTCAACGGGCAGGGAATTCCAGAGATTCACCACCCTTTGAGTGAAGAAGTTCCTCCTCAACTCTGATCTAAACTGCTCCCCCCTTATCTTGAGGCTGTGCCCTCTAGTCCTGCTGTCCTTTCTAAGCGGGAAGAATCTCTCTACCACTACCCTATCCATCCCCTTCCCCTGTAATGAAGTTACTGTGAAACTTCCATAGTCGCCACATCCAGGGCCTGTTCGGGTACGTTGAGGGAGAATTTAGCATGACCAATGCACCTAACCAGCACTCTTTGGACCGTCACAGGAAACTGGAGTACCCGGTGGAAAACCACACAGAAATGGGGAGAACATACAGACTACATACAGACTGACCCAAGCTGGGAATCAAACTCAGGTCCCTGGTGCTGTGAGGCAGCAGTGCTCACCACCCTTAAAAGCAGTGATTAAGGGGATACTCTTGAACACTGGTTGGCTGTTTTACATATTTTTTCCCCCTCTCTTCTTGAAAAGTGCCTTACACTTGAGTTTTTCTTGGTCTTCTGTTCAATACCTATCCTTCAATCAGTGACACATTGCTAATTGTGGGACCTGGCTGTATGCAAATTGGCTGCCACATTTCCTACAGTATAACAGTGACTGCATGTCAAAAGTACATGTTTGGCTGAAAGGCACTTTGGGAAAGCCTTGGGTCATAACAGGCACTATAGAAATGTAATTTTTTCCTTTGTTTTAAACAGTAATTTAGAAGTCATTGTACAGTAATTGTAACCCCGCCCCACTCCATTTCACTAATATCCTGTATGATTAGGCCTTTTACTTAAATAAAACTTTTACAAAAAAAAATGGTATTGAAGTTCTTCTATGTTCCCTGTGACTGGGTCAACAATAATACCGCCGCCAAAAAAGACAAATGCAGCAATTCCTCTGAAATGTTTCATTTTTTTCAAATTCTCCATGTCCATTCCGAGTCATAGCTAATGTTCAATTAATTGTTTACCAAACATAACTTTGTGGGATCAGAAAAGTTGACTTTCAAAGTGCTGTTTTCAACTTGTTGACCCAACGTTTTACAAAGAGCAATTGAAAACAGGTTCTGGTGAAGCCAAAATGCTTCCTCAATCCTCGAGGGGCATAACATATTCCCAGCGTGTTTTTCCAGCGTGTAAAACCACCTCTAGTGCCTGCACTGGACTGCCCTCTTCTTGTAGGAACTGACTGTCACCTCAGCTCACCTTCTGCAGACCATGGACTGCATACTCTGTTTCAAATAGCTGCTTGTATTCTGAACAAAATTCACAGGGTCAAAAATACATCCAATCCAGCACATTGCTTCAAATGCAACGCTTTACTTCCGCACCTCCAGATAGCTGCTAGAACCAAATATTCTTTATTTTGCTTCATGAGGAAGCTCAGTTATTTAAAAGAAAAATATTTTCATCCTTAGCCTCCCTGGATCAAGTCCACCCTCCAGTCTCTCCTGTGTCCCTCCTGGCAATGAGACATCTTGGCTGCTGATTTGAAATAAACACAACAGCTTCCTTGCTCAAGATGTGCACTGCATTTCAAAACAAGGTTAACGGTAATTTGCCAGAATTTGACTCATGAACTCCTGACCCGAGCACATTGCTTCTATATTTTGTGGCTCCTTCTCCCCTGTCTCTCTCTCCTTTCCAATAGGAAGTCTCACAATACCAGGTTAAAGTCCAACAGGTTTATTTAGTATCACGAGCTTTCGGAGCACTGATCCTTTATCAGCGCTGCTCCTCTACAAGGAAGATCGTCACCATCATTTTCTCAGGGCAACCAAGGATAGACAACAAATGCCAGCCATGCCAACGATGTCCACATCAAGAGAATGTATATAAATATGCTCAAAGGGGTGGCAGTGGCATACTGGAACTTTCCCCCCCCTCCCCAAAATCAGTGCACTTTGGGCTACTCTCCAAATTTCCTGCTGCCACCAGTACTGTGGGTGGGATCAGAAAACCGAGGCCAAGGTCTTTCTCCTTCTGATTGGCATTCTCCAAAGGATCCGCCGAGGTGGCTATCTCTGCCCCTTTATCAGTAGGCGTTCAATAACAACATACTACCCACCCCCCGCCCCAGTTAACATGCCAGCAAATCCCACTCACCCATCCTGAGCTCTGCCGCTGATTCAATCACCAGCTCACTCTGCACTTCACTCCAAAACGTCTGCTTACTTGTGAACAATTCCCATGTCATTATTCATTATGTTAACATGAAAAAGTTTGCTGAAACTTTGGCTCCGATTGAACCTTGACTCAAGTTTGAAGGCACTCTGTCCCTACTGAAGTCTCCCCACTATCTTTGCTGCCCGACCAACGATGGTAGTTGAGTGGCCATTATCCCAATTTGCATCAAGGTCACTCCTACATCTTTGTTCTTAAAATAGTCGTTGTCTGTTGTTTTTCACCCCCAATTCCTGGCTTAAGTTCATCTTCTACATCCTCCCACTTTCCCTCTTTCAGGCTCTGTGTGACTCCACATCCTTACTGAGTTCAATCTTGACCTTAGCTCCCTTTGCCCCTATCCTCAGGGTTCAACAACTTCCTAACATTCGCCTTCGAAATCAACTAAAGTCAATGTTGATTTATTACTCACAAGTAGGCTTACATTCACACCGTAATGAAGTTACTGTGAAAATCCTCTAGTCGCCACACTTCGGTGCCTGTTCGGGTACACTGAGGGAGAATTTAGCATGATCAAATGCACCTAACCAGCACACCTTTGGTTGTGGGAGGAAACTGGAGCACCTGGAGGAAACCCAGGCAGACACGGGGAGAATGTGCAAACTCCACAAGCCGGGAATTGAACCTGCAGCCCTAGAGTTGTGAGGCAGCAGTGCTAACCACCGTGCCACCCTCAATTCTCGTGCTGCCTAGGCCTTGCCATCGCCCATGTCCCTGATATCACCGACAAGGCTCTATCCAGCCTCTTCTTTGTATCCACACACACCTCCCACTCTCAGTTTTTCAGGATTGGATTGCAGCTAGAATTTTCATTCCAAAACAGCAGTGCATTCGCCTCACCAGCTGCATCATAGATTCTCCTTTGTAATGGAGCCAAGCACGAATCTCTCCATGATTTTTCTCCCATCTGTCTACTTGCGCCTGTTGGTAATGAAAAGCAATAACTGACTCTAAGGGGCATGCAGGGATAAGGTCAGGTGAAGTGTTTCTTGGAAATACATCACAGAATTGACTGATGATGGTGGGATAATATTGTATTTCAAGGCCGTTGCTAGCCGAGTGCATTAATTCAGTGTCAAGGCAGTGTACGGACATGGCAGGGTCATGAACTCTTCTCTTATGATCTGCCACTTCTGCAGCTCCTGAATAAAAATGATGTGGTTACTCAATCACCAAGGACACCATGGTCTGTTCGCTCCCTTATCGCAGACAAGTCCTAAATGCAAGGATGTGTTATTTTACAAGGAACAAAGTTACAATTTCTCCCCTGCCTGTTTGCCCAATTATACGTACAATGCATATAAACTGTAGAATCCAATCTGTACACTGATAGAGGGGGAAAAAAAAAATCAACAGAAAGAATCAGGAGGGAGTGAAGAATAGGTTCTTTAGAAAGAGTTGACAGTTCCAGGTTAGAATCATTGAAATTTACAGCACAGATGGAGGCCATTTGACCCACTGTGTCCACACTGGCCAATAAGCTGCTATACAACCAAATCCCCACTAATGTCCAGCGCTGAGTCCATCGCCTTTTTGGCTATTACACTTACATATCCATGTACTTTTCAAATGTTGTTCAGGTTTCTGCCTTTATCACCCTCTCAGACAGCCAGTTCCAGATCCCCATAAAGTTTTATTATTAGTGTCACAAGTAGGCTTACACCGCAAGGAAGTTACTGTGAAAATCCCCTAGTCCCCACACTCTGGCACCTGTTTGGGTACACGGCGGGAGAATTTTGCATGGCCAACGTACCTAACAAGCACGTCTTTGGGACTGTGGGAGGAAACCGGTGCACCCGGAGGAAACCCTGGAGGATGTACAGACTCCACACAGACAGTGACCCAAGGCTGGAATGGAACCCGGATCCCTGGCTCTGAGGCAGCAGTGCCACCGTGCTGCCCCAGTATCCCCAAATTCCTTTTAAACCTCTCTCTCACGCCCTAAATCTTAGCCTCTACCCACCCCTGCACACTATGAACTCAACCAAGGGGAATAGTGACTATTGACATGAAGTAGTAATTATTATTTTAAATGGCATTTCAGAGTTGCAGCAGATCTGTAGGACACAGAACAACACTGATGATCCCCAGCTCCCAGGGATACAGACCTTATGGAATTGCAAAGTAGATGAACAAGGAATGGACTCTCAGAGCATCTGATCTCTCAATGCTTCACCCGGAGTTAAAAATTGACACATGTTTCTGACCATGGAGAACAATTTATAACATTTTTAGATGGTTTTCACGTTGGCTGCAACAGCCATTTATGTTTATTATCAGCAGTGTCGTCTTTCATGCGCATAGGGGTTGCAGTCAGTAATAAATCTATGCAAAATAAATGATGAATTATAAATGACGGGTCACTGATAAAATAACCATAGTGTCGAACTGAACCTGTGAGCTGTACTGTCTGATTTCATTCTGTGGTTTATATTTCAGTAAATCACTGCACAGAGTTATTTGTTTATATCACACAACAGTTAGTATCTTTAGCGCAATTATTTGAACGTAAATTGATTCTCTGCAGAATTATGGCAATGTAAGCAAATATTATTCTTGGCAAGGTTTAGAAATGTTTCTCATCAGGTGACATGAATGGAAGCTGTGTGCGTTGATATACATAGAGATAGATCTGTATGTTGACATGTTCACGGTGGGAAGGGAGTTGTGGATAGGATGATTAATACTGTGTTGACATGTGGTAATCATTCTCCTGGAGTGGTGTGACACGAATGTGCCTTGCAGACAACAACGGGTTGTCTTCTTCCTCTTCATCTGTTGATGCTCTTCCACTTCTCGATTCCCTCACTGCCCATGGAGGAAACTTCCATTTAATCCTACATAATCCATTCAATCCATCAAGCCTGCACCGACGAGAATCACACCCAGGCCCTATCCCTGTAACCCCGCATATTTACCCCGCAAGTACCCTTTGCATTAAGGAGTAATTTGGCATGGCTACTCGACCTAACCCGCACATCTTTGGAGTGTGAGAGGAAACTGGAACAGCCGGAGGAAAACCACGCAGATATAGGGAGAACATACAACCTCCACACAGATAGTGACCTGAGGCTGTAATTGAACGTGGATCCCTGGCCCTACGAGGCAATTGTGTTAATTTATTGATTAATTTATAGATTTTTGTTTATTCACAAGAGCTTATAAATAGGGGATAACACTGGCTATTAGTTTATTTTGAAAGAGATATAAAAAGATATATAAAAAGAGGGCACACATATGTAACGCTGCATTCTATAAATAATGCTCATATTAAGTATATGGTTGATATCTGGCTTCTTACTTTGCCATCTGGTTTCAAAAAGATTTAACATCTTGTACCAGAAATTCTGAAATATCTTTAAGACAACCTGCGAAATCAAAGCACTGTACTCAAACACAAATAACGAGAAGAGATACACGTAAAATTCGCAAACTTTAAGGATCGAAGGATGATTTTTCAAATTAATTAGTAACACTAATTACCAAATTATATTACATAATACTCATAATATCAAAATTTTGCATGTGGAGACTATTTTACATAGAATCATAGAACCCACAGTGCCAAATGAGGCCATTTGTCCCATCGAGCCTGCACTGATCACAGTCACACACAGGCCCTATTCCTATGCATTTACACTAGCTACTCCCCCTGCACTGCGGGGCAATTTAGCGTGGCCAATCAATCTAACCCACACATCTTTGGATAGTGGGAGGAAACCGGAGCACCTGGAGGAAACCCATGCAGACACAGAGATTGTGCAAACTCCACACAGTCATCTGAGGCTGGAATTGAACCCAGGTCCCTGGCACTGTGAGGCAGCAGTGCTAACCACTGTGCTACCGTGCTGCCCCAACACTTCTAAGAAAGCAAGTAGGTACTTAAGATATCAATCAGATGGGTGTGTTGGCTTCTCACCGCAGTATCTGTCTACCTTCAGTGATGTTTGTCAATGACAAACAGGGTTGCCTATTTTTCTGGTGAGAGTGGATGGAGTTGCAGAATGTGATCTCCCTCCCCCTCCATCACCCATAATTAAAAACAATGGTTGAATAATGTCCCTGCAGAGTTTGACAGTATTGTACATCCTTTTGAGGTGACAGTGCACCAATACAAGAGATTGCAGAACCATTAACCATATCACTCTGCTCAGGGCTTTTAACTAAGAAACTCAGCCTCTTTTAGAAGTGGCAGAGATCCAAAGCAACTATGTAGAGGCAGAGTGAGATATGAACTTTGTTCATAACACCCTGGGCGGTTGTCCTTGTCAGCCCTGCTCAGTAAGCGCTTGAACATTATTTCGCCTGGAAAGTCACAAAGGACCAAAGCAGAAAATGTCAGAGAAACTCAGCAGGTCTGATAGATCGCATCCGCGGAGCGAGAATAGAGCCAACGTTTCAAGTCAGGAAGAGTATTGGCTCTACTCTCTTTCTCCACAGATGCTGTCAGACCTCCTAGTTTCTCCGGCATTTTCTGTTTGTGTTTCAGATTCCAGCATCTGCAGTATTCCGCCTTTAGTCTCAAAGGACACCAGCTTGAGAGCCACTGAGACACAAAAGGTCCACCCTGACTGGATTACGTTGTTGATCAGTAGCCTAGAGATTGCCTTTGCAGCCACATATACATCAAATGTATCGACTGGGGTTCACGTAAATGAGCCAAAAGAACTGAAGCCAACTTCCCAACAGCAGCCATTTTGAAGGTGGCACATTTCTTAAAACAATCCCCCTTATGCTAAGAAACACAACACAGGAGAGGAACCCCGTAAGTTACAGGCAGAATTTCCATCTCCAAGACGCTTCTCAGCAGTGTTGGTTCTGACAATAAAATGGCGATCAATATGCCATCAATCCCTCCACTTCCAATATGACATGGAATATGTGAAATGTTGTCTGAACACACAAATCTTTGATGCATCGTGCTTGTGTGTTCCTCTTGAAGTCTTTGCAGATGTGCTTGAATATTCAACAGTTTATTTTTGTATATAAAAAACTGGTGACAAAGTTTATTCACAACCGTTGCCGACCTCCAGCTGAATAGCTAATTCTTTGAACAGACTGGATTTCTGAGCTGAGCCCGCCTTATCCTGTAAAAAGTTTGACGGTGTGTTGCGGTTTGTGAAATTAGCTCAGTTGAGGTTGCCCGAATTGAAATTCAGTTTCTGCTTCCTGTTCAGGCATTCCGCTGTTTGGCAGATCTGGCTGGTTAAGCAGACACACTGCCGCTTACCCCGTTCACTCAGGTCCCCAGATGCTGTTATCCTCACCACAACATTATCAGCTCGCACTTCCCGCGACTTGCGACTCGAAAATCTGGGTCACTGTAATCCTATCTTGCAGCAAACAAGGCTCGGCCCCACAATGGAGCTCACTTGCAGGAAGAATACCCTGATAGCATCAAGTCATTCAGCCTTGCTCAGCTTCTTTCAAAAGTCTTGAGAAGCTATTTAGCCTAATTTCAAATGAGATCCAAATCCTTTCTTTGAAAAGAAGAAGGTTAGTGCGAGTACAGCAAGAGAAATGTGAAAATGCATGGGGAAAGACGGGTCAGTTCAGAAAACTACAACCCAGCAACATCTGTAACGGCAGAGTATTCGAAACCTATATGAAATAATGATTTGTTGGGACAGGTTGGGAGTGATTCTCAGCTTAAGTGAAACCTGTCTATACTACTACCCACGGTGAAGAGATAACATCCTGGTATTGGCTAGAATGTTGTTCATATAAGATCTGTGGGTAGTTTGGGACATAGTAAAAGGAGTTGGCCATTCGGCCCCTCAAGATTTCTCTGCCATTCAGTCAGACCAAAGCTGATCTTCTACATCAAAGCCATTTTCTCGCACTATCCCTAATATTCCTTTATCCCTTGATATCTTTAATATCTAGAAATATAGGTTAGGTTGATTGGCCGTGGCAGGATAAATACGTGATCGGGTCTGGGTGGATTGTGGTCAGTGCAGACTTGATGGGCTGAATGGCCTTCTCCTGGATAATAGGGATTCTATGATTCAATCAATCTCTGTCTTGAATATATTCAATGACTGAGCCTTCACAGCCCTCCAAAGATACATCAGACACTGAGTGAAGAAATTCCTCCTCAAATCTTAAATGGCCGGCCTCTTACTCTGAGATGGTGTCCCCTGGACGGTGTAGTGGCACAGTGGTCAGCACTGCCGCCTCACAATGCCAGGAAGCTGGATTCAGTCCCGGCCTTGGACCACTGTCTGTGTGGAATTTACTCCTTCTCCCCGTGTCTGCGTAGGTTTCCACCAGGTGCTCCAGTTTCCTCCCACAAACCAAAAATGTGCAGGTTAGGTGGATTGGCCATGCTAAATTGCCCTTAGAATCCAAAGATGTGTAGGTAAGGTGGATTGGTAAATATGCAGGGTTATGGGGATAGGGGTGGGCCCGGGTAAGATGCACTTTCAGAGTCGGTGCAGGCTTGATGGGCCGAACAGCCTCCTCCTGCACTATTGGGGTCCTATCGACCCCCCCCCCAGCCAATTATTAAGTGATCACTGAGACCAGTTGAACTTTCTGCACATGTTCAGATCTGTACTAATTCAGGACTGATAGTAAAAAGACAATACATCAATATTTTACAAGGGTGAGATATCAATTAATACTTCAACAATCCTTATTAAAGAATGCAAACAATGCAACGGTGAAGGATTCTCACCCTTAAAGCCCTCTTCATCCACGATGATGGTGTAATCTTCAGGCGTCTCTGTTAGGCTGAAGAACTTGCACCTTGTTAAACAAAAAAAAGTTAAAAGAACACCATTAGTTTGGGATAGATCAACAGTGGTCTTTATAAGATTGGTAAGCTCTCAATCATAAATCTAGACTGAGCATCACGTTAAAATTAATAAGAGAAAATGCTGGAAAGCACCTGGCAAGTCAGACAGCAACTACAGAGGCAGAAACAAGTCAATGATCTTGCGCCTGGGTTTTAAGTTGCTGTATAAAATCTAGTTTGGAATGACATGCACTTTCCGTTGGTAAAAACTCTCTTCAAACTGTACTCCCATTAAAGTAACTGTGGTCAGATGACAGCTTTACTGTAATGTATTATTTATATTGAGCAGAATGGTGCTTAGAAAATGCCAGTGTACTCATACTTGTCAAAACTTACCTGGTATTCTTGGAGAAACAAAGAAGCCATATCCTGAACTGAAATTAAAAAGGGCCAATTTTAACTCTGTCCCTCCACTCCCACCCAGATCTGGGTGGGTAATGGGTTAAAATCGGTCAGTGCGGGCACTTGCTTTTTGTGAATTGCAGTCGAATCAAACGCAGCTTTAATAGGAATGTTTCAGCAAACAATGGAAGTCATAGAATCCTACAGTGCAGGAGACTTCCATTCGGCCCATTAAGTCCGCACTGACCCAAACCCACCCAGGCCCTATCCCCATAACCCCATGCTTTTACCCTAGCTAGTTCTCCCTGACACTAAGGAGCAATTTAGCATGGCCAATCTACCTAACATGCTCATCTTTGGAGTGTGGGAGAAAACCACAGCACCCAAAGAAAACCCGTACAGATACGGGGAGAGTGTGCAAACTCCACATAGACAGTAACCCAAGCTGGGAATTGAACCTGGGTCTCTGGCAATGTAAGGCAACAATGCTAACCCTGTACCACCGTGTCAAAGCCCTCTGCCTTCGGCAAGTTAAGCCCCCATGAATATTCAGAATTTGGGGCCCAATGGTATAATATTTGAGCCACAATGCTACTTTGACCCTGCACCACGAGAGATGCTCACAGTGCTAACCCTACCTAGGGTCTTTGCTGTACCAGTGGTATAGGACCTGCAAGAGCCCCTGATCAGCAAAAACATTTCATGATTTGTAAGTTTTCTTGTGGGCCTGGGGAGTTGAAGTGTTCCTCCAGTTCTCATAAGGAATCCCAGGGCGTTATAAGACCATAAGACATAGGAGCAGAATGAAGCCACTTGGCCCATCAAGTTTGTTCCGCCATTCAATCATGGCTGATATTTTTTTCATCCCCATTCTCCTGCCTTTTCCTCATAACCCCTGATCCCCTTATCAGTCAAGAACCTATCTACCTCAGTCTTAAAGACACTCAATGGCCTGGCCTCCACAGCCTATAGGGCAAAGAGTTCCACAGATTCACCACTCTCTGGCTGAAGAAATTCCTCCTCAACTCTGTTTTAAAGGATCATCCCCTTTAGCCTGAGGTTGTGCCCTCTGGTTCTAGTTTTTCCTACTTGTGGAAGCATCCTCTCTTCTTTCACTCTATCCAGGCCTCACAGTATCCTGTAAGTTTCAATAAGATGCCCCCTCATTCTTCTAAACTCCAACGAGTGCAGACCCAGAGTCCTCAACCGTTCCTCATACAACAAGCTGTTCATTCCAGGGATCACACTTGTGAACATCCCTTGGACACTTTCCAAGATCAGCACATCCTTCCTTAAGGTATGTGGCCCAAAAATGCTCACAATATTCCAAATAGGATCTGACCAGAGCCTTATACAGCCTCAAAAGTACATCCCTGCTCTTGTATTCTAGCCCTCTTGACATGAATGCTAACATTGCATTTGCCTTCCTAAACTGCCAACTGAACCTGCACGTTAACCTTAAGAGACTCTTGAACAATGACTCCCAAGTCCACTGGCCAGGTTTCCCTTCCTCTTCATGCAACTGTCATGCACTCAGGCCACTGCCATCATTTACCAAGTTTTCATTGTTTTGTTTTAATTCATTCATGAGACATGGGCATCACTGGCTGGCCAGCATTTATTGCCCACCCCTAGTTGCCCTTGAGCAGGTGGTGGTGAGCTGCCTTTTTGAATCGCTTCAGTTCACGTTCTGTGGGTTAACCCACAATGCTGTTAGGAAGGGAATTCCAGAATTTTGATCCAGCGACTATGAAGGAACGGTGATACATTTCTAAGTCAGGATGGCGAGAGGCTTGGAGGTGACTTGCAGGTGGTGATGTTCCCATTTATCTGCTGCCCTTGTCCTTCTAGATGGAAGGTGCTGTCTAAGGATCTTCAGTGAATCGCTGCAGTGCACCTTGTAGATAGTACACACTGCTGCTACTGACAGTCAGTGGTAGAGGGATTGCATTTTTGTAAATGTGCTGCCAATCAAGTGAGCTGCTTTGTCCTGGATGGTGTCAAGCTTCATGAGTGCTGCAATCATCCAGGCAAGTGGGGAGTATTCCATCACACTCTGGATTTGTGCCTTGTAGATGGTGGATAGGCTCTGGAGAGTCAGGAGGTGAGTAAAACGCTGCAGTGTTCCTAGCCTCTGACTTGCTCTTGTAGTCACTGTGTTTATGTGGTGAGTCCAGTTGAGTTTCTGGTCAACAGTAACCCAAGGATGTTGACGGTGGGGGTTCAGTGATGGGTACACCATTGACGTCAAGGGGTGGAGGTTAGAGTGTGTCTTATCAGTGATGGTCATTGCCTGGCATTTGTGTGGTGCAAATGTTATTTGCCACTTGTCAGCCCAAGCCTGGATATTGTCCAAATCTTGTTACATTTGAACATGTATTGCTTCAGCGTCTGAGTGGCCGTGAATGGTGTGGAACATTGTGCAATTATTGATGAACGTCCCCATTTCTGATCTTGTGACGGAGGGAAGATCATTGATTAAGCAGCTGAAGATTGCTGGGCCTAGGACACTATTCAGTGTCACCTGTGATGATCAGTAACCACATGAATTCCCATTCCCCAATGCTTGCTGTTTGTGTAAATGGTGTGTGTGGGTTCTACATCATTCACCATCTAATCCTTACCCAAATGCAAGTCACATACTTGATTTTTTCCTTCTAAATCTTTCACTGGAATTCTAGAAACGCTAGAATGGTTGAATTTAAGCTGGTGCAATGAGATTATAAAGTGTTGAAAATGTAGTTTTCTCTGTTAATGAATGAGAACAAAGCCCAGGCTCAGATGCTTATAACACAACGTCGAGTGTCTGTAGCATTGCTGGACACTAGGTGCCACAGCACTGTATTATTATTATAAGCTATGCCCTGAGACTGGCTCAGTATCCATTGCACATCTTGCTTTATAAGTGCAAATTGGAAGTGCCTGTGGTATTGGCAGACTGTGCAATGTTGTGTTTAAGATGCTGAACAAAGTGCCAATGTAAACAGAGTCCCATAATATGTTCAGATTGAAGAATGAAGCATTTGAAGATTGTTTCAAATGCTGAGTACCCACTTGATGGGAGGTAGAGTCTTCCTACTGGCCCAGAGAGGCACCCCAGCCGCCCAGGCCTAGTTGTGCTTGTGTTTGGTGGATGTGGCCAGTAACAAGAACTGCTTGCACGTTCACTGTGGCCCCACTCATTGGGAGGAACTTGCACCAGGAATCAAATGGTTAGCACTGCTGCCTCACAGCACCAGGGACCCGGGTTCAATTCCAGGATTGGGAGTCTGTCTGTGTGGAGCTTGCACGTTCTCCCCATGTCTGTGTGTTTCCTCTGGGTGCTCCAGTTCCCTCCTACACTCCAAAGATGTCCATGTTAGGTGGACTGGCCATGCTAAATTGCCCCTTAGTTTCCAAAGATGTACAGGTTAGATGGATTAGCCATGGGAAATGTGTGGCTTCACAGAGATAGGGTGGAGGGGAGGTGCAAACTCATTGGGCCAAGTGGCCTTTTCTGCACTGTAGGGATTCAGTGATTCTAAGTATAGCTATTGCCTGGTCCTGGGCTTTGGGACAACAGAACAAGAGAAGAACATCTTCAGGGCCTAATCTTGTGATAGATAAGAAAAAGCCCTTTGGGTTTGCTGCCCGTTCTCCTCTGGGAACTTCAGCTATGAAGCTCAGAGCTAGGCATGTCACTGATTAGTTGGAGTGCCAAGGTGCCCTTGAATGGCCATGAGGAACTTGGGGAAAGAAAGGCTGGGAATTCCTCATTCAACCTCACTCTCATGCCAGAGGCAGGGAGGGAATAGGCACAGGTGAAAATGGGAATTGTGATGGGCACCTTCAGAAACTGCTGGATGCAGAGGCGGACTGGGCTGCCTCAGTAACTGGTATTTTTGTCCAAGGTTTTTTAAAAAAACAAACAGTGCTCCTGCCCCCACCCCTCAACTTCCCACACACATTCCCCGGCTCTATCCAGGTCACCTCACGCGCTCTATCCAACCCATGGCCTCTCAGACCCACCATGTCAACTAATGATCCCCTATCTATTTCCTATGGCAATTTATAACCCCATACCAATCTATGCCCTTCTTTGGCCCTTTATGCCAACCTATGCCCCTCCCACTACCCTTTATCCTAATATCCTCCTTGCCAATTCACCCTATTTCCATCAGGGGCAGACCTCAGCAACCACGCTAAGATTAAATAATTTTTAATATGCAGACTTTTTCTTTCAAAAAACATGAATACATATTCATACTAATTTATTCAATGTATTTGTATTCCTTCATCTTCACAAGCCCTTACAAGAAAAAAACATTTCAGCCAAGTACTTAACCCGTTATAAAGAATAAACATTGGAATTCACAGTCCTATTTCAAAGAATCTATGACTACTTGTAGCTTTCTATCAAACTGTGAAATGGCAGGCACTGTGCTACGATAAAGGAAGAATGTGAAACCAGTCACACAGCACAAGTCGGGTAACAATAATTGTCAGTCTTATGTCAGCACACAGAGTAAAACAGCAAGCAATGACATTTTTTAAAAACATGCCACAGATTTTTTTTTCCCAAAGATTCAAAGGGCAGGAGTTTTACATTCCTTGACAGCTTAAGATCGCTTTTGACAGTTGCTTTTAACAGCTCCCTTGACATTTCCGATAAGATTGTGCATAAGTGCACAAACCTATGAACAATCCCAAAGTGCACCATATTTCTCCCAAAGAGCAACTGATCTCCCTCAAAAAAAAGTGTCCCAGGACCATTTAAAAAGCATTACCCACCTCCTCAAATGACACTGCAAAGTTTAGACCTGCTCATACCAGGATTAATCTGTACATATTGTATTTCCCAATCCTGGCTAAAGTTTTATATGAGCAGTTGCCACCGCAAAACATGCAGGTGCAAATCCCAACCTGGCCTCCATCCTGCCCTCTGTGAAAATTGTATGTGTCATGCTCAGAGACAGGACTTCCTGATTTTGGCCACTTCTACCATTTTAGCAACAATGTGGAAGCTCTCCACCATTGCAGAAATCCAGACCTGGGGGGGGGGGTGTACCCAGTGACCTGAATATTCAAGGCAATTAAAATTTGATGCACCTTATACAATCTTACCCTCAAAGATCTATTTTCATGGAACAGCTGGGGAAGAGAATCTGCCTCACCCAGCTAAGGAAGATGTCCTTGTTTATCAGCCATTTGATGTGAGCCATAAACATACAGCAAGTAAGCATCCCCTTTTATTGATATGCTCAGTCAGACTGGACATCACTACGCTTCAGAACAAGATACCTTCCCTTCTCACTCCAACACAGGGCGGCACGGTGATACAGGGTCGGCATGGTGGCACAGTGGTTAGCACTGCTATCTCACAGTGCTAGGGACTTGGGTTCAATTCCCAGCTTGGGTCACTGTCTGTGTAGAGTCCGCACATTCTCTCCGTATCTACGTGGATTTCCACCGGGTTCTCCGGTTTCCTCCTCCTGTCCAAAGATGCGCAGATTAGGTTGATTCACCGTGCTAAACTGCCCCATAATGTCAGGGAGACTAGCAGGGTAAATACATGGCATTAGGGGGATAGGGCTTGGGTGGATTGTGGTTGGTGCAGACTCAATGGGCCAAATGGCCTCATTCTGCACTGTAGGGATTCTATGATTATTAAGGATTCTATGAAAAAGGTGTGTTACTCATAATCATTCCCACACTGCAACCATTTCTAGCCTGCCAGATTAGTTCAGATTTAAGCTGATCAGCCAGTGATTAGAAATCAAAAGATTTTTTATAAAAAAAAGAGCTGATTCAACAGTCTGTCCAGGTCCAAGCATTTCTCAGCAGTCACTCAATCGCAGCTCTGCATTAGTGTGAGAGACTGAACAACTAACTGTGCACATTCCAAAGAAATTACAGTGCAAATCGCAAAGAAGATTCAAACATCTGCCTGTTGTTCAAGGCAGATAGTAAATCTGTCATTTAAGGGAAAGAATCAAAACTGAATAAACTCCACCACAGACCAGCTCTTTGGGGGGTCTCCACATCTAGGTTGTCTACCAAGAAGAGGGGCTGTAGCAACAAAACATTTCACTAGTCAGCTGGGTTCTCTTGTGGATGAGAAAATGTTGGCTCCAGGGTTTCTGACAGTGCTGGATCACTGGCGTATTATTGCAAAGTGCACAAGTTACCGCAGAACAGGCACCCTTTAATAGTGTTCAACCACTTTGTGTGAAGCGTCAACCAACACAGGGGAGCATTGAACCGCTTAAGCAGGCTGACTTTCACAGAGTAGAACAGAAAAATGTTCCAAAATAAGAGTGTTGAACTGTTGAATGCAAAGAGAGCATGTGCTGATGAAATAGCTGCAGTGGAACCAGGGCCAGTGTTTTCTTCCCCCAGCTTCACAATGAATAGCACTTGTGGAATTTGCTGAAGAAACAAAACATCTGACCCCAGATACAGGGTTCCAAATTCAATTTGCAGAATTTCAAACTATAAAGACTAACAGCTGAAAGGAACCAGTGGCTTGGAGCAAAAACGCCACATGATAGAATTAGAAATTAAGCAAGTATTTAATGTAACTTAAAGATTGACATTTATTGGGGTAGTTTGACAAAAGTCTGGAAGCGAAACATCCTTCGTGAGCATGTTCATTGCAGTAAAAATATTCTGGCAATGCACTAACTTTATTTGAATAGTTGCACTCATTATAACCCATTAGCCACTGATCATATAAACTGGTGGCTCAGTGATTTGTAGCTTTAAATACTAAAAAAATGCATTCAGAGCAGAAAAATAGCAAGCTCTATGCCCAAAGGAACATTTTAGACTCCACACTCCTTATTTCACCATTCCTAATTATATTGCTCAACTTGCTGGCACTGCTGCCTTACAACACCAGGGACCCGGGTTTGATTCCTGGCTTGGATTACTGTCTGTGGGGAGTCTGCACATTCTCCGCATGTTTGCATGGGTTTCCTCTGGGTGCGCCAGTTTCCTCCCACAGCCCAAAACACCTGTTGGTTAGGTGCATTGGTCATGCTAAATTCCCCCTCAGTGTAGCCGAACAGACGCCGGAGTGTGGTGACTAGGGGATTTTCACAGTAACTTCATTGCAGTGTTGATGGAAGCCTACTCATGACACTATGAGATAAACTTGCTATTTGTGCACTGCAATTCTTTCTATCTGCTCTATGTCAACACATTGGGAAAGTGACTATACCATTATTTTACCCTTCCAAACTCAGCATTACTAGTTCATCTTTAAAATGACAACCTTTTCCAAATCTGCAATTTATAAGAAGTTGTACTGGCTGAAAGTATGAGACATGAAGTACGATGACTTTCATAATAGAATCATACAATGCAGAAAAGGCCATTTGGCCCATCGAGTCTGCCCTGACACACGAGAAACACCTGACCTCCTAATCCCATTTAGCGGCACTTGGCCTTGGATGTTACGTCAAGTCAAGTCAAGTGCTCATCCAGGTACTTTCTAAAGAATAAGAGGCAACCTGCCCCGTCCACCCACCCAACACTCTCTGGATAAAACTTTTTCCTCACGTCGCCCCCAAATCTCCTGCCCCCCACTTTGAATTTGTGCCCTGTTTTAGAGTGTGAGTATGTGAGGAAACTGTGTTTAGCAAAACGATGAGAAGATTGCATTCAGAAGGAATATTCCTTTCAATATCCTTATACCTAAAGTATGCAGATTGTAAAGTGGAGCTTTTCCATTCATCTGATACCGTTGCCTCGGAAAAGCAGCCAGCATAATTAAGGACCCCACGCACCCCAGACATACTCTCTTTCACCTCCTTCTGTTGGGAAAAAGTGATCCAAGTTTGAGGTCACATACCAACCGACTCAAGAACAGTTTCTTCCCTGCTATCAGACTTCTGAATGGACCTATCTTACATTAAGTTAATCTTTCTCTACACCCTAGCTTTGACCGTAACACTACATTCTGCACTCTCTCATTTCCTTCTCTATGCTTTGTCTGTATAGTACTTTTCACTGTATGTTAATACATTTGAATAATAAATCAAATCAAAATCAAATCAAATACTATTTTAACGTAAGCAGATTTTGTTGGCAAAGTTTTGTTCATTTAATAAAATATAGACTAAAAGTTAAAGTAAGATGCTACGGTTCAATTAATTCCTGCTCTGTGCCTGGCACAAATTCATTTCCCAATGATTGATCAATGCAGTAATAGCAAGTTTTAAAGTGGATTATTTTCCACTTAGGTGATAATATAACTACCATTATCCATATCCAAAATGTTGTTTATTGTCACCAGATGATGGTGTCAGGATGCCACCTACTTTAGGGGTAAACTGTCGTATGAATCAATGAAGACTCGTTGATTTGAAGGTTTCATTAAAAACATGGCCAAAATTTTTAGGATGGAGGGAACTCGGCCAGAGAGTGAGTGGAGAACACATTCTCACCAACTCCAGCAGGCCCAGTGCCATTTCACTCTCTAACAAACATTGGTTGACAGAAGGCGGGACGTCCATCCATCGATCGTGGAGACCCACAAGGTGGCACAGTGGTTAGCACTACTGCCTCACAGCGCCAGAGACCCAGGTTTGATTCCCAGCTTGGGTCACTGTCTGTATGGAGACTGCATGTTTTCCCTGTGTTTGCATGGGCTTCCTCCCACAGTCTGAAAGACGTGCGGGTTAGGTGCATTGAACATGCTAAATTCTCCCTCGGTGTACCCGAACAGGCCCAATTCCATGAAAACATAATTTTCATGAAATGGACCAACTTCCAGATGACTGGTGATTCACAACACCTCAGAGGAATCAAGAATCATGGTCTGGGTTTTGAAACCTGTTAAAAATGTTTATAAAGTATTACCTATGCCATCTTCATGCCCCCATCCTTTCTCCATCTACAAGGAGACAAAGAGCCAACAAGCCATATAACAACAATGGCAAGCTTTGCAAAGCTCATTAAAAAAAACTATTCAAAAATCAGCTTTGAAAAAACCTACTGCTTTCATAACCTTATGGAAGTGTCATACACTGTGCTTCATAGTTTCAATAATGGAAGGTTTACCACATTTCACACCTCTTAATTTTGTCCAAATTCAATATATTGACATTGAAAAACACAGCAACAAAATAATATCTTATAACCTCACAGAGATGTCAATCAAACCATTCACTCCACTTCAGCCTATGTAAAAAGACTCCTGCTGAGCTAATCCATTAGGGAATCTTGGGTCTTAACTAAGTATTCATAATGAGACAATCTGAGTATTGTAGTAACAGAAACAAAATGACCAGATATCAGTTTCTCATTATGAAAGCTTTGATGAAACTTCCAGCCTCAAGGTTCCCACCTCATTAGCAAAACTCCAGCCTAACCCTCTGCGCAGGCATGCTCAACCATTCAACTTCCTTCAGCACCTTGTTGATTGGTCATCTCAGTGTGTACACACTCACTAGTTTTCTTGCTTGCCTACACAATCATAACCAAGGCATCTCCCATCTCCTGGAATGGCTTCTCTGCTCACGTTCACACTGTTAGATCTGCAGTCATAGAATCCCTACAGCGCAGGAGGCTATTTGGCCCATCAAGTCTGCACTGATTCTCTCTGACAGTGTACCTTACCTAGGCCCTTTTCCCCCAACCTATCCCTGTTACCCCATATATTTACTATATCTAATTCATCTAACCTAAAAATCTTGGGACACTAGGGGCAAGTTAGCAGAGACAATCTGTCCAACCTGCACATCTTTGGACCGTGGGAAAAAACCGGAGCGCCTGGAGGAAAGCCACGCAGACATGGGGAGAACTCCACACAGTCACCCAAGTCCAGAATTGAACCCGGGTCCCTGGCGCAGCGAGGCAGCAGTGCTGACCACTGTATCACCTTGTCACCCTAATCCTCTAAGGTTTACCCTTGGCTCTCTCCCCTTCCTTATCTACACGAAGCCTCTTGCCTCAGGATAAGCGGAATGTTGAGGTGATGCCACAATTAGATCAGCCATGACCTTACTGGATGGTGGGGCTGGCTTGAGGGGCCAAATGGTCCCACCTACTCTGAATTAATATATTTGTATGCCTGTAATAATAGCCAAAGGCTTGGGGTCAGCTGTCACACGTAGATTGGCCACACCCAGCTTTCCCTTTCTGCCATCTCGTGATCACTGCATTGCCCCGTGCTGTCAACCTGCTTCTTCAACATCCAGTCTTGAGTGAGACAAAATTTCCTCCAGCTCAACATTGGGAAGACACAATGCACAGACTCCACTATCTTGGCACTGTCCATCCCCCAGTTAAATCAGACAGTTCACAACCTCGAAATTTTATACGGTCATACAGCAATACAGCACGGAAACATGCCCTTCGGCCCAGCTGGTCAATGCTGACCATGGTGCCCTTCCAGCTAGTCCCACTGCCTGCATTTGGCCCACGTCCCTCTAATCCTTTCCTAAGAAATTTATTTAGCCAAATGTTTTTAAAATATTGCTATTGCATCTGCCTCAACCACTTCCTTTGGCAGCAAATTCCATCTATTTGTGTGAAGAAGTTGCCCCTCAGGTCCCTTTTAAATCTTTTCCCGCTGGCCTTAAACCTACGCCCTCTAGTTTTCAATTCCCTTCCCCTGGGAAAAAGACAATGTGCGTTCATCCTATCTACACCCCTCATGATTTTATACACCTCAATAAGATCACCCCTCATTTTCCTATGTTCCAAGGAAAAAAGCCCTAGCCAACCTCTCCCTACAACTCAGACCCACTAATTCTGGAGACATCCTTGTAAATCTAATTTTATTGGATCCTAAACTAAATTTTCAATCCCGTGTGCTGTAACTCAAGGATCACCGAGTTTCACTTCCTTAACATGGATTGTTTCTACAGTTTATGTCTTTGCTTATTAGTGATGGGTAGGTCTTTAGATCTTACATTCTGGAGTTCTATCGCAAAGCCAATTTGCTGCTCCAATTCCATCTCCTCTTTTAAGATCTTCCTTAAGACCTATCCTATTGATCAAGCCTTTGGGATTATTCCTCCTAAAACTGCCTTCTCAGGCTAAGTGGCCAATTTATTTTATTACACCTCTGTAAAGCATGTTCTTTTTTCCCCTATGTTGGAAGCTGTTCATAAGTGCAAGTGGTTACTTTAATCTGCGATCCAAGTATTCACTTCCAGGGAATTTTGAAAGGCAGATACCATATCATTCCTAATGAACCTGTCCATCTGAGCTCCTTAGGGCCGACAACAGGTATTAGGCTTCTTCCATCTGCAAATGAAGTGCCTACTTTCTGTTTCAGGCAGTCGCCAAGGCCATCTGAAAAATGGCCTAGGTCTTTCAGGAATTAAAGGCAAAATACCACGGATGCTGGAATCTGAAACAAAAACACAAAGTGCTGGAGAAACTCAGCAGGTTTCAGCATGGCAATACTTTCAGAGCTTTGACGGAGAGCCATCCTGACTCGTAACACTGGCTCTATTCTTTCTCCACAGATGCTATCTAACCTGTTAAGTTTCTCCACTGTTTTCCTTTCAGGAATCACTTGCATTAAACTACTTGAAGGGATTAGAGAGATAAGGTAAAGTCAATGGTTTGTATTTGTGAATGGGTTGAAGGGCAGGTGTTGAGATTGGTGGGTTGAATGGCCTTTTGCTATTCCCTCTTTTATTGTGTTCTCAAAGTGTTTGATCCCTAACAGTTGGTCCATTACCCAACCATTGCAACACTTGCAGTGAAAAAGAGGGTAGGCCAGAGCAACAGCCATGGGGTGTCACAATCTTGACACCAAGCAGTAGCCAAAGAGCAATCTCAAAAGCTGGCATTCGCATGTTGTGTGGCACAGTGATTAGCATCGCTGTCTCACAGCACCAGGGACCCGGGTTCAATTCCCAACTTGGGTCACTATCTGTGCAGAGTCTGCACGTTCTCTCCACGTTTGTATGGGTTTCCTTCCACTGTCCAAAAGAGGCACTGGCCATGCTAAATTCTTCCTCAGTGTACCCAAACAGGCAGAGTGTGGCAACTAGAGGATTTTCACAGTAACTTCATTGCAGTGTTAATGTAAGCCTACTTGTGACACAAATAAATGAACTTTAAAACTTTAATGTGCACCTTCACAGATGCAGTTCTCTGGGATTAGTGAGGTCATTTAATGGACGAAGGAGGAAGCTGGCAGCTTTATGGATAGTATCAAGAAATTTGGTTGAACGTCCAACAGAAATGTGATGTAGAAGGAGGGGGAATGCATTTGGAACTTAGAAAGAATGACTACTCGACTGCACCTCATGGGGAGAGGAGATAGTCCGGGCGATGATCAGTTCTAGTTAAAATTGATGATCCTCCCTCCATCTGCATGAAGCAATAGGTGTTGCCCTGTCTGGAACTTGACTTGTCCTACTGTGGGACAATGCATTAACAAGGCCATAAATAAATAATGATGGTGCCCATTCATTTGTATTTACAGAATCCCCTGTGGGGCACTTGTCTACACTCCGTCTCACACCAAACAAAAAAAGCTGTGTGTGTGTGCAGATTCTCCTTCAGCAACAATGCAGAGCCAGCCAAAAAAACAAACCAACCAACACAGCAAGCAGCCTATTGTCCCTTCACTCCACCAGGATTATGAACATGGTTAAGCTCTCTTTTCAATTTCCTTTCAATATTAATTTGCTGCGTTCATATAACGCTTTCTATTTTTTCCAAAAGAAATGTTAATCTTGACCAATATGTTGTATTTCAAAGGTGGTGAGGGGCTGGGGGAGAGAACGTATCCTATTTCTCATCAAGGCTAAGCATCTGGCTCTACTCCCCAAGCAGCAGTTTTCAGGTCATAATTTTTGCTACAAAGGCAGACTCTAGGGTCACAATGTAAAGTGGAGTAATTTGAGGTTCAAAAACAACGAGAAATCTCTGGAAACAAAACTAACAACCCCAACCCAGTCTTCAGTCGCCCTACAGCACATTGTCAAACAAACTATAATACCCTCCTCTTTGTCACATAATAGTGCAAATCTTCAGCAATTACGTTACAAAGGGCTTTTGCAAGGCAAGCACTATAATCCTGATTTATAACAAAAAGAGCGGCAACAAGGTGCACGCTTGATATGGTTCCTGCTCTGTCGAAGACCACAAGAAACCACAAAGGGTCACGAACGAAGCTCAGTCCATCACTCAAACCAGTCTCCCACCCATTGACACTGTCTGCACTTCCGTCAGGAAAAGATACAAAAGTCGGAGGTCACATACAAACCAATTTAAGAACAGTTTCTTCTCTACTGCCATCAGATGTTTGAATGGACCTACCTCACATTAAATTGATCTTTCTCTCCGCCCTAGCTTTGACTGTAACACTACATTCTGCACTCTCTCCTTTCCTTATCAATGAACGGCATGCTTTGTTTCTATAGTGCACAAGAAACAATACTTTTCACTATATACTGATACGTGACAATAATAAATCAAATCAAAAGCTTCATGCCCCTCCAATTCTGGCCTTTTATGGCATCCCCATCTACCATTGGTGGCTGCACCTTCAGCCACAGCTTCTGGAAATCCCTACCTAAATTTCTTTGTCTCCGTATCGCTCTCTCTCTTTTCCATTAAAACCCACCTCAAGTCTTACTACCTCCTCATGTCACTTAGCATTTACTTGTGTTTGCTAACACTCCTGTGAAGCACCTGGGGAAGGTTTACTACGTTCTTTTTAACAACTTGCCAAGGCTCTTTTCACCTGTGTATAAATTGTGGCGATTGTTTGAAATCTGGCATTCTTGCGTTTGTCCTGATGAGTGCTCTATAAAAACGCTTCCACAACATGTCTTCAGCAATATTCAAATATCCTTTGCCACAATGCCATTGTACGTAAAAGGTGTTGAATGTTCAGGCACATTGACAGTGTTTGTTTTTCCCCTGCTGTTATAAATCCTCTGAGGTCGAAACCAGAGTGCTGAATCCACAACCTGAGCAGGGGTGCAGAGCAGAGAGGCGTGGGTGTATATGTGCACAAGTCATAGGAGGTGGCAGGACAGGTTCTGAACATGGTTAATAACGCTAACGGCATCCTCAGCTTCTCGGCCTTTTGACTAAAGTCAAGTGTAGAAGTTTGATCCTACGCTTGATAGAAGTCAACGATGTTAAATTGAAGCTTCACTTGAAGCAATTTTTTTAAAATGCCATCTAGGCCTTTTGACTAAGGTGAAGCTCAGATCAAGCCCAGGAGGGGGTGTAATCCCTCATCCTATCAGCTTGGATCATGTAGATCAAACCCAGGACAGGAAAAGTGAGGTCTGTCTTGTCAGCTTGGATCAGTAATGTCTCTCTGGCAGGAACTCTGATTGAGCCAATTTGGACTTCTGATTGGAAATAAATTTAAAAAGCAGTGGCAGAGAGTACAATAGCAAGGAGGTTATGCTGAACTTATATTAGACA
Source organism: Carcharhinus amblyrhynchos (assembly GCF_965287045.1). Lineage (NCBI taxonomy): Eukaryota > Metazoa > Chordata > Chondrichthyes > Carcharhiniformes > Carcharhinidae > Carcharhinus > Carcharhinus amblyrhynchos. Next base: position 27,651,404 of record NC_137346.1, read on the forward strand.
CTAGTTTGGCCTCAGTTGGAGTACTGCGTCCGGTTCTGGATGCCTGCCACACTTTAGGAAGGATGTGAAGCCACTGGGGAGCAGAGAAGATTCATGAGAATGCCTCAGGAGCTGAGGAACTTCAGGTATGAAGGTAGATTGAAGAAGTTAAGACTGTTGTCCTTGGCGAAGAGAAGGCCGAAAGGTGATTAGGTTGGGGTATTTAAAAACATGAGGGGTCTGGAAAGAGTAGACAGAGAGAAACTGCGAAAGGATCAAGAACGCAAGGGCAGAGATTTAAAGTAATTTACAAAAGCAACGTGAGAAAAACCTTTTTCACACTGTGAGTGGTTAGGGTTTGGAATGCACTGCCTTAGACTGTTGAGGAGGCAGGATTAATCGAAGCATTCCAAAGGGAATTAGACTGTTGTTATTTGAAGAGGAAGAATGTGCAGGGTTATGGGGAGAAGGCAGCAGAATGGCACTGAGTAAATTGCTCATTTAGGGAGCTAGTGCAGACATGAAGGGCCAAATGGCCTCTTTCTGCACTACAACAATTCCATCATTGAAACTGAGGCCTTATTCTCTGACCTGTGATCACTGCAGCAATGACTCACTGCCCTGCATGCCTGGATATATTCATATTGTGTTACCCACAATTTCTGCAGACTTGGTGGCATTAAGAGGACCGAGTTCGGATTGGCGGATGGTGACTAGTGGAGTGCCCCAGGGGTCGGTGCTGGGGCCTCAGCTATTTACCATTTATATAGATGATCTGGAGGAGGGAACCGAGTGTATGGTGTCGAAATTTGCTGATGACACCAAGATTGGTGGAACAGCAAATTGCGCGGAGGGTGTGGAGAGTCTGCAGAAGGATCTAGATAGGCCGGGCGAATGGGCCAGGAAATGGCAAATGGAATTTAATGTTGGCAAGTGTGAGGTGGTCCACTTTGGTAGGAAGAATGGTAGGAAGGACTATTACTTACGGGGCGAAAAACTGCAGCAGGCGACGGTGCAGAGGGACCTCGGGGTCCTTGTGCATGAGTCGCAAAAACCCAGCCTGCAGGTGCAGCAGGTGGTCAGGAAGGCGAATGGGATGCTGGCCTTCATCGCGAGGGGGATTGAATATAAAAGTAGGGAGGTCTTGCTGCAGCTGTATAGGGCATTGGTGAGGCCGCAGCTGGAGTACTGTGTGCAGTTTTGGTCGCCGTACTTACGCAAGGATATTTTGGCCTTGGAGGGAGTGCAGAGGAGGTTTACTAGGCTGATACCGGAGTTGAGGGGGTTGAGCTATGAGGAGAGGCTGAATAAACTAGGCTTGTACTCGTTAGAGTTTAGAAGAATGAGGGGAGATCTCATTGAGACGTATAAGATGATGAATGGGATGGATAGGATAGAGGTGGAGAGACTCTTCCCGCTCAGAAAGGACAGTAGGACTAGGGGGCACAGCCTCAAGATAAAGGGGGGGGCGGTTTAGAACGGAGTTGAGGAGGAACTTCTTCACTCAAAGGGTGGTGAATCTCTGGAATTCTCTGCCTGTTGAAGTGGTGGAGGCTGCCTCGCTAAATATTTTTAAGACACGGGTTGATGGGTTTTTGATAAGCGAGGGGATTAAGGGTTATGGGGAGAGGGCGGGAATGTGGAACTGAGACACGACAGATCAGCCATGATCTTATTGAATGGCGGGGCAGGCTCGAAGGGCTGGATGGCCTACTCCTGCTCCTATTTCTTACGTTATGTTCTTATGAGTTGCTGTTGTCCTTACCTTTTAATGGCAAGTTTTCTTTCTGAAGAGCAGTGGCACCAACTAAACAATGCACCGAAAGACAGAGGAGTCCAGAAGGGTCATGGATCTCATGATTGAATCCCACCCTTTCCTAAGAGTAGCTGGAATCACAGAACGGTACTACAGCGGCATAGTGGCATAGTAGTTAGCACTGCTGCTTCACAGTGCCAGGGACCCGGGTTCGATTCCCAGCTTGGGTCACTGTCTGTGTGGAATCTGCATGTTCTCCCTGTGTCTGTGTGGGTTTCCTCCCACATTCTGAAAGACACGCTGGTTAGGTGCTTTGACCCGAACAGGCGCCAGAGTGTGACGACTAGGGGAATTTCACAGTAACTTAATTGCAGTGTTAATGTAAGCTTTACTTAGGACTAATAAATAAACTTTACGGCAGAGGCCATTCGACCTATTATACCCATCCCAGCGGTTTGAAAAGCTACCTAATTAGTTCCAGCCTTCCTCTTCCCTCCTATAGTCCTGCAAATCGTTCCTTTTTTTTCTTGAAAGTTATTATTGAATCTGCTTCCATCCACCCTTTCAGGTAGCAGTGGTCCGATCTAAAGGCTTAATCAGGGGCATGGGAGCAGGTAGCAGTGACTTAACTGAATATCTAACAAACTGTTTTTAACAAACCGAATATCTTCGGGCTTTGAAAAAGCAGCAACAATACACTTTTCATTTAATCTCTCCAGCTGGAGATTGAGGTCTGGATAGAAATTAGATCCAACCTACAAAACTGCACTTGCAGGAATTTGTCACGGTTCCAGCTAACTGTCTGGAGAGATTCCATTGGTGTTAACCATAGGCAGTAAACTGGGACTCATTCTAGCAGTTCATTATCAGCTTTTGCTGGATGACCCAGGAGGGCCATCCTAAGCTGATAAGATAATGGAGAGCACAGCCAAGTAATCCTTGGTTATCTAACTGCTATCACCATTCGTATCATATCCTTAAGAGTTATTCCCACACTTCATTTCAGCGTCCTCCCAAAATGAGTCATGTCCCTCCCTGTTGTCCTGGTGGAAAATGCAGTTAAAGCTGCCCTTCAAAGTGCTCCATGACTCACAAAGATCTTTTGGCGTCCAATGATCTGAAGATTTCTCCAGTTCCAAGGCGTCTGCATCAATGATGTGGGTGAGGTTACTTAAGGAGGACAATTGAAAATGAAGGCTCCTTTTCACCCTCGCACCTTCTCCCAACCAAATCTTTGTTTTGATTTATTATTGTCACATGTATTAGCATGCAGTGAGAAGTATTGTTTCTTGCAGACAAAGCATGCCGTTCATAGAGAAGGAAAGGAGTGCAGAATGTGGTGTTACAGTCACAGCTAGGGTGTAGAGAAAGATCAATTTAATGCAAGGTAGGTCCATTCAAAAGTCTGATGACAGCAGGGAAGAAGCTGTTCTTGAATCAGTCGGTACACGATCTCAGACTTTTGTATCTTTTTCCCGATGGAAGAAGGTGGAAGAGACAATGTCTAGGGTGGGTGTGGTCCTTAATTATGCTGGCTGGTTTTCTGAGGAAGCGGGAAGTGTAGACAGTGTCAATGAATGGGAGGCTGGTTTGTGTATGGATTGAGCTACAGTCCCTTATTGCAGTCTTGATTCTGGTCCAGTCCTATAATATGCCATGTGTGCTGAGGAGGAGGGGCTGAAGTCAAAGGAATGCTCTCCTCATCCACAATCTCTGGGTGTCGAAGGCGAGTTCTGAGCAAACTCCTTAATTACATAAGTGTATCCAATTAACAATGCAGACGACTTCACTTTAATATTTCTACATGTTATAGACCTAGTTCATAGCTATAGTTGTTATTAAAAAAAGCCTGTATGACTAATTGAAAAAAAGCAGCCAAGTAACCCTTGTGTTAAAAATAGATTATATCTCATGAATGTTTCAGTTGCTCTGTGATTGGACACAACACAAATGTATGCTATACAATACATTACAAAATAAATTTACAAATGCAATGTTGGACTGCAATGATCCCAATGCCCTCATGTGAGTTGGCAGGGTCAGGAACAGAGGTAGCAGTGAGACACCGTGCGTACAAACATCTGTGGCTCGAGAATCAGACCCTGAGTAAAAGTCATCCTTGAATTGAGGAACAGCCAACAATGACACTGGCTAACACTAACATGATGTGGAGATGCCAGTGTTGGACTGGGGTAAACACGGTAAGAATTCTCACAATGCCAGGTTCAAGTCCAACAGATTTATTTGGTAGCAAACGCCACTAGCTTTCAGCTCAGATGAAGAGGATCGCAACAGACACCTCCAGACACTGAAAGATGCCCTCATAAGAACTGGATATGGTGCTCAACTCATCGATTGACGGTTCCGACGCGCCACACATGAAAAACTGCACTGATCTCCTCAGAAGACAAACATGGGACACGGTGGACAGAGTACTCTTCATCCAATACTTCCCCAGAGCGGGGAAGCTACAACATCTTCTCTAGAGTCTTCACCAGGTCATTGATGAAGACGAACATCTCGCCAAGGCCATCCCCATACCCCTACTTCTTGCCTTCAAACAACTGCACAATCTCAAACAGACCATTGTCTGCAGTAAATTACCCAACCTTCAGGAGGACAGTGACCACAATACCACACAACCCTGCCACAGCAACCTCCACAAGACATGCGAGATCATCGACATGGTTGCCATCATCTCACGTGAGGACACCATCTACCAGGTACACGGTACATACTCTTGCAACTCGGCCAATGCTGTCTAGCTGATAGGAAAAGATGTCCTGAGGCATGGTACATTGGAGAGACCATGCAAACGCTGCAACAATGGATAATGAACACCACACCACGCGACAATCTCCAGGCAAGACTGTTCTCTTCCTGTTGGCGAACACTTCAGCAGTCATGGGCATTCGGCCTCTGATCTTCGGGTAAGCATTCTCCAAGGCGACCTTCATGACACACGACAGCGCAGAGTCACTGAACAGAGACTGATAGCCAAGTTCCGCACACGAGGATGGTCTCAACAGGGATCTTGGGTTCATGTCACACTATTGTAAAACCGCCCCCCCCCCCCCGGCCGACTTGCCTGGGCTTGCAACATCTCACTTACTGTCCTGTCTGGAGACAATACACATCTCTTTAACCTATGCTTAATGCTATCTCTACTCCCATTGTCTGCACCTTTAAGACTTGATTAGCTGTAAAGACTCACATTCTAATCAGTATTCTGGAAACTGAGTGTGAGCCTTTATATGCCCTGTTTGTGATCAGAACCCACCACTCACCTGACAAAGGAGCAGCGCTCCGAAAGCTAGTGGCGTTTGCGACCAAATAAACCTGTTGGACATAACACAAATGTAGACTGTACAATACATTACAAAACAAATTTACAAGCGTGATGTTTGACTGCGATGATCATTCTTGATGTTGTGAGGCTTCTTACTGTGTTAACACTAAGATGTACAGTGTAGAGATTCTGACCTACATTGGTTTAAACTCAGGAAGCTGTATACTAACACATTCTGTGTAGAGATACCTGACCTACACTATTAATACTCAAGAAGCTGTATACTAACACATTCGATGTAGAGATACCTAACCTACACAAGTTAACATTCAGGAAGCTATATACTAACACATTTGGTTTAGCGATACCTGACTTACACTAGTTAATACTCAGGAAGCTGTATACTAACACATTCAGTTTACACTGGTAAATAATTGAGAAGAAATACACAAGCAAGTCCACTGATTATGTCAGTGCCTCACACTTTTCTTTTGATTCCAAGCTTTCTGAAGGTGAGTTCACATGACCAAAAGGAAAATATTACAGCAGCGTTTGAGGACAGCGTCACTGCAGAACACAAAGAACTACTAATTACACCCAATAGCGAGCTCAAAAGAATCCAGCACAAGTGGCAAGAAAATGATCAATAAGAAAATGAATGGGATGATGCATGTGCTCCTCAGGAGGTCTACAGAGGAATTTACAGCATTCATTCGTTATCTGCACAGACCTGAGTGCTTTTCAGAAGCTAATTGCTGACTTTTTGTGCCAAGGACATTGTACATTTTCTTCCTGCTAACCATTTTCTGTCCCACAATAAGGCTCATTTTCAGCCTACTTATGTTTTTACGCAACATAGTCCACATCCAGCACACAACCAGTATACATCCTGCACACATCCATTGCTCGCTTGTTCACTTTCAAAGAGTTTTTTTTAAATGTTGGTTGTTGTTCATGAATTGGTCACTGAAACCTCCCATGCAATTAACCCCAGCTATGATGTTGGCTTCCTACAATTTGGCCATAATTATACGAAAAATGTTCTGACTGCAAATACAGCTACATTTAAGGAATGATGGAAGGTTAAGTTCCACCGAAGAACTTAAGACTGTGATTCAAAAAGGACAGTTAGTCCATCAAAACTCCTCTATCTATAGCACTAAATCTTCCATTGTAGCATCTGATTGGACTTTAAATAGCTTCAATACCTCACTTTTATTAACAGGCTTGTTCACTTATTCAAAGCACTCATGACTGAAAGAAGATCTTTTGTGACATTGGTTCTAAAATGTAGTTTCCATTTACATTTCCATCCTCTGGTTCCTACTTGTGTGATTAGGAAAACATTACTTATGGATACTCCCTGTAGATACTGAGAGCTGCTTTTTGATCGGAAATGAAATCTGATACAGAGGTGTGTCCCTTTCAAAAGATAGGCAGTGTAGTTCCTCCAGAATTTTGAAAAGAATGGTAGGTTTAAATTACTCAGGTGGCAGACAAGTGTAAGTCACGATTAAAATTTTCTAGAAACTCTTTGGGCTTGATGGGAGGGTTCTGAACATGCAAAAACACAAGGAATAGAAGCAGGATTGGTCACCGGACACTTCAAACCTTTCCAGTCATTCAGTATGATCATGGCTGATCTATGCCGCAACTCTCTTTCTGCACCATTTCCCCATAGCCCGCCATTCCTTGATCCAGCCTCCACTACTTTTTGGGGCAGAGAATTCCAGTGATTCACCACCCTTTGTGAGAAGAAATTTAGTTTTAAATGACAGGCCCTGCATCTTGCAGACATGTCCCCTTATTCAAGACTGTCCCATGACTGAAAACATCTCACCGTCTACCCAGTCAAGCCTTCCCAGCATTTTATATGTTTGAATAAAGTCACACCTCATTCTTCTAAATTTCAAGGAATACAAACCCAGACTGTATTTAGTCTGTCTTGATAGGATAACCCTCTCGTCCTAGGAATTAGCTTGGTGACGGCCTCCAATGTTACTACATCCTCTATAAAATATGGGGACCAAAATTGCACACAGTATTCCAGGTGAGGCCTCACCAACACCCTACATAATTGCAACAAAACCTCTCTATTTGCAATAAAAACCATTTCTTTTCTACTTATTGGACCTTTTTTTTTGTGATTCAGAATATCTAGATCCCTCTCTACTTCACTCATCTGCAGTTTCTGTCCATTTAGCTAATACTCTGTCTTTTGATTCCTCTGACCACAGAGCATGACCTCAATACTTCCCCATATTAAACTGCCTTTGCCAGGTTTTCAACTAGTCTATCTATATCCTGTTGCAGAATCACAATATCCTCATCACAACCTGCCCTTCCACATACTTTTGTCTTATCGACAAATTTGGAAACCTTACATGCTGTTCCTTCCTGCAGGTTATTAATGTAAATTGTGAACAACTGATGGCCAACTGATCCCTGTCGTACTCCGCTAGTGGCATCTTTGTACTCTGAAAAGGATCCATTTATTCCAACTCTGTTTTCTATCTGACAACCAGATTTCAATCCACATTGATCCACTTCCTCCAATTCCATTGGCTTTTGCTTTATGCGCCAGCCTCTTATGTGGCACCTTGTCAAGTTCCTTTTGAAAATCTAAATACATCACATCTTCCCTCTGTTACATCCTCAAAGAATTTGAGCAAATTTGTCAAACATGATTTACCTTACGCAAGGCCATGTAGATTTGATTATATTCAGTTTTCCAAAATGATTAGCTTTTTCCTCTTTGATTATTGACTCCAGCATCTTGCCAATAATAGACGTTAAACAATGACCTGCAGTTCCCTGCCTTTGGCCTTTCCCCTTTTTTGAACAAGGGTGTCACATTGGCCGTTTTCCAATCTTCTGATAAATCACTAAATTCAAGGAGAGTATAAAAAATTGCAACCAATGGGTCCACCATCTCTGCAGCCACTTCCATTAAAACCCTAGTACGCAGTTCATCGGGTCCTGGTGACTTGTCCACTTTAAGCCTCTTGAGTTTTTCTAATACTCTGTCCCTTGTGAGTGGGATTTTGAAAGTCATTTGAAATCAGTCCATCTGATAATATGGCAATATCTGCAATTATTGCATGATGATGATTGATGCAAAAAACTTATTGAGCATATCTGCCATTTCTTTGTTTGCTGTTATCAATTCACCCACCTGGAGGTCCCACATTTACTTTAGCCGCCTGCTTCCTATTTATGTATCCTAAGAAACTTGCTGTTTGTTTTTATGCTGCATGCAAGTTTTCTCTCAAAATTTTCTCCTCTCTTATGAGCTTTTTAATATTTTGCTGCTGGATCCTAAAGACTTCCCAGTCCCCTGGTCAACCACTATCTCTTGCTCCTTTGTATATCCTGCTTTTCAATCTATTATCCTTGACCTCCTTTGCTAACCATGAATTTTGCCTCTTTCTTGTGGAATCCCTCTTTTTGAATTGGATAAACTCCTGCTGAGCATTTTGGAACAACTGTTTGAATATCTTCCACTTCTCATCTACTGACCTATATCTTACTTAGCTTGTTTACCCAGTTCACCTTAAATAAGGGTAGTTATGAAGGAAGTGTTTTCTAAGGTGAAGATACTGGTTATGGATCTATGGCGTTGAACCTCACCCTGTATCTGGAATTCTATCATACTGTGGTCACCACCCCCTAGGGGATTGTACAATCAGGGAATCTACACAGTGCAGAAAGTAGCCATTCGGTCCATCAAGTCTGCACTGACAACAATCTCACCCAGGCCCTACGCCTATAACCCACATATTTACCCTGCTAGCCCCCATGATACTAAGTTGCAGAGGCAAAGAATCCCGCCAAACCCACACCTCAAGCAGCAAGACCACCCAAGGAGAAGCCCGTCCCAGAAGCTTTCTACTTGGTGTGACACCAACATCATAATGAAACACGTGACAACATGTCTTTACGGAAAGCTGTCAATGCGAAAGAACACCACCACATTCATCATCATAAACACAGGCAGCACTGGAAATTTTAATAAAGTTTTGATGGGAATAAAGGGATATGGTCCCCGGAAGGGTAGGCAATTTTAGGTAAGTCAGGCAGCGTGGTCAGTGCAGGCTTGGGAGGCTGAAGGGCCTGTTCCTGTGCTGTAATTTTCTTTGTTCTTAGAAGGTTAGGAAAAACAACAACATATTACAGTCTGTGGGCTAATCCATCAGAGATTCACCATGAGTTGTCACCAAAGGAAGAACAACAGCTTTCATCACAACAGCTGGTCATACATATTCCAGTACATCGCCAAGTGAGCAAAAAAACAAAATCCTTTGAGATCATTTGAAAATCTGCTTTACGACTCGTCATTGTCACTCCACATATCCATGGCGTGGAAATAGATCTCTGACTAACATGTTACGAAGCAACCACTAAACATTATATTTAATTTGATGTATTCTAGCAAGTTGTGACTTAAAAAAAACAAAAATCCTTGTGCATTTCTATTCATGCCCTGTTTCGCAAACAGTTAACAGATGTTCAGAATTAGCAACCATTAATTACCAGACTGCTTTCACTCATAAGAAAGTCCATTATCTTTACTGCTATTTCCCCACAGAAATGTGGTAAAAGTATGATTTTATCATCATCTCTGCGGACTGAGCGCATTACATTGAAATTTGATGCCACAAGTGTGAAAGTCCTGTAAGTTACAAGCAAAATGGGTAATTAATAAAATGGCTTTTTTGCAAGTGTATTGAATCTGGTGACTAATGGCTACCAAATTGTGAGAATGCTTATATTACCTGTTTACAAAACTCCAAAAGTCCAGAGGATATTGTATGCATCTTTTAAGTTACAGCCTCCTGCTAGCGACAGGAAATATCAAATGACGAGGAATGTTAGGTGGTTGTTTTCAAGTCTTCTGCTCAGAGTTAATTAATTAGCTATTTAAATTCAGTTATGCTATAAAAGGCCCAAGGGGGACTTCAAGCCTCCTCTTAGTGAAAGAAGGCTGCAGAAAGTGCCTTTGGTTATGGTTGTTCGCAGTGGGACGTTCCTTCCATTAGGATGTTTGAGGCAACATCATAGAATCCTACAGTGCAGAAGGAAACTATTTGGCCCATCAGGACTCTCTGACTCTACAGCAGAACATCTTACCCAGGACCACCTCACTGCCTTGTCCCAATAAAATGTTAAAGTTAGGCTTACATTAGCACTTCAGCAAAGTTACTGTGAAATTCCCCTAGTCGCCACACTCCAGCGCCTGTCAAGACACCTAACCAGCACATCTTTCAGACTGTAGGAGGAAACTGGAGCACCCGAGGGAAACCCACACAATCATGGGGAGAATGTAAAAACTCCACACAGACAATGACCCAAGCCAGGAATCGAACCCAGGTCCCTGGCGCTGTGAGGCAGCAGTGCTAACCACTGTGCCATCCTAAGCCCACTAATCCCCTTAACCTACACGTCGTGGACACTAAGAAGGAGTTTAGCATGGCCAATCCACCTAACTTGCATATTTTGGGACACTAAGGGACAACTTAGCACGGCCAATCCATTTAACCTACACATCTTTGGAGAATACCTGGGAATGTTCGGTTTCCAGGACATTAAGGTGAGGAGAAAGAATATGAACTGCTCTCAGTCACCTATATTAGCTTCTGGTCACACAATATGTTGACTTTGAAATTCTCATCTGGGATTTAATGCTTGCAGACCTTTCTTCTTCCCCTAGAGGCCCCACTGTTCAATTCCCATCAGGCACTTACCTGGGCAGGGCTCCTGTCCAATGCAGGAGGGTGGAAATCCCACCCCTGGATAAGCAGAGTCCAGTGGCTCTCTCCTGAGCTTACAGCAGCGGCCACTGCCAGTACTACATGAAACCTACCCTGAGAACTGACAATGAAACCCCAAATAGAGGTGAGTGAGAGTGGGATGGGTTCACTGGGTGGGGGGGGGCGTTGGCAAGGGGAGGGGGAAGAGGGAAGACTGAGAAGCAAAGTGCATTGGGGTGGCAACCTGTGCTCCTCCTTTCTGGCCTCTTGAGCAAGCCCTATTTTAATCAATCATTTTATATGGGTTGCTCTGGAATTCCGTCCCTCCCCTTCACTTTCTTCCTTTCAGACACTCCTTAAAATCTCGCTCTTTTACTAAGCTTCTGTTCACCTGACTCTAATACCTCCCTATGTGACTTGGTATCATATTTTATAATGCCTTCATGTTGAGCCCCTGGTACATTTTATTATGTTAAAAGTACTATATAAATGTAAGGGTATTTTTTTGTTGGCAGGAAAATCCTGTACTATAAAAGTTTGAAGCAGTTGTATTTAATCTTGCCTCCCTGGCAAAACAAGTAGAGATATTACTGGCTCAGCCCGTGCTTCTTTTGGGCTTTAGTAATTAGATTAAGTTTATTTATTAGTATCACATGCAGATTTATATTAACCGAGCAATGAAGTTATTGTGAAAATCCCCTAGTTGCTACACTCCGGCACCTGTTCAGGTATACAGAGGGAGAATTTAGCATTGCCAATGCACCTAACCAGCACATCTTTTAGACAGTGGGAGGAAACCAGAGCACTCAGAGTAGATACATGCAGCCATGGGGACAACGTGCAGACTCCACACAGACAGTGACCCAAGCAAGGAACTGAACCCAGGTCCCCGGCATTGTGAGGCAGCAGTGTCAACTACCGTGAAGTGGCAACTGAAGCATGTGTTGGAACCAAAATTGAGGAAAGAGGAGGTAAGATGTAACTGTGAAGGGTATTTGAGATCAGTGGAATTGAGAATTGTCCAGTATCAGACCGTTAGCTGTTCCAACGGCACTTCAGTTGGATTTTGTTGAAAATTGTTCAAGTTCATGATGCATCAAATCCATTCTTTATGAGTACATCTAAACTGCATCATTCAAGAAAGATAAACAAACACAGGAAACTGGTGTTTATTTTAAGGACATTTACATACAAGTGTTTCATCTTCCTGATCTGTGATAGGAGCGCAATATAGTGAGTGTGGCTCAGTGGAAACACATTCAAGTCAGATGGCTGTGGATTCAAGATCCACTCCAAACACTTGAGCATCTAATCTAGGCTCACACTGACATGCAGTGTGGAGAGAATACAGCACCATCAGAGATGCTGTTTTTCAGATGCTCTCTCAGATAGGGTAGGTGATGGCCTAGTGGCATTATTGCTAGACCATTAACCCAGAAACTCAGCTAATGCTCTGGGGACACGGGTTCGAATCCCATCACAGTAAATCGTGGAATTTGAATTCAATTTTAAAAATCCGGAATTAAGAATTTACTGATGCTCCTCTGCCAGCTGCTGCCTCCCTGCGACTCCCGCCCGGAACTCTGAACCTAAACCAGAATCCACCCGCTCACCTGAGACCATGCAGCTGGATCCCTTTACCTTGGTTGGTCATGATCGATTGAAACCCATCTGGTTCACTAATGCACTTTCAGGGAAGGAAATCTGCCATCTTTACCTGGTCTGGCCGACATGTGATTCCGGAGCCACAGCAATGTGGTTGACTCTCAAGTGCCTTCCAAGGGCAACTAGAAATGGACAATAAATACTGGCCAGCTCATGATACCCATGAATGAATTTCTTTTTAAAAAAAAAGGTAGATTCCATGACATTTTTGGAAGAACACAACGAGTTCTCCTAGGTCTTAGCTGAAGAATAGATTAGGGAAATCCATCTGCTCCTGGTGTCTCAGCCAAGCTTTACTCCTCAACACACATCACAAATGATAAAGGTTATCTGGTCATTAACTCATCATTGTGTGCAAGAAGGCTGCAGCATTTATTACGTGCAATGTCAGAAATTAGCCATTAAGCCCAGCTGGGGTCGGGACGTTTTGCTTCATATCAGCCTCCTCCCACCCACCTTCATCCAAACATATCAGCATAACCTTCTATTCCTTTCTTCTTTGTGTTTATCTAGCTTCCGCACAAAATGTATTTATGCTATTCACTTCAACAATCACGACGGTAATGAGTTCTACATTCCTATCGCTCTTTGGGTGAAGACTGAACTGAATCTCACGATTCAATTAAAATTTTCTACTTTTCAACTAATTTCTTGTGTAACGGCAGAGTAATTCTCCGGTCTCCCACAGCCTGCTACAGGCTGTGAGCGAGAATGGAGAAGTTGGTGCTCAGCCAAATCTTCATTCACAGCAGCGGAACCAAAGAATCCCAGCCGCTGGCGAGGTTGGAGAATTCTGACCTCGGTTTAAGATTGTCAATAACATTTCAGGAGGGTGACACCACTTAAAAAGTGAAATTTAAATGGTAGAAATTAATAAGGGTAGATTAAACGATAAGCAATGTTAAAAGAAACACTTCTACGTGATCAGTTAAGTCGCTGGTGGTTTTTAAACAGCCTTTGTAGCAATGGATAGTGCTAATTCAGCCTGAAAATGGAACACATACATACAAACTATGTACATACTACAGCAACAACTATATTTAAATCGTGGTACAGTCCAGGGGTCAATCATGGGTTCCACCCAATCAGAATTATCCAGGACCACTTCCTGCCGTGCATTCATCTAATGAGCTCTCTGGGGAGCAGAATCAATGTCATCAATTTGCTTTCAGCCACTGCAGTCATAGAGACGCTATAGTGCAGGAGGAGGCCATTTGGCCCATCGCATCTGCACCAACAACCATCAGATCTGGGCCTTATCCCCATAACCCCACATACTTACCCCACAAATCCCCGTAACCCCACATACTTACCCCACAAATCCCCGTAACCCCACATACTTACCCCACAAATCCCCGTAACCCCACATACTTACCCCACAAATCCCCCTAACCTTTGCAGCCCAGGACACTAAGAGGCAATTTTACGAGGCCAATGCACCCAACCTGCACATCTTTGGACTATGGGAGGAAAACAGAGCACCTGGAGGAAACTCACACAGACACGGGGAGAATGTGCAAACTCCACACAAACAGTGACCCAAGCTGAGAATCGAATCCAGGAACCTGAAGCTGAGAGGCAACAGTGCTAACCACTGTGCTACCGTGCTACCCAATGTAGCAACGTCACAACGTTCCATTTTTGAATAACTTTAACATATTCTGCAAAAGATCCATTACTGGGCACTGCTTCATCCTCCTAAATGTGACAGCCCTGAGAGAAACTCTTCTCACAGGCTACATGCACAGGGAAGGGCTTTGTCAACTGTGACTTCTGTCTATACAATCTACAAAGCTGAAACTGTTTGTAGATTCATGTTCTCATCATCCCAGGCTTAACTCTGAATAAATACCCTTTTTACAAGCCTTTGCTCATGATCTTACTGAAAGATGGAACAGACTGGAGGGGCTGAATGGTTCAGTCCTGCGCCCAATTCGTACATTTGTACATATGTTTGTATGTCCAGTGACATTATATTGTTAACCAGGTAAGACCTGATATCAGGAGTATTTAAAGAAATTCTTCAAATTGTACAATATTACATATTGTTTATTATTGTCACAAACACCAAAGAACAACTGAGTTTTTCTTAAATATTCAAATACTGATTGAAATGAAAATTAAACAAATTAACAGAATCCCTACAGTACAGAAGGAGGCCATTCAGCCCATGGAGTCTGTACCAACCACATCCCACTCAGGCCCTTGTCCTGCAACCCTGCACACTTATCTTGCTAATCACCCTGACAGTAGGGTCAATTTAGCACGGCCAATCCACCCAACCCACTGTGGACTGTGGGAGGAAACCCACGCAGTCACAGGGAAAACATGCAAACTCCACACAGAGTGACCCGAGGCCGGAACTGAACCTGAGTCTCTGGCGCTTTGGTGCAGCAGTGCTAACCACTGTGACACCAGGCCATCCTGCTACATAGGTGACCCAAAGCATGATAGGTATCACTTGCTTGAAGGTCTGAGACCATCTCGAAAAATTTAAAACCAGTAAGTTTCCAACATTTGATCAATGACTTTCGGTTGGTAAACAAGACCAGGAACAAAATCTATCAAGTGTCAGCAGGCACTTCAGTGAATACAAGGGAGTTTCCCCTTGATTGGAGAAATGCCACCATGGCTTTTCGTTTCAGGAAAGTAGCAAAACAAACCATGCAATTGCAGACCCATGAACATGACATCAGTTACTGGTAATTCAATTAACTGTTAGGAACAAACTCAAGGATTGCTCTTCTGGAAATATCCTTGTAAACAGCAGCCTGACTAATTTCCTAAACTGCTTTTGTGGAACTGATATCCCAAATCGCTATTGTAAAACCCTATGGTATTGTTTTCCAGTCACTATGTTTCACAAGTACTTTGTTAGCTGCAAAGCGCTTTGAGGCACCCTGCGGTCATGAGCTGCACTATATAAATGTGAGGCCTTCTTTAAATTAAGAAAGCAGAGAATGCACCAGATCTGATGGGAGAAATGGGCAGAGTGTGCAGTTCATCCTGATTCAATGACTTACTTCCTTAACAATGCATGCAGCAATGCAGCTCACATTATATTTAATGACTTGTTCCTCAACAATGCACACACCAGTGCAGCTCACATTCATTCAATGTCATATCCCCCAATAATGCATGCATCAATGCAGCTCAACCAACAGGCTAGCAGAAGAAAGCACAAGGGAGAGGCAGGAGGAAGAAAGAAAAGCGTTCCATTAAAAAAAAACACAAAAAGTAATTAGTGATTTAATTTTGATACGATTTTTGGTAAAGAGCCAGCGCTTTCAATTTAAGCAGTTTGTCAGGGCAGAGTTACTGAGTACCATTCCATTTATCTTAGTTGTAAAACAACATTTTATTTATCATCCCTGGACAAATTAAGCTGCTTCTGTATCTATAAAAAGGCTAACAAGTCACAGGAGAAGATTTCAATATATTTAAGTATGTTGGCTCTTGCTATCTTTCTGTGCTAACAGTGGTGAATCTGACAGTTTTAATAAAGCTAAGCCAATTCGGCGAGTTATTTTACTGTGCCTCCGACTCCATGGGAGAAATATATTATCTGTTTACGGCCAGCTAGAGTTGGAAATTTCCACCAGCACAAAGCCTTCCTCTGTCTTCAGTAAGATTGGAACCTCACACATTCATCAACAGTCTCCGGGGAGCCAGCGTATGAATAAATCCAGGGAGTGCTATGCAAGCATTTGGTATGAAAGCAAGAGAAAGCGGCAAAATTATGTGCGGGCAGTTTTATGCTGGAGATAACAATGTGATTTTGAATTTCTTTTGTTTTAGAGTAACAGCTCCTGCCCAGATTGGCAGCACCATAACACAGGCTGGTTTACAAAGAAAAAAACCAGCCAGGGAGTATCTCAGTGACAGCTGATCAAAAATGCATTAAACAACAGTGCAAGGGGGAAAAAAAAACACATTCTGTGGATGCCATTTCTAATGGAGCAAAAAACATGTCCAATGATCTGGAATGGCTGGTCGCTCGACTCAGTCAGGACAAGGATGCCAATTTTGTACAGCACAGAGCAGCAGGACCAGTGAGTGACTGCCGTTATCGTCATTAGCTCTGGAGTATTAGGAAGGATGGTCTAAAGCTTTTCAGTTATTCTGGAAGAATGCACTTGAAGAATCTGCATGTCCTGACACATTACGATGGCTGGCATGGAGTTTCTACCATCCCATGGCCAATGATTAATGCTGAAAATGTAGATTTACTGCTTTTTGATTCATACAGTACTGTTAGGATCGTGTTGGAGGCACTAACATTTTGAAGGTGAACGTGCTAACTGAAGGCAGGAATTTCTGGTCCACGCTGCCCAAAGTCAATGGATTTTTGGCCGCCTCTCCAGATTTTCTGCCCTCTCGCACCGAATCTTGCCACGACCAAGACAGGAAAACCTCGGTCCAACTCCCAGTCATCAAATTATAGCATCCTTATAGTGCATCCCTACAGGCTAATTGAGTCTGCACTGACTCTTTGTAAGAGCATCTCACCCAGGCCCATCCCGTCCCCGCTAATCCTCCTAAACTACAGCTCTTGGACACTCAGGCAATTTAGTGTAGCCAATCCAGCTAACATAGCTGCATATATTTGGACTGTGTGAGGAAACCAGAGGAAACAAAAGCAGACACGAGGAGAAAGTGTAGACTGTCTACACTTTCTCCTCGTGTCTACGTTTGTTTCCTCTGGGTGAAAAGCTATGCTGTATGGGAACAGCGTGGTGGCACAGTGGTTAGCACTGCTGCCTCACAGTCAATTTCAGCAACTCAGCAAGGCTTCTTCAACAGCACCTTACAAACCCACAGCCTCTACCACCTAAAAGATCCAGAGCACAAGGCACATGGGTACACCAGCATCTGCAAGATCCCCTCCAAGCCACTCACCATCCTGACTTGGAAATGTATCGCCGTTCCTTCACAGTCGCTGAGTGAACATTGTGGAACTCCCTCCATAACAGCACTGTAAGCACCCTGGCCCCTCAGGGACTGTGGTAGTTCAAGAAAGCAGCTCACCACCACCTTTTCAAGGGCAACTGGGGAAGGGCAACAAATGCTAGCCTAGCCAGAGATACCCACATCTCAAGAACATTTTAAAATAACAAATAAAAACAACATCTTTTGGGACCGGTTTCTACTTGCTGCAGAATTGATTTTAAATTGATCTTCTCAGGATTTTATTAATATTAGGAATCAAGTTGTAACTATTTTGAATTTGAGGGAAAAGAACTTTCAACAAGTCCCGAGATGTGCACACGTTACATGAATGACATTAGCATGCTTCACAGGTTGCAGTGACATTGCTTTGATATCCCTGGGTTCTCATAACTGGCAGGAAAAGGAACAAAGAGGCTGGGGTCTGTAGGTTTTTTTTTTAAAAACGGGACTTAGATCCTCTCTTATGTCCTCTTCTGAATATTGAATGCTTCATATTTTAGCAAAAAATCAACCTACACGGAAAAACTGAAGGCACCGACACAAGGCAGGATTACATGAAATGGGGGCAATATATTAGCATGGACAAAGGAGTGGTTAGCTAGCAGGAAGCAGAGAGTAAGGATCAATGGGTTGGCAAGGTGTAACTAGCGGAGCATCACAGAGATCAGTGCTGGTGCCTCCAGTATTTTACAATCTACATCAATGACTTGGATGAAGGAACCAGAAGTACGGTAGCTATATTTGCAAATGACACCGAGTAAGTTGTCAAGAGGAAGTAGAGAATTTGCAAAGGAATATAGACAAGTTTAAATGAGTGGGTAAAAATTTGGCAGGAGTATAATGCACTGAACTTGTCCACTTTGACAGGAAGAATAGAAAAGCAATGTACAGGGCAGCACGGTGGCACAGTGGTTAGCACTGCTGCCTCACAGTGCCAGAAACCTCGGTTCAATTCTGACCGTGGGTGGCTGTCTGGAGTTTGCACATTCATCCCATGTCTGCGTGGGTTTCCTCCGGTTTCCTTCCGCACTCCAAAGATGTGCAGGTTAGGTGCATTAGCCATGCTAAATTGTCCTTAGTGTCAGGGAGATTAGCAGGGTAAATACTCGGGATTACAAGTATAGGGTTTGGGGTGGGATTATTGTCAGTGCAGGCTTGATGGGCCAAACAGCCTCTTTCCACACTATAGAGATTCTGCGAGTTAACACAGCAGTGGTCCAAAAGCAGACAGAGATAATGGGTCGGATCTTGCAATTAGCAGCCAAGCAAAGGTGTATGCTATAGACAGTATGAAAAACCACAACCCTACCTGAGTTGTAGTCTGCAGTGGGAACTTGCTCGCCCAGGTGCAGCATGGATTGATCAGTGTGTTGCGTGGGGAGGCGGAGTGACAAGGTGCCATCTTGTGAATCTATGCCTACCTCTGAAATCAAGAGCCAAGGACAAAACTCTCCTGGTCTCTGCTTCCTTTGTCTTTCCCCAGCATCGTGCGGCTCTAATACCTACCAGCTGTGGGGTGCACTACATTTACCAAGTTTACATCAGCAGCAATTTCCAATTTTGCCATTGGAAAGAATAATGGCAGCAGCATGAAGTGAATGGTGTCATCTTGAAGTTCTCCTCCAAATCATTCCGGCGTGGAATATATATCTTCATTCCTCCAGGGTTTCTCAAATCAATATCCTGGAATTCCCTACCTAACACTATCAAAGGAGGATCACTGCCGTAAGAATTACTGTGGTTCAGTGGGAAGGACCTAGGCATTCACATAACAAATGGGAATAACAATAAATGCAGCCTTGCCAGAGTTGCCCACACCCAAAGAACCAAAAGGAATCAGAAAAAGTGGGGCGGCACAATGGTTAGCACTGCTGCCTCACAATGCCAGGGACCTGGGTTCAATGCCTGGCCTGGGTCACTGTCTGTGAGAAGTCTGCATGTTCTCCCCGTATCTGTGTGGGTTTCCTCCGGGTGTTCCGATTTCCTCCCACAGTCTGAAAGATGTGCTGGTTAGGTGCATTGGCCATGCTGAATTCTCCTCAGTGTACTTGAACAGATGCTGGAGTCTGGTGATTAGGCTATTTTCACAGTAACTTCATTGCAGTGTTAATGTAAGCCTACTTGCGACACTAACAAATGAACAAACAAAGTCAAAAAACAAAACACTCAGAGGGGCAAAAAGCTTCCAGAATATTCTACCAAATAAATAATGGGATCAAAAGTGTTTGAAGACTTCTGGAGAGGCTGAGTCACTTGGTGAAGTGAATGGACTTTTCTCATCCTTAACTTATGTTGTCAGGAACCACACCACAAACAAAAATATATTTTAACATGTCTGAAGAAGAGTGAAGGAGATCTGGCACATCAAATTTACAGAATATTTAAAAAGAAAAAAATTGGGTAAGCCCAGAATATTAAGTAACACAAGATACACAGTGGCTGCAAGGTGACAGGGACTGGGAGCTGAATGTCCAGGGGTATCAAGTGTTTAGGAAGGATAGGCGGGAGGGAAAAGGGGGGGGGGGTACGTAGCTCTGCTGATTAAGGATAGCATCAGGGTGGTAGCAAGGGATGATATTGGAGCCAAGGAGCAGAACATGGAATCGTTGTGGGTGGAGATTAGGAACAGCAAAGGGAGGAAGACGCTGGTGGGTGTCGTCTATAGGCCCCCGAATAATGATCTGGAGGTGGGGCGGGCTGTTAACGCGCAAATAAGTGCGGCGTGCAGGAATGGAACTGCCGTAGTTATGGGGGATTTCAATCTGCATATTGATTGGTCGACCCATGTTGGACGCGGGGGGCTCAAGGAGGAGTTCTTGGAATGCTGCCGGGATAGTTTCCTCGAACAGTGTGTGTTGGAGCCGACGAGGGAGCGAGCTATCTTGGATCTGGTGCTATGTAATGAGGCGGGTAGAATTAGGGAACTTGCGGTGAAGGGTCCTCTTGGGGAGAGTGATCATTGTATGGTGGAGTTTCTGGTGCAGATGGAGGAGGACAAAGTGGGTTCCCAGACACGCGTCCTTTGTTTGAACAGAGGGGAGTATGGTAGGATGAGAGAAGAATTGGCGAATGTGGACTGGGGGAGCACGTTGGAAGGTAGGTCTGCTGAGGAGCAGTGGAGGATCTTTAAGGAGATCTTTCTTGGTGCTCAGCGGAAATTTATTCCGATGGTCAAAAAGGACCGTAGGAGGAGAGGTAATAAGCCGTGGATAACGAAGGAGGTGAAGGAAAATGTTAAATTAAAAGCGGAGGCGTTTAGAGTAGCTAAGAGTAGTGGGTGAGAAGAGGATTGGGAGAGGTTTAAATGTCAACAAAGATTGACAAAGAAGTTGATAAAGAAGGGTAGGAGAAACTACGAAGCTGGGCTAGCGCTTAATATAAAAAAGGATAGCAAGAGTTTTTATAAATATATAAAAAGGAAGAGGCTGGCTAGGGTGAACGTTGGACCCTTAGAGGATGAGAAGGGGGACTTAGTGGTAGGGGATGGGGAAATGGCTGAGGTCTTGAATAACTTTTTTGTTTCTGTCTTCACAGAGGAGGACATGAATAATTTGCCGGATGTTAGAGATGGAAAGGTGGTAGGACTGGAGGGTCTCGATGACATTACTGTTACTAGAGAGGTGGTGCTCGACAGACTGGAGGGGCTGATTGTGGACAAGTCCCCAGGACCGGATGGAATGCATCCGAGGGTCCTGAAAGAAATGGCGGAGGTGATAGTGGATGCCTTGGTGGTTATTTTCCAGACGTCGCTGGATTCCGGGGAAGTGCCGGAAGATTGGAAAATGGCTAATGTTACGCCGTTGTTTAAGAAGGGTGCCAGGCAAAAGGCGGGGAATTATAGGCCTGTTAGTTTAACGTCTGTTCTAGGTAAAATGTTAGAATCTGTCATCAAGGAGGAAATAGCGAGGCATCTTGAGGGGAACTGCTTGATAGAGCAGACGCAGCACGGTTTCCTTAAAGGGAAGTCGTGTCTGACAAATTTGCCGGAGTTCTATGAGGATGTGTCTAGGGCGGTGGATAGAGGAGAGCTGGTGGATGTGGTCTTTCTGGATTTTCAGAAGGCGTTTGACAAGGTACCTCACAAGAGGTTATTGCAGAAGGTCAGGGGGCATGGAGTTGGGGGTAGGGTGTTAGCATGGATAGAGGACTGGTTGTCAAATAGGAGGCAGAGAGTGGGGGTCAATGGGTGCTATTCGGATTGGCGGATGGTGACTAGTGGAGTGCCCCAGGGTTCGGTGCTGGGGCCTCAGCTATTTACCATTTATATAGATGATCTGGAGGAGGGAACCGAGTGTAGGGTGTCGAAATTTGCTGATGACACCAAAATTGGTGGAAAGGCAAATTGTGCGGAGGGTGGGGAGAGTCTACAGAAGGATCTAGATAGGCTGGGCAAATGGGCCAGGAAATGGCAAATGGAATTTAATGTTGGCAAGTGCGAGGTGGTCCACTTTGGTAGGAATAATGGTAGGAAGGACTATTACTTACGTGGAGAAAAACTGCAGCAGGCGACGGTGCAGAGGGACCTCGGGGTCCTTGTGCATGAGTCGCAAAAACCCAGCTTGCAGGTGCAGCAGGTGGTCAGGAAGGTGAATGGGATGCTGGCCTTCATAGCGAGGGGGATTGAATATAAAAGTAGGGAGGTCTTGCTGCGGCTGTATAGGGCATTGGTGAGGCCGCAGCTGGAGTACTGTGTGCAGTTTTGGTCGCCGTACTTACGCAAGGATATTTTGGCCTTGGAGGGAGTGCAGAGGAGGTTTACTAGGCTGATGCCGGAGTTGAGGGGGTTGAGCTATGAGGAGAGGCTGAACAAATTAGGCTTGTACTCATTAGAGTTTAGAAGAATGAGGGGAGATCTCATTGAGACGTATAAGATGATGAATGGGATGGATAGGATAGAGGTGGAGAGACTCTTCCCGCTCAGAAAGGACAGTAGGACTAGGGAGCACAGCCTCAAGATAAAAGGGGGGCGGTTTAGAACGGAGTTGAGGAGGAACTTCTTCACTCAAAGGGTGGTGAATCTCTGGAATTCTCTGCCCATTGAAGTGGTGGAGGCTACCTCGCTAAATATTTTTAAGACGCGGGTTGATGGGTTTTTGATAAGAGAGGGGATTAAGGGTTATGGGGAGAGGGCGGGAATGTGGAGCTGAGCCAAGACAGATCAGCCATGATCTTATTGAATGGCGGGGCAGGCTCGAAGGGCTAGTTGGCCTACTCCTGCTCCTATTTCTTATGTTCTTATGTTCTATGTGAACTAAAATTAACATGAACAAATATTAGAAATAATTTTGTTGGTTACTCAATAAAGGGTATGGAGAATAATCTGCTTGGCAACATAATGGAATGAAGAACATTGGCAGCATTCAAAATACGGCTGAAATGCTAGACCAAGAGTTAGGATAGCAACATGTGAAGCTTCCACTGACTGAATGAACAACTTACCCTTCACTCAGTTCATTCTGATAGTGGCTTTATGTGGAAACGTGATTGATATTAACCCAATACTGGTGCGTTTTATGAATGGTGTTTTACCTTTCCTATTCTCACTCTAGTCCGTGAAGGTTTACTATCTAGATATTTCACTGGGGTTATAACCATGAACCTCCAACGTTTGAGTAGCACACATTCTGAAACGTGTGTACTGGTGGTATGGATTATTCAGTATGTACACTCTGGTGTCAAAAATATTATATTATATCATCTCCTGCATCTTGCAAACACTTACGCAGAGAAAGGAAATGAAAGGAGGCCTTTTTCTAAATAAAAAGGTGCCCTCTACTTACAGACGCGATGAATGCAGAAAGTATTGTGGGGACACAGGGAGAAGGAAGCAGCTGAAGAAGTTCAGGCATAAACTAAAACGCAAGAAGCAGACCATATTCAATGGTCTGGAACAGACACAATGCAAGGGAATTCTCTTACTCCGTAACATTGCTCCCACTCTATTAAAAGTAATAGTTATAGATTATTCTAAGAAGCCCTGGAATTAACTGCACAGAGCCCATGTTGGGATACGTACTTTGTTTCAAATGATACATAGACTAAAGAGATGGAAGAGGCTGAAATGATTCTATATCTTTGACACTGTGCTGCAATTTACTGGGAGTCTTATGCATCAACTAACTGTTCTGAAGGCTCATCATAACTCCAAATGTAAAGAGAGTCATTACTGTACAGCACCCTTTACAGTGATTTTAGGACACATTCTTGCCTCATATGCACAATGCTTTTTTTGTAATGTCAGCTGTATGGAGAGAATAGTAACCCATGCAAGCTAATAGCCACCACAGGCATTGTAACTGAGATCACCAGCAGGGCACATCCGCCAGGACCCATTACTTGCGGCGCACAATAGGATCACAGATTGTGTGGTAGCCATGGTTTTCTCTTTAAACAGTTCCTACTATTGTCAACAGACCAGCAACAAAATGTTAACGTCAACCGATCTTAAAAGTGGGAACGAGAATCCAATTGCTGGCTTATGTGCACAAGGTGGCATTTAGCCCATTAGTGCTTCCACGCACTCAGAAAGGACTGGAGTGAAAGCATAATGATAAAATCATCACACGGATAACGAGACAGGTTTTCCCTTGCAGCAAGAATGTCTGAAGCCGTTCCCAGATGGCACTGCATGCCTAACTGTGTGATACTTGGGGGTCAGCAATTAATGAAGGTTACAATGTATGCCCTGGACTTCTCTATTAAAAACCATGAACCATGGGCTGTTGCAGGAGAGTAAAAAGGAGGAAGATATAAGTCAAACATAAGTATCATTTGCACTAGACACAGAGGGCAACTATCATATGACACTGCATCCTAGAAATCAGTCCTATGTTCATACTGCTCCCAAAACAACCAATTACTTCTGATGCCCAATGAACGCCTTACAAAAAGAACAAGTAGTAATTATAGCTATGTATAATAGAGACACTTCACCGAACCACATGTCAGCGATGAACACAGCAACCAGATTACTCCTGATAACAAAATCATCTGTAAAATTCATAAGGTGGGTCACTGCTGAAAAATTGGATTCCTACTGGGCTACATTTCCATCCGTGAACAATGTGAATGTGAGTCAATCAGCAGGCCCTACAACAGAGAGTGCATTAGGCTGGAGGGAGAAGGGTGGTAGAGCAACCAAGTCTTTCCCTCAGCTTACTACACACATAGCGGTGTATTTTCCGGTTCCGCCAGCTGCGGGAATGGTAACAGGCCGGACAGAAAATTTGATGGACCACTAAAAAGTTCTGTTGACCTTGGATGTGAATTTCTGATCTCTGGGAGTCTGTAGCCGGTAAATCCCACCCATAGTTTCATTGCTTCACAACTGTCCATTTCTTAAACAGCAACACAAGTTACAACAAAGAGAGGGGCACCCCGTCACACCTTGTTAACTTAATGTTATCACAATTATGCACTACTTTCCCCTCCCCCAAAGGCTTTTCCCTGCCTGGTTGATGTTCTGTAACTACAAAAATTGAAAGAAAAATTCTTATTAGGAACTTCCAACAACCTGCTCTGAAAACCCTGCTCACATATTGAGTAGCTGTGACAAATTCCACCACAGCAGCCGAGACAATCTAGAACATTCTAAAGCAATTAATGACATTCCAAATGAAACAACCCACAAACAGTCTTAAAATAAAATCAATTTGCCCATTTCCTAATGTTAACAAGTATTGAAAAAAAATTCTAGGATCTTGATCAATAACTTTGCTAAAAACTACAGCCAGACTTTTATGGACCATGTTACATTGAAATACATAAATTAGTATTTGAGATGAATTGTTTACAAGCTAACAGACTAACAAATAGGGAAAAAACATTACCTCTATCCAACTTCATAGGCCAACGAAATTACTCCCACAATCTTTACAGCTGGCATGTTTGGACATGTTTTTTGGGTTCCATAGTCATTGAACAATAGTACTGCTGTCATCAACACAAATGAGATTAACCCACTACAGACTAGAAGCCAAACCTGAAACTCTGAATGCATATTTCTGGTAACTGAGCAAGGACAGTATTGGTCTCAGCTCTGATTCCCTCAAACAGTTGAACAATGTATCCACACAGAGATACAGATGCTCATCAATCTCATCCACAGCTGGGGTTCTCTGCTGCCATTGCAGTGAATCGAGTTTTGGCTCAGCACCAAATTCCCCAGCCTCACTGGAGCGGGGCTGCCATGGACAAGATCGGAGAATCTCACCCATAATCCTTCAATTTATGGATATATCCAGAAGGAATATACGTGTTTATGTAAACAGATGTATAAACTGTTTACCCACTTCCAATCAATTCTTCCACCTGGTGAACCTTTACCCCAGAGACCTGGAAATGCAGCTGGGCCACATTACATAGTACTAGACGACAGACACATTCTCAGGACCAAGGGACATGCTGCAGTAAGACTTGGTAACTCAACTTAAATCTATGTGGATTGTATGCATGGTACAAGCACTTTACCCTGAACATGATTAGGGATGGAACATGAGAAGCACAGAAGCTCACATCTTTTACACATACATTTTCTTGTCTCCTAATCTGGCAGGCTAAACATTTAAGAATGTTTTGCATGATTGCTATGTGTTTGTCAGCGAGTCATGATCACCTTAAGACAGCTCGCATTCAAATGGCACCTCTGATGTCTTCAAGATATCCCAAAGTACGCTGCAGTCAATGGATTACTTTTGAAGTGTAGTCAATTTTATTCTGCAGACAAACATGGGAGCCAATTTGTACAAAGCAAGAGGCCAAAAAAACGCCAATGAGATGAACGGCATGGTGGCAAAATGGTTAGCATTGCTACCTCACAGTTCCAGGGACCTGGGATCGATTCCTGGCTTGGGTCACTGTCTATGTGGAGTTTGCACATTCTCCCATGTCTGCGTGGGTTTCCTCCAGGTGCTCTGGTTTTCTCCCACAGCCCAAAGATGTGCGGGTTAAGTTGACTGGCCATGCTAAATTGCCAATTAGTGTCCTAGGATATGGAGGTTGAAGGGATTAGCAAGGTAAATATGTTTAGGGATAGGGCCTGGGTGGGATTGTTGTCAGTGCAGGCTTGATGGGCCGAATAGCCTCCTTCTGCACTGTAGGGACTCTATTCTATGAATGACTAGTTTGGTGATAATGGCTTTTGGTGAACACTGATCCATTCACACAAAGTGAGATGCTGGTTGAGAACTGAGATTCCATTGTATATTTTTCAAACAATCCTAGCACTTGTATCAAACTTCTCTTGTCAGAAAGCTCAGCTGCTAACATGTTGTGAGGCAGAGAAGGGTGCTGGATGGTGGTGGCAAAAGGAGGGAAAGCATGTTCCCAAACTACCTCTTGGCAAAAAATCTAGCTGGAGACGAATTCCAGAGTGGCTACCAGGTGCCAGCTTCCCCTACTCCCCAGAAACAATGTCAAAATACATGATTTGATTTATTGTCACATGTATTGGAATACAGTAAAAAAATGTTGTTTCTTGGACTGTACAGACAAAACATACCATTCGTAGTGCACACAGGGGAGAAGAAAAGGAAAGGAGAGGGTGCAGAATATAGTGTTATAGTCACAGCTAGAATGTAGAGAAAGATCAACTTAATATAAGGTACGTCCATTCAAAAATCTGATGGCAGAGTCGATTGGTACATGATTTTCGTATCTTTTTACCGATGGAACTAGGAGAATGTCAGGGGTGTATGGGATACTCCTTGAATTTGCTGGATGCTTTCAGAGGCAGTGGGAAGTGTAGATGGAGTCAACGAATGGGAGGCCGATTTGTGTGATGGGCTAACTGTACCATTGTGAGGGCCATGGAACACCCCATGTACGGATGTGCTGACAGCTTCAGCTCCAGCCCCAAGCAAATAGCTTGTCAAAACTGATGTGTTAGTGTATGGGAGATGTGTTCCAGGATAGATGTGGAATTAAATCCTGGCAAAATGTCACTACTCTCAAGGGAGGATGAAAGATTGTCAACAAAATCTAGAGAGAAACGTTTGAAAAAAATAAACATACAGGTATTTCCACCTTGAATAAGGAAACAGAAATGATAGCGGATGTGCTAATTATCCTCCAAAAATGGATTCATAGAATCATGCAGTGCAGGAGGCCTTTCAGCCCATCAAGTCTGCACCGACCACAATCTCATCCAGGCCCTATCCCCATAACCCCATGCATTTACCCTAGTTAATCCCCCATAACCCCATGCATTTACCCTAGTTGAGCCAAAGGGGCAATTTAGTATGGCCAATCCACCTAACTCACATATCTTTAGCTTGTGCTCCCAAATTAAGCCTGTTGGATTTAAATCTGGTGTTGTGAGACTACTTACTGTGCCTATCCCAGTCCAATGCCAGCAACTCCACATCACATCTTTGGACTGTGGGAGAAAACCCACATAGACATGGGGAGAATGTGCAAACTCCACACAGACAGTGATCCAAGCCAGGAATCGAAACCCTGGCGCTGTGGGGCAGCAGTGCTAACAACTGTGCCACCATACTGGCCACACTGGCACGGCATCCACGGTGAGCCTTCTTGGAATTCCACAAGATAGATCAACATTCAGCATAAGACAGAAGGTTTTATTGAACGAACACTTTGGGCCTAGTGATCTTCCCAGTGGTTCATTATATTTCATTATCTGCTAAATCTACATGTCAATCCTTACAAAGCTTTGATGAGATGAAGAAAGGTGGGCCTTTTGAGACCTTTCTTCAAGTTTTCAGTTGCTATTTCTCTGGCTATTCCAGTAGTAGGACCCGGCAGAAATACAGAGCTATATTTTGGTCGAATATCTAGCCACCATTTTATAAAATCCTCTGGATTTCAAACATTTGGACAGTTGAACAGTTTTTCAGATAGAAAACTACAATAACTTGATTGAAAGTGCCCCATCTCAGATTAATTTTGCATTCTACCTATGGGTCCTTTTTAGACATTTAGGTGTGACCATTGTCAGCCTGACTTCAGTGTTAACACTGGGCAATAAAGGCTGGCCTGGGCAGCGATGCTACATCCAGAGAATGAATGTAAAGAAAGATGCGAATCATCCATTTCTAAAATGGGAAAAGGAGCCAGAACACACTTATTGTGCCTTCTTTGCATTTTAAAGATTGGTACCATGTTATCGTTCGAGTAGAATTTTAAAGCCCCCCCCCAGGTGGTATCGGTGGGAGACCATTAAATTGAGTGGACATAATTCCTCAGAAGCCCACCCAAACCCAGATGCAATTTTACCCTAGGGTAGGCAGGGCCTCAGTTGCGAAACAAGCCTATTAAGACCCTTAACTGACCACTTAATGGATTTACCCCACCCAGCCTCAAATCCTACGCTGGGAAGAATAGGCGTGGGTTGGGTGGGAAAGTGACATTTAAACTTTTTCCCCCATCTTGGACTGTGGGTTACGGGGTGGTGCCCTCACTTTGAAGGCCCCCCTCAGAATTGGGGCACCCTCCTTCCCTCCCAAGACGTTGGAACTTCAGGATCCCCAACACCTCTCAGCTTACCCCTGACATTGCGATCACTTGCCCTCCCCCAACCTTCTTCCTCCGGGACTAATCTTTTCAAAGGTATGGTAAGTTAATTTACATTTCCAAGTATGTGTGTGTCTGTAAAGATATGGCTGGGGTGAAGAAATAGTGCATCTTTGAATCATTTTCTTTTCTCTGTATTGCGATCTTTCCAACGTTTCTGTCTAAGCATAGTACAGTTCACTTTTCTTGTTCAATAAATAGCTTTTACTTTGCATTAAAAATTCATCAACAGACTCCTGTGAATTTGTTCCATCACTTTCCTCACAGAAACATTAGGATCTATCAAGCCAGATTTCACTCTGGGATCTGACTTGCCCAGTAAAGTTTTTTTAAGCTTATTTATTAATGTCACATTAATAAATAAATTTATTAATTTTAATGCTTTTGCTTACATTAACACTGCAATGAAGTTACTGTGAAAATCCTCCAGTCGCTACACTCCAATGCCTGTTCGGGCACACTTAGGGAGAGTTTAGCACAGCCAATCCACCTAACCAGCACGTCTTTCAGATTGTGGGAGGAAACCGGAAGAAGCAGAAGAAACCCACGCAGACACGGGGAGAATGTGCAGACAGTGAACCAAGTTGGGAATCGAACCTGGGTCCCTGGCACTATGAGGCAGCAGTGCTAACCACTGTGCCGACCGAAGTCACCACACTCCGGAGCCTGTTTGGATAGACTGAGGGAGAATTTAGCATGACCAACGCACCCAACCAGCATGACTTTCAGACTGTGGGAGGAAACCGGAGCATTCAGAGGAAATGTAACGGTAGCTGGGATCATAACACTATCCTCACTTGGAATTATATCATCGTTCCTTCGCTGTCTCTGGGTCAAAATCTGGGAACTCCCTTCCTGACAACAGTGTGGGTGTATCTACGCCAGATGAGCCAAGTGAATGAAAAGGCAACACACCACTATCTCAAGGGCAATTAGAAATGGAGAGTGAATCAAAGCCTTGTCAGTGACACTCACATCCGATGAATGAATTTTTCAAAAATCAGTTGTAACATCTGTTTCTTTAATATTAATAAAGTGGTTTAGTTTGCCAGTTTAGTTGCAACTAACGGGCAATGATATGGTGCGGATTCTCGAAGGGTGGTGAGTAATGTGCAAAAAATGTGCACTCGCTCATCGTTTATAATCAAAGAATTCCAGAGGGCAGTCTGAGTGGAATTGGTCTGGTGTGGCGAAGCACTTCTGCTGCCCTTTGTTCCTTCCTGTCAAAAGGAACTGGGGAAAAAGGCCGACAGGCTTCTTCCACATCTGACTGCAAGTTCAAAGTTTTGTTAAATAATGGGGGTGATCTTGATCCCTCATCCATAAGAATGGCGGCAGGGGCTCAAGACTCAGGGAAATCCCGAGTTGCAGCTCTCGCCACCAAGGTCGTGACTTCCGATTGTTGCCGCCCCTCGCTGGGCACAAATGGGAGTGAACCTGATTTTAAATACACTTACATGTTATTAATCACACGCTCCCCCCCCCCCCCCCCCCAAGTCACATCCGCGCAATTGAAAACAGGTTTACCCAGGCATGAACCCATTCTGGAGATTCTCCTTCCCCCTTGGGAGGAGGGGATGCCGGGAGAGGCCATTTGGGGTGGGGAACGAGATAATGCCACCAGCATTGACAGTGGTTGAGCGGGGAGGGGGCGGGGGGGGGCTGCCGGTGATAGAAACAGCCCCGATCTCAGTGCAGCCAGGCTGTTTCAGATTCGTGCCCAGGTCAAAATTTCTCTCCTTCACAGAAAATTTAAACTGAATGCTGTAACCAGTGAGCCAGAGCCACTGGCATTCTTTCCACAGGCGCATCATTCCATGTACCTTTAAATCACAAGAAATATCACTCAAATTGCAACGGCCAAATCAAATTCCACAACATTCCCAAATTCCATCATTTCCTCCAGTCAGACTCCATTGTCTGCATCCTCTCTCACAATAAGCCCCATTCACACATTGCCATTGGCCTGATTAATCTCCATTGGTTCCTCAGCCTCAAAAACATCGATGTCAATTTTCTTCTTTTCATTTATAAACCATTTATATAGAGTTCCCTTTTTCACCCAATCTCTGCAGTTTTCTCCAGCTTGATATCTCACCCCAGACCTCAGCTCTTCCAAGTCTCCATTTCTGCGCATCTTCCATGTCCTTGTTGGTCATCCCAGCTTTGCATTCTAGACTTTCATTCCAAACCCTGGGGTTCTCCAACTCTCTTCTCCAAAGTGCCTCGAAAAAAGATATCTCCCTAACCACCGCTTTGTCTACCACGATCCTCTCTCAATATTTGCTTGTTCCTGTTCCATTCCTGTCAAGCTCTTTGGGGCTCATCACTGTGTTTGCTTGTTGATGAAGTCAGAATTTGGAATAAAATGTGTGGAGAAAAAAAACTTTTATCTGCCAAAAGAGTAATCGTGGTGTTAAATGAAAAGTAACCTTGGCTTAATATGTGCCAAGGCCTGGAAAATTCCTGAGATGTTGGTCTTTATGTTATTCCTATCACTGTAGGAAGTAGATGGCATAATGCAGAGCTCTGCCTGCACAGAGAGCTACTGATCCCAAAACGATTATATGGAACAGATGGAAACAAAATTATTCCACACAATAAGTGATGGGTCATTTTTAAGTCGGTCATTCTAGCGAGCACTGACGGCAACTAAAGCCAGTGAGGAAAGCATTAACTGGACACTTTCTCTGAATGTTCTCAGAGTCATAGATAAATGCAGTGCAGGAACAGGCCCTTCGGCCCAACTCGTCTATGCCGACCCGCTTTCCGAAAGTAAACTAGTCTCATTTGCCCGCATTTGGCCCATTTCCTTCTATGGGCCCCTCTCATCATCACCCTTTCCTGCTCCCTGCAATAATCCCAAGGTGCAAGGAAGGTCCCCACTGCCAACCTGCTTGCCGATCAACAACTTCACCACTTTTCAGTGTACATTCCGCAATTGAAACATTCCTTGGAGGGCACACCTCCTGTGCAATTCACTGCAAAATAATCCAAAGTGTTATCCATCTGGCCACTGTCTTGTATCGTGGTGCAAGTCCACACTTCTTGGTGCCCTCTCCATGGCTGAGGTACGTAGGTGGTTTGGAGCTGATTGCCTAGGCAAGGTTCAGGATGGATTTCAACCTCTTCAGCATGGCCTCAGAATGGCATTGCTTCATACTGCCATCCTGCTGCACCAGTTGGGCAGGGTCAACTGGTTCTGCCTGTTGTTGGTGCATGGGGTCAGAAGGGTGAGGGACTGATGTGGGAATTCTGTCACTATGGAGATAACACCAAAATTATTGCCAGATCCAACTTGCTCCTGTTCTCATGTCTCCACGCTCACTGAACAAATTCCATAGTCTAAATGACATCCCTGAAAGCCCATTCAAAGGCTCTCTTCAGTCAGTCATGGTGGTCAGCTATACTGTCCAAGGAGGGGGTAAAATTGCAGGCAGCCATCTGCACGTTTATTTGAAAAAGTTTCCCCATGACAGACTGCCCCATGAGTGGAGCTGCCATCACTCAAAGGCTTAATGCATACTTCGCTGTAATGTATTAGAATGCTACACATCCGGACTCAGCGCAGGCACGATGGGGTGAATGGGCCTCCTTTTGTACAGCATGATTCTGACTCTTCATGCTCGCCAACATCCAGTGAATGATTCTGGGGACATCCACGAGTGGCTCAAAGAATTGGTTACATTCTGAAAATATCTTGCACAATGCCAAGTCCTAGAATTCAGGATTCCTGAAGCTGTGGATGAATGAGAGATAATATTCCAGCCGTTTCTGTTCCATCTGAACTATTTCCCCCTGCATCTGACCACTTGTAGTCTGGATCATTCTGTGGGAGTGAAATTATTGAAAACCGCTGAGGTGGATGGCTCTATGCTGTTGTGTTTAAGCTTCAGATTAGGTGCCATGGTGCATAACATAGCAACTTCTATAACCACAGATAGAGACAAAGGCAAGAGGACAAAGGCTTCATATTAAATCCTCTTTGGAACTTGTTGACAAATAGCCATTACCAAACCTGTTGTT
The DNA here is from genome assembly GCF_965287045.1 of Carcharhinus amblyrhynchos. Classification (NCBI taxonomy): domain Eukaryota; kingdom Metazoa; phylum Chordata; class Chondrichthyes; order Carcharhiniformes; family Carcharhinidae; genus Carcharhinus; species Carcharhinus amblyrhynchos. The sequence goes on from NC_137346.1 coordinate 27,684,351, forward strand.
TAATCTTAATTTTCATGCAACTGCGTGACTGAATAGGGCAGTGAATAATGGAAGTGAAAGATTGAAAATTGAACCATGTTTCCTACATCCACTTCCCATTCCAAAGCCTATCATAGAAGCTGAAAGCACTGCTCCTCAAACAGAGAGGACGGGGGTGGACAGATCTCCCCTTCCTCTTGTTATGTACAACATCCTCCTTCAGGAGCAGCTAATCTGGAAGGAACAGAACCACCTCCAAATACTTTTAAGACAAGCTAAAAAAAAGTAATTTTGGTCCCTTCAAGTCAGTTGCATTCAGCAGTAAATAGAGAGAAAACTGACCCTATTACCTCTCTCATACTCCTCGCCATTTTGCCGAATCATGGATGAATCACAATGTTCTGAGTATTAGGAGCCATCATTAGTCCCTTAGTGACAAGAAAGCTGCACATTCTTGTCACTAAGTTCATTCTAGAAACATATAGAAGCATAAAAGCTAGAAGCAGGAGTAGGCCATTTGGCCACTAGAGCCTGCTCCATTTTCATCATGGAATTCAATATCCTGATCTCCCCTTCCCCCATATCCCTTGAGCCCCAAGAGCTATATCTAATTTCTTCTTGAAATCAGACAATATTTTGACCTCAATTAGTTTCTGTGGTCATGAATTCCACACATTCACCACCTTCTGGGTGAAGAAATTTCTCCTCACCTCAAGTCTAAAAGGTTTACCCTTTATCCTCAGATCTGAACTCCCCCACCATTGGGAACATTCTTTCTGAACCTAGCCTGTCAGAGTTTCATAAGTTTCTATGAGATCCCCTCTAACTTCTTCTAAACTCCGGTGAAGACAATCCTAACCAGCTTAGTCACTCCTCGTACGACAGACCTGCCTTCCCAGGTCCTTGATCAGGATCCCCCTCAGCCTTCTCTGCTCTAAGCAGCCTCTCCATTACGGAAACACTCCAGCCCACATCCTGGTGAATCTCCTCTGCACCTTCTCTAGCACAATCACATCCTCCCTATAGCGTGACAACCAGAACTGCATACAGTACTCCAACTGTGGCCTAACGAGCATTTAATGAGTTCCATCCTAAATCCCAGTCCTCTGCCCTTTCTAGAGTCTGACTGTGCTTTCTACGTGCTTAACAAACTCTTCTGAGTTCCTATAACTCTCACTATAAACTACCCTCAAATGCCTCAATTACAAATTACGAAATCCTAGAAGACGGCTAGTTGCCAAAAACTTATTGCAAGCTCATCTGGGCTATGTAGCAAAACATCTAGAGGAAAAGTGCCAGCAAAACAGATCACTTCCAATATAGTTGAGGATCCAAATGATAAGGACAACTGACTGGTTAACTGTTTAATTTTTTCAATTGACCTTGCTCACCCAACCAAAATATATTAATTTTTTTTGTGTTGTGCAGCCTTGCGCATGTCCTGCGTAAAATATTCCATAAAAACAGTACAGGGACAAACTCTGTCTAATGCTGCATGATGGAATGCCAGAATCCTGCCCTTTAGTGAAGTTCTCTAACTGTTATGATGGGTATGAAATCTGTTGCAATGTAAGGAGAAAGAAAGTATAGATCAGGAATTTGAGACTCACTATTTACCTGGATAGATGCTACTGCGACACTCCTGGAAGTTTGACACCATCCAGGATAATGCAGTCTGCTTCACCAGTACCCCATGCACTAGCATAAATGTCCACTTGCTTCACGATCACTGTACTATGGTTACATTGGACACTATCTACAGGATGAATGCAGCTACCCCGAGGCTTCTTCAGCAGCAACTCACCACTCCTGAAGGGCAAGAGCGTCAGGTGCTTGGGAACAGCATTGCTAGAATTTTCCCACCATTCATGCCGACGGGGATTTTCTGGTCCCACCAAGGACACATCCCACCGCAGGTTTACCAGTGGCAAGGGCTGCATTCAATGGTTGGGGTTCCGCTGCCGGTTAATGGCTGGCTGCCTCCGCCGCTGTGATACACACGGCCGGTTGCTTGGAAAATTCCACTGCGTTACTCCAAAATCCCACAACATTGTGACTTGGACATCAACAGTATCAGCACTCCTTCACCATCACTGAATCAAAATTCTAGATCTCCATACCTATATACATTGCCCATGTAGAGCTCAGGGTGACACTGTGGCACAGTGTTAGCACTGCTGCCTCACAGCGCAAGGGTCCCAGGTTCAATTCCAGTCTCCGGTCACTGTCTGTGTGGAGTTTGCACTTCCTCCCCATGTCTGCATGGGTTTCCTCTGGCTGCTCTGGTTTCCTCCCACAGTCCAAAGATGTACAGGTTAGATGGATTGGCCATGCTAAATTGACCCTAGTGTCAGGAGGATTAGGAGCATAAATACGTGGGGTTACAGGAATAGAGCCAGAGTGGGATTCTGATCGGTACAGACTCAATGGGCCGAATGGCCTTCTTCTGTACTGTAGGAATGCTATGATTCTATTAACTCAATTAGTTCAAGGCAATGACTGACCCATACCCTCGCAGAGGCAAATAAGGACAATAAATGCTAGCCTTGCCAGTGACATCCACATACCAAAGGTTAAAAATCTGGATATCAGGTGAATCGGTGTTTATCGGTATAAATATCAATGCTAGGAATTGGGAACGTGTGCACTATTTATACCTCCTGCCAGATTGAGTTTAGCATTGGCTAGAATTCCTTCTCCCTGGCATCAACAATGTGTCAAAGCTCAAGCCCCAGAAGAACCAAACACTATTCTATCAATATAACTTTTAATTTCCCAAGCCAGGCCACGTTTGGGGTCTTGATCAGAGTTTTTAAAAATTCTTTCATGGGATGTGAACATCGCCGGCTGGGCCAGCATCTGTTCCCCATCCCCAATTGCTCTGCTGGGCGCCATTTCAAAGGGGCAGTTAAGAGTCACATTGCTGTGGAACTGGAGTCACATGTAGGCCAGGCTAGAGAAGCAGAAAAATTTCCTTCCCTAAAGGACACTAGTGAACCAGATAAGTCTTTAAATAATCAACAATAGTTTCATGCTCATCATTAGACTTTGTAATTCCAGATTTTTTTTATTGAATCCGACCGACCGTCTGCCATGATGGGATTTGAACCTAGGTCCCCAGAAAATTACCGCTGGTCAACGGCTGGCCACCTTCACCGCTGTGAAACACACGGCCGGTTGCTTGGAAAATTCCACCACATTACCCCAAAATCACACACCATTACAACTTGGACATCAGCTGTATCAGCACTCCTTCACCATCACTGAAATCAAAATTATTGTCAAGGGTGGCACTGCTGCCTCACATCACCAGGGACCGGGTTCAATTCCAGCCTCGGGTCATTGTGCAAACTCCACATAGACATTCTCCCCGTATCTGCATGGCTTTCCTCTGGGTGCTCCAGTTTCCTCTCAGTCCAAAGATGTATAGATTAGGTGGATGGCTATGCTAAATTGCCCCTTAGTGTTGGGGGATTAGCTAGGGTAAATAGAATGGGGTTATGGGGATAGGGCCTGGGTGGGATTGTGGTCGGTGCAGACTCAATGGGCCTCCTTCTACACTGTAGGATTCTATCATCCTACAAAAACCCTAGATCCCCGTACCTAACTACACTGCCGACACAAATAAGCCTCAAAACCACAAGAGTATCGCCTCCCTTCTCGTTTGGGCTCTGGAACAGTGTTGGTCTTAGAGGCTTAAAAAAGGCTTCACTAAATTGGGGGGGGGGGGGCTAAATTCAGTCTCATTTCAGTCTAGATTGGCAAAGGGGGCAGTCTATCCCGTGAATCACATTTCTTTTCAGCTTCTTTTTGCACCAAGTACTTGAAACACTGATGGGGGGAGGTGGGGACACAGCACAGTGCAAAACGTTGGCAACACCCGCTCCCTCACCACAGTACAAGCATTGTGAGTGGGCAGCACTGCATCGAGAGAAAAAAAAACCACAAAGCGCAGCGCTCAGCGAACAACAAAAACCTGTCCTCCCCATCCCCTCCCGCAAAATCAGTTTTTTTTGAGTGGATTTTCGACAAGGACAGAAACGGGGGCTGCCACCGCCCGATTAAACAGGGCAATGGCTTCCCACAAATCTCCCTGAGAGTCAGGCTTTAAAAATTTGTCGGGAAAACGTCACCAAAAGTGGTCGTGTGCCTTTCCTCGGAAAAGGGATACACTGAGTCAAAGCGGCGACTGGTTGAGGGCATGTCCACCAGCAACAGAATCTGCCATCTAGTAATTAGACCGCAAAGTATTAAATGACATGGTTCATTAAAAAATACCATAGGCAAGTGAAAGCAAATAAGGTTAACCGAGCACTGTAGCTCTTTCAAGCTGTTTGTTCTCACCACATTGAATGGCTGCTTTACAAACTAATGAGGTTTTGGCTGCCAAAGGAATGCTCATGAGTACAAACAGCTTGTATTCACAGTCTGCGCTTCCAAGAGGCGCTGTTTTACGTCCCGAGCTTGTACAGAAAACAGCCCCCTAAAATAGGCTTTTGTTGCGTTATTCTCAAACTTTCAACATTAACCCAAACTTTTTTTTTGTTTTGCCAAGCATGCGTCGAAAGATTAATTCTATATCAGTGATCCTTGCATGCCTCGGCCAAGAGGTTTTAGATTTATGTAAAAAAAAACAAAAAAAAAACACAATGGAGGAAACATCTTGAGTAGTCATTTAGTTTAACTCAGGTACACGTGTATTGATAAGAATGGTCCTTTCAATGAAATCCTGGCTCTCGTTCCTGAACTGCTGGCAAGCACTTGCGTGTACAACAAAAAAAAAATCCAGCTTTTTCTCCCACCTTTTCTTATTTAAAATCATTTGCAGTTTAGAGTGTATGGCAGGCAGCTGTGGAGTGCGGAAATCATTCTGAGATAACCTGACCTCACATTCAAGTTGCTTAGGACTTTCCTGAGGCAGAAAAACTGAACACTTCCTCTGGCCGCCACCACCTGTCATGGATTCAGTCTATGTTGTGCTAAAATCAAAACAATCTCCACACAGAGCCCTTTATTTAACTGTGTCCTTTCTGTTCCCTGTTACAAGCTCCGGGATTATGCCGAGTAAAGAGGTCTGACACATGGCACTGCCAAAATCCTCAAAAGAGTCCCAGCTCCAGTGTGTGGCGTTGCCATGACATCACTGTAGGCCCCAAGTACTTCTGAAAACTGTTACATTCAGCGGTGATTGTTCCAGACCTTTCTGGGCCATTTTCTAGTCATGGCGGCACAGTGACACAATGGTTAGCACTGCTATCTCACAGCTCCAGGGACCTGAGTTCGATTTCCAACTCGGGTCACTGTCTGTGTGGAGTTTGCACATTCTCCCTGTGTCTGTGTGGGGTTTCCTGTGGGTGCTCCTGTTTCCTCCCACAGTCCAAAGGTGTGCGGGTTACATTGATCGGCCACGCTAAATTGCCCCTTCATGTCCTAGGATGCGAAGGTCAGAGGGATTAGCGGAGTAAATATGTGGTGTCACAGGGTTGGGGCCTTGGTGGGTTGTTGTCAGTGCAGACTCGATGGGCCAAAAGGCCTCCTTCTGCACTGTAGGGATTCTATGATTTTATGATATGGAAATGGATGTGCTGCACCTTTTTACCAGATTTATGTAGAGTTTTGTGCGCCAGGGAGAGGAGGAATGTGGGTCTTAAGAATCAGAGAAATCAGTTTCCTCACCCAAATCTTTGGCTAAGATGTGGATGGAATTTTACGGCCTTGCCTGCCGTGGAAGTCGGAGTGGGCGAGCGGTAAACAATGGCAAGGTCCGTTGACCTCGGGTGAGATTTTACGGTTTAGGGGACGAACGAGGCCATAAAATCCCGTCCCAAGCGTCAGCTCATCCCAAGATGGGGTCCAATGCCTCATCCTGTCAGCTTGAGTCTTGTTCATCTCCCTTGAATTGGATTCAATTGGATTTTGAATTTGGTTTTTGGAGCACGCAAGGAACGGATTTGGGTTTGCCTGGTCCACTCTGAGCACTGGCTTTGTAACTTTAAGAACAGAGTAAAAAACTTTTAAAAATCCCCCTTGGAAACCACCCTTTTATGGTTTTAACTAAGGCCAGAATGTGCGCGGCCAACCAACAGAACTGGAATCTTAAATATGTTTCCAAGATCCAACAGATTCATTAGGGCAAGAACTTGGTGGATTCAGGAGGTAAATGCCTCGATTTCCAATCCTCTGCAAACTTAGCAACAGCTTTGTTTCAAATACCTATCCATGCTTCTACCATTTCTCATCTGAATTTTCCTGAAAATCTATATAAACAGTTGGAATTCAGTCGCTATCTATCCAACCTGATATTTTTCTTCAAATCTCACAACGTGTTAACATGGCTTACTTTTGGTAAATCAGGTCTGAGGTTACTGATTTTATACAACTGCAAATATTTTGATCACTGATGATTGCACAACGATCAGAGCTATTCACAATTCGTATACTGAAACGATCGTGTCCGTTTGCAGCAAGATCTGGATGGCACTCAGGCTTGAGAAGTGGCAAGTTAACATTCACACCACACAAGCTCCAGGCAACGACCATCTCCAACGAGAAACGATCTAACCATCGCCACTTGAAATCAGTGAAATCATCATTGCTAAATTGCCCACCATCAGCATCCTGACGCTCACCATTTACCAGAAACTGAACTGGACGAGTCACATAGGTCGGAATATTCCGGCCCCACTGCGGCGGATACAAAGAGCCATTCAAACCTCCAATGGTGGGATCAGAAAATTATGGCCAAAGATACTCTGGCTACAAAAAACACTTAGAGACTGGGAATGCAGAGATGTGTAACTCATTTCCTGACACCCCAAAGCATTTCCACCATCTGCGAGGCCCAAGTTAGGAGTGCAGTGGAATTCTCTCCACTTGCCTGGATAGATGTGGCTCAAGTAGCTCGACACCATCCCAGGACAAAGCAGCCTGATCTGCAACCTATCCAACAACTTAAACATTCACTCCCTGCTCCACTGGCGTAGAGTGATGTACCGAGTATAAGATGCATGGCAACATCTCAGGCTCTTTCTTGAGGAGGCACTGGTCCACTGGTATTATCGCCAGGCTATTAATCCAGAAACTCAGCTAATGTTCTGGGGACCTGGGTTCAAATCCCCCCGTGGCAGATGGATGACTCTGAATCCAATTTTTAAAAAATCTGGAATTAAAGATCTACTGAAGAACATGAAGCCATTGCTGATTGTTGGAAAAACCCATCTAGTTCACTAATGTCCTTTAGGGAAGGAAATCTGCTCTCCTTACCTGGTCTTGCCTAAATGCGACTCTAGAGCCACAGTAATATGGTTGACTCAGCTGCCCTCAAGCATCTAGAGATCGGCAATAAATGCTGGCCATGTCCCAGTAATGAATTAAAAAAAAGCAAATCCATGACCTTTACCTAGAAGGGCAGCTGATGATTGGGAACACCATTACCTGAAAGTCTCCTTCCAAGCCTGACATAATCACCATTCCTTCACTGTCAAAATCTTGGAATTCCCTCCCTAACAGCACTGTGGGTGTACCTACAACACATGGGCTGTAGTGGTTTAAGAAGGCGGCTTACTACCACCTTCAAGAGCAATTAGGCGTGGGCAGTAAATGCTGGCCTTACCAATATTGTCCACCATCTTGAGATGGAATTAAAAAAGAACAATGAACTGATCTTGACATACAAATGCTAAGAGTTGGTCCTGAAATAATGCTGGGTGCCTAATCCATTCTTCTCTCTCTTCCTGAACAAAGGCTTTTTCTTGTGCTCATGAATTATTGGCAAACAGTTTGATGTCATAGAGGTTTACAGCATGAAAACAGGCCCTTCGGCCCAACTTGTCCATGACACCCTTTTTTTTAAACCACAAAGCTTGTCCAATTGCCTGTGTTTGGCCCAAATGCCTCTATACTGATCTTACCCATCTAGCTGTCTAAATGTTTTTTAAAAGTCAAAATTATACCCACCTACTTACCACCTCTGGCAGCTTGTTCCAGACACTCACCAGCTGTGTATGAAAAAATTGCCTCTCTGGACCTTTTTGTATCTCTCCCCTCTCACCTTAAACCTATGGCCCCTAGTTTTAGACTCTCCTACCTTGGCTACCTAGTTGACCTATGCCCCTCTATAAAATCACCCCTAAGCTCCAGAGAAAAAGTCCCTGTCTATCCAGTCTCTCCATAATTCAAATTATCAAGTCCTGGTGGCATCCTACTAAATCTTTTCTGCACTCTTTCTAGTTTAATAATATCCTTTCCATAATAGGGTGACCAGAACTGTGCACAGTATTCCAAATGTGGCCTTACCTATGTTGTGTACAACTTCAACAAAAGTCCCAACTCCTGTATTCAATGTTCTGACCAATAAAACCAAGCATGCTGAATGCCTTCTTCACCATCCTGTCCACCTGTGACTCTACTTTCAAGGAGCTATGAACCTGTACCCCTAGATCTCTTTGTTCTATATCTCTCCCCACGCCCTACCATTAACTGAGAAAGTCCTACCCTGGTTCGATCTATTATGCTGTGATTCTAATAAATGCTAAGTAATGCATTTTGGTAGATTGAACCAGGGCAGGACTTACTCAGTTAATGGTAGAGCTTGGGGAGAGATATGGAAAAATTAAACTCCATCGCCATTCATCAGCCCACTGGCCCAGTTGATCAAGATCCCACTGCAATCCAAGATAACCTTCTCCACTGTCCACTGTGCCACCAATCATGGTGTCATCTACAAACTTATTAACCATGCCTCCTATATTCTCATGCAAATCATTAACACGAATGACAAGTAACAGTGGTGTGCAGTAGGTTTGTGGCGTGGCTGATGAATATAAACAGCAGTATTGCCATACTGGTAAGTCTCATCATGCTGCTGAACATCCATCATGTAGGATCATTCCAACATTCAATGGGTGATTTTAGAGCAGCTACCAGTAAGGAAGATTACCTCAGCATGCCAGCCATCGGCTCTTCTTGCTTATATTGATTTATTTATGAATGGTAGTAATGCTAAATTTGGAGAGGATGGAATCCAAGCGGTGTCTGTAGTAACTTATACCTCCTATGCGTACTGCTAAACCATTGCTAGACCACAAGTGGCAGGAAAACCATCCCAAAACGTGCTTTGCTGTGTAACCCTTCCCCAGCTCACTAACAAATGTGGTGTTCTGCGCCCATGGTATTCATGTCTTTGAGGCACTATTTATGGGTTGGCCTTAAATGGCGTCAAAGAGAGCCCCTAATTTTGTTTGTATGTCACCAGGCAACAAAAGGTAAACAGTGAAGCAATTGGAAGGTATTTCAATGGCATCCTTGTTCCTCACAAGTATAACTGGATTTTAAACATTTGAAGTTTAATCCACTTTGAACATTATAGCTGGCAGAATAGAACTCGGACTGCACTGCTGGCGATTACCAGCAAAATAACGGACTGTACTGAGGAAGTGGTACTTCAACAGGTCAAGCTGAGGAATAGTCAGCTTATCCTCAACTCAATAGTATATCAGAGTGAAGATTAAAGATTCACCAAATGTCTTTGAGATTTTCCACTTTATATAAATTATCGTTAGGGTTTGAGCATTAATTATAAACTCCTTAGAGTTGCAACGAGCTGAAGGGATAGTTGACGGGAACCATGTCACGTAGTTAGGGCTCCCTGTAAGGAAATCCACAATCAAAGTTGAAAAGAAATCCGGCTAAATATTGCGTTGTTGCTTGTGGGAGCTTGCTGTGCACAAATTGGTTGCCACATATCCTAACATTACAACAGTGACAGCACATCAAATAAGTACTTTGATAATGACAAATTGATCCTGAGGCACAGGTTTGTGCAAGGCGCTACGTAAACGCAACGCTTTCTTCCTCCGCACATGATTCAACCAATCAGAAAACGCTAGTGTGGCAGAAGGTAGGGTGCCAACATGATTTGACATTTCTGCCTTGGACTGGAAGCTAGATCAACACATCATTGCACGGGCTGTGTTCCAGCTCATTGGAGACACATATCGGCACATTTCAACTCACCTCCACTTGAATCGTGCACCATTAGTCAATTGTGTAACTATGTTAAAGCCACATAAGCTGGCATTAGGAAACTGTCACAACTCTACTGATTCCAATTCTACACAGATTAATAGTTCCCTCAAAACTTGGACCTTGTTGGATCAAACCCACGATGGGGTGCAATGTCTTATCTTGTCAGCCTGGATCTGGTTTGTCCCCCACATGGATTGGATTTAATTTGAATTGAGTTTTTCGGTTGGAATAAAAAGTACCTCAAAACTAGCATCCGGAGATGTAAGAGGCAAACAGAAAACCCTCTTCCTACCAACAGCAAGGTGTACGAGGGACATACATGCCAAATGTCTGCGTTTGACACACACATTCTCACTTCAGACTCAGCAGTTTTGAATGGGAGCATAAAATGGGCGATAAAGATCTGCCGTTTTATTTTTCATTGACTTCAGTCAGACGAGATGGAAAGGAAGTGCCTGGCTCTTATTGTGGATGCAACCATCGGAAAGCATGGCCAATCCACCTAACCCGCACATCTTTGGACTGTGGAAGGAAACCGGAACACCAGATGGAAACCCACGCAGACACAAGTATAACGTGCAAACTCAACACAGACACCCAAAACTGGAATTGAACCTGGGTCCTTGGCGCTGTGAGGCAACAATGCTAACCACTGTGCCACCCTGCTGCCCCAAACGGCAGTCAAATCAGTGAAACACAAGTGCATCATTGAAACTTGTATCAAATGGGGCTGCCCATTCACTATCACATGCACAAAAAGTCAAATCCTATCCCAATTACTGGACTGGCCTGCACTCCTCAGGCTTCATAAATCCCAATTCATTCAAAACACTGTCTTCTATCCTTCCCCAAGTCCCAATTACCAACACTGCTCTCCTCACTAACCTCCATCAACTTACACTCCCCACAGCACCTCAAATGTGAAACTCTTAGCCTTGTTTTTAAATCCAATCATGGCCACTTATGTGTGGTTAGTCGGAGGGATGAAGTACAATTTGTTTGTCCCTCTCTCCTTTCTGTAACACAATGATTTCTGTCATCGATCCTGGGTCTCCATCTAAGTTACACTGGAAAGCCAGGAGAAACTTTTTTTTTTTAACCATTTTCCCCTTCTTTAACCAGACACACCACTACCAGTCACATCACACGCTGACAACCTCCCTGGAAGAGATTAGCTAACTCTGGACAGAGCTGGGAATAAAGCCAATATGTCAGATTCTGCTGTCTCAGTTCCATCGGGAATCAACTGAGTCACTTGGCAAAGACTTCTTTTCTCCCCAAAATATCAGCATTTACAGTGCTATCGAGCACAACATCCCACATTCTGGCACTTGCAGTTTTTCAGATCCATAAATAATCTTGCTACAAATACAGTGCCACAGTGATCCACAAATAGCTAAGTTATTTCCTTCTGCCAAAGCAGCAACAGGGCATGAAAATCACAATGTTCCCGATTACTATTAATGTGGTCAATCTTTATAGAGTCATAGCATCCTACAGTGCAGAAGGAGGCCATTCAGCCCATTGTGTCTGCACCGACCACAATCCCATCCAGGCCCAATTCCCATAACCACCAGCATTTAACTTAGCTAGTCTCCCTGGCACAAAGAGGCAACTGAGCATGGCTAATCCATCTAATCGGCACATCTTTAGACTGTGGGAGGAAACCGGAGCACCCAGAGGAAACCATGCAGACGCTGGGAGCCATTTATAGAAATTCTTAATTAATACAAAAAAATGAGATATTTTAATTTTTCTGAAAACTTCTGATATTCCTGAGAACTTGGAGTGCTGATGCAACAAAGTAAGTTCATTTTAAATGTTCCCCTTGTATATAATTCCTTCAAGAAGACCCTTGTTTCTACCAGAAAATCATAAATTTTATCCGCTACCGATAGCCAAGAAGGTTCAGATAATACAGGATGCCCTATCGTTCACTGATAAACTTTATGCATTTCAATCTCAATTTACTTATAAAACTAAGTCACTTTTGATGGCACAGTCAGCTGATAGATTCCTTGACACTCAGAATCCTACCTCCGCAGATGATGTACCTCCTGCTACAGCAGGAAGGCCAACAAAAATCAGAGACATTGGACCTCAGATCCAACGGATGTGATCCTGAAATGCCCAGTACACCTGCTTCGTGCACTCTGTACACTGAGGGAAGGGATGGGAAGGCATGGGGGGGCGGGGGGTCAACAGAGTAATTCAGGGAGGGCAGAGGTGGTCAACATGGGAAAAACTGGCAGGAATGTGTCAGATAATGCCATTCCCAAGTCCTACCTACCTCTTACTCCAATGTCAGCAGCATTGGGACCCAGGAGCAAAATGCCACAAGATGCCTGACCTCAAAGAAGCCAAAGCGCTGGAGATCTGGCATAAGGTGATCTTGTCCCAAATTCCACCCCTGCCAATGCCCACCTTCCCTGATAATGATCCCAAACGAAGCCAAAACCTTACACGAAATTTAGCCAATTGTCAACTGGTGATTTCTGCTCAGGAGTCGCAAGCAGATCTATTTGTGACACTGAAGCTGCAGGGTTGGCCGTTTATAACTGACGGGTTCAGAATTGCCTGCCGAGGATATGTGTGGAAAACCTGGGCACACGCTGCCTATAATATTCTCATGTACCCCAAATTCTTCAACAGGCAACGATAGCAAATGAAAGCGTCATCTTTGAGATTTAAGAAAATGACCTTCAGGCATCCGAAACAGTAATCACTAGCAAGGATCTGAGGCCAACACTTCAAATCAAAGCCAATTCTGATGAAGAGTCTCAAACAGTAGCGTGCTCTTCATTGATGCTGATCGAACCTTTGCGCATTTGCAGAATTTTTCCAAGATTTATCATTTTGTTGGAAACAGGACCTGACCCACCTGCTCACAGGTCATTTATAAAAGATCAAACAGAAAGAAGGGAGCAAAAGTAAATGGAGCCTGGTCCTAAATTAAGCATCAGCTACCCAGCAATGTGGTCGCTTCCCGGGCATGACCAGAGCATTAATGCTTCACACCATTCATAGAATCATAGAAACAATACAGTGCAGAAGGAACCATTTGGTCCATCGAGCCTGCACTGACAACAATCCCAGCAAGGCTCTACCCCTGTAACCCCATGTATTTATCCCGTTAATCCCCTTGACACTAAGGGGCAATTTAGTATAGCCAATCAACCTAACCCGCGCGTCTTTGGAGCGTGGAAGGAAACCAGAGCATCCACAGGAAACCCACGCAAACACGGGGAGAACGTGTAAACTTCACACAACCAGACAGTCACTCAAGGCCAGAATTGAACCCGGGTCCCTGGCACTGTGAGGCAGCACTGCTAACCACTGTGCCACCATGCTGTCCTTCTGTATTTGCACACATTCACAAATGGACTGTATGGAATCTCCGACAGGGGACGTTAAGTTCACCATGAAGTTCATTCTGACTGAGCAACCATAAAACTAATCTTCCCTTTACTAAGAATAGCTCTTATTCGGGACAGCACTCAAGGAAAGTTGTACAACTAAACTACGGGTGGTGGGGGGGGGGGGGGGGGGGGATATTTGCTGCCGTGTACCCATTCATACTTTTAATTTGCTGCCAGTTGGTAGCTTATGCCAATAAGAGAAAGTTTTTGATTTGATTTGTTGTGTCACACGTTGTAAACGGGTGTGTGAAATGAGGGACATGACTGTACGCACTGCAAAATCTGAACAAATCTCTATTCAGTTTGGCTGGAATTCAGAGAACGTGTAAACAGAAGACAACTTTGGATTTTCAATTTCAATTCACTCGATCCTTTGGGGGACTCTGCTGAAAGACCTGTTGATTTCTCCAAACACACGCACTTTCTTCACAGGTACTAAAACAAATGGCTGTAAATTTGCACAGCTTGTCACCCAGCAGAAAGGAATAAATATTTAGAACTGGAGGGATGAGGTTGTTTTTGCAAACTGCGGTGTGATGACAAATAGCCCACATGGTCAGGACCACCCAACGTGCTTCAATCGCTCATCTTCTGCCACGCTGTAAACACTCTCCCCTCAAACATGCACCAGCTACAGCTCGGGCATCTCATAGAATCATAGAAACCCCACAGCACAGAAGGAGGCCATTCGGCCCATCGAGTCCGCACCAACCACAATCCCACCCAGGCCCGACCCCCATATATTTATCCACTAATCCCTCTAACCTATGCATCTCGGGACACTAAGGGCAATTTTAGCACGGCCAATCAACCTAACCCGCACATCCTTGGACTGTGGGAGGAAACTGGTGCACCCGGAGGAAACCCACGCAGACACGAGGAGAATGTGCAAACTCCACAAAGACAGTGACCCAAGCTGGGAATCGAACCCAGGTCCCTGGAGCTGTGAAGCAGCAGTGCTAACCAACTGTGCTACCGTGCCTACCAAATAATCTCTTTAATATTAACTCTGGTGTCTCTTCCATCTTGCTGTTAATGCCTCCTGCCCTGCTCCTCCTCTGCCACTCTTCCCACTCATCTTCATTGTTGCAATCCCGACATCCTCCGCTGTCCATTCTGCCGTGGTCTCTCTGATCGATGGCAGGCATTTGATCGTAAAGTCGCAGTTAATCTTTATATCAACTCACCCCACACCCAAATAATCATCAATTTATTTTAATTCACAATTAAATCTCCCTGGTTTAGGGTTAATTTGAGAGTTGAGCCTGGGATTGGGTGGAAATCATAGAATCCATACAATGCAGGAGACCATTCGGCCCATCATGGCTGCACCAACCATAATCTTACCCAGGCCCTAATCCCATACATTTACCCAAGTTAGTCCTTCTGACACTAAGGGGCAGTTTAGCATGGCCAATCCACCTAACCTGCACATCTCATTTTCTGGCAGTGGTGATGGGCACCATTTTGCTTCCCCCACCTGCTCCAGAAGCTGGTCCCAAACTGACTGATTTTACACAAGGTGGTCCCACAGTCACAATATGCCCGCAAGGTGGGGGATTGGGTTGAGTGCCACCCCTCGGCGGAGGAAGACGCACTCTCAAGAGTTGTTGGTCAATCTGATTAGCCAGCGACTCCAGCAGTCTCAGGACAGAGTAGTTTACATCCCCGCGGATGAGAAAAGACACGGTCACCGGGCTCAGGTAGTTTGAAGCTTTGGATGGGGTGGGAATTGAGGAGCCTAGAGCCGAGGCAGAGAGGAAAGGCTCAGGAGGGGCTGGTACAAAGGATTTTGAAGGTCATCCAGGAAGATATAAAAGGGGGGAAACTGGGTCTGATTGTTCTGGGGGGAGAGGGAGGCTGATCCCAGATGTCCCAAAGGAGCTGATTCTTTTCCTTCCCGATGTTTCACCAACAAGTTGAAATAACAGCCTGCCATTCTACTCCCTCTTCCTCCAGCCATATTATGGCAGTGGGGGTGATTGAGCGCCTTAAGCGGACAATAATTGGCCACTTAATGGCCTGAATAGCCCCCAGGGTTGAGTGGATGCCTTTCCCACAATATACTGAATCCAGGTTTGGGTGGGAGGAAAGGTAGTGGGCTAGCCACGTGCCCCTCAGTGAAGACATGCTCTAGGTTTAGAATCATACTGAGGCCTGGTTTTAGTGTTCGGGCACAGAGACAAATGTTGAGACATAGGGTCAAATCTTCCTCTGGGCTCAGTAAAATCTGACCTATGCAGTTCTCACAGTTTGCAAATGCACACCTTTCCCCATGTGTTGGTGCGGACTCAGTGGATCGGATGGCCTCTTTTTGCACTGTAGAAATGCTATGGTATAAATATCAAAAGTGCAAAACCGCACAGAGCTTTCTACGGCAAGTGAAACTAGGCCTACTTGTGCATAAATTTTGCCCAGCATCACAAAGTCAACCATATGTGAATGTTTTCATGTAAATATCCCGAGACATCATTCACTTTAGAGTATCAAAAGCCTCAATTAATGGGTTGGTGGTTTGTTAAAATAACAAACCCCCAGGAGCGGTCTCGGATACAACCCAGTGTCTGTGCTTTCAGCTGTCCTCAGTCGAATGAGTAGTTAAAGCTCTACAATTCATTTCTGTACCCTGTCCCCTGTATTAGGATAGGAATTGACCAAGTATGCGGTTCTATCTTCCTGCAGATGTTTTATACCTTGGCAGGACAGGAGGGGAGAGAAAGGCTCTGGTGAGATACCACCCACTCTTCAATAGCTTGCTGCCTTTCTTGATCATGATTCACACATGAGTAATAGTCATGTGAGCAGATACTGGAAGGTATTGTGAAACAACAGCAGCCCATGTCCTCAAAAGGGGATAGGGACTATTAATAATGGGGAATATAAAAAGTTGCCTACAAGTGTGATGGTTCCCATGACTTGCGTGGGGCAATCATTGACTGACCTCCCTACAGGACTTGTTGAATTGGAAATTATTCACTGTGCCACCGTGACAGACAGCATGGTGACACAATGGTTAGCACTGCTACCTCACAGCACCAGGGACCAGGGTTCGATTCCCAGCTTGGATCACTGCCTGTGCAGAGTCTGCATGTTCTCCCTGTGTCTGTGTGGCTTTCCTCTGGGTGCTCCGGTTTCCTCCCACAGTCCAAAGATGTGCTGGTTGGGTGCATTGGCCATGTTAAATCCTCAGTGTACCCAAACCGGCGCTGGAATGTGGCGACTAGGGGATTTTCACAATAATTTCATCATGGAGTTCACGTAGCCTACTTGTGACACTAGTAAACAAATTTTAAACTAAACTTAAATTAACCAACCAGCAGCAGCTCGAATACTGAGCCCTGTATAAAGCAAACCCGAGTGGGTCAACATTATTGCCCTGTTGGGGCCAGTTGTGCTCACAAGCCTGTGCTTTTTATTTTACTTTATTTTGTGCAATAAAAGCACTGTTCCTTTACAGCTGACTCCTGGAGTTACTATAATAAGTTGAACAATACGAATTTTACGTGCCACAATGGGGTGTGCAGCTACTGTGACCTGACGTGAAATCGTGAAGGGAAAACATTGGGCTGGTGTCTCAACATCATTGCGACGCTGTGCCATCTCACAATGGGCAGGGCAGGCTCACAGGCAAATTAAAGTTTCGATTAAGCCAATTAAAGCCCTGACTGACTGGGGTTTTTAGTGCCCTGGCAGCTTTTATGTTAGACACAGATGCCAGTCGGCTGGGTGGCCTTCAAGTCTGTGTGCTGCTCTCCATCCAGGGTGGGGTAAAAGGACAGCAGGTGTCTGAAGGTTGAGTATTGCTTTCGGTTAGTTGTTGTTTCATTGGAGATGGTTTGTGGCATTTTTTTACCCCTTTGTGTGTGAATTGCCATTAAGAATATTGTAGCTCCACAACAGTGAGCAGCTTTCAGACAGTGTGTGTGAAACTGCCCACCTCACTTGTCTCAGTGCCTGCATCCTCCCTGCCCTCTTATTAAGTTTCCAAGTTTAGTTATTTATGTCACAAGTAGGTTTACATTAATTAACATTAATGGAGTTACTGTGAAAGTCTGCCAGTCGCCACACTCTGGCGCCTGTTCGGGTACACTGGGGAAGAATGTCGCATGGGCAATGCACCTAACCAGCACATCTTACGGACTGTGGGACAAAACTGAAAGCATCCAGAGAAAATCCACGCAGAGAACTTGCAGACTCTATACAGACAGTGACCCAAATCGAACCCGGGTCCCTGGCGCTGAGACAGCAATGCTAACCACTGTGCTACTGTGTTGCCCACTCTGACAGCAATGAGGCTCTCTCAGCACACATTTCACACCATCGGCAGGACAGCAGAGAATTTCACACCCACTTCTGGTCCCACCCTTCACACCATGGGGTAAAAAATTCAGGGCACAGAACTGGAGTCCCAAATTGATTGTATGTATTTTCTGCTCCAGATTACAATGTCACAATCTCCATGCCTCCATACTCCCTGGTAAGGGCACATTCTATCTAGCAAATTGTTCACAATGAGTTAAGTGAATCGGCAAACATTAAAAACGAGCAAATCCTGTAATTTAAAGCAATAGCTAAATTTATTGCAGACTAACTGCCTCGTCCCTCGTTTAAAATTCACAAGTAGTACATAAAGTATATTTAAAAAATGAAGAATTATTTAGTATCTATAATCCCTTCCTTAATCAAAAGGAGCCAAGTTAAATTACTAAACAGTCCTGACCATTTACACATCAAAATCTTGAAGATAAAAATCTTATTTGATAAAAATGAGAAGCATGTCAGTTGTAAATGGTATTTTCATCCATAAAACAGTGCTTTTGCTAGCAAACTATTGGTAAAAGGCTGGCATTGGCAAATGCATTGATGACATGCCCTACAAGAAGCTATGTCCCCATTGTTTGTGGGGCTTCTGAGGGTCACTGGTCTCAGTGCGTTATGTTTACTCAAAACCTGCTTTTAACAGGTGTCCCTTTGTTAAGTCTCAAAAAGGATTTGAAAATATTAGCCTTTCAACTGATTTGAATACAATGGTGTCTTGGCAAGCAAGCCAAGAGGGAAAGAAATTCTCAATAAACAAGTGACTCCGTGAGGCACTCCAGCTACCGACACAGAATAGCCAGTCCTCTTCATTAATCAGAGCCCATTTATCAAGAACAAGTCACATTCTCATCTCTCGTCTCAAGACAAAAATTCCCAGAGACCTCAATTTATCACTTTTATTATCGAACTAAGTCAATCAGATCAGAAGGAGCCTAATATGTTCTGAATTATATGACCTCACTCTTTTTTAAATTAATTTATGCAATGTGGGCATTGCTGGCTAGGCCAGCACACTGCCCGCCCCTAACTGCCCTTGAGAAGGTGGTGGCGACCCGGCTTTTTGAATCGTTGCTATTGTATAGTATAGGTGCAGCCACAGTGCTGTTAGGAGTTCCCAGATTTTGACCCGGGGGCTTTTCCAAGTCAGGATGGCAAGTGACTTGGAAGGGAATTTCAGGTGTAGGTGTTCTTATGTGTCTGTTGCCTTTGTTCTTCTAGATGGTAGTGGCCATGGGTTTGCAAAGTGCTGCCAAAGGAGCCTCGGTGAGTTCCTGCAGTGCATCTTGTACATGTTACACACTGCTGCCACTGTTCATCAGGGGTGGAGAGAGTGGATGTCTGTGGAAGGGGTGCCAATCAAGTGGGCTACTTTGTCCTGGATGGTGTTGAGGTTCTTGAGCTGCACCTATCCAGACAAGTGGGGGGTATTCCATTGCACACCCTACTTGTGCTGTGCAGATGATGGGTAAGTATGGAGAGTCAGGAGGTGAGTTAATGCCTGTGCCTGAGCAGCAATGGATGTGTTACAATTAGTTTCAAAGAGATCCCTTCCCCCAGTCATTCCTCTGCCATCCCCATTACCCTGGATGGCCACTGCCAGCATGGACAGGAGGCATGGACATTATAGCATGTTCACATATGATAACTGACCCCCAGGGGTGAGATACCAGAAACCGGCCAACAAAGTAGCAAGCCAGTAGCACTATGCAGATGTTGGGTCCATTCATTCATTTGAAGAGATGAGAGGACAGCACTGGTACAAGTTTTAAATTTTTTTTATTGGAAGTAACTTAAAAAAAAATTACAGAGGAAAAACAAGTGAACTTGGAGACTGGCTTCTAAGCCAATCCCTATAGTCTAAGAACTGAACTGGAGTGAACTGAACACACGCAAACCAAAATATATTTCAATCCATGTCTTGTTAATGAAAGTGTTTTTTGCATGTTGTCTCCATCTAGAAAAACAATTTACATTATGGGAAACTATTGTTTGCCTGCATTGTGCACCCTTCAGGAATGCAGTCAATTTTTAGTTTACACATCATGCCTTCTGATTCTACATGTTAGCAACAATTGTTCAGCTTGGCAGCGTTAGTTATACCCTAGCATTTAAGTGTAATCATGCATAGACAGAAATATCTTAAAATGAAGTCTTTACATAGACTGAAGCAAACAGGGCTAAGCATACATAAGATCTCTCAGCGGAGGCAATGGAAGAAAATACAGAGGAGTACAGGGACTGGGGACTCCTTAAAAAAGTCCTGAAATGTGTTATCTTTGCCAAATGACTCAGTGTGTTACTGGGGAAGATGGATATCGGCACTCTAAGAATTCAGGGACAGAACCCTATTGTGAAGTTTAAGCTTACTCATTATGACACAGGATTAACAAACATTCCATTTACAACTCCCCACGGTAGCACAGTGTTTAGCTCTGGTGCTTCATAGCTCCAGCGACCTGGGTTCGATTCCCGGCTTGGGTCACTGTCTGTGTAGAGTTTGCACATTCACCTCGTGTCTGCGTGGATTTCCTCCGGTTTCCTCCCACAGTCCAAAGATGTGCAGGTTAGGTTGATTGACCATGCTAAAAATTGCCCCTTAGAGTCCTGAGATGCGTAGGTTAGAGCGATTAGCGGGTAGATATGTAAGGATATAGGGGTAGGGCCTGAGTGAGATTGTGTTTGGTGCAGGCTCGATGGGCCAAATGGCCCCTTTCTGCACTGTAGGATTCTATGAACTTTCCCAAACTGCATCACGAGTAGAGCACAATCAGCCTTTATTGATTAGCCATCATACCCTATTGAAACTTTTATCACCATTCCTTCACTATCACTGAGTCAAAATTCTGGAACTCCCTCACTAGTGAATCACAAGGGCCAACACAATCACTTCAGTGGGGTAAAAGAGGACAAACCAGTTCAGAAAACAAAGTGCATCAAAGGGGAACCCCTTTCTGAAGGGAGGAAAGAAAGGTGAACATCTTGGGGGAGCCCCTTTGTCTGGGTAATCAGTAGGGGAAACACGAATTTCCCTTTAAAAATCACTAACAGTCACTAATAATGCTATGTCTCATCAGCGTGTGTTCTGTTTTTAATATCAGATTTACATTACATGCAGTGTATTTCTTGTTGCAGTGTTTGTTACTCCAAACGTAAAGAGAGCATCACTGGCGAGTACTGATACCGTGACCTGGATCTTCCTCCTTGAGGTCGCTAGTGGGAGTCGGGAAAATTCCCAGTTTCACGCACCCGCCTCCACAGAAAGTGGCTTTGGCAGCGCAATCTTCACTGGCAGGGGGCAGGCTGCAATCAGGGAGCCGACACGAGAAAGGGTTTGTGGACAATCACAGCGGCTGCCAGGTGCCGAGGTGAGCTGTTTAAAGAGTCCGCCTCACTGCCATGGGACAGAATCCCAATTATAAGTTTAAGAAGTAAGGCCCTCACACAAGCCCTATGCCCAATCCATGCTGCCTCATGCCCCTCTAACCACTTCCATGGGTATGCATGCACACCCCCCCAAACTCCCCAAGCTAAGCTATGGCTCCTCCATGCCCACTCACCTGCTTTACACTATGGAAGCAATGAATTGTGAAATAACAGAAGCGATGTTACAAAAAAATGCTTCAAAAAGGCCAGCCATTCACTCGTTATTTCCCACTAAAAAAAACTTCATTACAAGTCAATAAAAGTGTCAATCATCCTGACACTTCAAATTATTGAGCAGAAACTGCCAGTACTGAAATCCTATGTAAAAAAACATTGCTTCTGTCAGTTGCACAGCGAGAGAGACAGAGATGCCAACCCAGCGAAGTTTTCCCTGGCATGCAGCTGTCTCAACAAACTAATGGATCTCTGAGCTCTAGCTAGGAATGCAAAACGAGGCTTGGTGCATCTTATGCTTCTCTAGCCATGTCCCCTCATACCAACCACTCTCTACCCACCATCTTTATGCCCCTCTACCAACCCCATTGCCCCTAACACCAACCCATCCCCCATTCACTATCCTTTTTCCATATCTACCATGCCAACTCACCCAGTATCCATCATACTGAGATTAGATGAAATAAAGTTCTAAATTGGACTTCCATATTTCTACTTCTTCTGCTATCTTTGCAATGACAGTGAGGCTTTCTCATTGTCACAAAAGTACAAGCCTGTGGTTCCTGACACCTCCGAGGCGCCATGTGACTCCACTCTTCGAAGAGCTCCAGGAAAACTGCAGAGTACTCAGACATGCCCATCTCCACGATGGAGCCAGCCAGGTCAAGACTGCATGATGCAAGCTCCAGATCCAAACCAGTTCACACCATTAAAAGGCACTAGAAGCTCTGGGAATAGGTTTGAAAATCCAGAAATCGGGACTCTAGCCCCAAACCATCCTGGCGATAATCTAGGCCTATATGAAGTGCAGCACTGAGTTACAGTGAGGGGTTGGTCAGGCCAGAACTTTATTCCTTGGAATGTAGGAGAATGAGGGGTGTCCTTATTTAAGGTGTATAAAATCATGAGGGGCATAGATGGGGTGAATGCACGTTGTTTTTTCCCCGGGAAGGGGAATTGAAAACTAGATGGCATAAGTTTAAGGTGAGAGGGGAAGATTTAAAAGGGACCTGAAGGGCAATTTTTTCACTCAGAGGGTGGGGTGTATATGGAATGAGCTGCCAGAGAAAATGATTGACGCAAGTACAATAGCAACATTTAAAAAGCAGTTGGCTAAGTACATGGATGGGAAAGTATTGGAGGGTATGGGCCAAACATAGGCAGTTGAGACTAGCTGGGAGACTAGCATGGTCAGCATGGATCAGTTGGGCCAAAGGGCCTGTTTCCATGATGTATTACTCTATGATTCTAAGAAGGCAGGAACAAAAAAAAAAGCTTTGCCCATGACACCCACATGTCAGGAATGAATTAAAAAGTTCAAATTTTTAGATGCATTCTGCGAGGTGGGGGGCGTACAGTGGGGAAACCATCAACACATATCCCCATGCACAGAATGAACAGACTAACCAGGCCAGTGACATTATGCAGCACATGCTAACCACTGCTTGCATGTAATCGAGATGACACAAAGATCCTCTAAAGTGCACCTTAGTGTGCAAAGTGTTCTTTTTAAATACAGGATTACTCTATGAAACAGTATTTCAAACAGTCAGTTGTTACCCACAGAGCTAACATCGTCTGTAATAATCTCATGTCCAAACCCTGATTATCTGAACTCCCAACATTGTACTCTTTACATTTGGAGCAACAGCCATTGCAAATAATATAAATCTGAAATAAAAACAGAAAACACTGACAGGCCTTAGACTGCCAGCAACTGTTAAACAGAAAAGATAAACTAACGTTTCAGATATTGACTACTTTGACGAAGAGGTTCCCCACAAAGTAAGAAACTTTCTTTCCTCTCCTCAGGTGTTGGGTTCACCCTTTGAAACATTTTGTTTTCTGAACTGTTTTGTGTGCCTTTACACCCTTGACATGTTGCTGCTGCCCCTTCTGATCCATTCACAGACATCTGACCCTCCTTAACCTAACATCGGCACTGTTTCCTCCGCCAAGGCTCTCAGGAAATTAGTGATTTAGTATTATTGTGATAGTTTACATGCACTGTCGCTCCCCTCCTGCCCAACTTAGTCAATTATTACGTTTTGAAGAAAGCAACTTGCATTTCTGGAGTTCATGCTGGCCCCAAGACACCACTGAAGTGTAGTCATTATTGTGACGTAAGAAACATAACAGCCAATTTGTGAACAGCAAGATATCACAAACAGCAATCCAATCTTAGCTACGTAATCTGTTTCAGTGATGCCAGTTGAGGGATGAATATTGGAAAGGCCTGTGGAGGACTCCAGTACTCAGAATACTGTAATGGGGTCACCCAAGAGGAACAGTTGGGAGTGCAGACATTTTCCTGCACACTTTGAGACAGAGGATCAAACTGGGGCTCAGAAGCTTGCACTGTGAGGAGAACAGTCACCCAGTTATGATTTGCCCAGGATTGACCAATTAGGGGCCTGAGGGCAGGCTCGCCATCCAATCAGGGAGGATGGATGGACTCCTCAAACTGGAGGGCCAATTCAAGGTTATTAAGTTTTTATTTGTTATTGTCACAAGTAGGCTTACATTAACACGGCAATTAAGATACTGTGAAAATCCCCTAGTTGCCACAGTCTGGCACCTGTTTGGGTACACTGAGGGAGAACTTAACATGGCCAATGCACCCAACCAGCACTCCTTTTGGACTGAGAGAGGAAACTGGAGCAGCTGGAGGAAACCCCCGCAGACACTTTTTAAAACATTAAATAAAAATGATATATCTTCCATCAGGCTGCCTGTGGCAGCAGTTGTGATCAGATGATTGGTGCTGGGTCTGGAGGTAGGCGGGCCTCAAAGCCTGCTAGGAGTGTTGGCTCCCAAAGTCTCCCACCGAAAGGCCAGCTCCAGACAGCTGGTCTGTTACCTGGTGCCACCAGGGGCCCAGAGGCTGACTGGAAAATTCCAGTGGCATCTGACAACCTTTAAATCATCGTAATGGGCTACCCTTGGCAGGCAAGCTCTGTGGTCTCTGTTTAATGTCTCATCAGAGAGGGAGCACCTCTGACAGTGCAGCAGTTCCTCAGTAGTACACTGGAGTAGTCTAAGTTTTGTTCTCCACCCACAGTCTTCTGACGCAGAGCACAGTACTCCCTCCTTACCCACGAACTGACAGAGAGGACGTTCATGTAGTGATTGAACAAAACCTCTTTCTAGTGGAAGGATTAGAAAAAAAACCTCCCCTTTCACTCAAGGCCTACTCCATTCCAAATTACAAATGCAATCTTCGTGGATCACAGTTACTGCAACCAGGCCTATTCAAATGTTAAAGCCTTCAAAAGTTGCTGTACACTGCATTACTAAACATTTGTCATACGAGTTGGCTCAGCAGATTTTAACAAACAATTAAAAGATTCCACGTGTGAAGCTGTGATGGTCTTATAGCTAAAGTCATGCCAACTGTCAGTGTTTTGTAACAGCAGGCAGTGCTTTGGGGGCTAGATCAGCATTTGTTATCTCAACTCAAATTCATGTCAATTACATCCTTCTCTCCTACCAATGCACTGACCACCTGACTCAATGACACACTGTAGCACTCACTAGGAGGTTGGGGAGTTGATCTGGGGAGTAGGTATTCCTAAGAATCTTGGCCAGATGTGGGGTGGGTGGGGCAGCCTTTGTGGGTTGGTGGAACTCAAGTCATACAGTGCACAAAAGGCCCTGAGGTCCATCAAGTCTGCATTGACAATAACTGCCACTGAAGGCATGCTAATCCCATTTTCCTATACTTGTCCCATATCCCTGAATGTTACACTCGCCTGATGAAGGAGCAGCGCTCCGAAAGCTCATGATTCCAAGTAAATCTGTTGGACTTTAACCTCATGTTGAGAGACTTCTTACTGTGCCCATGCCAGCCCAACACCGGCATCTCCACATCCTGAATGTTATGATATTTCAGGTGCTCATCCAAATACTTTTTTAAAGGCTGTGAGCTTTCTGGCCTCCACTACCTCCCCAGGCAGTGCATTCCAGATTCTCACAGCCTCCTGGGTGAAAACATTTTCTTCCTCAAATTAACCACTGAATCTTCTGTCCCTTACCCTAAAACTCCACCCCTTTTGTGACTGACACCTCAACCAAGGGGAACAGCTGCTTCCTATTCATACACCTCAATCATGTCCCCCTCACCTTCTCTGCTCCAAAGAAAACAATCCAAGCCTATGCACTCTCTCCTTTTAGTTCAAATACTTCATCCTAGGCAACATCCTGGTGAATCTCCTCTGTACCCACCCTGGTGCAATCATATCGTTCCTATAGGTGGTGATCAGAACTGCACACAGTACGCTCGCTGAGGCCTAACCTACGCTCTGTAGAACTTGAATGTAGGCAAGTGGTTGCTGAGATTCCAAAGGTCATTTTATTTTGATTAAAGAAAATACTTGGCAATACGTGTTTAAAATCAATCAAGTACAGCATTCCTAATCGAAAGTTCCCAACTATGTTGCGCCTTCAGCATTCCTCCCTAGGCCTCCTTGTGCTTACATTCTGTCAAGTGTCTTGTGTATATTTCTCATTTTAGTCACAGAGCCCGTGCAACTACTTGTCCTCATATGTCTGGGTCATTCTTCAGCTGTCAACTTCACACACGCTTTGTCAGATTTTTTTTTTGATGTCGTTGTTTGGCTTTGCTACTTTTTAGTTTTAGCTTTATCAGGGGGCTGCTTGGAATGGAGTGCCCCAGTTATTTGGCACCAAGCAACTGGGGGTCAGACGTCAGGTTTGCTTGGCGGGACAGCACTGAAAGCTAATCCACATCAGCTGTGGCTCAGTCGGCAGCATTCTCGCCCAAATCAAAAGGTTGTGGGTTCAACCCCCCACCCCCACCCCAGAGCCCCTGGCTTAATGATCATGGCTGACACTGGAGGTTTTAGTTACTAGGTTGGGTTGAACGCACTGGGACAAAGAAGATTGAGGGGAGATTTTACAGAGATGTACAAGATTATGTCATGATAGACCAGGAAAACGCCTTCCCATTAGCTAGCTGCACAAAGGCTGTGGGACATAGATTTTGGGCAAGGAATGTGGGAGGAGGGGAATGCTGGGAAGAACTCGGTTTACACAGCGAGCAACGATGGCCTGGAGCTCACTGCCCTCGTGGGCGTCGGAAACAGCAACAACCAATGACTTAAAAAAAATGGAATGAGAGCTTGAAGGAATTGAACGAGCAGGACCGAACGAGCGGGAGCATTGGGGGAATGGGACTGACCGGATTGGCTCGCAAGGAGCCAGTATGGCCTTGATGGGCCAATGGCCTCAATGATTTCAGTAGAGATACCAGCGTGGGTGCCACTTTTCAAGTGAAGCAGTAAACTGAGGCCCCTCTGTCCTCTTGACTGAATGCAATAAAAAGTCATTCTGCTCAATACATATCCGTCAAACCTTCGGCCAATGGTTGTTTGTGGGATCTTGCTGTGTATTAACTGGCTGCCATACTTCACTCAATTACACAACAGCCAACACTTCAAAAAATACTTCATTGGCGGCTGGGACATCCCAAAATTGTGAAAAGTGCCAATATAAATGCAAAATTATGGTTAGTGCATTGATCCGAACAGGTGCTGGAGTATGGCAATTAGGGGACTTTCACAGTAATTTCATTGCAGTGTTAATGTGAGCCTCACTTGTGAAGCTAACAAATAAAGAGAAACTCTCTCCTTCTTTAATTTCATAATGTTGCACTCTGCTGAAAGCAGCAACAGACAGGAAAGCACATCTCAGAGAAACAGGGCAACAATACTGAAATCAGGGTGCCCTCATCGACATTCCCGGACTGTCGGGATTAAAAATTAGCTCCACGTGTGCTGCAGGTGGAGGGGTTTAATAAGGGGAGAAGAGTTTTAATTCAACAGCACTAGTTTAAAAGGACCTTCTAAATTGTAACCACCATGAATAGTTTGGTCACTGACTCAGCACAGAGGTGTTAAAGAGCTTTCTATTAGTGGATCACACAGATGCAATCCATGGTGCTTCACAGAGATTAACTCCACTTTTCTGTTAATTTGCAGCTAACTAGCAGGCACGTGTAACCAAATTTTGCCACCAATCAAGAAACGATATGAAGTGAGGTCCACCAAGCCACGCACCATTAGAACATAAGAACATAAGAAATAGGAGCAGGAGTAGGCCATCTAGCCCTTCGAGCCTGCCCCGCCATTCAATAAGATCATGGCTGATCTGTTGTGGCTCAGTTCCACTTTCCCGCCCTCTCCCCATAACCCTTAATCCCCTCTCTTATCAAGAACCCATCAACCCGCTTCTTAAAAATATTTAGCGAGGCAGCCTCCACCACTTCA
Organism: Carcharhinus amblyrhynchos; assembly: GCF_965287045.1. NCBI lineage: Eukaryota > Metazoa > Chordata > Chondrichthyes > Carcharhiniformes > Carcharhinidae > Carcharhinus > Carcharhinus amblyrhynchos. Next base: position 27,711,979 of record NC_137346.1, read on the forward strand.
ACGGGCAGAGAATTCCAGAGATTCACCACCCTTTGAGTGAAGAAGTTCCTCCTCAACTCCATTCTAAACCGCCTCCCCTTTATCTTGAGGCTGTGCCCCCTAGTCCTACTGTCTTTTTTGAGCGGGAAGAGTCTCTCCACCTCTATCCTATCCATCCCATTCATCATCTTATACGTCTCAATGAGATCTCCCCTCATTCTTCTAAACTCTAACGAGTACAAGCCTAGTTTATCCTGACTTGGAAATATTTTGCTGTTCCTTTACTCCCCTCCAAACTGCACTGTGGGTGTTCCTGCAGCTCAGGGGCTGCAGCGATTCAAGGCAGCAGCTCATCACCACCTTCTCTAGGGGAATTAAGGATGGGCAATAAATGCTGGCCCAGCCAGGTACGTCCGTATCCCATGAATGGATAAATAAATCTGTAACCTCAAGGTCCACAAAATAACAAACAGATGTAAAAATAACTGAAATAGAACCAGATTGCGCAGGAAATACTCCACAAGTCTGGCATCGTGTGTGAACAGAAACAGGGTTAACGCTTTGAGTCCAATGTAAAGTTAAAGTTTATTTATTAGTGTCACAAGTAGGCTTACATTAAAACTGCAATGAGGTTACTGTGAAAATCCCCGAGTCATCACGCCTGTTCAGGTACACTGAGGGAGAATTCATTACGGCCAATGAACCTAACCAGCACGTCTTTCAGAGTGTGGGAGGAAACCAGAGCATGCAGAGGAAACCCAGGCAGACACAGGGAGAACGTGCAAACTCCACACAGACAGTGACCCAAACGTGGAATCAAACCTGAGTCCCTGGCACTGTGAGGAGCAGTGCTAACCACCCTGCCCGTCCTCAGAAGAACAGTGCAAGTATTTCCAGCACTTTGTTTATATTTCAAGATTGCCAGCGACCGCAGTGTTTTGATTCTATTTTAGGGAAAATAACTGAGTTATATTGAGCTTCTGAGGGTCAGGTAACAAAGGCTTGCGGAGATGCACTACAGCTGGCAAGTAACAACATGACACATGAAGAAATGTGTCCCTTCAAAGGCAGGCTGAAGCAGTGTTGGCAGTGTAAATGAGTAGTGGCCAGACTAAAGGTAGCTTCAAACAAGGAGCTGTCTCAATAGGGTCTAAACTGGGTTCACCTAATGGGGGACAGTGCAAAATTGGGAGTTAACTTGCAGAGCACGCCAAAGGTTTTTCTCCTTTCCTTTGAAATGTAAGGTGAACACATTACCAAGATGATAGAATCCTTCCAAGCCTAAATTGCCATGGCTGGGGAATAATTATGGAGCAAATAAAACAATAAAAAGCATTGTTGTTTATAAGAGTTCCTTAAACAAACGGGAAAGTTTTGAAGCAATAAAGCCAAAAGATTACTACTGTAATAAAAGGTTTGAGAAGCAGTTAATGATTTTCTACTCTTGTTTCCTTCATATCAACGTTACCCTATTTAATCTGGGCATAAGCAATGATTGCAACAAAGTCTGCTACTTAAAGTGTTGACATTGAAGGTTACGAAGTTATGAATTTTAAATGTCATAACAGTAAAATACATATGGCTATAAAAAACTGATTTAGTTTTGGTTAATATATTATTTCTAGCATTGTTAGTGCTTACATCAATGCTTCATAGTGAAATTTGCTTTAGCACAAAATACTTGGACAATTTTGCCATAGCACAAGAAACTACAAAGAGCTGTGAATGTAGCCCAGTCCATCACGCAAACCAGTCTCATTCACTCTGTTCACAACTCCCATTGCCTTGGGAAAGCAGCCAGCATAATCAAGGGCCCCATGCACCCCAGACATACTCTCTTCCACCCAATAAAAAGATACAAAAGTCTGAAAACATGTGCCAACCAGCTCAAAAGCAGCTTCTTCCCTGCTACTCTCAGACTTACAAATGGACCTACCTCGCATTAAGTTGATCTTTCTCTACACCCTAGCTATGACTGTCACAATACATTCTGCACCTTCTCCTTTCCTTCTCCCTTATGTATTCCGTGAACAGTATGCTTTGTCTGTATAGCACACAAGGAACAATACTTTCCTCTGCATACGAATACATGTGACAATAATAAATCAAATCAAATATTTCGACTAATTGCTTCTGGGGAGTACGGAACCTGGCAACTGGTAGCAACTCTGGAATTCATCTCCAGCCAGGCATTTTGCCAAGTGGTATGTTTTGTCTGTACAGCACCCAAGAAACAATACTTTTCACTGTATCCCACACAATACATGTGACAATAATAAAAGCAAATCAAATCAAATGGACACGTCTGTTGCATTCATTTTTCAGGCTAACCTACTACGTGATGATGAAAAGAGACAATAAAAACATACGCAAAAGGCATAAAATGGTGTCCAGGTCATTCCACCATTGAAAATAGCAATGAGGAAAATATCTCACCAATTTGGACAAAATAAACCCCAAAGATTATGTTTTAGTTATCGGGTGACAATGTACAAAGAAAGACTATTTATTAGGGACAATGCTGCAAGCACAGATAGTTATCAGTATTTCTAAATCATGAATCCAGGGTGAGGGGAGAAATGTCACTTGCCAAATTTAGCAGAATTCAGAAATGAGTTCCAAGTTACATAGGTCTGAAGCTGATTCTTGCTGACAGGCGAATAGGATTCGTGAATAGTGCGAGCCGTGGACAAAGTTTGCTTCAAAACAACTGAATTATTATTGAGTCAGAGGTAAGCGCCACACACCTCTCCTCATTGTCTGCGAGAGAGGAATCAATAGAAAAGATTTTTGGAAAGACAGGACTCCTCACTGGCCGACTGCAAGCTGCTTCTTTTTCCTGAAGTGAAGTTGTGCTGTACAGCAGACCAACTAGCCACAGCAATGTCATCCAATTCAATTTTTAAAGCTTATTTTATTAGTGTTACAAGCAGGCTTACATTAACACTGCAATGAAGTTATCCCCCAGTCACCACAGTTCAGCACCTGCTCAGGTACACTGAGGGAGAATTTAGGCTGGCCAATGCACCTTAACCAGCACATTGTTCAGGCCATGGGTGGAAACCAGAGCACCCGGAGGAAACTCTCAGACATGGGGAGAACATGCAGACTCCACACAGACAATGACTGACGTTGGGATTGAATCCAGGTCCCTGGCACTGTGCGGCAGCAGTGCTATTCACTGTGCCATTGTGCCGCCCATCAACACAACCTAGGAAGAACTCGTGTCCCTTCCTTCTATCCCAGAATAAAAACAATAATGCATCTCACTCAGTTACTCAGATCACCAGTGCATGATAAACACACCCACATTCTGAATCAGAAAACTGAAGCACTGACTACTTTGATGACCTTGAAAGATTTCTTTAAAGTTAGACACACATACACAAACCTTTGGCTGCCTTAATACACATTTTTATGTAAATTCACATGACTTGTGCACTGGGAAATATTACAAACTTTTTATTTTAGAAAAAAGCATTTCCATTGCTCTGAGTACTTGAATGTTTTCCTGCAGGAACACACAGTGCTGCATCATGGGAAAATGGAATTTCAGTCAGGCCCTCCCTTACACCAAATGGGCCGCACCAGAAAATTCTGCCATGACTCAATCAGTAGCATTCTTGCCTCTGAGTCAGAAGGTGGTGGGTTCAAATCCCACTCCCAATCTTTCAGCACAAATGTCTCGGCTGACTGATCACCGTGGGGGTGATGTCCTTTGGCTGAGATGTGGGCGGGTAAGGTCACATGGCACTATTTGGAAGAGGAGCAGGGGCGTTCTCCTTTGTCCCAGCCAATATTTATCCCTCAACCAACATCAAGAGATTTTCTGATTATTATCACAATGCTTTGGAGAGGGTACATTGGAGGTTTACCGGATTGTTGCCAGGTCTGGAGGGTATTAGCTATGAGGATAAATTTGTTTTTTTTTCACTGGAACAACGGAAGTTGAGGAGTGACTTGATAGAGATCTACAAGATTATGAGTGGATGGACAGAGTGGATAGTCAGATGCTCTTTCCTTGGTAGAAAAGTCAAGTACTAGGGGACATCAGTTTAAGGTGTGTGGGGAAAAATTTAAAGGAGATTTGCGAGACAAGTTTTTTTTTCCCCCACACACAGAGGGTGGTGAATGTCTGGAACGTGTTGCCTGGGGAGGTGGTGGGCCCAGATACAACTGCAGCATTTAAGAGGCAACCAGACGAATACTTGAATAGGATGGGAATGGAAAGACACAGACTCCCTAAGTGGCTATGGTTTCAATTTAGGCAGGCATGATCGGCACAGGCTTGGAGGGCCGAAGGGCCTGTTGTTTTTTTTCTTTGCTCTTTGCGGGAATTTGCTAAGCGTAATTTGGCTGCCACATTACAACTGTACTTACATTTATAGAATTCCTACAGTACCAACTATGCAACCCCTAAGCTACACATCTTGGCACATTAAGGAGCAATCGAGCATGGCCAATTCATCTAACCCACAGGGCTTTGGACTGGAAACTGGAGCACCTGACGGAAATCCACACAGACACGGGGAGAACGTACAGACTCCACACAGATAGTGACCCAAGGCTGGAATTGAACCTGGGTCCATGGTGCTGAGCGGTAGCAGTGCTAACCTCTGTGCCACCATGCCCATTTGAAAAATATTTCATTGGCTGTAAAACACTTTTAATCATTTTGAGGTCATGAAAGGTGCTGTGCAAATGTCACTCTTTCACGTCTTTCTCTTCAGCTCCAGCATGCAGCCAAACAGCCTTTCACCACCTCAGACTCCATCTGCCCTTGTCTGTATCTGTGTTCCAACTCAAACTCCATTTCTAACCTTTGCTTTTTGTATTTCACCCGCAATTGGGAAAAAGACTTTAATTTCTCCCTAGCCAAGTCTAAGAGAAATTCTGGGTTCAAGTCCCACCCGAGGACTTGCTGGCAACAGATGTGTTGATAACATGGCTAAACAGGTCGCTTATCCATCTTTCCAACATGCCTACAGTAGGTGCTAAGAGCAGGGGGTTCCTGGTCAGCCATGCTTGATGTGGAGTTGTGCCCCTCAAGCTCGATCATCTGGTGACTGACTGGTGATTCTGTTCCAGGCTGCCTTGTGTGTTACTAGACAAGAGAAGCTCCTAAGTCTAGCCAAGGCTCAGTAGGAGCTCTCTTGCCTCAGGGTCAGGCAGCTCAAGTTCCAGTCTACACATTTGTGCACATAATCTCGACAGGCTCAACACTGCAATATTGGGGGAGCACCGCACTGTTGACGGTGCTGTCTTACCTAAAACAGACCTTCAAGCTTGTGAACACATTGCTGTCTAAGGGTCCTTGCAAATTGGTTGCTGCATTCCTTACATCAGAACAGTGACTCCACTGGCTGTGAAGTGCTTTGGGACATTCAGAGGTCACAAAAGGACACAGTATAAACACAATTTTCTTTCTTCACATCGCCTCACCCTATCTGATTTTCTGGCAATCCACTTTCATCTATTATGTAGTCACTTTTCTTATTGTTACCACCTCAAGATAAGTTTGCTCAAACTAGATGATGTAGGTACAGCATTTCCCCACCCCCCCTCCAAAACATTGTCACTGGGGAGCAAGTGTAATCAGCTATGGAGTAACTGTTCACCATGTACAATAAAAAAGTTACATTCAAAGCACTAGCGCACTCCAGCCTACCAACTGCCTCTACATTCCGATATTATTAATCTATCTTTCATACCTTCTGCACCCAACTGTGGCACCTCTTCTCGAAGGATCACAAATCATTCACAGGCTTTCAAAAAAAACTGCTATTATTGTTTCAAGGCCCCCCTTCACATTCACAATCCCCTCACATTCACTGCAATCCCCTTGCTTGCTGCTCTCTGCATTTCCCAATCTTGTACTTTTCCATAAGCTTGCAGTGGACAAGACAGTGAGCCTCTGGCCGCTGCTGCCTTGCTGGGAACACTTTTTTGCTCCTGCTCTATTTTCTTTTGGTTCCTGCAATTACAAAAAAAAACTGGGTTTCCGCCTCAAGTCTGTGGTTTCAGTAAACGTCCCCCGAGTTCTGGCCTCTTCCTATACTAACTGTAGGGAAAGGAAAAGCGGCGGCGGGGTGGGGGGATCTATTTTTCAAACCTACACCAAAGCATACTGTGTGCAAATGTAAATGAGCTGCATAATGTCGCTTATTTCAACCGATTAAGTAAAGGGCAGGGAGAAATCGATCCAAGACTCGGTGCACATTCATGCATTTGAGTTTGCACTGCTGTACTGGTCTGCATTACAAAATGCAGAGAATCAGTAACGTAAACCAGACTGCCACTTGCTATGAATCAGAGCCCATAATGCCGGATTGTCAGCCTGTTTTGTGTGTGTTTTCTGGAAAACTATGGTGGGGACTCCTGCAATGCAAGGAAAGCAGCTGGCAGCAAACTTTACCGCAGCTCATTGTGCACAACTCTTAAGGTTTAAACTAAACCAAATCGTACCTTTAAAAACTTTTTTTTTTGCTTGCACGATGCTGCTTGAAAAAAGGTTTTGCTTTAAAAATATGTGCAGTGCTTTTAACTTTCCGGCTACAGTGTGATTGTCATGTAGCTGAAATAGCAAGGGCAGGGTTTTAAATCTTTGGTTCCGCCACGGCGAGCCTGGAAGCAGAGACCGAGTTCAAGCAATGGTATTTTTTAACCGGGGGGGTGTAAGAAAGCCGCAGAAGAAGCATGTTAGTGAACTAAAGCAGTGTGATTTGTATAAATATCAGGGCTTAAATTAAGCAGACACACAGTGGCCAGGCTCTAAATCCGAGCCAATATCCCAGAATGTCTGAAAGTTATTAGTTTCCAAAAGACAAATGAGACCTGCTCTCTGAAAACAAAGGCGATGAAACTCTTTTTAAGCTGCACAAACCTGAAAAACAATTGGATTTGTCTTAAACAAAAAAAATCTAAAAATTAACTACTTAAAATTCTGATTTTTTTTAAAGGGGGTGGGTTGATGTGTGGGGGTCGTCTACATGAACCCAGCCCTGGTTGCTTGTGTGCGTGAGATCCAGGTGTCATTGCAATGAAACCTCGCTTTCTCTGCTAAATCCAATGTAGATTTTCCCCCAGAAAGCGCCACATTCAATGAAACGGCTGCCTGGATATTGTCAACCCCCCTTGTGCTCGATGTCCTCTGCCCTGCTCACAGCGGCTCGCTTCCAGCTCCCCGGAATCAGAGAAAAACAACCATCGCTCGTCCCCCTTTAATCATCTCCAACACCAGCCCTCTCCCCCCCCCCCCCCCTTCCCTTCCTGCTCTCATTTTTCATTTTAACTCCACTTTCCTGCTGTGGTACCATTACATTGTCTATGGGGTTCACAATATTATTACACCGTGCCCTGCTAAATAGCTAGGTTGCTGGCTTGGGGGGGGGGGGGGGGGGGTGGTTGTAAAATAACAGTTCCAATCAATGCTTGCCTGTTCCCTACTCGCCAGCTTCCCCCCCCCCCCAATGTTCAAAGCAATGACATAACTCTTGTTACCCCCCCCCCCTTTACTCTCCCCCGGCGCAGTTTCAATTTAAAGGCAGGACTGTAAAGAGTCTCAATTGCCTTTTGTGTTCCTTCCCCAACGCCCCCCGCCCCCTCTATCCACCCACATCACCCTCTAAAAGCCCCATGCACTTACCTTGTCTTTGAAGGCAGGAAAGCAAGTTTTATTAATCCATGGGTAAACAACTGGATACCGTCCTTGGCTATACTTGCTACTTTCAGTCTGTGTTCTAAGATGTGCAACTCCATCTTTTCCTCCTTCTCATTTGTGGACCATCTAAAAAAAAAGCCTGCCAGCACAACCCTTCCTTATATGATTCCTACTTGATCTGCAAATAATGGCTTTTTTTTTCTCCCCCCACCCGCCCCCCCAAAAAAAAAGTTCCTTGGGAGGAGGCAGTGGGATTACAGAAGGGGGAGAGAGGAGGAGGTTGGGTGGGAGAAAGGCAGTGCTGTATCAGCATGCAGAATGATGATCCCAGCAGTATCACTGTAGCCCCGCCAGCTGGTTACACTGTAACAAACAACATCCCGCCTGGCCCGCACTGCGCATGCCCCGCCCGCCCCGCGCATTCTGGGACTTGTAGTCCAGCAGCGGCGCGCATGCCCAGAGGGGTTGGCTGCAATGCCTATGGAATGCTATGTTGGGGTAAACACAATAAGAAGTCTCACAACACCAGGTTAAAGTCCAACGGGTTTATTTGGTAGCAAAAGCCACAAGCTTTCGGAGCGCTGGCTGCTCCTTCGTCAGGTGGGTGGGAGTCCTGTTCACAAACAGGGCATATAAAGACACAAACTCAATTTACAAAATAATGGTTGGAGTGCGAGTCTTTACAGCTAATCAAGTCTTAAAGGTTCAGAAAACGTGATGGAGAGAGGGCCAAGCACAAGTTAAAGAGATGTGTATTGTCTCCAGACAGGACAGTTAGTGAGATTTTGCAAGCCCAAGCAAGTTGTAGGGGTTACAGATAGTGTGACATGAACCCAAGATCCCAGTTGAGGTCGTCCTCATGTGTGGAACTTGGCTATCAGTCCCTGCGCTGTCGTGTGTCGTGAAGGTTGTGAAGGCTGGAGGGAGCAGGGCTGCTGTAAGAATGTTTTTTTTTCTCTCTCCAAAGGCCTCCTTGCCGACAAAACAAACACGATTTTGCATTTTACCAAATTGCACCTTTGCAAAATCTGTCATCACGCTTTTAAAGTGCACCTAGCACTTTAAAATGAGACTGTTTCTATAACGTCAGACCATTGAATTGGTTGTCTCACCTTTCAAACATTCCCAAGGTCCTTCAGTGCTGCATATCTCATCTGAGTTCTTCCAAAAAAAAGCAGCATGCTCCCCCAGCCTGTTCTGTGAAATATTGGATGGAGTTGTGAAACTCTATGCGTTCTCAAAACTTTGTTTTTCCAAACTCGTAAACATGTTTATTTCATCTCCCTTTTAATGTTTCATTGATCATTGCTCAAGAATATGGCATTTAATTGACTAGATTGCTTCAGACATTTTAAACATTTGCACATGGCACAGTGGTTAGCAATGCTGCCCCACAGCGCCAGGGAGCCAGGTTCAATTTCCGGCCTGGGTCACCGTGTGCACAGAGTCTGCACGTTCTCCCTGTGTCCGCGGTGGGTTTCCTCCAGGTACTCTGGTGTCCACCCATTGTCCAAAAAACGTGCTGGTTAGGTGCAATTCTCCCTCAGTGTACCCGAAAAGCCACTGAAGTGGGCGACTAGGGGATTTTCACAGTAACTTCATTGCAGTCTTAATGTAGACCTACTTGTGACGCTAATAAATAAATGAGTACATTTGTGCAACACTAAATCATATCAAAAAATTGTTTGTGTGCACTTCAATGAAACCTTTATGTACCATGACCTGAAAATGAAGAATAAAATGAAGAATGGAAAATGTTGTTTGCTAAGATGTTTATTGTGAAAAACATAGATTTGTAGGCATGTTTAGTAACATCCCCTAAAAGTTTAATACATTTTAGTATTGGCATAAAAATAAAGAATACTAACAATTAGTATTTGTAAAGTGGAAACAAAAATCATTTAGTGTCAAATTTAAAACCTGAAAGGTCAACAAGCATTTTATTGTTGTTGGAAAAGAGAGACAAAAAACAGAAAAGGGTGCATTTATGTAGCACCTTCCTAAACCTCAGGTCATTTCAAAACACTTTAAAACCAATTAAGTATTTTTGAAGTATCCTCATTTATGTATCATTGAAAACATGATTGGAAATTTATGGGCATCAACTTTCACAAACACAGTGGCTGGAATTTTCTGGCTGTGCTCACCCCAAGCCCAGAAAATCTCACCTGAAATCAATGGACCTTCTCTTGGTCTGCCTGTCCCACCTGCTACAATTCCCATCATGGGCTGGGTGGGAAAATTCCACCCAATATGTGTTTTGAACTGTTGATTGAGGGGAAAAATATTGACAAGGCCACATACTCTGTCAATCACAGGCAGGAATAGATCATTCAGCACATCTGAGTATCTTCTGCCACTTAATTAGGTCACAGTGAATATAAAATTAAAATACTGCGGACAATGGAAATCAAAACTAAAAGCAAAAAGTGCTAGAATTTCCAGCAGGTTGGGTGGCATCTGTGGAATGAGGAACAGTGTTAACAGTTCAGGTCATAAGATCATAAGACATAGGAGCAGAAGTAGGCCCTTCAGCCCATTGAGTCTGTTCTGCCGTTTAATAAAATCATGACGGATCTGTTATGATAATCTGATAACTTTTTTTTCAGAATGGGTCATGGTTGATCTCATCTGTATCTTAATTCCACCTACACACCTCGTCACTGACAAGACAATGACCTACTTAATAGAAAAGTTGGAAAATGTTAACTGATATAAAACATAATCTGAACCAGGAAATTAAAAGACATTTAGTGGGGTACAGTAGCATTGTTGTGTTCTTCTGCTGATATAAAGGTACCAATTGCTCATAAGAGATTGGGTAAATAATTGTGGGTTTATTCATTTAGACCAGGCACATGAGAGTAGGTATACATAGGTAGAAAGCTTGAAGACATCAACAGCAAAGCTATGTACATGTGCTCTGCTCAATAGCAAAAGTGAAACTAAGACCAGATTGCACCGCACACTTCTTTTCTTGAATTATTGTATCGTAGAATCCCTATGGTGCAAAAGGAGGCCATTCAGCCCATTGAGCCTGCACCTCAACAACAATCCTATCCAGGTTATATCCCCGTAACCCCACTGCTAACCCCCTGATGCTAAGATGTGGAGATGCCAGTGTTGGACTGGAGCAGACAAGATGAGAGGTCACACGACACCAGTTTATAGTCCAACAGGTTTATTTGAAATCACAAGCTTTCAGAATACTGCTCCTTCACCTGACCTCTTACACTGACACTGAAAGGCAATTTAGCATGAACTATCCACCTAACCCACACATCTTTGGAGAGTGGGAGGAAACCGGAGCACCCAGAATAAATCATGCAGATAACGGGAGAATGTGCAAACTGCACACATACAGTCACCCGAGGCTGGAATTGAACATGAGTCCCTGGCACTGAGAGGCAGCAGTGCTAACCAGAGATGTCATGTTGCTATCACTTAAAGGCATATTATAACATCCCCTTTTCCTTGTGTAGAACTTCCTACCTTTCAAATAAGTATAACTATTAACAATACTTGTTCATCTTTAGTTACCATTGCTTTAATATATAGAACTGATGAATCTATGAATCTCTAAAGTGTAGATGTAATCTGCTTTTATGCCCAGATCTTAATATGCAACCTTCTCTGGAGGTCTCTTTAATGCTTCACAGTGACCTGTGGGGCTGTCATTCTTTGATGTTGTTTCTGGTTTCATTTGGGATCTTGTCCTCAATGCAATAGGACTGGAAGGTGGTTGGGGAGCTGGAATGGATCTGATTTGTCCTCAGTGACCCCTCACCATTGTGCCTTTCGATGCAATGACTCCATGGAACTTTGGTTCCCAGTGGTGACATGGTGGTTAGCACTGCTGCCTCACAGCACCAGGGACCCGGGCTCAATTCCGAACTTGGATGACTGTCCGTGCGGAGTCTGCATGTTCTCCCTGTGTCTGCGTGGGCTCCTCTGGGTGTTCCAGTTTCCTCCCACAGTGCAAAAATGTACAAGTTAAGTGGACAGGCCATGTTAAATTGCCACTTGATGTCCAGATGTAAAGTTTAGGTGGATTAGTGGGGTAATTCTGCACTGCAGGAATCCTATGATTCTATGAAATCCTTGTTACCTTGATTGTTTGCTATATATTTCCTGTGGGATCCTCGATATGAACTAGTTGCCCCAACTATAATCTGGGCATTTCTGTGTTCACATTTTTATTGTGCACATTAATGAACTTCCCTTGTAGTATTAAATGTCGCTCTCTTATTTCTGAGAGAGTAGAACGGGTAATAGTAGGTAGATTGGTATGCAGTGGTCTGTCAAACATGAGCTTTTCCACTGCTGGAATAGTTTTGTTAAAAGTATTGCTCTGGGATGTAACATTGCAATGTGTCGACCTTACTTGGTCTGTCTGCTTTTGAGAAGTAGCAATTTCACCACACAAATCATTCATTCAGCTAAGCCATTAGATCTTGGGTAAGGAGGAGGAGAATTAGTGTGATCAAGATTCCACTTCTCATGCATATCTTAAAATGGCTTAGCACTAAATTGTGGACCATTACCCATAATGATCTCTCTCAGCGCACCAACTCAACTGAAAATGGCACTTAGTGTCTGTGGAAGTTGTTCTTGATGTATTGTGCAACTGGTGAATAATGGGGTGCTTGGTAAAGTTGTCAATGATGACAATGAAGTCACTGGCGTGGGCTTGGAAGAGGTTCGATGCAGCAATGTTCTGTGTTCTAAGTCGAACCTTCCATTCACTTAAGCGGGGGAAATTAGGGTGGGAGGTGATGACCGAGTGGTATTATCGCTAGACTTTTAATCCATGCAACTCAGCTAATGTTCTAGTGACCTGAGTTCAAATCCTATCGTGGCACATGGTAGAATTGGAATTCAATAAAGAATACCTGGAATTAAGAGTCTACTGATGACCATGGAGCCGTTGTCGATTGTTAGCTAAACCCATCCAGTTCACAAATGTCCTTTAGGGAAGGAAATCTGCCATCCTTACCCAGCCTGTGACTCCAGAGCCACCAGCAATGTGGTTAACTCTCAACTGCCCTTGGGCAACTAGGGATAGGCAATAAATGCTGGCCAGCCAGCGATGCCCATGTCCCACAAATGAATAAAAAAACCAGAGTGGGTTCTCACTCTCTGACTTGCCACGCTTTATGAGATGCAATGACCCAGAGTGCCTGAATGCAGAGACCACAGGAAATTCTGGCCCTTAAGTTCCCGAACTTTTCCGGCACAGGAGCTATCACTGCCTTGTCCTGACCCACTTTCCCGATGTGCATGCTTTTCCACTAAGAGTAACTGTTTATTAATTGGCATTGGATTTTCTCTGCCATAAACCGAGAATGTCAAAATCAATTGTAGCTATACTGTCACTCCAGCTGAAATCAGCTAATTCAGCACAGATGGGGAATCAAATCTGGGCACTTTCTGTTCTGTGAAGTTAAGTTAAACACTGCTCTTAACAGCAGAGTCATCGCGAAAAAAAAAGTGACTTAAAAATAAACAGAGCAGATCAGTTAGATGTTGACAAAAAAGTGGAAAATAAGCATTTAAATCAAGGAAAAGATTGACAAAAGAAGGCATTTGGTAAAAGAGTACTTCATTTTATTTTTTACAGTCTGAGTGAGAGTGGGGGAGGGGCAGATTGGCTGCTTTTAGTCAGGTTCAAGGCCTTTGGTCAGGCTTCAGGCTGATCTTGACTGATCCTGGAACTTTCTGAAATGTCATGTCACAGACTGAGGTGAAAGTGACATTTTTCAAAGTATCACAGCTAAAATAACAACATTCAGTCTTCCAAAATGGCAAGTGTTTTGCCATCTGGGAAACAGCAACAATAAAATGTGTGTGACATTTAATAATCGGAAGAGAAAGAAAGCAGTAACGGCTGGCTAAAGTTAATTAATTTGTAGGTAAGATTGAAATAAATTAAACTATCGAATAAGTCTAATTTGCACTCGTAGGCTTCTTTGTTGTTCAGTGAAACCATTGCCCCATCAGTGAGATTTTAGGATAGTGAGTTGGATTATGAATGATTGAAAGAAGCATAAGAATTTTCCAACAGAACGCACTGAAAGCTGCATAAAAGAATGAAGTAAGTGGCCAACTCAGGATAGAAAAAAGATTTGAAAGGTTTGTTTTAGACTTTACATAACAGCAATCAGGGAAACCGAGAGAAGCTGTGTTAGTAAGACTCACGGAGGTGTCTCTCCCCAGATTAATGAAGTATGTTGAATTCAGGGGACGTGAGATAGATTTAAATTCATTGCTGTTGCTTAAGAGGATAAAACATATATTCTGATATTAGTGTCGCATTCAGAGAAATCAATTTCAAAGTGGATGGGGTAACTGCAGGAACTTCTGTTTCATTCCCCCCCACTCCAGATTCATCCCATTCTTCTCTTCCTCTCACTGTTCCCCTCATATTTTATCCACTTTGCAATTTTTAGGCTTTTTTTTATCTAACCCTTTCCAATCCACCACCTGTTTCTCCTTTGTAGATTTACTGGGTGGGATTTTCTGGCCATGCTCAACCCAAAACAGAAATATCCTGCCCAAGGTCAACAGACTTCTCTATGGTCCACACCTCACCCACTCCGATTCCCGTGGCATGCGGAACAGGAAAATTTGCCCCACTCTGTCCTAATCACTGGGTTGAGAGTTTCTTCCTGCCTGTCTGCAACCGACCTGCTTACCTCCCACCTCCCATATGCCTCCCTTCCCATCTCCCTTCCCTTCCCTGTTTCTCCTCTGTCAAAGAAGGGAGCAGAGTGGTACTGTTAGTGAATTAGTTATTCAGTAACCTGGACTAATACTCTGGCCGCAGGGGTTCAAATCCCACTAAAGTCACTGATGTTATTTAAATTCAATGAAATTTAATTCACCTGGTTCACTAACATCCTTTAGGGAAGGAAATTTGCTGTCCTTACCTGGCTTACATGTGATTCCAGACTCTCAGCTTGTAGTTGATTCTTAACCCGACTTCTGAAGAGGCCTAGCAAGCCATTTGGTTCAAGGACAATATATGTTGACCTTGCCAGGGATGCCCAGATTCTATCAAAGAATAAGAAAAAAAACCCTTCTCACTGCTTTCCTTTAGTTTGTAGCAATACTTAGACCATAAAACCAGAAGAAATAGGAGCAGAATGAGACCATTCAGCCCATCAAGTCTGCTCCACCATTCGGTCACAGCTGACATTTTTCTCAACCCCATTCTTCCACGTTTTCTATGTAACTTTTGATCCCCTTACCAATCAGGAACCTATCTATCTCTGTCTTAAAGACACTCAATGACCTGGCCGTCACAGCCTTCTGTGGCAATGAATTCCACAGAATCACCACTCTGCACCTGAAGAAATTTCTCTTCACTCCTCAAGGGTTGTCCTTTTATTCTGAGGCTGTGCCCTCGGATCCTAGCCTCTCCTACCAATGGAAACATCTTCTCTGCATCCACGCTATCCAGGCCTTTCATTATTCTGTAAGTTTCATTGAGATTCCCCCTCATCCTTCTAATCTCCATCGATTACAAACCCTGAGTCCTCAAATGCTCCTCTAGGTTACAGTTCCACACTAGCATCTTAGCCTAGTAACATGACTTGTATCTGACCTTTGACTGGGAGTGGCAGGCTACATTGACACATAGTCATCATGGCTGAGTATAACCCTATCTTTAACCATTAACCTTTGACGTTTCCAGCAGCAACTGCTAGACAGGGATAAACAGCAGGAATGCTGAACTGATATTTTTCCCTCCATAGCCAATTGAGGCCATTTGTCGTACCTCTTCTATTGTCTTAGCTGGAATCAGCTAACTCAGCAGCTAGGATCTTCCTTATCTATATACCTTAGCAACTTACTGAAAAAAAACTTATATGATGTGATTCACAGATTGGGTTATATTTTGAACAGAAAAACACTGAAAGTATGTGCGATTCGGCAGAGTTCACTTGCACAGCAGTTGTCTTTCATATTGACACGACAAGGAGTGATTTCTAATATGTGATTTTTGAAAAGTACGATTGGATTGTAAACAGATCCTCCTGCAGCGACTTCTGAAAGCTCCTTCTTCATACAGATGCTAGGTGATCAAGTACAATAAAACAGGCTATTATACATAAAACTATCACATCTGAAAATACTGTACAGCAATGCATTGATTTTCTTTCAACTTAGGAATCTAGTTGAAGAGTCAAAGAAAAAGGGGGCAAGTTTCTCGTCCTGCCTGCCACAGGAATTGTAGTGGGTAGGATTTTCCGGTTTTGGGGTGAGCATGTCTGGAAAGTCCCACCCAATGTTTGAGTAAGACACTATCAAAATATTGAAAAGAGATATATAAAAAGTGAAAGAATTGAATTAAATTAATTTATTGTTGCCACATGTATTGGGATACAATATTGTTTCTTGCGCACTATACAGGCAAAACATACATACATATGGGGAAGACAGTGGCGTAGTGGTATTATCACTGGTCTAGTAATCCAGAGACCCAGGGTAATGCGCTTGGGGTTCGAATCTGACCATTGTAGGTAGGGAAGTCTGAATTCAATAAAAATCTGGAATTAAAAGTCTTACATTGCGGGTACAATTTTGTCTTTTAAAAAGCATTTAGATAATTACATGGGTAAAATGGGTATAGAGGGATATGGGCCAACCGCAGGCAATTCTATCAAATTAGTGGTTAAAAAAAAGGGCAGCATGGACAACATGGGCCCAAGAGTCTATTTCCATGCTGTAAACCTCTATGACAATGACGCTATACCTTTCATATAGTACGTAGGGGAGAAGGAAAGGATAGGGCGCAGAATATAGTGTTGCAGTTATAGATAGGTGAAAACAAAGATCAGTTTAATGTGTGATAGGATCATTCAAATGTCTGGAAGCCATCATTAAACAATACCAAGTATGGGTTTTAAAAGCCTTTCAATAGACTTTGGACATAAAGGCACATCCCAGTTTCTGCGTCAAGACACTATCCAGAGGATACTTTCCTCTCCTTGGGGATAATGCAAGCCCATTTTCAAATCTCATTTCACAAAATATCATTTTGACGGGGGTCTACCTGTTATACCCCCTGGACATCTTCTGAATAAATTCCCTCAGCTGCAGTTGATGAACTATTCTGAAGGAAGCCGAAAGAAAGGATTCTGCCTAATTGTGTAAGTATATTGTCTGTGGAGCTTCTTGTCATTGTTTCATCCCTCCTATCGTCAGATTTTACAATTCAGCAGAATTGTTATCTGAGTGCTTAGCATTACCTCAGCTCTGAGGTGGCCCTCTCCTGCGCAATAATAGACTTTAAGCTAATTAAGCATACAGAGAAATCAAGGTTCCATTATCAGATTATCAGTTTGTTAATAAGTTTCCAAAGCAACTATAATAATTTGCAAGTTATGTTGGTGGGGGGGGGGGGGGGGGGGGGGGGTGGTTGGTTGGGGAGAGGGTGGGTGGAACAGGTCTGAAACGCCTTTCTCACTTGGGGAAAGAGGAGGTGCCTTGAATAGGAATTCAAAGGCATGGAGGATGAGAGTGGTTTCAAGGACGTTACGAAAGGAGAAAGGGAAATGACAAGTTGTAGAGAGATTCGAAGGGAGTGTGGCTAAGTGGAGCAGGGGGTGATTAGAGGGCGAGATTCTCTGTACTTTGCTGCTTTCTTAAAAAAATACTGTAGGTCCATCTGGCCTCTCTGATTACCACCCTGTTTTAAACCTGGCTTTTCACTCCAAGATAAGAGTGTTTCCAGCTCACAGCAGCTCTGACCTTCCCCTACTCTCAACTCCCTGTTCCCTCCAGTCAGGCTTCCATCTTTGTTACAGCATCAAAACAGGCCTTGGTAAACTTTTTAAAACAAACTTTCTTCCTGGATCTATCTGCAGCACTTTATATTAAGTTGACCTTTCTCTACACCCTAGCTATGACTGTAACACTACATTCTGCACCCTCTACTTTCCTTCTTTAAGTACAGTATGCTTTGTCTGTATAGCGTGCAAGAAACAATACTTTTCACTGTATCCCAATACATGTGACAATAATAAATCAAATTTAATCAAAATCACTTTAGCACAGTTGATCGTACTATTCTCCACCAACATTTCCACTCTGTTGTTCACCTCTGTGTGACAGCTCTGTTCCTGCCTATCTGAACACAGCAGGCCCATCTCCAGAAATACCCTATTGTCGTTTCCCTACACTATCACCTCTGGAAACCCAACAATTTCTTAGTCCGTTCTCGTCTTAGTTTAGTGCCGCTCAGTGATATCCACAAACACAGTGTAAGCTTCAAGGTAGCAAGTCCACCTCTCAAACATTTCCCACCTTCGCCGCTATGCTATTGATCCCCCCTCCTAAATTCTCAGCTTTCCTCCCTTTCCTCATGCTTAATGCTTAAGGTCAACACCCTTTCCTGTTAATGTGCTCTTCATTGGCCATATATTCTTCTCTCCTTATAAGCTCAATTCTATTTGTGTTGGAAAGCAGACTCTTAATTCTCTCCCCTACTCTTTAGTATTCCTAACATATTTATACCCTCAACCAGTTTCTGAAAGCTCCTCCATACTAATCCCTCCCGAACAGCCTATTCCCCAATTCTGATCTTCTATTGACCCCAGCTTACTTTTTCTCTGCAATTGGTGCTGGAATATTACTATGTCTAACCTGTTCTCCAAACCTGCTCCCTACATTTCTTCAACATTTCCTCCACTTTTCACCTTTACAAATATTCTCAAAGCTCTTCTCTTCAGCAAACCTTTCCATCCCATCTCCTAATCACTCACTTTCTGCATCAGCGCATCTTCACAAGCTCCATCTATGGACATCTTTGGATGCTTTCTACCTCAGGGGCACTATGCAAATTCACCGGCCTTAAAACCCCAACTAGAGCAAAGGCAGTGTCCTGTGGCAACTTTGGATTATGAGCCAGAAATTGGAACCGAAACCGGTTCTGCAAAGCTTCTGCCCCACAGCGAAGTCCTAGAGAGTTGCCAAGCAATTCCAAGAGTTCTGTTCTCTCTGTTTCTTCCCAGAGTGGAAGCATCAATTACTCGAGGGCTTAGGTTTAAGGTGCAAGGGGCAAGGTTTAAAGCAGATGTACGGGGCAAGTTTTTTTACACAGAGGGTGGTGGGTGCCTGGAACTCGCTGACGGGGGAGGTAGTAGAATCGGATACAATAGTGACTTTTAAGGGGTGTCTTGACAAATAGGATGGGAATAGAGGGGATACAGTCCACAGAAGGGTAGGGGGTTTTAGTTCAGTTGGGCAGCATGGTCAGTGCAGACTTGGAGGGCCAAAGGGCCTGTTCTTTGTTCTTTGCTCTGCCTTTGCAGAGCTCACGTCAATCTGAGAGATGCCCATCGTCTTGTTGAGTTCTCTGAAACCCAAGCCTTTACCAGGGAAAGAAAAGTGATCCTTTCCCAAGAAACCCACTGGGAATGACAAAGGGAAGAAGGCAGTTTTCCTCAGACCCCCACTCTCTGCCATCAGGGTAACATATCAACACTTTGGAATTCTGCTGGTGGTTTGGAACAAGCTCAGCTGAAGTGATCTTGTAGGCTTGATACAGCCTTGATACAGCCACCCCAGCCACATAGATGGACCACATCCTCAGATGTCGGACAGTTATTGGCTGGGGGTGAGAATAAGGGGGAATTTCACTGGAAATTTGGGCCCATGGCATTAATATTGTCAATGAAGGCACGGGCATTGGTGGCAGAGGGGAAAGATAAGGTCAAAGCTGAGTAATTTTGTGGAACAGGACAAAAGCAGTATTGATAATGAAACGGATGTATGGGAGGAAACTGAGGTCAGGTTTGAGCAAGATGCAAAGATTCTACACTTCCTGCCTCAGCAAGGGATTGCTCGATGCAAAACCTGAGAGTTAGAGGTGCTGGCAAGAGCCGAAGGAGATGGTTTCAGGTTGGCCTGTACTCAACCGGAGGAAACTGTGATGTCAAACATTTTCAAATTGTGCCAATGAAAGTGTGGGTCACTAGAGAGGGCAATGAAATAGATCTGGATGTGGTGAGGAAAGTGACTCCTTGGTTCCAGATGTTAGCGAGGGATGGCCCAGCGATTGTGTGGAGAAGTGGGTCAAGAATGTTTCTTGGAGAAGGCATAGTGGCATAGTGAGATTATTAATCCAGAAACTCAGCTAATGTTCTGGGGACCTGTGTTCGAATCCTGCTATGACAGATGGTGGAATTTGAATCCAGTAAAAAAAATCTGGAATTAAGAATCTACCGGTAACTATGAAACCATTGTCGATTGTCAGAAAAACCCATCTGGTTCACTAATGTAATTTAGGGAAGGAAATCAGCTGTCCTTATCTGGTCTAGCCTACATGTGACTCCAAAACCATGCAGCAATGTGGTTGACTCTCAACTGCCCAGCCAGCAATGCCCATGTCCCACAAATGAACGAAAAAAATGCAGGAGGCAACAGTGCAAGCAATGGAGCAGCTGAAACACTGGCAACAAAGTCACCGGGTGGGATTTTATGGCCTCAATCGAGCGAAACCGGAAATTCCCGCCTGGGGTCAAAGGACATGCCCTTTGTCTGTCCCTCGCCCGCTCCGATTCCATGGCAGGTAGGGTGGTAGAATTCCGGCGAATGTCATCTCACATGAGGGGAAGGCAGAAGCAGGTGGCTGCCTGAACTGGTGCACTTTGGAGAAGGATAGAGTGGACAATAGCAGTTGAAGAAGGCAGCATAGAGAAAGAGGAGGTTGAGGTATGAGAATAAGAAAGTCAGTCACAATTGCACAGAATGTAATTTTGTCTGGCAGAGTTTTGGTAATGTGGATGTGGTGAAAATAAATATTGGCCTCTTACTAAATTTATAGAGGATTCAAATAAGTAACAATTAGGGAAGTGGAAGCTTAGCTGCAATAACAAGATATTGGAAATCAGGGGGAGGTTTGAAATAGGCGATAGTGTAGATGAGTTTAAGATAGGTTTTCTGAGGGACGGAATGATAATAGTTTTGAAAGAAGCAGGGTTTTTGAATGTTCGAAACAGCCAAATTAATTATTGCCTCCTTTTTGTATTTAAACAAGAAGGACTGGCCCTTTTGGCAAGTTAATCAATTTCAGAACATTTATGCCATGCAAATGTCAATCACAGCATGTTTTAAACTGACTCCCTAATTCAGTATACTTGCTGCTGCTTTGTGCAGCCTCAAAGGAGAACAACATTCCTCACGGCAGTCACATCTTGCAGACTTAAAAAGTAACAGCATTTATTTCCTGGATTAACATTAAATACTGAAGCAAACCACCAGAGGGTTCTCCCAACTAAATGACTTAACTCCACTGCAGCAAAAGTGATCGATCCCACTTAAAAGATCCCTCAGAACAGGGGTGAGCTGTTGTGATCTGTTCCGCGGGGGTACATTGTGAAGGGTGAGGGACATTAACTGGGGGCATAATGGTTTTACAATCCCATAGGCCATGAGCCTATAAGCCAGTGTATAACTTGTTTCTGATTGTAAATGGTCTTACAGTTACCATAAACTTCTGAGGATTTCTCTTTGCCATTGTTCAGGCAACATAAAAGAAGTTTTGTACTGAACTCAATCTGGCCCCATAGCTGACCCTGGGGCATTGCTCACAACTAAGAGAGAAAATACTTATATTCCCTGGTGGAATTATCAACTGCTTTGCAGAATTTAAAAGTAGAATAAAGAACTAAGATGGAATTTACTTTAAAAATTTATGGTGGATCTTGACAGTGACTGTGGAAAAACAGCGTGAGTTTCTGTCTGCTCTGAATGCATGCTTTGCTGGCAGATAACAGATGAGAGAACAGAATCAGTGGACGGGAAATATGACTGTGCCAGAAACAGAGATGCAGTCAGCATCGGCCTGCACCTGATGTATCACAAGTTGGGCCACAACCCTCATTATCATTAAAGCCACAAGCTGTGGATATCCAATCTGTCCCCGCTGGTGGGTTTTCTGGAGAAGAGGGCGATAGATCACAACCCAGCAGCGAACAACCCTCAGGTTAAATCATTAAAAGGGACCTGGGCTGGTTAGTTAGAGGCATCCAAGAGAGGGTGTAAACTCTATGAGGGTATCAGTGATATTCATGGGAGGGGCACTGATAGCTGGGAGGGGGAGTGGAGGTTATCCAGGAGGTCACATTGGGTGAAAGGAGCAAAACTGGCTGGCAAACACCCTGTGTGGTTTTCACAGGATCACAGAGTTCTACTTTGCAGAAGAGGCCCTTCAGCCCATTAAGTCCACACCAACACCTGAAAGGCCCTGACCTGCCCACCCAAACCTACTTGCCAACACTTGACCCATAGCCTTATATGTTATGACATACCAAGTGCTCATCCAGGCACTTTTTAAAGGATGTGAGGCATCCCACCTCTACCAGGCCCGCTGGGTAAAAGAGTTTTTCCTCAATTCCCCCTTAAAACTCCCACCCCCCCCCATTTTTAACTGGTGTCCCCTCATAACTGATCCTTCAACTAAGGGGAACAGCTGCTCCCTATCCACCCTGTCCATGCCCCTCATAATCCTGAACACCTTAATCAGGTCGCCCCCTCATTTTTAATGTGTAGCTTCACACTCGGGTGGCATGGTGGCACAGTGGTTAGCATTGCTGCTTCACAATGCCAGGGACCCAGGTTTGACTCCCAGCTTGGGTCACAGTCTATTGGAATCTTCACGTTCTCCCTGTGTCTGCGTGGGTTCCCTCTGGGTGCTCTGGTTTCCTTCCACAGTCTGAAAGGTGTGCTGGTTAGATGCATTGGCTGTTCTAATTCTCCCTCAGTGTACCTGAACAGGAGCTGGGATGTGATGACCAGGGGATTTTCACAGTAACTTCCTTGCAGTGTTAATGTAAGCCTACTCGTGACAATAAGAAATAAACTTTAACTTTAAACTTTAACATTCAGGTAAATATATGGCCTTCACTCATTGGTGGCAGGCTGTAGGATTAAAGGACTGACTGCCCATTAGGCTGCATTCCTGAGCATGATTTAGAGAAACTTTTGACCCCACCATAGAATAGTTCAACTTTGGGTGGGAAAGCTTCATCAGAAGTCTCCTTTTGACTGGGGTCACCCTCCCCTTAAGACCCAGTGAGCACTGGACATCCCTCCCCGATAGCTTAGACCTCAATCGCTCCCCTGCCAACCCCCTCACAACCCCCCAGTCTTTCCCCACCCTCCCAGCCCTAGGATCCCTTACATTCACCTGGGTCATCAGAACTTAATTATCAGGAATTAACTATCAGGAATAAACTTGAGGAATGTTTGTATATTTAAAGGGAATGATTATACAAACATTCCTCAAGTTTATTCCTGATAGTTAATTCCATTTGATTGCAAACAGTAAGACTGATGGATCTCTGGTTACCTGCAGCCCCCAAACTGTGCAGCTGCTCCACGCACTGCCACCCTAACCAACATATTGGCATTGATCCCGATCAGATGGTACCAGCTGGATTTGTGGAGGCAGGGTCTTTGTCCACTCGTCCCATAAAGAGCCATCTCTTGGAGAGGGCAAGGCACTGAGAGGCATCTTTGATATGCCCATGTTTCAGACCAATCAGCCTTCTGGTTGATGTTGCTATGTCTTATTCAGACCCAGATATTCTTTGAGGCACACCACTGGATATGGGGACTCTCAAAGTTTGGTACATCGATGCTTTTTAAAGAGATCTGGAGGCAGCTTCTTTTATGAGGAGATTGTGAGAGCACCTAAACATTTCCTCCAGGGGAAGGCCCTGCGCCCATTTTCAGCGCGGGACTCTCCAGATGAACTCTCTCCATGGCGGGGGTGCATTCAATCCTCCTGAAGTCACTTCAATTGTGGGACTTCCCTGTACATTTTGAAATTTGGCAAGGGGAAGGAGATGCCTGGTGGTGTTATCGCTAGATTATTAATCCAGAAACTCAGCTAATGTGCTGGGGACCTGGGTTCGAGTTCTGCCATGGCAGATAGTGGAATTTGAATTCAATAAAAGGTATCTGGAATTAAGAATCTAATTGATGACTATTTTCCATTGTTGGAAAAACCCATGCTCTTTAGGGAAGGAAATCTGCTGTCCTTACCTGGTCTGGCCTACATGTGACACTGGGGCCACAGCAAAGTGGTTGACTCTCAACTGCCCTCCGACAACTAGGGGTGGGCAATAAATGCTGGCCAGCCAGCGATGGGATGGCCCACAAATGAATAGAAAAAAGGATCAGAGGCTCAGATCCAGGGCAGCCGCATTATGACACTTGTGGCAAGATGCCGTGTTGACTTTCAGCTCCTGCTTCTTACCTTTTGTTGAATATATTTCTGAGTACAGTTGGATACAGTGGATTTGTAAGAAATTGATTAGTAACGAGGGGGGCACACTATTAAAATGCACGTGCAGTTTCTGAGCTGTCTTAAATTCTCATGATCTTTTTTCTCTCTACCAATTGCCATAGAGCAGAGACACAAACTGATCAGTGACAGGATCATGTTTAACCTTTATGAGGCCCTCGGGTCAATGGAAACGTTGGGGCCTCTGTCATTATGAACATGATGGTGCAGGCACTGTGTGAATAGTTTTCATGCTGAGTAAGCAAGCACACAGAGAGAAAACTGCTTCAAGTAAAATTTGGGAATAAATGATGAAAATATAACCCGTTAACCCTTCCAAGTCTAATTCTCTATTTCTTTTTTCCTTGCAGGAAGACCCCAGGATCTTTTGAGCACACAAAATACGGACTTGTTTAACATTGTTGAAGCATTTATCAGTCTTTAGATCTTTCGTTGTGCACAAGCAAAAATGTGGCGATGAAAAGTTCGAAAATATGGGGGAGGGGCGGTGCTTGCGATGTTCTGGATCATTGTTTACCTTAACTCTGACAGCAGCACCGATTATTTTCCAGCTTAGATCAAGAAATTTAACCATTTGTTACATTTGTAAATCTCACGGTGCATTGCAGCAACTTATCAAAATTTCTTTGACTGCACCACTTAAGACTTCTACCACTTGAAACAACAAGGGCAGCTGTGGTGGCAGGACCCTTTACCAGGCAATCCTTCATAGACAGGGCTGGAACCAGCGGATTGCGAGTGTGAAAACTGAGCCAATCGGAAGAGAGGGCGTGCGTACCCAGGTCTGGAAAGCTTCAGTCACAGTCGGAACATTGACGGGAGTAGATCAGTACAGTTGTGCTGTCAAACTCTTAGTTATACATAGTTGTTCTCAGTCAATAAATCTTTTGGTTTGTTACTTGTCATGTCTAGTTGCCTTAAGTCACTACACTGGCAATGAGGACAAACTGCATCAGCCGTTGAAAGTACTCAGTGCAGAGTTAGAGGGGGAGGAGAGAGATTGCACCAAGTTCAAAGGGAAAAATATGCAGACTTCATTTTAAAGATAACGGCTATTCAGGAAAATAGGTCCATCCAACCCCAAAGTCAAGAACTGGGGGCAGTACTTAGAGAGGCTATGTTTTTTTTTGCGGCAAATGAATTAACAGCCGAGGAGAAACTAAAGGCGATAATGCTCACAGTCTGCGGCTCACAGATTTACGATCTGGTGAGGCATTTGACATCACCCAAAACTCCAGACACAAAAGGCAGAATTTTACCACCCAAGGTTCATACAATCCCACCTGAAGCCAACAGACAATGTCATTCTCCGAAGCTTGTCTGTCCCAGAATCTGCATGAGCGTGCCAGTAAAATTCCGGCCTTTTTCCACCAGTTAGTCAATTTCGTTAAGGATCACTATAACCCCCGACCTTCCATTATCATGTAGAGGTACAAACTTCACTCTGCTACTGTAGGGAGCCAGGAGAGACAG
Source organism: Carcharhinus amblyrhynchos (assembly GCF_965287045.1). NCBI lineage: Eukaryota > Metazoa > Chordata > Chondrichthyes > Carcharhiniformes > Carcharhinidae > Carcharhinus > Carcharhinus amblyrhynchos. The sequence continues at coordinate 27,737,409 of NC_137346.1, forward strand.
CCTCCAGCTTCATGGTCAGAATGCAATGGCTGGCTGAACACTGTGCGTTCAGGCCTTCATTGGGAGACAGGTTAAGGGATCATTTGGTTTGTGGGATCAACAACCTTAACGCCCAAAAGAAATTGCTCGCTGAAGCCAAGGTTTCACTGGAAAAGCAGCAAAAGTGGCCAAAGCGACAGAGGTAGAATTGAAAAGGTTGGAAGACCTGGACATCGTCAAGACTATACAGTCTTCCGGATGGGCTACTCCCATTGTCCCCATTCTGAAACCAGGCTGTGTCATGAGGATCTGCAAGGACTGCAAATTAATGGTGAATGGGAAGTCCAGCTAGATCATACCCCATTCCCAGGATAAAGGACCTCTATGCTAAGTTAGCAGGGGGCCTCAAATATACTAAGCTGGACCTAAGTCATGCTTATCAGTCATGGAGGAAGACACTAGAGAGTTAGTTACAATAAATACCCACAAGGGGTTATGTCCGTACACCCGATTGAATTTGGTTTCGCGTTAGCCAGCACTATTTTTCGGTGCATTATGGAGACCCTGTTACAAGGAATCTCCAAAGTGCTGGTATACTTGAACAATGCTGTAGTTACAAGTGCATCTCCTGAAGAACGTGTGAAAACCTGGAAGAGGTCCTAAAGTAGTTTAATGAAGTTGACAAATGTTTATAATGTGAGAAATGCACTTTGCAAGCTGATGAGATTATGTGCCTTGGTTTCAAAGTGGATGCAAAGAAGTTTCATCCCCTCAAAGATCATGTGAAAGTTATTAAAGGAGTGAGGAATGTGACAGAACTAAAGTCCTTCTTAGAAATGGTCAATTACTATGGAAGGTTCGGCCAAACGTATCAACAATTCTGGCCTCCCTGCACCAGCTTTTAAAAAATATCAGCGATGGAAATGTGGAGACAAGCAGAAAGAAGCTCTTGTGAAATCCAAAAGCTTTACAATTGTTGCCATTGCTCATGCACTTTGACCTGAACAAACCACAGAATGATAGATGATGTGGAGAGGCCAATTGCATTTGCCTCGACAACCTTATCAGGTGCTGAAAAAAGTACTTACAAGTCAACAAAGAAACCCTAGCAGTTATCTATGCTGTGGAGCAATTTAACCAGTACATCTACGGATAGTATTTCTCTGGATGGTGTCGGACCATAAGCCATCATTGGGGCTTTCTCAGTAGGATAAGTCAGTGCCACCCATTGCCTCAGACATGGTGCAGAGACGGGCCTTGCTGATGGCAGCATACAGTTATACCTTCCAGCATAGATCGGGAACACAGATCTCAAACGTGCATGCACTACGCCACTGCCACAGACCGTATTATCACTGCCTGTCCCACAAGAGATAATATTTGCTCTACCTATCTCAGCAGCACACATTGAGTCATGGACAGATAGGGACCTGTTGCTGTTGAAGGTCAAGAAAATAATATTGGCAGGGTGACACTTTGACAAGGCAGAGCAAACGAAGCAGTAATTGCAATGCAAGGGTGAGATAACCTGTGAAGATGGAGTGCTATTGTGGGGAACCTGTGTGATCATACCACCCCTGGGTGACAGTCACATGTTAGATAAGGCCCATCCTGGTCTGAGCAGAATAAAAGTGCTGGCCAGAAGTTATGTCTGGTGACCTGCCGTAGACAGAGACATTGAGCAAATGTTTGGGCAGTTTGGGCAGTGTGAAATTTATCAGACCCAGCAAGTATTACCATCACCAGTGGACATATACACCTGGGAGTGACTGGGCTGCCCATGGTCATAACTGCATGTAGATTTTGCTGGGACACATGTTACTAATCCTGATAGGTGCCCATCCAAGTGGTTGGACGTTCATCTCATGTGATTCTCCACAGCTACGTACATTAGCTGTGGCATGGTGGCACAGTGCTTAGCACTGCTGCCTCACAGTGTCAGGGACCCAGGTTCGATTCCCAGCTTGGGTCACTGTCTGTGTGGAATTTGCACATCCTCCCCATGTCTGTGTGGGTTTCCTCCGGTGCTCTGGTTTCCAAAGATGTGTTAAGTGTATTGGCCATGCTAAATTCTCCCTTAGTATACCCGAACAGGTGCGGGAGTGTGGTGTCTAGGGGGATTTTCACAATTACTTCATTGCGGTGTTAATGTAAGCCACTTGTGTCAATAATAAATAAATTTAAACTCATTGATAAACTGAAGCAGATCTTTGTGATCCACGGTCTTACCAAAATATTGGTATCAAACAACGGAACAGCATTCACGGCTGGCAAATTTCAGACTCTCATCAAGTTTAATGGTATTCGTCATGTTAGATCAGCCTCCTACCACCCTGCCTCAAAGGGGTTGGCAGAATGACCCGTGCAGACTTTCAAAGCTTCCATGAAGAAGCCCCCGCTACCCACATCCCAGCCCCCATCTGAGTCAGGGAGCCACTGGAAGCTCTGAACTGACCTGTTCAGAAGCTGGAGCGCCCAAAACAGACCTATCGTTGAGTATATCTGTCTTGCGCCGAATCTGGACGTGCAAACACGATGGTAAAGGCGGAAATGCTGATAAAGTTGGGCAGGCAGTTCATTAATTCAATTTAAATACATGCAAATGCATTTAAATCGCGGTTGCGCCTGTTTTGGGTGCGAATTGGATCGTGGCCATTTTTGGGCCTTGGTAAAGTGGACATCTGCTTGGACGTGGGCGCAGATCACGTTAATGGCCTCACGCCTGACATTTTCGCGCCCAATGGTAAAATCAGGCCCATCAAGTCACCTTGGGTTCGTACAGCAATCAATATATGGGAACAACACCACCTGCAAGTTCCTGTTCGAGTCACACACCATCCTGACTTTGAAATATATAATGCTAGTCCTGCATTATGGAACAAGAATCTGGAACTCCTCACCTCATAGCACTGTGTAATATATCCTGAAGCAGCTCTCCACCACCTTGTTAAGAGCAATTAGGGTTGGATAATATACGCTGGTCTTGCCAGTGATGCCCACATTCCATAATGAATAAATAAGAATGCTATATTGCCTAGAATCACTTCCCCTGACAAGAAGGTTAAAGTTTGCTTGCAGAAGAAAGAGAACTGAAATTTTAATAACTACAATTTAGAACTAAGATATGACTCAGAAAGACATTAGACAGTTTTGCTATTTTTATTTAAGAAGCACTGCTATTTGGTGAAGGTTTCTGAGAGGAGAATTAAGATTTAGATGTATAGTGGACAAACAATAATTTATTTTTTGCTCTCAATTCCTCCACTCATCCACCTGATATTATCTCAGTCCTTAGCTCAAGAATGGAAGTTGGCATGATGGTTTGGCAGTGGCATTTTACTCTTGGCGTACCCTTCTCTCATCCATATCCAGTGACTGGTTTTGTGCACCTGGTTTACCAAGTTTTAAAGAATTAAACAAGTGCCAAAAATTAGCTATTAAATCGAGGCATTGTTCATCTGAAGTAAGTTTGGCTGAGTCGACGGTTTGTTCATTTTCACTTTATATAAGTGTGTTTTCTGACTTTGACATAAAAATAAAAGGGTGCAGTCTTCTTAAAGATTCATTGGGCAGGGTTTTTTTACCTCCCTGCGTGGTGTGTTTTGCAGTGGGAGTAGGAAGACTGTCATTGGCTGGTGGCAGGATCATCCAGTCCCGCCGCTATCAACAGGGTTTCCCATTGTTTGTATCACCTGCCGCCAAGGAACCCGTGGCGGGGAGGTCGCCGTCAGCAGGTCCAGAAGATCCCACTGGCAGAGACAGCCAGAAAATCCCATCTGTTGTGCTGCAAAAAAAACTTTAACCTTTCTTCCTTGTTGGTAACAAAAACTGCACCACTTCAATTGTGCAGATTGTAGCTGCTGATAATAAGCCACCTAAAGTATGTTTTTTCCCCTCAGTGGTGCGCTGAAACAGATAAGATCAATAAGTATGCAGTCATTATGGTTGCCACCTATGGCACGTTTTGTAATGGCCTTTGCGTTTGATTATTTTGAGAAAATTGGTGTGAAAATGTAGAGGAAAAGACACATAAGTTAGCTGTCTATTTTTAGGCCAAATTTCTGATTCATGTCATCTGCAGCCATAAATAATATTCATTAAAATACTTTTGTTGATTGTGCACTTTTACAACGCTGTAATTTAACACTATATATGCTGCCTTCCAAATGTATTAGATTATGTGTCGTTTGTAGAATCAAATGTAACATGCCATTTGAGTTGAAGGAATTCTATTTATTAGTAAGGGTGCCTAAAGGTCACAGGCATGTTGTACCAAGCAATAAACGAGTTGAAAGCCAGAATCTAAGTCTGTACAAATGTTGAGTTCTGACACTAAAAATCTGTCTATAAAGTATATATTTTTCACTTGCTTCAAAACTAGGCCACGTTGTCCTGGAAAAATAGCAGTGAGTTCACAGTACACACCATTATTAATGCAGGAATTGGCCGGCCAGTTCAGAAGAATGGTGGCACAGTGGTGAGCACTGCTCCTCACAGCACCAGGTTCGATTTCCGGCTTGGGTCACTGTCTATGCAGAGTCTGCATGTTCTCCCCATGTCTGCGTGTGTTTCCTCCAGGGTGCTCTGATTTCAGTCCATAGTCCAAAAGACATGCTAGTTAGGTACATTAACTATACTACATTAAGCTTAAAGTTTATTTTTTAGCGTCATATTTAGGTTTACATTAATACTGTAGTGAAGTTACTGTGAAAATCTCCTAGTCTCCACACTCCAGCACCTGTTCGGGTACATTGAGGTAGAATTTAGCATGGCCAATGTATCTAACCAGCACGTCTTTCAGACTGTGGGAGGAAATCGGAGCACCTGGAGGAAACCCATGCAGATACGTGGAGAACATGCAGGATCCGCACAGATGGTGACCCAAGCCGATCCCTGCTGCTGTGATGCCCTCCCTCAGTGTAGCCGAACAGGGACTGGAGTGTGGTGACTCAGGGATTTTCACAGTAACTTCATTGCAGTGTTAATGTAAGCTTACTTGTGACACCAATAAATAAACTTAAACTTAAAAGCTAAAAGAAGATAGCTACAGATCTGTGTACTGTTTTAATCAATGTCTCCTGCTCCACTGACGGACTCACTGCAATTCTTAACAACCTGCTGGATTTAATCATTAATTGCTCTTTAAAATTACTGCAGAAAGTTAAAGCTCACGCTTGACAAAGTAGCATTTTAACAATTTGATAAATGTTGATGCAATGCCAATTAATCTCTCAAGCACAGAAAGGGAACAATTAAAACTGTTCTAAATTTTTTATTTTATTATTTTTCTTTCTGTCTTTTTTTTCCAGTATTAATCCAATCTTCCTCTCCCTCTCTTTAACCATCTGATTTGATTCAAATTCACCCACCTTTACTGCCACTCATCTGGTTCTTTCTCAGCTCTTGAGTCTGATTGGTTAAGGAGCTTGTTGGACTCTGTTCATGAAGAACCCAGATACTTTCTCATCTTTCCATTATCATTTCACATTTCCAACAAGTTACAGTGTAAATTATATAAAAATCTAACTCGTGTCGCATGCTGTGAGATTTCTGCTCCAACAAGACTTATCATGAAATCCCTACAAAGCAGAAGGAGGCCATTCAGCCCATTGAGTCTAAGGGACAATAATTCCACTTCGCTCCTATCCCCATAACCCAATATATTTACCCCAGGAATCCCACTAGCTTACGCATTCCAAGACACTAAGGGCTAATTTAGCATGGCCAAAGCACCTAACTCGCACATCCTTGGAGTGGGGGAGGAAACCTGAGCACCCAGAGGAAACCCATACAGACACGGGGAGAACATGCAAACTCCACACAGACAGTGACCCAAGCTGGGAGTCAAACTCAGGTCCCTGGAACAATGAGGCAGCTATGCTAACCACTGTGCCACCGTACCGTCCATAACACTTGCTCAATTGTTCTTATAGAAAGTATTCTGTTATGTGTTTATATGTTTAGTCATGCAAACCTGAATAATGGAATTTCAAGCTTGCAAGTTTTGAAAATGCAGATGCAAAATATTGTCGATTCTAGAAATCTGAAATAAAAATCGAAAATGCTGGGAATACTCAGCAGGTTGGGTAGCATCTGTGGAGAGAAACAGAGTTAATGGGTGGGATTTTCTGACCCTGTCTGCCCCAAGGTCGGAAAATCCTGCTCGAGGCCAATGAACCTTTCAATGGCCTGTCAAATTGTCCGTCCCACCGTGATGGTTCCCAAAGTAGGTGGGACCGAAAAATTTACCCTATCATTTCATGTTAGTTAATGATTATCGTCAGAGTTGAATGAAATGGTGGCTGGAATTCTCCAACCATTCGCGCCCTGCTGCCAGCGAGCATGGAGAATTTGGCACTCAGCCAAATCTCCATTCATTCCAGTGGAATGGGAGAACACCAGCCGCGGGCAAGGTCAGAGGATCTGACCCATTGCTGGAATTTTACTGCCTTGCCTGCCCGAGGCTTATAAGATCCTGCCTGAGGCCAACAGAGAATGCTGTTCTGTGAGCTGCACCTGCGCCAATTCTGGGGCAGGTGAGGTGGTAAGATTTCAGCCATCGACTCTCAGCAACAGATGCGGCCTGAGTATTTCCACCTTTTTCTATTTTGTTGGAAGACTGTATCACAATCTCAAGATTAGATGGCTTTAATAAATTGGTCAAATTCTTCTGTGTCATGTTTGGTGTCAATTAAAGCTCGTGATGGATTTTACTGTTGTAATATCCCATTCTGCTGTAGGTAGCTTCTTGGGATTGTGGGACCAATTGCTCCCCTACGCAGTCTAAGCATTTAACTTCTATGGGAGGTACCTCACACAATCCTGTATCTGTTTGACTGAGAGAATAACTCCACAATATTACAATCACTCTGTACTGGGATCTGAACTAAATATTTACATCTGTCACACAGTCTCTCAGCATGCAGGCCAAATGAACACTTGGTGATACAAATTGATGAGTTCTCTTCTTTCACAGCAAGGTGAATAAATAAAATAACATTTGTAATCAAACTCACTCAATTCAACCAGCAGAGCCTAGCTTCACATAATAACACAAAGTAAATAATGTGTCATGGTTCTCCACATTAGTGGGTCACCTTAGTCAACTTGAACAAGACGGAGGTGAAATTGGCCTCTATGGAGCCCGTTTCCTGGCTGCTGCTGAGCCCCTTAAGCTTCAGGAATGGATTTGTGGTGTGTACTCACACTTCAGTTAGGGATTGGGCCAGGTGCCATCTTCAGAAAGATGCTTGCAAGGCTGTTATTTTCCTAAGAAGAGCTGGGGAAGGGGTGGAAGAGAAGAAAGCAATCCTAGACAGCCTCTTTTGCCCGTGCTCTACATAAACAAGTATCCAACGGATGAGGCAGTAACCTCAATGCCAAGTCCCCATTCAGCAGCTCACCCTCTACCTTTCTCATCGACCATGATATCTTCCTCTATCGTCAATATAAAATTAAAACTAACACAACATACACATACACATTCTGATTCAAATTTATAAAAATAATCATATCATTGACCTTACAAAAACAATTACCCTTATGCACTTCCTACTTCTTCTCCATTGTATCTTTTTTGTCAGTCGTACATCTGCAAGGTGGTTCCCCAGTAGCTACACCATGGTTGGTAGGATGTCACTGATTTTCCGTGGAGAATTAAGGGGTGATCTCAAGTAGCTCTGAACCTAGGGGGCCTGGCTTCAGATTGCACCATCTCAAATTGGGCTGCGGTAGTGTGGACTGGCTAGCTGACAGGCAATAGCAAAGGGCACAGAGCAATGTGGCAGGAATGGTGGTTGTAGGAGGGACGGGGAGGGGACATGATTGTTGTCATCCTGACAGAAGACGGCAGGTCCACAGAGCCACTGTCATTTCAATCACGCCAGCGCTCTGTTGGAGACCAGGCATAGTGGGGTATGTGATGCTTTGGTAGCCCTGTTGAAAAGGGTAATACTGATCCATGACGGTTGCAGTGAAGCACTCACACATCTGATGGATGCTACTTGTGCTGCCAAGGAAGCTGAGACATCACTTATCAGACATTACATCATGGTTAGTTCCATAGGTGTGCTTGGCAGAGATAACTAGCCATGCTGGAAAAAATCGGCTCCAAGCTCTGCACAACTGGTGTGAAATCTCACCCTGTGGCAAGCTGGCACCTACTTTATCATTTCCACCTATCCTGGCTGCAGTACACTTGTGTCCGCTGTCTCACCCTGTGAAGATTTTCAATGCTATCTGCCAAATTACACGCAATGTTAGTTTCTGAGCCTGTGAGACTGTGTGATAATGTGCCCTCATCTTCACTACCTTCTTACTCTTAGGAACATAGGAACAGGAGTAGGCCATTCAGCCCATCAAGCCTGCTCTGCCATTCAGTCACGGCTGATGGAATACTTTACACCCACTATCCCAATAACCCTTCTTCCATTGTCTGAAAAATTCTCGGGCATCTGAAAGAGACAAGAGCAGCATTGTGATAAGGGTGGGGGAGGGGGGGAGTGTGGGAGGAGGGGGGTGAGAAAGTAAGAAATGAAAGCTTCTACCAGCACCTTTTCAGAAGAGATTGTGGGATGAGGGAGATATTGGAGGACAGAAGGAGGATTAAAGGAATGGGGCCAATATAATTTTCATGCCTGAATTTGAGGCCTGGAATCCTTTAAATCTTGGGGCCTATAAACATGCTGCAAGTCAGTTGTCAGGCTGACAACAAGCAGAGACATCACCTGGATGGAAGACGGCAGAGGAATGAGATATTTCGGTAGCCAGCAGTATCTGGCAAGTACCACATGGAGGAGGCCTACTAGCAAGCAGGTAAATTGTGGGAAGGAAGCTTCAGAAAGTTCTTACTGGAGAGAAGATGGAGATGGGGGCAGGGCACATTGCAACTTTGCTTGTGGGACCAGGAGGAAACTGAATTGATCTTTCCTTCAACTGATGGGCAGACTGTAATTGCGTCCTCCCGTTGATCTGGGATAAAATCCTACTGGGGTCTTTATAGAACATTTGCTTCCATTCATCTCTGCTTACTCCTGGTGCCTAACTACACTGAGAATATAAAATAGTTCCCAACAGCAATGGGAGGGGGACGGATGTTCGATTTTAATAGCCTTTTCCCATTCCTATCAGGCAGGACAGGTAAAAGATGACTCCATTGTCCTTCAATGTATCCAATGTGATGGGTGTGAACCGATTATTATTGGCATAGTGTAAGTCAAACTGCTGCCAGTTGAGGTTGCCAGCGGCAATGGCAGCTTTTACCGCCACATAGTGGGACTTTGAAAAATAAAGTACTTGAAGTCGTAAGTTCCATGATGTATTGCTGGCAGGGTGGCCTCTGATTAACTCGCCCCATCAGCAACTCACTCAGTGGTATGGCATGCCATTGTCAAAGACAGATCCAGCGCACAGAGAGAAAACCAGTTCATCCAAGAGCACCCTCTGGTATCAAGCTGGCAGTATCCTGGTGTCAAACTGACACTGCCCTGGTGTCAAGCTGGCACTACCCTGGCACTACCCTCCCCCCCCCCCACAAAGTGCTGCACTCACCTCCGAGCTCCTATGGGAGTACTACCCATGCCATCTGAGACCAAGGACAGGATCTTCCAGCCACCCCGGCCCCAAGGCCAGAAAATCCCACTGGAGAGCAATGGAACTTTGGATGGTCCATATCCCGCCTGCTACAATTCTCGTGGTGGCAGGGATGGGAAAACGTCCCCCCGATTGTGCTTCATGCCATTCTGACAGCACGCTGCCAATGGCTGGATTTTCCGATGTGGGGGCCTTATGATTCAGCCTTATGGGGCCTGATAATTATATAATAATTTATTATAATGAGTTCCCAACTTTGAACATCACTGATGGGGTGGGGTGCTGGTGGGGCAATTGCATGATTCTTCCACAATTCATGAAACACAACTTTGGCTTCCTCCCGATATTTTCCACTCCTGTCACTGAACCCTCCCGAAGTGAATGGGAGTGGAAAATCTGGCCTAGAGTTTTTTCAATAATCCAGATTGATTAAACTGACTGGATTTAAACTCCTAAACTCCCTAGCTGTGAGGCTTATACTCATGTCTCTGGGTTATTAGTCCAAGCCTTAAGATTACTGCTTCAGTAACGCAGAATCCCTGCAGTGCAGAAGGAATTAATGATTATAGTCTTTGATTAAAGGTGAGTCTGTCCATGCACAATATCTTGTAACATATGTGACACTGCTCCTGGGAAGAGTGAAAACTCCCGCAAATGTTTCGTCAAGCTATTCCCCAGGTTGTCAAATTTGACAGCAATGGATTGCTGAAAGGTTGAGCCCAAGGCCTTCATAATACCAGGTGCAGTGTTTATGAATCATAGAATCACTACAGTGCAGAAGGAGGCCATTTGACCCATCGACCTTGCACCGACAACAATCCCCCCCATGCCCCACGCCCCCTGTAACCTCACATATTTACCATGCTAATCAACCTGACACTAAGGGTCAATTTAGCATGGCCGTTCAGCCTAGCCTGCACATCTTTGGACTGTGAGAGGAACCAGAGCAACATTTAAATAGAGAGGGAATGCATATAACAGCACAGTACCCAGAATTAAGTGGTTCTGGAATTGCACAACATAGTTACTTGAATGTGACAGACTGGCAATTGCTATATAAATAAGAGGCTATCTAATCTTTGGCTTAGGCACTGTGTATCATTAAGCCCCCATACCTTGTTGAACAAAGGAATAGTCTTTGATGGAACAAATGTAAATAACAATGGTCTTGGCAATACAATTATCTACTGCCCACGGCATGGATAGGGCCATATGGAGCCCACGGATCACAGGACAGAGTATCCGCAAACCTACAGATGGAAGAAGCTCCCTGCGTCCTTTAAAATGGTGATGCAAAATATCAGCAGTGGAAGTGGAAGTTTGATTTGATTTGATTTGAATTGATTTATTTTTGTCACATATATTGGCATACAGTGAAGAGTATTGCTTCTTGCACATTCTGCAGACAAAACATACTGTTCATACAGTAAATAGCAGAGAAGGGAAACATAAGAACATAAGAAATAGGAGCAGGAGTAGGCCATCTAGCCCTTCGAGCCTGCCCCGCCATTCAATAAGATCATGGCTGATCTGTCGTGGCTCAGTTCCTCATTCCCGCCCTCTCCCCATAACCCTTAATCCCCTCGCTTATCAAAAACCCATCAACCCGCGTCTTAAAAATATTGAGCAAGGCAGCCTCCACCACTTCAACGGGCAGAGAATTCCAGAGATTCACCACCCTTTGAGTGAAGAAGTTCCTCCTCAACTCTGTTCTAAACCGCCCCCCCTTTATCTTGAGGCTGTGCCCTCTAGTCCTACTGTCCTTTCTGAGCGGGAAGAGCCTCTCCACCTCTATCCTATCCATCCCATTCATCATCTTATACGTCTCAATGAGATCTCCCCTCATTCTTCTAAACTCTGACGAGTACAAGCCTAGTTTATTCAGCCTCTCCTCATAGTTCAACCCCCTCAGCTCCGGAATCAGCCTAGTAAACCTCCTCTGCACTCCCTCCAAGGCCAAAATATCCTTGCGTAAGTGCGGTGACCAAAACTGCACACAGTACTCCAGCTGCGGCCTCACCAGTGCCCTATACAGCCGCAGCAAGACCTCCCTACTTTTATATTCAATCCCCCTCGCTATGAAGGCCAGCATCCCATTCGCCTTCCTGACCACCTGCTGCACCTGCAGGCTGGGTTCTTGCGACTCATGCACAAGGACCCCGAGGTCCCTCTGCACCGTCGCCTGCTGCAGTTTTTCGCCACGTAAGTAATAGTCCTTCCTACCATTATTCCTACCAAAACGGACAACCTCACATTTGCCAACATTAAATTCCATTTGCCAGTTCCTGGCCCATTCGCCCAGCCTATCTAGATCCTTCTGCAGACTCTCCACACCCTCCGCACAATTTGTCGTTCCACCAATCGTGGTGTCATCAGCAAATTTCGACACCCTACACTCGGTTCTCCCCTCCAGATCATCTATATAAACGGTAAATAGCTGAGGCTCCAACACCGACCCCTGGGGCACTCCACTAGTCACCAACCGCCAATCCGAATAGCACCCATTGACCCCCACTCTCTGCCTCCTATTTGACAACCAATCCTCTATCCACGCTAACACCCTACCCCCAACTCCACGCCCCCTGACCTTCTGTAATAACCTCTTGTGAGGCACTTTGTCAAACGCCTTCTGAAAATCAAGAAACACCACATCCACCGGCTCTCCTCTATCCACCGCCCTAGACACATCCTCATAGAACTCCAATAAATTCGTCAGACACGACTTCCCCTTAACGAAACCGTGCTGCGTCTGCTCTACCAAACAATTCTCCTCAAAATGCCTCGCTATTTACTCCTTGATCATGGATTCTAACATTTTTCCTACAACAGACGTTAAACTAACCGGCCTATAATTCCCCGCCTTTTGCCTGGCACCCTTCTTAAACAACGGCGTAACATTAGCCATTTTCCAATCTTCCGGCACTTCCCCGGAATCCAGCGACACCAGGAAAGAGAAGGCGCAGAGTGTAGTGTTAGAGTCACAGCTAGGGCGTAGAGAAAGATCAGCTTAATATAAGGCAGGTCCATTCGAAAGTCTGATGGCAGCAGCGAAGAAGCTGTTCTTGAGTCGGTTGGTATGTGTTTTCAGACTTTTGTACCTTTTTCCTAATGGAAGAAGGTGGAAGAGAGACTGTCCGGGGGGGTTGGAGTCCTGATTATGCTGGCTGCTTTTCCGAGGCAGTGGGAAGTGTAGACAGAGTCAATGGATGGGAGGCTGGTGTGCGTGATGGACTGGGCCATGTTTATAACCCTTTGTACTTTCTTGCAGTCTTGGACAGAGCAGGAGCCATACTAAGCTGTGATACAACGGGAAAGGATGTTTTCTATGTTGCATCTGTAGACTGCACTGAAACCGATTGGTTGAGGCTACTGCAAGGGCTCAAAGAGAAGGAAGGGCTGTTATCTTAACACACAAAGCCCGGGAGGTGTTGTAGAGAGAGATAGGCAAAGGACATTTGCCATATTTGGATTCGAGGGGACACCCACCTTGGAAATTTGCCAGCTAGTTTGCTTGTCAAGAGGGGACTGAGTATGTGAACACCATTTTGTGTGTGAAAGGAATATTTGTGTAGATGAGGAAACTGTTAACAAGATTGTGAAGAAGCTGGTACCCTGAATGTGGCTGTTCCAGTTGCACTAGTATGTCATGGTGGCAATACTTGCACCTCAATTAGCTGCATCTTGATTTTAAGTGCTAGATAATCACAATGGTGAGCATCCTGTTTTTACACATGCAACTATATAATCTCGCTGCGGTAACGCGACAGGAATTTTCGCAGTGGCAATTGCAGGGAATCTCCAGAGGAATCAGTGCAGCTACAGTTTTTCAGTTATGTCCAGGGTGGCATGGCGGCACATTGGTTTTCACTGCTGCCTCACAGCGCCAGGGACCTGAGTTCAATTCCAGCCTTGGGTCACTGTCTGTGTAGCGCTTGCACATTTTCTCTGCGTTTGCGGGGGTTTGGTTCCTCTCACAGTCCAAAGATGTGCAGGTTAGGTGGGTTGGTCATGCTAAATTGACCCTTTGTGTCAGGGTGATTAGCATGGTAAATATGTGAGGTTACAGGGGGGTGGGGCATGGGGGGGGGGGGCATTGTTGTCGGTGCAGGGTCGATGGGTCAAATGGCCTCTTTTTACACTGTAGTGATTCTATGATTCATGAACACTGTGCCTGGTAATATGAAGGCCTTAGGCTCGACCTTTCAGCAATCTATTGCTGTCAAATTTGACAACCTGGGGAATAGCTTGAGAAAACATTTGTGGGAGTTTTCACTCTTCCCAGGAGCAGTGTCACATATATTACAAGATATTGTGCATGGACGCCCAGCCCCTGGGACCTGACAGAATAAGTGGTGTATAAGACAATTTCCTCAGGGGTGCCAGTGAGCGGGCAGGTACTGGCTTGCTAGACTTGGGTCTATTTATAGCAAGGCCAGTCAGCAACCAAAAGTGCAAAGTTCCCCTTGCACCCAGGACCTGCTTCAGAATTTGTGGAGGTGCGGGCCTGCCCCGGCATACCTTCCCTCCAATAACACACAAATTTACCATCAAAGGCAAGAAGAAACTGGCCTGACATATACGTAACTAAAGTAATAGTAAAGCAACTAAAGTCAAATGGTATTTTATAATCTGCCCATTTGCTGCACGGTGGCATAATGGTTAGCCTCACAGCACCCGGGTTCAATTACAGCCTCGGGTCACTGTCTGTGTGGAGTTAGCACATTCTCCCAGTGTCTGCGTGGGTTTCCTCCGGGTGTTCCAGTTTCCTCCCATAGTCCAAAGATGTGCAGGTTAGGTTGATTGGCCATGCTCAATTGCCCCTTAGTGTCAGGGAGATCAGCAGGGTAAATACATGGGGTTACAGGGATAACACCTGGGTGGGATTGTTGTCAGTGCAGGTTCGATGGGCTGAATTACCTCTCTCTGCACTGTAAGGATTCTATAAACTAAGATCATTCCTAACAACTACACTGATCATGAGAAGTCTGTGCCACACTTGATTCTCTGAGTCAGGGAAGACTTTGATGTAAGAGTAAAATTGACATTTAGAAGAAGTGCAGCTATTGGAGTCATTAAAGGACAGCACAATAATCGAAAGCTATGCTCGTAGACAGCACTTAATACATTTGAGCACTTTATTTCTTACTGTGGAAAGCTCCTGTTGGAAAGGGCATATTATGGTCCTCGCTGATTGGAGAATGTGTAAGATAGCAGTTAGCCTAAAGTAGATGCTATTTTTAGGAGCACTTTTCACTGGCCTTCAATACTCATCCAGGGGTTAGAGCAGGTCCCTGCCAAACCAGGATACAGCTCAGCTTTCTTTATTTTTTTCCTCCTGTTCTTCCTCCTCTGTTAGTTCTGTATAGGGGACATCCTCCCTGCTGTAGAGGGAACTTCCTCTTCGTTCTGCCATATTTTGGCTTCTTTTGAGTTGTTAATTGTGTGGCATGCTGCAGACCGTGGTTGCACTGGACACCTTTGTAGGATTGAAAAACGCACCCAGCTTGAGTGCTTGATCAAGCAGAGCCCTTGCTCAAGTATAGCAGTGATGCTGAAGCATCTGTCTCATTGTATTTCAGTATAGCAGTGTTGTACCCTAAATCAATCCGGCTGAAGCACCTAACGCATTGTATTTCTGCTGCATTGTTCTCTAAGGGGAGACAGAGGAGTAGCAGCATTGTAACTGGGCTGGTAATCTAGAGACTGAAGATAATGCACTGGGGACCCATGTTCAAATCTCACTGTGGCCAGTGGTGAAATTTGAATTCAATAAAAATCCAGAATAAAAAAAACTAATGATGTAAATTCTTGTACAAACCCATCTGGTTCACTAATGTCCTTTAAGGAAGGAAATCTACCATCCTTTCTTGGTTTGGCCTACATGTGACTCCAGAACCACAACAATGTGGTTGAGTCTCATCTGCCTTCTGGAATGGCCTAGAAACCTGCTGAATTCAAGGGCAAATTAGGGATGGGCAATAAATGCTGGCTCAGCCAGCGACACCCACATCCCAGAATAAGAATAAGAAAAATGTTTCTCAGTGAGACCACCAACCAAAACCTAAGATAATAGTCTTGGTCTCTCTGCATGCCGACAAATAACAGACACCTTTGAGCATGAAGGAATCATTGGAGCTTCCTAAATAACTTGTGGGGAGGCAATGACCTAATGGTGTTATCACTAGGCTATTAATCCGGAAACTCAGCTAATGTTCTGGGGACCTGGATTCGAATCCCGCCATGGCAGATGGTGGAATTTGAATTCAATGAAAAAACCTTGAACGACTGATGATGATGAAACCATTGTTGATTGTTGGAAAAACCCAACTGTTTCACTAATGTCCATTAGGGAAGGAAATCTTCTATCCTTACTGTGACTCCAGAGTCACAGCAATGTGGTTGACTCTCAACTGCCTTCTGATGTGGCCTAGCAAGCCACTCAGTTTCAAGGGCAACTAGGTATGGGTAATAAATGCTGGTCAGCCAGTGACACCCACAGCCCACAAATTAATTTTTAAAAAACTGACTTGTAATATGATGCATCTATTGTCACCATTTGCGCGTTTAGTGGTTGGATGTTCTTTTTTGACCATAAACATCATAGGGTGATTTCAGTAACTTTGATACCAACACTTCATTGAACTGTGTAACTTTCAGTGCCACCTTGGGAATGGTAACTGCAGGCCAAGCCAGGGCAAGTTTCAGAGGTTAGTGCCAGGTGGGGACTCATTCAAGCTAAGTGAAATTGAGCATAAAACCTCATTATCGCAATTCTTCCTTCACAAGGGGACTGATCTTTGCCAATCGCACAGCCTCCTATTGGCCTTCTTTAGTGACTGCTGGGAGTTGTGGTACACGAGGATTCGAGCATGCATCAGATATACTTCAAATTATGAGCCATAGTGAGGTCCCAAACCAAAAGTGGAACCTTATGATTTCAGATCTTGAATGTTAATTATATTAGGAAATAGAATACTGTGCCTCTTTGGAAATGCGAATTAAGAGGTAAATGTCTTACTATCGCTCTTCTCAAATCAGGCCAGGGACATATTGCAAAATGGGATGACTCCAGCCCATGATTTCCCACTCCATTTTAATTACAGGTTGGGAAACTACAGGCTGGTGGAGTGTAATTTACACAATAAACTCATCTGACATGCCCCAGAGAGAAAATGTCTTTATCCTGTGTAATAATGACACTTAACAAACAAAGTCAAAAAACACATTACTTCACGTACAAAGTAAATGAGTTTTGTTCTCCAGACTTTGAAGCAGGTCCTCTGTAAGATGAGTGCCGATAATGGATTAGTTTTTCAGCTGACCAATGTTGTCCATTAGTATCCAGACAGAGCAGCGAAATGCATTTCAGATATGACGCTCTCAGTTATTAAGCAGTTTCTTCTTTTCATGCAGTAGCTACGAAATGGATTTTGAACTACTCACTTATCCTTTCTAAATTATACCACATTTTGAAGGATTAATGTTGCTCCCATTACACTTCGAAAGTTTTGTACAAAAAAGAAGCTTAAATTGTGAAGTTCATTACGGGTAAAAAAAATTGCTGATGTGGCCTATTTACTGCTTTGAAATTATCAGCATAAATACTTTGGAAATATAAATTGCGGAGACACCCCAATCACTCTGGAACTAGCTGATTTGAAGCTGATGGCTTTCCCCCCATCTGCAAATCAACCTTCATGAGAATTCTGTAACATAGTTACAGTGAGGGTGCGTGCTGAAATTATGCTGAAGCCAAGTTTAATTGGGTCATGCCATTTATGTCTGTCCAATGAAAGATCGTGGCATGACTTTCCTATCATGTATTAGAAGATGTGGTAAACATAATAAGAAGTCCCACAACACCAGGTAAAAGTCCAACAGGTTTATTTGGTAGCGAATGCCACTAGCTTTCGGGGCTTTGCCCCTTCATCAGGTGAGTGGGGAGTTCTGATCACAAACAGGGCATATAAAGGCATGTACTCAGTTTACAGAATACTGATTAGAATGTGAGTGACCTGGACCACACAAAGAACCTGGTCCAGCAGGGAATGCTTTAAGAAAAAACAGGGACCAATTTGAAAACCTTAATTCTTATTGATTTTTTTGAGTGGTCAGAGGCCATGGTAGTATGGTAAGGGAAACAAGCAGTTTAGTATTGGCTGTACCACCCTGATATTGGTTGAAGACACTCTGAAGACTAACTTTTACAGAATACAAGTAGCAGTCAGTTGAAGGTCATTTCTCAAACCATCTGTCCATCATTAAAAGGGCAGTGACTCCCCGTATATTTGGCACAATGACCTACCAAGAGCCATATTTTCACTGTGGCCATGACAGTGTTCCATTGGATGGTCACTGGTGGAACTCTGGGTCAGGCAATAGGTTCATTCAAAATACAAATACAAAAGTCTCACAAAGGCTCCTGCTTTCCACTTCTGAATTGAACTGGAGAGCATTCGACTTACTCAGGCTGTTACCAGGTGGAGACCTGGCCAAGGAGAAGCCCAAAGATACACTCCTCATTGCTTTTGTGATTAACTGAGTAACAACATGACCAATCTTTCTTACTGGATTTAGTACGTGGGAGGCAACACATTATGTTAACTCTGCTTCATCCTTGTATTGTAAGGCAAGAATCAGATAGGCAAAGTCTGGGTGATAATAAGCTACAACATAATGTTTGTCACAATGTTGTATCTCAAGTATCTCAGTCCATAGTTTTAAATTAACTTTTTGTTTGCGTATTTGCCCTTTTGAACCTACAATCGTAACTGCAACAAAAGTCAGCCTTGTTGGCTCAATAGATCAAGCTATTAATGTGTCAATGTGGATAAGTCACAAGTCATGGGGCATTGCAACAACATTCAACCCTCCCCCCACGCTCCCAACCTGGGCTACCAACTGCTACTGGAAAACAGAACCAAATTTATAAAAATCATACAGTTCCAAAGAGAGGAAAAAGAAACATCCCACCTGCCGGGGGAATCATAGCAGGCAGGGCAGGACCGTGCAGAAGGTCCATGGACCTCAGGGAGATTTTCTGGCTGCACTCGCCCCAAGACTGGAAAATCCTGCCCAAATTGTAGCTTTTTAGGAAATTTGATCCAGCTCCCTGCAACCCTTTAAAGTGGAAAACTTTATTTCTTAAAACACCACAGGAACGACTCTCCCAATAAGTGTTGAATTCATGTGAACATAAGAACATAAGAAATAGGAGCAGGAGTAGGCCATCTAGCCCTTCAAGCCTGCCCCGCCATTCAATAAGATTATGGCTGATCTGAAGTGGCTCAGTTCCACATTCCCGCCCTCTCCCAATAACCCTTAATCCCCTCGCTTATCAAAAACCCATCAACCCGCGTCTTAAAAATATTTAGCGAGGCAGCCTCCACCACCTCAACGGGCAGAGAATTCCAGAGATTCACCACCCTTTGAGTGAAGAAGTTCCTCCTCAACTCCGTTCTAAACCGCCCCCCCTTTATCTTGAGGCTGTGCCCCCTAGTCCTACTGTCCTTTCTGAGCAGGGAGAGTCTCTCCACCTCTATCCTATCCATCCCATTCATCATCTTATATGTCTCAATGAGATCTTCCCTCATTCTTCCAAACTCTAACGAGTACAAGCCTAGTTTATTCAGCCTCTCCTCATAGCTCAACCCCCTCAACTCCGGTATCAGCCTAGTAAACCTCCTCTGCACTCCCTCCAAGGCCAAAATATCCTTGTGTAAGTGCGGCGACCAAAACTGCACACAGTACTCCAGCTGCGGCCTCACCAATGCCCTATACAGCTGCAGCAAGACCTCCCTACTTCAACTGGAGTGAATCCCACTGATGTTTTCAGTGGGCTTTTCAAAATGAATCTCCCGCACCCTGTGCACTGCAGAGTGCACTAGTGTGAATCATGCTAAAAACCAGGGGGCAGGGCCTATTTCCACTGGAGGGGCTGGCAACATAGCGCTGAGTGAGTCACTGTGCATGCACTGACCCGTCAGTGCCGAGATCGCTGCACGTGCAGTAGCCCTGCACTGCTGGTCTCCCGATCGCTGGCCAGCCCAATCGCTAGTAAGCCCCACGACCCCACATCACTGTCACTCCAATCCCCCCATCCCTCCAATCACTGAGCTGCTGAATGTGTCTGGGCCAGCCTTGACTGCCCCCCCCACCCTTCCCACACCACCCTCCCTCCCTGTCCACCTGCCTCGATCCCCACCCCCCCCCACCCACCGCCATCACCAGCAGCCCTGACCCTCACCTGGAACCCAAACCTCCCCCCATCTCACCCGCAGCCCAAGCCACCACCCCCCCCACCCCAATGTCCAGCCCCGATTGCTGGCCTCCCTCCCTCCCTCCGTCACTGCCGAGTTCAGAGTGGCAGCAGGACCTCTCCCACCTCCACCGATCTCCACGCAGAGGCCCTATCCATACCTGATCCTGCCCCCTTGGAACTGGTTGATGCCTGGTGGGCAGTGCCAAAGTGCGCCCTGGGCATTGCCACTTTGCACCTTGGGCAGTGCCAGGGGGCCAGGTCAGCACTGCCAAGCTAGCATTGCCCAGGGAGCACCTCCTCCTTATCCCCGGTCCTCTGGGCAGCCTCCATAACCCACGAAATGGCCTCCTCTTGAGTCTCCTGGCCCTCTGCACTACAAAAGCAACGCAGCTGGCTGGGAGAATCGCTCCCCACCCCTCCGCTCCCCCCCACACATCCAGTGCCCTATAGTCCAAGATTACGAGTTCAATGACACGTCTTTCCAATACAAACCCATCCTAAACCCCTGATTAAAATGTAAGGAACCCCAGGAGTTCCAGGCCAGCTGCACAATCTATCCAGAGCAGTTGGTCGATTCCACTTTTAGCTTGAAACTGATGCTCAAAGAGTTTGAATATTGTTGGCTGTTTTTGACGAGGGTTCATAAATTTTCACTCCTATAAATGAGTCGTGCTCATGCTGGTCAACTGATAGATTTGCTGACAACCCCTCTCTATTCTGAGAATCGAAACGCTGCTCATTGTGTGGTTCTTAAGGACATTTTCACTGCTTAGGAAGCAAAAATTAATCCCAGAGAAAGTAAAAATAATCCCAGTTTCCTGGCAGGATTCACTGGGTGATTCCTGAATTAGGAAAATAAATCCAAAGCCCAGTCTATGGGCAAGTAGAACATGTCATAGTCAGTGACAGATTTTTCAAACTTTGCTTCTTCTGACTACCTTCTGAATTTGAGGCCTTTCGTAGATCAGAGAGAATGGTTACGAATTACAGATCTCTTGCCTGATATTCAGAATATTGTACGAAAATCTGTACAAGCGTCTGAATATTAACTGACAGCAAATTTTATACTGAGATGGTTAGGTTGATTGGCCTCGCTAAATTGACCCTGAGGGCAGAATTTTACTGGCATGTCCGCCCGGGATTCATACGACCCCACCCGAGGCCAATGGAGAACGCTGTTCTCCGAGCCTCGCCCGCCTCTGGAATCTGGGTGCGCGTGCCTGTAAAATTCCGGCTTTAGTAACAGGGGATTAGCAGAGTAAATACATGGGATTACGGGGATAGGGCCTGAGTATGATTGTTGTTGGCACACATTTGATGGACCTCCTTCTGCACTGCAGTGATTCAATGAGTAAAAATACCTGGTAGGGTATTCTAACTCAGGGAAGAGGGATGTAGGGGGAGTGGGTGTATCCTGATCATACAAGTTAAGAGATTTTTATTCAGTTAGCAGAGCTAACTTGATCGCAGTACAGCCTAATCACTCTTGTGCCAATTGGTTATTATATGAAATGTATCAGTGTGTCTTTGTGGCATTCATAGTTCATAGAATCATAGGAGGCCATTTGGCCCATTGAGCTTGCACCGACAACAATCCCATCCAGGCCATATCCTCGTAACTCCACTTATTTACCCTGCTAATCCCCCTGACACTATGGGGCAATTTAGCATGGCCAATGCACCTAACCCATACATCTTTGGACTGTGGGAGGAAACTGGAGCACCCAGAGGAAATCTAAGCAGACACAGGGAGAACATGCAAATATGAGTGGCACGGTGACACAAACATGGGCAGCACTGCTGACTCACAGCTCCTGGGTTCGATTCCTGGCTTGGGCCACTGTCTGTGTAGAGTTTGCACATTCTCCCCGTTGTCGGTGTGGGTTTCCTCTGGGTGCTCCAGTTTCCTCCCACAGTTCAAAAAGGTGCGGGTTAGGTAGATTAGCCATGCTAAATTGCCCCTTTAGTGTCCTGTGATGCATAAATTAGAGGGATTAGTGGAGTAAATATGTGGGATATGGCCTGGGTGGGATTGTTGTCAGTGCAGACTTGATGGGCTGAATGGCCTCTTTCTGCGCTGTAGGGTTTCTATGATTCCACACAGACAATCACCCAGGTGGTATTGAAGCCCAGTCACTGGCACTGTGAGGCAGTAGTGATGACCACCGTGCCACCATGCTACCGTTATGAACAAGACTTTCGCCCTGTGAGATTTTGGCACTAGCTTCCTCCTTTAATCAGGTAAAACAATGCCAAGATTTGAAACTGAACTGCGTTAGTTGCAGGTATAAGAAATTTAATGTACAAGTACCTCTGCTGTTATTTGCTCTACTTGAAGTTCACTAGCTCCAAACCATGACAGATATTTTCATATCCCACAAAATATGTATGTACTTGAGTAGGCAGCTGCTGACCCTTCACAGCCTCTCTCCTCCCTATCTCTGTAACCTTCTGCAGCCCCAAGACACTCTGCGGACTCTGCATTCCTCTCACCCAGGCATCTTGTTTGTCTCTCCTGCCTATCACCTCACCACTGCCAACTGCTTTGGCTATTTTGGATTCACGTTTAAGTGTCAGCCGTGGCTTAGTGGGTAACACTCTTGCCTCTGAGTCAGATGGGGTGTCAGTTTAAGTTCCATTCCAGGACTTGAGCAGAAAGGTCTGTGCTGGCCATGCATGATTGAAGAAGTGTTATAAAGAGGCCATCTTTTGGATTAGACATTAAGCCAAGACCCCTCTGCTCTCTCGGGGAGCAGGGTGGGGAGGCAGAAATTATCTTATTATTTTGAAGGCGGACAAAGGAGTTATTCCCAGTGTACTGTCAAATATTTCTCTCTTAATATTTCCCCCTTGGGCAGCACAGTGGCACAGCGGTTAGCAGTACTGCCTCACAGCGCCAGGGACCCAGACTAAATTCCGGCCTTGGGTGGAATTTACACATTCTCCCCGTGTCTGTGTGGGTATCCTCCGGGTGCTCCAGTTTCCTCGCACAGTCCAAAGGTGTGCGGGTTAGGTTGATTGGCCATGCTAAATTGACCCTAGTCTCAGGGGAGTAAATAATGGGTTATGGGAATAGGGTCTGGCTAGGATTGTGGTTAGTGCAGACTTGATGGACCGAATGGCCTCCTTCTACACTGTAGGGATTCTAATCAACATCACAAAAGCAGTAAATAGTTGCTGTTTATGGGAATTTGCTAATTGACTGCTGTGTTGTCTCCATACTGTGGAGGTGCTGGTGTTGGACTGGGGTAAGCACAGTAACCATACAACAGTGACTATACTCGCAAAATGCTTCATTGATTGAAAGGTGCTTTGAGGTGTCCAGTGGTCATGAAAGGTATGGCAGAAATACAAATCTCTCTCCTTTTATTAGTACTGTTGGAACTGGAACTGGCTGCTGGTGGCAGTGACAGTGCTATGCCTAAAGATCAGTATGAAAGATCCGGCATCATAACAATGAATAATACCAACATGTATTTTTACAGTAGGAAGTCTCACAACATCAGGTTGTCCAACAGGTTTATTCGGTAGTACGAGCTTTCAGAGCATTGCCCTTTCACCAGGTGAATGCAGGATTTGGTTCACAAACAGGACATATATAAACTCAATTACAAGATAATGGTTGGAATGTGAGTCTTAACAGGTAATCAAGTCTTTACAGGTAAAGACAATGCAAGTAGAGAGAGGATTAATGTGAATTGTCTCAAGCCAGGACTGTTAGTGAGATTTTGCAAGCCCAGGCAAGTTGTGGGGATTACAGATAGTGTGACATGAACCCAAGATCCAGGTTGAGCCGTCCTCATGTGTGCGGAACTTGGCTATAAGTTTCTGCTCGGCAGTTTTGTGTCATGTGTTTTGAAGGCTGCCTTGGAGAATGTTCACTCGTAGATCAGAGGCTGAGTGCCCTTGACTGCTGAAGTGTTTCATGGTCATCAGTAGATTCTTAATTCCAGATAGTTATCATTGAATTCAAATTCCACCAGCTGCTACGGTGGGGTTTGAACCCAGATCCCCAGAACATGAGCTAAGTTTCTGAATTAATACTCTAGTGATAACCTAGGCCATCACCATGGAAAGACAACACCGAGCCAAAAGGGGAGATGACAGGAGGGGTGATCAAAGGTTTGTCGAAGAGCTATATATTAAGGAAGATCCTGAAAGGAGAAAAGAAGGTGAGATTTGGGGACGGAATTCCAGAGCTTATGAACTACACAGTTGCTAATGGTGAGGTGAAAGGAGTGTGAGATGCACAAAAGGCTAGAATGGGTAGAACACAGAGTTCTCAGGATTGCAGGACTGGATAAGACACAGAAATAGTGAAGAATTGGACCATGAAGTAATTTAAACACAAGGATCAGAATTTTATATTTTAAAGTTTATTTATTTTTCACAAGTAGGCTGATGTTAACATTGCAATGAAGTTACTGTGAGAGTTCCCTAGTCGCCACACTCCAGTGCCTGTTCAGGTACACTAATGGAGAATATAGCATAGCCAATGCACCTAACCAGCACAACTTTTGGACTGTGGAAAGAAACCTGGGCGTCCGAGGAAACCCACACAGACACAGGGAGAACGTGCAGACTCTGCACAGACAGTGACCCAAGTCAGGAATTGAATCTGGTCGCTGGCACTGTAAGACAGCAGCGCCAACCACTGTGTCACTGTGCCGCCAAAGCGTTGGGAAACTGGGAGTTAATTTAGATCCATCGCACACAGGACCAGTGGGTGAGGGAACATGGATGAACCGAAATGCACGGAGAGTGGGAAGATGAGGGCCAGTAAGGGGGATGTCAGAAATTGGAAAAGTTAACTCTGAAAGTGTAAAAGGCATGGATTAATGTTTGAACGTTGATGGACAGAAGCAGGGGAAGGTGGGATTTGTTACAGAGACTGATGTAGGCAGCCTTTGTGACGGAGACTCAGGAATAGAGATGGAGACTCAATTTGAGATTAAATAGAATGTAGAAGTTTTGTGCAGTTTTGTTTAACCTGAGACAGCAACATGGCAGGAAGGTACAATCAGAGGTAAGGACACCGTTTTGGGCAGGTGTTAAAAATGATGGTGAAAATGATGGTAAAAATGATGAAAAGTGTGAAAATTTTTTAAAAAAGCAACAGGAAACTGCAGGAAGAGAGTTGCAGAATCAATCATGCAGAAGCAATTCTAAGACAAACCAAAAATATTTCAGAATCATAGTTTCATAATTGGAGCAGTTTCCTTGGTTAGCCCCTTTTCCTTCTCATTGGCATTTTAGTGAATCTGAGCATTTAGGTACTGCACAATCGACTAAAGGAAATTTACTTGGATTAGAATTTGTACCTCAAACTGAATCAACTTAGCATGAAACATTTAACATGAATTTATAGACCTTGTATTTGATGAGAACAATCTCCAGAGGTACAAAGAACAAAGAACAGTACAGCACAGGAACAGGCCCTTTGGCCTACCAAGCCTGCACCGACACATGATGCCTTTCTAAATTAAAGAGCTTTTGCCTCTGTGCAGTCCATATCCCTCTATTTCCTGCCTATTCATGTATCTGTCAAGATGCCTCTTAAACATTGCTATTGTATCTGCTTCTGCCACCTCCTCTGGCAACACATTCCAGACACTTACCACCCACTATGTAAAAAAACTTGCCTCTCACATCTCCTTTAAACTTTCCCCCCCTTTTATCTTAAACCAATGTCCCCTGGTAATTGACATTTCTACCTTGGGAAAAAGACTCCAACTATCCATTCAATCCATGCCTCTCATAATTTTGTAAACTTCCATCAGGTCACCCCTCAGCTTCCAACATTCAAGTGAAATCATAGAATCCCCACAGTGCAGAAGGAGGCCATACAGCCCATGGAGCCTGCACTGACAACAATCCTACCTAGACCCTATCCCCGCAACTCCATGTATTTACCCTGCTAATCCCCTAACACTACGGGGCAATTTATCATGACAAATCAACCTAACCTGCACACCTTTGGACAATGGGAGGAAATCGGAGCACCCGGAAGAAATACACGCAGACATGGGGAGAACATGCAAACTCCACGCAGACAGTCACCCAAGGCTGGAATTGTACCTGGTTCACTGGTGCTCTGAGACAGCAGTACTAACCTCTGTGCCACTGTGCCATTGTGCTGCCTATTAGTAGAAGAAATTTTGTTAAAAATAAGTGGAAAGCAAGTGTCACAGAAAGATATGATGACAAGAAATTACAGGCAATAAATTATAGCTACAGGGAATGTATACTAATACAAAAACTATTGAAGAATATTTATGGTAATCTGGAGGATGTGTTAATTTTAAAATCAGCAGCAGTGTGCTATGTAAAATTAAATGTGTATGTGAATTCCCCTTTTAATCTGGTAAGTGTATTGTACTGCATATTTGAAATTAAAGATAGGTTTCTTTACTGGTCAGCTCATGGACAAGAACCTTGGAAATGTTTGGTTGAAAGACTAATCCAAACTGGTGTCCGGTTAGAATTATTTGGAGAGAGGACACTAATGGACAATTTAGCATGGCCAATCTCCCCCTATCCTGCACATCTTTGCAGGAAGCTAGGGCGCCCAGAGGAAACCCATGCAGACATAGGGAAACATTCACACAATCACCCAAGGCTGGGATTGAACCCAAGTCCCTGGCAGTGTCAGGCAGCAATGCTAACCACTGGGCCACGGTGCCACAGTGATTAATATTCAAGTACGGTGACTTGTTATTCAACACTAGTTGGAAGTCGCTGATTACTGCACATGCATGTTGAACACTCTCTAACTCCTGAGTAATTCAGGGTGGGCTGCATGAGGAATTTGAAAGTTTGGATGTGGGGATGCCGGTGTTGGATTGGGATGGGCACAATAAGAAGTCTCACAACACCAGGTTAAAGTCCAACAGTTTATTTGGAGTGCTGCTCCTTCATCAGGTGAGTGGAGATAATAGAATTATCCTGCAATTGAGTCTTTGTCTATATATGCCCTGTTTGTGAACCCAACTCTCCACTCACCTGATGAAGGACCAGTGCTCCGAAAACTCATGATACCAAATAAACCTGTTGGACTTTAACCTGGTGTTGTGAGACTTCTTACTGTGAAAGTTTGGAAGGAGCTGTTGGTGTATGGATGACAGTTTCGTCCAAAGTACAGATGAGCAGGACTAAGATGGGAAACAGCAAGTTCCTTCGCAGTGATTCAAGCAAATAATCATCAACCTGTACAAGTACAGCTTAGCGGAGGAAGTGGCGTAGTTGTATTGTTGCTGGGCTAGTAGTCCAGAGACTCAAGGTAAAGCTCTGGGAACCTGGCTCAAATCTCACAATGGCAGAAATTTGAATCCAATAAAAGTCTGGAATTAAAGGCCTAACGATGACCACAAAATCATTGTTGATTGTTGGAAAAACCTATCTGGATTACTGATGTCCTTTAAGGAAGGAAATCTGCTGTCCTTACCTGGTCTGGCCTACATGTGATTCCAGCCTCACAGCAATGTGGTTGACTCTTAACTATCCTCAGGGATGGGCAATAAATATTGGCGCAACCAGAGATGCCCACATCCCATGAATGAATCAAAAAAAATACAACATGGAGATCTAGGAATGTGAAGTGATATATCAGGCCACAAACTCTCTGAAGATAGACTAAGCCCAGATTATACTCAAGCTAAAACAATATTTAAGATGTCCTTTTCAATTGACTGACAGGGTGTCTAGAGAACTCTTGGAATGTCTAATTATCTGCATCAATTTGCTCCAAAAATATCAGAGGTATCTGTTCATCTTCATGTCTCACAAAGAAGGAAGCAAGCTGAACACAGGAATCCTAGTATGAACTGTGTCTGAGGAATATCGAGAATGTTATCTCTCAAGTGCCTGTACTGAAATACTCTAACATCAAAAGGATGTACTAATATGTCTCTGAAAGAGAACAGGGATCACGTCTTCTGCAAGAAAGCTAACCTGCTATAACTCATCTCACAAGGTCTGGAACTGAAACACAGCTCTGATCAAAAGAGAACTAATTGCTTGTGGTTTCGAGAAAGTCAAGCAGAACAACTTTGGAAAGAAAATCACCGGAAAGTGATCGCAAAACATGGGAAGTTATTTTGAAAATGAATAGGAACATAAAAGATAGGAGCAGGAGGAGGCCATTTGGCCCTTTGAGCCTAATCTGTCATTCATTACAATCATAGCTGATTATCCAACTCAATAGTCTAATCCTGCTTTTACCCCATAACCTTTGATCCCATTTACCCCAACTGCTATATCCAACACCCTCTTGAATACATTCAATGTTTTGGCATCAACTACTTCCTGTGGTAATGAATTCCATGACATCTAATTACAATACCCCAATCCAATTACAATAGCCCAAATGCTTCAATAATAAGGAGACATCTTCAAAAGTTGGAATTTAATATTGTGCAAGAATGATGGAAAATCTATATCCTACTTACACAATGAGAAGTGCTTACCTACCATGTGGAACCAGAAAAGAACATAGAGCAGGAATAGAAGCTTACTTAGCCATTCAGTTAACTTGTGAGTGATCTGTACCTCAACTCCATTTACCCGCCTTACGTTATTCATTCAAAGAACTCTAACAAACTGATTAAACACGATTCCCTTTACAACACCATGCTGACTCTTCCTGATTACCTTTAGTTTTTCCAAATGCCCATCCATAACCTCTTCAATGATCAATTATGAAACCTTCCCCATGACCGACGTCAAGCTAACTGGCTGATAATTTCCTGTTTTTTGTCTCCAAACCTTCCTGAATAGAAGGATTATGCTTGCTACTTTCCAGTCTGATGGAACCTTTCCAGAATCAAGAGAATTTTGGAAAATTAACACCAATGCCTCTACTATCTTGTTCGCCATCTCTTTTAAGACCCTAGAAAGAAATCTATCTGGATCTGAAGACATGTCAGCCTGTAGCTCCACCAATTTGCTCAGTACAACTTCCCTGGTGATTGTAATTCATCAACTTCTCCTCCCAATTTACAGCTATTACTGGAGTATATTTTGTATCTTCTATGGGTGCAAAATGTTTGCCCCTTTCATCTTCCATTTCTTTATTACCTACTTTTAGCTCCCCATGGGCATGAAGATGGCATGGTGACACATTGGTTAGCACTGCTGCCTCACAATGCCAGGGACCTGGGTTCAATTCTTGGCTTGGGTCACTGTCTGTGTGGTGTTTGTACGTTCTCCCTGTGTCTGTGTGGATGTTGTCTGGGTGCACTGGTTTCATCTCACAGTCCAAAGATGTTCTGGTTAGGTTCATTGGCCCTGCTAAATTGTCTAACAGCGTACCTGAACAGGCCTCGGAGTGTGGCAACTCGGGGATTTTCACATTGCAATGTTAATGTAAGCCCACTCACGACGTTCACAAATAAATAATAAATTAATTAATAAATTCTCACTTGTGTTTTAGTTTAGTACAGGGAGTTCACTGGCTGATGAATACAATCATATTTTGAAGTGTTTTCTAGTTTATTATTAACTAAACATAATGACAGACACTGCGGCATTTGGGAGTGTCAGTAGGCTGTTAGATCAAATTCCATTTGTCAAACAAGTGTAAGCCAATGGCTTTAATTATCATGCTATTTCTGTTTAAGTATGCCATTAATTTTATCTCTTCCCTTTTTTCCAAGGCCAAGGTATAGCGGGAAATGTGGGGAAGATGTTCCAGCACGCAGGCAGGTTGCTGTATCAAAGTATTTGGCAGGATGGAGGACCAGGTAGTTTGCCAAGCTCCTATGGTGTGAGCATTAGGATGTAGTCTGCAAGATTTGGTAATGGTGGGAGGGTGGTGCTGGGGTTTGGAATCATGAACATGGAGGTGGTCGGACAAGAGAGTATCGGGACAGGGAGTTACTGTGCGTCGGAGTTCCAGAAACCTGTGGGTTACAGTCTGCCGCTGAGACAGCCCATGTTCTGTTGCAGGCAAGTTGAGAGAGAAGAAAGGTATGAGTGACCAGCATGGAGGAGGCAGGGAGAAATGGTAAGAGATGGCAGAAGGGAGATGGGGGTGATGGGGTGGGCTGGATAGAGGGCAGAGGCAGCAAGAGATGTCAGAAGGGAATGAGGTGAAGAAAAGCCCCAGATACCCAAGCACAGTATGCATGGGGCCTGTGAAAGGTGGTGTGGGTGAGGAGGTAGAAGATGCATTCTCAGAGTGGTAGGAGCAGGGGTGGGGAGCTGGTAGGAAGGTGTAGCAGGGTGAAAGGAAAGGCATGGGTACACAGGGCAGATGGGCGGAACTGGGGATTAGTGGAAACTGCTGAAGAATAATGCATCACCAATAAGGGACAAGAAAAAATAAGTGACCTACTGGCATAACTGGAGAAGTATTATCTATACACCAAACCATGTTTGAACATAAGAACATAAGAACATAAGAAATAGGAGCAGGAGTAGGCCATCTAGCCCTTCGAGCCTGCCCCGCCATTCAATAAGATCATGGCTGATCTGTCGCTGCTCAGTTCCACTTTCCCGCCCTCTCCCCATAACCCTTAATCCCCTCTCCTATCAAAAACCCATCAACCCGCGTCTTAAAAATATTTAGCGAGGCAGCCTCCACCACTTCAACGGGCAGAGAATTCCAGAGATTCACCACCCTTTGAGTGAAGAAGTTCCTCAACTCCGTTCTAAACCGCCCCCCTTTTATCTTGAGGCTGTGCCCCCTAGTCCTATTGTCTTTTTTGAGCGGGAAGAGTCTTTCCACCTCTATCCTATCCATCCCATTCATCATCTTATACGTCTCAATGAGATCTCCTCTCATTCTTCTAAACTCTAACGAGTACAAGCCCAGTTTATTCAGCCTCTCCTCATAGCTCAACCCCCTCAACTCCGGTATCAGCCTAGTAAACCTCCTCTGCACTCCCTCCAAGGCCAAAATATCTTTGCGCAGGTGCGGCGCCCAAAAATGCACACAGTACTCCAGTTGCGGCCTCACCAATGCCCTATACAGCTGCAGCAGGACCTCCCTACTTTTATATTCAATCCCCCTCGCTATGAAGGCCAGCATCCCATTCGCCTTCCTGACCACCTGTTGCACCTGCAAGCTGGGTTTTTGCGACTCATGCACAAGGACCCCGAGGTCTCTCTGCACCGTCGCCTGCTGCAGTTTTTCGCCCGTAAGTAATAGTCCTTCCTACCATTCTTCCTACCAAAGTGGACCACCTCACACTTGCCAACATTAAATTCCATTTGCCATTTCCTGGCCCATTCGCCCAGCCTATCTAGATCCTTCTGCAGACTCTCCACACCCTCCGCACAATTTGCTGTTCCCCCAATCTTGGTGTCATCAGCAAATTTCGACACTCTACACTCGGTTCCCTCCTCCAGATCATCTATATAAATGGTAAAAAGCTGAGGCCCCAGCACCGACCCCGGGGCACTCCACTAGTCACCATCCGCCAATCCGAATAGCACCCGTTGACCCCCACTCTCTGCCTCCTATTTGACAACCAATCCTCTATCCACACTAACACCCTACCCCCAACTCCATGTCCCTCGACCTTCTGCAATAACCTCTTGTGAGGCACTTTGTCAAACGCCTTCTGAAAATCTAGAAAGACCACATCCACCGGCACTCCTCTATCCACCGCCCTAGACACATCCTCATAGAACTCCAGTAAATTTGTCAGACACGACTTCCCTTTAATGAAACCGTGCTGCGTCTGCTCTATCAAGCAATTCCCTTCAAGATGCCTCGCAATTTCCTCCTTAATGACAGATTCTAACATTTTACCTACCACAGACGTTAAACTAACCGGCCTATAATTCCCCGCCTTTTGCCTGGCACCCTTCTTAAACAACGGCGTAACATTAGCCGTTTTCCAATCATCCGGCACTTCCCCGGAATCCAGCGACGTTTGGAAAATAACCACCAAGGCATCCACTATCACCTCCGCCATTTCTTTCAGAACCCTCGGATGCATTCCATCCGGTCCTGGGGACTTGTCCACAATCAGCCCCTCCAGTCTGTCGAGCACCGCCTTTCTAGTAACAGTAATGTCATTAAGACTCTCCAGTCCTACCACCTTTCCATCGCTAACACCTGGCAAATTATTCACGTCCTCCTCCGTGAAGACAGAAACAAAAAAGTTATTCAATACCTTAGCCATATCCCCATCCCCTACCACTAGGTCCCCTTTCTCATCCTCTAAAGGACCAACATTCACCCTAGCCAGCCTTTTCCTTTTTATATATTTATAAAAACTTTTGCTATCCTTTTTTATATTAATCGCTAGCCCAGCTTCATAGTTTCTCCTACCCTTCCTTATCAACTTCTTTGTCAATCTTTGTTGACATTTAAACCTCTCCCAATCCTCTTCTCGCCCACTACTCTTAGCTACTCTAAATTCCTCCGCTTTTAGTTTAACACTTTCCTTCACCTCCTTCGTTATCCACGGCTTATTACCTCTCCTCCTACAGTCCTTTTTGACCATCGGAATAAATTTCCGCTGAGCACCAAGAAAGATCTCCTTAAAGATCCTCCACTGCTCCTCAACAGACCCTCCCTCCAACGCGCTCTCCCAGTCCACATTCGCCAATTCTTCTCTCATCCTACCGTACTCCCCTCTATTCAAACAAAGGACGCGTGTCCGGGAACCCACTTTCTCCTCCTCCATCTGCACCAGAAACTCCACCATACAATGATCACTCTCCCCAATTGTCCAGGTAAATTAGGACATTCCTTCAGGGAATCCAGCATCTGCCTAAATGAAGATCCTGCTCCCAATAGGTTTTGATGCTGGTTTTATTTTGGTTAAATGCTTTTGTGAGTAAGGTGGGTGTACTGGATTTCAGGATGGTCTGGCAGGTGTTGAAGTTGGCAGTGAGGGAGCTGGGTGAGGCGAGAGATGAGCTTGGACTCCATAGAGTGGTGCAGCACCACAGCTCTGCTTACTTTCAAGACAGGAGTCAGAGAACACAAAAACACGGCCACAGCACTTGGAAACTCTTGGAAGCTGGAAGATTCAATGAAAGGTAAGAATATAATAACATAGGAACAGGAGTGGGCCATACACTCCCCCAACATCACCCCCCCACCCCCCAGATCTATTCTGCCATTCAGTGAGAACATGGCTGATCTTTAACTTCATCCATCAACCTTAGCTTTACTTCCCTGCCCCTTTGTGTGAAAAAGTGTTTCTGAATTTCTCTCCTAAATGGCCTGCCTCTGACTTAGTGCTACATCCTTCAGTTCCAGATCCTCCACTAGTGGAAAAAGTTTCTCTCTTTCTTCTGGATCAATTTCTTTCAAAATCTTAAAAACATCAATCAAATCCCATTCAGGTTTTCTGAGTTGCACTCCTCCCATATTGTCTAAGTCCACTGATTTGCCCAGTCACCTTGACTACGATTCATTGCACCCTGCTTCCAGTAAGGTCTCTGTCCTATTCTCTCGGTTTCACCATCTCCGTCACATCTGCCCTGATATTGCCACTTTCCATATCAGTGCTTCTCTTATCGATGGTGTATCTGAAAATGCTTCTGCTGCATTATCTTTCCCCATCCTCTGTCCCAGAGTCTGAAATATCCCTTCCAGCTGAAACAGTACATTTATTTGTCCTTCCTCCAATTCAGTACACTGCATGCACTGCTCACAATGCTGTCCCCTGTACAATAAGGAGAGTGAATGTTGAATGGGTTTCACTGGATTTTTACCAGCCGTATCATTTTCTTCTGCTGTGAAGACCGATGCAAAGTAATTATTCTAGAAGTCTGCTATTTCCTTATTTTCATTTGTAATATTATCTACATCTGTTTGTAAAGTGCCCACATTATCCTTGACTATGTCTCTTTATTAACAAATTAAGTGTAAAATCAGTTTGTGGAAATTTTTACATTTCTCCCAAGTTTACTTCCATATTCCCTTTTGTGTTTATTACAAACTTGTTTCTCTGCCTTTGGTGCTGTTTTTCTCTTTTCCAGTCTCCAGGATCATTTAAAAAAATTATACATGGGATGTGGGCGTCACTGGCTGGACCAGCATTTATTGTACAGCCCTAATTGCCCTTGAGGAGGTGGTGGTGAACTGCCTTCTTGAACTGCTGCAGTCCATGCGGTGCATGTACACCCACAGTGCTGTTAGGGAGGGAGTTCCAGGATTTCAACCCAGCAACAGTGAAGGAATTGCAATATAGATTGAAGTCAGGATGGTGGGAGGCTTGGAGGGGAACCTGCAGGTTGTGGTGTTCGCATGATTCTGCTGCCCTTATCCTTGTGGATGTAGAGGTTGTGGGTTTGGAATGTGCTGTTGGAGAGTTTCTGCAGTGTCAGTTGTATACACTGCTGCTACTGTGCATTGATGGCGGGTGGGGGTGGGGGGGGAAGGTGAATGTTTGTCAATGGATTGCTAAGTAAGCGGGCTGCTTTGTACTGCATTTTGTTGAGTTTCTTGAGTGTTGTTGGAGCTACACTCATCCAGGCAAATGGAGAGTATTCCATTATACTCCGGACTTGTACCATGTAGATGCTAGGCGGTCACTGGGGAGTCAGGAGACTTGTAGCCATAGTATTTTAATGGCCAATCCAGTTCTGTTTCTGGTCAATACAACCCCTAGGATGTTGAGGGGTGCAGCGATGGTAATGCCATTGAATATTGAGGATCCTTTGGACGTTTGTACGTACTTTCACTTAGTTGTCAATTAATTTGAGGCTATTTTATGATCGACCATAGTGTTGTGTTTGATTAGTAGATTTCTTGATCCCAAGCAGTACATAATGATCTTGTATGGAGCTAAATTATTTTTTGGACACCTCTCCACCTGTGGTTTCAGCAGTTTTTAGCAGTTTGTTATTCGCAGCCTCAGTATCAACTAAAATCTGCAACCTTACTAACTCCTGTGCTTCTCCTTTGCAAGCCCAGCATTGAATTGAATCACATGGTGATCACTGTTAGACAAATGTTTCTTTATTACTAAATTATTAACTAAATTTGGTTTATCGCAAAATGTAGCAGGACCTGTCCTCCAGTTAGTTAGGGAGCACATTGTTTCGGGAAACTACCTGAAATTTACTACCTTTCTACTTTGAGAGCTACACTGCTGTTCCTAACCTATGTGAAGATTAAAGTTTCTTATTAATTACAAACTGGTTTTCTTATACATCCCTCTTTAATACTTGAATCAATCTTTTCATTTATTGTTATCAAAAGGTCTGTAGATAATGCCCATTACCATTTCAAATCCTCTCTTATTCTTTAGTTCTAAACAGAGGGCCAGAAAAATACATTCACTTCCAGTGGTATTACGCAGATTTTCATTGATCCTGCATTACTACCTGCATGACTTGTGAAGGTTTCTTCAATGATATCAGTGATGAATGCTAAGGTGGCCTGTGCAGGTAGTGGCTGGCAAAGCCATTTGCTCCCCAGAGAATCGGCATAAAGCTATGTAACACTGCTTGAAATGATCAAAATTTTCTCCTAGAATCTCTGCTCATCGCTTTTTCTTTCCTACATTCCCCTCTTTCTAATATTGTGACAATGACAGATGAGTAGGCAAGCGTGTAATGGAAGTTGTGCAATGGAAATAGACACGGTAGGGTGGCACAGTGGTTAGCACTGCTGCCTCACAGCACCAGAGACCGGGGTTCAAATCCAGCCACGGGTCACTAGCTGCACAGAATCTTCATGCATTCTCCCTGTGTCTGCGCTGGTTTTCTCCGGGTTCTCCGGTTTCCTCCCATAGTCCAAAGATGTGTGAGTTAGGATGAATGTCCACGCTAAAGTGATTCTTTGGATCTGATTTTACTGTCGCGTTGTGCCCTTTCTCAGGTGCGAAAACTTGGCAAAGTCGGGCATGAGGCGAGTGGTGTGATCTGTGTCCACCTCCGTGCTGGTTCCCCCTTTACCAAGATCTGAAAATGGCCACAATCAGGATTTGCATGCATTTAAATTGACAGAATGGGCTGCACGCTTCATCAGCACTTGCCCCTTTACCACCACATTCACCCATCCAGAATCGGCGCAAAACAGACATGCTGCATAAAAGTCTGATTGGGACGCTCCAGTTAGTGAGTTAGTTAATATTGTGGGGTGGGGCAATGTCTGTGAGGGCTAAGGGATGGCATTATCCGGCCTGGGAATGATGTGACAGGGAAGCTGCATTCTATCTTTTTTTGCTGTGTATGTGCAGTTGGAGGTGCCTATTGGAGCTGCAGGATTTCGGGTGTGTTAAGTCCAGCCACACGCTTCTGCAGCGCGATTCAGAATTGCTGGTATTTTTTCAGGCAGAGTGCGCATGGAGATGCCGGAGAACGGGTCAAAAAATTGCATCAGAAACACTCCCAGTTTCAAGACCACCCAGCACTTAGAATCAAAATGGTAAAATAGGGCCCTAAGTGTCAGGGGGATTGGCAGGGTAAATACATGGGGGATCTGGGGATAGGGCCTGGGTGGGATTATTGTTGGTGCAATCTCAATGAGGCGAATGGCTTCCTTCTGCTCTGTAGGGATTCTATGATTCTATGACTTGAAAGGCAATTGCTGTAGGATATATGTGTGATAATACTGAAAATATATACATACAGATTATATTGAATATGTTTTAGATTGAGTTATATGCACTATAGGACATAACAAGAACTATTTACATTTATGTAATGTCTTTAACATGGTAAAACATTCCAAAACACTAAGCAGGAGGTAATCAGACAAAAACAGTGATATTGAGCCAAAGAAGGAGATATGAGGACAAGTAAGCAGCTGGATTTTGAATAGTATTTTGAAAGGGTGAGGTTTGGGGAAAGAATTCCAGACCTTAGGTTATAGACAGTTTGAGGCATAATTGCCAATGGAGGGTTGAAAGAAGCCAGGATACACAAGGCCAGGATTAAAAAAATACAGAGGGTTGTAACATGATAGAGAGTTTTTCTCGTCAAAAATAACTTGGGGTAAGTCTACAAAGTAAACCACCTTCAAAAAAGCTGCCTGAAACGTGTGTGAGCTGACACAAAATGTCTGGGGAGAAAACCCTGTAGAGTTGGTTAAGATTTCATAATAAGGCCATAAAAGAGTTAGAGAATGTCTGTAACAGAATTGCTTGAAGGAACTGGATTGAAATATAAGACACTACAAATAAGAGCCTGAAGGAGTTAAAGAAATGGAATGATGTTAATACAGCAAGATTAATGGTGCAAAACAGACAGTGTAATCACTTTGTGTGACAATGATCACATGGTAGATATGCCAAAACCATCAACGAAAGGAAGACATACTTTTATCTCAAAGTCCCAGATAGCTTCACATGACTTAGTCTGAAATGCAGCCATGCAAAATTATATATGCATTACTTTATCTTCTGTAGTGTTTATGAGCTTCAGGTATATTAAATTTGTTTCTGAGTCCTGCAACACTGATTGCCAACTTACTTTCCATTATATGGATGAATAGCTGTGGGAGACGTGAATAGTTTTTATTTAAAAATGGTAGCCTCTTTTCTTTTACTGTTGTCAGAGAAGCCCGAGTTAATTAAGTATTGATTCACTCCTTTTTAGGATCGCCTTGGTAGCTCTGATGTAATTCCCTTAAGCAACTGATAAATTACAAACCCTTTGACAATGCGCTGCTTTGAAATTTGTTCTGAATCTCAGGTCCTGACTGAATACTGCCCAACCCTCTGGTGAATGTTCAAACTTTGCTTCAGGGAGTGTTTAGACTTCAACAAAGAAAGGTGTATGGAGGCGAAGGAGGTGGTGAGTGCTCCACAATAGTTATTTTGATTGCATTATGGATTGGAAATGCTGACTTCTTAATTTTTTTTCTGGGCTGTCATCATTTTTATAAAGTGCCTTCTTCCTTTTCTATTTCTCTCACAGCATTACTCTGCACGGTTAATTCTGACCCAGCGCCAGAAATGAACATATCCAGGTCTAATAGAATCCCTACAGTGCAGAAGGAGGCCATCCAGCCCATCGAATCTGCACTGATCACAGTCACACTCAGGCTCTATCCCTGTAATCTCACATATTTATCCCACTTATTCCTCTACCCTACTCATCCTGGGACACTAAAGGGGACTTTAGCATGGCCAATCAACCTAACCCGCATATCTTAGGATTGTGGGCAAAAACTGCAGCACCCAGAGGAATCCCACCAGACATGGGGAAAATGTGCAAGTTCCACACAGATGGTGACTGAAGCCGGGAATCGAACCCAGGTCCCTGGAGGGGTGAGGCAGCAATGCTAACCACTGTGCCGCCATGCCACATAACGTACAAATTGCTTTGGTCATTATGTGTAATAGCATCACAAACAGATGTTGTCCTGGGTAATCCTTCCCCCTGAATGGCAAACTAGCGTGAAACAATCCAAATCCAAAATTAATTGTGCCATAAGATGTGTGGGTTAGGTTGATTGGCCATGCTAAATTGCTCCTTGGTGTCACAGGATGCGTAGGTTAGAGGGATTAGTTGGGTAAACATGTGGGGTTACAGCGATAGGACCTGGGTGGGATTGTTGTTGGTGCAGACTCGCTGGGGCAAATGGCCTCCTTCTGCACTGTAGGGATTCTATGATAATATCTATGATTTCTAATCAAATATATTATTCTATTAAATATTCAAGCAAAGCACAATTACAATCAAAATGTAACATTTCTTCAGGAACTCCTCGATGCATTAATTGATATTTTGCAGCACAATGTGTATTCTTAGAATTAATCATGTCCTTGGAAGGAAACCAGGTGACCTTTCTTGCTCATGAGGTGTTACCCCTACTCCACAGCTATACATTTTGCTGCCCCATCCTCATACACTTTTATATCTTTCTTTTTCATATACTTGTCAAATGTCCTTTCAATTCAGTCTGCCTAAATAGCCATTACAGTAATTGAATGTTCTAATAATATTTGGTGGGAAAAAATGGCCAGAGCTCTCTGGCCATTCACACCCCACCGGTACTGCCAGCAAGAACAAAGAATTTGGTGCTCAGCCATATCTCCATTCACTGCAGCGCGACAGGAGAATTACAGCTGCAGGCGCGGTTGAAGAATCTGGCCCAACCTCTTTTAACTTTTCATTTCTTCGACTGACACTAACACTGCATTGAAGTTACTGTGAAAATCCTCTAGTTGCCACACTCCAGGGCCTGTTCAGTATACTGACTGAAAATTTAGCATGGCCAATGCACCTAACCAGCATGTCTTTTGGACTGTGGGAGGAAACCAGAGCACCCGGATGAAACCCATTATCATTGCTGCCCCACGGTGCTAGGGACCCTGGTTTAAATCCCGGCTTGGGTCACTCTCTGTGTGGAGTTTGCATGTTCACCCTGTTTCTGCATGGGTTTCCTCCAGGGGCTCCAGGTTTCCTCCCACAGTCTGAAAGACGTGCTGGTTAGGTGCAATGACCATGCTAAATTCTCCGAACAGGTGCCGGAGTGTGGTGACTAGGGTAACTTCATTGCAGTGTTAATGTGAGCCTACTTGAGTCTAATTAACTTTAACCTCTTGCAATACAAAAGAAAGAAATAAAAATCTTACATTTATAAAGTGCCTTTCACAATAAATTACATTTATTGCCAATAAAGTACATTTGAAACGTCAGGTTTCACACTTTAAAAGAATGTGAATTTTGAGATTCTGCCTTCTCATCCAGAGTGTCTCAGTGGCACAGTGGTTAGCCCTACTGCCTCACAGTGTCAGGGACCTAGGTTTGATTCCTGGCTTGGGTCACTGTCTGTGTGGAGTCTGCACATTCTCCCCGTGTCTGCATGGGTTTCCTCCGGGTCCCCTGTTTCCCATAGTCCGAGAGATGTGCTGGTTAGGTGCATTGGCTGTGCTAAATTCTCCCTCAACATCTGGATAGCAATGAAAAATGTTAGAACTCGTGGAGACTTTGTGGGAACATTAAATCAAATTTATTTAACTTGCTGGGAAGTTTGTCTTGGACGATGGGAGAACAGAGCCCTCAAGATAAATATTGAGAAATTAATATTAACTTAAGAAATACGTTTGTGGTAGTGTGGCCCATTTAAGGGGGTGATTCTTTGAGGGCCACATGATTGGGCTGGACCCTATGAAGAGACTGCACAGGAAGTGGAGCCAATCAGGAGCAAGCAAGGGGATGTGTCCTGTGACAGAGAGGAACCTCAGTTGAAGCCAGGGAGGAGACAAGAGTAGAGCTGTTTATTAATTCTGTCAGACTTTTATGTTGTATATATTGATGATAAATAGTTCATTGGTGAAGCCACAAGTCACCTTCAACTTTACTACACTGGCAATGAGGAAAAAACTTGTTAGTTGCCAGGAGATGGCAGTACACAGTTACAGGGGCAGCAGAGTGATCATCAAAGCTACGAGGAGACAGGTACAAATGCCATAATTGGGAAGATCACAGTGGAGGAAAAACAGAAGGCCATACGCACAGTCTATTGCCCACAAAACTTACAGCCTAGTGAGGAGTCTATCATTGCCTCATGCCCCAGACACTTTGACCAGATAGTGGAAATGGTCAAAGATCATTTGAATCCCTGACCTTCAGCTATCATGTTGTAATATAAGTTTCATTCTGCAGCCGGGGAGTTTGGGGAGACCATCTCTGGGTCCATGGGCAGATTGAGAGGAATAGCAAAGCACTGCAAATTCAGCCCAGCTTTAGGGGAGATGTTAAGAGACTGCTTGGTCTGTGGGATCAACAGCCACACAATGCTAAAAACAGCTGCTGGCTGAGATTAAACTCTCTTTAGAAAAGGCTGTAGAGATGGCCCTGGTGACTGAATGTGCTGAGCCCAACGAGATGAACTGTTCATGGCAGGAAACAGCTGCTATGAGGAACAGCCCGAGGGTGCAGCTGAGCCTGAGAGGGGTAGTACATCACCAGGAGTGATGGGGAGCACTCCCAAGAAACTTGCTGGTCCAAAAATTACACATGTTTCCATTGCAGGAGGAAGGGTCATTTACAAGCATGCCAGGACAGAACGCACAAGAAAAAATGATTGTTATTTTAACATCATTAAAGAAGCTGGCTGATGAGCCCAACAATGGATCTGAAACATATACTTTAAACCAGATCCAACTCAACAAGGTGCCACCCATAGAAATATCCTTAATGGCCAAAGGCAGACGCCACAGTCCAAAGAAGTGCGGTTAGGTGCATTGACCGTACTAAATTGCCCCTTAGTGTCCCAGGATGCATAGGTTCGGGGATTAATGGGGTAAATATCTGGAGTTACGGAGATGGGGCTTGGGTGGGATTGTGGTTGGTGCAGACTCGATGGGCCACATAGCCTCCTTCTGTACAGTAGGTACTCTACGATGTCAGATAGAGTAGATAGGCCAATCGCATTTGTGACAAGAAATTTATCAGATGCTAAGGAGAAGTATTCTCAAATTGACAAAGACGGTTTGATGGTAATTTATGCGGTGAGGAAGTTTCATCAATATATACATGGTAGACATTTCACCATAGTATCAGATCGTTGAATAAATATCAGATCTTGGAATAAACCCAACAAGCCTTTGTTGGGTTTATTCCAAGATGATATACCAGTGCCAGCAATCGACTTTGTGAGGGTGCAGAGATGGGCTCTATCATTCACTGTGCACAGCTACTCTTCACAGCATAGGCCAGGGATGCAAATATCAAATGTAGATGTTCTTCACCGCCTCCTTGTGTCACAGACCTTACCGTCACCACCTGTACTACAAGGAATAGTGTTGACATTGCACCTGATAGAGACTTTGCTGGTCTCAGCCAGTCATAAGTACTTGGACCTTAAATTTAAGGAGGAGTTAGACAGATTTTTAATTGGTAATGGGTTGAAAGGTTATGGGGAAAAGACAGGAAAATGGATTGAGGAGCATATCAGCCATGATTGAATGGCAGAGTGGACTCGATGGGCTGAACGGCCTAATTCTGCTCCTATGTCTTATGAACTTATGGATTCAGTATTAACGACAGTTAAGAGATGGTGATGCAAGGATGGGGGTACGACAAGTCAGAGCAAATCAGACCCTACCTGCAGTGTAGGATGAAGATGACATGTGATAATGGTGTGTTACTGTCGGGGGGGGGCTCATATTACAGTGCCACCCCAGGGGCAACATCAACAGGTGTGTCCTGCGGTGGACTTGTATTTGTCAATTACTGATCTGGGGACTCCTGCGGTTAATGGGGAGTCAAGGCAACCAACAGTTTCTGAAACTGGGGAGGTCAAAGCTACTGAGGAAGGTGAGGACCCCTGATTGATGAGTTTGCCTTTTTTACCTGTCTGCCCAGATTCTATACTCACTGAAGGACTCAGCACCATGTTGAGATGTTCCTTCAGAGTCCAGAAATCTCCTGGCCAATTGACTTTGTGAATGAACTTTTCCTTGGGATGCCCCTGATGTGTTGTTGTGTCATATTTAATGTGTTATATATCATGATGTTTCTTTTCTTTCATTCATAGGTGGACTCAAGAGTTAGGGGAGAAGGGGTGTGGCAATGTGGCCCCTTTAAGGAGGCAATCCTTTGAGGGCCATGTGATCGGGCCGGGCCCTATGGAGAGGCTGCATGGGAAGCCAAGCCAATCAGGAGCAAGGTTGCATGTCCTAGGACAGGGAAGAGCCTCAGTTGGAGCCAGGGGGAGACAAGAGTAGACTTGTGTATTAGTTCCATCAAACCCTGATCTTGTATAAATGTTACATGAATAATAAATAGTTCATTATTGAGGTCACAATAAGGCACCTTCACTTTATTATAATGTTTAAATCAGGACTCCATTAAAATGGGGGTAAGAAATCCAATCTGAGGATTTTGTTCTAAACCCAATTAATCATTCAGTCAGTAACTTAATCGAAAGTGTCAAGAAGGAGACACCTAATGATGGTTTGGACAAAATGGATACAACTTATTAAATTCATTTCCTCTTCTGGGTGAAGGTATAGATTTTTTTTTGTGGGATGTGGGCACCACTGATAAGTTGTCTACCCCGATTGTCTTGAACAGAATGGCTTGCTAGGCCAATTCAGAGGGCAGTTAAGAGTCAACAATGCTGCTGTAGGTCTGCAGTCACAGGTAGGCCAGACTAGATAATAACAACAGATTTCCTTCCCTAAAGGACAGTAATGAGCTAAATGGTTTCTTTTTACGGCAATTGCTGATAGTCTCATTGTCACCATTACTGAGACTAATTTTCAATTCCAAATTTTATTAATTGAATTCAAATTCCACCAGCTACCAAGGTGGGATTTGAACCCAGGGTCTCAGAAACCCAGTCTGTGTAGACTGAGAGTTCACGTAGGAATGTGATGATGGGAGTACAAAAGTAGTCAGGTTTTGGGAGCACCGGGGTCACCTGCGGAAAAAGGGCAGAGCGCAAGTACTGTACATATCTGCTGAGATCAGGAATAAACTATCTTTGTTGAAAATTCTCGATGTCAGTGATTTAAGGAACGCACAACATTCTACAGCCAGGGCCTCTCGATGACTAATCCAGTGAAATTACCATTATACCACCAGAGGAAGATGATGGCCTAGTGGTATTGTCGCTAGACTATTAATCCAGAAAGTCGACAAATGTTTTGGGGACCTGGGTTTGAATCCTGCGATGGCAGATGGTGGAATTTGAATTCAACAAAAATATCTGGAACTAAGAATCTACTGATGACCATGAAATTGTTTTCAATTGTCGGAAAAACCCAACTGGTTTAAGGAAGGAAATCTGCGGTCCTTACCTGGTCAGAGCTACATGTGACTCCAGAGACACAGTAATGTGGTTGAGTCTCAACTGTCCTCCAATGGCAACTAGGGGTGGGTAATGAATGCTTGCCAGCCATGTCCCTCGAATGAATAAAAATAAAAATCTACTCTGAAAGCTCGGGACTTTGCTGCGATGTAAATGGCGTCTGTTTGAACTCAGCATTGAGTTGACGTTTCCCTGCTGATTTCAGGATTCCATTGTGTGTGAGTCATGCCCTGCCCCTATTGCTCTATGAGTGAAAATTGGATGTGTGGGAAAAGAGGGGTGACATTTCTACATAGAGGCCTCACTCGCTATTTGTAGAGGTCTGCAGAATCTCCATGTCACCATTCAAATCCAGGCCTGGGTGTGTGAAACCACATACATTGCTCCACATAAATTGTGTCTAATCAGCACTTGAGTGCTAAACTTGTTGGTATCTATCTGATTTAGCACCTCCAGGCAAATTCAAATTATGGCAATCCGCAATTAAAAACAAAATTGTGTACTAAAACCAGACATTCAAACAGCTGTGCCTTATTAACACGGCAGCCATTTAGTGTCTGCTTTTGCCTTTTCACCAAAACAAACACTGTTAATCAAAATTCGTGAAGAATCCAGGAGAGTCGGCAACACTAACCTCCCGGTTACATTAACATGGAGGCACGGTGACACAGTGGTTAGCACTACTGCCTCACAACGTCAGGGACCTGGGTTCAATTCCAGCCTTGGGTCACTTTCTGTATGGAGATTGCACCTCCTCCCCGTGTCTGAGTGGGTTTCCTCCTGTTTTCCCCCATACTCTAAAGATGTTAGGTGGATTGACCACAGTAAATTGTCCCTTAGTGACCCAAGATGTGTAGGTTTGGGGGATTGGTGGAGTTAATACATGGGGTTACAGGGATAGGGCCTGGGCCTGCTGTGTTGGAGAGTCGCTGCAGACTCAATGGGCCAAATGGCCTCTTTCTGCACTGTAGGGCTTCTATGATTCTATGAAGGAGACATAAATATAAAATACTAAAAAGTGACTCTTCCTGTGACAGTTGGTTTAGGTGTACAGCAAAGTCCTGGGGTGGTACAACCCTGCTGCCTTAACCATGTTGGAATTGTGTCAGAAATCTTGCACACCGCTGGTTACATTTGCCAAATCCGTTCACTGATGCATGAAACAAGTGAGAGCAGCTTGTCTGCCAGAGGAAGCGATTTAATCACTTCCCCCCTGGAAAGGACCCGAGGCGACAGCACAGGAGGATACGGCACTTTCACCAGGTGGCAGGTCTCCATGAAGTGCAGAGCCTCATTAATGGCAGACATCTGATCATCTGAGTTCCATGGCACACAGAGATTGCGAAGGCTTTTAATGTGCAGATGGTGTCAGGTGACAGGA
This sequence comes from Carcharhinus amblyrhynchos, assembly GCF_965287045.1. Classification (NCBI taxonomy): domain Eukaryota; kingdom Metazoa; phylum Chordata; class Chondrichthyes; order Carcharhiniformes; family Carcharhinidae; genus Carcharhinus; species Carcharhinus amblyrhynchos. The sequence goes on from NC_137346.1 coordinate 27,782,304, forward strand.
GCAGAATAACGTGAGCAAGATCTTGGCTTGAGCCACGATGCTTTGGGATTCCAGGAATCCACCGTTATCTGAAGGGAAACTGGAAAGCTGACGGGCAGGGGGGAAAAGAGTGTTTGTGCTGCCTCAGTGGGAAGAGTGAGTATGGTGGCAACTCACAACTCTTTAATGGGGGCCCCCTTAACCTCATTGCAGTACTGTACTAATGGAAACCTGGTAGCCTCTGTCCACTTCCAGCCACTTCTGAGGGGCTGGGGGTTAGGTTGGATATCCATTAGAACTCACCCTTCAGAGCAGGGAATAAATGGGTGGAACTTACCATCAAGAAAGATTCCTTCTCCCCTGCAATAGGGAGAGTTTGGTGTGAATTGAAACTCCTGTTTACTACAATTGTATAGGGCATTGGTGAAGCTACATCCAGTATGCAGTTTTGGTGTCCTTATCTGAGGAACGATGTCCTTGCTATAGAGGGAATGCAGTGAATGTTTACCAAGCTGATTCCTGGGGTGGCAGGTTTGTCATATGGGGAGAGAATGATATTCATTGGCGTTTAGAAGATTGAGAGGGGATCTCATGGAAGCTTGGGGTGGCACAGTGATTAGCACTGCAGCCTCACAGTTCCAGGGACCTGGGTTCGATTCCTGGCTTGGATCACTGTGTGGAGTGTACACATTCACCATGTCTGCATGTCTTTCCTCTGGGTGCTCCGATTTCCTCCTGCATTCCAGCAGGATAGGTTGATTGGCCGTGCTAAATTGCCCCTTAGTGTCCTGGGATGCGTCGGTTGGCGAGATTAGCAGGGTAAATATGTGGGGGGTTGGGGTTAAGGCCTGGGTGGGATTGTTGTTAGTGCTGACTCGATGGGCTGAATGGCCTCCTTCTGCATTGTAGGGTTTCAATGATTCTTACAAAATTTTAACAGGATTGGACAGCGTAGATTCAGAAAAAATGTTCCTGATGGTGTGGGAGTGCAGAACCAGGAATCATAGTTTGAGGATAAGGAGCGAACATTTTAGCACTGAGGTGAGGTGTCTTCACCCAGAGAGTGGTGAATGTGTGGAATTCACTACCACAGAAAATAGTTGAGACCAAAACATTGTGTGATTTTAAGAACAAATTCAATATAGTTCTTGGGGCAAAACGGATCAAGGGATACGGAGAGAAAGCAGGATCAGGATATTGAATTTGATGATCAGAGCAGGCTCAAAGGGCCGAATGGCCTGTTTCTGCTTCCAGTTCCTATGTTACTATGTTTTGATAGTCACAGTGTTTCTGAGGCAAGATGTATCTGTGCATGACCATCTCATCTGTGGGGCAACTTTCAATGTCTGTGTAGTTGTCCATTCCACCTATAGTGAATTGATTACATTACTCAATTACACAGATTGGAAAAGCACAACTTCAAAATATCCCACATCCATGCATTGAAGATTCTGAAAGGGTTACATGTAATGTAAGAAACTGTGGGGTCTGAAACTGAGAAATGTCTTTCCGTTCTGTTGTGTTTCTGCTGGCCTGCAGTTGCCTCCACTTGGTTCTCTTGACTTGTATTCTCTGCCCTGCATCAATAACTTGTGGTTTTCCATATCCGATTGCCTGGACCTGAATGTAACTGAGCTGATTCCACTAAGTTCATAAGATTATTCAGCTGGTGACAGATGAGTACAGAATCCAGAGCCAACCACCCACCCACCTCACCAAATGCCCACCCCCAGCCTAACCTGTGGCAAAGTCTGCGGCTCCAGGCTTGGACTATTTGGCCACCGCAGAACCCCACCTCCCTGGAGTGGAAGCAAGTCATCCTAAACCGTGAGGGACTGCCAAAGAAGAAGAATGGACACAGTGGTAGGAAGTGTGGTAATCCATCCCAACTTGGTTTAGTACCTTCCAGAGGAGGAAGGAAGGAATTGGAGGGCAAGTTAAGAATAAATAACCACACAGAGAAAAATAAGTTCAAGAAATCCGTAAGTTAATAGATGCTTTAAAATTTGTCCAAGAACTGCTCTTAAAGAGAAACGCACCAACAGAAAAGAAAGGAAAATCTGAGTATAAAACCAGCATAACAGATGAAAACAGGGATATTATTAGAAACATACAGATAAACTGCAAAATCTTTAAAACACTCTGAAGCGGCTATTTTCTGTTGCGTGTTTGAGAAAGCGCCTCTTGAGCACAAAATTAATTCAACAATTTTAATTTAAGGGACGTTAAAGGGAGACATATGGACTTATGCAATCCGTGGATTTCATTTGGATTGGCCACAGGGGAATAACCACTGCTGACAGTTCCTGAAGGGACATTGGGTTAAGATCACAATCTCTGCCATTCTTCAGTAAGAAACAAAGTCCAGTTTAAACTCACTCAGCACTTCTCCAGCCTGCAGATTAAAATACATTTTCCCAGCAGATTATGCCCTCAGGTTTTGGCTGCAAAGGGAATTTCTTTCTTACGTTCTTTTTCCACAAATTCATAAGTGATAAATGTGGAGGACAGAGGCCATTCAGCCCATCTCAGCATCCCCTCATTTGTTTCTCTTCACACAAGGTTTATGCTTATGTTTATATATTAGTGTCACAATTAGACTTACATTAACACTGCAAAGAAGTTACTGTGAAAATCCCTGAGTCGCCACACTTCGGTGCCCGTTCGGGTACACTGAGGGAGAATTTAGCATGGCCAATGCACCTAACCATCATATCTTTCGGATTGCAGGAAGAAACCGGAGCACACAGAAGAAACACACTCAGACACGGGAAGAACGTGCAGACTCTGCTCAGACAGTGACCAAGCCAGGAATCAAACCTGAGTCCCTTGAGCTGTGAGACAGCAGCGCTAGTCACTGTGTCAGGATGATTCGTACATAGAGTAGACATCTGTGTGCAGTTTTGAAGGTGAAAATAATGGAATCAGGAGCTAGCACCTTTCGAGATTGATAGACAAATGTGAGCATGAGTCTTCTGTCAGGAGAAGGTGTTCCCAATACACAGGCTAAATGAATTGAACGGGTTTGTTATCTTGGGTTGTTAGGGGATGTGTGTGAACTGCAACCTCCAGATTTACATCTGAATGTGAGTTAAATCTCTTTTGGTAACAGGACTCAAAAACTGCCTACAATCTGGAGACGCCCATGAAACTATTGTTGATTGTTGTAAAAACCCATCTGGTTCACTAATGTCCTTTCGAGAAGGAAATCTGCCGTCCTTACCTGGTCTGACTCTAGACCCACAGCAACGTGGTTGACTCTTAAATTCTCTCGGGGAGGGGCAGTAAATCCTGGCCCAGCCAACGACACCGACATCCCATGAACAAATTTAAAAAAAGCATAAGTTCAACAACTTGCAAGGAGTAAGGTGAGCCAGTTGAGATGGCCCAGGATACAATAAAAACACTGCCTTTCACAAAGTCCAGTTAACTTTCTCAGAGTTCTGTCAGTTTTGATGCTCACATCTTGACTTTGTTGGCTTAAGGAAGGACAAATTGTGACTTTGAAACATGCGTGGAACCAGCAATGAGGCTGTTATTATGTTGTCTATTTTAGCAGTAATCAGACCTCTGGAGGATCTTCTTCGTCCTCCACTCAAATTACTAGATAGAATATCTAATTCTAATCAATTTCCATCCATCACTCCTTCCACCTCTGTGGGAGTTACCAGGTTTTCCTGTGCACAGGTGGCATGGTGGCACAGTGGTTAGCGCTGCTGCCCATGCTTTAAAAAACTTTAAAAAAAACAACTGAAGCTATGGTTTGGTTTTATGCTTCAGTGACTAACCAAACTATTCAAAATGCTCCTTCACTTTGTGCCAAGTATTATTTAAATTAGACAATAGTTTAATGATATGTACTATTGTAATACATAATTTATATCTAGTTCAGGAGGATTTATGCTGTTTGATTTCCTTACATGCATGTGCCTATTAATATCCTTGTTTACATCTGCTAGGCTGGTTTTTCTCTCAGGTTTTTCTATGTCACCTGTTGGTGAGTTCCTTGAGCGTCAACAGTTTATCAGGAGCTTGTGTAAAGGTTAGTGGGGAAGCAATGGTCCGGTGGTATTATCACCAGACTATTAATCCAGAAACTCAGCTAATATTCTGGGGACCCAGGTTTGAATCCAGCCATGGTATATGGTGGAATTTAATTCAATAAAAAAATCTGGAATTAAAAATCTAATGATGATCATGAAATCATTGTCGATTGTCAGAAAATCCCACATGTGGCTTATATGTGATTCCTGCAATGACTTCAGTCAGGCCACTGAAGTTGGCCTATTGGAATATGAACTCCCTGATTATGGAGTCCATTGATGGGGCAATCAGGGAGTCTTTTCCTTGTATTTAACCAGGAGTGTCAGTTCCTCTGGCACTTCTGAAGGTAGCCTGCTGACTGATAGCACTCTGTGTACTGTTGTTGGAATTGTAAATAGAGGAATTTTGTTGTAGGGATTTTTGCTTCCAAAGACTTATTACAACTTCAGAGCCACGGCAACGTAGTTGATGCTCAACTGCCTTGAGAAATGGCTGGGCAAGCTGCATGTGACCCCACAGCCATTGCAATGTGGTTGAGTCTCAACTACCCTCTGAAATGGCCTAGCAAGACATTCAGTTGCATCAGCATATCAAGGTTTATGTATGCAACAATATTTTACATAGCCTTTTCAGAAGGCTGATAGGTTTACAGTTGTCATTTTGTCACCTTTTGAGATAAATATTAATCTGTTCTCAATCCACATGGTGTCCACTGTAGTATCTTCTAATAGCCACTGATACCTTTATACCAATTATCAAAACAGCTCCTCACAAATCTCCTTCCTTGCACACTAGTTCACTTATTTACGTCATGTGGCTTGATAGAAGTTTGGTTGGAACATTGGAAGAAACTCTGCTCTTCTTCAAACAAATGTCATACAAAGTGTTAGAGCATTGGTTTAGTATTCCTTTCAAACACCTTTAATTGGGGAGGTGATGGCCTTGTGGCATTATGACTTAACTGCTAAGCCAAAAACTCAGCAAATGTACTTGGGACCTGTGTTTGAATCCCACTGTGGCAGATGGTGAAATTTGAATTCAATTTTTTAAAAATCTGGAATTAAGAATCTACTGATGATCATGAAACTATTAATGATGGTTGGGAAAAACCCATTTGATTCACTGATGTCCTTTGGGAAGGAAATCTGCCATCCTTATCTGGTCTGGCCTATATGAGCCACAGCAATGTGGCAGACTCTCAACTGCACTCTGAAATGGCCTAGCCAAGGGCAACTAGTGTGGGCAATAAATGCTGACTGGCCAGTGACGCCCATGTCCCACGAATGGATAAAAAAAATACATTCATACTTTTGAATCGTGGAACTTTAAACCTTCACGACTCCAAGGTAACCGTCGTGAGTGAGCCAAGCTCACAGAATGTAAGCACCATCGTATGTATGTATTCTGATATCCAGTGGTGAATTCAACGAGATAAAGTGGAGAATGGCGAGGTGTTGCGATGATTCCTTCTTCATGCTTTATAATTTTGCCAAAGATGTCAAGTGGTAGCTCATGAAGGCTGACTTCCCTTTATTTTTCCTGCAAACTTAGCAGGAATACATACATTCCTACTGACGTTAACTAGGCATTTGGTAAAAGCCCCTTCATACACTAGGGATGTTGAGCCTAATTATGGCCTCATTTGAGATTAGCTAACTCAATCAGACCTGAGAGATGTTTCACTGTTTCCACAGGATTCAGACTAAGGGGTGTTGACTACGCTCTACAGTACAGCCACCAGGATTTGGTAAAGCTGGTGGCTTGGTAGATTTGGGGGTTTATTTTCAGTACACAGTTGGCCCTGTGAGATCCTCAAGTCAGGAGCTAGCAGAATGCAATATAAAAGCAGCTTTGGAGTTTCTTGAGATGTATTATTTGATGTGACCAGGCAGCATGGTCACCAATTACTGGAAACACCTGGGAACTCGGGCAGTGCCACTTTTGTTTATTGATACACGATACTATAGATCATATACCATTTTATAATCCATACAGGCTATTGTAGGTCATCACTGACTGATTAATTGCAAAGATTTTACATTGACTTGACATGAAGCATATCGTGGCCATAAAATGGAAATTATTGATTTCCTTGATTTGGGTTCACACTCTTCTGTTTCTGGTTGATTGATATGCTGATGGTGTGATATGGGATCAAGGCTCATGTGAAGCATAAACACAGCAACATGTTGGGTCAAGTAGGCTGTTTCTGTGCTGCAAATGCTATGATTGATTTTTGGTAATTGCTGTTTAGAGCTGTCAATGGGAAATATGGATGAGATTTGGTCTATTAAGTGCTGAACAATGAAATATTTCCACACCAGTTTTGCCTAACTTCATTAGCTCTTCAACACTTAAGTCAAGTGAAGGTTGTTTGTATTTGTCCCAATCATTTCCAGCCTTTCTTTACGGCAATGTTACAGAAAGACATCAAAAGTTAAAATATTGTTAGATATAAATCAGTGTTAGTTAGTTAAACGTTCTATAAAGGCCATCTATATCTAGAGAGCCAGCATAATATTCTGGGGACCAGGTTCAAATTTCACCATGGCAGATGGTGAAATATTAATTCAATAAAAATCTGGAATTAACAGCCTATTGATGATCATGAAACCATTGTTGATTGTCATAAAAACCCATCTGGTTCACTAATGTCCTATAGGGAAGGAAATCTGTTGTCTTTACTTGGTTTGGCCTACTTCTGACTCCAGATCCATAATAATGCGGTTGATTCTTAAATGCCCTTAGGCAATAAATGCTGGCCCACCTCAGAGATGCCTACATCCCATGAATGAATAAAAAAAATTCAATATTCATTTATGGCATATTTGAAATCATTTGAAAAAAATGGCTACCATCTTGTGCTATGACTGAGCAATTTTCCAAATAAAATGTTCAAAATAATGATTTATATGTCAGTTATATTCTACAACATGGGTAGAATTTCATCAACTGTGTCCCTGCCAAAATGGCAGGTCTATTTCAAGATTGTGGACAAGCAGTGTCAAAAGAATAGAACCGTACAATCCCTATAGTTGTAGTTCTGCCTCTCCTGTGCAGGAGGCCATTCAGCCCATTGGGTCCGCACCAACTCTCTGAAAGAGTGTAACACCAGGCCCTTCCCTCCACAATATCTTTGTGCATTTACCAAGGTCAATCCACCTATTCTTTGGACTGTAGGAGGAAACAGAGCACCCAGAGGGAACCCATGCAGACACAGGGAGAACATGCAAATTTCACACCGACAGTGACCGAAGGCTGGAATTAAACCCAGGTCCCTGGTGAGGCAGCAGTGCTAAACACTCTGTTTCCGTGTCAGCCTAGGCTTTGCCTGAACTGTGCCACCTTCTCTATGAGTTGACACCTCATGGACCTGGAGGGTGTCCACTGCCAGTGGTTTCGGAAATCGCAGCTGCCCTCGACTTTCATTTGACTGGCTCCTTTCAGGGCTCCGGTGATGATCTTTGTGGCATCTCGCGGGCCTCAACTTGTCAATGCATCACAGAGGTGACAGATGCACTCTTCAAAAGGGCTCACAACTACATCTATTTCAATCAGATGCATTTGGAATTAAGTCCCAGGTTCCAAGCACTTGTCCAGCGGTCTTTCAACACTTTGAAGGCAGCTTTCTCTTCTTAAGAACATAAGAACATAAGAAATAGGAGCAGGAGTAGGCCATCTAGCCCTTCGAGCCTGCCCCGCCATTCAATAAGATCATGGCTGATCTGTCGTGGCTCAGTTCCACTTTCCCGCCCTCTCCCTATAACCCTTAATCCCCTCTCTTATCAAAAACCCATCAACCTGCTTCTTAAAAATATTTAGCGAGGCAGCCTCCACCACTTCAACGGGTAGAGAATTCCAGAGATTCACCACCCTTTGAGTGAAGAAGTTCCTCAACTCCGTTCTAAACCACCTCCCCTTTATCTTGAGGCTGTGCCCCCTAGTCCTACTGTCTTTTTTGAGCGGGAAGAATCTCTCCACCTCTATCCTATCCATCCCATTCATCATCTTATACGTCTCAATGAGATCTCCCCTCATTCTTCTAAACTCTAACGAGTACAAGCCTAGTTTATTCAGCCTCTCCTCATAGCTCAACCCCCTCAACTCCGGTATCAGCCTAGTAAACCTCCTCTGCACTCCCTCCAAGGCCAAAATATCTTTGCGCAGGTGCGGCGCCCAAAACTGCACACAGTACTCTAGCTGCGGCCTCACCAATGCCCTATACAGCTGCAGCAAGACCTCCCTACTTTTATATTCAATCCCCCTACATGACCAATTTGTATGACTAGTCAGTTCTGTAACAAATTACAAATAAAATTAATAGCATTATCTGATAAAGCTAATTCAAATCAAAATTTGCCACATTTCATACCAGTGCTTTGTTCACCAATGCCCATGTGCAATATTCAGGGTAGAAAAGGCACCCAAAGAGGGAAAAGGCAGGATATGAAAAGAAAGGGTGACAAATCAAATTGAAAATGCCCAAAAGGTGTAGTTCCATTGGAATGTTGCAACCTAATAAAATATGAATAGATCAAAGTAACCAAAATTGACGCAAACTTCTCCTTAAATATCAACATTCCTTTTTCCCAATTCCTATTCAAGGCATTTAATGTCTGTTTTGACTAATCATCAGCACATCTGAAAATAGGTTTTGTGGCACAGTGGATAGCATCCCAAAACCAAACGCTCTGGGTTGAGTCCCATTTTAGTGCTTAAAGGCCAAGGTGTATTCATAATGCAGCTAAATATTAGTTGACAGATTACTGGCCAGCCATGTTATGGAAAGAAAGTTGGAGCCTCTACCATCGCTACATTCATCTTGTAGTAAAGAGCTATGGATAAAGTCCAGCAACTGTGATTCCTTGGGCTAACTATATCTCACCACCACATCTGAAAAGTGTGAGGGCTTGATTCGTTGTCACGAAGCAACTAATAATAATGAATTTGCATTTAAAAATCCCAAGGCACCACAAAGCACTTTACAACTGATAAATTACAACAGTGGCTACACTTCAAAAGGTTATGCTGGCAAACATGGCAGCTAGTTTTCTGAGTATTTCTTTATTAATTTCTGGATTGTGCGCATTGCTGGCTGTTAGTGTATGCTGCTACTGCCCATCCCTAATTGCCCTCAAGGCAGTAGGTTGGTACCACCCCCTCCCCCCAACCCACTGCACCCCATGTGGTATAGGTACACGCACACTGCTGTTAGGGAGGAAGTGCCAGGATTTTGACTCAGCAATGAAGGAACAGCAATATATTTCCAATTAAGGATGTTGTGTGGCTTGGAGAGAATTTCCAGGTGGTGGCATTCCCAAGTATCTGTAGCCCTTGTCCTTCTAGATGGTTGTGGCCATGGACTTGGAAAGTGCTATTGAAGGAGCCTTGCTAAGTTCCCGCAGTCCATTTGGTAGATGTGAACTGCTTTTTCCCTGGATAACGTTGGGCTTCTTGAATGCACTCCAATGGAGGGCATCACGTTATTGACTTGTGCCTTTTTTGGACAGGCTTTGGGAAGTCAAGTGGTGAGTTATGTGCCACAGGATTCCCAGGCTCTGATTTGCTCTTATAGCCCTGGTATTTACATGGCTTTTTTAGAACAGTTTCTGGTCAATGGTTTCACAGAATCCCTAAACTGCAGGAGGCCGCCATTTGGTCCATCGAGCCTGCATCGACAACAATCCATCGGCCCCATCCCTGTAACCCCACATATTTACATTGTTAGTCCCCTTGACACTAAGGACAATTTTAGCATGGCCAACCCACCTAATGTACACATCTTTTGACTGCGGGAGGAAACCGGAGCATCCGCAGGAAACCCACACACATGGGTAGAATGCAGAATCTCCACACAGACAGACACCCAAGGCTGGAATTGAACCCAGGTCCCTGGTGCTGTGTGGCAGTGTTTGTTGTTGGATAGGTGTCAGTCATGATAACTCCAGTGCTTTTATTCAGATGATTCATTCATATACACAGCAGGGGGCAGGGGTGCAGAAATCATGTCTGACAACACAACACTGTCAATGACACTATAAATGTCTCAAATTAGGTTATGGATTCCAGTCCCGAGGCAGGGTTTGAACCCATGAAGTCTGTGATTGCTAAGTGAGTGCCACCATTGAGTCTAGCTGGCATTTATTAACTAGTGATTGTTTGATCTTAGCTGTGCATAGAATCCCTATCGTTTTGGCAGCCATTTGGCCCAACATATCCATTTCAATCTGATATCATATTTTGTGCAAATCTATCAGGACTTATAATTCAAAACTTAATTTCAATTCTTCACTTCACGTGAAAGGATTGTCAATCGATTTTAGAACGCCCTTTTTTTAAAAACAGCTTTTTTCAAGAATTCACAGATGACTAGCCACAAAAAACAGATTGCAAGGTAAGCAAAACCAAAAGCACAGCACCTCGTACAGAACATTATTCTAATCTAAGTCAACTGATGTGCCAAAATGTTGAGCGGGAATTGACCATTTGGATCAAGTTTGTATTGCCATTCAATCTGAACACAGCTCTTCTGCAACCACAGCTCCACTTTTCTACCCAATCCCTAAATCCTTTGAATTGGATCTGTACCCAAAAATTTCTCAGACTGATTATATTCAATGACTGAGCACCCATGGGATTCTAGAATACACATCTCCAAAGGCTATCAATCCTACAGGAAATAATTCTTCATCTCAATCTGAAATTGTTCCTTTTTCTGAGATTATGCCCAATAGCTCTAAACTTTCTTGTCAGGAGAAACTGCTCCTCAAACACATGTATTTCAACATACGTTCAAGATACCTCCATAGCAAGGTAAAGCTAGATGTCTAAATTGTCCACCTTTTACAGCCACGATTTTAGAGAAATTTTACGCTCAACATAGTTGCATTCATTTCCATTTCTGATAGACTTCCTTAAAGTTTTGTTAGATACCAAGCAGAAATGCATTTTGTAAATCACCTTCAGTTACTGCACTCAAAACATTGTTTGAGGCAGGGGCATTCTTCATTGAATCTGAACCATTAATTCTTCCCAGTCAACTTCCTCAATGGATCAGCCAGGGCAGTGAAATTTGGGACATATCTCATGCAATAATTCACATTTCCCAGAAAACGTCTCATTTTGTTATCACTTTGTGGTTCACAAGCCTCAGCTATTGCTTTGACCTGCTTCTTGGCTGGATTGATTCTGCTGCTCATGAGTTTCTGCTCCATGAACTTTAGCTCTGTCACACTCAGCAAGCAACTTGCCTGCATTGATCGTAAATTGTGCAGACTGCAAACCTTCACAGTTGTGCTATTTTCCTTTGGGTGGTTTGTCAGACTTTCCACCGTGGCACAGTCCTTAGCGCTGCTGCCTCACAATGACAGGGACCTGGGTTCAATTTCTACTTCAATTTACTGTCTGTGTGGAGTTTGCATTTTCTTCCTATGTCTGGAAGGGCTTCCTCCGGGTGCTCTGGTTTCCTCCAACAATCCAAAAATGTGCGTGTTAGGTGGATTGGCCATTCCAAATTAACCTTTGGTGTTAAGGGACTGGCTAGGGTAAGTGCATGGGGTGTTGGGGTTAGGGCTTGGGTGGGATTGTGGTCAGTGCAGGCTCAATGGGCCACTGGCCTCCTTCTGCACTGCAGGATTCTATGATTCAGCTTTCTTTCTTTACTTCTTGGCAAAAGGTCTTTGCCCCTGACTTTTCTTGCATATCTTTCCCTAGACAGCTGAGGAGTATCTTTCCCATCGTTCCTCAAATTCCCACATCGAAAGCACTCTCTCTCTCTCAGACTTTCGCTGTTAATATTTACACATACCTGGATACTATTTTGCCACTCGATTACCTCAACTTTTGTCATGCCAATGGCAGAGATGGGATCAAGTTTCATGCTGTGAAATTGTGCGTCCACTGCTTCCAATCCAGTTGTTATTTTCAAAGTGATATTTAAATGTTGAGTCATCCCTTCCTTCCAGTAGTTTACCTATTCTATTTGCAATGTTTGACCACCTGATCCATCATCTGGTTATTGAGATCCATCACAATAAAATTGTAAACGATGCCTGCCAAAAACAGGATCACAAATTGGACAATTGTTTCTCTCTCTTTCTGTGTGTTTTGAAATGTGGTACTTCACATCACCACATGTCTTGTCCTCTTTTGTTTTGTATTTGCTCATGAGATGTGGGTGTTGCTGGCTGGGCCAGCATTTATTGTCCAACTCAGAGGGCATTTAACAGCCAGCCACATTGCTGTGGATCTCAGAGCCATATGTAGGCTAGGTAAAGATGGCACATTTCCTTCCCTAAGGGATATTAGTGAACTAGATGGGCTTTTATGACAATCAACAATGGTTTCAAGGTCATCAATAGATTCTTAATTCCAGATGTTTATTCAATTCAAATTTTAAAATCTGCTGTGGGATTTGAACCAGAAGGTTACCCTGGGTCTCTGGATTTCCAGCCCAGTGGCAATGCCACTACACCACCACCTCCCTCTTCACTACAGCATTCTGATTCCCCAGTGGACAAAAGATTTAATCAGAATGGCACAACCAGAATTGAGGCCTTAGTGTTTTCGATCAAATGATTTATGACTGTTGGAATACTTTAGACTGGTTATTGGAAGGACTATGACATCAGGTTTAAAGTTCCATGTGACTTAGAGTCATAGAGTCATAGAGGTTTACAGCACGGAAACAGGCCCCTCGGCCCAAACATGTCCATGCCGCCCATTAAGCTAATCCCAATTGCCCACGTTTGCCCCTTATCACTCTACATCCATCTTACCCATTTAACTATTTCAACGCTTTTTAAAAAACTGAGTTGTACCTGCCTCTACTACTACCTCTGGCAGCTCGTTCCAGACACTCACCATCCTCTGTGTGAAAAGATTGCCTCTCTGGACATTTTTGTATCTCACCCGGCTCACCTTAAACTTACGTCCTCTAGTTTCAGACTCCCCTACCTTTGGGAAAAGATATTGACTATCTACCTTATCTATGTCCCTCATTATTTTATAGACCTCTAAAAGATCACCCCTAAGTCTCCAACACTCCAAGAAAAAAAGTCTCAGCTTCTCCTTATAATTCAAGCCATCAAATCCTGGTAGCATCCTGGTAAATGTTTTCTGCATTTTTTCTGGTCTAATAATATCTTTCTGTAATAGGGTGATCAGAACTGTATACAGTATTCTAAGTGTGGCCTTGCTAATGTCTTGTATAACTTCAACAAGATGTCCCAACTCCTGTATTCAATGTTCTGACCAAAGAAACCAAGCATGCCGATTGCCTTCTTCATCACCCTGTCCACCTGTGACTCCACTCGTACCCCTACATCTCTTTGCTCAATACTCTCCCCAGTGCCCTATCATTAATTTAGTAAGTCCTACCCTGGTTCAATCTACCAAAATGCACCACCTCGCATTTATCTAAATTAAACTCCATCTGCCATTCATCAGCCCACTGGCCCAATTGATCAAGATCCCATTGCAATCCTAGATTACTTTCTTCAATGTCCATTATGCCACCAATTTTGTGTCATTTGCAAACTTAGTAACCATGCCTCCTAAATTCTCATCCAAATCATTCATATAAATGAGAAATAACAGCAGACCCAGCACTGATCCCTGAGGCACGCTGCTGGCCACAGGCCTCCAGTTTGAAAAACCATCTTCGAACTTCTGTCATCAAGCTCTGTCATCCACTTCTGTCATCCACTTTGGTAGGAATAATGGTAGGAAGGACTATTACTTACGTGGCGAAAAACTGCAGCAGGCGACGGTGCAGAGGGACCTCGGGGTCCTTGTGCATGAGTCGCAAAAACCCAGCTTGCAGGTGCAGCAGGTGGTCAGGAAGGCGAATGGGATGCTGGCCTTCATAGCGAGGGGGATTGAATATAAAAGTAGGGAGGTCTTGCTGCAGCTGTATAGGGCATTGGTGAGGCCGCAGCTGGAGTACTGTGTGCAGTTTTGGGCGCCGCACCTGCGCAAAGATATTTTGGCCTTGGAGGGAGTGCAGAGGAGGTTTACTAGGCTGATACCGGAGTTGAGGGGGTTGAGCTATGAGGAGAGGCTGAATAAACTAGGCTTGTACTCGTTAGAGTTTAGAAGAATGAAGGGAGATCTCATTGAGACGTATAAGATGATGAATGGGATGGATAGGATAGAGGTGGAGAGACTCTTCTCGCTCAAAAAAGACAGTAGGACTAGGGGGCACAGCCTCAAGATAAAAGGGGGCGGTTTAGAACGGAGTTGAGGAGGAACTTCTTCACTCAAAGGGTGGTGAATCTCTGGAATTCTCTGCCCGTTGAAGTGGTGGAGGCTGCCTCGCTAAATATTTTTAAGACGCGGGTTGATGGGTTTTTGATAAGCGAGGGGATTAAGGGTTATGGGAAGAGGGCGGGAAAGTGGAACTGAGCCACGACAGATCAGCCATGATCTTATTGAATGGCGGGGCAGGCTCGAAGGGCTAGATGGCCTACTCCTGCTCCTATTTCTTATGTTCTTATGTTCTTAAGCCAATTTTGTAGATTTGTCTACCCCACCCTGGATCCTGTGAGATTTAACTTTATGCAACAACCTACCATGTGGTATCTTGTCAAAGACATTGCTGAAGTCCATGTAGACAATGCTGACTACATTGCCTCTTCTACCTTCTCTGTTACCCCTTCAAAAAACTCAATCAAATTTGTGAGACATGATTTTCCACTCACAAAGCCATGTTGACTGTCCCTAATCAGTCCTTACCTTGCTAAATGCCTATAGATCCTGTCTCTCAGAATACTTTCCAACAACTTATCCACTACAGAAGTTAGGCTCACCAGGCTATAGTTTCCAGGCTTTTCTCTGCACCCCTTCTGAAACAAAGGCACAAAATTTGCCACCCTCCAGTCTTCAGGCACCTTGCCTGTGGCTGTCGATGATTGAAATATCTCTGCAATTTCCTCCCTTGAGGCTTGTTCATTATCCAAACCATGTCTTGATGAGGCCGCCCCGAGCTTCTCTGACAGCCAAATATGTAGCTGCACTCCCTTGGTTGCATTGTGCTCCTCTGACTCCAACTCCTCTGTCTCCAGCTCCTCTTCCTCCAGCTCCTCTTCCTGCTTTTCAGAAGTTGGTATGTGGTCTTCAGCTTCCTCCTCCTGGAGTTGCAGTCCAATCTGCAGTGGGATGTTGTGCAGGGAAGAGCAGACCATGATCATTCTGGAGACCCTCGATGGTTCATCCTGAACATCACCTCTCCCTGATCTGTCCAGATATCTGAATTTCACCTTTAGCAAGCCAATGACTTCCTTTGTGTCTTGCTGTAAAATGCACATTGCTATGATAGGCATGAGCCATGGAATGATGCCCCATTAATTAAAGAGTCTGTTGGTATTTATTGTGTAGGCTTACTGATAATGACCCACTTGGCAAGCCACTGGGAAGCTATAAAAACAGTGGAACTGCATCTCACAGGAAGCTTTCAGAATAGGAGAGAATTGGCAAACTGACGAATAAATGAAACCTGAGAACTATTTTTTTCATCCATCTATATTTCCCCTCATTAACTTGCTGAGAAAACTGGATTCATTTGCACATGGAGTTTGTTACAGCTGCAGTCTATTTTTTATCTTACGGTTTCCAGTGGCAAGGTAGCACAGTGGTTGGCACTGTTGCTTCTCAGCATCAGGGACTGGAGTTCAATTCCGGCCTTGGGTAACTGTGTAGAGTTTGCACATTCTCCCCATGTCAGCATGGGTTTCCTCCGCGTGTCCTGGTTTCCTCCCACACTCCAAAGATGCAGAGGTTAGGTTAATTAGCCATGTTAAACTGCACTGTGTCCCAAGATGTGTAGGTTAGGGGGATTAGCATGGTAAATATGTGGGGGTCCTGGGATAGGACTGCAGTTGTCGGTGCAGGCTCAATGGGTCGAATAGCCTCCTCCACACTGTAGAGATTTTGTGATTCTATGATTACTGTTCCTAAGTCACTTTAAAAACAAACCCAAAACATTCATATTCAGAAATAGGGGACGATGTGCTGTGTCAATGAAATGGCAAGTCATACCCTTGAGCTCCTTATACCCAACATAAGTGAACTCCTAACTTTGGTTGTCTTTCAAACTAACACGCTGAGTACAGGTAAGGCATTTCTCCAGTGAGGGAGGGAAAAGTGGTAGTAATTCAAATACCTAAGGGCAGGTGCTCTTCGCAAAGAAGGGGTGGTGAGTAATGCTGGGGGCCAGGGGTAAGGATATCAGCAGTGGGTCACGTGTAAGGGGGCCAAAACGAAAAAGAAAATTGAAACTCAGCTAACTTGTAAATGATACTTTTCAAGCAGAGATAGATATTTCATGAAGTGGCTCCACTCAAAAGTCAGCTTGCATTAAAATGCGTCACTTCACTGACTCCAACTTGTCACAAAAATGAGCAAAGGCACAATTTTTGTTCCCTTCAGAATATGGGCTGAATGCAAACTAAATAAGGATACATTTAACCGTGATGCTGACCCATCACACAAACCAATCTCCCACCCATTGACTCTGTCTACACTTCCCGCTGCCTCAGAAAAGCAGCCAGCATTACCAAGGATTTCACGCACCCCAGACATATTCTCTTCCACCTTCTCCTGTTGGGAAAAGGTACAGAAGTCTGAGATCACATACTGACTGAGTCAAGAACAACTTCTTCCCTTCTGCCATCAGACTTTTAAATGGACCGACCATATCTAAAGTTGATCTTTCTCTACACCCTAGCTATGACTGTAACACTACATTCTGCACCCTCTCCTTTCCTGCTCTATGAATGGTATGCTTTGTTGTCTGTAGCACACAAGAAACAATACTTTTCTCTGTAGGCCAATACACTTGACAATAATAAATCAAATCAAAACCCTTAACATCTGCAAGATAAAACATACTTTTGAGACTTGAAATAAAGACTTTTCTTTCTTTTAAAAACAATATCAAGATCGATTTTAATCCCCAAGCAGATAGTGGACCAACAAGGTGGAGAAACCCACATTAAGCAGTCATTGCTGAGTTTGAAATCTATAATTTTAGTCATGTCCCCCACTGCCCACCTTTTGAAAACCAGCAGCTTGCTGGTGGGTAGGAGTGGAAATCTGGACGGCTGGAAGCTACTGACTAGCTCGAGTGAAAGGATTGAGGACTTTGGAATCCTGGGAAGGAAAGGCCATGAGTTCCTTTGAGGGGTTTGGAGGGGCTATTCTGCTGCATCTGGGCAAGCAAGGGAAAGTTTCACACTTAACATTGGATCAGGGGAGATTCAGGTGAGAAGCTGTGCTCCCAGGCTCGCTTCAGCCTGCTGGGAAATTGAACAATTTAAAGAAAGTGACATGCCCTTTTGATGCATTGGAACTCCAGTTTGCATACATTCACAAGCCCCTCCTCCATGCCTACATCAGGGAATGGAAAATTGCTCAGATTAAATGTGACATTACAAACGGTTAAATAACTCATTGTTAACTGCCCTCCTGCCATGTTTCATGAAGACATGATCAACAGGGAAATTATAAGGAGTTATTTTTAAAGGTGGGGGCAAAAACTGAAAGAGGTAAGAACAGAGTTAACGATAGTGATTCTTCCAAAAGCGCTGAATTGTCATGAAAACGGTTCTAGATCCCAACTGTTTTCTCAGTACAGCTTCTCACCTGAATCTCCCCACTCTGCACTGCAAAGGTCCAAGTCGTGAATCTCATTAAAACCCCAGGGGGGCGGGGTCTATTTGCATCAGAATCTGACAGCTCTGGAAGTCTGCACATGCTCAGTGGCTCCAATCTGTCAGTCTCCCCATTTGCTGGCCAGCCCAATTGCTGGCCAGCTCGGGACCCCCGCAGTGTTGCCCCTCCAGCCTCCCATGGCCCAATCACAGCCCCCACAACAATTCCCGGATCAGTCCTGACCTCCCCGCCCCGGAGTGCCCTGATGCACAGCCCACACCCCCCCAGCGTGGCGATCCCCCAGTTTGCCCCACTCCTGGGGTCAGACCACCACCAGAGGCAGTCCCCACCCGGCAGACCACACCCCCTCAGACCTCCCCAGTCGCTCCCTCCATCCCAGACCGATCCTGTCTGCAGAGTGGCAGCGGGACCCCACCACTCCTACTGATTTCCCCTAGGCTCCGCTCACAATAGACCCCACTCCTT
The DNA here is from genome assembly GCF_965287045.1 of Carcharhinus amblyrhynchos. Lineage (NCBI taxonomy): Eukaryota > Metazoa > Chordata > Chondrichthyes > Carcharhiniformes > Carcharhinidae > Carcharhinus > Carcharhinus amblyrhynchos. The sequence goes on from NC_137346.1 coordinate 27,800,463, forward strand.
GGCACTGCCTGATGCCCAATGGGCAATGCCAAGATGCCCCCTGGGCATGGGCGCTTTGATCCTTGGGCAGTGCAGGGGGCTCAGGCTGGCAGTGCCAGGGTGCCCATCCCCCACTGCCCAACCTCCTGGTGGGGGGGGGTCCCAATTTTCCCCACCCCCTCCATTCTGACAGGGTCTCCTGTTAGTTCCCTGAATGTAGGAAGCTAGTCTAAACCCTGCTGGAATGAAGAACTCCTGGCATAGTGGGAGATGCGATTGGGACCTGAACTTTCCTAATGGTGACCTGCTAAACATGTTTAAAATACATTTAAAAAAGACTCAAATTACTTCCCTGCCTTCATGCTGGTTACAGTAAAAAGTCTGACAACACCAGGTTTTAATCCAACCGATTTATTTGATAGTAAACGCACAAGCTTTCGGGGTTAGCCCCTTCGTCAGGTGAATGGAGAGTTCTCCATTCACCTGACGAAGGGACTAACCCCGAAAGCTTGTGCGTTTACTATCAAATAAATCGGTTGGATTAAAACCTGGCGTTGTCAGACTTTTTACTGTGTTTACACCTGTCCAACGCCGGCATACCCACATCATTCATGCTGGTTTCCAGCGTGGTTTGACTGGTGACTGTTCGCTGGCTCTGGGAGATGCGCATACATTCTCGGTGCATGCGCAATTCCCAATACAAGGCCAGCGATGCGTATCTCCAACCTTGACCCGTCAGAAAAATTGCAGGTCGCGATGAGAGAATTGTAGCCTATATTTCAGAAGGAAGGAGATGATAGGGCTTGAACCTGCCAAATCACTCCTCAGTCTTTTGGCTAAGATCAAGCATTGCATCGAGCCCAAGATGGGGTACAATGTCTTATCTTGTCAGCTTAGATCTTGTTTGTCTGTCTTGTGGGAACAATGAATTGGATTCAATTGGAATTTGGCTTTTGGGTCAAGAAGGAGATGGATTCGGGCGTTCCCAGTCCACTCTGAACAGGGCCTCTGTCACTTTGAGAATGGGGTAAACATTTTTTTGAAAAACAGTCAGATCACTTCTGTGCCTTTTGGCTAAGACCAAGCCCCAGATCAGGGGCAACACCTTTTACTGTCAGCTTGGATCTTACACATCTCTCTTGAGAGAACCATGAATTGGATTCAATCTGAATTTGAATTGGGTTTTGGAGCAAGCAAAGAAATGGGTTGAGGGCTTGCCCTGTTCACTCTGTACATTGGCCTTGTCACTTCGAGCAAGAAATTAAATAATTTTTAAAGTCAGATTGGAAAAGTAAGATTGTGAACTCAGGTGTAGAGGGATAATAGGTTAGACTGTGAAGCCTTGGTGGAAATTATAAATGAGGATTTGAGGATCATGATTTTGAAGTTAACTCTTTTTAGGTCATAGAATCATAGAATCCCAACAGTACAGAATGAATCCATTTGATCCATCGAGTCTGTACTGACTGCAATCCCACCAAAGCCCTATACCTGTAACTCTACACATTTACCCTGCTTACCTCCCTGACGCTAGGGTTAATTTAGCATAGTTAATCGACATATCCCGCACATTTGTGGACTGCGGGAAGAAATCAGAGCACCCGGAAGAAATCCACACAGACACAGAGAGAACGTGTAAGCTCCAAGACCGCAATTGAACCTGTGAAGCAGCAGTGCTAACAACTGTGCCACCATGCCACCTCTGGCACAGTCAGGGAACCGGCAAGGATGATGGTGATAGATGGGCAGGACTTACTACAGTTTGACTTGAAATTTATGTAGAGTGAAGCTTTGAAATTAGTGATGAAATTATCAGAGTCAAGTATCAAAGTGCAAAATATTGATGAGGGTATTGGTGGCTGGAAGTGAGGTGTGGCCTTGTGGGCCCTGAATGCATATCCTATACTTACTATTGCCACTACCAAAGTTCATGACCTAATTATATAGCCTGGCAGGGTGAGAGGGCAGCTTCTTGTTAACAAAGAACCATTTGCTGAATTAAAGGAATGTATTTTGCAACATTTAAAAAAAATTTCAGTATGAATTGAATGAATCAAAGAATGGGAACCTTTGTGTGGATTGGATTTAATGCATATTTTACAAGGCAGATAAAAGAAAACCTTTGTAAATGTTGATCTCTCCCCACTCCCTCAGTCAAATCTATTAAGAACCAAATAAGAGGCCAGTAAAGTACTACCAACTCTCCCTTTTATACCTAATTCCCAAAGAAAATCTCCCACATCTGTTTTTAGTGGCTTCTTTGTTTCAAACTCAATAGATCTTCAATCCATGATATAGTTTCATGGTTGAATCTGTTGTTTTATCAAACATTGGCAAGTTTACGTTCATCACAAGCAACATGCTTCAACAATAATGTATTTTTTCAGTAGTACTTACGGTTAAGTACTTATCTAATTATTGCTTATCTGAGCAATGCTGCTGTTGTTGGCATCCACTTCAAATCCATTTTATTTGAGATGTTGTAATATATCATTCCACTCTTTCATCCCTGTGGTTGGATTTTCTGGTGTGTAATCATTCTAAATAGGACCTTACTAGTAAGCATTTGCTGTTGAAATGCCTTTTCTGTTTTTATCCAAAATAATTACTTTAGTTGCCTGTTTTCAAAGCTACCCCGAGTGACATTCTTTACATAGCAAGGGGAACCAGAGTTCTGGGGATGGCTTCAAATTTTCTCATTTTTCCAGTTGGACCTGTTCAGACCCTCATGGTTTCTGTGTTGGAATATTCCTGTTAATGATATTCCTATGAATATCCAATGAAATGATCCAATGAAATCATGCCAGGGTCAGACTGGTCAATATCAGCGTGAAATCCACAGTAGACAGGACAATTAAATTTTCTTCTCAGATGTACAAATGTTGTTAACCCCGTCAGTAGCCACTTTATCCAAAGATTGCTCAGGATTCCAGAAATGATTTGATTTTGACTTGATTTGATTTCTTATTGTCACATGTATTGGGACAGTGAAGAGTATTGTTTCTTGCGTGCTATTCAGACAAAGCATACTATTCATATAGTATAGGGAAGAAGGAAAGAAGTGGGTGCAGAATATAGTGTTACAATCATAGATAGGGTGTAGAGAAAGCTCAGCTTAATATGTGTTAGGTCCATTCAAAGGTCTGATGGCAGCAGGGAAGAAGCTGTTCTTGAGTTGGTTAGTATGCAATCTCAGACTTTTGTGTGTTTTTCCCAATGGAAGAAGGTGGGGCTCTTGATTATGCTGGCTGCTTTCCCAAAGAAATGGGAAGTATAGACAGTCAATGGGTGGGAGTCTGGTTTGTGTGATAAACTGGGTTACATGCACAACACTTTGTAGTTTTCTGCAGTCTTAATCAGAGAAAGAGCAATACCAAACTATGATACATCCCGAAAAGATGCTTTCAATGGTACATCTGTAAGAAATGGTGATAGTCGTAATAGACATGCCGAATTTCCTTAGCCTCCTGAGAAAGTAGTGGCACTGGTGGGCTTTCTAACTATAGCCAAATTTTGGTCGCCGTACTTACGCAAGGATATTTTGGCCTTGGAGGGAGTGCAGAGGAGGTTTACTAGGCTGATTCCGGAGTTGACGGGGTTGAGCTATGAGGAGAGGCTGAATAAACTAGGCTTGTACTCGTTAGTGTTTAGAAGAATGAGGGGAGATCTCATTGAAACATATAAGATGATGAATGGGATGGATAGGATAGAGGTGGAGAGACTCTTCCCACTCAGAAAGGACAGTAGGACTAGGGGGCACAGCCTCAAGATAAAGGGGGGGCGGTTTAGAACGGAGTTGAGGAGGAACTTCTTCACTCAAAGGGTGGTGAATCTCTGGAATTCTCTGCCCACTGAAGTGGTGGAGGCTGCCTCGCTAAATATTTTTAAGACGCGGGTTGATGGGTTTTGATAAGCGAGGGGATTAAGGGTTATGGGGAGAGGGCGGGAATGTGGAACTGAGCCACAACAGATCAGCCTTGATCTTATTGAATGGCTGGGCAGGCTCGAAGGGCTAGATGGCCTACTCCTGCTCCTATTTCTTATGTTCTTATGTTCTTATGTTGTTATGTCCAAAGCAAAAATATTATGACAATAATGTCTCACCTTTAATTTGGGAACTGTAGTCTATTGTTCTATGAGTCCAACTGTTATGACAGTTTGTGTTCTACATAACAGCCTTATGCTAAAACTAAATCCCAAATCCTGCCAAGTAGGAATGGAGATGTTGGGAGGGTTCCAATTAAAATGATCTTGATGTCCCTACCTCTTCTGTTCCACTTGATTCCCACTTACCACCATCTTATGTAGCCCAAAATATGGGGTCTACTGTGAATGGTAGTTTTGTGTTCCAATGATATCACCAGGATGTACATGCTATTTTACAGGGGCCTGAGCAGGTCTCTGATTCCCAGTAAAAGCTGCTGACAGCAAACGTCCAGGCCATGGTGAGGGGGGGAGCAACTCCTGGTCAGCCACACTTGATGCGGAATGCCCCCCTCTCCCCCACCCCAAGCTATAAGGCCCTCACAACCTGTTCAGGGAGTTAGTAGCTATGGAAACAGACAAAAGTCTGCCTTAGTGCACTACTAAGTGCGAAAAGAGAATTGGAGCCTTGTCCTCATTAACTCAACATTTGAAGATCTACTCATATTTTGTAATCGGATTGAAGAGCATACATTATGCTTCAGCTGAGGAAGAACGATCCTACTTTGTGCGCTATCAAAACTTAAATCTGCTTCAGCAGCTCAGAGGCAAATAACTTACATAAAAGAGGGTTAAATTTGGGGAAAGAGAGGAATAAATAGAAAAGGAGTTCAGATCACAGTCTTTGCTAATTTTAACAGCAAACAGATGTGAATAAAAATACTGCTCTTTACATGCAGTTAATTTTTAACTAAAATTATTCAGCCAAGATTCCGGCCCACGGGTATCATATTAGTTGCAATTAACTGCTATTCCTGTACATTACTTCACAAGATGCTATTTCTGCATGGAAAAGCATTGCTTCTGACAGGGGAATGTGATCCAGTGATATGGGGATTGATTTTAACTTGTTGGAGGCCAGGGGAGGTACAATTGAATGTATTCCCCTCAGACTTATTTATTTCCACACATTGATCTCTGCATATAACGTGGAGGTGGGGCAGATCTCATCATTAAGGTCATTGCAGCTTTTTTTTTCTATTCCTTCTAGAAATTTTAAAGATTTGACATTTATCTCCTCTTTCTCATGGAGTAATTACAACACAGAAAAGGGTCATTCAGCCCATTGAGTCCATGCTAGCTCTTCTTAGTCCCACAGCAGCCCCATTCTTCCACTCTATCCTCTGCTCTGCTCTTTATTTTCCTCAACTGTCCATCTAATTCCCCTTTTAAATCAGTTTTAAAGTTTAAAGTTTATTTATTAGTGTCACCAGTAGGCTTACATTAATAGTGAAATGAAGTTACTGTGAAAATCTCCTAGTTGCCACACTCAGGCGTCTGATCATCTTTGCTTCCACCGCCCTCATGGGCAGCAAGTTCCAGGTCATTGTCTCTTGCTGTGTAAAAACATTCTTCCTCACATCCCAAAAGCTTAAATCTATGTTTCTTAATTCGTATACCATCAGCTAATGGGAACCAATATTCCTTGTCTACTTTACCCCAGCCTGTCATAATATTGCACACTTCTATCAAATCTGTCCTCAATCTCCTTTTCTCCAAGAAGAATAACCTCAGCTTCTCCAGACTAACTGTATAGTTAAAAGCCCCTATTTCTGGAACCATTCTGGTAAATTCCCTGTGCACCCTCTCGGGGACCCTCACATCTTTCCTAAAGTGTGCCAACTAGAACTAGATGCAATCTTCTAGTTGTGGCCTAACCAGAGCTTTATAAAGGTTAAATGACCTGCTTTATTTTGTATTTATTTCTATTTATAAACTTCAAGTTCTCATGTGCTTTACTAACCGTGCTCTCAAAATGTCTTGCCATGGTCAAAAATCCATGCACATGTATTCCCAGGGCTTTTTGTTCCTGCACACTCTCTAGAACTGGACCGTTCAGTCTATATTGCCTCTCTCTATTTCTTCTGTCAAAACTGTGGGATTTCTTTCCTTTAGCCAACTTTCCCATCCATGCTGCCTTACTCCCTTTAGTGTCATACAACTATTTTTATCGGTAATTTTTCCTTGGGGCACTTTATTAAGTGCCTTATTCTACTTATTAATAGGCAGAGATAAGTTGCCTCTTACAAATCTGTTCTGGTTGTTACCGATTTGAGGCCTCCAAAAACTTTCTTTTATCTTAGTTCCACCATCATTCCATTGCATGACTTATGCAAGAGAAATTGTTGATCATAGCTGAGGTAGCACAGAGCAGACCAGAGCCCCTGTCCGGGAGCTTTCCATTCTCTTTAACACTTCACCCTGAATTTTGCGGGAGCAATGATGCTGAAATATACAAACATGCAAAATAGGAGCAGAGTCAGACCATTTAGCCCCTCTAGCCAGCTCCGCCATTCAATTGAATCATGGCTAATCTGCTTGTGTTGTGTTCCACATTTCCCATCTACCCCGATAACCTTTGATTCCCTTGCCCAACAAGAATCTATCTACCTCTACCTTAAAAATATTCAGTGACCCCTGTCTCCACTGCCTTCTAAGGCCGAGAGTTCCACAGTCTCACAATCCATTGAGAGAAACGATCGTTCCTCCTCTCTGCACTATAAGGACAACCTCTCATTTTAAAACAGTGCCTCCTTATTCTGGACTCAAACAGAAGAGGAAACATCCTTCTCAATAGCCACTTTGTTGATACTTTTCAGGATCTAATATACTTCAATTAAGTCACTCCTCACTCTTCTAAACTCCAGTGGAAACAAGTGCAGCCTCTCCAACTTATCCTCTTAAGACAACCCACTCCTTCCAGGTATCCAGATACCCAGGTTCCAGGTAGGGGCGGCACGGTAGCACAGTGGTTAGCACTGCTGCTTCACAGCTCCAGGGACCTGGGTTCGATTCCCGGCTTGGGTCACTATCTGTGTGGAGTTTGCATGTTCTCCTCATGTCCGCATGGGTTTGCTCTGGTTTCCTCCCACAGTCCAAAGATGTGCAGGTTAGGTTGATTGGCCATGTTAAAAATTGTCCCTTAGTGTCCTGAGGTGCTTATGTTAAAGGGATTAGTGGGTAATAATATGTAAGGATAGCGGGTAGTGTCTGGGTGAGATTGTGGTTGGTGCAGATTTGATGGGCCGAAGGGCCTCTTTCTGCACTGTAGGATTCTATGATTCCATTGTGCTCCTTGATTACACGCTGCACCTGCATACTAACTTTTCGTGACTCATGCACTGGAACACTTAAATCCCTCTCCACCCCATCATAATGTACTTGTTCTCCATTTAATTAATATTCTGCTTTTTTTTATTCTTTCTGCCAAAGTGAAGTGAACAACATCACATGTTCCCACATTACACACCATCTGCCAAATCTTTGCCCACTCACTCAATCTATCTATATCCATTCACAACTCTGCATGCCTTATTCACAACATACTTTCCTACCTATCTTGGTCTCGCTTGCAAATTTAGTTACTGTGAGTGGGATTTTCCTCCCTCTCTGCAGTGTGTTTCATGGCATTAGGAGGTGGCATATGTTCACTGCCAGTGGTATCTTATGGTTCCACCATTGTCAATGGTAATTCCTGTTGAGCATTTCTCTCGCTGATGGGAAACATGTGGGTGGGGGGCGTGGTATGCTGTTGGCAGGACCGTAAACTCCCACTGGTATAAATACCAGCAAGATTTTGATGTATATCTTTAATCCTCTTACCTAAGTCATTGATGTAAATAGTAAAAAGTTGAGGCCTAGCACTCCAGGCTCCAACCCTGTAAAACTCCACGCATTGCGTCCTGCCAGTCAAAGACCCATTTATGCATACTCTCTGTTTCCTGTCAACCTACCAATCTTTAATCCAAACTACACTATGATCTTTTACTGTTTTGAATAACCTTCAATGTAGCAGCTTTTCAAAAGCTTTCTGGGAATTCAAGTACAGGATGTAAACAGTATCCCCTTTATCCACAGCAAATGTTACTCCTTCAAAGAACTCTAGTAAATTGGCTGAACATGATTTCTCTTTCATAAAACCATGCTGATTCTTCCTAGTTATCTTGAGCTTGTCTAAGTGCCCAGCAATAACCACTTTAATGATCGATTCTAGCATCTTCCCCACAATAGATGTCAAGCTAACTGGTCTACAATATCCTGTTTTCTGCCTCCCTCCCTTCTTGAATAGAGGAGTTATATTTGATATTGTCCAGTCTGATGGAATCCAGAATCTTCAAATGAATTTTGGAAAATTAACGCCAATGCATCTACTATCTCATTAACCACCTCTTAAGACCCCAGAATGAAGTCCATTGGACCGAGATACTTGTCAGCCCGCAGCTCCATCATGAGGTTGCTCAGTACTGAATCCTTAGTGATAGCAATTTCACCACGTTCCCCTCTCCCCTCCAGCTCCCGATTTACAACTATTACTGGGATATTTCTTGTATCTTCTGTAGCGAAGACAACAGCAAAACACCCGTTCATTTCATCTGCCATTTCCTTATTTTCTACTAATAACTCCCCATTCTCACTCTCCAAACTGATAATGTTCACCATCGAATCCAGAAACTGTTGTCCAAATTCCATATTCCTCCAGAGGGTGCCCTGAGACGACAATCCCTTCGCTCAGTCAATTGGCACGAATGTCCACTTTTACATGTTAGTCTAACTGTAAAACCTTATTGTTGAATGAGGTATAACTATAATGGCATATTAACCTCATTTTTGCTTCCGAACATCCTCACTGGTGCTGAACAGCTGATTTCGTTAATGACAGATTTCTCCACATTTCAAAAAAAGTGCTGAGAAGTTTGCTTGTAATATTTTGGAATTTATCTTAATCCAGAATCATAGTCACTTATTTCACTATCTGAAAATGTAAATTCGAAGCGAAGGGATTCATGCGTTTAACTACCTGCTTTGCTGTCAGTGAGAATACTTCAATGTGGTTGGTTGCTTTCTCTTGCATGCTGACATCACTGCTGCTGCGCACCAGGAAATCCCCTTGACTTGGTGCTAGACCTAAATGCTGTTGGAAAAGGAGAAAAACCACAATAAGCATTTGCTTTGCTCCTGGCCACAATATTTTATGTTAGCTTTTTAGGCAAGAAGCTACAAAATGTTGTGAACACAGCCCAGTCCATCACAAAAACCAACCTTCCATCCATTGACTCCATCTACCCTTCCTGCTGCCCCAGAAAAGCAGACAACATAATTAAGGACCCCATGCAGTCCAGGGATTCTCTCTTCCACCTTCTTCCGCAAGATACAGAAGTCTGAGATCAGATACCAGTTGACTCAAGAACAGCTTCTTCCCTGCTGCCAGCAGACTTTTGAATGAACTATCTCATATAAAGCTGATCTTTCTCTACACCGTAGCAATGGCTGTAACATTATATTCTGCACCATCTCCTTTCCTTCTCCCCTATGTACTCTATGAACAGTATGTTGTGTCTGTGCAGCACACAGGAAAATATACTTTACATTGTATCCCAATATATGCGACAATAATAAATTGTGTTAAGTCAAATAAATATTGAGGATCTTTTTAATTCGGATTTACGGAAGCAATAACAATAAATTCAACAGAGTAATTTTGATAATGCTACAATACATTTCTTAAATAAGTGCACAATAAATTTATTTGAATGTTCACAGCTTTACGTCTTGTAAAATGGCCTTGAATTTTAAGAACAGTGTCACTAGTACACAGATTTATAGGTTGGCGCAGGATTGCATACAATGAATTACTACTAGGGCAAAGTAGAAGAAAATAATCAATATGCATTGAACTGTGGCCCAGCACAAGTCACTGGTTTTAGGATATAGAGAAAATATGAGCCAATGTAAAAATAAATCAGGTTTCGTGCTTCACCCATTCTGCCATTCAGTATTCTCATTTCCAAAGGTATTTGTTCTTGTGAACTTACAATGTGAACCAACTGAATGAAGGCAACAAGGTCACAAAAACCCATGCTCAAACATACTAAGATAAACACACTTAAGGGATGCTTTGAATGCAGTAGCAACATAGCATCTCTACGGTGCAGGGAGAGATAATTCAGCCCATCGAGTCTGCACCGACAACAATGCCACCCAGGCCCTATCCCTGTAACCCCATGTATTTTCCCTGCTAGTCTCCCGAAACTAAGGGGCAATTTACCATGGTCAATTAACATAACCATTTGACATCAAACTGAAACTCAGTCAGGAGGGCTGGAGGTGAGTGGGTGGGAGTGCAGGTTGTCGGTTAAGATAACTGGTGGGTTTTTTTGTTGTTTTCAACACATTTCCATCTCACAGAGTTTCTACAGGTCTGCAATACAGTACAGGATGATCTGAGCTGTCACTAACTCACTAATGAAAGCCAACAATGAACAAGGATCTAGGCCACAGGAGGCTCAAGTAAGTGATTTCATTTTAACCTGGGCAGACTGTTTGAATACCTGGAGCCCCACCCTGATCCCAGCCTGTTGCTTCTCCTGAAATGACAGACTTGTGGAAACTTACTTTCCCACCAAGTTAAAATTGACCCTTTAGTTTCTGTAATATACAGTCACGAATGTTTTTGCTGACGGTTGTATGACAAACAATGGGGAAAGGTGCAGCACATGATATGATTGACAATCACCCCAGGCAACAGGAGATTTAGTTCATATTTTTCACAGCAGCAACCCCTGGAGTGTAATTTGCAGTACTTTTCTCTGAAAGCATAGTTTGTTCAGGTTAAAACTGCCTGTTAAAGAGGCAATGTCTTTCTTGTACAGCACTTCAACATTAACCTTTGTTAAATAGAGCAGAGAGAATGTTCTTACCAGAGACCAGAGGTGTGTAATATGCATTAGCTTTTGAACACATTGGAGCACTGAAACTACAACCTTATAGTTTAATTTTCAGCCAACAAATGCATCAACTTGAGAAGAATGTATGGAGTGGCTTTCTTTTCAAAAGGGAAAAAGGGGGATTGCCAGTTTGCTTTCCCTCAGCCCAAATTGAGAATTCCATAGATTCACAACCCTTTGAGTGAAAAAATTTCTCCTCATCCCGTCATTAAATGAACTTGTCCCTTATCCTGAGAGTGTGCCCCTGTGTTTTCCAACTGGTGGAAATAATTTTTCAGTGTCTACCCCATCAAGACCCTTAATAATTTTGTAGTTTTCAATGAGATCACCTCTCATTCTTCCAAATTCCAGAGAATATAAGCCCATTGTACTCACTTTTGTTTTACAACAATGGTTTCATGGTCAGCATTAGACTTTTCATTCCCGATGTTTATTGAAATCAAATTTCACTTTCTGACATGGTGGGATTCGAACACAAATCCCCAGAGAATCATCCTGTGTCTTTGGATTCTAGTCTATTGAGAATACCATTATGCTACCACCTCTCTGTGATGGGGTCTGTCCTGTTGACTGGAGAGCCAGCAAGAGCCTCCTTGAGCTGTTTTCAGGAAGACTACCTCATGAAGTGCCAATCAGGCATTTGACTGGGTAGCAGCAGGCTTTCCCTAAGATCAGGAACTTTGGGGTGGGGTTGGGAGTGGTAGTTGGTGAGGGAGAGGTGAGTGGAGGAAGGAGGGGGTTGGCAGCAAAGGACTGGCTCTCAGCAGCAGACCCCCTTCTCAATTTTGTGTCCCTCGAACAGAAGTTGAACATCTATCCACCCATTAATAGTAACTGAGTCTGCCACGCTTTCCTGCATTCAGCAGGCAGCCACCCTATTGATAGCATAGTTAGAGGCCCAGATTGTTGTCACAATCTCGAGTGTCGTTATCATGGTGAAAATGGCAGATGAGCCCGGAAATCCTAAGTCCTGCCCCTGAATGTGGCACTTCCTATTTTCGTGGTGATGGGCCTGGAGTCTGGGCGGGTTTCCAGCATGTGTGGTTTACGAAGGCAGCTGGCATTTGAATAAGCAGTTGCCTCCACTGAAAAGGGATTTTGATTGCACAGAGAGTGTGCAGACTAGTCCAGGTAAGAGCAGGTCTGAATTTGGTGGATTAGTTTGCATAGCCAGGGGTGCCCCTTTGAAGAGGTAAAATGTCTCTTTGGATTTGGTCCCAGGGTAACTTTAGGAAAGATAAGGCACCCATTGGAATACATAAGGCACCCTTTAGGGAAGTAAAGTACTCTTTGGGAGAGGTAAGGAACAATTTGCAATTGTTAAAAGTAAACATAAGTGTATGTAAGGGGTGGATAAATGGATTAGTAATCTAGACACTAATCCAGAAAAAAAGCACATAAACACATTGGAACTGTCAAATCTGTAAAAGAACACTCAAGTTGTCAAACAACTATCAAAGCTGTCAAAGAACTGTCAGAGGATACTAGGTGATTTGGTTTGGAGGGTAATGGAAAAGTGTAGTGGTTGGCGGGGCATGGGTTGACATGTGTTGGCATCAGGGCTATTAATGCCCATGAGGATATGAGGAGCACTGGGATTATGAGGGGCCAAGAGGGCGGGTAGAGGGTCAATGACTAGGATGGGGGTATGAGGACAATGGGGGTGGGTGGGAGGCATGAAGTAGTATACGTTGGCATCGATGGGGCATGTGGAGTGTGGGGGGTTGAAGTGTGAAAGCTGGAGGGTTTCAATTATTTTCTTATTCAGTTCAACAAAACGCTGGAGCACAGAGACAGACCTTCTGCTCAGCCTGCCTCCGTCCCATGTGGCCTCTGCACTTATTCCAGGGGTGGTTGACCTGACTTCTATTACAGCCCACATCCATCAGAAAACAAGTGGCCATTTCTGAAGGTCTGGTTCACAGAGACAAGAACTCTCTGGTCTGTGCACACCAGGTCCGAGCATGAAAATCTAGACCATGGTATCCACCACAGGGCCTGGGACCCAGACACTGCATTCATAGCCACACCTGAGGTGATTTAAGAAAAACTAATTAAAATAAGTCTAAAAAAAGGCTGATTGATGTCCTGCAAGTAAAACTCTTGGGGTAAAATTCTGCTTTAGTACAGTTGCATTCTGAACCTATTATAGGCAGCTTTTTGCTGACCTTTTCATTCCCTCGCAATGTTGGATGATGAGGACACCGCTGATACTCCTCGTTAAAGGTGTAAATTTAGGAATGGCATTGCCAATTTGTGGCCTAGCTCACCAGATGAAAAGTTATCTGTGTTTTTTCCAGCATCATCTCCAGAAGACTGGGACCTTTTTCACTGGAGCATAGGAGGCTGAGGGGTGATATTATACAAGTTTATAAAATAATAAGGGGCATAGATCAGCTAGTTAGTCAACATCTTTTCCCAAAAGTAGAGAGTCTAATGCTAGAGGGCATGAGTTTAATGTGAGACATACAAAAAATCCAGAGGAGCAGTTTTTTCACACAGCGCGTGGTGAGTGTCTGAAACAAGCTGCCAGTGCCAGTAATTGAGGTGGGTACAATTTTGTCTTTTAAAAAGCATTTAAACAGTTAAATGGGTAAGATGGGTATAGAGGGATAGGGGCCAAATCAGGCAATTGGGATTAGCTTAGTTGTTCAAAAAAGAGGGCAGCATGGACAAGTTGGGCAGAAAGGGCAAGTTTTTAATGCTGTAAATTTCTAAGACTCTAAGCTAAATGGAAACTTGATGATCTGTGGCTCTGGACAGAATCATGCTGACTGGTATGTTCTTGCTTTGCTCCTGTTTAATATTAAAAATGTTTACATCACAACATTTACTAAGCTTACTTCATTATTGTTGCTTAATAGTGATATTTAATCCGAATTTCACCTAAAGTCCAGTTTGTTCAATAATCTACATTTCTGTTGAAACCTCTTATCACCGAAATGTCTTTGTTCTGCAATAATTTTGTTGTGTTTGCAAAGAGCTATGTTCTAATTACGACCCTTAAATTGACATTCCTTGCTCAACTATTCCCAGAATTTACAGTTGGACCCCTAATCAATCAGAAGGATGCAGAAGAACAATGTAATAATTAACAACATCCTGTTTTTATGACAACAATTATCTTTCTCATCGGACTGATCGCAAGGGGAAATAATTTGTGTTTTTACCTGATACTGGTATTTGCAATGTCAACTAAAGATTTTAATTTCATCTTCACTTTACACAAAACCTAAAACTTAAACCATGAAAAAGTTGTCAGTGAAAGGGCAAAAACCACCTTGAATCCAGACAGAAGATTTTCCAGTTGCATCTGCCTCGAGACCCGAAATTCCTGCCTGATGTCAATGGATCTTTAAGTGGTCCGTCAATTTGTCTGTTCCCCCCTGCAATAATTCTCCTGGTAGGTGCGCCTCGAAAAAAATACCCCACCATCTTTCTATATTAGGACATGTAATTTAATTGGTGCATTCACCACAGTGATACAACAACCAATCAGATTGCATTTGCTGCCAACCAATTGGCATTCTCTTCTCATGAAGTATAAATTGTTATTCACTTTACACATGGTATTCTTGTGAATATCTTGATGAGTGCACAATGAAAATCTTTGACATGCCTGATGATTGAATATGAGATTAAAATGTGATGTATGACTTAAAGAACACCTGGAGGGGAGTTTTCCCATCCCACCCACCATGGTAACCTTAGTGGGCAAGGGACGGACTATGCAATGGTCCGTTGACCTTGGGCAGGATTTTTCGGTTTTGGGGCAAGAGTGGCCGGAAAGTTCCGCCCTTAATGTTTCGTAATGTTGGTTGGTTGTTGAAAATGTATTTGTCTAGAGAGGGTTTTAAGCCTGACTTTAACTTGGGCTGGGCAGGGTCAGAAGTAACTGGCAAACAGTGCAGTGCAGAATGAGAGGCATGGGTTTAAACTCCAGGCTACACTGGCATTTTTAGGGTAGTAGTCAGCTGGGTTAGCATTATTGGCTGCACATACATTTCAAAATTGGTGAAATGTGGATGAGGCAACAACAGTGGACATAAAGTGGGAGAGGAAAGACAGAAGATTGAGAGAATCTCTGATCGGTTGTTGAGATGGAAGATGAATCCTGGAGTAGCATAATTCTAATATATCCTTCTGGAGTGAGGAGAGGTTTACCTATAGTCAAAGTTTTGGCTGCCGCCAACTTTTCCTAACTGGTTTGAGACCATGCTTGCCTTAGAGTGGCCTGTGTTAAAATGGTGCATGCATCCTTACTGTGACATTGATTTGATTTGATTTATTGTCACATATATTAGGATACAGTGAAAAGTAGCATTTCTTGCATGCTATATAGACAAAACATACTGTTCGTAGAGTACATAGGGGATAAGGAAAAGAGAGGGTGTAGAATATTGTGTTGCAGTTACAGATAAGGTGTAGAGAAAGATCAGCTTAGTATATGGTAGGTCCATTCAAAAGATGGCAGCAGGGAAGAAGCCGTTTTTGAGTCAATTGGTACGTGTCCTCAGACTTTTGTACATTTTTCCTGACAGAAGAAGGTGGAGGAGAGTATGACCGGGATGGGTGGGGTCCTTAATTATGCTGGCTGCTTTTACAAGGCAGAGGGAAGTGCAGATGGAGTCAATGGATGGGAGGCTTGTTTGCGTGATGGAATGGGCTATGTTCATGATCCTTTGTAGTTTTTTGCGCTCTCGGTCAGAGCAGTAGCCATACCAAGCTGTTGTGATTTGACTTTCCATTGAAGTTAGGTCCTGCTCCTCCATGGTGAGTGGGTTCCCATCCCAGATTTCAGGGTGGTTAAATTGATGGAATTGTAGGGGGGACTTATAAACACGTCAAAACCTGTCGTTCTGCCACCTTAGCCATCTACTCCACCTCTGCTTTAATTCAGTCTGTTTCCTCAGGAGATGCACAGGAGTTAAAATATTTCCTATCATTTCAGATAAAAAATACGAGCTGAAAGTTGTGATAGGCAGATGGGAAGGGGACACCTATAAAATATACTTACGTCAACATTGCAATTAGTGACTCTTGTTAAAAATCTGTATTGCACTTTACAAATCACAGTAAGCATTCTGTGTTTACTGCAGTAAATACATTTCAGTCAAGAACACTTTGTGATTACATTGTTGCTGACAAAAAGAGGATTGACAACAAGTTATAAGCTACTTGTCTTGTTTTTATACACTCATTGGCTCCAGGACCACAACTTAGCTCGAAGAATGGTATATGTAGGGAATCAATTAAAAAGTCTAGAAATGTCTAATATTAACTATTATTAGAGATCATTTTAACTTAACTTGTCAAAGGGGTTACCCACGGGATTGGGCATAATGGCAGTTTTATTCCAGGTCAAACATTGTTGACTTGAAGTAAAATCGGGTGGAGTGCAACATGTGGGCAGGACAGTGGCACAGTTGTTAGCATTGCTGCCTAACATCACCAGGTTCAATTCCAGCCTCAGGTGACTATCCGTAGAGCTCCCTGGTTGGGCAGCCTTAACAGGCCTCAGTTAGAGAGCTCATATTCCAGCAGGTCTATCTCATGGGCCTTGTTGAAGTCATTACAAGCCCACCCCTTCACATCCACCCGGCCCCCCCACCTCATCCCGCCCTGAGGTTCGAGGAATCACGGCGGGTCAATCACCTTGCAAATCTTTCCTGGCATTTCAATATTGGTTCTGGTTCCTCCTGCTCAGCCTCAGAAGTGCGCCGGGTATAATTTACCGTGGCTCTTCTCTTCCTCTGCAAGCATTGCGGCACAAGTTCACTTTCTTCATTGGGTAACAAGGGGATCAATGTGGCTAGGTCCTCCTTGTCCATCTCAGACTCCAAGGTTACACTGGCAGAGATGGAGAGCTATAGCTGGAGGCTCAGGGGATTCCACTTGAAGTTCCCGACATGATGGATATCAATTGTTCCGGCTTGGTCTGGAACTCCAAAGCTTTTAGATGATCGAGGTGTTTCTAGAGGGTGGCTTAGGCCAACTATTATGAACATGTTCCTTCCGAATCGTGCTTTACATCATCGCCACTGAAATAACTTCTGACAGGTTGGTGCCCCTTCAGCAAAACTGATCTACTTACAATGGTTTGCAATACATCTCCCCATCTCTCACTTGCTGATGTGGACGTTTTTGGAGCTGCTGATGATGTCAAAGTGGTGTGGTGTGTCCAGGTCCCAAAATGAGGGAGCAAGGATTGTAAATCTGGTGGAACGGTCAGAAAGGCAGACAGCTGCCGAAAATAAAGCTCTCGACCAAGAAAACTAGAGCTATTACTCTGTAATTTATTGAGTCTTTGCAATAGACCCTGGCAATGCAATAGATCTATCTGCGGAATCCCTTCTGTATCATCCCTGCAGTCGTTACTGCTCACCCCATGCACAGTCAGTGACTGCGTGTATTATACATAGTTAGACATAGCATCTTCTGAACCCACTACCGCTGCCATCTAGAAGGACAACGGCAGCTAAATTGCCTCTTGGTGTCCGGGGATGTGCGGGTTGGGGGGATTGGCCGTGCTGAATTGCCTCTTGGTGTCCGGGGGTGTGTAGGTTGGGTGGTTTGATCGTGCTAGATGGGTTACAAGGATAGGGAGACGGTCTTGATTGTCAGAGATCTGCTGCAGACGCGATGAGCCAACTGGCCTGTTCTGCATTGTAGGGATTTTATGATTCTACCTAGGAGACTCAGTTTGTATCTTAACAGTAAATTTGATGGCTTTTAGGGTAATTATTGCAGCCGCTGATTCAGCGTGTCAATGTTTTCCATCCATTTTTGTTCACTGGTGAAATCTCTCTTTCTTTCTTGTTTTTCCATCATTATATTCTTTTGTCTCTCATCAATTATGTAAAACTTTCTGCTTCAACTTCGATTTTGTTCCCTACAGTTTCCCCCAAAACAATGATTGCACACACTGTGCCAAAATAAATCACATCTGAAGAAAATATCACTGAGATACAGTTACTATGTGGTCCTGGAGCCAATGAGTGTATAAAAACAAGACAAGTAGCTTATAACTTGTTGTCAATCCTCTTTTTGTCAGCAACAATGTAATCACAAAGTGTTCTTGACTGAAATGTATTTACTGCAGTAAACACAGAATGCTTACTGTGATTTGTAAAGTGCAATACAGATTTTTAACAAGAGTCAGTAATTGCAATGTTGATGTAAGTATATTTTATAGGTGTCCCCTTCCCATAACTCATAACTCATCGGAGGCAAATATCCCGTCACCAGGTTACTTTATTTACATCATACATCCGTACACAGCCAGCTCTCCAGTTGCTCGCTGCTGAATGCAGGCTGGGATTCTGACACACCTGCTTTAAATAGGAAGCATGAGACTTCCTGATTTAACCATCAATGAGAACTCATCAGGTAGTCCATACTCTAGCAAACCAACCTCAGTAGCCTGGCTGAAGTCATCATATATGTGATGGCTGGAATTCTCTGGTCGCTCATGCCCCACTCCAGTTGCCAGCAAGAATGCAGAGTTTGGCACTCGGCCAAATCTGTATTTACAATAGCGGGGCTGGAGAATCCCAGCCATGGGTGAGGTCGGAGAATCCGGCCCCATAGCCCTTCATAGCTGTAAAACGCTAAACATAACATTTGTCATGTAACATTATCAGGATGCTGCCTGGGATGGAGCATCTAAGTTATGAAGAGAGGTTGGATAGGCTTGGGTTGTTTTCATTCGAGCACAGAAGACTGAGGGGTGACCTGATTGACGTGTTCAAGATTATGAGGGGCATGGACAGGGTGGATAGGGAGCAGCTGTTCCCCTTCATTGAAGGGTCAGTTACAAGTTAGAAGTGAGGGGTGGGAGGTTTAGGGAGGATTTGAGAAGAAACTTTTTTACTCAGAGGGTATGCACTGCCAGGGAAGGTGGTGGAGGCAGGATGCCTCACATCCTTTAAAACGTACCTGGATGAGTACATGGCATGCCATAACATTCAAGGCTATGGTCCAAGTGCTGGCAAGTGGGATTAGGTGGGCAGATTAGGGCATTTCATGCATCAGTGCTGATACAATGGGCCAAAGACCTCTTCATCACGGTAGTTGATTTTGAACATTGTTTAAAATAAAATCTGCTCACAGCAGATCGTAAAATGATCCATAATCTGAGCTTTAGCAGTTTTTTTTCTACTGTTCTACAGCAGTATGATGTTTTGAGGCCTCTGGACAAACGGGACTCTGGATACACCCTTCGCCAGAAAACTGTTGGTCAAGGCTGATGCTGGATTTCCCTGGAAGTGATTGAAAGGAAAGGAACACACAGGTTTCAATCAATGGTCAGCCATTTTCCTCTGCATTCGAAGCGAGGGCCCGTAGGCCAGTTTGAGAACTGCTTTCTAAAACTGGGCAGCCCTGAACTCATTCAGAGCCAGGTGGGAGAATTTTATGGCCCTTGTTGCAGTGCGTCTTCCGCTCTCGGATGTGGCGAGCCAGCTAAACCTCCATTCAGTTTGACCCAGGTCTAGACATGGCCTAAGCAGTAAAGTCCAACCATCAAAAGGACAGGTTTTAGGGGGAGAAGAAAATACCTGATTGTTGAACAGCAATCTTAAAAACCCTGCCAGTCCCTGTTCATTGCCTGTCCCCACTGCTTTAAAAAGAATTTCTACAATCTGTGTTAAAGCCACTGGCGCAACAGTTAGCACCGCTGTCTTACAGTGCCAGGGACCCGGGTTCAATTCTGGCCTTGGTCGTTGTCTGTGTGGAGTTTGCGTGTTCTCTTCATGTCTGCGTGAATTTCCTCCTGATCCTCCAGTTTCCTCCCACACTCCAAAGATGTGTGGTTGGGTGGAATGGCCCTGCTAAATTGCTCCTTAGTGTCATGGGGATTGGCAAGGCAAATATGTGGAGTTATGCGGGGGGGGTAGGGCCTGAGTAGGATGTTCTGTTGGAGAGTTGGTGCAGACTCGATGGGCTGAATGGCTTCTTTCTGCACTGTAGGGATTCTATGATAAAATAAGCTTTTGAAATAAACCACAGAAAAGTTTGCTACTTCAGACTACTTAAATGATTAACAGCCTTATCTACCTGCTCCTTAATGATAGGTGCACAGCCTGAGGGGATGATAGATGTTTGCTAGCTCCAACAGTATATCACCTGGCCCTGACTGTCGCAGAGGCACAATGGTGAAAGGTCATAGAATCCCTACAGTACAGGAGGAGGACATTTGGCCCATCAATCCCATCCATAACCCCACACATTTATCTTGCTCATCCCCTGACACTAGGGTCAATTTAGCATGGCCAATCAACCTAACCCTCACATCTTTGGATTGTGGGAGAAAACGGGAGTACCCAGAGGAAACCCACACAGACACAGGGAGAATGTGCAAACTCTACACAGACAGTGACCCGAGACAGGAATTGAACCCAGGTACCTGGTGCTGTGAGGCAGCAGTGCTAACCACTGTGCCACCCTTAGGTCATTGTCAAAGGCCTTTGCAGCCATTGTTCACTGAGGAGCTGGAAACTGTGTAGAAACCCTCAGGTTGTACCTGCCACTGCATATGAATATGAAAGGAGTGAATTTATATTGACGCGCTTCAGAAAGGAACATGTTGCATGAAGAAAAGCAGAATCCTATCGCTCTTTCTGTAATTTTTCAATTTGAAATGTTTCCCCCAGGCTGTATGCCTGACATGGAATGTATATTGAAAATATCAAAACAATTACAATTGCAGAGAGGCACCTGAGAGTGGAATAAACTGTCTGGAGACAAGTTGAATTTTATGATGCTTTCAAGATGACATGTACTTTCAAGTTGATATTTTGTAATGTACTCTCACAAATTTTATGAATAAAGTCTATCTGTGGAAAAAAAAATCACTTGGTCCTGACTTAGTCAGGTCAGAATTTTCTGGCTAACCCCTGCTGCCAGCGAGAACTGAGAATTTGGTGCTCAGTCAAACCTCCATTCACTGCAGCAGGACTGGAGAATCACAACTGAGGACGAAAATCCGGCCCCCACTAGTCTACGTAAGACGCAACTCCAGAATTTTGATAGGGTCTCCCTCTTACACACTCACCCCCTCCCTCTTACACACTCACCCCCTCCCTCTTACACACTCACCCCTCTCCCTCTTACACACTCACCCCTCTCCCTCTTACACACACTCACTCTCCCTCTTACACACACACCCCCTCCCTCTTACACACTCACTCTCCCTCTTACACACACACCCCCTCCCTCTTACACACTCACTCTCCCTCTTACACACACACCCCCTCCCTCTTACACACTCACCTCTCTCACTCTTACACACTCACCCCTCTCCCTCTTACACACACTCACTCTCCCTCTTACACACTCACCCCCTCCCTCTTACACACTCACTCTCCCTCTTACACACACTCACTCTCCCTCTTACACACTCACCTCTCTCACTCTTACACACTCACCCCTCTCCCTCTTACACACACTCACTCTCCCTCTTACACACACACCCCCTCCCTCTTACACACTCACCCCTCTCCCTCTTACACACACTCACTCTCCCTCTTACACACTCACCCCCTCCCTCTTACACACTCACCCCTCTCCCTCTTACACACACTCACTCTCCCTCTTACACACACACCCCCTCCCTCTTACACACTCACCTCTCTCACTCTCACACACTCACCCCCTCCCTCTTACACACTCACCCCTCTCCCTCTTACACACTCACCCCCTCCCTCTTACACACTCACCCCTCTCCCTCTTACACACACTCACTCTCCCTCTTACACACTCGCCCCCTCCCTCTTACACACTCACCCCCTCCCTCTTACACACTCACCCCTCTCCCTCTTACACACACTCACTCTCCCTCTTACACACTCACCCCCTCCCTCTTACACACTCACCCCTCTCCCTCTTACACACACTCACTCTCCCTCTTACACACACACCCCCTCCCTCTTATACACTCACCCCTCTCCCTCTTACATACTCACCTCTCTCTCTCTTACAGATTCACCTCTCCCTGTCTCTTTCACACACACACACCCTCTCTCTCTCTCACACACACAGACTCACATTTACCTCGCTCTTCCACCCATATATATACACTCATTCTCATCTCTCACTGTCTCTTTCATACACTCACACACCCTCTACTCTCCCCACCACCAACCTCTGCTCTCCCCACCATCATCCTCCACTTTCCCCACCACCACTCTCTGTTCTCCAGTCCACCGCGTTACACTTTCCCCACATCACCCTCTGCTCCCTCCACCATCACCCGCCATCATCCTCCGCTCTCCCCAACATCACCCTCTGCTCTCCCTGCCATCACCCTCCACTATCTCCGCCACCACCCTCCACCCTCCCCACCATCACTTACCGCTTTCCCTGCTATTGCCCACCGCTCTCTGCGTCACCGCCCTCCGCTCTCCCCGCCACCACCCTCTGCTCTCCCCGCTACCACCCTCCGCTCTCCCCGCCACCACCCTCCGCTCGCCTCACCACTGCCCTCCACTCGCCTCGCCACCGTCCTCCACTCTCCTGCCATCACTCCTTTCTTGCCCTGGTCTGCAACTTAAAAGAATTATTTTCCTGTTACTTCCAGTTCATCCAATCAGAGGTTGGTTTCTCACAGCATTGGCTTCTGATAGGCTCACTCTGAGTCTAGCAGCAACCAATGGAGGGAGAGGTCAGTCTTTGGTTGGAAGAGCAACTTTATTACATTTTTCAAATGTTTCGGCCTGGCCTACTACAATTTATCCAACAGATCCCCAGGATTGTGCAGAACCTAGTTCAGGAAGCCAAAAGCTCAGACTGTTTTTAAGAAAGGTGTTAAAAGAAGATTTGGGTTTGGTGACGCGATGATTCTTTGGAAAAGATTGCCAATGTTTTGTCTTTTGATGTCTGAAGGCCAATGGAAATGTGAAGAGAGATACAGAAGAAACGAGAAATGAAGGCCCATTAACCACCACAGGAAAGCTCATACTTGTCAACTGAAAATAGGGTTGATTTCTCCTGCGGCTTCAGCTTTTTAGTACTTGATTCTAAGGTTGCATTTGGGATGACTGGGGTGAAAGGTGGGGCAGGGATCGTTTACACCAGATCACTGTCCAGATTAATACATCGCAGTTCCATTCATTTCCAAAAGCATCTTCCTAAATATGGGAAGGTATTTAAATGAGGCAGTAGGAACAGGGTGATAATGGACACGATGGTATCAAATGATGCACGAGACACCTGCAATAAGGTAGATAGCACAGATAGAGGTAAATGGTCTACATCTAATCACTATTTCAGAGACATGGAGGAGGGAACCGAGTGCAGGGTGTCGAAATTTGCTGATGACACCAAGATTGGGGGAAAGGCAAATTGTGCGGAGGGTGTGGAGAGTCTGCAGAAGGATCTAGATAGGCTGGGCAAATGGGCCAGGAAATGGCAAATGGAATTTAATGTTGGCAAGTGTGAGGTGGTCCACTTTGGTAGGAAGAATGGTAGGAAGGACTATTACTTACGTGGCGAAAAACTGCAGCAGGCGACGGTGCAGAGGGACCTCGGGGTCCTTGTGCATGAGTCGCAAAAACCCAGCTTGCAGGTGCAGCAGGTGGTCAGGAAGGCGAATGGGATGCTGGCCTTCATAGCGAGGGGGATTGAATATAAAAGTAGGGAGGTCTTGCTGCAGCTGTATAGGGCATTGGTGAGGCCGCAGCTGGAGTACTGTGTGCAGTTTTGGGCGCCGCACCTGCGCAAGGATATTTTGGCCCTGGAGGGAGTGCAGAGGAGGTTTACTAGGCTGATACCGGAGTTGAGGGGGTTGAGCTATGAGGAGAGGCTGAATAAACTAGGCTTGTACTCGCTAGAGTTTAGAAGAATGAGGGGAGATCTCATTGAGACGTATAAGATGATGAATGGGATGGATAGGATAGAGGTGGAGAGACTCTTCCCGCTCAAAAAAGACAGTAGGACTAGGGGGCACAGCCTCAAGATAAAGGGGAGGCGGTTTAGAACGGAGTTGAGGAGGAACTTCTTCACTCAAAGGGTGGTGAATCTCTGGAATTCTCTGCCCGTTGAAGTGGTGGAGGCTGCCTCGCTAAATATTTTTAAGAAGCGGGTTGATGGGTTTTTGATAAGAGAGGGGATTAAGGGTTATGGGGAGAGGGCGGGAAAGTGGAACTGAGCCACAACAGATCAGCCATGATCTTATTGAATGGCGGGGCAGGCTCGAAGGGCTAGATGGCCTACTCCTGCTCCTATTTCTTATGTTCTTATGTTCTTATGGGGTTTTCCCATCCCACCCACCATGGGAATTGTAGCGGGGGTACATGGACCATGCAAAGGTCCATTGACCTTGGGTGGGATTTTCCAGCAGCACTCACCCCAAGGCTGGAAAATCCCACCCATGGTCACCAAGGATGGGAAATAACTATTCCAGGGTACACAATATTTTGAAATGAGAGACAGGATGGCAAAGGAGATGGGGTAGCTCTAATAGTAAGGGATGACATAAGGACATTAATGGGGATGGCTCTATGCTCAGAAGGTCAGGAAATGGAATTGGTATAGGTGAAAATTAGGAACAGCAAGAGTCAGGAAATGCTGGTGAGAGTAGTTTGTTTGGCTCCCTAACATTGCTTATACTTTTGGGACAGAGAATTAAACAAGAAATTCTTAGGGCTTATAGCAAAGGCAATGTCATAATTTGGCGGGGAGGTGGTCGTGGGGGGATTTTAATCTCTAAATAGACAAAACAAATCAAATTGGCAAAGTGTTCTAGAAGATGAATTTGTAAAAGTTTTCCATGACAGTTTGCTGAAGCAATATATTGCAGAATGAGCTAGTGTTGTAAGGTTGGTGTTTATAAAGTTAGAAAACAATTGCAAAAATGCAAAATGCAGAAAGAATTACATGGTCTGTTTAAAAAAGACAGGTTTTTGATGTGCTTAGAGAGCTAAAAGTGATGCAGGTGTGCAGCACACAGAGAGCATAGAGTGAAACATTCTATCGCTAGGCTAGGCAGTAATTGTTCAAAAACAGGTTGTTTTTGAAATTAAACCAATCAATTTGAAATAAGTATTTGAATAGCAGCAGCCTATCAGATCTGAATTTGATGTTTTGATAACCTGTAAACCAATCCTACTGTGGGGGTTTTAGTGTGGCATCAGGGCTATAAAAGCCACAGCTCCCAGTTCCAAACTGCCAGACAGTCACTGCTTCTGCCAGCAACAGTATCTGCTACAGATCATAGCTTGGGAGAGACATACTCTCTCAAGTTACTGTCGCTAACACTGTAGCACCCACATTTATGTCTTAAAAGAAAGCCTAATCTCAATCATAAAGGTACCAACAGAAGATAGTGAAGACAGAAGAAAATTAGCCAAGGAGACAGAAGGTACTGGAAGACAACAAACCTGATTGAAATTTGAGAATGA
Organism: Carcharhinus amblyrhynchos; assembly: GCF_965287045.1. Taxonomy (NCBI): domain Eukaryota; kingdom Metazoa; phylum Chordata; class Chondrichthyes; order Carcharhiniformes; family Carcharhinidae; genus Carcharhinus; species Carcharhinus amblyrhynchos. The sequence goes on from NC_137346.1 coordinate 27,825,769, forward strand.
CTAAAAATCTTTTTTCTGTTGTTAATAAGTGGGAAGTGGATTTATCTGAACAGCATTCCATTAGAATAGTGTTTTATTTGGTTTGTTAATAGTTTAGTTAACCTGTTTGCTGTTAGTTGGGTAAAATAAAATGTTACTTGTTGCTTTACAGAGAGTCTTTGGTAGTTATTTTGATTTGACCTCTAAAGTTGCTGAAGTGTAGATAATACCCCTTCTCACCTCATGTTAACAGATTATGAAGTGAGGTACTTCTCTTTGAGTGGTTGAGTGTTAGTTCTCAGAGAGGAGATCAATTTTCCCTTTGTAACATGAGGAATAAAACTATTTTAGATCTAGTATTGTATAGTAAGGCAGAGTTAATTAGTCAGCACATAGCAGAAGATCCATTGGGATCAGCACATAGCAGAAGATCTATTGGGAACTAATGATCATAATGTCATTTGAATTTTATGTTAAGTCTAAAAGTGACAAACTTCAATCACAAACGAGAATCCTAAACTTAAACAAAGCCAATGAGGAGTATAAGGGGAGAACTGGCTATGGCTGTTTGGGTAAATAGAATAAAGGATATGGCTACAAAAAAACAGTGGGAACCATTGAGATAAAGAATGCAAAATGTTCAACAAAAATACATTCCATTCAAAAAACAAAAGCTCAGTGAGAAAGACTTATCTGTGGCTGACTCAGGAAGTGAAGGCTAGTATCAGATTAAGACAAGAGGATTATCAGGTTGTAAAATGTCTGAGAAGTGTTTTAGAAGCCAGTTTAAGGTTCACATAAAAAGTTGATAAAAAGGGAAAAAATAGAATATGCGAGCAAATTAGCCAAGAATATAAGAAACAAATATAAGAGTTTTTAACCAGTATATAAAAGGAAGGGAGTAGAGAAAGGAGAGGCAGGAGGGATGAGAAAATGGCAGAGATCATAGAATCCGGACAGTGCCATTCGGCTCATCAAGCCTGCACCAAAAACTATCCCATGCAGGCCCTACCCCCATAACACCAATTATTTACCCTGCTAGTCTGCCTCTGATACCAAGGGGCAATTTAACATGACCAATCAACCTAACCTGCGCATCTTTTGAGTGTGGGAGGAAATCGGACCACCTGGAGAAAACTCACGCAGACACAAGGAGAATGTGCAAACTCCACACAGACAGTCACCCAAGGCCAGAATTGATGCTGTGTCCCGGGCACGGTGAGGCAGCAGTGCTGACCCACTGTGTCATCCCAGTAAGTGAAGATAAAAAAAAGTGAAACATAAAGAAATCTGGCTTATCAGTCACCACAGCAGGCATGTGGCACCCATCTCCTGGCACCATCACCCCACCCCCATTCAGAATTTATATCCTACAATGAATTCGATCACCTCTCTCCACCCGATCTGACTTCCACTACAGGCATCGCGTTGCCTCGACCTGCCAAATTCACTACTGCCCTGAATACTTATGCTATTAGGCATGTTAGCCTGACTAATGCTAATCACTAATTGAGCACAGATTCATCAAATAAGTTGCGGTTACATTGTTTTTCAGAAAAAGCAATTTCATCACCTTTTCCAGGGAAAACTCGTTCCATTATTCAGACCTTCCACTGTTATGGAACGGCAGGATTTCCCAACATACAAGGAACCCTAAATGACTTCCATAAAGCCATATGTGGTCTTTTCATCAATCTAATTAGCTACACCACAAGAAAGGGTTACACTCACTCAATGTTCAGCTCTTTTCCAAATAGCAGACCCACATGGAGTAAAGGCTGTCTTGTAACTGCGCAATGGTTTCCTTTTTGAGGTAATTGAGCCTGGTCCCACTCATTCCATCGGATGGACAAATGCCTCCGTGGCTCTTGGGAGATGAAGGCTATCCTCCAGTGTGCGACCGGTGACGCCTGGGGCCTTTCACAGGATTTCACAGCTCAGCAGTTTCAGAACGAGGTGGATGACTGGTGCTTAAATAACTTTAGTTATGGCTGAGCAAAACCTTTAGAAGTATCAAACTGTAAGGACCATGTACTGCAGTTGTTCAAAGAGAAGGCCCACCAGAGGGGTACAGGAGCAGAGGGACCTGGATATTTATACATGTGTTAAAAGTGGCAGGAGAGGTGGAGAGAGCAGTGAATAAAGCATATATTATTCTGGATTTTATCAACAGGGGCAAGGGGCATAGAATACAAGAGCAACAAGGTTATGCTGAAAAAGACACTAGTTAGACCTCATTTGGAGCATCATGTACAGTTCTGGCTACTATCCTATAGGACTCACAGAATTGTTATGGCACAGAAGGAGGTCATTTAGCCCATCTTGTCTGCAGCAGCACTCTGAATGAGCACCATGAATTTGTACAATTCAATGCACTTTCAATCCAGCAAATAAGAGGACAAGCAGAAATAAAGTACTGGAAGAGGAAATAAAATGATTTCCATAAACTATTTTATATTCTAAAGCAGGCTAATTAGATTGCATTGCCGATCACTTTATTATGCATCACACATTCACAAATCTCATTAAATAACGAGCCAAATAGTCTCCTGAGATGAGGACCTCTCCTTTATGCACATCCTATGTGCATTCCAAGAGGTGCCTGGAATTTCAAACATTGAAACCCCTGAGGCAGAATTCCAAAAAGCTCACTGAATTTAAACTGTTAAATACATGAAAATTCTTTTTCTTCTGGCTTACTCCGTCCTATCAAAGTCCCCTTACCAAACCCAGAGTTATGAAATGCTTGTGCTTTAGCACAAACTTTAACTAACATTATCCATGAGATTTCAACGCAAGCGAGGAATAAGTGGAATTGTCTCCAGCACTAATACTGTAACTAGTTCAGAACCATTTGGAAATATGAAACGGATTTGCTCATTCTGCAGCAGATTGAATAAGATTAGTTACGTTCCCTTCTTCAGCCCCACCCCCCAGTATAAGTGTTTGGTTTTGGTACAAGCTGCCAATTCAGATCAGGTATCACACCCTGTTTTTTTTCTCCCTCTCTGAGCTGATCTTTCTGAGGTCAGTTTTTTTCCTTTGGCTGTGCGATTCACGGAGCTGTAATTCTTTCCAGATGGTGCCATCTATTGTGAACAGGCTGCAAATTTCTGAGCTGCGTAATGTTGCTGTGGGGTAGGGGTAGGTATTCCTTTCAAAGAAAGAGCAGACTCCAGTCTTCAGATGACAATCCATTCGAGGGGCAGGCCTGATACTCATTGCCAAATCACCGTGATTAGATTAAATACATTTCTCTTCAAAGCGTGGAGATCCAGGAAAACAAACTACTGTAATTGTCTCGTAAGCACTGCCAACTGGCAGAACAGAAAATACATTGATTTATCTCTTTACATGTTGTTTTTCTTGCTGGCGTGTAACCCATTAAATCCAGGGAGGTTTGCCTTGGCGGGGAAGAGGAGAACAGTCAGCCAGGACTGTTGAAACTCCTGTCACAACACTCCCATCTATGAATGAATTATCGGGCATTCTTTAAACACTGTAGCTGCCATGCCAAGATGTGCCTCCAACATGATTGTTTTTCGAGCATACATTGTGCAATGATGCACTTTCAAAGTCTTTCATTACTGAATAAAAAAGGGATTTATTTAGTGATCCTCAAAAGCTGCAGGTTTTGATCCCCGGATCACAGTGTTTAACGCTGCTGCCTCACAGCGCCAGGGACCGGGGTGCAAGTCCTGGTTTGGTTGTGTGGACTTTGCATGTTCTCTGCATGGGTTCCCTCCCAGTCTGAAAGACGTACAGGTTCAGTGCGTTGGCGTGCTGAATTCCCCCTCAGTGTACCTGAACAGGAGCCGGAGTGTGGTGACTAGGGGATTTTTACAGTTCCTTCACTGCAGTGTTAACGTAAGCCTACCGAGGACATTAATAAATAAAATACCTCTGCCCAGGACAAATTCTACCTCCCCCAAACGCTTGGTGATTCCCCACACTGAGTCCCAATTGGTCATCTAGATCAGGTGATCCTTACTCTGCTGTGTTGCCCTTAAAGGGACAATCGTCACACAGTCCAACAGCATAGACACTTTAATTGTATTTTGTTGTCTGCAAAGGCTCGGCTGAGGTTATGAAAGGTGCCATATAAATGCAAGTCTTCTTTCTTTATTCCAGTCATAAATACTGCTGTGTGAATCCATGGCCGCGCAGCATTCATGATTGAGTATACCATGTCGTGCTATGAACAACTGTGCAAAACAAAGAAAATATAGAGGGAACAATGATATTGAAATATTTTACAGGATTGCCATGGATGGGAGGATTTTCATAACACTCCACAACCAATTGACAAATGCTTAGATGTAGCAAAGTCATAAAATCAAGAAGAATCCTATTGTTTGTTGGTCTAGGTAGAGTTATGTAATTGACTTCTAAGCTAAGTAGAGGGAAAGTTATTCCTGATCACTACACTGTGATTCCCGCTGGGGACTGTACCTGTGTGCGCACAGGGCTTGGCTGTGATGACCCTTGTGAGTCCAAAGATGTGCAGGTTAGATGGATTGGCCATGCGAAATTGCCCCTTAGTGTCCAAACATGTATCCGAGTGACATTTCAACCTCTACTTTCTGATCTGAAATCCAATTTGCACTTCAAACACATTTCCAGAGCAGAGAAAACAGGGGCTAGGAATGAATGACGTGCATGCTATTTCCAGAACATCAAGCATAGGTGACATTCAAATATATTTCTGTCTATGGGTCTCCTGCTTTCGTACAGCCAGGATTCACTTCAAAGAAAGGCCAATTCCATGATTCTAAATGCTTCACTTTGTAGATTTTTCAAGTTTTTGGAATGGGAAGATAGGAGTTGGTCACACCACTGACATGGAGTCTTCCTCTGTGTGCTAACGTAGCGAGAACATGTCAGCTAATGTCATCAAGATTAAACATGGCCTTAAAATAGCCTCTTGGGCTGAAACGCATTAAAGCATCAAAGACGTTCTGAAAATCCAGAAACCAGAGCAAATCTGTTGTGGACACCTGTACAATTTTCCATTGTGTTTGGTGCTGGCAGGTAAGTTTTGATGGGTCTTATTTATCATCAAAACCATTACTGACACTATTGGGAGTGTCCTTACTGTGGTGGGTTAAAGTGGAAGACAGTCAATGGAGGGAGATCTCAGGAAGATCAGGTTGCCTATCCCATGCATACAAAGACAAACATACCTCATTTTTGCAGTCAATTTGTACGTGATGTTGCTGCTTTTCCCAAAGGAACCAGGGGCAGTGAGTGCAGTGGCACCAATTCTGTGGTCTGTGAATGTCTGACTAATGTTATCTGAGAGGGAGGTATGCTATTAGCATTGAGGTGTCACATTGACTCACCTCTGAGTCAGAAGATTGTGAGTTCGGATGCTACAACGGACTTTGGCACATCCCCTAAAGTAGCACTTTACTGGAGAACTAAAAAGTGTTATAATGATGGAGGCGCCATCCTTCGGATGAAATGTTCAATCGAGGCTCATTGTGGGTGGGTCATAGTTTGAGGATAAAGGGTAAACCTGTTTGGAATGAGATGAGGAGAAATTTCTTCACCCAGAGAGTGGTGAATGTGTGGAATTTGCTACCACAGAAAGTAGATGAGGCTAAAACATTGTCTGATTTCAATAAGAAATTAGATATAGCTCTTGGGGCGAAAAGAATCAAGAGATAATGGGGGGAAGGGGGATCAGGATATTGATTTTAATGATCAGCCATGATCATAATGAATGGTGGAACAGGCTCGAAGGGCTGAATGGCCTACTCCCAATTCTGGTTTCTATGTTTCAGTTTCTATATTCCATTAGTGCTCCTGGAGCTAATTGCTGTCTCCCTCTCCCCCTGAGACTGAGCCAGGTGATAGTTCTTGAGTGACCAAGAGCGGAAAATCAGATAGGGAAGGCTGAGTGAGGGTGGAGTGCAAGGCAAGAGGTCCATGCTCACAGAATTGCAGCTTGTCAGATAGCACGAGAATGATGAGGTGAGATGCTCGAAGGGGAAAGTTCAGGAATATACTTTCACCTGCAATTTTCTCGGTTGCTACAGAATCAGGGGCAGCTGGCTCTGTGATGTGACGCACAATCTTCCCAATGTGGGCTCAGGAGATGCAAGCATGTCTGTCCCCTCAAGCATTTCCCCTCTGCTCCCTGTGACTACTCACCCTATCTATGCCTCTCATAACTTTATAGACCTCTATCAGGTCAGCCTCAGTCTTTGGGCATCCAGTGAAAAGAATCTGAGTTTATCCAACCATTCCTCAAAGCTATAACCCTCCAGACCAGGCAGTATGATTGGAAAGGGGTCTGAAGGTGAGGTGGAATATCTGAATATCCCACCCAGACCCTATCTCCACGCATTTACCCAAGCTAGTGCCCCTGACACTAAGGGGCAATTTAGCATGGCCAATCCACCTAACCCGCATATCTTTGGACTGTGGTAGGAAACCGGAGCAGACACTGGGAGAATGTACAAACTCCACACAGACAATGACCCAAGCCGGGAATCGAACCCAGGATTCTGGCGCTGTGAGGCAGCAGTGCTATCCACTGTGTGCCACCGTGCTGCCCATATGTGCAATTATTCAGCCAGGGCAGATACATCACTGAAACAGAGTGCAACTCATAGACATGCCTAGTCTTGACTGCTAGAGATTGTTAACGGGTACATGTTTGGGAGTGATAGTATGCTGAGCACTCTGAGAGGTTGGTGGTGCAGTGTGTGGGAAATGTCCTTGAAAAATTAATGCACTGACCTTGACCACCCACACAAAATCATTGTAGTTCTTGGAACGCCACTGTCAGGTCTTCATGCCAGATTCTGCGAGTTGACTTCCCTGGACACTTGCTCCTACTCCCTTCTGAATGTTGATCCTTGAAGGCTTCCTGATTATTGCATGCTGCTGCAGCTCCCCCACCACCTCCCCCCCACCACAACAGCACCTCCCCAACCTACCGCAAAAACATAGCCTCTCTCTTCTAGTTAATCTCCATCACAGCACCCTTGAATCAAGGAACTCTCTCCCCCTCTTTTCTCTGGTGTTCCATTTGTTTAAGTTTTATTTGCAGCCAGTTGTAGCACAGGCAGCCGGCAGCAGACTCCTTCGAAAATGTGCAGCTGATCTACAGGTAAGGGACAGGGTGTCTTTAAGAGCTGAAGGCCAGTTGAAATGCATGCTACCCACGCCTGCTCCTGAACTCCCCACTGAGTGTTCAGTGCGGGCTGGTTGCAAATCTCAACTCCTTTCCCTTCACTTGAAAAAACTCCTCTCGAATTGTTTTAAAGTTTATTTATTAGTCACAAGTAGGCTTACATTAACATTGCAATGAAGTCACTGTGAAAATCCCCTAGATGCCACACTCCGGTGCCTGTTCGGGTACACTGAGGGAGAATTTAGCATGGCCAATGCACCTAACCAGCACGTCTTTTGAACTGCAGGAGGAAATCAGAGCACCCAGAGGAAACCCATGCAGACACGGGGAGAACATACAGACTCTGCACAGACAGTAACCCAAGCTGGGAATCGAACCTGGGCCCTTGGCACTGTGAGGCAGCAGTGCCACCATAGTGCCACCCCTCAGCAACTCATCTTCATACTGTTGGCTGTATCCCACACCCTCCAATCCCTTTCTCATTACAATCTGTCAACAGGCTGTTAGTGCCTCTCACAGACTGAGCCCATAGTGCCCTTCATTTCCCTTTTAATGTTACCATCCATTCACCCCAAATTTCCCTAAATTCATCTCCTCCTGTGACTAGCTATTCTGTGCACCAATCTCCCTTCTACCACATCCTCTTCCTCAACACCTTTCCCAACCAGCTGAGCTTCTCACTGAAATAAAACAAAATACTGCAGATGCTGCTGGAAATCTGAAATAAAATCATAAAAAGCTGGATAAGCTCAGCTGGTCTGGCAGCATCAGGGAAAAGAGAAATACGGCTAACGTTTCAAGTCCACTTGATCCTTCTAAAGAACGGAAAGAGTTTAAGTTTATTTATTAGTGTCACAAGTCAGCTACAATGAAGTTACTGCTAAAATCCCCTGGTCACCACACTCCGGCTCCTGTTCGGGTACACAGAGGGAGAATTTAGCACAGCCAATGCACCTAACAAGCACATCTTTGGGACTGTGGGAGGAAACCCAAGCAGATACAAGGAGAACGTGTAGATACCGCACAGACAGTGACCCAAGTCAGGAATTGAAGCCAGGTCCCTGGCGCTGTGAGGCAGCATTGCTAACCAGAGTTGAGGAGGAACTTCTTCACTCAAAGAGTGGTGAATCTCTGGAATTCTCTGCCCATTGAAGTGGTGGAGGCTGCCTCGCTAAATATATTTAAGTCACGGGTAGATAGGTTTTTGATAGACAAGAATTAAGGGTTATGGGGAGAGAGTGGGAAAGTGGAACTGATCCACTTCAGATCAGCCATGATCTTATTGAATGGCGGGGCAGGCTCGAAGGGCTAGATGGCCTACTCCTGCTCCTATTTCTTATGTTCTTATGTTACCACAGCACCACCCTAGAAAAGGAATAGTAATGCAATGAATTGAATCTTAGAATCCCTACAGGGCAGAAGGGGGCCAATGGGACCATCGAGTCTTCACCAACCACAATCCCACCCGGCCCTATCCTTATAACCCTACTTATTTACCCTACTAAACCCCCTGACACTATAGGGCAAATTAGCATTTGCCAATCAATCTAACCTGCACATCTTTGGACTGTGGGAGGAAACAGGAGCACCCAGAAGAAACCCACACAGACACAGGGAGATCGCACAACCTCCACACATACAGTGACCCAAGCGGGAATCGAACCCAGGTTCCTGGCGCTGTGAGGCAACAGTGCTGACCACTGAAGGATCACATAGACTCAAAACATTAACTGTGTTTCTCCTCCACAGGTGCTGCCAGGTCTGCTGAGTTTATCCAGCATTTTGTGTTTTTATTCAAAATTTTCCAATCCTTTCAATCCAACCTTTAGTTTGTGCCTGGATTCCTCAGGAAAAGAATACAGTTCATTTAACCAAAGGAGTCTCTCTCATTCCCATATCCCCTTTAGTGAAAAACTACGCAGGTCAATTTTAGTTTAGTTGGAAAAAGCAATGCAAGAGCTTAAATTATAAGTTGAATATATAAACACCATGAAAATTTGTTGTTAATTAAGAAGTGTAATCACATTATTTCAAAATATTTGTAAAACTTCTGGGCGATGTGGGATTCAGTGTATTGCTGCCCCCTTGTGGTTTAACTATTTCTCAGGCTGGCCAAATATGACCAGCCCGCTGACTATTCCAGTGAGGCCCAAACTAAGCCACTTGCAGCCAGAGCCTGAAACCATAGTAATGAGGTTGCATTCACAATGATTTGCTTGCTTGTCCTTGGTTGAATTTCATGGCTTTGGAAGATTGAAGTGGGCCGTTGAGTCCCTCATCGCTGAATGCATTGTGAAACAAAATGCCCAAAATCTGTTCGCTTCATTGCTAACGTGTCATACAAGTCATCTCTAGCGATTTAGTCTTCTTCGGTCAGTCAGGCAGGCTTCCTCGAATGTCACGAGATACTTGCAAAACGATGAGAAGCCAGTGGAAATGGAAGTCCAACGAGACACGGCTGGGGACAGGGGTAGAGGTGCTGCGGGTGGGTGGGTGGGGAATTTGGGGGCTGGGGGGTTGCTGGGGAAGATATTATAAAACATGTCCAGGTTAACAAAAAATTACTAAAATGCCAGGTACAGAATGTAATCAGAAGGCTGGAGGGAATGCTGGCCTTTATATCTACAAGGGAATGTTGTCGTGTTTCAGCTGTACAAAGCCCTAGTTAGACCATGCTGTAAGAAGTCTCACCAAACCAGGTTAAAGTCCAACCAGTTTATTTGATAGTAAACCCATAAGCTTTCGGAGTTTGCCCCTTCGTCAGGTGAGTGGAGAGTTCTGGACTTTAACCTGGTATTGTGAGACTTCTTACTCTGTTTACCCCAGTCCAACGCCAGCATCTCCACATCATGATATACCATGCTTACAGTCCTCTAGGCAGCTCTGGGCACCACACTGTAGAATACAATGACCTTGGAGGAACTACACAAATAATACCTGGACAGCAAGAGTACAACAATAAAGAGAGATCACACAAAACAGGGTTACATTACCTCAAATTTAAAAGGTTAAGCAGTTATCTGAGCAAATATTAAGATATTAAAGGACATAGGTTGGATAGATAGCAACTATGGGGGTGATTCTCCAATCTCACCGTGCCTGGCACAGATTGTGCTGATCCCATACTTTAGCGTATGGGCCTAAAAAAATCAGTTTTGTGCCCAGCACCAAGCAGTTTGCAATTCGCCCAGTCCCTTTCTAATTGCATGAACCACGTCGCACCCAGAAAGGGCATAAGGCTCATTAGTATATTTAAAGTATCATTTAAATATATATAGTTTGTTCAACTCCCAGTGATTGGGATTCTCTGACTTTGGGCATGGTGCAAGAATCACTACTGGGTCTCCACTAGCAGAGATCTGGTGCAATGGCCATGACTTTGGGCTCAGAGGCTGTGAAAGCTCTCAGCTGGTCAGGGGCATGGATAGGTAGGGCCCACCAGGCACCCTAGCAGTGTCAGTAGGGCACCGCCATTGTGCCTGGGGTACTGCCAAGGGGTTGGGATCTATGACGGGGGGGGGGGGGGCTATGCATGTGGGTTCATACAGGGGGTGGATCGTGTCAGGGGTCCCATGCAATGGCGCCAATTCCGCTGACCTTTGTCAGGAAGGGGGAACATGCTGCTGCCGATGAGAGCAGGGAGATGGGGCGGTTCTTGATGTCTTTGGGGGGGCGGGGGGAGGGGTGTGTAGAGGGAAGGGGGCCTACTAGTGCACTGTGAAATTGGGGTGCTCTTGTGAATGGCACTCGAGTGCTCTGAAGATCGGCTCGCCCGCTAAAACCTACCCCTCCCCACCACTGACCAACACAACTCAAAATCTCAACTCTCCACGAAAAGTGACGGGGAGTGGGAGGAATGTGGTACAGATTGCACCCAAGAGACTAGCACAGATCGTCCCCTTATCCTTGTTATGATGGTCATTTTTGGGAAGAATTCCACCCTATATCTGCTGAATGGTGGCTTAAAATTAAAGCCAGACCTTTCAAGCATAAAAGTAGGAAACATCTCCGTAGACAAAGGTCGGTATAAGCATGGAACTCCTGCAATGGCAACTGTAGACGAATGATTTATTTTAAATCCAAGATTGATAGATAAGATATGAAAGGGACATGCAGCAAAAGTGAGCATATGGAGTTAGAATCATAGAATCCTACAGTTCAGAAAGAGGCCATTCAGCACATCGAGTCTGCACCGATCACAATCCCACCCACACCCTATTCCTAAACCCGATGCGTTTACCCTAGCTAGTCCCCCTGACAGTAGGGGACAATTTAGCAAGGCCAATCCACCTAACCCTCTCATCTTTGGACTGTGGGAGGAAACTGGAGCACCTGGAGGAAACCCACACAGACATGAGGACAATGTGTAAATTCCACACAGATAATGACCCAAGCCAGGAATCGAACCCAGGTCCCTGGTGCTGTGAGGCAGCAGTGATAGCCACTTTGCCACCCATTAGATATGGAATCAGCCATGATGCCTCTGAACGGTGGAACAGGCAAAGTGACTATCTATCCTTGTTTCTATGCATCCACGTGCAAATTCATTCACCGACAGAGAAAGAGATTAGGCAATGCTGAGTCATGACCAAGGGGAAGAGATTAGGCAACTGCTGTGCTAAGTCAGCCAGCCGTTATGCTACGATATTTCTGCAGTCCCCGATTCACTCAAACTTACTCTCATCTCCAGCTTTTATGCCTTAGTTCCCAATAGAACAATTACCTGGCTCACCCTCGACAATCCCTCAGCAATGACCCCTTCCACCGGATCTGGCTGGGTCACATATAAGCCCTAGTGAGGACCTGCTCTTTAGTCTGTTTAGGACTCATGAACTTCTTTGCCACTAAGATCGAGGCCTTTTGATTGGCTGCTACTAGACCCCACCCTTCCACAGGCCCGCCTGCCAAATTACCTCCAAAACAGGGTCCACATTTCAACTTCTTTTTCTAACTCTCAGGATCTGTAAGCAAACTTTGGGAAGGCATTGGTTATTAATTAATCTTAGTTATTAATTAAAACAGAAAAGGTGCATTTTTATGAACATTCTTCAAATGAGAAGTCTAGTTAATTAGCTTATTCCCTCATCACATTGAGCACTAATTTAGTGAGCTAACTGGCATTGTTCTTACTTCCACAAGTAGTTCATGCCTACCCACAAGCACTTGTTGTAACATTGCAGTGGACATCATGGACATCTGTCTGGTGTGATCTTGATTGCGTTTTGATGTTTTTCATTGTTGAGAAGTTTTTGACAGCAATTTGTGCTGCTGGACAGTGCAATCACCAGCCACATGTTGAATTTCTTTGAGGACAATTGGCCTTTTCTGAGTGGGAATTTAGTCTGTCAATTCTAAAGGGTGATGCTCAGTCCCAAACTGAGACCAGTCCTAGCACCTGAATTAACACAAGTTTCAATCCTAGCTTCCCCATCCACCCTCCAGCCTGGAAGGAAACAATCCTGAATCTCAAGGAACGATGCTCATATTATTGACAGTAACGTAAAGGTGGAACAGCTGAGCAAATCCTAGCAAGTTTTAAGCTATACCACAGACCTACATCAGTCACAGGTTGCAGGATAGTTAAAAGGTTTTGCTGACAACTCTGACCTTTCAAACTACTACCCCAACTCCAACCTCCCTTTCCTCTCCAAAATCATTGCATATGTTGTCTCAAACACTTCCCAAGACATAACCAATTAGGTTTCTACTACACCAGCACCATTAATGTTCAGTGGATTTTGGGAGTAACTGAACATACTGTAAAAACCCAGCATGTTTGGCAGTATCTGTGGAGAGAAACAGATCCTGTCTGAATCAGCTGACGGAGGTATTCACAGACATCTTCAACCTCTCTTTACAACAATCTGAGGTCCCTATCTGCTTCAAGAAGACGAGCATCAGCCCGGGACCTAAGAAAAACCAAGCAGTGTGTCAGTGGCTCTGACATCCATCATTATGAAGTGCTTTGAAAAATTAGTTACAGCACGAATCAATTCCAGCCCTCCTGGACTATTGGATCCATTACGGTTTGCCAACCGCCGCAACAGGTCCACAGCAGATGCCATTTCCCTGGCCCTGCACTCAACCCTGTAACACTGAGATAACAAGGACACCAATGTCATACTTCTATTTATTGACTACAGTTCAGCCTTCAACACAATTATTCCCATAAAATGCATCTCCAAACTCTGTGGCTTGGGCTTTGGCACCTCCCTCTGCGACTGGATCCTGAACGTCCTAACTCTCAGACCGCAATCTGGATAGGCAACACCACCTCCTCCGCAATCATCCTCAACACCGGTGCCCCACATGGCTGTGTTCTCAGCCCCCTACTATACTCCTTATACACCTATGACTGTGCAGCCAAATTCCCCTCCAATTCAATTTTCAAGTATGCTGATGACACCACTGTTGGTAGATTGGATCTCAATGATGAGACAGTACAGGAATGAGATGGAGAATCTGGTGAACTGGTGTGGCAACAATAATCTCTCCCTTGATGTAAACAAAACAAAAGAGATAGTCATCGACTTCAGGTAGCATAAAGGAGAATATGCCCCCTTCCAGATCAATGGGGATGAAGTAGGAAGGGTCGAGAGCTTCATGTTTTTAGGTGTCCAGATCACCAATCTGTCCTGCACCCCCATGCTGACACTATAGTTAAGAAAGCTCACCACTGCCTCTACTTTCTCAGAAGACTAAGGAAATGTGGCATGTCAGCTACGACTCTCACCAACTTTTACAGATGCACTATAGAAAGTATTCTTTCTGGTTGTTTCACAGCTTGGTATGACTCCTGCTCTGCCCAAAACCACAAGGAACTACAAAAGGTCATGAACATAATCCAATCCATCACACAAACCAGCCTCCCATCTGTTGACTCTTTCTACACTTCCCAGAACCTTGGCAAAGCAACCAGCATGAAAGGACCCCACACATTCTTTCACCTTCTTCCTTCAGGAAAAAGATACAAAAGCCTGGGATCACATACCAATCCAATTCATGAACATGATCTTCCCTGCTGCTGTCAAACTTTTGAATGGACTTACTCTGCATTAAGTTGATCTTTCTCTACACCCTAGCTATAACTAACACTACACGCTGCACTGTCTCCGTTTCTTCTCTGAACAGTATGTTTTGTGTACAATAAATTAAAATGAACTAATGTTTCAAATTTGTATGACTTATGGCATTTTGATGCAAATGTGACAAAAGATAAACTTATCCCTTCTCATCCTTTGGAGACCTGCAGCCCTTGACACATTGACCAGATTTTCCACCACTGTCATTCAGCAGGTGGAATGGCTCTTGACTGATTCTACATTTTTGGCATCACTTGCAATATCTTTCAACTCTTGCATCATTACAACTCTAGGGCAGCACACTGGCTAGCACTGCTGCCCCACAATGCCAGGCATGTGGGTTCAATTACCAGCTTGCACATTCTCTCCATGTAGAACCATGTAACATTACAGCACATAAACAGGCCTTTTGGCCCTTCTTGACTGTGCCAAATGTGAGGTAATGTGAGGTAATTCACTTTGGTAGGAACAACAGATGTGTTGAGTATAGGGCTAACGGGAAGACTTTGAATAGTGTGGAGGAGCAGAGGGATCTAGGTGTATGTGTACATAGATCCCTGAAAGTTGGGAATCAAGTAGATAAGGTTGTTAAGAAGGCATACAGTGTCTTGGCGTTTATTGGTAGGGGGATTGAATTTAGGAGTCGTAGCATTATGTTGCAACTGTACACAACTCTGGTGCGGCCGCACTTGGAGTATTGTGTGCAGTTCTGGTCCCCACATTACAGGAAGGATGTGGAGGCTTTGGAGAGGGTGCAGAGGAGGTTTACTAGGATGTTGCCTGGTATGGAGGGGAGGTCCTATGAGGAGAGGCTGAGGGATTTGGGGTTGTTTTTGCTGGAAAGAAGGCGGCTAAGAGGGGATCTTATTGAAACATATATGATTAGAGGTTTAGATAGGGTGGATAGTGATAGCCTTTTTCCTCTGATGGAAAAATCTAGCACGAGGGGGCATGGCTTTAAACTAAGGGGGGGTAGTTATAGGACAGATGTCAGGGGTAGGTTCTTTACCCAGAGGGTGGTGAGGGATTGGAATGCCCTGCCTGCTGCAGTTGTAAATGTGCCTAGTTTGGGGGCGTTTAAGAGGTCTGTGGACAGGTTTATGGACGAAAAGGGATTGGTTTAGGTTAGTGGGTCATTGTTTTTTTTTAAACTGGTTGGCGCAACATCGTGGGCCGAAGGGCCTGTTCTGCGCTGTAATGTTCTATGTTCTAAACCATTTTTCTGCCTAGTCCCACTGAGCTGCATCTGGACATATCCCTCCATGCCCCTCTCATCCACATACCCATCCAAGTTTTTCCCTTAAACATTAAAAGTGAGTGTACATTTACCACTTCAACCATGTAGGTTTCCTCTCAGTCTGAAAGATGTGCTGGTTAGGTGCATTGACCCAAACAGGCACTAAAGGAATTTCCACAGTAACTTCATTGCAGTGGTAATGTAAACCTTGAGTAAAAATCTCAAGCACTTGATGGTAGTGCTAGCCACTGCTCCCATCGCAGCAGTTGTGACCTTGGTTCAATTCTGGCCTCAGGTCACTAAAGTTTACACCCCATGTCCAAGTGTGCTTCCTCCCAATGCAAAGATATGCAGATTAGGTTGATGCATTAATTCAGCATAGCCAATGTCAGGGGGATTAGCAGGGTAAGAGGTTAGCTGAAAGAGCCATAACATAAGAAATAGGAGCAGGAGTAGGCCATCTAGCCCTTTGAGCCTGCCCCGCCATTCAATAAGATCATGGCTGATCTGAAGTGGCTCAGTTCCACTTTCCCACTTTCTCCCCATAACCCTTAATCCCCTTGCCTACCAAAAACCCTATCTACCCATGTCTTAAATATATTTAGCGAGGTAGCCTCCACCACTTCAACAGGCAGAGAATTCCAGAGATTCACCACCCTTTGAGTGAAGTTCCTCAACTCTGTTCTAAATGGCCCCACCCCCCCTTATCTTGAGGCTGTGCCCTCTAGTCCTGCTGTCCTTTGAGCAGGAAGAACCTCTCCACCTCTACCCTATCCATCCCTTTCATCATCTTATACGTCTCAATAAGATTCCCCCTCATCCTTCTAAACTCTCTTCATAGCTCAACCCCAACTCCAGTATCAGCCTAGTGAACCTCCTCTGCACTCAATGCCAAAATATCCTTGTGCAAGTGCAGTGACCAAAACTACACACTAGTCCAGCTGCAGCCTCACCAGTGCCCTGTACAGTTGCAGCAAGACCTCCCTACTTTTATATTCAATCCCCCTCACTATGAAGGCCAGCATCCCATTTGCCTTCCTGACCACCTGTAGGCTAGGTTTTTGCAACTCATGCATAAGGACCCCCAGGTCCCTCTACACCATAGCATGCTGCAGCTTTTCACCCTGTAAGTAGTCCTTCCTACTATTATTCCTACCAAAGTGGATAACCTCACTTGCCAACAATATGTTCCAACCTCACTTGCCAACATTGTATTCCAATGCCTGGATGGAATGGTGGTTGACACAGACTAGGCCTGAGTAATGTTTTGCACTGTAGGGAATCTATATTCATTTCTAGGGGCTGACCCATGACCATCACTGAAAGCCAAAATAGTGCAAGTTGCCCTGGTTCCTCATTCCAAGATAGGCTATATCCTAACTCCAAATGAAACACTGGTCTAGAGGGTTGTGTTTGTCAAGTTATGTCTGCTTATTTGGATATTCTACAACCACTGTTAATTTGCTCCTCCTGGAAAAGGAATTGGAGGTCATCCAAAACTGCTGCCTTCTCACCCCAATTTTCAAATCTATCACTGTTCAAAATGAACTCCTTGTCAGCAACATCTTAATTGGAAGATTTACAAACTGTCCACATATAAATTACAATTCAGACAGATTTCACACTCCTTGTGCCTTACTGACCAATGCAGTTAGCCCCTTCTCACTACTCCTACAATCCTCATTCATCCCTTGAATGCATCCTTGCTCAAAGTCCCAAAGAAAACAACAAAAATTCCATTCACTCATCCACCCTGATTTGACAGCAGCTGATATCTGATCCACTTTCATTGCAGTGCCTTCAGCCCCAATGTCAATTGCCTACTCAAAATTCAGACTCTCCAAATGACTTTGAAACCTACACTTTGGATACCCATTCTGCACATGAGTGCATCTCCTTGCAGTTCTCAAATTTGCAGTCTTTTGTAGATATACACAAATTAAGGACACAAACAATGCAGTCTTGATTAATTCCTTTATTATGCAGCACTGAAGTGCACAATGAATACTGGAATACACATTAGTTCAGTAAAGCTATGAATGTTGTACTAAGATGCAATTCAGATTTCCTTTTTGATAATCCTGATGTAATACAAAGCCAGAAACTCAGTTTGTACATGGTCAGTTGAAACAAAATGCAAAATAAAAAAGGCAAGTTGAGCTTGATTTGCTATCTTCAGTTCAGCTATTTTCTGTGATTCCAACATTTCCTAAAAGCAGAATAAATATAGTAAGATTCAAGTTTCCAGGAAGACTAAGAATTCAACACCAAGTAGACATCACAAATTGCCCTTTTTGTATTTCGAGGACTAAATTTGTGCAGTTTCCACTAGTGTATTCTAATAGAAAACATGCATCATCCGTTGCAGCACCATACATCTTTAAAAGAGAGTAGGTTTTGTATACTAATCCTTTTTAACTGTGATACTCAGTTTTGGCAAGGCTAGCATTTATTGCCCATCCTAATCAGAGCCTGAGTTGATGTCTTTGGAAAAGGACTAATTTATACACATTGCAACCATGAGGAACTAAGCAAAGTAGCCAGGAACAATGTGCCAGCAACCCCCAGTGTCAGACCCATCAACTATTAGTTAGCAGAATAGAAAATGGCTAAAGTTTGCTTTTTCCAGGCTAATAAATTCCATCTTTGGCTTGGAAGTTTTATAAATGTGTCCTATGAGGATAGACTGCAACATGTGATTTGCAGTAACTAAGACAGGATTATACTCTTGATCATTGCATTAAGAGTTGTTGGATTTTTGCCAAAAGACTTTGAAATGACCAACACAACCTTCTTTCACTGGCAAATAGTACAGAAATGGTCCATTTATCTCCAAGTACAATTTATATATTTCAACTAGCTGTGAAATTCTTAAACATACCTGAACAAATGGCTAATTTGAGGCCACTTAATGTTTTCACAAGATTTACCAACAATCTTGTAGTATTGTAACCTAAAAGAACCAAAGTGAAATTATGCACAAGTTAATAAACACTAATGCAAGACGTGCTGCCTTGTGCTGACAGCTTGCTAAAATATACATTCTCCAGTCTGATCCCAAACTCAAGCAGCAAGTACATAATGAGTTTGCAACTTTGCATCAATGGAGATAGAGGTTTTGCAGTCAGTTGGATGAAAAGTTTGTCAAACAAGAGCACAGGTGAGAGATCCTGCATTCTACAGGCAGAGTTGGAAAGACATCATAAATGCTGTGAATACATGTAATCAAGATGGTCTGGTTACACCTGTTATTCCATACCATTTAGTTTGGACTAACTACTATTTGCCTATCCATGTTAAAAGAATGTGGATTCTGATCCAAATTGAATGTAAAGCTACAAAAATGTGGAATCTTGTTGGTAGTGTCTTCATTTGGGGTTATTCAGCAAGTCTGATTATTTTAGTTTAATTTTCCATGGGATCATAGGAATGTTCCCAGCCAATTGGGTTACCAATAGCAACTACAACCAGCTGGGATGGTCTTTTACTTTATGGCCATTACCACAGCAGATCAGATACAGGAAATCTGGTCGCCTCAAATGTGACCAACTATGCCAAACATTACAATTAATAGTACTTGCCAACTGAAGTTAATACATTTTAACTTCACTACTGAGCTCCACAATGCAGCTAACTTTCAGTCACTGAATAAAACATGTTGTATATATGCTATATTTTCCCCATGAACTGTCATACCTGTTTACAATTTCAGTGCAGTGATCCTTGCAGCTTCAAGCTCTGATGCACCTAGGAGTGAAAATATTAGTGAATCAATGGTTCTAGGTTGCCTTTTATTGGTTTAATGTGCAGTGCAGCACATGTATCAGCAATATTACCAGGTTAACAAGCATGATCAGCAAGCTAACCAACGATGCTAAACTGAATTAATATTGCACTGATAGAACATCCAACAGGAGGTGCTGTTGGATGCAGATACACTAGTGCAATTAGACATATCTAGGAAACATACAAGATTAGCAATATTAATTTCTGAAACTGCAACAAATTGCATCCAATGTTAGATATTAATCCAAATCTGGTCAGATAAGATACTATTGTTGATCAAACTACTGCACTTTTAGTTTCAAATTTTAGGCAAATAAATGTTATCACTATTTTATAGTCAGGATGTGAAATTCTACACAGGACATTTTTCCAGTGTGCCATCAAGAACAAACTACATACCTTGTGAAAGAGGTGCGAGAAGTGATTTACTCCCAAGTAATCTCGACATCTTTATAGAAAGAGAAGTCATTATATCCAAGATGCACACCTGAACTTAAAGCATTGAAACTCTTACTACTTCAGCTGATGACAAATAGTCTGTTCAGAAAACAATTTATATTCATTGATTTTCACATAGCAGTTGAACAGAAAGAATATTCATTTACAGAACTGCATTTGAGCATTAACCCTCCAACTTAGCTGCAGCCACCAGGAAATAGCAGGTGAATGGGACTAATTGACCAGCTCTTTTAAACAGCCAGAGGAACACTGGGCTGAAAGAATACTATTACATAGCAAGAATTCAAAGTAGTGCTGCAATCTGCAATTTAATTCTACAGCTTTCACTAGTACCTCTAATGGCTTCTGGAACAGCAGCCTGACAGATACTTCCAAAATGGAAAGCATCTCACCTCCCTCTGCAGAGAGTAATGGTGGCAGTGTCAGTGATTATTTTGATTTACAGTTTTCCATGTTCCCAGCCAATTGCGTTACCAATAGCAACTACAACCAGCTGGGATGGTCTTTTGCTTTATGGTCTTGTTGCAACAGACCAGATACAAGAACTCTGGTTGCTTTAGGTATGACCAACTATGCCAAACATTACAATTAATGGTATTTACCAACCGAAGTTAATACATTTTAACTTCACTACTGAGCTCCACAATGCATCGAACTATTTCAGTCACTGAGTAAAAAATGTTCATTGTATAGCAGCTATATTTTCCCCATGAACTGTCATACCTGTTTACAATTTCAATGCAGTGATCCCTGCAGCTTCAAGCTCTGATGCACCTAGGAGTGAAAATATTTGTGAATCAATGGTCCTAGGTTGTCTTTTATTGGTTTAATGTGCAGTGCAGCATATGTATCAGCAATATTACCAGGTTAACAAGCATGATCAGCATGCTAACCAACGATGCTAAACTGAATTAATATTGCACTGATGGAACATCCAACAGGAGGTGCTGTTGGATGTAGATACACTAGTGCAATTAGACACATCTAGGAAACATTGCAACAAATCACATCCAATATTAGATATTAATGTAAATCTGGCCAGAAATCAGATATTATTGTTGATCAAACTACTGCACTTTTATTTGCCTAAAATTTGAAACTAAATGTTTTCACTATTTTATAGTCAGGATGTGCAATTCTATAAGGATATTTTTCCAGTGTGCCATCAAGACCAAACTACATATCTTGTGAAAGGGGTGGCAGGAAGTGATTTACTCCCAAGTAGTCTTGACATCTTTATAGAAAAGTCATTATATCTAAGATGCACACCAGAACTTAAGCATTACAACTTTTACTACCTCAGCTGACAAATAGTCCTGTTCAGAAAATGATTTACATTCATTGATTTTCACATAGCAGTTGAACAGAAAAGAATTACAGAACTGCATTTGAGCATTAACCCTCCAAATTAGCTGCAGTCATTAGGAAACTTGCTCTTTTAACGGTCAGAGGAACACTGGGCTGAAAGAATGCTATTGCACAGCAGGAATTCAAAGTAGTACTGCAATTTAATTCTACAGCTTTCACTAGTACCTCTTTATGGCTTCTAGAACAGCAACCTGCCAAAGTGACATACTTCCAAAATGGAAAGCATCTCACCTCCATCTGCAGAGAGCAGTGGTGGCAGTGTCAGTGAATATTAAGGCAAGCTAAATAGATTCCGGACTGATGGGGAGGCAAACATTGGAGGGGTAGGCAGTGGAAGTGAGGCCAAAATAAGATCAGCCATGATCTTATGGAATGGTAGAACAGACAAGAGGGGGATGAATGGCCTACTCCTAAACAGGATGGTCAGGGGCTGGGGAAGCTCTAACCTCCTTACCTGTTGCAAGAATTCACCTGATGTGGGCTGAACTTTCTGCTAAATTCATCTTCAGTGCAGAAAGGCCCGAAAAACATTTAGAAATGATATACATCGGCAAAATCAATGCTCTCTGGATTCATCAATCCCATTCCACTTTCCTTTCTGAAATACCCGTGGTTATAACTTTCAAGACATGACAATCAATTGTTTTGTAGTTCAAATCTTACTGATTTAACAGCATAATCCAATGAATAAAGCAAGGACTACAGGTTTATTCTTTTAGGCATTTCCAACATAAATCTATTGTTAAGATTCAGTTGGGATAGACCTCATTTGCCCAATGCTACATGCAAAGTGACCAGACTTCAGGTTTAAGTAGGCTTGCATGAAAATATAGAAATTTAATTGTAAAATATGACTTCAACTCAAGCAACACAATCAGCCATATTCACCAATTTTTTTCCAATTTCTACACCATGAACACCAAAAAGATTAGCCAACCTCAGCCATATTCAGTTTCTACAAGCTATCAGCTGGAAACATGCCTACTTTTCAGACAACTACCAAAGCATCCTAAACCAACCATCCATCAAATCTTGCCATTTCACCCTTTCATAGGGGGAATACAGCTGGCCACATCAGCTCCCTGCTTTTTCCCCAGATCTAGTATTACCCACTCAAAGCACCCAATGTATCCTATCCATTGCCACTGATGCTCACATTAGCATTCATTCAACTATCCTCAAAAGACCTGCTTGTCATCTACACTATATTCAAAGTTCACATTCCTTACAGCCCTGCTTCATCATACCTCCAATGCCCTTGACCCCATTCTATGACCCCTGTCCCCATTTTCTTTGTTCATCTGGCTGGATCACAGTCCACTCTTCACACTGACATCAGTGACATGCTGCAGTCTTCAGCACATGTTGCCCCAGGACATTTTCCCTACTTAAATTGATTCTATATCCATGTAGAACTCACCCAAGTAGTCAAGTTGCCCTGGAATGATCACAATTACATCCACATGAAGCCATCTCCATAGGAATTTCTAAAGGTAGAAGATAAAATCAAGGGAAACCTGTAGTGGTCAATTGGTGGAGATTCATTTTAACAGCTTAAAAACTAATGCATTCCTTTATCACACCACACATTATTTGAGAATTCATTGTTTTAGAGCATAATTCATTACCCTGTTAAAAAGGGTCAGGTGCTTTTTTCAGCTACTTTGAACCACTGAAGACACCTACACAATTACAAAACTTATGGTTTTTAACGAGCATATTTCACTTCATCTACTGTATTTGAATAACCTTCACGTCAAAATTGCATATAAAGTATACCCCTTCAGAATACAGAGAAATTCATACCTTTTATGTCATTGTCACAAGGCCAGTTCATTTTGGTCCAGCTCCACCTGTTTATTAAGGGGAAAAATTTCATTGAGTTTTATAAAGCACGTTTACTTGAGCTTATTCAGCAGCATCATAAATAGATCAAGATTCAACTAGAGGAAAGTACTACAAACCATACTAGAATACCAATTTAAGGTGGATTAAATATTATGGTACTTTGATGCTTAGGAGACAATCCAATACATCTGTTCCTTCTTGTTAGTAGCATAACTGGAGGATTGTGACCAGTTATGGGTTGCAAAGAAGTTTATTTTCAGCACTTCTTTCCAGGTTAATGTCTATTCAAATGACAAAACCATGCTCAAGTGCTGATTACAAAATTCAAAAAGATCTCACCTGCATTTTATCTCAACTATCTCCATAGCTTAGTTTCTTGAACAGTTTCTTGATCAGGTATTTGAATTAAGAATGGCTGAATTCCAAATACAGCAATCTGAAATAAGATACAACTCCCATTATGTTGCAAAAATATCTAACGTTCAGGGTGATTAATCAAATGTTAACACTGTCTGAACAAAACTGCCCATCAGTCACTGAACTGGAACATTCACTCCTTTCATCACCAGTGCATTGTGACAGTGTGCACTACCCTTCTGAACCCAACATCAAGCCATTATTCATGTTTACTCTTGCAAAGCATATGGGTTCAAGTGCTCAACTAGCAAAATTACAGCAACTGCTACAAAACTACCCATTAATGTGAAAGTAGCAAAATTTAAATCTGGCCGACTCCCTCATGAGACCTTGCTACAAAGCACTTTAAATACAGAAGAATGAGGTCAGGTATAATTAAGAGGATTAATCCAGATCAAACCTGGTGTTGTCAGACTTTTCACTGATTTTTCTTGACATGGGATGCTAGAAGTGCCCAAAAGAACAGGAGGCCATTCAGCTCCTCAAACTTGCTCTGCCATTCAATTGTAACCCTCAATTCCCCTAATCAAAAATGAATACATGTGTTAAATATCCACAAGGTCTCTGCCCCCAGAGTTCTATGGCAAGGAATCCAAGACTGAACCCTCAAGAAATCTCCCCTCATCTCATTCTTAAATTGGGGCACTTTTATTCTGAGACCATGCCCTTCAATACTGTCTCAATCCTACACTGCAGGCAGCCATTTGGCCCATTGCATCTGCTCCCAACCCAATCCCACACAGGCCCTATACCCATGCATTTACTCTAGCTAGTCCCCTGACACTAAGGAGCAATTTAGCATGTCTTTTGGGTTATGGAGGAAACCCATGCAGCCACATTTTCCATGCTGGGAGAACACACAGACTCCCTAGACAGTGACCCAAGTCAGGAATCAAACCCAGGTCCCTGGCACTGAGGCAGAAATGCCAGCATTGGACTGGGGTAAGCACAGTAAGAAGTCCAACTAGTGCTCCAAAAGCTTGCAGCTTGTGCTACCAAATAAACCTGTTGGACTTTAACCTGGCATTGAGAGACTTCTTACTATGCTTGAGGCAGCTGTGCTAACTAGTGCCAACAATTTTTCACTTTACAGGAACAACAAAGTCCCCCATGAGGGGAACATCCATTCATCATTTGCCTCAAGTCCCTTAATACTATACACCAATGAAATCACCACTCATTTTTCCAGATGCTAACAAGTCCCACATACCACAGATCATCCTAGGTGAAACTTCCCTCAACTGCCTCCAACTAAATAATTAGTTACTTAAATAAGGGGACCCAAACTGCTCAGCACTCCAGATGGCCTTGTATAATTGTAGCAAGGCTTCCAACTCAATCCAACTCCTTAAAATAATGACCAACATGGGATGGGGTACATTATTGATCTGAATAATCACATTTTAATTTGATGTGTCTTACGGTTCCTTTGTACATTTGTTCCCCTTCCTTTTGGAGAGCTGTCCCTTTTACTCTGTCCTAAATAGTTTATTTGGTACTACCTTAAGAGGATTAATTTCTTGCTGCACTAGCTTTGTGCTTGCTGTGCAAGCAACCCCCACCCCCAAGTTCCTCATATTGCAACAATCTGCAGTTTTTTCTTTATTTAAATACCAATCTTTTGTTCTCCCTTCCAAAAGGAAGGATTTCACATTTCCCAGATTATACTCCATTTGCCAAATGTTTTTTCCTACCAACACCAATTTGCATCCATCAATTGCTTTTCTGCCTTTTGTCATCTGCAATATGGCAACAATACACGTTTCTTTTCTGCAAGCCATTAATGTATATTGTGAACATCTAAGAACATAAATAGGAGTAGGCCACCATTCAATAAGATCATGGCTGATCTGAAGTGGATCAGTTCCACTTTCCTGCCTTCTCCCCATAATCCTTAATTCCCTGTCTATCAGAAATCTACCTACCTGTAACTTAAATATATTCAACAAGGCAGCCTCCACCCCTTCAATGGTCAGGGAATTCCAGAGATTCACCACCCTTTGAGTGAAGAAGTTCCTCCTCAACTACCCTTCCCTTTATTGAGGCTGTGCCCTCTAGTTCTGGTTTCCTTTCTAAGCAGAAAGGATCTCTCTACCCCTACCCTATCTAGCCCCTTCATTATCTTGCAAGTCTGTAAGATTCCCCCTTAGCCTTCTAAGCTCTGAGTACAGGCCTAGTCTATTTAATCTCTCCTCATAAGCTAACTCCCTCATCTCCAGTATCAGCCTGGCAAACCTTCTCTACTCCTTCCAAGGCCAATATATCCTTTTGCAAATAAGGCAACCAAAACTGCACAGTACTCCAGTTGCAGCCTCACTAGTGCCTTGTACAGTTGCAACAAGACCTCCCTACTTTTATATTCTATCCCCTTTGCAATAAAGGCCAACATTCCATTTGCCTTCTTGAATGGCATGCTGCCTTTATGCTGCAGTCCCAGCATGGATGGATCCTTGTGAAGCCCCCCTGGTTATCAGCTTCCAACTGAAAAGAACCCACATCTCCAGTTTGCTGGGAAAGAGGGCCCACCCAAGAGGTTGGGGATAGGAGTTGATACTATGGACTTGAATTGCTACTTCTCCATTCAAGGCTCAACGTGCACAATAGAATGCATGTGTTGTGATAGTACTAGACATGAATTGGGGCAGATCAGTGAATATACATGTTTAGCATGCAAGTACACAAATTGGTGAATAATTTTTAGTAACCCAAAGGTACAGATAGCACTCTGGGAATATAGCTTAAATTTGAGCTGGTTGCTTAACATTCATTGATACAAGCTATTCAGAACAAGGGGATTGGTGGCAATACTGGTTTGGGCGGGGGGGGAGGAGGGAACTATCCTTGAAGGGGCAAAGACAGCAAATAGATAAGATCGTGCTTCTGAGATAATAGTATAGGCCCTCATGGTGAGGCAAATTAAAAATCTGAAAGGGATATATTTCCCAGAACCAATTTCAATGCCCCAAAAATATGAAACCCAGGCTCATGCATTAGACCACAAGGGGAGCACCACTCCTTCCTAATTCTTCTCACTAGCACATGCAATTCAGCAAATACCTTTTTCTTCTGACTCACTTCCACCCCCTTGCAAAATATTCTGGATCCTCTGCCACAGCAGGTAAAATGTGCAGAACTCTGGATGCACCACTCCACCCCTGCCAATTATCAGTTCTTAATGACTGGAATGCTAATAATTTGTTCTTTCTATATGTACAGTCCCTTGTTCATTGATGCCTAGGACGAGTTAACATTCTCCCAAGGACGGAGTGGGAAACAGCTCCAAGACTCTTCTGGACAAAATCTAGTATCACTGGAATGAAATTACCAATCTCAGAATCCAGCTCCAGAAAATTTAGCCTCCTGGATGCACCAGTGAATCCTGTCCCTATAAGCTCTAAAGCCACAACTTGGAAGTAGCGGGAAACGATTTCCCACGTGGCGCCTAAACTCCACACATGGCAGAGGAAGTGCCAGCAGCCAGTCTCAGCTGCCAAACCCGCATCCCAAAGCCTCAGGCTGAAACTAAAAAAAAAACACCCCAAATAATAGACAAAACCCTTGTAGAAAATTCACCAGCGGATGGAGCGGGACGGTGGAAGTGTCACAGGCCTCATTGTCATCAGTGGCACGGCCAGAGCCCAGAGATGAAAGCAATGCCTGTTTTTACTGTAACGGGGGGGTGGAGAGGGAGGAAACAGCTCCATCAGAGGAGCGCCCCCCATGTAAAGACCTCTTTTCCACCCACACCCCCCGGAGGAGTAATGGCAGGGAGTGGCGGGCTTTGGGGGGCCGGACGCGAAAGACCGCCTGGGCCCTAGGAAGGACAGCGTCCATCGCCATTGCACCCGGGGCGGCTGATGGCGAAACAAACCTCCCGCCTCCCCGCTACCCCCGCGAGCAACTGCCACGGAGACCAGTAACCATCCCCCACCCCTCCCCTCCCCTCCCTCTCCAGCCCCGCGAGCGTCCGCCATTGAGACCACTAATCACCCCTCCACCCCGCGAGCGGCCGCCATGGAGATCAATACCCCTCCCTCCCCGTCCTCATGAGCCGTTGCCAATGGGTACCATGCTCGAGGCACTAACGGCTCGAAGGAGTCAGATGAAGCTCTCCCGCTTCAGGGAGAACCATCCCCCGCCGTCTCTGGAGCCCGGGGTATCTAATTGTGGCCCGGGCCGGAGCGAATCTCTTACCTCCACTTCCTCCGCCGCCGTCAGGGAAAGAGAGCGCGAGAAGCCGGGGACGGCCTTTTTATACCCGCCTGGGAGGCGCGCAGATTCCACCTCCAAACCGCGCCGCCCCGCTCTGGACTTTTATTATTTTGAATTTTCACTGACCCAGGCCCGGCCCGAGCCCCGCTGATTAATTATTTTAAAATAATAATTAATTTTATATAAAATAACCAAGGGGCTTTGCGCTATATTCCTGCCCCCCCACCCCAATTTCCCGCGCAGCCGTAGTCTGGCTGAGTTTCACTGTTGTGCATTATTGGGTGTGGGTCATTGAAGATCATAAAACGTAGGAGCAGAATTGGGTTACTCAGCCCGTGGAATGTGCCCCACCATTCAGTCATGGCTGATATTTTTCTCATATCCAGTCTTTTCCTGCCTTTTTCCCATAACCCCTGATCCCCTTATTAATCAAGAACCTATCTACTTCTTAAAGACACTCAATGACTTGGCCTACACAGCCTTCTACGGCAAGAGTTCTTCAGATTCACCACTCTTGGGCTGAAGGAATTCCTCCTCATCTCTGCGCTAAAGGATTGTCCCTTTAGCCAGAGGTTGTGCCCTCTGATTATAGTTTTTCCTACTAGTGGAAACATCCTCTTCACTTCCACTCTATCCAGGCCTCACCGTATCCTGTAAGTTTCAATAAGATTTAATAAGTTTCAATAAGATTCCGCCTCATCCTTCCAAACTTCAACATGTACAGACCCAGAGTCCTCAACTGTTCCTCATATGGAATGATAAACATTGCGGAATGATAAAGATTCAGCACAGTACATTGCTATCTATCGTTGCTATACACTACTGGGTGTAAGTTATTTCTATGTACTGTGCTGGATCTTTATCATTGCTGTGCACTGTACAGAGCTGGGTCTATATCAAGGTCTCACACAACAGATTTTTATAGAAAGTGGGCAATTCAACCCTTTGTGCCTGCTCTGTCATTGTATATGATCGTGGCTGATCTCCATCTCATCCTCAGTCCACTTCTCCACTTGCTCCCCTTAGCCCTTTATCCTGCTTTTGATCAAATATTTATCCATCTCTTTCTTGAATCTATTGATTGATTCTCCATCCATTGCACCCTGGGGCAGTGAGTTCCATAGATTTTCTGTGAGAAGCAGTTTCTCTTTATCTTGAACCTCCCCTGTCTTACTCTACAACTATTACCTTTGTCCTGAACTGTTCTAGAAGGGGGAACATTGTGGTTAACATTTACTTTATCAATCCCAATGAGTATTTTATATATCTCAATCAAATCCCCCTTCATTTTCTGTATTCCAGCAAGCCCAAGCTACTCAACCACTCCCCATATGGCAGCCCCTTCAAACCTGGAATCAATCTAGTGAATCTCTTCTGAACCGCTTCTAGTGCCACCACATCCTTCCTCAAAGATGACCAAAATACTCCAGTCTCACCAATGCCCTATATAATTGTAACAACACTTCTCTACTTTTATACTCTAGACCCTTTGCCATAAATGCCAAGGTTCCATTTGCCTTCCTTATAACATTATGCACCTGCATACCACTTTCTGAGACTCATGCACAAAGACGTCCAAATCCCTCTGCACAGACGCCTTTTGAATCTGTTTCCCAGTTAAATAGTAATTTGCCCTTTTATTTTTCCGGCCAACATTTATCCAGATTAAATTCCATCTGCCAGATTCTGGCCCATTCCCCAACCTGTCAATATCCATTTGTAAATTTTTTTATCTCCTCATCACAGCCTGCTTTCCTACGTGTTTTCGTGTCATTGGCAAACTTTGCTATGTTACACTCTATCCTGGCTTGTAGAGATCATTGATGTAGGTTGTAAATAATTGTGGTCCGAGAACTGAACCCTGTGGGGACATCACTAATTACAGATCACCATAAGAACATAAGAAATAGGAGCATGAGTAGGCCATCTAGCCCTTCGAGCCTGCCCCACCATTCAATAAGATCATGGCTGATCTGAAGTGGCTCAGTTCCACTTTCCCGCTTTCTCCCCATAACCCTTAATTCCCTTGCCTACTAAAAACCTATCTACCCGTGTCTTAAATATATTTAGCGAGGCAGCCTCCACCACTTCAACGGGCAGAGAATTCCAGAGATTTACCACCCTTTGAGTGAAGAAGTTCCTCCTCAATTCCGTTCTAAACTGCTCCCCCCTTATCTTGAGGCTGTGCCCTCTAGTCCTGCTGTCCTTTCTGAGCAGGAAGAATCTCCCTACCTCTACCCTATCCATCCCCTTCATTATCTTATACGTCTCCATAAGATCCCCCCTCATCCTTCTAAACTCCAACGAGTACAGACGCAGTCTACTCAGCCTCTCTTCATAGTCCAACCCCCTCATCTCCGGTTTCAGCCGAGTGAACCTCCTTTGCACTCCCTCCAAGGCCAAAATATCCTTGCGCAAGTGCAGCGACCAAAACTGCACACAGTACTCCAGCTGCGGCCTCACCAGTGCCTTGTACAGTTGCAGCAAGACCTCCCTGCTTTTATATTCTATCCCCCTCACTATAAAGGCCAGCATCCCATTCTCCTTTTTGATCACCTGCTGCACCTGCAGACTGGGTTTTTGCAACTCATGCACAAAGACCCCCAGGTCCCTCTGCACCATAGCATGTTGCAGCTTTTCGCCCTTTAAATAGTAATCCCTCCTACTATTATTCCTGCCAAAGTGGATAACCTCACACTTGCTAACATTGTACTCCATCTGCCAGGTCCTCGCCCACTCGCTCAGCCTATCTAGATCCCTCTGCAGACTTTCCACACCCTCCGCACAATTTGCTTTTCCACTTCGTGTCATCAGCAAATTTCGGCACCCTACACTCAGCCCCCTCCTCCAGATCATTTATATAAATGGTAAATAGTTGAGGCCCCAGCACCGATCCCTGCGGCACTCCACTAGTCACCAACCGCCAATCAGAATTGCACCCATTGATACCAACTCTCTGCCTCCTATTAGACAACCAATCGTCTATCCAGGCTAACCCCTTACCCCCAACTCCATGCCCCCTAACCTTCTGAAGCAACCTTTTGTGCGGCACCTTATCAAACACCACATCCACCGGTTCCCCTCTGTCTACCGCACTAGTCACATCACCAACTGGAGACAGACCCATTTATCCTAACCCTCTGCTTTCTATCAGTCAGCCAATCCTTAGGCCTAGCCAGTACTCTATCCCCAACTCCTTGGAATCTAATCTGGATCAGTCTCTTGTGTGGCACCTTATCACATACCTTCTGGAAATCCAGATTGATCACATCCACAGGATGCCCGTTATCTACCTTGTTGGTTACATCCTCAAGAACTCTAGCACATTTGTCAAACAACATTTCCTCTTCACAAAACCATGCTGACACTGGTGAATTGAGCTTTACTTTACCAGATGCTCATTCACCTTCTCCTTAATGATTGACTCCAGCAACTTTCCCACCACAGAAGGCAAGCTGACTGCTCTATAATTTCCCACTTTTTGCCTCTCTCCTTTCTTAAATAAGGACGGAATATTAGCCTACCTGCTTTTTCTTTGGCTTGCAAGAAGTTGTCAGGCCACAGAACTCAAACTTGGAATGCCTCAGCGCTGCTATTGGCCAAGCTCTTCAATCTCTTCTCCCGACACTGCTGCTCAATGGATTCACAAAGCTGCACCTCAGCATCTGATCACCGGCACGGTCCCAGCTTCCTGGCTGATCAGAGCAGAACCTAAGTGCTCATAGGCTTTCCTTTGTCCCAACTGGTGATTTCATAGAGCTACCACTGTCCCTCAACCATCTCTTACCCTCCCCCCACGACGTCCTCCAGACCTCTCTGAGCACCAGTTCCTCAGAGATGATGACAGCACTTCAGCTGTAAAGAGCTAGCAACCTTCTGCTGCCTCCTCAGCTCCGTAGTAATCTGAACTCCTCTTAATTCTTATAAGATTCAGCCATTGTTCTGAGGCATGGTCTAATATACAAAACATGGTGCATTCTGTATCTGAAAAGTTACAATCTCCAATCAAATCAAATGGCACTCCCCACAGGTACCAATTTACAATGGCTCCACACCAGAAATTTCAAAATCTCACAAACTGTCCTGTCTAGAGACAATACACATCTCTTTATCCTGTGCTTAACACTCTCTCCACTCACATTGTCTGTACCTTTAATTTTCAGACAAAAATCCTGAAACAGATTCCCTCACAAAACATGGGACATGAAGCACAAGGAATGTGCTAAAAAGTTATTTCTGTGTTTATGATTGATTGCCAGAGTATTTATGAGATTATCAAAGCATTTATATAGCATCTTTCATATTTGTAGAATGTCCCGAAGATCTTGCAGTCAATAAATAACTTTGTAGTGTTCCTTTTCGGGTGGAAAACAGCCACCGGTTTGTGCACAACAAGCCCCTGACATAATAGCAAAAGTATTGACGATGATTCTGTTTTTGAGGTACAAGTGTCTCACACCTCTTCAGTTAGTGCTAGGGTATCTTATCTGCATTGGCAGCTGGAGTCTTAATGGCACCTCTGATGGTGCACTACTCTCTTAGAACTACATTGGATACATTGGCCTAGATTACATGGAGTAAGGTTTTGACCAACACCTTCTGATTCAAAGATGTGTGTGAATTCTAGGTCAGGCTGGCACAGTTTTCATCAATGCAGTTTCCACAAATTGAAATGAAAAGCAAAGTAATTAAGATCTGAAAAT
The DNA here is from genome assembly GCF_965287045.1 of Carcharhinus amblyrhynchos. Classification (NCBI taxonomy): domain Eukaryota; kingdom Metazoa; phylum Chordata; class Chondrichthyes; order Carcharhiniformes; family Carcharhinidae; genus Carcharhinus; species Carcharhinus amblyrhynchos. The sequence goes on from NC_137346.1 coordinate 27,858,004, forward strand.
GGGCAAAAAGTGTCAAACGTACAACTTAATTGCTATGTATGTGAATGAGAGTGGGCAAGGAAGTGAGACTAACGAGAACTTCATAGTAAACATTAAAAACAGTCACTTCATTCAATTCTCAAGCCAACAAGATGATTGGCACCCCGAGGAAATTCTTTGTTAATATTTGGTCATTTAAAATCAGAAGTGTTCATCTTATAAATTGCACAATGAATTTGGTTTGAGTATACCTGGGAGTTTTATGGAATTATTGAATAACAGCTGAACAAGGAAAAGACTGATTTTTCAAATTTCTTTCTTCAATCTTAACACCAGTGGATGGCGAATCAAAACTGCTCACACACAAAAGGGGTCAAATGGCTATCCCATGAATCAGAATGTACTGAGCTAATAAAGGAGTGGTGAATTATAACAGGATTATAAAGGCTCATCTTTCTTCACATCACTTGACTAAAGCCAGTGTTGAATCTTTATTGTTCTGCATTATCAAAGACTTCAGTAGATGAGACACAAAAAACACGTGCTAGTTAAATCCTCCCTCAGTGTATCCAAATAGGCGCCGGAATGTGGCGACTAGGGGATTTTCACAGTAACTTCATTGCAATGTTAATGTAAGCCTACTTGTGACTAATAAATAAACTGTTCTTTATTTTGAAGAGGTCATGATCCTTGCACACAAAATCCGCTGAGATTCCCATGCGCTCGGAAGAAATTCCAGCCTTTATAATGCAGAGTTGGTTCTGGAACACCAGCTCAAAGATTTTTGCAAAAGTAAGGCTTTGAAGTGAAGAGCACGGTTTTGGTATTAGAAGGAGAAAGATGGGGTGAAATGAGGCACTCGTGCATTTCCTGACACAGCTTGAAATAGCAGGGTGGAAAGTCAAGGGATTGGAGGCTGGAGCTGAATAGTTTTTAAATAAAGGAATATCAACCTCAAAGGCAAAGGAAAAAGTCTGCCAGATTCATGCACAGTAGTTTCATTCAATTTGCAGGATACTTTTTGTGAAGATCAAACGAATTGGATAGAGTTGATGACATCATGGAATTACAGCAGATACATCTGAAGCAGATTGTATGTTATTTATGGAAAAGGACAGATTTGATGGAGCAAATGATCTTTTCTTATTCTATTAAATTCTCATGTTTCCTTACATGTGTCTCAGCACCTGGAAGCTTTATTTATGGGTGTGTGGTACCCCATGGAATGCCCCAAGGCAGCCTTCAAGACACACTATTGCGCTTAGACGCTGAGCAGAGACTGATAGCCAACTTCCGCACACATGAGGACGGTCTCAACCCGGATCTTGGGTTCATGTCACACTATCTGTAACCCCCACGACTTGCCTGGGCTTGCAAAATCTCACAAACTGTCCTGCCTGGAGACAATACACATCTCTTTAACCTGTGCTTAACACTCTCCACTCACATTGTCCGTACCTTTAAGACTTGATTACCTGTAAAGACTTGCATTATTTTGTAAATTGAGTTTGTGTCTTTATACGCCCTGTTTGTGAATAGAACTCCCACTCATCTGATGAAGGGGCAGTGCTCTGAAAGCTAGTGGCACCTTAATGTGCAAATTAAATAAGCACATTATATAAATCGGTATAAACAGAAAGCGAAATAACTAATCCAAAGGACAAAAACTGAATCAGGAGATTTATTTTCCTAACAAAAAAAAGGCTTTATTGGTATCTGCAAAAATAAAACATGTAGTAACTGTCATTGTGACATTTTGCATTGAGACATGTGACATCTGAGTAACATTTTGACACTGCAATAGATGTGGCATATTGTAAACAGAACAAACCCAAGCTAAAATGTTGAGTTTTGTCCTGTATTGAAAAGTAAGCTAAAATAAGAAAAATATTCAGGTAGAGTTTTCAGAATTGAAGTATCTCCACTCCAATCTTCAATAAATTATATCTCCAGTAGAAAAGACTTTAACTTGTGGAGCCAGAACTGCCTTGCCCGGAGAAGGCAGAGAGTGATTGTAGATGGGTATCTTTCTGCATGGAGGTTGGTCACCAGTGGAATGCCCCAGGGATCTGTTCTGGGACTCTTGCTATTTGTAATTTTCATCAATGACCTGGATGAGAATGTGGAGGGATGGATTGGTAAGTTTGCCGATGACACGAAGGTTGGTGGTGTTGTAGATAGTTTGGATGGATGTCAGAGGTTGCAGCATGACATAGATAGGATGCAAGGCTGGGCGGAGAAGTGGCAGATTGACTTCAACCTGGATAAATGTGTAGCAGTCCATTTTGGCAGGTCAAATGGGATGAAGGAGTATAATATTAAGGGTAAGACTCTTAGCAGTGTAGAGGATCAGAAGGACCTTGGGGTCCGGGTCCATAGGACTCTTAAATCGGCCTCGCTGGTAGAGGATGTGGTTAAGAGGGCGTATGGTGTACTGGCCTTCACCAATCAAGGGATTGAGTTTAGGAGTCGGGAGATAATGTTGCAACTTTATAATACCCTAGTCAGACCTCTCTTGAAATACTACGCTCAGTTCTCGTTGCCTCATTACAGGAAGGATGTGGAAGCTATCGGAAGGGTGCAGAGGAGATTTACAAGGATGTTCCTTGGATTGGGTGGCATGCCTTACGAGGATAGGTTGAAGGAGCTCGGTCTTCTCTCCTTAGGGAGATGAAGGATGAGAGGTGACTCGATATAAGTGTATAAGATGTTGAGAGGTATAGATCGGGTGGATTCTCAGAGGCTTTTTCCAAGGGCTGGAATGGTTGCTTTGAGAGGACACAGGTTTAAGATGCTGGGGAGTAGGTACAGAGGAGATATCAGGGATAAGTTTATCACTCAGAGGGTGATGGATGACTGGAATCAGCAGCCGTCGGTGGTGATGGAGGCAAATTTGATAGCGTCTTTCAAGAGACTTCTGGATGAGTACATGGAACTTAATAGAATTGAGGTTATAGGTGAGCCTAGTAGGATATGATGGGTTTTTGATAAGAGAGGAGATTAAGGGTTATGGGGAGAGGGCGGGAATGTGGAACTGAGCCATGACAGATCAGCCATGATCTTATTGACTGGCGGGGCAGGCTCGAAGGGCTAGATGGCCTACTCCTGCTCCTATTTCTTATGTTCTTATGTATGGATATCATTGGCGCAACTTGTGGGCCAAAGGGCCTATTTGTGATGTTGTTTTTCTATGTTTTAAAAGAATGGCCTCAACTATATTATATTTACGATGCTTACACCCAAAAACAGATAAAAACCTCCAAGTTCAACTTAATCACAAATCTATTAGTCATCAGACTAATCGTGGTGCTTCTTCGGTTCGTAACTTTAAAAAATAATAAAAATCAGCGTTACTCAAGTTCAAATGCTGTGTCAGTAACAAGGAATCTGCCATTCTATCACTGTACATCACAATGCCAGCAAAAAACTGCACCAACTCTAATCCAATCTCTCATTTTCAGTGCCAGTTTTCAATTCAATTTCTTCCAAAATCAATCTCTGTTTGAAGTGATTAGTGGTGAAATACTAAATAAAGGTCAACGCTAAATAATTAAATGCCATAATCAGTAGATCGCCATCATAAATATTTCATGTTTACTCTTCGAGAGATTTTTTTAGGACATAGCTTTGGGTGCTATCTCTTGCTGTCAAATCACTAATTTGCGCTGCACATTGAGTATTTGTTATATTGAGTACAAGAATATTCTTAATCTTGTACCAGGTCCCTCCCACAGCATGATACTTTTATACTTTAGTTGCACAACATGCTTATCACTATGTTCCCAACAATAGCATGTCCTCGTGATGAATGCAAAAGATCTTTTTTCCTGACAGTCTAGCCTATTAGATGCTATTGATCTCAATTATGAGCATGTGCACACTGCAATGAAAAGCCATCACTAACCAGTGCCTTCATGACATACATTCATTAAATTCTTCAGTGCCACAGATAATCTGTTCATTCTTAAATAATAGCTTATGATGGTTAGCCAATTAAACAGTCATTCCCATAAGCATTTATTCATTTTCTTTTTCAATATTGACAACGAGTTTATATCATTGTTAACCGGTTCCATTGGGTCATCTTGCTCCGAGGAAACACTTCTTGCAGAGATACTGTTACAAAAGGACTTAGTACATTGATCCATTTATCACTCTGTTTTGAATTTTTTCTTCCTGTGGTGATATACCTTCTCCATTCTGTCCTATTCTTTTTGAATGTTTACTGGTCTTGGGATTCTTCAGCAAAAAGGAAGCCTTTGTTCTCTCATTTTCTAGTTCATTGGATGGCTCACAAGTACTTTGTCGACTTGCTGATTTAACCAGTGGGGTCTCTGGTGTAACCTGTTCTGACAGTTGTTCTGCCACAATGCATCTAGTTTTGTGCTTGAAATGTTTAAATAGCAGAAGATTTTGCATTGCTTGGTTCTTCCAGTTGAATTGTTCCTCGTTTATTTTTCACATTGTCTATAGTTTTGGCATTAGTTATACACTTGCCTTTATCTTTGTGACTGGAGTTCTTTTTGGCATTAGTTATACCCTTGCCTTTATATGTGCGACTAGAGTTCTTTTTCCGCAGGCGTTTTTTCTTTTTCTCAAACTTATTTTCCATAACAAAACAGCTGTTATCCTACAAATAAAACAAACATTTATGAACAAAATAGCTGTTTACCTATACGGCTTCAAATACTGTTTATAAACATTAACCTCGAGCTGTTGGTCAGGCAAAAGGCAGATCGAGGATGGTATGGGACTGACAACAATATCATAGCAGTGGATTAGGAATCAGAACAAGCTAAGGAGATTTGAATCCATTTCAAAGCTTCATGATAATCAAATCTCAATGCACCAAAAATTACCACAAAGTTATGTGTATGTTATAGGTACATTTCAATGATTTTTATTTATCCAATATTAAATGTTAGCATCTTCTGAATATTCCGTGAAATGAAAGCCAAAGTTTCTCTAATTCAAATCAAGATTTTCAAGTAGAATTTTGGAATTTGTGATAGGCTGCCACTGAAAAAGTGCAGTAAAATCTAATCCAACATTTTGAATAAGAATTATAAACTTTTCATTCAATTGGGCAAAATAAATCTTTGGTTAAATTTTAGTTTTAAGCTCAGTTATGCACCTATTGATTGGTATATCCTGTAGATGATAATCTGTCAGGAATTTCTTATTGCTCTAGTTTTGAGAAATATAATTTTGGTTCTGGTTTAAGGCAATGGCTTAGAAAGCTTTGCGTGAGGCAGCTTTTTGCACACTCCTGGGGAAGACTTGGAAATAATTATACGTCCCTTGACAACTTTTGCTCAAGAATAAGCTCCCTATTCACTGTGCACAGGAGTATAAATAAATATGCTAGTAAGCCAACCAGTGTAGGGGAAGAAAAACTGTGGCAGGATGTAGAATTCAAGACATATCCAGTCCAGACAGCTTTATGACCAGGTGGGCCTTGCTTTGAAAACATGATTTGCGGTGCTATCTTTTCACACTTGGTAATTTTCACTGCTCCAGTATTTAGAATGTTAGAACGGACTTCCAAATCAAAGGCATTTCAATATCAATTCCTTTTACTATTCTCTGCCATTTGCTTCTTGTCTCCCTGTCACTGAGTATGAAATGGGAAATTGTCACAAAGCTGGTAATGCCATGGCAAGATTTAAAGACAAGGATGAGAATTTTAAAAGTCTTATGAGTTAATGGAATGAGAGCCAGTGCTGGTCAGTGAGGAGAGGGTGAACAGGAATTGAGCAGCAGAGTTTGGAATCAGCTGATGGAAGTGTTTAACCAAAAATCAACATTGAAAGGAATAGGGTGAAGCAAAAAAAAATGTTGACAAGTCCAAAGATTAAATGCAGGACAGTTCTTCAAAAAAAAAATGGTTTTGGCTGTCTTGTTTTGGGTCAAAGTGCAAGGATTATCGTGCAGAACATTCACAGATTATATTTTCTGAAATATTCACTCTTGGAAGTTTACAAATGCCGATACATGAGTGTATCTATTTGATACCTTCCGTTTTGAGGTAATCATTTAAATAAATGTTCTTCAGTAAATTTGAGTGTTTTTTTGAAGGTGGGCAATAAGCCAAATTATATGCAGGTACACCTGTGAACCAATGTATTTCATAAATCTAGCAGATGCCTTTTGAGATTAGGCTCTGTTATTTCTCTATTCAATTTAGAAATACAAAGTACCTACCATTCACTATTAAACTTAATACTCTAAAGACTATGTTTCCAATTATGACTTAGAGAGACTAAATAGACTGGGTCTGTACTCGTTGGAGTTTAGAAGGATGAGGGGGGATCTTATAGAGACGTATAAGATAATGAAAGGAATGGATAGGGTGGAGATAGAGAGATTCTTCCCGCTTAGAAAGGATAGCAGGACCAGAGGGCACAGCCTCAAGATAAGGGGGGGGCAGTTTAGATCGGAGTTGAGGAGGAGCTTCTTCACTCAAAGGGTGGTGAATCTCTGGAGTTCTCTGCCCGTTGAAGTGGTGGAGGCTACCTCGCTAAATATATTTAAGTCACGGGTAGATAAGTTTTTGACAGACAAGGGAATTAAGGGTTATGGGGAGAGAGCAGGAAAGTGGAACTGATCCACTTCAGATCAGCCATGATCTTACTGAATGGTGGGGCAGGCTCGAAGGGCTAGGTGGCCTACTCCTGCTCCTATTTCTTATGTTCTTATGCTCAATATAAAAAATTCAGTTACCACAATTTTCACATCAAACGTATCTTCATTGTCACAGTCTTCAATGCAGGTTTCATCACTGTAGTCTTATAAAAATTACTGTCAAATTTGTTTATACAAAAATACATTAAATGACAGAATAACTTAAAATGTTCCTTTAATTTTAAGCACTGCTACTTAATTAACAGGCAGGAACAACAGCATATTGCTTTAAAAAGTTAGCTTGAAATGAAGATCCTGAGACAAACTGGGGCAGTGGCACAATTCTGGATTCTCTCCAAGTAAACCAGGCTTGATAACCTGAAAAGGGACGTTATCCTTATTTCTATAATGTGGAAATGCCAACATTGGACTGTGGTAAGCACAGTAAGAAATCTCACAACTCCAAGTTAAAGTCCAACAGGTTTATTTGGAATCACGAGCTTTCGGAGCACTGCTCCTTCACCAGGTGAGCACTCAACCTTTATGCTCAATTCATTCAGAGAAGCATCGGAACTAGAACCTGAACATAATTAAGACAGGCCAAAGTACTTCTTCTGATCTGCTGGCACTATGGCAGCCATAACACAGCATATAAACATTCACAAGCAGTAAAAGTAGGTGAGATTTTACACGCATTCTCGTATGGGTGAAATTGGTCGTTTCTCATCCAAGTATTTATGTTGTCTAACAGGACGGTTGTCCCTCTCTGGACAGCCCACATTTATTTTTCTTAAGGATTCTGAGACTACCCTTTGACACTTAAACTCCTTCATGTAAGTAAATAATCCACATAAAACTGCTTGCTATAAATGAAGAGAATTTCAATGTTAAAACATTTTCAAAAATATTCACCAAGTACCAGGACTCCTTTGTTATTTTACATGCTTTGAAATTATACTGTGATTTAATATGAGTCATATATGTATCAACAATTGCCAGTGAAATTTTACTGTTCATTAGTTAACAAAGTACAGCCTCTTTTTTTAGCTTGCTTTTTTTTAATAAATAGATAAAAGCATTTTGTATTAATGCATGAACTTGTGAAAAGCTTGGGGTAGATAGATTGAACTGACAGTTTATGTATGCACAAATGAGGCATTCATGGGGGCGTTAAATGATTATTTGAGCAGAAACAATGTACTAGGGGCTGGGTACTGAAAATAGGCAGGAGAATGGCATGAAGTCATAATGCTCATTTGGGGAGCCAGTGGAGACATGACAGGCCCAATGGCCTCCGTCTGTACCTAGATAATTCTGTGATAAATCAAAGCATAGGCTTTGGAGGGTTACAGAAGCAGGGTGACACAAAACAATGAAGCAATTTCTGAAAAATGAGATCACTGAATTTTGAAATCAGTGCGCTGAAAGATGGAAAGCCTGAGTGGGGGTAACTGAGCAGACTGGATGTAGGCAAACACATACATGTATTGTGAGAGTGAGGTGGATAAGGGTGAGGAGTGACGGGATGGGGAGAAGAGCAGGTGGGGGACGGGGGAGGAGCGGGGGGGAAAGGGGAGGGGTGAGGAGTGGGGGGAAAAGGGGAGGGGTGAGGAGCGGGGGGGGAAGGGGAGGGGTGAGGAGCAGGGTGGGGGGGCTAGGGGAGGAATAAGGAGCTGAGGGGTGGGGGAAGGGGAGGGGTGAGGAGTGGGTGTGGGATGGGATGGGGAACTGATGATATATGTGCAGAGTGACATCATTGATGCATGCACAGAGCCGTTGATAGCATTGAATTTTTGTGCATGTGTGTATCAGTGAACTTGAGCAGATGATGCCTGTGGCCATGCAATGTTGGCAAGAGTGACACTGAACATTTATACTTGTGAACGCAACAGTCTGGTTGGATGAGTGATAAAATGCAGAAGAACCCTGTCAAATTTCCCCTTTTCCACCTGAGGGTACACCTGAGAGCAACTACTTCGGACGAATGGATGGGGATTGGTGGCTTTATAATTTCGGTACTTACTGTCCTTCCTATTTAAATAACAGAGTTTTAAGCAATATACATAGTATGTGTAAAAATAAAGACTTGACTTTTCACAACCATCGAACATCTCAAATCACTTACAGCCAATGGAGGAATTTGGAAGTGTTGTCACTGTGGTAATGTAGGAAACACAGCAACCAATTTGTTGCCCCAGTGGTCAGACAATGTGTTTTAGTGTTGCTGATTATAAGACCATAAGGCATAGGAGCTGAATAGAAGCCACTTGGCCCATCGAGTCTGCTCTGCCATTCAATCATGGTTAATATTTTTCTCATCCCCAGTATCCTGCCTTTCCCCCATATTCCCTGATCCCCTTATTAATCAAGAACCTATCTACCTTAGTCTTAAAGACACTCAATGGCTTGGCCTGTACAGACTTCTGCGGCAAAGAGTTCCACAGATTCACCACTCTCTAGCTGAAGAAATTCCTCCTCATCTCTGTTTTAATGGCCTGAGGTTGTGCCCTCTGGTTCTAGTTTTTCCTACTAGTGGAAACATCCTCTCCACGTCCACTTTATCCAGGCCTTGCAGTATCCTGTAAGTTTCAAAGGTCCCCCTTCATCCTTCTAAACTCCAATGAGTACAGACCCAGAGTCCTCAGCCGTTCCTCATACGACAAGCTCTTCATTCCACGGATTATTCTTGCAAACCTCCTCTGGACCCTTTCCAGGACCAGCACATCCTTCCTTAGACATGGGGCCCAAAACTGCTCACTGTACTCCAAATGGGATCTGACCAGAGCCTTAAATAGATTGAGGGATAAATATTGGCAAGATCTGTGACAGCTGCTCTGCTCTTCTGTGGAATAATTTACATCCATTGAAGAGCGCAGATGGTGCCTCAGATTAGCACCTTATCCCAAAGTCAGTAACATAATCTTTTGTGCCCAAGGTGGAGTGGAACTTAAACCGGAATCTTGTGAGTCAGAGGTGAGAGTGGTACAAACTGAGCCACAGTTGACACTACCAGCAAACATGCTGCCGATGAGAGCAGGGAGATGGGGCGGTTCTTGATGTCTTGGTTGGGGGGGCGGGGGGAAAGAGGAGGGTGTGTGGAGGGGAGGGGAGGGGGCCTCCTAGTGCACTGTGAAATTGGGGTGCCCTTGTGAACAGCACCCAAGTGTTCAGAAGCTGGGCTTGCCCGCTAAACCCTGCCCTCCCCATCACCGACCAACGCAAAATCCCATCTCTCCACAAAAAGTGACCGGGAGTGGGAGGAATGTAGTATGGATTGCACCCAAGAGACTAGCACAGATCGTTCCCTTATCGTTGTTATTATGGTCATTTTTGGGGAGAATTCCACCCTATATCTGCTGAATGGTGGCTTAAAATTAAAGCCAGACCTTTCAGACATAAAAGTAGGAAACACCTCCATAGACAAAGGTTGGCACAAACATGGAACTCCTTCTGCAATGGCAACTGTAGACAAATGATTTATTTTAAATCCAAGATTGATAGATAAGATATGAAAGGGACATGCAGCAAAAGTGAGCATATGGAGTTAGAATCATAGAATCCTACAGTTCAGAAAGAGGCCATTCAGCACATCGAGTCTGCACCGATCACAATCTCACCCACACCCTATTCCTAAACCCATTCATTTACCCTAGCTAGTCCCCCTGACAGTAGGGGACAATTTAGCAAGGCCAATCCACCTAACCCTCGCATCTTTGGACTGTGGGAGGAAACCCACACTGACATGGGGAGAATGTGCAAATTCCACACAAGGCAGGAATCGAACCCAGGTCCCTGGTGCTGTGAGGCAGCAGTGATAGCCACTTTGCCACCCATTAGATATGGAATCAGACATGACACCTCTGAACGGTGGAACAGGCAAAGGGACTATCTATCCTTGTTTCTATGCATCCAGGTTCAAGTTCATTCACTGACAGAGAGAGATTAGGCAATGCTGAGTCACGACCAAGGGGAAGAGATTAGGCAACTGCTATGCTAAGTCAGCCAGCCGTTATGCTACAATATTTCTGCAGTCCTCGATTCACTCAACCTTACTCTCATCTCCAGCTTTTATGCCTTAGTTCTCAATAGAACAATTACCTGGCTCACCCTCGACAATCCCTCAGCAATGACCCCTTCCACCGGATCTGGCTGGGTCACATATAAGCCCTAGTGAGGACCTGCTCTTTAGTCTGTTTAGGACTCATGAACTTCTTTGCCACTAAGATCGAGGCCTTTTGATTGGCTGCAACTAGACCCCACCCTTCCACAGGTCCACCTGCCAAATTACCTCCAAAACAGGGTCCACATTTCAACTTCTTTTTCTAACTCCCAGGATCTGTAAACAAATTTTGGGAAGGCATTAGGAATTCATCTAGTTATTAATTAAAACAGAAAAGGTGCATTTTTATGAACATTCTTCAAATGAGAAGTCTAGTTAATTAGCTTATTCCCTCATCACATTGAGCACTAATTTAGTGAGCTAACTGGCATTGTTCTTACTTCCACAAGTAGTTCATGCCTGCCCACAAGCACTTGTTGTAACATTGCAGTGGACATTATGGACATCTGTCTGTGTGATCTTGATTGCGTTTTGATGTTTTTCATTGTTGAGAAGTTTTTGACAGCAATTTGTGCTGCTGGACAGTGCAATCACCAGCTATATGTTGAATTTCTTTGAGGACAATTGGCCTTTTCTGAGTGGGAATTTAGTCTGTCAATTCTAAAGGGTGATGCTCAGTCCCAAACTGAGACCAGTCCTAGCACCTGAATTAACACAAGTTTCAATCCTAGCTTCCCCATCCACCCTCCAGCCTGGAAGGGACCAATTCTGAATCTCAAGGAACGATGCTCATATTATTGACAGTAACGTAAAGGTGGAACAGCTGAGCAAATCCTAGCAAATTTTAAGCTATACCACCACAGACTTACATCAGTCACAGGTTTCTGGATAGTTAAAAGCTTTTGCTGACAACTCTGTCCTTGCAAACTACTACCCCAACTCCAGCCTCCCTTTCCTCTCCAAAATCATTGCATATGTTGTTTCAAATACTTCCCAGGATACAACGAATTAGGTTTCCACTACACCAACGCCATTAATGTTCAGTGGATTTTAGGAGTAACTGAACATACTGGAAAAACCCAGCATGTTTGGCAGTATCTGTGGAGAGAAACAGATCCTATCTGAATCAGCTGGCGGAGGTATTCACAGACATCTTCAACCTCTCTTTACAACAATCTAAGGTCCTTATCTGCTTCAAGAAGACAAGCATCAGCCCAGGACCTAAGAAAAACCAAGCAGCGTGTCAGTGGTTCTGACATCCATCATTATGAAGTGCTTTGAAAGATTAGTTATAGCACGAATCAATTCCAGCACCCCTGGTCTACCGGGTCCATTACGGTTTGCCAACTGCCACAACGGGTCCAAAGCAGATGCCATTTCCCTGGCCCTGCACTCAACCCTGGAACACCGAGATAACAAGGACACCGATGTCAGACTTCTATTTATTGACTACAGTTCAGCCTTCAACACAATTATTCCCAAAAAACGCATCTCTAAACTGTGGCCTGGGCCTTGGCACCTCCCTCTGCGACTGGATCCTGAACTTCCTAACTCTCAGACCACAATCTGGATAGGCAACACCACCTCCTCAGCAATCATCCTCAACACCGGTGCCCCACAAGGCTGTGTTCTCAGCCCCCTACTATACTCCTTATACACCTATGACTGTGCAGCCAAATTCCCCTCCAATTCAATTTTCAAGTATGCTGATGACACCACTGTAGTGGATTGGATCTTAAACAATGATGAGACAGTACAGGAATGAGATGGAGAATCTGGTGAGGCAACAATAATCTCTCCCTTGATGTCAACAAAACAAAGGAGATCATCGACTTCAGGAAGCGTAAAATATGTCCCTGTCCATGTGGATGAAGTAGAAAGGGCTTCAAGTTTTTCCAGTGTCCTGGTCACCAACAATTTGTCCTGGTCCACTATGCTGCCACTATAGTTGAGAAAGGTCACCAAAGCCTCTCTCAGGAGACTAAGGAAATTTGGGATGTCAGCTACAACTCACCAACTTTTACAGATGCACCATAGAAAGCATTCTTTCTGCTTTATCACAGCTTGGTATGGCTCCTGCTCTGCCCAAGATGCAAGGAACTACAAAAGGTCATGAATGTAGCCCAATCAATCATCCAAACCAGCCTCCTGTCCATTGGCTACACTTCCCATTGCCTCAGCAAAGCAGCCTGCATAATTAAGGACCCCACACACCCCAGGCATTTTCTCTATCTTTTTCCCCAAAAGGCAGAAGATGAAAGTCTGAGGTCACACACCAGCCCAAGAACAGCTTCTTCCCTGCTGCTGTCAAACTTTTGACTGGATTTACCTTACATTAGGTTGATCTTTTCCTACACCCTAGCTGTAACAAACACTATGCACAAACTCCTTTCCTATGAACAGTATATTTTGTGTATAGCATGTTAAAACATTTGATAATCAAAGCTAATTTTTGAATTAACTCTATGGAATCTCTTAGCATTTTGATGCAAACATGGCAAGGTAAACTTATCCCTTCTCATCCTGAGTGGTGGAAAATCTGGTCATTCAGCAGATGAATGGCTCTTGCCTGGTTCCACATTTGTGGCATCACTTGCAACATCTTTCAACTCTTGCTTCATTAGAACTATAGGGCAGCATAGTGGCTAACATTGCTGCCCCATAGCACCAGGTTCAGTTACTAGTGTGCACATTCTCCCCATGTCTGTAGGATTCCTCCCAGTCTGAAAGATGTGTGGTTAGGTGCATTGACCCAAACAGGTACTAGAGGAATTTCCACAGTAACTTCATTGTGCTGGAAATGCAAACCTTACTGTGATTAAAAATTTTGAATCAAGTACTGATTGAAGCAGTGGCTACCACTGCCATCTCAGCAGCTGTGGCCTGAGTTCCAGGTTTGACTCCGGCCTCAGGTCACTCATTTGCACTCCATGTCTGAGTGGGTTTCCTCCCAATCCAAAGATCGGCTATGCTAAATTAACCCATCAACCTAATTTGCCAATGTCAGGACAGGAAAGAGCCTGGGTGAGATGGTGGTCACTGCAAACAATGGACAGAATGGCCTTTTGTATTGTAGGGATTCTACATTCATTTCTAGGGGCTGACCCATGACAATCTCACCTCATTTGGCCAATAACTGAAAGCCAAATGGGGTACAACTTGCCCTGGTTGCTCATGCCAAGATAAGCTATATGCTAACTCTAGCCAGACATTGGTCTAGAGGGCCAAGTTTATCAAGTTCTGTCTGATTTGGATATTCTGTAACTGTTGTTCATTTGCCCCTCCTGGAAAAGAAATTGGAGGTCATCCAAAACTGCTGCCTTCTGACCAATTTCCATAAATCTATCACTATAGAAAGTGAATCCTTATAAGCAACATCTTAATTGGAAGAGTCTTATGATACAAACTGTCCACACAAATTGCAATTCAGACTGATTTCACACTCGAGTTACTCGACTAGTTCAGTTAGCCCCTTCTCACAGCTACTATCACTACTCCCACAATCCTCATTCATCCCTTGAATGGGACTTGAGCAAGGATGCAAAGAACACCACTCAAAATTCCATTGAGTCATCCACCCTGATTTGACAGCATCTGGCATCTTACTCTAGATCTGATCCACTTTTGTTCTTGTATCTTCAACTAGAATGTAAATTGCCTGCTCAAAAAAATTCAGATTCTTCAAATGACTGTTGAGACCTGGACTTTGGATACCCATTCTGCACATGAGTGCATCTCCCTGCAGTTCTCAAATTTTGCACTTGTTAGTAGATATACACAAATTAAGATGACAATACAGTCTTGATTAATTCCTTTATTATGCAGCACTGAAGTGCACAATGAATACACATTAGTACAATATTCATAGCTTTACTGAACTAAAGATGCAATTCAGATTTCCTTTGATAATCCTGATGCATTATAAAGCCAGAAATTCAGTTTGCACAGTCAGTTGAAACAAAATGCAAAACATTAAAAGGCAAGCTGTGCTTGATCTGCTATCTTCCAGTTCAGCTGTCTATTCTGTGATTCCAATGTTTCCTAAAAAGGAGAATAAATAGCAAGATTCAAGTTTCCAGGGAAGACCAAGAATTCAACACCAAGTAGATATCATAAATTGTCCTTTTTGCATTTGGATGACAAATTTTGGTGCAGTCCCCATGAGTATATTTCTAAATAGGAAACATCAATTATCACTTATAGCACCACATTTTTTCAGGAACTTGAGTAGGTTTTGCATACCAATTCTTTTCAACTGTGATGCTCACATCTTTGGCAAGGCCAGCATTTATTGCCCACCTTAAGAGTCTGAGTGGATGTCTTTAAAAAAGGACTAATTTATACACATTGCAACCATGAGGAGCTAAGCAAACTGGCCAAGAACATGTGCCAGCAACCCACTCCCCTCCAGTGTCAGACCTGTCAGCAACTATTGGACTGCAGAATACAAATGGCTTAAAATCTGCTTTTTCAGGCTAATAAATTCTATCTTTGGCTTGGAAGTTTTATAAATGTGCCCTATGAGCATAGACTGCAAGATATGGTCTTGCAGTAACTAAGCACAGGATTATACTCTTGGTCATTGCGTTAAGAGTTGTTGGATTTTTGCCAAAAGACTCTCTTTGAAATGACCAGCACTGAACCTACTTTCACTGGCAAACAGTACAGAAATGGTCCATCTATCTGCAAGGACAAGTACTATTTGTATATTTCAACTAGCTGTGAAATTCCTAAACATACCTGAACAATGGCTAATTTGAGGCCACTTAATGTTTTCACAAGGTCAATCAGCAATCTTGTAGTATTATAACCTAAAGAACCAAAGTGAAATTATGCACAAGTTAGTAAACACTAATGCAAGACATGCTGCCTTGTGCTGACAGCTTGCTAAATATATAAATTCTCCAGTCTGATCCCACCTAACTCAAGCAGCAACTTGACCTTAGCAACTTTGCATCAATGAGAGGTTTTGCAGTCAGTTGCATGAAAACAGACCCAAGACAGCAGAGCTAAGAGATCCTGCATTCTACAGGCAGAACTGGAAAGACATCACAAATGCTATGAATACACATAATTGAGATGGTCTGGTTACATTTGTTATTCCATACCATTTAGTTTGTAAAAACTATTTGCCTATCCATGTTAAGAATGTAGATTCTGATCCAAACTGAATTTAAAGCTACAAAAATGTGGAATCTTGTTGGTAGTGTCTTCATTTGGGGTTATTCAGCAAGTCTGATTATTTTGGCTTAGTTTTCCATGTTCCCAGCCAATTGTGTTACCAGTGGCAACTACAATCAGCTGGGATGGTCTTTTACTTTATGGTCATCGCCACAGCAGACCAGATACAGGAACTCTGGTTGCCTTGGTATGTGACCAACTATGCCAAACATTACAATTAGTATTTACCAACTGAAGTTAATACATTTTAACTTCACTGCTGAGCTCCACAATGCAGCTAACTATTTCAGTCAGAGTAAAAAATGTTCATTGTATAGAGGCTATATTCCCCCATGAACTGTCATACCTGTTTACAATTTCAGTGCAGTGATCCCTGCAGCTTCAAGCTGATGCACCTAGGAGTGAAAATATTAGTGAGTCAATGGTTCTAGGTTGCCTTTTATTGGTTTAATGTGCAGTGCAGCACATGTATCAGCAATATTACCAGGTTAACAAGCATGATCAGCAAGCTAACCAACGATGCCAAACTGAATTAATATTGCACTGATAGAACATCCAACAGGAGGTGCTGTTGGATGCAGATATGCTAGTGCGATTAGACACAAGATTAGCAATATTAATTTCCGAAACACTGCCAATTGCATCCAACATTAGCTATTAATCTAAATCTGGTCAGAAATCACTATCAAATACTATTGTTGATCAAACTACTGCACTTTTTATTTGCCTAAAATTTGAAACTAAATATTATCACTTATATTCAGGATACGCAATTCTACATAGGACATCTTTCCAGTGTGCCATCAAGAACAAACTACATACCTTGGTGAAAGGTAGTGATTTACTCCCAAGTAGTCTTGACATCTTTATATAGAAAGAGAAATCATTATATCCAAGATGCACACCTGAGCTTAAAGCATTAAAAACTTTTACTACCTCAGCTGATACAAATACAGTCCTGTTCAGAAAATGATTTATGTTCATTGATTGTCACATAGCAGTTGAACAGAAAGAATAATCATTACAGAACTGCACTTGAGCATTAACCCTCCAAATTAGCTGCAGCCATCAGGAAATAGCAGGTGAATGGGACTAATTGACGAGCTCTTTTAAACAGCCAGAGGAACACTGGGCTAAAAGAATGCTATTGCACAGCAAGAATTCAAAGTAGTGCTGCAATCTGCAATTTAATTCTACAGCTTTCACTATTAGCTCTAATGGCTTCTGGAACAGCAATCTGCCAAACTGACATACTTCCAATATAGAGAACATCTCACTTCCACCTGCAAAAGCAGTGGTGGCAGTGTCAGTGAATATTAAGACAAGCTAAATAGATTCTGGACTGATGGGGAGGCAAACTTGAGGGGTAGGCAGTGGAAGTGTGAGGCCAAAATAAGATCAGCCATGATCTTATGGAATGGTAGAATAGACAAGGGGATGAATGGCCTACTCCTAAACAGGATGGTCAGGGGCTGGGGAAGCTCTAACCTCCTTACCTGTTGCAAGAATCCACCTGATGTGGGCAGAACTTTCTGCCAAATTCATCTTCAGTGCAGAAAGGCCTGAAAAACATTTAAAAATGATATACATCTGCAAAATCAATGCTCTGGATTCATTAATCCCATTCCATTTTCCTTTTTGAAACACCCATGGTTATAACTTAAGACCCAGCAATCATTGTTTTGTAGTTCAATCTCACTGGTTTAACAGCATAATCCAATGAGTAAAGCAAGAACTACAGGTTTACTCTTTGAGGCGTTTCCAACAACATAAATCTATTGTTAAGGTTCAGTTGGGATAGACCTCATTTGCCAATGCTACAAGCAGAAAGTAACACCAGCAGACTTCAGGTTTAAGTAGGCTTGCATGAAAATTTAGAAATTTAATTGTGAAATACATTTGACTTCAACTCATTATATAAGCAACACAATCAGCCATATTCACCAGTTTTTTTCTAATTTCTACACCACGAACAAAGATTAAGCCAACCTCAGCCATATTTAGTTTCTACAAACTACTATCAGCTGGAAACATGCCTACTTTTCAGACAACCAAGCATCCTAAACCAACCATCCATCAAATCTTGCCATCTCACCCTTTCATAGAGGGAATACAGCTGGCCACATCAGCTCCTTGTTTTTACCCAGGTCTAGTATTACCCACTGCTGCACCTGTTAACCTACACAGCTGCTTTGTTAATTTGCCAACTAGTTTCATTACCTGCCTTGAACCTGCCACAAAGCACCCAAGGTATCCTATCCATAGCCACTGATGCTCACATTAACATTCATTCAACTATCCTCAAAAGACCTGCTTGTCATCGACACTATATTCAAAGTCCACATTCCTTACAGCCCTGCTTCATCGTACATCCAATGCCCTTGACCCCATTTTATGAGCCCTGCCCCCATCTTTGTTCATTTAACTGGATCACAGTCCACTCTTCACACTGAGTGAAATGCTTCATTCTTTCCTGGGGCATGTTGCCCCAGGACTTTTTCTGCAGAAATTGATTCTATATCCACATAGAACTCACCCAAGTAGTCAAGTTGCCCTGGAATGATCAGTTACAACATCCACATGAAGCCATCTCCATAGGAATTTCTAGAGACAGAAGATTGTATTTAGACATGTTCAGATATTTATGGCAAAGTTGAAGCCCACAATTTTGTTATTGATTTTGCATTGATGTGTTCAGAAGGCCATGTCATTCATTGTCAATCAGAGCAGTTGAACTTTTTGGCATTCATCACAACTGCAGAAAAGTAAAAGAAAAATCCAAACTGCTGGAAGGCAGGCTCAAGCCAGTTACAATTTTGTAATACAATATAAATTAGACTTTAATTACATCTAGCTGCAGAAGCATCAGTCATTAATCTCCATAGGAACTAAGGCAGAAGCTAAAAGTCAAGGGAAACCCATAGTGATCGGTCTTTTGGGTGGGTCAAACAAGTAAACCAACTTAAATTACGTTTGGACAAAGAAAAAGGGGGCAGCTCCCCAAAAGGAGGGGGAACGGCCCGAACAGAAACAAAACGTACAAAGGAAACTTAAGACACGTCAAATCAAAATGTGATTATTGGGGTCTATAAGGCACCTCAGCCCCTGCGGTGCCCAACGGGCACGGAAGGCCTTGACAGTGCCCACAGACACTGCGTGCTCCCTCTCCAGGGGCACCTGGCCGCGAACGTAGCCACGGTAGAGGGGCAGGCAGTCGGGACGGACAGCCCTGTCGATCGCCCGCTGCCTGGACCTGTTGATGGCATGTTTCGCCAGGCCCAGGAGCAGGTTCACGAGGAGGTCAGAATCCCAACCCTCCCCTCACCAGGTGTCTGTAGATTAGGAGCTGGTGCAATAAAGTTGAGACTCAAAACCAGTAAGGCTGCGCAATTTATTACCTGTTAAAAAAAGCCTCAAGTGCAATTATTTCATAGCTGCCTTGACCCATTGAAGACACCTACACAATTACAAAACGATTATGGCTTTTAACAAGCATATTTCACTTCCTCATCTACTGCTTTTGAATAACCTTCATGTCAAAATTGCACATAAAGTAATCCCTTCAGGACAGAGAAGTTCATACCTTTTGTCATTTTGTCACAAGGCCAGTTGATTTTGCTCCAGCTCCACCTGTGTATTAAAGGGGAAAATTTCATTGAATTTTATAAAGCACGTTTACTTAACCTTATTCAACAGCATCATAAATAGGTCCAGGATTCAACTAGAGGAAAGTATTACAAGCAATACTAGAATACCAATTTAAAATAAAATTATGGTACTTGGATGCTTAGGAGAGAATCCAATATCTGTCCCTTCTTGTTAGTAGCATAACTGGAGGATTGTGACCAGTTATGGATGGTAAAGAATTTACTTTCAGCACTCGTTTCCTGGTTAATGTCTACTCAAATGACAAAACCATGCTCAAGTGCTGATCACAAAATCCAAAAATATCTCACCTGCATTTTATCTCGATTATCTCCATAGCTTAGTTTCTTGAGCAGAAATTGATCTTGATTAGGCATATGAATTAAAAATGGTTGAATTCCAAACACAGCAATCTGAAATAAGATACAACTCCCATTATATTGCAAAAGAACTATCTAATATTCAGGTGATTAATCACAAATCTTAACACTGAACAAAACAGCCCATTAGCCACTAAACTGGAACATTCACTCCTTTCATCACCCTTCTGAGCCCAACATCAAAACGCAAACAGCAGATATGAAAAACTACCATGAGGTCCATATCAACCATATCCACTGCTTTTCCTTCGTCAATGTGTTTAGTCACATTTTCAAATAACTCAACCAGGCTCATCAGGCACAACCTGCCCTTGACAAAGCCATGCTGACTACTTTTGATCAAACTAAACTTCTCCAAATGTTCATAAATCCTGTCCATCAACTTATCAACCACTGAGGTTAGACTCAGTCAGCAATTTCCTGCACTATCCTTGTTCCCTTTCTTGAATATAGGAACCACATCTGCAATCCTCAGGAATCTCTCCCATCTCTATCAGGAACACAAAGATCATCACCAGAGGCTTTGCAATCTCTTCCCCACCTCCCACAGTAACCTGGGGTACATCCCATCTGGTCCTGGTTACTTATTTATCTTGATGCAATTCAAAAGTTCCAACACATCCTCTTTCTTAATGTCCACATACTCAATCTTTTCAGTCTGACTTCACATTTCCCAGATTATATTCCATTTGCAAAATGTTTTTTCCACCTATTTTGTTATCTGCAAATATGGCAATACACATGTTTCTTTCCTCCAAGCCATTACTATATGGTGTGAACATCTGCAGTCCCAGCACATATAGAGCCTTGTGGAGCCCCACTGGTTATCAGCTTCCAACCTGAAAAGAACCCTCATCTCCAGTTTGCTTGGAAATAGGGCCCACCCAAGAGGTTGGGGATGGGAGTTGATACTGTGGACTTGAATTGCTACTTTTTCATTCCAGGCTCAATGTGCACAATAGAATGCATGTGTTGGGATAGTACTAGACATGGAATTGGGGCAGATCACAGTGAATACACAGGTTTAGCATGCAAGTACACAAATTGGTGAATAATTTTTAGTAACCTAAGGTACAGATAGCACTCTGGGAATATAGCTTAAATTTTTGAGCTGGTTGTTTAATATTCATGGATACAAGTTATTCAGAACAAGGGGGTTTGGTGGCAGTACTGGTTAGGGGAGAGAGGGACTGTCCTTGAAGGAGCAAAGACAGCAAATAGATAAGAGCATGCTTCTGAGGCAAATTAAAAATTTGAAAGGGATATATTTCCCAGAACCAGTTTCAATGCCCAAAAATATGAAACCCAGGCTCATGCATTAGACCACAAGGTGAGCACCACTCTCCTTCCTAGTTCCTCTCACTAGCACATGCAATTCAGCAAATACTTTTCTTCTGACTCACTTCCACCGCCTTGCAAAATATTCTGGATCCTCTGCCACAGGAGGTAAAATATGCAGAACGCTGGGTGCACCACTCGACCCCTGCCAATTATCAGCTTAGTGACTGGAATGCTATAATTTGTTCTTTCTACATGCGCAGTCCCTTGTTCATTGATGCCTAGGAATAGTTAACACGCTTCCAAGGACAGGTTGGGAAACATCTCCACGATTCTTCTAGCCAAACAATTATCACTAGAATGAAATAACCAATCTCAGAATCCAGCTCCAGAAAATTTAGCCTCCTTGATGCACCAGTGAATCCTGTCCCCATAAGCTCTGAAAGCCACAATTTTGGCACGGCCAGAGCCCAGCGATGAAAGCAATGCCTATTTTAGTGTATTGTCAGACTTTTCACTGTATTTTAGTGTAGCCGGGGGTGGAAAGGGAGGAAACAGCTCCAGAGGAGCGCCCCACCCCCCCCCCGCCCAAGCAATGGCAGGGAGTGGGGGGCCTTGTGCGGGGCTGAGTCGGACGTAAAAGGGCGCCTGGGGCCTTAGGAAGAGCAGCGTCCATCGCCATTGTGCCCGGGGCGGCTGGTGGCGATACTAACCACCCCTCCCACCGCCGCCATGGAGACCAATCCCCCTCCCTCTCTCCCAACCCCGCGAGCGGCCTCCTCGTGAGCCGTTGCCATGAACGCCATGCTCGAGGCACCAACGGCTCTAAAGGGTCAGATGAATTTCTCCCGCCTCAGGATTAACAATCCCCCGCCGTCTCAGTGAGTATCAGGGCCGGGCGGTGATTCTGGAGCCTGGGGTATCTAATTGTGGGTAGGCCGCCACGTGGACCGGGCCGGGCCGAGCCGAGCTTCACCACACGCAATCTCTTACCTCCGCTGTTGCCAGGCAAAGAGAGCGCTAATAGCCGAGGACGGCCTTTTTATACCGGCCTGGGAGCTGCGCAGATTCCACCTCCAAACCGCGTCACTCCGCTCTGGTATTTTATTATTTTGAATTTTCACTGACCCAGGCCCGGCCCGAGCCCCGCTGATTAATTATTTTAAAATAATAATTAATTTTATATAAAATAACCAAATTGCTTTGCGCTATATTCTTTTCCCCCCGCCCCAATTTTCCGCGCAGCCGCAGTTGGGCTGAGTGTTTCTGCTGTGCATTGTTGGGAGTACTGTGTTTACGCCGGCATACTCACATCATGTGCATTATTGGGTGCAGGTCATTGAAGATCATAAGACGTAGGAGCAGAATCGGGCAACGCTGTCCGTGGCGTTCGCACTATCATTCAGTCGTGGCTGATATTTTTCTCATGTCCATTCTCCTGCCTTTTCCCCATAACCCCTGATCCGCTTATTAATCAAGAACCTATCTACTTCTTAATGACACTCAATGACTTGGCCTACACAGCCTTCTAAGGCAAGAGTTCTTCAGATTCACCACTTTTGGGCTGAAGGAGTTCCTCCTCATCTGTGTCCTAAAGGATTGTCCCTTTACCCTGAGATTATGCCCTCTGGTTCTAGTTTTTACTACTAGTGGAAACATCCTTTCCACGTCCACTTTATCCAGGCCTCACTGTATCCTGTAAATTTCAATAAGATCCTACCTTATCCTTCCAAACTCCAACGAATACAGACCCAGAATCCTCAACCATTCCTCATATGGAATGATAAATGTGGAGGAATGATAAAGATCCAGCACAGTACATTGCTATGTATGTATCATTGATGTACACTACTGGGTGTAAGTTATTGCTATGTACTATGCTGGATCTTTATCATTGCTGTACATTGTACAGTGCTGTGTCTATATCAAGGTCTAAACAACATTTTTATAGGAAGTGGGAGCAAGAGTAAGCAATTCAACCCTTTGTGCCTGCTCTGTCATTCTATATGATCACGGATGATCTCCATCTCATCCTAAATCCACTTCTTCACTTGCTCCCCTTTGCCCTTTATCCTACTTTTGATCAAATATTTGTCCATCTCTTTCTTGAATCTCGTGATTGATTCTCCATCCATTGCACTCTGGGGCAGTGAGTTCCATAGATTCACAACCCTCTGTGAGAAGCAGTTTCTCCTTATCTCTTGTGTTGAACCTCCCCTCTCTTACTCTACTCCTAGATTGTTCTCGAAGGGGGAACATTCTGGTTAACATTTACTTTATCAATCCCATTGAGTATTTTATATATCTTAATCAAATCCCCCTTCATTCTTTTGTATTCCAGCAAGCCCAAGCTACTCAACCGTTCCTCATATGACAGCCCCTTCAAACCTGGAATCAATATAGTGAATCTCTTCTGAACTGTTTCCAGTGCCAGCGCATCCTTTCTCAAAGAAGGTGACCAAAATTGAATGTAGTCAAATAGGAGGCAGAGAGTGGGGGTCAACGGGTGCTATTCGGATTGGCGGATGGTGACTAGTGGAGTGCCCCAGGGGTCGGTGCTGGGGCCTCAGCTTTTTACCATTTATATAGATGATCTGGAGGAGGGAACCGAGTGTAGGGTGTCGAAATTTGCTGATGACACCAAGATTGGGGGAACAGCAAATTGTGCGGAGGGTGTGGAGAGTCTGCAGAAGGATCTAGATAGGCTGGGCGAATGGGCCAGGAAATGGCAAATGGAATTTAATGTTGGCAAGTGTGAGGTGGTCCACTTTGGTAGGAAGAATGGTAGGAAGGACTATTACTTACGGGGCGAAAAACTGCAGCAGGCGACGGTGCAGAGGGACCTCGGGGGGTTCTTGTGCATGAGTCGCAAAAACCCAGCTTGCAGGTGCAGCAGGTGGTCAGGAAGGCGAATGGGATGCTGGCCTTCATAGCGAGGGGGATTGAATATAAAAGTAGGGAGGTCTTGCTGCAGCTGTATAGGGCATTGGTGAGGCCGCAGCTGGAGTACTGTGTGCAGTTTTGGGCGCCGCACCTGCGCAAGGATATTTTGGCCTTGGAGGGAGTGCAGAGGAGGTTTACTAGGCTGATACCGGAGTTGAGGGGGTTGAGCTATGAGGAGAGGCTGAATAAACTGGGCTTGTACTCGTTAGAGTTTAGAAGAATGAGGGGAGATCTCATTGAGACATATAAGATGATGAATGGGATGGATAGGATAGAGGTGGAGAGACTCTTCCCGCTCAAAAAAGACAGTAGGACTCGGGGGCACAGCCTCAAGATAAAAGGGGGGCGGTTTAGAACGGAGTTGAGGAGGAACTTCTTCACTCAAAGGGTGGTGAATCTCTGGAATTCTCTGCCCTTTGAAGTGGTGGAGGCTGCCTCGCTAAATATTTTTAAGACGCGGGTTGATGGGTTTTTGATAAGAGAGGGGATTAAGGGTTATGGGGAGAAAGCGGGAAAGTGGAACTGAGCAGCGGCAGATCAGCCATGATCTTATTGAATGGCGGGGCAGGCTCGAAGGGCTAGATGGCCTACTCCTGCTCCTATTTCTTATGTTCTAATACTCCGGTCTCACCAATGCCTTATATAATTGTAACAACACTTCTCTACTTTTATACTCTGGACCGTTTGCAATAAATGCTAAGGTTCCATTTGCCTTCCTTATAACATTATGCACCTGCATACCCAGTTTTTGAGACTCATGCACAAAGACACCCAGAGCCCTCTGCACAGACATCTTTTGAGTCTGTTTCCCAGTTAAATAGTAATTTGCCGTTTTATTTTTCCGACAAAACCTCACATTTTTCTAGATTAAACTTCATCTGCCAGATTCTGGCCCATTCCCCTAACCTGTCAATATCCATTTGTAAACTTTTATATCTCCTCATCACAGCCTGCTTTCCTACGTATTTTCATGTCATTGGCAAACTTTGCTTTGTTACACTCTATCCCGGCTCGTAGCTCATTGATGTAGGTTGTAAATAGTTGTGGTCTGAGAACTGAACCCTCTGATTACAGATCACCAACTGCAGACAGACCCATTTATCCTAACCCTCTGCTTTCTATCAGTCAGCCAATCCTCAAGCCTAGCCAGTACTCTACCCCCAACTTGTTGGAACCTAACCTTCTGGATCAGTCTCTTGTGTGGCAACTTATCACATGCCTTCTGGAAATCCAGAATAATCACATCCACAGGATCCCTATTATCGACCTTGTTGGTTACATCCTCAAAGAACTCTAGCAGGTTTGCCAAACGAGATTTCCTATTCACAAAACCGTGCTGACACTGCTGAATTGAGCTTTGATGTTCCAGATGTTCCGTCACCCCCTCCTTAATGATTGACTCCAGTAATTTCCCCACTACAGAGGTCAAACTGACTGGTCTATAATTTCCCACTTTTTGCCTCTCTCCTTTTTTAAATAAAGGCATCACATTAGCATGTTCCCAGTTCAATGGTAGTTCTTTTCATGTACCCAACGAGTAAAATGAACTCAAATTAACTTAGGGACAAATTAAGAAGGGCAGCTCCCCAAAAGGAAGGGGGGGATGGCCCAAACAGAAACCAAAGTCCAAAGGAAACTTAAAACATTAAATCAAAATGTGATTATCAGGGTCTATAACACACCCCAGCCCCTGCGGTGCCCAGCGGGCGTGGAAGGCGTCAACTGTGCCCGTGGACACTGCATGCTCCCTCTCCAGGGACACCTGGCTGCGAACGTAGCTGCAGTAGAGGGACAGGCAGTCAGGATGGACTGCTGCCTGGACCTATTGATGGCGCATCTCGCCAGGCCCAGGAGCAGGTTCACGAGGAGGTTGGCATCCCGATACACCCAGTTCACTGGTATTTTTCTGGAATCCAGGGAATTTTGGAATATCATAACTAATGCATCCACTATCTCTGCTCAACACTCTATGGTGTCAGCCATCAAGTCCTGGGGCTGGGGGGATCTTTCAGGTCAAGTCTTTCGGGTCAAACCAAGTAGACAAACTCAAGTCTTTTGGGTCGTTCTTTTGGGTCGGTCTTTCGGGTTGAACCAAGTAAACAGACTTAAATTACATTCGGACAAAGAAAAAGGGGGCAGCTCCCCAAAAGGTTGGGGGAACGACCCGAACAAAAACAAAAGTACAAAGGGAACTTAAAACATGTCAAATCAAAATGTGATTGCCGGGGTCTATAACGCACCTCAGCCCCTGCGGTGCCCAGCAGGTGCGGAAGGCATCAACTGTGCCCGCGGACACTGCATGCTCCCTCTCCAGGGACACCTGGCCGCGATACATCCTGATACGCCCAGTTCACTGGTATCTTTCTGGAATCCAGGGAATTTGGGAATGTCATAACTAATTCATCCACTATCTCTGCTGTCACCTCCTTTAACACTCTATGGTGTCAGCCATCAAGTCCCGGAGACTTATCTGTTTTCAAAGCCTTCAGTTTACTGAGTACCTTCTCCCTCATTATAGTAATTTCCATTGTATTAACAGCAGTTTTTGGTGAAGAATTATTATCTGCTACTGTGAAGACATAGACAGCCCTGCGTTTCCCATTATTACCCCACCATTTCCATCCTCTAAAGGGCCAACATCTAATTGTACTATTCTCTTCCTCTTTTATGTAAAGTTAAAGCACATGGGATTGGGGGTGGTGTCCTGAAGTGGATAGAAAGCTGATTAGCTGATAAGAATTGGCATAAATGGGTCTTTTTCTGATTGGCAGGCAGTGACTAGTGGGGTACTGCAGGGGTCTGTGCTAGGACCCCATATGTTCACGTGTATTAATGATTTGGAAGAGGAAATTGAATATTTTATCTCCAAATTTTCAGATGATACAAAGTTGGGTGGGAGGTGGAGGCTGCAAGGAGGATGTAGAGATGCATCAGCATTATTTGGACAGGCTGAGTGTGTGGGTGTATGCATGGCAGATACAGTATAATGTGGATAAATGTGAGGTTATCCACATTGGTAACAGTAATTGGAAGGCTAATTATTATTTGAATGGGTCTAAATTGAAGAGGTGGATACTCAGCAAGACTTTCGTGTCCTTGTGCATCAGTCACTGGAAGTAAGTGTGCAGGCACTGCAGGCAGTAAAGGCAAATGGTATGTTGGCCTTCATAGCAAGAAGATTTGAGTATAGAAATAAGGTTGTTTTACTGCAATTCTATAGGGTGTTGGTGTGGCCATACCTGGAGTATTGTGTGCAGTTTTGGTGTCCTTATTTGAGAAAGAAAGTCCTTGCTATAGACAGAGTGCGGTGAAGGTTTACCAGGCTGATTCCTGGGATGGTATGTCTGTCATATGAGGAGAGACTGAGTCAGTTAGGGTTATATTCATTGGAGTTCAGAAGAGTAAGAGGGGATTTCATAGAACCTTATAAAATTCTGACAGAGTGAGGCAGGATAGTTTTGGAAAAAATGATCCTCATGGTGCTGAGACTTTATCATTGCTGTATACTGTACAGTGCTGGGACATAATCACTGCTGTATGCTGTACACTGCTGGATCTTTATCATTGCTGTACATTGTACAGTGCTGAAACTTTATAATCGCTGTTCATTGTGCAGTGCTGGGACATAATCATTGCTGTGTGCCGTACACTGCTGGATCTTTATCATTGCTGTACACTGTACAGTGCTGAATCTTTATCATTGCTGTATACTGTACAGTGCTGGGACATAATCACTGCTGTGTGCTGTATACTGCTGAATCTTTGTTATTGCTGTACACTGTACAGTGCTGGCTCTTTATCATTGCTGTGCACTGTACAGTGCTGGATCTTTATCACTGCTGTGCACTATACAGTGCTGGATCTTTATCACTGCTCTGCACTGTACAATGCTGGATCTTTATCTCTGCCGTACACTGTACAGTGCTGGACCTTTATCATTGCCGTACACTGTACACTGCTGGGACATAATTATTGCTGTGTACTGTACAGTGCTGGATCTTTATCACTGCTGTTTACTGTACACTGCTGAATCTTTATCACTGCTGTGCACTGTACAGTGCTGGATCTTTATCACTGCTGTTTACTGTACAGTGCTGAATCTTTATCACTGCTGTGCACTGTACGTGCTGGATCTTTATCCTCGCTGTACACTATGCAGTGCTGGATTTTTATCTCTTCCGTTTGTGTGCATATATACCAACCTAGGAAACCTTACAAAAAATAAAAATAGCTGTTAGGCCACTATTTTCCTGGTCCTCAACACCTGAAAAATCTCTTCCCAAACGCACGGTAGCACAATGGTTAGCACTGCTGCTTCACAGCATCAGGGACTCGGGTTCAATTCCTGGCTTGAGTCACTGTACGACTACCCACATCTGCATGTGTTTCCTCCGGGTGCTCCGATTTCCTCCCATAGCCTGAAAGATGTGCAGGTTAGGTGGATTGACTATGCTAAATTGCCCCCGAGTGTCAGGGGAATTAGCAGGGTAAATATGGGGGATACGGCCTGGGTGGAATTGTCATCAGTGCCGACTGGATGGGCGGAATGGCCTGTTTCTGCACTGTAGAATTCTACGATTTTAAACTGAAAGTGCAGTGAGACTGGAGCGTGTGACTGCTTCACTTACAAGAGCAAAATAACAAACATCTACTTTATTGCAGACAAGGAAATTGAACAAAATTCAGAAACATAGATATGCAATAGTGATGCATTTGTAATTTAGTGATAGGATATATGGTCTTGAAGAAACAAAATAATCCAGCAAAATTTGAAGACACATCCGAATGTCAGAAGAAAATAATCATCTTTGGAGTTTTTCAGCATCTCAGAGAATCCCTGCAGAAGGAAGTCATTTGGCCCATTTCCCCTGACACTAATGGGCAATCCATCTAACCTGCACGTTTTTCAGACTGTGGGAGGAAACCGGAGCACCCAAAGGAAACCCATGCAGACACAGGGAGAACATGCAAACTCCACACAGACAGTGACCCAAGCCGGGAATCAAAACTGGGTCCCTTGCGCTGTGAGGCAGCAGTGCTAACCACTGTGCCACCATGCCGCTCATTTGGATTCCGATGTTATGATTCATTTCATGCCAAAGTACTTTCCTGCACATGTTGCTATTTTTTGAACTATGGAAATAAAAACAGTTGTTGGAATATAATATAAATTTGCAATGTGAAATTTCTCTCATTGGTAAACAAGCTCTACAAAATTTGTGAATTTAAATTTCACACGATACATTTACAATGATCCAAAGTGTTTAGTTTCACAACTTAAATTAGTCTGTTTCATGCTATTATTATTATTTTAATCTTGAAGCATTTTTAGGGAGAGGTAAGTATTAATCCATGCAAGAGAAAGAAAACAGTCAAGTTATAAGAAACAAATCACTGCACATTTCAAACTTAAGGGATTTAAAAACATGATTGGAAATTACTGTATTGGAGTCCCTACAAATATTTCCATTTTCATGCTTGAAATCCTTCCAGGGAAAACAATATTTTTGTTCTACAATGATTCATGAATAGCCAGTTAATTAATATTTTTGTTAAAATCACAGATAGAGGAATGACTTACAAATAACAATATGGGCTGATTGACTCAAATGATCTGTTCCTGTATTGTAATTTCTGTGTAATGTTCACACTGCTGTTTTGAGCAGCGAGCCACACGACATGCTGGGACCGTGTCTTACCAGAGCAAAGAGGTGGGTGACATGGTGGCACCGTGGTTAGCACTGCTGCTTCACAGGGCTAGGGACCCAGGTTTGATTCTCGGCTTGGGTCACTGTCTGTGCAGAGTCTGCACGTTCTCTCTATGTCTGCGTGGGTTTCCTCTGGTTTCCTCCCACAGTCCTAAAGATGTGCTGGTTAGGTGCATTGGCCATGCTACATTTTTCTTCAGTGCACCCGAATAGGTGCTGAAGTGTGGTGTTAGTATGAGTTTTCACAGTAACTTCATTGCAGTGTTAATGGAAGCCTACTGTGACTGATAAATAAACTTTAACCTAAACTTTAGGCAAAGAATCCCAGAGTCAGGACACTACACAAGTCAGTGCATTTCAAGAAAAGCTATTCAGCAAGAAACCCTTAGTCAAACTCCACGTTAGGATTTACCTAGATTGGTTATACACCAAGACCACTGTGAATTTCCTGCTGATAAATGCATACATGCATCGCTTGCTTGTATTTCTCAGGTATGCTGTACAATAAAATATGTCAAGTTGATCTGATTTCCTGGGTCTCGAACCTTTATTCATGGAATGCAGATCATCAATGAACACCTACCTTTAGAATATCTTGTTTGATCTTAGCCAATCATACATAGTAATATTTTATTTTTCAGACGGTTATGGTCCCAGACCAGACCCCTAAATTTTATTATGATCTGGTTAGGGACCATTGACTTATCTTGTAGACAAATTTGAAATTCCAGTTGCTAACTAAGAGAATAAAGCCACAGGATTCCATGGTTTTAAACAAACAGAAAACATTTTACTGTACAAAAGGCAGCAAAACATTTATCTTATACTCCAATATCCAGAATTAGCATAAGGTAAACATGGATTAATATAAGGAATCCATAAATAAAGTGTAAGAGATGGTTGAGGGGCAATGGTAGTTCTATGAAATCATGGATTAACAGCTGAACTGTGGTAGAACTCACCAAAATTACCATATTAAATGGCGGGCACAATAATGACAGATCCAATAAATGTTTCAGCAACCCATCCAGATCTCAGTCATTACTGAAGTTACAAAGTCTTTCTCGTGAGATTTCAGCTCCCCTCTTCTGAGAATCTAATCTCTGATTTTCCCTCATCAACAGCTCCAATTCAGACTGGAGCATAATAAAGGAGTGTTGAACTGTAACAGGATTATAAAATTACATCTTTCTTCAGTTCACTTGACTAAAGTCAGTGTTGAATCATTATTGATCTGCATTATCAAAGACTTCAGTAGATGAGACACAAAAAACATGTGCTGGTTGGGTATATTGGCCATGCTAAATCCTCCCTCAGTGTACCCGAATCGGCACCGGAATGTGGCGACTAGGGGATTTTCACAGTAACTTCATTGCAGTGTTAATGTAAGCCTATTTGTGACTAATCAATAAACCGTACTTTACTTTAAAGAGGTCATGAACCTTACACACAAGATCCACTGAGATTCCCATGCGCTCGGAAGAAATTCCAACCTTTATAATGCAGAGTTGGTGCTGGAACACCAGCTCAAAGATTTTTGCAAAAGTAAGGCTTAAGTGAAGAGCACGGTTTTGGTATTAGAAGGAGAAAGATGGAGTGGAGTGAGGCACTCATGCATTTCCTGACACAGCTTGAAATAGCAGGGTGGAAAGTCAAGGGATTGGAGGCTGGAGCTGAATAGTTTTTAAATAAATGAATACCAACCTCAAAGGCAAAGGAAAAAGTCTGCCAGATTCATGCACAGTAGTTTCATTCAACCTGCAGGACACTTTTTGTAAAGATCAAATGAATTAGATAGAGTTGATGACATCATGGAATTACAGCAGATACATCTGAAGCAGATTGTATGTGATTTATGGAAAAGAACAGATTTGATGGAGCAAATGATCTTTTCTTATTCTATTAATTTCTCATGTTTTACACGTATTTCAGCACCTGAAAGCTTTATGTATGGGTGTGTGGTAACCCATGGAATGCCCCTAGGTGGCCTTCACGACACACGATTGCGCAGAGTCGCTGAGCAGAGACTGATAGCTAAGTTCTGCACACATGAGGATGGCCTCAACCGGGATCTTGGGTTCATGTCACACTATCTGTAACCCCCACGACTTGCCTGGGCTTGCAAAATCTCACAAACTGTCCTGTCTGGAGACAATACACATCTCTTTAACCTGTGCTTAAAGCTCTCTCCACTCACATTGTCTGTACCTTCAAGACTTGATTACCTGTAAAGACTCGCATTATTTTGTAAATTGAGTTTTTGTGTCTTTATACACCTTGTTTCTGAATAGAACGCCCACTCACCTGATGAAGGGGCAGCGCTCCAAAAGCTAGTGGCCTTTGCTACCAAATAAACACGTTGACTTTTAACCTGGTGTTGTGAGACTTCTTACTGTGCTTACCCATGGAATCACCGGCAAATTCACAACCTTAATGTGCAAATTAAATAAGCACATTACATAAATCGGTATAAACAGAAAGCAAAATAGCTAATCCAAAGGACAAAAACTGAATCAGGAGATTTATTTTCCTAACAAAAAAAGGCTTTATTGGTGTCAGCAAAAAGAAAACATGTAGTAACTGTCAATTGTGACATTTTGCATTGAGACATGTGACATCTTAATAACATTCTGACACTGCAATAGATGTGGCATATTGTAAACAGAACAAACCCAAGCTAAAATGTTGAGTTTTGTCCTGTATTGAAAAGTAAGCTAAAATAAGAAAAATATTCAGGTGGAGTTTTCAGAATTGAAGTATTTCCACTCCAATCTTCAAAACCATTCAATAAATTATATCTCCAGTAGAAAAGAATGGCCTCAACTAAAATATATTTATGATGCTAACACCAAAAACCAGATAAAAACCTCCAAGTTCAAATTAATCACAAATCTATTAATCGTCAGACTAATCGTGGTGCTTCTTCATAACTTTAAAAAGAATAAAAATCAGCGCCACTCAAGTTCAAATGCTGTGTGTCAGTAACAAAAATTCTGCTATTCTATCACTGTCCATCACAATGCCAGCAAAAAACTGCACCAACTCTAATCCAATCTCTCATTTTCAATGCCAGTTTTCAATTCAATTTCTTCCAAAATAAATCTGTTTGAAATGATTGGTGTTCAAATACTAAATAAAGGTCAATGCTAAATAATTAAATGCCATGATCAGTAGATCGCCATCATAAATATTTCATGTTTACTCTTTGAGAGATTTTTAGGATGTAGCTTTGGGTGCTATCTCGCTGTCAAACCACTAATCTGCGCCGAACATTGAGTATTTGTTACATCGAGTACAAGAATATTCTTAATCTTGTACCAGGTCCCTCCTACAGCATGGTACTTTTATACTTTAGTTGCACAACATGCTTATCACTATGTTCCCAACAATAGCATGTCCTCGAGATGAATGCAAAAGTACTTTTTCCTGACAGTCTAGCCTATTAGATGCTATTGATCTCAATTATGAGCATGTGCACACTGCAATGAAAAGCCATCACTAACCAGTGCCTTCATGACATACATTCATTAAATTCTTCAGTGCTGCAGATAATCTGTTCATTCTTAAATAATAGCTTATGATGGTTAGCCAATTAAATAATCATTCCCATAAGCATTTATTCATTTTCTTTTTCAATATTGACAACGAGTTTATATCATTGTTAACCGGTTCCATTGGGTCATCTTGCTCCGAGGAAACACTTCTTGCAGAGATACTGTTACAAAAGGACTTAGTACATTGATCCATTTATCATTCTGTTTTGAATTCTTTTCTTCCTGTGGTGATATACCTTCTCCATTCTGTCCTATTCTTTTTGAATGTTTACTGGTCTTGGGATTCTTCAGTAAAAAGGAAGCCTTTGTTCTCTCATTTTCTAGTTCATTGGATGGCTCACAAGTACTTTGTCGACTTGCTGATTTAACCAGTGGGGTCTCTGGTGTAACCTGTTCTGACAGTTGTTCTGCCACAATGCATCTAGTTTTGTGCTCGAAATGTTTAAATAGCAGAAGATTTTGCATTGCCTGGGTCTTCCAGTTGAATTGTTCCTCGTTTATTTTTCACATTGTCTATAGTTTTAGCATTAGTTATACGCTTGCCTTTATCTTTGTGACTGGAGTTCTTTTTGGCACTAGTTATACCCTTGCCTTTATATGTGCGACTAGAGTTCTTTTTCCGCAGGCGTTTTTTCTTTTTCTCAAACTTATTTTCCATAACAAAACAGCTGTTATCCTACAAATAAAACAAACATTTATGAACAAAATAGCTGTTTACCTATATGGCTTCAATACTGTTTATAAACATTAGCCGCGAGCTGTTGGTCAGGCAAAAGGCAGATCGAGGATGGTATAGGATTGACAACAATATCATAGCAGTGGATCAGGAATCAGAACAAGCTAAGGAGATTTGAATCCATTTCAAAGCTTCATGATAATCAAATCTCAATGCACCAAAAATTACCACAAAGTTATGTGTATGTTATAGGTACATTTCAATGATTTTTATTTATCCAATATTAAATGTTAGCATCTTCTGAATATTCCGTGAAATGAAATCCAAAGTTTCTCTAATTCAAAATTCTCGAGTAGAATTTTGGAATCTGTGATAGGCTGCCAATGAAAAAGTGCAGTAAAATCTGATCCAACATTTTGAATAAGAATTATAAACTTTTCATTCAATTGGGCAAAATAAATCTTTGGTTAAATTTTAGTTGTAAGCTCAGTTATGCATCTATTGATTGGTATATTCTGTAGATGATAATCTGTCAGGAATTTCTTATTGCTCAAGTTTTGAGAAATATAATTTTGGTTCTGGTTTAAGGCAATGATTTAGGAAGCTTTGTGTGAGGCAGCCTCTTGCACACTCCCAGGGAAGACTTGGAAATAATTATACACCCCTTGAGACTCTTTGGTCAAGAATGAGCTCCATATACACTGTACACAGCAGTATAAATAAATATGCTAGTAAGCCAACCAGAGTACGGGAAGAAAAACTGTGGCAAGATGTAGAATTCAAGACATATCCAGTCCAGACAGCTTTATGACCAGGTGGACTTTGCCTTGAAAATATGATTTGCGGTGCTATTTTTTCACACTAGGTAATTTTCACTGCTCCAGTATTTAGTGTTAGAACAGACTTCCAAATCAAAGGCATTTCAATATCAATTCATTTTACTGTTCTCTGCCATTTGCTCCCTGTCACTCAGTATGAAATGGAAAATTGTCACAAAGCT
Source organism: Carcharhinus amblyrhynchos (assembly GCF_965287045.1). Taxonomy (NCBI): domain Eukaryota; kingdom Metazoa; phylum Chordata; class Chondrichthyes; order Carcharhiniformes; family Carcharhinidae; genus Carcharhinus; species Carcharhinus amblyrhynchos. The sequence goes on from NC_137346.1 coordinate 27,893,032, forward strand.
GGCTAGAGGTAATGCCATGGCAAGATTTAAAGACAAGGATGAGAATTTTTAAAGTCTTATGAGTTAATGGAATGAGAGCCAGTGCTGGTCAGTGAGGAAAGGGTTGATGGGTGAACAGGAAGTGAGCAGCAGAGTTTGGAATAAACTGATGGAAGTGTTTAATCAAAAATCAACATCGAAAGGAATAGAGTGAAGCAAAAAAAATGTTGACAAGTCCAAAGATTAAATGCAGGACAGTTCTTCAAAAACAAAATGGTTTTAGCTGGCTTGTTTTGGGCCAAAGTGCAAGGATAATCGTGTAGAACATTCACAGAGTATATTTTCTGAAATATTCACTCTTGGAGGTTTACAAATGCCAATACACAAGTGTATCTGTTTGATACCTTCCATCTTGAGGTAATCATTTAAATAAATGTTCTTCAGTAAATTTGAGTGTTCTTTGGAAGGTGGGCAATAAACCAAATTACATACAAGCACACTTGTGAACCAATGTACTTCATTCATAAATCTAGCAGGTGCCTTTTCAGATTAGGCTCTGTTATTTCTCTATTTAATTTAGAAATACAAAGTACCTACCATTCACTATTAAACATAATACTATAAAGACTATGTTTCCAATATAAAAAATTCAGTTACCACAATTTTCACATCAAACGTGTCTTCATTGTCACAGTCTTCAATGCAGGTTTCATCACTATAACATTACAAAAATTACTGACAAATTTGTTTATATGAAAATACATTAAATGACAGAATAACTTAAAAATGTCCCTTTAATTTTAAGCACTGCTACTTATTTGACAGGCAGGAACAACAGCATATTACTTTAAAAAGTTAGCTTGAAATGAAAATCTTGAGACAAACTGGGGCAGTGGCATAATTCTGTATTCTCTCCAAGTAAACCGGGCTTGATAACCTGAAAAGGGACGCAATTCTTTTTTCTATAATGTGGAAGTGCCAGCATTAGACTGTGGTAAGCACAGTAAGAAGTCTCACAACTCCAAGTTAAAGTCCAACAGGTTTATTTGGAATCAAGAGCTTTTGCAGCGCTGCTCCTTCACCAGGAGAGATTCTTCCTGCTCAGAAAGGACAGCAGGACTAGAGGGCACAGCCTCAAGATAAGGGGAGGGGCAGTTTAGAACGGAGTTGAGGAGGAACTTCTTCACTCATAGGGTGATGAATCTCTGGAATTCTCTGCCCGTTGAAGTGGTGGAGGCTACCTCGCTAAATATATTGAAGTCACGGGTAGATAGGTTTTTGGTAGGCAAGGGAATTAAGGGTTATGGGGAGAAAGCGGGAAAGTGGAACTGAGCCACTTCAGATCAGCCATGATCTTATTGAATGGCGGGGCAGGCTCGAAGGGCTAGATGGCCTACTCCTGCTCCTACTTCTTATGTTCTACACAGTGATCTCCGCGCAAGGCGTGCTGTTTGTACGGTCGAATGAGTCACTGCAAGGTCAAACTCACGGAGGGGTGGAAAATTTCTGCTTCACCACGAGGGCAAACAGAACCACCCAAACCAAAGCAACCGGGAGCAAGAAGCTTTCATCTGAGACCCAAACTGACTGTGGATTTGGGTGAAAATAGGAACAGAGAGTGTTGGGAAAATCCCACAAGTCTGACAGGGAAAAGGATACAAAAGTCTGAGGTCATGTACCAACTGACTCAAGAACAGCTTCTTTCCTGCTACCATCAGACTTTTGAATGGACCTACCTTGCATTAAATTGATCTTTCTCAACACTCTAGCTCTGACTGTAACATACATTCTGAACTCTCTGCTTTCCTTCTGATTGATAAGGGAATTTTCTGATTGATAAGGGAATTAAGGGTTCTGGGGAGAAAGCGGGTAAGTGGAACTGATCCACTTCAGATCAGCCATGATCTAACTAAATGGTGGGGCAGGCTCGAAGGGCTAGATGGCCTACTCCTGCTCCTATTTCTTATGTTCTTAGGTGAGCACTCAACCTGTATGCTCAATTCATTCAGAGAAGCAACTGAACTAGAACCTGAACATAATTAAGTCAGGCCAAAGAACCTCTTCTGATCTGCTGGCATTATGGCAGCCTTAACACAGCATATAAACACTCACAAGCAGTAAAAGTAGGTGAGATTTTACATGTTAAAAGTACAGGCCTACCTGCTTTCTGGTATGGGTGAAATTGGTCTTTTCTCATCCAAGTATTTGTGTGGTCTTACAGGACGGTCGTCCCTCTCTGGACAGCCCATGTTTATTTTTCTTAAGGACTCTGAGAGTACCTTTTGACACTTTAACTCCTTCATGTAAGTAAATAATCCACACAAAACTGCTTGCTATAAATGAAGAAAATTTCAACATTAAAACATTTTCAAAAATATTCTCCAAATACCAGGAGTCCTTTGTTATTTTACATGCTTTGAAATTACATTGTGATTTAATAATACTCATATACGTATCAACAATTGCCAGTGAAATTTTATTGTTCATTAGTTAACAAAGAACAGATAATTATTTTAGCTTGTTTCTTTTAAAATAAATAAACAAAAGCATTTTGTACGAATGCATGAACTTGTGAAAAGCTTAGGGCAGATAGGTTGAACTGACAGTTCATATACACACAAACGAGGCATTCATGGCGGCATTAAATGATATTTGAGCAGAAACAATGTACTAGGGGGGTGGGTACTGAAAATAGGCAGGAGGATGGCATGAAATCATAATGTTTATTAGGAGAACCAGTGGAGACACGACAGGCCCAATGGCCTCCTTCTGCACCTTGATAGTTCTGTGATAAATCAGAACATAGGTTTTGGAGGGTTACGGAGGCAGGGTGACACAAAATGATGGAGCAATTTCTGAACAATGAGATCAGTGAATTTTGAAATCAGTGCACTGAAAGATGGAAAGCCTGAGTGGGGTAAGTGAGCAGACTGGATGTAGGCAAACACACATATGTATGATGAGAGTGAGGTGGATAAGGGCGAGGAGTGGAGGGATGGGGAGATGAGCAGGTGGGGGACAGGGGAGATGAGAGGAGCGGGGGGGCAGGGGAGGGGTGAGGAGCAGGAGGGCCACATTAATCTTTAATTTGGCTGACATTAACTGGACCTGCTGATGAAATGAAAATTTGTTGTAGTAATGTGTAAAAAGTGTCAAACAATCAATGGCTGTCTGACCCCTATTATCCTCTGAAGAAAGTAGCTCATTAGCAACTCCCTCAGCAAAAATAACATTGAGTGCTTTACGAAATGTTGGTATTCCCTAAAGTCAGACCTTATTTTGATTGGTGCTATTTTATTACTTTCCCTCCATTAAGTATCCCTATATTGTATGCAATTAAATTACTAACTGTGTCCCCACTTCTGCCTACAGAATGATTGGAAACTTATTCTTTCTCTGTTAATGCTTCTACCAAATATCTTGTTCAACAATTTTGACACCTGAAGATTACAATATAGAATTCTTGTTGTATCAATCAGCAACTATAATCTTATATGTCTCATCTTTGATGAATGGCCCTGTAATCAATTTGTAATTCCCTCCCTGATGAACTCAATACATTCTACACCCTTTTGAACAAGAGGTCCGCGAGAGCACACCCTCCACCCTGGAAGCCTCGGATGAAACTATATCTGAAGTCATCTTTACAGATGTCAGAGCTTTCTCGAAGGTCAACCCATAGAAAGTGATGGGCCTGGATGGGGTACCCGGACGAGCACTCAGACTCTGGGCAGACTAGCTAGCGGGGGTATTTGCAGACATTTTCAACCTCCCTTTATAATAATCTGAGGTTGTTATCTGCTTCAAGAAGACGACCATCATCCCAGTATCAAAGAAAAGTGAAGCAGGGTGCCTTAATGACTATCGTCCGGTGGCTCTGACATCCATCATTACGAAGTGCTTCGAAAGGCTAATCAAGGCACAAATCAATTCCAGTCTCCCGCACTGCCTAGATTCACTACAGTTCGTTTACCGTCATAACAGGTCCACAGCAGACGCCATTTCCCTGGCCTGCACTCAACCCTGCAGCAGCTGGATAACAAAGACGCCTATGTCAGACTCCTATTTTTTGTCTACAACTCAGCCTTCAACACCATTATTCTTATGAGACTCATCTCCAAACTCCATGGCCTGGGCCTCAGCTCCTCCGTCTGCAACCAGATCCTGAAATTCCTAACTCACAGGCCACAATCAGTAAAGATAGGCAACAACATCTCATTCACGCTCAATTTGAGTGTGTGCAGGGGGATTGAAAGTCAACTTTATCACTCTTTTTCTAAGCATTCACCAGAGCTAACTTGCAACCTTTGAAAACCCCTTTATCACGAAGGACTTGCTCATGCAAAAAAAAATCAAGCCAATAATACACTTCTGATTAGCTTGCAATGGAGTTTTACAACAAAATGTACCCCAGTAAACATAAAAAGTTTAAATAAACAAATAAAAGGTCGTGAAAGCTGTTGTGAATCTACAGTGTGAAAAATATTTATGGAGAAAATATTCGATAGGATATATGACAACAACCATTATTACATAACATACTCTGGACAATTCACCTCATATTTTAAAATCATTTTGAATGGCAAATGCTTCTTTCCATATTCCTTGTGCACAAATGGAAACTGCAGACCTCGATCTCTCAATCGCTTCAATCTCTCTGTTGCAGTTAGGGAAGATCGAGGTCTTCCCTTTGGACGTCCAGTTTTCTTGTAGACGGAATTGATTTTGGATCTCTTCCGTCGTCGTCGTCTTCTTCTTACTCCACAAACCTGCATGAAATTTGGATGACCAAGGGCTCCATCTGAATCAGAAGAGCTCTCAGTAACTTCTGCAATTTGATTTCTGATGGCTGATGTGGTTGGTAATTGTCTTTTTGACTTTCTTACTGGTGTGGATGGGCGCTGTGTTTCAAATAAACTGCCCAGCGAATCTGAGCTATCCCTGGAATGAAATAAAATCAACAAACAATGAACAAAGAACTACATCACTGTGATGGACTAAGTCCTCACACTGAACATGTAATATACACTCACTGTTATTTCTAAATTTTGAAACTGGACCTTGGCTAGACAAGAATCTTGGTTTAGCCTTATGGCCCTTCCCTTCACTATGAGTGCAGGGGATTGGCACATCAAGTACCCTGTTTCTTTTGATGTAGTTGTTTAGTTCAGACCTCAGCTGAGTGAGTGAAACCATTCTGTCACAAGGACAAGAAATAAGAACAAATGGTAACAATTCCCAATGACTTAAAAACTGAAGCAATATGCAAGTCCCCCCTTTTTGGATAGTATATTAACATCCCCAATCATCCAGTCCTCCACCAGATTTTGGACAATGTCTACTGACTTAAGCACTAACTGAAAAGTATTAGCTAAAAAATACCACAGAACAAGTTATCCCTTTGCAAGCCAACTCCACCTATAGAAATTTTGTAGGTTGAAAGAAATCCCTTAAAAACTACATAGATAAATGTCCTAAAATGCTAATTATCCATAATCCACCTCAAGACTGAGATAATCTTGGGCTCTAGAGTACATTAACAAACACTTTATATGCTGGAATAATTTGAGTGCTCATATACTGTAAACTCCAATGAATAATGCAGACCTTTTTATTCTGATTTGAAATGAATTCAGCCTGGATTCCATTCTCTCCCAATTAGACACTTTTATTATTTTAACTTCGGGAAAAGGTGATGGAGCACAATTTTGATTCTGCTCTCATTCTAATGAAAGCACAATCGATAGTCGTTGGCTCAGTCTAGTTTGTGTTGAATGCAAATATCTTGCAGATTTAATAAGCAACTGTAATAACTGGAAACCTATTGTTCCCTCAATTAATAGTTCTGAAGAATTAGCAGATTACATTGTTTCAATGACTAGGCAAAACTGAGTGGGACTGAGTTTATCTTCGCCAGCTATCGGTAATAGTTGGAAGGAAAGGACATGATTCCTCACCCAATCCTTGGTCATTCTCCAATGATTCCCAATGGAATATTTTCATGTATGTGGAATTTAGGCCAACAATAGAGCAAGCTTAACTATGAAACATGTCTGTATTTAATAATGGTAAGCCGAGGCAGATGATGGTAATTGCCGACATACAAAATGCAATAACTTCAAGACATGGGAGAGAAAATTTGAAGATGAAAAGCTTTCTTTCCTTTAAACTTTCAATGACCCCAGAGCCTCAAATCCTCACTATCAAAGCAGACATTGATAATCCAACCACATAACTCCAGTCTGGTGTTTTGAGAGGACAGTGTGTTTTGTGTATCCTACAGAAATAGGGTATCCTAATCCATGTGATCAAGGGATTTAGAAATCCATGTATACAAATCACTCTCGCAAATGGCTGTGGATGCGGGGTCAATTGATATTTGGGATTGAGAGCAAAAGATTTTTTAGTAGGAAAACAGAATTTCCATTTACATATTGTCTGAGTGCTTTCAATTGAGTACTTTTGAAATGTAGTCACTTGTAGTATGTGAAAAGCAAGAGTAGGTAACAGGAATTGAGGTCCTGATTAGCCATGATCTAATTGAATACTGCAATGGTCTACTTCGTTGGATTTTTAAGCTCTATAGTCAACCCCAATACCCACCATTATAAGTTCGGGGTCTGTTTAACTCCATATTGTGCTTGCAAAAGGAGGTCTTGTGGCACTTCGCTTTGTGTCCCTATTTCCACGCCAGAAGTTCTGGGTTCAAGTCCCACTGAGAGTGTGGTCAAACAGGTTGATTATCAGCCTGCAGATTCTTGCAATGCACAGGATGGCAGACAGTAAGAGAGGGAGAGTATGGTCATCCATACTACAGAAGGCAACGGCAAACCACTGCAGCACTTTGCCAAGCATTATCATGGATCAACCCAATGGACATTCCATTGTTGCCAATGTCCTCTTCGGGCATGGTATCTGACGGAGGATTGTGCTTTATGATCCTTCAGCTGGACCAACATTGGGGAAGAACTATAATTACATGTGGCCTTTAACCATGTATGCTTACAAAATATTAACAATAAAAAAAAATTACATAATTGCTCACTAGTTAACAATGAAAAGTTGCATTTTTATAAGTACCCAGTGACTTACTGCTCTGCTAACTCTACTGCATTCCTTCCATTCTGGCTAGAACGAGCAAATGAAGTGGGGTGCACAGGTTGATAACTCAACACATCCAACTGAGATTTATTTTGAACAGTACCAGGAACATGATCTCCTTCTGAGCTGTGTATGGAGATGGCCGAGTCCACTTGCTCAGTAACGTTTTGCACTGTTTTCCTGCTAGTGCCCTGCAGCAACTGCTCAATCTCATCCTCTTCGTCTGAAAATAACAAAATGCTACTTTCACTCTCGCCCTTTGAGCCCATCGTGTTCATTTCATCTTCCATTTCCTTTTGCGGTTTTCTTCAGCCTTGCTGTGCAAATCTGATCCAAGACAGTCAGATCATTCTAATCTTAAAAAGGCAACTCGTATAAAGGGATCCTAATAACATTGTGTAATGGGGAAAATGTAGATGTCTACATTCCATTGCACAGTGGGAGGTAGACAAGGTCAATATTCTTGCAGATTGAATTGCTCATTGCTCATTTGATGAAATGATTCAGCAGTTTTGCAGTTGCACACTCCTTCCCTGTTGAGCTGAGGCTGATAATATAAAGAAAAATACATTTCAATTATTGCTGGTACAAACCTGTATTTAATGTGAAACTGCAAGTTTGAAATCAATGATTTTTCTGCCAACCGCTCACGCATTCCAATCTATTTTCTCACCCCAATACATAGTTATCTTTACAGCATTTTTAATAGTTTGGTCTAGCAACTTACAGCTGGTTCAGTGCTTAGATAGAGTGAATAAATCAGTGTGGATCTTGTAATCCTCAATTACTGCTCAGATGGAACTAGAGGGTTGAAATAGCACTGCTAACAACCTCTATTTAAAAATAATGACAGGATGCAATATAGCAACAAGCAAGAGAGTTAATGCCTGTAATCTCCCTCTTTTATAGGAGTGTGTTACATACAAAGGTGCAGATGTCAGAATACTGAGGGGATTGCAGCACTACATGTCTGATCATGCTATAATCTATTATACTTGTAATGATGGCATATTTATGGAAATTGGCTAACATTTCATTAAATGCTGCAGAGTAATGTCATTTTGCCTTGTGTAATTGGGCCCAACAATAATCCAAATGTAAACAGTGGACATCAAATGCTTGATTTATAACTCCAAAGAAGGAAGCACATTGTAAACAGGTGAAGCTTTGTTTCACAAGTTAGTCAAAAAGTAGTAAACATTTCTTAAAACAAAATGTTTGTCATGTGAACGATTGAGACCTGATAGTTATGGGTGGCACAGTGGTTAGAACTTCTGCCTTACTGTGCCAGGGACCTGTGTTTGATCCCAGCCTCAGGTTGCTGTCTGTTTGGAGTTTGCATGTTCTCCCCGTAACTGAATGGGTTTCCTCCCACAGTCCAAAGATGTGCAGGTTAGGTTGATTGGCCATGCTAAATTAAGCCTTACTGTCAGGGGGATCAGCAGGGTAAATATGTGGGGTTACGGGAATAGGGTCTGGTGCAGGCTTGATGGGTTGAATGGTCTCTTTCTGCACTGTCGTGAGGTGATTTTACTAACATGTGAAGTGATTTAAAGTTCCAACAATTCACTTCAAGCAACACTAGCTTTACATTGAGGGCATTCTCTCTTTCTAGATATTACCACAATCACCACACAGCTTGGAGTTTTACAACAAATTTTTAGTACAAATTAAATCCCTATTTCACTCTATGACAAGAAGAAAGGAGCAGTTTCCCTATTTTTTGTTTACCACTCTACATATGAGACAGGAGACCTGGCCAAATGTGGGCAGCATGGTGGCTAGCACTGCTACCTCACAGTAACAGGAACTAGGGTTCGAGTCTCGGCTTGGGTCACCGTCTGTGTGGAGTCTGCATGTTCTCCCTGTGTCTGGATGGGTTTTCTTAGATGCTCCAGCTTCCTCGCACTGTCTGAAAGATGTGCTGGTTAGGTGCATTGGCCATGCTAAATTCTCCCTCAGTGCACCCAAACAGGCACTGGGGTGTGACGACTAGAGGATTTTCACAGTAACTTCATTGCAGTGTTAGTGTACGCCTAATTGTGACACTATTCTTCACATCCTTTTTGACCATGGGTGAGGTTCCAGAGGATTGGAGAATAGCCAATGTTGCTCCCTTGTTTAAGAAAGGAAGCAGGGATAATCCAGGAAATTATAGACCGGTGAGCCTGACATCAGCGGTGGTGAAGCTTTTGGAGGAAATACTGGGGGACAGGATATATGCACATTTGGAAGAAAATGGACTAGTTAGTGATAGGCTGCATGGTTTGATTGAGTTTTTTGAAGAGGTGACAAAGATAATTGAAGGGAAGGGCTGTGGATGTAGTTTATTTGGACTTTAATAAGGCATTTGACAAGGTCCCACACGGCAGACTGATACAAAAACTAAAATCACATGGGTTTCAGAGTGGGCTGGCTAGATGAATACAGAACTGGCTTGGTTATAGAAAAAAGAGTAGCAGCAGAAGTGTGTTTTTCAGAATTGAGATCTGTAGCTAGTGGTGTCCGCAGAGATCAGTGCTGGGACCTCTGTTGTTTGTGATATATATATATATAAAAGTGACCTGGAGGAAAGTCTGGGGGTTCTGATGAGTAAGTTTACAGATGGCACAGAGATTGATGGAGTTGTTGATAGTGCCAAGAACTGTCTGAGGATACAATAGGATATAGATAGATTGGAGACTTGGGCACAGAAATGGAGTTTAATCTGGACAAATGTGAGATGATCCATTTTGGAGGATCAAGTTTAGGTGTGAATTATACTGTAAATGGCAGAATCCTTAGGAACATTAATATACAGAAGGATCTGGCCATGCAGACCACAGTATCCTTAAAGTGGCAACACAGGTGGCCAAGGTGATTGAGAAAACATACAGCATGCTTGCCTTCATCAGCTGGGGCATTGAGTCTAAGAGTTGGGAAGTTATATTGTCGCTATATAAAACCTTGGTTACGCTGCAGTTGGGGTATTGCATACAGCTGTGGCCACCACACTACCAGAAGGACATAGAAGCTTTAGAGGGTGTAAAGAAGGTTCACCAGGCCTGACCTCAAGGATGTTAGCTATGATGAGAGGTTGAATAAACTGGGATTGTTTTCACAGGAAAGATGGAGGCTGAGGGAAGACCTGATAGAGGTCTACAAAATTACAAGGGATAAGTTACAAGGGGGGCACAGGCTTGGGTGGGGGTGGGGGGTAGTTTAAGGGAGATGTGCGAGGCAAGTTTTTCCACACAGAGTGGTAGGTGCCTGGGATTCGTTGCCAGAGGATGGGGCGGAAGTAAGGCACGTTAGCAATATTTAAGACGCATCAGGATGGGTACGTGAATAGAGGGGGAACATGAAAAGGGAGGGAACAGAGGGATACAGTCCGAGTAAGGAGAGTTTTTTAAAAATAGTTTAGTTAAAGCATCGTGATCAGCACAGGAGGGCCAAAGGGTCTGTCTTTGTCCCTAATTCATGACAGGATGGCTCGATATAAGCTTAAGGCTAAATTATAGATTTTAAAAAAGCATGTTATTTTTGGGAGTAGTTGTTGCAGCAGCAGCATTGAGAGTCACTGTGTCTCCAGCTCAGTGTGCTTACAGTTCAGTGCAGTGTGCAGAGACTGAGTGAGCGGCTGTTGCTCACAGACTACTGCTGCTGCCCTCCATCTCCCACAGACAGTTGCTGCTTCCACTGCTTCCCCCCCGCACTCTCTCCTATCATTTTACTCTCTCTCTCTCTCCCTCTCTTCCCCCCACCCCCCGCCAAAGTCCCGCTCCCGCTCCTCAACTCCAACCTTCTCCTCACCTGCGGCTCCGGCCCCTCCGAGGAAATGCACGATCGAAACCTTACCCGACGGTTCACAATCCTCCCAACACAGCCTCCTGTCAACTCCTTGCTGATGTGGTTCAGCGTCCATTGGGCCAACTCTACTTCGTTGCATTACACCAACGAGCACAAGTAATAATGAAAAAGTAAGTTATTAAGATTCAATGCAGTTTAGTCAAGGGAAATAGCCTCCATTGCAAATGTTCCTCTGTTTGAAATGTTCCCACAATTATTTTTTTTTGACACACAAGCTTTCACTCAATTAGAAAATTTGTCAGAAACTTGAAAATTTAATTTCTTCACCGATGTGCCCTGTTTCTCGCCCTTGTGCTGCCCTGTAATCAAGGCTTGGGATATATCTTCGAATGGTTCTCGGTAAATTTTGCTCTCGGATGTGTTGCTTTGCCGAGGCCCCATTTGACACACGTCAAAGATCTCATGGAAGTATTTCAAAGAGGTGGAAGGGTGTTCTCTCTTCACTCTGGTGTCTCGGCTAATATCCATGCCCCCACCCCAAACAGATTCTCTGCCCATTAACTTCATTGCTCTTTCTGGAAGCTTGCTGTGAGCAAATTGGTTGCCACATTTATGACACTACACTGATTTCACTTCAAAAGGTCCGTAATTGGCAATTAATTGTTTTTGCTTCCTTAACGTATTAAGTACAATGCCTTTGCCTCCCTTCTTTGTCAATTGAGAAACAAGTAAATCAAACTTCTATAACATATGCACTTATGTCGCTGGTATAGCCAATGAATACCGACTACTTTGATATAGTACCTTCCTCCTTCTCATAGAATCCCTGCAGTGCAGAAGGAGGCCATTCAGCACCGACAACAATCCCACCCAGGTCCCATTCCCATAACCCCACACGTTTACCCTGCTAATCCCCCTGACACTAGTGGTCAATTTAGTACGACCAGTCCACGTCTTTGGCCTGTGGGAGGAAATCCATGCAGACACGGGGAGAACGTGCACAGACAACGACCCAAGTTGGGAATCGACCCTGGGTCCCTGGTGCTGTGAGGTAGCAGTGCTAAAATGTTACAGCCTTGAGGTTCTGACCAAGAATTTGCAGATTACACTCGCTTTGACCCAGACCTAGCAATGAATAACCAGGGTCCAAAGAAAGACACTTGTCTTTCTCCGGGAAATTTCATAGTCGGACAGGATTAAGTGCAATGGCTAGATGCGTTGAAAAGTCTGCTTTTCATGTCCCAGCTTTGGAGGAACTTTGTGAAGGTAAAGGGTGATCTGTAGCTCATTCACCACCTGCATTATCTGCACTGTGCAATGCCTTAAGAAAACATCGAGTAAAGTTAGAGTATTTAAAAAAATGCTGATAAATGTTAACAGTAAGTTATCATATTAAACAGGACACTGAGGATCCAGCTATCAATAGACTGGGTCCACAAAACCAGCAAACTCTTGCTGTTAAAAATAAAATGCAACGTCGCTGGTAAGAATAAGAATGGTTGGTCCTGCTTCTGATACAAATAGACCTGATTTTCCCTAGTTTTAAGGATTGGATTAGTCCCATTGGCTGTAGTTTGAATACTGGCATTTTTTCTTTCTCTGCATAATTTTCCAAACCTGGTTAACTGCCTATAATTAGAATTAACTGATCTAGAAATGTCAATTATGAATGGCCGGCAGTGACAACTTTCCCATCCCCAAAGGATTCCTGCAGGAGCTCCTGATGGGGGCGGCACAGTGGTTAGCATTGTTGCCTGCCTCACAGCGCCAGGGACCTAGGTTAAATTCTGACCTCGGGTTACTGTCTGTGTGGGTTTCCGCTGGGTAGTCCGGTTTCCTCCCGCAGTCCAAAGTGTTCAGGTTAGCGGATTGGCCATGTTAAGTCGTCTCTTAGTGTCCCAGGTTAGGGGGATTAGCGGGGTAAATATGTGGGATTATGGGGATAGGATGGGATACTCTCAGAGCGTCAGTGCTGACTTGATGGGCTGAATAGCCTCCTTTTGCATGGTAGGGTTTCTACGAGTATACTCCACTAACATATGTTGATAGAGCATACAGTGAAATGACCCTAGGTTGGATCCACATCTGCAGTGAATCTCTGAATTACTCAGTGGTTTAACCAATAATTGTGGAAGCCAGAAAGGTTTACGTTTTGGTGGCTGGTCTATGTTGTATTAGCTGATCTCAGCTAAGACTTGTGAGCAACAGGTAAAGATGCTGTTAACACATATATCTGTACACCATAGAAAAATAGCATAAAGTTAGGTAGACTGGATATAGTCAGGCACATTGATAACCCACATTATGGAAACAACTGTGATTTTAGTCTCAAACATAGGGCATAAAATTCGCTGCTGCTAACAGAGCAATAGTCAGGGACAATAAAAAGACTGCCTATGGTGTAGGAATAACACCAGATGTGTGGTGTGCAGTGAAGCATACACCACATCCTGAAGGAATGTACGAGGTCCAAGTTATAGAAAGCAAATGGTATACAAGATGTGTTGTTTCTACAACTAAGCATAAAAGGGGGAAAAAGGTCACTGTGATAGTCGGGACAGCAGTGATTAAGTTGGCAAAGGATTGATTACCGCCAATCTGAACTGGACATGTAACAGTGTTAGATGAGACGGATGAGTTTACTAATGCACTCTTGTGATAACAGGAGACATTGTTAGATGGGGAGTAGAGGGGATGGAAACTTGGGGCACCTCGAGCCAATAGGGGAATGACAACACATAGATGGGACAGGGACCACCAATTAGGGGAGAGCAACACATTGCAAAGCCATTACAATGCTTGTAAAAAAGTATAAAATGTGCTGCAAATCTATGTAAGGTGTGCCTAATTTTTTTGGACACCTGGTCTTGCAAGAACGTTAAACAAAATATCTTGCTCCTTCAGAACTTGACTTGACTAAATTGTTTGACTGTGAGCTGTGTTTCTCACAGACTGTGATAGGACACAAATTTGGCCTTTGTTCCACTGGATTACAAAGAAGAAAACTACACCCCAGACTATCGGCTCCATGTGGATGTTGGATGAGGTAGAAATGGACTCAGCAGTTGGCTAGCTTTGCAGCACTCACTGTTAAGGCAGATATGTGAATACTAGTCTTTCCAAACAATGTATTGTGGCTACCTGGTACTCAAGAAATTCTATCCCAGTAATGGAGTCAGTACTTTCAGGAGAGAGGAGTGAGGTAATTATCAAGAAGATAAAAAACAAGATGATCATTGTATGAGGCAAAGTCAGTGGCTGCTAACTTGGATCAAAATAACTTTGATGGATGCAAAAGGGATTTTTTTTTGAACTTACTGCAGGTGAACTGGAGAAAAAAAATACTTCAAGGTGAAATATGTCTTTTCAGATCTGCTGTTTGTCTTTCAGTGCTGCAGGATGGGCTGAAGAGAAACTTTGCAGATGTTCATGTGTCTGTGGTGGACTGCCCAGACTTCACACAGGAGCCATTCTGTTTTGCTGCTGCAGGTTAAGTACAGTTTCAATTGCCAGAGCTTTAAGAATAAAATTCTTAACTTTAGATGTAGGATGCAGATAACAAAGAATTAATGAGCCCTTCTGCTGAGAGAAAAAAATGTTTTTTGAACAGACATTTACTTGGACTGCAAATCTAACTTGCATCATTATTCTGTGAATAATTCCTCTTTATTTTAACAGTTGTAAACCTGTTTAAAGTGAATTGATTATTAGATTTTGTTAAAATAGTGTACAGAGGAATTTCGTCAGAATAGGTTATCAATTTTTTTCCAAGCAGAGCACAATTATTGTGTCTGGTTAGAATAAGAATTACGTGTTTTAGTTTTATTTATGATAAGGAGTAAAAATCTGATAGTTACTAAATGCGGAATATGTATTTGTGAAAACAAGAAATAATTAAATATTTTTCCTTAATCTTTTTTGCTTCTACATTCAATGTCTGCTGCCAGAGTCTGGCTTGTAAAATATTATAATCTATGACCATTCCCAGGGACATGATTAAAGATATATCTTGATCAGCCTACTTTGAAACATAATCAGAAAATGCTGGAAAATCTCAGCTGGTCTGACAGCATCTGTGGGGAGAGAATAGACCTAACGTTTTGAGTCTGGATAACCCTTAAACATTTTATCTTCCTTTCAGATGTTTAGGAATGCAAAGAGCCTTGGCGAAGGGTCATCCAGACTTGAAATGTTGGTTGTATTCTCTTCTTACAGATTGTGTCAGACCTGCTGAGATTTTCCAGCATTTCCTGTTTTTGTTTCAGATTCCAACATCCATTACATTTAGCTTTTATCTGCTCTGAAACATGGTTGATTCATCCTGGAAGGAGTTATTCCCACTTGTGTTTGGCCCATTAAAGACAGTCTTATTCTACTGGGAGGGGTTATAAGACATGACAATTGGATCTTCAGTTTAACTTCTGCTCTGTTAGTTGAGAATCTGTTGTGCTAACATGGAGCTGCTGTATTGAACTTAAACTGAATTGCATCAATGTTCCTCATATTAGTACACTGCTGACTCAAGTGAAAATAGATCTTTGATTCACATGCACTTTGATATGTTGGCTAGTTTGAAAACTGGCTGAATGTTCCATTAAACTGTTAATCATTGCATGCTGTGCAAATCAGCACATTTTAAAAAGCATTGCAGCAGATGTGTGTGGCAGCTGAAGGAATTGGTGTTAATGGAGGTGAAGAATATACCAGTGTCAAAGACATGAATGATGAGGGACAAAGCCCATGGAGAAAATAGCTTTGTGCCTATAATAATATGTTTGTTTATCAATTTAATTGATGTGGGTCATCCAAACACAGCAAGGCAAATTAGATTTCTCTTTGCACTAAAATAATTAGTTTTGCTTTCCATTAGTGTTGACATTAGCATTTCATTCAGTGGAAAGTTTATTTGATCTATTGAATTTTTGGAGTTAACCTTCACTGCAGTATGTTTTTATTTTACAGGGCTATGTGGAAAACCTCGAATAGCAGACGTGGGAGGAGTTCCTTATCTTTTACCTCTTCCACAAACTGACAAAGTGAGGAGAATTTCCATTTGATGAAATTTATTCTTTGGGATTCCCAATCATGCATTTATCTGGGGAGCGGCAAGACGTCCCCAGGATCAAGGACCTTGATTGCGGAGATCGCCACTGCTAAGATCTGCTGGCCATTTGGAGGCTGGCAGCTGTGCATTGCTCAGGAGCACCACTGGGGGAATGGTGCTGTTGCCAGTAATACACCCACCGGAGTACAGGGATTGCTGAAGGTCCCAGCTGCAGGGGCAGATTGGCAGTAAGGGCAGAGGATAGCTTTCAGGCACCCAAGCCCCCTTGTTCTGATGAGGTACCTTTATCTGCGAAACCTGCCCCTTGAGAAGCCTACAAACAAATTTTTACGCATGGTAAGACTTCTGCCATCGGCTGGGTGGCAGTGGTGGCAAGGTGTAGCCCTCGGTGGATATTAATTGGTGGCAGGGCAGGGAGGCTCTCCATGAGCTTTGCTGCCACAAACTCAGTCAGGGCAATGTAGAGAAGGCATTTTCGTGCCTTGGGGAAGGGCATTTAATTCTGCCTAGCAAATCTGTTAAGAGGACTCTACAAGAACCTGCCTTTACTTAACACCTTATAACACAGGCACATGTGCTAGGCCATAGCAGCAGGAGATTCTTAATTGACTTCCATATATTCAACATTTCCCAAACTATTCAATTGCCTTACATAGAAACCCTGCAGTGCAGAAGGAGAGCATTTGGCCCAGTGAGCCTACACCGACAACAGTCTCACCTAGGCCTTAGCACCGTAATCCTGCATATGTACCCTGCTAACCTATGCATCCCGAGACACAAAGGGGCAATTTAGCATGACCAATGCATCTAACCCACACATCTTTGGACTGTGGGAGAAAACCCACACAAACATGCAAACTCCACACAGAAAGCACCCGAGCCAGCATTTGAATCCAGGTCCCAGGATCTGTGAGGCAGCAGTGTGAACCACTGTGCCACCGTGGGAACACAAACTGACGCGTCAAATAGTATAAGGTTCCTGATATTAGGCACATATTTCTTCAACTTACAGCATGGATAAGATACTCTATCAATGAGTTGGTGCAGACTCAATGAGCCAAATGGCCTCTTATGAACTGCTGGGATTTTGTGTACCATTGGGGGAGGTTTATTATAATATAAAGGAACATGTATATTTGTATTTTTCATTACAGATTTATAATCTTAATACGGTTGCTGAGGAAGTGGAACTGCCTGGTGCCTTCATCCTTGGAGCTGGGGCGGCATCATTCAGAGCTGTGGGTGTGAATGCAGAGGTACAAATTATAAGTGTTTGTTACAACTATGATAGCCATTTAGCCTTGATATGATGAACCTGTATATAAGGTGACTTTTGAAAATACCTCATAATACAATTGAATTTCATATTACGTTTATAAGTGACACGTTCTAAACTACATCTGTGAAAGGTAGAGCTGGCTGAGGGTGATTAGGTAAACTTGATGAAAATGGTGTGGTTGTAAACAGACAGTGGGAAACATTCAAAATCTTTAACAAAAGACTAAAAAGGGAAAATGGAAAAGATAAAGGGAAACGAGCAGAAGCAGCATATTTGGACTTCTGAAATGCATTCAGTTAGCTGCCAATCAAAAATGCAAGATAAGGGCCCAGGGTGCAAAGAGATATAGACAGGTTAAGTAAATGAGCAACAAGATGGCAAGTGACATTTAATATGAGGTTATTCACTTTGGTAATAATAGAAAAGCAGAATGTTTTTAACTAGCATGAAACTTTTAAGTATTGATGTTTAGTGAGACTTGGGTGAACTGGTACAAGGACCATATAAAGTTATCGTACAGGTATGCCAAACAGTGTGTTTGCCTTTATTGCAAGCGATGGGAGCCCCCTTGACAAAAAAGTATAGAACTTTGTATAGGACTTCGTTGAGACCTCACCTGAGTGTGCTGGTTTGGTCTCCATATCTCAGGAAGGCTGTACTTGCCTTGATGGTGCTACAGTGAAGGTTCACTAGATTGGTCCCTGGGATGAGAGGATTGTCCTAGGAGGAGACGCTAAGTATGTTGGGCCTAAACTCTCTGAAATTTAGAAGAATCAGAGGTGATCTCACTGAAGAATAGAAGATTCTGAAGGGGCTTGACAGAGTAGAGACTGAGAGGTTGTTTGTTCTGACTGGGGAATCTAGATCAAGGGTGCACAGTCTCAGTTTGATTATTTCGGACAGAGGTGAAGAGAAATGTCTTCATTCAAAGGATCGTGAATCTTCATCGTTGAATATATTCGAAGCTGGGAGAGATTTTTAACCTATGAGGATTGGGCGGGGAAGTGGCTTTCAGGCAAAAGATCAACCATGTTTGTTTTGAATGGTTGAGTAACATCGAAAGGTGTATGATCTGACCTGCTCCTATTTCTTATGTTCTTGAGAAAATAATGTAGGCCATTAACGTAGGCTCCAACTTATTTTAGACATCAGTGATATAAGAACATAAGAAATAGGAGCAGGAGTAGGCCAACTAGCCCTTCGAGCCTGCCCCGCCATTCAATAAGATCATGGCTGATCTGTCGTGGCTCAGTTCCACATTCCCGCCCTCTCCCCTTAACCCTTAATCCCCTCTCTCATCAAAAACCCATCAACCCGCGTCTTAAAAATATTTAGCGAGGCAGCCTCCACCACTTCAACGGGCAGAGAATTCCAGAGATTCACCACCCTTTGAGTGAAGAAGTTCCTCCTCAACTCTGTTCTAAACCGCCCCCCCTTTATCTTGAGGCTATGCCCCCTAGTCCTACTATCCTTTCTGAGCGGGAAGAGTCTCTCCACCTCTATCCTATCCATCCCATTCATCATCTTATACGTCTCAATGAGGTCTCCCCTCATTCTTCTAAACTCCAACGAGTACAAGCCCAATCTATTCAGCCTCTCCTCATAGCTCAACCCCCTCAACTCTGGCATCAGCCTAGTAAACCTCCTCTGCACTCCCTCCAAGGCTAAAATATCCTTGCGTAAGTACGGCGCCCAAAACTGCACACAGTACTCCAGCTGCGACCTCACCAATGCCCTATACAGCCGCAGCAAGACCTCCCTACTTTTATATTCAATCCCCCTCGCGATGAAGGCCAGCATCCCATTCGCCTTCCTGACCACCTGCTGCACCTGCAAGCTGGGTTTTTGCGACTCATGCACAAGGACCCCGAGGTCCCTCTGCACCGTCGCCCGCTGCAGTTTTTCTCCACGTAAGTAATAATCCTTCCTACCATTATTCCTACCAAAGTGGACCACCTCGCACTTACCAACATTAAATTCCATTTGCCATTTCCTGGCCCATTCGCCCAGCCTATCTAGATCCTTCTGTAGACTCTCCCCACCCTCCGCACAATTTGCCTTTCCACCAATTTTGGTGTCATCAGCAAATTTCGACACCCTACGCTCGGTTCCCTCCTCCAGATCATCTATATAAATGGTAAATAGCTGAGGCCCCAGCACCGACCCCTGGGGCACTCCACTAGTCACCATCCGCCAATCCGAATAGCACCCATTGATCCCCACTCTCTGCCTCCTATTTGACAACCAGTCCTCTATCCACGCTAACACCCTACCCCCAACTCCATGTCCCCTGACCTTCTGTAATAACCTCTTGTGAGGTACCTTGTCAAACGCCTTCTGAAAATCCAGGAAGACCACATCCACCGGCTCTCCTCTATCCACCGCCCTAGACACATCCTCATAGAACTCCAGTAAATTTGTCAGACACGACTTCCCTTTAAGGAAACCGTGCTGCGTCTGCTCTATCAAGCAGTTCCCCTCAAGATGCTGTAATGTTCCAGTGATTTGATTGGAGATTACAGTACCTGGTGTGGTACTGAACCAGACAAGGCAGGCAGGCCTCAAGTTTGATCCTTGAGTTAGTCTGTCTCAGCTAAGCAGCACTCATTTTTAAAAACAAAGCACAAAGAAAATTACAGCATTGGAACAGGCCCTTCGGCCTCCCAGGCCTGCACCGACCATCCTGCCCGATTGAACTAAAACCCCCTCCCCTTCCAGGGACCATATCCCTGTATTCCCATCCTATTCATGTATTTGTCAAGACACCCTTAGAAGTCACTATCATACCTGCTTCCATTACCCCCCCAGGCACCCACCACCCCCGTGTGAAAAAAACTTGCCTCGTACGTCTACTTTAAACCTTGGTCTTCGCATCTTAAACTTATGCATCCTAGTAATTGATTCTTCCACCCTGTCCATGCCCCTCATAATTTTGTAGCCTTCTATCAGGTTGTCCCTCAACCTCCATCGTTCCAGTGAGAACAAACCAAGTTTCTCCAACCTCTCCTCATAGCTAATACCCTCCATACCAGGCAAAATCCTAGTAAATCTTCTCTGCACCCTCTCCAAAGCCTCCACACATGGCAGTGTGGCAACCAGAATTGAACACTATATTCCAAGTGCAGCAGAACTAAAGTTTTATAAAGCTGCAACATGACTTGGCAATTTTTAAACTTAATGCCTCAGCTGATGAAAGCAAGCATGCTGAATGCCTTCTTGACTACCTCCTCCACCTGCATTGCCATTTTCAGTGACCTGTATACCTGTAAACCAGATCCTTCTGCCTATCAATATTCTTAAGGGTTCTGCCATTTACTGTATATTTCCTATCTGTATTAGATCTTTCAAAATGCATTATCTCACATTTGTCAGGATTAAACCCCAATTGCCATCTCTCTGCCCAAGTCTCCAATTGATTTATATCCTGCTGTATCCTCTGACGGTCGTCATCACTATCTGCAAATCCACCAACCTTTGTATCCTCCGCAAACTTACTTACCAAGCCAGTTGCATTTTCCTCCAAATCATTTATATACATTATAAACAACAAAGGTCCCAGCACTGATCCCTGAGGAATATCAGTAGTCACAACCCTCCATTCAGAAATGCAGCATTCCACTGTTATCGTCTGTCTTCTATGACCGAACCAGTTCTGTATCCATCTTGCCAGCTCACCTCTAATCCCATGCGACTTCACCTTCTGTACCAGTCTGCTATGGGGGACCTTGTCAAAGGCCTTACTGAAATCCATCCACTGCCCTACCCTCATCAATCACCTTCGTTACTTCCTCAAAAAACTCGATCAAGTTAGTTAGACATGATCTCCCTTTCACAAAACCATGTTGCCTCTCGCTAATATATCCATTTATTTCCAAATGGGAGTAAATCCTGTCTCAAAGGATCCTCTCCAATAATTTCCCTACCACTGACGTAAGGCTCACCGGCTTGTAATTACTTGGATTATTCTTGCTACCCTTTTTAAATAAAGGAACAATATTGGCTATTCTTCAATGCTCTGGGACTTCCCCTGCAGCCAGTGATGATATAAAGATTTCTCTCAAGGCCCCAGCAATTTCCTCCCTTGCCCCTCTCAGTATATCCCATCAGGCCCTGGGGACTTATTTACCTTAATGTTTCTCAAGACCCCAATACCTCCTCCTTTTTGATCTCAACATGACTCAAACTATCTATACACCCTTCCCCAGTCCCATCATCCAGCAAGTTCTTCTCTTTGGAGAATACTGATGCAAAGCTCTCATTTAACACCTCACCCATTTCCTCTGGCTTCATGCATAGATTTTCTCCCCTGTCCTTGCGTGGGCCAACCCTGTCCCTGGGTACCCTCTTGCTCTTTATATATGCATAAAAAGCCTTGGGATTTTCCTTAATCCTGCTGACAATGACTTTTCATGACCCCTTTTAGTCCTCCTTACTTAAGTTTCTTTCTACTTTCCCTGTATTCCACACTTGCTTTGTGTGTGTGTTCCCAGCCTCCTAGATTTGACAAGTGCTTCCTTTTCCTTTTTGACCAGGCTCACAATATCTCTTGTATCCAAGGTTCCTGAAACTTGCCATACTTGCCCTTTATCCTTTCAGGACCGTGGTGGTCCTGAATTCCTATCAACTTGCACTCAAAAGCCTTCCACGTACCACATGTTGATTGCCCTCAAACATCTGCCCCCAATCTACATTCTTCCTTTTGTAGGGCATTGTCTACGACAATTTCTAATTGGCCTAGTCAACCAAATTTTTGTTGCTGTGTTGCAAATATATAACGTCCCAATTTGTAAGTCATTAAAAATTGTAGATTATTATGACATTCAGTTTCCAAGAAGAAGAGGCCAGTGTTTTTGTACATAAGGTGGGGACTCCCAGAGATGCTTTTGTGTTAACAGTGAGGACCGCAGTGACTGCTGTTAAATTCTGATGATTACGAAATTATGTTTGGATTCAGAGCGTTTTTAGTTCATACGGTTTACTTGCAACTGAGTGCAGTTGGAGTGCCATTCTATAGATCTCCAGGTATGATGTGGAAGATAGTTTGCTTACTGATTTTATGTGTTTTGCTTCACTTCAGCTTATGCCCAATGTCTCGACCAAAGCAGGTAGTCGATCTGAAGTGAACCACAGCTACAGTGCCAAAATAAACCCTGCGACAGGTGAATGTATCCTGGAGAATTATGGCGAAAAGTACAAGACTTGCGACTTTGCACTGCTGGCAAACCTGTACATTAGTGAGGGAAAACCAGGAAAGGTGAATAGAATTCCTTTGATAAAAGCAAATTACTGTGGATGCTGGACTCTAAAACCAAAAGAGAAAATACTGGAAAATTTCAGCAGGTCTGGCAGCATCTGTAAGGAGAGAAAAGAGGTGACGTTTCGAGTCCACATAACCCTTTGCCAAAGCTTTGATAAAGCTTTGGCGTGAGTCTTTATCGAATCCTAGAACCCCTACAGTGCAGAAAGAGGCCATTCAGCCCATTGAGCCCACACTGACCACAATTCCACCTACGCTGTATCCTCATTACTCCATGTATTTACCCTGCTAGACCCTCTGATACTAACGGATAATTTAGTATGGCCAATCCAACCTAACCTGCACAGCTTTGGAGTGTGGGGGAAACCCATGCAGATAGCGGGAGAATGTGCAAACTCCACACAGTCACCTGAAGCTGGAATAGAACCCGGATCCCTGGAGCTGTGAGGCAGCAGTGTTAACCTCCGTGCTTCCTTGGCACCCTTTATCAATTTAGCTGAAGGCACTTCTGTTAATGCCTCCTTCCCTCAATACTGTATTGGTAGCCTAGATTTATGTGCTCAGATTCCTGGAGTGGGTCTTGAACCCACAACCTTCGTATTCAGGGGAATAGTGCGACTAATTGAGTCATGGTTAACAACACAGTTTCTTTCATTTTTCTGATTAGCTGGAGAAAATAACAGTGCAGAAAGTTACGGCTGGATTTTCTGCTCCTCCCCCACCCACCCACTTCCATAGCGTGCTTTCCAGCTAATGGAAGCAGCTCACAGGTCTTGGCCACCAGCAGGATCTTCTAGTTCTGCCCATGTCTACGGCCCTTTGCATGGCTCATCTGCCTATTGCTGGGGAACCTGATGTGGAAGGTTGCCTTTGGAAGGACCAACAGATCCCACTGGAGGGAAGGGATGGAAAACCCTGCCCAACATCACGCATGGCCACTTAAAGATATAATGCATGCACTTATCTCCTGTCTTATCCTGAAATGTCTACATTATAATAGGTTTTGTTCTGGAATGTCTCTGCTTACTTATAACAACACTACAATGGTTGAACTTTATCTAAGGAATAGCGTAGCATTGCCCAATGTGTTAGAGGCTTTGGTAGCTTTCCAATGATTACTAAAATTCACCACTACTTAGCTTTCCAGCTCCAAAGTGCAGCCTTTCAAATTATACATGCTTGAGCAAGCTGATATCTGACCTGTGGAGATAGGACAGGCTGTTTTGTCCTCTACCAGGCCTCCCACCATGTGATCTAGGAAGCAAAATCAAGAGTGTGCATGTAAATGATTTGTGGGCCATGTCATTTGAGAGTTTGAACATTAGGTGAAGCGATTGTTTGATTGGGAGATCTAGATGGTGGGTAGGGAATGACATGCCTAAGATAGCATCCCGCTTAAAAGTGACAGTGAATGTTGCTGTTGAATGTTTGTGTCCATGGAAACAAAATATCTCAAAAGGGTTACTTTCTATCAGAAAGATCTTTGGATAACTAATTTTTTCCGCAGGATTTTCCATTGGTGCTCCAGTTTGCGTGTTGCACTGGGTAGTTAATAGCTAATGCACTGTGCTTTGTATATAATAGATAACAGAAAATGCTGGTTGAACTCGGCGGGTCTGGCTGCATCTATAAGAGAGTGAAACAGAGTTAATATTTCATGCCAACAAGGATGGTGCTGTTGATGTCTAGCAAATTGACCCTAAGTAGCAGAGGCCAAACACTAACTCTCTGATTGTTCCCTCTGACTCTGCCACCATACCTCAAGTTATTGTTTAATTTAAAGAAAAGCCAGTTCTGGTGAAAGATCACTGACCTGTAACATTACCTCTGTTTCCCTTTCTATATTGTTATTCAGATGTTGCCAGACTTGCTGAATATTTTCCAACATGTTCTATATTTATTTCAGATTTCCAGCATCCACAGTATGTTGATTTTGCTTTGTATGTTCAAATCTATGTTAATGCTTTTGAAACAGTTTGCATTTAAGTCTAGTTACTGTGCTCATTCCTTTGTGGTGGTCAGTTATGAAGACATTAGCAAATTATAATATGGTAAGAAGTGGGTTGGTTGGTACATTTGTGGTTAATATTGCACAGTGCAATTTCAATGCAGAAATCTAAAGTATAAAAGGATTTATAATAAAATGTATACAAGATTATTTGGACTTGTGGTATAATCTTGTTTCATACTGTTGTTAACTAGGTTGTTGAAGTAAAAAGCAGCAGAAGAACAGGACAGAGTAACTTTGTGAGCTGCATGAGGGAAGCACTTGAACGACACTATGGAGATAAACCTGTAGGAATGGGGGGAACTTTCCTCATTCAAAAAGGAAAAGCTAAGATTCATGTTATGGTGAGTCCCAATGCCTGGAGTGTTTTCTACACAGTACTGCAATTGTGCGGGTCAGTTTAGCTTAGTTGGTTGGACAGTGGGCTTGTGATGCAGAGCAATGCAAACCGTGCAGGTTCAGTTCCTGTACTGGCTGAAGTTATTCATGAAGGGCTGTTTTCTCAACCTTGCCTCTCACTTGAGGTGTGGTGATCCTCATGTTAAATCAGTGAGCTCTCCCCCTTAAAAGCCTATGGTCAGCTAGGACTATGGCAACTTCACCTTTTTACTGCATTGTATATGTCTAATCCATTTAACCTACACATCTTGGGACACCAAGGGGCAATTTAGCATGGCCAATCCACCTAACACCTTTAGACTGTGGGAGGAAACCGGAGCACTTGGAGGGAACACACGCACACGGGAAGAACTTGTAAACTCCTCACAGACAGTCACCCGAGGTTGGATTTGATCCCTGACACCTGGAGTTGTGAGGCAGCTAACCACTGTGCTGCCCGTATGAGTATATGAGAGACAGGGCAGAGTAAGGTGTGGATGGGTAGGAATAAAGCAGAAATATTGAGGATACAGCTTCTGATTCAGGGAATTTAAATTGAGTTTATAACCCAAAAGTATCACCAAATTCCTCAAGAATAGACAAAACATTAGGCAAAGACACAGCAAGGTCTGTAATGTAAAGGAGAAGGTCATCTGCATAAAGTGAGAACCTCTGTGCAATGTCCCTCCCCCATCGTACCCCTGTCATTCACTAGCTATCATGAAATGCAATAGCAAGGAGCTCAATAATTATAGCAAACTATAAAGGGGAAAGCAGGCGCCCTTGCCTGGTACCTTGAAAAGAGGAAACATTTGCCTACCCATTTGTTGCCCCAGGAGTTGAAATGTTCTGGATTGATGGATAATGTTTTGAATTCTCATCAGGGCACCTTCAGGATGCCCAGAGTTGTAACTTTCACACCACGTGCCCACTCAGGAGAAGCCTGTCCTCACCAAATGTTTGCCAAGAGCTTGCCTCATCAGTAAGAATTTTCAAAGCTGACTGATAGAAGCAAAGGTTGCAGGGCACCACATTTCTGAAAAATGTAAAAGCTTGTGAGCTGATGGATTCAGTAATCATCGACCTTATTTTTGTTGGCTAGCTGCTTTCCATAGAGTGAACTGTATTACAGTTAAGAGGGATGGCTAGTGATCAGTGTTATATTCAAGATCGGACTGGTTCCTAGGTGCTGTGAAATGCCTTTGAATCTGCCATGAATTCCTCTTAAACAAGGGCTTCTTGTATTGGAAGCTATCCTGATGGTAGAGGGATTCGGCCAGTTGCAGTATAATCATAAAATCCCTACAGTACAGAAGGACGCCATTCGGCCCCTTGAGTCTGTACCGACCACAATGCCTCCCAGGCCCTATTCCCATAACATAACCTTCATTTACTCTGCTAATCCCCTTGACTGTAGGATTAATTTAGCATGTCCAATCAACCTAACCTGCTCATTTTTGGATAGTGGGAGCAGGCCGGAGCACCTGGAGAAAACCCAGGCAGTCATGGGGAGAAAGTGCAAACTCCACACAGACAGTGACCTGAGGCTGGAATTGTACCTGGGTCCCTGACGCTGTGAGGCAGCAGTGCTAACCACTGTGCCACCATGTCACCCCACCCCAGTGGATAAATATGAGGTTATCCACTTTGGTAGCAATAATAGGAAGACAGATTATTACTTGTATGGGTGTAAATTAAAAGAGGTGGATAGTCAGCGAGATCATGGTATCCTCGTGCATCAGTTGTTGAACGTAAGTGCGCAGGTACAGCAGGCAGTAAAGAAGGCAAATGGCATGTTGGCCTTCACAGTGAGAGCATTTGAATTTAGGAAGAGGAATGTTTTGCAATTGTATAGGGTGTTGGTGAGGTCACACCTTGAATATTGTGTGCAGTTTAACGTCCTTGTCTGAGGAAGGATGTCCTTGTATAGAGGGAGTACAGCAAAAGTTTACCAGGCTGTTTCCTGGGATGGCAAGTCTGTTATATGAGGAGAAACTAAGTCAGTTAGGATTATATTCACTGGAGTTTAGAAGAGTGAGAGGGGATATCATGGAAACTTACAAAATTCTAATGGGGTTAGAGAGGGTAGATTCAGAAAGAATGCTCCCAATGGTGGGGAGTCCAGAACTATGGGTCATAGTTTGAGGATAAGAGGTAAACCTTTTAAAACTTTTAGAGGAGAAATTTCTTCAGGCAGAGAGTGGTGAATGTGTGGATTCACAGAAAGTAGTTGAGGCCAAATCATTATCTGATTTCAAGAAGAAATTAGATATAGCTCTTTGGGTGAATGGGATCAGGGGATATGGGGGTAAGGGAGTAATATTGATTTTGATGATCAGTCACGACCAGATATGGAGAGGAACGTTTTTATTCTTCTAATGAATGGAAGATATACAAAGATAAACAGACTTTTTTAATTTTAGGTGACATCTGTCGTGTTTTGTATTTCTTTGTCTTTAAAGTTGTTGAGTTTTTTCTCTAGCCCGAGTTTTCTTCCTGTCCTCTGAACAGTGATGAGGCTGTAAACAATTGGCTGAAGTTCTTTGACATGAGTGCTCCTCTTATCTGCCAGTCAGTGTATGTGTCCCGGGATCCAGTAAGTGCAAAAGTCTGATGTTTGTAAATGCTTGTCAGGAATTCTATTTTCCTTCAATAACTTTTTAAAGTTATTTAATGTTTAACCTAAATTTGATTTATACTTTTTCTGGGTTCATTATAATTTTAATAGATCTCGCTGTCCAGCTGGCACAGTGGCAGTGCCCATCATTGGTCACTGGACAGCCCGGCAGTACCAGTTGGGCAGTGCCGAGAGGGTGGACCCTGAGTGGGGGCCATAACAGAGGATGGAGGGGTGGGGGAAATGTGCAGGGTGCCTGACAGGAGCGGTGGGGTCGTGGTGGCATGGATTGTGAAGGTGGTCTTGACAGGACTTGGGGGGGAGCATGTCAGGGGTCAGGCTGGAGGACACAACGGGAGTGCCCTGATGCCAGTGACTTGTGTCGGGGAGGAGTTGGGGGAAAATGCTGTCGATATAGGATTACCCCAAAGCCCGTGGGGTGAGGGAGGGGGTCTTCCTTGCGAAACTGCACCATAGCATTTTATAGCCGGGCTAACCAGTGTGTTTCATCCCATCCCCCTGCTGCCAGAACCGGCCGGCAGCTCCCAACTCTCCAATAACGTGACTGTGAATGGGAGGATTGCAGTGTGGAACGTGCCTGAGAGACTGGCGCAGATCACTCCTGTTTTCTCACCATTATGACACTTAGAAATGTCCTGGGAGAAGTTTGCCCTTTATTTTAGGAGGTCTTTTGATGGATAAATGCAACATACAGTGTAGCACAAAGCCATACAGATCAGAGGATGCCAGGCTCAATACTGAGTTAGTGGCTGTCAGCCAAGACAGCAATTAGTTGGTCCCGGAGTGCGTTAGTTGGTTCAGGTACCACATAGGTGGTCCAGTTGCCCCAGGACTGTGGACAGGAGTAAGTTAACATTCCAGCTATACATAACTATGTAGCAATTCCTGCTCAAGTATTTGCCTGTGTAGGTGTCAGTACCTCCCAGCTGTTGGTTCCTGTGATACCCCAGCAAAAGGTTTAGAAGGTACTAGCTGATCTGTTTTCTTTTACAAGGGATTTGACCTCCGTGTGGAGCACACCCATTGTTTCAGCCATCATGGAGAGGGTGGGCACTATCACTACGACACTACCCCAGACACAGTGGAATACCTGGGCTACTTCTCGCCGGCAGAACACCTTTATCGAATTGATAGGCCGGATAAAAGTCGCAAACTAGGATGGGAGCAGTAATAGTTCCAAGCGATCATTTTGACAATGTAACAAGGCCTCCAGCAATTTATTCAGTAATGCTGTGAATGTTGAATTTTCAGTGCCATCATTAGCATTGAAGTAAAGCTTGTTGATTAATGTATTAATTATTTTCTACTATGTCAACTTGAGTTGTGAAAATCAGTCACTGGTTTAATTGTGACATTTGTCCTCTTTGTGTTTAGACAGAGCATTTTGAAATGTGTGAACTTTGGGTGAAATAGGCAGAAATATCAGGTCTGTTGCTGTTTGTCTGTCACTGGGGATGAGGAGAATTTGTTCGTAGTATATAATTTCTTCACTGGGTTATGGGTATCAGCACAGAAAGCTCAGTGACGGTGCTGGACCACTATTCGATATGGTTCTTTAATTTGTACTGGTATAATCTTCAGAATTTATTATCTAGAATCATAGAATGCCTACAGTACAGGAGGAGGCCATTCGGCCCATCAAGCCTACGCCAACAACAATCCCACCCAGGCCTCATCCCTTGTATTTACCCTGCTAATCCCACCAACACCCAGGGGCAATTTAGCATGGCCAATCAATCTAACCTGCACATCTTTGGACTGTGGGAGGAAACCGGAGCACCTGGAGGAAACCCACGCAGACATGGAGAGAACGTGCAAACTCTACACAGACAGTGACCCAAGGCTGGAATCGAATCTGGGTCCCTGGAGCTGCGAGGCAGCAGTGGTAACCACTGTGCCATCATGCTGCTATGTTTATGGTGGTGTATAAAGAATGTGAATATGTTGGGTGGAATTTTCTGATTTTATTTTGCAGATGGAGCACCGGGTGTGAGAAACTGGGTGAAAGCTGTATCTTTAGGCTCTTAGTAGAACAAAAATTAGGGTGACATCAAGCTGGTTGAGGTGGGAGGGGGGTGATCTGATTAAGAACATAAGAACATGGAGCAGGAGTAGGCCATCCAGCCCCTCGAGCCTGCCCCGCCATTCAATAAGATCATGGCTGATCTGTCGTGGCTCAGTTCCACATTCCCGCCCTCTCCCCATAACCCTTAATCCCCTCTCTTATCAAAAACCCATCAACTCGCGTCTTAAAAATATTTAGCGAGGCAGCCTCCACCACTTCAACGGGCAGAGAATTCCAGAGATTCACCACCCTTTGAGTGAAGAAGTTCCTCCTCAACTCCGTTCTAAACCGCCCCCCCTTTATCTTGAGGCTGTGCCCCCTAGTCCTACTATCCTTTCTGAGCGGGAAGAGTCTCTCCACCTCTATCCTATCCATCCCATTCATCATCTTATACGTCTCAATGAGACGTATTAAGTCAACGACTTCAGTTTTTCAAAGATTGGGGTGCCTTTTTTAAAAGGGCTTCCTGATTTTTTTTTCAAAGAAGAATCCCCCTTCACGGAACTGCCCCAGCAGTCATGGAACCCACCGAGGATACCACCCTCCACCCAAGGAACACCCACTCAAATCCACTGCCCCTCCTCCCCCATACACACACACGCACACAGTGGTTAACAAGACTCTCAACTGGGTTCGATCCAGTCCCTTCACCTCTGCCCTCATCCCTTCCCCTTCTGCCCAGAACCATGATATGGTCCCCCTTATCATCACTTTTCACCCCAATAGTCTCTGTTCTCAAAGAATCATCCTCCAAGATTTCTGCCAATTCCAGCATGATGCTATCATGAAACACATCTTCCCCTCACCCCCTTGTCAGAATTCCAGAGGGACCACACCCTCTGTGATACTCTGGGCCACTACTCCACTGCTGGCCATCCCCTTCTCATGGCACCATCCCTTCCAATTGCAGAAGGTACAACACCCTCCTCATCATTCAAGGCCCCAAATGCTCCTTTCAGGTGAAGCAGCATTCCACATGCACTTCATTCAATTTGGTTTATTGTGTTCGCTGCTCCCAGTGTAGTCTCCTCCACATTGTGGAGACTGAACGCAGACTGGCTGACTGTTTTGCTGAGCACCGTTGCTCAGACTGCAATCAAGACCCCAACCTCCCTGCCATATTAGCTCAGTACCATGCTCTCAGGCTCACATGATAGTGGCCTCCTGCAATGCTCCAATGAAACCCTACACAAACTGGAGGAGAACCATCTTTTTGTTGGACATGTTGCAGTCCTCGGGACCCAACTTTGGGTTTGTCAGTTTTAGACTTTGGCCTTTCTCCTCCATCTCAAAACCCCCCTTTCTTTGTAAATATCCCACATATAAATTGCGTCAATACAAACCATCCCCCCACCCACAACACGCCCGGACATCGAAAGTTACTACTTTTTTTTGCTACCAAGTGAACTCCAGTGGGGTTTTGCTCAACAGGTGCATGTCAATTGTGATCTCTCACGATTGAGGGTAAGCCAATATAAATGGACAGTTTAATGGGGGGCGGGCTGAAGAGGGGAACTAAAGGCCTGAGAATTACATTAAAATGTGTTCAAATATAGTTAAATGGATATCCCAAAATTCAACGTTCGAATACCTGTTGTGGTGGTGGTGGGGGTGGGGGTGGGGGGGGTGGGGGTGGTGGGGGGGGTGGGGGTGGTGGTGGGGAGGTGAGCAAGGGAAGCAATCGTGATGGGAATTCTGTGATTTGGGACTCTTGTGGGATTTCCCCCCAAAAACACAGGTGTGGAACATCCCTCCCATTGTGCAAACTTCAGTCCATTTCATTATATATACACTAGCATTAAGATCTAAAATTATTAATCAACCATTTAGTCCTGTGGAATTCCCAGTGTTTATTAATAAAAGGTTGTAATAGCAAAGGCCAGCGATTTGGATTTATTCTTTATTTCTACTTTTGTTATTTGCCATTTTAATTTTTCTACTTTGAAGAAATATTGGCAAACTTGGTCCATAAAGTTCATTCATGCAGATCTTGACTGACGCAAACATTACTGATTGTGTTAAAGAAATTTTCAAAATAGATAATGAACTGCTTGATGTTCGATTTCATAATCAAAGACTGATTGATCATTGGTTAACAATAACCAGATTTAAAGCTAATAAAATTATTATAACTGTGACCTCTGGAAACTGGGCTATAATTTTTTCCCCCATTCAGTGGGGAATAGACATCAATGTACTGCCTCTTTTAACACACAGGTAATGGAGTGCTGGCAGAAAGTGCAATAAAACACACTGACTTGTTTAAAATGATGCAAAGGTATAACAAAGTGATAAGAAAAAAGCGAGTAGCACACATCACAATCACAGCAGGGGGACTATTATCAATTCAGATCCAGAAGATACAAGCCTAACAAACATGCAATTTAAATTCCTACAGCGATACAAATCTACACGTCAAGCATAATTAATGTAGACTAAGAGATCGTGCATTGGGTTTTTCCATCATCTGAGCATGTGTTGTGTTTGATATGGGGACATTGCAGGGATCAAAAGATGTAAACATTTGAGTTTGACATAATCCTTCCCGCTGTTTCTATCTCCAATAGCATTTATATTGTCTTGGAAAGCTAGTTTTTTTTTGCAGCTGGATAAATGGGAACCCTGAATGAAAAGACAGGTTGAAACTGCTCCAACTTTTAATTTTTGCATTGATCAGTGAATGTGACAAATGTTTATTTTTTGTTCTTAATTTGGACTTAATATTAACTTTCTTATTCCTGATTCATTTGCTCAGGCTCCTGCTTAGTGCCACTTCTCTGTGCATCAACTGTGTTTTTCTGACTTTTGAGAAAATGAAATTAGCACAATTCAGGCCTGTATACTTTTTGCCTTGAAATGATTTTTAAGATGTATTTCCAGCTCTTCATAAACCAAAATAATTTTGGAAATTAACTTCAGTGGATAATTGCATTTGCAATTCTATTTGTGTCTAAATAAGCACATTAGTTGGGACTAATCTTATGATTTAAAAAATATTCTTTTATATTCTGGTTAGCCCTTGAGAAGATGGCAGTGAGCTGCCTTCTTGAGCCACTGCAGTCCATGTGGCATAGGTACATCAACAGTGCAGTTAGGAAATGAATTCCAAGATTTTAACCCAGTGACAGTGAATAAATGGTGATACAGTTCCAAGTCAGGGTGATGTATATCTTGGAGGGAAATGTCCAGGAGGTGTTGCATCTGCTGTCCTTGTCTTTCTAGATGGTAGAGGTCACAGGTTTGGAAGATGGTGTTGAAGCTTTCTTGGTGAACTGTGCAGTACATATTGCAGATGGTGGATACTGCTTCAACTGTGTGTTGGTGATGGAGGGAGTTGGTGTTGAAGCTGGTGGCTGGAATGACAATCAAATTGACTGCTTGTCCTGGATTGTGTTCAGCTTCTTGAGTGTTGGAGCTGCACTCATCCAGGCAAGTGGAGAGTAATCCATCACCTTCTTGACTTGTGTCATGTTGGTTGTGGACAGGCTTGGGGGAATCAGGAAGTGAGTTAGGCTCTGCATAATTCCCAGCCTCTGACCTGCTCTGGCGGTTTATTGATGTTAATGATATTGAATGTCATGGGAAGAAGGATGGATTCTTATTGGAGATGGTCATTGCCTGGAACTTGTGTGGTGCAGATGTTACCACTTTTCAGCCTGAGCCTGAATGTTTTCCAGGTCTTGCTGCAAATGGGCACAGACTTCTTCAATATCTGAGGATTGAAGAATGATACTGTACATTGATTGCATAATGAACATTCCCATTTCTGACCTTATGATGGAGGGAAGGTCATTGATGAAGCAGCTAAAGATGGTTGGGTTGAGAACACTATTCTGAGGAACAACTGCAGTAATGTCCTGGGACAGAGATGATTGACTTCCAGTCACCACAGCCATCTCCTTTTGTGCCAGGTATGATTCCGATTAGTGGAGAGTTCTCGCCCTCATTCTCATTGACTCCACTTTTGCCAGGGCTTCTTGATGTTGTACTCAGTCAAACACTGCCTTGATGTCACAGGCAGTCACTCTCACCTCTTCAGCTCTTTTGTCCATGTCTGAACCAAAGCTGGAATGAGGTCAGGAGCTGAGTCAATGACTCTTAGCTCTGTCTCCCTCCAGTATTATTGTTTGACATGCTGAAGTTTTCCAGCATTTTCTGTTTTTATTTCAGATTACAGCATCCACATTAATTTGCTTTTATCAGGAACTGGGTGGGCCTGGCAAATCCAAGCTGAGTGTCAAGTGAGCAGATTATTGCTGACTAAGTGCAGCTTGATTACACTGTTCAGAACAGTTTCCATCGCTTTACCGATGACAGAGTAGGCTGATGGGGTGGTAATTGGCTGGGATGGATTTCTCCTTTTTGTATACAGGATATACCTGGACAATTTTCCAAATTGCAGGGTAAATACCATGTTGTAACTGTACTGGAAGAGCTTGGCTCAGAGTGTAGCCATTCTGGTGCACAAGTATTCAACACTAATATCAGAATGTTGATAGGGTCCATAACCTTTGCAGTATCCAGTGTCTTTAGTCATTTTTTTGCTGTTACTTGGAGTGAATCGAATTAGTTGAAGACTGGCATCTGTGATGTTGAATACTTTAGAAGGAAGCCAAGATGAATCATCCACTTGGCACTTCTGGCTGAAGTTGGTTGTGAATATTTTCAGCTATTTGCACTGATATGCTGGGCTCCCCCATCTTTGAGGGTGGGGATATTTGCGGCGCCTCCTCCTATAGTGAGTTCATAGAATCCCTACAGTCAGAAGGAGGCCATTCGACCCATTGAGTCTGCACCGACTCTCCGACTGAACATCTTACTGAGGCCCTATCCCCACAACCTCATCCCTGTAACCCCACATATTATCCCTCCAACCCTCATAATTTGCACATCTTGAGGCATTAAGGGGCAATTCAGCATAGCCAACCCATCTCACCCACACATCTTTGGAGGCTTGGAACTACGTGTTCCTGTTGAACAATGGAGATACATTGGAGGAGGAGGATGTACTCAGCTGTATTAAAGATAGGTCAAAAAGCATGGGACAGGATCATTTCCAATGCCAAGTTAATTTTGTTAGTCAGCTAATTATACTTTTCTAATTAGCTTTTTTTTTTATAACTAGCCCACAACGCATTCAAGAAGGCAAATGTCAGCCATAGCTCTGGACCTGGGGCAGGACTTTCTGGTTGTGCACGCCCCAAAAGACCGTAAGTTTGTGCCCGAACTCAATGAGTCTTTGGTCTGCCAAATTTTGTGTCTTGACTGCCAAGACTCTGGCCGAGCTTATGTGACTATAACCATTCAAGTGTAATACCACCAAGGTTGTTCTTTGAAATATGTCCATGCACTTCATTAACACAAATGATCCAAATATCCACTTTGGGGCGACACAGTGGTTAGCACAGCTGCCTTACAATGCCAGGGACCCCGGTTCAATTCCAGCTTCAGTTCACGGAATCCTACAGTGCAGAAGGAGGCCATTGGCTCATTGAGTCTGCACTGACCTCAATGCCAATCAGGCCCTATCCCCATAACCCATGCATTTACCTAGCTAGTCCCCCTGGCACTAAGGGGCAATCCACCTAACCGCACATGTTTGGAGTTTGCACATTCTCCTGTGTCTGCATGGTTTTCCTCTTGGTGGTCTGGTTTCCTCCCACAGTTCAGTGATGTGCAGGTTAGGTTGATTAGCCATGCTAAATTGACCCAAGTGTCAGGAGGATTAGTGTGGTAAATGTGTGGGGTTACAGGAATAGGGCCTTGGTGGGATTGTGGTTGATGCAGACTAGATGGATCGAATGGCCTCTTTCTGCACTGTAGGAATTCTATGACTAAATTGTCAGAAATCCTGATATACTTATAATCAATTTTCACTTTGATTAATTAGACAAAAATCCTATCAATCATATATGCTTCTGTCTTCAATATGACTGACGTTTCAACTGTACAGTTATTCATGTAAACAGCTTGCAAAAGTTTGATATGGTGGAGTCAGCCCAGGCCTACCATAGCGAATCTCATTGGGGCACTCATCATTTCTCTCAAAGCATGTAAAAGCACCAGTAAATTCTAATTTTTAAAGTGGCCTTAAGAAGATACAGTGCTGTGCTCTTGTGACTAACCTTTGTGTACTTCAGAGCTGAATGAAATGCTCACCATTTGCTTTGGTTACATGCCAATTTAGTGATCCGAGAAGTGTGAAATAAGCATTAGCAAAGTCATGTTAAGATTGTCTGATTTTCTTTCAAATGTTTTTAAATTCATGACAATGAATAGCCTAATCAAAATTGAAAGTAGCTGTCATTTTGATGTGTCTGCTAAACACAGCCCAAAAAATAATATTTAATTTCTTTTAAGCAAAAGGAGAATTACATGGCTCCAGACTTTGAACCGCACAGCATAGGTGAGAATTCCAATTTCACCATCCCATTGTACATTGGTCTAATACACTAATAAGCCCTGTGTCCGATTTTGCCAACAGGAATTTTGTTGTTATTAAGCTATTCAACATAGGTATTGGCACAAAGATGGGAAATTATAACTGGGTGAGACCTTCACCAACTAACCAGAAACTTACTGAAACTGTTTAAAATTTTTTTTTTAATACAAAGCTGACCAAAGATAGCTACCAGCAGTCATCTGATATCTGATGTTGTAAGTTGATCACTTTTCTGGAAATGTCTTATATGGTTTGCACTACCGCCCTGCTCTGACCTTGGGGATGTCAAGGTCCACTTCAAAAAGTGTCTCTATAAAGAAAGGCATTAAAATGAGTGAAATGCTGGACTTTTAATAAACTCTAATTCTGTCAAGATAAGGGGAATTGCTAACCAGCCAGAAACACCCAGCAGATGTTCTAAAGGAGATATAATACCACCTTCTGTTGATTTCTGCCACCTTGAAATGTGTCAAATGTTTAGGAGATGAAAGATCAAAAACATGATTACACCAATGGCTACAAGACATATTATTCCAATTTATTTATTGGAATATGCAGACAGGAGGTGTAAGAACTGGTTTTGCCAAGCCAGAAACAGT
Source organism: Carcharhinus amblyrhynchos (assembly GCF_965287045.1). Classification (NCBI taxonomy): domain Eukaryota; kingdom Metazoa; phylum Chordata; class Chondrichthyes; order Carcharhiniformes; family Carcharhinidae; genus Carcharhinus; species Carcharhinus amblyrhynchos. The sequence continues at coordinate 27,929,632 of NC_137346.1, forward strand.
GAAATCATTACAGGAAGGATGTGGAGGCCATAGAAAGGGTGCAGAGGAAATTTACAAAGATGTTGCCTGGATTGGGGAGCATGCCTTATGAGGATAGATTGAGGGAGCTCGGCCTTTTCTCCTTGGAGAGACAAAGCATGAGGGGTGACCTGATAGAGGTGTATAAAATGTTGAGAGGTATTGATCGAGTGGATAGTCAGAGGTTTTTTCCCAGGGCTGAAATGGTTGCCACAAGAGGACACAGGTTTAAAGTGCTGGGGAGTAGGTACAGAGGAGATGTCAGGGGTAAGTTTTTCACTCAGAGAGCGGTTGATAATCAATTTAAGTGTGCTTGTGGGTAGCCCTTCTCGATGCTGAAATCATGATCAGCCAACTGTGTATGTTTAAGCAACATTGGCCATTGGCAGCATGGTGATACAGTGATGAGCACTGCCTGGCAACGCCAGAGTCCTGAGTTAAATTCCGGCCTTGGGTGATTGTATGATGTTTGCATGTTCTCCTCGTGCCCGTGTGGATTTCCTCTGGCTCCACTTTCCTCCCACAGTCCAAAAGTGTGCAGGTTAAGTGGATTAGCCATGTGTGGGGTTACGGGGATAGGGCGGGGTAGTGGGCCTGTGTAAGGTACACTATCAGAGAGAGATACACTGTCAGAGCAGGCTCGATGGGCTGAATGGCCTCCTTCTGCGCTGTAGGGATTCTATGATAACTTCTATGGAATGGCAATCATAGTTGGATTGCCTTCCTTTTTACTTACTCAGGTCAGGAGCTGAACATTCCTCATCTGAATCACTGGCCATGGCCTGAGGAGAAATGTATAGTACATCTACTACACTACCCTTGTCTACCCTTTCTGTTCTCAAAGAATTCAGTAAGGTTGGTCAAACATGACCTCTTTTGAAATTAGCATTGATTATTGTTTACTATATTTTTGTTTCCCCTGTATATTTCCCAATAAACATTTCATTATATCTTCTACTATTGATATTAAGCTCACTACTCCATAGTCCTCTACATTTATTCTATCTCCCTTTTTAAATGTTGGAATAACAGTAGCTTTCCTCTGGCACTATATCACTTTCTAATGGTTCTTTATAAATATTTAATGCTTCTGCTATCTCTTTGTTAATTGTTTTAGCATGTGTAATTGTCATCCATTACCCACTATTTTAATAATAATGACATTCAGTGTAGAACCTTGTCTTGGTAAAAACCATAAAGACAAGAGGAGAGAATACGTAGAAACGAGGAGGCGAGATAAGTATTTGGTTGTGGAGACCTTGTTTAATTGTGTTTAAAATGTACCAATTTACACATTTAACAAAGGCCAACAGCAAACAAGCAGCAATATAAGTAGTCTGCTTTAACAATTACATGTCACAGTAAGGGAAGTCTTTGTATTGTTTGTTTGTTTACTAGGTAGCTCTTTCAACTTCAAATACATGTAATTATTTTTCTTAATTATCCAGAACCTTTGCTAGCCGGATTCTGGTAATTTTAATTATACAGTTGCCAGAATACACATGGGCTCTCTTGAGAGATGGTGGTGAATCCAGAATGAGAGCTTTAGCTACCAGGTCAGAGACTATTGTTTGCAAGTATAATGAGGTACTGAAAGCAATCTGTAATTATGAAAGAACTCTGTTTGAAAGCAAACTAACCATAACTGATGTGGTAAAAGCATAATTAATCTTGTGTCTTTTTTTTGTAAGGTTCAGAATCTTCTTTTTCATGTTATTCTTTACCCTTTCTCCGATAACCTGATCAAGTATCGACTATGTCCAGAAGTAGACATTGGCAGTTTACTGTCACTGCTCTTCTGGACAGCCACTGAAACAAGACAGAGGGGTGGCCTGCAGTTGCTTTTGGTTTGATCTTCCCTCCCCTAAATGGGAAAAAGGCTGACAATTTAAAATTGATGTGGGGGTTTTGTAAAGCAAAGGTTTTGCAGCAGTTTGTGCAGTTTCTTGTAGCCAAATATCTGTTTCCCTACAATGCAAGTGGGGGCTTCTGATGAGCAACACCCCTCTAATTCTTGTTACCATGGGTTGGTGTTCTACTGTGCTGTGCCACGATATCAACTGATTTTTGGATTCAATTTGTTGAGAATATTTGAATGTTCAACTGATTATTATTACAATCTCCATCAAGACTGTTCTTTTAAAGACAACAGCTAAAAAGAACAGGTTAAGGTTTTGTGTTTAAAAACTTTTACTGTAACAAATGGCTAAACACATTATTGATTAAACACTACATTTTTTTGTCAATAAATTATACTTTGGACTATGGAAATAGATTATTCCTTTTTACTTTTCTCGCATTGCGCTTTCCATAAAATTACAATTTTTGCTTCAAATAGTTGTGTTTCCGCTGGGTTGCTTTGTCTTTATTTTCCCAGCTGATAATGTCTAATCCCAGAATATCTCATATTGTGGCAGTTTACTTTCTTTCTCTAGCTCCATGCTAGACAAATCTTCCATGCTCCTCTCACTCCTCACAACTTGAGTGTGCCCTCCTATCTGCATTTTGCATGGTAAACAATGGTGTCAGCATTTTCTCTGCTTAAGGTGACGATCTGGCTGTTTTTCTCTTTTGCTCTCTCTACCTCTTATATGGCTGCTGACTGCACAGGACAAAACTGCAATTGGTATCTGTGATATTGCTGGGTTTTTAGGGAAGCCTGTAACCTGATCTCAAATTGCTTCCTCTATTCATCAAGACAATAGGAAGCATATTAGTTTTGTACCTAAATACAAATGTTGATTGATTCTTCTTGATCACAATCTCTTAGAAGCTAATGGACAGTTTATAGCACTACTTTTCATAGTTTGATACATTTAACACCTTTCTGGGATTCTGGGAGACTCAAGGTCCACTCAGTGCAGACCTAGAAGCTGCTGTAATTGTTTGCAAGTGCAAATATCTTGCACTTCCCTCTCAATAAAAGAATCTGAGCCTTCCTCAGATCTTTAGCTATTAAAGCACCTTGGTTTACCGTTAGACAGATGCCAGCACAGTTCACATGACACCTTTTATCTCCCTTGCGAAACTACATTTGCAAAATAGAGAATTCTCATAAGTCATAAGGTATAATCCCAAAGCATAATAATCCTATTAATTTCATAATTGTAACATTATGCAAAGCTTGGAATTATAAGGCCCAATGTTTTTTGTAAAAGAAAACTTGTCTCCCTGCTAGGAGAAGCAACAGCTTTGAATGTTAACTCTTAATGGATCATAATTTATTTACGAGAGATATGTAAGCCTTGCAGCTTCTCTACAATAGTAACATGTAGTATATAATATCTTCAACACTTTAACATGTTCTAAAGTACTTTACAGGAGTGTTAACAGCTAAAATTTAACATTGAGCCAGAGGACCAGAATTAGGACCAACTTGATCAACAAAGTTGTCTTTTGGAATGAGTTAGAGGAGAGAGAAATAGAGGGGTTTTATGAAATGAATTCCAATGATTTAGAATGTGAGGCAACAGAATGCACAATTACTAATTTTTAAAGTTTATTTGCATCACAAGTAGGCTTACGGAATACTGCAGTGAAGTTACTGTGAAAATCCCAGGGCCTGTTCAGGTACACTGAGGAAGAATTTAGCATGGCAAATGCACCTAACCAGCACATCTTTCTGACTGTGGGAGCACCTGGAGGAAATCCAGAGACACAGGAAGAATGTGCAGACTCCGCACAGACAGTAACCCAAGCCAGGAATTGAACCCGGGTCCCTGGCACTGTGGGGCAGCAGTGCTAACCACTGTGCCACCGTGCCACCTGGCATAATGAGGAGATGGCCAGACCAGTTTAGTGACAATTTTAAAAATGGATCTGTTATGAAATACACACAGTGTTATTCTGCTGAATGTATTTCCCTGCACTTTATCTAACGCCTGACCGAAATCACCAGCTGAACATTGTTCAAATAGCAAGTGTCAACTTACTCAGGTGACTCGAATGTTGTGAAACCAGATGTTCCAATTCATTCACAGTTTGAGTTTTTTCAAACCATGAGTTGTTTTACCTAAACTTTCTTTGCCACTGATCAAAAACTGGTGCAAATTTGAAATCAATTTACCTTCATCAGGCTTTTGGATCTCCCCTGTGTCCTGCATCATTCTCCATCTGAAAACTTGACAAGACAAGTAGATTTTTGATATCTGGCATTGCTGCTCTTGAACCAACCATTAGGAAATGCACAAGAATGCCATAACTTATGTCCAGAACATCCTTGCCATATTATTTCAGTCAATACTTCTAAAAATTGGACACAAACAAGCTATTAAGGTGGTTGGTGCAAATCATATGACTTTTGGCATCTGTACACCAATGGTATATATTCTCCAGTCAACATCTAATTAAATGTGGACATAGATGAAGGTATCACACAGTCATCCATGGAATTCATACATATCATTGTTTAAGGATGGAGCAACACCTAAAATTTGCAGGCTATTTGCCTCTATGTTTCATACTGGAAAAAAGGAATGATTGAAACTCATCGGCCATTATCACCTTCACATTGTATCATGATGGCCCTCATTCCCAAGCTAGATTGGATGAGCTTCAGAAGGGTTAACTCAGCAGTCATGTGATTGGAAGTGGGTTCAGGGGCTGCACTTTTATGACCCCGGATCCAGAAGATGCATCAGACCCATCAGTAATCAACCAGTCTGAGACTAAAACTAACTCCAGTAGTCAAAGTTTGAAACCTGTTTCAGTTTCAAAGTTCACCTCTCAGATATTTGGCTACAAGAAACTACAAACTGCTGCTAAACCTTTGCATTACAAAACCCCCACATCAACTTTAAATCACCAATTCATTCAGGAAACCACTGGCCTGCCATGTGTCAGCCTGGAAATCATAAATCCGAGACTGAATTAATTGTAATCTATAAAACTGATCAACTTCATCTGTATCCAATCTTTGTGTGTGGGAGTGCATATGTGAGACTGAGTGTGCAATGCTTCATTACTTTGGGATAACTGTGAGAAAAAATGAACTTTCTTATTTCAAGCTCAAGAAAGCTGGCTGCTGAATTATTTGATTGGCTGCACACTCCAAGAAAAGACACACATCTATCTGTACAGGACATACTGATTACCAATAAACATTGGGCAGAATCTAGTTGGGGGAAGGCATGGATGGATTATCACTCCAGAAGCAAAAGTGCCAGCCTGCTTCATGCTAGTCCACCCCACAGATGCAACATCTTAGGGGGCAGTGCGGGACTTCCACGCCTCCCTCATGAGGGGTTGGAAAAGATGAAACTGTATTTTTCACAAAAGATGAGTTGAGTTGCCAAAGTGGCATCACACTTTGGGAACAGGAGTAGCCGTCCTTGTAACAAAAAGAAAGTTGCTCCTAGCTGAAATACACAATGCCCATCCAGGTATCTCCAAGATGCAGCTGCTCGCTAAGAGTTATGCCTGGTGGACTGGCATTGAAGCTGATATTGAGAGCCTAGTCAAGTACTGTGAACAGTGCCAATTGCAACAGTGATTGCCTACTGTAGCCCCCCTGCACTTTTATGAGTGGCCTTGCCAGCCATGGGTATGAATCAATACTAATTATCTTGGTCCATTCATGGACACAATGTATTTGCAAATTGACTATTGACATTTGTTTCAAAGGACCTGGGGGAAGGCTGGGGCTGGGGTAGGGGTTGGTGGTGGCGGTCATGCGGATGTGGTGATTGTCCCGTTAAGGATCAGTTTGCAGAGCAATGGCCACATGACCTGGGCAACAAATCGGGGAGCAGGGTGGAGAACCTTGGTATTCTATTCCAGAACCTTCTCTGGAGCTGACTGCAGCCGTGAGGCTGCAAGCCTTTGCAGAGCTTTTACCTGTAGATAAACGTGTTGTTCTTCCCTTAACTGGAGAAGAAGAATTATTACAATCATCTTTAGCAATTATGGATGCTTCCTCTTTGATTAAACTCCTCCCTTTTGATTAGTCCTTACAATTCAGTTCGTTACAATTATTAGTTAATTGTTTAAATTGTTTTTATTTTATCTGTGCTGTGAGTCAATAACTGGTCAATATGTGCTTATATTGGGCTTCACTAATTCCTGATTCTTTCCAATTGATTCCATATTTTCATAAAGTAATTAAAAATTTTTGACAGAAAAATATTATTTTTAGTCATTTTCTCCAGGTTGGATAGAACTGCATTCCTGTTACATTTGTTTTTGAAATGAATTGTCTGATCATATCTAATTCTGACTCATGGAGCAAAGTTCTGGGGACATTTTCTTGATAGAGAATAGTTTTCGATGACAAACTGCATCGTCATTAATATTCCTTAAATTTCCTTTGCAAGTGAATAAGGCAACTAAACTTATCTCTATTTCCAAAAAAAAGGAGAGGTCCAGTGAATCCTGGTAGATGGTATCATAGAATCCCTACAGTGCAGAAGGAGGCCATTCAACCTATCGAGTCTGCACCAACCACAATCCTGCCCAGGTATGTAACTCCACATATTTATCCTCCTGATATTAGCGTCAATTAAGTATGGCCACTCCACTCAACCTGCACATCTTTGACCAGGAGGAAACCTACCCAGATACAGGGAGAATGTGCAAACTCCACACAGACAGTGACCGGAATTGAACCCCGGTCCCTGGCGCTTGAGGCAGCAGTGCTAACTGCTGTGCCACCATGAATGAGCTAATGTCCAGTTCCAAAGGTAGGGCTGTCCATTCTATATATGAAAGCTTCTGGGTAGAAATAGCTAAGTGTTAGGCTGTATCCATTTTCTCAATTCTAAACTATAACATCCAAAACTATACATGAACTCTATTTATTCAGGTATTTATGTCATGAGAGCTTTTACAATGCAAAGTGGCGTGCACGGGGTGACCAGGAATGCTCTCGGTGAGCCAGTTGTTGTGCTTTTGAAGCTAACGGCCTGATCCTCACCAATTTACCTGTTGCAATGCTGATGTCATGGATATTATTAGTATGAGTGGCCAGCACAGAAACCTTGTTGAGTCAAAGTCCCATCTTCACATTGATTGGTACCCTCCATTGCTTTGTGTGGCAATATCACCATGTTAAATGGGATAGATTTTGAACAGATTTAGCAACTCAAGACTGGGCAATCATAAGGTGCTGCGGGTTGTCAGCAGCAGCAGAACTGCATTCAACCATAATCGGCAACCTCATAGCTCGGTGTATCCCAAACTCTACCATCACCACCAAGCTGGATCATCAGTGAAGATTGCAGAAGCGTTTTCCAGAAGCAACATCAAGCCTACCTAAAAATGAGATGTCAACTTGGTGAAGCTATAACACAAGACTACCTGTGTGTCAAACAGCAAGTAAAACATAGAGATAAGAAATTCCTTAACTGTTGGATCAGATCCAAGCTTTGCAGTCCTGCCATATCCAGTTATGAATGGTGGTGGACTATTAAACAACTCACTGGAGGAGGAAATATCAAATATCCCCATTCTCAATGATGGAGGGGCCCAGCACAAGTAAGGCAGAAGATTTTTAACCATCTTCAGCCAGAAGTGTCAAGTGAATGATTCGACCTTTTCTGGAGGTCCCGATATCACAGATGTCAGTCTTCAGCCAATTCAATTCACTGCACGTTAAATCAAGAAATGGCTAAAGACACTGGATACTGCAATGCTTATGAGCCCCAACAACATTCTGGCAATAGGACTGAAGATTTGTGCTCCAGAACTTGCTGCACCCCTAGCCAAACTGTTCCATTACAGTACTGGCATCTACCCGGCAATGTGGGAGATTGCTCAGTAAATCCACTCTAGCCACTATCTATTCTTGCTCATCAGTAAAGTGATGGATGGAGTTGTTGACCATGCTTCCAAACGGCACTAACTCAGCAATAATGTACTCAGTGATGCTCAGTCTGGGTTCCACCAGTGCTACTCAGCCTGACCTCATTACAACATGGCCCATACATGAACAAAGGAGCCCAATATACATGATCTTCTGCCCAAGATGTGTAGGTTAGATAGATTAACCATGGTAAACATGTGGGGTTACAGGGATAGAGTGGGCAAGAGGGCCTAGGTGAGCTATTCAGTCAGAGAGTCGGTGCAGACTTGATGGGCTGAATGGCCTCCTTCTGCACTGCAGGGATTCTGTGATTCTTAGAGAGATTCCTACAATTCCCCTTGACATTCAATAACATTACCATCACTGAATCTCCCACTATCAATATCCTGGGGCTACCATTGACAAGAAACTGAATTGGAGCAACCATATAAAGACTGTTGCTCTAAGAGAGGTCAGAGGCTAAGAATTCTACGGCATATAACTCATCCGCTGAGTCCCCAAAGCCTGTTCATCATCTACAAGTTTCAAGTCAGGAATGTAATGGATTACTCTCCACTTGCCTGGATGGATCCATCTCCAATAACTTGCAAGGAGCTTGACATCATCCAGGTCAAAGCAGTCCACTTGATTGTATCTCATCCACAACATTAAACATTCACTTCCTCCAGCACTGACCCACAGTACCAGCAGTGTTTACCATCGACAAAATACACTGCAGCCACGCACCAAGGCTCTTTCGACATTGCCTTCCAAGCCTGTGACCTCTACCACCTAAGTGAACAAGGAAAGCAGATACATGAGAACACCACCACCTGCAAGTTCCCCTCCAAGCCACACACCATCCTGACTTGGAACTATCGATGTTCCTTCACCATCGCTGGGTCAGAATCCTGGAGCTCCCTTCGTAACAGCACTTTGGGTTCACCTACACAACATGAACTGCAGCAGTTTAAGAAAGCGACTCACCACCATCTTCTCAAGAGCAGGTAGTGGGGGACAATAAATGAGAAAAAGAAGTGTTTCGAACTCATCAAAGTTAAATATTATTGGTTTAGGCTTTTTGTTAATAGAAACTAATGGTTTATGAAACTGTTTTAGGAACATCCCCCATTGTTGTCACAACTGATAATTGAATTAAATTTATTTTAATCAGCATTCACAGCAAGCTCTTGCCATTAGTGAGGTTAGTAGGAAAGGAAGTTGCATTTTCTACATCATTGATCCATAGCACAGCTGTGAAAGGCATACTAGAGCACGTGGTAAATTGGCTTAAGACCTTTTCATTAAGAGGATCAGTTGTAAAATTCTCAGCTTCAATTTCAAGGTCGTGTCAAAGTTGCCAAACATTGACTGAACAATAACCCATTAAAAATCTTAGTCATGTAGTTTTACATCGACTTGGAAGTCATGTTTGTAAAGACAGCGTACCTGTCAACATTGCTGTATAAAACTGGCATTGGTGTTAAATTTTTTAAATCAGTGTCACAAGTAGGCTGACATTAACGCTACAATGAAGTTACTGTGAAAATCCCCTAGTTGGCTACACCGAGGGAGAATTTTAGCACGGCCAATTCACCTAACCAGCACACCTTTCGGACTGTGGGAGGGAGACACAGGGAGAACGTGCAAACTCCATACAGACAGTGACTCAAGCTGGGAACTGAACCCAGGTACATGGTGCTGTGAGGCAGTAGTGCTAACCACTGTGCCACCGTGCTGTCCAGAAAAACAGAAATCTGGAAATGGCTATCAACGATACCGTCCTCCTGCACAGGCTGTGTTGCTGCAATCCTTGCAGATGAAGCCAATAGAAATTAATGAGTTGTCATGAAATTCAATTATTTAAACATTCTCGTTGTGAAAACCAATGAAAATATTATCACTTGTTCAATCACAAGTAACTAAGTTTCTAACAAAAACACTTTCTTGTGTTTGTATTTAACCTCTAACTTAGTAAAATGTCCCTAAGCATTTTAAAATGACAGCAAGCTGCATGAGGAGAATATTTGGGCAGATTGACAGAAATGTGGCAAAGGAAATAGGTTTTCATGAACTTCTTAACAGAAAGAAAGTTAGGGTGGAATTCTCCTATCCTGCTTGTCCAAGCTTGGACAAAGAATCATCTGTATTCAAAACGTCAGCTCTTTTCTCTCCTCATAGACCTGCTGAGATTTTCCAGCATTTCCTGTTTTGGTTTCAAATTCCAGCATCTGCAGTAACATGCTTTTATCCAGTGTAAATCCAGTGTAAATCTCCCAATGGGGGGTTGATAGTCGTTCAGTTATCCCACTTCCTGGTGGCACATTAATCATTTGCATTGCTTCTCATGTCTGCTTATTAAAGCAGCTCCTTGCTAGAATTCCCCAATCTTGTGATATACCAGTGGGGAATCAAGTCAGCTTGAAACCTGTTTGAAAAAGAGTGGCGTGCACAACTTCAATTAGTTTGAGACATAAAGGTGAGTGCAACCTGCCTACCTGCCACAGTGCTGCACTGCTCCTATTGCACTGAATGCCATACTGCTGGGACAGAGGGCTTCTGTCCTCTGGCTCTATGCTGACATTATCTGTGTGGACACCACTGTGCTAAGGGACTCATAAACCCTTCACTTGGACTGACTCTGATCCCTGCTGCACCCGGGGTTGTCCAGTTCTGGTGCTTGACACCATTGCCTGTTTAGACAGCACTGTGCTGTGGGAATTACGTAGCCACCACTTGGACCAGCTCAAAGTTTGACAGGGGGTGAGGGGGGGGTGCAATGTGAGGGTGAGACTGATGAAGACAACAGGAGAAATGGGGAAGGATGGAGGGACAAGAGTGAGAGGGCACAATGGCAGGAGCATGGCAAGTTGGTGGAGCAGGATGATGAACAATGGAAGGCCGAGGGGTGAGAAGCTGGACTCCGACAAAGGTGCATGAACTGTTGATAAACATGGGCGGCACAGTGGTTAGCACTGCTGCTTCACAACACCAGGGACCCGGGTTCAATTCCAGTCTCAGGTCACTGCCTGTGTGGAGTTTGCACGTTTCCACGTGTCTGCGTGGATTTCTTCCGGCTGCTCCTGTTTCATCCCACAATCCAAACATGTACAGGTTAGGTTGATTGACCATGCTAAATTGACGTTAGCGTCAGGGGGATTAGCAAGGTAAAGATGTGGGGTTACGGGAGTAGGGCCTGGATGGAATTGTGGTTGGTGCAGGTTTGATGGGCCACGTGTCCTCCTTCTGCACTGTAGGCATTCTACAATTCTATCCTCTGGTTCAAAGAGGGTCAACGGGATATAACATCATTCACTAGAAGGAGATGAATGCAGACTCCAGTATTGGGTGGGGCCGATTGTTAGTATGGCACATGAGGGGAATCACCGTTGTGTGATTTACCTGAAGCCTCATTATAATGGTGTACACAGCCTCCAGGTGGGCTGGGTAGAGTTAACAATGCAGCATCGTTTCTTTGCAGATGATGAGCTCAGTGGGGGAAGGGGAAGGGGTGGGCTGGGGCGGTGGGGGGCCGAAATGTCTGCTTAAACCATGATGGGATCCAGAATTATTGTGGGAGTCTGGGAATGACAGGAGGGACAGATTTACCTTTGCATAACGAGGCTCCAGGTAAATTGGAGTCATAGGGATAGTGAGGGAGGGAATGTGGAACCTGGTCCTAAAGTAGAGGGGAGACATCACCATCTTGATGTTCCAGAGTCTCTCAGAATCTTGAGGAACATGTTGCAGAGTCTGCAGTAAAGAAACTGTGTGACTTGCATTTATCAAAATGACCATTAGAGGTCAGTCTTACTTCATGGAATAAGATCAGTTCTTTGAAGCATTTACAGTAGCTGTGATCGTATTAATTTAAAGAAGGGGAGATATCCTATTCAAAGATTTGTAAAGTGAGCAGTACTTCTGGCAACTCAATTAGCTGTACTTCAGTCTGTGCTTTAATCACTGCTAAGACCAATGGAATTTAAATTTGTGGTTTTAAAATGATTGTAAATTATTCTGTATGTGAATTCCACAGTAGATATAGCAGAGGCAAATTGAATCTGAACAATGTTGTATTAACATGCTTCTCTGGGGTAACTGAGGCACAATGATGATTTTTAACTCTTGGCCCGGCTATTTCCTTTAAGGCCGTGGCTTACAATTCCCCTGGAAAGTCAGATTCTGATGCAAATTCCTCATGGGAAGTAAGTTGGCGACACGGTGGCACAGTGGATGGCACTGCTGCCTCACAGTGCCAGGGACCTGGGTTCAATTCCTGGCTTGGATCACTGTCTGTGCGGAGCCTGCACATTCTCCCCATGTCTGCATGGGTTTCCTCCGGGTGCTCCGGTTTCCTCCTACAGTCCAAAAGACATGCTGGTTAGGTGCATTGGCTGTGCTAAATTTTCCCTCAGTGTAACTGAACAGGCAGCAGAGTGTGGCGATTAAGGGATTTTTACAGTAAGTAACTTCATTGCAGTGTTAATGTAAGCCTGCTTGTGGCACTAATAAAATAAACTTTAAGTTGCTTGGGCATATCTGGTTCCAGATCAGAAACCAGGAAGAATTACTTTCTTTCTCTTTTAAAGGACCAAATATCATCGGGCCTGCGTCTGCATCATGACTATGTGAGGTAAACATAGAAGATAATGTATATTGACAGACAGTCTGCTGTTGTTCATAGTAAGTGAGATTATTACAGTGTAATACGCACTTTATTAGTTAGCTGAGGTAGAGATGCATCCCTTTAAATTGACAAAGTCTATTTCTTGCGTGGTAGACTTGGCTCAGTTCAGTAAATTAAATTATTTGGTCAGTGCACTTGGCAGTTTGGAATTTGTTTGAAGCATGGATGCGTGAGGTGTGGGGATAGCTGGCAGGCTGTATATTTCCATCTTTAGGTGCCTTGAGAGCATTAATTGCTAAACAGGTGCTTGCAGAACTGGATCTCCTGAAGCCAGCGTCACACTCTCAACTAAGAGACGTAAGGTGGAGTCTTCCCAAAAACGCACAGAGTGTTGGCTCAGGCAAGAAAACCTGCGTGAAGCTTGCAGGCTCACAGCTGGCTTTTCTCCACCGACTGAACAACGTTCTGTGTGTTTTAAAAGGGCAAGTGAGTTTCACAATGTCAACTGGAGGGGAAAGGCCAAAAGACTCCAGCAAGGACCAGAATCCTGAGATCTTAGAATCCATAGAATCATAGAATCCATACTGTGCAGAAGGAAGCCATTCAGCCCATCGAGTCTTCACTGACCACAATTCCACCCAGTAGCTTTTCCCGTCATCCCACATAATTTACCCTGCTAATCCCCTGACACAAGGGTCAATTTAGCATGGCCAATCATCGTAACCCACACATCTTTGGACTGTGGGAAGAAGCCGGAGCACCTGGAGGAAACTCACGCAGACATGGGGAGAAACTGCAAACTCTAGACAGGCAGTGACACAAGCCAGGAATCGAACCTGGATCCCTGGTAGTGTGAGGCAGAGGTGCTATTGGGATGCTGGTTTTAAAGGGTGCCCGATCTCTAATTTAAATAAAAGGTCCCACTCCCCCCACCCAACAAATTGGGGCCACTCCTCCCACACATTGGGGCAACCTCCCCCCCCCCATCCCCCCAAGCCACAATGCCGATAACTTGACACTCTCCCCTCGCAGGTATCAGGGCACTTCCCTCTTTGCCCCCATTCCCCCCCCGCCTTGCAGCAGATATCTGGGCTCTTCCCTCTCCCCACTCACCCTCAACCCTTGCGGGCATTGGCTTGCTTTCATTTCCATCCATGCTCCCCGGCGCCCCCCACCACCATCGCAGATAAGAGGAACCTCCCCAGAGGGTCTGCCTCACCGGTGACAACCTGGCATTGCCACTGTGCCAGGTTGGCACTGCTAGGGGGCATTGCCAAGGTGCCCTGGGCAGTGCCAGGGCTTTGCTTAGCCATGTTCTTCACTACCTGGGGCCTAGACTTACCTCTGCACCCTGGCATAGTCATCACAGCTTTGCTTAGCCATGTTCTTCACTACCTGGGGCCTAGACTTACCTCTGCACCCTGGCATAGTCATCACAGCTGGTCTTCCTTTTCCGAAACCAGGAGTGATTTTCATCGGTGTGATGTCACGCTGAGTGGGTGGAGTGATAAGGTGTGGGTGGATGTAATGGTGTCGAGATTGGAAAGTGGATCTTAATTAATTCAGATGTATGGAAATCAGGTTCACGCCTTTCCTGGGTGTAAAGTTGATCACGCCACTGGCAGGGGGGGCGGGGAAGATCTCAAACTGAGATCTCGGTGGCACACATCCCATCTTTGGCCACTCTGAGATTTAGCTCCACTACAGGATTCACGCCTGTCATCAAGAGGGGTGTTAATTCATGGCCACAGGGTTTTGCCCAGTATGAAACACTCCATTTTGGCAAGTTATTCCATTGAGAGGTTTAGGACCTGGAATAACCTGTAAAAATAAGTCACAAAAAGAGAAAATGCTGGAAAATCTCAGCAGGTCTGACAGCATCTGTGGAAAGAGAATAGAGCCAAAGTTTCGAATCTGGATGATCCTTCGTCAGAATTGAATACATAAAAATAGGTGATTGATACACGCATTAGCTGGTATCTATATATGGGGCTGGGTGAGAAAGAAGCACCTTAAATACTATTACAAAAGAATGTTTACCGCAGATGCTGGAAATCGGATATAAAAACAGAAGATGCTGCAAATACTTGGGAGGTCAGGCAGCATCGGATAAAAGGTATTTAAATGAATCATCAACTTTGTTTCTCCCTCCGTAGATGCTGAATGTTGCTGCTGAGTGTTTGCAGCATTCGATTTTGTTTTTGCTACCTTAAGTAATATGCTTTTTGGGTCACGTTTTCACAATATTTGTGGAATATAATCGTACGCACCCCAGGATTCACAAGGAAATGTGTTTTCTTTTTCCTTTCTCTCTCTCACTTTGAGCAATGACATGTTTTATACATTTAAAATGACAATATTAATGTTTTGCATGCAGAATAACTCTTGCTTGCAGTGTTAGTATAAATGAATCATGGCTAAAAAGTGCATGTATGCATAAATCATGTCCAGCCACATGGTCTAATCCAGTGCAAGTCAATAAGGATTTTTCAGTGAAATGTTGAGTGAAAAGTGCCTTGCTGAATCTTTGATGCTTTTTGTGACCTTTAATGTAGTTCGTTTTATAAATCCATGACATTAAATGCGCTTGAAATTAACAGTAGTGGCATTATACATTTGACTTACATGCTTTATCTACTGTACTGACATTTGCTTTCTCTTTGAATTAGTAACTACACTTGACTACAACCGTAATTACATAAATCTGTAATGATGCTGCTCATACTGTTGGAAGAATTGTAGATTCACCTTTTCACCTGGCTGAACACCTTGACTGTAATGAGAAGCAGAGTTTCACGTGGAATTAACCCTTGACAGGTGTATGTTCTTCAAGTCACATAGCTGCTCACTAACAATGTCTTTCTAAATGTTCCAAATGTTTTACTTTCGCAAGAAACTACAAAGGGTTGTGAACGAAGCCCAGTCCATCACGCAAACCAGCCTCCCATCCGTTAACTCTGTCTACACTTCCCACTGCCTCGGAAAAGCAGCCAGCATAATCAATGACCCCATGTATCCCAGACATCCTCTCTTCCATCTTCTATCAGGAAAAAGATACAAAAATCCTGAGGTCACCTACCAACCGACTCAAGACCAGCTTCTTCCCTGCTGCTGTCAGAGGTTTGAATGGACCTACTTTGCATCAAGTTGATCTTTCTCTACACCCTAGCTATAGCTCTAACACTACATTCTGCACTCTCTCCTTTCCTTCTCTGTGTACGATATGCTTTGTCTGTACAGCGCGCAAGAAACAATACTTTTTACTGGACACTAATACACGTGACAATAATAAATCAGATCAGATTGAATCAAATCAAAAAATATGTTCAATTAACTGTCCCAATAGACACTGTGCAGAAGGTAGTCAGTAGAAAAAGAATGGAGAATAAGCCATCCTAGATATTCACATAATGACCAATTTTATCACAGGCTTGACATTATCAGCTGCCTCTTGTTCCTGATATCAGGGTGCAGCAGTGACATTGAATCACAGAATCCCCACAGTGCAGAAGGAGGCCATTTGTCTGCACCGACCACAATCTCACCCAGGCCCTATCCCCTTAGCCCCACACATTTACCCTGCCAATCCCTCTGGCACTAAGGGGCAATTTAGCATAACTTCACCCATGCATCTTTGGACTATGGGAGGAAACCAGAGCACCTGAAAGAAACCCACAAAGACACAGGGAAAATGTGCAAACTCCACACAGAGAGTCACCTGAGGCCGGAATTGAACCCAGGTCCCTGGCGCTCTGAGGCAACAGTGCTAACCAGTATGTCACTGTGCTGCCCACACGTAAGGGATGAAATGTTAACTTACTTTGATCATTGGGAAAGCTGTAGGTGTAAAATGGAGTACTGTTTCCTGGTCCGATCCTGCCTAATTCCCGTGCTTAACTCTATCAACTCCAACAGGAGGCATATTGATAAATGCATGTCAGAGTCCCTCAGTATTTATGGGACCTTAATCTGCATTTTAACCCCCTCCTGGGTGGTCTTCCTGCTGCAACTAACCCACCAAGCGAAGCTGTTGGGCCACCAATGCAGTAGCTCTGCTTAAAGTGACTGAGTTGAATGCGGCAAGTGCATGGTCAGGTCACTTACATACCAGGTGGGTTTCAATTTGGATTTGAAGTTACAGAGGGTGCGTACTGTAATAGGAGGAGGCAGTGGAGCTGAGATGTGGAGGCAGTGGGGCTATGAGGGATATGCATTGGCTGGATGAGGCTTTTGAATGAAAAAATCCAGGCAGCTGCTTACCAATTTACATGTGTGAAGTTATGGAATAGGCAGCCATATGGCAGAGTAAATGTTGACTTTGGATACGCTCTCAAGAAGTTGAGTAGATTCCCATTTCAGCAATAAATAGAGGGTTGTTGCTGTAGGGGTTTGAAAAAGATGAAGATTTTGTCAGATTGAGTGATGAGAATAGAGCAAAGCGGGGGAGCAAGTCTCTTTATTGCAACGTTGAAATTTCAAAACAGGAGAGAAAATATTTTTTAAAATTTAAATTTTTTTAAGCGTTCTGGGAAAACATTTTTATTTGAGTGTTTTTTTTGAAGGGTGTCTAATTTTATTATTGTACGGAGTTGGATGGGAACAAAATATTTTAATTTAAAACATTTCTATCTGAATTATTTGCCAGAGTGTAAACATTTCCAGCTATTGAATGTCGTTTCTCTGCAGCAACATGCAGAGTGTTTAGTGATTTTGAATAAAATACCAAATGTAGACACTTAAATATGAGCAAAAATACTGCAGATGCTGGAAATCTGAAATAAAAAACAGCAAATGGTGGATAAGCTCAGCGGGTCTGTAGAAGGGACATTATTCTGTTTCTCTTTCCACAAATACTGCTTTGGATGGTGGATAAATTCAGCAGTATTTGTGGAGAGAGGAACAGAATAATGTCCCTTCTACAGACCTGCTGAGTTTATCCACCATTTTCTGTTTTTAATTGCAGGTTTTAGAGTTGTATATCTACAGCTTCATGTAGGGAGTTAACATGAGCTGCTATCTTTCATCAACAGTTAAAAGTGAAAATAAGCATAGTGCAAGGATATAAACAGTCCTAATTGCTCAAGATCAGTTCTTTGACCTCTCAATCTGGTAAGTGTTGGAGCACATTCCTGATGCAGTTTGAGTAATTGTGTGAAGATGTGAAAGATAGGGACTTGAATGCCTTTGCTATGGAATGCTGATGTTGAACTTTCCACAAAAAGGTAAAGTTTAAAGTTTATTTATTATTGTCACAAGTAGACTTACATTAACGCTGCAATGAAGTTACGGTTCATTTTGCAAGATGTACTTCACCTGTGAGAGGGTAGCAACCAGATTTAATGGTCTTGTACAATCTATTTTTCTCCATATACCCCACCTCAAAAACCAAGGCCTCAGCACTTACTTGCTGTGACTGTGAATGGCCCCATTGACTGATCTGGCACATCTCACTGGTAACAACATGGAAGAGTTTATCCCTATGCTGCGAGATGTCGGCACATTGCCCTGCAAGACAGCAAACCTGTGCAACAGCCCCTAAAGTGAAGTACAAAGCTAAAGACACGGCATGACATGGCATGTCCTAGATGGACTAACCTGGAGAATAAGTATGAATATGGGAGTAAGGATGGGCATGCTTAATGCACAAGTCAGTCATTTGTTCCATCAAGAATTGTTCCTTTCTTAGGTCTAGGCATGCTACAGGAAGTGGCACGGCAGCACAATGGTTAGCACTGCTGTCTCTCAGCACCAGGGACTCAGGTTCGGTTCCTGCTTGACTCACCCTCTGTGTGGAGTCTGCACGTTCTCCCCGTATCTGTGTGGATTTGTTCTGGTTTCCTCCCATAGCCCGAAAATGTGCACTGATCTCTGTTCTTTGAATTCATGTCTAATGAGGTTCTACACTGGGCCTTATACAATCAGCTCTGGAATCATTGGGTGCTTTATTTGCTTGTGTGGTGTTGGGATTTAAGTTTGAGTTCTTTTTCAACCCACCAAAGATAAATGATAAAAAGGAACTTCTTCTGTCTCTTTAATTTTTTCATCAAGGTGAATGTTTGTAAACTCAGACATCAAGAATGACCTGTCGATTGTGCCTGCTGCCAAGTGGAATGGAGAAGAATGTCAGTGAAAATAAACTGCAACAATCAGAACCGTAGCTTCTAGTCCATACGTGTCAAAGAAGATGCTTAATGTAATGAGCTAGTTTTGATTAAATTGTATATCATAAGAACCAAATTCATTCGATGCCTGAAACCAGATAAGCACAGCCAAGGATCCAATTACAAGCAGGAAGTGGTGGAAATATTCAATATCTATGGAGGGAGAAACAGAGGTAATGGGCAGTACTTAATAGAGGCGACAGGAGTCTCCCCTGTCAGCTGGAGAACCAGTGAGAGTCTCCCTTTGGGAAAGCCTGCTGAATTAAGTGCCTAACTAGTCAGTGGTGTATCAGGGTCAAGAACAATGGAGGTTAGACAGTTACATGGGTAAGTTGGGTATAGATGGGCAAAATGCGGGCAGTTGGGACTAGCTTACTGGTAAAAACTGGGTGACATGGACCAGTTGGGCTGAAGGGCCTGTTTCCATGCAGTACACCTCTATGCCTAAGAACTACATGCTTACTCTGTAACCTGTTTATAAACAGTGCTCATGAAAAAGTATTAAGCATAATATGAGAGTATGCCTACTGTTGGTCTATGTGTCGAGTCCCGTGTCTCGAGTCCAAGGCAGAAGGACCCAATCTTGGTGCAAGTCAGAGGCTGGCAACTGAGCATTGCCGGAGTGTGGCGACTAGGGGAATTTCACAGTAACTTCATTGCAGTGTTAATGTAAGCCTTACTTGTGTTTGATAAATAAACTTTTGGCAGTGCCAGCAGAAGCAGTGCCCGCTGCTGGCAGTACATCCATCAGATGACCGAGATCACTGAGGGATCCAAGTCACAGGTGAATGATGGTGGGTGTCATTGGGGGTGTGTCAGCAGTGTGGGTAGGGGCTGGCTCTGAGTGGGTGCTTTTTAATATGTTTTTGGGATATGGGCGTCACTGGCTGGACCAACATTTAGTACCCATCCCCAGCTGCCTTTGAACTGAGTGGCTAGGCCATTTCAGAGGGCAGTTGGGTGTCAACCATATTGCTGTGGATCTGGAGGTATGTGTAACCAGGTGAAGGGAAAAGATAATAAAAATGGAGTACCGCGGCACCTTGTCTGCTTGTCTTCAAGCGCTGAGGTCTTCTCTCCAGTTTCTGCTCCATCATGTGAGGTCAGCAACTTAAAATGCTTTCAGTTCACAACAACTGGTTCACTGGAAGCATATAGGTTTGTGGGAGTTACACATGGTGGACTATTTGGCCACCATGGTCTTGTGAAAAGGCTGGTGGCGGCCCTTAGCTTGTCCAGCAACTGGGGGGAAGAAAAGGCTATAGGTAGACAAGGAAAGAGAATGGTCTTATTCACTGACATTGCTGTAGCAGTTCTGCAAAGGCTGTTTGCATTTATGAGAGGGGGGGTCACACTGTAATAAAAAGAACAGAGGAGGGTGGATGAAAGAGTCAAAATCATCTGAACTACAGCTCAAGACTGGAGGTAGGGCAATATTGGCATATCTACATATTGACCATATAGCACTTTAACTGTGAAGAGGCTGCCAGCACAACTTATCAGAATACTGTATGTTTCCACAATTCATAGAATCCCCACCGTGCAGAAGAGGCCATTTGGCCCATCGAATCTGCACTGACTCTCTAACAGAGAATCTTACCCTGGTCTTCTCCCCTACCCTATCCCTGTACACATTTCCCATGGCTAACCCATCTAACCCACACATTTTTGGACTGTGGGAGGAAACCGGAGCACCTGGAGAAGACCCAGGTAGACACAGGGAGATCATGCAAGCTCCGACAGACAATGACCCAAGGCCGGGATTGAAACTGGGACCCTGGCACTGTGAGGCAGCAGTGCTAACCATGGTGCTGCTGTGCCGCCCAGCAATTGACTGATCATTTGGGTGATTATACATCTCTGACATTCCTCCTGCTGTCTTATATTTGATGCATGAGAAGGATAATACAAAACAAGCAGCATCATAAGCAGACAGGAGCTGTATCACTAAAGCTGCAAAGATTGATTCACTTTGAGAAGAGAGCTTGGGATTATGGTAGCTGAGGCAAGACAAAGACAGCGGCTTTCCCCTAGTACATCACTGGGATTCTTTACTTTCATTCCTTATCCTGTTATCCAATTGACTCAAGAAGCTGTGTGACACAGTAAAAGTGTTGTCTTCTCCTGTGCTGCTGCCTGCTTTCTTTCAATGGAGAAATGAATTATGTGTCATGGACATCATACCAAATTGTTCTCTTTCACCTCTTTGCTCCCAACTACTTCTATACACCCAAAGTTCTCACCAGAAAACTGTCCTGTTGGTTCCCTTCTCTTGCCCTTCAATTCCACCGACTTCTTTTCCTTCGCTAAATTCTTGTTCTTCCAACTCTTTTCAGCACCTCTTTGCCTCAGGCCCGCATTCTGTTAATATCCCTCGGCATAAAAAAAGTTTATTAGTAGGCTTACATTAACACTGCAATGAAGTTACTGTGAAAATCCCCTAGCCGCCACCTGTTCAGGTACACTGAGGGAGAATTTAAGAACATAAGAACATAAGAACATAAGAAATAGGAGCAGGAGTAGGCCATCTAGCCCTTCGAGCCTGCCCCGCCATTCAATAAGATCATGGCTGATCTGTTGTGGCTCAGTTCCACTTTCCCGCCCTCTCCCCATAACCCTTAATCCCCTCTCTTATCAAGAACCCATCAACCCGCTTCTTAAAAATATTTAGCGAGGCAGCCTCCACCACTTCAACGGGCAGAGAATTCCAGAGATTCACCACCCTTTGAGTGAAGAAGTTCCTCCTCAACTCCGTTCTAAACCGCCTCCCCTTTATCTTGAGGCTGTGCCCCCTAGTCCTACTGTCCTTTCTGAGCGGGAAGAGTCTCTCCACCTCTATCCTATCCATCCCATTCATCATCTTATACGTCTCAATGAGATCTCCCCTCATTCTTCTAAACTCTAACGAGTACAAGCCTAGTTTATTCAGCCTCTCCTCATAGCTCAACCCCCTCAACTCCGGTATCAGCCTAGTAAACCTCCTCTGCACTCCCTCCAGGGCCAAAATATCCTTGCGCAGGTGCGGCGCCCAAAACTGCCAGCATGCCTTTTGAAGGAAACCGGAGGAAACCCACACCAACAAGTAAGGGTACATGCAGTCTCCACGCAGATAGTGGCCCAAGCCAGGAATCAAACCTGGGTCCCTGGTGCTGAGGCAGCAGTGCTAACCAGTGTGCCACCTATATTTCATGCTGAATGAAAGAACTCTTAGTGTTCTGTATGACCCTAAGTTTAATTTCTGTGCATAAGTTTATTCTTGTTTACATCTAATGGTGGCTGCTGTGTAAATTACTTCCCTTATTCATTTAGTGAGAAATAGTTAACTGCAGTACAAGTATTTGGCTGAAAATTAGATTCAGATTAATCTTAAAAATCAAAGGAATTCTGCGCATAAAATTCTAAGCCAGCTGGTAAAACAGATTGGGTGTTTAAGATGATAGACAGAAACACAGTCGCTCAATGACAATAATCTTCTCGGCCTAAAGTTAATTATTAGTTCAAACGACCTGCTACTCAGCTTGTGATCAGGAAATGACTTCAGAGAAAGACAGTTAAGAGAAGTTGCATGAAAAATACTTTGATTTTTACAGTTTGTGCAGTTGAAGTACATTTTTCTATATATTTTTGCACAAGGACAAGTAGGTTAGAAAAAAAGTAAAGGAGAGTACTTGTGGCATCTTCAGTCAGAGAGCTCACATCTGTTATCTCACTTATCTCTCCATTTTAGGCGCACAGGAAAATTGCTAATGTCGTAACAGACTTCTCTTTAAAAGCCTGTCGTCACTTGTGACTGTGACCCTGTTGGTGATTTACAAGATTACTGTTATCAGATCAAAAATTCATTCTGATTCCTGCAGTGAAAAATAAATATGTGGTAATTAATGATGGAGCAAACGATGTTGAAGCTGATTACGCATAATAATAGCACTAGACGTAGTTCAGCTTCACAATGAGAGAGAAGAATTCTCTCCAATCCAAAATGCATGGCAAAAGGATGGTAAACTGCAACTCTTCAATGCAAGGGATGTAGGTTTTGGCTTGGGCTCCATTTTTGGGCCCTGATTCGATGCTGCTGATGCAGGAGAAGCCTAAACTGAGAGGCCCGAGAATTGACGGGAAGTACTCCACATCAAGGCTGTAATAAGTCCTCTCCCTGACTGGCCCATCAATTTGGCCCTTAATCAGGGAATTTGTATTTTAACAGGCCCACCTCAGTGGCCTGATTAAAGTCATTACAATGGCGTAGGCTCTGAATGCTGCTCACGCATCTGCGGGTACCAGTCCGACTAACTCACCCACAGAATGCAAGCCATTCCACTGCCAAATTGGTGAGCTTCGCACTCATTTCGCACCTAGAAAATGGGCACACTGCACTGATTTTATCCCATATGCTATCAGCTAGTATCCGAATGAATCAGTTTGCAGAAGATGCTAATTTTCCCTCGTTCTGTCTTGCTAGGAGGAATATGAAATGGGAAACCAATTAGTCATCTCTTGACATGTCACCTTTACAGCGGAGAGGAGGAGAGCCGGATGTGGCATATTACTGTTATTAAGGAAATGAACACTGACGCGTATCCACAATGTCATTTACAGTGAGTAGATTTTACATTACATATCGAAATTCTGTAATTCAACACAATATTATGTAATAAACTAAAATGGGGCGGGAAGGGGGTTAAACCTTGCACACACATGTTTAAAAAGAAAGGTCAATATTGAGTAATGAGACATATTTCGCTTATGTTTAAACAGAAAAGCATCTAATGTTGTCCAATCCAAAATGTAACACATTGCTTTCAGTGTGTTGTAAAGTAGTAATGCATTAAGCATTTGTGATTACTTGAACTGTGATAGCAGGTTTTATTTCATTGCACTTTACAAGAGGTATATCCTTTACCTCACTTCGCACAATTAGCATCTGTTGTTATTTATTCCACATTTTTAACACATTTTTTGGTGGATACTAAGGACAAAGAGATGGGAAATTCATGTTCACATTTGCATTGGAATTCTCTCCACTCAGGGGAGGTAATGGCCTAGTGGTGTTGTTGCTAGACTATTTATTTAGAAACTCAGCTAATGTCTTGGGGACCTGGGTTCACATCCTGCCATAGCAGATGGTGGAATTGAAATTCAATAAAAAATATTTGGAATTTAGAATCTACTGATGCCCATGCAGCCTATTGTCGATTGCCGGAAAAATCCATCTGGCGGGTCTGACTAGTGTCCTTTAGGGAAGGAAATCTGCCGTCCTTACCTGGTCTGGCCTACATGTGACTCCAGAGCCATAGCAATGTGACTCTCAGCTGCCCTTCAAGAGTAACTAGGGATGGGCAAAAAGTGCTGGCCAGCCAACAGCGCCTATGTCCCACAAACGATTAAAAAAATCTTGCCTGGATAGTCCAACAACATTCAAGAAGCTTCACACCATCCTGGACAAAGTAGCCCACTTGATTGGCACCCCATCCACCACATTAGCAACACCTACATAATTCATCAAGGCTCTTTAGGCAATACATTCCAGAACCCAGCCACTACCATCTAGAAGGTCAAGGTCAGCAGGTACATAGGAATACCACTGCCTGGAAGATCTCCAAGCCACTCACCACCCTGACTTGCTACATTACCACTCCTTCACTGTCGTTGGGTCAAAATCTTGGAACTCTCTCCGTAACAGCGCCATGAGTGTGCCGACACCACATGGACTGGAGTGGTTCAAGGATGTGGATATGCCGGCGTTGGACTGGGGTAAACACTAGTGAGTTTACTATCAAATAAATCGGTTGGACTTAAACCTGGTGTTGTCAGACTTTTTACCGTGGTTCAAGGAGGCAGTTCACCACCAACTCAAGGGCAATTAGGGATGGACAATAAATGCTGCCCTAGCCAATGATGCCAACAAATGAATTAAACAAAAGTTTAAGAATGCTTAGTTTTGAAAACTTAGTAGCTGACTTGTATCATAGCAGAGTAGCTTTTGTCTTGGCTACATTAGTTTAATTGCATATAGAAAATTAATAACAGCTTGTCTCTGTTAAGCTATTGAAATTAGATCTGGGTTTTATTACTTACAATGCCAGGGATAAGATATTGAGTCTTCAGGATCACTAGGATGTTGGCTGGATCAAGGTGGATTTCAAGCCCATCATGCAGGCATTCGCTCCAAATGCCTCTAAGGGCTATGGGCTTTCACAAAATATTAAGTGGACCAGGCCACTGTAAATACTTCTCTTAAACAACGGGGGTGAAGAATTATCTCGGTGTGTTTTCAACTTTCCTCTTTCAGGAATATCACATTTGTACATTTGTTTCACTGCAGACAGACAGGTTTTGTATCCACAACAACACACAAGGTAAGTATGAGCAGAGGCCTGCACAATAACTGATACTTAGAAATGATTTTAAGTCAATATTCAGATTAAGATGTTCAGACAACATCAATAACCACAAGAGCAAGCTGGGACGCTTTATAACCATCATTTGATCCCGACAGTGAAATTACATACTTAGGATCATTGCAGTGCATTGATCTCTTTGTAGTGCTTGTCTATTATGAAGTTCATTGGCACTGTTCAGTCTGGACATGTTATTTTGCTGGCACAGCCCACAGTATTAATAGCCGATGTGTCTGACATTGACTGTGCAGCAAGCACCACAGATTTACTAATTAAAGACCAATGCCTAATTATCAGAAAATATTACAATTTATAAATAAAGATATATATTATTCTTTATAAAAATACGCACGGTTATGAATAGAGTTACTAGATGTTTCTCGTGCAAGAGTAGCTGTATATTTCAACTTATGGAGCTTGCATCTATGTTACTGGACTCAGGTTTGAAGTTCCATTTTGCAGTTTGATATGGCATTGTATAACCAGTGTTTAAGTAGTTTTTATTTTAGTAATTTTACTGTAATGGGAGGACAACTGATCTGTATACGTGTTCAACAGAACTTGACGGAGTGGGAATGAACGAAGAACAAAGAACAGTAGAGCACAAGAACAGGCCCTTCGGCCCACCAAGTCTGTCAGACACAGATTGCCTCTGTAGTCTAATTTTTTTTGCCTCTATGTGGTCCATATCCCTCTATTCCCTGTCTATTCATGTATCTATCCAGGAGCCTCTTGAACTTTGTTATAGAATCTGCTTCCACCACCTCCTCTGGCAGCTCAATCCAGGCATTCGCCACCCTTTGTGTGAAAAACTTGCAACTTACATTTCTTTTAAACTTTCCCCCTCTCATTTTCAACCTTTGCCCCCCAGTAATTGACCCTTCGGCCCTCAGAAAAAGACTGTTAACATCCACTGTATCCAAGTCTTTCATAATCTAGTAAACCTCTATCATGCCCCTCGCATCCTCCGATGCTCCAATGAAAACAATGCAAGATTGTTCAACCTTGCTTCATAGTCCATATCCTCCAAACCAGACAACATCCTGGTGAATCCCTTCTGCACCTTTTCCAATGCATCAACATCCTTCTGGTGGTGTGGTGACCAGAATTGTACAGAATACGCCAAATACGGCTTAACCAATGTCTTATACAACTGCAGCACCATTTTCCAATTCCTATACTCAATGCAGTGGTTGATGAAGGCCAGCATGCCGTATGCCTTCTCGACCATGTTGTCCACCTGAGTTGCCATCTTCAGGGGACTGTGGACCTTCACGTCTAGATCCCTCTGTATGTTAATATTTCTAAGGGCTCTACCATTTACTGAATACTTTTCTTCTGCAGCAGACCTTCCAGATCAGATCACCTCATACCTGTCCTGTTAATTTCCATCTGCCATCTTTTGGCCCAAGTTTCCAGCCAATTTATATCCTGCTGTATCCTCTGACAATCCTCCTCACTATTTGCTACTCCCCCAATTTTAATATAATTTGCAAATCATTTATATATACTACAAACAACAGAGGACCCGACACTAATCCTTGTGGAACACCTCTTGTCACAGACCTCCAGTTAGAAAAGTACCCTTCCACTGCTATTCTTTGCTTTCTATGCCCAACCAGTTTTGTATCCATCTTACCAGCTCACCTCAGATCCCGTATGACTTCACCATCAGTATCAGCCTGCCATGTGGAACCTTATCAAAGGCTTTACTGAAGTCCATATATACAACATTCACTTCCCTACCCTGATCAATTTTTCTTGTCATTTCCTCAAAGAATTCAATCAGGTTTGTGAGCCACAACCTCCCCTTCACAAAACGATATTGTCTATTGCCAATAAGCATATTCTCTTCCAGATGTGAGTACATCCTGCCCCTAAAATCTTCTCCAATAATTTCCCCACCACTGATACAAGTATCACAGGCCTATAATTTCCCGAATTGTCTCTTCTGCCCTTCTGAAACAGAGGAACAATGTTAGCTACTCTCCAATCCTTTGGTCCCTCGCCCATGGCTAAAGAGGATACAGAGATTTTGGCCAAAGACTCAGCAATTTCTTCCCTCACCCCTCAGTATTCTGGGATAGACCCTGTCTGGCCCTGGGAACCTTCCACCTTAATGTTTTTCAAAAACTCCAATACCTCTTCCCTTTTTATCTCAACATGTCCTAGAATGTCAACATCCTCCTTTCTACATTCACCATCCACCACAACTTTCTCCTTTGTGAATACTGATGCAAAGTACTCATTAATGACCTCACCCACTCATCTGGCTCCACACACAAATTCCCTGCACTGCCCTTGAGTGGACCTATCCTTTCCTTAGCTACCATCCTCCTTATATATGCGTATAAGGATTCTCCTTAATCCCTCTTGCCAATGATATTTCATGGCCTCTTTTTTCCTTCTTAAGTCCCTGTTTAAACTCTTTCCTACTATTTTTGTATTCCTTATGAGTCTTTTCCGTTTTCAATTTCCTGAAGTTTATATATGCCTCCTTCTTTTTCACTAAGCTCTCAATCTCTCTTGTCATCCAAATCTTGCCATCTTTATTCTTCATTTTTACAGGGACGGTCTTGTCCTGAATTGTTAACAACTGACTTTTAAAAGCCTCCCACATATCGGATATGGATTTATCCTCAAAGAGCTGTCCCCATTCCCATGCCTAATATTGTCATAGTTAGCCTTCCTCCACTTCAGTACTTTCACTTCTATCCTTTTCTACAAATATCTTGAAATTTATAGAATTGTGATTACTGTTCCCAAAATGGTCATCCACTGAGACATCAATCACCTGTCCGGGTTCATTTCCCAGAACCAAGTCTAGGATTGCCCCTTCCCAAGTTGGACTATCAACATATTGTCTCAAGAAGCATTCTTGGATACACTGAACAAACTCTGTCCTTTCCAAGTCCCTGCCACTCAAGGAATCCCAGTCTATATTAGGGAAGTTAAAATTGCAACAAGCCTGTTGTTTTTACGCCTTCCCATAATCTGCTGGCATATTAGTTCCTCAACTTCACGCTGGCTGTTGGGATGTCTGTAGTACAACCCCAACAGTGTGATTGCACCAGTCCTATTCCTGAATTCTATCCCTATGGCCTCACTGCATGATTCCACCAAGGTGTCCTGCCTCTGTTTAGCTGCGACATTCTCCCTAATCAGTAAAGCAACACCCCTACCTCTTTTGTCACCCTCTCTATCTCATCTGAAGCATCTAAATCCTGGAATGTGAACCTGCCAACTCTGCCCTTCTTTCGTCCAAATGTCCCTAATTGCCACAACATCATAGTTTCATGTTGTAATCCAAGCTTTAAGTTCATCTGCCTTACCCATCATGCTTCTTGCATTAAAGCAAACACACGCCTTAGACTATCTGTCCTGTCATGTTTTTCACAAACTCCTTGTGTTTTATTTCTCTTAGCCTGACTCGACCCATTCACTGAATTCTCCACAGTCTCTGTACTCTGTACTGTGGCCCTTTCTGATTTTTGTCTTTGGTTTCTCTGCCTTCCACTTTTCCCTTTTTGTTTCTGTCCCCACTTTGCTTCCCTCTGATTTCCTGCATCGGTTCCCATCCCCCGCCACATTAATTTAAATCCTTCCCAACAGCATGAGCAAACACTCCACTTAGGATATTGGTTCCAGTCCTGCCCAGGTGTAGACCGTCCAATTTGTACTGGTCCCACCTCTCCCAGAACCTGTTCCAAAGTCCCAGTAATCTGTACCCCTCCCTCTTGCACCATCCCTCGAGCCACATCTTCATCTTAGCTATCCTGATGTTCCTACTCTGACTTGCACGTGACACTTGTAGCAATGCTGAGATTACTACCTTAGAGGTCCTACCTTTTAGCTTAACTTCTGACTCCCTAAATTCAGCTTGTAGGACCTCATCCCACTTTTTTACCTGTATCACTGGTGCCTATATGCACCATGACAGCTGGCTGTTCACCCTCCCCCTCCAAAAGGACCAGCAGCCACTCTTTGACCCTTGCACCAAGGAGGCAACGTACCATCCTGGAGTCTCATTTGCATCCATAGAAACGCCTGACCATTTCCCTTACAATTGAGTCCCTATCACTAAAGTTCTGCCACTCTTTTTCCTGCCCTCCAATGCAACAGAGCCAGCTATGGTGCCATGAACCTGACTGTCGCCACCTTCCTCTGGTGAGCTATCCCCTCCCAACGGTATCCAAAACAGGATATCTATTTTGGAGGAAGATGACTGCAGGGGACCCCTGCACTTCCTTCCTACTTTTCCTCTGTGGTTGTCACCCATTTCCTATCTCCCTCAGTAATTTTTATCTGCGGTGTGACTAACTCACTGAACGTGCTGTTCATGACTTCCTCAGCATTGTGGATGCCCCCAGTTTTCAGCGGGTGGGAATGGTGACGGGAGTGGAGAATTCAACGGCGCTCCCAAACACTTATTACATCAGCAGGATTTCCTGTTCTGATTGTCCCCACCAATGACCAATGATGTAATGGGGTTGTCATCATGAAAGGTCGGGAACCCGACTCAGTTAATGGTAGGGCGTTAGGGAGTGTTATAGAACTAAGAGATCTGGGGATACAGTTTCATAGCTTCTTGAAAGTGGAGCTACAGACAGATAGGGGGTGAAGGAGGCATTCAGCATGCTTGGTTTCATTGGTCAGATCATTGAATACAGGAGTTGGGATGTCTTGTTGAAGCAGTACAAGAAACTGGTAAGGCCACTCTTGGAATACTGTGTATAGTTCTGGCATCCTTTGACAAAAAGGATATTATTAAACTAGAAGGAGTGCAGAAAAAATTTACTAGGATGCTACTGGGTCTTGATGGTTTGAGTTATAAGGCGAGGCTGGATAGACTGGGACTTTGTTCTCTGAAGTGTAGGAGGCTGAGGGGTGACCTTACAGAGGTCTATAAAATAATGAGGGGCACAGATCAGCTCGATAGTCAATATCTTTTCCCGAAGGTAGATAGTCTAAAACTAGAGTACGTAGGTTTAAGGTGAGAGGGGAGAGATACAAAAGGATCCCGAGGGGCAATTTTTTCACACATAGGGTGGTGAGTGTCTGGAACAATCTGCCAGAGGTAGTAGCAGAGGCAGGTACAATTTTGTCTTTTAGAAAGCATTTAAACAGCTACATGGGTAAGATAGGTATAGAGGGATATGGATGAAAGGCAGGGCAGACAATTGGGACTAGCTCAGCGGTTAAAAACAAAGGGACAAGTTGGGCCGAAGGGCCTGTTACCATGCTGTAAACCTCTGTGACTCTATGACTCTAACCCCATTAACATACTTTGTAGTATCATTAGCAGGCGTTTCCTCTCTATTAGCTCCCCCTACACTGGATAAATCTTTCCCCTATCCCACTGATGCAAATGGGGATTAGGCGAAGAGAACTCGTCCCAGGGGCACACAGGTAAGTACAGCCTCCAGTGTTGGGGGAAGGATCATGCCTGGGCATTACCCAAGAAATAGTGCCGGGGCAGTCCGCAGGCACTGCGGGTGTAATAGCAGGGGCCAGTGCCACAGGGTAGTGCCAGGGCATAGTGCCAGGAAACATTGCTGGCAGGGCTTCCATTTGGGATGTTCAATAGAGAAGGGGGAAGTTCCCAGTCAGTGGTTGGAGGATCTTTGGGGAAGGGGGTTCCTGTATACACGAGGTGGTATTCACGGTAGTGGTGGGGGTGGGGGAGAGTTCCCTGTGTCTATAGTGAGAATTCCCTGGGGGGGTTGCATGCCCCCTTCCGGTGATTCCTGCGTCCATGGGGGAACCTCTCTCTTATTTTTGTTATGTTTAGATTGGTGAGCCCTGATTACTTGAAAGCCAAGGTTTTGGGTGGGGTGAACTAATTCAAATGTTAAAAAAAAGGCAGGAAAATTTGGCAATGGAGCCATTGAGGTAAACACTGCTTTCCCACCTGACTTGGCACTTAGTCAACAAAACAGAAAATTCCGCTCTATATTTATACTGATAAGAATGAAGATGCCCTCTGGGTAGAAAAGAGTGTCTTTATGATTTCACTGGAAATGTTAATGAGAGGAAATCTTCACTAAGGCAGCCAAAAGTATTTCTAATACTACTGACTGGCACAATGCTGTCCTGATCGTTTTTAATCGCAGAGACCACATTTACTATGTTTTTTCAATCACGTGTTTTCTGGTCTGTATTAGTTCCTGTGTTTTGTGTGTACATGCACAGGATATTTATATGTGCGCTTCACATTTTTCACAGGGCAAGTCAAAATATCCCTTTTATCTTTAATGATATAAAAATATGTTGAAGAGGAATCATTTAACAAAATATAGCATTTATTACTTTCTTCTTTTCCACCCCTTAGGGTTTAGGACAGTATACACAGGACATTGCTATTTCTGAGCTGTGTAAAGGGATGGTGTGAGATAAGCTCCCCTTTGCTTCTGATATTGCAGCATTGAGAAAAATCTATTCTCTGCCTAGTGCCTTGTCTGACTAAGGTGGATGCAAAATACCCAATCATCCTGTGACACATTGGGATAGATTTCCAATGTACTGCCTGGCTGTAAAACAGAAGTTGTTAATTAGCCACCTGATATAGAGAGTGCACAGTTATCATTTCCGCAGATACAAACTGCTCTGACGAAGGGTCATCCAGACTTGAAGCTCTGTTCTCCCTCCATAACAGTACGGTGGTCAGCCGTGCTACATCAAAGTGCCAGGGACCTGGGTTTGATTCCAAGCTTGGGTCACTGTCTGTGCAGAGTCTGCACATTCTCCCGGTGTCTGAGTGGGTTTCCTCTGGGTGCTCTGATTTCATCCCATGGTCCAAAAGACATGCTGGTTAAGTGCATTGGCTGAGCTAAACTCTCCCTCAGTGTACTTGAACAGCACCGGAGTGTGGCGGCTAGGGCATTTTCATAGTAGTTTCATTGCAGTGAGTGTTAATGCAAGCCTACTTGAGACACTAATAAATAAACTTTACATTTTCCCCTCTTCCAGTACCCTTATATTCCTTTACCTGCACCTTTCTCCTGGTCCTCCATTCCTTCTCCTTTATCCTTCTCTTGGCCCGTTTCTCCCTCTCTCCCAATCCTCCTTTTGTAACCTCTCCCTCCTCCAAACCCTCATTTCTCCCACTCCGCCTTGGCGCTTCACCCTTTCCATCTCCTTTCTCTGCTCCCTACTTCCCTTCACTACTCTCTTCCCATGTCTGGATCCAGTGACTCCACACCTATTGACCTCGCTTTACCTAAAGACTACGCTTGGTCTTATGTGTAACTGGGAGAAAACTAACATTTAAAAACATGAGCAGTCTCTGTCATTTGGACAAACCTGTCCGCACTGCGGCTGTCACCTTTTAAATTAATGCACCATGGGTTGTGAGGAATGACAAATTCCCAATTTCGGGTCCTGGGAATCTGGGAGTTTGCCCAAATTGTATCAGTGAAGCTGACGATACAACACAGGATGTGGGCTATTCACCCAATACATGTCAACAGCACATACCTGACAAACTTGTAGTTGACAGCCAAGCTGAAAACAATTGAGTTTAAACCTACTTATTCATCACAAGTAATCTTACATCAACACTGCAATCAAGTTACTGTAAAAACCCCCATTTGCCACACTCCAGTGGTGGCACAGTGGTTAGCACTGCTGTCTCACCGTGCCAGAGATCTGGTTTTGATTCCCGGCTTGGGCCACTGTCTGTGTGGAGTTTGCACATTTTCCTCATGTCTACGTAGGTTTCCTCCAGATGCTCCGATTTCGTCTCACATTCTGAAAGACGTGCTGGTTAGGTGCTTTGATCAAGGGTCACCTGGACTCAAAACATCAGCTCTTTTCTTTCCTTACAGATGCTGCCAGACCTGCTGAGATTTTCCAGCATTTTCTCTTTTGGTTTCAGTGCTGGTTAGATGCATTGACCTGGACAGGCGTCCGGACTGTGATGATTAGTGGAATTTAACAGTAACTTCATTTCAGTGCTACTATAAGCCTTACTTGTGACTAATAAATAAATTTCACTTTACACTGAGGGAGAATTTAGCATGGCCATTGCACCTAACCAGCATGACTTTCAGACTGTGGGAGGAAACCAGAGCACCCAGAGGAAACCCACGCAGACACAGGGAAAACGTGCACACTCTGCACAGACAGCGACCCAAGCTGGGAATTGAACCTGGGTTCCTGGTGCTGTGAAGCAGCAGTGCTAACCATTGTGCCAACTGGCACTTCCTATCCAGTGTAGCTTGGGGTTGGTTAGCTCGGTTGCATAGACAGCTGGTTTGTGATGTGGAGCAGTGCCAACAGCATGGGTTCAATTCCCGGCTGAGGTTATTCATAAAGGCCCTGCCTTCTCAACCTTGGCCTTTGCCTGAGATGTAGTGACCATCAGGTTAAATTACCACCAGGCCCCTCAAAGGGGAATGCAACCTCTGGGGCTGTGGTGAAGTTCACTTTCAAAACAGTTACAAATTGAGTTATGACGAGCAGCGGTGAGGTTTAAAATTTAGTATCACTTTGCAAAAGTACAGATGCTTGGCATATGTGGTGGATTAATAAAACCGAATCCCCCAGATTGCTCCACTATGAGCATTAATCAACCCTGACACGCACTTTCTGATCAAAAAAAGAGTAAAAGTGCAGGAACAGTCGACATCATTTTTTTGTTACGTTGCCAAAAATTAATTATTCTCTGTATTGCCTACAAAACCACATCATGAATTATAAATTATATGAAAAAATATTCAATTGAGTTGTTACTTAGCTTGCAGCAAAATTATTCTTCTGTAAAGGTACATTGTAATTATCTCCCACACAAGTTTGAATTTGTTAATATTGAAATTAACTTGACCCTGAATAATTACATAAATTAAGTAATCATTTAGGTTTAAGCTTCTCATTCATTATCAGGTTAATATTAAAATGCCTGTCTTTATATTAATATTAAGGTTCAGGGGTTTTTACATCAGATGATAGGTTTTTGCTACTCCAATTTACTTCTCTTCCCTCCTGAAGGCATTGATTCCATTATCGTTGCTTGGACGCACCCTCCAATGTCTCATCCGAGTGCTGTTATTCATCTGTAAGATATTCACCTATTGACAACAATGCAATAGGATCTAATCTTGCCTTCACTCTGTTCACACACAGAGAACCACTTTCAAAAAGGGGTCACTAAGAACATTGATCATCTTTCTGCTCTCCTGCATTGTTTTAAAGTTTATTTCTTAGTGTCATATTAGGCTTACATTAACACTGCAATGAAGTGACAGTGAAAATCCCCTCGTTCCCACATTCTGGCACTTGCTTGGGTACATTGAGGGAGAATGTAGCATGGCCAATGCACTTTACCCTCTCGTCTTTCAGAATGTAGGAGGAAATTGGAGCACCTGGTGGAAATCCATGCAGACACGGGGAGAACATGCAGACTCCGCAGAGACAGTGACCCAAGGGGGATTGAACCCATGTCCCTGGTGCTCTGAGGCAGCAGTGCTAATCACTGTGCTAATGTGCTGCCCCAGCCTAACTCCCAAGCAACATGGTCAAGTTTGGTGGCTGTACTGTTACGCTGATCCAGAATACACACAGACCAGACATCAATCTTGCAACCTTGCTGGTCTTTAAGGCTCAGCGATTATAAGCTAGATTTTCAGCTGTGAAGTAGTTCAGAAGGGGCGAATAGGCCGGATCAGATGGAACTGTGTTACTTTAAACCAGTTTCCCAAGGCGAGAATGTGTGGATACCTTTGGTTGAAGTGTTGGACGGCTGCTGGGAGAATACTAGTGATGGAGAGAGAAAAAACTCTGTGAAATTAAATTAAGAACGTCTTAACTAACAGGCAATAGCAGAGAGGAAATCTAAAAGCCTTGACCCGGAGGCATCACAACAGGTTAATGACTTTTGTCAAGACTGAATGGAAGAAAGGAATCAAAAAGAATAGAAAGGGAAAGGAATGACAAGGTGCAGGAATGAATCTGCAGATATGTGATGGGATAACCCAGCAACTGATGTCCTGTTCCATCTTCTGAATACAGGTTTGGTTGGTGGCAACTTGGGAGGTGAAGTCACTCAGGGTTTGCTAGCTGTTGGTCAGCTTGA
The DNA here is from genome assembly GCF_965287045.1 of Carcharhinus amblyrhynchos. Lineage (NCBI taxonomy): Eukaryota > Metazoa > Chordata > Chondrichthyes > Carcharhiniformes > Carcharhinidae > Carcharhinus > Carcharhinus amblyrhynchos. The sequence continues at coordinate 27,964,685 of NC_137346.1, forward strand.
TATCTGCTCTTTGTGTCACTGATCACTCAATATTGTGACTGGCTGGAGATGAGTTGGCCACAAAATTCTGCTCCAAAGCTTCACTGTCTTTGGTGCTACTGGAGACTGAGGAGCTAAAGAATAGGCAGGAGGTCCACTTCCAATGATGCCCAGCACGGCTTGTGCCAGTCACCATATTTTGAAGGGCAATAATGTGACCGTTGCTTGCGCGGCTCGGGCAGGCAGATGTCGATCAGGGTCTGCTTTTGATCTTGTGTAAGAGCTACCATTTTGAACCTCTTTAGTGCTGTCATCACCAAGAAGCATAAGCAATGCCCAGCCCCCTGCCCCCCATTCACAGTGCCCAATTAATGGGAAAATACTTGCACCACTCACCAGTCTTTAATACTGGCTCTCTGTGTCAATAATAAAGATTGTGTGAAAAGTACACAGGTGATTACGGAGTGAGGACTGGATGGGATTCCCTGGTTTCCATTCACACTAGTACTGCTGCCAGGGAAGATTGAGAACTCCACTCCATAGCTTGCAAAAAACAAAATATGATGGCTGGGATTTATTGCCCAAAACAATGGCAGATTTAATTGTGCAAGCTGTTATTAATGCATAATTCGCCCCACAATGTGAAGCGAGGAAGACTACCCTATAAATTGCTGTTAGCCTTAGGAAAATGGCAGCTCCCCCTCAGACTCTCTGCGAGTTCCATACAGTTACTGCATTTGCACATTAATTGCTCATTAAACCTGCTGTGGAAAGTTAGGGCTGGTGCTTACCAGCACACGTGTCTTTTTAATGAGGAGATTTATGTCCCTGCAATGCCAATCATCCACTCCAACCCAGAAAGGGAATGATATCCTTTCTCAGCTTACCCAGATTCTTAATCCAAATTGATGTCGACTTAAGCCTCCATAAATTTGCAACTCAACGCGTTCCATTGCAAAACATCTTTTTGAAACACAGGCGGATACGTGCTTCAAAATGGAATGCAGTATGCTTGGAGCACTAACATACCAGGCCGTCTACCACTCTGCCTCAATTCCATTTTAATTGACTTGTGTGTCCTTGAGAGCCACTCAGCTGAATCCAGTTTGCCAAAGAGTTTGAGTAGTTCCCCTGCTACTGAGAACAATTACTCATCATCCATCACCACCGCGTTGTACAAGGGGATTGAGAAATTCTGCTGTGCTCATGTATCATTTACAGGGAAAGGAGCTGCTTCCCACCCAATCTAGCTACAGGGTATGGTTACAGCTGACAAGTAGATTAACTACTGTCTGTGGCTAAAGAACAGAGCATCTAATTACCCAAGGCATAACTTTTTTTGAAGTGGTTCCTCGAGAGGAAGGTACAAAGAATCAGATAGCAAAGCTGTCAGCGAAGCTTAAATCCCAAGTCAAGTTTAGCTTTAGAGCCATAGGTAGTGACAGCATGTTTTTAATAAGGGGTGAAGGTCATCTGCAAAAAAAAACCGAGAGATTAAACTGAGCTGTGTAATGAAGATGGATGTGGGAAATTAGGAGAGTAATTAGGTGAAGGGCGGTTACATTATTTAAAAAGTTTTAATTAAATAGCTGTGCTCAGTTAAGTCAGGCAACAACACATGGGCATTGAAAATCAATAGCTGGGTGTTGGTGCAAGTGCTGAGGTGAATCCACCCTGGACCTCTAATGTTGATCCTGCTAAAGTTTTCAAGCTCAGGGTTAAGTCCTGTCAATGACTGGTGTTTCTGTCACCATGATTGTCTCTCGAGTGTCTGTCTTGTAGAGAGGCTGGTATGTGCAATACAAGTACCTGGGTTAATGTGTGCTAGGAATCTTTCTCCCCCCCTCCCAACCCCCAGAAAAAGGATACTAAGGCAGGATGGGATAATTAGAGGACTATTAGCTCAACTTCAGCATGCTTGAGGGTATCATCAAAGATGCCCGAAGGGGTATTCAAACAGAAAAGGCTTTATTAGAGGCATTCGGCACAGCTTCTGAGAAAGCAGGTCGTGTCTTTCACGTTTGATAACACTTTTGATTAAGTCACCAGGTTAATGGATGAGAGTATCCAAGTATCAGTTTCTTCTTGGACTCTTGGGATAAACCTGGTGTTGTAAGACTACTTACTGTGCCTACCCCAGTCCATTGCTGGCAACTCCACATCTTGTTTACCGCATTAGCTCACAAGAATCTTCTCTACAAAAGATGAAATACTGTGAAACAGTTGACAATTTACTGAAGTAGATTGAGAGCAGGTTGAATGCCCTTAGGCAGTAGATTTGGATCCGCTCAGAGATTGGTTACCGTAGGGATGAATGATAAGACTTCTGCTATTACTGTTCATATTAATGACCTGGCATTGGGTGAATGATCGTGAGATGATTCTGAATGATTAGCATATCCCTATATTGGAATTGGCGCACATTTGGCAAATTATTATTAACTTAGATGAATGGAGTATTCTGTACATGAACAGGTCTAACTAATCCTTAATATTCATATACCTTAACAGGAACAGAACTGAAGCTAATGTGGAAAAAGTTGTTGGTGCAATGCTGTTAGATAGTTATCGCTAAAACGAACAGGGTTCTTGGTTGTATTCATAAGACAATTCATTACAAATTAAAAGCATTGTCCCTGTAGAATACCATGGTTAAGGCCTCAGTTAGATTACCGCTTTCAGCTTAGGCCTCCTTGCTCAATGGTTAGCACTGCTGCCTCGCAGCACCAGGGACCTGGGTTCGACTCCCAGCTTGGATCACTGTCTGCGTGGAGTTTGCACATTCTCCCCGTGAGTGCGAGGGTTTACTCTGGTTTCCTCCCAGAGTCTGAAAGACATGCACTGATCTCTAAGCTTTGAACTCATGTCTAATGAGGTTCTACACTGGGCCTTATATGCTAGTGAATGTTTGGAGTTTGTGCATTCTCCCCGTGTTGGCATGGTTTTCCTCCGGATGCTCCAGTTTCCTCCCACAGTCCAAATATGTGCAGGTTAGGTAAATTTGCCATGCTAAATTGCCCCTTAGTGTCAGGGGAACTAACTCGGGTAAATACATGGGGTTATAAGAACATAACATAAGGGATAGAGTCTCTGTGGAATTGTGGTTGGCACAGACTCGATGGGCTGAATGGCCTCCTTCTGCACTGTAGGATTCTATGATTCTATGGAGGGAAATATTGACCCTTCATGAACAATGACACATTTAAATAATGCCTTTAAATGGTAAAACATGCCAAGATGCTCCACTAGAATTACCAAACAAAATATGACATCAAGGATAAGGATTGATTAATTTAAAAAAAAATTTCCAATCTAAAGCACTTTAGCTACTCAGATTGGCTGCAGGAGTGGAGCTGGTCTATAATTTGAAAATCATTGACTTGTGGCTGATGTGATTTAGGTTTTTAAAATAAAGAAGGAGCAAATTGTCCTTATGTGGATAAATTAATTTCAATTGGGAAGAACCAGGAAATTGTAAACTAAGTAAGAACAGATCTAGGTTGGATACAAGGCTATTTTTCTCCAAAGAATAGTAGACCTGTGGAACGGATCGGTGGCCCTTGTGGTGAATGCTGATTTGCTGCATTATTACAGCAAAGAGCAAGACCTGTTTCTGATTGGAACAGAGATCACTTTGTACCTGAGGTACAGGAAGAAGTCTCACAACACCAGTTTAAAGTCCAACAGGTTCATTTGCTATCACAAACTTTTGGAGCGCTAATCCTTCATCAGGTAAGTGAGTATTCTATTACAACATGCAAAATGTTTCCTGGACTCATTTTGATTGCCTATTTGGGTTGTAAAGGAATCTTTTAGATTTCCTTCCCCAGTTGACCTGAGATTACCTGGTCTATCTGAGGAGATTCCATGGCTGCAGGTAGGCAGGGAGTATCTGTATTATGGTGAAAGGGGACCACAAGTATATGGGACAGAGTACAGGGATCAACAAACCTTTTCTGTCTGTCACTTTCATGTGTTTGTATGCTCATATTAGATCAAATTGGGGCTCTTCACTGATGCAGCATCCAGTACCAATCACTGTTCCTCCAATTCTGGAATAGCCCATTCTAGTTTATAGCACGGCCCAGATAACATTTAATATTGAATCAGTAAGTGACTGGTAACATTTACAGAGAATCACATAGAATAACAGGTCAGAAACGGGCCATTCAGCCCAACCAGTCTGTGCCAGTTCCACTTGATCCTCCTCCCATCCTTCCTCATCTAAGTCCATGGGTAGGATTCTCTGCTGTCATCCATGGCGGGATCTGCTGTGAGTGAGAATGAAATATTTGGTGTTAATTCCATTAACTTTCAGCAGCACAGGAAAATTATTACAGTGGTCAGAAAAGAGGAGAAACTCTGGTTATTCCATGATAAGTGGTTCACATGCTGACTTCCCAACTCCTATTCACCAGGTCTTCTGGGAGGTGACTGCCTAGTGGTAATATTGCTAGACTATTAATCCAGAAACTCAGCTAATGCATGATGGATTCGAATCCCATCATGGCAGGTGGTGGAATTTGAATTGAATAACACAAACCTAGAATTAAGAATCTACTGATGACCATGAAATAATTGTCAATTGTTGGAAAAATCTATCTGGATCATTAATGTTCTTTAGGGAAGGAAATCTGCCATTCTTACCTGGTTTGGCCTACATGTGACTCCAGAGCCACAGCAATGTGGTTGACTCTCAACTGCCCTCAGTCAATTAGAGATGGGCAATAAATGCTGGCCAAACAGTGATGCCCATGTCCCACAAATGAATAGAAAAAAATCACAAGTCTGATGAGTACCCACCACGTATATGTACAGGTGTAGCTATGACCATGTTCGAGAAGTTTGGTATCATCTGAGACTATGCAGCCTGCTTGGCCCTCCAGCCACTGATCTCAGTATCACCCCAACTGTGGCTCCAGAATGTGTTCTCAACTCATTACTCAAATTTTCCAAGTTCATTTCAAAATTACCATCCAGCCCTGTGACCTCTACCACTAAGGAAAGAGACAACAACATGAGAATGACATCATTTTTCCCTTCACATCATTCCTATCTTAGAGTCATAGAGATATACAGCATGGAAGCAGGCCCTTTGGCCCAACTTGTCCATGCTGGCCTGGTTTCCTAAACTGAACTAGTCCCATATCCCTGCACTTGGCCCAAATCCCTCTAAATCTTTCCCATCCATGCAGTTATCCAAATATCTTTTAAATGTACTTGCCTCTGCCACTTTCTCTGGCAGCTCATTCCACATATGCACCACCGTCTGTGTGAAAACGTTGCCCTTCAGGTCTTTTTTAGATCTTTCTCCCTCATCTTAGAATTATGCCTTCTAACTTTGAACTCCCCTACCATGGGGAAAACACCTCGGATATCCGCCTTATCTGCACTTCTCGCGATTTTATAGACCTTGATAACGTTACCCCTCATCCTCCTTTGCTCCAGAAAGAAAAGTCCCAGCCAATCCAGCTTCTCCTATCTTGGACATATAATGCTAGTCTTTGAATGATCCTTGGAATGAAGAGGTTGTTATATGAGAACGGTTGAAGATTCTGGGTCTGTACTCATTGAAGTTTAGGAGGATGAGGTGGGGATCTTATTGAAACTTACTGGATAATGTGAGGCCTGAATAGAGTGGACGTGGAGAAGATATTTCCATTAGTAGAAAAAAACTAGAATTAGAGGGCACAATTTCAAGCTAAAGAGAGAATCCTTTAAAACCGAGATGAGGAGGAATTTCTTCAGCCAGAGAGTGGTGAATCTGTGGAACCCTTTGCCACAGAAGACTGTGGAGACCAGGCCATTGAATGTCTTTAAGACAGAGTTAGATAGCTTCTTGATTAATAAGGGGATCAGGGGTCATGGGGAAAAGGCAGGAGAATGGGAATGAGAAAAATGTCAGCCACAATTGAATGGCAGAGCAGACTTGATGGGCTGAGTGGCCTAATTCAGCTCCTATGTTTATGGTCTTTTCTTATTGATTGACCAAAACCCCAGAAGTCCCTGTTCAGTGTGATTATGGGAGCACCATTATGTATATATTTAAGGAAAAGACCTAGAACACGATTCTGAAGGTGACTAGAAATGACCAATAAACAGGCCTTGCCAGCATTGCCCTACACACAGCAAACAGATTTTAATAAAATACTTTTTTTTGACATGTAAAGATATATTGCAAGTAGTATTGGAATGCCCTTGGACAGAAATTATGCAGCTATTGTGGTGTTATTTTCGTCTTTCGCTCCCTAAAGGGACAAAATCATTTTTAAAAAGAAATATTTGGCAATATTTTTCCCTGTGTTTGCCAAATGCTGGCTTGCCGACACAGCTCATGTTGAAATGTAATATTATTTTCCAAAAAAAAACCTCATTACTTTCAGCTGGGATGACACCGCAGTAAAAATAAAATAAGGCTTCCAGGCATAGCGAGACTGCCTCTCCAGTCTTAATCTCAATTACTTGTGTATTATTAATTCACAATTTCAGAGGATATTGACTTTTGACCATTTTCTCTACCATTTGTTTTCTGGCTGAATTCTGAAATGTAAAATCTGCATATTCACTGGGTTGTGTTGGACAGGATCCAGGTTCAGTGGAAGAAAGATCCTGTGGCCAGAAGCTAAGGAGAAAATCATAAAACAGCACAGAAGGAGGCAATTCAGTTGATTGTGTCCATGCTGGCTTTCTGCAGGAGAAACCCTGTTCATCCCATTCTCCTACCCTTTCTCCGTAAGAAATCCTCTTACGATGCACCAATCATGGAACTGAGCCAACGTATCCTCCCTGGTTACATTACCAGGTTGAACACTTGTTTAGATTGAACACCTTGTTGGGGTATAGAATCATAGAATCCCTACAGTGCATATGGAGGCCGTTTGGCCCATCTAATCTGCACAGATTCTCTCTGACAGAGTACCTTTCCCAGGTCCTTTCCCTCACCCTATCTCTGTAACCCCATGCATTCACCAAGGCTAATCCATCTAACCTACGCATCTTGATTCTAAGGAGCAATTTAGCATGGCCAATCTACCTAATCTGCACATCTTTGGACTATGGGATGGCAAACTGTAACTAGTGGGGTGCCACAGGGTTCTGTTCTCAGACCTCAATTATTTAGAATCTATATGGAGAGTCTATATCGCAAAATTCATGGATGATACTAAAATAGGTGGGAAAGCAGGTTGTGTTGAGGGGTAGAGAGTTAACAAATAGATATTGATAGATTAGGAGTTCGGGCCAGAATCTGGCAGATGGAGATTAATGTGGATAAGTGCAAGGTTGTCCATTTTGGCTGAAAAGATAAAAGGGCAAGCAGGTTCAAAGTGAGTGCAGAGGGATCTGGTTGTCCTTGTGCCCAAATCAGAGAAGGTGGGTATGCAGGTGCAGCATATAATAAGAAAGGCAAAAGTGCCTTTGACAAGGTATTGCATGGTAGGCTGTTGCATAAGTTTAAATCTCACAGGATCCAGGGTGAGGTATCGAAATGGATACAAAATTGGCTTCTTGATTGAAGCCAGAGGATGGTTGTCGAGAGTTGTTTTTCAAACTGGAGGACTGTGACCAGCGGTGTGCCTCAGGAATCAGTGCTGTGTCCACTGTTATTTGTCATTTATATTAACGATTTGGATGAGAATGTAGGAGGCATGGTTAGTAAATTTGCAGATGACATTAAGACTGGTGGCATAGTGGACAGTGAAGAAAGTTATCTCCAATTGCAACGGGATCTTGATCAATTGGGACAGTGGGCTGACGAATGGCAGATGGATAATTTAGCCAAATGCTAGGTGATGCATCTTAGTAGATTGAACCAGGGCAGGACTTACTCAGTTAGTGGTAGGGCACTGGGGTGAGTTACAGAACAAAGAGATGTAGGGGTATATGTTCATAGCTCCTTGAAAGTGGAGTCACAGGTGGACAGAGTAGTGAAGAAGGCATTCGGCATGCTTGGTTTCATCAGTCAGAACGTTGAATACAGGAGTTGGAATGTCTTGTTGAAGTTGTATGAGACATTGGTAAGGCCACACTTGGAATGTTGTGTGCAATTCTGGTCACCCTATTATAGAAAGAATATTATTAAACTAGAAAGAGTGCAGAAAAGATTTATTCAGATGCTACTGGGACTTGATAGATTGAGTTATAAGGAGAGGCTGGATACACTAGGACTTTTTTCTCTGGAGCGTAGGAGGCTGAGGAGTAATCTTATAGAGGTCCATAAAATAATGAGGGTACAGATCAGCTAGTTGGTCAATATTTTTTCCCAAAGGTCTGAAGGACAGTCTAAAACTAGAGGGCATTGTTTTAGGGTGAGAGGGGAGAGATACAAAAGTGTCCAGAGGGGCAGTTGTGGTGAGTGTATGGAACAAGCTGCCATAGGTAGTGGTAGAGGTGGGTACAATTTTGACTTTTAAAAAGCATTTATATAGTTAGTTGGATACGATGGGTTTAGAGGAATATGGGTCAAATGCGGGCAATTGGGATTACCTTTGGGGTTTAAAAAAAGGGCAGCATGGACAAATTGGGCTGAAGGGTCTGTTTCCACGCTGTAAACCTCTATGACTCTTTGACTCTAAACCTTGACATTTATTACGAAAGGACTATATTTTAAAACTAAAGAAGTGTTGTTACAGTTGTGTGAAGCATTGGTGAGACCATACCTGGAATTTGTGTCCAGTTTTGGTCACCTTACTTGAAGAAGGATGTGGTGGCACTGGAAGCAGTTCAGAGGAGGTTCACCAGGTCGATTCCAGGGATGAGAGAACTTTCATACAAGGAGTGGTTGAATAGCTTGGGCTTGTACTGGCTGGAGTTCAGCAGAATGAGAGGGGATTGGATTGAGGTACAGAAAATGCTTAAAAGGATTGACAAGGTGGATGTCAAACAGATTTTCCCCTTTGTGGGACAATCTAGAACAAGAAGTCATAGATATAGAGTGAGAGGAGTTAGGTTTGAAACTGAGAGGGGAGAAACTACTTCCCTCAGAGGGTTGTGAACCTGTGGAACTCACCGCCCCAGAATTCAGTGAAGGCTGAATCAATCAACAGATTCAAGAAAGAGATAGATATGCTTCTGATGAAAAGCGGGATTTGGGGAGTAGGCAGGAAAGTGGAGTTGAGACCGGATAAGATCAACCAGTTTCATGTTCAATGGCAGAGTGAGCTTGAAGGGCTGAATTGTCTACTCCCGCTCCTAATTCCTATGTGCGCCTGGAGGAAACATACACAGACACGGGGAGAACATGCAAATTCCACACAGTCACCCAAGGCCGGAATTGAACCCGGGGTCCCTGGCGATGTGAGGCAGCAGTGCTGACCACTATGCCACCATGCTGCCCCAGTAATGTAGAAAAAATACACAATCCACCTCACTACACCCTATTATTTTATGTATTTTTAGATCAAAAATGTAAAAATCTTTTATAAATGTAATAAGACGATTTCAAAAAACGCTTGTTCAAAAATATTATTTTGACACAAGGAAATGTCTTAATTTGCTTCCTAAACATTTACAACTCCTTCAATTTGTTAATGAAAGTTAATGAGAATATTTATGAAAGATAATTTCTATATTAAATCCTCCCTTGTTGCAAGAGTCACACTTAACATTTGAGTGGAAGTTAAATCACAATGGACATTGCTGTGGCACTGTTTCATTACATGCTTCATGAGAGTTCCTGTAATGCATGTATTAGAAAGTTGTCATATGATCAGTAGGTCCCAGGTCAAGTTGCCGTCACAATTTGTTAGCTGCTGACTTCTGATTTTCATCATGACTGTCAGATGGGAGAATGTGAGCAAAGTACAGTTGTGAAAAACTGGACAGTGTTTCTTCAGAACATCGGAATACAGGAACAGGATTCAGTCATTCAGCCCCTCGAGCCTGTTCCACCCACCAATCAATGAGATCATGGTTGATCTGTGACCTAACTCCAAAGGCAGGAATTTCTGGTCGCGCTCACCCCAAAACCAGAAAATCCCACCTGAGGTCAACGGACATTTCCAAGGTCTGCCCCTCACCCACTATGATTCCCATAATGGGAAAATTCACCCCAAATCTCTGCCTTTGGCCCATAGTACCTTTGTACCATTGCTTAATAAAACATTATCTAGTTCAGATTTAAAGATAGCAACTAATCTCGCATCAACTGCCAATTATGGAAGAGAATTCCAAGCCTCTACCACCCTTTGTGCGTGGAGGTATTCCCTAACATATCTCCTGAATGACCTGGGCCTAATTTTCAGACTATGTCTCCTAGTTCTAGAATCTCCAACCAGCCAAAATTATTTATTTTCAGCTACCCTGTCTTTTTCCTGTTAATATCTTGAGTCCTTCGATCAGAACATCTCTCAGCCTTTTAAATTCTAGACAAATGAAGTCTAATTTGTATAATCTTACCTCATAATTAAACATCTGAAGTCCAGCCTATGCTGCACTCCCTCCAAGGCCAATATATCCTTCCTAAGGTGTGGTGCCCAGTACCCCAAGTTTTGTACAACTGCAGAGTAATTTCTGCATCCTTATACTCCAGTTCTCTAGATACATAGAAACATACATAAAAAAGTAGGAGCAGGCCATTCTGCCCTTTGAGCCTGCTCCACCATTCATTATGATCATCACTGATCATTAAATTCAATGCTATGATCCCTTCAGACCCAAGAACTAGATTTAATTCCCCCTTGAAATCACACATTTTGGCCTCAACTACTTTCTATAGTAGTGAAACAAAAGACGTACAGCGAACGGGAGAGTGTTAAAAATAGTTTATGAACAAGAAACATTTGCATCTTACAGGGGTTCCCTGAGCAAACAGGGGAAGTTATATTTTATTGAGCTGCAAGTTGGAGTAAAATAGAAAGCATGGAAAATATTTATATTTGAAGAAATTGAGTTCAAAGAGGTGCTTAAGGGCAATGTAACCTGAAATGAAAATGGGAAAATATATTTAAGGACAAGGATATTTAACTGAGTTGAGTGACTGTGGATAAAGCCCTGAAGTTCAGTAACTTTGTGTATGAGCTGCTGAGAAGCTGTGAAAGTTTTGAATTGGAGGCAACCCCCCCACCTAGTGTTCAGCCTGGGGAGATCATTGTTTTAAGAAACTGTTTTTGAACTTACATTTGGAATCCCACATCAGAGTGGAAGTGATTGAGAAATTGTGAGATGTATTTTTATGAAGTAACAACAATTCTTTAACTGGGGTAACATTTACTGGCTTTTTATTGTTGCCAGATAGGTGGCTTAATTTGCTACTTGTGACCAAGCATGATTTTTCGGGGGAACAGTTTCATAAGGCTGTTTTAACGGTGTAGCTTTTATCTTGTGTGCTTAAGTTTTTCTTTCTTTTTATTTTTAAATTTTAAAATTCTAAAGCTGTCACTGGTGTTCTATAGGATCAGAAGCTCTTCCTACTTATTTTCACAATAAAAAATATAATCAATGAGACAGCCTTCGCTGTGGGGCCTGTCTTTCCCAGCAGTAACATCAATTGTGGTTGGAAAGCATTATGATACATCAAATCATCCACTTACTTTTTTCTGTATAAATTTTTTTTGCTATGATTGTGTAATCACAGTTAAATACTTGAAAGCATGTTTGGCATTTTGATTTGGTTTGATTTATTATTGTCACATGTATTAACATACGGTATTGTTTCTTGCGCACTATACAGAGCATGCCGTTCATAGAGAAGAAAACAAGAGAGTGCAGAATGTAGTGTTACAGTTACAGCTAGGGTATAGAGAAAGATCAACTTAATTTTGCCAAGAAAGTTGATGGTGATCGGGACACCTAAAAACATGAAGCTCTCGACCCTTTCTACTTCATCCCCGCTGATGTAGACAGGGGCATGTCCTCTTCTACTTTTCCTGAAATTGATGACAATCTCCTTCGTTTTGTTGACATTGCGGGAGAGATTATTGTTGCCGCACCATTCAAAAGTCTGATGGCAGCAGGGAAGAAACTGTTCTTGTGTCAGTTGGTTCGTGACCTCAGAATTTTGTATCTTTTCCCTGACAGAAGAAAGTGGAAGAGGAAATGTTCTGGGGTGCATGAGGTCCTTAATTTTGGTGGCTGCTTTGCCAAGGAAATGGGAAGTGTAGACAGAGTCAATGGGTGGGAAGCTGGTTTGCGTGATGGATTGGGCTACATTTGCAACCTTTTGTAGTTTCTTGCAGTCTTGGGCAGAGCAGGAGCCATACCAAGCTATGATACAACTAGAAAGAATGCTTTCTATGATGCATCTGTAAAAGTTCATGAGAGGCATAACTGACATGCCAAATTTCCTTAGTCTCCTGAGGAAGTAGAGGCATTGGTGGGCTTTCTTAACTATAGTGTCAGCATGGAGGGACCAAGACAGTTGTTGGTGATCTGGACACCTAAAAACTTGAAGCTCTCAACCCTTTCTACTTCATCCCTGCTGATGTAGACATTTCCTGAAATTGTTGACAATTTGCTTCGTTTTGTTGACATTGAGGGAGAGATTATTGTTGCCGCACCATTCACCAGATTCTCTGTTTCATTCCTGTACTCTGTCTTGTCATTGTTTGAGGTCCGACCCACTATGGTGATGTTGTCAGCAATCCTGAAAATTGAGTTGGAGGGGAATTTGGCCAAACAGCCATAGGTGAACAAGGAGTATATTGTAGGGGGCTGAGAACACAGCCTTGTGGGGCACCCGCTGTTGAGGGTGGTTGTGGAGGAGGTGTTGTTGCCTATTCTTACTGATTGTGGTCTGTGGGTTAGGAAGTTCAGGATCAAGTTGCAAAGGAGGAGCCAAGATCCAGGCCACGGAATTTGGAGATAAGTTTCATTAGTTTGTTTCACATTTAAATGAAGACATTACATTTGTTGTATAAAATTTATAATCATCATTATCAAAACATCATTATTTTAAAACTGAAATATAAATGAAACTGTGGTAGATTTTTGTTCTTCAGATAGGTTTTTTAGCAGAATGCAGATGAACATTTGAGATATAGGCCTGGACTTTCATTCCTGGGTTGGAAGATAAGATATTCCATAAAATCTACCTGGGGAAGAAATGGTATGGAAAGTCCAATTTTTTTCTTGGAAGATGGGGATTCTTTGGAGCTGGGCTGAGCGATCCTGGAATGATTGCAGAGACTGCTGGGGTACATAGTTGGATATGACAGGATGCCTGCCTCGGTGCACTGGCACGGTGTCAAAGACTTTTTAAAATGGTACAACGGTTAACAGTACTGTCTCAGAGCACCAGGGACCCGGGTTCAATTCTAGCTTTGGGTGACTGTCTGTGTGGCGAAAGCCATTCAGCCTATACAAGTAAACGTAAAGTCACAATAGTCCCAGATGACCATAGGCTGCTCTCTCCCTTTGCGGGGGGAGACTGACTGGCGATGATTTTAACCTGAGGAGCACCATATCTCAGGTGAGGGTAAGGTTGAGAATGCAGGCCTTCATGAATAACTTCAGCCAGTATGGGAACTGAACCCAAACCCATGTTGTTGGTGTCGCTCTGCATCCTAGAAACATAGAAAATAGAAGCAGGATTAGGCCATTTGGCCTTCGAGGCTGCTCCATCATTCATTTTGATCATGGCTGATCATTAAATTCAATATCCTGATCCCCCCTCCCTCCCATATCCCTTGATCCCTTTAGCCCCTAGAGCTATATCTAATTTATTTTTGAAATCAGACAATGTTTTGGCCTCAACTGCATTCTCTGGTCGTGAATTCCCCACATTCACCACCCTCTGAGTGAAGAAATTTCTTCTCATCTCAGTTCTAAAATGTTTAACCCTTATCCTCAAACTATGACCCTAGTTCTGGACTCCCCCACCATTGGGAACATTCTTTCTGAGTCTACCCTGTTAAAATTTTATAAGTTTCAATGAGATCCCCTCTCAATCTTCTAAACCCCAGTGAATATAATCCTAACCCACTGAGCCAGTCCTCATATGACAAACCAGACATCAGCCTGGTAAACCTTCGCTGTATTCTCCCTAAAGCAAGGCCATCCTTTCTCAGATAAGGGCACCAAAACTGCACATGTGTGGCCTCACTGAAACAAAATGCAATTGCAGCAAAGCATCCCTATCCCTATTAGCCACGGTAAATTGCCCCTTAGTGTCCAAAGATGTGTACATTAGGGAGATTAACTGGCTAAATGCGCGAGGTTACAGGCAAAGGACATGGGTTAAGACTAGCTAAGATGCTCTGTTCGAGAGTTGGTGCAGTTTCAATGGACCAAATGGCCTCTTTCTTCAATGTAGAGATTCAATGATTCCAAGACTCAGAAGACTTTTGGTTATGTTTGTGCTGCCGGCATGGAAATCCTCTGAACTAGGTGTGAAGCAATGTGTAGGCTTCCATTTCAGTGGATCAGTCGCTCGCTTGTTAAGGGGACATCCATTATTGCATTCATGTTAGCATATACGTTGCCTGAGCTACAAATCATGATGCTGAATTATGCATGCGTTAACCTTTGCCATGGATAATGTTTTCTAGAATTTAAAGCTTTGATAATGTCGTGTGCACGAACATTTCTTTTAATTGACTGCTCACAAAAGTGCTTGCGCGTTTATATTTTATTTAGCACATATATTTTATGAAGCCATTGCACATTTAATAATTTACTTTCTGAAAGTACTTCTATAGAAGCATGTACATTCATTCCCACCATCCTCTGTTCTCATGTTACTGTGTTTCTGTGCCTTTTGGTAGAAAGTAACACAGTGCTGGGAATATGGAGGCGGTTGCGTTACGTGTCCGAATGCCCCTAGCAAGCACATAACTGTGGCTTGGAGAGATTGCTTACCTGAGAAATTCGGGGCCTCTTGATGCTCTCCACAGCGGCACAGTTAACATCAAGGCACCAGCTCCCGAAAGCATCTCCATTAAACCATCTGATTTCTTTATTTTCTGGCAAATTTTAAATCTTGACTTCTCTCCTGAGAAATTTGCTAGTTTACAGCTTGTATTTCACAATTATGAACACTTCAGGAAGATTGTTTTATTAGCGTTGATCCACAATCATTTCCAGTGTTGTAACTACAAGTCCAGGATATTTTGTTTGATGTATTGTCAGGTCCTGTTTATACCTGAAAGGGGTGGACTGAACAAAGGGCGACATTCCAGTTAGTCCCTATGCACTGACTTAAAACAATCTTGTAGACTTCTATCTGGTCGCCACACTACCAGAAGGATGTGGAGACTTAGGAGAGGGTACAGAAAAGATTTACTAGGAGGTTGCCTGGTATGGAGGGCATTAGCTATGACAAGAAGTTGGAGAAACTTTGTTTGTTCTCATTGGAACGACGGAAGTTGAGGGGCGACCTGATAAATGTCTACAAGATTCTGAGGGGCATAGAAAGCATGGATAATCAAAAGATTTTTCCCAGAGTGTAAGAGTCAATTACTAAGGGGCATAGGTTTAAGGTGCGAGGGAGAAGGTTTAAAGGAGATATATGAGGCAAGTTTTTTACACAGAGGGTGGTGGGTGCCTGGAACTCGCTGCTGGGGGATGTAGTGGAAGCAGATACGATAGTGAGTTTTAAGGGGTGTCTGGACAAATACATGAATAGGATAGGAATCGAGGGATGTGGTCCCTGGAAGGGGAGGAGGTTTTAGTTCAGTCAGGCAGCATGGTCGGTGCAGGCTTGGAGGGCCGGAGGGCCTGATCTTGTGCTGTAATTTTCCTTGTTTTTTATTCTTTGATTCTGTTCAGCGTGTTAAAATACTGCGGACGCTGGAATCTGAAACAAAAACAGAAAATGCTGGGAAATCTCAGCAGGTCCGACAAGATCTGTGGAGAGAGAATAGAGCCGTATGGTCATCCAGACTCAAAACATTGGCTCTGTTCTGTGAGATGCTGTTAGACCTGCTGAGATTTCCCAGCTTTTTCAGTTTTAGTTTCAGTTCAGTGTGTGTGCTGAATTGGTGATTCTGAATGCATTCTGAAGCAATTTATGTAACTGCAAAGGGCACATGTTTTGCACTCGTCAGCAGGTATACATAATGTCTAGAATGAGTCACAATGGTATCTTTATTTAAGTGTTCCCAGTGGATGATATTACTTAATGGATTATTATGATTTCACACCGCAGTGCACTTTAAGCGATGTTGTGCCTGCAGTCTGTTTGAGATCATTTCACGATACCTTGACATCCTTATGCAATTTAGGGATTAGCTGAATTCAGTCAGCTGACAAACAATTGTGTTCCTAATCTAAACTGTACTCCCTCACATTGTCATAGAATCATTAAATGGTTATAATGTGATTCATTTTAGCAGAAAGGACGTGAAGAGACCAATCTAAAATGCAATGTACAATCTTAAATAGGATGCAGGAGCAGAGGGCCCTGTGTGTATATGAACAGAAGTTGTTGAAGGTGGCAATACAGGTTGAGAGTGTGGGTAATAAAATATACAGTATCCTAGATTTTATTAATAGGGGAATAAAGTCCAAAACCAAGGATATTATGTTAACTTGATTTGATTTTAATTTGATTTGATTTATTATTGTCACATGCATTAGCATACAGTGAAAAATATTATTTCTTGTGTACTATGCAGACAGAGCATACCGTTCATAGAGAAGGAAACGAGACATGCAGAATGTAGTGTTACAGTCATAGCTAGGGTGTAGAGAAAGATCAACTTAATGAAAGGTAGGTCCGATCAAAAGTCTAACGGCAGCATGGTAGACGCTGTTCTTGAATTGGTTGGTACGCGTCCTCAGACTTTTGTATCTTTTTCCTGATGGAAGAAAGTGGAAGAGAGAATGTCTGGGGTGCGTGGAGTCCTTAATTATGCTGGCCACTTTGCCAAGACAGTGGGAAGTGTAGACAGAGTCAATGGATGGGAGGCTGGTTTGTGTGATGGATTGGGCTATATTCACAACCTTCTGTAGTTTCTTGTGGTCTTGGGCAGAGCAGGAGCCATACCAAGCTGTGATACAACCAGAAAGAATGCTTTCTATGGTGCATCTGTAAAAGCTGGTGAGAGTCATAGCTGACATACCAAATTTCCTCAGTCTTCTAAGAAAGTAGAGACATTGGTGTGCTTTCTTAACTATAGTGTCAGCATGGGGGGACTAGGACAGGTTGTTGGTGATCTGGACACCTAAAACCTTAAAGTTCTCGACCCTTTCTACTTCGTCCCTATTGATGTGTGGCTAGCCCCGGATTCTAGCTTGGGCCGGCACTGTCTTTTGGCATCTTTGATGGAACTGCTTAAAACAGGTTTGACCTCAACTGGAGTATTGTTCCCACTTCTAGACACTCCACTTTAGGAAGGACGTGAAGGCATATTAAAGAGGGTGCAGAAATGATTCATGAGAATAGTTCCAGAATGGTTCAGTTACAAAGATAGGTTGGGAGAAGTTGGGACTGTTTTTCTTGGTCAAGAAAAGGTTGAGAGGAGATTTAGTAGGTATTTAAAATCATCAGGAATCTGGACAAAGTAGATGGGGAGACACTGTTCCCATAGGTGGAAGGATGGAAAACTGGAGGACACAGATTGCAACATCTGCATCTCTTGCTACTGGCAAGAGAAGCAATAGCTATGAAAGTATTTTTTACAATATATTTGTATTGAAGATTTTTCATTTTTTATAAATAACACAACAAATGATGCAAGTCAGGTGGATTGGCCATGCTAAATTGCCTCTAAGAGTCCCAAGATGTGTGGGTTAGGGAGATTAGTGGGGTAAATATATGGGGTTATGGGTATAGGGCCTGGGTAAGATGCTCTGTGGGAGAGTCGGTGCAGACTCGATGGCCAAATGGCTTCCTTCTAGACTGTAGGGATTCTAATTCTCGAAGATTGGTATAGTACAGCAAAATCATTTTTAAACAGGTCCATGTAGAAAGAGAGCGAAAGTGAAATACCAACACAGTTGGTACAGATTATTCATTGTATCCTGCATTTCTCATCATGCAAGTAATGAACGAATATATTGAACGATGGGGAAATAATCTGGGTAACAGTATAATGCGATGCAGCCACCATTGGCTCAGCATTGCACGATTAGGCTCACACGGTGACGGTGACAGAGCAATTGGATTTATCATAGAATCATAGAATCCTACAGTGCAGAAGGAGGTCATTTGGCCCATCAAGTCTGCACCAACCCCAATCCTACCCAGGCCCAATCCCCATAACCCCATGCATTTACCCTAGCTAGTCCCCCTGACACTAAGGGGCAATTTAGCACAGCCAATCCACCTAACCCGCACATCTTTGGACTGTGGTAGGAAACTGGAGCACCCAGAGGAAACCCAAGCAGATATGGGAGGAATGTGCAATCTCCAAACAGACAGTGATCCAAGCTGGGAATCGAACCTGGGTTCCTGGTGCTGTGAGGCAGCAGTGCTAACAACAGTGCCACTCTAAAGCAGATCTTTAAAGCAGCTACTGTTATTGCTTATTCAACTATAAAAAAGACAAGATATTAGCACAGGTAAAATGGTGGTTAAACCATCAAGGGTTTTCACGCCATACTGGACGTGTACCAGAGGACCAAAACTTTTTTAGACAGCAAGTGATTAGGATCTGGAATGCACTGTCTGAGGGCATGGTAAAGGCAGGTTCAATCAAGGCATTCAAGAGGAAATTGGAATATTATTTGAAAAGGAATGTGCAGGGCTTTGGGGAGAGGCAGGAAAGTGGCACTAGGTACATTGCCTCTCAATTGGGCCTGCTGGTTCCCTGGTCCAGCTGCCATCCTTAACTGAATGCCAGTCCTGGATACAGCCTCTTTATTAGCTGCCTTTGGGAAGATCTCAACACTGTCCAGGCAGCACTGACAAAATGTTGACTCTGTTCTCTCTCCACAGATGCTGTCAGACCTGCTGAGATTTTCCAGCATTTTCTGTTTGTGTCTCAGTTGCCACCATAGGTTTGGACCAATGTTCCACCTAATTTTTCTCTATCTGTATGCAAAATGAATTCTGTTATGTGCAACAGTACCAAGGGAATGTGTAGATCAATAGAAACAAAAAAGCCTTTTAGACATGGCTGTTAGAAGGATTCACTGTAAGTAATCTTCACAGGCCTACTTCAACCAACAAAATCTCACCATATCCATCTGAAACACATTGAAACTTAATTGAATTCAGATTTACTAATTAGCTCATCAGTTTACAATTTACCACAGCATCCTGATGATATGAACACTTCACGAAACTCAGCCTGTGTAAGAGAAAGGGCTGATGGTGCTTTTGACTTCACAATGTCCTGAGGTGCTTTACAGTCAGTGAAGTAGAGCCATCCCTCAATTAGAACTCCTAACATGTTCTGGAAAAATGACTTGTGAAACAAAAAGAGGCCAAACAAAAATCATTTTGCAGAGCAAAACCTGCAATAAGTGTGGGTTATGTTTCTGACCTGTGATTTTTACATGCAACAGCTTTTGGCTGCCTTGAACCTGACTGACCCAAAATTCCTCTTATTGATTTTTACTAACTTACATTTGTCCTCATTGACAGAAAACATTCTATGATGGGAAGAGTCTGCCTTGTATTTTGTCAACTACTTATTGCTGTTCAACTGAAACAAAGTGGGTCATTTTAATCTAACAAGGATTGATTGACTGCCTGTTTCACACTCTACTTACTTTATTTCCCATTCACTTCACTGAAAATTAAAACAGATTGTTTAAGTTTATTTATTAGTGTCACAAGTAGGCTTACATTAACACTGCAATGAAGTTACTGTGTCTGCACCTGTTTGGGTGCACTGAGGGTGAATTTAGCATGGCTAAATGCACCTAACCAGTCTTTTGGACTGTGGGAGGAAACTGGAGGAACCCATGCAGAGATGGGGAGAATGTGCAGACTCCGCAGAGACAGTGAGCCAAGCTGGGAATTGAACCTGGCTCTCTGGCGCTGTGAGGCAGCAGTGCTAACCACTGTGCCACCATGCCAGCCCATGTGGTGACTGTGGTGTGTAAACCAGGCAGCAGATCAAATCCTGCCAGTTTCCCACTGGTCATTTTAGCTGATAATTACTCCTAAAGTCTTCTGTCTCTCCACAGAGACAGTGCAAAGGTAAACTCCCGCAGGCTTGTTAAGCTGAACAAACAAACTTGATTCGCTTCAAGCTTTGAACTTGCCCTGAGCACATTCTTTCTATGATGTAGAGATGCCAGCATTGGACTGGGGTAAACACAGTAAGCAGTCTCACAACACCAGGTTAAAGTCCAAATAAACCTGTTGGAGTTTAACCTGGTGTTGTGAGATTTCTTACTACATTCTTTCTAACCAGGAAAACTCTTCCCCTTAGAGAGATTCCCCACACTGGGTGTAATCTGGTATCCCTTATTCAGTAAGGCCTGTCTTAAAGTGACAATCGCCATATTCCTCCCCCTTTAGCTCCTTTTTACTATTGTTTACCAAACCACTTTATACAGTAAATGGAAAACACTATCAAAAGTTGAGAAATAATTACATTTGTACTTCATCCTGAATTATAATTACACACAATATACATAGATTCAATAATTATAAATCATGCATTTAAGGAAGTTTTCTGTTTCTGGTCAAGTAGTGTCATTCTATCGATTGAGATTCTTCCACAGGATCAATGTTAACAAGAACTGTAACAAAGGATATCTGTTTTGGCATAAGATGAGAGGTCACATGAAATCACAAGCTTTCGGAGCACAATTCCTTTGTGAGGTGAAGTGAGGAGTGCTCCGAAAGCTTGTGATTTCAAATTAACCTGTTGTTTGTGACCTCTCATCTTGTTGCCCCAGTCCAACACTGGCATCTCCATATCTTTTGGCAAAGGCAGTTCATCACTGGAGACACCAGTTATGCTGGTAGCATTTTAATCCGGTACTTTGATATTTATGAGTTTGAAAGCATTTCTTCATGGCAACACTGACTGCTGGAGCATCTCTCCAGTCCTCAAATGATCCATGTGTTGAAGAAAGATCAGTCCCTCCATGTCTACTGGTTATGAAAGGGGTTTGGATTCATTGGTCCTGGGATCCAACTTGGTCCACTACCAAAGCTTTTCACATATACAGATAGGATCATAGAATTCTACAGTGCAGAAGGAGGCCATTCAGCCCATCGAGTCTGCAATGACCACAATCCCACCCAGGCCCTATCCCATAACTCCATGCATTTACTCTAGCTAGTCCCCTGACACTAAGGGAGAATGTGCAGACACCACATAGACAGTGACCCATGCTGGGAATCGAACCTGGTTCCCTGGTGCTGTGAAGCAACAGTGCTAATCACTGTGCATTATGCTGCCCAATCTACCGTAAATTTCTGTGCTCCACTATGCCAATCATGGCTTGCTTTCTGATTACTTTCTGAATACCAGCAACTCTGCTGGTGGAACTCCCGTTGTTGTATGTGGAGTGGTATAATAGCTAAGGAAGAATTGTGAGATTTTGGTCTTCATGTTTTCTCCTGACAGTTTCTTTAGGCCAGCCTTGGAAGTCTGCACCGCTCTCTGGGCTAGTCCACTTGAAGCAGGATGATAAAGTTCATTTCTAATGTGTTTAATATATTAGAGAGTGGTGACGTTTTGATTCCATTGCTTGATACAATTACTTCATGTAATCTGTGAGTTGAAAAATTTTGGCTTAATCTTTCGATAGTAGAAAACAATGTAGATAACTTCAACTCAAAAATGTCCATCCATTTAGAGTGTGTGTCAATCACAAGCAAAACCCTGAGCCCAAGAATGGACCACTAGTCAATATAGATCTCTAGCATGACTGGCCAAGCCATTCCCAAGGGTAGAGTGGGACTGCAGCTGCAAGTTTTGTTGTAGTTGGCTCTGTTCACAAGGCTGACTAGCATTTCAATATCTGCATCAATACCAGGCCAACATGTAATTCCTGACAAGCACCTTCATCTTAGAGATCAGAAAGAGCACTACATAATTCAGTTAGGAGTAACTCTCTGCCTGGAACAGAAATGACTACTCTTACTCCCCAGAGTATGATGCCATCCTGACAATTCAATCCACTTTTGCAGCTGAAGAACCATTTCATTTCCTTGGAAACTGGCTCATTTACCCTATAAATAACTTGTCTTTCACTTTGAATAGAAGTAGATCTCGATTGATCCAGTTCAGTTTGCTTCACAAAGACTGGTAATGTGTCTACAAAATGTATTGTCAAGATGATTTCTTGGGGTACGGGAGTACATGTGATAGTTCTGGGCCAGAGTGGCTAAAAATGCATTTGTTTTTGGAAAGTTGTAAAGATGTTAGAAGCAGTTCTGAGAAGGTTTACTAGACTAATACTGGGAATGGGTGGGTTGTCTAATGAGGAAAGGTTGGGGAGGTTAGGTTAGTATCCACTAGAGTTTAGAGTAGCACGGTGGCTTGATTGAAAGTCTCCTCCTGAGGAGCCTTCCAAGACTTTGATGGATATTTCTTTAGCAGAGTATACAAGGGCGTCAGTTGAATGGATAACTTGAGTAAAAACCATCCATGGTAGTTTACTATCCTCAAAAGTGATCTGAGTCCAGTTATACATGTGGGCGAAGATGGCTCCTTTCTCGCCTTGACCTTGGGTGCAATCTATGTGTGTCTACATGGCACTCAGGTAGGTCACCCAGCTGGCTTGAAAGGTGCACTTCTCTTTCATGAGGCAGATTCCAGCCTCTGAAACCTCTGTAACATCTTTTCTAAGTTTGCTAGATACTTAGGCTCTGCTGGTCCAGTTACAAGAACATTGGCAAAGTATACTACAACTTGTGGTGGGCCTTGTAGCAGACTCTTCATTGCCCCTTGAATATTGCACATGCTGAAGATGCACCAAAAGGCAGGTGTGAATGCAGGAATAGGCCTTTGCAAGACTTTGGTTCGGCTGCATTTGAAGTATTATGTACAAGTCTAGTTGCCACACTAGCAGAAGGATGTTGATGCATTGGAAAGAGTGCAGAAGAGATTTACCAGGCTGTTGCCTGGTTTGGAGGATATGGACTATGAGAAAAGGTTAACCAAACTTGCATTGTTTTCACTGGACTGGCGGAGGAGGAGGGGGGAGGAGGCTTATAAGATTATGATAGGTTTGGTTAGAATGGATAGTCAGAGTCTTTTTCCCAGGGTCGAAGGGTGAATTACTCGCAGGCTTAGGTTGGAAGTGAGAAGGGGAAAGATTAAAAGAGATGTAAGCGGCAACTTTTTCACACAGAAGTTGGTGAATGCCGGGAACTTGCTGCCAGAGCAGGTGAAGGAAGCAGATTTTAAAGCAACGTTTAAGTGGCATCTGGATGGATACATGAATAGGCAGAGGCAAGAAAATATTAGATTAAGGAGGCATCTGTGTTGGCACAGACTTGGTGGGCCAAAGGACCTGTTCCTGTGCTATAATGTTCTTCGTTCCTTGTTCTTTGTTCCAATGCTTCACACAGCCGGGGGTTTAATTTGTTATTTTTATGACTTTGCAGAGTGTACATGTATATATAAAACTTATACACCAGTTTTGTTAAACAGACTGCCAGCAACTGAGTACAAACGATTATGTCACCTTTCTTCAGACTGTGTGTCAATGTGCTAAGCTGTTCTCACATTGTAGCTTACTTACAAGCGCACTTATCTCTGCTAGCAGACATATTATTTCATGTGAAAGGTGCAAGTAGCTTTCAGTTATGAAGTCTGTTCAGTAGCTGATATGGGGCAACCTTCATGGAAAGGGCAAGGAAGAGATGGAAGGATTATCAAAGTGAAGCAATTGATCTTTCTCACTATTGAACAAATCATCAAAGATATTGCTACCTGTATTTGATGCTATCTTTTTTTTTCTTTCTATCTCCAACTAAGATGTTTTCTGTGTAACATTGTAATTGTGCTAAATCTCAGTTTTGCACCTTAGCATAATTTAACATACTTTCACTATAGTTAATATCATCGATGAACTGCACATCCTCAAATGATGAAAAATAAATCACATGCGACACAGCAGTTATCCACTGATGAATAATATATGACATTATAATTTGTTAAATATAACATTATTTGGCAAGGTTTCTTTTTTGTTTCATCCCAAGGATACATTGAGTTGAAAATTTCAGTGGGAATCAACTTAGGCCTTGGTGCTTTAACTCTCAGGAATTTTCTTTCACCATTCCAATTTCGGGAAGCAGAACTGCCCTTGGTGCTGCTCCGCTCAGTCCATAATGATCCCTGGTGTCATGCATTGTGTAGTCTGCAGTACCTTCCTGTCTAATGTATGACTCGCTTCACAGAACTCCAAGTCTAATAGTTCATGAATTCTTATCTTGTAACAGCTGCCTTAGAGCAAAAGGCGCCAATCGCTACAAGAGCAGGATGAAGCTGTTACAAAACTCCACTGTGGTAATTTTAGTCATTCTCTAGCTTATCAAATGATAACTTTATTCGTTCAGAATGTTTTTTTCTCACTTGTGTCATTGTGGGAGCTATAGGCTGTGCTATTTAATTTAATTTAATTTATTAATTTATTATTGTCACAAGTAGGCTTACATTAACATTGCAATGAAGTTACTGTGAAAATTTCCTAGTCGCCACACTCCAGTGCCTGTTTGGGTACACTGAAGGAAAATTTAGTATGGCCAATGCACCTAACCAGCATGTCTTTTGGACTCTGGGAGAAACCCTTGCAGACAAAGGGAAAACATGCAGACTTTACACAGATAGTGACCCAAGCTGAAAATTGAATCTGTCTCCTCAGTGCTGAGAAGCAGCAGTGCTAAATATTTTGCCACCATGTTGCAGGTGGGCAAGTTTGTAAAGTTAGAATGCCAGTTAGAGGCCTTCTAGACTAAAAGGAGCAGAATTTTACAGCACAGAAAGAAGTCCTTTGGCCCATCCTGTCTGTGCCAAACCAAAAAACCTATCTGTTCTAATCTGATTTTCCAGCACTTGGTCCATAGCCTTGTATGCCATGGTGATTCAAGTACTTATCAAAATGCTTCTTTAATGTTGTGAGGGTTCCCACCTCTACCATCCTTTCAGGCAGTGAGTTCCAGATTCCTGCAGATGGTACACACTGTCGCCATTGTACACTAGCAGTAGATGGAGTTGGTCTTTATTCCACTCTTCACTAATTTTAGTTAAAATAGTAAATGCAAAGATGAAAAGAATCCACTTTTTTGCGATAGTTAGTTAGAAGAAAACACACCACCATCAGTGGAAGTTGCATTCTCCATGACACTACTTGGTGAGTTTAAACAATGAGGTACATACCGCTTTTGTTGGAAACTCTGGTAGAAAGGTTAAAGGTGATGCCGAATTTTATGAACACTGTAAGGTTAAAGTCCAGCAGGTTTCTTTGGAATCAGGAGCTTTCGGTGTGCTGCTCCTTCATCAGGTGAGTGGAGAGTTGAGTTCACAAACAGGGAACATATAGACAAAGGCTCAATTGCAAGATAATGTTTGGATAATAAATTTTATGAGCAATCTTTTCAGGAAGTATTATGATCCTGCAGGATGGATCTAAAATCTCACAATATTTTGATGATGGGCTGCTTGTGTCAGCTCAAGTGATGGGAGATCATCATTTCTGACTGGGATACATAAATATTATTTAATGTGGTGGCCTTCAGCTTGCATTGAAGCTCAGGAAGTCAAAGCCCTGTGAAATGTTGCTCACTTCACAAGTACGAGCTGGGGACCACAAGCTGGAATTCTGTTAGGGACGCGACACGAGAACCATTCCCTCTCGGGGTTTATTCACGAATTTGTCCTATTTTGTTAATATTCTTTTTTCTGATGGTGAACCTGATTATTGGTTGCAAGTGATAATATAGTTCACTTCTCCCTCAAGGAAAGAGGCAATTAAGCAGGCATTTTTAAATAATAGACTGGCAGAAATGAGCCATCTTTCATACTAGAGCAGCCATTAATCTCTTGCACATCAATTTCCATATCATTTCAGATGTTATTTCGCAGTCGTACATTATAAAACTGGGCATTTATGTCAGCTTTGATGCAGTATAACATGCCTGAACATGAAATGCAGTAATTACCTCTTTGGTCATTAGAATTGCTAACCAGAGCCTGACATTTGCAAATCATTCCTTCTCCAAGTGATCCAAAAGTAAGCTTGAGCATTACATGGGCTGCATTTAAATGAGATGGTTCAGCCTTCAAGGGGGAATTAAAATGTTGCTCGCCTGTGGAAATGTTGGGATTTCATGTATATGTCACAATCTCTGCCCTCGCGTTTACCTGAAAGCTGGATAAAAATTGTGTTTTTGTTTACTGTGACAGTAACAGACATGCACTAAAAACATAAAGGTCACATTTACTGTTGGTGGAAATGAACAACTTTGAAAAATGCTGAAGTCTGATGTAACTGCTCATGTATCCTTCTTCCCCATTCCCAAGTCACAACACACTGACAATCACGGTGATAAGTCATCTTCTGTCCAACCAAGCAGCAAACACATGCTGGAAGCACAGTTAAACTGCAGGTGATCAGAACAAACGACTATAATTTAGTTTAGTCTCACTCTTTCCATCGCTTGTGTCAGCCTGTCTGTCTTTCCTCTCAGTTACCTCTCTCTTTTGTAAGTCTCTTGTGTGTCTGACTGACCTCAGCACATATTCCTAAACTGATTTGTATTCAGCGACGATACCTTTGAGGCTTTTTGTTTTCAAGCCTAGGAATTGAGACATGATACAATACGAGAGGTAAGAATTGGGGAGACACTGTCAAGGGAGGTGTAAAAAAAGCTGGAGCTAAGAATCAGATCAGCTTGGTCTGATTTGATTTGATTTATTGTTGTTGTGTGTACTGGTATACAGTGAAAAGTATTGTTTTTTGTGCGCTCTACAGACAAAGCATACCGTTCATAGAGCATGTAGGGGAGAAGGAAAGAAGATGCACCATATGGTGTTGCAGTCTCAGATGGCGTGTAGAGAAAGATCAGCTTAATATATAGTAGGTGCATTCAAAAGTCTAATGGCAGCAGGGAAGATCTTAGAATCATAGAATCCCTACAGTGCATAAGGAGGCCATTTGGCCTGTTGAGTCTACACCAAGCACAATCCTACCCAGGGCCTATCTCCATAACCCCACTTACTTACCCTGCTATCACCCAGACACTAAGAGGCAATTTAGCATGGCCAATCAATCTAACCCGCACATTTTTGGACTATGGGAGGAAACCAGAGCACCTAGAGGAAACCCATGCAGACCCAGGACTCCACACTGACAGTGACCCAAGGCCGGTATTGAACCCGGGTCCCTGGAGCTGTGAGGCAACAATGCTAACCACTGTGCCATCGTGCCGCTCTTGAGTCGGTTGGTATGTATTCTCAGAGTTCTACATCTTTTTCCTGATGGAAGAAGGTGGAAGAGAGTTGTCTGAGGTGTGTGGGGTCCTTGATTATGTTGGCTGCTTTTCTGAGGCAGCGGGAAGTGTAGACAGAGTCAATGGATGGGAAACTGGTTTGTGTGATGGACTGGGCTATGTTCACAACACTTTGTAGTTTCTTGAGGTCTTGGTCAGAGCAGGAACCATTCCAAGCTGTGATACATCTGGTAAGGATGCTTTCTATGATGCATTTGAAAAAAATTGGTTAGAGTCATAACACTCATGCCAAATTTCCTTAGCCTCCTGAGAAAGTAGAGGCATCAGTGTGGCAGGACCAAGCCAGGTTGTTGATGATCTGAACACTTAGAAACCTGAAGGTCTCAACCATTTCCACTTCATCCCATTGATGTAGATAGGGGTGTGTTCTCCACTATGTTTCCTGAAGTCGATGACTAGCTCCTTGATATGGCTGGGAGTGGAAGCGAAGGGACAAATAAGCTTGTAATCAGGCATGGCTGAATCAGGAAGTGGTAACAGATAAAAGAATTAGGAGCTGGAATTAGGTACTGCAAGTTTTATTGATGTGGAGATACATTTTAGTTGGAGATTCGAGCAGAGATGCCAAATGAGAGACAGCATGATCATATTATAATCATCATAGATTTTGGGAAGGACCAGAGTTGCTTTTTTGCAGCTAAGTTTGCTGCAACAAAATCTCTAGAGTACAACACTTAGGTCTAAAAAATTGGTATGTGCTGATTTTTGGGTGTGGGCGGATTGTAATTTGTGACCTGTGTTCTGCTGGAGGAAAGCAGCACATATGTTTACTGCTGCTACCCCCAGTTACCTGATTCAGAGCAACAGCAAAACGCTGCAGATGCTGGAATTCTGAAATAAATGCAGAGCATTCTGGATATTCACAGCATAAAATGTGAACAGAAAAACAGATTTAATGGACAGAATCATTCGTGTTGAGCTTGGAGATGGGACAGGCACATAATTAGGCATACCAGAATCCCACCGACTTCCCAACTCTGCCACAATGGTACTTTGGTTGGAAGTTCCTTGGCTGCACGACCCCCCTACTCCCCCGCCACCTATTCAAGCCCTTCATGGTCAATTAATGGCCACTTAAAGGCTTCATCATATTAACCTAGTGTTGGCCATGTTTGTCACCATGTGGTGTACATGGGTTTGCCACCTCTTTGTGCAGTGGGTGGGGTTCCTTGACCAAAGGCTCCTTTATTACTCATTCATGGCATGTGGGCATTGCTGACTCAGCCAATATTTGTTGCCCCACCCTATTTGCCCCTGGCAAGCTAACTTCTTGAACATCCACAGTTCATGTGGTGTAGGCACACCCACAGTGCTGCTTTATTTATAAAATTTTTTGTGCATGTATGAATGAAACAAGAAGTATAAACAAGATTCAAACAGATCCATTGCAGCAGCAATATGATTCCTCTCATTCTTTTTGCTGCATGACAATGTGTACACTTAACCTATGAAGTATAATACTTAGGGTGGCATGGTGGCACAGTGGTCAGCACTATTGCCCCATGACTCCAGAGACCTGGGTTCGACTCCCGGCTTGGATTACTGTCTGTGTGAATTTTGTATATTCTTTCTGTGTCTGTGTGGGTTTCTTCTGGGTGCTCCAGTTTATTCCCACAGTCCAACGATGTGTTGCCCATGCTAAATTGCCAGTGTCTGGGAATGCGTAGGTTTGAGGGATTAGCGGGATAGATATGCGTAGGGTTATGGGGATGGGGTGTAGGTGGGATTGTTGTCACTGTAGACTTGATGGGCCAAATGGCCTCCTTTGCACTACAGTAATGCTATAATTATATGAAGCTGATCACCACCAGATGAATAATGGTCCTGGCAAAGAGAAAGACTGCAAATGCTCACTCAGGTGAGATGTCAACGAAATCTCCTTTGTCCTGAGGGTTGATCTGTATCTGAAATCAAACTGCCAGCATGATGGTCCCCACACAAGCACTGAATCTGCACAGGAAGGAGTTGAAGGGAAAAGTACAACCAGCATGCAATAAAGGAATGGAGCTACTCTGCTCATAGCCTCATACAGCAGGTACAAGTCCAATAGCTTCAGCAAGAATATAGTCTCCTCTGTGTATTCCTGAGAAAAGTGACTAAGCATCAAACCATCCATCATTACAGAAAGCTCCAGGATTTTAGCTAGACACAGAGAAAGAAGGTAATTAGTGCTTGATCCCCATTTCCCCCTCTCCCTAGAATTCTCACCCCATTGAACCTCTCCCCGCACCCCCTGATCCTGGGATTCTGGTGCCTAATTGTCCACTTGACAGAAGCCATGGCTTTCCCAGTGCTGCTACTGAGCATCAGAGCTGCCGGCCAGTTGGTAGGATGTCCGCTCTCACTTTTTGTTTCCACTGCTGGCCTCCCCATTGCCTGTTTGGTTGGTGGTTCAGTGGTCCTCCTGAAAAGAGGCAGCGTGGGTCTCTCACCAGGTGTCCTGCTGGCAGGTGGGACTCCCAAATCCTCAACAAGATTCAACCCAAAGCCTCGGGTCTGTGACTTTACGTCAGAACTCATGAAGATGTTATGGAGGAGACTGTTCTCTGCTTCATGGCACTGACTGTATCAGAGACCATGACAGCTGGCATTATTAAGAATATTCAATTAAATGTTGGTATGTTCTTGCCTTCTCAACTTCCAGTGCACCATATCTTGCTCTCTGGCATGAGAAATAATCTGTAGATGACATGACCATCAACATCTCCAACCATGTTCACTTCCCCTTCTGATTTATTGCTTTAGGATATCAAAGAACTATCGTGTGGAAATTAAGTTGTAATTCAAGCTATAACCAAATATTTAATACACTTTGTTCTGCAAGATTAAGGGTGCTTACTTCAAATAAGGCAATAAATATGGTGAAACTATAGTTAAAAGCAGTTACAAAATACAGAAGCTGGCATAGAAAAATTAAATTACAACAATTGTGGAAATCAAGCTACAACAAACAACTCTGTTAAATAATGAAAAATGATTATTAGCCAAACGTCACCTTCAGTAAGGCCAGTGCTTATGTACTCAGGATAAGCAACTAAATCAAAACCGTGTGTTTGTTCCATAAACACTGCTTCCAGTTTTGGCCACAAAATGGAAATAAGATCCTTTTCAATAACAAAAATCCAAAAAGCAAGATACGGTGAACTATAACTGTTGCATTTTCTGTACGTATCAACAGAACACCCCATAATGCTTTGTGATGTATTGTGTTCTCACTTGTGCACAAGTAATTAAAAACTTGAAAGATTTAAGTACTCACCATGCATTATTTGGGTTAATTTTCAACAGTCATCTGGCCAGTCGTAGCAGCCCCTGGAAGGGGACAGAGAGAAATAGCTCAGCACTGATGACACCATCACTTGACCTGATACAACAACCAGCATAAACTCTGGTATGTTATTTACCTTCAGGAGTGATACATAGTCAGAATCTGGCATATGGTGACTCACCAGGCATAAGCCTTGCCCTGGGGAAAGGATATTTTGTGTCCCAGCTCCTCCAAGGGCAAAGTTGCAAAGGACTCGATGAGGACCTTGGCAAGGCGGCATACAGAGGCCATGCACATTGCGATGCTGGATGAATTGGCTAACCTGATAGGCAGCCTCTTGTACTTTCAAGGAGGATGATATATAGACTGTCTCCAATTTGGTAGAGGGTATTGCAAAAAGCTTGCCCTCTCCACAAACTCTCCTCCACCTCCATCTTATCTTTCAAACCAAGAGACAATAAAACCATAGCCCCCAATCCCCTTGGTGTTTATACTGGACAGTTCAACCAATCCCCTGATACCCTTACCCTGGCCCCTCTGAGGAAGCAGAGACATGCCCTGCCAATTCCAGGAACTCACTACAACATTTCCAACAATAAACCAGAGCACTGTGACATATTGCAATAGCAGAAGTTTGTTACCTTACCTACAAATTAGGTGCCTGGCTGGCCTTTTCAGTGCAGGTACAATCCTGTGCTGAATGCTTGATCTTCTGTGAGTGAAATGTCAATTTGTTGAATGGACCTGTATGGCACAATATTTGGAAAATGGCCATCACATCAGTTGATAGGACTGTATGGTGTCACATATTAGCTGACCAGTTGTTTCTGCTGTTTCTAGGCACTGTTGTAAGAGGTTGTGTGTAGTTTCATAGGGCTCATTGAGAGGCTTTGAGTCTGATTTCATTTAAGAGTTAGTGTTTCTAAGCTAGTAGTAACTGTGTACATGTATACAGTATATGGTCTAAGCTAGAAGCTGTCTTCATGCTTGTCTCTACATCTCTGTCCAGTACAAGGCTGCCCCCTAAATTTGGGTCATGTCTTCCTTTGTGTCACAGTGTGGGCGGCACTGTATCCGGCCCCATGTTAACCCTTTCAAATCGAAACTTTCACTACAGGCACAGCCAGTCAAAAATCCTCCTCAAGCCAAGCCAGAAATGGAGGGCTCTCATCTTCCATTGCACTTTCTCCAATGGCAATGTGGATCTAAACTTCACACTCTTACTTTTTATTATTTAAAACTTCACCTTGGTTAACAATCATGCCAGTCATGTGACTATAATGATAATTAGAATAATAATCAGTATCCAGTTCAGTGCCTCTGAAATGTTTTGGGGCCAAATCCTTTCAAACACTCTCAATGTCTTGTGCCCTCTGTCTGGAGATGTGAGCCTGGACTAAAGTCCCAATCTTGCAAAGTATTTCTGCCCATTTTTCTTTCTCTTTCATTTCTGTCTGTTTTGGTCTCTCCCTTCACTCCTTTATCCTCCTTCAATTATCTCAACATTTCATTCATTTCTGTTCTTCGCTTCCTGCCCATTTTTCACTTTTGCCCACTTCTTAATTTCTGTCTTTATCTGTTGACCCCTTTGAAATCAGTCCCATGCTTCCTTTAGAATCACAGAATCCCTCCACTACAAAAGGAGGCCATTTGGCCCATCAAGTCTGTACTGTCTACAATCCCACCCAGGCTCTATTCCCGTAACCCCACACATTTACCATGTTAATCCACCTAACGCTAGGGTCAATTTAGCATAGCCAACCAATCCAACCTGCACATCTTTGGATTGTGGGAGGAAACCGGAGCATCCGAAGGAAACCCACACAGACACGGGGAGAATGTGCAGATTCCACATTGACAGTGACCAAGTTGTAATTGAACATGGGTCCCTGGCTCTGTGAGGCAGCAGTGCTAAACATTGTGTTTAAAGTCATCTGAACCTATCCCAATTCTGAAATTCTTAAAGTACGTTATAGATCAGGGTGGTAGATTTGGCAGCAGGGGTGAATTTGAAAGGGAAATGTAATTGTCTGAACTACCTGGAAGATGCAAATCGAGAATGAAGAGCAGTCAATGAAATGTGAGTTGGTGGTGTGATGTTAACGTACCCTTAAGAGTTTTTTAAAAAATTCATGCTTACAGCCTTGGGTGATGTCATGGTTGAGAGGAGATAAAAACTTTGGGCAGGTCAGGTGACGGGGATTAATTTTTAGTTTCTGTTTGGAGCTGCAGGTTGGAGTTTTTGGTGTCTTAGAATCAAGCAAAAAAGAAGCTGAAGTCTCTCTCTGTCTCTTGAGAAATTCTGCTGGTCATCTCAAGGCAACATTTTGCCTTCCTGAAGGAAAGTGCGGAGCAGCATTCAAAAAGACTTAGTTCCAGTCAAGTGAGATTTTAATCTATGCTGTGTTAAGCTTGTGGGAAGAGTTTTGTCTATGAAAGGTTTTGTTTTGATTGGAACAGCTCTTATATTCAATTAAGGGTTAATACATTATTGTGACTTCTTTTGTTTGTAACTGATAAAAGATATTACTAAATTTTCTTTCCATACATGTTAACTATATTCTTAAAAAAAAACATTGTTTGATAAAAGCTCCCAAGTGGGTCATTTGAATCATACCTAAAATGAAACCTATCATGAAATGAAACCTACCCCCTACCCTTCCAGGGACCATATCCCTCTATTCCCATCCTATTTATGTATTTTTCAAGTCACTATCATATCTGCTTCTACTACCTCCACTGGCAATGCGTTCCAGGCATCCACCCTCTTGTTAAAAAAAATTTACCTTGTACATCTCTTTTAAACCTTGCCCCTTGCACCTTAAACCTATGCCCCCTAATAGTTGACTCTTGCCATCCTACTAACCAATCTCTCCATGCCCCTCATATTCTTGTAAACTTCTATCAGGTTGCCCCTCAACCTCTGTCTTTCCAGTGAGAACAAACCAAGTTTCTCCAACCTCTCTTCATAACTAAACTGGGGGTGGGGTGCTAACCACTGTGCCACCCCCAATATTATGCATACTATATTAATGTTGTATACACACATCCATGTGTGTAGGCTGGATTGTTGGAGAAAATCAAGTAATTGTAATTACTGGCTGTGGCAATTCTGATCAAAGAACTTACTTTTAAAATTCTGACAGTAATCAGTCCCTTGGTTGAAAGACCACATTTAATAGTTTAGAATTTAAAATCAGGATCTGAAAATTTCAGGCATTAAGTTAAATTTCATCCCTTGTTATACAAAACGCTCAACTAAGCAATGTCACACGCTAAACAGTTAATAACAGGAGCACCTAATAATCACACCAGTGGAAAGTAGTGAATAGTGAGCAGAGGAATTAACATAAATTTGAAGACATGTTATGGTCATATGTTCAGAATGATGTACTCTTTGGTTATTGCAATCAAAATGTTATTCCCAGAATGTGACTAAAATACATCCCAACGCAGCAAAGCCAGATGTATTTTAGCATCATTAGATGAATATGTAAGTCATGTTTTTCTGTTTTCTTTTATGTCATGTTATAGTCCAAAGATGTGCAGTTAGGTTAATTGTCCCTAATGTCCCAAGACATGTAGTTCAGGGGGATTAGCAGGGTAAATATGTGGGGATTGGAGCTGGATGGGATTGTTGCAGGTGTAGGCTCAATGAGCCTTCTGCACTGTAGGGATCCTATGATTCATCTCTGTGTTCACTGGAGTACTGCCAAGGAATGGACGTAGGTATGACTAAGTGTTAAAGCAGTTATTGTCTTGGACTAATTGAGTTTTTAAAAAAATTATAATTTAATTTGTTATAAAGTTAAAGAAAAAGATTGCTAAAAATAGAATTCATGACAACTTTAGGTTGATATCAATGCAGCATGGGTAACAGGTCAGAACATGCTTGTCTCTTGCGGCTTAGTCTGGGTCTTTTGATCAGGAGCAAGTTCAATAATTGATTGAAATGGGTCACCAGAAGACACTGTAGAGCGAAATTGTTAAGGTAACAGATGGAATTCAGGATTAGTAAACATGAAGTGGTGCATTTAATTAAAAAATGATAATTATTCCTTAGAGTAAACTGGATGATGTGGAAGAGAAGAGGGATTTTGGTTTTTTGGTTCATGAAGGCTACAGAAAAGCTAGAGGAAGTCTGCATTTTGTGACAAGTAGTGTAAGTTGAGGTGCAATGGTGAATTGACATAAAATTATTTGGAATATAGTGTGCTCTTTTAGACTCCATGCTTATAGAAACATCAAAAGTTTTTTGAAGAGGTGACAAAGAAAGTTGATGAGGGAAGGTCTGTGGATGTTGTTCATATGGACTTTAGTAGGCATTTGACAAGGTCCCACATAGCAGACTGGTACAAAAACTAAAAGTCACATGGGATTCAAGGTGGGTTGGCTAGATAGATACAGAACTGGCTTGGTTATAGAAGACAGAGTGGAAGGGTATGTTTCAGAATGGAGATCTGTAGCTAGTGGGGTTCTGCAGGGATCAGTGTTGGGACCTCTGCTGTTTGTAGTATATATAAAAATGATTTAGAGGAAAATCTGAGGGGTCTGATTAGTAACTTTGCATGACATGAAGATTGGTGGTATTGCTGATAGTGCTGGGATTATCAGGGGATGCAACAAGATATAGATAGCTTGGAGACTTGGGCAGACAAATGGCAGATGGAGTTTAATCTGGACAAATGCAAGATGTTGCATTTTGGAGGATCAAATTTAGGCATGAATTATACTGTAAATGACAGAGCCCTTAGGAACAATAACAGACAGAGAGGTCTGGC
Organism: Carcharhinus amblyrhynchos; assembly: GCF_965287045.1. NCBI lineage: Eukaryota > Metazoa > Chordata > Chondrichthyes > Carcharhiniformes > Carcharhinidae > Carcharhinus > Carcharhinus amblyrhynchos. The sequence goes on from NC_137346.1 coordinate 28,000,020, forward strand.
CGTGCAGGACGACAGTTCTCTAGAAGTGGCAATACAGATGGCCAAGGTGATTAAGAAGACATCAACCGGGGCATTGAGTACAGGAATTGGGAAATCATGTTGCAATTATATAAAACCTTGGTCAGGCCAAATTTGGAGTATTGCGCACAGTTCTGGTCACCACCTAATCAGTAGGACGTGGAAGCTTTGGAGAGAATGCAAAGAAGGTTCACCAGAATGTTACCTGGTCTCGAGGGTGTTGATTATGGAAAGAGGTTGAATAAATAAAAATTGTTTTCACTGGAAAGACGGAAGCTGAGGAGAGAGAGACCTGATAGAGGTCTACAAAATTATGAGAGGCATAGATGAGGTGGATAATCAGAGGCTTTTCCTCAGGGTGGAAGCATCAATTGCAAGAGGGCACAGATTCAAGGTGGGAGGAGGAAAGTTTAAGGGAGATGTGTGGGGAGAAGTTTTTCATGCAGAGAGTGGTGGGTACCTGGAACACGCTGCCAAAGGATGTGGTGTCAGCAGGCACATTAGCAACATTTAAGAGGCATCTAGATGGGTATATGAAAAGAGAGGGAATAAGAGGGATTTTCACAGTAATTTCATTGCAGTGTTAATGTAAGCCTACTTGTGACACAAATAAACATTAAACATACAACACTCAATTATGTTTTTTTAATGAGAATATTTTCATGTCCATCAGTCCATTTTGTTTTTATTATATGATTAGACAATTGGAGACAAAAAACCCCTCAATACCCAGAAGGACATCCAATCTAGAGAAGAGAGTGGCATGTAGTTCCATTCACAACTGCTTGTTTCCACGGTGACTGATGGTCCTGACAAATTCCATTCCCCAGTGACAGCCCATTGGCCTAATGTCAATATTCTAACAACAACATCTGTCAGCGAGAATGACACCAGTGGAACAAGTAAGCCACTTGTGAAAATAACAAAGGAACTACAACACAAGTAAGAACTGTCAGCCTTAGTTAGCAATTCTAAATTAATACCTTGACATAAGGTAACTGCTAATCTAAGCTAAAAGGAAAGACCAGGGTCTCATTGAATATTAAATTATCAGCACATGGATTATAATTAATTATAAGACTTTGATTTGATTTATTATTGTCACATGTATTGGGATGCAGTGAAAACTATTGTTTCTTGCACGCCATACGGACAAAACATGCCTTTTTTAAAATTCATTTGTGGGATATGGGTCTTGCTGGCCGGCCAATGTTTATTGCCCATCCCTAGTTCCCCAAGGCCAGTTGAGAGTCAACCGCATTACTGTGCGTCTGGAGTCAATGTAGGCCAGAGCAGGTAGGACCATAAGACATAGAAGCAGAATTAGACCGCTTGGCCCATCAAATCTGCAATGGCAGATTTCCTTCCCTGAAGGATATTAATAAACCAAATGGGTTTCCAACAGTCGACAATGATTTCAATGCCATCAGTAGATTCTTAATTCCAGATATTTTTTATTGAATTCAAATTCCACTACCTGCCATAATGGGATTTGAACACCCGCCCCCAGAACATTAACTGAGTTTCTGGATTAATAATCCAGTGATAATACTACTCGGCCATTGCCTTCTCTTCTGTTCATAGTGTACATAGGACAGAAGGAAAGGTGAGATTGCAGAATGTAGTGTTACAATCAAAACTAGGGTGCAGAGGAGGATCAGCTTAATATAAGTTAGGTCTATTCAAAGTCCGATGGCAGCTAGGAAGAAACTGTTCTTGAGTTTGTTGTGACATCAAAGTGAGTTTTGAGAATCATTCTAACTATCAGAACAAAGTTTATGAATCACCTGACTGTCACTTGAATCATTAGACTGGGTTCCAATCTTTATTTTCCTCAAATGTGTTTACTATTTCAATTAATATGTTACTGAAAAATTGTGCTTAATGTTGGTTTTCTTATTTAAGTTCCTGCCACTGTGCATTACCCCAAGCTAGCAGAGTTTATAGGCTGGATAAGAGCAAATTACTGCGGATGCTGGAATCTGAAACCAAAAGAGAAAATCCTGGAAAATCACAGCATGTCTGGCAGCAACTGTAAGGAGAGAAAAGAATTAAAGTTTCAAGTCCATATGACACTTTGTCAGAGAGAGCCCAGTTTCATTTCATCCTCCACATCATTCAACACCTTAACAAAAAACTTTCCCTGTTTCTTGCAGATGTTAAGCAAGCTTTAACAACTTATCAACATCACAGTCCATCCCAGGCCCTCCACTAGTCCTAATCCCTCAAACTCTATCACTTCTAGCCCCAGGCTTTGCCGTGTCTTCACCATACTCTGTAAACTTCCCTCTCTGAGGCTGAGCGTGCTGTTCTCAGCAAAGAACTCAGCTTCGTACCCATACGTCCCCACCTCAGTGAATTCCGGGCTCAACATGATGTTGAACTCTTCTTCCGTCGCCTATGTCTCCGTGCCCACTTCTTTGGCAAGCGTCCTCCCCCCATTCCACAGATTCTTTCACGTGCCTTCAATATTCTGCCTCCAATTGGACATCCTGGCTGGAACAATTATCTGCCCTCAATCTTTTCATTAGAACCTGTCATTGGGACATTGGCCAAATTAATTTTTCTGTCTCCTCACCCATTGCAGCCTCTCTCCTTCCGAACTTTTTGTCCTTCGCTCCCTCGGATCCAACCCTGACATTGTCATCAAACTGCCGACAAAGTTGTCGTCTGGCATACTGACCTCTACCATGCAGAGCCTGTGCACCAACTCTCAGATACCTCCTCCTACCTCCCCCTGGACCATGACCACACCACTGAATATCAAGCCATTACCTCCAACACCATCACCGACCTCAATTCCTCTGGATATCTTTCTCCCCACAGTTTCCAACCCCGTAGTCTCCCAACCCTGGACAGTCTACTTCTGTAAAAAGTCTGACAACACCAGGTTTTAGTCCAACCTATTTATTTGATAATATACTCGCAAGCTTTCGAGGGGTTACCCTCTTCGTCAGGTGAATGGAGAGTTCTGGCCTCAGACAGAGCATATAAAGCACAGACAGTTTAGAGATTACTGAATAAAAGTGCTTTATATGCTCTGTCTGAGGCCAGAACTCTCCATTCACCTGACGAAGAGGGTAACCCCTCGAAAGCTTGCGAGTATATTATCAAATAAATAGGTTGGACTAAAACCTGGTGTTGTCAGACTTTTTACTGTGTTTACGCCAGTCCAACGCCGGCATACCCACATCAGTCTACTTCTACCAGCTTTGAAAAAGGGTCATCGGGACTCGAAATGTCAGCTCTTTTCTCTCCTTACAGATGCTGCCAGACCTGCTGAGATCTTCCAGCATTTTCTCTATCAGTTGTAGGCTGGATCTTGTTGGAAAATTAACAATGTACGAATGATGTACACTGTTATTCAGGAGTAAATGGGCCAGCAAATTCTGAGTATTAACATCCGCGTCATGCCAGAATCTCCAGAATTTGCTAGTCCATTTGGACCATTCTACTAGTTCTGCACGATTGGTGTCTCGCAATTAGCCTCCTCATTATTTGAAAGAACATGCTGATTTTGCTCATTAGTTGCCCATTAAACTCATCACAGAAAGTTGGGCTGGAATCTATCAGTGTAAGAACATGATAATTGTTAATGCAGTAACCATTAACCTCTCTGGCCCAGAGCAACATCAAATGGGAGTTTCATTCTGACATGTCGTAGATCATTGTTAATGATTTTAAAGATGTTCACCGAATGGTTACAAAGCAGAAGGAGGCCATTCTGCCCATCATTATCTGCAATGGCTCTCCGAATGAAGAATTCATTCAGTGTTTATCTCCTGCCTTCTCCCTGCACATGCGTCCTTTTCAGATAACTGTCTCCCTTTTGAATGCTTCAATTGAACCTTCCATCACCATACTCAAGCAGTGCATTCCAGAGTTTAACCATGCACTGTGGGGAAAAGATTTTCCTTGTGTCATCATTGCTGCTTTTAACAATTACTTTAAATTGTTCTCAATCCTTTCAGGCATGGGAACAGTTTCTCCCTATCTATTCTGTTCAGACCCATCATAATTTTGAATCTCTCTGTCAAATCGTGTCTCAGCTTTCTTTCATCCCGGGAAATCAATTCCGATTTCCCCAATTGATTTCATAACTGAAATTCCTCATCTCTAGAACTTGTCTCCTCAACCTTTTCTGCACTCTCTTTAATTCCTTCACACCCTGCCTAAAATGTGACACAATATGTTATGGTCGAAGTTTTACATTTATTTTTACTTTTCCTTTCTGCCCCTCTTCTCTCTCCGTCTAAATCTAAATCCAATCTTTACTTCACTCATTGGCAGGATTTTCCTCCCTCTCTGTGGCATGTTTCGCAGCAACGGGAGGTGGCGTGCCACCCACTGGCAGGGGAATCTTATGGTCCCACTGTTGTCAACAGAATTTCCTGTTGAATAATCCCTTGTTACTGGGAAATCGCAGCAGGGTGTGACGTGTGTGGGACCATAAAATCCCGCTGGTGTGAATGACAGCAAGACTTCAGCATACTTCTCGAATTCACCCACACTGCTTCACATTCACTCTCTGCTTTCCTGTTTTCTTCCACAACCTTCAAGTCTCATTGATTATAAAGAAGCCCTATTGGCTCAATTGATAAGCAGGATGTCCTGGTGCTTTACCACATCAATAGAAGCTTGCACTTTGATCACGTTGACAGTGCAAAATGCAGAGATGATCTAATTAATGGTGTATGCTGCAAGGAGCTTTTAGTTCCAGCGAGATCTGGCCCCATGAATATCGATTGACTATCTCCATAACACCAGCTGACTGCCCCTGCATCCACCCATGCTGAAACAAAGGGGGCATTTGTTACCTCTGGACTTGACTATTCTAATGGACTCCTATCTGGTCTCCCATATTCTTCCGTCTATAAGCTAAAGTTCATCTAAATCTCTGAAAACAAGTCTCATTTGCCTATCACCTCTGTGATCATTGACATCCACGGGTTACACTGCTAAATGCCCCAGTCTTTAAATTCTCATCCTTGTTTTCAAATCTTTCCATGGCCTCTTCTTATCTCTGCAACCTTCTCTAGCCCTACAATTTTGACTTATTTCACACAGTTTTCTTGATAAGAGAGGGGATTAAGGGTTATGGGGAGAGGGCGGGAAAGTGGAACTGAGCCACAACAGATCAGCCATGATCTTATTGAATGGCGGGGCAGGCTCGAAGGGCTAGATGGCCTACTCCTGCTCCTATTTCTTATGTTCTTATGTTCTTATGACTCCACCACGGGAGGCCATGACTTCAGCTGCCACAGCACTTAGTGCTGGAGTTGCCTCCTTAAACTTCTTTACTCCCCTGTTCTTCTCTAAAACACATTCGCTGCTTCAAATAATCTGTGTTTTTCAATTTGTCCTAATATCTCCTTATGTGGCTCGGTGTCAAATATTGTTTGATAGTATTCCTGTAATACAGTCCTTGGGAGATTGAAGGAGAAATGAAAGGTACTATATAGATGCAAGTTATTGTTGTAGCATTGAGCGACATTTGGGTAATTGTAAGTTACCACAGTCGATTTGTAGATGTATAATATGAGAGGACATGTGAGTTTATTTGCAGTCCTTCATCATTAATCTCACAACGCTTTGTTAAAAAAGCCACTGTCAGGAGGTGGCAGTGTGACTAATTCTCTTGAAAATCTGAAATGTATAATTTTGGGATGATGAAATGTCAAGGTCGATCTGCTATTTTAACCAGAGGTCTAAGCACAGGAGAAGTGAAAGTTTCCCATATAGCAAACCTGCTGGATGAAGGGTTGAAGATGCTCAGGCAGAATCATAGAATCCCTACAGTGCAGAAGGAGGCCATTCAGCCCATCAAGTCTCCAGCAGAGCATCCCACCCTGGCCTTATCCTTGTAACCCCATGTATTTACCCCACTAATCTCCCCAACCAACACATCCTGGGACACTAAGGAACAATTTAGCATGGCCAATCTACCTAACTCACAGATCTTTGGAGCATGGGAGGAAACCAGAGCACCCAGAGAAAACCTATGCAAATCCCACACAGACAGTCACCCAAGGCCAGAATTGAACCCGAGTCCCTGGCGCTGTGAGCAGCAGTGCTAACTACTGTGCCACCCTGCCACCTAGAAGCTTTACTCATTATTTTTAAGTTTTCCTCTTGCCTCATTGAAACTTTGGGCCTCTTTTAGAATCAGAGAACCGTCGAATAGTTACGGCACTATTCAGTTCATTGTCTCTGTGCCGGCTCTTTGCAAGGGCAACTCAGACCCCCAACTGTAATCAGCACTCCTGTTTTAAGAGCCATCTACCATCTTTAAGTAGAGAGTAAATCTATCTCTAGGGCAACTGAGGGGACGCCATTGTGAGAATCACAGTGAGTGACTGTTTGACCCCAGGAAGCAGTTTCAGCATCTGCAAACAGTTATAACTGGAGGCAAAATCCTACCCTTTGTTCCTGTACATATGTTTACAAATATTTTGTGTATTCTGAATTATTGGCTGCTCCCCCAGATCCTGCACAGTAAGGGTAGCAGGGTGGCACAGTCATTTGAATTGCTGCCATTCTCCTTCTGGGTAGTAGAAGTCACAGTGGTTAGCACTGCCTCACAGCACCAGGGACCCGGATTTGATTCCTGGCTTGGGTCACAGTCTGTGCGGAGTCTGCATGTTCTCCCCATGTCTGCGTGGGTTTCCTCCAGGTGCTCCAAAAGACATACTGGTTCGGAGCATTGGCCGTGCTAAATTCCCCCTCAATATATCCAAACAGGATTGGGAGTGTGGTGACTAGGGACTTTTCACAATAATTTAATTCCATGTTAATGTAAGCCTACTTGTGACGCTAATAAATAAACTTAAACTTTAAGGAATAAACTGGTGCAGCATATATGGAAAAATAGTAAACGCCTTAAAGCTTGAGTTGTTTGTTGGCTCTGTTGTGTATTAAGGTGAAAAGGTTGCCACAAAGTCGGTAACTTAACCAGCCTGTGGAGCTTTATTAGATAGGCGTTGCTTGCTTACAGTCCAGGATGGAATAGAGGGAATAATCTCCCAAGTGGCTCTGATGTGACACATTTGTAATGTCCTAACTATGTTAGCGGTTGTGGGTTTTAAACAAAAAGAAAAGGTGTGATTTGCACATGTAAGTTCAAGGTAACATACAACACATTTATTGAAAATGAGATTCTCTGCACAGAACAAGCCTGTGCAACTCCCGAATGACATCACAATCAAATCATGTGCCTTGCTCTTAAAGCAATGATGCAATTACTTAAATATATAACAGCACTACATAGAGATGCATTGGTTTACAATGCGTAACAGGCTCAAACCTTTTAATTCCAGGTGTATGGAGTTTACTGATGGAAATCATCTATTAATGTCATGAAGATTGCAGCGAATGTGGGGAGGTGGTGGTGTGGTAGTATTGTCACTGAAGTAGTAATCCAGAGAGCCATGCTAATGCTCTGGGGACCCTGGTTCAAATCTTACCATGGCAGATAATGAAATTTGAATTCAATAAAAGTCTGGAATTTAAAGTTTAATGATGACCATGAAACTATTTTTGATTGCCGTCAGAGCCCATCTAATTCTTTAGGGAAGGAAATCTGGTCTGGTCTACATTTGACTCCAGAACCAATGTGGTTGTCTCTGAAATGGCCTCAGTTTGAGGGCAATTAGGGATGGGCAATAAGTGCTGGCCCAGGCAGTGATGCCCACATCCCATAAATGAACTTTAAAAATCAGGTATTACTATGATGTCCATCATCTCTAACAATATGGTTGCTTTTGTTTTTCATCTTCACTATAACTTTCCAATGTTCTGTGCATCATTTTTGGAGGTGCTGATGAGGACGGAAGACTTGATCTAACCAGTGGATTGTACAGCCCAAATATGATCCTCTGGGACATTACATTTATTGTCTTGCCAATTTATTGTCCATATGTTTTATCATGGCTTTGAGACTTATTCTCAAAATTTAAAATTCACACATGAGAAATGGAGACATGGGCAAAGTACATGAGAGCTGTAAGGCCTAAGACACTGTACCCTAGCCAGCACTTCCTAAAAAGGAACAGAGAAATTTGGGGGATAGGAGGTGAGAAGGAAAGGAATTCAAAAACATTTGTATTATCCCAGATGGTACGGGGAAAAGGCAGGGGAACAGCACTAAATCATGATACCCATTTGGAGAGCGGGTGCAGACACGGCCAAACGGTTTCCTCCTGATCCACGATTCTATGATTTCCTAACTGATCTAATTATTGAACAAACAAGTTATCACATATATAATCAGAGTAATTTATTTTGGTACAGGAGTCTTTAAAAACAAAACCACATTGCTCTTGTTTCTGCCAAAATCACACCGTTGATTTAAAAAAAAACATCCAAGCATCAGCTTTGACAGAGGGTTGTCTGGACTTGAAATGCCAGCTCTTTTCTCTCTTTGCTGCCAGACCTGCTGAGATTTTCCAGCATTTTCTCTTTTGGTTTCAGATTCCAGCATCCACGGTAATTTGCTTTTAACCAAGCACCAGCTCCTGACAAAGGAGGTGACTGCTAAGGGCGCTTGAGTTGAATACTCACTGTGCTTTTCTGTAAAAGAGAATAGGATTCCGGAGGTCTGAATAAATACATTTGCAAAACCAATGGGGATGCTATATCAACTCCAATCTCCTTGTCAAGGTGATAGAAAATCTACTGTACGTTTTATCTTTTGCACATTTTAGGAGACATTACAGACACTGTAATTCTATACAGAGCAAAATAATTATGCTGAAAATGTGCATATTATGCAAATTCACATTCATTTTTTTGAAATACAACTCTAATTGTAACCTGCATCCCTTCAGCTACTACGTTTGTGGCACACATTGAAACTGGGGTTCCTGAATGTCAGTAGAACGCAAGGGGGCTGCAAGAGCCTTACAGAGGGTCCACAGCAAGACAAGCGCATTCGGAAGAATGCTGCAGAGCTGCTTGTCCATTCAGAGGCCAGCAATGGGAAGGCTGGGTCTCAGAATAGAACTTGGAGCGGGAGGTCTGGAGTGGACCTCAGAGTGGGAAATAGAAAGTGAGAAAAAGGAGTGAGTGAGAGTGTGAAAGAGGGGTATGAGTGTGTGAGGAGGTGGTGAGTGTTGGAGAGAGGGAGGTGGATGTGTGAGAGAGGGGGGGTGAGTGTGTGAGAGAGGGAGTTGGGTTTGTGGGGGGGGGAGCATGAATGTGTGAGAGAGGGGGGTGAGTGTGAGTGTGTGTGTGTGTGGGGTGGGGGGGGGGAGACTGTGTGACAGAGAGAAATGTGTGTGTATGTGAGTTGTGAGACAGAGAAGGGGGGGTGGTGAATGATATGATTATCAGCTTTCCAGTGTCACACCTTCTGTTAAAAATGACAAAAAGTAAGATATAATTTTAAAAAAGTTTTTAGATTGTCCAGTTGTAAAGTGGATACTACTTCCAGGCATTAATGCAAAGGGACCACGGGAAGGTGGCTTGGCCAGGGGTTAATGAGAGGGGGGACTTGTAGCTAGTGAATGTATTTGTGACTATGTGCCTCTTCCTAATTCTTAATATATGCATAGATATGGCTAGAAAACACTTGTTTACATTTGATTTCTGTGCTCGCATCTATTTCACAACAAAAATAAGGGGTGTCAACATGTTGAGAATGCTTGGGGTTCCCTGATCTATTTAGGAGGTCACTAGGGGTTTCTCCACTCAAGAAGTTTGGGAAATCCTTGCATGGAAGATTCCCACACACCAACAGCAGTATTCTGCAGCCAAGTTCTATCCTAATACATGGGAAAAAAACAGCCTTGGAGAGACCCAAACGGAGAAGACTCTGTCATCAAGCAGCTTCCACACTTGAGGAGAACAGAGTCGAGTGCCTTCAGGACAAGTGAGTGTAGCACAAAGCCAATGTTTCCATCCATCCTTCCAACACTGACTTCATAAGTAGTACTTGTAATTGTTTATACAAACTGAAACTTGGCTTAACATCACACATGAGATGACATCAACCCGGAGTGTAAACTGCTTCTTTTCCTTTTGCTGAACACTGATTTGCCAAAGTGACAGGAGCATCCATCATCCTGTCTGTGAAACTAGGTCCTATCAGCATCTTGTGATCACACGTTAAAACCACACGCTACAATCTGAAATCAATTCATGTTCGAGATGACCTAAGCTTGATGAGTGACATTTTTCCTTCACATTCATCATTTCTCCTTTATTTCATTCAGTAACTAAGAACATTTCACTTGTGCACTTATTTAGACCATTTAAGTTGGCAAGACCTTTCTTATGCCACCAAGTTTGAAAGTTTTGTTGATGAACTTTAATGTTGATTTTTAGGTGGGCGAAGCCTTCCCTATCTCACTCTTCCCAAAATCTTCCCAGCCATTTTAACTGTGGGCTGTTGTAATTCTACAACTGGAGATCGTAGTGGCTGGGACATGAACACGTAAAGCCCTTTGACCTCAGGCGGGAGTTTTCAGATTCGCAGCAAGCGTGGCTGGAAAATCCCACCCTGCATCTGTTAAGAGTGAAAATATATATATGTTTGAATGGTTGCAAGAACTATTTACACAAAAAAAAACAACTTGAGTATATATACTTGAGTATATATCATGCACAGTGGTTTAACAATCCTCTGAGATCTTGTAATGATACAACCTTTCTGAGATGTAGACATATCACTCCTTGACTTGTAGGTATGTTGGTATCCAATGCACTGTTGGAGTGCTTATTGTTTTCATGGTGACCTTTCTCAATTCCTTTCTTTGGATGTGTTCTTGACAGAGTTGAACTTGTCGATGGTATGCAGTTGTACAATTCCCTGGTTTCTGTACCTTCTTAATGTCACTGTATTTGGTGCTGCAACTTTAAAGGATCTAGACTCATCGCACACTTTGGATACCTCTGTGGGTAACCAGATTCACCGGGTAGAATGTACTCAAAACTTCTGTCCTACGTGCAGACTAGGCAGTTCTGCACCTACCTGTCAGCTGTACATTGTCTTCATCCTCCTGTCTTTCTCAAGTTGTTTCTCCTGTACTTCAGAGGTGGGACAGACAGGTGATGGCTTGTCCAGGTTGTCCTAGCCTTCTTTCCATACATGGTGACAGTAAGCCTTTGACTAATGCTGCCGGAGGCATCTTGAGGGGAACTACTTGATAGAGCAGACACAGCACGGTTTCCTTAAAGGGAAGTCGTGTCTGACAAATTTACTGGAGTTCTATGAGGATGTGTCTAGGGCGGTGGATAGAGGAGAGCCGGTGGATGTGGTCTTTCTGGATTTTCAGAAGGCGTTTGACAAGGTACCTCACAAGAGGGTATTACAGAAGGTCAGGGGGCATGGAGTTGGGGCAGGGTGTTAGCGTGGATAGAGGACTGGTTGTCAAATAGGAGGCAGAGAGTGGGGGTCAATGGGTGCTATTCGGATTGGCGGATGGTGACTAGTGGAGTGCCCCAGGGTTTGGTGCTGGGGCCTCAGCTATTTACCATTTATATAGATGATCTGGAGGAGGGAACCGAGTGTAGGGTGTCGAAATTTGCTGATGACACCAAAATTGGTGGAAAGGCAAATTGTGTGGAGGGTGGGGAGAGTCTACAGAAGGATCTAGATAGGCTGGGCGAATGGGCCAGGAAATGGCAAATGGAATTTAATGTTGGCAAGTGCGAGGTGGTTCACTTTGGTAGGAATAATGGTAGGAAGGATTATTACTTACATGGAGAAAAACTGCAGCAGGCGACGGTGCAGAAGGACCTCAGGGTCCTTGTGCATGAGTCGCAAAAACCCAGCTTGCAGGTGTAGCAGGTGGTCAGGAAGGCGAATGGGATGCTGGCCTTCATCGCGAGGGGGATTGAATATAAAAGTAGGGAGGTCTTGCTGCGGCTGTATAGGGCATTGGTGAGGCCGCAGCTGGAGTACTGTGTGCAGTTTTGGGCACCGTACTTACGCAAGGATATTTTAGCCTTGGAGGGAGTGCAGAGGAGGTTTACTAGGCTGATGCCGGAGTTGAGGGGGTTGAACTATGAGGAGAGGCTGAATAGATTAGGCTTGTACTTGTTAGAGTTTAGAAGAATGAGGGGAGATCTCATTGAGATGTATAAGATGATGAATGGGATGGATAGGATAGAGGTGGAGAGACTCTTCCTGCTCAGAAAGGATAGTAGGACTAGGGGGCATAGCCTCAAGATAAAGGGGGGGCGGTTTAGAACGGAGTTGAGGAGGAACTTCTTCACTCAAAGGGTGGTGAATCTCTGGAATTCTCTGCCCGTTGAAGTGGTGGAGGCTGCCTGGCTAAATTTTTTTAAGACGTGGGTTGATGGGTTTTTGATGAGAGAGGGGATTAAGGGTTATGGGGAGAGGGCGGGAATGAGGAACTGAGCCATGACAGATCAGCCATGATCTTATTGAATGGCGGGGCAGGCTCGAGGGGCTGGTTGGCCTACTCCTGCTCCTATTTCTTATGTTCTTATGTTCTTATGCTCTTAAACGTAACATGGCAAAATGAAGAGCTTGTTTTGTTTTGCTGCATTTTATGATGACTTAACGTGCAAATAATTTAATGGATGGATCTAGGATAGCATAGAATCATTCAGCGCAGAGGAGGCCCTTCGGCCCACCAAGTCTGCATCGACACATTAGAAACACCTGAACTCCCACCTAATCCCATCTGCCAGCACTTGGCCCATAGCCCTGAATGTTATGATGTGTCAAGTGTTCATCCAGATAGTTTTTCATGGATGTGAGGCATTCTGTTTCTACCACCCTCCAAAGCAGTGTATTCCAGGCTGTCACTAATCTTTGGGTAAGAAAGCTTTTCCTCACATTCCCCCTAAACCTCCTGCCCCTCACCATCAATATATGTCTCCTTGTGACTGACTCTTCAACTAAGGGGAATAGTTTTTCCTTATCCACTCTGTCCATGTCCCTCATAATCTTGTACAGCATGGTGAGACTGTCACATGGTTTATATCTCATTTAGCATACATGTCCTGAAAAGGTTTGCCCTTGTGTTGTGGTCCATTTCTGATATAATCTCTTCAGGCACATTGAACAACCTGAAAACTGGGCCATAACGTCCAAGCTCCCCAACATTGGTTTTGAGGGGTAGATTCATAGAATCACAGAGGCTTACAGCATGGAAACAGGCCCTTTTATAACCATTAACCTAGTCCCAATTTCCCGCATTTGGCCCATATCTCTCTATAGCTATTTTACCCATAAGGGTAGCTCAAAGATATGCTGGTGAATCCCCCTCAGAACATGACAGGTAAGGGTTTGCATGGCAATTTCCCAGAAATGCAAATTTTCTCTGGACAAATATATTGCACTGGGAACAGTCTGAAAATACTAATTAAATGATTAAATTTCCCAAGGATTCCCCCAAAGCGCAGGCCTGACCCAACTCAACCCCCGCTCCCCCCCCCCACCCCAACCAACTCCCATAGACCTATGGACCGGACCCAGCCCCCTCCCACCTGGCCCGCAACAGATCTGCAACTCTCCCATTTTTATGCTAGCTGAACACTTAAAATCAGTCTCATAAAATTCTACCCATTGTGTCACATTAAAAGCCTGTTTATTTTCCAATTGAAGATCTTTCTACTTGGCATCATCACCTTGGCCTGTCTTCTGCTAATCTCATATATGTGCTTGTCCTTCTGTGGGTCTCTGTCACACTCATTGTTCTTGCTTCCAGTACAGTGTACATGCCTTTTGGTTGTATCTTACCTCTAGTCTAACCTCTGGAAGCCAGAGGTGAGATCAATGTCCGCATAAATTGTGCAGCATAACTTACAAAGAGCTTGGGCAGTTTTGCGTGGGTGCCAATACTGCTAGTTGCACCTTGCGTTTTCAGATTTGTTATCCAGCTGCCATAGTCTCATAATTCCGGTCATATTTTAGCAGTGTGACTATGAATCATAGAATCATAGAACTCTACAGTGCAGAAAGAGGCCATTCAGCCCATTGAGTCTACACCGACTACAAGCCCCCCCAGGCCCTACCCCCATATCCCTTCATATTTTACCTGCTAAATCTCTAACCTATGCATCTCAGCACACTAAGGGGCAATTTTAGCATGGCCAATCAACCTAACCAGCACATCTTTGGACTTTGTTGTGACAATTTTATTTTCTTTAAAAGATCTTTCTGGAAACCTTCAATTGACATTGAAGCTCTAACCAACGCCAATTACCATATGGCTGCTTTTCTCACAGCCCTTGCCCCTATCACAGTACTTGTTAATAAACTGATCAGTTGATTCATGTGGCTGTTGTTTATAAACCATTAGCTCTAAATGGTGTATTCTAAAGTTCAACATTACACAAATCTGATCCTCCAATATGTTCCACAGTTTGGAAGGACGCTTCTGATTCCCCTCAGGATTGAAGTGTTGACTCTGTGGAGCTCCTCCTCTCTGGCATGGGGCAGCACAGTGGCACAATGGTTGGCACTGCTGCGTCATAGCACTAGGAACCTGGTTCAATTCCAGGCTTGGGTCACTGTCTGTGTGGAGTTTGCACATTCTCCCTGTATCTGCATGGGTTTCCTCTGGGTGCTCTGGTTTCCTTCCACAGTCCAAAAGACATACTGGTTAGGTGCATTGGCCATGCTAAATTCTCCCTTAGTGTACCCGAAGAGGCTCTGGAGCGTGCGACTAGGGGATTTTCACAACAACTTAATTGCAGTGTTAATGTAAGCCTACTTATGAACCAATTATTAAACTTTTCATTTTCACCACTTGTTTATCCTGATGGATAAATCTAAGAAGGATAGCTCCATTCTTTATTTAAACAGCCCAGATTCAGATAGGACATCTTTGACATTCTGAATCTTGCCAGGAAATTTAATGGTCGCCTTCCCGATGTGTCCTGTCCCTTACCTTGCAGCCAGTCAATCAACTGTCTGATTCAAGATGGACTGTCTCACTGATCCAAACCAATCCATCTACCCCACATGTCAGATACTTCCTGCTCTGTGTCTGTAGAGGGACTCTGCCTCCCAGCCTCTCTGAAGCATGTAATCTTGTCTATGGCTTCCCCTATGATCTTCAAATCTTTATTGTTTTGTTTAAAAAGAGCCATTTTTTGGGACGTGGGCCTCACTGGCTGGCCAGCATTTACTACTCACCTCTCATTGCCCAAGGGCAGTTGAGAGTCAACCACGTTGCTGTGGCTCTAGAGTAACATGTCGGCAGACCAGGTAAGGATGGCAGCTTTCCTTCCCTAAAGGGAAGGAACCAGATGTATTGTTCCAACAATTGACAATGGTTTCATGATCATCAGTAGATTTTTAATTCCAGGTTTTTTTTCATTGAATTCAAATTCTACCATCTGCTGTGGCAGAATTTGAACCTGGGTCCTCAGAACATTGCTGTGTTTGTGGATTAATAGCCTAGCGATAATACCACTAGGCCATTGTCTCCCCTGCTGCTGACAATGTTGCAAATCTGTGTTTGCTGAATACAATCTCACAGAGGGCTGGTAACTAAACATGGGTTTAGTTTGTTTGAAGATCGACCACAGGATTTGCTCAGCAGATTTGCTACAAAGATTTAACAATTGCTATTGTTAATAGGCAAGTACCTCCCTCACACCGCTAGTGGTTATATGGTTTACATCCTGGCTTCTTACTCATCAGCATATTCCCTCTTACAGCGACAGCCTTAGATCAACCAGTGAAAGTTCATAGATCATAGAAACCCTGCAGTGCAGAAGGAGGCCATTCGGACCATCAAGCCTGTACTGGCAACAATCAAACCCACCCCAGACCTCATCCCCATAATCCCACATATTCACACTGCTAATCCCCCTGACACTTAGGGGCAATTTAGCATGGTCAATCAACCTAACCCTTACATTTTTGGAGTGTGGGAGCACCTGGAGGAAACCCAAGCAGACACGGGTAGAAGGTACAAAGTCCGGAATTGAACCCGGGTCCCTGTCGCTGTGAGGCAGCAGTGCGAACCACTGTGACGACTTCTGCACAACATTATGTGGCGCTGGCAACAGACAGAATAAAAACCACAGGAGGGCCAGTTCAGTTGATTTTGTTTGTTTTTTGAATGTTTCCCGTGAGCCAACTGAAGATCTAAAACTCTTCTGTTCTTTTCTTCTTGATAACATCTTTTTTTCCCCCTTCTTTCTATCTTGTAGTGCATTTCAAGCTTTCCTGCCATTATAATCCCTTTAGGAGCGTAAAGGATAAAGAAAAGATTTGCCATTAAAAATTGAGAGGGTTTAATTTTCTGCTCAGATGTTGGTGGATGACCGCTTTGGGCATTGTCACTGCTAAGTTCACTCTGTAACATCTGCTTATGTTTTTTTTTGGTAGACTGATGAAGAACAGATGGAGATTGCGCAGGCTGTTTTCAGCAATGCTGGTGCGTGTGGTTGCCTTGTCATGTTTTGGAGCGCTCAAGTGACAGTAAAACCTGCTTAGCAGTTCTATGTAAACACCCGTTGGCTGATAGCACATTTAAGTTTAGACCTTTTTTTTATATAGCAAAGCAGATGTTCTGCTTAACATAAAGCCACGACATTAATTAACACTTGTTACTAACTCTTAGAATGTTAATTTTCATATAATCAATTCAACTTCAATAAGGGCAATTGATATTCATGTTATATTAAGCAGTTAATAAGTGTAATTCGGTTTATTCCCCCAGCATGATGTTTTATTATGCTTTTCTCCTCAGAATAACTTGTTTTTTTTAGGTAGTTGTGTTCCAGAGGCCTCAAATGTAATGTTCTCAAATTATATATACCAGGCTGCAGTTAAATGGTACAGACTGGGGAAAGAGCATTTGCAAATGAACAATTAAACCAAGGATGACTGATTTTTTAAAAAATAATGCAATTTGTTTTACTTAATTAATCTGGCATTTTGCTACCTTTTGTTATGATTGTCGAATATAAATAGAATCTTAAGATTCCGCTATCTTTCATGGGTAATCATAATTTGCAAATATATTTCCTTCCACATCACTGTAGTTACTCATCACAAAATGTAAATTTTTCAGACGGGTATCTTTTCTGCCTTAATGTACTCAGGCAATAATTAAGAATTTGTTCCTTGCAACAGCAGGGGGTTGTTATTACAGGCCTTAAAGAAATAAGTGCTTCCTTCCTCTCCTGAAAGCGTTTTCTATTGTTGGAGTATGACCCCAAAGATATTCACAGCCATCTGCACCACCGCTAAGTGGCCGCTTTTTATTTCCAGCCTTGACAGTGACTGTTGGGAAAGGACTCCAGTTCATGGGGCAATACTGCTAAATTCGATCCCACCGTCAGCCAACCACCACGCACACTCTTTCTGGCAGGGGAGGCGGTGGCCAAGTGGTATTATTGCTAGACCAGAAATTCAGCTAATATTCTGGGGACCTGGGTTCAAATCCTACCACGGCAGATGGTGGAATTAAAATTCAATTTAAAAAATTGAAATTAAGATCTACTGTTGACCATGAAGCCATTGTTAATTGTTGGAAAAACTCATCTGGTTCACTAATGTCCTTACATTTGACTTCAGGATTACATGTGACTTCAGAGCCACAGCAATGTGGGTGCCCCTCCAAGGGCGACCAGGGACGGGTAATAAGTATTGCCCAGCCAGTGAAGCCCACGTCCCATGAATTAATTAAAAACAAGAATTCACTGGATAACAAAATCAGGAGTGGGAACGTCAGTTGATGTTTCTTCTTCTGAGCTGAGGGATGTTGATGTCAGTTGTGACATCCCAATAGATGTCCCACTTGAATCAGAATTCATGGCGGGAATTGAACTAGATTTATTTGTACGCTACAGCGAATATGAAAGCTAATTCCATGTTCCTGTGTTCTCAGTCAGGGGTTGAAATTCCAGGATTATGATGTGGAGAACTGGGACTTCAATATCGGAGCTCTGTCTCTATGATCCTTAGAAGGAAACTGCACCTTTCAGGAGTATGTTCTCTAAGTCTCTTAGGCTCTTCACTAGTTTTTGTTGACTGACAATGGGTGGCATGGTGGGCACAGTGTCTAATAGCACCAAGGACCCAGGTTCAGTTCCAGCCTCGGGTGACTGTCTGTGTGGAGTTTGCACATTCGCCCCGTGTCTGGTGCTCTGGTTCCCTCCCACACTCCAAAGATGTTGCCCCTAAATGCCCTATGATGCGTAGGTTAGGGGGATTAGCGGGGTAAATAAGGGGATAGGTCCTGGGTAGCATGCTCTGTTGGAGAGTCAGTGCAGACTTGAAGGGCTGAAAGACTCCCTTCTGCACCGTGGGGATTCTATGATTCTATGTGGGTAAGTCATTTATACACATACATACCACATGTCTTGCAACATTTCAGTAAGAGGCAGTCCAAATTCATGATATTTGGCCAATTTCCACAACTTAGCCAAGAACACAGCAGCAGGTTACCAGGTCTACCAGTTCATTAAAAAGTTTTTGAGTCATGACATCCGGAAAGGTCAGATGTTTTATTATGCTGAAAGTTGTCGTCGATAATATCACCTTTTGTCTCTCGTTTCCTTCAATGTTGTTAGCACAGAAGAGGCAATGCATGTGCTCAGAACACTGGTCCCTGTTGGTGTCAGCAGGCATTTCCTGAAAAGATGCACAATGACCTTTTTCTGACCAGAGAAAATT
Source organism: Carcharhinus amblyrhynchos (assembly GCF_965287045.1). Classification (NCBI taxonomy): domain Eukaryota; kingdom Metazoa; phylum Chordata; class Chondrichthyes; order Carcharhiniformes; family Carcharhinidae; genus Carcharhinus; species Carcharhinus amblyrhynchos. Next base: position 28,018,648 of record NC_137346.1, read on the forward strand.
CTTAACTTATGGAAGTTTTCCGGAGGATGAAAATGAAAAAAAATGTTCCTTGTCGCCATTGTAGTAATTCAGCCAAAAGTCAGCTTCCTGTCACTAAACACCCTTCATCATGTGCCAAGAAAGAGACCAGTGCTGTGGCTTACAGCTAGGTAGGAGCTACAATTCTGGCCCAGGTAAAATAACAATTTTAAAAGTCCCCGCTGATTGCTTCCTTTTTGGGCAAGCCTTCACCTGCTCAATAAGGGAGTTTGTACTCCTTGAAGCCTACAGACAAATCCTCATGGTCATTGCAACAACATGTATTTGTCAATTAAAGCAGAAAGTGCTCGAAAAACTTAGCCAGCCTGGCAGCATCCACAGAGAGAGGGAAACAGAGTTAACATCTCAAGATCAATCTAACTCTTCTTCAGCACTAATGAATTTGTCACTGGAGGAGAGGCAGCTGTATATTCATTTTACACTGAGTACCTTTAACAAGTGAAATAAGATTTGTTCCAAAGCTCTGATAGGACCAGCTAGGATCAGATCTCTTTAATTCGTCTTTCTCACCTATCCTGCTGAAATATGATGGGGGTAATTCTCCCAGCCGCTCAGCAGACTGAGAGGCATGAGTGGAAGCTATTTCGCAGGCTTCCTGCTGGGTGTCACATCCTCCACGAGTCTCCCAGCCCAGGATTTCCAGTGTAATCAGCTCCGTGTTGGAAATCGGCATGGAGCTGATTACCATACGGAAATCACTATTTCCAATTCATTTAGCGAGTCCGGGACTAAAGTCTCCAGCCCCATGAGCGTCTCACCACCCCCCCAGCCAGGACTGTTCTCTCCAGTTGGGTTTACTACAGTCTTTCACTAATGAGGAATGGGCAGCCAACACCACTGGACGGAAGAGAGATCATTGATGTGCACCCCCCCCACACACAGGAGGATGGGGTAATGGGGGGGTGGGTTTACCTAGGGCAGTGCCAAACTGCTGTAGCACTGCCCAAAAGGCAAACTGGAAATGACCAAGGGACACCTTGGCACTGCCCACCAGGCATTGAGCAGTGCCTAAGGGGTAGGGCCAGAGGAGGCAGGGCCTATTGGGGTTGGGCCTATTGAGGCCATCAGTGGAGGTGTGGCTCCCCGCTGCCACTCTGCACTGGGATTGAAGCAGAGGGAGGGAAGAGGTGATCAGGGCTGGCCGTCCGGATGGGGGTTGGGGCTTGCCCGATGAGATCTGGGAGGCCAGTGATCGGGAGGATGGGGGTTCGCAAAGCCAGCGATGAGGGAGGGTGTTGAGGACTTGGAAGACCAGTGAACGAGAGGGGCTTGCAGGGTCAGAAGGCAGCAAATGGACTGGCCAGCACTCTGGAGGCCTGCAATGGGGGGGAGGTCATGGACATGCACAATATCTATGCTCACAGATCAGTGGGTGCACAGTGGCCCACTCAGCACTATGCTACCAGTCTCTCAGGTGGGAATAGGCCCTGCCCCGTGATTTTCAGAGGGAATTCCGCTGAGGCACTCTGAGATGCACTCAGAGATTCATTCTGGAAATCACACTAATAAAAACCAATGGGATTTGCTCCCACTTTCCTGCACATTAAAATTTTTGGGAGAATCCTAACCTGCAAAGCTCATGGTACTTTGCACAATCAAATTGTGGAGAATCCAATTCACTGACGTTTGTTTCTGCTTTCAGGAGGTACTTGCAGTTGCTTTTATGGAGGATGGGATGTGAAGTGCTTCACAGAAAACCACTTGAATTATATTTCTCAAGAGTACTTTAGACATTTCAAAACAGTTTGTGAAGTGTTGGAAGCATTTCTTTCTCAACCTTCACAACCTGTTTGAAAAGTGCTTTTGAAAGGCAGACATGTATAAAGAATTAAAGTCATTTTCATTTTGTCTTAGCCTGTCCATTTTCATTCCATTTTTAAATATTTGTGCTATTCCTAATGCATCTTTATAAAGTACCGCAGGCAGCCGCCTGGTATTCACTGGGGCACAGGGGATTAGGGTCAGGGTTAACCCTAATGCCTGTTTTCCAATCGAGAGCAAAGAGTGATCAATTGGTTTGGCCTTCAGGATCCACCTTGTTAATGCTTCCTTCTGACAGGCTGGCTAAAATTTGATTTGATTTATTACTGTCACATGTATTAGCATACAGAGAAAAGTATTGTTTCTTGTGCACTATACAGACAAAACATACCATTCATAGAGAAGGAAACGAGAGAGTGCAGGATGAAGTGTTACAGTCATAGCTAGGCTGTAGAGAAAGATCAACTTAATGAGAGGTAGGTCCATTCAAAAGTCTGACAGTAGCACGGAAAAAGCTGTTTTTGAGTCGGTTGGTACGTGACCTCAGACTTTTGTATCTTTTTCCCAACAGAAGAACATGATGGAAGAGAGAATGTCCGGGGTGCATGGGGTCCTTAATTATGCTGGCTGCTTTGCCGAGGCAGCAGGAAATGTAGACAGAGTCAATGAGTGGGAGGCTAGTTTGGAAGGATTCTCAAACATCTGTCTTGAATAGTCAAGAGTGACATTCAGAGTTACAAAAACTGTCCAGGCTAAGCGCCTTCCTTTGATGTTCATTGACTTTGTTTACCTTTGTAATTTTCACCAGTACAAGAAATTGACAAAGTCACAATCCATGGCCATTGAAACATCTCCAATGGGGTTTGGTCACATGATCAAATATTAGCCAACATCGGAGCCAATTTTTTAGACTTGTATTATTCGCCAATTAAGGACTTTTCAAGGATGAAACAGCGCAGCTTCTTATAATAATTCATCATCATTAAAATTCATTCATCCCACAGTATGTATTGACGATTTGCCGTGCCTTTGTCAGAGCATTTTGTAACAGTTTGTTACAGGAATGGGCAGATAAGATCGTTGGAAGCGTTTTGAAATAAATCAATCCAGATGTCTTGCAATCTTCCTGCTTTCCTTCTATTTAATCCATTAACGTTCCCAAGTATTCTGTTCTGTTTGAGGAGATCTGTGGACAGATATTGATGTGCGATGAATGTCATCTGGAATAGATATCCCCAACGCAATGGCAATCTACTGATTGCATCTTATTGAACAGAACCGCCTTAGGGATTTAGACCGCGGAATGAATACTTGGCTCTTCACTATAAAAGCCAGAAATGCCTTGTATTGTAGACATATTACAGTCGGGATACAGAAACTAGGCACCGTTACTTGAGCTGCTGGATTTGTTTGTTTCTAGTTACGCTTTCAATTTTGAATGTCACTGTCTAAGTGGTTGGCTGACATATCCGGCTTTATGTTTGCGAATCATCGTAGATGTCTAAATTCTCATATCGTAACTGGCAGAGAAAGCAGTTCACAGATTTTTTTTAAACAAAAATTACTATATTAAACACTGATTGCTTATCTTCTCACATCCAGATACCAGTATATAAAACATTACCAGTAGATGGTACTGTCTACCCAGTTTAATGTAAACTACATTATTGACACAAATGGTGTTCCTCATTGCATTGTAAAAAGTAGCCTTTCCATCAGACAAGTTGACTATATTTTCTAGTCGTCATCTTCTTACATATTAAAGTAATTATTTGCAATGTATTTAGTCATCCAAGGCTGTTTTGCCATCCCAATTCTTCAATTTGAAAGATGAGATGAAGTGTGAAGAGCACAACTTCTGTTGTGCCTGGCATTAATTAAATACACACATAAAGCAAAAGATATTTTTGGATAAAGACAGCTAGCTACAGTTGTTGCAGGCATCTGAGCACAATGTAATCTAAAATTCCCTTCCCTGAGAGAATTCTCTTCCACTGAAGGAAAACCTAAGCATGAAGGAGATGCGAATTCCGACATTGCAGTGAAAGTAAAGCCTCTATAACAAGTTTTGTTTTGGAAAAGGATTTAACGGAAAACAATGGGATTCAACTAAAGCAAAAGAAAATGGTTTCCCTCCCAATTCTTGTCCAGAGTATCATCTTAACTCTGACTTTTATCAACATGATAAAACAATCACAGAATCCCTATAGTGCAAAGGAGGCCATTCAGCCCATCAAGTCTGCACCGATTCTCCGAAAGAGCATCTTATCCAGGCCAATCCCCTCCTCACTGTCCCCATAACCCTCTGCACTTACCATGGTCAATGCACCTAACCTGCACGTCTTTAGACTGCAGGAGAAAATCAGAGCACCTGCAGGAAACCCAGACCGACACGGGGAGAGCATGCAAACTGCCCACAGACAATGACCCAACCAGGAATCGAATCTGGGTCCCTGACGCTGTCAGGCAGCAATGCTAGCCACTGTGCCAATGTGCCACCCCAAGGTACAGACCAAAAGAGTGGAATTGGATGTAATAGCTGAGCAACATGACCAAGCAGTAGAAATGATGTAAACCATGACCAATAAGCCAAGAAAAAGAGTTCTGGAAGTTAGTGATGGCTGGAAGGCTCATGCACTGATACTGTAGCAGAGGGATTGCACAGACAGGTGGGAGTGGGGGTCACACATTGTGCAAAACTCTGAATGGTGGGATTGCAAGTAAATAATATTTTTGGAGCATTTTTCTAAATATTGTGAATGTTTAAAAAATATGGGTGTGATCTTGCTAGCTCACCACGTTGGTCAATTGGTGTGGCAAACCAGTAGGATTGCATAAGGGGTTAAAAGTCCGCTTCGTGCCTGGATTTTTGCCTGACCCAATCTTACTGGCCCTGATTTTGCAGCGAAATTGCTAAAGCTAATTTAAATATTAATGACATGATTAATATATCATTAGTGAGGCTTGGACGCTATTGTTCATGTTCACTTGTATGTACTTCCTCACCAGTCAGTCCCCACGCTGGCAAGATTCATAGTTGGTCTCCACCAGCAGAGACCAGACATGATGGCCTCACCAGGTGCAATCGGAGGCCTTTGAAGCACTTGGGTGGTCAAGGGCATGGCCTTGCAGTGTAACCTGGCACTTTGCCCACTGGGCACTGTGGCACTGCCCACTGATCACTATAACTGTGCTGGGGAAGTGTCAAGGGGTTGAGGCCTGAGTGGGGTTGGGGGGGGCGCTATGATGAGGGAAGGCAAGGGGTGAGCTCTGCAGGGATGGTGATTGGCGGGTGTGGGGAAGCTGAGACTGGCACAAGAAGTGAGTGGCGGGGGGAGACCAGCACAGTTAGCGGTCAGTAGGTGATCGTGGGTGGTGGAGGGGAGGGGGGGAGGGTGGGGGGAAGTGGCAATATCCCTGCGGCCGGGGGGTGGGGGGGTGTGGTGGTTTGGCAGGAGATTTCCCCGCGCCCTGGGTGATCAGGCCGCCTGCTCAATGGCGCCACAAGTGCTCGCTAGCCGGCTTCACCGATGACCTTAGGCCCTGCCGTCCCCTTCCTGATTAGAACTGTATCGGGGTTTCTTTTTTGCGTTATGTGCCATAAAGCTGCAACTCGCCATTCACCGAATAAACCGACGCCATCCTCTCCTGTTTCCTCATTCGCTCGGCACTTCAATTTTTTTTAATGGATCGCACCCTAAGAGTCAGCTAGTTAGGACAACTGAACAATTGTAGTGACTCAAGCTGAAAAAGAAAAGTGATCAGGCCAAGAAAAATGTAACAGAAGAATCTTCTTGGAGAAAATTCATATTTCCCAAGAAAAGATTTTGCCGCCTTTTGAACAACGACACAAAGAACCTTCAGATGAGGTCAGGACAGATGTACCTTTAAAACGATAGGATGGAGAACAAATATATTGATTAGAAATTGAAGAATGAAAGCTTTCTGCCTGAGAAATGGATGAGATTAAAAAATAAGAAAACAATCTGTCAGGGCAGCCAGTACAGGATAGGGGGTGGTATGAGAAAAAAGGCTAAAACCTTATAAAAGCATGAAAATAAAAAGTTACTTCCATCCGGCCTAAGGTGTATCAGGGCACTGACTGAAGTGAATTATCTGGAGCAAGCATCTTGCTTCCCCTAGGTATCACGAGTCTTATATTAGGCTGTGAAAAATCCTAAATGGATTCAGCAGAAAATCAAATAGTTGCGAGTGAGCGAATGGTGGGATGAGTTGGAACGGTCGGATATATTTTTTTGATTGCCATGGCTGGTGGCACTGTGGAGGAATGGATGCCAGGGGATCACAAAGCTTGATTCAGTTCCATGCAAGTGGATCTGTGCCACTCTTATATATTCAACTGGATTTTTGGATGAGGCCAAATGGCCTCAGTGAAAATAAGCCGTGGCACAAATGAAACATAACAAATGACACGCTAGTTTGATTTTATTTTCCCTATCCATCCACCTCAGTTTCCTCATTACCTGTCAGATGGATGCACCAGTGTGGCGGGTACCTAAAGAAAATTCATGTGAAGGCTTGTCCTGGGCCCTTACCAGCTGGAGAGCTGGAAAGGGTTGGACATGGTGCGAAGAAGGGAGGCTGAAAGTGAGCCAAATTTTAAATGCTTTTAATCCCTGACAGGATCATCTAAAGGCCAAAGAGCCTTTAATTACTGCCGGAGAGTATTAGCTAGATGACCCTGATCTTGGCAGGTGCCTCAGAACTCTACCTTCATGTTCAGAGGCAGGGTCCACCACAGTGTGGATCTGTGCCATGTGCCAATAGTGCCAGGAAGGGAAATTGCTGGACAACCTGCAATGATGAGGCGTGGAGCATCTGAAGCGTGTTGCAGCCTTTGGAATGCCCAAAGAGAAAAATCACCCTCAGCATTTAACTGATGTCAGTAACAATGCAAATGAGGCCACATTTACCATGTCCATTACACCAATTTGCATTGGGATATGCCTCCACATCTGACAATCTCATCTCTAAGATCATGCATCTCGTAGACATGTTGGCTTGCTTTGATTACAGTGAAGTCTTAACACAGAATCCCTAAGAGACAGTGTAGCCCATTGAGTCTGTAACAGCTCTCTGACACAATATCTCATCAGGCCTTCACCCCTGCTCTATCCCTGTAACCCCATGCATTTCCCAAGGCTAATTCACCTGATCTACATAGCCTGAGCAATTTCGCATGGCCAATGCACCTAACCCACACATCTTTGGACTATGGGAGGAAACCGGAGCACCCGGAGGAAACCCACGCAGACAAGGAGAGAATGTTCAAACTCCACACAGACAGTCACTCAAAGTCCGAATTGAACCCAAATCTCTGGAGCTGCGAAGCAGCAGTGCTAATAACTGTGCCACCATGCCACCCTTTTGAAGTTGTAAGCTGTAGCCTGAATGTGCACACTGCCAGAGAATATTGAGTCATTACCATCATCATATAGTCATATAATCCCTAAAGTGCAGAAGGAGGCCATTCAGCCTGTCGAGTCTGCACCGACCACAATCCCACACAGACCCTATCCCCATAATCTCACATATTTACCTTAGCTAACCCCCTGACACTAGGATCAAGTTAACATAGCCAATCAAGCTAACCTGCACATCTTTGGACTGTGAGAGGAAACCAGAGCATCCGGAGGAAACCCAAGCAGACACATGGAGAATGTGCAGTCTCAGCACAGACAGTAACCCACTTCAGAATTGAACCCGAGCCCTGGTGGTGTGAGGCAGCAGTGCTAACCACTTTGTCACTGTGCCACCCTTGGCATGCTTGGTAAACAATGAAAGAGTTAGAAAGTTTTGTGATAGCTAGACTTGAGCCAACAGGTAACACTTTATGCCCAGTTGGTTCCCAATGCCTCATGTCCTAATATAAAGGGTCTGTTGCTAATGATCCTGGAAGAAGGATAAATTAGTTCAGTGGCCTAATTTACTTATTACTGGTTTCAGTTTAATACTGAGGTCAATTTTGCTCCTTGGGGATCCCAATTGGCTTTAACAACTTCCCCATGAAGGGATTTGAAATCAAGCATTAAAATTTTTAACATCAGACATTGCTGGTCCAGGAGATGACGTAGGTCAGACATCACCAGGACAAACTAATGGGGGGACTTGGTGCAAGATTGGAGCACAGTGACACAGTAGTTGGTGCTACTGCCTCACAGCTCCAGGGACACAGATTCAATTCCACCCTCAAGTGGCTGTCTGAGTGGAGGTTGCACCTTCTCCCCGTGTCTGCGTGGGTTTCCTCCGGGTGCTCCGGTTTCCTCCCACACTTCAAAAATGTGCAGGTTAGGTAGATTAGCCATGGTGAATTGCCCCTTGATGTCAGGGGGAGTTGCAGGGTAAATGTGTGGGGTCACAGGGATAGGGCCTAGGTGGGATTGTTGTCGGCAGCAGCTTGATGGACCGCATGGCCTCCTTCTGCACTGTAGGGATTCTATGATTGTTTGAATTTAATTTAGGGTGGAAGATGTGAGGTTGGCCCGGAATAGACAAGGCAAAAAGAGAGGTTGAGAATTTCAGCCGAAGGGTGAGCTAATCTATCCAACTGAAAGGAAATGTGGAAAAAAAATGGATAATGGATATTTGTCAGATGAGTGTAGAATGACAATTCCACATAGTAAAACTATATCATGAATGATTATCAGAGAAAAACAGCAAGGGAATGTTTAAATTTTACTGTAGGTTGTGCCATAGTGTTTGACAAAGTAAATAGACAGAAATCAGATTTTCCCAGAGAAGAAACTTCAGCTTGCTGAGAATGAAATCACTGAGGTATATTGGAGTTGCGTAATGCATGGGCCAGAGGGTTGAGGAGATTAAACAATCCAAAGTCAAAGTGTTATACTCAGTAAATCACAATTTCCAACTGGTGTGTCTAATTTATATACCACACATGTTTGTTTTTAGATTTGCTGAATAATTGATGAATAGATTTGAATGTAAATGTTTTATTAATAAGTTGATTTTTTGGATGGTTGGCGTTTAAAGAAAATCCAGCAATTTAGCCTATATGCTTCACTAAAATATTCAGCTCTTAAATAACATTTCACCATCAGTTTATATTATTTATAAGTCAAATATTTTATTCATCCCTGCTAAAACGCCAAATGCAATAATCTTGCAAAAGTTCTGACCCCTTTTCTCAGCATCCTGCGTGAGGTGCAAAGCAGCAATTAAAGTGACACCCAGATGCTGAGGAATGATTTTTCTGTTGCTTGTTTGTAAGCTGATGAAATAAAAGCTCTGATTTTTAACCTTTCCCACTGAAGGGGAAAGTCTGGAGTTATAATAACGGCAGCGTACTCCTACTTCCATCCATGATACATTGCCATCTGACACCATGTTAACTGTCTCGTTACTGGCAGTAACTCGGATGCCCCGGGATGGCTGGAGTGGGCTTCATTAATAGCCAAACATCAGGGTCCTGTGATGTGAAAGTGATTTTCACTCTTAACCATGTCAGACCCTGCAGCAAATAGGGTTACCAACTATTCAGTATTGTCCCGAATCCTTACAATGCAGAAGGAGGCCATTCAGCCCGTCTTATCTGTCCCGACTCTCTAAAAGAGCATCTTATCCAGGCCCCCTCATGCCACCCAGGCACGGGGAGAATGTGCAAGCTCCAGCCAGATGGTCACCCGAGGCTGGAATCGAACCCGGGTCCCTAACGCTGTGAGGCAGTCAAGCTAATCACAGCGCCACCGTGCTGCCCACGTTTAATTTAGTTGAATTTAATTTAAAGATTAAAGCTCTTGACATCACAACAAGAAACCTAGAACAAACCCATAAGGACATACAAAAATATTTCGTATTATTTTTATTTTCTTTGAACAATTTATTTGTTATAAAACGTGTAGGGAATGAGGGGAGAAGGCTGCTTGACTGAATGGGGCAGCTGGGGGCAGGGGTATATGTGCTGAAGGAATGTGTCCACCCAGACTGGCAAGCCTAACCATAAAACTTGTGGGAAAGGAGAATGGGGCATTGGAATGCAAATCGTTCAGCCTGCTAATGGTTTCTTTGTATGTTAGAAGGAGCAGGTTCCACAAGATAACCCTGGTTGGAATTGTCCCACTGAAGGAATTTTAGCAGACAGGTTGCAGAGAATGTGAAACACCATTGACGGTCAGGCGGGAATTTCCAGCTTTTAAACCAGCACAGCCAAAGAATTCCACTACTTATCTCTCCGCTGCAACTGGCTTTCCTCACCCTCGCTGACCATGATCCCACCCTACTCCCTCCACCCCCCCACCACACCCCTGCACTTCCGTGTTCTCACTTACTTCATGCTGTTGACTCTTTCCCCAAAGACAGGCTCCAGCCATCTGAAATCCGGTCCTGTGTCTGTCGGATTCCTGCCGAGTGTGGGGAGAGAGTGGGATCTCCAGCATGTAAATGAACTGGGGAGTTAAAACCTTCCTGGGACTCGCGCTTGCATGATGGCACAGTGGTCAGCACTGCTGCCTCACAGGGACCTGGGTTCGATTCCCAGCTTGGGTCATTGTCTATGCACGTCCTCCGTGTGTCTGTGTGGGTTCCCTTTGGATGCTCCGGTTTCCTATCACAGTCTGAGAGACGTGCTGGTTGGGTGCATTGGCCATGCTAAATTCTCCCTCAGTGTACCCGAACAGGAATGTGGCGACTAGGAGATTTTCACAGTAGCTTCATTGCAGTGTTAATGTAAGCCCACTTGTGACACTAATAAAATTGGGATAAATAAATTTGAGGAGCTTGTCACTCACCCAGGTCCCACACTCCCGCTTTGTATTAAAATTGTGATAAAGCATTGTCTCTCACTGTGGAGAAATGGCTATTTTATCTGTCCCTGTCAGTGGTGTCAGAATTGCAGGTTTCTCTGAGATTTGTGGTGTGCCATGTACTCGAGAGTTCCACTCACCATAAACTTAGTTTTAGTTGGTTTATAACCCAAGCTTGCTGAGCTCCTAGCCAAGGCCACTGAACTCTTGGAGTTTACAACACATTTTACTGCTATTGCTATCATCACCAGCCTCCTTAGGATGACCCAGTAATTTTTTTCAATTCTTTTCACATCCTTCAATTGTTTTGATTTTCTTCTCCTCATTATCCCCCCACCTCTCCAATTCCCCAGCCTCACCATTTTAAGGTTATTTTCTTCTCTCCCCGCCTATCCAATTTCATGCTTTTACTCTCCTGTCCTCGCTGCTAGCTTCGATCCGCTGCTGCTGTGTGTGTGATTAAATGCCACTGTGCACAGTAGGCCAGCATTCCTGTTCATGGCGTGCAGTGCAGTTCAATCATTCGGACCAGTGGCAGGCAAGAGGGACCAGCAAGATTGTCAAGGAGAGGAAGGGCTGGGAGCTGTAATGAGGGGGGAACAAGTGCACTACAGGTGAGGGAAGGAGCCTGTCATACTGCTCTGTGTATGCAGGCCAGATGGCCCGAGTATGCAAGTTGCATTCAGACCCCAGACCACCTTACACAATTCAGCAAAAATCGTTAGACAGCACCTTCCAACCCCACGACCACTTCCATTTAAAAGGACAAGGGCAGCAGATACATGGGAACACCACCACCTACAAGTTCCCCTCCAAGCCATTCACCATGCTGACTTGGAAATATATTGCCATCATTGCGGGGTCAAAGTGAATGGCAGAGCAGGCCCGAAGGGCCAAATGGCCTACACTTGCTGCTATTTTCTATGTTTCTATGTAGCTACGACTGTTCTAACATTTTGAAGGAATTTGTGAGTGTCAACAGTGAATGATTACTTCCACTATTTGGGATAGCACTTACACAGGGATCGCCTCAGATGGGCTCGATGTTGCCAATGTGCGATTGTATGGAAGATATGAGAGGGATTGACAGCCTGCTTTAGGCCGAGCTGTGACTTACAGGAGGCTAACAACAGAACAGCATGGACACTCGCAACTCATGGATTACTTTGTCCTTCTTTGCAAGTCACTGGGTTATTTAGACAGGTACATATTAAAATGTGTATTTAAGGCCTAAAGATAAATAAAACAGCTTTGCTTACTGGAGGTTTGAAAATGTTTAATTCAGTATTCATGGCGATATGGAAATTTTCTTTTGATCATGACGATTTTTTTTCACACTGTTCATCTCTGCAGTGTTAAAAATCTTTGAAAGCCACAACTTAAGTATTCAGTTCTTTGAGGAAGTAACGATGGAATGTCAGCATTAATGCATATCATATTCTGTTGCGGCACTACAAAGCATAATTTTTGCTGCTGCATTTCTGATAACTTTTAAGATCGACTTATTAATGCATTATTCTAATGCTTGAGTTCGCATTTATAAATTGTGTAGGCCAGTGCAATTTGATAGAGCTTCTCAGATAATATTTCAAATGTCCAGATACAACAATACTTACATTTTTGTGTACCTTTGCAATAGGTTTGACAAGGTTAAACATCCCCAGCAGATTCAGTAAAGGGGATGGAATCTTCGGGCTGCTGGTGGGCTCAGAGGCAAGAAGCGCATTTACTTCAATGGGGCAGTGGTGTACAGAACTCTTTTCACCTCCAGTGGAATGAAGCCCAGGGCAAGAAGACCCAAGGTCAGCCTACCTGCCCTGCAGCCAATTGAAGCTATTAAATGGCCAATTAACGACCACCTCAGTGTCTCAACCCTTGCTGGGAATAGTCCAGCTGTAGGTGGGCTGGCCCTCATGCGGTACGCATAACAGCTCAGCCTGTGCTTCTCACCTCAAGGTAGGAGTGCCTGATCAGTATCTGATTAAGGGACTGGGACACTGGAAAAAGGAGGGAGGGGTCTGCTGAGAATACCACTGTTAGTGTCCCTGACACAAAGGGGCAACTTAGCGTGGCCAATCCACCTAACCTGCACATTTTTGATCTGTGGGAGGAAACAGGAGCACCCGGAGGAAACCCACGCAGGCACGGAGAAGACATGCAGACTCCACACAGACGGCCACCCAAGCTGGGAATCGAACTCGGTTCCCTGGCCCTGTGAGGCAGCAGTGCTAATCACCGTGCCACCGTGGACATTTTAACTTGTGAAAATTCATCATTTGTTTTTCTCAAAAGGATCTACCTCATAATTTTTGTGCGATTAACTCACTTTGTCTAAGGTTTCAACAATTGAAAATAATATCCAGGTCAAAAAGTAAAGCAGATACTCACTAATGACCTCAGTGTAATATTGGCCACATGTCAGATCAAACATAGTGAGAATGCCTGGGAATTTTTTTTAATATTTGTGTATAATTAGATATGAATACGATTTTTCAAAAAAAAATTGTCCTCCATTATGACATTACTTTGCTCTCTTTTCCCACACTGCGCCCGTGGGAAAGCTTGTTCCTCGGTTGAATTGTGTGTGCAGGTGGGCTGTTCTGGGGTCCCTGCCAGAAGTAATGCACATGCAGTCAATTGGAGGTGTGTGAAAATGAACTAACAATCATTCATCTGCTGCCCGGAGGGACGAACACAAAAAAAAAATTTCCCTAGTCTCTACTCAACACTTCTGCCAGATGGTCTGGTTGAGACAGGCAACTTGCTGTGTGGGGAGCCGTGGACACAAATCAACATTCTGTCACTCCCAAGCATTTGCAAGCCTGCAGCCCTGAGATTCGGTGAACTGAACAATATTTGACATTTGTCGAGTTAAACGGGAAAACATGGTTATAAAAATAATGTGAAATGTTAGCAATGGTATGAGATATCATAAAGATATAAGGTTAAAAAACAATCAGTGTTTATTGGGATGGAGCCAGTTAACTCCTCCAGCACTATGCTGTTAAATTGTGGACCTAGGTGCATTGGCCGTGCTAAATTCTTCCTCAGTGTACCCGAACAGGCGCCGGGGTGTGGCGACTAGGGGTTTTTCTCTTCATCACAGTGTTAATGTAAGCCCACTTGTGACACTAATTAATAAATAAGTAAACTATCCATTACACTTTATTTCCTCTCAGTGAATGTCCTGTGGGGAGGCGGTGGCGAAGTGGTATTGTCACTGGCCTAGTAATCCAGAGACCAATGGTAATGCTCTGGGGACCAGGGTCCGAATCCTACTGCGGCAAATGGTGAAACTTAAAGCCAATAAAATCTGGACTTTGAATGGCGAGCATGAAACAATTGTTTTAAAAATCCATCTGGTTCACTAATGTCCTTCAGGGACGTAAGTCTGCCATCTTGTCTGACTGCAGACCCACCAGCAATGTGGTTGACTCTGAAATGGCCCAGCAAGTCACTCAGTTCAGGGGTAATTAGGAATGGACAACAAATGCCGGATCAGCCAATGATGCCCATAGCCAATGAATAAAAAAAACATATTTTATGTCAGATTTTTAATCCTCTGGTTGGAAGGCCAAACTGCACTATTAAAAATGGGGAGACTTTTTAAAACACAGATTAAAAGTATAACTTGCATTCACAACAAAGATGGCTACCCTCTTAGTGCCAGGGACCCGGCTTCTATTCTGGGTGATTATTTGTGTGGAGTTTGCGCATTCTCCCCATGTTTGTGTGTATTTCCTCCAGGTGCTCCGGTTTCCTCCCACAGTCCAAAGATGTGCAGCTTTGGTGGATTGGCCATGTGAAATTGCCCCTTGGTGTTCAAATTGTCCACCAGTATCGTAAAGGTAAAAAATGGACTATTAACAATTGGTAGCCTTTGGCCAAGGTGTATCTGCACTACTCCAATTCTGACAACTTGTGCAGTTCTGATTTTAATTGTTCCATCATTGACTGCTGTGTTTTCAGCTGCTTGGACCTAAGCTCTAGAATTCCCTCCCCACATCTATCCCCTAACAGCTCAGGCGGGATTCTCCAGCCAGTTCATGCCAGTGGGATTCTCCTATCTCACTGCATGAGAATGGAGATTTGTCAGAGCACCAAATTCCCTGTCCTCTCTAACAGCTTCAATAGTGTGTGAATGACTGCAGAATAAAGGCCCTCATCTAAAGGATGCCATTTCCAGAATTGCAACGTTCGCTCAGTGGCGGGTTGCAGTTCATTCAGGGAGTCCATGTTGTTTTGGCAGCATGTACATTGTAGTTTGCGGCTATGGATATTGATTAAGAGGTTTCATTGTTCTTCTCCCCACACGCCTGTCAAGGGGTCTCTCCTGCTCTTACCACCTGCCTTTGGTGTGCGCTGCAAGGATTCCCAGGTTGGTACTCAACCTGTTTGACTGCTTTGTGAGTGCACCTTCCTCGGCCATCAGGTCATATGGTGGGACCCAAACCCAAACCTTCAGGGGGCGCTACCCACTGTGCCACAAGACATCAGTACTAAGATGCCAGGTTAGAGTGTGTGCACAAGCCCCCTTTCAGTGTTGCGAATTTAACCATTAAGCCAAGATGAGAGGAGAGGAAGTGAGGCAGAAGTGTTTAGCAAGTAAAGTGGAGTAAGAAAGTGAAATAAATAAATGAGTAGGTCAGAAGTCTAAAGTTTGAAGAGTGAAAAGTTCAAGACTGAAGATCAGAACAGTGGAACACCATGGATCTTGGGTGGGCTGATATCAGTGAGAGATTTGTTGTGTGCTGCAAAAATATTTAGTCAGCTAAAAAAATGTTTATTTTTGCATTGTATACTTGGGCAGTTTGGAATTCATGTCTATGGACTGAGTACGTTGCATTACTTTTTAATTTTATTTTAAACCAAAGAAAGCCTACCAGCTGAGTTTCTTTGCAATCAACATGTAACAGTGAGTAAATGCCTCCATCCTTCTAAATTCACAAAAACAAATTGTCATGGTCGGACTTGGCGTGGTACGGCAGAGGGGAGCCATATTTTACACCTCCTCCCATGGCTGTAAGAAGGACACCTATCCCAAGCTGAAGGGATCCTTTTTACAGATGCAGATCAGGCCCTGATTACATCAACAGGACTACCTATAATGTTTGCTAAATGGCCTGAGGAGGAAATGGTAGCATGTTTCCTGCTAAGCCTACCCATTGGATTAGGAGAAAAGGGAAAATATCCACGTGGAGCTCAGAACAGAATGAGTGCCTTCCAGCCATGATGCCCCTCTGTGTGCTACTGGGCACAGAGTTGGCTGATGGCATTTAAGAGAGGGCAGGGAGTTAACATTCTCCGTGTACTGTTTTTGCCACAATGCATTTTGAATTGCCACTAAATCTCTCCCACTGACATTTGGTTTCCAGTTAAAGTGGGGATCTTGTGTTCAATGGCTGTTGAAGTGGTGAATATGGGTTACACTAAGGGCATCCTTTCCAGAACAGCAGTGCACCAAACCTGGAAATCATCTATGGCATAGAACAAGCACATGTTTAAGTTGCAGCTTATAATTGGAAGCCTTTCCACACTCACACCTTCATATCACATCATTACAACCAAATACACCTCCTAAGCTGTGCAGGGGTGTGGCTGTACAGCGATCTTAAATATGCCACACCGGGGGAAAAAACATATCAGGTAACATCAATGATTCCATTGAGATGCAGACAGCACAGCAATCCAAAAGACATCGTGCAATGCAACAAACAGGCTGCACAGAGGGAAGAGAAATTAGGCGGAGCACTGTCTATAACATTACCTAGGGTGGTATGGTGGCACAGTGGCTGGCACTGCTGCCGCACAGTGCCAGGGACTCGGGTTCAATTTCTGGCTTGGATCACTGTCTGTGCAGAGTCAGCATGTTCTCCTTGTGTCTGCATGGGTTTCCTCCGGGTGCTTCAGTTTCCTCCCACAGTTTGAAAGACACGCTGGTTAGGTCCTTTGACCATGCTAAATTCTCCCTCAGGGGATTCTCATTCTCAACTTCATTACAGTGTCAATGTAAGCCTACTTGTGATGCTAATAAATAAACTTAATTTCTTAATTACAGGATGTATTACAGAGACAAGATAAGCACATTTCTGTCATGTTCTATGCCCCTACAAATTAGAGGGGTTTTGCACAAACATGTCTGACTCTCAAAAATGTCTCCTCTTGTATACAAAAAAGAGATGGCTAGAAAATCACAACTGTAAGGAATTGGACATGAGAAATTCCCCAGCCTCACCCGCAGCTGGGATTCTCCAGTCCCGCTACAATGAAAGGAGATTTAGCTGAGCGCCAAATGCTCCCTTCTCGCCGGCAGCAGTAGTGGGGCACGTGGGATTGGAGAATTCTGGCCCTGATCTTTAGACTCACTCATTTAATTTTCTCCTACCCTTGTTCCTATTGTAAGTCTGTGTGGCTGATGAAAAAAATTTGGCCAGTGTTAGCTATTAAATTTATGGCAGTGATGCACTTCATCATTCTGTGAGGGCCAATTGTCCGAATATATGAATGTCACACAATTGAGAGCTCATAAAAAGAAATTGCAAATCGCTTTAATTTTAATTGATCAAAGAAATTATGGGAACACATTTCTCATCCCGTGACATGATCCCAGAAAGGCAACTGCAGTCTGGCATTGCACATTTGGAAAATCAGGTTGGAGCTGCCATTTTCACTAACATTCTCTACTTCCGCAATGGTTGGTGCTTTGGAGTTAATTTATTTTCGTGGTTCTGTTATCATACACAGCCGTCGTATTTATTTATAACTCAATTTTACGTTTTGAAAAATGACTTGAAATATTGTAGTGCAGATGTGCAGCAGTAGCTCATTGCAGTTGTGTTACTACAGTCAGTGAAAATGAATCATAAAAAAAATCACTATTTTTCAATTCTAATGAAGCTCCATGTACTGTGAAAGCTGCTAATTGTCACTAATTCTATGTCATAAAATATGTATTGTTAGCTTGGTGCCATGAATTTTAATTTCATGGCAAAGCATGAATTTCCATAATTGCATCCACAACCAGCTTAAAAATATCCAGATTTAATTTTTTTCAACATTTGCCCTGATTATCTTCATTCCAGTATATTTTGCTAATAAGGAGTTTGCATGAACTGTACCTTTGCAAACATAACTGTGCGTACTACAGCAGTGTGATATACCAAAGGGCACATGCTTCCTTTCCCAGTCGCTGTGGAAATCCTGCTGTTTTGGTGTTGTGTGTCTCACTTGTTCACAATATCAAGTAATAGGTAAAAAAAAACAACTTTTCCAATCTCAGAATGGTTGACAATTTCAGTATTGCCTTACATACAATCCCTACAGTGCAGAAGGAGGCCATTCGGCCCATCGGGTCTGCACCAACAACAATCCTACCCAGGCCCTATCCCCGTAACCCCACATATTTACCCTCTATGCATCCTGGGGCACTAAGGGGCAATTTAGCATGGTCAGTCAACCTAACCTGCACATCTTTAGACTGCGAGAGAAAACCGGAGCACCCGGAGGAAACCCACGCAAACACGGGGAGAATGTGCAAACTCCACACAGGCAGTGACCCAAGTCGGGAATCGAACCCAGGTCCCTGGACACCTTCGGAGTAGCAGAATGTGGGATGAGCCTGGTAGAAGTCAGTGTGAAGATATCATCTAACCAGGTCTTATCTGATAATAAACCTATCCTTATATTTTGAGGCTGGGAACTCAATCTTTGGGCTTCCTGCACAAGCATTGGCTGGGGGCAGACCATGTATACACAGAAACAGCATGTTGAAGTGGTGCTTAGCATTGCTGCCTCACAGCGCCCGGGACCCGGGTTCGATTCCAGCCTCAGGTGACTGTGGATTTGCATGTTCTCCTTGTGTCTGCAGTGCAGGTTTTCTGCAGGTGCTCCCATTTTCTCTCACAGTCCAAAGATGTGCAGGTAAGGTGGATTAACCATAGTAAATGCCGAGGTTTATGAGGCTAAGGTGGGGGAGAGCGGCCAGGGTAAGATGCTCTTTCATAGAATTGGTGCAAACGCGATGGGCCAAGTGGTCTCCTTCTGTCTTCGAGGGATTCTAAGTTTAGTTATTTTGATGTTCTTCAGACTAGGTAATGGTCAGTGCGCCTGTATAGAAGAGGAAAAGGAAAACAGTGCAAAGAGGTAGGTCAGATGGCCCAGAAGGGAACATCATTGGAACAGTGTGTTCCAGGGAGTAGGACAAGGGAAGGGGATGGGGAGAAGATTCCAACCCAGGGAAGGAGGACAGGAGAAGCCCCAAAAGGTGGTCCCAGGTAAGGGATGAAAATGGGGGGGGTGGGAGGGAGACAGGAATAAGCCCTGTTAAGTGACGCTAAAGAAAGGAGCAGACTAATCAGCTCCAAGTCCAAGAAAGAGCTGCAGGAAGCAGACTTCAAGTGAAGTGGGCACGAGAGGAGCCCTGAAGACTTGAGAAGGCTGTTAACAGATTCTCACCATCGGGACGAAGGTATCACTTTGGAACACTGACATTCTGAATGGCACGATCAAAGATCTGAAACTGTATGTAAAAGATGAAACTTTAGTACATTCAGACATCCAACGGATCCTCTGATAAAAAGATCCAGCAATGTGATTTCAGGCTGGGGCATTTCAAAGTGCATTCTTCTCTCCTATCATACTAAATGCCAGCATTTATTAAAGCCAGATTTCAGCAACTCCTCCAAGCAAATACCACTTTGCAGGCCAAAGTGATGCAGTGTTCTGCATGTTTGTATTGGAGGCGCCTATTTGTTCTGGCCCTGATAATATGCTACACAAAGGCCTGGATGGCTGTGTGCTTTGCTATATCTACCTTCAAGTCTTTCTCCTGTATTTGTCAAAGGGATCATAAGCCATGGTCAGTGATGGTTGGTCCAAACTTTCTGCCTTTTCTTATAAAGTACTGCCTCTGATTGCTACAAAGTTGATGAACCATGAGAGTTACTAGGGTATGAAGCATTAATATATGTAATTCTCTTCCTTTAGCTACGCAAAAAAATAAAATGAAAGCCGCTTTGCTCATGAAACAGGCAGTGTGGCCCATGTAGGCATGTGACTGTTGTCAATAATTCTTTGGATTTTGTATAACCCAAAGTTCTGTTTGTTTTTTTCCCCCCCCGTAGGGAAGTTAATGAAATCACCCACTGAGGAAACAAGGCCTCTATACCTTAATGGGGCATTGTGGAATTGCAGGTTGGGAGATTTGACACGTTTATCCAACAGTTATTTGGAACAATGTAGGGTTTTGGGAATAGGAACTGGGTGAGGTTGTTGTCAGTGCAGGCTCAATGGGCTGAATGGCCTCTTTCTGCACTATAGGGTTTGATGATTCTACAACCCCCACAGCAAAAAAAATCATGACAACTGATACCTTACCAGTCATTAATCGTGGTAGGCTTGTCAGTTCTGGATCTGGCTGCAGTTCTGTCACAGTCTTTCTTGGTCACTGCATTCTGATAAGACACATCTTCTCAGCGAAGTACAAGGAGCTTTGTATTGTCAGTTATAAATACTAAACAAATAAGTCTTTATTGATTGTAAATAAACCTATGCTTCATGTCCCTTAGGATCTTGCACTTGCTCCTTTAAAATCCAAAGTGGCACAGAGATGCCCCGTGAGACACATTCTTACAATTTCTTCTCTATCTCCAGGTAGGATCCTTGTTATTTGAGGGTCAGAGAACCCACAGCTTGTGCTGCGATTGGCACCACAGGCCACAGCAAGGAGACTGGCCCCAATTCGACCTCACGCTGAATGGAGAATGAACCCTGTCTTGTCGGCAATATGTTGAACCACATGCTAGCTGTCCAGCCAACTGAGCTAACTGTCCCTGCCCCCTCTCCCACCCCTGTTTGTGATTTAGGCAGTGTAAAAGTATGCCTAACATTCACAAATGGTAGATTGGGAGAATGTAAATATGTACGATACATCAAGCGACCAGGAAGTGGAATCACCAGTCAGATTCATGAAATAGCCAAATTGAATGTTTTTTCAGAACAGAAGTGTAACACGATTATCAACTTTGCTATGCAGAGCCTATTTTAAATTAACATTATAACTACAGCTTTAGTCAGGCACCATAGAGTCATTATCATTTTCTTCAGGCTCGTAACAAAACTTGTGCTGCCTGGTGTACAGCCCCTTTAATGCTACAAACACTATCCCACTGCACTATTCTGTGTTGTGTAGAACACAGCGCAGCAGGTCATAGATAATACAGGCTGCCTGCGGCCAATACAATATAATGCTATAACTATCAGCAGGGCATTATTGACACCTCTGCAGATAATACAGTGTAAATACTTAATGAAGATATTTAGTAATAAATCAAGTCTATGAGTTAATGGATGCCATTAGCAGAACATTGATTTCCAGTGAACATGAAATCTGACATGATCTAATGACACTTCTTAAAGACAGGATGATGGGTTAATGATAAAGGGGAAACTCTAGTTGGTTCCTACTTTCTACCATGACTGAATTAGAGTTACAAGCCTGTAAATGATGTGTCAGGGTACCCAAAGTGCAGGGCACGCAGATGGAACACAAATGCAGTGCTGACTGTTGAGCCTGACCACCATCACGTGACAGCATCTGGGTCACTGTTCTTTGGGGAGTGTACCCTGGAGTGCCACACAAGACGATCTTCTGCATCCACCTCACGCAATAGGGTGTTCCCTCTGCAAGCTGGGAAACATCTGTGCTGTGCTATCGTATGCCCTGGGACAATGGTGTGATGGGTGGTAGTGCAGAGTGGGGGAAGGTGTTCTCCTATACTGCTATGGTAGAGTCAGGGGAGGCAATGGCACTAGACTAGCAATCCAAAGACCTAAGGTGATGCTCTGGGGACCTGAGTTCAAATCCTACCACGGCAGATGGTGAAATTTGAATTCAATAAAAAACTGGATTTATAAGTCTAATAATGACCATGAAACCATTGTTGTAAAAACCCAAGTGGCTCACTAATGTCCTTTAGAGAAGGGAATCTGCTGTCTTACATGTGACTCCAGACCCACAACAATATGGTTTACTCTGAAATGCCCTCTAAAATTGAGGGCAGTTAGTGATAGGCAATAAATACTGGCCCAGCCAGTGATGCCCACGTCCCACAGAAATAAAAAAAGCAGGAGAAACCGCAAAGTAAGAATAATGTTCGGATAATTAAGTACTTACACCATCCACATTTTCATTCTCTTCTACTTTTTCACGTCATCTGGTACTTGGTCATCAGCCAATGTATATTAAATATTCTAGTCCAAGCTTTTAAAGCAGATCTTAATTGTTGTATTATTAAAAATATAAATCAATGTGATTTTGTATGATGGCCTGCTTTGTGGGATTGATTTTGCAATCCTTGCAGAGAATTGCCAGGAATGGCTAGCTGCTAGCACAAAGCTGGCCGAAAGCATATTGAACCGCCTGCCTGGAATTCCCGCGTGTCTGCTCAGCCTGTGAATAATTATTATCAGATCCCAGTACAGCTTTAGTCTCGTGCCAGGAACACACCTCACGATGGATGTTAGAAATCTGGCTAGCAGTTCACATTTCAAGAAAATCACCAGCTTAAAGGCAAATTGCCACATCTGGAGCAAATATTGAAAAGTTTCAAAGTTGTGTTGGCTTCCTTCCATCAATGAAAGATCACTTATGGACAAGAAGCAAACCGTCCATTTAGGTGAGGGAGGGGTCTTCATTTGATGCATCTTTGTTGTGAAGGCCGATCCTTGCGAAGCCATTTTTGCCACGCGTCGCATGTGACTCTGCCAGGTGACATTGTGGGCTGTTTGTTTTTGGCATTGGCACCTGTTGCCAAACCGCTGCAACAACTGGTCACTGTGGTAGTGCGTGCCAGCCCACGGGAGGTGTCGCCAACACTTTCTTTCACCAGGTAGTGACTCTGAGGTGCAACAGTTGACATTTAGGGGCTTTATGCCATCCTTGAAGCAGAGGCATGGGTACCCCACTGGTTGTCTGGCTCCGGTTACCTCACCATATGGAAGGTGCATGGGCTTGTGATTGTCTTCTGTCTCACTGATGTGCCCAATCCACCAAAGCTGCCTGTGTTTGATTAATGTTAACACTTTCTGTGCGGAGATTGTTCTCCCTGTCCTCACACAACCTCACACAGCGCACAGACCCCACTGGGCAAAGAAGCATTTGAACAGTTTGTCTAGGCGCCAGCATTCAAATGCTTGTCCCAGTTCTGGAAGAATGTTGTCAATAGCGTGAGGCATCCTATATCCCTCTTATGGCAGATAGGAAGAATAAATCCAGTGAAACATATTCACAGGAATGTGGCACATCCAAGGTCGCTCAGGTTGAGGCATTGTGCCGGGGTGGCAGAGGAGAAGCAAGAACTGCAGGCAAGATGGTCACATGGATACCGTCTGCAGAGCTTTGCACTGTTTGGGACAACCTCCACACAGTAAAGTCATGTTTTACATTCATCTAAAGTCTTCTTTACGTAAGAGAAATGGGGGAAAGCAATGGTCTGGTGGTATTATTGCTAGACTATTAATCCAGAAACACAGCCAGTATTCCATACCGTTGGGTTCATATCCCGCCAAGACAGGGGGTGGAATTTGAATTCAATAAAAAAAATCAGGAATTAAGAATCTACTGATGGCCACGAAACTATTGTCCGTTGTTGGAAAAACCCACTTGATTCACTAATGTCATTCAGGGAAGGATATCTGCCGTCCTTACGCTGTCTGGCGTACATATGACTCCAGACCCAAAGCAACGTGATTGATTCTCAACTGCCCTCGGGCAACTAGGGATGGGCAATAAATGCTGACCAGCCAGCGATGCCCATGTCCCGCAAATGAATAAAGCTGAAAATGTTACTGCCTAATGCATTTGCACGTGATCACCTCAGTGATTTTCATGTGACACTGGTCGCGTCCAGAGAGGATTTGTTTGGGGGGGTGGGGCCAGTCTTGGCAGGCCAGTCAGGGGGAATAAGTTGGAGGGATCAGTCAGAGTGGAGGTTGTTGGCACAATGCCACGCTGGCAGTGCCACCTTCAATCCTTGCTGGGGAAAATCCCCAGGGCAGACCCTAGTGGGAACCTCAAGGGGGAGCGGTGGAGTCACTCATTTGTGGAAGTGGGCTGGAGCAGATGTGGGAACGATGGCTGTTTTGTCGGGCGGAGAGCAGCGGGCTTGAAGGGGCAGATGATCGGGAAGGGGGGAAAAGGGGGTTAGGTTCTGGCACTCAGTGTTGGGGAGGAGGGAAGGGGACTGGGTGAGGGGAGGGGGTCAAAGGCAGGCTCCAATTAGAGGTTGGGAGCTTGGGGGAACCCCTGAAACTTTTGTGATGGGTCGGGGGAGGGAGATTATTGCTATTTTGATTGAGGCATTCTTTAAAGAAGGTGGCCCAGTCTCCATGCAGCCAGGTTTGCCCCCCTCCTCCCCACCCCCACATGATGGCGTGAAACATGCTGGCTTGATTTTTTTGGCAGCGTGTCATAAGGTCTAGAGAGAAAACTGCCCTGTTTTTCTGGAGAGAAATGTCTTGGTTTTCTCACAGGGAACAATACTCTGCCATTGTTTGGTAATATTCCCCCATGAACTCGGAGATTAAGGGCCATTATACGCTTTCTCATGCCTTAAAGCCCAGTGTCCTCCAATAATTCTGACCTTTTGCACATTGCCTGCCATCAGTGGCTGTACCTTCAACTGCTGAAGCCCTAAGTTTTAGAATTCCAACTCACAACCAATCAACATCTCAGCATCTCTACCCAGGACTTAATTGCAAAAGAGAGTTGTGGCTTCCGGGCTGCGAGAAATTGTCTTTGAATTTCAGCCAGTAGGCAGGGCTGCTACCTCTACATAAAATTCCTGCTCTTGTTCGCTGTCAGTGACATTACAATAAAACATGAAGGGAAACATGCGGTAAATAAAAGCTTGCAATGCAAAAATAATTACTTATCTGTCTGGAAGCAATGTGCACATTAAAATACAGATGAAATAATCTGATGTTTGTCAACTTATTGCCTCCTACACAAACCATTAATTGTCTGTTCATTGTCTTGGACCTCAGTGCTCATGCATTGCCTCTGCATGGAGTGGGCTCAACAAGCCAAAGAACATTTTCTTATTTGTCTTTTCCTTTTCTGCTTAAGTAAGGAATGATTTGAATGAGTTATACTTTTAATTATACTTTTAATATGAGTGACAGAAGTTGCAAATCAACATGAACAAGAATGATCACTTCTGGCTTGAAAGTACAAAACGATGGAGCTAGATGCCTCTGGCTTTTCCAGGGCACACCTGTTGTAATGCAGAGTTGGGGTGGGGGGGAGATTAGGCTGACACACACATTTGTCAGGTCCCATCTTATGTCAGGGATTCCATGGGATCTATTAGACCCTCTGTTTGTTCATTAGGGGATTAGCAGCATAGGTATACTCAGCTGCCCATTAGTGGTTGTGGTATCCACCTGAGAATTTGAATCTAAATGGTTGCCTGAATTTCTAGGCCACAATTTTACAGCCCCACCACAGTGCATCTCCCATCGGAAGATGCAGAAGGCCATTTAAATTGCCGTTTACCTTATCAGGACTATAATGTCTGGCTGAGCAAGAGGGAGCCTAAGTCCTTGTCCTAAAATATGATGGATTATAATCAGAACCCCTTTTCCGTACAATCCTAGATTGGGTGTACCTCTCTGATGATTCCCCTCAACTTTAGATTGAGGAAAACTGATCCCAAAGATGCTAAATGGATGGTTCAAAGGATTGATACATCAGTCTATATTTCAACTGGATTATATTATCCTGGATACTATTAGGCTCTGGGATTATTGCTCAATAATGTAACCACTTCCCCTCCTCTCTGCCTGCCAAAGAGGTACAGAATCATGATCATAATTTAGTAAATAGAAGGCTACACGAGACAACAGGAACAGGAGGGTGCAATCACATTATTAGGGTTGTACTATAGACCTCCCAACCACCAGTGTGAAGTGGAAGAACTGATATGTCAGCAGAGTATGGGAGGTGTAAAAACAACAGGGTTGTTGTGTTGGACGATTTTGACTTCCCCAACATAGGCATTGTCCAATGCCAGGGGCTCGGATGAGGCAGAGTTTGTTCAGTGTGTCCAAGAGTGTAGATAATCCAACACAGGAAGGGGCTATCTTAGACCTGGTTCTGGGAAATGAGCTCGAACAGGTGACTGATATCTCAGTGGGGACCATTTTGGCAATAGTGATCAGAATTCTATAAGTTACAAGATACTTGTAGAAAGGATAGAAGTAGTCTCAGAGTGAAAGTACTAAACTGTTGGAAAGCTAGGGAATAGAGACTGGGGATGGCTGGTTGAGGGCAAATCCATATCCGATATGTCTTTTAAAAGTCTTTTAAAAGTCAGTTGTTAACAATTCAGGACAAGTATGAAATGAAGGATGAAGATGGCAAGGTTCGGGAACCCTGGATGACAAGAGAGATTGTGAGTTTAGTGAAAAAGAAGAAGGAGGCATATATGAATTTCAGGAAATTGAAAATGGAGAAGGCTCTTGAAGAATACAAAGATAACAGGAAAGGGCTTAAACAGAAACTTAGGAGGGCAAAATGGGCCATGAAATATTCTTGGCAGGCAAAGTTAAGGAGAATCCCAAGGCTTTTTATGCATACATAAGGAGGAAGAGGGTAGCTAAGAAAAGGGACGTCTACTCAAGGACAGTGGAGGGATTTTGTGTGTGGAGCCAGATGAGGTGAGGACCTTAATGAGTATTTTGAATCAGTATTCACAAAGGAGAAATGGATGGTAGAAAGGAGGATGTTGACATTCTAGGACATGTTGAGATAAAAAGGAAGGAGGTATTGGAGGCTTTTAAAAACATTAAGATGGGCAAGTTCCCAGGGTCTATCCCAGAATACTGAGAGAGGCGAGGGAAGAAATTGCTGAGGCCTTGGCCAAAATCTTTGGATCCACTTTAACCATGGGTGAGGTACCAGAAGATTGGAGAATAGCTAACATTGTTCTTCTATTTAAGAAGGGCAGAAGAGACAATCCAGGAAATTACAGGCCTGTGAGCCTTACATCAGTGGTAGGGAAATTATTGGAGAATATTCTAAGGGACAGGGTGCACTCACATCTGGATAGGCTTATTAGCGATCGGCAACATGGTGTTGTGAAGGGGAGGTTGTGTTTCACAAACTTGATTGAGTTCTTTGACGAAGTGACAAGAAAAATTGACCAGGGCAGGACCGTGGACATTGTATACATGGACTTTAGTAAAGCCTTCGATAAGGTTCTTCATGGCAGGCTCATATAGCAGGTGAACTTGTATGGGATCTGAGGTGAGCTAGTAAAATGGATACAAAACTGGCTTGGGCATAGAAACCAGAGAATAGCAGTGGAAGGGTACTTTTCTAATTGGAGGTCTGTGATAAGCAGTGTTCCTCAAGGATCAGCGCTGGGGCTTCTGTTGTTTGTAATATATGAAAGTGATTTGGAGTAAAATGTAGGTGGTAAATTTGCAAATGATACAAAAATCGGGGAAATAGTGGATAGTGAGGAGGATTGTCAGAGGATACAGCAGGATATAAATTGGCTGGAGATCTGCGCCGAAAAATGACAGATGTTATTTAACCTGGACAAATCTGAGGTGATGCGATTTGGAAGGTCTGCTGCAGAAGGAAAGTATACAGTAAATGGTAGAGCCCTTAGAAATATTAGCATACAGAGGGATCTGCGTGAGTAGATCCACAATTCCCTGAAGGTGGCTACTCAGGTGGATAAGGTGGTCAAGAAGCCACATGGCATCCTGGCCTTCATCAGTCAGGGTGTTGAGTATCGGAATTGGAAAATCATGTGGCAGCTGTATAAGACTTTGTTTAGGTTGCATTTGGAGTATTGTGTACAATTCTGGTTGCCACACTACCAGAAGGATGTTGATGCACTGGAAAGGGTGCAGAAGAGATTTAGCAGGATGTTGCCTGGTTTGGAGGATATTGACTGTGAAGAAAGATTGAACAAACTTGCATTGTTTTCATTGGAGAGTCAAAGGCTGATGAGGGAACCTGATAGAGGTTTAAAGATTATGACAGGCTTGGATAGAATGGATAGTCAGAATCTTTTTCCCAATGTCGAAGGGTCAATTACTTGGGGGAAAGGTTGAAAGTGAGGGGGGAGAGTTTTAAAGAGATGTAAGGGGCCAGTTTTTCACTCAGAGGGTGGCGAATGCCTGGAACGTGCTGTTAGAGGGGGAAGCAGATTCTATAATAATGTTCATGTGTCAGCTGGATAGTTACATGAATAGGCAGGGGATAGAGGGATATGGACCACACAGAGGCAAGAAAATATTAGATTAGAGGGGCATCTGTGCTGGCACAGACGTGGTGGGCTGAATGGCCTGTTCTTTTGCTGTACTGTTCTTTGATCTTTGAACTTAAATTCTAAACTATATCAATGTTTATTGAAGAACTGAACATGCAATTCACAATGTGGTGAAAATAAGCCAGCAGAATGTTAAAGATTCCTCTATAAAAAGAGAAAATCTATTTCTAGTAGAGAATCCAGTTTTTGAATTTAATTATTGTCACAGTAAAACATCTTTAATAGGGTATCCATCAATTATTAAAGTAACATTGATCTTAAATCCCTGAATGAAGACTACAGAGTTCATTGAATCCCTGCAGTGCAGAAAGAGGCCATTCGCCCATCAAGTTTGCACCGACCACAATGCCACCCAGGTCCTATCCCCTTAACCCCACATATTTACACTGTTAATCTCACTGATACTAAGGGGCAATTTAGCATGGCCAATCAACCTAACCTGCGTATCTTTGGACTGTGGGAAAAGAACTATAGCATCAGGAGGAAAATATAACACCTGGAGCACAGACACTGACCCAAGGCCAGAATTGAACCCAAGTCTGGGATGCTGTGAGGCAGCAGGGCTAGCTACTGTGCTACTGTGCCACCTGAATGTTTTGTGTTTTAAGAATGTAATTCAGCCTTTGAATTGGATTAGCATTGTGAAGAAAATTCTGTAGATTGTGGTTTCGGGCTATCAGCTTAAATCCATCATGTACCACACTGTTTTAACCTTCCTGACAGTTTGCAAAATGAAAATATTTTTCTCTGTGACTTTGGATGTGTATCTTTCTTTTCCTTTAGTGTGGTAAGTGGCAAGTCACTTCATGCAGAGGGCCATGGCTTTTTAACTTAAAAGTATAAACCTTATTAAGTTTTGGAACATTTTGTATTTCTTTGAATCTGGCCCTGTCTGTGTGGAATTTGCACATTCTCTCCATGTCCGTGTCGGTTTCCTCTGGATGCTGCAGTTTCCTCCCGCACTCTAAAGATATGCAGGTTAGGTGAATTGGCAATGCTAAATTGCCCCTTGGTGTCCCAAGATGTGTGGGTCAGTTGGATTGGCCATGGCAAATGTGTGAGGGTACGGGGATAGGGCCAGGGGAAGGGCCTGGGTGAGACTCTGTCAGAGAGCTGGTGCAGACTCGATGGGCTGAATGACCTCTTCTGCACTGTAGTGATTCTATGATTCAACGATATAATCCCTCATTATGACTGGATTTCTTAACAGGTGTTCCTTCACAAAGGAAGAAGGATTAAAAAGAAAATTTCACTGCCTTAGAATGAGGGTCAAGTCTCTGCTATTTATATGCCAATTGGGGGTCTTTAAAAGTTAAAGTTAATTTATTAGTCACAAGTAAGCTTACATTAACACTGCAATGACGTTACTGTGAAATTCCCCTAGTTGCCACACTCCGGCGCCTGTTTGGGTCAATGCACCTAACCAGCATGCTTTTCAGACTGGGAGGAAACTGGAACACCCGGAGGAAACCCATGCAGACTCGGGGAGAACGTGCGAACTCCACACATACAATGACCCAAGCCGGGAATTGAACCTGGGTCACTGGCACTGTGAGGCAGCAGTGCTAACCCCCTCACTCCTTTAGCGTTTGGCACGGACCATGATGATGGCCCTAGGTAGAAATGTGGCATTTGCATGCTGCACTGTACCCCTTTCCCACCATGGACCTTTGGTCTCCATAACTGATTAAAATGACAATTAAATCACAATATTCTTATTGTGCAATGATTATATTTTAAAAACAATATGATTGTGTAATTTTAAAAAATCTGCAATGCAAGCCTGCGAAATTAATGGTTATCTGGTGCATACACTCGTCAGATCATTTCATACCCCACTAAGCTCCCTGTAGTATATCCTCCATGTGCTGTGAAATTTGAAACATTTAGCAGTCCCTGAAGCACACTGCAACAGGAGGTCGACTGTTTCATCAGATTTACAACTGATCAGAGTTAACATGAGCTCCATATGATGGCAGTGTTGAAACGTGCAGACAGTGCAATGAACAAGGCTTTGGTAATACTTGGGAAGCTACTGAGAGGAGTTTCACAGAGCTAAGCACTTGCTGCTCTCGTGAGAGTTTAAAGGGACTGGTGACTTCTCAGAATGGAGGAGCTTTGCAATGCGAGGAGGGGGAAGCTGCAGATCCAGGTGCCTGAAACTGAAGCGTGAAATCAGAAGCAATGGGAAGGGGTTGTGATGTCCCGCACCCATTTGATCCTGGGCACTTCATATTAAACTGAGTCAGGAGCATCTTAGTTATTTACCTGAAACAGGCTAATTTGCTTATTCAAGTTTGGGTTCTTTGAATCGAAAGATGCTGAACCAGCTGCTTTAGAAAAAGGTCCAGTAGCATTGAAAGTGTTGTGGAGAGTGGGAAGAAGTAGATGTGCCACCCCCACTCTGAAGAACGACTGCAGATCACTGAAGTGAGGACATGATCCCTCTCGTTCCTTCCACCCTATCTCACCAGATATATTTGAGGTCTGCTGCTACTGTTACCAGTTTAAATTGTTGTTGTCAGTAACAGTGGCCAGAACTCTACCACCTTGCCTGCCTTGAAATTATTGCTGACTTTCCGGCCATTTCAAGCACAGGTCTCATTGCTAACCACTTTACTCATTTCATCATGCATACAACACACAAGGGGGAAGATTTTTCATCTTCTCCGTGGTGTGTTTGGCGGTGGCTGAGGTGGTTCCTAGTAGTGGGATCTTTTGAAATCACCTCTATCAACAGGTTTTTCTGTTATTTTCACCCTCCCCTGGCAGCAGGACTGGAAGATCCTGACAATAAGAATGACTGGAAGATCCTGCCAATGTGAACGGCTGGAAAATTTCAGCCAATGAATTGACAAATGCCTCTGAATTGTATTGGTTCACCACTTACTGCTAACAGCACCTCAATGAAAATTACACTTGGATATTCTGAAAATGGGGTGGCACAGTGGTTAGCATTGCTATTTCATTGTGGCAGGCACCTGGGTTCGATTCCTGGTTTGGGTCACTGTCTGTGAGGAGTCTGTGCGTTCTCCCCGTGTCTGCGTGGGTTTCCTCCCATAGTCTGAAAGACCTGCTGGTTAGGTGCATTGTCCATGCTAAATTCTCCCAAATGTACCCAAACAGACACCAAGTGTGGCGACTAGGGGATTTTCACAGTCACTTCATTGCAGTGTTAATGTAAGCATATGTGTGACTAATAAATCAAACCTTTTTCCCACAAAAGTTTCCTTATGAAACATATTGGACTAAAGATCATAAAAACTGTCCCCTTTAGTCACATAGACCATGCTCACACTGTCTTTGTAGTTTTTTTTGAAACTGTAATTACGAAGTGCAGCATTCTACATTCTTGGGTTCCTAACAATAACTTAAGAGTCAACTGCTTTAAGATAGTTTTGACAAACCCATAGGGAAATAAACTATCAAGTGTACACGGCCAACTGAGTAAGGTATTTTTCTCTAAAATATTAATGATATTTAGAGTGTTATTTCACAAAAAAATGTACAACCCTAGATTCCAGGTATCGAGCCAAATACAGCAGGATTATTTAAATGTTTTTCGAAAGTGCTAACTCGCCATTACGCTGCTAGGAGTGTACTGAATGAAGTCCTGACACATTTTAATAAGGCATGAGGAAGGTACACAAAGGGTTATTCTGTAACTTGCTACCCCTTTGTGAGCTAACGCCCTGGGAAATCACAGGCACACTCAGTCTGTGGTTTACTGCTCATTCATTTTAATGGACCAGAAATCAAGGCTGTGCACCCACCGTTTCCCACGGTACACTCTCTCCTGGGAGCAGAGAATCATTTCTGTAATACAACCTATTCAGCAAACTCTCACCAGCCTGCAAGGGAATACATTTTCATTACACAGTTGAAGATTGCGTACTGAAATATTGAGAAGTGCACATTGATACTGGAACATGGAGATGTAATTTTAAAGTGAGGAAGGTTATTGTAAAACCCATTTAACCATAATATGCACCTTTTAGCGAAATGTAGGCTTGTGTTGCATTAAGTCAGTGCAGACTCGATGGGTCGAATGGCCTCCTCCTGCATTGTAAGGATTCTATGGTTCTTTGCCAGGCCACATTATAAGCTTTCTCCTATGATTCTGAAATTTTCTGACAATGTATTGCCCCCAATTGTAGAATCACACTTCATATTTTCATGTTATTAAATGTTATTCAATTGTTTTTCCATTTGGATTCAACATCTAACAAAATTCCCATTTTTACCTGCCATTTGGACATTCAAGAACAGTTTCAGGTGACAATGATTAGAAACTCCTACTTTCCCTCTGGGTGCAGTGTCGTTTTAAGTTGATATTTTAAAATTTGTTTTTATTTGTTCATAGAATGTGGGCGTCTCTGGCTGAGCCAGCATTTATTATCCATTCCTGAGGGAGTCAAGAATCAACCACATTGCTATGGCTCGGGAGTCACATGTAGGCCCGACCAGGTAAAGGACGACAGACTTCCTTCTCTAAAGGACATTAGTGAACCAGATGAGATTTTCATGACAATCAACAATGGTTTCATGGCTATCAGTAGATTCTTAAATCTGTATTTTTACTGAGTTCAAATTTCACCATCTGCTCTGGTGGGGTTTGAACTGGGGTCCCCAGAGTTTTGCCCTGTGAATTTGGATTACTAATCCAGCAACAATACCACTATCCACTACTTATATTAGAATGCCAGTGGATTTAAATGCTTAATGTGAGGAGTTTTCTTAAATTCATTTTGGGGATACAAGTGCTAGGGCTAGGCCAGCATCTATTGGCCGTTTTAGTCACCATTGAGAAGGTGATGGTGAGCTGCCTTCCTGAACCTCTGAAATCTGCGTGGCCATGGTTCTCCCGCGATCCTATTAGGAAGGAAGTTCCAGGATTTTGACCCAGTGTCCACGAAGGAAAGGCCAAATCAGTATGGGCTATGACTGGGAGGGGATATTAGAGTGGTGATGATGTTACTATGCAACTATTGCCCTTGTCTTTTTAGGTGGTGGTTCTCATGCGGGTGGGAAGTACTGTTGAAGAAACCTTGGTGATTTGTTGCAATGCTTCATGTCGATGGCTACCATGATATGTCAATAGATGGTGTGGCTGTTTAACATGGTAAAAACTTGATGTCTGTGTCGATATGCGCAATCTTCTACTATCTACTATCGACACCGCAAACTGCCGGATCCAAGTGGAGAGGATCTCCAAGAAGATTGCGCATATCGACACAGACATCAAGTTTTTACAGAGATGGCATTCCCACATCATGTTTAATATGGGCCAGGATTTAATGCCCCCCACCCCCCACAACCCAGCACGATATTATGGTCATGCCAAAGTATACAACTGTTTAAATGGTGGGAGGAGACACACTGTGGCGGAGCCATAAGATGCCGGCCACAGTGAATGTTATATTGATTGAGTAGACTGTTTTTTCTTGGATAATGTTGAACTTCTTAAGTTTTCTCAATAGATAAATGAATAAATGCATCATTCAGTGCGAATTATAAAGACCAATACACACTCAATTTAATGCCCAGTTTATTTGAAGTTTGCTGATGCCAGTTGCAGTAGTATTTTACCATAATGTCTTGTTGGGCAGATGAAAGTGCTCACAACTTATAAATTAAATGTTGCAAAATCACAGCAAAGGAGATGCAAATGTAAAACATAAAAATCACTGCAGTTGCAAATGGGCGACGCCTGAAATTAGTAATATAAGTGAATAATTGAATAAACTAGTCCTAATTAAAAGCAGGCTACAGAGTAAGTGACCATTAAATGGAAAAGCTTGAATGTGCGGGAATGATTCTACACAAGTTGCTGAAGCGGTTTTTAATCATCTGAATGTTGAGATTGAATTCCAGCCTCAGCGACCCATTTAATATTTTTAATATTTTCTCCTGATGAAAAATACATTTTATGAGTAGTGTCGTGGATTAGTTTAATTAGTTACAATGATTTAGTAAAACAGAGAATAATAGCCATTATATGGAAACTGGCCTGATACTGGGTTATTCTGGATGATTTATTAGAGGGGAATTAATCATCTTTGATACAACATAAGGCAATGATTTAATTAAGGAAATCTAGAAAGTGTCTAAATCTCTGTTACATTATAGTTTTAATATGACTCCAGGGTGCTGATTGTTTTCATATCCTACCTTGTAACGTTCACTTGGATCGATACATTCTCCATGCCAGCAGCCACATTGAATCCAATATCTATTGTGTTTTATACTGATGGCAATAGCTGTAATTTTCCGACTGTTAACACCAACAGGATTCTCTGGCCTTGCTGCAGTGAATAAAGATTTGGCTGAGCGCCAAACTCTCCAACCTTGCTTGTATCAGTAGCAGGGCAAGAATGGCCAGAGAATTCCAGACAATGTGTTAAACTAACACCTAAAGGAGATTCATATGAATCCATTAATATCCTCAACATAGATATCACAAAGAGTAAATTTTATGGCTGATATTGGTTCTGTGTCAAGCTGCCTCCAGTTTGTAAAATCCTATTTTTTATTCAGCTGTGGGATGTGAGCATCACTACCAAGGTTAACATTTATTGTGCATTCCTAATCGCTCATGAGAATGCGGTTGGTGAGCTCGCACATTGAATCATTGCTGCCTGAGGTGTAAAGGTATTCTCATTGAGCAGTTGGACAGGATTTTGGTCCAGCGATGGTGAAGGAATGTTTTCTTCTGAGGCTGGTGTCTGACTTGGGGAATTTCACAGTAACTTCATTGCGGTGTTAATGTAAGCCTCACCCATGACAAATAAATAAACTCTCGTGGTGTTCCCACATGCCTGCTGCCTTTCTGCTTCTAGGTGCTAGAAATTACGGTGGTTAGCACTGCTGCCTCATGCTGCCAGTGACCCAGGTTCGATTCCTGGCTTGGGTCGCTGTCTGTATGGAGTCTGCACATTCTCCCCATGTCTGCGTGGGTTTTCTCCTGGTGCTCCCATTTCCTCCCACAGTCCAAAAGCTGGTTAGGAGCATTGGCCTTGCTAAATTCTCTCTCAGTGAACCCGAACAGGTGCCGGAGTGAGGCGATTAGGGAATTTTCACGATACCTTCACTGCAGTGTTAATGTAAGCCTACTTGTGACACTTACTAGTAAACTTAAACTTAATGGTTTGGAAAATGTCAGTGAAGAAAACTTGGTGAGTTGCTGCAATGCATCTTGCAGATAGTATACATTGAAGCCACATTGCATAGTGGTGGCAGGTGTGAATGTTTAACATAGTGGATTGTTTGTTAATCAGTCAGGCTGCTTTGTTGTGGAGCTTCTTGAGTGTTGTTAGAGCTGCACTCACTCGGGTAAGTGGATATGTGCCTTACAGATGATATGGCAGCCATCTGTGTTGGATTGAGGTGGACAAGATGATAGACAGATTTAGAGTCATAGCGTCATAGAGATTTACAGCATAGAAGTAGGCCCTTAGGCCCAACTTGTCCATGCCGCCCTATTTTTTAAACACTGAAGCTAGTCCCAATTGCCCGCATTTGGCCCATATCCCTCTATACCCACCTTACCCATGTAACTGTCTAAATGCTTTCTAAAAGACAAAATTGTACCCGCCTCTACTACTTCTGGCAGCTTCTTCTAGACACTCACCATCCTCTATGTGAAAGAATTGTTCCTCTGGACACTTTTGTATCTCTCCCCTATCATCTTAAACTTATAACCTCTAGTTTTTGACTCCCCTACCTTTGGGAAAACATATTGACTATCTAGCTGATCTATGCCCCATTGGGGAGACTTTGAGGAGTGACTCGCTTCATTGCAAAATTCCTACCCTCTGATCTCCACAGTTTTTATTGGTTTGGCCAGTAAGGATTTTGATGGTGGGGGAATTAAGTTTACTTATAAGTGTCACAAATAGGCTTACATTAACACTGCAATGAAGTTACTGTGAAAATCCCCTAGTCGCCACACTCCAGTGCCTGTTCGGGTACACTGTGGGACAATTTAGCACGGTCAATGCACCTAACCAGCGTGTCTTTTGGACTGTGGGAGGAAACCCACATAGACATGGGGAGAATGTATAGAATCCTCACAGACTCTGACCCAGGCCAGGAATCAACCCAGATCCTAGTGCTATGAGGCTAACCTCTGTACCACCATACCACATGAAGGTGGTGAACCATTGAATGTCAAGGGGAGTTGGATAGACTATTGTGTCAGAGACAGTCACTGTCTGGCACTCATGTGGGTGCAAATGTTACGTGTCATTTAATCATCAGTCAACCTGAATATTATTTAGGACTTGCTGTGTGCGAACACAGATTGCTTCATAATTTGCAAATGGAACAAACACTGCAATCCTCATTGGAAGTGCACAGTTCTGACCTTATAATGGTGGGGAGGTCATTGGTGAACATACAAACTTAAGAAATAGGAGAAGGCCACGCAATCCCAAGAACCTGCCTTCCATTCAGTACAATCTTTGCTGACTTTCTGCCTCAACTTCACTTTCCTACTTGCTCTCCTTATCCTTTGATTCTGTAAGAGATCAAAGGTCTGTCTAGCTTAAATATACTCAAAGATGAAGGTTCTATAAGCCTCTAGTGTATCCAATTCAAAAAGATTCACAATGCCTGATATAAGATGTTTATCCTCATTACAGTTCCAAAAGATCAACCCCTTATCCTGAGGATTTGTCTCATGTTCTCGATCCCAGGGAAACTACCTTTCTGTATCTCCCCTGTCAAGCCCCTTCAGCATCTTTTAAAAAATTCTTTAATGGGATTTTGGGCAACATTGGCAAAGCCAACGTTCGCTATCTATCCCTCACTGCCTTTGAGAAGGTGGTGGTGAGCCATCTTCTTGAATAGCTGCAGTTCATGTAGTGTAGATACACGTAGATTAAAATAAACAACAAATGATTTTGGTACTTCTTCAGATTTAGCTGATGATTCATTGATTCACAATAATATTGTCTGCTGTCAAGTCCATTGAGTAAAGCAGTAAAGTTTACTTATTAGTTCACAAGTAGGCTTACATTAACACTACAATTAAGTTACTGTGACAATCTACTAATTGTCACACTCTGACATCTGTTCGGGTACACTGAGGGAGAATTTAGCATGGCCAATGCAGCTAACCAGCACATCTTTTGGACTGTGGGAGGAAACCAGAGCACTCGGAGAAACCACACAAACATGGGGGAGAACGTGCAGACTCTACACAGGCAGTGACCCAAGCTGGTGATCAAACCCGGGTCCCAGGCACTATGAGGCAGCAGTGCTAATCACTATGCCATGGTGATATACGTTAACTTGCTCAGCCTCTGTCACCTGAAGCAATCATATATCTAAGGAATCTTTGTCTCCAATGTCCCCAATTTTTGATTGATCTGGGCTTTGTATAAGCCCAAGTTTTCCTGGAACAGTGAATTTTTGGTCCATGGTTAAAACTTTTTGAAGTTTGAATTCAGATTTAAGGAGTTGCTGAAATTCAAGATTTATTTGAAGACAAAGTGTTTAGCCACACTTAACAGTTACCCATTGCAATGGCGCTCATGCTCAGTCTTAAACTACTTTAAATAATGGCTGCCTGGGTTGACTTGCAACAAAATTCTCCGTTTTAAAGCTATACTTTAGGGTGAATCTTGGCCTTTGCTGGTCTTGAAAGCTGATTCTTCAGTTGTGATTCTTCTGAGTTAATTAATTATTCTTTTCCTTTTTGGAACAGTGTACAGGTGCAGACTCGGGAATCTGTTTTTTCTGACTGAGGTTTTAAAGGGCAATCTCTGACCAGTGAGTTATTTAAATGTTTTTCAGGACTAGTTCTCTGTTAGATCTCCCCTCTCTGCACTCTGGGAATTGAAATTAGATTTCCAATAAATCCTATGGAGTTTTCCGCTGCAGTAAGGAATTTTAAATCTTTGCCTTCAGCTTCCAAGCCTTTCATTGTAGCTTCTCTCTGGCACTTTCTCCAGTGTGTCTGCTTCTCGAGATTTTCTTCAGCTCAGAATTCTTCTTTGAATTTTTACCTAATCTCACAGGATCTTAGTCTTTCTCGACCTTTTTTGTGAGGTTTTGGGTGTTTTGATTTGCTGTTTCCATATTGCAGGTATTGGATACTATTTGGTAAGCTTTGATGAAGCTCTCATGGTCTTAAGAGTGTTAACGATATGTATTTATTAACTGCAAGAACTATGTACATAGTGAAGGACCTTGCGCATAAAGCTCTGTTCAACATTAGATGCATTCCAAGATGTAGGTCTACGTTCTCTTATATCCCTGTCTGGGTGGTACTGTCCTCAGACTGACAGTAACTCTCTATGTGCCATACACATATACTACAACCACCCCACATTATGTTCCATCTGCCATCTTGTTATCTGCTCACTTAACTGGGATATATGCCTTTGTGTCCTCCTCACACCTTACAGTCCCACCTAGCTTTGTACTGTCAGTAACTTGGATATATTACTCGACTAAATCAGTAAGAGGGACTATAAGTCACAGGACTGATCCTTGCAGTACTTCATCAGTTGCAGTGTACCATTGTAAATATCTGCATTTATTCCTTTCTGCTTCCTATCAATTACCCAATCCTCTATTCATCCTCATATATTATCCTTAACTCCATGAGCCCTTTCCTTGCATGTTAATCCTTGTGTGACATCATGTCCACTGCTTTTTGGAAATACAAATAATTTGTCTATCCTCAAAAACAACCAAATAAATTTTCCAAACATGTGTCCCCTTTCTTGAAAACCATGTTGAATTTGCCACATTATATGATGAATTTCTAAGTGTATTGTGAAGACTTCCTTATTTATCAATTAAAGCATTTTCCCAATGGCTGATGACAGCTTAACTGGCCTATAGTTCCTTCTTTTCTCCCTCTCGGTTCTGATGGAGGTTCTATATTTACTAAATTCTCACCTTTCAGGGCAGTCCCATCCTAGAGAATTTTGGAAAGTCATAACTTGAGCATCTACTATCTTTTCAGCTACCTCTTTTAGAGCCTTATAACATGGGCCATCATGTTTGGGGGATTGGTCAGCCTTTAGTCCTTTAAAGGTTCTCCAGGGTTTTTTAGACCCACTGCCACCCAAAGAGTCAGCGGGGGACATATCCCCACCAATGCCTGTGGCCCCTCGGCCAATTAACACGCGTCCTTTACTGGGGCGAATGTGCTGTCTCGGAGAGCTGTCGGCCAATCAGGTTGCCTCAGCAAAGCAGCCAGCATATCAAGGACCCCATCCAACCCGGACATTCTCTCTTCCAACTTCTTCCATCAGGAAAAGGATACAAAAGTCTGATGTCATGTACCAACTGACTCAAGAACAGCTTCTTCCCTGCTGTCATCAGACCTTTGAATGGACTTACCTTGCATTAAGTTGATCTTCCGCTACACCCTGGTTATGACTGTAACACTACATTCTGCACTCTCTCCTTTCCTTCTCTATGAACGGTATGCTTTGTCTGTGTAGAGTGCAAGAAATTATATTTTTCACTGTACACTAATACATGGGAGAATAATAAATCAAATCAAATTAAATTAATTGACCTTATTATGGCAGGCGGGCAATTGGTGCCAGCCAGAGCTGTCTCTGGCAAGAACACACAGAGGCGAGAACTTATGACTCTGTCTAATGAGTGAACAGAGTAGTCAATGGGGAAGCTACGACAGACTGGAATAGTGGAACAGCTACAATTTGGGCCCCTGTGAGGTTTTTAAAAAGGATAATACAGGACAAAATACACCCATAAGTGTCTGTAACAAGTTACTGAATGTTTTCTGTGTGTATGCCAACTCACAGTGACAAGAAGCACTTTTCTCATTATTTTGATTCATTTAGTTTTCTAGTTAGATTTCTGCAGGCTTGAATTCGGTTTAAGTGTGATTGAAAGTGACAGCATAAATGTTTACTATTGTAATCCATTCATTCCCAGAACCTTAAAACCCTTACTCATCCTCTCTTCCTGTATAATCTATGAGCTTTCAAACACTGGAGCTCAGCATGCTCTTGTTATCTCTCCTGCCCTGTTCGATCTGGGTGTTTTCCTATTACTTCTGCTCTACTATCCATTTATGAGTCTCAGCCTTCATGCGGTTCGCCCGTGTACAACAAAATATTTTTAAAAGGCTGGGATTTTCTCCAATATCAGTAAAGGCCGATGTCAGGCGGGAAATTGAAGCCACTGACAATGGTGGCTTTCTCCACCATGTAGAGGGGAACTTCAGAAAAGCCACAGTTCCCATGACTTCTTGCTGGCAAGGGGGCCTCTGATTCACCTGCCCACCCCACCTCTCTGTTTCATGCACCCTACCAGCAACTCAAATACACAATAATCAATCAACTGTAGAATCCCTATGGTGCAGCAGGAGGCCATTCAATCCATCTACGCTGACTCTCTCTGACAGAGTACCTTCCCCAGGCCCTTTCCCCCATCCTATCCCCATAACCCCATACATTTACCCCACTAATCCAACCAACCTACACATCCTGGGACACTAAGGGGCAATCTACCATAGTCAATCCTCCTAACCTGCACACCTTCGGATTGTGGAAGGAAACCGGAGCACCTGGAGGAAACCCACGCAGACATGGGGAAAACATGCCAATGTCACAAAGGCAGTGTCCCAAGCCAGGAATTGAACCCAGGTTCCTGGCGCTGTGAGGCAGCAGTGCTAACCACTGTGGCACCGTGCTGATGTGGAGATGTCAGCGTTGGGCTGGGGTAAACATAGTAAGAAGTCTCACAACACCAGGTTAAAGTCCAACAAGTTTATTTGGTAGTAAACCCACAAGCTTTTGGGGTTTGCCCCAACTCTCCACTCATCTGACGAAGGAGCAAACCCCTAAAGCTTGTGGGTTTACTATCAAATAAACTTGTTGGACTTTAACCTGGTGTTGTGAGACTTCTTACTGTGTCTACCGTGCTGCCCCAGTGCACAGCAAGCAAATCAGGTCATCCCCTAATGCCACCACCCTGACATCAAGCTGGCATAACCCCCTCTGAGAGCTGCACCCACCTGAGCGCCCCTAAAATTACTGCTGACCAAGTGCACTCCTTTTGAGGTCAGTAGCGCTTCAATTCATTCTGATAGCATGTTGCTGTGGATAGACTTTTTGATTTTGGGGAATGATTCCGACATATGGGCCTGTGTGCGCATGGTGGCATAATGATGAGCACTTCTGCCTCATAACACCAAGGACCTGGTTTTGATTCCCAGCTTGGGTCACTGTCCGTTTGCACATTCTCCACGTGTCCGTGTGGATTGGCAAGGTAAATATGTGGGGTTATGGGAATAGGGTGGAATTGTTGTCTGTGTAGGCTCGATGGGCTGAATGGCCTCCTTCTGTACAGTAGGGATTCTATGATTCTATGATAAATATATGTAAATTTATTATAGTGATGTTCAATGTTCAGAAACATGGCTCGTCACTGCTGAGAGGAAGGGACAGCCATGTCATGCTTGCATGTGCAACATGACTTTGGACTTCTCGCTGTACATTCCGCTCCCATTACCAAGCCCACCCAAAGTGAACGGGAAGCAGAAAATCCTGGCCATTGTGAGGAATTCCATCTAGGCAGAGTCAATATTGATGGATAATAAAAGCATACAGAGTCCTGTTATCACAGATAACATTACAACAACATACATTTATACAGCACCTACAATCTAGAAAAATGCTCCAAGTTATTCCACAAGTCCATTCTCAAACAAAATTGATACTGAGCCACATAAAACGATATTAGGGCAGTAGGCTGGGGATTTTAGGAGAAGAGAGATTTAGATAGGCTGAGGGAAGAATCTCTGGATCTCAGGGCCTAGGTAGCTGCAAGAATACCTGCCAAGTTAGAATGATTAAAATAGAATTTCGGTAAGAGGCCAGAATTATAGGAGTGCAGGAACCTTTGAGGATTGTATAGGCCTGAAGAAAGTTTTATAGATTCATAGAGGGATACAGCACAGAAAAAAGGCCATTCGGCCCATTGCATCTATACCAGTCAAATACAAACACCTAACTATTCTAATCCCATTTTCAGCACTTGGCCCATAGCCTTGGCATCGCAGATGCACCTCTAAATATTTGTTAAGTGTTTTGAGGGTCCCTGCCTCCATCACTCTTCCAGGTAGTGAGTTCCAGACTCACTTTAAGTTAAATGTTTTTCCTCATATCCCCTCCCAACCTCCTGTCCCTCATTTTAAATCTATGCCCACTAGTCATTGATCCCTCCACCAAGGAGAAAAATTTCTTCCTGTCTATGCTATCTGTGTCCCTCATAATTTTAGATATCTCCATAATGTCCGCCCTCAGTCTCCTCTGCTCCAAGGAAAACAATTCCAATCTCTCTTCATAACTAAAACTCTCCTGTCCAGGCAACATCCTGGTAAATCTTCTCCGTACCATTTCCAGTGCTATCACATCCCTCCTATAATGTGGATTCCAGAACTGCACACATTATTCTAGCTGTGGCCTAGCCAACATTTTAAGTAGTTCCAGAATAACGTCCCTGTTCTTAAAGCCTATGCCTTGCCTAATAAAAGCAAGTATATCATCTGTCTTTTTAATCACTTTATCTCCCTGTCCTGATAATGTAAGGGGCAGGTGTACATGCACACCAAATTCCCTCTGATCCTTGGTGCTTCCCAGAATCCTGCCCTTCTACATGCATTCCTTTGTCTTGTTTGTCCTGCCCAAGTGCATCACCTCACACATATCCGGATTGAATTGAAATTGCCACTGATCAGCCCATCTGACCAGACTATCAATATCTTTCTGTAACTGAAGGCTATGTTTTTTTTAAATTCATTTGTGGGACATGGACATCGCTGGCTGGCCAGCATTTATTGTCCATTCCTACAACCCTTGTCTAGAGGCAGTTAAGAGTGAACCACATTGCTGTAGCTCTGGAGTCACATGTAGGCCAGACCAGGTAAGGAAGGTAGATTTCCTTCCCTAAAGGACATAAGTGAACCTCCTCATTATTTACCATCCTACCAATTTTCGGAACATCTGCGAACTTACTGATCAACACTCCTACATATCCAAGTGGACTAAGTCGAATGCATTGCCCTCATTGACACACCTGGTCACCTCTTCGAAAAATTCAATCAAGTTGGTCAGACATGACCTCCCCTTACAAAACCATGCTGAGTGTTCTTGTTTTATCCTTGCCTTTTCAAATGCAGATTCATTCTGTCTCTCAGAATTGTTTCTAATAGTTTCCCCATCATTGAAGTTAGACAGGCTGGCCTGTGGTTTTCTGCTTTATTCCTTCCTCCCTTCTTGAATAATGAGCAATGTTGGCTGTCCTACAGCCTTCTGGCATCTCTCCTGTGGCTAGAGAGGAAGTGAAAATTATGGCCACGCTGCTGCTATTTCTTCCCTTGTCTCCTTCAACAGTCTGCGATACATTTCATCCGACCCTGGAGATTTACCTACCTTTAAGCCTGTCAGATCATTCAGAATCTCCTCTCTGTTGATGTTAATTTCTTTAATAGTATCACAGCCTGCTCTCTGGTTTCTATACCCACATCATCTCTCTCACTAGTGAACATTAACACTAAGTATTCATTAAGAACCCTACCTACATCCTCTCACTCCACATACAAATTACCACAGGGCTTTAACGAGCCCTACTCTTTCCCCTAGTTATCCTTTTACCCTTAATGTACTTGTCAAACAACTTAGGATTTTCCTTTATTCTACTTGCCAGTATCCTTTCATGTCCTCTTTTTGCTCACTTAATTTCCTTTTCACCTTTCACATTCTATACTCTAGGGCTTCTGCTGTTTTAAACATTTAATATCTGTCATGAGCTTTCCTTTTTCTCTTTATCCAATGCTGAGTAGGGAGTGGGTAAGGTCTCTTAAGAATCAACAATGTCATCTGTGTACGAATACACAAGAGATGGGTGAGATCCTAAATGAATATTTCTCATCAGTATTTACTGTTGAGAAAAGCATGGATGTTAGGGAACTTGGGGACATAAATAGTGATGTCTTGAGGAGTGTACATATTACAGAGAAAGAGGGGCTGGAAGTCTTAAAGCGCATAAAGGTAGATAAATCACCGAGACCTGATGAAGTGTATTTCAGGACGTTGTGGGAGGCCAGAGGGGAAATTACGGATTTGCTAGCAGAGATATTTGAATCATCGACAACCACAAGTGAGATGCCTGAAGATTGGAGGGTGACAAATGTTGTTCCTTTGTTTAAAAAGGGCTGAAGGGAAAAGCCTGGGAATTACAAGCCAGTGAGCCTCACATCTGTGGTGGATAAGTTATTAGAAGGTATTCTGAGAGATAGGATCTCCAGGCATTTAGAGAGGCAAGGACTAATTAGGGACAATCAGCATGGCTTTGTGAGTGGAAAATCATGTCTCACAAATTTACATGTACATTTACTTGTACATCCATTAAAATACAGGGTTCATTGGATTTGTTGGTCACACACATTTTCTTTATTGGAACATGTTG
The DNA here is from genome assembly GCF_965287045.1 of Carcharhinus amblyrhynchos. NCBI lineage: Eukaryota > Metazoa > Chordata > Chondrichthyes > Carcharhiniformes > Carcharhinidae > Carcharhinus > Carcharhinus amblyrhynchos. The sequence continues at coordinate 28,063,037 of NC_137346.1, forward strand.
GCCCTGTACTCTCCCTATTTCATTCCTCAATGCATTCCATTGTTCTGCACACTCTCCCCATGTCTGCGTGGGTTTCCTCTGTGTGCTCTGGTTTCCTCCCACAGTCTGAAAGATGTGGTGCTTAGCTACATTGACCATGCTAAATTTTCTCTCCATATACCCAGAGTGTGACGACAAGGGGATTTTCATAGTAACTTCATTGCAGTGTTAATGTAAGCCTACTTGTGACACTAATAAATAAAACTTAAACAATAGATAGCCAGCTGCTTGACTATACTTGTCTAATTTCTGTTGCAATTTAAAACCAGACCTAAAGGTGTTGGGTGCAATTCTCCCAGCATGCTGCATTGTTTCTGTAGTGCAGCAGGCCGGAGACTCGAGTGGAGGCCATTTTGCAGGCTCCCCGCTGGGCATCATGTCCTCTGCGAATCTCCAGCATCTGGATTTCCAGTGCTGTCAGCTCTGTGCCAGAAATCGGCACAGAACTGCATAATTTATGCTAATACTAATTTACTTCTACTTTACATTCGATTAGCAAGCTGGGGGCTGAAATCTGCGGGCTTGTGCCCCCATCAGCAGTGTGTTCCACTCCAGCAGGGTTCATGATAGCTCCCCACCTGCGGGAACCTGGTGGCCTGAACCCACTAGAGTAAACAGGAGCCATTGAGGCTCCCCCAGAGGGTCAGGCACCAGAGACGGTGCCCCATGGGCGTTGCCAGCCTGACAGTGCAAGCCTGGTCCTCCTGGCACTGCCCAGGGTCAAAATGCCAAAGATCAGGGGACACCTTGGCACTACCCACTAGGCATTGGACAGTGCCAAGGCAGCAGGGCCTAATGGGGTGAGGCATCTGGGGGACAATTGGTGGGGGTGGGGGGTGTCCAGTTGCCACTCTGAACTCTGGCAGAGTGACAGAGGGAGGGAGGGCAACCATTGGGTTTGGGCTTTGGGGTGAGGGGGTCAACCTGCTGGGGGGACGGGACTGTGGCATGGGTAGAGGTGGACTGCCTGGGGGGCACTGGGGCTTCCAGTAGGGGGAGAGATTGGTGGTGGGGGGGGAATCGAGGCGGGTTGGGGAAGCGGGGGTTTCGCAAGACTGGCATGGACACATCCGGTGTGTCAGCAAATGGGCCAGGGTGGGGGTAGTGTTGTACGGGCAGCGGTGCAGGGTCACAGGGCTGGCTAGTGATCAAGCTGCCAGTGATCAGGAGGCTGGCAGTGCGGGGCCACTGTGTAAATGCCCATCTCCGTTCTGATGGATTGGCGCGTGTGCAGTGGCCCACTCAGCGCTATGCTACCAGCCTCTCCAACGGGAAGAGGCTCCATCCACCGGTTTTCAATGGGATTCACACTAATGAACTTTGCAGTGCGCAGAATTTGGGAGATTCATGTCGAAACTCCCGCTGAAAAAAAACCAGCGTGATTTACTCCAGTTTTTACACTAATTCGACACTTAGAATTTTTTTGGGAGGATCGCCCCAGTTATCAGTGACATTACTTTATCTATTACATTGAACGTATTTGTTTAATGTGTGGCTGAATGTTCACTCAGGCTTGAAAATTCAGAACATAAACAAAACCCTCCCCGCATCAAATACTGCGATAAATTGGGGGACAGGCTTAATGGAATTATGAATGATTTTGACAAAAGGGCTGATTGATTAAACTGGAAAAAGAAATGATGAGGGTTAAGGTGAGTTTTCATGGATTGTAATTTAGGAACCTGGAGCAAAAAAGCTAAACAAACAAGCACTTTGGGTAGATTATCAATCTCCACAAGCAAGAAGGAGTATTAAATCAAACCATGCTTTTCTCGGTGAGCACAGTTCAAATGACCCATTTTTGCTCTAAGTCAGCTTTCATGCATCTCGTAGCGAAACAAGTCTCAAGCCAACCTTGTTATTTCTAGTAATCATGATATCAGTATTAGATTGTGATTCTGTAATCTAAATACTATCTATGGTAATTTAGCAAAGCCCCCTATTTTTATGAATGCTTTCCACTATCAGTGGCCACTTGATTGTCATCTCGCTGCTCCTGCCACACTCATTACGTTTATAAATTTTCATCCTGATGAAAAAGAGTTATGTCCAATGATGACAGGAATTGATTTCCAATTTCCTCCACAATGACTCCATCATTGCGAGAGACAGGCAATTTAGCTTACATAACTGTTGGCTTCAGGCTGTAGATCAAACTGACAGCCATCTACTTACAGAGGATGCTTGTTTTGACAAGAAATGAAAGGGATGCTTTATAGGGTATCTTTCTTAAATTTCTGTAATAAAGCATTCGCTGCATGGATAACGCAGAGTGTAAATGGTTTCTTTTGAGTTAGGGATGAAGTGCTTTTATTGGGGTTATGGATCTGAAAGTCACAGCTGTCAGAGTGTCATTTAATAATGTGAGGGTGATACGTATCAATTTAGTTTATTCCCTATTTTCTCCTTACTCTGTAAATGGCTCCTGGAGTCGGTGCTGGTCCTTGGACTTGAGAGCAGGCAATTAACTCTGCGGCTTCCAATACTAGTGTTGTGTGGTGCAATGATAGGGATGCATTTTAAGGCAGAAGGTGTTCCAAGTGACTAGCCCTCAATGCAATCAAGCACATGTCTATTGACTTTCATATAATCTTCGTCAATTTTTGTTCCTTGAATCCAATAGCAGAATCATTGGTCGGGATTCTCCTATCCTACCCGCCACTGGAATTTTAGCGGGTGTGTTGCGGAGAATGTGAAACCCCATTAACAATCGGGCAGGAATTGTCAGATTTTAGACCAGAGTGGGCAGAGAATTCTGCCCATAGAATCCATACAATGCAGAAGGAGGTCATTTGGCCCACTGAGCTGCACTGACAACAATCCCACCCAAGCTCTATCCCTGTAACCCCACGTACTTCCCCTGCTAATCTCCCTGACACCACGGGGCAATTTAGCATGGACAATCCACCTAACCTGCACTTCTTTGAATTGTGGGTGGAAGCTGGAGCCCGCAGAGGAAACCCACATGGATGTGGAGAAAACTTCACATAGACAGTCACCTGAGCTGGAGTTGAACCTGGGTCCCTGGCACTGTGAGGTAGTTGTGCTAACCACTGTGTCACCAAATGCTGTAGATTAGAACAAAAGATGCGCCGGGTGAAACACGAATGTCGCATGACTGCTTCTCTGTTTTGTTTGTGTTTTGCATTGAAATGTGTGTGGTACCGAGCGTAATATCAACAATCATGTTTTAAAGTGAGGTGCGTGGGGAAGTAAATACACAGTTTTGGTTTGCTAGCAGCTGTAGTATAAGTGCAGCTTTGAAGAAATGAGGAGTTGTCAAAGATTTCTGAGTTCAGAATAATCTCGTGCGAATTGTTAGTCATCCTGTTTTCATATTGACAGAGAAGTGCTGCTTTTTTTGGTCAAAGATTTAAATATCACGGCCAATAAGTTATACTAAGTAGCCCAATAAGCCTCCAATATGGCAGTCAGGAAGAAAGCATATGTTTGCAGTAGAGAACGCACGACTTACTATGTTGCTGAAGGAAATGAAATAGACATCCAGGACCTACACCTGAAATGGGCATTATACCATTTGCTTGTGCAAATAAGGAGCCTTGTGCATGTTTGAGAAGTCAAGACTAGTTGCCCTGAGGTAGTCAGCATTAGCTGCCCTTAGTAACACCTGACCTCTGCAACCCCCGCCAGCAAGAAGGCAAATCTCTGAAAATGCCCTGTCTCAATATGGATGGGATGGCAGTACAGAATTTTCTGTGCTCCCTGCCATCCACCTCCCAGCACAGCCCAATGTCTATTGTTGTCATACATTGAATATCTACTTGCTTTGTGCTGAGAATGTATTTAAATCCTATTTTGCAGACCCAATCATTGACTTTCTGACTGAAACCTGCGTGCCAAACTGTGTTGAGGATCAGGGAACAGTAGCCACAATGATGAGAGACATCCAGCTTTCAAGGGAAATATGGTTCACGTGCTTTGGAAACGATTTGCGATCAGTTGCTTGGCTCCTTCCCCTTGCTGTGCCTATTATTGTTGCAGTCAATAAAGCTTCCAAGCTTCAATTTTAGGATTGACAAGCGAAAAGTCACAAGATGGTAGGAGTTCCTTATGTAATAATCATTTTAACACCATTCACAAGGAACTCAGCCTTTGACTGCTTGACAAGGGAAGGCAAGGATTATTTAGTGTAGAGAAATGAAACTTGCTGTATCATGAGTTGCATCTCTTAGAGGAGCTCTCTTTATATTCAAATAAGTTAACAGGCATGGTGATAAAAAAAGGACTCAAACGACAAGAGCCTGCAGCAATTCTACATTAGGGACCATCCAAACACATTTTATATCAATATTTATAAGCACAGGTAAACCTTGGATGTAGCAGAAATGGGTAGTTGCCTGTTTACTAACTGTTGTACATCATAGAAGCATTTATCTAAATAATGTCAGCATTTACAAACATGTCCACAATAAAGAGTCATTATTAGCATTTGAAACACGCTGCAGTGATAATGGTGCTATATACAAAATACGAATTGCTAATAGCTAAAGCACTTTCTCATTAAGTTCACTCTTAATGGAATAGATATGAAAATAGAGACATAAAGTTTAGGCTATCACTTTTTAAACATTTTCCAGACACATTTTTCTTCTAACTTGAATTTGTCCTTTATGCAGTACTTAATCTTGTAAGATTTGATTTTTCCGAAACAAGAACTGACCTTTGTAAAACAGAAATGCGCTTTCAGCGTCTCTTGGGCCTTTGGGGTTACTTTGCTGTCACACAACAGGGCTGCCTACAGCCGATGGTGGAGGAAACAATTTTAAAACATCTGTCTACTCCCAGGAGATGGAGAGGCAAGCTGACAAACATTGGTTCTTTAATGGAGCTTTCATAATTGAAGCTTTAAACATTTAGGGCCTGATTAGTGCAATTGCAGAAAAATTGTTTTGGTGCTCTCAAAGTGTATGTCATGCTAAGAAAGTCACTAAATGAATCAAAGTGACATTCCTGATTAATCCTGAAAGGACTGGGGTTTAAATCAGCACAGACTGCACAGAATGCTTTCTCCTTTTCCCCACTGCAAAGCTTTGAAAGGGAATGCATTGGAAAAGCCTGAAAACAAGTGGCCATAAAGGAAAGAATGAGCTTGCATTAATGAAATGACTTTCACATCCTCAGTCCATCCCAAATCTATAGAATCATAGAATCTCTACAGTGCTACACAATACCAAACATGTCTACCATTCTACTGCTACACAAAAATTAAACCTCTGAATGGACTTAACTTGCATTAAGTTGATCTTTCGCTACACCCTAGCTATGACTGTAACACTATATTCTGCACTCTCTCCTTTCTTTCTCTATGAACGGTATGTTTTGTCTGTATAGCACGCAAGAAACAATACTTTTCACTGTATGCAATAAACGTGACAATAATAAATCAAGTCAAATCAAATTAAATCAAAAGTGCAGAAGGAGGCCATTCAGTCCATCAAGACTGCACCTAAAACAATCCCACCCAGTAATCCCACATCTTTACCTTGCTAATCCCCAGATACTAAGGGGCAATTCAGCATGGTCAATCAACCGAACCAACACATCTTTGGAGTGTGGGAGGAAACTGGTGTGATGCTACAGTGCCTTTAAGAAATGTATTTTTAACCATGTTCCCTGTGGTTATAAGCAGCTTTGGTTTTTCTCATTGTTGCTGAGTTGTCTGCTTAGAAGATCTTTTATTGCTGCTTAAATAGTTTAAATGGAGTTTTGTTTATTTTTGTTCTGGCCTTCATGCAGTGTCTAGGATTATACGACCTTTTGGATTGTTGGGCGGGTGCGGAGAACGATTGACAGATCTGATGACAGGAATTCTTTCATTTTCAGTTTTGGGCTGCTGGCTGCTGTTTTAGTTCAGAAGATCTTTGGACATCAGACTGAAAAGCAGTGTTGCTGTGTTTCACTCTCTCCCTGGTATTGTAAATTCTGCTGGCTAGCTGGAAGCAAGTCTTCTTGCCTTCCTGAAGTGAAAATTCTGCCATTGGTGATTTGCTAGCTAATAACTAGAATCTCTCTTGCTCTCCCTGGTGTTTTGGGAAGCTGTTCTGACTTCAAGCTTGTCTGTGTATGTGTGTGTGTGCAATGAAAGCTGCCAAATCCACCCGAAGGACCAAGTTCCAGCATCACATGAGCATTCCAAAGATGTGCGAGTTAGGTTAATTGGTCATGCTAAATTGACCCCAGTGTCAGGGGGATTAGCAGGGTGAATATGCAGAGTTACGTGGATAGGGACTGAGTGGAATTGTTGTTGGATTCAATGGGACAAATGGCCTCCTTCTGCACTGTAGGAATTGTATGATTTTTATTTTCTGCGTTAAACCTGTGGCAGGTGCATGTTTGTAGGGAACTTTATTTGGCTGGAACATTTCATGTAGTTGTTAAGGTTTCTCCAACAACATGGTTGCCTCTTTTCTCCTTGTTTGTAATTGGTAGAAGTTATTGCTTTATGTTAACTGTATTCTTAAATAAACCTTGTTTAATAAAAGCTCCCTAGTGGGTCATTCGAATCATACCTGAGGTGGAACATCTCATGCTTAATCTAGCCAAAATCAAATCGCAAAGTTTACGATCCAGGCAGACTTCATAAAACACGTTGGCGTTTCTGACCTGAATTATAATACTGGAGCACCCAGCGGAAACCCACGCAGACATGGGGATTATGTGCAAACTCCACACAGACAGTCACCCGAGGCTGGAATTGAACCCAGGTCCCTGGCGCTGTGAGGCAGCAGTGCGAACCACTGTGCCACCGTGCCGCCAAAGGATTACATTTCTAGGTAGTTGTTATTCTGTAGCTAAGCGCTGCAGCCAATTATCAGACAGAATGCGTCTACAAATGCCAATTAAACCAATGATCATGACTGCAGAGGAGAAGTTCATCTTCAGTTCTTCAAATAATGCAATGTGATTTTTTAAATACATCTGAAAGGGCAAACAGTCTGACGCTAACATCTCATCCAGAAGTTTGCCGCCCCGATGGCACCGCCCTCTAAGGATTGTACACCAGTACCTGCTCTACAGAACCTGTACATTCTGACATTGCATCAGAATGTGGCTGACTCTTGTAAGTGTGAGTCCATGAGACTGAATTATCCTTAATTCTGTGCAGACTGCCAGTTTAATTGGCAAAGGTAACAAGAAGGACCAGTGTAGGTTGTGGATTGTTGTATTAGTGGAGTAAGGATACTGTTCTGTGCTTTGAATGAAGGCGCACCAGTGAGTCGGTGAAGAAGAGAGATTATTCTGCATCCAAATCATGTTCTGTCTGATCTCAGATTACACTATGTGTCAAAATAAAGAGATGGTAAATTCCCCAGCACCCACAGTTATCACCTTGATATGAAAATTCATGCTTCCAAAAGATGGTAATTAATAAATAAGAATGTAAAAAAAATTGCAATATATATACAACTTTGATTACTTAGGGGTGGTCAAGGCAGGTGTATCTTGTGCATCTTTGGAATGTGTGAGGGTGATGTCTTCGGAAAAATAGTTGCTGTTTTCTAACTATTTTCCATTTTAGAACTGCATTTGTTTTGACTTATTCTAGCACCAGTAAACATTTGGAAGGGATGTTGGTAGTCTGTACTGATTGAGGCCCCATCAATTATTGTGCCATGTCTGTTACATTTTCAGAAAATGGATATACCACCAGCACAATATGACAAAAAGTGAAAAGCAGCCACCTGGATTGATAGTTTAATCTAAAAACTGGATGCCATGGTTTCAATTGGTAGTATCTCAACTGGTGCCATATTTTCAGCATCTTTGGTGGTGGAATGAATTGTGGCATGGATATAACACAGGAGAAGACCACTCTGCCCATTGTACCCATGCTGGCTGTCTGCTAAAGCAACTCAGTTGCTCCCAACCCCCTTAGTGTAACCATAGCCCTGTGGCATTCCCCTCTTCAGGTGTTCAGCAAATTTCCCTTTTGAAAACCCTAATTGAATCTCCCTCAACAACGCTCCAGATCCTAATCATTAGCTGAATTAAAACATTTTTTATCACGTTACCTTGGGTGCTTTTAGTGAGAGGAGTGGAAATGGTGCTTGCTTGCTTTAATTGTATGGCTGGCAACTCAAGGGAACAATAATGTGGTGTTTACCTGAGCCATTTTAGAAGGCAGCATTAAACTGAAAAAAAGAAGGAAATTTGTGAATTTGCAAACATTTTTTAAATTCATATCTTCGACTGGGACCATCTATGTGCACCACCGCCCCCGCCCCCCACCCCGCACCCTCCAATCAATTTCGGTTTTTAACTATAATTCCCCACCAAGTTTGGGTCAGATTCTGGAAGTCTAGCATCCATTTCCTAGTTTCCAGGTTTGGCTCACACTTTGGAAAATAGGCTGGTATTTTGCAGTTCAGTTTTGGCGGGGCCTGTGGTTGGTGGCCCAGCCTGGAGTCCTTTGACATTCGGCGACAGGACCAGATGATCGCAATGGCGGTTACGGCTGTAAAATCCTGCTCGTAGATCCACTTTGCTGTGGTGATAATGAAGCTGGATTTAATAGTCTAAGCACTGGTTACTAAACTTCCATCGCCACAGATAGATCCAAATGTGGTGTCTTTTTTCATATAAAGGAACAGGAATGATGCTGTGAAGTCTGAGCCAAGGTAGGCCTTTCTGACATCAGAATTTCAGCCTCCATTTCCACCTGACAGTCAGACCATTTTTTGATTGAACACGATATGGCTGGAATTCTCTAGTGTTGGACATCCCGCTTCCGTGGCCAGTGAGAATGGAGAATTTGGAGTTCAGCCAAATTTCTGTTCGCAGCAGTGGGACTGGATAATTGCAGCCACTGACGAGGTCGAAGAATTCAGGCCTATGTTTCTGATTTTCAATTGAGTTATTGGGCCGGATTTTACTTGAGTGAGAGATTTCCATCGTTGGACTCTCGTCTGCTCCGATTCCATGGCAGGCAAGGTGGTAGAGTTCCGGCGATAATCTGGATTCTGGGAGCATGTTTCCCCTTGTGACCAAATTTAGAACCAGGGGACGCAGATTAGGGCCTCCAATTTAAGACTGAGGTAAGGAGAATGTTTTTCTACCTGAGGGTGGCTAGTCTGTAGAATTCTGTTCAGCAGAGGACAGTGGCGGTTGGCTCACTGAATAAATTCAAGGCTGAGTTAGAGAGATCTTTGAGTGTGGGTGGTGGGGTAGTGTGGGGAGTGGGGTGGCGGGGGTGGTGTGGGTGGTGAGGGAGGGTGGCTGCAGACAAGAAAGTGGGGGTGAGGCCCAGGCAGGTCAGCCATGAATTTATCGAATGGCAGAGCAGGCTCAAAGAGCCAAATGGTCCACCCCATTGTGTTTTAGGAAGGGATGATGAGAACATGACCGAGAAATTAGGGAAAAGCACAGGGGTATGAAGATCAGTAGACGACAGACTCATGTAATGGACTGACAGTTTGAGCCTAGGAAAGGGAGCAGTGTAAAGATTATGGTTGTGGACTTGGATAAAATGAGTAGTTTCAAGTACCTTGGGTCACTGGTGGTGGAAAATGGGAGTATGGAAATTAAGTAACGGATTAGCTTCAGTTGGAGTAATTGGAAGAAGTGTAGTATGTAAACAAAAGAAAAATTGGACAGTACGAAGGCAGAGTGGTTAGCACTGTTGCCTCACAATGCCAGGGACCCAGGTTCAATTCCCGGATTGGGTCACTGTCTATGCAAAATCTGTCTGCATGTTCTTCCCATGTCTGCCTGGGTTTCCTCTGGGTGCTCCAGTATTCTCCACAGTCCGAAAAAGCTGGTTGGGTGTGTTGGTCATGCTAAATTCTCCCTCAGTGTATCCAAACAGACACTGGAGTGTGGTTAGTAGGGGATTTTCACAGTAGCTTCATTGCAATGTTATTGTAAGCCTACCTGTGACATTAATTAATAAACTTTAAAAGTATAGATGGAACAGCAAGGACAAATCTATGAGCCATTTACTTGTTAAATAATGCAGAAACATAGGCAGCCTCAAGAAGAGAGGAATGACTGGACACTAATGAGATGAGAATATGTGGAGCCATGAAAAATGATGCCAAATCAGGAACCTGCTTATCAGGGGTTCAATGAAGATTGTGGAAGCATCGAAGAAAGTGGCCGAGAAGAGACTGAAATCTCTGGTTGTCTAGTTGCGGGGAAATGTGGTAAGGTAAGTAATACCAGGAAGAGGAAAGATGATGGTCTAAGGCCAGATGAAAAGATGTGGAGCAGTGAGACTGGAAGAGGAATGGGTGACTGATGGGAGGAGATGGCGAAGGATGGCCAAGCAGCAGTGTGGTGACCCCAAGTAAATTGGAAGCAGCTGAAAGAAGCAAAGATTTCTGTTTTCCAAATGGATTGCAATTCTATATCTGGTAGTTTGTGGGCCTGTCATGGAGTAAAACAAGTAGGTGGAAGCCAATTTGCATCAGATCACTGCTGAATGTGCAATCCAGTCATCTTGTGGCTGACATAAGTTTGATATGTTCCTAATTTCCAGTACACATTCAGCATAGTGATGCATGCTCACAGATAATGGGCATCCATGGTTTTCTTGGCATTCAACTATGCACAGAGATAAAGAGTAAAAGTCTGAAATCACATACTAACCAACTCAAGAACAACTTCTTCGCTGCTGCCATCAGACTTTTGAGTGGATCTACTTCATATTAAGCTGATCTTTCTCTATACCTTGTATAGTATATAGATATAGTATCATATATAATTGCTATTTAATTTTGTTCAATTAGGCCTGTGAATTACTGCTGAATTGATGCGATGCATTTATGTTTGATACTAGTTTTTGTTCTTTGCTTTCCTAGAATGCATTCCTGCCACCATCCACCATGATATTACTCATTCTCCTGTGATTTGAGCGTCTTCTCTTCCTTATTTTCACTGCTGTGATGTTTGGCACCCAAGTACATTCAATCTGCTCAGATGAAATGGTGAGTACTTAACCTTTTCACCCCATACCTGTCTTTTAATGTCCTTTCAAGAACATTCATCACATATACAGTTGGTTATGACTGTAACATTACATTCTGACACTCTCTCCTTTCCTTCTCCTTTCTGAATGGTATGTTTTCTCTGAACAGTGCGCAAGAAACAATACTTTTCACTGAAGGCCAATACATGTGACAATAATAAATCAAATCAAATCAAATAATTCTTGATTTGTCTGTGGACTGTGTGCTCAAAGGTTGTTTGGAATCAAGGCTACAGCTATGTTCGTTTCCTGCACTTGAGCTTTGAACAACTATTTAAATTTAAAATTGCATACCATTAATATATTACCATTCTAGCTGAAGTTGCAGCAGTTCCTTAAACATTGAGGGCTGAATTACACTGCGAGATGAAAGTTGGCTTTGATGTCTGAATACAGCACACTCCTGGTGTATTGCAATGAGAAACTGCAATGCTAATAACTATACAGCGCTTTGTGAAGACTGTCCATGCCTCCTTTCACATTCATTCCAAACACTGATAAGAAACAGGAACAAATGGTAACATTCTGTCATATAAGTGTTCCATCAGCTTCTTGAACATCCTTCAAAGAAACGTTGCAATCTCCTGGGATTTAGCAAGAACCAGTAGGCAAAGCTGTAGTCATTCAGGCTATTGTGTGCTTGGAGTCTCCATTATCTGAAACCTTTGGATCTATTTTGATACGGTGTGTTATGGCCATGATTGCTGAAGAAGAAACAACGGCACAGATGCTCTGCGTGGCTACTGGGACCTTGTTCAAGTTATCAGATATCCAACAGACAGCAAAGTCTTAATTAAGATTCTTCTCAAGCATATAAAAGGGACTGCCTCAAAGTGTGCCAATGCTGTTTAAAGGTTAAGCTCGAGTGTTTGCCCTTTACACCAAGGATGATGATTTTCATGCAATATTTGACTCTTTCTATAGAATCATAGAATTATACAGTGCAGAAGAAAGTCATTTGGCCCATCATGTCTGTGCCAGCTCTGTTGTAGAGCTAGTCAATAAGTCTTACTTCCCTGCTCATTCCCACAGCCATGCAAGTGACTTAATTTTAAGTATTTGTCTAATTCACTTTTCAAATTGATTATTGAACCTACATCCAACACCCTTTCTGGCAATGCAATCAGAACCTAGCGTCTTGCTGCATTTAAAAAATAATTGTCCCGTCACCTCTGGTTCTTTTGCCAATTATCTTAAACTCTGTGTCCTCTGGTGAGCAACCTTTCTGCCACTGTTCTGAACAGAATAACAACAGCTTCTCTGTCTCATCGGATAACTGGGGTCGGATTTTCTGGCCCAAGGCTGGAAATTCCCTGCTCGAGGTTAATGGGCCTTTGCATGGCCCATCCCCACCCGCTATAATTCCAGGAAAATTCAGCCCCTGAAGTTTTTAACCTCGGCTTGGTTTTAGCAAATCTTTCCTGCACCAGTTCTTAGTGTGAGACTAATGGTTCAGTGACTAGGATGTGGCATGTGAAGATACATTCACTGACATTGACCCTTTATGTGAAGTCATTGAACTTCTTTTGATGCTGCATCCATGTCCTCTGCGAAGGTTCACTTTGGTAGAAAGATTGTGGGGAGACAATATAAAACAAAGAGTACAATTCTAAAGGGGGTGCAACTAGGAGCAGAAGGACCTGGGTATAGATGTCCATTAATTATTGAATGTGGCAGGACAGGTTGAGAACGCAATTAATAAAGCATACAACATTCTAAACTTTATTAATCGGGGCACAGATTACAAATGCAAGGAAGTTATGTTAAACTTGCATAAAATGCTGGTTTAGCCTTAATGAGAGTACTGTGTCCTATTCTGGGGGCTGCACATTAGGAAAGTATTAGAGAGGGTGCAGAAAAGATTCACAAGAATGGTTCCAGGGATGAGGAACTTCATTTACGTGAATAGATTGGAGAAGTTGGGACTTCTCTTCTTGGGGAAGAGAAGATTGAGGGGAGATTTGATAGAGGTATTCAAAATCATGACAGGTCTGAACCGAGTTGATAAGAAGAAATTGTTCCCACTGGCAGAAGAATTGAGAACCAAAGGGCACAGATTTAAAGTAACTGGCAAAAGAAACAAAAAAAAGTGACATGAGGAGAAATGTAGAAGGCACAGCCTGGGAATATGATGATTGCAGGTTTATCTGAGGCATTCAAGTGTGAACTGGATTATTATTTGAAAAGGAAGAATGTGCAGAGCTACGGGAGAAGGCAGGGGAAAAGCATCAGGCGAATTCTCTGGGTTAGACTGCTGACATTGACAGCAATGGATATTGCAAGCATGTGTCTGAACAGCCTCCTAATCCCCTGATCAAAGAGGACTTGGGTCCTCCTCTAGACTTCCTGTACCAAGGTCTCCATCATGGCACTGTCCACTCTAATAGTTTCTTCCTGGTCTTCTAGTCTTTAACCATTTCCAGCTCTGGCTGCAGCCAGCATGCACCTTATTTTTAAGGGTTGCCATCTGGTTGTAAGCAGTGCATGCTAGCTTTAAATGTTGCTAATCCTGTACAGACTCAGGCTACCTGTTGGGCAGCACTCGACTAGCTTATCCAGCAACTGACTTCACCACGAACCTCCACTTATAAAGGCAAGAATCTGTATGCATTCTTTTCTCAAAGTGCCCTTCCATCCTCAAGTATTTCTGTACATGCAGCCCCATCCCTCTCTGTTCCTGCAACCCCTATAAAATCCTACCGTTTGATTTATCATGTCACTTCTCATTATTCCTACTAAAATGTATAACTTCACACTTCGCTATGCTAAATTTCATTTGTCATATGTCTATCCATTTTGCCTGTCTATGTTCTCCTGAAGCGTGTTCTTACTTCCTCACTGTTTATCGCATATCTGAGATTTATATCATTTGCAAATATTAAAATGATGCTTTGTATACCCAAGTCCATACAAAAAGAACAATGAGCCTGAAACAGACCCCTGGCGAACATCATTGTATACTCACTCTAGCTTGAAAAACAACTGTTCACCACTACTATCTGCTTCCTTTCTCTAAGCTAGTTACATACCAATTCTGCTATTGTCCCTTTCTTTCCGTACTCTATAATTTTGCTAACAATTCGATTATATAGTACTCTTACAAATGGCTTTTGAAAATTCAATATGCAGAATCAACAGCAATGCCCTCATCAACCTACTTTGTTATTTCATCGAAGAACTCAATCAAGTTGTCAAACACAATTTGCCTTTAAATAAATCTGTGGTGACTTTCATTTATCAGATCATAATTTTCCGAATGCCAATTAATTTTGTCTTAGATTATTGACTCTAAAATTTTCCCTGATTCTGAGATTAGACTGGGATTCCTCTTCCCTTTTTTTTAACAGGGAGAGTTACGTGACCGCTCCATCTTGGGGCGCTTGCAGATCCCAGTTGCATTTGAAGGAGGGCAGTAGCTGGAGGGATGGCTCCATGGATACACAGGATGCCCACTCAGTCGGTGGCTAATGGCACCAGTGCGGAGGCCACAAGCACAAGCCAGGCAGTCACCTGGGCCCTGGGAGCAGGTGTAAGCTGCCCATGGCTTAGAAGCTCCGACCGGCAGCTGTCAAAGGTCAAAGACAAAATGCCCATTATCACCTTTAAAGACCCAGTCCTCCTCCTTGGATCCTGCTGCCTTCCTTTTGACTTCATTAGGGCTGCATGGTGGCATAGTGGCTAACACTGCAGCCTCACAGCAGTCAGGGATCTGGTTTCAATCCCCGCTTTAGGCCACTGTCTGTGTGGAGTTTGCACATTCTCACCATGACTGCTGTGCGTTTCCTTCAAGTGCTCTGGTTTCCTCCCACAGTCCAAAGATGTGCAGGTTAGGTGGATTGGGCATGCTAAATCGCCCCTTAGTGTCCGGGGGATTAGCAGGGTAAATATAAGTTTAAGGTGCACAGGGAAAAGTTTAGAGGAGATGTGCAAGGCAAATTTTTTACACAGACGGTGGCGAATGTCTGGAACTTCCCATGGACAATTGCGCTGGACTAGGAACCATCCGACAAAGTGATTTCAATCAGTAACGCTGGATGATTCTGCCAGTTTTATGCACACAGTTAATCTGAAAGAGCTAGAAGGAAAAGAAGCCATTTCTAACTCCAGAGTAAATATTAATAAAACCCAAGACCGAGTCCTGCAAAGGACACACCCTCGGGGAACCCCTTCTCAATCTGACCCCCCTCAATCTGACCACCCGCCCCCCCCCACTCCACCCCAACCAAACCAACCAGGCACCACAACCCCACACTGGCCCGGCCCAACCATAAACCACCCCTCCCCCTAGGCCTGAACAACACCACCCTCCCGCCCCCAAACTCACCTGCTTTATGGCAGCTAATGCCCCCAAAAAGGAGGCGTATCCTCCTTCTGGACCTGAGGGTGAGGGGGGTGGAGCAGGGATGTTGGCTTTGCTTCTTCTGTTTCACCCAACGTAAGTCACGAAGAGAGGGTGAAGGAGGAACTTAAGCGCAGGAGAGTTGGCATGAGGAAGTTACGGGCTGCTAAGGCTAAGTGACAATGCTGGGCGTAGTGAAGCTTTTGCCTGTTATGTGTTTTCTGACCTGGATAACATTGCTGAGAGGGAGAGAAAAATGTAAACAAGTTTTGTCAGATCATGTGCTCAAATATTTAAAAGGTCAAATTGAATATTTAAGGAAATGCTCACTTTGAATGCTCTGGGGACAAGCCATCATTGCAGGGCAGTGATTTAGGTCACTAAGATCAGGCATTGCAGGAAAGACTTCAGGGAGAAGTCTGGAAACAAAGGCAAGGTGATTAATTTTCCCAAGTTTTGTTGGCCACAACTGTGAAGGCCTTCAGTGCTCCAGCACCACTGGACCTGACAGAGGAGATGTTGCTTAAGCAGATCATTGTGGATCTTTGTGATGTATTATCAAGATCCACCACTCCAGTGTGACAGTGTCCTGAGGAGATTCAACTACTGTGCTGCTCACTATATCTGGTGTAGCTGGCTTAAAACTCATGGCCTTTACTGTTGGAGAACCTTGGACTTTGAAGTGATGCACTTGTATCTGACTTGCATGAGGCTCCACAATTGTAACGACTGCAACACCCCAGAGATGAGCTGGGGAATCCTTCTCAGATGTTCCCACAAAAAGGTTCACCTGGCAATTGTTCAGAAGTGCGAACTTCCCCTCGACAATTGTGCTGGGCTGGGAACGATCTCACAAAGTGATTTGGTGTGCAGTGGTTAGCACTGCTATCTCACAACGCCAGGGACCCAGGTTCCATCCCAGCCTTGGGTGACAGTCTGTGTAGAGTTTGCACATCCTTCCCTCTGGGTGCTCCAGTTTCATCCCACTCTCCAAAGATGTGCAGATTAGGTGGATTGGCAATGCTAATTTGCCCCTCAGTGTCCAAAGATGTTTAGGTTAGGGAGATTAATAGGATAAACTTGAAGGGTTTTGGGGCTAGGGCAGGGAGTGGGCCTGGGTATGACGTTCTGTCAGAAAGTTAGAACATAGAACATTACAGCGCAGTACAGGCCCTTCAGCCCTTGATGTTGCGCCGACCAGTGGAACCAATCTAATGACCCTCTAACGTAAACTATTCCAATATTATCCAAATATCTATCCAATGACCATTTGAATGCCCTTAAAATTGGCGAGTCCACTACTGCTGCAGGCAGGGCATTCCACGCCCTTGCTACCCTCTGAGTAAAGAACCTACCTCTGACATCTGTCCTACATTCATCATCCCTCAATTTAAAGCTATGTCCCCTCGTATTAGCCATCACCATCCGAGAAAAAAGGCTCTCACTGTCCACCCTATCTAATCCTCTGATCATCGTGTATGCCTCAATTAGGTCACCTCTTAACCTTCTTCTCTCTAACGAAAACACCAGGTGGGGGCTTGTTGGGCCAAATGGCCTCCTTCCATACTGAAGGGATTCTATGATTTAATGATTCAACTCTATAATTCTATTAACATCTATCTCTTTTCTCTGTTCCTCATATTTGTTCATCTCCAGTGGTGTTGCACATGAGGGGTGAAGACCAAACGTATCTTCAGTTTGAACAGGCGTGTGAAGGGAGAATAGGCTGTTGGCGGGGTCATGGAGGGAGTGATTGGTAGGTGGAGTAGGGGGATGAATTGGCCAAAGCTAGAGAAAGAAGCAGAGTAGGGAAGGGATGGAGAAGGCAGAGGGGATGGGGAGGAGGAATGTGAAAGGTAAGGCTAAATGGAACAAGGAAGGAGAACAGAAGGCTGGGGAAGGAAGGTGTTTTAAGGAAGCGAGCTTAGGGGAGAGAGTGAGAAACATAGCTCAGTTGGGGAATATGTGACCATGAAAGCAATGTAATGTCTTCTACCCCAGGACCTTAGTCTCTGAGAGGCTAAGGTATTGTCTGCTGTCAAGGTTCTTGATAGCTTTCACCACTGATGGACAGAATTAGAAACCCATGATTATCAGACACTGGGATCTTGACTCAGTTCTTCAGATATTTTAACTGATGAGGGGACACTCTGCAGTACAGCCTTCCTTTGAGTCTTATGAATAATTGTTACTGGCTGCAGACTTTGAAATGACACCCTGCAAAGAAATGTTATCATGGGAGATCTAAAAAGCCAAATCTGAGTGGAAGAACAAAGATGCCTGAAGCATTGGTTCCCTAACCAATTGCACAGCAAGGAAGAGTAGATTGCTCCGAATGTGTGCCAGCGCTACCCCACCTTCTTAGACCTGCAATGCACACCTGCAAACTCACCTTTCACAAACAGCTGCTTTTGAACATTCTTTTCTGCTCAAACACAACTTAATCCTGTTTTTGGCATACTCTGGCTTTACTTAATCAAAAGACTCCCACACCAATTTTGAAATTAAGTGCAGTGAATGCATTTGGTTCTTTGTGTGGAGTGTGAATGCTGTTTGTGTGATTGGAGGCCTGTTAGTTGGAGATTTAAGCACCACAGAGCACTGACAATGGCATAAAACTGCCCAGCCTAACTGGAGTATTGCATGCTTCAAACTAAACAGCTATTATCTTGCTCCTTTATCCTGCAGGCATTGCTTGTGTGAGCCCACACTGAGCATTTTCACTGCATTCAGAAATTCGCATGTACATTTGTTCTTTTTGAATTTTCTCATCCTTATGTTCGGCAGCCTGATTATCTCTAGCCATACTGAACAGGTTAACCTGCTGTTACTGATTATCACGATTTAGCAGGAATAGATCAAAAGCTTGTTACACTGTTAGATATTGTGGCACGGTGGCACACTGGTTAGCACCGTTGCCTCACAGCGACAGGGACCTGGGTCCGATTCCCGGCTTGGGTCACTATCTGTGTGGAGTTTGTATGTTCTCCCCGTGTCTGGGTGGGTTTCCTCCGGGTGCTCCGGTTTCTTCCCACAGTCTAAAAATGTGCAGGTTAGGTGGATTGGCCATGCTAAAATTGCCCCTTCAGGTAGACTAGCTAGGCTAAATGCATAGGTTTATGGGGATAGCGCCTGGGTGGAATTGCGGTCGGTGCAGACTTGATGGGCTGAATGCCTCCTTCTGCACTCTATGGTAACAATTCCATGACCCGGGTTCAATTCCCAGCTTGGGCCATCGTCTGTGTGAAGTCTGCATGTTCTCCCCCTGTCTGCGTGGGCTTCCTCCGGGTGCTCTCGTTTCCCCCCATAGTCCGAAAGACCTGCTGATTAGATGCATTGGCTATGTTAAATTTTCCCTTGGTGTACCCAAACAGGTGTCACAGTGTGGCCACTAGGGAGTTTTTGCAGTAACTTCACTGCAATGTTAATGTAAGCCTACTTGTAACACTAATAAATAAACTTAGATTTTTTTTACATAAATGTTTGCAAGTCGAATATAACACCTGGACCTTTGGGATTGGGCAACACTTTTACACCCTTTCTGCTTGCAGGATGAGGGATGATTATCCTTGCCATAATTGGATTCCCTCTATTTCTCTCAAAATGTGCTTGTCGTACCCTATCATCAATCCTGTATTTCCTTTGTCTTTAGCCTGCTGCACCATCGCAGTGAACCTTGAGGAACAAACACCTCATTTTTCAATTAGACGTTTCCAAGCCTTCTGGACTCAACATCGAGTTCAATAAACTCAGACTGTAAAATCTGTCTCCCTGGTTTGTTTCTTTCTCTCTGCATGGTTGGGTTTTTCTTTTATTTTCATATTCACACTTGCCCTGGGCCCATCTTTTGTTTCTTTTCCTCGCACCAACACCATGCTATTTGGCCCTGCAAAACTAACTCTTCAGTCATTCAGCCTCTCCTGTCTTCTGCCCTATCACCCGTACCAGGGTTGTCCAACATGCTGTCTGTGGGTCTGAGTTGGGCCCCCCAGCCCGTGGGCCAGTGTTTAAAATACAGGTGAGCAACAGATCCTGTAAGGTGCTTCTCCTCCAATCACAGGCTGTTTCTCTCCTGTATTTGCTGCTGATTGGATCTGAGCAATCACAGATAGAATCATAGAATCCCTACAGTGCAGAAAGAGGCCATTCAGCCCATCGAGTCTGCACCGACCACAATCCCACCCAGGCCCTACCCCCTTATCCCTACACATTTACCCACTAATCCCTCTAACCGACGCATCTCAGGACACTAAGGGCAATTTTAGTATGGCCAATCAACCTAACCTGCACAGCTTTGGACTGTGGGAGGAAACCGGAGCATGCAGAGGAAACCCACTTAGATACAAGGAGAATGTGCAAACTCCACACAGACGGTGACCTAAGCTGGGAATCAAACCCAGGTCCCTGGAGCTGTGAAGCAGCAGTGTTAACCACTGTGCTACCGTGCCGCTCAAATATGCGAGAATGAAACAGACTGTGATTGGAGGACGAGTAAGTGATGGGGGAAGGTAAGTGGCAGCGCTCAACCAGAGGCCTGAACACCAGAGCAGCAGCAGTGAGACTGCGGGGCAGAGAGAGGGGCAGGGGTTGATGGGGAAGGGTGGGGTAATGGTGGTGGTAAGGAGAGAGAGGCTGTGAGGGAAAGCTGTAAGGGAAAACAGGTGGCTTGGTAGCACAGTAGTTAGCACTGCTACCCTGCAGTGCCAGGGACTGGGTTCAATTCTGGTCTCGGGTGACTGTGTGGAGTTTGCACATTCTTCCTGTGCCTGCGTGGGTTTCCTCCCACAATCCAAAAGATGTACAGGTTAGGTTTATTAGTCATGATAAATTGCCCAGTGGTGTCAGGGGATTAGCAGGCAAAATACTTGGGGTTATGGGGATAGGGCCTGGTTAGGATTATTGTCGATGCCGTTTCAATGGGCCGAATGGCCTCCTTCTGCACTGGAGGGATCCTATGATTCTACGAGGGGCTACTGCTGGGGAATGGGGGAAAGAGGCTGTGAGCAGGAGACTGCCTGCTGGGGTTCAGGAACAGTCAGGAAGTTGATAGTAACACAATAAAATGCTGGAAAACTTCATAAGGTCTGACAACATCTGTGGAGAGAGAATAGAGCCAACGTTCATCGAAACATTGGCTCTATTCTCTCTCCCCAGATGCAGTCAGACCTGCTGAGATTTTCCAGTGTTTTTCTGTTCTTATTTCAGATTACAGCAGCAGCAGTATTTCACTTTCTTTTAATCTTAGAAAGTTGATTTTCTGTACCGATATTGAACAATGGCGTGGTACTTATCATGGAGAATTCCACAATGAAGACAAATCCTATCCTTTACCCTGCACATTCCAGCAAGGGTCTGTGAACAGTGATCAAATGCAGAATGATTTCTTCTTTCGCTTCACCAAGTCAGGAGTAATGAGGTCAGTTATAACATGCTAGCCTCCAGTCAGCACTGGATGTGAAACCTTTCTGAGCCGTGTGGGCTGGCTCTGCAACTTGTAGTGTTTTTTGGCTTTGAGTCTTCAAGGAGCCTTTTATTTTCTGTACTGCTTTGGCAATATATGCATGGCATGTAGTAATTTGTTATGTTGGTGAAATGAAAGTTTGATTTATTGTACAAAATATGACTGTGTGTTAAGAGTGTAGTTAAATGTTTACCCATGTTGCTTTGAAAAGCATCTGGATTTTTTTTGTCCTTTTTGTTGCACTCAGTGACTCTGGGCTGAATTTTATGCATCTCCAATGGGTGTGTTTCCTACTGGGGGGACACCTAAAATGGGATGCAAACCCATCCCAGCTCCTCCCATCTTTCCCATGCATCCCAGCACCTTCCCACCTATTCCCGAGCCCTCCCTATAACATAGGGGCAGGTGGGTTGTCGATTTCAGGAGCTTGTATTTAATTGAATAACTAATGACGTTGTGCTGCCCATGAGGTAAAACTATGGGTGTGGGCATCAGGGTGGAATTGGAAATCTGCTCTGGAAACCTTGGCCTTGGTCTTCCTTTCCTCCTGCAGTCCCGGCAGCAGCCACTGACATCTTCCCGCCCTCTGGAGCTGCCAGCCCGTCTGACTGGCTTGCAGCTCCAGGGGGCAAGTCCTCCACTACAATGAGGGATGCAAGTCTGTTAGATTGTGGCATGTTACAATTTATCAGTGCCTTGCTGAGGTGATGTAGAGATCAGTCCCTGATTTTTTTTTCAGGAATTGCCTTGTTTTCGAGGCTGTACCATATGCTAAGCTTTGTTGACCTCGAGCACAGAATTATTCTCAGCCATATTTATTAACTTCTGAACCTTTGTCAAGCAAATGAACTCTGATTTTAATTTTTAATTCCTACTTCACTGGCCATTTGTTCTTTTAAATCCTACAACTCCTCATTTATAACCACATTTATGTCTCTAAAAATGCCTCCCTCTCCGCTCCTGTTTTTTACCTTTATGCTCTTACCTGCCTTTTATGTTTGCTGTATCCACTCCTTGCTCAAGACCCATTACATCTCCAACTTTTCCTGGTGTTGATGCAAGATGCTTGACCTTCTCATAGAATCCCTACAGAGCAGAAGGAGGCCGTTCAGCCCATTGCATCTGTACTGACTCTCCAATAGGGCATTTCATTCTATCCCCGTAACCCCACATCTTACTAATCTATACATCTTGGAACATTAAGGGGCAATTCAGCATGGCCAATCCACCTAACCCCCACATCTTTGGGCTGTGGGACAAAACCAGAGCATCTGGAGTTAAAGTTAATTTACTTGTCACAAGTAGACGTACATTAACACTGCAATGAAGTTACTGTGAAAATCCCCTAGTCACTACACTCTGCCACCTGTTTGAGTACACTGAGGGAAAATTTAGCATGGCCAATGCTCCTTACCAGCACATGTTTCGGACTGTGGGAGGAGACCGGACACCTAGAGGAAAACCACGCAGACAAGGGGAGAATGTGTAGACTCTGCACAGTCACCAAGCTGGGAACTGAACCAGGGTCCCTGGCAATGTGAGGCAGCAGGGCTAACCACAGTGCCATCGTGTCGATCTGAAGCATTAGCTCAGTTTCCCTCTGCACGGTTATGCTGTCTGACCTGCTAAGAATTTTCTATTTTTAGTCGCGTATTTTCTTTGCCCTGAGGCCCCCCATTGTAAAGCAGAATGCGTGCCGCAGTGAACAGCTACCCTGAGTTGCACTTTCTAATTGCAGGGTTGCACAGTGCTGCCCAGGGATACTGCCATGCTAATTGAACCCCTCCACTCGATTTGATAGTCCAGTGTATGGTATTTACAGCAGAGCTTTTTTTTAACAATTATATAATCTTATGATCTTAAGCTTGTGAAGTAGCTCCTGAACTCAGTGAACTCCTGAGCTAAGGGCCTTACTTAATGAAATGAAAAGCTTAAGCAATATTCAACAGATAATTCTTAAAGAGAGTTCAAACTGTCAATCTTAGATTTCTTCTTCTGCCCTAAAGATGCATGAATATGTTAAATATATTATGTAGATCATACTTAAAACATAGCTGTTCTTTAATTACACTAGACATTAAATATTTTCTGGTGGTACAGTGGTTAGCATTGGTGCCTCACAGAGCCAGGGACCCGAGTTTGCTTTCTGGCTTGGGTCACTATTTGTGTGGATTCTGCACGTTCTCCCTGTGTCTGCGAGGGTTTCCTTCAGGTGCTCCAGTTTCCTCCCACACTTTGGAAGACATGCTGGTTAGCTGCACTGGCCATGCTAGATTCTCCCTCAGTGTACCTGAACAGGTGCCAGAGTTTGGCGACTAGGGGATTTCCACAGTAACCTCATTGCAGTATTAATGTAAGCCTACTTATGACACTAATAAATAAACTTAAATAAACTTAAACTCATTGCCAGCTTTAAGTCACCTTACTTTCTACTAGTATATTCCACAAATCAAATGTTATCTAATGTGTATCCACACTGTGGGACAGGATATACCAGGAAGAAATAATGTGGGCTTGTGAGCAAGGTACGGTAATAACCATAGGTGATTTTAATCTACACATAGATTGGCTGAATCAGAATGGCAGAGGTAGACTGGATGATGAGTTCTTAAGGGTATTTTCATAGAAGTTGCAGTCAGTATCGATAATATGAATAAAGGGACTAAATGTATGGTTGCTAATTGCAATCTCGATTCCTTGAACACAGATTCCAACCTCACCAGCCTTTTGCTTGGTGGAACTTTTCAACTGCCTGGCATAATAGTACCAACCCATAGATGTTCTACAGTGCAGAAGAGGCCATTTGGCTCATTGAGTCTGCACCGACTCTCTGACAGAGTATCTTACCCAGACCCTCTCCCCCATCTTATTCCCATCACACATGTACCATGGCTAATCCATCTAATTTACACAACTTGGGAGACTAAGGGGCAATTTAGCATGGCCGATCCACCAAAACTGCATATCTTTGGAGTGTGGGAGGAAACTAGAGCACCCGGAGGAAACCCACGCAGAAACGGGGAGAAAGTGAAAACTCCACACAGACAGTCACCCAAGGCTAGAATTGAATCCAGACCCCTGGAGCTGTGAGGCAGCAGTGCCACTGTGCTGCCCCTGTACCATTGTGCCACCCCTGTAATGGATCTTTTTCCCAAAACTCTCCTACTAACTCCCTCTGAGAATCAATAATTGGCAAGATCAGCTGCCTTCTCTTTTGAGTTCAGGAGTTTAAACCACATTCAATAAGTTTCAACCTGGGCCCCTGTCCTCATGCAACCAAGCCACACAGGCTTGTCTCCTGGCAGATGTCAAATGACACACCACGGTCCATGACTCCATTTGACATTGAAATAAAGGAGACCATTTAAAGTGTAGCCATCTTATAATGTCCAGTGGTCATAAAAAAATGTTAGAAAGCATGACAGCCATGACAAAATATTATGGGCATCAAGGAGACATGAATAGTTGATGACTGGAAACGACGAGATACATAAACTGAGGTATATGAAACCTGGCAATTTGCATTAATTTTCAGTTTGCCCAAGGTGAAAATTAACATGCTTTTGGTTCGTTGGGTAGATGACAATCTGAATTTTCTAGCCCTTCATTTGATATTCCCAAGGTCGCTGCGAGATAAAAAAAACGATAGCATTAAAGTCACCCACAATGAAATTTCCGATATATAGATGTATATTTTTTATGTTTGCATCAAGGTATCAAACCAAATCATTTTAACCTGAAAGTCCTTCCCACAATGTTTAATTGTCATCCCTTGTCTAGGTGGAGAGCGTTACTGTACCAACTATCAGAAGATAATAAAGATGTACGATGTTATCTTGAAAGTTGCGCTGAGGTTTTTCTGTCGTGTGCAGGCCTAATTACATTCTTTTTTGGCTGTCTGAATCTTGAAATTGTTAAAGGGTTAGCACTTAAGCACCAAACAGCATCAGAATCCCTTCTCTGACAACAGAAACTGGTTACAGACCATGGAGAGCTGACATTGATCAAATGTCTCATGAATTAATTCCTCTTGTGGCCTGGCCTGGGATTTTGAAACTAATTTTGAGAAGCTTAGCAACATTAACAGGATGAATTCTCAAGGGAAGGAAGCAGTTTTACGCTTGTGTTACTCTCAAGGTCAGGAGAAAAAAAAAGGCATGTTTAGCTTTTGGGAGAAAATATAATAGCTTTTCCCCTCTCTAATTATTCTGAGAACTTCATTCTCCATTTTGTAGGTTTCCTTTCCTGCTTAGCAACAACCCTGGGACCTTTCTTCTATTTTCTGTGTGTTCATTAATTCTAAAATGCTTTGGAACATTTTAGTGGGGACACTGGAATGGAGACACCACACAGTCTACACCCCAGGAGGGAACAAGAAGCCCTTGTGCCTGATGGATGATCTGAATTTGGCTCAGGTAATTTGTAATTATCGCCATGGTGGCGTCTTCACTTCAAGGATAATAGTTCTTTCAGAAAACTTTCATTAACCTTCTTTCATATCGTGGACCCTCTAACCCACTCCCACCCTGAAAGAATGTTAATTGAAATTTCTTAAAATATAATTACACAGTGTAATTGTGAATGAAAATGGTTTTGCTTTCCCAAGTCTGGTTGACTTCATCGGAGGTAAATGAAAGAAATTTTAGAGACCTTAAGAGATGGTTTTGACAAACAATATATTAGTTGTAAATCTGTAGCATTGTAATTGATGTTATAACCTTGCCGCAGCACAATTCACACAGAATTTCACACAGAAAAAAAGTAATCAGAATTATCTGTCATATAATTAGAAAAGGTTGAATCACATTTCAAACACACATTACTCTTGTAGTTCTGCCAATTTGAATTGCAAGATGCCTGGGTTTTTGATCTGATTTGATTCGATTTGTGATTGTCAAAAGTATTGGTATACAGTGAAAAATATTGCTTCTGGTGCACTATATAGACAAAACATACCATTCACAGAGAACGAAAGGAGAGGGTGCAGAATTTAGTGTTACAGTCATAGCTAGGGTGTAGAGAAAGATCAACTTAATATGAGGTCAAAGTCCATTCAAAAGTCTGATGGCAACAGGGAAGAAGCTGTTCTTGAGTCGGTTGGTATGTGACCTCATCTTTTTTCCCAATGGAAGAAGGTGGAAGAGAGCATGTCTGAGGTGCATGGGGCCCTTGAGTATGCTGGCTGCTTTTCTGAGGCAATGGAAGGGAGGCTGATTTGCGAGATGCACTGGACTTCATTCACGACCCTTTGTAGTTACTTGCAGCCTTGGACAGAGCAGGAACCATAGCAAGCAGTGATACAACCAGAAAGAATGCTTTCTGTGGTGCATCTGTAAATGTTGGTGAGAGTCGTAGCGAACTTGCCGAATTTCCCTAATCTTCTGGGAAAGTAGAGGCATTGGAGTGCTTCCTTAGCTATAGCATCTGCATGGAGGGATCAGGCCAGGTTGCTGGTGAACTCGACACCTAGAAACTTGAAACCATTTCCACCTCGTCCCCATTGATGTAGACGGGGCATGTCGTCCACTATGTTTCCTAAAGTCGATGACCCTTCGTTTTACTGACATTGAGGGAGAGATTCTTGTCATCGCATCAATTCACTAGATTCTGTATCTCTTTAACAGAACACAGAACAGTACGGCACAGGAACAGGCCCTTCGGCCCACGATATTGTGCCAAACATTAATCCCCCTGCCTGCCTTTAGTCCATACCCCTCTATTTCTTGCACATTCATGTGTTTAACTAAAAGCCTCTTAAACAACACTATTATTTCTCCTGATGCTTACCACTCTCCATGTAAACATTTTTCCTGTACTCAGTCTCATCATTGTTTGAGATCTGACCCACTATGGTGGGACCCACTCAGATGGCACGGTGGCACAGTGGTTAGCACTACTGCCTCACAGTGTCAGGGACCCGGGTTCAATTCCTGGCTTGGGTCACTGTCTGTGGAGTCTGCACGTCCCCCCCATGGGATTTTCTTCAGTCGCCTTTGATAGTCCGAAAGACATGCTGGTTAGGTGCAATGGCCATGCTAAATTTTCCCTCAGTGTATCCGAACAGGCGCTGGAGTGTGGAGACTAGGGGATTTTCATTATAACTTCATTGCTGTGTTAATGTAAGCCTACTTGTGACACTAGTAAATTAGAACTTTAAACAGCTTTATATCAAGGAGGCCTGGCTGAGGCCTACATTTGTCATGCCCCTGCCGCCTCCCCACCACCTGCCCGCCCCCCCCACCACTTCTTGCTTCTCTCCCTGATTATTTTAGTTCCCACACAGTAAGACAAGCTTAGTTGTCAGAAGTATGAGTCCATTCCACTGCACTTTTCTCAATGGAATACGTAGCCTGGAATTATGTTCTCTGGAAATCTCTGACAGTTCTGCAGAGCTTTGCTACCCTGAGGTAATTTAAGTAATGATACTGTTGCCACACTACCCAGAAGCTAAAATTACATGGTAGCAGAATTTATCTCTAATTCCAGCATTGAGACTGAGTCGGTCAAAATGAGTCCGAACTAGATATCAGAAAGAGATAGATGAAAAAAAACCCATGAAAATAAAAGCTTAATTAAGTGGAGAGGGAGGTGAATAATATAATCAAAGGATTGATGTTGGCATTTCGGTTTAATTCCTCTGTAATAACTATGGTTCATTTATAAGCAGTTTTTGTATGCCAGGAGTTCAGCAGGAGTTCGTGTTGAGAGCCTGTTTTATTCAATCCCTCACTTACTTTACCCATCTGTTCATTCTAGGTTAAAATCTGCTTGTAATCTGTATATTTGCGATGTGTTCATATTGCTCCTCATTTAGACCTTGATCAAAGTCTTACTGCCTCTTTTATACAGGGCAGGGTATTTATTTGATTTTGTTTTTATTTATCCACAAATAACAGTTTAAAACAAGACATCTATGTTGCTGGACTAATTTTTTTTTAAGTTTAATTTTATTTATTAGTGTCACAAGTAGGCTTAACACTGCACTTGCATTTACATTGTCACTCCAGCTTCTAATTTTCATTCTTTGAAGATAAACTTTAGCTTCACTGTGAAAATCCTCGTGTTGCCACACTCCGGCGCCTGTTTGGGTACACTGAGGGAGAATTTAGCATGGCCAATGCACCTGACCAGCAAGCTGCTGTAACTCTTCCTTTCTCAGTGAATATGCTTTCAAATGCAATTGGCTCCTTTTCTCTACCTTCCATTAGGTGGTGTACTCGGAGAGGCAAGAAGTGACGATCACCAGCGCCCTCTGAAGCCACCATCACCAGTGGCACCTCTGTTCCAACCTGAAGAGAGATCATAGACTCAAAGAATTCCTACAGTGCTATCAAACCTACACCAGCAACAATCCCACTCAGGGCCTATCCCCATAACCCCATGCATTTACCCTAGCTAGCCCCCCTGACACTTAGGGTCAATTTAGCATGGCCAATCCACCTTACCTGCACATCTTTGGGCTGTGGGAGGGAACCAGAGCACCCAAAAGAAACTTACACAGACACAGGGAGAATGTGCAAACTCCACACAGACAGTGACCCAAGCCAGGAATTGAACCTGAATCCTTGGCTCTGTGAGGCAGCAGTGCTAACCACTGTGCTACTGTGATGTTTGTATAATTCCACTGTCAATCAAAGCTTCACTCTGCCCTGCTGTAAAAGACTGGGGTTGAATTTGTGCATATAATTTGTAGGTAACTATCCCCCATAACTACAAATTGCTAGGAAAATCAGCCTGCTTTAATCATAGAATTCCTACAGTGCAGAAGGACGTCATTTGGTCCATTGAGACTGCACCAACTCTCTCTGACAGAGTTCTTTCCCCCTTTCCTCCACCTTATCCCCATAATCCCACACATTTACCATGGCTAATCAATTATCTAACCTTCACATCTTGGCACACTAAAGGACAATTCAGCATGGCCAATCAACCTAACTGGCACATCGTTGTACTGTGGGAGGAAACTGGAGCAAACTCCACACAGACAGTGACCCAAAGCTGGAATTGAATCCAGGTCCCTGGCGCAGTGAAGCAGCAGTGCTAACCACTGTGCCACAATGCCACCCTTAAGTGGGAGACCTTGCTATAGCAACAAATTCTATTTGCTGTTGTTTGTAGGAATTTATTTTTATGGAATAGAGTCTGCAAACTGTTTGCTGTGGTGTGCTGCTTAAACGGACATTAGTTTGTTGCAAAATATTTGCTGTGAATCCGGCAGCAAGTCCCGCCTCACCACTAAGACATTGGCTAACACAAAGGTGTCAATGGACACTTTTGTCAAAAATGAGCTTCACCTGTATAAGTAAAGGCTGGAATTCACTGACTTCGCCCGTGGCTGGGATTCTCCTGTCCCTCGGCAGTGAAAGGAGTCTTGGCTAAGCACTAAATTCTCTGTTCTTACTGACAGGGGTGGCAGGGTAAATCAGATCACAGAATTCTGGCCAAACAATTCTCCTTTCACCTTTCTAAACATTGGCTCAATCAACGACATCATCATCTCCTGAAAATAGAAGGGGGAGTTCCCCGGCATGATCCATTCAGTACAAACTAAAGTTTAAAGTTAAAGTTTATTTATTGGTGTCATGGGTAGGCTTACATTAACACTGCAATTAAGTTACTGTGAAAAGCCCCTAGTCGCCATACTCCTCCACCTGTTTGGGTACACTGAGGGAGAATTTAGCATGGCCAATGCACCTAACCAGCACGTCTTTTGGACTCTGGGAGGAAGCCTATGCAGACTCGGAGGGAACATGCAGACTTCGCACAGGCAGTGACCCAAACCGGGAATCAAAGCTGGGTCCCTGGAATTGTGAGGCAGCAACGCTAACCACTGTACCACCATGCTGCCCCTAGTCACTACACTCTGGCGCATGTTCACTGAGGGAGAATTTAGCATGGCTGATGGACCGAACCAGCATGTCTTTCAGACTGTGGGAGAAAACTGGAGCACCCAGAAGAAACCCATGCAAACACATGGAGAATGTATAAACTCCACACAGACAGTGACCCAGGCTGGGAATCAAACCCAGGTTCCTGGCATTGAAAGGCAGCAGTACTAACCACTGTGCCACTGTGCTGCCTGATAAGACAATCTTTACAGTTAAGTGTACACAGTCCTCACATTTACTTCAGTCTTGATTTTTCTGTTCATGTACAAATAGAACTGTAGGACACAGAAGAAAGCCATTCAGCCCATCCACCTTGTGTTGGCTCTTGGAGGAAGCAATCCAGTTAGCCCCACATTCTTGCTCATTCCCCACAGCCCTGCAAATGTTTCCACTCCAGGCATGCATCCTTCCTACTGAATCTGCCTTCACGACCTATCAGGCAATGCATTGCAGATCATGGAAAATCATTGCATAAAACAACTTCTCTTCATCTCCCCTCTGCATCCTTTGCCAATTATCTCAAAGCTGGTTATTGCTACTCCTGTCAGTGGCAATAGCATCTCCCATCCTTATCCTATCAAAACTCTTCGTCATGTCTCCATAGCCTCTGCTCTGCCAAGTAAAATCCCAGCTTCCCCACTGAACGAAAGACCCTCAACATTGGATATTGATTTAATATCAAAGTATGCACAGACCCCCTGTGTCAGAAAATTGACCTTAAAGATTAAGAGCGGGATTCTCCAGCCGCATTTGCCCCAAGACCGGAATATCCTGCCAGAGGTCAAGGGAACATTACACGGCCCATGCCTTGCCCATTACATTCCTATGGCAGGTGGAATGAGAAAATCCCACCCTAAGACTTTGGAATCAAGACATGCATTTTATTTTGATTATGGGAAGTAGTAGATGTATTGAAGAATGTTGTAAATGCGTTGACGACAAGTGAGAAATTGCAGTAGAATTCAGTTTTTCCACATTATATGACATTGGCTATGCATTAACAAGCCATAATGCAGGAGGATTAACGTAAGCCATGGCTAGCTAATGCAATGCCATTAAGCTTTGTAGATTTGTACTGGCTGAAATGTTCCGCAAACGTTTTCTGATTTCATTTTGTTTTATGAGCAATCATATTTAATCGCATTGAATCATCACAGCTGTTGAAGAAACAGCTTCACACATCCGCTTCTTCTCTCCTCCGCCCCCCCCCCCCGCCCCCCCCCCCCCCCCCACCCCCAACCAAAGTGATAATATCATGGCAATAATGTAGCTTGCTGAGGTTAAAACAAGTCAGATCCGCTAGTGGGATAAAACTGAACATCACATCCATGGGGAATTGTAAATTGGTGTTTCCGTGCATATGGTTTTTCCTTAAAATGTGTCTGGAATCTTAGTTATGTGACTGTATCACAGAGAAATCCCCAAATGATTCATGAAAAGGAATAATCAAAAGCTGCAAACTGTGCAGCACAGTTCCCGACTTCAAGTGTAATCAGTTTTACAGAAAGTTGTACAAGCCAGAGATTATTGAGGTTTAGCACAGTTTGAGGTCTGGCAGGCATTTAACAGCTAAAGAATTGAACAAAGTAGATAAGAAACAAATGCACGCCACAATATTTAAATATGTGGGAGGCAAACATTTGGCTGATGATAGCAGTGCCGTTCATGTCAGTTCCTCTCATTTAATGAAGTTCTTGTAATGAAACATTGGAATAAATCAAGTTGCAAATTCAGTCAACCTAACATTCCCTACTTAACCAAACAACTGATCAATAAACGTCAATTTGATCAATCCCTGAAATGGCATGGGGTTCATGTTCAAATGTATTTAATTTAGTTTGTTTTATTTTGCACAAAAGAATGGGGCTCATATTTACCATGTTCCCATTCAATGTGGTGTAGGCACATTGCTGTGTATGGCCACTGCCAACCATGCTGTTGAGTGGCTACACGCCTTAGTAGGGGATCCAGGGGAGAGACTAGCACAAGTTTAAAATTTGCCTGCACTAGTAAATTCAAGGTGGAAGTCCTTGTAAAAGTCATTCTGACTTGGCAGCATGCTGATTAATGGCACAACATGGGAGAGATTGTGTTCCAAGGTTCTTGGACACTGCATTGGAGATTTTATTGGATGAATTGAGAAGGGGAAGAGAAGGGCCTCACACTGACATTCCACAGCCTGCCATTTGAAAATGTCTATTCCTATTCTTTGCATGTTAACCATTTGTGTGGTATCTTATCAAACCTGAGAGCATATATTACCCTTCATAGCCCGTTTACCTTTATCTATCCCACTGGTTGCATCTGAAAATAATTTCTAATAAATATTTCAATTCCTTTCACCCAGAGATTGGCTGGAAGCTGGAATAAAAACTTCCTGAGAGGGTGGAGGAGGCAGGTCCGATCGAGGTATTGGAAAGGGAATTGGATTACTATCCGAAGAAAAAGAATGTGCAAGGTTCTGGGGATTAGGCAGGGGAATGAAATTGGGTAGAATGCTCCTTCAGCAAGCCAGTGCAAGCTTGATGGGCCAAAGAGCCTCTTTCTCCACTGTGAAGACTCTGTGATTCAATGAAATATGACTTTCCCTTCATAAAACCATGTTCACTCTGTTGGATCATACTATTATTCCCTTAGTGTTTTGCTAAGACTTCTTAATCAAAGATTCCAGCATTTTCCCAGTGATTGATGCCAGGTGGCATGGTGGTTAACATTGCTGGCTCACAGGGCCAGGGACCTGGGTTTGATTCCCGGATTGGGTCACTGTGTTGAGTCTGTGCGTTCTCCCAGTCCCTGTGTGGTTTTCCTCTGAGTGCTCTGGTTTCCTCCCACTGTCCAAAGATGTTAGGTGGATTGGCCATGCTAAATTGCCCCTTAGTGTCAAGGGAACTAGCTAGGGTAAATGTAAAGGGTTAAGGGGATAGCACCTAGGTGGGATTGTGGTCGATGCAGACTTGATGGGCTGAATGGCCTACTTCTGCACTGTAGATTCTATGATTCTAACTGGTCTGTAGTTCTATCTTTTTCTGCCCCTCCCTTTCTTCCTCAAGAGATTGACGAATGCTTCTAATGCTTTTTGATACATTGTGTGATAGGGCCTCAAAACTGTGAAGTGTTCTAATACTTAACCATTGGTATTTACAGGAAGTGATTTTTTTTCCCCTGCTGTATCTCTGCTTTTCTCCTCTGATTATTTTTGTCTCGTTGCTTTTTGTATGATTTCAGGAGCCAAGCTACGTAATGAGATCTGTCTCTTATGCACAATTTATTTTTCACTTTCTGGTGCAGCACTAACATTATGCTTCTAGTATTAAGTCAATTAACTCACGCGAGTACTGAGTTAGTCATTATTTAAGAGGAAAGTGGATTTTAGAGTGCTAATGCCTTTTCTTTCAAATGAATGAAAAGTTAATCTGGACATTTCACTGAGAATTAATTCCATTTTCATCATCCAGATTCACTCCATTTATTCTGCTCACTATTATATGCACTTTCAAAAATGCTTTGGCATAATTATTTGAGAGCGAAAATCCTCTTCTCTCCGCTGAAGGTAACTGTTATGTACGACAGTGATGATCTTGCTTCCCGGTGAGGTTACACTGTGGCTGTAGACTATTAACCAGAGGTAGTTTTTTGTCATGACTTCAGTCAGGCCATTGAGGTTGACCAATTGGAGTATGAGCTCTTTGATTGGCCCATCCAATTGATGCGCCAATCAGGGAACCTTTACATTGTATTTAACCAGGAGTGTCCGTTCCCCTAACACCTCAGAGATAGACTGCTAACTACTAGCACTCTGTGTACTACTGTTAGGGCTTGTAAATGAAGGGGTTTAGTGGAGGGATTTCTGCCTCTGAAGATGTATTACAGTTTTGTAAAGCAGGCCTGAATTCCATGGGGAGTGATTTTATCTTTTTTGAGTTGGGTCTCAATCTGGTTTTAAACTCTGTCAGATTTTACTCCCTATTCAAGTCAACAGAGTAATAATAAATAGAGTTTAAAAATAGTGTTCCTCCTGATCAGGTGGGTTTCCCACCTGATTAGACAGGTTAAAAGTATCAGTAGAAAGTTAAATCTATCAGTAGAAAGGTTAAGCACAAGTTTGAAGCTGTGCTCCTTAAATTTTTATCTTGTGTTTTTTATTCAAGTTTAATTCACATGGTTGGTGTAATAGAGCGAGGGTGACTTGATATGGTGTGGAGAAACAAAGGCTTTATTTCCAATGATAAAAAAAATTTATACAACAAGGTCAGAATGGAGTAACCACATGACTGTACAGCTCCTCCACCCAAGCTTCAACTACAGGACCTTCCTTGTCCTGGGGTATGTGGCCTCCTCCTGATTGGCTCAGCTTCCCACCTTGACAATCCACAGGATCTGGCCCAATCAAGTGGCCCTCAGGTAATGCCCCCTTAAAGGGCCATGCCACCATTGTTGGGAACCAGTGCCAACTTCTGGACCACAATAACATATTTAAACCATATTCAGTCAACTGGAATGCAGTTCAGGCTGTCACGTACCAGACAACTGTAGAGAGGAATACTACCTCAGCTGCCCTGAAGCTAAGAAAATGCCTGCTCAGATATTCCAGTGTCATTCACTGTCCTTATATTGATTACGACATGAGCATTGGACTTAATGCAGCAAATGTAATAAATCACTAACTAAGCTGCAAAATCTCAGGTATAAATGGGTGGCTTGCAAACTATTTGTCCATTTGTACTTTGTGTATCTGACTTCAATCTCCTGACTGCTGCATCATGTATTTGTTGTCGATTAGCTCCATGCTACAGTCCCTGGGTCCATACTTCCCAATCAAAATGAGAGAAAATGCTTTGAACACATTCTCAAAAGTAAGACAGTCAGCAATGAATTTACCAAAAGCAAAATGCTACAGCTTTTGGAAATCCAATATACAAACCAAAATTGCTGCAACCATTCCTCGTACCAGGCAGCACCTGCAGAGCAGAGCTAACGAGCAACTCTGTTCCCCTGGGTTTCGAGAGCTCGCTGTCTGAATCAAATGGGTGTCAGAAACTGTGTGGAAACCAGTCACTCATCTGTGATTTTCCCCAGTTAATGGCTGGAGGGTGGACTCACACTTCCAATTAAGGAGCAAGAAGCTGCTTTTGAAGGTAAGTGAGGGTGAGGGGGGGGGGGTAGTCTCAAGGTGGGGACAGACTCTCTACAACTCTCTTAAAAGTTAAAATAGGAAAGTAGATATGGAAAAAGTGGGGGAAGGGTAGGGGATAAGAGGGAATGATGGAGGAGAGGGAGAAAACAAGTTTTTAGTTTTATTTATTAGTGTCTCAAGTAGGCTTATATTAACACTGCAATGAAGTTACTTTGAAAAGGGGAAAGGGGGTAGTGGGAAGATAAGGGGGGAAGTGGAGCTGAAGAGAGAAGGGTTGGGGAAAAGGGAGAAGATGTAGAAAGGGAAAGGATGAAGTGGGAAGAGGACTTCTAGCAAGCAGTAGATAATTCACTAGCTGAGCAGCTACTTGATGCATGTGCTCTGCTCGCTCTCCCTGGGAGATTTCCTGGGCTCCTGCCACATGACCCTTTTTGTAGCCATGTCATCTTGCAACCATCCCCCCCCGCCAATCTACATGTTCCCTATTTACTTGAGACAACCAGTGGTATGAGATATATGTGTGAGCAAACGAAGACTTTGTGCTGACGATTTCATAATGTACAAATTAAACTAATAATATGTAACTATTACAGAAAATGAGGCATGGATTAAGCTACTGCAGTTGGTGCATAACTCATCGCATCATCTTTACCCCCTCCCCAACTTTTCAATGTGAAAAGAAGAGATTCAAAGGTGAATTCTAGACTGGGTGGTAAAATAGTCCTCGAACATTGTGTTCGGTTTGTTCAGACATCCTGTGTGTTTCCTTATGCCTGGTTGACGGTGTTGTAATCTTTCTCAAGATGGCGTCCTCAGCGTGGATTATGTCAATATGCTTAGTGGGTGCCTGGGCTCACTGGAGGAGTCTGTGTGTTGTAGGTTGGATGATTGGAGTGCTGTGGTATCTGTTGGTATTGGTTCCGCTACCTGTAGGAGGTGATGGCAGTTGCGTACATAGTGAATGTTGTCTGAGGCTGCCTCAGAATTGTTCGGCAGTGGGGCGTGGCTGTGTACCACTGTCTTCTGGTCATGACCATGTGTGGTCAGAATCCTAACCATTAGGCCAAGTGTTAGAGCACTCAACCTGTGGACATCTTGGTCATACTGTGCTTTGCTTCTCAATCTGCATTGCATGAGGGCATCATTCACCTTGGTTTCAGATTTGGGCTACAGCCGAGCATTCACATTGGGAATTGTGATCCTGGTACACCTGGAAAAGACTTGTTGTGCTGATGAGGGCAGGCCCTGTCATAGTAACTTTAACAGGCAGAGGAAAGCAGCATAGTAATCTGTATGATCCCATGCATATTTCTCTAGAAGATTCTTAGCTGAGCGCACTGCCCATTCTGCCAGAATATTTGACTCAGGGTATAGGGGAGGTGATGCTTCAGTGGTATTATAAATCCAGAAACTCAGCTAATGTTTTGGGGACCTGGATTTGAATCCTGCCATGGCCAATGGCGGAATTTGAATTCAATATAAAAATATCTGGAATTAAGAATCTACTGATGACCATGAAAACATTATGAATTGTCGGAAAAACCCATCTGGTTCACTAATGTCCTTTAGGGAAGGAAATCTGCTGTCCTTACCTGGTTTGGCTTACGTGTGTTTCCAGAGCCACAGCAATGTGGTTAACTCTGAACTGCCC
This sequence comes from Carcharhinus amblyrhynchos, assembly GCF_965287045.1. Taxonomy (NCBI): domain Eukaryota; kingdom Metazoa; phylum Chordata; class Chondrichthyes; order Carcharhiniformes; family Carcharhinidae; genus Carcharhinus; species Carcharhinus amblyrhynchos. The sequence continues at coordinate 28,099,536 of NC_137346.1, forward strand.
TTAGGCAACTAGGGATGGGCAATAAATGCTGGCCAGCCAGCAAGACCCATGTCTCACGAATGAATTAAAAAAAAATAGGGAGCTGCTCATGATATGTTTGAAGTGTGCGTGAATTTTTAACATTTAGTTGAGATGAATTGATGAGTGCTGTCTGAGTTACTTGTCATGTTTTTCAGGTAGTTGAGTTTAAACCACCTGGAATACAAACCAACTAAGATGTTTCCCATTCCATTTGAAGAAGTCAGCTGCTGTGAATGACCATGGGAGGTCTGGGGCTTCATCTAAATGCAATGGTTCCTTTGTTTGATGTTGATTGAGTGCATTGCATGGTGCACATCTGGAAACTTCCATTTCCATGTCTGCGTACATGGGTTCTCCATCTAACAGGATCTGCCAGAGCCCACATTTTGCATTGAGGATGCTAAATACCTCAGCATTGTCATGTCCGCAATCACCTGCTCCACTGTCTACACAGAGGAGTGTGAGGTCCAAGCAACGCGTTGTTTAAATGCACTGGGTCAACGCTTATCCTGACGGTGCAATCTTTCTTTACTGAGACCAGCATTACTGGAACCCATTCTGCTCCTCGACTACAGGAGCTGTGACACTCAATGTACTCATCCGATGCAGCTTTTGACTACCTCCTGCTTCATGGCTATTTGCACTCTTCTTGGAAAACAAACTTTGTGATACCGAATCATCCAGTTTAATGTTGCACATACACATTAAACTGGATGATTCGGTAGCACCAAAGATGTTAGGTCAAAGATATTAGGTCAAAGAAATCTTTGTCTTTCTGGGGCTTGGTGTTTTAAACATACTCTGAACCAAGTTGGATGAACCCCAGTGTAATGCTGTCTTGGAGACCAAGGAGTGGCCTTACATTCTGATCAACTGTGTGAAACTTGAAACTGCCCTGTGTGCCATGCATACTGGCCTCACCTTTGGCGCAGATGGTTTGTCTGCCATAAACCATGAGGTCCACTTGGGTTTTGCGGTCTGTTGCTGCACATGGATCTAGTTCCCATGATGTTTGGCTGGATAATATAAAACACTTTGCTCCAGTGTCAATCTTTACCTTTAGTTTGTTGCTGCAAATCATGTTTAGGGTGGTGAAGATCTTTGATTTTGATTTGATTTGATTAATTATTGTCACATGTATTAACATACAGTGAAAAGTATTATTTCTTGCACGCTGTACGGACAAAACATACCGTTCATAGAGAAGGAAACAAGAGAGTGCAGAATGTAGTGTTACGGTCATCGCTAGGGTATAGAGAAAGATCAACAAAATACAAGGTAAATCCAAAAGTCTGACAGCAGAGATGAAGAAGCTGTTCTTGAGTCGGTTGGTACGTGACCTCAGACTTTTGTATCTTTTTCCCGAAGGAAGAAGGTGAAAGAGAGAATGTCTGGGGTGCATGGGGTCCTTAATTATGTTTTGTCGGAGTATAGACAGAGTCAATGGATGAGGTGTTGTCAGCAAACTTGAAAATCGAGTCATAGGTGTATAAGGAATGTAATAGGCGACTAAGAACACAGCCTTATGGGGCACTGACGTTGAAGATGATCATGGAGGTATTGTTGTTGCCTATTCTTACTGATTGTGGCCTGTGAGTTAGGATCCAGTCGCAAAGGGAGGTGCCGAGTCCCAGGCCACGGAGTTTGGAGATGAGTTTCGTGGGAATGGAAGTATTGAAGGCTGAGCTGTAGTCAATAAATAGGAGTCTGACATAGATGTCCTTGTTACCTAGGTGTTCCAGGGTTGAGTGCAGGGCCAGGGAAATGGCACCTGTTGCAGTGGTAGACAAGCTGTAGTGGATCCAGGTAGTCTGGGAGGCTGATCTCACCCTTTTCTGTGATAGTGTCGAAATTCTTGCAATTGAGTGCTGTTGGAGGCTTTGTAGCTTCATTGCTTTGGCGGACCTCCAGTTGATGCACCTACCCATGGAGGCCTGACCAGCTGCCATGTTGCTGATGGCAGAGAAAGGTTGCTGTGGTGTTCATCTGCAGCATTTTCTGAAATGATTCCACTTTTCACATTTGTTGCATCATTTACTACATGTGAAACAAGCTGGTCTGTTCTGAGGGTGATGGCCACTGCAGTTGGAGCAGAGTGCATCTTGCACTGTGAATACTTTTCTTTCCTGCTTAAAATCTCTGTTTTTTTCAAATTGTCTGTTTAACAGACAGATGTCAATGGCTGTTTATAATGTTAAGTCTTTCTCTTGCAGCAATTGCTTGCAGACAAGATCACTTTGGACCTCGCAGACTATTCGACCCTTGTCTAGCTCATCAATATGAGTTCCAAATGCACCTTCCTTTGTCAATATTTTCAAGGTGGCCATATAAGACTGTATTGATCCATCTTTGGTTTGCAGAATTTAACACATGTCTGTTGAAGAAATCAAATATTCTTGAACTTTTTATAAATTATTTCAGTGTCCTCTTTTCCCTTCTCCATCTGGAAAGCAATTGATTTGAATTCCTCAATGGCCTCAGGGCCCACTAAGCTTATTAAGCTTTTTTAACTTGTCAAATAATGCAGCACTGCAGTAAATACAACATATTTTTGTGACTTTTTCCCAACCATCTGCAATGTTTTCATTGAAGACTAGCAGGTCGATGTGGTGAAGTCTTATACCACACTGCCAACTCCTGACACCATGTAAATGCATTGGGTACCTGAAACACTGACAACAAGGACTTGTAACAAACTGCAGTTTATTCACCAGCTGCGTAGCTACTTGGGGTAGAATGGTGGCACAGTGGTTAGCATTGCTATCTCACAGCACCAGAAGCCTGGGTTCAAATTCAGCATTGGGTGACTGTATCTATTAAGTTTGCACATTCTCCCCATGTCTGCATGGGTTTTGTCCAGGTGCTCTGGTTTCCTCCCATAATCCAAAGATGTATAGGTTAATCCCCCTAACCTACACATCTTTGGACTATGGGAGGAAACCGCAGCACCTGGACGAAACCCATGCAGACATGGGGAGAATGTGCAAACTGCGTAGACTAACTGGGATAGAGCCTGGTAAGAGGCTCTGTGGGAGAATTAGTGCAGACTTGATGGGCCGAGTGGCCCCCTTCTGCAATATACGGATTTTATGACATATTTCATATTTGTACACTGCCCATACTCTCAGGGAGAACCCCCATGTTCCTGATGTGTAATACTTTTTGTAGCCACACCATCATATGATTCCTTGGTCTACAGGAGGGTAGAAAAGGAGGGTGGAGGAGGAGGAAAGGTAAGGGGTCTGGGGATAAGGGGGCGGAAGGGGAGAGGAGCAGGGGGAAAAGGGGAATGGGGCTTGGGGTTAGCCCCCTTCATAGAGTGGTTTATGGCTACAGCTGAAGCCAGGGAGGCCTTTAGCCCTGCCTGAAGTATTAGTTCCCTGTTCTACCATTGGAAGCCTACCTCCGAGCAGCTGGTCTGTATATTTCCACCTCTGGGAACCTGGAAGCTGACTAGAAAACTCCAAACAGCCTCTGATTACAGACCAACATGCACCTTCAATGAGTTTAATCAGGTACCTTCCAGTTGTGGCACTGCCATGCCACATCTCACCTTCAGCATGGCACCAGGGATCCGGCATACAGGTTGCTGGCGTGAGATTCGTCAGACCAGGAGGGGGTGAAAAATCCAGCCCAGCTTTTCAACTCGATGACCTTTCAATAAATTTAAGATGCTGATATCTCTTTTTGGCTCTCGTCTCTCCCAGGCTTTGGAGAGCGACTCACTGCATGCATCTATAATTCACCCTAAGCATCTGTTAATTGCTAAGTAGTTATTGCATTTGAATACATAGCACTTAACTAGTATTTGACAAGTGGTTATTATTGTACTTCAGTTTATGGCTGAGTTAATTATATTGCTTGACATTTTCTGCTTTAATTTTTGTTTCAGACCCAATGATCAGTCAGAGATTTTCAGTGCAATGCTTCCTGAAGCCTGGTGGTTGCATTAATTAGCCACCTTGGCCTACTAGTTCAATCATTGAGCAAAAAGTACCATCTCCAATTTTGTTCTTTCCTTTTAAAAAAGTCAGTTTTTAAAGGGAAACTGCTATCTCAATTGTAACCTTGAAATGGTGAGGACTATATCAGGCTCAATCTACCAGCCTCTGGATTGTCAAAGCTCAGATGTATAACTGGAGATGGAGAGAGAATAGAGCCAAAGTTTTGACAGCATTGGTGAAGGGCCATCCAGACTCAAACTGTTGGCACTATTTTCTCTCCATAGATGCCGTCAGACCTGCTGAGATTTTCCAGCATTTTCTGTTTTTGTTACAGATTCCAGCACCTGCAGTATTTTGCCTTTATCTTATTATGTATCACTGAAGATACTTGCCACAATGTTGTGGAAGTCATGATGCACACACCCATGTGGAAAATGGCCAGGAAGTTTCACATTCCAGTGACAGTTCCCCTGCTCCATGGGACCCTGCACAAATGTAATATTCACTGTATACATTCAGATAGCTCCACGGTGCTTATCTGAGCCGTCACTCAGGAAATGTTAGATGGATTAAAACCTTGTCTAACACATGGCTAACTACACAACTGACGCCCCCACAACACCCCCACTCAATCACCTTCATAGGATCCCTACCTTGCAGAAGGAGCCATTCGGCCCATTGAGTCTGCACCGACAACAATCCCACTCCACACTCTATCCCTGTACCCCATGCATTACCCCACTAATCCTTCTAACCTACACATCCCAGGACATTAAGGAGCAATTTAGCATGGCCAATCAACCTAACCCGCACATCTTTGGACTGTGGGAGGAAACTGGAACATCCAGAGGAAACCCACACAGACATGGGGAGAACGTGCAGGTTCCACACATACAAGTGACCCAAGCCGTGATTCAAACCCAGGTCCCTGTGAGGCAACAGTGCTAACCACTGTGCCACCCTGATCACTTGATTACCCAATCACCCACCCACAATCAGCTGATTACCCTCCTGTCTTGACTACCCCCTGAATTGATTACCTGCTCACCCACGTCATTCACCTATCAGCTCACCCATCCATGCACCTCACCCACCTACATATCCACTCATTCACTCACTCACTTATTCATCTGCTCACTTATTCATCTACTCACCCATACATTCATCCATTCACTAACAAAGACTGGGCCTTTAAACTTACCCTACAGCAACAAATGGCGTAAGAAGAGTGAGTGTCCTGTTCTTCTTCTAACCGATCTATTCCACTCTGATCAAGTTCCCCGAAGATTACTCCATTTCATCTCTCTGTAGAATATGCCTTTTCAAAGAAGGTCTGGAGAGAGTTACCATGGTTATGGTTGAGGTTCATCCCAAGCAGTGCTGTGACACAGGACTCTGCGTTCCACGGGCTGTTGCAAGCGATGCACACAGAAACATGTGTTAACTGCAGCTGGGAGATCAATTCAGTGAAAGATGCTCTCTGATCTGCCCAAAACCTGTTGGTATCCCAGCGGAAAGAGGTGTCCCCGATCGAGAGATGCAATGGGGAAAGGTCGCTGCCTGTGGGCTGGAACCAAGGGGCTGGGAATTGTATTGATCCCCTTAGACTGTGTGACTCACGTTGAATGTATATGGTGAATAGTACATTATCACAATTATATTGCAATACCTCACATATTTCATGTACCGCATGAGTGCAACATGATCTACACAGACAACTTGAATTTCATTGCACTTTCTGTGACCGCTTTGTAATATTTATTTGATTGTATTGATGAACCTCAGATGATCTATGTTGAAAACTTGAATACGATTGCACTTTCTGCGCAATTGGCCAATTTGAAAAGATCTGTAATGTTCTTTTAGATATTTTTTTGAATCACGTATATTTTTGCAAAAACCCCAAAAGAAATGCGCAGCAGCAGCGATTGGAGAATTTTTGAGTTTAATCAAGAAAGATCCGGGCAAAATTTTATTCAACAAATGGACATTAGGATTGACTGTAATGAAATGTCCATGGGAAGATTTAGCTGTTTGAGGATTTCGATGATCTGTTTTTCAGATATTAATTTGCACTGGGCTGTACCTTAGAGGGATACAGGTGGTTGGTCTAGATAGGACAATGTGATTGGAACAGCCTGGATGGGCTGAAGGGCCTGTTCCTGTGCTGTACTGTTCTTTCAATATGGGCAGATTGTATTCTCTACACAAGTGAAATATGAATGCAGTGAGCCCACGTGATGAAATGTGGAGAGCAGTGATTCAAAGGGAAATTCAGAATGCTAATAGCGTTTGAGCAAAACTGTCATAGAATTAGTTTTCCAATCGGTACCTTTTAACATTGGCCCTGTTAAATGTAGAGTACTTGTTTCCGTGCCATTAGCCCAGCTTTCGAGGTGTAATTATGATCCATATCATTACTGTAAGAAAACCCATCATGTTTCTAAATGGATTCAGTGGTCTGAGCACACAGTTGGTTTGAATGCTCTTTCCTGTTTTACCTGATTCATATTCAGTCTGGTAATGTATGATTGATAGGAAGAACTAAATAGACTTGAAACTGCAATTTGCATATATCAAAAAGTAATGCTTGATATTTTCCTGGTTGTAAGGAAAAGAATGAAGATCCCTACTTTGCCGCTCCAGATTCTTTATTCTATTCCAGCAATTTGCAGGCCTCAAATAATAATCACCTTCGAGACTAAGCATGCTGTCATTACTTCTGTCACTATAGAAACTCAGGACCACCTGAAGACCATGTTTGTATCTACCTCACGGGGCTGCCATTAACTATGTACACTCCATGAACCCCAGTGTGGTATGCAGGTAAATTGAAAGAAAAATTCAAGTTGGTATATATTATTTTCGTAAAATAGTTTGGAAAATATTTATTGTAAAGAGGTAACCTGTCCATTTTATGCTTTTTTTTCCCCAATAGGTGTGACGACATTAAATACATTATTTAAATAGAACATGCACATTTAATTCAAAGACATGCATTTTTCACGGCCATTGAATGTCTCAAAGTGCTGTACAGTCAATTAAACACTTAAAGTGTAGTTGCAGTTGTAATATAGGAAATAATTTGCGCTCAGCAAGATCCCACAAACAGCAACGTGAAGGCAAGCAGATAATTTGTTTGCTTGTGATGTTGATTGAGGGATAACTCTCCTGCTCTTTTTTAAAACCACTGGATTTTTTTACATCCATCCACCTGCCTCATAGATCATTGGGTGTCTTTAAGACAGAGATAGATAGGTTCTTGATTAATAAGGGGATCAGGGGTTACGGGGTAAAGACAGGAGAATGGGGGTGAGAAAAACTTCAGCCATGATTGAATGGCAGAGCAGACTCGATGGGCCGAGTGGCCTAATTCTGCTCCTATGTCTTATGCTCTTATGCCTCAACTTAACTGCCAAAATCTTGCTCCCATTCACACCCATGGGATCTTACATTCATGCCGAGGTGTTTAAAGTTTATTTATTAGTATCACAAGTTGGCTTATATCAATACCGCAATTAAGTTATTGTGAAAATCCCCTAGTTGCCACGCTCTGCTGCCTGTCTAGGTACATTGAGGGAGAATTTAGCATGGCCAATGCACCTAACCAGTATATCTTTCTGGGACGGAACCAGAGCGCCCTGAGGAAACCCACAAAGACACAGTGAGAACGTGCAAACTCTGCACAGCCGGTGACCAAGCCGGGAATCAAACCCGGATCCCTGGTGCTGTTAGGCATCAGTGGTAACCACTTTGCCACTGTGCCGCTCCTCTGCCGCAAGTTGTATGGGGTGCATTTAAAGGGAAACCCTGTTGACGATGGTGAGACCATAAGATTCCAGTGCCAGTGAGATGCACGCTGCCTCCTGCCACCACCAAACACTTTGACCAGCATCTCATCCGGTGCTGTTCGGGTACATTGAGGGAGAATTCAGCATGGCCAATGCACCTAACCAGCAGGTCTGTGGGAGGAAACCGGAGCATCCGGAGGAAACCCACACATACAGTGAGAAGGTGCAGACTCTGCACAGACAGTGACCCAAGCCGGGAATCAAATGTGGGTCCCTAGTGCTGTGAGGCAGCAGCGCTAACCACTGTGCCACAGTTTAGTGTTCACATTCCTTTCCTTCCTATTTGGAGAAACATCTAGTTTGTTCCTAAATTGTTAGATGCAACAAACTAATAAGAGGAATAAAAACAGGGAATGCTGGGAAAACTGAGCAGGACTGGAAGCATCTGCTGAGAGCAAAGAAGAGTTAACGTTCCGATGACTGGATTTTGCCATGAGCGGTGAATGAACCATTGGCCACTTAGTCATGGCAAAAAACCTGAATGCCCTCTGTGTGATGTCCTGCCCCATGGAGTGAATAATGTCAGATCACATGGCTGGGCAGTCACGGTAAGAGCATGTACAGATTTAGACAAAGCGGGGGGAGGAGCAGACACACCCACGCAAATTCAGCCAGGACTATCAGAGAGATGAGTAATCTTTAAATGATGGGCTGGATTTACCGACCTCGCCCGCAGCTGCGATTCTCCAGTCCCACTGAGTGCCACATTCTCCATTCTCGCTGGCAGCGGTTGTGGGGCGTGAGCGGCCGGAGAATTCCAGCCAGCATCTTAGACTTAGTTTGATTATGGAGAAACTTTTAAAAAACATTTCAGTAAAAAGGCAAAGCAAAAAGAACAGTTTATAAACAACGGATCTAAATAAAATTAACATTGTTTTACAATAATGTTCAAAGTAACCATCTTTTTAAAAGCTGCACAATAAATTAACAAGGCAGAACAAATAATAAATGAGTCACAGCATTAATGATGAACAATACAACGCACTCTTTCTGGGTAAAGAGAAGTATATAGGATACCACTAAAGTTTCAGAGGGGTTTAGTAGTTCAAAGCCCACCACAATTCTTGACACTTAGATAGGTGAGTACTGTAAAACCCTGCTGATCTCTCTATGCCTAAAGTAGGTTTTCAGTACCTCGATGATCCTCCCATTGCAACACATTCTTATTTGTGCACATCTGCATCTTTCACTATTTCACTATTGATCCTGCAGTGGAATCTTACCAGGCACAGATTCAGTGGACAGTTTTTGTCACCTGTTATCGGTCCAAATCTTTGACTCACTCTAGTGAGTGCGCCAGGTAAGTCTGAATGCTGGAAAACAAAGACATCATGAGCATTTTCCCAAGAATCTGCTTTGACATTCAGGATCTGTAGCTGCACATCACAAAGGTTCACCTTTTTAATGAATGAAACCCTTTCCTGTCAAAACATATATAAATCATGGCCTCGATTAAGCTAGTGTGAGAGTTAGATGTGGTTGGAAGGCCTTGTGGTGCAGTGGGAAAGTGTCAAAGAACAAAGAAAAATACAGCACAGGAGCAGGCCTTTCGGCCCTCCAAGCCTGTTCTGAATATGATGCCAGCCTAAACTAACACCTTATACACTTATGGAGCCAGTATCCTTCCATTCCCATCTTTTCATATATTTGTTTGTCAAAGCTTTGACAAAGGGTCATATGGACTCGAAACATCAGTTCTTTTCTCTTCTTATTGTCAGATGCTGTCAGACCTGTTGAGATTTTCCAGCATTTTCTCTTTTGGTTTCAGATTCCAGCATCTGCAGTAATTTGCTTTTATCTTTTCATGTATTTGTCTAGTTGCCCCTTAAATGCCACTATCGTAGCTGTTCCCATCAACTCCCCAGGCAGCGAGTTCCAGACACTCACCTTCCCTCTGCGGCAGAAGCTCTAGGTTCAAGTCCCATCCCAGAACTTGATGGCCACGAGAGTTGCACTTATAACGTGGCAAAATGTGTTGAGTATTGATGTGTAGAACCCTCCAACATGCCTATGACAGGCGAGAACAGTGGGAGAGTTTCCTGGTCAGCCAGAACCCTGCGGAAGCTGCAACACAACATGATCCCCACATTAACATGGCTCCACGTGCAAGCTCTAGCCAAGGCCCTTACCCTGTGGTAAACATCCTCTCACTATGAGGGACCACCGTGGAGAGAACGTGGCTGAAGGCTCTCGCTTAATGGGAGCAGCCAATTGAATCTTTATGTATCATTGTCTCCACGTGGGCAACCCCTTTGTCAACCTCTTGAAAAACAGCTTCGCCCGACAAATTCTGCGGGATCCTCCTCTTCAGCCTGTGATCATGGTGATGACTCCTTACTGTTCCCTGCATTGGACCTCCACCCGCCCGCCTTACAAAGGCTGGAATTTTACTGCCATGCCCACCCCGGAATTGGAGCAGGCACGACTCGCAGAACGGAATCCTCCATTGGCCTCAGGCAGGATTTTACGAGTCTTGCCTGAGCGACAATGGTTTCACAGTTATCAGCAGATTCTTAATTCCAGATATTCTTTATTGAAATCAAATCTTACCATCTGCCATGGTGAGACTGAACCTGTGTCCCCAGAACATTAGCTGAGTTTCTGGATTAATAGACTAGCGATAATACCACTAGGCCATCGCCTCCCACTTCCCAATGCTAATCGCACAAATGAGGATGCCAGAGGTTGCTGTCAGTGTGAAACAGCATTGATAGCAAATGCTGACAGTTGCTGAGTCAGTGTTGCAATTGCCTTGTTTCTTCTCAGGTTTTCACGTTAATGAACTGGCTGAAGTAACACAGTTCTCCTGGTTGATTTGCTCTTGATTCACGGTTACAAACTTCCCAAGTCTGCTCTACTGTTGTATGGATTTGATAAATCTTTTTCATTTCCTCAGTGATCGAGAATGATGTGAGGGTTACATAGAAACTTAGAAACTAGAAGCAGGAGTAGGTCATTTGACCCTTTGAGCCTGCTCTGCCTTTCATTTTGATCATGGGTGATCATCGAATTCAATATCCTGATCCCCCATCCCCCCCATATTCCTTGATACCTTTAGACTTAAGAGCTATGTCTAATTTCTTCTTGAAATCACACAACGTTTTTGCCTCAACAACTTTCTGTGGTAATGAATTCCACACATTCACCACCCTCTTGGTGAAGAAATTCCTCCTCACCTCAGTCTTAGTGGTTTACCCCTTATTCTCAAACTATGACCCCCTAGTTCTGGACTTCCCCCCCAGTGGGAACATTTCTTCTGAATCTACCCTTTTTAACCCTGTTCGAATTTTATATGAGATCCCCTCTCACTCTCCTAAACTCCAGTGAATAGAATCCTAATTGACTTAATCTTTCCTCATATAACAGGCCTGCCATCCCAGGAATCAGCCTGGTAAACTTTCGCTGCGCGCCCCCTATAGCAAGGACATCCTTAAGGCCTGGCTGGGATTCTCTGTTCGAGAGTTGGTGAAGACTAGATGGGCCAAATGGCCTCATGCTGCAGTGTAGGAATTCTATGATTCTATGTACTTATCAAGAAGGTGAGTGTGTCATTTACCAAATGAATTCTCTTTTTGGAGGATCCATTATCTTTACATTCTGTTCCTTGTTCTTAGTGAATGCCTATATCATCAAAAATTAATTTCATTTTAAGTTCAGTTTTTAATGTATACCTTTGATTTTCCCAAGAAATTTGATCAGTAACAGCTTACGGAGATGTATGCCTGTACATCTGTAGTCTACTGATAATTCACTATTGCTTTTGCAGAAACTAAATTATCTCATAATCTGAATTAAGCAACAAGTACAATATGAAAATTGTGTTTAATTAAATGACTTGGAGGTAAGACTAGATTGTTTTAAGATTAGACAAATATTAAGACTGATCATTACTTTATTATGGGAGAATGGTAAAGGCTAAATTGAATCTATGTTCGGCTGGTTAGTGTGTAAAATTTGTTACATTCTAATGCGATGGGCGGCACGGTGGCACAATGGTTAGCACTTCTGCCTCACAATGCCAGGGACCTGGGTTCGATTCCTGGCTTGGGTCACTGTCTGTGTAGAGTTTGCACATTCTCCCTGGGTCTGCATGGGTATCCTTCAGATGCTCCAGCTTCCTCCCACAGTCCAAAGATGTGTGGGTTAGGTGGATTGACCATGCTAAATTGTCCCTTAGTGTCAGGGGGACTAGCTAGGGTAAATGCTTGGGGTAATGGGGACAGGGCCTGGGTGGGATTGTAGTCAGTGCTGACTCGATGGGCCGAACATCTTCCTTCTGCACAGTAGGATTCTATGATTTATAGGAATTACTGCCTACCATTGGTTTAAAATTTACCTGAAGGAACCTGCTGTACCTTCGAGAAGAATCTTCTGCTGTTGGCAGGAGTCCTGCACGCTGCCTGAAAAAGCTAACGATGAGGAGGAAAATCTGTCGTATCTTCTGTCCAGCAGGCAGTTAAGTGGTCAGCATTGTGCCTTCCTCCAGACTGAAGGCCCCAGAAGGGGGCTTCCTGCCTGCCAAGAGCTGCTGACAATTCAAGGCTCGTAACTCTTGCACTCAGCAGTGTCACAGAGGAGGCTGTGGCTGCTGATGGAACACCCTCTGGAGAACCATGTTCACGGAGTGACCTGCAGTTCCCCAGTGGTATCGCAGGGTGGTATTGCAGAATCAGGGAGCCATAGGGCAGGACACTGGCTGTCAGCAGCCATTCCCCCCGCCCTGTGTCCATAACTTCGATCATGCATAGACTAGCACAGATTGGGGTGGCATAGTGGCACAGTGATTAGCACTGCTGCCTCACAGTGCCATGGACCCAGGTTCAATTCCAGTCTTGGGTAACAGTCTAGGTAGAGTTTGCATGTTCTCTCCGTGTTTGCGTGGGTTTCTTCCCATAGTCCAAAAATGTGCAGTATAGGTGAATTGGCCATGCTGAATTTTCCCTTAATGTCCAAGAAGATATAAAGGTTAGGTGGATTGACCATGATCAATGCACAGGGTTATGGGGACGGAGAGGGGAAGTGGGCCTAAGTAAGACATACCTTTGGAGGATTGGTGCTGTTAGATGTTTAAAAGGATTGCAAGGCTTCTTTAAGAGATGATCACATGATTTGATAGTGATGCCATTAGAGGCCTCTCAGTTTTGTACTTGATGTGGTACAGAGAGCAGTTCTTCAATAAAACATATTGTGTGCTTGTTTGAATCCACGTGTGCACACCAAGTTTTTTTCTCTCTGTTAAAACCCACAATGCCTAACGTAGGCTGAATGGCCTCTTTCTGCACTGTAGGGATCTGATGGATTCTATGAATTGAGGGACTCCCCCTGCCCCTCAGCGAACATGAAGCCCACACAGTTCTAACAGTCGAGCAGGCTGCATGTTGACAGGCCGGCCTGGAGCTGGGAAGATTCCGGCAGACACGGAAAGAGGCCTTTACACAGTGATTAATTGGGGGTCAAGTGGAGGTGGGGGAAGGAAGGTTGACCATGGGCTTTGCTGCCCAGAGCTGACTTCAAGTGGAGATGGGGAGGCATGGATATTGGTTCTTTCTAATTATAGACTCTAAGACGAGGTGATGGATGTGTAAATTCAAAATGGTCCTGTTGATTTATATATTATCCTAAAAGTTACTTCAACAAATTGTTCTGGAGTTATTCAATTTAATTAGTCACTTACAAAATAACTATAACATGAACAGTGAAGATGGTGGACTGCTTTATCTGATCTTTGCAAGAAAATATAGAATCAAAATGCAGAAGGAGGCCATTTGGCCCATCAAGCTAAGTTGTGTATGTGTATACAGGCCTGCCTGCCCCTTTACTCACCTTGGGTGGGGAGAGAAAATTTCGGTTTTATTGTCATGGAGTGTATGGATGAAGAATAGCTAGTTTGGGGCAGCACAGTGGCACAGTGATTAGCATTGCTGCCTCACAGTGCCAGGGACCCAGGTTCAATACCCGGCCTGGATAACTGTGTGGAGTCTGCACATTCTCCCCATGTCTGCGTGGGTTTCTTCCAAGTGCTCCAGTTTCCTCCCATAGTCCAAAGACATGTTGATTAGGTGCACTGGTCATACTAAATTCTCCCTCAGTGTACCCGAACAGGCGCCAGAATGTGGCGACTAGGTGATTTTCACAGTAACTTCACTGCAGTGTTAATTTAAGCCCCCTTGTAACACTAATAAATAGACTTTAAACTTAAAGCTTTTGCGGATGATGGCTGATACAAATACACAGAAGTCAAAGGTGCACTGAGTTTCAGGATTAGCATATTATTCTGCGTTAATATAATGATGTTTTCAGTTAAACTAATGTTATTTCTAATTATAGACTCTAGGATGAGGTGATGGATGTGTAATTTCAAAATGGTCCTGTTGATTTATATATAACCCTAAAAGTTACTTCAGCAAATCTGGATTTATTCAATTTAATTAGTCACTTACAAAATAGTATGACATGAACAGTGAAGATGGTGGACTGCTTTATCTGATTTTTGCAAGAAAATATAGAATCAACAGTGCCAGGAGGCCATCGCGCCTGCACCAACCACAATCCCACCCAGGTCCCATCCTATCCCCATAACCTTTCTATTTACCTTCCTAATCCCCCTGACATTATTTTACACAATTTATCATGGCCAATCAGCCTAACCTGACTGTGGGAGGAAACCCCATGCAGACAACGGGAGAATGTATAAACTCCACATAGGCAGTTACCCGAGGCTGGAATTGAACCCGGGTCCCAGGCGCTACGAGGCAGTAGTGCTAACCATTGCGCCATTGTGCCACTCTATGAACAATATGAACACTATTTGTGCCAATATAGAGATATATCCAAAAGTACTAATTCTCCCAGTAACACTCCCAAGGCAACTGTTGTCCTACAGGAAACAAACAATTAACCTGGCCTTCTGTTATAACTTTTATAAGCTGATGGTAGCAAAAGTACAAATACTATGAAATGATAAGAATCATGTAACATGGTGATTGTTACAATTTGCAGTTTTAATCTGGATTCACAGTAAAAATGCAGTTCTCATGTGAAGAATCAAAACCTGTACCTTCCATACGTGGGATAGTCTGCATTAGAATTAGCTGTTACCTCTCAATTAAGGTGTAACCCACTTGAGACAGTATTGGATGCAAGTCATGCCCCATTATCTACTCTTAAATGGCGTTAAATGCTAATGGTCCAATTTATTTATGACAATAATTACAGCAACAAAAAGACACAAAGAATTACAGATGGTACAAGCATTTGGGAAATAATGAAGGTAAAATTCAATGCACCAGGGTAAAATACACTTCTCCCACAGTCCAGGCTGCCAATGGAAAATTATGTTTTGTGGAGGTCCTGGTATGATGTTGGCATGGATGTGCGACTTGTCTATCACACTGGGTCCAAGATATTAAAATCTAAAACCAAGACTGATCTTTGTGCCTGTATGTCCTTGGTATTAATGATGAGGTATTAACTATCTTGCAAAGCTTTGGTCAAATCACCACCTGGGTTCTTTTTGGGATTTAGTTTTGGGCACTGCACCTCAAGAAAGATGTCTTGGCCTTGGTGGAGTCACAGTGCAGATTCACCAGAATGAATCCCTCACTTCGCACTGCTGCCTCCCAGCGCCAGGGACCTGGATTTGATTCCAGGCTTGGGTCACTGTCTGTGTGAAGTCTGCAAGTTCTCCCCGTGTCTGGGTGGGTTTACTCTGGGTGTTCCGGTTTCCTCTCACAGTCTGAAAGACATGCTGGTTAGGAACAATGACCATGCTAAATTCTCCCTCAGTGTACTCATCCAGGCGCCGGAGTGAGGCGACTAGGGGATTTTCACAATAACTTCACTGCAGCGTTAATGCAAGCCTACTTGTGACACTAATAAATAAACTTAAATTTAAACATTTAAAGGGTTAAATTATGATACCAGTCTGCATTGGCTAGGCTTGTATTCCCGATTTGAGAAAGTGATCTAACTGAGATGTTTAAAATAATCAAAGTATTTGCTTGGGTAATAAAGATCTCACCACACATTGATAGAATTGATTTTTAAATGGTTATCTGTATTTTTTCCACTGTTATGACTCAAGATGAGTCCAATCAACCTTTGTCTTGTTCCGCTTATACGTTCAAAAATGGCATCAGAAATGTGCACAGAAGTTTCCAGTGTCATGTGCACAGGACACCATCTTGGTAAAGGGGCTTGAGCGTACACTTAACAACTGCTGGCAGTATGCAGGGCAGGCAGGTCGTGACATCAAATCAGCATGCGAGCTACCATTTTCAAAAGTCATTCTCCAACCTACCCTCTATCTTTACCTCAACTGAACACCTGTGAAGCAAAATGAACCATCACCCCTACACAGCAGCACTTTTGAAAGAGATCATGAATTACAGATTATTTATATTGTCTTGCTGCTGGTAAATTGTACCCGTTTTTGGAGCTTTCCCTCTCCTTGGCTAAGCCTTCAATAGTGCCTGGTCTAACTGGCACTGAGGGACTCCTTCAGTTGTGCTGAAGGAAATTGTTTCAAGACCCTGGTGTCCTGGGACTTGAGCATTACTGGAGGAATGAAACAAGGCTACCCAGAGCAGGAGAACTAATAGAAGAGGAAAGGGATTGGAGTAGGAGAAGGATATTTGGCAAGAGGCCTCATCTACTGAGGTATTTAGGGAGCAATTTGTTGACCTCAAGTTCGGGGACGACTTCTACATCTTGGTTTCCCAAAAGATGTCATGACTGAAACCTTCCAACAAATGCAGCTAGTTACAACCTGGAAGTAGCCAATTGCTTGCCCCTGTCAAAGTGATTATGGCTCCTAACTCATCTGTTTTTTTCCCTGGCTGATGTTGAAGATAGCCAGGCGATACGGTAGCACAGTGGTCAGTGCTCCTTTAATACCTCAGTAGATGTGGCCTCTTGCCAAATATCCTTCTCCTACTCCAATCCCTTTCCAAGGCCGGGATTGAATGCCGCTCCCAGGTGCTGTGAGGTAGCAGTGCTAACCACTGTGCCACTGTGTCTCCATATCCTGCTTGTTTTCCAAACTCCCAAATGGTCAGCAGTCTAGAGAAGGACAAAGAAAACACTTCAAATACACACTGATACTCTCTGACATTAATGATGGGAGGAGCTTTCCACAAATCGTTCACAATGACGACAATGTTTCTATCAAACTCACAATTGTTGGGCGTTCTGCTGATGCCTACAGCTAATGAACAGTGCAGAGGTTGGTGGCTACATGCAGCAACCATGTCAAAGAGAAGCATTAATTTAATACCCTGCCTGCAATACTGCAAATGGCAAGTTGCGGTTATCCATCTTCACTCATACCATACAAATCACAGGGCTGAAGAGGCCATTCAGCCCATTGAGCTTGCACCAACTCTCTGAAAGACCATTTTACCAGACCCACCACCCCAGCCCTATCCCCTTAACACCATACATTTACCATGGCTCATCCACTTAACCTGTACATCTTTGGACACTAAGGAGCAATTTGGCATGGCCAATCCACCCAAACGGCATGGTGGCACAGTGATTAGCACTAGTGCCTCATAGCGCCAGGGACCCAGGTTTGATTCCAGCCTTGCGTGACAGTGTGGAGTTTGCACGTTCTCCCCGGGTTCTGCATGGGTTTCCTCCAGGTGCTCTGGTCTTCCCCCACAGTCCTAAGATATGCAGGCTAGTGGGTTAGCCATGCTAAATTGCCCCTTAGTATCCCAAGAAGTGTAGGTTAGGGCGCTTAGTGGGGTAAATGTGTAGAGTTACAGGGATAGGTAAGATACTCTTTTTGTGAGTTGGTGCAGACTTGATGGGCTGAATGGCCTCCTTCTGCATTGCAGGGATGCTATGATCTTTGAACACTAAGGAGCAATTTTACATGGCCAATCTACCTAACCTGCACATCTTGGGACACTGGAGGAATCCCATGCAGACACAGGGAGAACATGTGAACGCCACACATACAGTCATCCAAGGCTGGAATTGAACCCGGGTCCCTGGAGATGTGAGGCAGCAATGCTAACCACTGTGGTACCGTGGCACCATACTCTAACTGCGCCCTTTGCTAGTCAGTGAGGCCCTTCTGGTGACAGATATTTTGGCTCTTTGCAGGGATTACATGGTAGCTAATAGCTGTAAATTTGTTATGATAATGTAACATACTGAAACAGACACAAACCGGTGCTAACCTCTGTAAGGATTCTGTTGGTATATTCCAGAGTGACTTGATTAATATTGCATTCATAGCATGAACTCGAACTGTACTTCCATGATATTTATGTGCCTCTTATTAATCCTTCACTTCTCTTCCTGGTGAAGGGGTACAAATTGTTTTTCCTTTTGTCAGAAGATGAGATGGATGAAGATATATTTGTGCATGTCACTGACCGTATCAAACTCTATAACTCACTTGTTCACCTCTTGAGGAATAGGCCAATATCATGAATGTAATTTGTCGTCAGGGAGGTTAAAAAAAAGCAATTTCTACACCAGTATGATTTAACAGTGGACTAAGGAGGGCCGTTAGCATTTGAAACAAACATAAAGTAGAGTGATGCCAATTGGAAAGCAATCATATCCTGAGAACCACAAGGAATTAAAATAAGATCTGTGATCTGTGGTTTACAAGCTATGCTCCAAAGCAGATTTAACTCCCCTGCAATTGTTACAGTGAGTGTGTCTTCAAATAATATTACCATAGCAGATTTTTCTGGAATGTTCTTTAGTGTGAGCGCTGAAATAGTGATATTACCGGACTGGTTACGGGCGACCTTGGTGTATTGTGAGTAAACGTGAACATCGATTTAATAGGGATCTTTTAAATCCCTGTTCAAAAGGGAATGTAGTAACTAGTCTCTTTAAAAGGACGTGCATTGGAAGAATTATGTGACCCAGTTGCCCAATGGGAACAACCCGGGGATCTCGGGGCAGGATGTGGACTTTTGCAGCCAGACTTACCCCAGAGCTGTGAATGAACACATTGATTATAGTCCTCTGTGTATAAGTGTAAAGAATAACAAACATGCTGGGTGGAATCCTTCCAAAGAAAATTCTAAGTGCCGAATTTGTGTAAAAACTGGAGTAAATTCTGCTGCCTTTTTCAGTAGGATTTCCAAAATGAATCAGCCACACTCTGTGCATCATAAAGAGCCCTGGTGTGAATCACACTGACAAGCTGGGGGCGGAGCCTATTCCCACTGGCAAGGCTGGCATCATTGTGCCGGGCAGGCCACTGCACATGCACCTATCTGATAGTGCCGAGATCGGCGCATGCGCAGTAGCCCCACACTATCCCCCCCCACAGTGCCATGCCCCCCTCCCAAACCCCCTCCTTGATGGCCAGTCCCGATCACTGTTCTCTTTCCCTCTGCTTACAATCCCAAATGCAGAGTAGCAGCTGGACCCACCCTCCCACCCCCACTGATTGCCCCCAGAGGTCACATTCCCATTAGGCTCTGGTCCCCCTTGGCACTGCCCGATGGGCAATGTCAAGGTGCCCCCTGGGCAATGCCACTTTGCCCTTTGGGCAGTGTCAGGAGGCCAGACTGGCAATGCCTGGTTCCCTGACATAGGGCACCCCCCCCCCTCAACCCTGACCTCCTACGGGGCCTCCATGGTCCCCCTTCACTCCAGTGGAATCGGGTCACCAGCTCCCTGCTAGTGGAGAGCTGTTTTAAACCCCGCTGGAATAAAACACTCCTGTTGTGGGGAGGGGGGTTGGAGATGCAAGCAGGCCCAGAACTGAAGTGTCTGGGCCCCTAATTGGATGTAAATCCCGATTTAAATAGTTTATTCAGCTCCTCACCAGAAATCAGAAATTTGGTGGCCAGACACACCTGGTGGCCATGGCACTTGGTGGGGAGCCTGCTACACGGCCTCCGCTGATGTCTCCCAGCCCACAGCAGCACCGTGGACGGGAGAATTATTGTTTGATAACTGGTGCTCATAAAATATAGCATTTACTGTAGAGAATAACTTCAGCCTGTTAGGCTCTAATGACCTCAGCGAGGCATATGAGGTGGGCCTCTTGGAGTATGAGCTCCCTGATTGAGGTAATGATTGCCTGCCCAATCAGGGTGTTTCGCCTGTGTATACAAGGAGTAGTGTCAGGTCTACTGGCACACAGGATTTTAACTGTGTACCTGAAGCAGTCTTAGAAGTGGAGATGATTTTGTAAATAAAAGGAATCTGGTGAAAGGACACTGGCCTCTGAGGAGTTACGTCAGAGGAAATGTATGGGCCAATATTTGTTTATGCACGCAGGAATGCATTCATGGTTTGCCAATGCCCACTTGTGCTTTTTCTTGTGTTTCTTTGCCAATTTTGTTCATTATTAGTTGATATCTGCAGTTCCATCTAAGGCAATGTTCATCTCCCTCTTGTGTATGGGAACGGCATGCAGTTCAAATATGAAAATTAAAATATGGACATCAAAATGATAATTAATTCATCATACTGACTTCTTCAGATGTATCCCATTGACTCTGTGTGTGTGTGTGTGTGTGTATGTGTACATGCATGTACTTGTGTGTGCATGTGCATTTTTCTGTGTGTCTATATGTGTGTATTTGTGCATGTGTATGTTTGTGTGTGTATGCATATATGTGTGTGTGTGTGCATGTGTGTGTCCATGTGCCTGCATATTTCTATGTACATGTGCAAGTGTGTGGGTGCCTATGCATAATTGTTTTTGCATGTGTGTGTATCTGTGTGTGTGTGTGTGTGTGTGTGTGTGCGCCTGAGAGGTAGAACTGAGAATCTCATGATGTAGGGTAATGACTACTGAGATTACCTTTGAGCTATTAAGTGTAATTCTCTTTGGGAATCTTTAGGAATCTGGGAGAAATTTGGCAGAGGTAAGTAAGTATTGTATCTTCCATAATTGAACATCTTTCACACAATGTTTGGAAAGACTTAATTGGCACATGGCTTTTGCTCATTCTGTCTAGTCAATAAGATTTTCATTTATATAGTGCCTTTCACAATTACTGGACAAAACTTTACAGCAAATTAAGTATCTTTTGAAGTTGGGTGGAGCTTGTGGTTTTCTCAGCTGCCACCTCTTTTTGAGAAGGACCACCTCATCCTGTTCTATTCAAGTCATTTAACAGGCCAATGGTAGATGGTGGACCTTCCCAGGATCAAGGACCCCAGGGGCAATCAGAGGCTGGCAGCTTCTCTGTACTCGGCAGCACCACTGGGAGAGAGTGGCTGCTCCTGGTACTACATGGCACTACACTGACCTGAAGTTTCAGATGAAGGAGGAATGTATGTGATTGATGGTGGGAAGGAAGTCATGCGGTGGAGGTTGCAGGGAAGAGGGGTTGAAGAAGGTCAGAGGCAAGGGTGGGGGAGGGGCAATGGTTCTCAGTGGGCCACCGCTTCCCAATGCCAGATTCCTCAATCAAGAACCGAGTGCCTTTAAACGAGGGACTGCTCCCATACCACCCTGACCTGAGAGCAAACAAATATGGTAGGGTTTACTTTCTGTCTTCCCTGCCATGACAAGCCCCCCACTCTTGCTGGGTTAATACCAATGGCGGCAGGATGAGGTATTAATTGCCCACTTAATGTCCTCAGTTGGTGGTAGGATGGGAAGGCCTTCTCACCCAGACTTAATCAGGGTGGAGGTGGGAAGTTGGTGGGGTCTAAACCCATCTCCCTCCTGCCTGATCAAAACAACCCCCTCCCACCACCAAACTCACCATGAGGATACCCTCCACTATTACAAGGGTGAAAACAAGGCAGCCATTTTGTGCACAGCAAACTCCCACAAACATCATGTGCTATGACAAAGAATCCACTTTGTGATGTTGATTGAAAATAAATATTGGCAAGATTACTGGGTATATCTCCTCTGCTTGTCTTCGAAATAGGGCTGTAGCATCTTTTACATTAACCCCAGCAAAGAGATGGGCCTTGGTTTGACATTGCATCCATGAACCAGCACCTCTGACAGTGCAATTCTCCTTCAGTGTCACACTGGAATGTCAACATTGACAGTTTGCTTAAGTGCTGGAATGGGGCTTAAGCCTGGAACATTGTGAGTTAGAAGCAAGAGTGCCAGCAATTAAACCACTCCTGACACACAATTAGATCAAATGTTAGCTGAAAATGCTGCAAACACTAAACATGCCAGTGGCAGAACTTTTAACAATATTGGGCCATTGTCTCACTTATTCTGATTATATCTTCGTGTTCAAATAAAGAAAGCATCCAGGTACGAAGCAACAAAGTCTCCTTCCACCATGTTTTTTCCCATTGCAAACACAGAGCCAGGCAAGGGCTGGAAATATACTTTGAACCATGTGCAATTTATTTAAATATGCTCATTAATATTGCATTACTTGTCTAAGTCCCACATCAAAGACGGTTCGAACTGCATACTTATGCCCGATAATTTAGATTTATGATTATAGAAGGAAACAAATAACTGTTGCTCTGTTTAATTCATGGCATAATAATATTAAAAGTTGCCAATGTTAACCTTTAAATTCATCCTCCGCAATGTAATTGAAAGATCTCGAAAACTTTGAGATATTCAGCTGACTGATCAGTGCGGTGGCAAGATCCTTCATTTCCATAGCAATTCTCATGAACAGAGAGATGCCTTGGAGTATTCTTTCCAGTGATTCCTTACAAGTGTTTGACAGAATTAGATTTAATTTGTGTTGTGAGGTCACATTGTTAGCATATTGCAATCATATCTGTCAGAAGCTGGTGATTGATTTGAGAAGCCTTCCTTTGAGATGCAGATTTTTTTTTATTCCCCTGTGACGCATGTCAGTCTACATCTTCAACCCTCACGGCGTTACAGTTTTGGTTCTTTCGTCTTGGAAAAAGTAGAAAACTGCCTTGTGACTTCGCTTCATCCTGACACATGTGCATTGCACAACGCTCGCTACTTAATGTCTGGTGAAAATTGTACTGAGATACCATTTTTTTTTTCTTCATTCGTGGGACATGGGCGTCTCTGGCTGGGCCAGCATTTATTGCCCATCCCTGGTCACCTTCGTACTCAGTAGCATGCTAGGCCATTTCAGAGGGCAGTTGAGAGTCAACCACATTGCCGTGGCCCTGGAGTCCCATGTAGGTCAAACCAGGTAAGGACAGCTGTTTTCCTTCCCTAAAGGACATTAGTGAATCAGATGGGTTTTTCTGACAATCGACAGAGGTTTCATGGTCATCAGTAGATTCTTAATTCAAGATTTTTTAAAAATTCAAATTCCAGCATCGCTCATGGTGGGATTCAAATCCGGGTCTCCAGAACATTAATTGAGTTTCCGCATTAATGGCCTAGTGATAATACCACTCAGCTATCGCTTCAATGAAAATGAGAAGAATAGTAAAAATGAAAACCAGCGCAAATTATAATCATTCATTTAACCCCTGAATAGAGTGCTGTTTAAAGATGCCACTTGCCTGTTCTAAGATCACTTTGGTAGCCACATGCACATCATTACATCTGTACTCACACTCCATGGGACTCAGGATGTCATTAGCCAGAGATGGAGAGAGTAACCTTGTTTCCTACAAGTCATCCTTTAAATTGACTGTCTCCTTCAAATGAACCAGGTACAAATAATCCCAGAGAAGCATGCCTTGTTCTGCACAGATGGAGTGGACACCTTTGAATTTAATAAAGTCTTCTTTAGAAGCCTGCAAGTGACATTGATATCATCCAAAATATCTTGGTTTTTGCTGAATCCTGTGATACAAAAGAAATACACAGTCCTGTTAAACTGGTGCTAATTTTGTAGGGGAAATGTGGCTCTTTAATGAGTGAGCATCAGTGACCTTTCTGATGCGTATAAACATTGCTGATTTACTGAAATTGCACAATGGCAGCTAGGAATGGCAACCTGATCTGAATCCCCCCCTCTCCCACTGCCCATCACAAGCCCCCCTAATCCCCAGCTTCTTGAATGACACCCCTCTGCACCCTGGTAATGGATGCTTTGCCCATGGGCACCCTGGAGGTGAGTGCTGAGTGGGTCTCATCTCCTTGCTGCCCCTTAAAATCCATGATGCCTGGTCCCCACTTTTAGGGAACTGTATTGATTGGCACGGGAACTGGCGTGGGGTGTCACTAATAAGATTAAAATCAATGCCCTTGGATTTAAATCAAGTTCTCATCCTTTCTAGGTGAAATCCTGATTGTGTCATGTAGAATGGGCTGGGAGCAATGGAAATTGTTTAATGTCTGGTGCAAATCCCATTTCAGGCCTCTTGCCAAATTCACTGACCCAGCAGGGTTTGGGTCTGCTTGAAAACATGAGGCAACTGTCCACTCCTCCTGTCAGGGATATCAAGGACATCATCATGATGAATTTACAATCCATTATCAGGCCCCTACTCCTGTAATGTGAAGGCTCTTAAAAAAGTTCAACACTATATGGCAAAGAAAGCCACCATTGCCGTCTATGGCTTCAATGCCGCTTTTCCCCTGCCCATCTGCCTTTGCCAATATCAGGGGAAATCATGGCCATAATCTGAAAATAAAAGCTAAGACATTCAGGAATGAAACCAAAATGCACTTTCTCATGGGGAGGGTGGGGGAAATCTGAAACTCTCTTCCTACAGAAGGTTGTAAATGCCAAGATAATTGAAGCTTTCAATATTGAGATGGACAGGCCTTTGGGGTATATATATATTTATATATATTTATATACACACACATATATATATTATATATGTATATATATACACACAAGGGAGGGCAAAGGGAGTCATCATGCAGAATTTGCTAATGGAGAGGCTTTTTAATGCTAGACAGGAACTGACACACTTGACTCTGATTTTGACAATATTTATACTACTAGCCATCAGGAAGAGTTGAATGTGAGACACAACAGTGGATTAATCGCAACCCACTACTCACTACACTTATACATTCTACGCATCACATCAACCAGAGACAAACAAGGGTTTCAAGGAATATACGGCGAAGACAGAAAATGGATGTGAGGTGCAGATCCACCATCATCTAATTGAATGGTGGAATGGCGGCTTGAGTGATTGAAAACTCTATCCCTGTTCCTAATGTTCATGTGCCCTTGGTTGATCTTCATCTGCAAAGACAGTTCTGTTCTCACAGCTTCATGTAGCTGTACCTGGGTTCGTAGACAGGGAAATGATGGCTAATGGCAGTGTAAACAGAAGACTCACTGGACAGTGAATCCACTAATACTTCTTTGGTTATCCTCTGTAGAAATGTACTGAGTTCTCCACACATTTAAATAATTTTGTTTGCAACAATAAAAATTCAAATAGTCTATCTGCAAGAGTTTAAGTTCACGTCATTCGTGTCACAGCAGATTTACATTAACACTACAATGAAGTGACAATGAAAATCCCCGAGTACATTCCAGGTACAGTGTACATTCCAGGTACACTGAGGGAGAATTTAGCATGGCCAAATGCATATAACCAGCACATCTTTCGGACTGTGGGAGGAAACCAGAGCACCTGGAGGAAATCCACACACACATGGGGAGAGCATGCAGACTCTGCACCGACAGTCACGCAAGCCGGGAATCAAACTGGAGTCCCTGGCGCTGTGAGGCAGCGGTGCTAACCATTGTGCCACTGTGCTGCCCATGGAAGAGAGTGTTCCCTCAAAAGGGAAAAATGAAACTTGCCTTAAATGCGATGTGTGCCCATGTTAAAGAACCCTCATGAAATTACACAGTTTGTCAGTAGGGTGTCAGTAAAATGTACCCTCATATCATTTCCCATGTTCCACTGGTTGACAAAATCAATTTATTATTGTCACAAGTAGGTTTACATTAACACTGCAATGAAGTTACTGTGAAAATCCCCTAGTCACCACACTTCAGTGCCTGTTTCGGTACGCTGGGGGAGAATTTAGCATGGGCAATGCACCTAACCAGCATGTTATTTGGACTGTGGGAGGAAACCAGAGCACCCAGAGGAAACCCACACAGACACAGGGAGAATGTGCAGACTCCGCACAGACAGTGACTCAAGCTGGGAATTGAACCTGAGTCCCTGGTGCTGTGAGGCAGCAGTGCTAACCACTGTGTCACCGTGCCACCCTTTGTATGCTGCACTCAGAATTATAAAGGAAACGATATTGAAAAGGCAAGCCAAACATATACAAGAGGTAAAATGAGATATAGAGGAAGCGTTCTGATCCTGATATGGTATCATCCTTCACCTAGTAATCAGCATTTTCAGTGCTGGAACTTAATAACAGCCTAGATCCTGGATCATAGCACTTATGAGAAATACTATCATTTTCCTTTTGAATAGCAATATAACACTGTCATTTCTGAAAATTAGCCCAGTAGAGATGGCATTTGCTCAACTTGTACAAAATTCCTTTCCGTGTTGAACAAGGTTTAGACCTTAAAGTTAATTATAATACTGCAGGAATGATGAAGCTAGTATTATGACTGAAAACCAACCCAACACCTTGGATCTAATTCAACCCTCATTACAATACAGTTTATCTGACTTTCAATTTTAACCTTGCACTGACTATCTTTGGGATTAAAATGGCATTGGTATGAATTTTCCTGGGTGAGTGGGTGAAAATGTATAGTGTTAGATTTATTTTCTATCTCTAGACTGTTTCTTCATGTACCAGGATTATAGATTTCTTGTCTTGTTCCCATGGTAGCCCGTGTTATACCGGAGTATGATCCTGATTTGGGAGTGCAATTAGCATCTTCCCCGGTGATCACATCATGGATCATTGAAAAATGATGGAAAAAGCTACAGATTTGTGTTAAAATCCTTACTGTAGAATGTAACCTCCATTAGTTTCCAAAAAAGCATGGATATTTCCCTCTGCAAGCCATCGCTCAGTGTAAATTGGTAGAAAATCAAGAGTCATTAAGTTTTGCCTGAGAATAAATAAAAGAAATACAGGGCAATTTTCCAGTCCTGCCCACTGCAGGAATTATAGTGGGCCAAATTGGAAATTTGGTGGATCATTTAAAGGTCCATTGACATCGGAGCTGGGTGTGGGGGGGGGGGTAGTTTCCAGTCTTGGGGTACACATAGCTGGATAATCCCATCCAGGGTCTCAAGTTTTGAGAAGCAAACGTTTTGACAGAGAACCTGCCCTCCTTGCCCACATAGAAGTCCAGCACCAACCTGGTGCAGCTGGGCTTTGCAGAGAGCTTGAGCCTATCTTTTCCAACAATGGATGGCTACCTCTAGCAACACACCAGTGGTAGCAGCCATGATATTACATCTGTATCTTAGACTTCCTTTCAACTTAAGCAGCATCCACCAATATCTGAGTGCTATAGTGGGAGCACTGACTCCAATTATTAAATCTCAGCTTGCTGCCTTGGAAGCTCAGTCTGCTGTCACAATGCTATGGGATTCAGTGTATCACGGCACTTCACCAATCTGTTTTCTAACAGTATACTCCTGAAAGATCCTCCAGAGTCATTTTCCGAGTGAGAGCTCTTCCCTCCCTTCCTTCTCCTTCTGGCAACTTATCCAGCTTTGTGTGGCCTCTACTCATTCTTTCAGTCATACCTAATGCTAAGAGGAATTCAGTCTGTTCCATCCATACCTGGAAATATGTGCAAAAGAGGTACTTTGGCACAAGCTAGACCATTCCCCACAGCCTTTTCAAACTTCAGCCAAGTTCCAGGACATTCCAATTATGTGTACATATTTACCAGTAGCTAGCAACTAGTCTGGAAGTATTTTAGGTCCCTTCAGATACAACTGCTGGGCTGGGGTTGAGGTTGGAGGTGGGTGGTGGGGTCTTTCATTTTGCTGAATGTCTTCAGCCATGCAAGATAATGGGTTGGAGGGTGATGTTCATAAATGGTGGCATTAACATCAAATTAATTCTCCACATTGTATACTTCTTTAAAACAAAGGCTACTAGTATCACAAGAAGGCTTACATTAACACTGCAATGAAGTTACTGTGAAAATCCCCATGTCACCACACATTGGCACCTGTTCAGGTACACTGAGGGAGAATTTAGTATGGCCAATGCACCTAAACAGCATGTCTTTTGGACTGTGGGATGAAACCGGAGCATCCGGAGAAACCCACACCGACATGAGGAGAACATGCAGACTCTGCACAGGCAGTGACTCAAGGTTGGAATCAAACCCGGGTCCCTGGTGCTGTGAAGCTAGCAGTGCTAACCAATGTGCCACTGTGCTGACCTAGGGAGTTAAGGCTTCGCATTCCACCTCATTATCTTGTTTCATTAAATTCCACTAGTGTACAACGTAGTTCCCTGTGTCACTGACACCGTTTTGTGGCATCACAAGGAAAATCTTTACCCCTTTCACTCCAATCTCAGACATCTGACTGAAGTGGCCAAGTGAGAGGTTAAGGCAGTTGCATGTGCGGAACATGGTTTTAAAATTGCCCGTTCTGAAATATTCTGTGAACCTTCAGAGCTGGTCAATGAAAGGACAGATCTGCAGTCCTTTTCCTTGAAGTATTTGCTGCTGTCACTCGATAAACTGGCTCTTAAATTGATCATGTTTGTGCCTATGGATATAGAAGCTTCATCATTAGATCGCGCTACATAATTTATAAAAGACATTCACTATTTTCCATCCAGCTGCCAGAGCATACCCTTAAGGAGAAAGACCTCGGATTGTCTTCATTTACTGCTGAGGATGTAGATCTAATGACTGACGGCAAAGCTGTGGTGGGATCCCTATTAAAATGGCTCCAGGGAGAAAGTCTTTCAGGAGACGCGGTGATTGCATTAGAAAGTGCTAAAATCAATCAGCAGCACACATGCATTTTAACTAAGTGCAATTCTAAAAATTGATTGATACAAGGGAAAGAAATGTTTTATTCATTGTGTCTCAAGCTACTGACTTGCGGACTATTTTTATTCCGTAAAGAGCACAATAACCATCTTCCTTACTTTCATCACCTGATTTAAGCATCTTCCATTTCAAATAGCAGTTATGTGGCATAAATAAACTTTGTAGTGCAACATGGGGAGACGACGGCCTAGTGGTATTATTGCTAGACTATTAATCCAGAAACTCAGCTAATGTTCTGAGGACCTGGGTTCGAATCTGGCTATGGCTAGTGATGGAATTTGAATTCAATAAAAAAAATCTAAGAATCTACTGATAATCATGAAACCACTGACGACTGTCAGAAAACCCACTTAGTTCATTAATTGATTGAACAGATTAGACCTATACTTTCTGGAATTTAGAAGAATGAGGGGAGTCAAATTGAAGTACATAAGATGATAAAAGGTATGGAGAGAATAGATGTGGAGTAGATGCTCCTGTTGTGGTGCATTCTAGGTCGAGAAGTCATGGTCTTGGGATAAGATGTAGCAAATTTAAAACAGATTTGAGGACAGACTACTTCTCCTAAAGGGTTGTGAATCTGTGGAATTCGCTACCCCAACTGCGGTGATTGCTGGGACAGTGTGTAAATTTAAGGGGAAGTTAGACAGGTTTTTGAAGGGTTATGGGAAGAAGGCGGGAAAATGGGGATGAGGAACATATCAGCCATGATCGCATAGTGGAGAAGACTGGATGGGCCAAATGGCCTAATTCTGCTCCTCTGTCTTATAAAGCTATAAACGAATGTCTTTTAGGGAAGGAAATCTGCCATCCTTACCCGGTCTGGCGTACACGTGATTCCAAAGCCACAGCAATGTGGTTGACTCTCAACTGCCCTCAGTCAACTCAGGATGGGCAATAAGGGCTGGCCAGCCAGTGACACCTATGTCCCACAAATTAATGAAACAAAATACTGCCTTTGGCTAATCTTCCTGGGGTTTTGTTAGAAACATGTGCCTTCTAGAAATCCACATTCATTATTTTGTAATTGAGTTGGATATTTTAATCTACAAGTTAGGGAATGTTTTTCCTGCTGCTTATAATGTGCCTGTGAGTGTGCGGTTGACTTCGACATAGAATCATACAGCTCAGAAGGAGGCCAATCGGCCCATCGAGTCTGGCCCGACCACAATCTCACCCAGGCCCTATCCCCATAACCCCATACATTTACCCTAGGTAGTCCTCCGACACCAAGGGGCAATTTAGCATGGCCAATCCACCTAATCCGCACATCTTTGGACTGTGGAAGGAAACCAGAGCACTCGGAGGCTACCCACACAGACACGGGGAGAATGTGCAGACTCCACACAGATAGTGACCCAAGGCAGGAATCGAACCCGGGTCCCTGGCACTGTGAGGCAGCAGGGCTAACCACTGTGCCACACACATAATTGTGCTCTCCAGAAGCAAAGAAGCCAGTCATTCCGCCAGTAAAGAAATAAATAAATTTATGCTCCATTAGCAAGACCGGTCATAAAAAATTCATTTTGAAGTTTTATGACGATTTCACCATGAAAGTCCGAGGCCTGAGATATCAGGTAAGGGAATTCAAGCACGCAGTACTTACGCATAATATTGATACCCTCGAGGCACAGTGAATGCATTTATTCAAATTTAAATATAGCTGTGGCAACTTTACTGAGCCCTGTAGGTTAGCAGTATAAATCAGAATCATTTACATGACATTGATTGATAGCCACAAAATATAATTACTTGGAAAGCTGAAACTGGATAATCACTTCACTTGAAACGGAATGATTGTAGGAGGTACTCATTCTTTATTTATCAATCATCATTAATTCACAATTCCCAGCACTGCAAATAAATGATTGCAGGTCTATATGGGGTGGAGCAGACACTGCAGTTAAAGGGACAAGAGATTTTAAATATATATATTATATATATATAATTTCACATCTTCCTAGCTTGTTTTGTTTTTAATTAACGGTATGTAACTCATTACTTCATTGTGATCTGGGGTCAGGTACACCATCAAATACCATGACGAATGGGGATCCCATAGAAACTTATAAAACTCTAACAGGGTTACACAGGATAGATTCAGGAAGAATGTTCCCAATGGTGGGGGAGTCCAGAACAAAGGGTCATAATTTGAGGATAACAGGTGAATCTTTGTTAGAACTGAGGTGAGGAGAAATTTCTTCAACCTAGAGGGTGGTGAATGTGTGGAATTCACTACCACAGAACGTGGTTGAAGCCAAAACATTGTCTGATTTGAAGAGGAAATTAAATATAGCTCTTTGGGCGAAAGGGATCAAGGGATATGGGAGGAAAGGGGGAATCAGGATATTGAATTCGATGATCAGCTATGATCAAGATAAATGGCAGAGCAGGCTCAAAAGGCCAAATGGCCAACTCCTGCTTCTAGTTTCTAAGTTTCTATGAATGTGTTCTATTGTGGGGTTAAACTTTTGTCTCCACTTCTTGGGCAGTGATATGATGCGGAGATGCTGGCGTTGGACTAGGATGGGCACCGAAAGAAATCTCGCAACACCAGGTTAAAGTCCAACAGGTTTATTTGGTATGACAAGCTGCCCCTTCATCAGATAAGTGGAGAGGTGATTTCATAAGCATGACATATATAGACAGTGACTCAATTGCAAGATAATGGTTGGAATGCAAATCTTAACAGGTAATCGAGTTATTACAGGTACAGACAATGCAAGTGGAGAGAGGAATAATCACAGGTTAAAGAAGCGAGAATTATCTCAAACCTAGACAGTTAGTAGGATTTTGCAAGCCCAGGCCAAATGTGGGGATTACATGAACCCAAGATTCCAGTTGAAGCCATCTTCATGCACGCAGAACTTGGCTATTAATTTCTGCTCTGTGACTCTGCATTGTCATGTGTCGTGAAGGCCGCCTTGGAGAACACTTACCCGAAGATTGGAGGTTGAATGCCCTTGACGGCTGAAGTGCTCCCCAACAGGAAGGGAACACTCCTGCTGACAGGAAGGGGAACACTCCTGCTGACAGGAAGGGAACACTCCTGCTGACAGGAAGGGGAACACTCCTGCTGACAGGAAGGGGAACACTCCTGCCCGCACAACAATCACCAGGCAAGAATGTTCCCCACCTGTCGGGGAACACTTCAACAATCAAGGGCATTCAGCCTCCGATCTTCGGGTAAGCATTCTCCAAGCCTGCCTTCAAGTGATATGACAATCTGCTGGTGGGCAGGAAGATTCAGTGAGGCCGGAACCTCTGACTTCAATCTCATTAATGAGATTGAAATACATTCAAATGGATTCAAATCCTGATCACGCCAGCCAGAAGGGCCCAGAAAGATCAAGATCTGAGTTGCCACTAATGCAAATCCCGTTTTTGGCTTCTCATTAGACTTAACAGCCAGATGGGAGTTGCCTGCATGGCTCAAAAAAATGGCCCCGATAGCTCCAGCAATGCAACACTGCTTAGTGCTATTTTGGCGTGTCAACCAAGATCACATACTCTTGTCTTAGAGTCAGATTTGGGCTCATAACTTTCCAATGCAGGGAAATGTGCTAACAAGTGATAGTAACAACCATTTTTTGATTTGATGCCCACTGTAGGACCAATAAATCTTTATTTATTGCTTATTATTTGCTATTATGGAACCAATTAAAAAGAGAAACAACAATATCCTGGACTGCAAAATTTATTTTGTCATGATCCCTAATGTGATTTTGGTTTAATGCCTTTAATATAAAACATCGTAAATATTCTTTCTACAACACACTGGATCTGCAGTTTGTTTTAAGAACCCTCTGGGGCAGCATTGTACAGTACCTTCCTCTGCTGGAGAAACACCCTATTGTATATTTTAACTTATTTTTTCTCTTTTCACGCTCTATTCAACCTAAATACGACAAAATAAACTATTCTAGACATCTGAATATTGACAACATTCATGCTTTAAACTGTAACTGAAAAAGAAATACAGGTTGTAAGTTGTGTGAATTTTATTTGGGAATCAGATATTAGTTTTGGAATATTTTGTGGGAGGGACAGAGGATTTGTAAATTGCTGAAAAATATCTTGGGTAGGCTAATCGAGAATAGACCGTTTGAATGGTAGCAATTATAACAATAATAACAACTTAGTATCAAAGCTCTGTCAAAATTAGTCAGAAAAGCTTTGTTTAACTTTAGTATAGTGGCCTCCTTCTGCACTGTAGGGATTCTGTGGATTATATGGAACATAATCTTCCTTCCAAAATTTTATTGTGAAAAGTAACAAAACTTGCAAAATTAACTTACCCAGAACTCTGAAGGGAACTGTGCTGAGTTTCTGTATTACCCAGCATCACAGAGTAAAATTACAGTAGATATAAGAAAAAGCTGTTTTATTTTATACAATGCACCTGGAGGAAACCCATGCAGACACAGGGAGAATGTGCAAACTCCACACAGACCCAAGCCAGGAATTGAACCTGGGTCCCTGTTGATGTGAGGCAGCGGTGCTAACCACTGTGCCATCCTTAAGAATACATAAACATTGTAAAGCAAATTAATCAAGAATGATGAGTTATTAAATGTGGTTGTTATTAAATTTTTTACAGCAAGACATTTTGCTCAAAGATGAAAACTTAGAAAAGTAAAGCTGACGCAATTTAAAGAAATATTGAAACCCTCACTCTATATAGTACCAATAGAACCTGCTCCCTGGGTCATAATTTCCTCAGAGCGGCAGTTGGACACCGGGGAGGGGGAGGGGGGTCAGGCAAATTGATGGTGAGACAGTTAGACATTGGGGGTGGGGAGCAGCTTGGTGGGGGAGTCAGAACATAAGAATATAAGAACATAAGAAATAGGAGCAGGAGTAGGCCTTCGAGCCTGCCCCGCCATTCAATAAGATCATGGCTGATCTGTCGTGTCTCAGTTCCACATTCCTGCCCTCTCCCCATAACCCTTAATCCCCTCGCTTATCAAAAACCCATCAACCCGCGTCTTAAAAATATTTAGCGAGGCAGCCTCCACCACCTCAACGGGCAGAGAATTCCAGAGATTCACCACCCTTTGAGTGAAGAAGTTCCTCCTTAACTCCGTTCTAAACCGCCCCCCCTTTATCTTGAGGCTGTGCCCCCTAGTCCTACTGTCCTTTCTGAGCAGGAAGAGTCTCTCCACCTCTATCCTATCCATCCCATTCATCATCTTATATGTCTCAATGAGATCTCCCCTCATTCTTCTAAACTCTAACGAGTACAAGCCTAGTTTATTCAGCCTCTCCTCATAGTTCAACCCCCTCAACTCCGGTATCAGCCTAGTAAACCTCCTCTGCACTCCCTCCAAGGCCAAAATATCCTTGCGTAAGTATGGCGACCAAAACTGCACACAGTACTCCAGCTGCGGCCTCACCAATGCCCTTTACAGCCACAGCAAGACCTCCCTACTTTTATATTCAATCCCCCTCGCTATGAAGGCCAGCATCCCATTCGCCTTCCTGACCAGCTGCTGCACCTGCAGGCTGGGTTTTTGCGATTCATGCACAAGGACCCCGAGGTCCCTCCGCACTGTCGCCTGCTGCAGTTTTTCGCCACGTAAGTAATAGTCCTTCCTACCATTATTCCTACCAAAGTGGACCACCAGACATTAGATGGGAATAGGGAGGTCAGTCATCAAAAGGAAGGAGTGTCAGACAATGTTGGGGGGGGGGGGGGTATTTAGTGGGGGTTTGGTCATAAGTGGGGGTTGGATATCTGAGGGTGGCAGTGCAGGGCAATCAGACATTGGGGTGGGTGTGAGTCAGGTTCAATTGGGTGGGGAAGGAGATTCTGCTGGGTCCAGGTTTGGGGGGGATTGTGGGTGGTGAGGGGATCAGTTTACAGTCAGGGGATGAGAGAGGGGTGGAGTCAAGCCAAGTCAGGTTGAAGGGGTCCAGTCGGCTTGAGTGAGGCCAGGTTGGGGTTGGTTAATCTTTGATTAGTTTGCTTTACCATGTTTATATATTCTATTTCCAAACTTCTATACCAGCTCAACCAATCAATGGTTTCATTCTTCACAGGCTAAATAAAAACTGTTTTTTTTGTGACCTATGTTACCAGAATAGGAAAATACATTAAACTTTAAGGTTTTAAAATTTATCTATTAGCAACGGACTTTGTACTTGATGTCAGGTATAGAATCATACAGTGCAGAAGAGGTCCTTTGGCCCATTGAGCCTACACTGACAACAATCCCACCCAGGGCTTATCCCCACAACTCCATGCATTTATCCTTATAACCCCCGGCTTTAAGGGGTAATTTAGTGTGATCAAGCTACCTAACCCGCATATCTTTTGACTATGGGAGGAAACTGAGGAAACCCTGAGGAAACTCACACAGATACGGGAAGAATGTCCATGTGCCACACAGACAGTGACCCAAACCAGGAATCGAGCCTGGGTCCTGGGAATTATGAGGCAGTCGTGCTAACCACTGTGCCACCATTTGTCAGATAATCCCCAGAATAGTTGCCTAGGGTAAGTTAGCGCTTCCAGACAATTGTCATGGAGCTCCCCCAAATCCGAATGGAGAATCCATTGAGATAAAGATGACTCTCCTAATTCCCCACTTTTACTTCATCAGAGGATTGGGGGAAATCCTGGTGAATAAAGGAAGTGTTCTTCAAAACAAATCAAAATCGTCATCTGCAAATCTATGGATATATGGATTTGCAGATGAGGATTTTGATTCACTTTGAAGAACAGGAAGCCATATAAAGTTGATACTTTTGCCACATTACATTTCTATAACACAACAAGGATAGGGAAGTGGGACTTTGTGCAGGATAGGGACACAGAATATGGGGCTCTGGATAACATGGAGTTTATTTATGGATTATTTGGGAAGACCAGCAAGGGGAATGTTGAAAAATTTGAGTCTGAATGTAACAACTATCACGAATGGGAATTTTGGCAGGAATGGGAATTTTGGCAGGAATGGTGATCAGAGAGAAATCGAGATGACTGATATTATAGAGACGTAAGAAGGCATGTTTGCATCCCATTGAGATTCAGCAGGACGTACACGCCAGTAGATTAAATTTGAGTGAGTAACCAGGAAGAGGAAGGGAATATGGTTTTAGATCCAAAACAGTCTGTGAACAGGGTAGTTTCAATCTTTCTAACATTGAGCCGTACAATGTTTCAGCTCATCCATGATTGGATATAGAAGAAGCAGTCAGACATTAGTGAGTTTAAAACTTATGGTGGAATTATGGCTGTCATGAAGGCAGTAGTTGGAGGTAGATCAAGAAGAAAAGCATTGGACGAGGTTGCTGTAATCGATGGTGACAAAAGCCATCGAGAGATTGAGGAGTTGAATAGCAGTGACGTAATGCAGTCCCAGTCACACAGAATACCTCTGAGAAATTGTGTTTATTTATTAGTATCACAATTAGGCTTACGTTAACATTGCAATGAAATTACTGTGAAAATTCCCTCATTGCCACACTCCAGTGCCTGTGCAGGGTAGCATGGTGGCACAGTGGTTAGCACTGCTGCCTCACAGCACCAGGAACCTGGGTTGGGTTCCCACCTTGGGTCACTGTCTGTGTGGAGTTTGCACATTCTCTCCATGTCTGCATGGATTTTCTCTCACAATACAAAGAGGTGCAGGTTAGGTGAATTGGCCATGCTAAATTCTCCCTCAGTGTACTGAACAGGCTCTGGAGTATGGCTACTAGGGGATTTTCACAGTACCTTCATCGCAGTGTGAATGTAAGCCTACTTGTGACTAATAAATAAACTTTACTTACACTGAGGGAGAATTCAGCACCTAACTAGCACTCTTTCAGACTGTGGGAGCACCCGGGGGAAACCTATGCAGACAAGGAGAGAATGTGCAGACTCTGTACAGACAGTGACCCAAGCCAGAAATTGAACCCGGGTCCCTGGCACTAAGGCAACAGTGCCAACCACTGTGCCACAGTGGTGTCCAAATTTGAACACAGGAAGCTCAGTATTGTGGGCAGGTTAGATGCCAAACTAAAGTGACTTATAAAATATGGGCAGGAGAAAGGGGAGTTGTTTCTGATAAGGACGAAGAGATTGAGGGTATGTTCTTTGAAGGATTGGGGCTTGGATTAGGTAGATGTTAAAAAGGTGAGGAACATTATCTCAGGAATGCAAGCCATTGACGAGAATGGAAGTGACAGTGGCATGAAAAAGGAAGCCGTGCTGCGAGTCCGGAACCAATATGATAAAACTCCATTTTGAGATCATTTCCTCACATAAAACAAAACAGTTTCCAAACATCATCTACCTCAGTTATGGTCTCAATAAATAACTGCTAGGTGGCCAACAGTGATATGACTGATGTGCTACGGTGGCTAATTGCAGTTTCCTTTGACAGTTTGAGCTAAATGCAAAAGGAAAATAGAATTTGATTCAGTGAATTTGCTCAAAAAGGCCAAAAGGAAAGTCTAAAGTGAAAGATCCTATTGTATCATGCAAATATCATTGTGCAATAAGTACCTTCCATATTCCAATGTGAAGCAAATATAGTGACCTAGAAGGGGTTAGGCATTTCCAAGAAAGGTTGTCATAGTAACAGAGCCCCTTACATCCTTAAGAGAACAGTTATATCAACTTCATAAAATTGCCTGGGGAATAGAGATTAAAGGCTTGAACAGAAAGCTAGGCCAAAGCATCTGGTGTAGTGG
This sequence comes from Carcharhinus amblyrhynchos, assembly GCF_965287045.1. NCBI lineage: Eukaryota > Metazoa > Chordata > Chondrichthyes > Carcharhiniformes > Carcharhinidae > Carcharhinus > Carcharhinus amblyrhynchos. The sequence continues at coordinate 28,136,823 of NC_137346.1, forward strand.
ATGATAGGCAGAAAGAAAGGGAGGCTTGTATGTTGTGTCATGTGAGATAATGTGGAATTGCTCACATTGTAGCTGGAAATAGGATTACCAATATCTGTGATCATTTAGCGGGCTTGAATTACCTAGATGTTGTAGATTGTCTTAAGCGTTTAGTTTAATGTAGTGTTTGTGCCATGTACTTTATTTGGATTGTAAAGGCAGCTTGTTTAAAATTGCTTTGAATAATAAAGCTATTACTGGCAACTGGTTTTTGTCTCTGTCAGTGTCATAGTCAATCAGGCTCTGAGACAATCTGCTATGTAGAGACTTAAGCTGGGAAAAGATTTTCATTATTCACATTGGGTCGACCAGCCAATGGAATTCAGGGATTTCAGTCCTTTTGGGAGTGCCATATTAGTACATTGAGGAGGGAGTGCAACTGATTAGACTGAAAATATACATCATATCAGATTAATTGCCTGTGTTTCTGACTGATTTTCTTTGGGGATGCATAGAGACTTTTGCAGAATGTTATCCTTGTGGACATTTAACTTATCCTTATCACTTTCAGGAGCTGAGAGGCAGGATAGATCCATAGCAGCTACTATTTAATTCCTCAGTTTGTAGGAGAATGAGAAAAACATAAGATGATCTCACAAAGGTTGGTGGATTTGCAGATAGTGATGAGGACCATCAAAGGATACAACAGGAGTATTGAAAGGCAAAGGGTTCTGGGTGTACAGGTACACAGGTCACTGAAAATGACAATGCAAGTGGAGAAGGTAGTCAAGAAGGCATACAGCATGCTTGCCTTCATCGGCCGGGGTATTGAGTTTAAAAATTGGCAAGTCATGTTAACACTTTATAGAACCTTAGTGAGGCTGCACTTGGAATATAGTGTTCAATTTGTCACACTATCAAAAGGATGTGGAGGCTTTGGAGAGGGTACAGAAAAGATTTCCCAGGATGTTGCCTGATATGGAGGACATTAGCTATGAGGAGACTATGGAGAAACTTGGTTTATTCTCACTGGAATGACAGAGGTTGAGGAGAGACCTGTTAGAAGTCTACAAGATTGTGAGAGGCATGGACAGAGTGGATAGTCAGAAGCTTTTTCCCAGGGTGGAAGAGTCAACTACTAGGGGTCATAGGTTTAAGATGCGAGGGGCAAGTTTTAAAAGAGATGTACGAGGCAGATTATTTTACACAGAGAGTGGTGGGTGCCTGGAACTCGTTGCCGGTGGAGGTAGTGGAAGTGAATAAGATGGTGTCTTTTAAGGGGTGTCTTGACAAGTACATGAATGAGCTGGGAATAGAGGGATATGGTCCCTGGAAGCGTAGGGGGTTTTAGTTAAGTCAAGCAGCATGGTTGGTGCAGGCTTGGAGGGCCGAAGGGCCTGTTTCTATGCTGTAATTTTCTTTGTTCTTTGTTCCACAAAGGAAGTCACCCAAGGTTGGAATTAAACCCTGGTGCTGTGAGGCAACAGTGCTAACCACTATGCCACCATATGAACTTAATTGAAAGTTAGTCCTTTCAAAAGCATGTTTTCGTTCGATAATATCTGAAATATGTTTCTTTTTCTGTTTTTCTCATTTGAGGTAATGGAACTTGAGTACAAAAATTGTACCTAGGTCACTAATAGCTTACAAAAATGTCCCAGAGGACCAAATAGGAGCATTGTACTACTAGCAAGATTTATTTCTTACCATAGATTGTACAATCTCTAGATGGACAATAAATACAGTACAATCTGTAGGTGGACAATAAATACTGGCACTGTCAGGGACACTCAGACTCTACAAATTGATAAAAATTACTGTTTTAACCAACTTATTTTGACCATTGGCTCTGTGTATAAAGGAAGACAAAATTGTTCTAACAATTGACTCTGTTCAAGGTACTTTCTTGTCTATTATTGAGTTCAAGTAAAAAACACTTGACCTATAACAACCTTATTATGGAATCATGGATTTTTCTTTGTTTTCACACTCATGATTAGGTGAAATGACTGAGAAAACATGGATTTATTGTAAATTGTTAAAAAGAAACAACCTCTTTGAAGTATTCATTATGGCCCTTCTACATGTGTGAAGTACAAATGATGGATCAATCAAAGCAAGGCAACAAGCACCAATCCTGCTTTTTATTTTCCATTTAAGAACCTTATTACAGCAAACTCCCAGATATTGATTAACACAGCCCTTATCATTCAAAGTGCATTACTGTAACCCTCTCAAATATATAATAGGCTGGAATTTAACAACTTACCCACCAGGATTGGGGGAGGGGAGGGAACGGCAGGATGTATCTGACGGACGGTATGATCCCTCAGTGTCTGTGGGGAGGGAGCAGAGGTTAGGGGTGGCTGGGGTGAAATTGGAGGGTTTGGGGATTAGTTTGAAAGCCCTGGGTAGGAAAGAAATGAAAAGGATGTGGGGGGAATGGCTTGATCGAGGGTATTTGCTCAAATAGGCACACTGGATGTGGTAGGTAAATGATAAGTGCTCAACTGCTGAATCCGATAACCACCCTTCTACTCCTTTTCCTGGGAGGTTTCCCTCAGTCAGTTCCCCAGTGTTCTGCTTCACTTGAAACTTGAAGCAGGCAGGTTTGAGTCAAGATTCAAGCTTTAACACTTTCCACCTAACCCAAACCCATGCATTTTCTAAGGTTAAGATTCCTCCCAATCTGTGGCAGTGGTGAATATAAAAGTTTTGGGAAGCGTGAATTTTAAAAATGTTTTTCTTGAGGGTTGAACCCATTCCTTGCTGCTCTGTGAAGCTGATGGAGTGGATGGGTGGGGGGTCTTCTCCTTGAACTACATTCCTATTTTAAAACAGATCAATAACCAATTAAACTAAATCAAACTAACCGAGGATCAATTTAAAAGAGCAGCCCCCTTAAAGGGGTAAACAAAACACAAAATCCGATTTAAAACATTAAATCAAAATGTGATGGAGGGGTTCGATAAGGAATTCCAGTTGCAGCAGTATTCACCGTTTACAGAAGTTGTTGCTGGTGCTGGTTGAGGGAGAGGTACTCCCTCTCTCGGGATACTGGGCCATGAATGTAGCCATGATCGAGGGTCAGAGCATTGGGTCAGACAACCACCGCTACCCTCTCCCAACCCAGAGCTGCTCACTGCCGGGACCTATTCTCCTGACCCACTGCTATCCACGTGGTGATAATGTTCCCACAATGTTGTTAGGGGTTTAATTCCAGGAGCTCAACCCAGTGATGTTAAAGGAGTGGCAACATATGTTCAGAAAACATGGATTGAAGCAACCCAGGGCCTTCTAAATCCCTAAGCTAAAGCTAGGGTTGAACTCTTCCAGAACCGTGGCACTGACAAGATCAGGAGCCATTTAACTTTATCTGTCAAGACTTCCTTTGGTCTTACAAAAGTATTTATTGCTGTCACCCCATTTCTGCAAATGGGCACTCAGATCAGCAATGCTTTGCCTGAATACTGAAGGAACAAGATGCCTTTGCCCCATTGTACGATGCAGAATGCATTGCGTATATCAAGCTATGTTTCCCTGAAAAACATCAATATCAAGGCATAACTTGCATTTATATAGCAAATTCAGAATGCATCAGAACACTTCACAGGCAATGTTATCTCTGCTGTTGGGTAGTGGTAGACAACTTGTAGTAAGATCCAAAAGGCAGAAATGACATAAATAAAGAGTAGCTATATTGGCTTTGCGATAAATATTGGCCAAGAGACCAAGAAATTGTGCAATTGTTCTTCAAATAGTGTCAGGGATCCTTTGCACCAACCAAAATAGACAAATAGGTCTATGTTTTCACGTCGCGTTCAGACTATGGCTAAATATCTGATTCAGACTATGGCACTTCTGACAGTGCAGCACCCCCTCCATACTGTGACAGTGTGTCAGCCTTGATTATGTACAAGTCTTGGAGTGGAGCTCAAATCCATGACCTTCTGATCAGGAGGCCAGACCATCAGCAACTGAGCCAGGCCTAACGGTAGCTTATCGGAAAAAGCTAAGATGCTGTAGCAAATTAAATTTAATATTCATTCACCTATTAAACATGGCAGTGCATATGACAGTTTATTAGCAGTTGCATTGATTATTACATCTGTACGGCTGCCAGCTCATTATGTTGTGCATTGAATATTTATGACTGTAAAATATAATTATATAGATGTGTCCTTGATTATATTTGCAAAGGCAGTCTTTTAGATGTATTTGGAAAACTGCTTGCCATGAGCTTAATGTTTTCAATTATGTGGCGTAATAGTTTAAAAATTGAAAAAGGTCTCATCACTCACCCTTTAATATAATAATTACTATGGATCATGATGAATTGATTTCTATTAAGAATGAAAGCAAATTAGTGTCTTATTTACGTTAGTATGGCATGCCACTATTAGCTTCAAACAACTGTAAACAAATGAGTATATTTAAAGAATTAATAATCAATAATCAATCAAGAGGGGGATGGTAGCAAAGCCCTTACATTATTGGACTAATTCCAGAGGTGTGGCGGCACCCTGATTTCTAATCTACCTATGTTAGCTCAGGAAATTTAAATTTAATTAATTAATACATCTGGAATAAAAAATTAGTCTCATTAATAATAATCAGGAAACTACTGGATTGTCATAAGACCCCATCTGCTCAGATGATATTCTACGGAGGGGAAAATCTGCCATCCTTAATCAACCCAATCCACAAAGCATTTAGACAGTTACATGGGTAAGATGGGTACAAAGGGACATAGACCTAGTGGTAAAAACTGGGCGGCATGGACAAGTTGGGCCAAAGGGCCTGTTTCCATCCTGTAAACCTTTATGACTTTATGACTCTATGACACATGCGACTCTGGATCCACAGCAAAGTGGTTGACGTTTAACTCCTCTGAAATAACTAAGCATTGGCAAGCCACTCAGTTCAAGAGCAATTAGGTGTCAAAGAAAAGTTTTAAAGAACAACCTGCATCACAGCAAATCCACACAATATTACTTTATTTTGTGCTTACAATAGCCATTAGGAGTGATTTGAAGGATCTGCTCCCAGTTGTTCTGTTATAGCTGTCTTTTATACAGATCATACAAGTATATTCAAGTCTGTACAGATCTAATCACATCAGTCATCTTTTATACAGATCTAATCATACAAGTGTATTCAATTCTGTACAGATCTAATCACTTTCCTCAATACAATGGATTTCCTACCTTGTTTACCCAAAAGGTCTTTACCAGAATACAATTACACCCATACTTAAACTACTTATGTGGTTGTAGCTATTTTTTTCTAGCACATTCCATTATTTGTATGCTTTTATTTTATTCGAGTCATGCTACCCTCTCTAACCCCTGTCATGTCATGCTAAACCATATTTTCTGAGTTAACCCTTTATCTGTATTCTACTTTCTCATAGGTTTGGGTGATAATTATTAAGCGGAGGTCGCCTTTTGGCTAAGATCAAGTGTCAGATCAAGCTTAAGGAGTGATGCAATGACTTATCACCTTGGATCTTGTTTTCTTTCTTGTGGGGATCAATAATTGGATTCAATTGGATTTTGAATTTGGTTTTTGGAGCAAGCAAGGAATGTATTTGGGCTTGCCTGGTCCGTTCTGAACATTGGCTTTGCAACTCTAAGGATGGAACAAACATTTAAAAAAGTGTCGGGTTGATGTCTTGTTGTGCGGTACGCCAGTGTCTATAGTTATCTCTGAGCAACAACATTTACGTTTAACATTGTTTAAGGCCACCCCACTCCATGAAACACCCCCAGCACTACCCAGGCAGTGTCCAGTCATGCCCTTCTCTCCCCTGAGTGATGCATTCACCTGAGCTCCTGCGGTAGGGGAAGAGGCCTTCATTGGGAGACTAATCATAATTCATTCTGGCACTCCCTCATGCCAATGTGAATGGATAATCTAATGGGGACAAGAATGATCAGGCTTAGAGGCCTTACATTGACATGCAAATTTATTATAATGGGGTTCCCCATGGCGGCATGATGGCACAGTGGTCAGCATTGCTACCTCACAGCGCTGGGGACCTGGGTTCAATTCCTGGCTTGGGTCTGTGTGGAGTTTGCACGTTCTCCCCGTGTCTGCGTGGATTTCCTCCAGATGCTCCGGTTTCCTCCCACAATCCAAAGATGTGCAGGTTAGGTTGATTGGTCGTGCAAAATTAACCCTTAGTGTCAGGCGGACTAGCTAGGATAAATCCATGGGATTGTGTGGATAGGGCCTCGGTGAGATTATGGTTGGTGCAGACTTGATGGGCAGAATGGCCTCCCTCTACGTTGTAGGATTCTATAATTCTATGTTGAATGTTGGGAATCCTGTTATGTCACTTGCAGGGGTGGAGAAGAAGGCAGAATAATAGCAATGAGGCCTCCTGCCTGTGTAAAATGTGATTTGGGTCTGACCACTCCTGATTTCCACTCCTGTCACTGAACTTACCCAAGAAAAGCAACAGCAGAAAATCCCGTAAAAAAGATGCAAGGTGGCTGCAGTATACCATGTGACTTCTGACATTTGAACAATAGACACTGGAGTCTGTGGCCAACACTGGTTTAAAAATTAACCTGAGAATAGAAACCTCACAGTCAGTTGTGACATTACACAGCCTATTGTTTAAGGATGGACCAAAACCTATAGGCAATGGGGTTGTAGACAACATGTCTCCATATTTTACCAGAGACAAAGGGACGTTGGGAATTCAGTGAGTGTTGGAATAATATGAAATTGATCCCATTGACCTTTCATTGTATTATGATGCGCCCTCATCCAAACACAAAAACCTTGGTTGTTTCAATTCTCAAAATGTGAAAAGTGACAACACAGAATGGTTATTGGCTTATTACACCACCTAATTTGGAAAAGGACTTTGGGCTTGAAACAGGTAACAAGAGTAAGAAAGCCGTACTTTTAACCTGCTTTTAACTGAGAGAAGAAACCATTCTGAGACAGACTCCAGCAGAAAGCCATTGAACCAGTTGCAGTCAACTAAACAGCCAAGGTAATAAACAACAATACTTTGAATGTTGGAGAAAGACTCTCTGCAAGGGAGAGATAGAAAGGAGGTAGATGTAGCAGAATGACTAGCTGCTTAAATTTCAAGTTTGCCTGAGAACCAGTCTCCTGGGAATTCAACTGCAAGTAGCCTCACAGCGTATTGACAATCCTCTGCCATCCAAGACCTTCACTCCAGACAAAGCATTACCTTATAGGGATAGGGATGTCTTGCTGCAACTGTATAGGGCATTGGTGAGGCCACATCTGGAATGTTGTGCGCAGTTTTGGCGTCCTTATCTAAGGAAGAATGTTGTTGCTATAGAAGGAGTACAGTGAAGGTTTACCAGGCTGATCCCTGGGATGGCAAGTCTGTCATATGAGGAGTGATTAAGTCGGTTAGGATTGTATTCACTGGAGTTTAGAAGAGTGAGAGGGGATGTTTCAGAAACTAATAAAATTCTAACAGGGTTTGACACAGTAGATTCAGTAAGAATGTTCCCGAAAGTGGGGGAGTCCAGAGCTAGGGGTCATAGTTTGAGGGTAAGGGGTAAATCTTTTAGAACTGAGGTGAGGAGAAATTTCTTCACCCAGAGGGTGGTGAATGTGTGGAATTTGCTATCACAGAATATAGTTGAGGCCAAAACATTGTCTGATTTCAAGAAGAAATTAGATATAGCTCTTGGGGCTAAAGGGATCAAAAGATGTGGGGGAAGGAGGGGATCATGATATTGAATTTGATGATCAGCCATGATCAAAATGAATGGTGGAGCAGGCTCGAAGGGCTGAATGGCCAATTCCTGGTTTCTATGTTTCTATGTTGTGTAAGAACCTGGATAAAATCACAGAATCATGAAATCCCTACAGTAGAATGAGGCCATTCAGTCTGCACCAACTCTCGGATACAGTATCTTACCTGGGCCGCCCTAATACCATTATTTTTTTAAGTGTATCTTCACCTGTGTTTCGCAGTGGTGGGAGGCAGCCTGCCACTGGCTGATGGTGGGATTTTCTGCTCCCGCCATTGTGAACAAGGCTTCCTGTTGAATGCACCCCTCTCTGCTGTGAAACCCATGGCGGGGGGGCACCATCAGTGCAACTGGAATAGCCTACCGATGTGAATGGCTGAAAAGTTCCAGGCATTAACGCTTATCTGCAAGGGAGAGATAGAAAGGAGGTAGATGTAGCAGAAAAAGGAGAGTGGGGAAGACAAAGAACAAAGAACAAAGAACAACACAGCACGGGAAACAGGCCCTTCGGCCCAACGAGCCCGCGCCGCCGTCCCACTGTCTCAGTGACCTATTCATGATTTTAGTCTACGCCTAATGTGCGAGGATCAGGAAGGTCCAATTTAGGGACAATTTAGTACCCAATCAATCAGCCTAAAAGCACATCTTCGGGATGTGGGAGGAAACCGGAGCACCCGGAGGAAACCCACGCAACCACGGGGAGAACGTGCAAATTCCCACAGACACAGGCCCAAATCCATGTGTCCGCACAGCAACAGAGATAGTCTCTGAGCTGTCATGTTGCCCTCGAGGTGGTCCAGTTTAAACACACTAACGACATGAAGCAATAGGCAACTCCCGAAGCAACGTCCAAGAGCAGCCCACTACAACCTGCCGCATGCATGCCCCTTGCTGGACTTAAATGCCTGTGGAGACAAAAAAATTCATTATTAAACAGGCAAAGACTGTAACATCCCTGAGGCAAAAACGTATTCCCAAGCCTACAATGTTTAGTAAGGCCTACTATATCCCCCTACATGTAGCCCGCTCATGTGGCTGTCTAAGTGATCCTTAAACAACCCTAGCGTGCCTGCTTCCACCACCTTACTCGGTAGTGCATTCCACACCCCTACTACCCTTTGCGTGAAAAACTGCCCTCTAATATTTGTCTTATACCTAGCCCCCCTCACCCTAAGCCCGTGACCCCTCGTTCTATCCATTTCTAATAGCGGAAAAAGCTTACCACCATTTACTCTATCTATCCCCTTCATAATCTTATAAACCTCTATTAGATCCCCCCTCAGCCGACGTCTCTCAAGGGAAAACAGCCCAAGTTCGTTCAATCTTTCCTCGTAAGACAGCCCTTCCATACCAGGCAGCATCCTGGTAAATCTCCTCTGCACTCTCTCCAGGATCTCTACATCCTTCCGGTAGTACGGCGACCAGAACTGGACGCAGTACTCCAAGTGAGGCCTAACCAACGTTCTATACAACTGCAACATCAGACTCCTACTCTTATATTCTATACCTCTTCCTATGAAGGCTAACATACCATACGCTTTCCTCATCACATTCTGCACCTGCACCGACACCTTCAGGGACTTGTGCACTTGCACCCCCAGGTCTCCCTGCGTATCTATAAGACAGTGGAGATAAATCCTCAACTTTTAAAAGAAAGAATTCAGAAGGCAAACTAACAGGACTGTGTCCTGCTTGCTTCAAGTGTGGTAAACTGGGGTAATTAAGAAAACTGTTGGTTCACCAGGAAACCTACAGGGGGAGTTGCACACCCATAGCCTTAAAAGAACAAAACCCCACACAAATGGAATGAAGAAGCTTCCTTTTGAAACTTCTTGCAGCAAGGGGAAATTATTCATTTTTGCATCACAAGTTGTAAGAAAGGAAATGACAATCTTCAGATGTTGAGGGTGTTTTCAAAGACTGCCTACAGAAAAAATATACTGCCCAAATGCAGGACCATTACTCTAGTAAAAGGTCGTGTTGGCATATATTTAAATGTTCCTCCAATAAAATTTCATCTACAGAGCAAGTAAGGTTTATTTACTAGTCCCAAGTAAGCCTTAGTTAACACTGCAATGGAGTTACTGTGAAATCCCTTTTTCAATGCCTTTTTGGGTCAATGCACTTAACCAGAACTCCTTTCAGAATGTGGGAGGAAACCAGAGCACCCGGAGGAAACCCACGCAGACGCGGGGAGAATGCGCAAACTTCACACAGTAACCAAAGTCGAGAATCGAACCCGGGTCCCTGGCGCTGTGAGGCAGCAATGTTTACATGGTGCTAACTGTGCCACTGTGCCACCTCAAGTTACTGGCGTAATGATGGATGGAGTTGTGCCAAGTTTACCTCTCAGAATACACCTATTGTTGGGAAATGACTTGGGTGGAGTGTCAGACACTGCGCCCAGAGAATCAAACATACTCCCCAGAGAGTGGGGAAATAAAAGGAAACCAGAGAATGCCGTTCAGCTATAAAAAGCTGAAGAAGATCCGAACATCCCACAGAGGGTGATAAAGTCAATCGGAATTAGAGAAGTAGAGAGAAAGCTGGAGGAATTTCAATGTAAGAAGTCTCACAACACCAAGTTAAAGTCCAACAGGTTAACCTATTGGACTTTAACCTGGTGTTGTGAGTCTTCTTACTGTGTTTACCCCAGCCCAACGCCGGCACCTCCACATCAGGAATTTCAATGTGCCAGGAAGGGGGCCTATGGAGGTGAAAGCAGTCAGATAAAACACCTAGAGAGGTGAGTAAAATTGAAAGGGGCCCAGGAATGGCCTATGGAATTTAAAAAGATCAAAGGGCAAAACCAGTGATCTGGTTAGAGGATACCCTCTTTCCAGATTTAAGTCAGGACGGGGAAAATGTCCAAATCAGCAGACAGACAGTGAGGGAGATGCCTCAAATGGTTGAAGAGATGCAGTGCAGCAGGAGCAGTGTCCCAAAAGGAAATGGGGCGGGAGGACAACCCTTCCCAAATAACAGAAAAGGGGAGATCAATAATTCTTATGGCAAACCACACTTTTGAATGTCATAAGTTAAACACAAGTACAGCTAATGCAGAATTACCCCTAGAATCACCCACAGGGTAAGGTTAAAAACTTTAGTCCACCTGAAAACATCAGTTCAATTTCTGAAACCACAGACCTTAGCATACAGGAGGAGAATGCAGACATCTCAGGGAAGTCTAAAAACATCGGCACCCTCACCATAGAAATATGAATTATCAGGGGACCAGAACCTAACCTATCAGACTCATGAAATGTGGAAGCAGCCTTGAAAGGGCCAAGAGCTCTACAGACAACCCAAAAAAAAATCAGTATATTTCACATATTATAGGCTTCCAAAAAGAATACATTGTGGTGAAACTTAATTTGCCCCCCTAGGAATCAGCATGGATTCTGAACTTCCAACAACTGATAACTGCACTGAGGATCACATATCTGGTGGAGTCACCATTCCCTGGATCATGTGTACTGATCATAAATATTCACCAGGCAACTCTTAAGCAAAGAGATTGCAACAGAGAAACTGTAGCAGCAATAGATTATGATGTGTGAAGGTTGTCACGGTGGTGTAGTGGTTAGCACTGCTGCCTCACAGCACCAGGGATCTGAGTTTGATTCCAGCCTCAGGTGATTGTGGGGAGTTTGCACATACTCCCCGTGTCTGCGTGGGTTTCCTCTCACAGTTCAAAGATGTGTAGGTTAGGTGGATTGCCCATGCTAAGTTGTCCCCTAGTGTTCCAAGGTGTGCAGACTGGGTGGATTAGCAAAGATAACTGTGTGGGGTTACAGGGATAGAGTGTGGAGGCTGGGCCTGGGTCAGATGCGCTTTTGGAAAATTGGTGCAGATTCAATGGGCTGAACGGTCTCCTTCTGCACCGTGGAGATTCTATGCACTATGTATGAAGATGTGAATGGCTAGAAAGTGTTTCAGAATCAGAATACTGGGACTTAGAAAGAGGTGATCCAGCCCATTAGATCTACAGCAGGTCTTTTGAAGGGCAATCCAGTTACCCCCTTAACCCCACCTCTGGAACTTTTTCTCCTTCAAGTAGATATCCAGTTCCCTTTTGAAAGTTATGAATGAATCTTTATTGACTGTCCGTTTGCTTGTGTGTTTCAAATCTAATCCAATTGTTGTGTTAACAAGGGATTTTCCTCATGTCACATCAGGTTCTTGTACGAATCAACTTAAATCTGTGTCCTCTCATTATCAATGCTTTACACATTAGAAACTATTGCTCTTTACTTACTCTGCAGTGTTAGTGTAAGCCTACTTGTGACCAAAAAATAAACTTTAACTTTAACTTTTAGCATGTTCTGAGTTCATGAATGTTGTGATATAAATGCAAGTTATTTTTTCTCTCACATTAAAGGGAAAAACATTCTGTGCCCTAGAGGGTATTTGCACATCGGCACAGTCACAACACCATATAGAATCATAATGCAGAAAGTTTAAAGTTAAAGTTTATTAATTAGTGTTACTGCAATGAAGTTACAGTGAAAATCCCCTAGTTGCCACACTCTGGTGCCTGTTTAGGTACACTGAGGGAGACCCACACAGACATGGAGAGAATGTGCAGTCTCTGCACAGACAGTGACCCAAACCAGGAATCGAACCTCAGTTCCTGGAAGGAGGCCGTGCAGTATAATTTAGTCTGTTGTGACTGTGCTGGTTTCTGGTTTTTGGTCTTCGATATTGGTTATCCTTGGTAACCACCTGGTGAATCAATGCTGTGTGTTGTTTATGACTTTAATGCTCTTGTTATGATGGGGTACATCAAAACCACAAACAGTATTCTTCCTGCAGTTAAAGACTATCCTGTACAAACATATCATTATCTGTTTGCTCTTGTGTCCTGTGATCGTCATTATTGGCTTTTAGTGTGTTTATTTGCCTGTACAATAATTTTCTACATTACAGCAACAATTACCCCTCATAAGTGCTCCATTGGCTACAAGGTGCTTGGGGACATTCTGAGATCATGAAAGGCACGGTAGAAATGTAAGTACCCTCTTTACGTGGATGGATAATTCGGCATTGTAAAAGACTTCCAATGGAGTGCCTTTTGGCTTCTAAAAAACATTTCAAGGAATTGTGGTGTGCATATAACCCCTGTCCTCCACAGCTAGATTGCTGGAGATGCAGCATCATGCAATAAATTAATGCAGTAAATTACCCTTTAACTGTGGATGTGCAAAGCTGAGATTCCACAGCAACTGATGCAAATCGAGAAAGTAAAATGCATCTAATTGGCAATGCTTTTCAAAATATCCCCATAAATTAAGTAAAAAACTCTCCAGAAATATGGTAGGTTTAATAATTCAATTTCTGCAAGGACAAGATTGGAATTAGTCCAAGAGAAACTGATGATGCAACATCCATTCTAACAAATCAGTGATTATCCCCGAGTGCATTGAATCTATGCCTCTCTCTGAGAAAATTACTAACTGCTCATTGAAATAATCATATTGCAGGCTCGAGCTTGTAAAATGATGGTTGTGATAAATAAAAGTTGTGATAAATAAAAAAGTAAGTCAATGCAGCAGAGAAAAGCATGTTGAGGGTATACTGAGTGTGAATGTGAAGTGGTTTAAACAAGCCTAAAATGCATTACAATTACCTCCTTTTCAACCTCCCTTTTGTTATGTTATGAAGCGGAGATTGATCCCCCCTCTGAGAAAATAACACCAAATCATTCAAAGAGGAAAACCTTGCCTCATAATCTGTTAAAAGTGTGTGAGAAGTGGTGATATCTGCTCTTCAAAACCAATTTCAAATCTAATAGGCTTCTGGTATCCAAAAGCCTAATTTAAACTAATAGGCTGAATTCAAAACCATCCAAATGTCTGAAGCCTGTCACCAAGGCAACCCTGCTGTTTGGCCGTTGATACAAATGTTTCAATCTGTGAACTACATATGCATTTGCATTTTTTTTAACTTTCTAAGCACAGGAAAAAACACCTTTTTGAAAGAGACCATGCAATTCTTCTACCTCTTAGCATTTTTCAATTTGTTTATAACTTTACAAACATCAAATTCTAACATTCTACTCAATTTTGCAACAGTTATTATATAACAAAAGTATGGAATATATACTGTATATATAGTGGCACAGTGGTTAGCACTGCTCCATCACAGCATCAGAGACCTGGGTTCGATTCTGGCCTTGGGTGACTGTCTGTGTGGAGTTTGCACATTCACTCCATGCCTGCATTGGTTTTCTCCAGGTGATTTGGTTTCGTCCCACAGTCCAAAGGACTGATTGGCCATGCTAAATTGACCCTTAGTGTCCAAATGTGTGTAGGTTAATGGGATAAATTTGTGGAGCTATGGGGATAGGGCAGGGGGTGAGCCTTGCTAAGTTGCTCTGTCAGAGAGTCGGTGCAGACTCGATGGGCTGAATGGCCTCCTTCTGCACTGTACGCATTCTATGATATGGAACTACTAATGATGCCTATTAACAGACCTTTATTTTTCAAAATTCACCTTTGCAATTTCAGAATGAGGGATGAAGAATTAATTTAAGATTTATCTTGGCCTAGGAGCTTGTAGCTACATAATTAATCAAATTAATGTAAATGTGCCTGTTACAGAGCATAGTCTTATTAAATGCTGTGAAGAATATTTAAGCTAATGCAATCTTCTAATCCTTTTTCAGATTGGATCCGACCTCAGATAGGAAATGTTACATCCAATTCTTTTCCATGTGGGGACCTTGTTGATAGATTCTACAATGGAGACACACTGCGGGCTGGTAAGATACTCTAGCTAACTAATGACTCTGGTCAACTTGGGAGCTAAGTACTTCCTTTTAAAACTAAAGATGTATCACAGTTCCCTTTGTTATTTATTTAAATGAAGAAAAATTTTAATAATGCAGACTGAACATCTCAGTTCACTGTAGTCAGTAATGTAAAGCTATTCTCTGAGCCATTAGCAGCTGTGATAAGAATACTCATAAAGTGGAAGCTGTGGTGAATTAAATGCCATTCCCAGCTCCACCATTCACTATGATTATGCCTCAACATCCAACTCAGTAATCTGTTCCTGCTTTCCCTTTATATCCTTTGGTCTCTTTCGCTCCAAGAACTATATCCAACCCCTTCTTGAAGACAAACAATGTTTTTGGCCCAACTGCTGTCTGTCGTAGAGAATTCCACAGGTTCACCATTCTTTAGGTGAAAAATTTTCTCCTATCTCAGTCCTAAATGGTTTACCTTGTACCTTTGGAATGAGACCCCTGATTCTGGACTCCCCCACCACCGGGAACACCCTTCTTGGATTGACCATGTCTAATCCTGTTAGAATTTAATAGTTTTCTATGAGATCTCCCTCATTCTTCTAAACTCCAGCGAATATAATCCTAACCGACTCGATCTATCCTCATGTGTCAGTACTGCCTTACCAGGAATCAGTCCGTTGAATTCTCAATCCTTCAGAGATTATATAACCTAGGACATTGTTTGCTTGGGTTCCCAGTTCATGATTTAACACGAAGCGCTGTGTACCAGGAACACTGAAAATCAATATTTTGTTATCCCTCGAGAATGAGACTTTTGACTGCTCTTGAGAAGACTCTTCAGATAGCTGACTGGCATATTTCCTAAATCGGTCAAAGCACATTGGCAATATTACCAACTGAATCATAGAATCCCTACAATGGAGAGGGAGGCATTCGGCCCATCAAGTCTGACAGAGCAACCCACCCAGTTCCTATCCCTGTAAACCCATGTATTTACCCTACTAATCCCCCTGACCTATACATCCTGGAACACTAAGAGCCAATTTAGCATGGCCAGTCAACCTAGCCTGCACATCTTTGGACTGCGAGGATGAAACTGGAACACCCAGAGGAAACCCATGCAAGCACAGGGAGAACATGCAAACTCCACACAGATAGTCACCCAAGATTGGAATTGAACCCGGACCCCTGATGCTGTGAGGTAGTCGTGCTAACCTCTATTCCACCATATCAGCCTAACCTGACATTTTTTCAGATATTTGTGTGGCTTCCCTAATCTGCTAGTCAAATCCATGTGACTGTAACAGCTTCTGGGGAAATATGTTCTCTGGTCAATCTATAGCGACATGAAAATGCACCCCTAGAGATCTTCTCAGTTCGCCATTTAAAGTGACATTGCTAATGACACCTAAATGGTGTATTTACAAATTCATTAGGAATATCAAAGCGAGATACTCCTTATAGGAATAAAAATTAACATTTTTGTATATCATATTTCATTTATTTTTCTTAGTTGCTTAATGGGCTGTAGAGCACCTTGGGATAACCTATCATCAAAGAAGCTTTATACACACAAATCTTTTCTTTCAAAACCTGGAACACATTGATGCAGGTTCTCTGTTCAGTTTTGGGTTTGTGACATTTACTTAGATATTAAAAAGGTAAAGGTATTCTCACAGACAGTAAAACTGTGGTGAAATTGAAGCAGATATTGCAATAAATCCAAAATGTCCTAATATTGAAAAGAGGAAGCCTTCACAAACATGTTCGTCATGTTGCTACAAATCATGGCCAGAGGAAGACTAAATGCATCATATCAAAGTGCACACAGCACGGGCTTTTAATAAAATTTTCACTTTGTGCATCACAGGCAAAGCATTACAGAGAAGTTGCAAGGTAGACATATGTCTTCACTGTTGGCTGGTAATCTGGTGAAGCAGTTCTCTTACTCTTTAGGGAATTTGTCTGGCTTTCAATCCATTGATTTCACTAGCATAAAAGTTCCTCTGTGTAAATCTACCCATACAAATTTAAAAATAATGAACTTAAGTTATTTAGTCATTCCTAAATGGTTACACTGCTGGGAGCAAAAGCTATTTCAATTCCTTTTTGTACAGCATCATGTATTCCTCTTAAGTGCCTTCCTCAGATTAGTGGAAAAGTCAAGGACCAGTTTTACGTTTAATATGAGTGTACTTATCTCATTTCTGCTCCCTTTCATTACAAGGCAAGCTATCACACACATTTTAATTTATTGGGTTGTTTCCCAAATGCTGGTGAGGAGAAGTTGCACTTGCACAGCGGACTGAATGGGAAATTGTGTGCCTAGTGCTGTCTTTCGCAATGAAAAGATGATAAATCAAAGGCTGTGCACTACCTATGTTCTTACTCGGAGTCTCTGCCAACCATTGCTCCAAGAAGGGTTGATGAGGGAGCCAGCCCTTAATTTTCCAATTCTCACTTGATGAAGTTTCATGCTCTGTCAGGAGGGCAGCACTGTGGCACAGTGGTTAGCACTGCTCCCTCACAGTGCCAAGGACCCAAGTTCAATTCCCAGCCTGGGCACAGTGTGTGGTGAGTCTGCATGTTCTCCCCATGTTCTGGTTTCCTCTCACAGTCCAAAAGACATTCTAGTTAGGTACATTGGCCATGCTAAATTCTTCCTCAGTGTTCTCAAACAGGTGCCAGAGTGTGGCAACAAGGGGATTTTCACAGTAACTCCATTGCAGCGTTAAGCGTACTTATGACATTAATAAATAAACTTCGAAATTTAAATCTGTTATCAAAATGTGGGAAAAATTAGAAAGGTATTTATTCTCCATTCAGACTTGCTTTGAGAAGGTTGCAATGGATCTTTACATTTTATGCTTGAAATCCTTGGATAGATGATTTTAGGGAATCAAGATTTGATCAACAGGACGTTCAAATCAGGGTGACATGTGGCTTGGAGGGGAAATGGAGCTGATCGCACTCTCATGAATGTGCAGTTCTGAATCTTCATGATGGCAGATGTTGAAGCTAGGAGGAGCTACAAAGTAAGTCTGAGTAGTTGGTATTAGTGTATCCTCATAGAATCCCTACAGTGTAGAAGTAAGCCATTTGGCCCATTGAGTTTGTGCCAACTCTCTAACAGAGCACTTTACCCATGCTCAATTGCCACCCTATTTCCATATCACCACATGTTTATCTCAGTAACATTTACATCTTTGAGGGGCAATTTAGTGTGGCCAATCCATCTAACCTGCATAGATCTGGACAGTAGGAGGGAACCGGAGCACTTGGAGGAAATCCACCCAGACACAGGGAAAATGTACAAGCTCCACACAGACAGACATTCACCCAAGGCAGGAATCGAACCAGGTTTCTGACACTGTGAGGCAGCAGTGCTAACTTCCTGTAACAGAACACACTGCATCCACAGTGAAGGTGATGGTCATCTCAGTGAAGGGAGTTCCAGTGAGGTAAGCTGCACTATATAGAATGATTGTTGAGCTTCTTGCATGTTGTAGCTGCATCAATACTGGTGCATGATGAGTATTCCATCACACTGCTGATTTATCACTCCAGGATGGTGGGGAGGTGTTGCAGAGTCAGGAGGTGCTGCTTATTGCAGAGTACCCAACAAGTAAGGGGTGGTAGTTATAGGACGGATATCAGGGGTAGGTTCTTTACCCAGAGGGTGGTGAGGGATTGGAATGCCCTGCCTGCTGCAGTTGTGGATGCGCCTAGTTTGGGGGTGTTTAAGAGATCCGTGGATAGGTTTATGGATGGAAAGGGTTTGGTTTAGGTTAGAGGGTCATTGTTTTTTAACTGGTCGGCGCAACATCGTGGGCCGAAGGGCCTGTTCTGCGCTGTAATGTTCTATGTTCTAACTATCTTGCTCTCGAAAATGGTAATATGGATTAAATTCAAAGAAATTGCCAATGACTATATATAAAGAATGGCAGATTGCTCTCCAATCTTCACGTATTTTAGAACATGTCCAGAGGATGTAACTAAAGATAACATTCATCCTATCAGTCACCAGGGCAGTAAGTGTACATTTTGAGCTTTTCGTCTCGCAGTGACTATAGTAAGGACTAGAATTGACACTATTCCTCTTCCAAGATGTTGAGGATTAATGTGTTTCCAATGCCCTCATGTCATATCAATATGGTCCAGTGTAGAACAAAGAAGATTATCATAACATAACCTGCAGCTAGTATTATCCCTAGAGCACGTGTTTCGTGGAAGTCTACTGGATTTAGTTCTAACAGAAACATAGCACAAAAAAAACTCATCTCTAGATCTATTGGAAACAAATGTTTTTGAGCCTTTTCTGTTTAAGGCCCTCTTGCAAGTATTAATTTTCGATTTGATTTGATTTGATTTATTCATATACAGTGAAAAATGTTGTTTCTTGTGCGCTATACAGACAAAGCATATCATTCATAGAGAAGGAAAGGAGAGAGTGCAGAATGTCATGTTACAGTTATAGCTAGGGTGTAGAGAAAGATCAACTTAATGTAAGGTAAGCCCATTCAAAAGTCTGATTGCAGCAGGGAAGAAGCTGTTCTTGAGTGAGTTGTTATGTGACCTCAGACTTTTGTATCTTTTTCCCGACAGAAAAAGGTGGAAGAGAATATGTCCAGGGTGCGTGGGATACTTAATTATGCTTTTCTGAGGCAGTAGGAAGTGTAGATGGAGTCAATGGCTGGGAGGTAGCTTTTCAGAGGCAGCGGGAAGTGTATACGGAAACTGGAACACCTGGAGGAAACAGTATCAGAGTTGTTAGCACTGCTGCCTTACATACTGTAAATGAATTGGAACAATGAGGGCCAATATTCTCTGTTGTTGTAAGTCCTGCCCCTGCTGCCAGCGAGAAAGGAGGATTTGGAGGTCAGCCAAAATTCCATTCACTGCAGAGAGACTGGAAAATCCCAGCTGTGGGCGAGGTCGGAGAATCCCAATTGGGTGGCATTTGAACGGGAAGGATGGGCCTTTTCAGGAATGTGTTGGAAAATCCAGAAGAATAACTGAACAGCCAGGAGTTGGATGAGGACGAGAATGAGGAGGTAAGAGTCAGGTCTCATATCGTATGTCCACACTAATTCAATAATAATCTTCCAATTAGAAATTACACCAAAAGATAATTGGCCTTTAGAAATACAGATCTGTAGGAGGAAGTGTTCATTTTAACTAGAACTCAATATTAACATCACTGACACAACTGCTAAATATTCAGAGCAAGCAGATGATTTCTAAAAACTGGTTTTGAAAAATGCTTAGAAGTTTGGTTCGGCACAAAGCAAATTATTCATCTTACCATGTTTAGTTTAGCCTTCAAAGAGGTTTTCATTTTATATTCTTTTCTCTTTAGCTTCAGCAATAATAAGTATTTATCATATTCAAATAACCTGCCTTTGAGTTGAATTACAGACAGCTTTGTAGTTTTAAGGCATCTTGAATTGGTCTATTAAACTTGGCAGAACAGTCCTGCATTTTGTAATGTTAACCTTCACTGACAATAAAACTCCTTTTCCCTGAGGCAGGATGACATTGTTAAAACAGCCATTGAGAAGGTAATTCTTACAGGCAGCATGCTATCCTGTCTGTAAAAATGCTGATGATACAATCAGACCCCTTATTGGCCAATGCAATTCAGCTGCAGAACACAAACATCAGGAAGAGAGGATGGGATCGGTGTGAAGAGATCCACTTAATGGGTACTTTTCAGACACTTCTTTGTCATAGGAAGCCCCTAGCAATCGGCCACAATTTGCTTCCACTCTGCTTCAATGGGTCCTGGGATGTGATTAGTCCAGTGTGTGATCTGCAGTCTTGGTTGGCCCACATATGGGGCAGGTGATGTTCCATTCCACTCCCTGTCAGAGGCTGGACCAGACCCTTCATCAACCGTGGTGCTCTACTGCTTCTGAGATGAGATTTCAACCCTCCCTATCCCCACCATCCCTACGACAGCCGAATTCCATCTCTGAAACATTGTCTGTTTCAGTCCCTGTCTCATCTGATGTGCTGCTGAGACCCTCATCCTTGTTCTTGTTACCTCTATAGGCTGGACCATTCCAGTGCTCTCTGGGTGGCCTCCTAACTTACGCCATTCATAAACTTGAACTCATCAAAAACTCTGCTGCCTATTTCCGAATTCACATCAAGTCCCATGCACTTACCAGTGCTGTTACTGCTGACCTACAGTGGCTCCAAGTTAAGGAGTCTCCACCTTTCTTCTTTCGTTTAAGACTCTCTTTGATAACTACATTTTTGAATAAACATTTGGTTATCTGTCTTCATTTCTCCCTATTTGGCTTGGTGTCAGATTTTGTTGATATGTAACAAGGTGGCAAATTGGTCAGCACTGCTGCCTCACATTGCCAGGGACCAGGTTCAATTTCCGGGGTCACTATCTGGGCAGAGTTTGCATGCTCTTCCTGTGCCTGCATTTCTTCCGGGTTTTCCTCCGATTTCTTCCCAAAGTCTGAAAGACATGCTGGATTGGTGCATTGGCTGTGCTAAATTCTCCCTCAGTGTACCCGAACAGGCTCCGGAGTGTGGTGACTAGGGTATTTTCACAGTAAGTTCATTGCAGTGTTAATGTTCAACACTAACAAATGATCTCAAACTTAAAACTTAACATTCCTACAAAGTGCCTTGGGCTAATTTGATATGTTACAGGAGCTATAGAGATGCAAATTGTCACAGTTGTTGATGGAGTTACTGTCTTTCTTTGTTCTCTTGCCCTTCCTTGTTTGAGTAGCACTTCCCTGGAATATCTTTGCTGATACACATAGCTATGAGTTATGAATAAATGGTTCTGTTTAACCCTACAAGCCTGTGAAACACCAAACAATATTTACAACGCTTACCTTAACAAAGATGCTGAGAGTAAGCTTACTTTTGTTTGCGTGTTACACCTTGTGCTGAAGAATATGTCTTTCAATACAAACAGCACTCCACTAGCAGACAAGATGTAATGGCTATGTGTTCATAGTAGCATATTTTAAATCCACTTTCAATGCCTTTGCGAGGATTAATAATTGAGAATTAAAATTATTGAACGCCAAATTCTGTTTTTATCAAAATTTCCCCAGTATTAATATTGTATCAATGAAATTTTGAAGATATGCTCTTTTGAAAAGTGTGATCTTTAGGAACCATTTCATTAGCATTATATAATGCAGAAGAGGCCCTTTGGCCCATTGAGATGCACTGTCATGGTAGAAACACCTGAACTACCATTTAATCCCATTTAATAGCACTTGGCCCATAGCCCTGAATGTTATGCTGTGCCAGTTCTCATCCAGATACTTTTTAAGGGATGTGAGGCAACCTGCCTCTACCACCCTCCCAGGCAGCACATTCCAGACCATCACCACCCTTTGGGTTAAAAAGGCTTTCCTCACATCCCCCATTGAACGTCCTGCCCCTCACCTTAAACGTATGCCTGCTCATAACTAACCCATCACCTAAGGAGAACAGCTGCGCCCCATCCACTCTGTCCACGCCCCTTATAATCTTCTACACTGCCCCTCATAACCGTGTACACAGACCTTTAATTCCAGATTTTTCTTATGGAATTCAGACTTTACCATCTGCTGTGTGTGATTCGAACCTGGGATCCGGAACATTACCCTGGATTACTAGTCCAGTGATCACTACATCACTGCCTCCCTTCTATATTATTGTTTTATTTGTGAGCTATTAATTGTACAATAATGTTGGGGGGAGTTTTTCTGTCCTGCAGGAATCCTAGTGGGCAAGGGGGCAAATCATGCAAAGGTCCATTGACTTCGGGTGGGATTTTCTGGTTGTAGGGTGAGTGCGGC
Source organism: Carcharhinus amblyrhynchos (assembly GCF_965287045.1). Taxonomy (NCBI): domain Eukaryota; kingdom Metazoa; phylum Chordata; class Chondrichthyes; order Carcharhiniformes; family Carcharhinidae; genus Carcharhinus; species Carcharhinus amblyrhynchos. The sequence goes on from NC_137346.1 coordinate 28,159,127, forward strand.
TGGAAAAACCTGCACATTCTCCTGATTTTCCTCGTTGGTAGCAAGAGGTCCAGTATTTGTAAGGCTGAACATTTAATCATATAATCTGTAACCTGTAGCACGGTGGCACAGTGATTAGCACTGTTGCCTCATAGCACCAGGGACCTGAGTTTGATATCCCACTTTGGTCACTGTTTGTGTGGAGTCTGCATGTCCATCCTGTGTTTGTGTGGGTTTCCTCTGGGTGCTCTGGTTTCCTCCCACAGTCCAAAAGAGTTGCTGGTTAGGTGCATTGTCCATGCCAAATTCTCCCTCAGTGTACCCAAACATGGGCCGGAGTGTGGCGACAAGGGGATTTACGTAGTGACTTCATTGCAATGTTAATGTAAGCCTACTTGCGACACTAATAAATAAACTTTTACTGTTTAACTGTTGGTTTTAGAGACAAAGCATTACCTTTATTAAGAAGTTTCCTATTTGCAGCTCATTATCCTGTCATAGGGATTCTGTTTAGACCTCAGTAATTCATGAAACATAAAAGCTTTCACTCTGATTGCTGCATCAAAGTGATTTAGTTTGCTAATGGACTTCAAGCAAACATGCCATTGCACTAATCTTGTTTGCAGAAAATAATTAGTTTTATTTACATTGTGGTTCTGACTAAGTGCTCGAACATTGGCTCATTCTTCAAACACAAGAAGCAAGTTTATGCTATTCAATTACAGAAAATTGTACATCTATCCTTATGTTTATGCATGCTTTATACTTTAGAAAGAGGCCGCAAATGACATGATGTGGAGATGTCAGCGTTGGACTGGGGTGGGCACAGTTAGAACTCTCACAACACCAGGTTAAAGTCCAACAGGTTTACTTGGAATCACGAGCTCTCAGAGTGCTACTCCTTCATCAGGTGAGTGGGTGACAAATAACATGGCCAAAGCTTCCTGGTTACTGGGGAGATACGGGGATTATGGACCATTGAGGATATAGAGATCCTCACTGAGGGGAGATCCCTCAGATTAGAGATCCAACCAGCTTGACTGCTGTGATTTGCTGATGGTGGAGAACAATGACAAAGGCATTGATCGGTAACTAAGACCCCAGCAATGGAGGGCCAGAAATTTGCCTGTTGGGTGCTGAAAGAGCTTTTGTGGAAATGAGTCCTGGAAAAGCTGAACACAAGCTAGAGATTAGTCTCAAAAAGAAATAAAGGCAACAGCCACCCTGAGAGTGAAAAGTACAGTGTTTAAATATAAAGTAGTGAGTTACAAACCTGTCCACAGTACTCATCAGAATGACAATTGAGCAGCCTGAGCAAGAAGGCCCATAGGCAAAATCAGTGACGAGTAAAGCCTATTCCAGACCAGTTCTGCTTAGGGTTTTTTGGACATGCCGAGACAGAGTCAAGATCTGTTACCAAAAAGGTATCATCTTCTTAAAGTGTCCTTGTGGAGAAGAAGCAGACATAATTTTTCTTAGCTGCAAAGCACTCCTGAGGGCCACTATCTTTCTTCCTGTCATCCTTTCTCCCTTGACTCCACTCTTGTCCAAAGATCTGCCTGAGGAACACTGTCAGTGAAGCAGGTAGCCTGAAATTAAAAGTCGGTGGACATCTCAGGGCATTGACAGCTCTCCCAGATTATTACAACTGGGCAATGTTCGGTCTTTTGGATTTCTTTTTACTTTTTTGTGGGACATGTCTGACTAGCATTTGTTGCCTATCCTTGTTGCTCTTAATTGAGTGGCTTTCTAGGCCATTTCAGAGGGCAGTTGAGAGTCAACCACATTCCTGTGGTTCTGGAATTGCATGTAGGTCAGACCAGATAAGGACAGCAGATTTCTTTTCCTAAAGGACATTAATTAAGTAAATGGGTTTTTCTGACAGCGATTTCAAGATCATTACTAGATTCTTAATTCCAGATATTGAAAGAAATCATAGAAATTCTACAATACAGAAAGAGGCCATTTGGCCCATTGAATCTGCACCGACCACAATCCCACCCAGGCCCTACCCCCATATCCCTAGATATTTACCCACTAATCACTCTAACCTCTGCATCTCAGGACACTAAGGGCAATTTTAGCATGGCCAATCAACCTAACCCGCACATCTTTGGACTGTGGGAGGAAACCGGAGCACCTGGAGGAAACCCATGCAGACACAAGGAGAATGTGCAAACTCCACGCAGACAGTGACCCAAGCTGGGAATCGAACCCAGGTCCCTGGAGCTGTTAAGTAGCAATGGTGATCACTGTGCTACCGTGCCGCCCATATCTTTTATTGGATTCAAATTCCACCATCTGCATTGGTGGGATTCAAACCCGGGTCCTCAGAACATTAGCTTTGTTTTGACGAAGAGTCACCTGCTCTCGAAACATCAGTTCTTTTCTCTCTTTACAAATGCTGCCAGACCTGCTAAAAATTTCTAGCTTTTTCTCTTTTGGTTCCCCAGAACTTTAGCTGAGTTTCTGGATTAATGGTCTAGCGATAGCACCACTTGACCATTACCTCCTCTGTATCTGTGGGTCATTGGATCTATGCCAGGAAACAGACCATATCCATTCTTTACTCCATGTCTTTACAACTTGAATCACTGAGGCATATCCCTCCAGCAAAGACTGATTCAGGATATTAAGTACAGCATTGTTAGATTGTTGAATGCACTTGGCTGAAGATAGGATTACAGTGGGGAAAGAAGCGAAGCAGCAATTTGACTTATTGTTGCCTGGAGCGCCACAAAATTGCAGCCTCTGGGTCTTGTTGGTGGACTGGCATTTGTAGCAGCAAAGCTAACTGGGATGAGAAAGACCTTTAAGGGTCATGTCTGTTAGCCATCGCCAGGGACCATTACACCACAGGATCTATTCAGAAGGAACCTCCGCTTTGGAAACAACGTACAAGGTCCTGGAGCACTTCAACGTAAAATATATTCCGCATGAAACAGCCAGTCTATTATTGCTTCAGGCAAAGGGCTGCTGGGCATAACTAATGACGTGCATTATAGCATTTGGAAACCTGCAGAGTCTGCATATTAGTTTCACCTTCGCTCAGTGTCTGTCTTACCATTGCGTGGCTGGAGAGTGCTGGAACCTAAAGGTTGAGGCAATATGGGGATGGAGGGGGTGACTAGATGCGTTCAGACTGAATTTGTCTATTTGACTTTGATCACCCAGAACACTAGCCTGGAACTGTAAAGTTTGTGACTGGGTTGCCTCCAGGCTGCATCTACCAGACAACGTCATTTGCCCAATAGTTGTGGACATCTATATTGACCACAAGCTGGTCAACAAGCAGCTGGGTGGATTACTCATGGGAACAACAAATGAATAAGGATACTGCTGTTTGGGCGACAATGATAATGCAACCTGCCTTGAGGCCGATTCGTTTGGAAACTTTACTAAACTGAGCAGGGACTTCATTAAAACACCGTTCACTGAAACATCAAGCAGCTGAAGATATGAAACCTCTTCAAACCCAGTGAACAATGGAATATTTTCTACAAGCAGATTAAACCAGAGCAAACTCCTGAGGGCTCCTACTATCAGATCCATCAGAGAGGATTTGTGGGGAAAGAAATACTCAACGATCCAACGTTTAATTGGACAATTTCAGGCCTTTCCTCTGGTCACTGACCCTCCCACCGAGAGCTGCTGCCCAATTAGTGGCCGGCAGCTTTTCTACACTGGCAGTGCTGCCAGTGCGGTGATGGCCACCGATATTCCACTCGCCAGAGGCCCAGGATTTCCAATGGGCCCAGGCGAGTGATGATGAGAGGGGAATTGTCGGAGGATGAGAGAGGAGCATCAGCAACAAGGGCAGGTGTGTGGCTCTCAGCAGGTCCCTGTTCCTGATACCTCATCCCTCAATCAAGTACTGGGAAAGCACCCAAGTGGGGTTTACTTTGTGGACTTCCCAGATGCTGAGCCCCCTCTATGCTGTTGGGTTAATAGCAGTAATGGCAAGATAAGGTCTTGAGGTGGGCATTAATTGGCTACTTAAAGGTCTCGATTAATGCACTTAATTGGGGTAAAGACTGGAGGCTCAATTCTCCCATTGTGACCCACAATTTTTCTGGCAGGTCAGGTTGGGAGATGCACGTGTCAGCCATTTTGCGGGTTCCCTGCGAGTGTTTACGGCCCGTGTGCATCTCCCAACCAGAAGAAAATGGCACCACCAGGAACGTACAGAAAACCGGTTGGATGTGAGAGGTAATTTGAATATATTTTAAATGTAATTTAAATGTCATTTCAATGTGATTATCCGTTCTGTGCTGGCCCCAATAGCATCTTTCACCCCACCAGGAATATTTCATTCTGGCGGGGTTTACAGTAGCTCCTCATGTTCGGGGAACTAGCAGGAGACTGCGCTCCCCTTGGGGTCAGGCAGCAGGGGGTGGTGCCCACTGGGCATGGGCACATTGGTAGTGCCAGCCTGTGCCTCCAGCACTGTCCTTAGGGGCAAAGTGCCCATGCCCAGGGGACACCTTGGCATTGTCCATTGGGCATCGTGCAGTGCCAAGGAGGCGGAGCCTATTGTGGTCAGGGCCTAGGGATGACTGGTGGGGGTTGGGGGGGTCCCACTGCCACTCTGCATTGGGATCAATCTGGGCTCGAGTGGGGGCAGGCTAGGTATAGTGTGGTGGTGTGCCAAAGGGGCGGGGGGGCCTGCTTCCTGGGGGGGGGGGGGGGGGGCTAGACCCCAGGGGAGCAGTTAATGGGGGGGGGCGGTCTGCTGGGGTGAAGGGGGGTGGGGGGATCGCCACTGCTGGAGGGGATTTGCTGGACGTCGGGGTGCTCTGGATAGGGAGGGGTCAGGGCTGATATGGGAATTGTTGTGGGGGCCGTGTTTGGGCTGTGGGGGAGCTGGACGGGCAGCACTGTGGCTGTCCTGGGCTGGCCAGCAAATGGGGAGACTGCCAGATCGGGGCCACTGCGCATACGCGGAGTTCTGGAGCTTCAGACTTCGGCGCAAATAAGCACCCCCCCCACACCCACTGGGCTTTTAATGATATTCCCAATTGTGATCTCTGCATTGCACAGAGTGCAGAGATTGGGTGAGAAGTTGTACTGAAAAAACAGTCGTGATCTAGAACAGTTTTCTTATCAATTCAGCACTTTTGGGAGAATCGCCCCAGATGGGCAGCAGGGTTCCCAGAAAAGCAGCTGGGGCATCAGGATTACTGGTCCAGTGACATTACCACTGCACTACTATCTCCCCACTCATGATGGTATGGCAGATGGAGTACAATGTTGGCAAGTTTGAGGTTTTCATTTTGATTGCGAGAATAGAAAAGCAGAATATTTTTTAAAAGGGGTAAAACTTGTAAAACGTTGATGTTTAGAGGGACTTGGGTGTACTCATACATGGAGCACAGAAAATCTGCATGCAGGCACAGCAGGAAATTAGGATGGCAAATCCTAATGACATCCATATTGGCCTTCATTGCAAGAGGATTGGTGTATAGGAATAAGGAAGTCTTGTCACTGTTGTACAGGGCTTTAGTGTGATTGCACCTGAAACAGCTTTGATCTCAATGTTTGAGGAAGGATATACTTGCCTTAGACATGGTACAGTGAAGATTCACTAGATTGGATCCTGGGATGAAATGGTATTCTGTGATGAGAGTCCGCAACAATTAGACCTATATTCTCTGATGTTTAGAAGAATGAGAGGGGACCTCATTGAAACATACAAGGTTCTGAAAGGGCTTGACTAGATACACACTGAAAGGTTGCTCCTCCTGGATGAGGAATCTTGGACATGGAGCGCAGTCTCAGGTTAATAGATTGATCATTTCAGAATAAGTTTAGGAGAAATTTCTTCGCTCAAAGGATTACAAATGTTTGAAATTCTCTACCCCAGAGGATTGTGGAGGTTCCATCATTGAATGTATTTAAGACTGAGATTTATTATATTTGGAGATCTCATATAATAAGGGCCACAAGGTGAGTAGCAATTAACAGAAAAGTTTATTACACATCTATCTCCTAGCACAGTCAGCACAGACTGCTCGGGCAAGCTCCATCCAAGGCAGAGCTTGAGTCACCTGACCAATCTCTTAAAGGGGCATACCCCAAATATATAACAAGGTTGATTTGTCGCCATTCTGGGAATCAAGGGATTTGGGAGTGGGAGGTGTGCAGAAGATCAAGTATGATAGAAACATAGAAGATAGGAGCAGGAGGAGGCCATTTGGCTCTTCGAGCCTGTTCCGCCTTTCAATATGATATTGTCCAAATCAATAGCCTAATTCTGCTTTCTCTCCATAACCCTTGATCACCCCAAGTGCTATAACTAGCTGCCACTTGCATACATTCAATGTTTTGCATCAACTTCTTCCTGTGATAATGAATTCCACAGACTCACCATTCTTTGGGTGAAGAAATGTTTCCTCACCTGCGTCCTAAATTGTCTACCCTGAATCCTCAGACTATGATCCTTGGTTCTGGACACACCCACCATCGGGAACATCTACCCTGTCTAACCCTGTTTGAATTTTATAAATTTCTATGAGATCCCTCCCTCACTCATCTGAACTCTGGCGAAACCATGATGGTATTGAATGGTGGAGCAGGCTTGAGGGGCTGCTTAGTCTACTCCTGCTCCTATTCCTTTTGCTTTCTTTTTATTCTATGATTTCCTGTGGGTTTGTATTTTTGGATAATCATATCTAAAGGCCTGCAGAGTACGACCACGGTATAATTGATACTCATTGGATTTGTGCAGGGAGCATTCACATTGCAAATCAACCAGTCAGGCAGATATAATGCCATTACTTGCTTCCACAAAACACTGAACAAAGCCGCTGACTTGTTTAAAAGCACGCAGCTCAATATTAATTAATTTAATAATACGATATCACCACCGTGAACATCTATAATGCGGTTACTCCACACATTCATTTTGTAGGAGTCATTCTTCTCGATTCACAGGGATTGGAAATAAATTGCATGCTGTGCGATTGAAACAGTGCAGTTAAAAATGAGAGGCTGGCAAATTGATATAAAATGTTTACCCCCATTCAAGATTCATTCGTCTGAGTGAGCATTTCATCAGTGGCATTAACAAATTTAGTTACTGTATGCTCAACAACAACAACCAGTGCCATTAGGAAATGCATCAGGGAGATCCAGAGAGGTTCGAGGGAGTATGGACGGCGAAACAAGGAAGGAGAGAACCTACGTGGCAACCACAAGATCGGCCAAAGAGAGGGTTTTAAAATGGTTCTTAATGGAGGGGATGGGGGCTAGAGAGGGTTCGCCAGGGAATTGTAGAATGTGCAAGTTAAAGTCAGTTACCAGTGAGGTGGTGAAGGAAGGAGATACGTCAGAGGAACAAAAATTACAGGGGAGCAAGTTAACGTGGTGGAGGGAAATGTCACAAAGGGATTTAGATACTAAAACTTGGAAGGCATCAGGGAATAGGAAGTCAATGGAGATCGGTAAGGATGGATGTGGTCAGTGAGTGACATTTGCTGCTGGGTAGAATATTTGCAGCAGAATTTTGGATGAGCCGAGATACTTGGACAACAGGCAGTTTGCTAGGAGAGCATTAAAATAGTTGAGCCTGAAATTGACAAACGGCAGGATTTTCCAGTCAGTGAGAGAATGTGCAAACTCCAAACAGACAGTCACCCAAGGCTGGAATTGAACTTGGGTCTCTGGCGCTGTGAGGCAGTGGTGCTATCCACTGTGCCACTGTGCCATGTAATTTGATTGATAGTCATGATGGTGAGAACAGAGAGTACGAAAGCAAAATTTTTACCCTGGAAATTTTTTGTCGCTGACCTGTATTATGCATTGCCACCATGTCCTGGCATTCAATTGCCCCATGACTGCTTCTGCTCGATTTGATGTTGGTGCTTTCTTCCTTAAAAGAACTGTTCCTTTTTCTGTACACTGCCAGCACCATGGCCTCCGAGCAGGTACAAATCTAGGGCTCGTTCCCCTTTTGTTCCTTCTAAGCACTTGCTTCATTCTGCAGCCAGAGTACATCCCTCCTTTGAGAGATACTAATTGCTTTAAGTCATGCCAGAGAGACGCAATATCTGGCCCTCCAAATGGGCATGCAGGCCAGGGACTGCAGGCGCCACTCATGATAATGAACAGGCAGAATAAATCGCAGTACAAACACGTGCATGCTGTGTATTACTTTTGCAATCGTGTTTGTTGCATAACACGATGAAATAGATACCACAAGTGGGATAATTAGAGTTGTACAAGAACTCATTTAATTTAATTGATTCCCTAGAAGACTAGACAATTATTGATAAACCAAGATCAAACAATTTACAATGTCTGCAACGGTTGTAAATTAGGATGGAAACTAAAAAGAGATTTCTGATGCTAAATGACCCGTGTGAACTCACATTGTTGAAAACGCTCGGGTCATTTTGGTTTGTGGTATTTTATATGTTGGTCGATTGATATTCCTGCAATCTCAATGTTAATTTTTGATAACTGCTTATGAAGGAGTTTTAATTTGGCAAATGGCTATGCTGAAAATGTTGTACTGAGCTTTGGTCAAAATGGTTCACTGCTTTTTATGTTATTGGTGAGTAATGACCACATGATGACTATATTGATGGCACCTTCATCACCTTGTTGATGATTGAGAGAACCTTTCAGGTTGGATTGGATTAGAGTTAGCCTGCCTTTCATGGACAGGACTTAGAATCATAGAATCCCTACAGTGCCAGAAGGAGGCCATTCAGCCCATTGAGCCTGCACTGAAAACAATCCCAGCCAAGCCCTATCACCATAACTACACATATTTAACCTGTGAGCCACCCCAACATTAAGGGACATTTTAGCATGGCCAATCTACCTAACTCACACATCTTTGGAATGTGGCAGGAAACCAGAAGACCTGGAGGAAACACACACAGACACAGGGAGAATGTGCAAACTCCACACAAAGTGTTCCAAGCCAGGGATTGAACACAAGTCCCTGAAGCTGTGAGACAGCAGTGCTAACCATTGTGCCACTGTACCGCCCCATTTTAACACAACTGAATGGTTTGCTAGGTATTTCAGAGGGCAGTTAAGAGTCAATCATATTGCAGTGGAACTGAAGTTAGCTATAGGCCACACAGGGTAAAGGATGGCAGATTCTCTTCCCTTCAGGGAATTGGTGAACCAATAGAGTTTGATAACAATGTAGTAGTTTCACAGCCACCAAAACTGACGCTAGCATTTAATTGCTGATTTGATGAATTAATGGAACCTATCTTCCCCAGTTTCAGTGAGCAGAATTGAACTCATAAATGTGGATCATCAATGTAGGCCTCCAGATTACGAGTCCACTAACATAATCACCATGCTACCATACCCTAGTGGGTTGATTATTTCCATGTGCAATCGATGCACATGGATGGAAAAGTTGATGTCCCAAATGAAGCATAAAATGGGCAACAGGAATCCATTTAGAGTTTTTTATTATACATCCTCAAAACTGATGGTTTAATTATAAAGGACTGTCAAGGTCGGAGACATTTTAGTTTCAAGTTGGATTGGAATAAATTGCCAACAAGGGCACTTTCTGAATGATTTTCAAACGGCAGCTGAGTTGACAGAAGGCTGTTCATTGATTGATAAATGTTCACAGTTTTCATTCACGGAATAGTTTAAGTTCACACAAAAAAAAATCGGGTCTAGCTTTTGTACTCTCCCGAAGTTTGAGGTCGCAATACGGGTGGAAATTCTCCAGCCGTTGCTGCTGGTGGGTTCTTCTGGTCCCATCAAAGTCGTTGGCGATCTACATTCCTCGTCCACGACACCATCAGGAAACCCCAGGCAGGGGTTACCTTCAGCTGGCAGGAAAGGCTGGAGAATCCTGCCCATCATTGGGACGGAAATAACCGTGACCACTCTGACATGGAGGCACATAACGGTGTTTGAAATTGCAAAGTATTTAATTTCATTGATCATCTTCGGTATAATCAGCGCAGAAATTTACTATGTCAGAAATGTGACATGTGTTTCCTGTAAGAGAACGTTGTGGCATTCCTCAGGATTCTGGGGTGTATTTATTTTTCTTAACCATGCATGAAGTAAGTGGTTTATTAAGGGCCAGAATGATCCTGCACTAGGCATTCTTGGGCACATTTTTATGAGAATCAGAAAATGCTGATCACGTTAGAAGATTTCTTCACCACTGTTTCGACAAATAGAAAACCCATGGTGCCCAAGCTCTACATTATTGTTAAGGATGACAGAAGTGAAAATGCAAAAGGTGTCACAGTGACACAATAGTTAGCACTGCTGCCTCACAGCGCCAAGGACCCTGGTTGGATTCTAGCCTTGGTTGACTGTCTGTGTGCAGATTGCATGTTCTCCCCATGTCTGCTCTGGTTTCCTCCCACTATCCAAAGATGTGCAGGTTAGGTGGATTGGCCATGCTAAATGTGCGGGGTTATGGGAATGCAGGGGGAGTGGGCCTGAATAGCTTCCTTACAACTTCATAAGTTATAGGAAGAGAATTAGGCCAATTGGTCCATGGTGTGTGCTCCGCTATTTGATCAGGGCTGATATGCTCCTCATTCCCATTTTCCTGCCTTCTCCCCATAACCTTTCAACCCATTACTAATCTGCAGTGTCGCGGTTTTATGGATTCAGTGGGATTCTCTGGCTCTGTAGCGCTAACCACCCCTCTCCCCCACCTCCCCCACCTCCCCCCCAACCTTTTTGACAGAGGAAACTTTGAGCAAGCATGTTTCCAGGAAGAAATATTCCTGTCTTCACATGGTCATTTTGGGTTTTATAGTTTGATTTTTAGTTCTTCCCTATCTCCTTGCAGCCTTTTGGCACCGTTAACTTACAGGCAATGAATCAGCTCTTATGTGGATGTCAAATATACAGAGTTCCACCTCTGAATTATATCAGGGAATTAGGATTGTCCCATACAGGTGGGGTGTTCACCATCAGGGAGCAATTAAACCCCAAAAGGTGGAGTTACTGCACTCTGATTTTCAACCTTTGGGAGAGTCAGTAGCAGCCTGGTTCATCTTCACATTTGTCCCCCTGTGTTTATGAGGCCAGTATTTCTATATGTGTGATAGAACTGAAATTATTATTTAAAAAGAATCTGTTTTACTTTTGATCTCTTTTATAGTGGTATGTTTGTTAGAGTTCTTTTTAAGAAAGTCAATAGCATTAAGTGAATGGCAACTTTGACATTGGTCTGCATTGTCGTGGTAGGCACTATATTCCCAGCTTTATCCAATCTAATTATTATGGATGATGACCTAAATTGACTGTGTAACATTCCCCAGCGAGCTCACATTAACGTGAAAGGTCACACATGGTGCCAATATATTTACTCATGACAGGCCAAAAAAGAAAGCATCATATACAGGTGACTAATTAATACTTGCCAAGATGCAAATGCAGGACTTTGAGACAGCAAATTAATTGACGCATTGAGGTTGTGTTATTCCTGTGGGTTAATCTGCAATCATGTTGCTGGGAGAGTTTTATTGCTAATTCCAGAAAAAAAATCTATCAGATCTGACAGCTGGAAGTAGTTCAAACTGCCATTTGCTGGTGTCTGTAGTAATAAGAGAAAATGTCACTAAGAATCGGAAGACAAAGCCAATTGGAATGAACAGGCGATCAAGAAAGATGTTGGAACCCTTGAATATCTCCAAAGCATGGTTAATGTCAGCACAGATCTATTCTGCTTCAAGGCTAAGGGAAAGGAAGCCAAGTCAAGCAAGTGCCTGCACATTCAGGTAAAATCAAATTCTTTGATAGTGCACAGGTTCATAAAGGTCAATAAAATAATTCCGCAATAACGCATCGCATGTCACATTACATGCTCGAACTGAAGAAGCCTGATGTCAGTCTGAAATCTAGCTCATTCCTCCTTCAGTATTAATTTGGTGATGCCTGTTGCACTTCCACAGGAAGCTCAGGGCATGATTTTCCTTACCCACTGCGCTGCTTGAGTTAGGGCAGTGGACCCAGGAATTGCCAGCAGGGGGGCTGATACCTGGTCACGACTTTCACAGGCCATTTCTTATGGCGTAATCAGCCTTACACCAGAAATCGTCGTGAGGCTGATTACCACTTTGAAATTCACATTTCAATATCATTAGCGAGCCCAGGATGGTGTCCTCTGGACTCGCTGATGTTCTCCTCTCCTCCCTCTTGCTGGGAAAGGTTCCTACTAACAGGGATTAAAGCTGGCCCCCGTCAATGGGGATCAGGTATGATGACCTTGCTGGTGGGGATAGAGACCACTGAAGCCTCCAACCAGGAGGTCGGGGCCAGGTGGGTGTTCCCCTTGGACAGTGGCAGCCTGGCAATGCTTGCCTGGCACACTGACTGTGCCAGCCTTGGATCTTGGCACTGCCCACTGGGCACCAGGCAGTGCCAAGGTGGTAGTGCCTGAAGGAGTCAGGGCCTACTGGTAGGCCAGGCCGATCGATGGTGGTGGGGCAGGAAACTGCTACATACTCTGCATTAGTGAAGGTGGGAGAGGGTGGGAGTGAGGGTTGGGCTGACCATGGCGGATTGATCAGGGTTAGCCCAGGGGGCTGGCAATATGGGCTGGCCGTCAGGGAGAGTGATTGGCGAAGCTGGCAATCGGGGATGGGGGGATTGGTCAGAGAAGATGTTGGAAGGCCAGTGATTGGGAGGCCAGTGATGGAGGGGGGTGGCCAGTGCACCTGCACAGATCTCCCGACTGACAGATCGGCGCATGTGCAGTGGTCCACTCAGCACTCTCATGCTGGCCTTTCAAGTGGGATTAGGCCTCGCGCCCCTCCCCCCCTTACCAGCGTGAATCCCCTGGCGGGCTCTGTAAGGCAGCATGCCAGAAATTCCTCCATCTAAGTGTGCCCAAAAAACGGGCAAGAAAGACTCCTGTTCTCTCACTCGTTGGACACTTTGTTTCTTTTTGGGAAAATCAACCACATGTTTGCGGAAATCAAGGTTAGACTTCCTGCCTCATGGGCGGAGTGGCCTGAAGTGAAATCCTGGGAGGGGATTGTGGAACAGATTGGTCTAGTGTGAGAGTCAGAGGCGTGCTACTGCTTCTCCTGGTTCCACAGCAATACTTTAGTTTTGGTACTTTTTGAAAAACCATTACATTTTAGTTGTGGTCCCCCAGCGACCCCGAGAATCTCGAGTGGAGCAAGTCTGGCTGTCCCATTCTGTGACACCAAATGTCAACAAGCAGGCCAAAAACTGGCAATCGGCCTTTGTTGACTTATGTACAGAGCTAAACCTTTTATACCTTATATTGGATGGGTGTCAGGGATGACAGACATGTCTGTCTTTCAAACGTCCTTTGGGATGGGATGTGAAGTCCCTAAAATTAGTCCTCATTATGCCCATTTTGCACCCATGAGCATGTCACAAAGGGCTGAATTTCCCCACCCCAATGAAACTGAAGTGGGTGGGACATGGACCATGCCGACGTCCATTGACCTCAGGTGGGAAGTTCTGTCCTGGGGCAAGCGCGACTGGAAAATCCTACCAATAAAGTCCAATTTCACCCCTCTACTTTTTCCTCAGTTTTCCTCAGGTCTAATATAACCAGTGACTGTCTGAAACACACCCACCAGTTTAGGTCAACAGGATGGATTGGGAATGTGCCCTGACTCTGAACTGAGTGACAATACATTCGCAAGTAAGGTGAGAAAAGAATGATTGATTTTTTTAATCCAATTGGCAAAACACTTCATCAGCACGGTTATTTTTCCATTTACCTAAAGTTAACGTTTATTTATTAGTGTCACAAGTAGGCTTACATTAACTGCAATGAAGTCACTGTGAAAATCCCCTTGTCGTCACACTCCGGCACCTGCCTGGATACACTGAAGGAGAATTTAGCATGGCCAAATCACCTAACCAGCACGTCTTCCGGACTGTGAGAGGAAACCGAAGCAATCAGAAGAAACCCACGTAGACACAGGGAAACGTGTAGACTCCACACAGACAGTGACCCAAACTGGGAATCGAACCTGCGTCCCTTGCGCTGTGAGGCAGCAGTGCTAATCACTGTGGCATCGTGCTGTCCCTGCCGGAGTGGAGATGGTGGTGGGGCAGCAGCCATTGTCAAGAGACCATTAGCTTGTTTGATGTATAACTCAGGATTAGTGATGTTGCATGGACATCTTCTAATATAACCAAAACTGTCATCAAATTGTGTAGCCCATCAAGCTGTTATTGCTGTGGCGCCAGTTTGTGTTGAACACACAGCTCATTTTAATGGAATCTGAATGGGTAAACACAATGTGAAAAATTAGGCTACTGTTATTGTGTATATTGTGCAACAACCCATCAACGATATGACATATGTTTCGCTACATGCCAAGCATGTCAGTAACAGTTAATTATAGCACTGACAGTTTTCTTAACTTCACAAATAGTGGCATTGTGATAAATCAGTCTAAAATTAATTGCTGTAATTCAGAAAACAGTTTTTCGCTCTTATGAAAATTAATCCAGAGTTTCTGATCAGTTTTTTTTATTCATAGGTACATATAATATGTGTATGTATAATGTGTATACATAATATATATTATATATATAGTATAAGATTACTTAATTATTTGTTCTTAGGCATACAAATGAGATCAGCTTTATTCCACCACAACTGCTGTTTAGTTTTCTTCCACACTCTTTGCTGTAACGTGATGTACTTCACAGTATGATATCAGCAAGTTATAATTGATTCTTTACTGCAGGGAATAAAGACTTCAGCAAATAAAGTTAATTCATTATTGTGTCAGCTGGAGCAGAGGAGAAGGCTGAGAGTGGAAAGCACTCAGCAGTTTATTTTAGCTTAGCTAGATTGTTAGAATTCAGAAGGCCACCATGGTTTAGCTGTTCCAATGCTCCCATCATTTGGTACAAGGAAAGTCATAGAGCCATGGACTCATTATGGCTCAGAACAAGGCCATTTGGCTGACTGAGTTCCTGCCAGCTCTCTGTAGACCAGTCCAGGTCCTTCCTGCATCCGTGTCCAGTCGCATCCGTTTGTCTGAACACAGTGAATATCAGGCACATTGGAGCTGTCACCTGTAATAGAATCTAAAACAACAGCAAAATACTGCTGATGGTGGAAATCTGTAATTACAACAGAAATTGAAAAGCACCTGTCAAGGAGAAAAAAGCAGAGTTAATGTTTCGATCTGAGTATGACTCTTCATAGAAACATAGGGTGAGATTTTACGGCCTGACTCATCCCAAAAATGTAAAATCCCGCCCGAGGTCAACAGGCCTTACCGTGTCCACCCCTCACCCGCTCTGATTCCCGTGGCGGGCGGGACGGTAAAATACAGTGACAAAAGGCCCTACGCCCATCGAGTCTGCAGCGAAAATAATTACTGCTAAAGGCTCACTAATCCCATTTTCCATCACTAGATTTGTATCTTTGAATGTTATGATGTCTCGAGTGCTTATCCATGTATTTTTTAAAGGTTGTAATGTTTCCAGCTTCCACCAACTTCCCAAACTTTGCATTCAAAATTCCCACAGCTCTCTGAGTGAATTTGTTTTTCTGCAATTCCCTCTGAATCTCCTGCCTCTTAACCTCATGATGCCTCCTCATGATTGACCCCTCAATGAAGGGAAACAGCTGCTCCCTATTCACCCTGTCCATACCCCTCGTAGTCTTATACATCTCAATCATGTGTCCACTTCGACTTCTCTGCTTTAAAGGAAACAATCCAAGCTTATGCAGTGTTTCGTCATAGCTCAAATGTTCCATCCCAGGCAACATCCTGGTGAATCTTCTCTGTACCCGCTCTAGCGCAATCACATCCTTCCTATGGTGAGGTGACCATCACTGCACACAGTACTCCAGCTGTGGCCTAACCAAGTGCAGCAACAATTTTACTTCCTTGGTTTCATACTCTGTGGCATGACTGATAAAAGCAAGCATTCAAAATGCCTTCTTAACTACTCTATTCACCTACTCTGTCACCTTAACAGATCTGTGAATAAGATTCATCTGTTCCTCTGAGCTTCCTAGTGTCCTGCCATTTATCGAATACTCCCTCATCTTGTTTATTCATCCAAAGTACATCACCTCACTCTTATCAGGGTTAAATTCCATCTGCCGCTGCTCTGCCCATCTGAAAATCCCATCTGTACCTTCCTGTAACTTATGACCTTCTTCTTCCCTATTAATCACCCTGCCATCTGCAAATTTGCTTGTCAGTTCTGAAGAGGACCTATTCCCCATGAAACAGGAACTTTGCTTCTTTCTCCACAGAGTCTGCTACCATTCATGCTGAGTATTTACAGCACTTTCTGTTTTTAGTTTGTAAAATGGCCTGCCTGTCCTAACTCTGTCTAAATTAATTGAAGAGAAGTTAGATGCAAGTATGTGCCTTAACCCAGCCAGTCTTTGAGTGCGCCAAGGCCATCGCAACACAAGAACAGCTTTCTTTATAGTTTTTTTTGTTATCCCTTCCATTATTCCTTAATTGTTCTTAACATAAAAGATGAACATTTTTCTGGTGACCTACAATTTCTGTTTCTTTAATTATTGGGGGTGGCACGGTAGCACTGTAGTTAACATCCAGCGCGAGGGACCGGGGTTCAACTCCCAGCTTGAGTCACTATCTGTGTGGAGCTTGCGTGTTCTCCCTGTGTCTGCATAGGCTTCCTCCATGTGCTCTGGTTTCCTCCCACAATCTAAAAGACGTGCTGGTTAGGTGCATTGAACTGAACGGGCACCAGAGTATGGAGACTAGGGGAATTTCACAGAAACCTCATTGCAGTGTTAATGTAAGCCTTACTTGTGGCTAATAAATACAATTTATTTATCCTCATATAGTTACTGTGGAATTGTGCCAGTTGTATCTCAGTATGTATTACTCTCATCTCCTGAGTCAAAAGGTTGTGGATTCGGGTGCTGCTGGGATTGAGCACAAAATTATTGCTGACATTCCAGTGCAGTAATAACAGACAAAGCATACCGTTCATAGAGAAAGAAAGGGGAGAGTGCAGAATGTAGTATTACACTTATAGCTACGGTGTAGAGAAAGATCAACTGAATATAAGGTTGGTCCATTCAAAAGTCTGATGTCAGCAGGGAAGAAGCAGTTCTTGAGTCAGTTGGCACGTGACCTCAGACTTTTGTATCTTTATCCCGACAGAAGAAGATGGAAGAGAGAATGTCGGGGGTGCGTGGGGCTCTTAATTACTCTGGTTGCTTTTCCAAGGCAGCGGGAGGTGTAGGTAATAACACTGTACACTTTGAGACAAAGGCTATGATAGACATTTATGAATAGTGAATTGTTTCTTCTTCCTTTCTACTGAGTCAAACAATATTAATTTTAGCTAATAAAACTTCTTTTATTCCTATTGGAGGGGAAAATATTATTTTGCAAAGCTTGATTACTACGTAATCTTGTTTCATGCAATAAAATGCCACTATATCAGGAGACAGATGATTGACTGCTACTGACTGATAAACTAATAAAATGAAAGTTCAACTTTGCGTTCTGAAAGCAATCAATCTCAACTCCAAAATCTGCAACCTTTCTGAAATATTGCTTGCAGTAATTGATTTAGAGTGTGCCAAGTAACTATTGTCTATTAAGTTAATTCTACTGAATTACACAAATATAACTAGGTAGATATTTATATCAATCACAAACCAATAGATAGATAGTGTTGGGAGTAGGGAGGTAGGGACAATGCATACTCATAAAACACAAATCCACCCAACATCTACCAATTAAACCACTGAACTTTTTCCATAGATTCCAATCAGGAAACAATAACTGCAGCAAAGTTTCCAGTGACACAGCCTCAATTGTAATTAGAAGGTTGATGATTAAAATCAAGCCCCATGTGTGGGATTTTATGGCCTCGCTTTTCCTGAAACTAAAATCCTACCTGAGGCCAATAGATATTTTCGTTATCCGCCCCTCGCCTGTTCCGATTCAGTGGCAGGCGGGGCGGTAAAATTCCGTCCCATGTTTCTGTTGCTCTCTTTCTTATCTCAACATCATTTCTCAATCCTGCTGCCCCTCCTGTTACCGGCCATGATTACCCTCTTCATGAATGAGCCTATGGCTCTGCTCCTTTCTTGGCATGCTCCACCACACCAATTGTTACACCCATTGCTGACTCACCAATAGCAACAACCCCAATTGTCCTATTCTCATAGAGTCATAGAGATTTACAGCATGGAAACAGGCCATTCGGCCCAACTTGTCCATGCTACTCAGTTTTTACCACTAATCTAGTCCCAACTGACCACATTTGGCCCATTACCCTCTATACCCATCTTACCCATATAACTGTCTAAATACTTTTTAAAAGACAAAATTGTACCCATCTCTACTACAGCCTCTGGCAGCTCATTCCAGACACTCACCACCTCCTGCATGAAAGAATTGCCCCTATGCACCCTTTTGTATCTATCCCCTCTCAGCTTAAAACCTATGCTCTCTGGTCTTAGACTCCCCTATCTTTGGGAAAAGACATCGACTACCTACTTTATGTATGCCCCTCATTATTTTATAAATCTCTTTAAGATCATCCCTAAGCATGCGACACTCCAAAGAAAAAAGTCCAAGTCTATCATGCCTCTTGTTATAACTCAAATCATCAAGTCCCAGTAGCATTCTTGTAAATCTTTTCTGCACTCTTTCTAGTTTAATAACTTCCTTTCTGTAATAGGGTGACCAGAACTGTACACAGTGTGTGGCCTTACCAGATCTTCCACAAGAACATCCCAACTCCTGTATTCAATGTCCTGACCAATGAAACCAAGCATACTGAATGCCTTCTTCACCATCCTGTCCACCTGTAACTCTACTTTCAAAGAGCTAGGAATCTGTACTCCTAGATCTCTTTGTTCTATAACTGTCCCCAGTGCCCTACCATTAGCTGAGTAAGTCCTGCCCTGGTTCGACCTATCAAAATGCATCTCACATTTATCTAAATTAAATTCCATCTGCCATTCATCAGCCCACTGGCCCAATTGATCAAGATCCCATTGCAATCCTAGATAACATTCTTCATGTTTACTCTGCCACCAATCTTGGTGTCTCCAATCCAAGCAATTCACCCTGCTTACCTTGCTTTGAAGTGGTGGATGAGGGTTCACTTCTTGATTATTTTCCTCTTCCTATCATCTCTTTGTGATGAAGACAGCTAAAGTCTCTCAGATGTGCAGAATAAAATGTTCAATGGTTTAATTGATCTGTGCTCGAATATGTTAGTCTGTTCACTTCCCCTAAATGTTTAAGCCTGTAGATGGAGTGAAAGAGCTAGGCAACTGATAACATTTACATAAATTTTGGAAGTCTGACCTAGAATCTGGGCTGAGAACATGTGTGTAGAAATCCTTAGATTACTGAGATACTTTAAAGTATTGTAAATAAACCTGTTGTTGATTTAGGACTAGTGTCATCTCTGTATTGCTCCAAGATAAATCAGATATACAAAATAATCAGTAAACTGGCGAATGAATAACACAGAACAGTTTAATGACTCATTTACTTAACCATTAAACATTGACAACAATAACAACAACAATTTCTATTTATATAACATCTTTATGCATTAAATACCCCAAAGTGCTTCACAGGAGCATTATAAAGCAAATTTTTACACAACCACATAAGGTAATAAGAACATAAGAACACAAGAAATAGGAGCAGGAGTAGGCCATCTAGCCCTTCAAGCCTGCCCCGCCATTCAATAAGATCATGGCTGATCTGTTGTGGCTCAGTTCCACTTTCCCACCCTCTCCCCATAACCCTTAATCCCCTTGCCTATCAAAAACCTATCAACCTGCATCTTAAATATATTTAGTGAGGCAGCCTCCACCACTTCAATGGGCAGAGACTTCCAGAGATTCACCACCCTTTGAGTGAAGAAGTTCCTCCTCAACTCTGTTCTAAACCGCCCCCCCCCCCCCCCTTTATCTTGAGGCTGTGCCCTCTAGTCCTACTGTCCTTTCTGAGCAGGAAGAGCCTCTCCACCTCTATCCTATCCATCCCATTCATCATCTTATATGTCTCAATGAGATCTCCCCTCATTCTTCTAAACTCTAACAAGTACAAGCCTAGTTTATTCAGCCTCTCCTCATAGTTCAACCCCCTCAACTCCAGTATCAGCCTAGTAAACCTCCTCTGCACTCCCTCCAAGGCCAAAATATCCTTGCGTAAGTGTGGCGACCAAAACTGCACACAGTACTCCAGCTGCGGCCTCACCAGTGCCCTGTACAGTTCCCTGTACAGGTAATATTATGATAGATGGACAAAAGTTTGGTCAAGGAGATAGATTTGAAGGAGGGTCTTAAAGAAGGAAATCAGTAGAGGGGGGAAAGGTTAATGTAGGAAATTCTCAAGCTTAGGATCTTGGCAGCTCAAGATACCACTACCAATAGTGGAGCAATTAAAATCAGTGATCCTCAAAATGGCCAGAATTTGAGATGTGCAGATATCTCAGAGGTGTTGTAGCGCTGTAGGAGATTACAGAGATAGGTTCATCCAAGCAAGGAAGAAGGGAATGGTGAAAATTTGTCCCAAGCTAACTGTTATTCATGAGGAAGGTTAATAATGTGGGCAGCATCTGGAACCTATGAAATTATCTGAAAAGTGAATAATGAAAAGATGGTTCACTCTGTATCAGAGGGGATATGCTCAACCCAAACAGTTCTTTTCCCTATTTTTATTGCAGGAGCACTTCTTGAAACCCAGCCAGAAAATGGTAATAAATAGCACATTTTAATTAGAAGCGAATGAAGCTTTTAACTTAGCTGGACATTTCAGAGCCAATTTAAAGACCTGACAGCTATTTCACTGCTGTTAACACATAAATCAGCATTAACAATGTGTACCCAAACTACTTAATGATGTCCTTCAAAAAGGGTTGGTTACTCATCTGAGGGAAGATTTCCACTGTGTGCTCCATGTAACACAATCTTCAAATGTTTTTAGAAAGAACTTAATTATGATTTTGCTACATAGAGTAAATTAATGGATGGATAATTGTCTGAGGTGTCTCTGTGATTTCCATTGTGTGTTCCTGGTGGGTGAAGTGATCCCTGACAATGCGTATTTGTAAGATGAGTCCCTTGGGATCCAATTGCACTTCTAACCAGTGGAATCTTGCGTGTAGCCTCAATGTTCATTTTAGCTACAGCACTGAGAAGAACTTAAGATACTGAGGAAATATGCGTGCTATCTGCAGCAAAACTGTAAATGCATTCACACAAAAATGGGTTAAAGTTAATTTATTAGCCACAAATAAGGCTTATATTAACACTGCAATGAAAATACTGTGAAATTCCCTTAGTTGCCACTGTGATCCCCCCAACCTCCAGTGACCCCCGCCCCCTCACCCGCCCACCAACAAACCACTTCCTCATCCCCTCCACTTCTGAGAGAGATAACGATTACGAATAATCATTTATCACAGGAAGTTAATAAGCACACATGGGGCAGGTTTTTCCAAAACCGGAAAATCCCGCCCGAGGTCCATGTATGGTCTGCCGGGACAGGGGTTCACCAGAGGCTGAGGGGGCAGGCGAGTTCTGCTGCGGAGAGCTCAAACGAGGAGTGCGAGCATTCAGCTCAGGGCTGAAGTGCATTTACATTGAAATGCTGAGTGCGCTGACACTGTCTGCGGGGCGTAGCCCTTTTAAAAGGATGGGTCAGCTGGCCCAGGGTCATTTCCCCCTGGTGGGCGGGACCGGAAAACTTTCCCCATGGTGTGAGGTTGCCTTGCACCGTGCCAGTTGTAGCTGTGGTGTGGAAGCTTTGTGCCATACTAACTATCTATCCCACACTGCTGGTCACTTCCAGCGTGACCTGCACACTGTTGCTAAATAAGGAAAGCACATGCGGGTGGGTGCTGTGTGTGTGCTGGAAAACCTTGAATTCACGCTGTCCTGTCAGTGCTCAGTCCAACCAACTGATGTGTTACCAGGAATCCATTTCTACTCAGTGAATGGAAAGGTAACCTCTTTGTTGTTTTAACTTCAAAATAAAACGCGCGTGAAGCAGCAAGATGGGCCCTACTCTGGTATTTAAAGGACTGGGTGTCCAACTTGCAGGTCAGGTAATATTTTAGTAATTTGCACAATATCTGGAGGTACTTTGGTATGCTCATGGCGGTGTTTGTGTGCATTCTGCATTTCGCAGAGAGGGTTGCTGCATCCTCACAGACAGAGGAGTAAATTACCTGCTCACTCTCAAAAAAAGTTGCAACTGGCCTTGGGGGTTGGGGGGTGGTGAGTAGTGTCAGTGTCTCTGGGTCTGCAGAATGATAGAAAGGTGGACTGGAGGCTGCAGCGAAGGCAAGCCCCATGGGATCCCATTGGCCTGTCTGAAGCTAGATCCCTCCATGCTCCTTGAGTTAAGTCTGAGATGACTGGGGAGGTCGTTTCAGAGAAGCCACGTGGAAAGGCAAACCAGAGGAACAATAGGGGTTATTATAGAACTGTACTTCTCGCATTCCAGTCCTTGACTGACTGTAGGGGCAGTTTCCTTAGGCAGGTCATCCTGCGCCCTGACCCATGCTCTTAGAAGGTTTCGCCCTGCATACGTAGCACTTGATGGTGGCAGGAGGCTGTCAGTGCACCCAGCTTTTCAATGTAAATGCACTTCTGCCCTGTCCTGAATGCTGTTGCTTTTCATTTGAATTCTCTGCAGCAGAACTCATCTGCCCCCTCAGCCTCTGGTGAACCCTTGTACCAGCTGCAGGCCACTCGTGTCTGGAATTGCCACCATGGTCTGATCCCAGCTTCATGCCAGCTTCAAAGTACAGGCAGTGCCAGTGTCTGAGCTGCTGGGTCAGATCCAGTGCTCAGTGCTGTGCTGTTGCTCTCTCTCTTCTTCCTGAAGTTCCTGTTGCTGGATAGACAAAGAGTCTTCAGTGTCTGAAAACAGGAACTCAAAAGGAGAAGTTGGGGGGGGTGGTTGTAAGGGGGTGGGAGAAACAGGGGTGGTTTCAGGTGCGAGTCACACCAATAGCAGCCTAGTCATCAAGTGAGACATCAGGATGAGGGTGAACTGGGACACAGAAGAGGCAGGAGACAAGAACAAGCCGCCACCTCAATGTTCTCATTGGATGCCATTGGCCCCATCGCAGATGATGATAAGGACAACTATCTCCACTGTAGGGGCAAGAGATGCGAACAGTCTTGTCCCCAGCAGAGTTCTGCACTGACCCTCTCATTGTAAGGTAGCTTGTTCTGCAAGAAGATTGTAGAATGCCAGTGGGTTGTGTAACACTGCGTTTGAGTGATTTGCCCACCTATACAGAGTAACTGGTGTTACGTTAAGGTGGGTTTGAAGACAACAACATTGATAAGTGTCTGAGGGGGAGGTGCAAAAGCTGGATGTTAGATCTGAGTGCTGAGGGCCAAGGTGTGCTGGAGTCTACGTCCTGAGAGTGGGGGGAGGGAGTTGGGGGGGAGGGATTGGAGGGGTGGGAGGTGCAGCAGAGACTGACATTGTGGTGAGTGGAAAATGCCCAAAGTAAGACCATTTCTCTCACAGGCTGACCTCCTGCGTTAACTCATTAACATTTTTGTGGCACTGCTGTCAGCTTGTTGGATCCAGGCTACAGGTCCAGAAATTATCCTTACTGACCAACTCCCTTCTGAAGCTGATCTTTGAGGGTTTCCTGCCCATCCACTCCTCCCCACTCTCACAGCCCTACCCCCCTGCGTAAATCCATGGGATCTTTCATTTTGCCCACCTGTACCATTAATGCTTTATACGTCACTATGGAAACCGTAGACCGAGTGGTTGTGTGATGAGGCGGCTACAGAAAGGGTCATGTGTCAAGAGTGCATTAGTTTTCCCTGGAGTATGAGCAGAACACAAACATGGAGTGGCTGCTCAGCTAGTGAATGAAGTATTGTTTGTTACAAGTCCTTATTGTCAGTGTTTAGGAGTGCAGCACTTCTACATGGTGTTAGGAGTTGGCAGCGTGGCACAATGACTTTGCAACGTCGACTCACTCATGTTCAACAAAAGCATTGAGCACATTTGGGAAAAGTTTGAGAAAGACTGATGTGTTTACTGCAGTCTGCATTATCTGACAACAACCACCGCCACCTCCTACAGGTATTGGAACCAGCACCAATAGGTGCCAAAGCATTCCAGATATCCAGCCTACAATACAGGCCCCCTGAACCAGTGGGCATGTAGCCTTCTCCACAGGCCCATGCAGCAAGTGCTGCACTGACTGAGTACACTGATCGGATGCCCCACATAATCCACATTGAGGACACCAGCCTGGGGAAAAACTATAGCATGACCAATTGGCTTAACCACACGCTCAGGGCATGTGGTCAAACCAAGCATGAGCTTCCAGGACTATGTCACCACCTAGTCTATACCTGGCCTTCGAATCTCATCTTTACACGACATAAAGGAGGGAATGAAGGAGACACAATGGGCCATACACCAGTTGCAACAACTTAATCCGTGTCTCACCATATGTCAATGCTTATGTATTGTTAGCTTGTTCACCCTGTATGTTACATAAATGTTCATATACAGCAATGGTTTGTGCAACGGTTACATCTCAATACTACCACCTGCCCCAGCTTAAACAGGGAATATATAGACTCGAGTGGTTATGTGATGATCTGTCTACAAAAAGAGTCACGTGGCAGGAGCGCAGGCGGAACACAAACATGGAGTGGCTGCTCAGCTAGGAAACAGTGTTGTTTATTACCAGCCCTTGTTGTCAGTGTTTGGGAACCCATCATTTTCACAGAAACTGCTTTGTCCTGCTGTGTACATTGCAATAATTTACACTGCAGTAATATTTTTGTGCTAATTCCCTTGGAAGTACAGCCTGCCTTTAAGAAGAGCATCGCCTGATTAGTTGAGGCCACGGACAGCAACACATGTCCTGTTGCAATATCACAACCTGCACCCACAAAAAATGGAGCTACTCACTTTGAATGATTTAACTCAGCAGTCTCTTGCAATCATCCATGAGTTTGGATGAATCCTTAACACGTTGTATTTTACGAGCTTGTTGCTATAATGAGTCTGTTGTGAGAATGTGATATATGTGAAATCTCCTGGGGTTTATTTTAGTTAAGTGAATCGATATACATCAAGCTCTTCTGATGAAATTTTAATCTGATTTCTGGAGCTTACAGGTAGAATATTAATTCCAGTATTTTTGATGTGGCAATGATAAATGTTTCATGATTTAAAATAATTATCTCAGGCTGTTTTTCCTGTTCATTGAATGTGGGCGTTGCTGTCTAGGTGAGAAGTTATTGCCCATCCTTACATTCCTTGAACTGAGTGCATTTCAGAGGGCACTTTTCAGGGTCAACCACATTGCTGTGGATCTGGAGTCGCATATAAGAACATAAGAACATAGAAGCAGGAGTAGGCCATCTAGCCCTTCGAGCCTGCCCCGCCATTCAATAAGATCATGGCTGATCTAAAGTGGATCAGTTCCACTTTCCCGCTTTCTCCCCATAACCCTTAATTCCCTTATCTGTCAGAAACCTACCTACCCGTGACTTAAATATATTCAGCGAGGCAGCCTCCACCACTTCAGTGGGCAGAGAATTCCAGAGACTCACACCCTTTGAGTGAAGAAGTTCCTCCTCAACTCTGTTCTAAACTGCATCCCCCCCCCCCCCCCCCGCCCCCCCTTATTTTGAGGCTGTGCCCTCTAGTTCTGCTATCCTTTCTAAGCGGGAAGAATCTCTCTACCTCTACCCTATCTAGCCCCTTCATTATCTTGTATGTCTCTATAAGATCCCCATATAGGCCAGACCAGGTAAGGATGGCAGACTTCTTAGTGAACCAGTTGGATCTTCGCAATAATTGACATTGGTTTTATGGTCATCATTAGGCTTCAATTCCAATTTTTTAAATTGAACTCAAACGTTTAACATCTGCCACGATAGGATTCGAACCCAGGTCTCCAGGACATTACCTGGGATATCTGGATTGTGTCCAGTGACAATGCATTACGTCACTGCTTCCCCATTTTTTAAAATTAATTTGTGGGACATGGGCATCACTGGCTGGCTAGCATTTATTGCCCATCCCTAGTTGCCCTTGAGAAGGTGGTGGTGAGCTGCCTTCTTGAATCACCACAGTCCATGTGCTGTGGGTTGACCCACAATGCCATCAGGGAGGGAATTCCAGGTGTTTGGTCCAGTGACTGCAAAGAAATGACGATATATTTCAAAGTCAGGATGGTAAATGGCTTGGAGAGGAACTTGCAGGTGGTGATGTTCCCATTTATCTGTCGCCCTTGTCCTTCTTGAAAGAAAGGTTTGGAAGGTGCGGTCTAAGGATCTTTGGTGAATTGCTGCAGTGCATCTTGTAGATGGTACATACTGCTGCTACTGAGCATTGGCAGTGGAGGGATTGAATGTTTGTAGATGCGATGCAAATCAAGTGGGCTGCTTTGTCCTGGATGGTGTCAAGCTTCTTGAGTTTTATTGGAGCTGCACCCATCCAAGCAAGTGGGCAGTATTCCGTCACACTCCTGATTTGTGCCTTGTAGATGGTGGACAGGCCTTGGGGAGTCAGGAGGTGAGTTAGGTGCTGCGGTATTCCTATTATTATATTATGACTTTGTGATTTTATAATTCACCATCTTTCTCCTGAAGCTTGCAGAGACCAGTCATTAGTTCCCCTTCGTTTGCTTTACATAGAATTTGATTGTAGAATGAAAGCAGTCAAAATGGAATTCAGGAACGAGACTTGTTCTGATTGAAAATGTACATTTTGTTTGATCTGAACATGTCAGAATGGTTTTTCATACTTTCTTAAATGAGACATGAATTGATTTTGTTCCCAAATTAAAATCTTTTAAATGACATTCTGAAAAACATTTGTCAGTGAGTTTCTGACCACACTTAAATGATGTTAAACAAAGTGTTTGCATGGTACTAGCTGTTAAAGATGTAAGATATTGGTGAGAGCTCACTGTAAAATTTGATATTGATTAAATAGTGCAATGTATGAAAGTATTCAATTCTGTGTGATCCTTCTTGCTGGAGCTTGTAGACGTTCACACATTCAGTTCTTAAGTAACAATCCTTCATGATGATAAGACTGCAATCTTGATGCAGCTGAAACAGATGCCTTCAAAACTGGAAAGGTGTGTGCAGCCCCTTGAGTGGCTCATTAATTCCTCAAAGTGGCAATCGGCATCGGATTGCAACTCCATCTCCACTTACTTGCACTAAAATACCTGAGTTGCTCCACCTTCCTGAGGGAGATTCGTAGCGAATCCTAGATTCAACATCGGCATCCAACAGTAACGGAGTGAAAGACGAAATACCCCATGTTAATGGCACTGGTGGCCGTAAAGCAGATGAGTTTAAAGGTCCCGTTGAAAATATCAGGCCAAGGATAAGGTAAGACTGTAGTGGGGTGAGGGGTCAGGGGTTGAAAGATGGAGTGATGGTGCTTAGTTAGGGAGTGGTTGGAGGAGTCCTGTGTGGGACGTGTCCCATGTGGGTTGTGGGGGGGGCGGTGGTGTCCCGTGTGGGCTTTAAAATGGTTACACTGATGTTAGAAGTGATTTTATTTCTTCTAACTCTTTCAGGGTAATTATTAGTGTAGAACAGGCAGAGCCTGCAGTTAGCAATTTCATAGAATCCCTCCAGTGCAGAAGGAGGCTATTCAGCCAGTCAGGTCTAGACTGACTCTCTGACTGACCATCTTTCCAAGGTCCATCCCCTGCCCTATCTGTGTAACCCCATGCATTTACCCCACTAATCTCCCTAACCTATGCAGCTTGGGACACAAGGGTACAATTTTTAGCACGGCCAATTCACCTAACCTGCACATCCTTGGAGTGTGGGAGGAAATCAGAGCACCCAGAAGAGACCCATGCAGATATGAGGTGAATGTGCAAACACCATAAGGAGAGCCACCCAAGGCAGGAATCGAATCCTGGTGCTGTGAGGCAGCAGTGCTAAGCAGTGCGCTGACCGATTTAAATTGTTTTGTCGATGGTTCCCAATACAGCTCAATTGTCCAGCAGAAGTTAGTCCTTTGGACAATTGCCGGGTAAACCCTTGCATAGGAACTTCCCAGATGGACTCCCCAGCACATTCCTGGGGTTCTCCCCAAATCCGATCGGAAACCAGGAAATTGTGGGCCAATATTTACCATGTACTTGACTGCAGCTATTCATCTCATCAAAGATCAACTGCCCTCTGATGTCATACTCTGGATGGGAAATGCTTTAGCCTCAGTCATGCCAATTTGTAGATGACTGCAGTGTTACCCACACCTGGTCAGCCAAATATTCCACCTTCCTTATATGTTGAAGCAGAGGCTCTGGAATGTGTTGAGCACTTCCCATAGCTTAGCAATCATCCCTCTCAAAAAGCCGTCACTGACAAGGAGATCCAACATTGGATCAGCTGTGTCAGCTCAGTATTCTACAAACTGCAGCGGTGAGTGTTCAACAGCAAAGACTTCTACAAGTCTACAAATGTCCTGGTGTACAGAGCAGTAGTCATTACCACACTCATGTACTGCAGAGAGACCCAGATTGTGTATAAACGGCACATCAGAGTGCTGGTGAAATTCTATCAGCAGTGCCTCCCCTGAATTCTCCAGAAGAAATGTTGGTATCCTTCCTGAAGCTAGCTTCACAAGCATTCTTGTGACATTCCACTCCTGCAAAACCAACTTCAACGGACTGACCACTTTGTCTGAATGGCTGAAAAATAGCTCCCCTGCCAGGTCTGCTTTTCCCAACTCTCAAATAGTCAAAGTTCCGGGCAGGACAAAAAAAATGCTAAAATGACACTCTGAAACTCTTCTTGAAATGCAACAGTGTTGACATTAATGACTGGGAGGAGCTTGCTATCAATTGTTTAAAATGGCAGCAACTTATCCATCAAGTCTCATCACTTTTTCAACCACAATATCTTAATGATGGGGCAGGGCAGCAGCAGAGAAGGAAAGAAAAGGAAGAATAGCCAAAGATTTGTGAGTTGAAAATCAACCTGTTTGGTCGTATGAAGATCAATTGCAGAAACCTACAACCCTCGGTAGAAGTTATCCTCAAATTGAGGGACAGTCAATGGTGACAAATTTCAGAATTGCCATTGTTCTACAACACTGTGACTTTCACAGTGAACTTGGTAAAGTCAGCAGTAACAATGGTACTAAGAGGAATAAATTGATCTTTGACGTGTAGGATGCAGATTCCTATCGGAATGATGAAATTCAAAAGTCTTTACTATCTGTACATGGCTGTTAAACAATCCAGAGTGAAATGACTTTCTGTAGTCTTAATCCGATTCCCAGAGGGCACAAGTCTATCGCTGAAAACTGTCTATAATTCAGCAGTAATTGGTGCTGACTTAGCATTCTCCCTGCAGGATCCCATAAAGAATAGATGGAATTGGAGAATAAATTGGTACATTGGTATGGTAGAGCAGCTCGCTGAAGCAGAAGCCAAAATGATGTTCTACATTATATTTTACCCACCGTATGTAATGAAAAAGAATCTGTTTCACAGAATCCCAACAGAAAAACTAAACCAAAATTACTTGGCCAAAAAACAAATAAATAAAAGACAAGAGAGTATTAATAGTAATTTTGAAAACAGGCAAATTGTGAGGTAAACATGTAATGGACTTTTCAATTTTTTTACCTCAACTTTGCTCACATTATGAAATGGGTATGGGGTTAATTGGTGGCACAGTGGTTAGCACTGCTGCCTCACAGCGCCAGGGACCCGAGTTCGATTCCTGGCTTGAGTCACTATATGTGTGGCGTTTGCACGTTCTCCCTGTGTCCGCACGGGTTTCCTCCGGGTGCTCTGATTTCTTCCCACAGTCCAAAGATGTGTGGGTTAGATCAATTGGCCATGCTGTATTGTCCCTGAATGTCAGGGGGATTAGCTGGTTTCGATGCATGGGATTATAAAAATAGAGCGTGGGTGGGATTGTGGTCAATGCAGACTAGATGGGCTGAATGGCCTCTTTCTGCACTGTAGAGATGCTATAATTCTGTATTTGTTATTTACAGTGTTTTGACAGTTGATATTTGAAAAGGTGTTTGGTTTGGTTCATAGAGTGATGTAAAAACAAAATGATTGAAATGTAAACCTTTATTTGAAATGTAAACGATGGTATAACACAATAGGATAATTCCTCAGTCCCTGACAGGAACATCATTCACACAGGTCAGAGATAAAGCTGGAACATTGGAACTCTGATTCTTTACCTCGTGCTTTCTAGCTTCATGTCACCCCTCACTGAATGCTCAAGCTTCAGAATCACCCTTCAGATTTGAATGTATGAGCGTAACCATATCAGAATTGGGAACTTGTCACCATCACAGAATGACTGTAGTGGTTATTGTTCGCTCCATCACCAAAGGTGACGACTTCCCCTCCACAACACTGCCTGACTCTGACCCTGTTTCAGCTCATCCACTGCTGAAACCCTCATTTATTCCTTGTTACCTCTGGACATGATTACCCCACTGGTCTCCTGGCTGGCCTTCACGTTGCATAAACTTGTACACATCCAAGGTGCTGCTGCCTGCATCTTAACTCATACAAAGCACAATTACCCATTGCCTCTGTGCTTGCTGATGGGAGCTCCTTGATTTTAAATTTGCATTCTTGCCTTCAGATCCCTCCCTAGCCTTGTCCCTCTGTGATCCCTCTCTCCACCCACATTGTCTGTACCTTTAAGACTTGATTACCTGTGAAGACTTGCATTCCAACCATTATCTTGTAAATTGAGTTTGTGTCTTCATTTGCTCTGTTTGTGAACACAAGTTGTCTCGATGAAGGAGATTAAGACTCCAAAAGCTAGTACTGCCAAATAAACCCATTGGACTTTAAACTTGGTGTTGTGAGACTTCTTACTGTGCTTACCCCAGTCCAATGCTGGCATCTCCACATCATCTTCTCCATCACCATAACCTTCTGCGTGCTCTGTTCCTCCAATTCTGTGTACCCCCTATTTCAGTTGTTCCATATTACTAACTGCATCTTCAGTTGCCGAGACCCCTCAGCTCCTTTGCTACACCTCTTTGCCTCTCCACTTATCTCTTCTCCTTTAAGATATCCCTTAAAACCTCTCTTACAAGTTTTGTTTGTTTGCCTTAAAATCTTTGATAGTGGTTTAGTGTCACAATTTTGTTTGCTATTGTGCCAGTGAAGCACATGGGACATTTCATTATGGCCATAAATCATACTTCATTAGCAGGACATAATAGCCAAAAGGAACATAAATACTGAAGATACCCCAGGGAATTTCTTGCACCAAGGAATTTACATGACATGATGGAATGACCAATGTGTAATGAGGCTCAGGTTTAGAATTGGTTGTGTGATTGAAGCGTTGGTGTGCAGGTATGAACATACGAGCATATGAATTAGAACCAAGAGTAGGCCACTCTGTCCCTCAAACTTGTTCTGCCATTCAGTAAGATTGTGGCCGATCTGATTGTAACTTTGACCCCACGTTCTTGCCTGTCATCTGCTTATTAATCAAGAATCTTATCTAGTTCTGCCTTAAAAATATTCAAAGACTCTTCTTACATTGTCTTTAAAGTTCCAGAGTCTTAACACTCTCTGAGAGAAAATAGGTACCACATATTTGTCATTAAATGAGCGACCCCTTATTTTTAAACAGTGAACCCTATCCTGCTGAGAGAAACCATCCCCTCCACATCCATCTTATCAAGACACCTCAGGATCTTAAAGGTTTTGATAAAGTTGCTGCTTACTTTTCTAAACCCCACTGGATACAAACCTAACCTCTGCAACCTTTCCTCATATGATAGCCAGTCCATTCCTGCTGTTAGCCTAGGAAACTCTGTACTGCTTCTCATGCGTGTGCTGCAGTTAAACATCAGCCCTGCCCCTAACCTCTGTGCCACAGCGTACGGTCAGGCAACCACGAGTGACATTGCAGGAGTCAATTGTTGTGCTGTCTAATGCTACATTAAACATGGAAGCAGCATTAAAACCTGTTTTGAACACATCATTGTGCACTTTGGGAGAAATCAGCAGGGCTTATACAGAGGCAACGCAAGTTCACCAACATTCACGAGGTATGCGACTATGTACAAGTTATTCATGTGATAGCAACAGTTGCTATGCTGTCCTTTATAGGAAGGGTTAATTATTCTCTCAATGTGCACCCTTATATAAGACATTATCAGGATAGCATGCCACATGAATAATAACTATGATTTTGCAAGTGACGCAATGGACATAATGTACCTGCCCACCAAATTTTCTTGTCCGTGTTAAGAGGCATCACATCGTAATGCCACATTGTTCAGGCAAAAAGTAATGCTCACATTTATTTTCCAGCTAGTGAATCCCCTGTGGTTTTACCCCTATGCACAGAAAAGGAGTGAATACTGAAACTAGGAAGGATAAATTGGTTGTTACTTACGTACTGGTATCCAGATATTTAATGTTACATCCTCAAAGTCTGACACTCTGAACAGTGGTGCTGGCATCATGGGGGTATAAAGATCTTATGATGCTCCATCATAGTGGTAACGTCCAGATAAAGATTGTGGGCCAATAATGTAATGGTATGGCACACTGCCCACCAAACGATACCCTTGCCTCTTCTTCTTAGGCGGTGCCTCGGCATCGAGAATGATTTGCTTCCACTCCACTTCTGTATATTCTGATGACTGCAATGTGCAATCTGCAGACTTTGCCACATTTCAAAGTTTGGACAGGTGAGGTGTTGAGATATCCTCCCTGATGCTTCAACTGTTTCGTTGTGTGCTTCCGACCAAGTTTCTCCTTATGTTCATTGTCTTCCCGACTGAACCTTTTCCATTTTAATCGGTCACGAGCCAGGGACTTGTACGAGTCACTGGGTATGTTTGGTCACCTCAGGGATGCTTTGCGGACATCCCTAAAGCACTTATGCCATCGTCCTGGGAATGTCTTGTTACAAATGAGCTCCAAGTTCAGCATTTGCTTCAGGAGCCTGGTATCAGGAATGACATGTCCGATCCAGTGAAACTAATTTCAATGATTCATGCTCGATGCTGGCCAGGCAGCCTTGGGAGAGTTGGCTGCTGTTGGATTCCTTATTGCCACTTTTTTGGAGGATACTGTACCAGTGACGGTACTTCACTAATGCTTTAAGGTGCCAGCTTAGGTTGTTCAAGTCTTCGAAGCATACAGGCGCACAGGATCGCTGTTGTACAATAAACCATGACCCTAGTTACAATTTTGAGAGCCTGGTCTTCAATTATTTGTTATCCCAGTCAGCTGAAGGCTTATTGACACATTGGAGACGATGATGAATTTCATCATCATTGTCTGCCTTCATTGAGAGAATGCTCCCAAGATATAGAGAATGGTCCATCTCTTCCAGGATCTTGCCACTGATCTTGATCGATGAGGGGAAGTGTTTTGTTGTTTGGAAGAGACCCTATTTTTCTGGGTGTCTATTGAAAAGTTTTTTTCATATGGGGAAGGATTGTCAATGACCTGGAGCTCAGATCTGAGCAAACACACACACACACAAGCATCACTTGCAAACCAAAGTTCCATGCCCTCACCTTTTCAGTGCAAGGGTGCACATACCAGACTTGATCAGAAAAGCAATTTCTGCTAGGGGTCACCATCTCAGGATGAGGGGTTGGCCATTTTTGGTTGCGATGAGGAGAAAACTTCCTTCACACTGTGAATATTTGGAATTCTGTACCCCTCCCCCCACCCCAGAAGGCTATGAATGAGAAGTCCCTCAGTATATTTAAGACAGAGATTGATAGATATTTGGGTACTGAAGGATATGAGAAATGTGCGTGCGTGCTCGTTTGGGTTAGGTCAGTTGGCCATGCTAAATTGTCCCTTTGTATCGGGGGAATAGCCAGGATAAATGAATGGGGTTGTCGGGATAGGGCTGGGTGGGATTGTGGTCGATGCAGACTCGATGGGCTGAATAGCGTCCTTCTGCACTGTAGGGATTCTAAGTCACATGTTTTATTATTTTCTTCCTTGTATTTGGTAGCTACTAAACTTGCCCTTTCTTTGACTCAAGAAAACCTCATTTGATTGGCTCCATATTGCACTGAAGGGATTCTGTGGACTACGTACAGCTGAAGGTACCTTGAGGCAGAAGGGATCTCAGGTTAACTTATGCCAGGCAAAGCTCATTGTCAAAGTTTATCCTGCTGAAATATGTTTTGAAACTTGAATGTCTGAACAGATGGTTCATGGGTAAACAAATGTTATCTTTTATATTTTTCTTAAATGGTTGAAATATGCATTTCTTAGCTACCCATAGATCCTTGCGCACCAGGACATATTAGGATTGTACTAATTAGTCATTCAGGGTTTTGATGTTTTGAGGGGACTATTCTATCATTGAATTATCATTGGTCCAAAGATGTGCGGGCTAGGTTGATTGGCCATTCTAAATTGCCCCTTAGTGTCCCGAGATGCATAGGTTAGAGGGATTAGTGGGTAAATATGTAGGGATATGGAGATAGGGCCTGGGTGGGATTGTGGTTAGTGCAGACTCGACGGGCTGAATGGTCTCTTTCTGCACTGTAGGATTCTATAATTCTATGAGTTTCATTTGAGTAAAATGTAAAATCCATTCCAGTTACATGTAGGTTATCAATTGTTCAAATGCCTGGAAAATTATCGATGTGGTTCTCATGCACTTCAGTTTTGACATGGCTACTGGTGGGAAATTCTTTTGAGGATATAGCTATTTGTAGCTGCTACCCATCTCGAGGTTCGTTTCATGCAGGACAGCTAATACAAATTCCATCACCCTTGACAGTTTAACGGGTAAGTGAATAACACTGCATTTGGTCATAAACCTTGTTGGATAGCCTGTAGGCATTTGCTGTCCAGATTTACACATGAAACTTGGATGAAGCACTGCATGACTGTATGTGTCTAAGGGTTTGAGTCAGTGCCTTCAGAGAAGGAGAGAGAAATGAAATAAAAAAGCAAACCAACAATTCAAATTTGGATATGAAAGTAGCTTGGCATTTAAGTCAAGCATTTTCTTCACTGGTACATAGAATCCCTACAGAGGCGAAGGAGGCCATTCAGCCCATTGAGTGCACACCGACTCTCTATGACAGTACCTTACCTTTCCCCCACCCTATTCCCATGACCCCACACATTTACCATATGAAACCTACGCATCTCGGGACACTAAGGGGCAATTTAGCATTGCCAATCCACCTAACCTGCACATCTTTGGACTATGGTAGGAAACCAGAGCATCCGGAGGAAACCCACACAGGCAACATGCAAACTCCACACAGACAGGTAACCCACGGCTAGAATCGAATCTGGGTCTCTGGCACTGTGAGGCAACAGTGCTAATCGTTGTTCCACAATGTCACCCCATGTATTACTGTTTCCATTATTTATTTGTTGGAAAGTTGTTCTGTTGTTTAGTACTTGGAAAACAACCCATCCTTAGCTGAAAATCATGAGTCTTAATTAATATAATATTAATGATGATTATAATAATCTTGATATTAGCAAATAATTTAAAAGGAAGGATTAGGCCACTCATCTTGGGAGCTGGACCTGTTTTGAAGTAAAACGTGTAGAACATGCCTGTTGAGCTTTAAATGTTTATTGGTAAAATTAGTATTGCTGTAAGTGCATAATTAGGATTGCTGTGTAATGAGATGTATGAAATCCCATTGGATGTTGTTACACTGCAGAGAGAGCCAGCAGCAGACAGCTAGATTTTGAAAACAGTTCAATTGAAATATCGGAATTGGCAGAAACGCGAGTGATTTGCGGTTTAGTTCCACCGAATTTTGGGTATCATTTTCTCTGCATAGATAAATATTAGATGAATTTGTGCACTGGCTTTCATTTACACCATAAAATAACCACACAGTTTTGAGGCATGACGGAACCCAAAATTGGGTAGTTTTCATTCTTCATCCCTGAAGTAAATCTCAAGTCAGTACTGATCTGGTAAAGTAGTTCATGGAGGGCATAGATGTGAAACAGTGAAATTGCCAATAAGAAAGGAATGTATTGATTTGATCCTATTACATATTAGTGAGGTTTGGCCAAGTTAATGAAGATACGCTCTGATGAATTTTCTGACTAATTTCATGGTGAAAGTCATTGAGCATTATGTAAGACCACAAGAAACTATAAAGGGTCATGAATGAAGCCCATTCATCACGCAAACCAGCCTCGCGTCCATTGACTCTTTCCACTTCCTGCTGCCTTGAAAAAGCAGCCAGCAAAATTAAGGACCTTACGCATGCCGGACATACCTTCTTCCATTAGGAAAAATATACAAAAGTCTAACGTTGTGTACCAGTTGACTCAAGAACAGTTTATTCCCTGCTGCCATCAGACTTTTGAATGGACCAATCTCGCATTAAGTTGATTTTTCTTGACACCCTAGCCGTGACTGTAACACTACATTCTGCACCCTCCCCTTTCCTTCTCTATGAACGGCGTCTGCATACCGTGCAAGGAGCTTTTCACTGTATACTAATAAATCAAACCAAAAATCAAATCAAAATGCAGAAACCAAGACCAATTTGCAACAATTTGTGACACAAGAATAGTGCAATGAAACTGCCAGGATTCTGAAGCACTATTGTCCTGTGCTACAGAAAATTTGCAGCCTAGAAATTCACAGGTGCTATCTCCTTTTTTACCCCCAACCCTCTTAAACGGTGGGTAGGAAATAAGTGCCTATTATGAGCCAGTGTTCTGCATCTGTGAAAAGAGTTATTCAGGGCTGTGCCTAAAACAGTCTTTGCTTGGAAAAATAACGAACCTAGGACCCCACTGTAATACTAACTTGTTTCCAGGCAACCTGTGCTGACTGTATTTGTGAAAACTAGGGCCATACACAGCATATCAGGGGATCAATGGAAACTCTAGCCAATCTCAGCGCTGCCACATCCACCAGTTTTGGTTACCAGTCTGTTCCCTCCAGAACATCCAATTCTCAGTTGCCTCCTCACTCTGAATCACATCCCTCCTGGATGCCCTCCTTTCCCACTCCATGTACAGACTTGCCTGAAGCCACAGCTGGAGATACAAAAGCTCAATCTCCCAGACCTTTGCTCCAGGGAGTTGCTTGGATACGACTCTTCAATGTCAGCAGCACGCAAGTTTGATGATAATGAGGTCCAAGGCTCATTGTCAGGTTAACTTTCAGGTTATCCATTCAGACTTGGGGATTTTTTTTTGCATCTTCTGTTAATCATAGAATCATAAAATCATAGAAACCCCTCCAGTACAGAAAGAGGCCATTGGGCCCATCGAGTCTGTACTGACGACAATCCCACCAAGGCCCTATTCCCATAACCCCGCACATTTACCCTGCTGATCCCCCTGACACTAGGGTCAATTTAGCATGGCCAGTCAACCTAATGTGCATATCTTTTGGACTGTGGGAGGAAACCTGAGTATCGGGAGGAAACCCACACAGACACAGGGAGAATGTGCAAACTTCACACAGCCAGAGACCCAGGTTCATTTCCAGCCTTGGGTTAAGATTTGATAGTTACACTGTTAATGTAAAGAGAAACAGGCAATGGGAATCAATTGAGCACATATAAACAGTGGATAGCTGGGACACTTGTTGTTTTGTGAGGCTTGCCCGTCCTGCTGCCTGGGAACTCGCTGTGGTGAGGAGTGTCCCTGGCGCTGTGAGGTAGCAGTGCTAACCACTGTGCCACCGTACCACTCTTGCCTCATGGTAATCCAACTAATAGCAATAAAAGCAATAAATTGGATTAGTTAGCCACCATCTCATTGCTGTTCATTAGACCTTGCGGTGACTGCCATATCTCCTGTATTACAACAATGACTACACTTCAGAAAATACTTAATCAGTTGTAAATCACTTTGAAATGTCTTGAGGTTGTGAAAAGGGTTGTATAAATGCAGATTCTCTCTCTACATTTGCACACAAAATTTTAAGAGGTAATTCATTAACCTTGATGTACTCTGGAACATTTTGAAGCTTTGAAAGGTACTTTTTGTAATTCTGTATTAATACAAGTTCTATATTTGTCAAAAGTCTTTTCATTGTATTATAGATTTATTTTTGCTAATGTCCTCTTATATGCCATCTTAACCTTTATAATCCCCCTTTTCTTTCTGTTCTATGTTCTGTATATTGATAGAATCCCTACAGTGAAGAAGGAGGCCATTCAACCCATTGAGTCTGCACTGACCACAATCCCACCTGGGGTCTATCCCTATAACCCCATGTATTTGCCCTACTAGTCCCCCTGACACTAAGTGGCACATCTTTGAACTATTGGAGAAAACTAGAGTACTTGGAGGAAACCCAGGTAGACACGGGGAGAATGTGCAGATGCTGCACAGTCACCCCTGGCCAGAACTGAACCCCGGGTCCCTGGCATTGTGAGGCAGCAGTGCAAACCACTGTGCTGCTTGTTTCATTCCCTTTCTATTTCTTGCGTAAAGATTGCTTACTGCCTGTTCATGGTTTGCTCATATTTTCTTCTGTTTAATATGGGTCACGTCCTTTTTTTCCCTTGCTGCAATTTGCTTTTTTGTTTCCAGTCGAGTACCCTTGTTTTTGATGTTGCATTTTTCTTTTCTATCATTATGCTGAAGATAATTATGCTGTGGTCAATGTTTTCACAGTGTTCTCTTACTTGTAGGTTGCTACTTGTTCTGCTTCATTATCCAAAATCGGATCAAGTACTGCTGCTTTCTAAGTGCTGAAATAGAAAAGAACCTTGGAAGCATATAACCTTCACCACAAATACATTTATAATCCATTTTAGTTTTGTTGTTAACACATGTCTCTCTAATTTCTGCACAAATTTCTCGATGTAATAAATTCTCAATAATGTGACTCTTTGGTTTTCCTCCAGTCAACCTAAAGGGATTCTGTTTGCTCCACTTACCTGTGTAAATCTTTTGGCTTCACTCAAACGATATCCTGTATCGTGTGCCAAGGTGGTTAGCATTGCTGTCTCACAGTGCCGGGGCCTGGGTTCAATTTGGCGTTGGGGACACTGTGCAGTCTGTGTGTTCTCCCCGTGACTGCGTGGGTTTCCTCCGGGCACTCTGGTTTTCTTCTACAGTCCGAAAGACGTGCTGGTTAGGTGTGTTGGCCACGCTGAATTCTCCCTCAGTGTACCCGAATTGGTGCCAGAGTGTGGCGACTAGGAGATTTTCCACAGTAACTTCATTGCAGTGTTAATGTAAACCTACTTGTGACATTAACCTAATCTGCACATCTTCGGACTGTGGGAGAAAACCGAACTACCTGGAGGAGACCCACGCAGAGGGGAGAACGTACAAACACCATACAGTGACCCAAGCGAGAGTTGAACCTGGGTCCCTGGTGCTGTGAGGCAGCAGTTCTAACCAGTGTGCTGCCATAAATAAACTTTAAAAAAAACTGATCCTGCCTTTCCTCCTTCTGTCATTTTGACATCAAAGAATATGTAGTTGCTGAACAAGACACTCTACCCACTTGATCACTAGAATATAAAAGGGTTGCAATACAGAACGATAGGTTTATTTAGTTAAGTACATGCTCTGTCAGTGATACATGTCCTGTTTCGATAGCAATATGAGTGCGGCATAATCACAGCTAAGAAAACAGTAACAGCCCAGCAGTTAAATGATGACGGTTTCTCACAACCTGCTTTTTTGAAATTCATTTATGGGATGTAGGCATCGCTAGCTGGGCCCGGGACTTATTCCCATTCCTAACTGCCCTTTCAGAGGGCATTTAAGAGTCACCTACGTTGTGTGCCATACGTAGGCCAGACCAGGTAAGGACTGCAGATTTCCTTCCTTAAGGGATATTAGTGAACCAGATGGGTTTTTATGACAATCAACAATGGTTTCCTGGTCATCAGTAGATACTTAATTCCAGACTTTTTTTTTGTTGAATTCAAATTCCACCATCTGCCGTCTGTGGGATTCAAACCCATATCCCGAAATCTTACCCGGAGTCTCTAGCTTACTAATCCAGTGGCCTTATCATTACGCCACTGCCTCCCTTACTGAATCACGGATCAGGAGCCCAGGAAAAATACAGTGGAACTGTTTTAACAATGGGATATGGCATGCAATACTCAGAAATTATTAGTCAAAGATAAAGGACTGAATTTAATATTTGTGATGCATGGCCTGCCCACTAGCTAGAAAGCCTGTGGGAATCCTGCGTCACTTTTCTTCAGAAAGCAATTTCAAGGCTATCGGCCGCCTACCTGGGCCGCATTGGGCCTTCCATTGAATTAAGGCCTGTGCAGGTCAGAAATCCAATCCCTGAGCATTGCTAGCCAATCTGAGGCCGGCAGCCTTCCAGTACCTGCAGCACCACTGTTGGTACTACACATAGGCTGGAGATGGTACAAATGGGGCTGGTTGCATGTGACAGGTCAGGAGGCTACTGGCAAGGGTGGGGAAGGGGGTCAAAAACAAGGCTTGTGGGTGACTCACCCTCTTCTGATGTTGGATCTCCAGATCTTGCACGGCGTGCCTGAAAATGAGAGAACCCCCCCAAGAGGCCACAAGTAAACCCGATAGGCAAGTTTTCTGCCTGCTACTGGTCTGGCTGCAGTGGGATGTGGCCTTTAAGTGGCTAATTATGGGCTAAATTGGCCCTTCAGATGGACAGGCCACCCTCCACCCTTCCAGCCTAAAGCCTGAGCAGCGGGAGTTGGAAAGGTGGTAGGATTTCCACCCTCACCTTTGTACTCAATCAAGAAACACCCATACCACTTGTGGAGAAAGGCCAGGGGGTGGGGAAATGTGCATTATATTCCACCCAAAGTCTCCAGATAATAATTTCTAGATTTAAAATTGTTGCATCAATGTTCACCAGCTTGATCTCAGTGCCTTCATGTGGTTAAACCTCTAATGGTGCAAAGACAAACGGGAACCAGATTCCATGTCATTTACTTCACACAAGATTAAGACAGGAGCTCCATTTTACACTGGTACCAATGGGAAGATGTTGTATACAGAGTGAGCAGGATCTTCCATCCTGCAACCCACAATTTCAGCTGGTAAATAGAAAGAATTTACTGTTATCTGGATCTTTTTTACGTTCCTGGGATATTCCAAGGCAATTTAATGCCTGTGAATTGCTCTTGAGTTGTGGTTGCTGTTATTTTGGAGGCAATTCCAGAAGCCACTTCTGCTCACAGCACGACTCCATTAACAGTAATGAGATAAATTACAAACTCTTGGCTGTATTGGTTGGGGAAGGAATGTGCATTAAAGTACTGGGCAATCTTTTTGCTTTCCATCCAAAAAAACAGTGCTCAGGATTTTTATATCCATTCTAACAAATAGTTGGGGTCTCAATTTAACATTTCCATCGATTTTTTTTTTTAGCACCTCTGACAATGCAGTATTCCCTCTGTTGTGTCATCCGACATTGTCAGGGATGCATGGTCCTTTAAGCACTGATAGTGTCAGTCAGGATGACAGCAGACTGAGCCTGCTGAGTACTGCTCTGGGCTAGGCATTGATTTGATTTATTATTGTCACATGTATTGGTATACAGTGAAAAGTATTGTTCCTTGCGCCCTGTACAGACCTAGCATACTGTTCATAGAGAAGGAGAGAGTGCAGAATGTAGTGTCACAGTCATAGCCAGGGTGTGGAGAAAGATCAACTTACTGCGAGGTAGGTCCATTCAAAAGTCTGATGGCAGCATAGGAGAAGCTGATCTTGCATAGGTTGGTATGTGACCTTAGAGTTTTGCATCTTTTTCCTGATGGTAAAAGGTGGAAGAGAGAATGTCTGGGGAGGGGGGGGCGGTGGTGTGGTCCTTGATTAAGCTGACTGCTTTTTTGAGACAACAAGAAGTATAGACAGAGTCAATGGATGGGAGGCTGGTTTGCGTAATGGATTGGGCTACGTTCATGACCCTTTGTAGTTTCTTGTGGTCTTGAGCAGAGCAGGAGCCATACCAAGCTGTGATACAACCAGAAGGAATGCTTTCGATAATGAATCTGTAGAAGTTGGTGAGAGTCACAGCTGACATGTCAAATTTCCTCAGTCTTCTGAGAAAGTAGAGGTGTTGCTGGGCTTTCTTAACTATAGTGTGGCATGGGGGACCAAGACAGGTTGTTGGTGATCTGGACACCTAAAATCTTGAAGCTCGTGACTTTCTACTTCATCCTCATTGATGTAGGCTGTGGTGGAGATAGGAATATGGCTCCCTGAATACTCTTGGCAGATACAATCTGCAATGGAGGGCTCTCTTCCTCATCCTGCTCTCTGCACACAACTTTCTTTTTATTAGTGTCACATGTAGACTTACATTAATACTGCAATGAAGTTACTGTGAAAATACCCTGGTTGCCACACTCCGGTGCTTGTTCGGATACACTGAGAGGGAATTAGGCATGGCCAATGCACCTAACCAGCATGTCTTTTGGACTGTTGGAGGAAACCGGAGCACTCGGATGAAAGCCACGTAGACGCAGGGAAAATGTGCAGACTCCGCACAGATGGTGACCCAAGCCGGGAACTGAACCTTGATCCCTGACGCTGTGAGGCAGCAGTGCTAACCACTGTGTCACCGTGCTGCCTGATTTTTCTTCTGTATGTCAGTGCCCCATATCCCCATCATGAATACAGCCCAAGAGGGACTGCAGCTATAGCTCCAGCCTGTGCCCACAGGCCTTCCGCTGACACGTCTTCAAAGTTCTTTGCACTGTCTTGTAAAAGTCCAGCCACACCTCCTTTTGACCTTTTTGGAACTCCTTCAGTAAGACTCTACACAGTGTGACCACTCACTCTGCACTAATAGTTAAAAGTACTTCACCTGAAAATCCCATGATAGTTCCTTTAAATAGCCATAGTGGGGGGAGTGAATCCTTTTTGTAACTGATTGCATGTTCACCTGGAGGTGTTGAAGGCAAGGCATTAGCAGCACTTACAAAATCTGAAATGGCATGTGAGGTGCCAAATCAATGTTTAGCACAGAATGTCATGATCTGCCCATCCATTTTTTTGGTGCCCACATCGGTGTCCTTTTGGGAATAGTACACTGAGAGGGGTATTGCTGCCATTTTCACCTTTCCAGATGTCTGTGGCGCTAGCACCAGAAAGAAAAGTAACATGGGGCAAGAAGAATACTGGTCCAAATTGGTCTAGTATACTTTAAATTGGAACACCGATAAAACAGTGCAATAAGAATACTGGTCCAAATTGACCTTGTATAATTTAAATTGGAACACCAGTAAAATGGGGAACTAAGAGTACTGGTCTGAACTGATCCTGTAGACTTTAAAATGAAACACCAGTAAAATGGGGAAATAAGAATACTGGTCCAAATTGATCTAGTTTACTTTAAAATGGAACACCAATAAAACGGAAAAATAAGAATATTGGTCTGAACTACTATTTTTGCTTCTGGGACCAGGGCAACAGAGCCAAGGCTTTTATTCTCTGACTTTGAAATGTCCAAATGAAAGTTACAGATTAAAAACTAAATTATCTCAGAAATACAGCAATCTATGAAGACGTCTGAACAGTTTAAGGAGTGTAACAACTCCAGCATTTTTAAGGCAAATGTACAAAGGCTTCAGTGTAGTTTCGGGAGACTCTGTGGAGGTCATAATGTCTCCTATAAATGTAAGTTCCTGTGATATGTGACTTTTTAATCTGGATGACAGTATTTCATTGCAAACAGCTGAAAGGCATGCAGCCACTGTGGAAAGCCACTCGGGTTCAATTCCAGCCTTGGGTCAATGTCTTTGTGGAGTTTGCATGTTTTCCCTATGTTTATGTGGGTGCTCCAGTTTCCTGCCACAATCCAAAGATGTGAAGGTTAGATGGATTGGCCTTGATAAATTGCCCCTTATGTCAGGGGGAATGGAAGGGGAAATATGTGGGGGTCCCGAGGATAGGGCCTGGGTGTAATTGTGGTCGGTGCAGACTGATTGGGCCAAATGGCCTCCTTCTGCATTGTAGGATTCTATGATTCATTGGCAGCATAACAACCTTTGAAGGAGCAGCCATTGGACTAGTTATCAAAAGGAAGTAAATATTTGGATCAAAGTGATCAAGTATATCTGAATAATGCCCTCAATTAAACCCAGTGATGGTGAAGGAAATATCAGGTTGATATGCATTGCTTTCTATAATTAACCTTTTTTTTAATGAGTTTACATATTTATTCTTTTCTTTCAAATTGTATCTTTCTTGTTTTGCGAACACAGATCACCTCACCCTGATAACTATTTAGATGTAGCTCCATCACATTGATTAGTCACGTCACACCTCTTTTATTTTGTCTTTCATTATAGCAATCATGAAATGCAAGGAACACTGCATTAAACCACAGGGAGTAGTGCAGAGAAGTTTCTTGTGCACAGTTCTAGAGCTAAATGTACTGCTAAGGGGTGACACAGTGGCACAGTGGTTAGTACTTCTGTCTTTCAGCACCTGGGGCCCAGGTTCAATTCCGGCCTCGGGTCACTGTCTGTGTGGAGTTTGCACATTCTCCCCGTGTCTGTGTGGATTTCCTCCGGGTGCTTCGGTTTCATCCCACAGTCCAAAGAAGTGTGGGTTAAGTTGATTGGCTATGCTAAATTCCCCCTT
Source organism: Carcharhinus amblyrhynchos (assembly GCF_965287045.1). Classification (NCBI taxonomy): domain Eukaryota; kingdom Metazoa; phylum Chordata; class Chondrichthyes; order Carcharhiniformes; family Carcharhinidae; genus Carcharhinus; species Carcharhinus amblyrhynchos. The sequence goes on from NC_137346.1 coordinate 28,203,635, forward strand.
AGTGTCAGGGGGATTAGTGGGGTAAATATGTGGGGTTATGGGAATAGGGCCTGGATGGAATTGTGGTCGGTACAGACTCAATGGGCCAAATGGCCTCTTTCTGCACTGCAAGGATTCTATAATTTCACTGGTATAAGAATTACAGATTCCCCACAGTTGTAAAATAGGGTGAGTTTTTTTTATATATTAATGGAACAAGAGACCAAACTGTCAAGTAAACACAATTGCCATCACTGTCTGACACAATTGATGAAACTTTAAAAATATGGCCATTGTCGCTAAATCTCCAGGGGAACTTTATCTTTCCTATTTGGCAGGAATAGTATAATGATGCACACTTCAGACTTCGTCTTTAACAAGGAAAAACTTGTACAGAGGCTTGCAGCCTCACAACAATCCTCCCACCTGCTGTCCCAGATCCTACATGTCTTCTACATGCCTTCAGACTGTCTTCTACAGAAAAGAGAGCTCCATCCCCTGTGGTGATTATCCACTCTCGTCTTAATTGGTCCCTCAAGACAGGTGACCCTCTTCTGCTGTGTTGTCCTTTAAAGAGGCAATCGACACATCCCTCCTCCTTTAACTCTTTCATACAATCTTCAAAACTAAGTTATTCAAGCCCAATTTGTGAGTAAACATTATGCACATGAGTTTGACAATTATAAATTGAGACTTTGAGAGGTGTTTCTGTCTTGTAGAATAATGTAATCCTATGGTCTGAGAGGTGTTTCCACTAGACCAACATGAACAGGAGCTGCAAATACTGGCTACTTATTCTGGCACAGGCAGTTTATTATTACTTGCTCCCACAGAGACAGCAGTTATGTCTATAACATTTCTTTGAACCCGGGTTTGGAAATATTTCTTGGTGGCTCTTTGAGGTTTCTATTGTTAGGCTTTAACTAGGTACAGTTCCAAATATAGTCTTGCATGGAGCTCTTCCATGCAGGCTTGCTGCTTTTCCAATCGCATGACCAATTCAGCAATCATATTCTAGCACCTAATCTCAGTTTCTTTCTGTATCTGAATTTTTGATTTGGATGTCTATTTCAATGACTTTACCACTTTAGTTAATTTCTCATGGTCATGCTTCCTTCTTCCAGCCCGTAATCACCTGAATCAGTCTTTCATTGGACTTTCTTCTTATTCTCTGATTGCTTTTCATGGAGTTCAGCTTATTCTACAGTGTCTCATTAAATTCTTCTTAATTTCACTTTGTAAAATATTTTTGCAACTTTTTCGGTTTGCTGTCAGTCATTTCATCTTGATGTTTTAATGTCTTTTTTAGAGCTTTAATTCTTTTTGGTTCCTCTTTATGTTCAATAGTTCCTAATTTCTTTTGAAGCCTTTAATTTCTACATTTCTTCCAAGGTGAATCCATAATGTTCTTACTGGATATATACATTTCACAAATGGAGTCTTTATTTCTACTTGTCTTAACTTCAACTAAACCCCTTTCTGCTTCACTGTTAACTGGGTCTTTCTCTGATGAAGTGTTGACTTGTTTCCATTCTGCAATTTTCCAGTTGTCCTTCATTTGGTCTTTTAATATTTTCATTGCCCCCCTTCTTCAGTCTCTCATCATTGCGCTTCTTTTGGGGTTTTTCGTTGCAGTCCTGGGGTCTTCCTATGTACTCCTTCTGGGGTCTTTCACTGCCCTCCTTCTGAGGTCTTGTGTTGCCTCTTGAGATCTTTGTTGCTTTTTGGCCTCTTGTGAAAGTTGACTCTATCTGGAGGTCTTCTTCGAATTTCCTGTCCATTGCCCTATGTTTTATCTTGTGGTCGCTGCTTCAAATGCTTTACCGCTTTAAGACTGTAGTTTTCTTTCACTCACATGGGATGTTATTGCTCAGATACAGCTGGCTGGCTTCCTTTTGCAGGTGCATTTTGCAACAAATGCATCAATATAGGTACAGAGTGCCTCGGGCTGTAAGTATTTTACAGAATGTGTGAATCGCTGACCAGGCCAGCATTTATTACCCATTCTTAGTTACCCTTGAGAAGGTGATGGTGAACTGTCTTTTTGAGCCACTTCAGTCCATATGGAACACTTACAGACATGTCGGTCCAATAATGATGATGGTGATGCTGTGCCCAGGTGCCTGCTCCCTTTATCTTTCTGAATGGTAGAGGTAGGGGCAGCATGGGATCAGGACATTGAGATACACACGGCTGCCACTTGTGCGTCAGTGACAGAGAGAGTGAATGTTTAATGTGGTGGATGGATGCCGACCAAACTCTATGGCGGGATTCTTCCAGGCCGCTGTGCAGCTTAAGTACTGCAGTGCATCAGGGGACACCAGGCGTCCGGGCTAATCGCAAATCTCCCATGCCCTATGTAATGATGTCACCAGCTCAGCCCGTGGCTGATTACCAAATGGAAATCTGAAATCTAAAAATTGCTTCCCACAAATGGGGAATAAGCGCGCTCCTCCCACTGGTGAGGGAGGGGAATGCGCTGTGCACTCTGCAATGGGATTGGTGGGAGAAGGAGGGAGGAAGGAGACCGGGGCTGGCCGTGGGTGGGATGGGGAGGGGAGGGGGGCAGAGGGCGATCAGGCTTGTGCTGGCAATGGGAAGGTGGGGGGGAGGGGGGGAGGGGGGGTGCCCAAGACTAGGCTTCAGGGGAGTGGTCGGGCTGGCCATGGGGCAAGCGATTGATGTTAGCCCATGGGGGATCAGGAAGGCTACCAAATCAGGGTGGTTGTTGGGGATGATATCAGAGAGGCCAGCGATCAGCAGGCTGGCTATAGGAGGTCCAATGCACATGCACCAGTGGCTCACTCAGTGTACTGTTTCGGGCTTCTCCAACAGAATAAGGGCCCCCCCCCCCCTTTCCGGCATGAATCTCTTGATGCCTCTCGTTTTCCTGCCCGTTGGCCACTTAGTTTTTTTTTGGATCATCTTGGTTTATGACTCTATGAAAAACAACTTGTTTTGTCCTGGATGGTGGTAAGCTTTTTGAGTGTTGTTTGATCACACTCTTTCAGACAAGTGGAGAATATTCCATCACACACCGGAATTTTGCCTTGTGGACGCTGGAAACACATTGAGGAATTGTTACAGAATATCCGAACGCTGATCTGCTCTTGTAATCCATTGTATTTGTGTGTTTGGTCTAATTTAGATTCTGATAAATGACAATCCCAGGATGTTGATAGTCGAAGATTCAGTGATGGTAATGCCATTGGATGTCAGGGGAAGATGGTTAGATTCTTGCTAGCTGGATGTATTGCCCAGTACTTGTGCAGCTTGGATATTATTTACCACTTATTAGAGCTTGTCTGAATCCTGTCTAGATCTTGCTACACATGGGCACAGGTTGCTCCATTATCTGATAAATTGCAAATGGATCTGGAGACTGTGCAATTATCAGTGAAGATTCTCACTTTCCACCTTAAAATGGGTGGTAATTGGCTTGGTGGATTTATCCTTTATGCGAACAGGACATATCTGGGCAATTTTCTAATCATTCGGGGAGATGCCAGTGTTGCAGCTGTACTTGGCTGGAGATGCCACAAGATCTGGAGTATATGTCTTCAGCACGACAGTCATGATGCTATTGAGATTGTGGCCTTTGTACCTAGTGTGCTCAACTGTTTCCTGATGTCACGTGGCCTGAATTGAATTTGCTGAAGACTGGCATCTGTGCCTTTTGAGGGCATTAGAAGGTCAAGTTTGACACTTCTCCTAAAGATGTTTGTGAGTGTTTTGTCTTTTACACTCATGTTCTGAGGATGGAGGTATTCACGGAGGCACTTCCTCCAGTTAGTTGGTTAATTGTCCACCATCGTTCAGAACTAATGTAGCAGGACTGGAAGGCGTTGATCTTAAATATGGTTTGTGGGATGACTTAGCTGAGTCTATATAACAAGCTACTTCTGCTGTTTAGCATGCATGTTCTCCTGTTTTGTAAATTCACCAGATTGGCACCTCATTTTTGGGTTCATCTGGTGCAGGTCCTGGCATGTTCTCATATTCCTCTCATTGAGCCATTATTGGTCTCTGGTCGTAATTGAGTGAAGGATGTGGTGAGCTGTGAAGTTACAGGTTGTAGTGGAGGATGACTGTTGCTGTTGATGGATCAGAGCACCTCACGAGCTTGTGTGACAAGACATGACAACATAGGGGGTGATTTTCCCACCTCATTGCCTGGCACTGATCATACCAATCTGGGAAAACAACGAGCGGGCCTAAAAATCAGCTTCATGCCTGGTAGCAGACCATTTGCAATCCTTCCAGCCCCTTTCTAATGGCACAAACTGGATTGTGCACTTCAGGCCGATTAGCATATTTAAAGTAGTATTTAAATATGCATAGCCTATTTGCAAAGACCAATTCAACAAATTCAACTCCTAGCACATGGAATATTCCAGCCTTCAGGCGTGGTGCAATAATGGCAAGATTCACTACTGCCCTCCACAGTTGGAGACCTGGTCTGATGGCCACACTTGGGGGGAGGGGGGCCTCAAAAGCTATTGAAGCCCCCAGGCAGTCGGGGACATGGTTGAGTGGTGCCCATTGGATAGTGGCAGCCAGACACCCTGGCAGTGCCAATCTGGCACCTTGGTGATGCCTGTTGGGCATCACCAATGTGCCAGAGACTCTACCAAAGGAATAGAGTTTGAGTGGGGGTTATGACAGAAGGGATCTATGCAGAGTGGAGGGGGGGTTCTATGCAGGGGTCAATCATTTCAGGGATCATGATCGGAGGCCATGTCAGGAGGGCCCTGATACCAGTGACCTGTGTTGGGGAGGGGATGGAGAATATGCTGCCGATGAGGGAGTGGATCCCAATGTCAGTGGGGTGAGGGAGGGTCTCCCAGTGCACTACAAGATCGGGGAGCCCTCACGAAATGGCGCCCAAGCACTCTGAAGCTGGGCTCATCGGCAAGTTTAGACCCTGCATCTGCACCCCCCACCACCACCATTCCCCCAGTACTGGGGTGCTACTCACTAGTCTCCCAAAAAAAGTGGCTGCATGTCTGACGATTACGGTGCAGAGCACGCCTCAGAGACCATTGCGGATCGCTCCATCATTCTCACCGTTACAACTGGGTTTTTTTTTCTGGTGGGAAATTCCTCCCATAGTTTGGTGTTGCAAGATATATGAAAATGGGCTGACCTGAATCTGGGATGAATATTGCAGAATGACTGATGTAGCTAAATTTTTGTGAGGTTGAATCTTTCTCTTCCAGAATAATACCTGTTATCATCTACTGCACACAGGGGGCAGCAACACACTGTACTGTTGCCTGAAGCAGCTAGACTGACTAAAGCTCCCTTATGTGAGACAGCTGCTAAAGTGTTACTGATGGAGCTATTGTGAGGGAATTATGCAATGACGTGACCACATTACTACATTGCGCATTAGGATCTAAGCTGCGAGCATTAGGCTTTGGCCAAATTGATGATATCAATGAGATATCATTCTTTGCTTTCAAATAAGTTTCTGAAATGGGCAGGAAACACCTTGCCTTTACAATCAATTTACTTTTGAAATCTGTTATCTTCCTTCCACTGAGAATCTGGGATGTTAAATTCAACTTCCTTTCTTGAAGTGTTGAGTTGACCACGGATATTTAAATTTTGCTCAGCAGTGCTGTGCAATCATGCTGTTTTCACGACAATGTAGCATCTGGTGTAATTGGTGAAACAGATGTGGTACAGGGATTTACAGATAGCCCATTGACTACAGTTCTCATCATAGAATAGAATCATAGAATGGACGGCACGGTGGCACAGTGCTTAGCACTGCTGCCTCACAGCACCAAGGCGGAGGCTCGATACCCAGCCTCGGGTCACTGCCTATGTGGAGTCTGCACATTCTCCCACATCTGCGTGGCTTTCCTCCGGGTGCTCCGGTTTCCTCCCGCAGTCTGATTAGGTGCATTGGCCATGTCGAACAGGTACTGGAGTGTGGCGACTAGGGGATTTTCACAGTGATTTCATTGCGGTGTTACTTGTGACACTAATAAATAAAATTTTAGAACTCAAAATAATCCCTATAGCACAGGAGGAGGCTATTCGGCCCATCGAGCCTGCACTGACTCTCCAACAGAGCATCTTACCCAGGCCCTAACCCCATAACCCCACATATATATTTACCTGGCTAACCACCCCCCCCCCCCCACCCCGCCCCCCAACCTACATATCCTGAGACACCAAGGGACAATTTGCCATGGTCAATCAACTTAACCTGACTACAAATTGTGCAATGTTGCCAGCAAACCACTCTATCGTATGCCAGCCAGGATTAGCAACAAGTTTGAAGAATTAGAAGCATTGAATCTCTACAGTGCAGGAGGCCATTTGGCCCATCAAGTTTACACTAATCACAATCCCACCCAGGCCCTATTCCCAAAACTCCATGCATTTACCCTCAGCTGGCCTCTCTACACTAAGGGATAATTTAGCATGGTCAATCCACCTAACCACATATCCTTGGGTGACCAATATATGCATATATCAGCAATTAATCAATCTTTCCCACAACCTTCCTGGATGTGGGAGCACTGCCAGGGGATTGCAACTATTCCAATCTCAAAAAGATTGTAATTTATCTGGGAACTACGGGTTGATCCGTCAAAGCCATTGTGGGGAGAATGATGAGATCTTGTTCTCAAGGACAAAGTTAATTCTCTCTTGGAGAAGCATGAGTCAATAAGGGAAAGTCAGCATGGATTTGTTAAAGACAAGCCATGTCTGGCTATCAAGCCTTTTTAACAAAGTAATGTAGAAGGGTAAGGAAGGTAGTGCAGTCGAAGTGGCACGTCTGCACTTCCAAAATACGTTTGGTAAATTACCACGTAATGGACTTACTGAGAAAATATGAGCACATGGTGTTAGAGAGATGGTGATAACGTGAATACATCACTGCAGAGTGATGGGGAGTAATCATAGAATCCCTACAATGCAGAAAGAGGCCATTTGGTCCATCAAGACAGAGCTGACCACAGTCCCACCCAGACCCTATTCCTTAACCCCAAGTATTTACCCTATGAATCGCCCTCACACTAAGGAGCAATTTAGCATAGCCAATCAACCTAAGCTACACATGTTTGGACAGTGGGAGGAAACTGGAGCGCTTGGAGGAAATCCACGCAGACACGGGGAGGATGTACAAACTCCACACAGACAGTGACCCGAGCCAGGAATTGAATGCAGGTCCCTGGTGCTGTGAGGCAGCAGTGCTAACCACTGTGCTATTGTGCCAGTGAACAGACAGACATCTGGTGACTGGAGAGTAGTAAGCAATGGGGACTATAAGGCTCAGTATCACTTTTCTTGCTGTGTGTAAGTGAGCTGAGTTTTGATCAAGGGAGTGCTTTTTGAGGCTTGTGGGTGATTAGAACGAAATAGGAACTGAGCAGAAATTATTTCATGCAAACTGTTCCTTGGAACTCAATATCTGAAATGGTTGTAAAATCAGATTCCGCAGGAACTTCCAGAAGGTATTAAACATGTATTTGAAGGTAATTAATTTGTAGGAGTATTTCACAAGCAGTCTACTCTTCCCATAGAGCCCCAGTTTGAGCCCCACAGTCCATCCCAGTGGTATTCCAGTCTATTTCTTACAAGGACTTAGTTGATTCTCTGTGGCAGCGGATTCTGCAAAAATAGAATCCCGCCCATGCAATCTCCCCTGGATGGAACTCTGGTTTCCGGAAACTTCTCAACTCTCCTTTCCAGCTCTTTTTTTCTGTTTCTCTTTCGATGAGCTGCACAACATCCGTGTTTTAAATTCTTCCCTGTTGGTACTGCTTCCAGGTCAAGGATTACCAGGTCACATGGATCGCTGTTACGTATTGTTCAAAACATACAACTGATCCCTTTACAAGGGATATAAATGCTTAAAGATAATTTCTTCCATATTTTACAAGCAGTTAAAGCTTCCCCAAACATTTTACAGTAATTACTAAATTTCCTTCCTCTTAGTGCCACTGACACTGAGCTTAAGAGTTTAAAGAAAAGGCAGCATGGACAAGTTGGGCTGAAGGGCCTGTTTTGATGCTGTAAACCTCTATGACTCAATGACAAAGTCATCACAATAAAGGTTTTGGCTTATGTTCTTATTTTTTAAGTGTTGATGAATGCAACATAATGTAAAATATTTCATGTTCTTTTGTTTTTTGTGTGAGTACAGAAGTATTAGCTTTTTGTAGAAGTTTCTTTACAGTCCAGCTTTTATTAATTATTCCTTAACCTGTCTAACTATATGGCTACAACAAATAGTATTGAAATGAAAGCAACACTAGCATGGTCCTTAGTTTATTAGTGTCAGGTTTATATTAAAACTGCAATGAAGTTACTGTGAAAATCCCCTAGTTGCCACACTACGGCACCTTTCCAGATCCACTGAAGGAGAATTTTAGCATGGCCAATGCACCTAATCAGCCCATCTTTCATAGCACATAGACCATTACAGCTCAGTACAGGCCCTTTGGCCCTCGATGTTGCGCTGACCTGTGAAAACCAATCTAAAGCCTACTTAACCTACTCTATTCCAATATCGTCCATATGTTTATCCAATGACCATTTAAATGCCCTTAATGTTGGCGAGTCCACTACTGTTGCAGGCAGGGCATTCCACGCCCTTACTACTCTCTGAGTAAAGAACCTACCTCTGACATCTGTCCTACATCTATCACCCCTCAATTTAAAGCTATGTCCCCTTGTGTTAGCCATCACCATCCGAGAAAAAAGGCTCTCACTGTCCACCCTATCTAATCCTCTGATCATCTTGTTTGCCTCTATTAAGTCACCTCTTAACTTTCTTCTCTCTAACGAAAACAGCCTCAAGTCCCTCAGCCTTTCCTCATAAGACCTCCCCACCATATCAGGTAACATCCTGGTAAATCTCCTCTTCACCCTTTCCAATGCTTCCACATCCTTCGTATAATGCAGCAACCAGAACTGTACAAAACCAGAGCACCTGGAGAAAACCCACGCAGACATGGAGGGCGGAATTTTACTGGCACATCCGCCCAAGTTTGGTATGATCCCACCCGAGGCCAGCGGAGTATGCCGGTAAAATTCCACCTGAGACAATGTGCAGATTCTGCACAGACCGCAACCCAAGCCCGGAATCAAACCCAGGTCCCTGGCGCTGTGAGGCAGCAGCGCTAACCGCTGTGCCACTGTGCTGCCCTCAATTGTAAATCTGATCCTGAACTATCTGTGGAGTCAGTTGTTAGATCAAACAGTTCATAAAATTGGATTGCTGCACTTGCATGGTTCAGGTTGTCTGTGCTCTGAACATTTGCAATGTAAATGGTGCCGATCTCCAATCCACTGAGATTGGAGGTTTATAAATAATGTAACAGCTCTTCAAAATACAGGCATAAATAAATAATTGATCTGGTTTTCTGTGAAGGCAAATGAGAACAACCTTCAGTGGACGGCACCTGACTCAGGCTGTGGTAAAAGTTTTCCCTGAACCTAGAAGTTGTAATTACAACACCGCTGTTCTGAAAGGCCCAGAGTTGCTCAGGCCAAGAGTAGAGTACACGAATGAACGAGTAGCTCTGTCAATCTGCTGAGACAGACTGTCATACACATAGCCAGTCAATACGCACTACCACAGAATTGATAAATACCATGGAAGATAAACGATGTGAGTTACAAGACTACCCTTTCTTAAAATAATTGAGCTCAATTCCTTTTCATATGATCTCCCAAAATGGCACAATCGTACCAACTCACTGCACCGATCAATCCATATGGTGAGTCAATAAGATTGCATGAGAGGTGAAAAATCTAATTCGCACCTGGTTTCTTGCTTTAGGTAATCTGATTGGCCGGTTTTACTGGTGAGATGGGCTTCACATCCAGGCAGAGCGCAAAGCTGAGTTAAATATTAACGACATGTTTTACTTTGCGGAACGGGGAGTCGGAGGCCATTGAAGCCCTCGGGTGGTTGAGGGCAGGGCTGAGCACTTTCCATGGGGCAGTGCCAGCTTGACAATGCCCTCTGGACTCCCTGGGCCAGGCATGGTAACAGTACCAGGTGCAGTGCCAAGGGGAAGGGGCCTGAGTGGAGATGGGGCAATGAATGGGGGGGGCGGTGTGCAGAGGCAAAGGGGATCTCCACAGTAGTGGTGATCAGTGGAGAGGAGTACAGCTCTGCAGGCAGGGGGGAACAAGGAACACTGCAGACATAGAAACAGAAATCAGGAATCTGATCTCCAAATTGCATTTAAGGCCACCCACCACACATGGAGAGTGGGATTTCCCCCTCCCAAGTGTTAGCGCGAGTGGGCGAAACAACCACTAAAGATCCAGGGTGTAGGTCAATAACGGCACAACTTTATTTTCTTCTACGTCGATGGAGGTGCAGTCAGGACATACAATCGAACTGTCCCAAAAGCACTCTTAAGACCCGCCGTAATGGGCTATAGTTATACCTGAACTTCGGTGTAGTATGCGATTCAAATGCTAATACTTGATTTACAGTATTCAACTTTAGCCATCCTGTCTCGATGTTTTCAAGTGTTGGGACGATTGTTTTAAGTGTGTGTTAATTGTTTTTGTTTGGTTATTAATGGTCTAGAATCTCTGGGGTTTGAACAATGGGTGTGTGATTATTCTCAGGAAATTTGAGGGGCCAGGGATGCTTCCTTAGCTATGCTAATCTTTAGGTGCCTCCATAGGTTGTTTGACTGGTTTAGAAGTGCTGATTTGATGGGGTGGGGATGTGTTTTTTAATTTAGTTCCTGTAGGTGCCATCCTGTCCAGCTTCCCCTGTGTGCTAGCCCTCATTTGCATTCTAAAAGCATGCTCTTGCCTGCTAATCTGTGTCTGTTCCTTTGTGATTTTTAGTGGAGAGGCTCTGAGTGTAATTTTAGTCTGTTTCCATATTGTGTGCCCAATTTCATAAAATTTGTTGCCCAATAACACAAGCATCAGGACAATTCCCGCCACCCTCCCTCACAGGCATCAGGGTTCTCCTAATGGAGGATGGTAACATCCTGGCCAAAGCCCCTACCCACACTCGTCCCTTCATATGTCCCCTTAGCGCTGCCAAGGAGATACCGCCAGCATACCAGTGGGCAATTCTCAGCCTTGTCCTTTATTCCCTGAGTCTACAGGCACCCCTATATTCCCGGCTTGGTCGTCAGGACTGGTTTTCACTTTGAAAAGCCAGTAGTAATTTGCATCATTGTTATTCCACAGCGCCAGGAGTGGAGGATGTGCTCAGGTCAGACGCTGTGGCATCAAGCCCTTTAATAATATGTAAAAGTATGTTAATGTATGGAAATCAGTTTCACACCTTTGAGTGTGAATCCAACTACGTCACTGGCAGGGAACACGGAAGAACTCAAACCGAGATCTTGCTGGCACAAACCCTATTTTTGGCCACTTGCGAGATTTGGTAGCCATTACGGAATGGGGCCTCTAGATTGCAGCCATGGCATTTACTTTTAAAATGTACTAGGTGCACTTGAACCTAATTGCAAAATGCTTCAAGTGGTTCAATTTGGCCTAATTTTAGCAAGGTTCACTTTTATCAATAACCTCATTTGATGCATCTGTTGTGTCTGCTAAAGTAGTTCTAAGCAGCGAGGTGTTCGAAAGACACTAATATATTTCCAACCACGGTTGCACATGTAGTATCAGGACCAGTAGCTTACCAGCAAGATTTGAAGTCTTTTTTTTGTCTCGTCTTGACCTGAAAGATAATCTTTTGAACTCTGCAGGGATTGGACTCATGGTGTTCCTCAGTGAATAGTGATTGATACTCTTTGGTTGACCATTTCTGAGTCGATTTCAGACACTGAGAGAAGTAGATAATAGTGGTCAGACAGTAACAATGTGCCATTAACTTTACCTTGGCTGAACATTGACCTGCGCCTACGCAAACACCAAGCTGACAAGAGATAATACACCAGTGATAAGTACATTGCACAGGATGTGGGAAAAATAATGAAAGGAATTGAACGAGGTCACAAACAAAAAGGTGCTTACATGTTTCTATTGTACCATTGATTCCCTACACAGTAGATGGGATGGCCTAAAATAAATTAATTGGCATTCACTCAATCAGTAGCAGCAATGTTATTCTCTCCCGTGATAGTCTTGCTTTTAAAGCTTATTTATTTGTCACAAGTGGGCTTACATTAACACTGCAATGAAGTTACTGTGAAAATCCCCTAGCTGCCACACTCTGACGCCTTTTCGGATACACTGAAGGAGAATTTTAGCATGGCCAATGTATCTAACCAGCATGTCATGAGCAGTTCTGAGATGTCAGAGTGCTTTGATTAGAATCATAGAATCCCTCCAGTGCAAAGGAGATCATTCAGCCCATTGCGCCTGCACCGACAACAATCCCACCCAGACTAAACATCATAACCCCACTTACTTATCCTACTAGTCATCCCATTCTAAGGGTCAGTCCCAACGCCCCAACCCACACATCTTTGGACTGTGGGAGGAAACCAGAACACCTGGACGAAACCCATGCAGACACAAGGAGAATGTGCAGACTCCACACAGACAGTGACCCAAGCTGGGAATTGAACCCGGGTCCCTGGCACTGTGAGGCAGCTGTGTTAACCACTGTGCCACCGTGCCACATTGCTCTGTAATTTCTCTGCAGGGTTGCTCCTCTATATCCTTCTGATTAGCTGGCGGTCTATTGACTACACCAAGCAATGTGATTTTTATTCCTTTGCTCTAGCCAAATTGATTCTGTCCTTGAACCTCTGGGACATCATCTTTCTCCAACACTGCAATATGCTCTCCTTATCTAATACTGTTACCCCATCTCCTTCCCTCCCTTTCCTCACATTTTTGAACTCCTTGCACCCAGGAATATTTCACATCCAGTCCTGCCTTTTCTTCAGCAAGATCTCTGTTATTGCCAAAACATTGGTAACATTGCCAATGTTTTGGCCTGGAATCCAATTTAATTAAACAGCGTTTGACACATCAATACTTAAGCACACAGGTAACAGAACAGTGGGTTCCACTGGAACGTTCCCTGGTGCACCACATTTCCTGCACATTGCCACTTGTAGGGATGAGGTGCACAGGGAATTCTGCGAATTGAAGAACATCCCACAGGGGGAAGTTTTTTTCTGCTACCCGTGAATTGTTGCTGTACGGTCAGATGCAATTGGAATTACTGTGCTTGCTTGAAACCAACGACAGTGTGGAATCTCTAAGTCTCTGACGCGGGGGAGAGGGTGCCCATTCAGCGCAGAGGAATTACAACTCATTCCTTGCTTTAGTAAGACTCCTGATCTCCCGTTGGGTTGAGATTGCCGCAAAATTCATAAACCCCCGTATACCGTTACACGGAGATGAGAACCATTCAGGATATCCAAGTACTGTGAGGGAACTTTTTTTAAAAAAAACTGCCCGAGGATATGTATTCCTGTGAAAGGATGTTCCAAATGGCTACACTCGAGTTGTTTTTTCCTCTGTGCAGGGTTAAGTGTAGTTCAGAAAGTAAAATAAAGAGCACGCTACAGCAAAAGAAATGATATTGTACAGTCTATGACACTTCAATGAAGTTGTTTGCACTGAATCAGTAACTTGCAATTAGACAGTAGCTTCAGTAAACTGTACGGAAAGCAATTCTGGGTCTTCATTTCACTTTCGTTGTAATTGCTTTGCACTTGCCTTGCTAAACACTATAATTTTTGCACTTCTTCACAGAATGAAAATAAGTATGATGTCTCCCATTGTAATTTTCTTTCACTGAACAAGGGTTTTATCAACGATTCACTGCAGCCTTAGGAAAAAGGGAAGCATGTGCTTGTGGCATGGAGATCAAAACTCAGCACAACAAACAGGGCCTTGCAATCACCTTGAGAGCATAATCCTTTTGTAAAAGAAATGGGCTATCCCTAAATCAGACACAAAGAAAATGACAGACACAGGAACAAGCCTTTCCGCCCTCCAAACTTGCAGGGACCACGCTCCCCAGCTGAACTAAAACCCCCGATTCTTCCGAGGACCATATCCCTCTATTCCTATCCTATTCACATATTTGTCAAGATGCCCCTTTGAAGTCACTATCGTATCTGCTTCTACTATCTTCCCCGGCAGCACATTCCAGGCACCTCTATGCAAAAACCTTGCCTTGTATATCTCCTTTAAACCTTGCCCCTCGCACCTTAAACCAATGCCCTCTGGTAATTGATTATAATGTCATGGGAGACCACAAATACCCCAAGGCAGGATTTTTCACATTGAGTCTGGCCTCCACCCTCAGGATTGAATCGGGGTCCCAACTCCACACGATGGGGGAGCAGCAACCCAACACTGATGTTGGCTGGATGGAGAAAATAATTGACCAGGAGAGGGCTTGCCGTCCAATTAGGGGTAGAGGGTGATCTCTCAAATCTGGAAGGATGATGGGGTCATCAAGCAGAGAAGATGCAGCCTACTTTTGCAAGGAAGGGGGAGAGAGAGAGGGTACCTCCATCTTGAGGCACAATCAGTGTCTTTGTTAGTTTTTTGATTAACTTACAATCTACCCCCTTATTCAATCCACCCATCTCCCCAGAAACTTGTCCCTTTTACGATTTCATGGAGCCCATGGACTGTGTCTATGTTTCATGTTGTAGGCTGCACTCCCTTTTCAGTTGTCCAAAAAATCTTTTATTGACAAAAGCAAATTACTGTGGATGCAGGATTCTGAAACCAAAAGAGAAAATGCTGGAAAATCTCAGCAGGTCTGGCAGTGTGTGTAAGGGGAGAAAAGAGCTGACGTTTCGAGTCCAGATGACCCTTTGTCCAAGCTAAAAGGCATAGAAAGTGGGAGATATTTATATTGAGAGGGGTAAAATTGAGAAAAGGGGAAGCATGTATTTCTTTCTCTACTTTTTGTTACCTTTTCTCCTTTTTTGTTTCCTATTTGTCCCTTTTCTCAATTTTCCCACCCATGTCCCCCTCCCCCCACATCTCCATCTGTCACAGCTTATCCTCTGATTTCAGCTTCTCTGTCATTTGGCCATTCACACCTTCTATTCTCTGTACGGATTGCTATTAACAGCCTTTCCCCTGCTTTCTGTGCCTATGACTCATCTTTTATTCCCTCACCCTGCAGTATAAATATCTCCCACTTTCTCTGCCTTTTAGCTTTGACAAGAGGCCATCTGGACTCGAAATGTCAGCTCTTTTCTCTCCTTACAGATGCTGCCAGACCTGCTGAGATTTTCCAGCAAGTTTTTTATTGATGTTCTGTTTGCATTTCAGTCCTAAGCTCCTGATTTGTGGGCATCTGGTGTGGTGGGGGGGAGAAGGTGGAAGACTTCCTCGTGAACCTGTCCTGGACCTCGCCAAGTTTGCCATAAACAGGTCCAGACAGAAGACAACTGAGGGGGCGTCATCCAATCCGACTGTCTGTCCGTCTATCACAGCTATATGAGCATCCGGGTGTCCCTGGAGAGGGAGCATGCAAAGTCCACAGGCACATCGAGGCCTTCCATGCCCATTGAGCAACACAGGGGCTGGGGTGTATTATTGGCCCTTTTTAATCACATTTTGATTTGATGTTTCACGTTTCTTTTACGCTTTGTCTTTTGGTTGGACCGATCCCATATTCTGCGGGCCACCCTTCTTGCTTTGTCTCTGAGTTTTTTTTAGTTTAAAAAAGAACAGAAAGAAAGGCCCAATCCGTCCTCCAAGAAAGTGGCCGGGGGTCGGGGCATTGAGAAATTCCGCACCATTCCCACCCCCACAGTGGGGACCACAATCCTGCCCCAGGTCTCTGTGGGAGTGGTGTGAAAAAGTTACTTTCAGAATTGCACAGCGATACATAAACAATTTTGTGTTATTCTTATCTGATACCACCCATACTCCTCTTAGCGGCACATCTCCAGGAGATAAAGCACAGCACTTAACACACGTAGCTACACAAAGCCTGCTTGCATGGCAAAACAAGGACAGACTTTGGAAACCATCAACGCTAGGTACTGTTCTAGTTTGTTAATGCCCTTAATAGAAATTGGGGTGGTGTCAAATTGTTCCCTGATAAACATAATCAATATAAATAGACATAAAATTAGCCCATTATGTAGAGATATTTGTTCCGTGACCTCTTATGCCTTCCAGTAGAGACCTGCAAGCTATTTCACAGCAGTAATTTATACTCTTTGCCATCTACACTGACAGCTTTTGCTTTGAGATGCAGTGGCCTTGACTCTTGGCACTTATCCCCACGTAGAGCCTCCAGATGGACTCTGTGTGATCAAATGCTAGGCTGAGCGAGTGGTAGCTATTTCAAAAAATAATTCCACCACACCTGACGTGTGTCGCGCAGTAGTGAATTCCGCAACAATGATTTTCTCTGATGGATCAAATTCAGAAATTAGCCGTGGGGTGAAGCTGAAGAATTGTGCTACTGTGGAAAAAAAAATGTACATTGCATTCATTAAACCATCAGAAAATGTGCTTTTCGCTGTTGCTCCTAATCAAAATGATAGCAATCAGGACAGAGATTCTTCCACAAAGCCCAGCTGGGGAGCTTCTGGGTCCTAGTTAAGCTCAGGATGATAAAGTACTTGGACAACACTAGCCAGTAAACACAGTGGAGCTGACTGCATGTAATCTTCTGCAGGCAGCCTGTTTGTCATAATTATTTGTGGCTCCCTCTGTATTTCTGGTCTTGGACAGGGAGCTAGTTTGCAGCAGGGATTGGAATACCTCACTTTAATGGACATGGGTACTTTAAAGCTAAGTGGGTTTAAAACCTCATGGATCTAAAAATTAGATGGCATTGCAAGGGCAAAATGGATGACTTAACATCCAATGCCACAGGTGTGCCATAGTGGGTGTGGCTTCTCAATGTGCATTTCTGACATATGACAGACCTATTAAAATCACTGAATAAAGTTTTTGACTATACACTAAAAAGAGAAACATTCAGCATATCCAAGTTTAGTGCAGACCTTCACTGGGCAGCACAGTGATTAACACTGCTGCCTCACAGCGCCAGGGACCCAGATTCAATTCCTGCCTTGGGTGGCTGTCCGTGTGGAGTTAGCACATTCTCACCTTGTCTGTGTGGGTTTCCTCTGGGTGCTCTAGTGTCCTCCCACAATCCAAAGATGTGCAGGTTAGTTGATTGGCCATGCTAAATTATCCCACAGTGTCTCAAGGTGCTTGGGTTTGGATGATTAGTGGGGTGAATATGTGGGGTTACATAGCTAGGATCTGGGTGGGATGCTCTGAGATCAGCCAAATGGCCTGCTTCTGCATTGTAGGTACTTTTTGATTTAGAGATGACGGTCTAGTGGTATTATAGCTAGTTCAACTTGGTCAACGTTGGTGAAGTGACAAAATGTAGACCTGCTTCATTTCCTGGGCTGATTCTCCTGCTGACATTGCAGATCTCTGCTGGCAATTACTTGAAACCTGCTTAGCTTTATGATTGTGTAACGACAAACTCAGCTAATGTTCTGGGGACCTGAGTTCAAATCCCAACATGACAGATGGTAGAATTTGAATTCAATAAAAAAAATCTGGAACTAACGATCTAATGATGACCATGAAATCATTGCCGATGGTCTGAAAAATCCATCTGTTTCACTAATGTCCGTTAGGGCAGGAAATCTGCTGTCCTTACCTGGTCTAGCCTACACATGACTCCAGAGCCACACTGCTGCTCTCGGGCAAGTAGGGATGGGCAATAAATACTGGCCAGCCAGTGACACCCATGTCCTACAAGTGAATAAAAAAAAATTAAGAGGCATCCCATGAAGAAGAAGCGATTCATGGGCCGTGTCCAATGTCATCTACAATTATCACAAACACGTGCCTGCAAAAGATTTTAGTTTGTGTGGATGATCACGAGGTAGTTCATTGTCCTAAATTACTTCTTTCCCACTAATGGATTGGTTAGTTGCAAACAAAAAGACACTCCCTTCTGTTACTTATTTTCCTGCCATGATACTGTGGAGCCTGACTTAAAGCGCAATGGCACGATGGTTAGAACTGCTGCTTGGCAATGCCAGGGACTTGGATTCAATTCCTGGGCTTTGATGACTGTCTTTGCGGAGTCTGCACGTTGTCCCTGTGTCTGGGTGTGTTTCCTCCAGCTGCCTTGGTTTCCTCCCACAGTCTAAAAGACGTGCTGGTTAGCTGCATTGGCCGTGCTAAATTCTCCCGAACAGGCACCGGAGTGTGGTGCCTAGGGAATTTTCACAGTAACTTCATTGCAGTGTTAATCGAAACCGACTTGTCACTCTAATAAATAAACTTTCCATGAGCCATGTGATCGGCTGCTAAGAGCTGTATGCTTTGAGTCCCGTGGATCTAACCATATTCACTTTGCAGATGGTTAAAAGCCTTTCAAATGAAGATGGCTGTTGTCCAGGCTTTGAATCTCTCCCCAGCAGATGGTTTACAGACTCTCTTGATGAGTGCTTTTAGTCGCAGCACAATGTGGATGCTCCAAGTGGGTTGTGTTCCTGATGAGGCGCACAGCTTCTGTCTGCAAACTTTGGCTGTCCTTCTCAACTGGCATTGTTACAGCAGTAACATGGTGCAGACCTCTGCAACTTGCAGCATAATGAAAACTATTGGCAGATTCAGTGTTTACACAGCATGCGGGTAAAGTCTTCCAAGAATGAGGAAGGACAAATAATAAGGTTGGGAAGGCAAAGTTCAACTCGGTCAACGTTGGTGAAGAGACAAAATGTAGACCTGCTTCATTTCCTGGGCTGATTCTCCTGCTGACATTGCAGATCTCTGCTGGCAATTACTTGAAACCCGCTTAGCTTTATGATGGTGTAACAACAAACTCATACCTGTGAAGTACAGTGCGAAGCATTGGCATAGTTACTTCCCGAGGACTACTTGTATTCATCCCAACTTCATGAACGCCTCACAGCGGATACTTGAGGTGGAATCTTGTGCAGCCTCCCCCACCTCCATACGGTTCATTTTGGTGGGAGGGGGTATTTAATCAGGTGGGATAAAGATGAATGAGGACCCCACCACCTTCCCACCTCCACCTCATCGAATCATTGAATTCTTAGAAGGAAGGCCATTTGGCCCATTGGGTCTGCACCGACCACAATCCTACCCAGGCCCTATTCCCGTAACACCCACATATTTGCCCTGCTAATCCCCTGACACTAGGGTCAATTTAACATGGCCAACCAACCTAACCCGCACATCTTTGGAGTGCGGGAGGAGACCGGAGCACCCGGAGGAAACCCACGCAGACAGGGGAAGAACGTGCGAACTCTATACAGACAGTGACCCAAGGCTGGAATTGAACACGGGTTCTTGGTGCTGTGAAGCAGCAGTGCTAACCACTATACCATCATGTTGCCCCCAAATCAAAGTGGAGAATGTGGGCATCGATTCCACTATCTTTCGCATGCTAAATGAGCTCTCTATCATTTGAGTTAATTTCCCCAAGCTAAATAAACACCGCCGCGGCGCTGTCATGGAACTTGGCAGCTCTGTGTCGGGGAATTGATAGGCAGGGATATTAACCTTTACACTGATGTGGAAGCTGAAATTGAATTCAAATACCACCATCTGCCAAGTCAGGATTCGAACCTGGGTCCCCGGAACATTAGCTGAGTTTCTGGATTAATAGTCTAGCCATCATGTCCCATTGATCAAGTCCTTGGTGTGAGGACTTATGAACAATCTACCCACCTCACCGCCAATTCAGAGCCTTAAATGGGCAATTGATGCCCATTTCAGAGCCATTTGCTACTGCCGTTGGTATCAAGCCAGCAACAGAAGGGGGCCCACCATGTGGGGAGCACAACAAGCAAACTCTATTGGGATTGTTTGCGGGTTACAGTGAAGGGGTCCCTCATTCAAAGGTACCCAATGCCTGATTGAGAGACCCAGCACTGGGTGGGGAAGTTGCCCTTGAAGAACTAACCCCTTTACCCCCTGATATCCACCCATAGCCCTCCCATCATCACTGACCCGTGGTCTGGGATTCAGCAGGCTTTGGTTGGGTCCCCAGTGGCACTGTCATTCAATGGACTTGCTGGTCTCTGATTAGCTAACAGCTTGTGTTGGATGGGATATCGTGATGGACAGATTTGGCTGAGAACCAACTTCTCTGGAATGCGAATGGTCAGAGAATTCTGACAGCAGAAGCCAGGAGCGTGGAATCGAGTCCAGTGGAGTGGGAGGGAGTGTGGGCAAGGTAACTCAGTGGGTTTATGGTAGATATTATTTTACAACCAGAAACTTAAATAGAAAAGGCAAGGAAGAGAAGGAAAGGTTGGAGTTGGCCTATGTGAAAACAAAGGCCCATGTGAAATTAGAAGTCCAGTTGATTAAATTTTCTGTTTAGAGATGAGAACAATATCATCATGAATGTTTTCAGTTCGTTCATGGATGTGGGTGTCGCTGGCTGGGCCAGCATTCATTGCACATCTCTAATTCTCCTCCAACTGATCGATTTGCTACACCACTTTAGTGAGCGTTTAAGAGTCAACCACATTATTGTGGATCTGGAGTCACATGTAGAGCAGATTGGGTAAGAATCATAGCATCCCTGCAGAAGGAAGCCATTCGGCCCATCATGTCTGCACTGACTTTCCAACAGAGCATATCACCCAAGTCCTATCCTTGTAACCCCAAGTCTTTAACTAATCCCAATAACCCGCACATCTTTGGACTCTAGGGGGCAATTTAGCATGGCCAGTCCACACAACCTGCATATTTTATGGATGGTGGGAGGAAACTGGAGCACCTGGAGGAAACCCGCGCAGACAAGGGGAGATGTAAACTCCACCTAGATGGTCACCCAAAGCCAGAATCGAACCCGGGTCCCTGGCACAATGAGGCAGCAGTTATAACCACTGTGCCAACATGCCGCCCATTTATTTTTCTTTTTATACAATCCCTGCAGTGCAGATGCAGACCATTAGGCCCGTTGAGTCTGCATCAATTCTCTGACAGAGCATCTTATCCAGACCCTATCCTCATAGCCCCACATATTTACCTCACTAATCCCCCTAAACTGCACATCTTGGGACACTAAGGGGCAATTTAGCACAGTCAATCAACCTACCCTGCATATCTTCGGGACTGTGGAAGGAAACTGGACTGCCTGGAGGAAACCCATGCAGGCATGGAGAGAATGTGCAAACTCCACACAGTCACCCAAGCCCAGAATTGAACCCGAGTCCCTGGTGCAGTGAGATGTTAACCACCGTGCCACCCCTGGACATCAAATTTTGTCCCCTAAAGGATTTAGTCAACCAGATGGGTTCAACAATCGAAAATGGTTACATGGTCATCATTTAAAATATATCGGAATTATAGCTGAGGGAGGAACATGAATAGGATTCAAACAAAGAAGGTTCTATATTCCATGAAAAGATGGGTATAGACTAGGGCAAATAAGAGTTCCCGTAGCAACACCTTTAATTTGGAGGAAGTGAGTGCAGTTAAAGAATTTTTTCAAAGTGATGATACTTTTATTTATTCAACCGTGGGACATGGGCGTGGCTGGCTGGTCAGCATATATTGCCCCATCTCTAGTTGCCCTTGAGAAGGTGGTGGTGAATTGCCTTCTTGAACACCGCAGCCCAGCCATCAGGAAAAGTGCGACGGTGGTGCATGGAGACTGGCTGAGCTTCCAGCTGAGGGAAAGGCAGAGAGCCCTCAGGCTATCCTGGGGGTGTTTGATGTGTCAAGGGACTGGATGTCCATAGTGAAATGTCTGTTTTCATTTCGGATCTCTGGCATCCGTGGAGTTTTGCTGTAGTATTCTATGAACGTCCATGAGTTAAGGATATCCAATTGAAGGTGTTTACAAAGGATAAAGACTGGCAGTGTGCCAAGGATGCATTACAGTTAGAAGGCACTTCCAAAGGGAAAACTGGCATATCAAATGTGCATTGTGGTTGTCAGCATCACTGAACAAATGCACAAACTCTATTCTATTAGACAATAATTTCATAGTTGTCAGTAGATTTTTAACTCCAGATTTTTTTTATTGAATTTAAATTCCACCATCTGCCAGGGCAGGATTTGAATCAGATCCCCAGAACATTAGCTGAGTTTCTGGACTGATAGCCTCACGATAATACCACTAGACCATTGCCTCTAACACGACACTACTCTGCATTCCTTCTGAGACCTTCCAAGCCTGTTTTTTCCAAAACTGCAGAATATGGTGTCCCTTAAGGTGGCACGGTGGTTAACACTGCTGCTTCACAATGCAGGGACCCAGGTTTCATTCCCAGCCCTCGGTCACTGTCTATGCCAAGCCTGCACGTTCTCCCCATGTCTGTGTCGGTTTCCTCTGGGTGCTCCCATTCACCAAAATAACCCCCACTATGTATGTTATAGACATGTATATAGCTCCTTTGGATTTGGAAATCCAAGTGCCAGTTAGTATCAAAATGGAGTTGAAGACTTCTGCAGTAATAATGGAGCCTGTGCAAAATTGAATGGCTGGCTTTATATTGATGCAATTTTACAATGACTAAAAATGTGTCATACAGTTGGCCAGTAAAATGTTTTATGATATTGAAATATAATAAACCATCTGAGCTGAACATGTAGATCTGCTTTCACATAGCAATAACTAATAAAGTTATAAAAGCAAGACGTTGTTTGGTGGCTTGTCATAAATATATGATTTCCAGCTGTCATGTTATTACACATCGGAAAATCGTATTAATTGAGAGCTTCAGTGCGAGGATTGGTTTGTTCAGGAAGCTTGTAATCCCCCCACTGTCAAATCCAAGAAGGGGAGAAATTAAACCAAGATTGGAAAGAATGATTGACACCGTTTTTATACTTAAAAAATAAATTAGTTTATCTTCCAGGGATTCAGTCTTGGATAGGATCCCGTGTTTGTTGAACAGCTGTGGAGAACAGTTTTTGGATTTGGAGCAACGTTAAGGAGCATGATTAAAATGCTACATAAATAAGGTCTAGCGCTGAATGGAAGGAGTGATAACAACTGAAGTTGTTTTTGTTCCCGCTGTGGCAGAGGAGAAGTGTTAGCTTTGTTGAAATAACACTTCAGTTTGTGATAAGAATTCTGCTCCCACATATGGTGCTAGCTCCAATTTAAAACTAGGTGGACTACACTAGCTACAATGTTCCCCTTTGTACCCCAACCAAGACATGAACCAAAGAGTCCAGTGCGTGCTTTCAGCTGCATGGACAAATTTGGGTGGCATGGTGGCGCAGTGGTTAGCACGACTCCCTCACAGCACCAGGGGTCTGGGTTCAATTCCAGCCTCATGTGATTGCCTGTGTGGAGTTTGCCCATGACTGCGTGGGTTTCCTCCAGGTGCTCCCACACTCCAAAGATATGCAGTTTAGGTGGATTGGCCATGCTAAATTGCCTCTTAGTGTTTGTTCCAAGACATACAGGTTAGGTGGATTAGCCATGTTAAATGTGTGTGGTAGACACGGTAAGAAGTCTCTCGACACCAGGTTGTTTACCCAAGTCCAACGCTGGCACCTGTACAAATGTGTGTGGTTACAGGGGCAGGGTGGGGAAGAGGACCTGGGTAAAATAATCAGAATCGGTGCAGACCTAATGGGCCGAATGGCCTCTTCTGCACTTTAAGGATTCTATGATTCTATTTCAATGATTCTACAATATATGCTTAACAATGCAAAAAAGGTTTGGAGGTTCCGTTTGGATTATTTATGTACACTGATTACAACAGAATTGCTTCATCGCTGGTACGAAACTTGCTGTGCAATTAAAATAGTGAATTGTGTACAATTTTCACACTGAACTTCAATTCAAACTTATACCATATTTGAATTTGTATTTATATTTGGTGTAAACATTGTTAGAAACCAACCAGCAATGAGTAGAGAATATTTATTTGGTTTGCTGAAGGCTCCAAATGGGCCAGGAATGTCTGTATGTGCTGGAAGCAATAAATGACGCCCCTATTTCTAGTTACGGAAACAAAATAGTGTGAATCGAATCGACAAAACATTATGTAACACTATAAAGCATTATGTAATATTTTACTTTGTTGTTTTTTGTTCATGCATGCAAGTTCTGCCAAAAGCTTTTAGCAGTGTGGTGAGAAATACAAACAAACGAAAGTTAAGGAATTAATTTTGAATTAACTGTGAAAAAAAATTTAAAACATGTGCAGTGAACTGTTATATAAGCCGGCTTGATGCTGAGAGTCAAAGATTTCTCACAAACGCCTTTGACATGTTCCGACAGACTTGACATGAACACTTAAAACGCAATGGCAGCCACTCATTGTACAATGTCCCGTTCATTCTATACTCCCTAGTGCATTTTTCATAAATATGCTGTTTGGATTGTTTTCTTTTGAGCAGAGCAGGCTGATGGGCAACATGATTGATGTGTATAAGACTGTGAATGGTATGGACAGGGTAAATAGGAAGACTTGGGACCCCTTGGTTGAGGGATCAATTATGACGGGGCCTAGTTTTAGGTTAAGGAACAGTGGTAAGCACTGCTGCCTCACAGCACCAGAGAACCAAGTTAAATCCCAGTCTTTGGGTGATTGTATGGTGTTTGCACATTCTCCCTGTTTTGTCCAGGCACTCCAGTTTCGCCCGACAGTCCAAAGATGTGCAGGTTAGGTGGATTGACCATGCTAAATTGCCCCTTAGTGTCCAAAGATGTGAAGGCTAGAGGGATGAGCAGGATAAATGTGTGGGGTTACATGGATAGGACAGGATGTGGGCCTGGGTAAGATGCTCTGTTGGAGAGTTGGTGCACACTCAATGGGCAGAATGGCCTCCTTCTGCACTGTGGGGATTCTATGATGAGATTCTATGGATTCCCTGGGGGAGATCTTATCAGAAAAATTCTAAGTGTTGAACGGAAATGGAAGAGTTTCAAATCAATTTTTTGGCGGAAGAAATATTTAAATCTTATGCTACTTAGAGAAAAATGGGAGGCAAAGTGTGATTTGCACCAGTAGGGGGATTGGACGGAGTTTATTCACGCTGGAGACCAACTGTTGACTGCTGAAGGTGCCATTGTGCAGGCATCTGATCTCTCAATGCACCAACTGTGTACAAGTGTATAAAGTTAGTGTACTGACAGATATCTAACTCCAACCACCCTCCTAGCTGATCACTCCTCCTGTTCAGCCCTTGACACCCCTAGGCTGATTGCCATCCCTGGTCGATCACTGTCCCCCACTGATCGCCACCTCTGTTCATCCACTTCCCACCTGTCGATTGCCATCCCTATTTTCTTCTCCCACCGCCACCCCGCTCCCCCCACAACCCCCTGGTCGATCGCTGATCTTGTTCACAACCTCTGCATCGATCACCACCCTAGCAATCCCCCATTGCAGAGTATGCAGCTCCCCATGCACTGCCTCCCTTTAAACCCTGCCCCTTCCCTTAGGGTCCACCTTCTCCCTTTCGGCTCTGATCCTTGGCACCGTCCAGTGCCTAATGGGCAGTGCCAGGGTGCCATGGCTGACGCTGCCAGAGTCCAAGGCTAGCAATGCCAGGCCTGCACGGTCCAGGGGCCACTCCCCCTGTCCCTGACCACCAGGGGTCCCCAGTGGCCTCTGGCCCCACTGGTGAGGCCACCAGGACAGGTCCCCACAGCTGGGGTCCATATGTGATCCTCACCAGTGAGAACCTCCACTGGCTAGGCCAATACAGTAAAAGAGCCTGGACAATTGCATCCTGGACTCACTAAATAATATTTCAAAAATAATTTAAGTATTAAGTCAGCCTCTTAGGCGTGAGGGTGATTATGCTGGCAGATCGGAGCCTGTAAGATAGCGAGAGGTGAAAAACTGGGCGTGAACTTAAATTTTCACTTCTCTCACCAACTTGCCACACCGATCAGCAGTGTGTCAAGCCAGCTTGATTGCCCCCTATGAGATTCAGGGGGATTTGAGGAAAACCTTTTCACTCACGGGGTGGTGAGAATCTAGAACGCACTGCCTGGGAAGATAATGGAGGCTGGAAACCTTACAATCTTTAAAAAGTATTTGGGTCAGCATCTGAGACATCATAACATTCAAAGATATGGAACAAGTGCTGGAGAATGGGATTAGTATGACATTAGTGGTAGTTTTTGTCAGTGCAGATTTGAAGGGCCAAAGGGTTTTTCCTGTGCTGTACTCTATGGGTAGGATTTTATGGCTTCGTTCATCCCAAAATCCTGCTTGAGGTCAACATATCTTTCCATGGTCCGCCCCTCGCCAGTTCCGATTCCCGTGGTGGACGGGTGATGAAAAGAAGGAGAATGAGGAGATAGGAGAGGGTGGATTGAAGGCTCTTAATGTGTGGTGCTGAAGTTACCTCTTCCCTACGCACACATAAACATTGGGTCTAAAGACATGTGTCTGTCACCGTGTCAGAAAGCTACATTTAATCCTAAAGGCATTTGCGGAGTATGTCAAGCAGTGGCTGAGGACCTGCTGTCCATTCCACTGTAATTTTTTTCTAGTCAGGGTCACTACTGCCTTAAAATACATTGCGACTAGATTTTTCCAGGCAGAATCCGAAAATCTCTTTGCTATTAGTCAGGCATTGATTGCCATTGCTTTAAGAAAGATCACAGTTGCCATATTCACAGAAGGTCTACAATTCCTATCCTTCCCAATGAAAGCAGGGAAACATAAAGACTCTTTATGGCAGGGGCAGTGCAGGTGAAAGGAAAAATTGATAGAACTCGTGAGGCACGCCAACTCCCATACTTCCTCAAACAGGAAAGGCTTTCAGTCAATTCATGCAAAGTTTATTTATTTATTAGTAGCCACAAGTAGGCTTATATTAACACTGCAGTGAAGTTAAATCCCCCAGTCGCCACATTCCGGTGCCTGTTCAGGTACACTGAGGGAGAACATAACACGGCCAATGCACCTAACTAGCGCATCTTTCGTTCTGTAGAAGGAAACCAAAGCACCCAGAGGAAACCCACACAGACATGGGGTGAACATGTACAGGCAGTGACCCAAGGCCAGGAATCGAACCTGGGTCGCTGGCGCCATGAGGCAGCACTGCTAACCACTGTGCCAGCTCATTGTACAATGAGTGTACAATGCCCATCACTGAAATTGGCACATTGCCCTACAGCTATGGTACATGGTGCCAAGAAGGCTTCCACAGACGAGGGGGCGGAGGGGGGGGCGGGCGTAACAAATATAATGAAGGCCATGCTAGTATCAGAAGTGTAATTGAGCAGAATATAGGCATTCTCAACTTTCACTTAAACTTGACAAAGTAACCCTGCAATATCACAGCCAGTTTTCAGAGTCATTGTAACTTGCTGCGTTCCACGTAAAATTGCAATTTAAAAAAAGGCTTTTGTAAACTGAGGTCTGTAACAACAGATGGCGGTGGAAGAACCTCAGTTGGTGCTCAATTCCCATAGCCAACAAGGAGGCCAACTGGGTGAAGAGGAGAATCTCTGCATTGTTACAGCTCACACTGCAGCACCAGAAGAGGTAGCGAGAGACTTTAATGGAAAATCTAGTCAAGGTGGCATCCCTTCATCACGCAATCTTGCTGCATTCTCTGCCATGAGCCCACGCAATTGCAAGCATAGAATCCTGCTCAGCATCTTAGCATCCTTCTCTGCCCAAGACCACAAGGAACTATAAAAGGTCATGAATGTAGCCCAGTCCATCATGCAAACCAGCCTCCCATCCATTGACTCTGTCTACACTTCCTGCTGCCTCGATAAAGCAGCCAGAATAATTAAGGACCCCACACACCCTGGACTTTGTCTTCCACTTTCTTCCATTGGGAAAAAGATACAAAACTCTGAAGTCACGTACCAACTGACTCAACAGCTTTTTCCCTGTTGCTGTCAGACTTTTGAATGCACTTACCTTGCATTAAATTGATCTTGCTCTACACCCTAGATATGACTGTAACACAACAGTCTGTACTATCTCCTTTCCTTCTCGATGAACAGTCTGTTTAGTTTGTATAGTGCGCAAGAGACAATACTTTTCACCATATGCTAATACATGTGACAATAATAAATCAAATCAAATCAGTTGAGATCCAGTATAATGAAGGTGTAATTGAAGGAACACTAAATCAGGAATTAAATGCAAGGGTTAGACAGTTATTGGCATGTAGATAATCTCCAATAATGTGGGAAACATGTAACCCAGCAGCAAACAGAAAATAAAACTACTGATCTCCTCGATGATCATAAGGTAGTCTGTGTCTGTGCAGCATGAGGCTTTCAGGGTCTGCTATCAACATACATACACAATGCATATAAAATAACAGAGAACCGGGGGAGAAATTTACAAGACAATAATCTAAACAGATTAAAAAAACCCTCATAAAGCAAAGATGAACATGAAGCAATCGATGAATTTCATTGAAATCAGTGAATTGATCTTACAATCTTTAAATCATTATACTTTTTCATAGCATACACTTGACAATTCTTTTTTCTCATTCATGGAACATGGACGTCGCTGGCTGGCCAGCATTTATTGCCCATTCCTAGTTGCCCGAAGGCAGTTGAGAGTCAACCACATTGCTGTGGCTCTGAAGTCCACGTAAGCTAGAGCAGGTAAGGACAGCAGAATTCCTTCTCTAAAGGACATTAAAGAACCAGCTGGGTTTCTCTGACAGTTGACAATAGTTCATGATCATCAGTAGATTCTTAATTCCAGACATTTTTTATTGAATTCCACCATCTGCTATGGCGGGATTCGAACCTGCGTCCCCAGAAGATTAGCTAAGTTTCTGGACTAATACCCTACTGATTTTACCACTTGGCCATCGCCTCCCCTTTTGTAATTATTTAAGTTTTACATTTTTATATTCCACCCGTCCCACACACAGTGATCTAAGTTTGTGTGGCTGATAGAAGACAGAAAAGTTTTGAAGTTTATTTATTATTGTTACAAGTAGGCTTACATTAACAAAAACAGAAAATGCTGGAAAATCTCAGCAGGTCTGACAGCATCTGTGGGGAGAGAATAGAGCCAACGTTTCGAGTCTAGATGACCCTTTATCAGGGCAAAGAGAATCAGCAGAGATTTATACTATGAGGGTGGGGAATGGGTGTGGAGTGGAACAAAGAGAATGTAAATAAGGATACAGAAGGCTGAGTATTAAAAGTGTCTATTAAGTGATCAGAGGTGCATGAATGGCAGAACAGAGGTATGGATGGTTAAGGGACTGTCTGGGGATTATAGCAGTTGCCCTGAAGGTGGGGGGAGGGGGAAAGAAAGAGAGCTGGAATGGAGAAGTGGAAAAATGGAAGTGAGAAAGAAGGATGATAAAATGGATGAATGAGAAGAAGCAAAATGAAATAAAATAAATGGTGTGAATGTGGGGGAGAGAGCCCATGCTCTAAAGTTGTTGAACTCAATGTTCAGTTCAGGAAGCTGTAAAGTGCCCAGTCAGCAGATGAGGTGCTGCTCTTCCGATTGGCTCACCTCTGTTGAAAGGCCATCTAGACTCAAAACTTTAGCTCTATCCTCTCCCCATAAATGCTGTCAGACCTGCTGAGATTTTCCAGCATTTTCTGTTTTTGTTTCAGATTCCAGCAGCCACAGTATTTTGCTTTTATCTTAGGCTTACGTTTAACACTGCAATGAAGTTACTGTGAAAATCCCCTCATCGCATACTCCGGCGCCTGCTCAGGTACAGTGAGGGAGAATTTAGCATGGCTAGTATATCAAACCAGCATGTCTTTTGGACTATGGGAGGAAACTGGAGCACCCAGAAGAAATCCACGCAGACACTGGAAGAACATGCAAACTCCACACGGGCATTGATCCAAGCTGGGAATCGAATCTCCGTCCCTAGCACTGTGAGGCAGCAGTGTAATGTCAGTCACAGAAGTGCTCCTTATAGTAATACCTGAGGTTTACTGAGAAATTTATAATTAATTACAGTGAATTTATATAAAAGATGACGGAGTGGTGGCTGAGCTGCAATTCAAACTAAGAAGTGAAATAATGTTATGGAGCTGAAAAATGATATTTGAGAATCTGATATCATTTGTTATAATTTGCTACCTATGTGAGACATTTCTCTCATACTAGGGGGCCAAGGAGGTGAACCTTTAAATAGATGTATAATTGTACATGAACAGTATCGGGTCATGTTGCATTGCCCAGCGTTGAACAGAACACCCTGGTTATTATAATGTGTTCATTGGAGATGACACAAACTCTCTTGTGACCCAGTTTTC
Organism: Carcharhinus amblyrhynchos; assembly: GCF_965287045.1. Classification (NCBI taxonomy): domain Eukaryota; kingdom Metazoa; phylum Chordata; class Chondrichthyes; order Carcharhiniformes; family Carcharhinidae; genus Carcharhinus; species Carcharhinus amblyrhynchos. The sequence continues at coordinate 28,233,747 of NC_137346.1, forward strand.
AGGTAATGGAAATATGAGGGTTTGTCAGACTGTTCGACTTCAACAGTTAACCTCTAAATGTGAGGTTCATTTAAATGCAATAATTAGCCAGAAGCATCAAATCAACACCTCACATCCATTAGGTTAAACATTTAACTTACACCTCCTTGCTTCACAAAATAATAAGACATGACAACTGTGCTAACTCTAATAACACCGAATTTGGAACAATTACACCTCAGGATAGATCTGCCCACTGAGATTTCGCCCGCTCACCCACAGGCTGCAGTTCATTAGAACACAAAGAAATAGTGGGAAGAGCTTCCCGTTGAGGTTGTAACTCTGTGCCCTTTGATCTCAGAAAGTAATTGGCAGTTAGATATGATGCACAGTTGAACAAAGTTATCAAATTAAAGTGACAACTTTCTGGACCTTGTGACAGAAGCTGAATACCAATCGATTCAGACTCCATTCACTGCAAATTGATGATTTTTCTCAACAGAACAGGCAGTTTGCCCTTGAAACTCCCACAGGATAGCTTCCCTGCAGAGTATCTTTCCTCTGATCATACAATCATATTGTACAGAAGGAGGCTTTTTGGCCCATCGTGTTTACACTGCTTCTTGTAAATAGCTACCTAATTAGTTACATTCTTTGCTCTTCCACTATAGCTGGACAAATTTATCCTTTTCAATGCAAATCCAACTCCCTTTGAAAGTTATTGTATTTATTTCCCCCACTTTACTTCATTCCCTAAAAAAACATTCTCCTCATCTCCCTCCCAAAAATTTCTTACCAATCATCTTAAACCTGTGCTCCCTGGTTACTGCCTGCCTGCTGCTGGGTTAAAGTCCAACAGGTTTATTTGGAATCATGAGCTTTCAGAGTGCTGCTCTTCATCAAGTGAGCGGAGAGGTCGGTTTCACAGAAACGGCATATATTGACAAAGACACAATTACAAAATAATGGCTTGAATGCGCATCTTTTCAGGTCTAACATAAGAACATAAGAAATAGGAGCAGGAGTAGGCCACCTAGCCCTTCGAGCCTGCCCCGCCATTCAATAAGATCATGGCTGATCTGTCGTGGCTCAGTTCCACATTCCCGCCCTCTCCCCATAACCCTTAATCCCCTCGCTTATCAAAAACCCATCAACCCGCGTCTTAAAAATATTTAGCGAGGCAGCCTCCACCACTTCAATGGGCAGAGAATTCCAGAGATTCACCACCCTTTGAGTGAAGAAGTTCCTCCTCAACTCCGTTCTAAACCGCCCCCCCCCCCCCCTTTATCTTGAGGCTGTGCCCCCTAGTCCTACTGTCCTTTCTGAGCGGGAAGAGTCTCTCCACCTCTGTCCTATCCATCCCATTCATCATCTTATACGTCTCAATGAGATCTCCCCTCATTCTTCTAAACTCTTAACGAGTACAAGCCTAGTTTATTCAGCCTCTCCTCATAGCTCAACCCCCTCAACTCCGGTATCAGCCTAGTAAATCTCCTCTGCACTCCCTCCAAGGCCAAAATATCCTTGCGTAAGTACGGCGCCCAAAACTGCGCACAGTACTCCAGCTGCGGCCTCACCAATGCCCTATACAGCCGCAGCAAGACCTCCCTACTTTTATATTCAATCCCCCTCGCTATGAAGGCCAGCATCCCATTAGCCTTCCTGACCACCTGCTGCACCTGCAAGCTGGGTTTTTGCGACTCATGCACAAGGACCCCGAGGTCCCTCTGCACCGTCGCCTGCTGCAGTTTTTCTCCACGTAAGTAATAATCCTTCCTACCATTATTCCTACCAAAGTGGACCACCTCGCACTTGCCAACATTAAATTCCATTTGCCATTTCCTGGCCCATTCACCCAGCCTATCTAGATCCTTCTGTAGACTCTCCACACCCTCCGCACAATTTGCCTTTCCTCCAATCTTGGTGTCATCAGCAAATTTCGACACTCTACACTCGGTTCCCTCCTCCAGATCATCTATATAAATGGTAAATAGCTGAGGCCCCAGCACCGACCCCTGAGGCACTCCACTAGTCACCATCCGCCAATCCGAATAGCACCCATTGACCCCCACTCTCTGCCTCCTATTTGACAACCAATCCTCTATCCACGCTAACACCCTACCCCCAACTCCATGTCCCCTGACCTTCTGCAATAACCTCCTGTGAGGTACCTTGTCAAACGCCTTCTGAAAATCCAGAAAGACCACATCCACCGGCTCTCCTCTATCCACCGCCCTAGACACATCCTCATAGAACTCCAGTAAATTTGTCAGACACAACTTCCCCTTAACGAAACCGTGCTGCGCCTGCTCTATCAAACAATTCCTCTCAAGATGCCTCGCTATTTCCTCCTTGATGACGGATTCTAACATTTTACCTACAACAGACGTTAAACTAACCGGCCTATAATTCCCTGCCTTTTGCCTGGCACCCTTCTTAAACAACGGCGTAACATTACTGTCTGTACATGTAAAGACTTGATAATCTGAAAAAATTCGCTTTCCAACCATTATCTTGCAATTGTGTCTTTGTCTATATACACTATGTTTGTGAAACCTACCTCTCCACTCACCTGATAAAGGAGCAACGCTCCAAAAGTTGGTGATACCAAATAAACCTGTTGGACTTTAGCCTTGGCGTTGTGAGACTCCTTACTGTGCCCACTCCAGTCCAACACCAGCATCTCTACATCATACCTACTAATGGGAACAGCTTTTCTTGAATAACTTTATTAAAATTCTTCATAATTTTGAACGTCAGTTAAATCTCCAATTTACTTCCCCTGTTTGAAAGGGGAGCAACCTCAATTTCTTTAGTCTTTTCACATGACTTTAAGTCCAATTTCCCCATTGATAAATCTCCTCTACACTTAATTTCCAGGCCTTGAGATCCTTACTAAAGTGTAGGAATTGGAAACAATGGGTGGACTTTGAAAATGGCAGGATTTTCTGTTTCCTGCCAAAGTCAATGGAGCTCTTGAATGGCTCATTATGCCAATACCCAGCTGGGGCCTAACCTGTGTTGTAGGAATGTTTAGCATGACTTCCTTGTGATGACACTCTATCCCTCCATATATAAAAAGCCCAATGACCATGCATACCTTTTCAACTCCAAAGATTTGTGTGGAGGAGTCCCGAGGTCTCTCTGCTTCGGCACCACTTTTCAACTTGCACCGCTGCATGGTACCATAATGGCCCTGCGATTTTAATTTATCAACACAGTGGTTAGCAGGGAACCCGGGTTCAGTTCCGGCCTTGGGTCACTGCCTGTGTGGAGTTTGCACATTCTCCCCATGTTTGCGTGAGTTTCCTCCAGGTGCTCCTGTTTCCTCCCACAGCCCAAAGACATGTGGGTTAGGTGCATTGGACATGTTAAATTGGCCCTTAGTGTCTCAGTTGTGTAGGCTAGATGGCTTTGTCATAGTAAATGCATGGGGTTACAGGAATAGGGTGGAGGGGAGGGCCTGGTTAGGATGCTCTTTCGGAGAGTTGATGCAGACCTGATGGGCGGGATGGCACTGTAAGAATTCTATGATTCTATGATATAAAAATGTATTGTTCCTTCACCCTCCCCGTCAACAATAAGTGCATATTTTGTTTTCAATCAACAAATTAAAATTTCTTTAGTTCCGTGGTGCTGAAATCTATAATCCACTCTGCCACGGTTACAACAGTGGGACAGGAATGACATTCCACCTTTTGATACAAGAATTCTTGGAGGCAGGCGATTTAAATACTCCTGTCAAGTGTATATGGAAGGATTAGTTCTGCACATTCTTAGGTGTCCCCAGGTGTGAGTAAATGGTAGGGGAGGGCTGGCAGAGGAGAATGTTGGGAATGCTGGTTCCGGAATAAATTGACTGCAGAACTCCATAACAAATGAAAATCGGCCACCTGTTTAAAGATGCCTAGGCATTAACAGGGCTGAGCTTTTCTCTCTAGGACATTCCTGTGGGCTAATTTCCCTTTCCTGCTGTACCAAATGCTGCAGTTGCACTATCAGTTGCTAAGGCTCTGATTGGGGGGAACTTGGTGAAGGGGGTCCTGATATTTAAGCTGTTTCTAGTTGGAGATGGTCATTGCTTGGCATTTATGTGATGTTAATGCTGCCTGTCATTTACCCAGCCTAGACTATGATGTTCTTGTGAACTGGCATTGACTGCGCATTATTGCCAATGGCGCTAAACTCTGAAGAGGTGATTTTCTGCCTCTTCTTGCTAGTGGGATATTCTGGTCCTGCCAATTTGTGAATCCCTGCTGTGGATTTCTCAGCGGCTTCGATGGAAAATCCCATTGATTGTGGTGGCACCAGAAGATCCCGCCACCAGCAAGCTGCATCCCGCCACCAAGAAACATGCCATGGGATGGGCACGGAACATTCCCCACCCCGCCATATTACAATGGGAATCAGCTAAAAGTGATTATATCACTTTCCTGAAGAAAGAGTGTGCTTTTAGATAGCACCATTCACATCTCCAGAATGTTCCAAAGAACTTCGCAGCAAATTAAGTTCTTTTCTGAAGTGTAGTCACTATTGTGATGTAGGAAATATGGCAGGCAAAAGTAAATCTCACAAATAGCAATGAAATAAATCAACAGAGAATTTGTTTTTTTAGCGGGATTGGTTGAGGGATAAATGTAGATTGGGAAACTGGGAGAACTCTTCTTTGATTAGCTCCATGGATTCTATTACTTCTTTAGGGGCCTTATAACATCTCACCTGAAAAACAGGAGCCCCAACACTACACTGAAATGTTGACCTAGGTAATATTCCTAAATCTCCAGATTAAGACTTGAACCCCAGGACCCTCTAATTCAGAGGGGAGTGTACTATCATCATAAGCCAAGATGGAACTAATGCAGTGATGTCCTGAACTTGCAAATATTTTCCTGCCGTAACCAAAATTATTTTCTTCTGTGTAAACATGAAACCAGTCACTAAAATATTTTACCTTTGAAATATATGTCAGGACATGCTTCGAATGGCGTACATGCATGTAAGGCTGTGAGTAAAGGAGCATTTTCAAGCGAAGGCTAGAGCTGCATTTTGAGGATATGTCGTTCAGTTTATGCTGATACAAAGATTGACTGGGTGGTTAACAGTGAGGCGGAGTGCCTTAGGCTACAAGAAGATATGGACGGAATGATCAAATGGGAAGATAAGTGACAGATGGTATTTAACCCTGAAAAGTGCAAGGTGATACACTTTAGAAGTAGTAATTTGACAAGGAAGTATTCAATGAACGGTAGGACACTTGGAAGTTCTGTGTGGCAAAGGGACCTTAGTATGTTTGTCCACAAATCTCTGAAGGCAAATGGGCATGTTAATTGGTGATTGAAAAAAGGCATGTGGGACACTTGTCTTAATCAGCTGAGGCATAGATAGAAAAGCAGGGAAGTCATGTTGGAGTTGTATAGAAATTTGGTGAGTCACAGCAAGAGTACTGTGTTCAGTTCTGATCACCACATTATAGGAAGAGTGTGATTGCACTGGAGGGGGTGCAGAGGAGCTTCACAAGGATTCTGCCTGGGATGAAACATTTAAGTTATGAAGAGAGTTTGGGTAGTCTTGGTTGTTTTTGTTGGAGCAGAGAAGACTGAGGGGTGACCTGATTGAGGTCACAAGATGATGAGGAACATGGACAGAATGGATAAGGAGCAGCTGTTCCCCTTAGTTGAAGGGTTAGTCACAAAGGGACATAGGTTCAAGGTGAGGGGCAGGAGATTCAGGAGGGATGTAAGGAAAACCTTTATTAACTAGAGGGTGGTGATGGTCTGGAATGCTGTGTCAGATTGGCTTCTTGACAGAAGCCAGAGGGTGATTGCAGAGAACTGTTTTTCAAACTGGAGGCCTGTGGCCAGCGGTGTGCCTCAGGGATCAGTGCTGGATCCATTGTTATTTGTCATTTATATTAAAGATTTGGGTGAAAATATAGGAGGCAAGGTTAGTAAGTTTGCAGATGACACTAAAATTGGTGGCTTAGTGGACAATGAAGAAAGTTGTCTCCAATTGCAATTGGATCAATTGGGCCAGTGGGCTGACGAATGGCAAATGGAGTTTAATTCAGACAAATGCGAGATGATGCATTTTGGTAGATTGAACCAGGGTAGGACGTACTCAATTAATAAGGCATTGGAGGGAGTTACAGAAGAGATCTAGGGGTACATGTTCATAGCTCCTTGAAAGTGGAGTCACAGCTGGACAGAGTGGTGAAGAAGGCATTTGGCATGTTTGGTTTCATCAGTCAGAACACTGAATGTAGGAGTTGAAATGTCTTGTTGAAGTTGTACAAGACATTGGTAAGGCCACACTTGGAATAATGTGTGCAATTGTGGTCACCCTATTATAGAAAGGATATTATTAAACTAGAAAGAGTGCAAAAAAGATTTTCGAGGATGTGACCAGGACTTGATGGATTGAGTTATAAGGAGAGACTGGATAGACTGGGACTTCCTCTGGAGCTTAGGAGGCTGAGGGGTGATCTTAGAGGTCTATAAAATAATGAAGGGCACAGATCAGCTAGATATGTCAATATATTTTCCCAAAGATAGGGTAGTCTAAAACTTGAGGGTATAGGTTTAAGGTGAGAGGGGAGAGATACAGAAGTGTCCAGAGGGGCAGGTTTTTCACACAGAGGGTGGTGAGTGTCTGGAACAAGCTGCCAGAGGTCTTTTAAAAAGTGTTTCGATAGTTACATGGGTACGATGGGTATGGAGGGATATGGGCCAAATGCAGGCAATTGGGATTAGCTTAGGGGTTTAAAAAAAGGGTGGCATGGACAAGTTGAGCCGAAGGGCCTGTTTCCATGCTGTAAACCTCTGTGACTCTGACCTGGGAGGGCGGGAGGGTGATAGAAGCAGGTTGCCTCACATCCTTTAAAAAGCATCTGGATGAGCATCTGACACGTCATAACATTCAGGGCCTATGGGCCAAGTGCTGGCAGATGGGATTAGGTGGGAGTTCAGGTATTTATAATGTGTTGGTACAAACTCGATGGGCTAAAAGTCCTCTTCTGCACTGTATGATTCTATGATTTTATAAGTAATAGGGAGGTGATTGTAATGGCAGGCAGATTCACAGCAGCATATTACGAGAAGACCTGTCTCGTTTCCCATGCCTTGCCTGACCACTTTGTTATTTCTAAGATGATATGAACTTTATTCTCAGTATCCTGGCAATTGTCCAGTGGGGAGTTTCCTAAATGAAGTCTTCCTCTGTGTTAGCTGCAATTCCAGTGATGCCTCGGAACCTTTCTATAGGACTAAGAGATAACAACCAGTCAGAAATCATTGGTCTCTCATTCCAAACCGGGCCTATAAGCAGCATTCAAGTTGTGCGGAAGCAAATTATTTCCTACTCTGATATGGTAGAGTGCCAAGTGAAGATCTTTATGATGCTCAAAACTTTCCCTCAATATCATACTGGAGCTGACCTCAGAAACCATTGGGGAGATCATCACCAATGCAGTGGGTGGGGACCGTAGGCCCACTCGAATGGAATCGTGCCCATCCGAAGCTTACTGAATGGACCTAGATGCAGGCAAGCCAGTGTAACTTGAGTTAACATGATTTTTATGGGAGTGCATTTTCTTCCTTCAAGCACAGTTTTAATGCCACATCTCGAGCACTCTAAAGCACTCTGCAGACACACTTCATCATAACATTACAATGTACCCTTTTCACTATGCCTTTCTCCTGAGTGCAGTGTGATGGCGTACCTAAATGAGATTATCCCAGTGAAAAGGATAACACAGCAGTTGGAGAGATTATACTCGTACCCTGTCTCTCTTCTGAACAGAATGCAGCACGCTGCTTAACTCATGCATTCTGTTAAATTCCATTAGGTATTCTATAAATTCGAAGGCAGATCTCATGGATTCTATTACAGCCAACAAATAATTCTGGCCTGAAATTAACTGTGCATTACAAGTCTTTACCACATTCACTTAATACCCCTGTGGTGAAGGGCGCGTTCACGCTTCAGATAGGAGCAGTACTGGAGATTGACCAAGTTACCAAGTCACTGATGTCAGTGATCCCTATGCTCATCTTTCAGTTGTGGTTAGATGCATTTCTTTATCCTCCACTTTAACTGACTGAATTTCCTCTTCAAATTTACAAGACGAAAAAGCCACTGCATTTTGGTAAGAGTCGCACATCAGCGATACAGATCTGACTGGGCAAACATCAGCTCCTAATTGTCTCACCTTCGATTTATTGTAGCCTCAAGCAATGTAACGTCAATTGAGGATGTTTATTTTGCCCAAGCTGCATTGTAAAAATCAGATACCCACCCATTGTCAGTGTGTGCTGGGTTGTACCAAGCCTTTAGCTAAATGGGTAGAATAATTAACTATTGTCACCCTTTGTTAGTGAGGGGAAGCATCAATAACAGTTATTTTTAAATTTATTTATTAGTGCCACAAGTAGACTTACATTAACACTGCAGTGAAGTTACAGTGAAAATCCCCTAGTCGCCACACTCCAGTGCCTGTTCGGGTACACTGAGGGAGAATTTAGCATGGCCAATGCACCTAATCTGCATCAGATTGTGGGAGGAAACTGGACCACCCAGAGGAAACCCATGCAGACACAGGAAGAACATGCAGATTCCACACAGAGAGTAACCCAAGTCGGGAATCGAACCTGGGTCCTTGGCGCTGTAAGGTTGCAATGCTAACCACTGTGCCTGATTGGACTCACGTACTTTAGCCAACTGTTCTTCAAGAGTAAGACAAGACATTAGAGGCCTATTATACTAATGATAGTTTCCAATTGCATGAAGGGGAAAGACCCAAGACACCATTTGGGAAGATCATACCAGATCATCCAAGATCTTCACACCATTTAGGAAGGTCATAATGAGTTTATTATTTGGAACTCTTTCCCTAAATGCTTCCATCTCTCCATCTGTCCCTCCTGCTTTAAGACTGAAAACTATCTCTTTGACTAAGCTTTTAGTCCTCTTCCTGACATCTTGTTCTGTGGTTCAGTGTCAGAAGTATTTTTCCTGATGTTGGTCTTGTTCCCCTTGGGATATTTCACGATGTTAAATACACTATATAAATGCAAATTGTTAGTGTTTGTTTTGGAATTGCAGAGTATGTAGTGAAATGAACTAAAAGGCAATTGAGAGGACCATCGAGTTTTCATATTAGATTAAAAAATATATTCAATGTGTTTGAAATGTAGCTCTAAGCATTGCATTGACATACTGACAGATGTTGTTTCATTCTAACCAGACTTTTTGACCACAAAATTGAGCTCAATGTTGCCTACAGCTTTTCCATTACCAGTGTCATTTTGGTACCAAACTGACATCAGAGGTTATTTATTAGTGTCACAAGTGCCTTTATTGCTTAGCTAAGGAAGAGAGTTTTAAGTTTTTTTAAAGCTTATTTATTAGTGTCACCAAGTAGGCTTACATTAACAAGTTAATGAAGTTACTGTGAAAATCCCCTCATTGCCACACTCCAGCAGCTGTTTGGGTACACTGAGGGAGAATTTAGTATGGCTAATGCACCTAACCAGCTTGTCTTTCAGATTATGGGAGGAAACTGGAAGAAGCCCATGCTGACATGGGAAGAATGTGTAGACTCCACACAGTGATCCAAGCTGGGAATTAAACTTGGGTCCCTGATGCTGTGAGTGGTACTAGCTGTGCTGCCCTCAATGCCATCTTGTTGAGAGCATGAACGCAGGGAGTAGGAGCATACGCAGCAAGTATATAGGGAAGGCAGATTGTGACAGTCCCTATATAACATTGATTTAACATCAATGCTGCCAGTTGCAAATGCAATTCTCCACTGAACATCCCTCCTAACAGTTGAACCTGTGGAGCGCAACAGGAAGGGTTTTTGAAAGGGCTCGTGTACAACTTGCTGATTAGTTGCTTATTACTTTGTACTGCTGCTTTTTGAGTTTGCAGAAGTACTGGGTGCTTTGAGGATTTGGTGAAGACTGCAGGCATTTGTGCTAAACAAGGAGAAGCCTTGGTTATAACTGCAGGGTTCTGAGGAACCATTTATGGAGGCTTACAGTTACCTTTCCCTCCGGGCTGAGACATGATGAAGGTGATAGAACAGAGGCAACAAAGAAGGACAAGATTGTTGGAACAAGGAAGAAGAAGAGGAGAAGGAGTCTCAGCAGGCGGCTGCTGAGAGGATATATTCACCTAAGGTGTTCCAGGTGCACTTGTCTAACTTCAGCAAAAGAAAAGAACATTGTGCACGCTGCACTTTGTGAAGGAGGCATTCACAGAATTTTTACACCTAGTATAAACAAACCTTCAGCCTCAGTGCAGATAAGGATGGTACAAAAGTAACCACGGCTCTGAATTCCTACAGATAGGATCTTTCCAGGCTGGGCTGGTGCATCTCACGTTTCCAAGTTCGTCATTGGCCGGTGCATCAGAATCCCAGTCGGGCAATCCCTATCATTGGAGTTCCTGGGGCTTTCAGGATGAAGATCCCACTTAGAATGGTGGCCATTGCAGGTACTGCAGCAGCAGAACTTGGAGACCTTGGAGAATAAATAAGGGAGGAAGTGTGGGGTTGTGCCAGCCCAGTCAGGTAGGCCCTGGTGAGGCAGGGGAGAAGGAGCTGATATGGAGGGCAGGGAGTTGAAGATCTTCTGGCATGTTCTGTCCCTGTCACTGGCAAGACCTTTAATGTGACACATGACGCCCAAACAGGATGGGCCACCTCCCTAGACCTGCAGGTGGACCACCCGGGGCATACTTGCCCACATAGTATGGACACTCCCCCATCAGTCCTCTCCCTACCATTTATAGAATACAGAGATTGTGGGATGGGGCCTTTAGTTCTTAATTACCTGCACTATCCTACCTCCCCCCCCAACCCTGTCCTGGCTACAAGGCACACATGCCTGGTGACTCAGCAGGTGTATATATCCATCCTATAGGCTAACCTTTAAAATATGAGTGCAGTGGTGGCTGCAAGTGTGAGATTGAGTAATGGTGTTTGTTCATCAGCAGTGTCCTGCTCCTCTTGCCATTCACATTCCTGAGCACTGCCAGGATAAGTGATAGGTCGTGGGTATCTAAAAGTGGAAAGGGTTACGCTGAGGGGAGTTATGGAAAATAACAATTTCATGTTTACACCACATGCAGCTTGCATTTTAATAGGGATTCTGGGATGAGGGGGAACTAGGATTTGAGAAGGGGGGAGAAACGACACTCGTCTGCCCTAGCACATATCACTGCCTCGGTCAATAATGGTGACCCCCATCTCCTCCTGGAGATGAGGACATGCCATCACACTGTCCATTGCTATTTCATAGAATGATAGAATTCCCACATTACAGAAGGAGTCCATTCAGCCCACCTAGTCTGTAACAGCCACAATCCCACCCAGGCATATTCCTGTAACCTTACACATTTATCCTGCTAATCCCCCTGACTCTGGGGTCAATTTAGCATGGTCAATCCACCTAACATGCGTACCTTTGGACTGTGAGGGGAAACCGGAGCACCCAGAGGAAACCCACACAGAGAATGGGGAGAAAGTGCAAACTCCGCGCAGACCCGAGGCCGGAATTGAACCTGGGTCCCTGACACTCTGAGGCAGCAGTGTTAACCACTGTGTCACTGTACCACTGTCAGCTGCTTCTATTTGCATTTACCTTGTCCCACAAAAAAGAAGAGGACATGTTAGAAGCACCACACATAGGTGTGAAACTGGTGAAACTACAACAGAGGACTACTTGCATTTTAAACCCCCTAAGCTGCAAATAATAGACAGAGCTGAGCAATTCCACAAATGGATCAGATCTAAGGTATATAGGTTGCAGACTTGGGCAAAGAAATAGTAAATAGAGTTTCATCCCTCTTGTTGATCTTCTCAGCCTGTGAAAAAACCTTTAACTTTCTACTCAATCCATGCCTTTTATAATTTTATAGGCCTCTATCAGGTAGCCCCTGGCAGAACCCTTAGGATCGCTGACATATAGCTGGATCTGAGCGCACAGGTCCACAGATCCACGAAAGTCACAACATAGGTGGATAAGGTGGTCATCAGCCGAGTATAAAAGTTGGCAAGTTATGGCATTCGCAACAACCCTCAGCCAGAAATGTCAAGTGACGGATCCGTTTTGGCCACTACTGAGGTCCCTGGCATCACATATGTCAATCTTCAGCCAATTTGATTCATTCAACATGATATGAAGAAGCAGCTGAAGGCACTGGATACTGCAAAGGCTATAAGCCCTGACAACAAGCCGGCACTCCTCCCACAAACGTTCACTCCCTCTACCAACGCACAGCAGCAGCAATGCAAGCACTATAACAGTGCTGAAGACTTGTGCTCCAGAACTTGCTGTGCCTCCAACCAAGCTGTTCCAGTACAGCTACAACACTGGCATCTACACGGCAGTGTGGAAAATTGCCCAGGAATCTCCTGTACACAAAGAGCAGGACAAATCCAGCCCAGCCAATTACCGCCCTGTCAGTCTGTTCTCAACTATCAGTAAAATGATGGAAGAGGTCATCAACAGTGCTATCAAGCGACACTTACTTAGCAATAACCTGCTCACTGACACCTCCCACACCTGGGCCTCTGGTGCTGTATCAAAGTGGCTGTCTATTCCCTAACATTTAGTGGCAACTCAGTCTTATTCAACAACTTCCAACCCCAACCTTATGTAGATTTTATTTAGTGCAGTTGGGTGTCAATTGATGCCAGTCTAAGAACAAACTTGGTCTCCGCGCGCAGTCATTTAAGAGTGTGTTTAGCACTGGACCCACACCAACATTTCACAGAAGGCATTAACTTTGTTTGCTGGATGCCGTGCTTTGAACAGGTCTTAGTTTATCGCAGATCATAGTTGCTGAGCATGTTTTTCACAAATTTCTTGACAATTTAAAAGCATATTTGGAGAATAATTTTCCTTAATAGCCCGATATATGTGATACTGCTGTGGCCAATTGTACCCACAGGAGCACCTGAGGGTACTGAGATCATTTTTTTTTTCAAACTTACATCAATTCCAGAGTGTAAAAACCAACAGAAGACCAAGCAGAAATATTTTCAATGCGTACACTTGCAGTGCCAGCCCTTACAAATCTGTCATTGTCAAGCTTGGTTTAGTGACTCAATTAAGCAACCAGGGGTGTTCACAAACTCAGTACAATTTGAAAATAAGATAATCAGCAATATGGCTGTAGTAGTGAGTCGAACTACATTCTATCTCAAATGGTTCAGTGAGTTTTTCCAGTGACTAGCTGAATTAGAAAGACCTGGAAGATATCACTGTTGATCTGCAGTCTCTGCTGAGGCTATACGAGGAGGCATTATAATTAACCTTGATGCTCAAGTCATAGAGAAAAGAAAATCAGCCAATTTACACTATCCTGTTCGCTGCCCAATGAACTCTCCTTAGAATGGTGGGAATAAGAGATAAGAATAGGGTTGAGATTTGGCTGGGATATTCTGTGTTAGGCCTGCTGACAGTCTCATGAACGTTCATACATGAGTGATCACCACTTCAGCAAGCCAGTGAGCAGAAACCAACACCTGAATCACAGAGTTTAAAGTTCATTTATTAGTGTCACAAGTAGGCTTACATTAACACTGCTTTGATGTTACTGCGAAAATCCCCAAATCACCACATTCTGGAATCTGTTTGGGTACACTGAGGGAGAATTTAGTATAGCCAATGCACCTAACCAGCACGTCTTTCGGACTGTGAGAGGAAGCTGGAGCACCCAGAGGAAACCCATGCACAATCTGTACAGACAGTGACCCACACTGGGATTCAAACCCAGATTACTGTTGCTGTGAGGCAGCAGTGCTAACCACTGTGCCACTGTGTCAGCCATGTAGGCTGAAAATGAGATGCAAGTAAGCACATAAAATGTAGGAAGCACGCTAGATACATCATATTGACCTGCTGGAACACTCTATCCAGTCTATTAGTACAACTATACCTACCAGAAAATACACTGTGGACAATGATAACAAGTAAGAATCTCAGCTTCTGCTATTTGCCAGGGTGGTTTGCAGTGATAAAGGAGGCATGGATCATCATCAATAATGAGCAAGACACTGCCTGTATCTTCTGGCAGCAGTTGAATTAGGCTGAAAGGTGAAAGTTGAAAATAACCTGCTGTGACATGGGAAGACCCTGGGAAAAGAAGATTATTTAAATCCCGGCTGAATGAACACTTTAGACTGGCATTAGCAATATAACAATGATGGTATTTTGGCCACAGTCATAGAATGAAGCCTTCAGCATTAAAAAGGCTGGGTTCTTTGATTAGGCCACCTCCTGGTTATTTTTGAACATTGATTGTCACCCTGTTGAGTAATGTTGAATGTCCTTTTTTTTTAAAAGAAGTATTTTTTAATTAAGAAGCTAATTCCAATAACCATGCATCACACTTATAAATTCAAGCCTTCATTTGTCTAATTGTGTCCTGCTGAAATTGATGTTGTTCCAACTGAGGCTGCACAAAGTGCTGTGGCCCCAGTCATCGCCTCCACAGTTGGTGATTAATGGGCTGTGAGCTACCAGTGTCCAGTAAGCGATGTGCTAAGAAAAGCAGATGCGGCAGGTTTTACATTACCTGACTGCTACAAACCTATTCTGTTGTGTCAGCTTTAACCATGGGATTCTGATTATGAAATATGGTGTGTGTTGAATTTAATGGGTTTCTTTGCCCTTCTAGCAAGTTCATTCTGTTGAACTCAATGCCATCTCATCTTCTCTTACAACCAGTAATAAAAGAAACATCATATGGTCTTATGATGACTGTTGCGAGAGTCTAACTACAAAATGTTTGTTGTAAGATCTTCTGCCCAGCAGCATGTTCTGTAGCATAAGATAAATTCACTGTTCCATCATATAAACATTAGTAACAGCAGTACAATCATAGCTAGGATCAAATATAAGTGAAGCAGGAAAGAAATGCCATTGTTATCTTTGTAGAACATAGAAAAATGTTAACGTTCCAATTGCGCTGCATTAGATCAGTGAGGCTGACCTATATTTTTCTTCGTACACCTTATAAGTCAGCCAATAGACATTCTTGACCAAGGCATGTTCGGAACATCTACCAGATGCTTTCAACTGGATTTTCTACAGTAGTGTTTGAAGCTGATAACAAAAGATGGTATAATGGCTGTTCAAAATTGAAGAGAACCTCGCACGGAGTGACAAAGCACAAAGCACTATTTCCATTTATATACAAGGAGCATTAACAAAATACACTACATTTGCAGCACTACCTCTATTAAGAAAAGGTTTATTAACATAAGAGTTGTTGACTCCTACTCAAACACAATGTGAATCTGTACCTCACTCAACAGATCACACACAAGATGTGGGGTCAACTTAGCAACAAAATTAGACAGTGCTCCCCCTGGTATATGGTACATGAAGTGCTGAGATTTGTGGGGGAAGCAGGGAGTGTGTGAGTTTCAGCAGCCTTTGAAGGGATGCTGCACTGTATTAACATCCTGGATGTTACCACTAAAACTGAACTGAACTGAACCATACACTATAAATACTGCGGCCACAAGAGCAGGTCGCAGACTGGAAATTCTGTGGCAGGTAACTCACCTCCTGTCTCTCCAAAGCCTGTCCACCATTTACAAGGCACAAATCAGCAGTGTGATGGAATATTTTCCATTTGCAGCACCGACAACACTCAAACTGATGCAATCCAGGACAAAGCAGCCTGCTTGATTGTCACTCCATCCACCACCTTAACCATTTACATCCTCCACCATTGACACACAGAGGCAGCAGATGCACTGCAGCACCTCAGTAAGACTTTTTTGACAGCACCTTCCACCTAGAAGGGCAAGAGCAGCAGACACACCACCTGCAAGTTCCCCTCCAAGTTGCATCTTGGCTTGGAAATATATCACCGTTCCTTCATTGTCACTGGGTCAAAATGCTGATACTCCCTCCTTAACAGCATTGTGGGTGTACCTACACCACGTGGATTGCAGCGGCTCAAGAAGGTGGCACCCTGCCACCTCCCCAAGAGCAATGAGGCATGGGCAACAAATGCTGGCCTTGCCAACGATGCTCACTTCCCGTGAGAGAACAAACTGGAAGAAAGTTATTCAGAATACAAACAACTGGCCCTTGGATGCCAGAAAAGAGGAAGAAATTTTGGGTTGACCCCATTACAAGTAAAAACTTTAACATCTCCCTCAGTCCTCTTTGCAGGCCTTGATGCTTTTGCCTGTCCCAAATTACCTCACCTAATAACCTCCTGTTTTACTGTGTTTCATCTTAACTGAAGGAAATCTCACCTTTTGCATTGACTTTATATAGTCTACAATAACTGGGAGAGATTAGCAACAGCAGGGAAGACTCATAAACCTCAGATCTCTCACTTTCAATGAAAAGCAACCTCCATTGATCCTGGGAAGGGAAGCAACAGAGAGGAGCAGCGATGGTAAAGTGGAAGGGGGGGTATTGATGGAGAAGGAACGTATGGGCATTTGAGTGGGTGAACTAACTGAAGGTGAAAGGTACAGAAGCCTGGGGATCAATGAAATGGGCAGTAAGAAAAGGAATAGGTAAGGATTGGGGAAGGCAGGATCACCAGGGTGGCAAGAGACAGCGGGAAAGAATTGCTGGGTGGGAAGGCACAAGCTCTTGAGTATATAGTCAGAAGAACGGGGAGAAGGCCTGAAGCAGTAGCATTGCCATCACACCACCAGAAGGCTAAGCAATCTCTGAAAGCTCTGTTTAAATCAAGCAGGCTTTTCATAGGGAAAGAGCTATAAGGAATACCCAGCCACTCTGCCCTCCTAAAACATTGCCTTTGCTTGTGACTGGAGCAACTTCAAGTTAATTATGTTGTTAGAATGGCTTAAAAATATAATTAATAATCTTATTTTAAAGCATGTAAGTAATTCAAATATTGTTTGGCTTACAGGGGTGGAGGCTGTCATTGCAGAATCAGAGGAGATTATGCCTGGGGAAAGTAATCCTGGATTTATTGATGGCACTAAGATACTTCGTACCCCAGCATTCACTCTGAATCGAGTGAGGTTATAGATCAATAGGGTAAACTGGCAAAATTGACACCCGACATGAGGCAGAGAAAATGACAGGACATTAACACTTACTGATATGGGAACTATGCATAAGATTGTTGGAGCAATTTTGGTCAGATACTTTAGGCACTAACGAGATGGGGTCCTAAATTGTAATTCCAACCTTACCCGCAATCTTGCCATCGAGGTAAAGACTTTGAACGCAGTGCTTATTTTGGCCACCCAGAAGAGCTGATTGAGAATTATATTATCTACAACCAAACAGAAGCTGCTGGAAAATCTCAGCAAGTCTGACAGCATCTGTGAAGAGAGAATAGAGCCAACGTTTCGAGTCAGGATGACCCTTCATCCGATTAATTAAATTTCCGACTTGCACTCATTGAAGAAGCAACTCGCCGTTTTGATGGGCAGCTTTATTTATTGTTTTATGGGCAGCACGGTGGCACAGTGGTTAGCATTGCTGCCTCACAGCTCCAGAAACCAGGGTTTGATTCCCGCCTTGGTTCACTGTCTGCATGGGTTTCCTCCAGATGCTCCAGTCTCCTCCCACAGTTCAAAGATGTGTGGGTTGGATGCATTGGCCATGCTAAATTGCCCCTTAGTGTCCCAGGGTGCATTGGTTAGAGGGATTAGTGGGGCAAATATGTGGAGTAAGGGGATAGGGCCTAGATGGGATTGTTGTTGGTGCAAACTCAGTGGGCCGAATTGGCCTCCTTCTGCACTGTAGAGACCCTATATCTAATTTCTCTCCTAACAGTGGCCAGTTAAACAGGAGTTAACAATTAATTCCTGAGAACCACTTGAAGGTCTATTGCCTTTTACTGTTAATTTGTTGCAGAATAAGACTTTTGAAGCCCAAAGGAGGCTTTCTAGGATATTGTCCGACACTTACCCAACACTGTCATCATTTATTTTGGAAATTTTCTGAGAACTTTACTTAAAAAGAGGGAGTGCTACCCTACCCTAATATAGGAGTCACCAAGAGAAAGCGGGTGCTTAGTCACGAGGATCATGCTAGGAGTTATGGCAGGAAGAGATGGGACAAAGCTGATCAGTATGAGCAGCTGCAGGAGAAAAGGACACGAGGCAGGGAGGTGAGACAGACTGTCTCCTCCTGTGGGTAAAGGACATCCCTCCTACACCAGGATTTCAAGTGCCATATCCAGGAACCCACACTCTCTCTCTCTCTCTCTTTCTCTTTCCCTCACACTATCGTGAAACTTGTTGCTGTGCGTCAGCCTATCAATATCACATCTTCAGTGGAAGTAGCTGTCTGGAACTCACATATAAGGCTCCACAAAAATTATCCCATCAACACCTCCAACAAAAGTTTGTAGGATGGTAATTAGCAAATAGAACCAAAATTGTGTGCTGAAACCAGCCTTTCAAAGAGGTATGTCTCATTGACACAATACCCATTTAGTTTTTGTTTTCACCCATTCACCAAAATAACCCCCACTATGTACGTTATAGACATGTATATAGTATTTAGAGCAGGATGACAGGCCATTCTGCCCAAAAGGTTCATGCATATGGAGCCTCAATCCACCACTGAAAGTACCTTCCACATCACCTACTCCTGTGCGTGAACATGAATGAGCTGGAGATATCTTTTGAGTTGCTTGCCTTGTCCAAATGGAAGAAAACTTGCACTGCAATGTAGGACTCGCAGCGACTGAGTTGTGTTCAACAGACTCTCCTACTCTCTGTGTGGAGTTTGCACATTCTCCCCATGTCTGCATGGGTTTCTTCCAGGTGCTCCAGTTTCCTCCTACAGTCCGAAAGATGCACTGGTTAGATGCATTGGCTAAATTCTCCCTCAATGTATCTGAACAGGTGCGAGGAGATTTTCACAGTAACTTCATTGCAATGTTAATGTGAGCCTACATGTGAGGCTAATAAGTAAACTTTAACCTTTAAACAGCAACGTGATCATGGCCAGATGATCTGTTCCTTGTGGTGTTGGTTGAAGGATAAGTATTGGCCAAGACAGGCAGAATAACTTCCTCACTGATCTTCAATCTAGCTGTATGGATCTTTACATCCACCTGAGCAGGCAAATGGGACTAATAGGATCTTCGACAGTGAAACTTCCCTGCAGTATTTCACCCAACATCCTGGCTTTGAATTTTGAGCTCAAATCTGTAGTGTCCAGGTCTTTATCCTAGAACCTTGTGCTACAGGACCATGGCTGACAGTCCGGTGTGGTCGCCAGAATCAGTGATAAACTGTATGAATGGAAGAGGCTTTAAGAAATGAATATTTGGATCAGTGGTTCCCAAATTCATCCTAATGTGGCCCCAATTTAATTCTTCATCCTTGGTGCGATTCTAGATTGAAAGCAGCAGGGATGCGGGGAGGAGACTTGTGAACAGGATTGTGTTTGAAACAGCTGGGATGAAGGCGTAAAAAAAATCCAACAAAGGCATCTACCATTTTGCAGGCTGTGTTGGTGTTAGTGATCGGGCCTCAGCGCTCATTGTTTTAGGTAAGACCCAGAGGCAAAACAGTCGTGGATGTTTAAACAGGTCTTGCAGCTGCTCCTGGGACTGTCAAATTTGAATCTCTATTCCACTGCCACCATTGCTACCTGGGGGCTCCCTGCCCCAGTTTCTCCAGCTATGGTTTGGGAACGCATGATTTAAGTTATATCCACAGAGTCATAGAATCTCTACAGTCCAGATGGAGGCCATTTGGTCCATCTAGTATGCACCAATCACAATCCTACCCAGGTTCTATCCCCTTAACCCTATGTATTTACCCTGCTAGACCCCTTGACACTATGGTGCAATTTATCATGGCCAATCAACCTACATCTTTGGACTGTGGGAGGAAACCAGAGCACTCGGAGGAAACTCCTCACAGACAATGACCCAAGGCTGGAATTGAACCCGGGTCCCTGCTGCTGTGAGGCAGCAGTGCTAATCACTGTGCTATTGTGCCACCCTCCAGTGTTCAGACTCCGAAGGCTGAAAATGCCTGTTCTCTCAATTTGATGCCAATCATTTAAAATGTATAAATTGTTAGGAATTAGGCACGGTGCCACCTAGAAACCCCCCAAAACATGTAAAGATCACCTTGAAGCCAGCTTTCGGCAACTGCTGCCCCAAGTTGCCAGGATTCCAAAGAATAAAAATTCTCAAGATCAGAGGATCCAATGCAGACAGTGTTGCTTCCTTCGCTTACTGAATGAGCTGCCAATCACAGATGCTATCCTGACTGTGACTTTGGAGGAATTTCTTGCCTGGCAGGCTACATGTTATGCCAGCAAATTGAAAGCACATTAAGCTATAAGGTGTGCCAATGCTTCTTCTGAGTCATACATCTCCCTGCAACGGTTCTCTACAGGTAGACAGTAAATTATAACCTGCGCCCATGTCACCTGATGTTCATTTTCATTTTCATGTCAAGAAGTGCCAGCAGGGAAAAAAAAATTCGGAGGCAAAATTTAAAACATATCCATTCTTAAATCCACACGTAATGATTTCACGAACCACTTCACTGACAGACACAGAAGCAGGGAACACGAGCCCAAGCGTGGAAAGGCTGAAGATCATTTTTTAACTGTCTGGAGGGTGGTGACTGTGGAGAATGAACTCTTCAGGCAGTCAGGCAGTGTGGGAAAATTGAGGGGAGTATTGGATAGATGCTTGAGGGAATATCAGTTTACTCCTCATCAAAGACCAGCACCATCAAAACACATTAATTGCTCATTCATCTTATTGTCTGATGTGCCCACGTTGGCTGTGGTATTTGTCTATAAAACCACAGAGACGCCACTTCACAAGTAATTCATTGGGCAGGACCTAGGGATTTACACGCAGCTGTCAATTTGCAGGAACATCGTTCAACAATTATCCCAAAATGCCTTCAGGACATGAGTGAATATGCCTGTTTATCCTATTCTCCCATAGGGACAACCCAAGCAGCTTTCTTTTAGGAATAAACCAAATTTAATGCAACTCCATATTAAAATCTAACCATCTCATTCATGCTCTAGATGACTCATGAACACTGAGGAAATCAGCTAATCGCTGAAGGCTTCAATTACCTTCTAGTCTCTTTTCAGAATTGGTTATTAAAAATACAAGGAATATCTTGCCTTGTGGGAACTGCAGCCAATTATTTGGAAACTGGATTTCGATTAACTTCAGTTTTTTTTTGTTGCAATAGCAATGACCAACTCTCAGCTAATGATATGGGTACAGTGCTATCGCTGCCACCTATATAGGAAAATGAGGAAGGTATCCCCATTTTCCAATCTTAGTGAATATTCTACAGCTCAAGATGGGAAGCAAATTCCTCTTTGGATTTGCAACTGGAATGAAATTGATTCATGGTGATGCCTAGCATAAGATTTCGGATTTTCCCCACTCCTCGCCGGCGTCATCGTTAGTTTCACGCTCTCAATCGGTGTGAATCTGCATTATGTGGATTTGAATAGATTTTAATATAATTAACCCATCCCTTTGCCAGAGATTGACACCCTAGCCATATATTAGACCGTGTGAAACTGGTGCAGAATTAGGCCATTTGGCGCAGCGAGTCTGTTCCGCCATTCGACCATGGCTGACAAGTTTCTCAATGCCATTCTTCCACCTTTTCCCTGTAACCTTTGATCCCCTTACCAGTTAAGAACCTATTTATGTTTGTCTTAAATACACTCAATGACTTGGTCTCCACAGTTTTCTGTGGCAATGAATTCCACAGATTCATCACCCTCTGGCTGAAGAAATTTCTCCTCATCTCAGTTCTAAAGGGTTGTCCCTTTACTCTGAGGCTGTGCCCTCTGATCCTAGTCTCTCCTACTTTTGGAAACATCTGCTCCATGTCCACTCTATCCAGGCATTTCAGTATTCTGTGTTTCAATGAGATTGCCCTCATTCTTCTAAACTCCATCGGATACAGAAACAGCATCCTCAAACGATCCTCATACATCAAGCTTTCCTGAGATCATTCTTATGGATCTCCTCTGGACCCTCTCCAAGCCCAGCATATCCTTCCTTAGATTTACAGATGGGGCCCAAAGTTAGTCACAATATTCCAAATGTGGTCTGACCAGAGCCTCATAAAGCCTCAGCAGCATATCCCTGATTTTGGTATTTTGATGCAAGTCTTTCTACAGCTACTACTGATCTAATAGAGAGAATTAAAAGAGTCGAAAGGGGTTGATGAGTTAGATAAAGAAGTCCCACACTTTAAAATACTAGCAAGGGGTGTATCCCATGATGTATTGTTGGTGAGACAGCTCTGATTTGCTCGCATTCATCAGCAACTTGTTCCCTCAAGGATCAGGATATCAATTTTAAAGGCTGCTCCAGTGTTGAGGAGTGCACCATGGCACCCCAGGCTTGGGAGAAGGCGCCTGGGCAGTCAGTTCCCCAGGTTTCCAATGGAGGGCCGCCCTGAAATACAGAGAGAAGATAAATGGCTTCATCCGCTCTGTGGAGATGCTGGTGTTGGACTACGGTAAACACAGGAAGCAGTCTCATAACACCAGGTTAAAGTCCATTTGGTACCAAATTATTTGTCATTTGATACCAAATAAACCTGTTTATTTGCTTAATTTGGCTTTGATTTAATTTAATTTAAGTTAATTTGGCTTTTCCTACCAAATAAATCTGATGGACTTTAACCTGGTGTTGTGAAACTTCTTACTGTGTTCATCCACTCTGCCAGTGTAAGTGAACCTT
Source organism: Carcharhinus amblyrhynchos (assembly GCF_965287045.1). Lineage (NCBI taxonomy): Eukaryota > Metazoa > Chordata > Chondrichthyes > Carcharhiniformes > Carcharhinidae > Carcharhinus > Carcharhinus amblyrhynchos. The sequence continues at coordinate 28,256,454 of NC_137346.1, forward strand.
CAACAGCACAACTCACTTCATGGAATAGTGTACAGGAGACATGGAACTCAATGACAATGAGATAAGGTGATATCTTATGGTTCTACAGTCCATCCACCCTGCAGGTGGAGTGGCCACTGTAGGTCCCTAACCGTTCCACACAGGGAGTTCACATACTATCAGGGGGTGGTAGGGATTGGCAAGAGCCAGCTATGAGGCTCAGGCATAGAAGACAGCAGTATGAATCCTTAATGATTCTTTATCTTGAGCTTTATCCTTTTATCTGCATGGGCTCCCGGCTCTGGAGACTGCTGCCTTAGAACCCTTGTGGACTATTAACCACATGACACACAAACCAATGGGCTATTTTAAGATTGGAAGAATAAGAAAGATACATGAAACCCAATTGCTCTCACCCCTATATCTCACTTTTCACAGGATAATTTAAGCCATAATAAGAGAGAGAGACTGAGAGAGACGACAGGGCTGACCAACCTTCAAAGGCCTCACCAACTTTGAGGAGCAGAGAGTTCGCCTGGCATTGGTGGAGTGAAACAGAGCCTGCGGAAATGGAGAGATGGGCTTGCGGCCTCTATACATGGCAATATCATAGAAACCTAAAGGCCATGTGTTCTTCCATGCTGGAGGCAGCTCATTCAGTAACTCACTCTCTCCTCTCTCGCTTACAGATGCCAGCAGGAAGAGGGGAAGGTCGGATAGAGACAAAGTCCTGCCCAGAACGCATACAAGACCAGAGAGGAGTGAAAACGTTACAGAGGGAGAAAGTGTACCCATAGAACCATCACAGCAGTCCCTGCATCGTCCACTAGTGCACAAACACACACCTCAGCAAGCATTACGTGTAGTTCAGGTAGGGCCTCACATTCTGATGGTCATCCATTCTGAACGGATATTTGTCTGCAGCAGGCAGAGGCAGTGTCAGCCAAACTCACCGACATAGAATCATTAGAAACCCAAGAGTACAGAAAGAGGCCATTCGGCCCATTGAATCCGCAGTGAACACAATCCCATGCAGGCCCTACCCCTATATCTACCCATTAATCCCTCTAACCTACGCATCTCAGGTCACTAAGGGCAATTTTTAGCATAACCAATCAACCTAACCCACACATCTTTTGACTGTGGGAGGAAAACGGAGCACCCGGAGGAAACCCTTGCAGACATGAAGAGGATGTGCAACCTCCACACAGACAGTGACCCAAGCAGAGAATCGAACCCAGGTCCCTGGAGCTGTGAAGCAGCAGTGCTAACCACCGTGCCGCCCCGACATTTGGAGGACTGCTGCGGAAGAGGCATTTGTGAGTTCCAAGTCTAATGATGAGCCTTTGGAATTGGCTATCCATGGGAGGCAGCAAGGGATAGGGAAACATCAGGCAGAGATGTACATGGTTCTCAACAGAGAGGCATAGAAGGCAGAGGAGTCCATCCGCCTGCTCTCAGATGAAGAGATGCAGACATGTGCACACATCGTAGATTTCATGGGGAGGGTGGCCGACTCCACAGAGAACCTGTTCTAGCAGATCCTGCCGGGGATACACGCAGACCTGCACGCCATCGCTGTCACCATGAGTGAGCTTTTGTAACGGGAGGGGGTGGGGTGTTGAGGCATTTCAACCCCTCTCCTAATGCCCTTTCCCTTATGGAGATGGACAGGGGCCTTCTGGTACCAAAAGGGAGAAGGAATGGAGAAAAGGTGGGAGAATAGGGTTGAAAACCTTACCAGCTGGGACTGAATGGCAGAACTGACTTGATGGGCCAAATGGCCTCATTCTGCTCCTATATCTTATGGCCTTACATGGCAGAGAAATCTGCCATTGCTGCCAGCAACTTCAGTGCTAATTTTCTTGCCTGTGCTGATTTCCAGGAAAATTCAGCCTGTAGTTTCGGAATGGCAAGTGTACAGGAACTGTCTCATATCTAGAAATATGTTCCAATAAAGTTAAAAGTGTTTATAGCTGACAATCTTCAGGATTGATTGAAACCATTCCAGTCCAACAACACAATAAATAAAAATCAGTGCTGGAAACTTAAAAGGAATAACTTTTGCAGTCACTCAGTCACTTACTACTCTCTGGTCAGGTATCGTGCTGCCAGTCCTGGTTCATTGTATCTGCACTAATAAGATGCCTTCATTGTGATCTAAGCAGAAAAAGTAATATAACACATTTTAATTTTGATGTACAACCCAGTTCTAATTGAGTGCTCAGCATCCACATTGACCACAAAATGCCCCCATTGGCAAAAGCGTTAATGTCAAAATAGTGAATGATTTCAGTGGAGAACACCATTTGGAATCTTTCTGGGTGCTGAACCCATCAAAGCTTCTTCCTGCTTGTAACTGGGAGATAACATGCAAAGTGCTTTGATCTTCAATGAGTATGTTCAATGTGTCCTCTTCTAACGTGACTCTCTTTTCCCATGCTCCACGCATCATATTGTTTCAGCCATCCTATTTCAGACAGGATAAGAACAAAAACATCATTATTTAAAAACCCATTGAACCTGAATTTAGTTAAACATGTAAAACAGGCCTGTATTCATGCAATTAAAAATGACAAATTTAGAGGACATGTTTGGACTATGAAAAGGTGAAGAGATTTGATTTGATTTGATTTATTATTGTCACCTGTATTAGTATACAGTGGAAAGTATTATTTCTTGCACACTATATAGACAAAGCATACCATGCATAGAGAAGGAGACAAGAGAGTGCAGAATGCAGTGTTACAGTCATAGCTAGGATGTAGAGAAAAATCAACTTAATGCAAGGTAAGTCCATTCAAAGTCTGATGGCAGCAGGGAAGAAGCTGTTCTTGAGTCGGCTGGTGTTTTCAGCATCAAGATTCCTCTGATTACTTCAAAAACAATTCATTTTTCAGATTTGCATTTTTATCAGAGCAGCTCCAAAATGCATAAGTGATTGCACGCTCATTGCTTGACAACATTACATCTTCTGAAATGTTCCCATTACACTCCATCTGGCTGCCTGATCTATGCCAGAGATACTTACAATCATTTTTAATGGGATCAGGAATCAAACAGGTTGTAGAATGTACCTTACGTTTCAATGGCAGAATACTGTGGTGGCATTTGACCGTAACCTTCAAAGAGTTTCATGCACAGCTTCCCTGAAAGTTTTTTTTAATGAGATTTACTACTCTAGACACCCTCTTTTCTGATCTGATGTTATTGCTGAGCTGCAGAGCCTCAGCAGACCAGAAGTGTTTTCTTCTGTCCATTTTGGAAAGGTGAGTCCTTTTCCATCTGACATCCTTCAAACCAAGTTGATATTGGCTGTTATTTTTTGAAGGAACCTCAGTTTTCTATAATAGATCTTTGATGATATAAGATTTTGACTGCATTCACACTGCTTGAATAAAAAGATCTCATTGAAAACATTGGTCTTTGACACCAGCCTCAGAGTCAATTCTGTTCCCACCGATAAGTTGATTGGCCATGTGAAATTGCCCTTTGGTGTCAGGGGGATTAGCAGGGTAAATACGTGGGTTTATGGGGATAGAGCCTGGGTGGGATTATTATTGGTGCAGGGTAAATGGGCTGATTGGCCCCTTTCTGTACTGCAGTGATCTTATGATTCTGATATCAAAAGGCAATGTGCTAAAATACAAGTAAGAGCAACTTGCTACTCAGAAATCTAAGCTTCAAGGACAGCATTCAGCTTTTTGTCATTCATTCATGAAATGTGGGTGTGGCTGGCAAGGCCAGCATTTATTGCCTATCTCTAATTGCCCTTGAGAAGGTGGTGGTGAGCTGCCTTCTTGAACTGCAGTGGTCCATGAAGTGTAGAGCTCACAGTGCTGTGATGGAAGGAGTACGGGGGCTTTGACCCAGCGACAGTGGAGGAACAGTGATATATTTCCGAGTCAGAATGGTGAGTGGCTTGGAGGAGATCCTCCAGGGAGTAGTGCTCCCAGGTACGTTGCTTCTCTTGTCTTTCAAGTCGATTGTGATCATGTGTTTGGAAGGCTAAAGTGGATCGGTGTCGCTAGAGTAATGCTGGCTGGAAAAAAAATAAATGACACTAACACACTTAAGGAAATGTTTGAAAATTACAGCCAGTTTTTCATCTATACCACTTGTTTGCTCCCTGGCAACAATTAGTCCAATTCAATTCTTCTGACACAGTATCAACTTTGGGTCTAAAATCATATTACAATGTCACTCTCAGGAGCACATCCATGCTCTACATTTATAACATGCAATTTATGTCCACTGGATTAAATAACCTGCAGCTTTAGGCTCACAACTCACTCTTAATGGATTTTATAACACTATGATAGGATTTACTGCCTTAGTAGACTTCAGGCAGCTTGCCAAGACCTATTCTGCAGCAATAAAACACATACAAATTAAGGCATCTCATGTGTAAAATTCATTCAAGAACTACAAAAGCAAAATAAATGGTAATTACCTCATGCACAATGTGGTCATAATCAAAGCAAGAGTGAATTGTATTTGCAAATGTATGGCTGTATTTTAACAACTGAGGTAATTATGTATTATAGAAAGTAATAACTGAAGCAATGCGCAAGAAAAGGAATTCATTGATGATGTTGATGTCCAGTTTATATTAGCTTACTTTGCATGGAATAAATAAATGAGCAGGGACAAAGAGTTGTTTAAACACTGCTGGCTGAGCATCCATTCGCAGATTCAATCATAAATATTTGCAAATAGCATGTTGGTATTTTCACCTCCTCGAGGTATAATTTCACACTTGAAGGCCGCTGATGTGAACTCCATGCGTTCAAAATGAGTTTGCGTAGCTTTATTTGTTAAACATAATGGCTTCCAATAAAAAGCCTGAATAATAATGGTTTTAAACAACCGAGCAAACACCAGCTTGACAAAATACCCGTGCCCTGCTAGCCAATCCAGGGGTGCTCACTTCACAAATAAACAAGCAGGGAAAAAAAAATGCGAAAATAATTATGCCTTTCAAAAACGCAAGAGAGAGGAAATATAAGGTTAACAATTATTTCTGCCCCCGGTGGTTTGAAAGGAATCACAGAATGCACAGCTGCGAATCTCAAAATGCAAACATCTTATTTTTTTTGAAAGGACAAGCATATAATCTGAAAAGAAAGATAAAACAGGCATTGTTTGAATTCTTTTTTAATGCTGGCAGCTTGAAGATGACTATGGATGCCATAGTCTCAGATTTCAAACATGTGAGACAGAAGTATCAAAGCTTGTGAGCCCAAGACAGAAGTAAGCTCGATTTGCTGTTGCAATCTGTTTGCTCCCCTGTTGACATCCGAGTCAGAGTGGGGCAGGCTGGGTAACTTGGCCATTTCAAGTCTCCATTAATTATCAAGGACGTAATTGAAAAATACAACACAATCGATGCTTTACATTAACAAATGTATGGGTGCATGGAACTCTCTGGTGAAGCCCATGACAAAACATTGCAGCAGGATTCTCTCTCAATTGAACCTTCATGAGGCAATTAATCAATGGTCACACAGGACAATTAATCAGGCATACACCGCAAAACAAAGGCAGCAGACCACACAAAGGTACCCTCGTCCATGTTACCCCTCAGGCTCCAGTCTTTCATGCTGATGTTCCTTTAGTGTGGGTAGGTCTGAAACAATTCCCACTTGGCGCCTTTGTGGTCATGATTGCGATTAGAGATTTGCCACTTGAGGAGCCTTGGGCCACATTCATGTCCTCCCAATATACTGCGCCATTGTACATCATACATCAAAGAGTAAACTAGAGTACAGCAGCATTTGATAGGTGGATATGTTGAATATCTTAATAAATCAAAATGTTAATGTACTTCTGGTCATGAGGATCAAATTTTAGTGACTTTCTTCCTGCATCAACTGCAGCGTGCAATTATATAGAAGCTTTAAAGTTGGAAACCCAAAGAGGTTTTACAAAAAGACAGAAAAAGAAGTCAGTAAGGTAAGGAACATTAAGCTCTGGTGGAAGAACTTACATTGGCAACCAAAATCTTAAGGGAAAAGTTAGTTATTTTAAAGATGGAGAGAGAGAGATGATGAAAGGTATATAGAGATTTAGGAAGGAAATTCTAGAATGGAGTGGATGCTCTGCCAACAATGAACTGAACATGGCTGCTCAAAGAGCCAGAGCAAAGAACCAACTCACAGCATTATTACAATGCAGAAGGAAGCCATTTAGTCCATCGTGTTTGCACCGGTTCTCCAAACAATCGTTATGCTGAGTGCCTTAACTCTGCCCTTTCCCCCATATCCCTGCATACTGTTTCCATTCAAATAATCACCTAATGCTCTCTTGAATGCCTCAACTGAACACGCCTCCATCACACTTTCAGGCTGCGCATTCCAAACCCAAACCATTCACTGTGTGAAAATGTTTTTTCTTCCTCACATTATGTTTGCCTCTTTTGCAAACCAGCTTGAATCTATGTCCTCTTGTTCTTGATCCTTTTACAAATGAGGACAGTTTCTCCCTATCTATTCTTTCCAGCCCCCTCATTATTTTGAACATCTCTATGAAATCTCTTCCCAGTTGAGAAGAGTCCCAACCTCCCCAGTCTATCTTCATAACTGAAGTTTCTCAGCCCTGGAACCGTTCTTATCAATGAGAGGAAGGGTATATAGGTTTGCTACAGTTGTATAGCCTGATGCAGCTTTGACAAGTGACTGGTGAAGAGGACAAAGCCAATGGCATAGGAGCAGAATTCATAATATGTAGCTGAAGGCAAAACAATGTGTTCAACTGAAAGACAATTAATCTATCCATGACTAGGCAATGCAACAAAATGGAAATGTGTATTGGTTCAAGGGAAGAGATACAGAGGTAGAATGTCATTAGCATTCATGTGGAGTCTGTGTCCTTTATGTCACCAAAGAATATTGCCTAGAAAATGGAAGAAAAGTAATCCAGAGATAGGAGTTTCAGTGGTAAAGATGCAGAAAGAGAAGCCATTACTGAAGATGCACTTGTTCCATTGGTTAAACTTGGGTCAGGATTTTGAGCTCCCATTCACATAGGGTGTGAGTGCAAAATCTCACAAGGGGCTCAAATCACATTATACGTTGGTGAGAAGTCCCATCACAATTGTCCCTATCCCCACCAGTGACATAACAAGATTCCTGACGTTCAATGTGGGAACCCCATTAGAATAAATTTTAATCTAATTATCACACCTGATACATTGTCCATTTACGCTGGTGTAAGGGCACAACTGTGAATTAGGACTGGTCTTCCCCAGCCTGCACCTGGTGGGCAGACCCACTGAAGGAGCCCAGGTGAGTGCATCGCTTTGGGGGGTGGGGGTGGGGGGATGGAGAGGACCATGCCCATGCAATATCCTGGCACTATCCAGGCACTGCCACTGACCTGCCCCCAGACACTGCCCCCCAGCACTAACCTGACACTGCCCCCCCACACCCCCCCCCCCCCCCCCCCATCACCGCTTCAGGCAGTGTCATAGGGAAGTGCCCCATGTGGTGCCGGGGCAATACCTGGGCAGTGCCAAGGGCCGGTGCTAGGTGAGAGGTTTCTGTTTTTAAAAATGGTGCCACAATCTTTAAAAAAGGCAGCCTCAATCAGAGCAATGTTACGGATTTGGATTCTTGTTCCTAAGTTGCTGGCAATAGGCGGAGAAAGTCACTCTTGGGGCTGGTGGTTTCAGTGGCGCTTTTTCTGCTCACTGCGACCACTCTGCCTCACAAAGGAAATATTCTGCCTGGATTTCGTGCTTGTAGATGACAGGAAGGAAGCTTACCCTTCCAAAATTAACTCAACTTGCTCGAAACTCAGTGGGAGATCAATCGATTTTTCCTGCACTGTCCTCACATGGTGACAAATTTAGTGATAAACCTTCAATGCTTTGGATAACAATCCGTATTCAGATGTTAGCAAATCCAATCCAAACCATGAAGGGTTTGCTTCAGCTCCAACTGCACTTGACCCACGATTGGTATGGCAATATTTTGCAACCGCGCAGCAAAATCGACAGTGCACACTGCAAGTATATCCTTAAAAAGATTTTACAGACCTTCTATAAAACAGAGGGACACATAAACATGATTGAGTGTAACAGAGGCCACTGAACAGCAGGAATTATTACATCAATAGACGGAAGTGTAGTACCCCAAAAGAAACATCTGAGTTTATTGAGCTGCACAGTTTGCTTTCTCAACACTGTCTGATATAAACAATCCTGCAGTTGAACATTCTCAGGTAGTTTGGCACTCAGGCAATATAAATACTGGGAAGGATTTACATTTTAGATGGGTTGGAAATAGGCAATTTCCTATCAATATTGTGCCCCAAATATAAAATATATTATTGTGCAAGTATAGCAGTCTACATAAGACAGGAAGCATGGTGGCACAGTGATTAGCACTTTTGCTTCGCAGTGCCAGGGACCTGGGTTTGATTCCTAGCTTGGGTCACTGTCAATACAGAGGCTGCATGTTTTCCTCATGTCTGTGTGGGTTTCCTCCTGGTGCTCCTGTTTCCTCCCACAGTCCATAATTGGTTAGATATGTTGGCCATACTAAATTCACCCTTAGTGTACCCGAACAGGTGCCAGACTGTGGCAACTAGGGGATTTTCACAATAACTTCATTGCAGTGTTAATGTAAGCCTACTCCTGACACCAATAAATAAACTTTAAACTTTTACTTAGAGGGACTATGGGCCTTGATTTTCCATTAACAAATCAGTATTAATGTAAACTTTAAAGCATATGCATGTTAATCACAATCATTTTAATTCCTGTTTTTATGCAACATGAAGGTTTATCACAAAAAGGAAACAGCTAATTACTTTGAACCAGTGCTAAAATCAGTCAATGAATCAAATATCAACATTAGTACATTTATTGCAGAACTATTTGATAAGCTTTTCTGAACAGATTTTTTCTTTTCTAATTCTAATAGTTATTTAACCTTCTCATACCTCTACGTCATTACCACCTTGCTAAATGCTTGCTAGAGATGTATGCCAGCTGTTAAAAGTACTGGCAAGCATGTCAGTTAGTAGCACTGTGTCGAAACTACAGATTATTTGAAAGCTTAGGCTGGGATTTCCCAGCACACCTTGCGGCAGAGGCAGCTCGCCATTGACTACTGGTGAGATCTTCCACTCACACCAAAGCCTGCAGTATTTTGCATGGCTTGCCTACCCCGCTGCCAGGGAACACAATGGAAGGGGGGGTGGGGCACCTTCGATGGAACAGGAAGATCACGCTTGCGGGAAGGACCAGATAATCCAGTCCATTGGGCTGAACTTTCAGGTCCACACACCATCAGGAATAGAAGTGGATGGGACCTGAAACTTAAGAGGTTGGTTGGCGTGCCAGTTTCCCAGTCTTGTTCCTGAAGTTGGCAATTTTGGGCTGATGCGGGTTTGGGGCCTGGGAAGGTTGGTCACCCAATGAGGGGGGGAGCTGTTACACTGGTTAAGAACCATGTTAACTGAAGTTTACGGAGGCAAAGTGGGACCTCCACCACAGTGATGGCCTGGCTGCACTTTGAATTTTCCAATTAAAGTTCTAAGAGAATGGCTGAGAGAGCACCTTTATGTTGAAGGACCTTCTCAAAGTTACTTACTTTTGTATGGCAGCAGAATGCTTCTCCATAGCTGGAAGGTCTTTAATTGACCCAAGATGTCTAGGTTAGACGGATTAGCCATGGTAAATGTGTAGGGATGCAGGGAAAGGCTGGGAAAGAAGGCCCGGGTAAGGTACTCTATCCGAGAGTTGGTGCAGATTCAATGGGCGAATAGCCTCCTTCTGCACTGTAGAAAGTCTATGATTCTATGAGACTCTATGACCTCTCTAACTTTGTGAGCCCATCTGTCATTCTTAATTGGACAGAGAACCCATCCCCACACTAAGGGCTCACCCATGTGAAACTCAGTTACAAACTGGAGGTAGGAATGGAATCCAAGAATAAGCCCAACAGTCGCTTCCTACCTCCATGAGGAAATTTAGGCCAATTTAAACTGCTGTGAATTAGTTATACTGAGCATATACCATGTGATGTGACATTGGCCCAGTCACAACATGCTGTGCTGGGTTAATCAGTTTAGAGGAGCTCTCCCTGGCCTTCATACATGACAAGGTGGCCGAATGGTTAAGAGGATGGACTGCTAATCCATTGTTCTTTGCATGTGTGGGCTTGAATCCCGTCCTCAACGGTGATACATTTGCACTGTCTCCGTATTGGTCCATTTATTGCAACGCACGGTGGCTGAGACAGTATTGCTGTCTCACAACACCAGGAACCCAGGTTCCATTCCTGGCTTGGGTCACTGTCTATGCGGAGTCTGCACGTTCTCCCCGTGGCTGTGTGTGTTTCCTCTGGTTGCTCTAGCTTCCTCCCACAGTCTAAAAGATGTGCTGGTTAGGTGCATTGGCCATGCTAAATTCTCCTCAGTGTGCCCGAGCAGGCACTGGAGTGCGGCTAATTGGGGATTTTCACAGTAACTTCATTGCAGTATTAATGTAAGCTGACTTGTGACTAATAAATAAACGTTAAAACAAACTGCCCCCCCCATTCCCAGGTAACTCAGAGTATTATTAATACCAGAAGAAAATGCAAATGTTTCCTTCAAATCCTCTTTGAATTGCTGTATAGCCTGGCAAACAAAATATCCCAACGACATGCTGCAGCTTTGATTAAACTAAGTTTTTCGTGAGTGGAATATATACAGTTCAGGACTTCAAAATAGAAGTTGGAAAAATATATTCAAGATTTCATTTAACCGTAATGATTATTGGAGACCGATGATACAGTACAGAATTATATGACTGGACCATTGTTATCACTCGGACTAACCTCTGTAAAAAGTGCAAAGTAGTGCTGACTGATGGATAAGAGGAGATAGGAGCATCTGGAGGAAACCCGCACAGACACGGGGACAATGTGTAGAGTCTGCACAGACGGTGACCCAAGCCGGGAATCAAACCTAGGTCTCTGGCACTGTGAGGCAGATGTGATAACTGCTCTTTAGAAAAGACTGTCTAGTTACACTGACTGCTGTGCAGTAACTCCTGTGAGAAAGTGAAATAGCATGGATAGTGATAGGGATTATGCATCACTGTGATGCACCCCATAGTCAAATAGCATTTAAGTATTCCTTGCCTGTGTACTTTGAAATTTATTTGACAAGGCGTAGGAGATTTTCCAGATTTTATATAACCGTAGCCTGCCATGAAGCTGGGCTGCTAAGAATGGGAGGGTGGAAAATGACTGTCTTACACAACAAAGATCAAATAACTTCAAATGCATGAACTTGTTTGAACATCAATTTCGAATGAGGATAGCCTGGTGCTTGGAGGTTCCTGATTGAAAGCAGTTCTGCTTCCTTCAGAAAGCTGCTGCCAAAACACATTTATCTGCCTTGTCAAAAGCTTTTTTTTTTGTTCCCTGACAGCGAGAGAGCCTGCCAAAATCTCAACACTGCAAGAGTGACAGCAGTGAGTAAGGTTAATGAATCCTCTGAGTGTGATCTAAGTGGTGGTTCTCTAAACATTCTCTCTGTCTCTTTAAGATTAACGGAATAGAATTAAAGCAACTAGGAAAGCAGCCAATATTTTGGCAAGGACATTAACAGCTGCATTAGAGAGGCAAACTGATCTGTAGCCGCAACAACAGGGGTTAGCAGTGTTATTGGTCTTGCGAAACCACTATTGGCTGCTCATTACTTGTGTAAGAAACAACGGTATTGGAAGGCTAAGGCAGAAATCACAGCCATAAATTGCAACATGGATTTTATGATGGAATGAGCGATCATCTAAGATTGAAATGATTACATTTGTGATGAAAACCCTGCCTTTTTGCCAAGGCACGAACCTGATTTATTCACTGCTGCTAAGAATATGAGATGAAGACATCATTACTGTCGACAGAACTTTAATATTATTGGGGGAAGAAGTGAAATAGATCAACACTGCAATAGATTGTGTGACAAATGTGCAAGAGAAGAGGGTGTTGGAGAGAGGAGGTTCTGCTTGCAATAGGAATGAATTACGTCCCTGCCCAGTGAAGCGGTTGAAGCTACCTCATTGAATGTTTTAAGGCAAAGATAGATAGATTTTTGAACAGTCAAGGAATTAAGGGTTATGGTGAGTGGGTGGATAAGTGGAGCTGAGTCCACGAAAAGATGAGCCATGATCTTACTGAATGGGGAGCAGGCTCGTGGGGCCAAATGGCTGACTAGTGCTCCTGGTTTTTATGTTCTTATGTTCAGTTATTGCTAACTACCTTTGCGTTGAGACTGTTGCATCTGGACCAAAACCAGCAAGCAATTTTGTTGCTTGGATTGCAAGAATCAAATTCTGTATCAAAGTGACTGAAACATTGGGGGTTCACATAATGCACTCAAGAAAGTTGGGAATTAAAAGTGGCTTGAATTCAGTTTTGGAACCAGCTGATTTGACTTCAATTACATTTAAGTGTAAAGGGATCAGATCAGATCCAAAAAGGGGGTTTGAGGTTCATGATACTTGATGAACCTGTATCCATTTATTACATAGCTAGCAGAATGATTGCCATGAGTGCTGCATGCAGCCAGCGCCCCTCGCTCTGTTCACTGTTTTTGTGCATCAGCGGGGGTCGCATATGGCAAATGCCTAGTGATGCTTAAACGTAATCTGTACTCCTTAAAGGGGAAGTGCATAGTGACTGCTGGAAGCAGTGTCATCAAGTTAATTGCTTTTGAGTATTATGATGATACTGTGCCTTTAAATAATGTATTTGAGTCATGTTCTTGTTCCTTATGGGTTGTGGCAGTTCCATGCACTTGGAGATGTTCTGCCTGCAGCTGCCATCCTGTGTTGTTACTGTGGCAGCATAATTGCTTCTAATGGGTAGAATGCTCATTTCAATCTCAACTAATGCTATTCTGCTGTTTTGAGTGTTTCCCCTGAGATTTTGCAGAGTAGGACTAGGCCTAAACCATTGTTTCTGAAAGCCTCCCTACCACCTGGGTTAAACTAACTGGTCTATAATTGCTGGGTTATCGTGGCACTTTTCTTTGAACATTTGCAATTCTCCAGTGCTCCCGAATCATTTGTGAATCTAAGGATGATTGGAACATTATGGCCAGTGCCTGTGTGATTTCTACTCTGACTTCCTTCAGTATCCTTGGATGCATCTCATCTGCTCCTGGTGCCATGTCAACTTTAAGTACAGAAAACCTATTCAATACCTCATCCCTATCAATTTTAAGCCCTTCAATGTCAAAACTACCTCCTCTTTCACTGTGACCTGAATAGCATTTTACTTCTTGTTAAAGATGGATGCAAAGTATTCATTTAATACCTCCGCTATTTGGGCCATTCCCCCTGTCCCCATGTGTAAATTCTTTTGGTTATTGATTGGATTGCTCCTCCTCTTTTACAATTTATATGCTTCGAAAAAAGTTTTGGATTTGCTTTTATGTTAGCTGTCAGTCTCTTCTCTATCTCTCTCTCTTTGCTTCCCTTATATTCTTCTTCAATTCCCTTCTGAAACATCTATATTTTGCCTGAATATCAATTATATTATGCTTCTGGCATCTGTCGTAAGCCCATTTTCTCTGCCTCATCTTAATCTCTATCTCCTTGGTCATCTAGACAGCTGATGATTCACTTGCCCTCACTTTCTCCTTCATGGGAATATACCTTGACGCTGCCTGAACTGTCTCTATTTTAAAGGTAGCTCATTGTTCCATTACAGCTTTGCCTGTTAATCTTTAGTTTCAATTTTATCTGGCCCAAATCTATTGACATTGGCCTTCCGCCTCTTTAATTGCTCTTACTCTGGATTTCTTCTTGTCCTTTTACATAGCTGACCTAGGCCTTATGATACATAGAAACATAGAGACTATAAGCAGGAGTAGGCCATTTGGCCCTTTGAGCCTGCTTCCCCATTCATTTTGATTATGGCTGATCATCAAATTCAATATCTTGATCCCCCTTACTCCCATATCCTCCAATTTTTAGGCCCAAGAGCTATATCTAGTTTCTTCTTGAAATCAGACAATGTTTCGACCTCAGCTACACTCCGTGGTAGTGAATTCCATACATTGACCACCTGCTGCGTGAAGAAATTTCTCCTCACCTCAGTTCTAAAAGGTTTACCCTTTATCCTCAAACTTTGACCCCTAGTTCTGGATTCCCCCATTTTTTCACTGCCTCCTAAATAAAAGCAAACTACTGTAGATCCAGGAAACTTGAAATAAAAACAAAAATTCGGGCGGGCCAGACAGCATCTGTGGAGAAGGAATAGAATTAATATGACTCCATTATGAATCATTAACGCTTGTTTTTCTTTTCACAGATGCTATTAGAACTGCTGGGTTTTCCAGCACTTTCTGTTTATATCACCATCCCCTCAATGGCCCCCTTGTAACAATTGATCCACTTGGCCCACTTCACTCCCAAAAACAAAGTCCGAGAATAGAATCATGGAATGAATCATAGAGTCCCTACGGTGCAAAAAGATGCCATTCGGTTCATCAAGTCTGCAACGATAGCAATCCTACCCAAGCCCTATCCCCATAACCCCAAATATTCACCCCGCTAATCCCTTTAACCTACTCATCCCAAAATACTAAGGGGCAATTTAGCATGGCCAATGTCTCTTCTCTCATTGGACTGGCAACATATTGCTGTAGAAGATTCTCCTGAACACACTTTCAGAACCCTTGCTCCCTGTCTGTGTCACTACCGTCACTCCAATAAATGGACAGAAAACTGCGGGCAGTGCACTCCCAACATTCCAGTCAATCACTGCACGTGATGTCCTGTCAGCGTCACAGGACATCAGAACGTTTCTCTGAGCGATGCATTCACGGAGCCTAGAAGTTTTGAACTTGTGTAGTATAGTTGATATTGTTATTGGGGGAACAGACTGGAAGGCAGCATAGTGACATAGTGGTTAGCACTGCTGCCTCACTGCTCCAGAGACCCAGTTTCAATTCTGGCCTTGGGTGACTATGTGGAATTTGTACATCTTCTCCCGTTTTCACGCTAGCTTGGCACTTAGAAAAAAATCCTGTAAAATCTGCCCAATGTAACATTTATATGAATGGAGAAAGTTATCATAGTAAAAAGTCTGACAACACCAGGTTTTAGTCCAACCGACTTATTTGATAAAGGCACCCAGTGTCAATTACAAACCAACTCCCCATTCAGTTCTGGTAGAATTCCGGTGTGCAGGTAAGATTTTCCAATCTTGTTCTTGGCTTCCCTGCTGCCAGTGAGAATGGAAAATTTGGCACTCAGCCAAAATTCCATTCACTGCAGCGGCACCAGCCGTGGGCAAGGTCAGAGGTTTGCAGCAGTCCAAAATTTCATTTTTTGTGCAAGGCCCTTGCAAATAAAAACAAGGACAAGTACCTTTTTATCAGTTTATGCTTAATTTAAACCCACTTCGTAAATGTGAAAATTAATGCATACTGACCGCCTCACCCATTCGCCTGAAATAAACGACCCTCATTTTTGAGGACTTTACAATCTATTATTTCTCCTGTGTAGGCTGGTGGGAGAGATTTTGTCCCTGCTTGTTTTGAACTTTAGTGGCAGTTCATTCTTGTGGTCCATCACTTTGTTTATTGTGAATACAGTGGGAGCAAAATGTTTTGCCACAGTTTGAATTTCACAAGAAGCACCGTCATCAGGTTCATGAAGTCTTATTGAAATATGGGAGAGGGATAAAACATTTTGTTTTCTGACCTGTTTCCCCCGAAAGTTAATCCTTCTCAGGGAGGGAAGAGCATGCATTCATCTGTTGTCTTTCACACCCTTAGCCCATTCCAAAGGGCTTCACAACCAATTAATTCCTTTAGAGTTATTGCGTAGTGCACAGAAATGCAGGTGTCAATATTGGCACAGCAAGAGTGCATAAAATTAAACAAAATAATTGGCCAGCTATTATGCTTTTGTGTTGTTGGTTGGGAGCTTTATGTTGGGCAGAACACCAAGATAATCCCCTTGCTTTTCTTCAAGGAATGCTGTGGAATATTTTTAAATGTCCACCTGAGAGGTTAGGCAGGTTTAACATCAAAAAGATAACACCTCTGGTAATGTAACGCTCCCTGAATATTATGCTTCAGTGTGTGGATAGTATGCTCAAGGGCTGGACTGGGACTTGAACTGATGACCTATCTAACTCAGAGATATGAGTGCTGTCAACTAAGCCAAGGCTGGCGCACAGCAAACGCATTTCTCATGAGGAAATTGCTATTGAAGGGACAGGAAGGGTCACACTTTGCACTACCTTACGTTTAGCTTTTGGAATTAAAATGTACAGTAGGTGCTGCAGCAAAACAGTCGAAGTTGACAGAGAAGTAAGCCTCTTGTAACTCCACATGACTTCCAATTAGAGAGAGCTGTTGGACTCCCCTGCAAAGCATTGCTTTTCACCTTGAAGGAAGCCGCATGGTTTCAAATAAATAGTTAGTTACAGTTCAAGCATTCCTAGAATCGACATGAAAAACCTCTATGAAGTGTGAGTCTGGCAGCAGAAACTGTGACAGAACTATATCAAAGTAAGACTGTTTTGCTGACAATATTTTTATGCATTTGTCCTTTTAGGATTCTAACGCAAAATGCATAATTTGTTGGGTGAAACAGTGAACGTCTTCCCACCTACAAATTTTTTGCCAAAGGTAAATAGTAGAAAGCACGAGAGATAACGATACTCCTATTGCTCCATCTCTTAGCACACTGGCACTGTGGTTAGCACTGCTGCCTCACAGTGCTGGGGACCCAGGTTCGATTCCAGCCTTGGGTCACTCTCTGAGCAGAGTCTATACCTTCTCCCCGTTTCTGCATAGGTTTCCTCCAGTGCTCCAGTTTCGTCCCATAGACTGAAAAACATGCTGGTTAGGTGCATTGGCCTGGCTAAATTCTCCCTGAATCAGTTTACCTGAACAGGTGCTGGAATGCAGCGACCAGGAGATTTTCACAGTAACTTCATTGCAGTGTTAATGTAAGCTTACTTGTGACACTAAGACATAAACTTTAAACTCTCAAATACTTCTACTGGGTGGCTTTAATTTGTAAAATAGGCCAATGATAAACAAATTTTCTTCTCGTTGTGCCATTATACCTTCCCTTACCACTCCTCCATGCGACTGTGGGGAAATTGGGTGTGAGGAAATTGGGTGTCACATTTCAGAGAGATTTACTGGCTACACAGAGCCTGATAGGTATCATGATGTGAATAGTCAACTTGTTTGCACATTCTCCCCATCTCTGCATGGGTTTCCTCTGCGTGCTCCAGTTTTCTCCCACACGCTAAAGATGTATGGGTTAAATTGATTGGCCATACTGAATTGCCCCTTAAGTGTCAGTGGGTAGAGGTCCAAGAGGGACATGGGCACCTCACAAGTGATGGGCTTGGGCAGAAGATGGTTGAACCAAGGAACAGACTTCTTCATGGAGCTGCCACCCCTTTCCCTCTGGCTCAGTGACATTCTGCATTGTGGTAATATAATTAGTTTTAAGGCTGATTAAATTGGATATCCTAAATTAAAGAATTGGGCATATTAAAATCAAACACAGTCAAACCCCAGGCAGGCCAGACTTGATGAAAGTCAAATATACAAAGACACAGAAACATGCCTGGGCTGGCTATCAATCACCCATCAAAAATCTTGCTCTCTACTGAAATTCAGCAGGAGATCATCGCACCCATCGAAATGCACTGGTGTATTGTTAGCAGCCCAGATCGGGCCTGACCATCTGTCACCTAGAGTTCCTGCAGTTACCTTATCTGGCATCATAAGGTTGTATGTAAGCAATAACATGGAGATGGACACCTGATGTCAGGCGGACATCAAGAAACCCACTGGGTATTGGAACCCCTTCCTGGGACTTCATTGGCCAGAAACCAGAGAAGTTTCTGGAAAGGCAGGGAGGGAGGAGGATAAAGGTACACATCTCAGGCATACCAGCAGTGAAGACTCGACGAGGGAGGCGACCTTGACCATCCAGAAGATTGACCAGAGAAGGAAGGAAGAAGCTGCCATTGAGACTCACCTTTGTGACGAGGGATCAGAGGGACTCAGAGAATCGGGCCTGAAGTTTAACCAAACCATCTTTGCGGATAGTACACTTGAATCGGGGTATCCTCTTCTTTTATATGGGTAATTTAAGGGTTAATAGTGTTATTATTAATAAACTTACTGAAGCTTTACTTGTGTTTGTCCTTTGTCCATCTTGCAAATAAGGGCACCGGGGTAAAACCTTGGAGTGAGTAAACTGGTGGAAAGTATCTGAGAATCAACAAGTATAGCAGCACCGTCTGGTGAAGATCGGTGCGCTGGAGACAGCGATACGAGTGTGCTGGAAAGATGTTTCAATATGGTGCCGGGACTTTCAAACGCATTGGCTGAGGGCAGCTGGACAAATCAGCTGCTGGCCTGCCAGGGGAAGCGGAGGAGAGCTCCCTGAGGATAATTAATGAGATTCCAAACAGCATCCTGTTATTCTGGACGGCGCCATTGGAGCTGCCCGCTTAGTCAGGAAATAGAAGCATTCAGCCTACAGTCATAAAGCATAATAATCTTAAAAACCTCATCATTGTAACAAAATTCAGATTGTTTTACAGCCAATACCTAGGTGTATGTAATGTTCGTATCCAAACCCATTTCAATTTGGATTGTGTTTCGCAGACAAAGAGGTGCCACATTATTCCCAAATTAAGTGCAAAGTTATTGACTCTATTGTTGAATCTCATTTCTCTACAGAAGCATTTCTATTCCTTCTGTGGTTCTTGGCTCGTGCCTGAAATCATGATTCCCAGTCCCTGCCCTTCTCACTGGATATCAAAAAGCAGATGAGTTGTGGTTGACAAGGCAGTGTATTCCACTCGGGGACTGTATCATTAAAACTCAGCCAGCCTCTAACTCCGCACTCCACAGTGGGAGAACACTGACCTTCCCAATAATATCTTGATGAAGACTACACTGCCTGACAGCAGTCACTTCCCATTCACTCTCTGCGGTGATAAGTACTTTTTCACAGATGTTTCAAGGATGTTTCGAATCAAACCTAAAAATAATAAAAGAAAAGCAGACATGGCACAAATACAGCACAGTGCTTTATAAGATGGAGGTGAATGCAGTCTTTGTCATGTACTACCAAAAATAATCTGATTCCTCATCAGCTCCTGGGTTGTTGTTCGAACTGGCAACTCTTAAAAGGAGCTTCAGCGTTGAATCTGCTCCAAAAAATATGAACTGAGTATCTACAGAATTTTCATTGGCATTAATCCATTTTCAGGATTAAGCTAGGAAATCATCTTGGATTATAATCTTAATTGATGACTTCCGCTGAATTATGGAGGGGAATTTTACCGTTCCACCTGCCATGGGAATTGTAGCAGGTGGGACACGGATCATGCAAAGGTCCATTGACCTTGGACAAGATTTTCTGGTTTTGGAGCGAGCGTAGCCGGAAGATCCCACCCACTGTCTTTTTATTTACTTGTAGTTATTCGATATTCACTACTTTGTCAGTAGAATACATGTAATATTTCATGAGAGGAGTGCGCCTATATATCTCTGTGTATATCGTTGACCTTGAAGGTTACGCTCTCAAAATATTTTCATCATTCCATTGATAGGAATGGGTATCAAATTGGATAAAAATACTCATCAACTTCTCAGAATCAAGAACTTTGAACAATCTACTCTCTTCCACTACCCCTGGTTCTAACCTTCATTTACTTTCTCTAACATTTGTCATTTGCCAGTTCAATCCCTATTTCTTCCAAAGATTCGGGCTAGGTTTTAATTTCCCAATGGAAATGGGTATGGGAAGGGGAAAGTTGATATCATGACGTTTATCACTTAAAAGTGCATTACCTCTCCTTTTCCCAACTCCACACTGTTTTTGGGAGGCCTTTATTGCATGTCAACTAGGCCATGGACTGCTTTGATTGACAGGGTAGCCGGTGTAGCTTAGCAAAAAAATGCCATCTGGAGTTTCAGTTTCAATTTCAGTTTGGATTTCCCAAGGTTTGTTGTGAAAATTCAACCCATTATGAATGTTAGGCTGACTTCCAAAAACTAATGAGCTATTTATCTCAGCAGGGGCTGTGTTCATATTTTGACCAATCATTTTAACAGGCAATTAAATGATTCCCTGCTTTTATAACAGATGAACCCGTTGAGAGGATTTTTTTTTTAAATCGCTTTTATCAGCTTTTTCCAGGATGAAATATGTTTAAATAACAGCTCTATCAGATAGTTTGAAGTTCTTTTTAATGTCCATTTCAAAGATAACCTGAAGTCTGCCCATTGTGGACCCACATTCCTCCTACACTGCATTGTGGCTCACAAAACCTGACCCATCACTGCTCACATCTAAGAACATAAGAACATAAGAAATAGGAGCAGGAGTAGGCCATCTAGCCCTTCGAGCCTGCCCCGCCATTCAATAAGATCATGGCTGATCTGTCGTGGCTCAGTTCCACTTTCCCGCCCTCTCCCCATAACCCTTAATCCCCTCTCTTATCAAAAACCCATCAACCCGCTTCTTAAAAATATTTAGCGAGGCAGCCTCCACCACTTCAACGGGCAGAGAATTCCAGAGATTCACCACCCTTTGAGTGAAGAAGTTCCTCCTCAACTCCGTTCTAAACCGCCTCCCCTTTATCTTGAGGCTGTGCCCCCTAGTCCTACTGTCTTTTTTGAGCGGGAAGAGTCTCTCCACCTCTATCCTATCCATCCCATTCATCATCTTATACGTCTCAATGAGATCTCCCCTCATTCTTCTAAACTCTAACGAGTACAAGCCTAGTTTATTCAGCCTCTCCTCATAGCTCAATCCCCTCAACTCCGGTATCAGCCTAGTAAACCTCCTCTGCACTCCCTCCAGGGCCAAAATATCCTTGCGCAGGTGCGGCGCCCAAAACTGCACACAGTACTCCAGCTGCGGCCTCACCAATGCCCTACACAGCTGCAGCAAGACCTCCCTACTTTTATATTCAATCCCCCTCGCTATGAAGGCCAGCATCCCATTCGCCTTCCTGACCACCTGCTGCACCTGCAAGCTGGGTTTTTGCGACTCATGCACAAGGACCCCGAGGTCCCTCTGCACCGTCGCCTGCTGCAGTTTTTCGCCACGTAAGTAATAGTCCTTCCTACCATTCTTCCTACCAAAGTGGATCACCTCACACTTGCCAACATTAAATTCCATTTGCCATTTCCTCTCTCTCATAAATGATGATATCGTGGGAATTTCCCAAATCTAAGTTGAAAATCTGGGCCAAAGTCTCAGCAGTAGCTGTTTATCACCCAACCCACACACACACACACACACACACCCCCACCCCACTGCTCCCCCAAAGCCCCTCCCCGCCCTAGCAAGCCCAAACAAATCTAAGACATTGTAAACGGGGTACAAACCTGTGATAAAGGAACTAGCGAACAAGTAAACATCAGATTGTTGATCTGTTGTTGACCTATTGCAGACACTGAACTAATTCCTGTGTATTTCTGATAATGTTCACTTGTAAAACATTGGCAAAGCTCCACAGTAGGCTTTTTGAATGTGTTGGAAATCTCTGCAAAGCATTTTCCACTTCAGCCACATTAAGTAGCAGTTTGGATCACCATTAGCCTAATTCAGGTCATGAACTAGATAATATCAAATTACTCTACATCTTATGCACTAAGCTTTTCTTGCCTGCAGAGAACAAAGAAGAATCACATTAGGTACTTATTGCAGGCTTATAAAAATCCCTTTATGTGCACCAAGAGACACCATTGGACATTTGCAGGTAGGATATTTCTTTTTAAATCACAAGATCAGAGTAAATAACTCAGCACCATTTCCACTGGGTTTTTTTATTCAGGGCTCCCAGCAACATTATAGCTGTATTACAAAATGGACTAGCAGCTTAATGATATCTGGTGGAACTAAGTGGGTCCTGTTATTTATTACTTTTATGTTAAATATAATGATTGTACAGCAGCTGTCTTTCACAATTGACCATTTTGTTTCTTTTTGGTCATATAGTACAGCACAGGATGAGGCCATTTGGCCCATCTTGCTGTGGTTGGCTCTTCGGTAGAGCTGTGGAAGAGATTTTGTAGTGCATTTTGCAGCATTCCCTACCCCTAGGTCAAATGCTCCAGCTTCAAGTCTTAAAGTTTATTAATTAGTGTCTCAAGTAGGCTTGCATTAATGCTGCAATGAAGTTACTGTGAAAATCCCCTAGTCGGCACAGAAATTCAAAAGTCGCAGACTGATGATGTATCAGCACTGGCCATGTAATTCGAAGGACAATTCAGGGGCAATCAGCTTCAGGACAATCCTGCACTGTCTGTTGCCTGGCAACAGAAAAATAGTGTGAGGGGCTGGGTAGCTGGATTAGGATCCACCTCAGCGTTGACACTTTGCCTGTGCTGGGAGCTGGGAACTATTTCCATGGGAGCTTGGCAATGACTATATTCCCATTCCTGCCTGTCGGCCATGGATCAGCGGAGACTTGACAGAGATTTATTCAAATGAAACCCTGCCAACATTAACATACTGAATGTAGAGTGTTGGTTAGCTGCTCGCCAGCTCCTGCAAACCCTTCTCATCTCCCTGTAAGAATACAAGGCCAACAGGTCTGACACCTTACTGTTTACAGTTCTGGCCACCCAATTGTAGAAAGGATATTATTAAACTAGAAAGAGTGCAGAAGAGATTTACTAGGATGCTACTGGGACTTGATGATTTGAGTTATAAGGTGAGGCTGGATAGGCTGGGACTTTTTTCTCTGGAGCATAGGAGGCTGAGGGGTAATCTTATAGAGATCTATAAAATAATGAGGGGTACAGATTAGCTAGGTAGTCAATATCTTTTCCCAAAGGTAGGGGAGTCTAAAACTCGAGGGCATAGATTTAAGGTGAAAGGGGAGAGATACAAAAGAGTCCAGAAGGGCAATTTTTTTCACACAGTGTGTGATGAATGTCTGGAATGAGCTGCCAGAAGTAGTAGTATAGGTGGGTACAATTTTGTCTTTTAAAAAACATTTAGATAGTTACATGACTATAGAAGGATACGGGCCAAATGTGGGCAATTGGGACTAGCTTAGTGGTTAAAGATGATGGGACAGCAAGGACAAGTTGGGCCGAAGTGCCTGTTTCCATGCTATAAACTTCTACGACGCTATGACCTTCTGCCACAGTTACATGGAAATCAATAAACTTTCCTATGGTTTGTAGATGATGAGCCAAGCATTTTGAAAACATGATCATAATTCCTCACGTGCATTTTTATTTCACAGGTCCAAGCTCTATAATCTATTAAAATGGGCAGGTGTTCTGAAACCTCCCCACAGGCAACAGGCTTCCTGGTGTGTTTCAATTGATCAGGCCATTTAATTTTGCCCTCTATGTTCTAATGGTTCTAAGTCATAGCCAAGGCTTGTACTCGTTGGAGTTTAGAAGAATGAGGGGAGATCTCATTGAGATGTATAAGATGATGAATGGGATGGATAGGATAGAGGTGGAGAGATTCTTCCCGCTCAGAAAGGACAGTAGGACTAGGGGGCACAGCCTCAAGATAAAGGGGGGGGCGGTTTAGAACGGAGTTGAGGAAGAACTTCTTCACTCAAAGGGTGGTGAATCTCTGGAATTCTCTGCCCGTTGAAGTGGTGGAGGCTACCTCGCTAAATATTTTTAAGACGCGGGTTGATGGGTTTTTGATAAGAGAGGGGATTAAGGGTTATGGGGAGAGGGCGGGAATGTGGAACTGAGCCACGACAGATCAGCCATGATCTTATTGAATGGCGGGGCAGGCTCGAAGGGCTAGATGGCCTACTCCTGCTCCTATTTCTTATGTTCTTATGTTAAGACACCAGATGAACAATTACAAATATAGGGACTTCACTTTGCATATCCAACCCGCAGCCTGCATTATCTACAATGGAAATGCTACAGCAAAATACTATGACTGCTGGAAATGCGAAATTAGTAACAGGAATGTTTGGAAACACTCATAGCGTAATTTGGTTCCAATAAAGAGATGTTTCAATGGGCTGCCAGTATACTGGGGTAGACTTTCTTTCTTGAATGCCAACAGGGAATTGGCCACAAATTGTATTTTTAATTGTAATGCCCTTCCAAAGTGAAATTATGGCCCAAGATTCAATCACTTAATCACAAAATGTAAAATCTCTTATGAATCAATGGAATTGAGTGTCATTTATTTTCCCCTTGCACTTAGAAGCATTTGTTGATCCATCTATGCATGGACACTTGGTGAGTTTTATTCATCCAGTTGAACATGGGTTTGTCAAAAAGATTAAACAATTCTTTGAACACTGGAAGCCTTGAAATATTAGCCGTTTGCATAGAGAACCTAACTGTTTCAAATATTTTTATTGGATATGTTATATTTTTTGTTAAGAGATGCAGGCTGCTTTAAGGGAAGATCACGTTTTGATGGTA
Source organism: Carcharhinus amblyrhynchos (assembly GCF_965287045.1). Classification (NCBI taxonomy): domain Eukaryota; kingdom Metazoa; phylum Chordata; class Chondrichthyes; order Carcharhiniformes; family Carcharhinidae; genus Carcharhinus; species Carcharhinus amblyrhynchos. Next base: position 28,280,865 of record NC_137346.1, read on the forward strand.
ATGTCATTAGGGTGTATGCTTCAGCTGCTGTTGAACTTTCAGTGTTGTATTCTGATGCAGTACAGAGAGCAGCTCTTCAATAAAATCTATTGTTGTTACTTTGAATCCATGGATGCAAACCACAGTTTTTCTCCCTGTTAAAACTCACAACTCCTAACATAGTTAGAACCTTAACAGGAATACTTTATTTAAGAACCCAGAAGCAGGAGTAGCTGATCATTTATCCCCTCAAACCTGTTGTACCATTCAGTAAGGTCATCGCTGATCTGTGATCTAATTGTAAAACTGTTGTTTGCTCCCTATCCCTTAATATCATTGGTCAACAAAGATCTGTCAACCTCATATTAAAAATTAACAAATGATTTGGAATCAATTGCCATTTGTAGCAAATGGGGATTCCACATTCCTACCATTCTTTGTGTGTGGAAGTATTTTCTAGCTTTCATACTTGCACCCCTATTTTTTAAGCAATGTCTCTTAGTCCTAAACTCTCCGACTAGCAGAAATAGTTTCCTCCCTTCTGCATAATTAGTTTCCCCTTAACATTTTGAAAAATTCCATGAAATCCGCCCTTAACCTTTTAAATTTGAGAACACAATTTAGCTTGTCTAATCTTTTCTCATACTTCATTCCTTGGAGGCCTGCTTTCATTTTGGTAAATCAATACTACACCAGGTTAAAGTCCAATAGGTTGACTTGGAATCATGAATTTTTGGGGCATTGCTCCTTCATCAGGTGCTGAAGGAGCAATGTTCCGAAAGCTCATGATTCCAAATGAACTTGCATTTTAACCTGGTATTGTGAGACTTCTTACTGTGCCCACCCAGTCCAATGGTAGCATCTCCATTTCATGGCACTGCCCAAGGGACAAAGTGCCAATGCCCAGGGGGCACCTTAGGGCTGCCTGCTGGTGGGGTCGGCACTGTGGGGAGAATAACTGACGTGGGCGGGGAACGAAGGGTGGCCTGAAGGTCAGGGTGCTCTGGAAGGGGGGGGTTGGGGCTGGGCCCAGGAATGGTCATGTGATCAGTGATCGGGCTGTGGAGGGGCTGGAGGGCCAGCATTGTGGGGATCACAAGGCTCGCCACTGATCGAGCTGGCCAGCAATTGGGAGATCAGCAGTGCGAGGCTACTGCGCATGCCCCGATCTCAGCACTGATAGATTGGTGCACGTGCAATGACCTGTTATGTGCTATGCTACCGGCCTCCTGGGCGGGGTAGGTCCCACCCACTGAATTTTAATGATATACATGCTAATGACCTCTGTAGTGTACAGAATGTGGGAGATTCTTCTCTGAACTCCCACTGAAGAAAAACCAATTTGAATTATTCCAGGTTTAATGCGAATTCGACAATGAATTTTTTCAAGAGAATTCTGGCCTCTGTTTCTATTTAATTCCATTCTCAACTCTGTCTGCTTTCTAATTCTATTTGACAGACATGTTGAGAACATCTCTGAACCAGCCAGGTGCTTGTGTGATGGCACCACACTTCAAGCAGAGTGTGATCTACTGCAACGTATGTGGCATGACTTGTCTTGCAGAATTTGCTGCAATGCTCTACCAGTATTTATGTGAGCCTTCTCAATTCAAACACGGCAAAGGCTAGACACTCCATGCAGCCTTTCAGCAATTCACTTCTCACAGCTTTACCACCCTCCCTTGCTGGCTCTTCAATGGACACTTTCTTGAATGATCCATCTCCTTCAAGCCTTAATATTTCTCTCTTATTAAGCTGCATCCCAAAGCAACATGAATACAATAGATAGACTCAAGTTGTATCTTCAGGAGGTTCCTCCTTCAAGCTGATGAAGAGAATATCTGAAATATACAGTAGATTATCCAAATGCTGGACTGTTATAATCCACCAAAGCAAAGTTATTTTTCATTCATTCTTCCATGAAATGAGGGTGTCACAGCGCATTTTGTCATCCCTAATTGCCCTTGAACTGAATGGCTTCCCTGTCTGCATGGGTTTCGTCCGTGTGCTGTGGTTTCCTCCCACGCTCTAAAGATGTGCGGGTTAGATTGATTGGCTATGCTAAATTGCTCCTTTGTGTCAGAGGTTCTAGGATGGTAAATATGTGGGGTTATGGGGATAGGACCTGGGTGGGATCATTTTCGGTGCAGACTCGATGGGCCAAATGGCCTCCTTCTGCATTGTAGGAGTCTATGATTGACATCTGGAGTTCAGCTTGTTTGTCCACATTTGAATCAATGCTGTAATGAAGTCAGGTTCTGAGTTACCCCGGCAGAACCCAAACTGAGCATTATCAAACAGGGTTTGCTCAGCAAAGGTCACTTGGTTAGACACTTGATGACCCCTTCCATCACTTTATTCATGTTCAAGAGTAGACTAATGGGGTGGTAATTGGCTGGTTTGGATGTGTCCCACTTACTGTGTACAGGACATATCTGGGCAATTTTCCACAGTGCTGGGTAGATAGCAGTAGTGTAGCAGTACTGGAACAGCTTGGCTCAGAGTGTGGTATTATGTTTGAGCAATTATTACTGACATTAGAATCATTAATATCTCTGTTTTTATTTAGATCGGTACAGTGGCACAGTGGTTAGCACTGCTGTTTCACAGCTCCAGGACCTGGGTTCGATTCCTGGCTTGAGTTTGCACATTCTCCCTGTGTCTGCGTGGATTTCTTCGGCATGCTCTGGTTTCCCTCCACAGTCCAAAGATGTGCTGGTCAGTACGTTGATCATGTTAAATTGCTCCTTAGAGTCTCAGGGTAAATAGGTGGGATTATGGGGATAGGGCCTGGGTGGGATTGATTTGATTGATTATTGCCACATATATTAACATACAGTGAAAAGTATTATTTCTTGCGTGCTATACAGACAAAGCATACGATTCATAGAGAAGGAAACAAGAGAGTGCAGAATGTAGTGTTACAGTCAAAACTAGGGTGTAGAGAAACTTAATGCAAGGTAAGTCCATTCAAAAGTCTCAGGGCAGCAGGGAAGAAGCTGTTTTTGAGTCGGTTGATACGTGACCTCAGACTTTTGTATTTTTTTCCCAACAGAAGAAGGTGGGAAGAGAGGGGTGTGTGGGGGTCCTTAATTATGCTGACTATTTTTCTGAGGCAGCAGGAATTGCAGACAGAGTCAATGGACGGGAGGCTGGTTTGTGTGATGGATTGGGCTATGTTCACGATTGTTGTCGGTGCAGACTCGATGGGCCGAATTTCCTCCTTCTGCACTGTAGGGTTTCTATGATATTTGCTGACCTTGTGGAATTTGCAAGCTGTCAGGCCACATGGTGGGGGTCGAGAATCATCTGGGCCTATTTTTTAGGATCGCCATGGCAACGCGTCCACCAAACAACATACCCTATATCAGACTGTGGGTATTTTTCACATGAACAGACAGCTCCTAATATGCTTCCACATTTGAAAACTATGAATTATTGGGCATTTTTCCTTGATGGCAGCAATGTAAATCTTGGGAAGGTGTGGTGGAACCAGTACCCAGTTGGGGGGTGGGGAATTATGTATTGACTGGGGCATTGGAAAAGCATTACCACTCCTCTTGGCTCCATAGGAACATTTTGTAACAAAAGATTGTTTTTACTTTGAGTTGCCGATTGCTATTTAGCCTCTGCTGAATAACGGGCCACTTAATAGTTCATTTTCTGCCCCCTGCCATTCCACACGACCCCTCCCAAGCGCTATAACACTCATAGGCAGTGGGTTTATTGCTGTTAGCCTGCCTCACATTGTAGTAAAGGCCAGTCCAGGAATCTGGAGCTGGATAATAGTGGAGCGATGTGGGCAGATGTGGAGTCCTGTCACATCATCATCCCACAGCTGGATGAGAATTCAGCCCAATAACATTTCAATGCTATTAACTATAATCATGGTGTCACTGTTCACCTATGTAGTCCAAGTTACTGTGGCAACATGCACTACTGACATGCATGTTGTAGTCTGAAGCTTTAGGTTAGCAGTAGAGGCTCCGACAACTTTCCCACCTCATAGTTGAACAAGAATCTCTCCCACTCTCGTTGCCGGCTGTTGCTGGGTGTTGGAAGGATTTTGCAGGTTGATGCTCTATAATATTACATTGTGAACGCACCTTCCTTGACCGCCAAGTCTAAGCATGGGCTTTAAACCCAGAACTGTTGACTAAGAGGCAGGGATGCTACCCAGCTGTGTCAGCAGACCTCCGATTCACTGCGATACCATCATGGATTCTCGCAATTCTATTCCAGGAAGATTATGCCAGGGTTTGACAGGCAGGCACAGATGGGGCTGGGGCTGACAGCAGGAATCCAAGCAGGGGTGGGAATGGAGATTGCTGAGGGTGTGCAGCCTGTGTGCTGAAGGTAGGTCTGAAGGTAGATCATTTTGCTTCAGAACTTAAGCATCAATGACAAAATCCTTTCTCAAAATGGTGCCGGAGCCAGGTGACTTCTTACAAGCTGAGCCCAACATACCTTCTAATTCTATCTTTTACTCTAGTTCCATGCTTCTAAAACTTCATTTTAACTCTTTTAAACTCTCTAACAATGCTACACCCTAGCTATGACTGTAACACTCCATTCTGTACTCTCCTTTCCTTCCCTGTGTACGGTATGTTTTGTCTGTGTAGCATGCAAGAAACAATACTTTTCACTGCATTCTACTAATACATGTGACAATAATAAGTCAAATCAAATCAAAATCAAATAATATGGGTGATAACTTTGTTTACCCTGAGTCACATAAATGTTATTCTTAATTAGAACATAAGAACATAAGAAATAGGAGCAGGAGTAGGCCATCTAGCCCCTCGAGCCTGCCCGCCATTCAATGAGATCATGGCTGATCTGAAGTGGCTCAGTTCCACTTTCCCACTTTCTCCCCATAACCCTTAATCCCCTTGCCTACCAAAAACCTATCTACCCGCGTCTTAAATATATTTAGCGAGGTAGCCTCCACCACTTCAACGGGCAGAGAATTCCAGAGATTCACCACCCTTTGAGTGAAGAAGTTCCTCCTCAACTCCGCTCTAAACTGCACCCCCCTTATCTTGAGGCTGTGCCCTCTAGTCCTGCTGTCCTTTCTGAGCAGGAAGAAGCTCTCCACCTCTACCTTATCCATCCCCTTCATCATCTTATATGTCTCAATAAGATCCCCCCTCATCCTTCTAAACTCCAACGAGTACAAGCCCAGTCTATTCTATATAATTAAACAGCTGTTTTGCTTGCTCTCCCTCCTTTTGTGGACTCAATGGTATCAATATGAAGGCTTCCAATGATGGGCATGAGGATATTAAAATTAAAAATCACATACACATCCCACCCCATTTTTACAGTGGCCGGTTGCGTCCTGTGTGGGTGTCCCACCTTAGAGAGGCATAAGTCTTTATTATGATACTATTTAATCAGGCTCTCACAGTGCCGTTAGAAATCTGATTTAAATTTAACAGGTACTGGTTGTGTTTCCCAAAGCTGAGGAAATCCAGCAGTGAGATACAGATGGGAGTGATGGATTATATGGAAAGTATGGAAAGTCTCAGACCTGAATTCTGTTTTCCTGTCTCTACAGATGCTCATGATGTGGGTATGCCGGCGTTGGACTGGCGTAAACACAGTAAAAAGTCTGACAACACCAGGTTTTAGTCCAACCTATTTATTTGATAATATACTCGCAAGCGAAAGCTTGCGAGTATATTATCAAATAAATAGGTTGGACTAAAACCTGGTGTTGTCAGACTTTTTACTGTGTCTACAGATGCTGTCAGACCTGCGGAGTATTTTCAGTATTCCCTGTATTTGTTGCAGGAGATAAGTTTTTTTTAGAGCATGCCATTAGGTCAGGACCAGCAAATGGAAATCTTCAACTTCTCGACTGCCCAATGTCTCATTCCCAGATTGTCGGCCTGCTTTGAGATCAGCTGAGTTCCTGGAGATTTCCCTCTCTCCCTCCCAATTGCTGAGCTCTGGCCTATCCCCCCATACCACAGAATCCTTGAAGTGCAGAAAGAGGCCATGCAGCCCATTGAGTCAGCATCAACTCTCCGAAAGAGCATCCCACTCAGGACCCTGCCCTACCCCCCGTCCCCGCAGCCCTGCACATTCTCCATGACCAATCCACCTAACCTACACAGCTTTGGACCATGGCAGGAAACAGGAGCATCCGGAGGAAACCTACGCAGGCACGGAGAGAACGTGCAAACCCCACACAAACAGTCATCCAAGCTAGGAATCGGACATGGTGCCTGATGCTGTGAAGCAGCAGTGCTAACTACTGTGCCACCACGCCTTCCACGAATGGAATGCAGATGAAGACCTGGCTGAAATTTTTCTGATTACGTGCGACGCCAGTGGGAAAACACACCAGTGCTGAACATGTCTGGGAGAAGGTGGTGCAGTGATGTTGGGACTCGCCTGAACAAATTCTCTGACCTCACCGCAGCAGGAACGTGACATGAACGGCCGGTAAGATCGCACCCCCAAAGCCGGGATGAAACCCGGGTCTCTGGTGCTGTGAGGCAGCAATGCTAACCACAGTGCCTCTGTATGTGTCTCCCAATCCCTGCTCTCCCCACCCTCACCACACCGGGGCCTGATCTTTGTTGATAGGAAGGGAAATTTTTTGTTTCCTTTTTAATCTCGACCATCATATTCTTAAGCATGTGTGATGATCCAGTGCTTGTTTTCTATTGGAGTTAATTCCTTGCAGTCTGTTGACCTTTTACTGTCCTGAGACATTGAATGAATTGTATCTCATCGTTAAAAAACCCAAATGACCAGCTTTATAAAGTGCTGACAGCGGCCTCTAGGGAGCCTGGGCTCTAGGCTGTGATGTCAGCCAAACACAAAAAGGACTCTTTCCATCCTGATTGCTTTCAGTGGCAGCATGACCCAAGTTCAAGCAAATCTCAACTAGATGCACATTTGCAACATGCCTCATGTTTTGTCGCATTTGAACCCAAATCCTCATCTTATCCATTTGACATGCACAATACAAATGAATACATTGTCTTCCAAATCCACACAAAATTAATCAACTTGCTCCATCGACATGGCTGCAAGTGACAGAAAACCATCTTCTCTGAAATTAGTTTACAGAAACAGAGTAAAGTGTTTAACCTCTAAGACAGCCATGGCATTCTATAAGTAGTGTAGTTCCTGGAAGCTAGATAGTTCATGTTCTTTGTACCACATAATGATTCTTAAATTGTTACAGGATAATGGTACATTTTTGATTGATAGCCCAATTTAACTTGATTTTATTCTGAAAATGAAACAAAGTAGTGGAGGAAAATACATATATTTTCCTTCAAGCTCACAATATGGGCGGGATTTTATGGCTTCGCTCGTCCTGAAACCCACCCAAGGTTGATGGACCCTCCCATGGTCCACCTCCCTTGCCCACTCCGATTCCCATGGCGAGCAGGGCTGTAAAATTCCAGCCTATCTTGCCTGGAAGAGCTTTTGCTTCCAGTTATAAAGGAAAGACCTCCAAGGGCAGATGCAGCTCTTCCGTAATTGCCCATCCACCCTAACATACCGTTCTGTCTGAAGCAGCTTCAAGATTGGTCTCGCGTCCTTCCTCAAACAGGAAATCCCTTTCTGTTTAAAAGAAAAATGGATTTAGAAACAGGAATAAATTGACAGCCAACTGACAAAAGTTAATATGAGGAGGCTGAAGAATGGCTGTTAGCACAGGCAACACAATGCACGCAGTCACTTTAATTTGTTGCTGTGCTTTATTTCTATTTGAATGCAGTGTCTGTCTCTTTGTATTAATTTTACAGGACTCTGCAATGTCTGCATTTTCTTAAAATTACATCCAAGGAAAATATACTGTCAAATAGAGGCACAATTTTACTCAATTTGCGTCATGGAATGCCACATAAATGAAAACAATCGGGAGGACACATCGTCACAGTAGGCCTTTAAATCTTATTTGTTTCCTTTTTTGGTTAGAGGTATGAATTTTACATTCAATGTGTTCAAGGATTTTAACTTCTCAGAATCTTAAGAGGTTTGTTACAAAAGCAACTGTCTGCTTCTTTCAATCGAATGTTTTGCATTTTGGCGAATTTTGTATTCAGCACAGAAACGCTCTCCCCTTACGGACATCCGCTGTTAAAAATAAGCAATGCCAGCACTGATACAGTACTGCTATCAGATGCAAAGTAAAGTTGCCCTATTCTGCCTCAATAAGTTGTCTTAGTCACTATCTCAGGCAAACATCCCCCACTGCACAGTGTGTTCTTGTGGCTCTGGAGTCACGTGTAGCCATGATGTGGAGACGCCGGCTTTGGACTGGGGTAAGCACAGTAAGAAGTCTCACCACACCAGGTTAAAGTCCCACAGGAACTGTTGGACTTTAACCTGATGTTGTGAGACTTCTTACTGTCACATACAGGCCAGACCTGGTGAGCACAGTAGACTTCCTCCTTTCCTAAAGGACACTGGTGAACCAGATGGGTTTTTCTGACAATCGACAGAAATGGTTTCATGGACATCAGTGGATTCTTAATTCCAGATATTTTTTATTGAATTCAAATGCCACTATCTGCCATGGTGGGATTTGAACATAGGTTCCCAAAACATTAACTGAGTTTCTGGATTAATACCCTAGCAATTACACTATTAGGCCATTGCCTCCCCCACTTTCCTGGTGCTGCCAGGAAGGGGAGGAAGAGGGCAGATGCCAAGAAAAGGGAAGGCATGGGCTGAGTTTCTTGTGTCCTCCTTCAGGGAGCAGCCACCATGAAGCCATCTCAGGGAGTTGATAAAAACCGATAAAAGATAAATTGCTATTTGAAAACTCTGCAAAGTATGCCTAGAACTAGAGCTCATAGTCCAAAGAATGGGGTTTACCTTTTAGGACTGAGTTGAGGAGAAATTTATTCACACAGAGAGTGGTGAGCCCGTAGAGTTCACTATCATGGGAAGCAGTTGAGGCCCAAACATTGTGTGTTTTCAAGAAGGAGTTACAGTCTCATAATAACAGATTAAAGTCCAACAAGCTTATTTGGTATCATGAGCTTTTGGAGCGCTGCCCCTTCATCAGATGAGTGGAGAGTTGCGTTCACAAACACGGCATATATAGACAGAGACTATATTGAGTGAAGGAGCAGTGCTCCAACAGCTCGTGATACCAAATAAACCTGTTGGACTTTAACCTGGTGTTGTGAGACTTCTTACTGTGCCCACCCCAATCCAACAGCGGCATCTCCGCATCAAAAAGGAGTTAGATACAGCTGTTGGGACAAAAGGGGACTAAGAGATATGGGTGGAAGACAGGATTAGGCTATTGAGTTGGATAATCACAATGAATGGTGGAGCAGGCTGAAAGGGACAAATAGCCTACTCCTGCTCCCATTTTCTATGTGGCACAAACCTCAGTCCCCACTTTTAAATTTTATTTCAGTCTTGACATCTCATTCCACTCTGGAATGAGGTTGCAGCTATTATGAGCCCTGTCAATGTTCAAGAGTTTCCCGAATCCCAGAATGAAAACTTGGAATGCCCGTTCTTAAGAGTTTATGTTTGCGATTTGGGAAAATATGACAAAAGCGATTAAACCCAATGAGGAAAGGAATCAGTCATGTTGTAAATTGTTCAAAAACAAAACATCTATTAAACATTAAAATACGCAAAAAGAAAGGCACAGTAAACAGCAACAGTTGCAGTTAACTAATATAATGATTACCTGGACAGCTCATTTGAATTGCCTCCAATCTAATCTACTTATTTTCCTCAACTCTGAGAATACACCTGCCCCAAGACAATATCCCATGGGTTTTAACACTGTGAGCCAAATCCAGCATATAATTATCACACAAAACCTGTATCTTATAGCAAACTTTTAATCTAATTTAGGGGTCTAAAACTGACATCTTCTTTTGCTTTCAGCACAGCAGCTTGATACTCAGAGAAAAAATAAGCCCTGTTTGCAAATTGGGCATAGCTATGAACTAGGCCTCTTTGCTTCACAAAATATTGGTTTCACCCTGTTACCAGTCTAATCTGCATCTCACAAGTCCTCAGTGCAGCTACATTCCTATCTTTACAATACTTTACTTTTCATTTTGTTCCAGCTAAAATGTAAAGGCCACCTGGCCAGTCACCTCACCCACCAATGGCCACAGCAGTTTTTTATGTCCACCTGAGATGATTTACAATCTAATTTAAATCACAGCATTCTCAACACTAGGCATCGTGTCAACCTGCATTAGGTGCTCAGGTCTCAGGTGCAAGACTTGAACCAACAACCTTCTGACTCAGAAACAAGTGTGCTACCAACCGAGCCACATTGTAAAAACAACAATTACAGCCTAAGGTCAGAACAGTCGAGCAAAGCAAGTAATACTGCTGAATTTTAGCCCTGTCAAAAGAGGTTCCCAGTAGGTGTTTGTCAGTGAGTGGTTCTGTCAACCTGAGGGGACTAGTTTTGACCAGCAGGTCTGCATGCATTCTTACTGGTGCAAAAAAACGGAACTAGCAAACATCAATTGAACATTAATTACAATCACACAGTTTTTCCTGCTGTTTGGCTTCTGCAGTAACTGTATCACAACATAAATGGAAAATAAATTCATGGACCCAGTGCCAAAAGCTCTGAAGTGTTAAGATTGAAGATTGCAAAAGTTCAGTTGAATGAGTACCCCTCAGCAAATTCAAAGTCACTCATGTTCATCTAGTTAATGGCTAGTTCTCATTAAGCCAGCAGGACAATTAAACAGATGGCCAAAATCTTTCAAAGTTTTTTAGTTAAATACGTACTTGGTAAAGACATGGGGCAGAATTCAGCATGAGTCCAAAAAATTGGTTTTACACAAGCATGAACTTCTTGCGGGATCTCCCACCTGGTGGATCGGGCAACCAGCTGGAGACCAGCAGGAAACTGATTTGCATCCCGCTAATGGGATGCAGATGAAGGCCTGACTGAATCTTTCACTAATGTCTGATTCTCTGCAATGCCAGAGGGAAAACACACCAGTACTGAACATGTCTGGATAAACGTGGTGCATAGATGTCAGGAGTTGCCTGAACAATGCCTGACGCTGCCTCTGGAGCTCAGGATGGAGGCTGCCAGCAACTCTGGATCCAGAACACCACAGCAGTTGGTGGAGAGGAGCATCTACTGGTGGATCTTCCAGATTCAGTGTCATTGTGGAGGTCCACCTTCTAGCCTCGGAGTGTTCCTGGGCATCTATCCTCTTTGTCAGGGGGACAATTTTCTTCCTTCAACAGTAGGTCAGTGATGTTGAGTGTCTTTTCAAAATGACACTCAGATATAATGGTGGGACTCACTCCAGCATGCTTGCCCTGGCACAGAATATGATGCTGAACCCCCAGTGCAGAATAATGAGGTCAGGGCTGAAAGGTATGGCGTGTTTTTCACAGTGGGAAACAGCCATGTTCCTTCCCCGCCAATGACTTTAAAGCTTATTTTATTAGTGTCACAAGCAGGCTTACCTTAACACTGCAATGAAGTTACTGCAAAAATCCCCTAGTCACTACACTCCAATGCCTGCCTGGTACACAGAAGGAAAATTTAGCACGGTCAATGCATCTAACCAGCATGTCTTTCAGACTGTGAGAGGAAACCGGAGAAAACCCATGCAGACACAGGGAGAACGTGCAGACTCTGCACAGACAGTGACCCAAACTGGGAATTGAACACAGTTCCCTGGCGCTGTGAGGTAGCAGTTTTATCCCATATGAGTGACTACTATTAATAAAAATGCCCCATCCTTGATAAACCAATTAGAAACCTATGAAATGAAAGATTTTAGTAACAAAGTTGAAATCTGGAAATGTCTATATGGAAGAAAGTGAAGGCAAGCCTGAGACAAAAAAGAGGATAAGAGAGAGGGAGAGGGAGAAAGAGAGACAGAGAGAGACAGAGGGAAAGTTGCCTGTAGAGAGTGTTACTTGGGAGACTTCTTAATGCACTGCATTTCCTATATTTGGTTGTCCATCTCAACGAAAAGAAAATTAGCAACATACCAGCTGTGAAAACAGAGATTGGTAAATTCTCCACCTCTGGGCAAATTGAAGTGCTCTATTTATTCCACTGCAAGGAACTCTTGGCTATCTGTGTACAAGAGAAGTAGACCATGGAACTACAGACCAATGAGTCACATGTCAATAGTAGGGAAACGATGAGAAAAACTTCCTAAGAAGAGATTCTATCTCTACTTGGAGAGGCAAAGCTCGACCAGGGATATTCAGCGTGGCTTTGTCAGAGGGAGATCATGCCTAACAAATTTAATTTAATTTTTTTGAGAGGGTTGTCCAGGTATGTAGATGAGGGTAGTGCATTTGATGTTGTTTATACGGTTTTGGCAAAGCCTTTGACAAGGTCCCACATGCAAGATTTGTACAGAAGGTAAATTCACATGGGATACAGGGTAATTTGATAAAGTGGATTCAAAATTGGACCAGCTATAGGAGACACAGGGTGATGACAGAAGTCTGTTTTAGTTACTGGAAGCCAGTGTCCAGTGACGCACCGCAGGGATCTTTGTTGGGCCCCCTATTATTCGTCATTTATATAAATAACATTGATGACTAAGTGGGAGGTTGGAATTCATAAGTTTGCAGATGGCACAAAGATTGGACGAGTGGTTAACATTGAAGCAGCGTGTCATGGACTACAAGAAGATACAGACAGAATGGTCAAATAGGTAGATGAACATAAGAACATAAGAACATAAGAAATAGGAGCAGGAGTAGGCCATCTGGCCCTTCGAGCCTGCCCCGCCATTCAATAAGATCATGGCTGATCTGTCGTGGCTCAGTTCCACTTTCCCGCCCTCTCCCCATAACCCTTAATCCCTTCTCTTATCAAAAACCCATCAACCCGCTTCTTAAAAATATTTAGCGAGGCAGCCTCCACCACTTCAACGGGCAGAGAATTCCAGAGATTCACCACCCTTTGAGTGAAGAAGTTCCTCCTCAACTCCGTTCTGAACCGCCCCCCCTTTATCTTGAGGCTGTGCCCCCTAGTCCTACTGTCTTTTTTGAGCGGGAAGAGTCTTTCCACCTCTATCCTATCCATCCCATTCATCATCTTATACGTCTCAATGAGATCTCCCCTCATTCTTCTAAACTCTAACGAGTACAAGCCTAGTTTATTCAGCCTCTCCTCATAGCTCAACCCCCTCAACTCCGGTATCAGCCTAGTAAACCTCCTCTGCACTCCCTCCAAGGCCAAAATATCCTTGCGCAGGTGCGGCGCCCAAAACTGCACACAGTACTCCAGCTGCGGCCTCACCAATGCCCTATACAGCTGCAGCAAGACCTCCCTACTTTTGAGTGGCAGATGGAAATGAACACTGAGGAGTGTGAGATGCTACACATTGGAAGAAGTAATTTAACAAGAAAGTATTCAATGAATAGGACACTAGCAGGTTCCATGGAACAAAAGGACCTCATTGTGTTTGTCCACAGATCTCTGAAAGTGGAAGGACATGTTAGTAGGGTGGTGAAAAATGCATATAGGATACTTGCCTTATCAATCAAGGCATAGATTACAATAGCAGGGAGGTCATGTTGGAGTTGCATCGAACTTTGGTGAGGCCACAGCTGGAGTACTGTGCAGTTCTGGTCACCGTATTATCAGAAGGATGTGATTGCACTGGAAATGGTGCAGAAGAGATTCGCCAGGGTGTGACCTGGGATTTAAGTTATGAAGAAAGATTGTGTAGGCTTGGGTTGTTTTTGTTGGAGCAGAGAAGACTGAAGGGCAACCTGATTGAAGTGTAAAAGATGATGATAGGCATGGGCAGAGTGGATAAGGAGCAGCTGTTTCTCTTAGTTGAAGGGTCAGTCATGAGGGGATGTAGCTTCAAGGCGAGGGGCAGAAGGTTTAGGGGGGATGTGAGGAAAAACCTTTTTATCCAGAGGGTGGTGATGGTCTGGAATGCATTGCCTGGGAGGGTGGTAGAGGCGATTGCCACATATCCTTGAAAAAGTATCTGGATGAACACTTGGCACATCATAACATTCAGGGCTATGGGCCAAGTGCTGGCAGATGGGATTAAGTGGGAGTTCAGGTGTTTCTAATGTGTCTGTGCGGACTCAATGTGCCAAGGGTCTATCCTGCTCTGTATGACTCTGTGATTCTGAATGTGTGCCATTCACAAATTTAGGATGCCCCAAAGCACCTTGCAGCCAATGAAATACTTTTTGAAGTATAATCACTGAGGGAATGTATCTCTATCATGTATTGAACTGTTGCAACCTGCGGTGGATTCAGTGCACTGGGTAAGACAAAAGGTTGTTTGAGTACAGCCTTGTGGCAGTGGAACTGCTTAGAACTGGTTCAAGTCGCAACCTAGAAAACAACGGAAAGCTACTTACTGAGATGTTGTTCAAGTTGCAAAACCTGCCAAGCAACAGAGAGAGAGATTATAAAAAGAGGGCCACGAGGGAATCATTTTTGTTATGACACTGTACCGCTGGACTGAACACTAAAATAAAGGTTTGTAACTAAGAGCTTTGTCCCTCATCACTGACTCGCCAAAGTACCAGTATTTGAAACTAATTTCTAATAGTTTGGAGCTAGAATCCAACATCATTCTTATTTGCATTTATGAAGCAAACATTATACAAACTGGAATTTCCAGTGCCATTGTTGTGGAACATTGTATGACGAAAGGTCGCATCGACTGGGCCTATATTCCCTGGAGTTCAGATGAATGAGGGGGTTATCTCATTGAAATGTACAGCATTCTGAGAAGCATGGACAGGTTATATGCAGGGATGATGTTTCCCCTGGCTGGTGATGATGATGGTGGGGAGTGGGTGGGAGTCTGGAACAAGAGTTTATAGTTTCAGGATATGGGGTAGACCATTTAGGATGGAGATGGGGAGAAATCTCTTCACTCAAGGGGGTGGTGGACCTGTGGAATTGTCAACCACAGAAAGTTGTGGAGGCCAAGTCACTGAATATATTTAACAAGGAAATGGATAGATTTCTAGACACTAAAAATGTCAAGGGGTATGGGGAGAGAACAGAATTATGGCTCTGAGATAAAGGATCAGCCATGATCACATTAACTGGCAGGAAAGGCTCGATGGGCTGAATGGCACAGCAGGCTTGATGGACCAAATGGTCTCTACCCTGCTCCTATTTTTTCTGTTTCATATTAATATAGAGAAAACAGAAAAATAATTATAATGCAATGGTATAATGCAACCTTTCTCTCCAACACATACCTTTAGCAACCTGCTAAAGGGATGGCCAATAAATTCTGAGCTTACCAGCAGAATGGACATGCACCAGTGAAGGAAAAACGTATTTCTTCCATTTTCAGTAGTGATACTTTTAACATTCTGGACAGGATGCCAACAGGAATATAATTGGTTATTCCCAATTTCTATTTTTGCAATAAGATCTTTGACCAGGAAAGCTGGTTGTGCAGCTGTTGAGGCATTTGTATTGCATCTTTATCATTAAAACAAAGATAATTTAAGGGAAAATCCAGTAATTTTTCTTTCAACAGTATAGTAGGATTGAGAGAATGAGCATGGAAATATTGGGGGCAATTTTAATTTCAAGAATCTGTGATTTTGAGAGTGGGTGAAGAGATTTTTTTAATTCATGGACATCACTGACTGGCCAGCATTTATTGCCCATCCCGCGTTGCACTTGAAACTGAAGGGTTGGCTAGACTACTTCAGAGGGCAGTTGAGAATCAACTATGATGCTGTGGCTCTGGGATCACATGTAGACCAGACCAGGTAAGGATGGCAGATTTCCTTCCCTAAAGGACATTGGTGAAATGAATGAATTTTTTCCGACAATTGACAATGGTTTCATAGTCACCAGTAGATTCTTAATTCCAGATATTTTTTTCTTGAATTCAAATCCCATCATCTGCCATGGTGGGATTCGAACCCAGCTCCCCAGAACATTAGCTGAGTTTCTGGATTAATAATCTAGCAATGACACAACTAGGCCATCGCCTCACGGGCAATGAAATTTAACAATACATCAATACGCTGTCTCTAACCAGCTGATTTTCACATTCAACTGCAGCACGTTTGACTGCAGGCAGACAACCCCCCTCTGGAGGGGCGGGCTGTCAACTTAGCTATGTTAACAGGCAATTAGGAGCTTTTTTAAAAAGGGGTTTTTAACATTTAACTGTGAATGCAGGTGTTTCCTAGGCTTCCTGGAAGTCCCCAGTGAGCCTAAGGTGAGAGCACAGCAATAATTGAGGAGGCTGAAGAAATGTCAGGTAGAAAATGTCATAAGTATGGAGATCTCACACAGCTGTTTCATTGCCTAATTGTGTGAAATGCCTTTTTTGCACATGATATTTTGTCAGAGAGTTTACTCCCACTACAGGTTATTTCTGTAACATTGGAGGGTGTGGGGGAGTGATAGATACACTGGGAGATTGGGGCACCTGCACAGTGTTGCTCCCACAGCTTAGTAGCTGGCTTTCTGGCATGAATAGATTCCACCTACTCCCCCTGCTGGCAAGAATCACATTTTGCCTCTTTTTTTTCCTCAGTGTCTGGGAGCTCACCCAAAAAAATGGGCTTGACTCTCTCCCATTTTGATGTTCCTTCAGCACTTAGAATTTTTTTGGTAAGGTCGCCCCTTAGAGTTTTTCTCACACCCCCTATATTACTATGGTTTGTTCTTGTACTGGTATTTCTCCATCTGTTTTCAGAAGGGCCAGATTTCAGAATTGCCACATTATTGTACTTTAACACAATTTTTCCTTCCACAAAACTTGAGAAAGCATGGCCAGCGTCTGTAAGTCATGACTTCCCAATTTATAACAGAGTCTAGGGCGTCATGGTGGCACAGTGGTTAGCATTGCAGCCTCATAGTACCAGAGACCTGGGTGCGATCCTTGGCTTGGGTGACTGCCTGTGTGAAGGTTTGCACATTCTTTCTATGTCTGCGTGGGTTTCCTCTGAGTGCTCTGGTATCTTCCCACAGCCCAAAGATGTGCAGGTTAGGTGGATTGGCTATGCTAAATAGCTATGGAGTTATGGGGATAGGGCCTGGCTGGGATTGTGGTCGGTGTAAACTCAATGGGCCAAATGGCCTCTTTCTGCACTGTATGATTCTATGGATATCAAGTCAAGTCTACTTTATGCCTGAATAGCTTCTTTATTCACTGAATAATAGCTTCCACTGACCATTGCAAACACGGCTCTCTTTGTGGTTCTCCAGCCCCAGTGGCTGTTTCCTGTGTGAAAATTGAGACAAAGAGCAGGTTTTGCTGTTTTTGAATTTGCTATAGTTGCCAATCCTGAAGAATTATTCTGTAATTCCAGGAATTAGGGATTAATCTCTTTACACCTTGGGGGAAAAATCATGAGGTCATTAAAAAAAATTGTATTTTTATAATTTCCCATTCTTCATTTTCGTGTAAATTTTATGCATGCCCACTTTCCAATACTGCAAAATCCAACACGAAATGGCATCAATCCACAGATTTGGCTCAGTTAAAGAGCAGAATAGTCGTACATGAGTCATTCCATTGAGGCCATCAATTCTTATTGATGTATTGTGTGGCAATAGATTTAACATTTCTTTCCCTGTGTTACAGCTTTTTTTTCAGCTGATACCAGACACACTTAATCACAGGGAACAATAGAAACATGAATGAAAAATAACACTTGGACAAATCTCTCAAAATCCAAACAACCGCTCCATCCTACCTAATTTATGTTAAGCCTGTAGGGATCTGAAAGTAATGTGCCAAATGCTTTTCTATTTAATGCCTGCCCTCAGCATTTTGGTATAATTATGTTTACATTTACATAAAAACAGAGATGGCACTACAAAGTACTGATGCCAGATGCATTCTGAGGTAGCAATCCTCCAATGATTTAGCTGCAAATCTTTCAAAATTAATATATTTAATTTCTCCCAGCATTATTAATAACAGAATATTTTCCAGCAAATGCAACATGCAAGAATGAAATGTGCCGGCCAGAGGCTAACAGTAATCACAACAAAAAAACAGGAACAAGTGCATTAAACATAGAAATATAGGAGCAGGGGCAGGCCATTCAGCCCTTTGAGCCTGCTCTGCCATTCAATCTGATCCTGTAACTCAACGCCACACTTCCAAGCTCACCCTATACCCTTGACGCCTTTAGAGGCTAGGGACGGGATTTTACAGCTTTGTCGAGCGAAACTGGAAAATCCTGCCTGAGTTCAATGGTCATTTCCATTGTCCACTCCTTGCCCGCTCCAATTCTGTGGTGGGTGAGGCAGGAGAATTCCAGTGTAGCAATCTATCTATTTCCATCTTCAATATATTCAGATAAAGCAGAACATAACACAAGACACAGGAGCATTTAGACAGTGGGTGTAATTCTATTCCCTCAACTCTCAGTTGTTCTTCACGTAACTCAGTGCTCACTGCAAGAATACCTTCAAAATTATGTTTCAGACTGTTGTGATGGTGACTAGGTTTGGAACTGACAGATGGCACCTTCAGAGCATTTGAAGCAATATTTTCCAGAAAAAGAATTACTAAAGTCGTCATAAGTCGCGGTTGTCCTTTTAAGGGCACTACAACATATTAAGGGTCATCTGGCCTTGCTGACAAATTGGGACACAGAATGGGGAGGAGTTCTCCTGGAAAATACGTTTCAGGACTAGCTGCAGGCATGCTATTGTTCTTGCAGACTCTTGTGGATAAATCTTTTATTGCTTTTTAATTAAGTCTTTGAAAGTGATCATTACATCTGGCAACAAGGATAAATTATCCTGACTCTGCCTCTGGCCTGACACCTGTGAGTATCCTGTCTGCAAAAAATATATACTCACTGGAATGCCTCTCTTTGGGAGAATAAGCCCACTTGACTCCTCCATGGAGGACTGGGCACAATAGGTTGAATGTCTCAGGCACTATTTCTGAGCAAACAAATAGGGGAGGACGTAAAATGCAAAGAAATTCTCCTTAAAGTATTTGTGGAACTTTGACCTGGCTCACAATCTCACACCCCCAAACACACCCAACTCTAAATCTTTTAATCTCATGGATTTAGTGAAGATTCAATTGTGAACTATCAATCATACTCCAGATATTCAAATTTAATGCAACTGTGAGAGCCTCATTCAATCAATTGCAACTTCCATTGCTAAACTGAAGCAATTAGTGGAGTATTATTTATTTATCATTAGTGTCATGATTAGACTACCAAGAACAAGCTGACTGGGGTCAAGAGCTAGGGGAAAGGATATTTGAAGAGACATCTTGCCAGAGGCCATGCTCAGGTGCTTTGTTGTGAAGAATAGAGATGCCAACCTCAGAGTCCCAGTCTACAAAAGGATAATTCTTGGTATGCCCCAGGAACCATTGGGTGTATTGCATAGAATGCCTAGGAGTTACTACAGTATGTCTGAGAGGATGAAGGAGTACCACTGGATCCATTCAGTCCTAGCTTGATTATCTCACTATCTTAAAAGGCCTGGCAGCTTTATCTGTGCCTCTAATCTCCTGCAGATCAGAAGTTATGAGTGTTGGCTCCTTTGATTCGATGGGAGTGGTATGTGTTGAGAAAAAAAGTTCCAGGATACTTTGGAGAAGCTGGGGCTTTTTGCCTTGGAGAAGAGATTCAATAGAGGTGTTCAGAACTACGAGGGGTCTGGACAGAGTAGATAGGAAGAAATTGTTCCCATTGATGGAATGGTCATAAACCAAAAGACACCAATTTAAGGTGAATGGGAAAGGAACCAAAGTTGCCGTGAAGAAAATCTTTTTTACACAGTGAGGGGTTAGGATCTGGAATGCGCTGGCTGATGTTATGTTGGAGAAAATTCAATTGTGGCTTTCAAAAGGCATTTGGGTAATTAATTGAAGAGGGAACAATGATTGGGAGACGGAGCAAAAGCTGGGGGTTCAGTGGGGGGGGCCATTGGCGGAGAGGCAACAAGATCAGCTGGGCTGCTCTTGCCAAGAGCCAGAAAGGACATGATAGGCTTAATGGCCTCCTTCTGTGCCATTCTATGTTCTATGGGAGAGGTGGCATGTTTCAGCTATACGCACAGAGCTCTGGCTGCATGTGTGCAATCAATGACTGTCTGAACTCTGAGAGACCCGTACAACTGAAGCAAACCTCACAGCTCCATCCTGTCAACACAGAGTTTCCACGGAGAACTTGATACCCTTCTTAGCTTTGACTAAACGTGCATTCGCTACTTGTTCAATACAGGTCTATTATTCTCTTTAAATGTGATCCTCTGCAAGTGCTTGACAA
This sequence comes from Carcharhinus amblyrhynchos, assembly GCF_965287045.1. Taxonomy (NCBI): domain Eukaryota; kingdom Metazoa; phylum Chordata; class Chondrichthyes; order Carcharhiniformes; family Carcharhinidae; genus Carcharhinus; species Carcharhinus amblyrhynchos. The sequence continues at coordinate 28,301,070 of NC_137346.1, forward strand.
TACATCTAGGTCAAGAAACTCCCTTGGAATGATTGTATTAAGTAACAGCATTCCTCCTTTATTATCTTAACTGCTAGCTTATAAAGCAGAACTCATCTTGAAAAAGCTTTTGCCCTTTACGTATGGCAGCATCCAATTGTCTACAAAGCTGCTTCTCTTGTGCCAGAAGCAATTGGAATGGCAGTGAGAAATCTCACAAATTCTTGACATTGACAAATTTAGCTTGCCATTGGTCTGCTGCCAATTCTCCAGGAAATTACTTCGGAATATTTGCTTATGCACTTCCACTGCTACGGCAGCTGATGTTCCAACCAACTAAACAACTACAGCGTGAAGGTCACTTTGCTCTCAATGACTGTCATTCTTCTATACACATTCCACATTTACTTGGAAGGAGCAGTGCGGCGATGTGAGAGGACGTTCATTTAAAGATTCTTCACTTTGGTTATTATACACACAGGCACATTAAAACCACAGGGTTACCTTTTGCAGGTTTCAGAGAATTATGGAATCCCTACAGTGCACAAGGAGGCCATTCAGCCCATCAAGCCTGTGCTGACCACATTCCCACCCAGGCCCCATCCCCATAACCCCACAGATTTACCTGCTGAGCCCCCTCACAGTAAAGGGCAATTTAGCATGGCTAATCCGCCTAACCCGCACATCTTTGGGAAAGCAAAATATTGCGGATGCTGGAAACTGAGATAAAAACTGAAAATGCTGGAGAATCTCAACAGGTCTGACAACGTTTGTGCAAAGAGAACGGAGCCAACATTTCGAGTCCAGGTGACCCTTTGTCAGAGCTCAGACTGGATGAGAGAGAGAGAATGAAGTCAAGATAGGAGGAAATAAGTCCTGTGGGATAGGCTGACATGTTGGGTCCACCAGGACAGTCCTGTTTGTGGATTTTGGGAAGCGAGTTATCTGGGGTGGGGAGACTATGAGGTTGGAGGCTGTTTAGGGAAGATCTCCAGAAAAGATTAGGTCATTGACAGTCCTGGAAACAGTAGTTTGATGTTTGGTGGTCGGGTCGTGGTCCAGCGGGAGGCAGGAGGAAGCATCGACAGTCAGTGCTAGATGACCTTGAAAGGTCATCTAGACTCAAAACATTGGCTCTATTCTCTCCCCACTGATGTTGTCAGAGCTGCTGAGATTTTCCAGCACTTTCTCTTTTTGCTGCACATCTTTGGAGTGTGGGAGGAAACTGGAGCACCTGAAACTGAAAGCCACGCAGACACAGGGAGAGCGTGCAAACTTTGCACAGACAGTGACCCGAGACCAGAATTGAAGCTGGGTCCCTAGCACTGTGAGGCAGCAGTGCTAAGCACAGTGCCACTGCGCTGCAGCTAGTCTGCACATTGGCAACGCCATTTTGTGATGTGGAGATGCCAGCGTTGGACTGGGGTAAACACAGTAAGAAGTCTCACAACACCAGGTTGAAGTCCAACAAGTTTATTTGATAGTGAACCCACAAGCTTTCGGAAACGGTGTTCCTTCGTCAGGTGAGTGGAAAGTTCTGATCAGAGAAGGGCATATAAAGGCACACACAGTTTACAGAATACTGATTAGAATGCGAGTCTTTACAGCTAATCTCACATTCTAATCAGTACTCTATAAACTGAATGTGCCTTTAAACACCATTTCAGGCAGTGTTCCTTACGATTTTCGGATAATTTTGGACATGTCTAAATGTGCAAAATTACCTAGTTTATGTTTTCACTGACAAGGATTTGAAGTTAAATTCAACTCGACCGAAGATTTTGATTTAATCAGCGTTAATTACAGGTAACCAATTGTTTTTGCTTTCCTACTTTACACCAAAATTATCTTGATCTGACATTGGAAAACAGAAAACCCAAAGATGATGCTTTTATAATAACAAGACCATCAAATTGATGGTGCAATCAAGAAAGATTCTGCCTAATTGTTAGGATGGTAATTTGAAGGTTAAGCAGACTATCACCTAGAAATTAATTGTGCCACATTACCATATAAGCACTTAGTGGCTTTGTATAAAATTAAAAATAAATAGGTTGATGACTTTGCTAAGCTAATGGAAAAAATCGTTTTCATTTCTGAGATGTTATTGCAGACGTTATGCTCAGGTTAAGGGTTTCAGGCAATTCCCCTGTGCAAACTCCTTCTCAGTACCAACCTTCACCCTCTCAATATCTCGAACATTTGTAGCAAGCTCGGAAAATCACTGTCACCGTATTTCAGCTCGCTGGTTACATGATGTTCCCTCATGTGATTGTCTCCACTTTGAAAGGCAGCAGTGGAATGAACGGCACACTAGACTTTGACTGAGGATATAAACTGCCAAGTTGATTCATTTCACAATAAACGGGTAAGCAAACTGGAGGAATGACAGACTGTAGATGTGTAGTAGTTACAGGCTTTAATATCCCCCCCAGAAGACTGGAACATAACAATCATGTCTGCACTTCATGGAGAAGTGGGACTGGCAGAAATCAGGATTCTAATTTCCTGCGGTAGTTGCTTCTGCCTCTTCTTTCCCTCTTGTGGATAATCCCCCATCTTCCTTTCTTAGTTTCACTGTTTCTCCCTACTTGAATTCCAAAAGACGTACTGCACATACATGCTGCAGACTGTAGTAGCTGATCCTAGGCCTCAGTATTTTTCTGCTCCAGCAAAGCAAATGTTTGAGACTTCAAGAAAGTGCACCCCATGGGTGCGATTCTCCAGCCGTTCAAGCCAGCAGGGTTCTCCAGTCCTGCTGCAGGAATGGAGATTTGGCTGAGCGCCAGATTCTCTGTCCTCGCTTGCAGTGGCGGCTGGGCTTGAATGGTCAGAGAATTCTGACCCTTGCACATGCTTTGCAGACCCAGGGTATGCCACATCATACATGCTTTATGTGGGATTAGTCTGGCTCCTACATCTACTGGGACGTGATGATTTGAGTTATAAGGTGAGGCTGGATAGGCTGGGACATTTTTCTCTGAAGCGTAGAAGGCTGAGGGGTGATCTTATAGACGTCTATAAAATAATGAGGGGCACAGATCAGCTAGATATGTCAACACCTTTTCCCAAAAGTAGAGGAGTCTAATACTAGAGGACACTGGTTTAAGGTGAGAGAGGAGAGATACAAAAGGTTCCAAAGGAGCAATTTTTTTCATACAGAGGGTGGTGAGTGTCTGGAACAAGCTGCCAGAGATAGTAGTAGAGGCGTGAAGATTTTTGTCTTTTAAAAAGCATTTAGACAGTTACACAGGTAAGATGGGTATAGAGGGATATGGGCCAAATAGAGGCAATTGGAATTAGCTTAGGGGTTTAAAAAAAAGGAGGCCATGTACAATTTGGGTCAAAGGGCCTGTTTCCATGCTGTGCCTCAATCTCCCAAAATTACACTCTCAACCTGGATTTTCACTTCTGGATCATTGAGAGACCAGAGTTGGGATAATTCCTGGCTCAGCAAACTCAACCCAATATAAGGTGCTCCAGAAGATGGGATTTTCCTTCTGGGGTGGCACTGTTTTCTGGGAGTTGGGCTCATTGTCTCCAGAATGTATTTGGAGGCTGCGAAGTGGGCTGAATGCAAGGCCTGTTTGTGCTCTCGCAATGTGTCCAAGATTTAAAGCAAAACAACAGTACTAAAAACAACCATCCAAGCCCTCACCATCAGTCACATCCCCTTATCCCCTCCCCATATTCATATGCATCACCAATACCACCTAATGGCTCTCCAATGCACCAGGGTGCCATCCTACCTTCCATGCCAACCTATGCCCTTCTGTCCATCTTGATACCCTCCATACCTATGGCTCGCACCCATACCCATGGCTCTGTATGGTGCCAACTTAGTGACAACTCATGCCAATGTGGGACCTCACCTTTCACTGCTTGTCCTTACACCTACCATGCCAACTCATCCAATTTCCACCATTAATATACCTCTGGGCCTATTCTGAGATTAAAAAAAATAAAGTCCTATTATTCTCTAGCTCACGAGAAGTGTCAAAATTTACAGCCAAAGACAACTGTCAAGACATTTAAAATTACTGCCCTTTAAATCTTTGAATTCACAAAAACCTATTCACTAGATTTACATTCCTTTAGCTACATCCTTATAAAAACAAGTATTTAATTCAAATCCTTATCCCTTATGAAACCAAACATTACAATGCATCATCCAACTTCAAAGAGCCTATAACCGCTTGGAGCTGTCAATTAAATTGTGAAATGGAAGGCACCCTCTTGTCATAATGGAAAGTTTTGAACTAATGCAATAGTGGTAGTCCTCAGGCTATGTCAACAGGCATTAGAGGGAGGTGATGGCATTGTGCTATTGTTACTGGACTAGTAAATCAAAGAGCCAGGGTAATGGATCTGGGGACTTGAGTTCAAATCTCACCATGGCAGATGGTGAAATTTGAATTCAATATAAAAAATGGAATTCAAAGTTTAATCAATAACATGAAACCATTGTTGTAAACATACATTTGATTCACTTATGTCCTTTCAGGAATGAAATCTGCCATCCTTCCCTGGTCTGGCCTACATGTGAATCCAAATTCATTGCAAGATGGTGACGCTTAAAAGCCCTTTGAAATGACATAGCAAGCCTCTTGGTTCAAGGGAATTAGGGATAGGCAAAGAATGCTGACCCAGCCTGCGATATTCATATCTCCTGAATGAATAAAAAAGCACTCACCTGATGAAGGGGCTATGCTCTGAAACTCGTGCTACCAAATAAACCTGTTGGACTTTAACCTGATATTGTGAAACTACTTACCGAATAAGAAAAAAGACAGAGTAAAATAGTAAGCAATTTTTAAAAAACATTCTAGACACATTTTTCAAAGATTTAAAGGACAGGAATTTTAAATGCCTTGCCAATTGTGTTTGGCTGTAAAGTTTGACAGTTCGAGTGAGCTAGAGAGTAAATGAGCTTATGCTCGTATTCATGCCCAATTTTAACAATCCTAAGGGGCACCTTACTTCTCTCAAGGGACGTGTTTCCATCCAAAAGACAGCAACCCACCCCAAAGACCACCTGACTTCCTGCAAATGTTTCCAGAAGCCACATCCAAAGGAGCAACCTACCTCTCCAAAACGGCTCTCCAAAGGACTCCGCAAAGTTTATACCTGCTCCTGCTAGGCACTGTCTTCATATTTCAGTCTGGATTCTCACTCCTGGGTCAGGAGCACAAAGTTGGGAAACCTGACCTTGGAAAAAATGGCCCGGAAGATTAGGTTTTCATTCTGGGCTCGCAGGGTTTCCTGGGAATCAAGCTGGGCAATCCAGAATGAGTGTAGAGGATTCTGGGTGTGGAAGCAGGCTGGGTGGAAGGCCTATCTTGGCGCACCAGCACTGTATCAAAGTTTAAAATAAAAACAGAAAAACATGGATCAGCCCTACAGCCTTTGCCTATATGAATGTAAATATACAAACCAGCTATTGAGAACTCCAACTGCAGTTTCTTACTCTTCCATCAGGAAATATTATGAACATAGTTGTAGTCTGACATTATCATGTTGCATCATTTGATAAGATGAGTTCCTCGCACAATGAATGGAGTCAAAATAACCATTTAAAACATTAAACTTTCAAATCATTAATATTAGACAGTGAATCGATATACATCTCTGGACAAGTGCATAATGATTCATTTTTACTGGAGAGTACTTTATCCAAGATAGTTCTTCCAATTAGCAAAAGGAGTAAGCAAAATAATCTTTAACAGGAATATTACAGATGGCACCACTGCTGTTAAAAGTTACTTTACATGGATTTATTTGCATCACTTTGCTAAAATTAACTGAAGATAATGAAGATTTTTTTATCTGAGTAAATTATTTTATGAATTCCTCAGCATGTGGTCAGAAGAGACAATTGGAATCGTGCGAGATGTAATGTTACTGCAAGGAAATACTCTGCAGTAAAGGAGCCAAGAAACTACTCCACCAGGCATGGCTGGCTGGGTCAGTGCTGAGCTCTCTGACCCCAGGTCCATGTTATGGCTCTGCTTTCACTTTGTCAGCCAATTGGTTTATGGAGTGCCTTTCACAACCCCACAAAAGTGCTACTGTGAAGTAATGCTGTAGTCAATATTGTTATTACAGGGAATTCTGACACCCAAACATTGAGACAGTGGGCAAAATTGGAGCTTTGGGTATATCGAGGCCCAGTGGCACAATAGTTAGCATCTCTGCTTCACAGCGCCAGGGACCTGGGTTCAATTCCTGGCTTAGGTCTGTGTGGAGTCTACACATTTTCCCCCTGTCTGCGTGGATTTCCTCCAGTTTCCTCCCACAGTCTGAAAGATGTGCTGGTTATTTGTGTTGGTCATGCTAAATTCTCTCTTCAGTGTACCCAAATAGGCACCGGAATGTGGCGACTAAGGGATTTTCACAGTAACTTCATTGCAGTGTTAATGTAAGCTGACTTGCGACACTGATTAAATTAACTTTACTTAATGACTGCCTCTGGAAATCACTGAGTATTCTTAGGCAGCTCTCAATTCAAATTGCAGAATCTGGAGTTGACAAATATGGGAAGATTAGAAAATAGTGCATTTTAATATTAAAGACGAAGTCCACAGGATGGATTTGTCAGCACACGGGCTGAATTGAAATTTTAAGTACTTCTCATATTTGAACTGGTATGGGTGCAATCGGTACATTTTAATGGACTATTTTAATGAAAGTTAGGTTTGCATGGAATGTGTTTAGTGCACAAGGGCTCCAGGATACTGCACCATTATTAAGGGCTCCAGAGGAAAATATTTTTAATGAATATGGCAAGGCATAGCAAACCCCAGCCCAGATAATAGTAATCAGTTTGAAACAAAAATGCAGAACATCTCAGTTAATCCTCACAATGCATAAAAAGCTGCAATTTAGGCAAACTTTGATTAAAGCATTTGTGTAATTTAAGCAGCAATATCATATTGATTGTGTGAGATCCATCTTAATTGCAACCCAGTGACATGTCTGGAGTACACTCTCCCACACCTGATACTCATGCAGATCTCCAAGAATTCTCACTTATCAATGGCAAAATAAGTTGAAAAGACATTCTTTTTTTAGTGTCCGATGTGCGCAGAATGAATAAGCAGCCATTATCTCAATAGCAGCTCCAAGTACCTATATATCAAGGACAAGGTGTGTTCTGTTAATACGTTTTTACCTCTGAGACCTGGATTGATATCTAACTCAGAAGCACAAGATAATAATCTCAAAGCGCAAACTTACCCTTGAATTCTGCATCACTGGAAAGCAGGTGCACAAGAAGATGTTAATCTGAGACTGACGGTGAGCCACATTGTGAATGTGCTGTCGGGAAGTGATGAATGATATCTGGCCATGAGCATACAAGATTGGAAGCGTTTGACACTGTCTTTCAGGCTAAAGTGCAAATGAAAACCTACCATTTCTCATCGTAATTAGCATGCAGAGAAAGAAAGTGGACAAAGGGAGAGCTTTCATTAATCTTGTGCGTTGAAGTAGATGGGAATTTCCAGCTATGCCTTCAGATTTTAAGCCTCTGTGAGAAAAACAGACTCGATAAGGATATCTTACTCGCATTACTCTACAGGTGGCACAGTGGTTAGCATTACTGCCTCACAGTCGGATTCAATTCTGGCCTCGGGTCACTGTCTGCGGGGAGTTTGCGCATTCTCCCCATGGCTGTGTGAGTTTCCTCTGGGTGCTCCAGTTCCCTCCCACACTCCAAAGACATGCAGGCTAGGCTGATTGGCCATGCTAAACTGCCCCTTAGTGTTAGCGAGACCAGCAGGATAAACATGTGTGGTTACAGGGATACGGCCTGAGTGGGATTGTGGTCGGTGCATGCTCAATGGGCTAGATGGCATTCTTCTGCACTGTAGGGATTCTATGACTCTAGTAAGAAGTATCACAACATCAGGTTAAAGTCCAACAGGTTTATTAGGTAGCAAAAGCCACTACATTTTGGAGCGCCGCCCCTTCATCAGGTGAGTGGGAGTTCTATTCACAAACAAGGCATATAAATACACAAACTCAATTTACAAAATAATGGTCGGAATGCGAGTCTTTACAGATAATCAAGTCTTAAAGGTACCAACAATGTGAGTGGAGAGAGCATTAAGCACAGGTTAAAGAGATGTGTATTGTCTCCAGACAGGACAGTTAGTGAGATTTTGCAAGTCCAGGCAAGTCATAGGGATTACAGATAGTGTGACATGAACCCAAGATCCCTGTTGAGGCCGTCTTCATGTGTGCGGAACTTGGCTATCAGTCTCTGCTTGGCGACCCTGCGTTGTCGTGTGTTGTGATGGCTGCCTTGGAGAATGCTTACCCGAAGATCAGAGGTCGAATGCCGTGACCGCTGAAGTATTCTATGACTCTATACAGGGGAGGTGACAGTCTAGTGACATTATCGCTAGACTATGACTCCAGAAACTCAGCTAATGTTTGAATCCCGTCAGGGCAATGGTGGAATTCGAATTCAGTAAAAGATATCTGGAATTAGGAATCTACTGACGACCATGAAACCATTGTCAACTGTCAGAGAAATCCATCTGATTCACAAATGTCCTTTAGGGAAGGAAATCTGCTGTCCTTACCTGGTCTGGCCTACCTGTGACTCCAGAGCCACAGCAATGTGATTGATTTTCAACTGTCCTCAGGCAACTAGAGATGGACAATAAATGCTGACCAGCCAGCGATGACCATGTCCCACAAATGAAAAAAAACATTCTATTTACAATTAACTTGCACACAAAGGCCAATAGATTTGTCTGAGCTTGAAAGTGGGTGCAAGGATCGCAATGTACAAAGATCCTGGGCCCATACGTATCAGTGTCAACATCACACAAACAAATGCCTACTCATTACACGTAGGCTCGACCAGGTAATGATGGCAGATTCCCTTCCCTAAAGGGATGGATTTTCACTGACATATCAATGATTGTTTCATGGTCACTGGTACTGAGATTAGCTATCAATCCTAGATTTATTGACTGAATTTAAATTCCACCAGCTGCCAGCTCGTATTTGTGCCTCAGTTCTCATCTTAATGATATGGACAAGCTACTGGCACCTGTGACAAAGCAGTATTCCCTTTTGTTGCAAGCAGCTTCAGGCTAGATGACTCACCAGCTGTGGCCAGAGGGGCCGAATGTCAAGGCTGGGAGAACAAATGGGGATATAAGGCCTATTATGGCCAACATCAGCTGTCAGGAGTAGTAAAACACCAGGAATGGAAGTGTTACTTTTCTTGATTCCCAGGGAAGGTATTTTTAAAATCATTTTTAAATTATCTTCAGTTGCTGAATGCTACCTAAGCTGCAATATGGTGGCACAGTGGTTAGTACAGCTGCCTCACAGTGACCCAGGTTCAAATCCAGTCTCAGATGACTGTCTGTGTGGAGTCTGCACATTCTCCCCATGTCTGCGTGGGTTTCCTCCAGGTGCTCCCGGTTTCCTCCCGCAGTCTAAAGATGTGCAGATAATGTTAAATTCTCCCTCAGTATTCCAAAATGTGTAGGTTAGGGGGATTAGCAGGGTAAATATGTGGGATTATGGTGACAGGGCCTGGGAAAGATGCTCTGTTGGATAGCTAGTGTAGACTCGATGGGCTGAATGGCGTCCTTCTGCATTGTAGGGATTCTATGCAATGGCCCCTAAAGAACGTGAAACAAATCTGCTCAGTCATCACAACTCAGTTTCTGTGAGAGGAACTAAAACAAGCCTAATGTCCCTCATTTACTTATGAAAATGACAAAAAGCCCCTTTTTTCAGTGGTCACTATTAACCTGTTGTGAGAATCTTGTATATTGCAAACATCACCACATGGGCAAGTAATGGCCTGAATGAATGCCTATGGTGATACCTCTTCTAGGAACTCCAGTGTGATTCTGTGTCCATCAGGCAATTTGCCACCTCTCACTAGGGCTCCCATCCCTGTAATGGCAAAGATCTCACTTTCAGGACTTGCTGGCCTATTTGAGGGCCAGCAACTGCTCAGTCAGTGTGATTGAAGAATGGTTCAACAGCAACCAGGCAGCAGCAGCAAGATGGAACAGGCCACAGATCGGGAGCGGGATCAAGATCATTAGGACATCCAAACATTTGAATTAGGAGGAAGAGTAGGCCATTCGGCCCTCCAAACCTGCTCCACCACTTAATATAATCATGGCTGGTCTGACTGTGGTCTCAACTCCACATTCTCCCCTACACCCCCCACCCCGCCAATTCCTTTTGACTCTTGTGTTCTTCAAGCACCTAGCTACCTCTGCCTTAAATTATTCAATGACCGTGCTTCCGCTGCTCATAGCGGAAGAGACCTCCAAAGACCCCTCAACCATCAGAGAAAAATATTTCTCCTCGGCCAGAATTCTCCAGCCGTTCACACTGGCGGGATTTTCCATTCCCACTGGCAGCACACTCCCAGCTGTGGGTTTCCCACTGGTGTGGTGACATCAATGGGAATTCCCATTTCCAGCTCTAGGACCAAAGAATCCCGCCGCTAGCAAACAATGTGCCACCTCCCGCTGGCAAGAAAAACAGAGCTGGGAGGCTGGAGATTTCTGGCCCTCATCGCCATTAAATAGGCAACGCTGTGCTCCCTAGGTCAGTTCTCTCCTACAAGGGAAACATCATTTCAGCATCTGTCTTCCTGGTCTTCAGTCCTGATTCCCTGGCGATCACCTCATGGAAATATGGAATTTTCCACCTTTACTCCAAAGCAGACCAATTTTCCAGTGTGTTTGATCCACTGATGCTTAAAGCAAGAACATGGAACGCAATGAAAAGAAAATTCTGTGGTCTGTAATCAAATACATGACAACTAGTTCACTTATAAATAAACTCAAGTATTGGCTTTAGTTCCCAGGAAATGCCAAGAAAAATCAATACACAATGATTAATTGGCCTCTTCATTTTCTATCTCTCATTCTTAAATTGCAAACTGGTGTATCACAGTGCACAGAGGCAGGCTTTCTCTATTCAAATGCAACTCACACGTCACCGGCTCTTGTTTATGCAGAAACATCTTTTGGTTGCAAATAATCAAGACCTTTTTGTTTGCAGTGCATAACTAGAGACTTACCAAAGAACAATCCTGGGTAACTGTATCCGAAAGCCCAACCCTGCTACACACAGGATAGAGTGCACATATTGCCACACGTTCTCCCAGCAGTTCTGATTTAAATATATCAATTTAAATGCTTCAGCAGCATTCCTATGCAGTCCCACAGCAATTAAATTGACTTCAGACAACTCAGTAAATTGTCCTGGAGATCTGTTTGACACCCCGCTGCAGTTATGCTTTGTACAGTGTCAAATTGCAGCAGCATGGTACTTACTGGCTCTAAAAAAGCCATGTTAATTCTCTCCAGAATATCATCAGACTATGGGCGGGGTTTTCAGGCAGCATGCACCCCAAGACTGGAAATTCCCGTCCAAGGAGAACGGACATTTAAATGATCCGCCAAATTTTCTGTCCCGCCCATTACGATTCCCACGGTGGGTGGAACCAGCAAATCTCACCCCATGCCTCTGGATTTACACCACAGCTTTATGATAGTGACACTAAAGTTGTGGTGGATAGCCAATTTAAAGGACCATCGTCCTGGTGCCCTATTTTCCATCCCCATGCAGTAATTACGATTGGTCAGTCGCTAATTTAAGCATATCATTATGACTTTAAAAAAGTAGATTCACATGATCAAAAAAAAATGTTTTACTTCCAGGGCCAGCATTTGTAAAAGCATTGTGCTTACATGTGGCATGTACTGCTGAGCTTTATAAATTTACTCTGCAGGCTAACTCAATTCTGTGACTCGAATGGCAGGGGAGGGGGAGGGGAGTGGAGGGGGCGGGCGAGATGCTGCAATAAAACAGAAAGATTTTGCAACAACGACCAAAGAAAAGTACGGCATAGGTATAGGTCCTTCGGCCCTCCAAGCCCGTGCCGATCATGATGTCCTAACCAAACTGAAAAAAAACTCTGTCCTTACTCGATCTGTATCCCTCTATTCCCTCCCTTTTCTTGTCCTGATCCAGGAACAATACTGGCTGTTGCCTGCTCAGGCTCATCCATCTGCTGTTCTTTTACCTGTCTCTCCATCGCCCCTCCCTCCCTCCCCACCACCCCCCACCCCAGGGCAAAGTGAAGGGCCACCACTAGTATCACATACACATCTGGAGCACATCATTCTGCAACTTCTGGATGCTCAGTCACTAACAGAGGGGTTCAAGGTGAGGCGGGGGGGTGGGGGGTGTGGGGCAGAGATTAAGGGAGATGTGCGGGGAAAGTTTTTCATGCGGAGGGTGGTGGGTGCCTGGAACATGCTGCCAGAGGAGGTGGTGGAATCAAGCACATTAGCAGCATTCAAGAGGCACCTGGATGGGATTTTAGTTTAGTTGGCACGGGCTTGGGGGGCCGAAGGGCCTGTTCCTGTGCTGTACTTTTTCTTTGTTCTTTGTTCTCAGTTAGCATCTGTAACAGGCTGGGATTATCACCACGATGCCCAGAGCCTAATCTGTGACCAGCCTTGGGCCTCCAGTTTCTGGCAGAGGTAGCCACGACTTCACCAAGTGCATGCTCGAAAATGGCCAATTCTAATGTTGATGAAAATCTGATGCATATTGCAATGTTATTCAGCCATCCCAAGGTGATAAACTTAATGCAGTTCCACATTACTTAAGAGCACTTAAAATCCTGGTTGTATGTTGAGATGCTGATCCATAAATTACCGTTCCTTTACATTCTTAGAGCCTTAGGTCAGATTTTAAAATGAGGCCTGATTAGCAATTTAGTTTTTGTCAGTTTTAATTTTGTAGTGCAGTTGAATTTTTTTCTCTTTAATCCATTTGATCAGTTTGTAATTGAATGTATACAGGGAGAGTTAAACAATTTTGTAACCCCCCCATAAATCGCTTTACTAATTGAAAGAAATGGGTCCCATGAATGACAGTTGATAATATTACTGGGCAAATGGCTGATCATAGAATTATGGAAACTCCACAGTGCAGAAGAGGCCACTCGGCCCAGCGAACCTACACTGGCTCTCTGACCCAGCCCTCACCCCTGCCCTATCCCTTTAACCCCACACATTTACTATCTAACCTACACAACTTGGGACAATACAGGACATTTTACCATGGCCAATCCATCTAATTTGCATATCTTTGGTCTTTGGGAAGAATCCGGAGCATCCAGAAGAAACCCACACAGACGCAAGGAGAATGTGAAAGCTCCACACAGAGAGTCACCCAAGGCCGGAATGGAACCTGGGTCTCTGACACTCTGAGGCATTAGTGTTAACCACTGTGCTGTCCCCTCCTGACACTTATTTTGTCCATTATTCCTGTAGGGGCTTTAAACCATGGAAATAAATAGCTTAACAATCACATTAAAATAATGGACAAAGGAATATCATATTTATTTTGCTAATATCACCAGCAATAATATCTATTTGGTCTGGATTCAAGCATCTCAGTTAACTGCGTGAAAAAGGCACTAGGCCACCTGAATATTTTAACAAAGGTCCTTAGACCTATTTAAGAACCATTCCTGGCGTCACTCCACTCCAGCCAATTCAAGCCAAGCCACTCCACTCATTATTTTGGTCCCTAATTGAGGTTAGACTGCAGTTCTTAAAGGGACAATCAGAAAAACATGAGGTACATTTTTCATATAATTATATAATCTACAAAATTGGAACATTGAATTATGGTGTTGAAACACAGAAGTTTGAATCTCTTTGAATATTTTTGCCAGATTTCTATCCTCTCAGCCAGTTTCAATGACAGGTTGTCTTACTGCCTGCCGTGTATAAAAGACCATAAAAAGCATTAATGGTGCCCAGGGGAGAGGATTGTAGAGAGGGGAGAGATGGGGAGAGTGTAGCATCTGTTGTAATATACCTTTAAGGAATAACAGCATGACATCACTTTAAGGGAAATAAGTCATATGATCCAGCCTCAGTTTCACTTTGGCCTAGAGCGGAACATAGACACACAGCTCTGCAGCTTTGATATTCTCAAGCTTTCTATTTGTGTCTATCTGTTCAGATGTGCCTAGATTTAATACATCAGCCCACCATGTATTTGCATAATCTCTGATGAGCGATTGGTGCATTTATACATCGTTGGCCAGGGGTAGGTGTGGTGGGGTGATGGGAGAGTGTGAGGGCATGGTGGGAGGCAGGCAGTGTGTGGAGGGGGCAGTGGGAAGGAACTAGAAAGCAAATGGAAAAACATGAAAGTAAGTACATAAAACAATGCAAAGGAAATATTCACAAAACAGAAAAGAAAAAGAGAAAGGGAATTAAGTTAATTTATTAGTGTCACAAGTAGACTTACATTAATGCTGCAATTAAGTTATTGTGAAAATCCCCTCGTCGCCTGTTCGGGCACAGTGAAGGAGAATTGAGCATGGTGAATGCACCTAGCCAACACGTCTTTCGGAGGAAATCAGAGCACTCAAAGGAAACCCAAGCAGACATGAGGAGAACATGCAGATTCCGCACAAAGTCATCCAAGCTGGGAATCAAACCTGGGTCCCTGGCGCTGTGAGGCAGCAATGCTACCCATTGTGCCACCATGTTGCCCAAAGTGGAACGGAGAACAGTTGAGATACTAGCAATGATGATAGAAAGGGGAAAGGAAAGGAACAGACCTGAGTATGATGAAATTGAAAAGAACGTAAGGAGTGCATGCAGGCAGGCTAAAGAGAACTGGTGTAATGAGATGTTTGATGAAGTATCAGAGTTAGACATACATCACAAAATGAGAATTATACACCACAAAGTGAAAGTGAAATCTTTGACAGGAAGAAAGAATAACGTTAGCTAACAGGTATATAAAAGACAAAAGATGGTCAAATATTGTTTGAAAGGAATGCAAATGCAAAAGTATGAACAGAACAAAGAAATGACCCAAATGATGTACAATGATACAAATCAAGGATGTCCACAAGACAAAGTGGCATGCGACTGGTGAAATATTATGATATCAAAGGTAAAAACACTTTGAAATTGATGAATATAGGAAAAGCTCCAGCAAAACAGAACAGTAGCAGCATGGTGGCACAGTGGTTAGCACTGCTGCCTCACAGCATCAGGGATTCGATTCCCGGCTTGGGTCACTATCTGCGCGGAGTTTGAACATTCTCCCCGTGTCTGCATGGGCTGCCTCCGTGTGCTCCAGTTTCCTCCCATCATCTGAAAGGAGTGCTGGTTAGGTAGCTTAACCCGAACAGGCGCCGGAGTGTGGTGACTAGGGGAATTTCACAGTAACTTCATTGCAGTATTAATGTAAGCCTTACTTGTGTCTAATAAATAAATATTACATATAAAAGACCTAGAAGAAATGGAATTAGATGCGATTGCAAAAATTTGTGATTAAGTATGCAAAGGATACATTGCAAGTGACTTGTGACATTAAACTAAAAGCAAAATACTGCGGATGCTGGAAATCTGAAATAAAAACTGAAAATGCTGGAAAATCTCAGCAAGTCTGGCAGCATCTGTGGAGAGAGAAACATAATTATCGTTCCAAGTTCAATATAACCACAGGCTCAAAGGGAGAAATTGTTCTGTTCCTGCTGCCATAGGAATCATAGCGGGCAGGGGGCAGACCGTGCAAAGGTCCATTGACCTCAGGCGGGATTTTCCAGTTTTGGAGTGAGTGTGGCTGGGAAGTCCCACCCCAAATGTTCACTGTTTTGCCCGCCACAGATGCTGCCAGACTGAATTAAGATTCGTTATTTGTTGTTACGTAAGAAACCTAAAGCAAAGGAGTGCAATCATTTTAGAATTATAAGTTTAATGAGACATCTCATTAAAATGGTCCTGAAAATCATTGTAGAAAGAACTAACAGCACATTTGAAGCAGAAGTTGGTGAACTGCAGTCTGGATTAGGAGGAGGAACCTGGAGTAAGAATAAAAGAGAGAATATTTAAGAAGTCTTCGGTGAAGATCTGGGAGTAAACTAGAACATTTACATATGCTTCGTAGACTATGAAAAGCCTTTGCGATATCAACAAAAGTCAGTCGATGTGTTGTTGAAATGTGACATTAACAGTAAGGATATGAGTTTTATCTAGAGCCTATATTGGGACCAAATAGTGAGCATCAGACTGGATGAGGGATAATGATTCATGTTTTGAGTGAAAAGAGGAGCAAGACAACACAGTGTACATCGCTAAAATTATTTAGTCTGTAGACAGAATATTCAGAGAATTAGATGTACTATCAAGGGTTAAAATTGGAGATAAGACTGGTATGCTGATGACAAATTGCTACTTGCAGGATCCAAAGAGATCCCAAAAAACCCACAGATTTAATAAAATCAAAAAGTTTAGTATATGGAATTAGTATAAATACTGACAACACAAAAGCAATGGAAGAAATAAATTAAAAGAAACTACAGTGAGGTTTCAAGTGGATGGTGGCACACTGGAACGAGTAGATGTGTTTGTATCGACACAGTGGCACAGTAGTCAGCACTGCTGCCTCACAGGGCAGGGACCGGGGTTCAATTCCGGCCTGGGGTAACTGTCTGTGTGGAGTTTGCACATTATCCTCACATCTGCGTGGGTTTCCTCCATGAAGCTCGATGGTAAAAACAGTTATTGGATAGGACTCCTGATCTATCCTGCATGAATGAAGAACAACATAGTGTGGAACTGTGAAGCTTCGTAGTGCCACAGTTTGTAAGAGTGATGTTGCAAGGCATATCTTTGTTGTATTGACTATTTAAAATCAATTTTACCTTTACATTTGAAGTATTATTTGATTGGTAATGCACCTATAAGTTGTGTTGGTTCATTGGTGATGAAGTAAAAGATACAAAAACTAGTATCTTCATTCTCTATTTTGTTTTTATGTATCCCCCACAGGGATCATAACACAAGTCCTTGGGTCTGAGGAACAAGGTGGCAAGTTCTCCTTTGGCTGTACCATGGATTTCAGTGGTGACTGTTTTCATCAAAAATTTCTCCCTCAGCTAGCAGGCAGAATACAGGGGGGAGAATTGTCACTGGTTGATGAGATGCATCCTGTGGCAATAAGCAAAGAACAGTACAGCACAGAAACAGTCCCTCCAAACCTGTGCCAATCATGTTTACCTATCTAAACCAACTGCTTATGTCCCTCTATTCCCCGTTTGTTCATAAACCGCCAGAAGATTTGCCCTGGTGAGACAGGACGAAATCGCTATAGTGGATCTTACTGTTGAAAGTCAGTTCAGAAATTCTCAGAAGACTGAGAAAGAGTGTCTGCGCCGATCACTAGTTACTATAACTCAATAAAACAGGACGACATGAATCCACTTGACGCTGAAGTGAACTGTTGCCCTATAAAGACGACAATCCTGTGGAGTGTGTTGTACTGTATGTGCAGGCAGGCGGGGTTAATGACCATGTTAAGACATTAAAAAGCTATCTTTTCTGTAGTTTAGCGTTTTAATTACCTAGCGTAATGTCTAGTCAATGTTACTTCTAATTGTTTGTTGCACTAAAAGTCTTCAAACTTGAAATCTTGTGCAATTCTTTAAAGGCGGTCACTGGAAATTCAGATATCTTTTTAAGAATTGCAACTTTCTATGGGAATTGTAACATAAGACGACAGTAAATTCTGAGAAATTTGCCTTCGTAATCTGGCAAATATATATTCAAAGTGTATTTATTAGTCTCACAAGGAGATGTAACACTGCAATGAAGTTACTGTGAAAATCCCCGAGTTGCCACATTCTGGCACCTGTTCGGGTACACTAAGGGAGAATTTAGCATGACCAATGCACCTAACCAGCACATTTTTCGGACTGTGGGAGGAAACTAGAGTACCCAAAGGAAACTCATGCAGACACATGGAGAACATGCAGACTCCACACAGACAGTGACCCAAATCGGGAATCAAACCTGTGCCCTGGTACTGTGAAGCAGCAGTTCTAAGCACTGTGCAGTCTGCTATATTTATGGTTGTTCAAGCGAGATATGTGAACCTGGATTTCAAGAAGCACATAATTGAAATTCAACTTAATGTCAGAGACTTGCTCCCACACAATCATTATTTTAGGATAATCCCTCAGCATCGATTACAAAGCATCTTCTCCTTGCTAATATCTCCCATAAATGTCATTGGGATTAATATCCATCCTATGAAGACTGGAGTGGATATATAGTTAAGAATTTTTATCTCACTCTTACATTTAGACAGGTGGACATTGCTCAGCAAATATTAACTCATCTGGTGTGATCAATATCCAGTTCCAATTACTTCCCGCAGACTTTCGACAACGTCCTGGGAGAGTTTATAGCGTTTCTGATGAAGCATTTATTATGAGTATCTGCAAACAGTGAGTACAATTTTGAATGTTCAACAAATTGTGTCAAATTGTCCAGATCTGCAATTTTCTTCTTGCTGTACCAATCTCTTTGAGTGACCCATTTAGTCTGATTATTGTCCAAATCTTAGTGCCAAACTTGCCCTTCAATTCTTGCCAGTGATAAATTGAATTCATGATGAGAATGTTCCACTTCCTCCAATTTTATTGGATTGTCGGTACAATTACTCCAAACTATTGACGGGCCAACACTCATATTTTCTTGGTATTGAAACTAACCGTCTAGCCTTTCAAAACTGCAT
This sequence comes from Carcharhinus amblyrhynchos, assembly GCF_965287045.1. Taxonomy (NCBI): domain Eukaryota; kingdom Metazoa; phylum Chordata; class Chondrichthyes; order Carcharhiniformes; family Carcharhinidae; genus Carcharhinus; species Carcharhinus amblyrhynchos. Next base: position 28,319,670 of record NC_137346.1, read on the forward strand.
GATGCTCTCCTTCTAGAAAGGAAATAGTTCACATCACGCAATTCATCCTACTCATAAGTTCCACACAACTTGGAAACTGACGCCTAGATTTGACTCAGCTGAAAGACACTGAACCTCATCAAAGCTTAACCCAACGTCCTGACTTGTGGTCACTGCTGGCTTTGGGCCCCTGACACCACCCCACTTTCTAGTGTCAGGGTTAAGGTAAGTATTTTTGTTAGTGTCACAAGTAGGCTTACATTAACACTGCAATGGAGTTACTGTGAAAATCCCCTAGTCGCCACACTCCATTGCCTGTGCGGGTTCACTGAGAGATAATTTAGCATGGTTAACACACCTAACCACCATATTGTTTGGACTGTGGGAGGAGGCTGGAGCATTTGGAGGAAACGTGTGCAGACAAGGGGAGATCCGCACAGAGAGTCACCGAAGACGGGAATTGAACCTGGGTCCCTGGCGCTGTGAGGCAGTAATACTAACCACTGTGCCACTGTACTGCCCATACTTGCACAGACAACCTGACTCAAAATTGGTAGGGCTTATATGTGAAATTAGTGGGGCAACACAAAGTAACTTAACAAAAATAATGTTCTGTCCGTTTCATAAATTATCCATTTTAGTTACAAAGATCCTAGCTGTTTTCCAAAGTGTTTCTGGTGCATGAACGTGTCAGAAGAATTGGACGGAAGTCTTTTTTTGCAACTTTCTACCAGTAATGTGACATTTCCCAAGTTTCATTGCACTTTTTGGTCTGTCCTGGCATTCACCTGCCATATACTAAGTGCTCATATTTAACTATGTGGAGATGAAAGCTGGTGACAGGGCTGCTCCAAAACTTCAGATTTACACATGGAAGGTGTTTGTGGCAACTTATACTGGCTAACACAATTGTTGATAATCAGAGCTGAGACTGGCAGAAAGTGAGGAGTTCCTGAACTTAAAGTGTTTGGAGAACTGATAGTCACTTTGGCAGCATTTTTGTACATGCTTGACCTGGACTTGTTTCCCACTGCTTCCAGTAGAGCCAGATGACAGGCTGATATTCATCCCCCTAACCACCCTCAAGTATTCTCAGGAGCAGATCAGGGATACCCTATTAGCATCCACTTGAATGCACTGATCATGAAGAAGGAAGACACTGGCTCAAGAATAACTGGAGCAGAGGCAGACACCAGTTAAGGAAGATGCAGCCCACTAGTTATCACTCCCACCCCATTACCATGGAATATAAAGACAATACAGATCAGTAAGAGAGGCTGGTGGTGTGAGGGGGATGGGGAATAGGAGATGACATGTGAAGATGCATTCACTGACCTTGACTATTACATGAGATCATTGGACCTTTTGTGCCTCTGCTTCCAGGTACTTGGGAGCAAACTTCACAGTTTGACCTCCCTGACCACCTATTCCAATATCCTTCTCTGAGTGCTCCACAAGACGTTTCTGGCTCCCTGTTCTGGTGTCAGGAAAACATTGGTGAGATGAAAATATCCGGGAAATCCAGAAATTGGAATATTTTCTGCAGGTACTTTATGTTAACAACTGTGGGAAAATGTAAGTTATTTAAGGCAGGGATAGCTTGGCTGAGTTAATGGAATTAGTGCCTTTGATATGTTGATGAACCTAGCAACCCTGCAAACAGGTGTTTACCGAAGGCAAGTTGGTCACAATGGGAAGAACAGACTATGAATGGATTTTTTTTTATTTGTTTAGGGCTGGGTTACCATTTATTGCCCATCCCTGAGGACACTTAAGAGTCAACCACATTGCTGTGGAGCTGGAGTGACATGTAGGCCAGACCAGGTAAGTACGACAGATTTCCTTCCCTAAAGGACATTAATGAACCAGAGAGTTTCTGTAACAATCAACAATGGTTTCATGGTCATTGTTAGACTTTTAATTCCAGATTTTTAATTCAGATTTCACCATCCACCATGGTAGGCTTTGAATTTGGGTCCCCAGAGCATTACCCTGATCTCTGGATTACAAGTCCAGTGCCAACACCACTAAGCAATTGCCTCCCCTATAACGAAGAGAAAATGTGTGAAAGAGAGGTGTTAAGAAATGGTCATAGATTGAATGTACTTTGAATTTATACTCTGAAAGGTAAAATCAAGAAATAAAGATAATTATGTCTGAGTTCGAAAATAAGTTAAGTCAGATAAGGGAAGATGAAAAATTCTATTTAAGGAGATAACTAAACAATGTAGGAAGCCATCTGCCATCGATGCCTCCAGCACTGTATCCAGTCCCTGTTCCCCCACCACCGAAATACTCTCTCTGCCATGGTGTTCTATCGTCCGTGAATTAAGTTCCAACAATGTTTTTCAGTTTCAAACTTTTCTGTCTAAAAAGGGAAAGATTGCCTTTAAGAACAAGGCACCTACTGTAATACATGCTCTCAGTACAGCCCTGTTCAGCTCCCTGCGGTGCGCAGGGGCAGCCAGCAGAGGAAACCAGCTGGGAGAAACTTGCGTGACTCCATGTCATGGTAACGAAGTGGGAGCACTGAATGGCATGTAAACTTATGGCAACGATGGGTAACATTAGTTACAACCTGCTGTAATCTGACGATGGGATTCTGTGACACATCATTTCAATTTAGTTCTGATCTACTTCCAATACATTAATGCCCGCACCATTGTTAGGATGAGCGAAACCTCCTCTGACTCTGGAAGCATTTACCTGAATTGAAAATGAAGTGCACGACCCTTATCACACAGTAGACCTTCAACTGTAGGCATAATTTAAAATGTAAGCTATCTGGGGCTTGCCATTAAACACGCCACATTAATAAAACAATGGACATCAGCCTCATTTTTGTGTCAACTTCTTTCATTTTGAATGAATACAAATTTGCCTGATTGGGCTAGGGGGATTTCAACACAGTGCTCTAACTAGTCAGTTTCCATCCTTCATCTTCACTCTGTTCCTTCAACTGTTCTTAATTGCAAGCCCATCAGTCCTACAAACCGCTATCCTCAAGGGGGGAATCACTTTGAACTCCAAGAGAAGCCGGAAGCCTTTCGAAAAACTCCCCGTGTCATCACCTAGATAGTAGGCTAATGGGTTTTCATGTCAAATATTCTGCACTGAATAAAGAAGAAAAATAATCTGCAAATACCATCAAAGACATTGCCTAACCTCTGTTTGTGCAGGAATTGAAGTTTCCATCCCAGTAGAACAAGGTTAAGTCGCTAGCCCTGCTTGTGGATTACAGTACAAGTGTAAGTATGAAGTAATTCTTTGTTCTCACTTTTAAGAACAAAAAAACCCTAGACAATGTAAATACTTTTTGCATAATTGTATTTTCAATTTAGTTTTAAATCAGCAGCTTCATCTTTCATTGTGTTATCTGATAGATTATATAAAAGGTATACTCATTAAGAGTATTTAATTCATCTGTTGGCTGTCCGACTGATGAATTAAAGAGGAAACTATCATCTGTAAATGCACAAACCAATTAATAATTTACATTATAGCTATTTTAGCCCAACAGATCTATGTCAGTGTTGATACAGTTACAAGTTTGTTCCCATCCTTCCTCACTTAATCCCATCAATGATTGCAGTCAACAGAAACCAGGTATGGCACCCCATCATGGTGGCATCATTTTTTGTAATGAGGATGTTAAGTTGGGCCAGAGAGGTGAGGGTGGTGATATATCATTTTTGTGGTTATCAAGTTATTTTTCTTTTATCATACAGAGGATGTGGTCATTGCTGGCTGTGCCAGCATTTATTGTCTATCCCTAATTAATGAAGGCCATTTCAGAGGGCGTTTCAGAGTCAACCACATCGCTGTAGATCTGGAACCACATGTAGGCCAGAGCAGAGAAGGATGTCAACTTTCCTGCCCTAATGGACGTGAGTGAACCAGATGGGTTTTTAAGATAATCAATTGTTGTTCCTTAATTTCAGATTTTTTATTGATTATTATTGGGATTCAAACCTGGGTTCTCAGTGTGTTAATCCAGGTTTCTGGATTGCTACAACAAAGACAGAAAATTCTGGAAAATCTCGGCAGGTCTGTCAGCATCTGTGGAGAAAGAATAGAACCAATGTTTCGACTAGGCTCTATTGTCTCTCCACAGACACTGTCAGATCTGCTGAGATTTTCCAGCATTTTCTGTTTTATTTCATATTCCAGCTTCCGCAATATTTTGCCTCAGTGACAATACCACTGTGCCACCAATTCCCTTTTATAATAAAGGTGCTGATAAATGAAATAAAATCTTTCAACCGATATACGCCAAGACTACCAATTCATTCTGGTCATCACACAATGCAAGTTAAAAATTATTTACTTGGGTACATTTCTGTTACGGCTGTTATTTTAAATCACAATGTTTTGTATCTTGTAATTAAATAACCTCGTCGGAGCAATTTTACAAGCACAGTGACTCATATTATCCACTTTAGGATATATTGGGAGAACTTGTCTGCGCAGTTGCTTTCTTGTGCTGGGATTGCTTTTACACCCAATCGCAGAAGTAAGGGAGGAAATTTCCACTGGACCTGTTGCAAATGTGGTAGAGTGGAATTCACAGTCACTCCAATATAATGATTAATAATCCCAGCGGGATATATAGGATCATTTAAACGGCCTAAGCCGATGCATTGCACCAGTAAAGGCACATGATTAGTACCAGCTCTGACTGAAGGCTGGAATTAGCTGTGTTAACGCCTGCTGCGCCGAATAGGAGGTATATACTTTGGCAGGAATTTTACCTGCACGCCCGCCCCCGAGGCTTGCAAAATGACATTTTCCATTGGCCTCGAATGGGACTTTACGAGCCTCACATCGGCAAGTGTTAAAATTGCAGCATTTGAATTTCCTGGTGAAGTCCAACAACTCCAACAGGCATATCTCACTTCCATAAGAAGGGTCACTGGTAGTTATGTAAAAGCAGGAGTGAGGAAATTTCCAACCCTCCACTATCACGCCCTGACCCCCTTCACCTTCTCCCCCCTCCCTGCCACCACTCCTGCCCCTCAACTCTCCTTTTTTACTCCCTACCGAACAGAATTTTGCAGTCTTTCTTGCCACTCGGTGGAACCTATTGAAACTAGGCTCTGCCACATTTTCCATTGCTCCCCACCCCCATTGCAAAATGGTTACACACAGTAATTCGTAACTAATCCCACTCCCTGCTCTATCCCCAAAGCCCTGCATATTACTCTGTCTTAATCATTTCTGTTGCTGTCGGTTTATCTCACCAATGGCTGGCCTTTAACTCGAGAAGGGGTCACACTAGAAGTAATGGACTACTGTTCAAAGATATTTGTTCATGCGCTAACTAGTTACAAATTTTACAAGACACAGCGGAACTATTCGCTGAGATGCTTCACACTCAGCAACCTCTCAGTGGGCGACATCACGTGACATGGTTCCTTATGCACATGCTCAGTGGTTATCATTGAGTTAACCTTTCATGCTATAAATCATTCTCCAATTTTTCTCAGGCGCAATCCTGTCCCGTCAGTTGCTGTTTGGGGAGATGAAGTGGGAAAATTGGGTGAGAGGCAAAAAAATCAGGTTTAGCCCAGTTTCTCACCTCACTTGATCTTACCGGATCTGTTTTGCTGGCAAACTCAGCTTTGCCCATCAATGTTGGCCTAGCCAATAATGCCTATATCCTGTGAATGAATAATCTTTTTTAAAATGGTTTTTATCATTGGAGAGATCACAAAGACATAAAATAATCCAATTTTCCACCCATCCATTTAAACTATCAGAAAATTGATGGATTCCAGTTGAGGTGTGTGATCTCCCTGTCTGACTATCCAGCTGTGTGCTGTGCTAAAGTAATCCATTGCATCAAGAGGCAGGAACAGGAAAATCTACAACTCACCATCTCTTTGGGCAGGATCGTACAACAAAAATCCTGAGGTGCACAACCTCATACCGGCTCGCCACAACAATCGACCGACGTGGCGAGCTCGGGCAAGAGGCAATGTTACCGGCTTCATTTTGGCAGTGAAATAAACCTCCGCCCGGGAAGGGCACGAGACTGATTTAAATATGCATTAGTTAACTTCAATATTATTAGTGAGTTCTGCGATGCAGTTGTCCAGGCTCACTTGTCCTTACCTGCTTGCTGGTGGACTTTCTCACAGGCAACGATCACATGTGGTCCCCACCAAAGGGGACCTTTATGTGATAGCTTCACTGGTGGGTCTGGAGGCCATTTATGCCCATTGGGTGGTTGGGGCAGGGGTGGGCAGAGCACCTTAGGCAATGCCATTCTGGTAATACCAGCCTGGCACCCTGTCACTGTCTGATCCTGTGACAGGGGGCTGAGCCTGATGGGGGAGGGTCCATGAAGGGAAGGTGACAGAAGGCTTTGTGAGGTCACCTGGACATATCTCCCCACACCTTACAAGTCATTCCCTGTCATCTCAGTGGAGAACCGAACCCATTGCTAAGAGGATTGAACCTCATGACCTGATAAAACATGATCTTAGCTTTGGTCAGCGTTGCCCTATTATGCTCTCATTTTGTGAACTTGCTGGGATTGTTCCTGTGAGGAAGGGGAGACTGGCCTTTCCCAACAACCAAAGTCCGAATCTCAGCTCCAGCCCTTCAGCAAACCTTGGCAATCACCTTCAGATATGCTTGGGCTGCTGGGCTGCTTAGGTTGCCACAATCTGCTTGTGCCTACAAAAACAAATAGAGTTTTAGTGGATGAGCTTAACCTATCTCAGAGTATAGGTCTAATATAGATGGGAAACATCTATATTAGAGTAAATGGCAGAATCCTTAAAGGTATTGATAGGCAAAGGGACCTGGGTGTATAGGCACACAGGTCACTGAAAGTGGCAACACTTGTGGAAAAGGTCGTCAAGAAGGCATACGGCATGCTTGCCTTCATTAGCCGGGGCATTGAGTTTAAAAATTGGTAAGTTATGTTGCAGCTATATAGAACCTTAGTTAGGCTGCACTTGGAATATAGTGTTCAATTCTGGTTGCCACACTACCAGAAGGATGTGGAGGCTTTGGAGAGGGTTCAGAAAACATTTACCAGAATGCTGCCTTGTATGGAGGGTATTAGCTATGAGGGGAGGTTGGAGAAACTTGGTTTGTTCTCACTGGAACAACAGAGATTGAGGGGTGATCTGACAGAAGTCTACAAGATTATGGGGGGCATGGACAGAGTGGATAGTCAGAAGCTTTTTCCCAGGGTGGAAGAGTCAATTATTAGGGGGCATAAGTTTAAGGTGCGAGGGGCAAGGTTTAAAGGAGATATACAAGGCAAGTTTTTTACATAGAGGGTGGTGGGTGCCTGGAACATTTTGCGGTGGGAGGTTGTGGAAGTGGATATGATAGTGACCTTTAAGGGGCATCTGGACAAATACATGAATAGGATGGGAATGGAGGAATATGGTTCCCAGAAGGGTAGGTAAGGGTAGTTCAGTCAGGCAGCATGGTCGGTGCAGGCTTGGAGGGCTGAAGGGCCTGTTCCTGTGCTGTAATTTTCTTTGTTCTTTGTACATTTGACCCACTTTGATTGGCAGGAATTGAATGCACAATTCATCACTCACCTACTAACAGATCTTTCTCAATCAGCATGACATTTATCTGCTCCTTCACACTCTCACACACAAAGCACTGCTGCAAGTCTCACACCTCTCACAGTGTTCACACACTGTCAACATGAAAACCACATCAGCCTAACAGATTTTACAATATTCACTAACAAGGTGATGCAAAACTGGAGGCAATGGGAGCAAACCACAGTGGCACAGTGAGGCTTATGTCTCCTGATCCCCAGCGAGGAGATGATTGAGGTTACCTCCTCTCTTCCTTCCTCTTCATTCTTCTTGCTCATGATGCCCCTGCTCTAGAGCTGCCCACCATCAGGCTGGTGGCCGGGTCTGTCCCACCAGACAGCAATGTTGTGCAGCATGGGGTAGACTAACACTGATCTTGACACCCACTCCACAGAGTATTACAGAGCTCCTCCAGAGCACAGCAGTCAGTGAAAGCATAGCTTCAGCAAGCCAACTTTCTGCTCTGTCGCATTTTGTGTGACAGCACTGTTTTATTTGTATGATAGCAGCATGTATGTGTGTGCTTGTATGATGGAGTCACCAACTCTGTCATCGGAGGATGGCCCTCATCGTCGAGTAGCCAGCTTTTGGGTTTCCATGGTGACTAAAATACAGATTTTTTTTAGTCAAGTAGATTTTAGTCTAAGTCAAGTGGAACGTCCATTAGTTAATCCACATCAAGGAGCAACTGGTTTGCCCAGAAGTCAGTGAAAACTCTTTGACACAGTCACATGATAAATGCACCATGATTGTTGCCAGAATATGAGACACTAACCTATATGATACATTGCATATGGGACTTTGAGGGAATGGAATTCTTTTTAATTGTGGTCCAGAGCAGAGTTGACATGTAGTGCCTGCAAAGTGATGTGTGTGTGGTGTCCATGGCAACTTGCACAATGGGAAAACCTGCAGTCGCAGTGACCTCACGGGCCGGATTCTCCGACCTCACCCCCAGCTGCGATTCTCCAGTTCCGCTGCAGTGAAGGGGGATTTGGCTGAGTTCCAAACTCTCCGTTCTCACTGGCAGTGGTGGCGGGGCTACAATATCAGAGAATTCCGTCCCATATGTTTGCTTTTCCTACCTCTCTCTGCCAAAAGATAATCAAACGTTTCTAGCTCTTAATGAATGGAGATCTTGAGTGATCTCCCTTATTCAACAGTAAGGGGGAAACGGTGAGGAGTTGCAGATCCTTCTAATTCAAGCCTGGAAGGATCACACACATAAAAATTCATGATCACAGCCACTAACAATATTGCCTTCACCCTGAGCTGAGGTTGTAGGTGTGCATGTAGCAGGTGGCACATTAGAACAACGATGTATTTACCAAAGTATTGACATCAAAATGTCCCTCACTGAAGTTTAGGTACGTGAATTGCTCCTCAAATACCCTGTTATATTTGTAGCACTTGCTGCGGGATCAAAGAACAGAAAGTTCAGGTGTAACAACAGAACAGACCTATTAAGTTAAATGCAAAATAGATGCTGGAATCTGAAACAAAAACAGAAAATGCTGGAAAATCTCAGCAGGTCTGTGGAAAGAGAATAGAGCCAATGTTTCAAGTCTAGATGACCCTTTGTCAGAGCTGAGAGGAAAGAGAGTCAGCAGAGATTAGGTAGCTGCTTACTCCACAGTGTGTGGATCTAGCCTGAATAAAGCCCACGAAGTAGCCAATGACATCATGGACTGACCAAGTGAGCAAATCCTTAAAGGGCTCACGCAACACATTCTCATATGGAACAGATACGGCCTTCTGCTGAGAGCTCTTTTTCTCCAACCCCTTCCTCTTCCAGTAGCTTGTCCTGTTCTGCATTCATTCTCCAAGTCAAGTGGAATTCCTATGAGCTAATCCAAGTCTAGGAGCAACCCGGTTTGCCTGGAATCTTGAAGTTAGTGAAAATATTTTGATGATAGCCACACGCTCCCCGTGGACTTTAATGACTTGAACTGTCTATAGAAGGCACCAAATTATTGTAAAATCAAAGTGACAGCTGGAAGAACTCAACCAGTAACTCACCCATAAGCAATTGGTGATCATTTTAAATAGCACATGTGCGGCAGCTCTGTGCTGCTGAATGCATGTTCAGCTGTGTGAGGTTAAGGGAGAGCATTAACTGGAGTGTTGAGCTCCAAAATGACACTGCTGGCATCAAATCAGTATTGCACACTGAATAATATTGCTTTCCATGCTTCAGGCACCTCTCCACTGCAAGTGCTAACACACTTACCAATATGGTATCCAGTGCGACCTGCCTTAGAAGGCTGTGTCCAAGTCGATTTAGACCTCGACAGGCACTTATGATCTGAATTTCATGTACGTCACCTTAACTTCCATGCTTAACTTTACCAACTATGCCTTATTTCTGATAAATATATTTACAAATACCTCAGAAATATCTAGATACAGTACAGTGAAGGAAAGTACGACTATTAAAAGTGGGAGATCACGGACTGTTTATGCACAGATCTTTAAAAGTTAACAAAGCAGTTAAGAAAACATTTGGGATCCTGTGCTTTATAAATGCAGGATAGAATACAAAGTCTGAGAATCAATGCTAAGCCTATAGGAAATGCTATTTCAGCCCAGCTGGATAGTTGAATCTAGTTCTGGGCTTTTAGAAAAAGTATCAAGGGTTTGGATAAAGCACAGAAGAAATTTGTTATGATGCTACAGAAGAATGAGGGATTACAGTTACATGGATAGCTGGGAGAAGCTGGTTTTATTTGCCTCAGAGTAGAGAAATCTAAGGGAAAATTTCAGGAGGCGTTTAAAATCACGTGGGGTTTAGATCGATTAAATAAGAAGAAATTGGTGAAAGATCGACAATGGTGGCACAGGCTTAAGGTGATTGGCAAAATCAGCAGAGGCAACAGAAGGAAAGGAAAGAAAGACAGTTTAGTGAGTGGATTGGTTTGGAATGCACTGCCTGATGGGTGATGGAAATAGACTCCAAAAATAGGTTTCAAAAAGGATTTTGATAAATACTTGAAGGATAAAATGCGCAGGGCTAAAAGGGGACAAGGGTATTTGCTGTTCAAATGAGCAGCTTTGATGAGTCAAATGGCCCCCTTACATGTTGCACCATTCTGTGATTCCACAGAGTCAAGGAGGCTATTTGGTCCACCATAGAAATTATAGCAACCCGACAGTTCAGAAGGCGGCCATTCAACCTATCGAGTCTTCACCAACTCTCCGACAGACCATCTTACCCAAGCCCACCCTTCTTGTACTATCCCATTAACCCCACACATTTACCGAGGGTAATCCTCTTAACCTACACATCTTTGATCAGAAAAGAGTGATTTAGCATGGCCATTCCACCTAATCTGCACATCTTTGGACCCTGGGAGAAAAACCAGAGCACCTGGGAGGAAACCTACACAGACATGGGGAAAATATGTGGAATTCCACACAAACAGTCACTCGAGGCTGGAATTGAACCCGGGACCATGGCGCTGTGAGGCAGCAATGCTAACCACTTTGCCACCAGGCTGCCTCTCTACCATGCCAGTGCCGGCCCTCTGAAAGAACCATTAATTAATTCCATTCTGTTGCTCTTACCCTATAGACCTGTGAATGTTTCTTTTTTAAAATATGTCAAGTGCCTCGCAAAAAAAAAGAGATCTGAGAACATGTGCAAAATTCCCAATAGTCTCAGAAATTAAGAGGAACAAAAATGTTTACCCTGGATGGACAGGAAACTAATTTAGCTCGAACAGTGTACTAGTCACCACTTGTATGATTGAATGGCTGCCACTCTGGAATAGTCATTTCAATCAGCTCTCTGTCCTGGATCTCACAGTAGTGCTTACTCAGTCATCCACTATAGCCTCATTAATTCTTGAACAACTGGCATGGGCCTCATTCCAATGGAGCTTTATAATTTGCAGTCTGCTTGCATTGTAGAGGCATCAGTTGCACAGTGTTTCAATGTTGAGCAGAGCTCCCGGCCAGCTTGAGTGATTGCTGGAAACGTCTAGATAGATTGAAGATCATATTTTTCATGACAGCTATTGTTTTGTATGTAAATAATAAAGACATATTTTGTTATAATCAAACGAGATTAAAAAAAACATTGCTTGCTGATGCAATTTTCATAGTGTCGGCGTGCAAACATCCAGGTTCATTCCTACACCTGCTAATTAATCTTATGCTAACTTGATGAGTCAAAGTGTGGTTCACTCAGTTCTCAACAAGATAGTAATACATCTGTGAAATTTAACAAATACATCAGGTACCAAATGGAATTAAATTATGCAAGAATACTGAGTAATACATGACTGCAAATACTTCATTCAAATCAATCAAGACTCTGTTTAACTTGCCCTAACATCTGAAGAATGCTTTAGGGAATGATTAAGAGCTGTCGATCTTTTTTCACTGCCTGTTATTTAAGATTCCTTTTTACAAATAGAATGGGAACAATTAGGAAGGCCAAAGCAAGTTGCCAATGGCAAAACTATTGACCAGAGTTCAAGTGTCTGTAGTAGCTGTGAGGAACCGTAGGCCAACAAGGCAGATAAACAAACAGGGAATTACTTTGGGAAAAATAATTCTGGGAGTGATTTTGAGCCTGCACCCTCTGCCTGCAGGAATACAGCACATGCTCAGGGAGCGTGATTCACGCCAATGAGATTCCAAGTTCCAATCTTACCGGCCCCTCACCAACAGAGTGATGCCAAACACACCACGGGACCCCTGAGAGCTCATTTTAATACATTAGCACGTCATTAGTAAGTCTCTGTCTGGGCCCTCCCCTCTCACTGTATATTCATGTGGGCGCAGGCATGATGTCGCCATTTACAACAGGTGCACTTAAATGTGAGCCTGTTCTGGGGGTCTCCTGGTGATCGTAAAGGGAAGTATTAACTCTGGGGTGTGGCAGTGCCCCATGGCAATTCCCCCTGGCATTGCCCTTGGCACAGGTTAGCACTGACAGGTTCTCACTGCCAACCTGGCAATGCCAAGGTGTGGGTCCTAGTGGGACCCTCATGGGGGGGGGGGGGGGGGGGGGTTGGAGGGGAGGTGGCAGGGCAGATTCATTACATGTGGTGGTGGCTGGGAATGGACAGAGGAACAGGAAATGCTAGCGATGGCTATTGAGGGGTGGAGGGTACAGTGGGTAGAGGTGGCTTTGGGTTCAGACTGTGGGGGTGAGGAGGAGGGGACAGCATGGAGAAGAAGCCAATGATTGCATGGGAGGGGAGAGTGGGGGCGGGGAGGTGTACCTTAAAGGGGTAGGTTTACCAGAAGTACTGCTTTCACTTGTGGAATTCCTTCCAATTTTAGCATTCAAACATAAAATCATGGAATAGTTTCAGAACAAAAGGAGGACATTCGGCTGGTCATATCTTTGAGAGGAAAGCAACTTTGCTCATCTTTGTCCTTTCCTCATAAACCTAAAGAATTTTCTTCTCCAAGTGCTCTTCAATTTCCTTTTGAAAGCTGGGATTGTACCTCCCTCCACCACCGTCTCAGACAGTGCATTCCTAACCCTAACCACTCACTGATTAAAAAGGTTTTCTTCGTGTCAGCTTTAGTTCTTTTGCCAATCACCTTCAATCGATGTCCTCTGCTTCTTGACGCCTTGCGCTAATGGAACCAGTTTCTCCATATCTACTCAGTCTAGATCCTCCAGTGTTCTGAACATATCAGATTGCTCAAACTTCACTTCTCCAAGGAGAACAGCCCTGCTTCTTCAAGCTAAAAACGTAACGGAAGTAACTGCCATATACTTGGTGGGAGAGTGACAGAATTAATGTCCTTTGTAAGTCCACCTCACGATGCAGCAACCTGAAATGTGCAGTCCACTCACAAGTTACAATTTATAAATATACTGTGCATACATGGACAGACATGTTGAAAAAATTGTAAAGTTACCTTGCAATCATATGTTGGGCAGAACCTCTAAGACTGATGTAAATAGCTCAGAGTGCCTGTTTAATTCAGGTGTCTATGAGGGTAATAATAAAGTCTACTGCAGGACATACTTCCTAATGGTGTAAACTAAAAAGGAGCTTTGTATTACACTGTCAACATATCAGTCTGAAGTTATAGTCGAAGGTCAGGACGATTGTTGCAGAATTCAATTGTACATATGGAACTGATCCTGTATATTGGTAGACAGATGATATGCAACTGACCGTAGTAGTAAACCTCAAACTGTAATAGTGACCCCACTAGGCAAAGTGGTAGTGTAGTGGTATTGTCATTGGACAAGTAATTCAGTGACCTCAGATAATTCTCTGGGGACCCTAGTTCAAATCCCACCATGGCAAGATGGTGGCATTTAAACTCAACTAAAAGTCTTAATGATAATTATGAAATGATTGTTGTCAAAACCTACCTGGTTCACTAATGTCCTTTACTCTGTTACTTTAGGGAAGGAAACCTGCCATCCCTGGTTTGGCCTACATGTGACTCCAGATCCTCTGAAATGGTTCACCAAACACTCGGATGTATTCAGCCACGACAAAGAAAATAAAAAGGTTCTACACCATGTGAACTGCAGCAGTTCAAGAAAACAGATCACCACCACCTTCTCAAGGGCGACCACGGATGGGCAATACATGCTGGCTGAGCCAGAGAAGCCTACATCCCATAAATGAATTTTTAAAAATTTAAAAAATACTTCAGAAGTGCGTCAGCAGCGGTCAGGCACTTTGAAGCATCCTGCAATCATAAAAGGTGCTGTATAATGACTTTAAAGTCATATCTGATGGATCAGGAAGGATTCTGATTTGATTTCTAAATTGTGCTAAATTATCTGGTCTAGTTCAGGAGGCAATTGGGGCAGTAGAAATATAAAATGTTGACAAAGAAGATGGACCATGGACCAAGTGGTGTTCGCCCATTTACAGTGCATAACATAGTCCTCCCAATTTCATAGAATCATAGAATCCTACAATGCAGACGGAGGCCATTCAGCCCATCGATAATGCACCAACAACAATGCCACCCAGGCCCTATCCCCACAACCCCATGTATTTACCCTGCTAATCCCCCTGACACTAAGGGGCAATTTAGCATGGCCAATCCACTTAACCTTCATACCTTCAGACTGTGGGAGAAAATGGGAGCACCCACAGGGAGAATGTGCAAACTCCAAACTGATAATCACCCGAGGCTGGAATCAAACCCAGATCCCGAGTGCTGCGGGGCAGCAGTGCTAACCACTGTGCCACCGTGACTGCCCTGTGAGCTTCTCCCTGCGTGCTTTTCCCAATAATGCCATGGGAGATTTGACTTCATTTGGGAAGGCAGATAGTTGACAGCTCATTCAAAAGACAGTCTCTTCTGACAATGCAGTGCTCCCTCAGTATTGGCATTGAAGTATCGGCCTACATTATGTGGCTTAATTCATTTAACTGACATCAGTGAGACAAGAATTGAATTTCTCACCAGACATCTCTAGGGTGAAGGACAGTATCTGCTCGTGCTAAGATGTGACAGGATGTTTGTATGACACATTACTCGGAACAAATTAAATGCTTTTACAGTAGTACATTATTGCCAGAATCACCTCTTGACTGCTTCGATCAATAAACAGATAAAGTCTTGCCTCCTTGTGTCAAAATGCTCGCTCTTATGTCTGCTGGATTTTCCAGTATTTGTAGTACAAATCAATCTTTGCCTGGAGGAGATAATTTGGCCTCTGTTACCAGCCTATCTAAATCTTTTCCAAACCAACAAGAGTACATTCTAATTTTGATAATTATATCATTGAGTATATGAAGGGTTATTATTCAAAGCAACTTCATAACATAATGATGACCCGTGTATTAATGATTGTAGCGATTGCAGGAACAGAATTGATCCCTAATGGTATGCATACCTTTGGAGAATTTCTTTCATGTGCAAACAGTTTAATTTATTTGCCCAGAATTTCCTTTAGTTTGTTCTCCGCAGATAAGCAGTTATCCTCGATGTGATTTATTTATTTTGAAACCCGTTAACTGAATTGGTATTCAGTAAAATTGTCCACGGCACTTACTTGATTGGAATGAGATATGCAATTCCTGTTCTTGATCCGAACGTCTGACCCCTTTCCTTGGAATTAATAATGAAAAATGAATACAAAACATGACAATTCCCTTCACCAATCATGATGATTAATGCTGCTGAAGGTAGTTAATTGCAAAATGATTTTCTAAGACTTCCTTAGAGCAATAATCAAATTCTTCCAACCGTTCAGATTATGGGAAAGTTCCTGGCAAGTTTTTCTTACTGTTAAAACAAATTTTAGGCCCGTTACTGGTACAAATGAAGCTTTTTTTTAATCAGTAATAACCTCCAAAATTTTACGCCCTGCTCAGCAGAGCTGATTATGCTGGAAATCTTGGTCATGGAGGCGCACAGAGGCTGTGATGCCCAGCGGCAATCACAGAAATATAGAATGCCCCCACAGTGCAGAAGGAGGTCATTCGGCCCATCGAGTCTGCACTGACCACAATCTCATCCAGGCCCTATCCTTGTAACCCCATATATTTACCCTGCTAATCCTCCTGACAATAAGGTCAATTTAGCATGGCCAATCAACCTAAGCCACACTTCTTTGGACTGTGGGAGGAAACCGGAGCACCTGGAGGAAACCCACGCAGACATGAGGGGAATGTGCAAGTTCCACACAGAGGGCCTGATTTTAGCATTTTCATTCGAAGTGCTGAATCTGGGCACAATTCAGATTGGAAATCTGCTTTCAGGGGTCCCCATCACACACTCAGCCTGAAAAAATAGTGAGTTTGAATAGTGTTATGGGCGGGGCTTAGTGCAGCCAAATTGATTGGAGCTCTGAACTGCACATGCACAGTTAGAAAAGAATTTGAAAAAGCGCCCCCATGTCAGATCATTCCCAGGAAAGCAGAGAAAGCAGCCCGGGAGTGAAAAGTGGGAGCGATGGCCGCCACACACATCACTGTCCCCCTTATTCACCTGCCCCGTTACCCAGACCGATGGCGACTCCTTGCCCCCTTCCCCCCCATCGATCACCTGCGGAGTGGCAGCAGATCCCCCTGCTCCCTCCCCTACCTGAGATCCATCTGCCCCCCCTCCCACCAGAGATACATCTTACCCGCTTCCCTCCTCCCCCTTCCCCCCCTCCCCCAGAGAATGGCCTGGCCTCACTCCCCACTCCCCCCACCACAGAGAATGATCTGGCCTCACCACCACCACCCCTCCCCACCCCCCCCAACCACAGAGAATGACCTGGCCTCACCACCCCTCCCCCTCCCCCCCCCCCAAACCACAGAGAATGATCTGGCCTCTCTGCCTCCACCCCCCCAACCCCAGGGAATGTTCTGGCCTCACTTCTCCCCCAGAGAATGATCTGACTTCACTCTCCCCACCCGTCCCAAAGAATTGTCTGGCCTTACTCCCCCACTCCCAGAGAATGATCCGGCCTCACCTCCCCCCCAGAGAATGATCTGGCCTCACTCTCCCCCCACCATTGAATGGTCTGGCCTCACTCGCACCCCCCACTTCCCTGAGGAACATTTGACCCACTTCCCCCACCACCCCCCCTTCCCCCCAGACAATGATTGGGCCCCCCTCCCTCTCCCCTCCCTACCAGAGATATATCTGACCCGCCTCCTCCTCCTCCCCCTACCCAACCAGACAACGATCTGGCCTCACTCCCCTCCCCACCCCAACCAAAGAATGACCCATCTCCCTCCTCCTCTGCACCACCCCCCCCCAACCACCTCCCCCCTCCGCCCCCCCGCACCCCCCCCCCCCCCCACACACACACACACACACAGACACACACACAACTGATCTGTGTCAGAGAGCCGTTGGAAATGCTGAACCCGCTCTTCAGCAGCTGGAGCGCCCGATTCAGACTTTTATTCAGCAGATTCATTTCGGGTGGATTCCGGTTCGGTGAATGCGGTAGTAAAGGGGGAAATGCTGATAAAGTCTTCAACAAAATCATCTATTATGCATTCCAAGAATTTGCCCTTCACAACATTAATCTTAATTAGGTTTACCCATTACAAACAGATAAAGCCTCACATGATTGTGTATTACCCTTGTTACACGCATCTCGAATCTCCCAAGTTATATCGTGCCCTACCTCTGGTGCTTGTTTGCTGCCCTTTGCTGTTTCTGAGAGTTTCCCTCATTAATACACTGATCTCATCATTTACTGACCGTGATACCTCACTTCCTTTTTCATTCTGCCAGTCCTCCTTACATGTCAAACACCTTGAAAATTGAATTCACACTCTTGATCATCCTGCATCCGTGTCTCCGTAATGATCACACTGAGTTATTTCCATCGATGGTGTCAGTTCGCCTACCTTGCTGCAAGTGCTGTGTGCATTCAGATCGAGTGCTCTTTTTACTGTTTCCACAACCTCTGCATTACCTGCAGGCACACAATTAAGTTCATGTTCCCTGTCCTTTCCTGCCACCATCAGATTATCAATTCCCTTGTTGCTACCTTGCTGTCTCGCCTTGTCCACTTCCATTAATTTATTACATCTTCCCTTCCCCTGATCCTTCCCCCCACCCCTCCTCCTGCCCCCACCACTATATGATTTGAAGTTCTCTCCACTGCCCTAGTTATATGACTTACCAGAA
This sequence comes from Carcharhinus amblyrhynchos, assembly GCF_965287045.1. NCBI lineage: Eukaryota > Metazoa > Chordata > Chondrichthyes > Carcharhiniformes > Carcharhinidae > Carcharhinus > Carcharhinus amblyrhynchos. Next base: position 28,337,804 of record NC_137346.1, read on the forward strand.
CGCAGGTCTCAGCACAGTCCAGGTGAAGACTCTCCCAGTGGTACAGCTCCCACATTTCCCAGTACTGATGCCAATGCCCCAGGAATCCAAATTCATTTCTCACACACTAATCTTGGAGCCAAGCTTTTACTCTCTGATCTTATTTAACCTCTGCTGAGTTTTCATGGCTGAGGTAATAATCCAGAGATTGTTGCCTTCAAGGTGCTGCTTTTTAATTTACCCCTAAGCTACTCATTCTCTCGAAGCAGAACCTCTTCCTGAGTTCCAATCTGTGTTGTTGGCAACTATGTGGACCATGACAACAGGATCCTCCCCCTTCCCACTTAAGGTTCCTCTTCAGCACAGAGCAGATATCCTGAACATTGGCACTGCGCAACACATTCTCTGCTACAGAGAGCTGTGCTTATCCCCCTGACTATACTCATATCATAGAATCCCTACGGTGCAGGAGGAGGTCATTCAGTCCATCACGACAACAATCCCTCCCAAGCCCTATACCCAAGTATTTTACTAACTAATCTCCTGAAACTAAGGGACAATTTAGCTTGGCCAATCAACCTGACTCGCACATCTTTGGAGTGTGGGAGGAAACCGGAGCACCCAGAGGAAACCCACATAGACACAGGGACAATGCACAAACTCCATACAGATCTGAGGCTGGAATTGAACCCAGGTCCTTGGCGCTGAGAGGCAGCAGTGCTAACCACTGTGCTGCCCATTTTATACCAGAAATGTGACCGGGATGCTTGGGCAATTTGGAGGCCCAGATTTTGAATGCTTGGTCGCTAAATGTTTTTTTGGCTTCATTTTGACTGCTTTGTTGATGTGACAGCTTTGTAGAACAGACTCTGCCATATTTTGTTTGCATTGTAATATTTTAGATAAGTATATTTCCCTGTAGGTATAGGGGTAAGAATTTTTCACATGGGGAAACATTTCAAGGGACTTCACAGAAGTGTATTTCTGACAAGAAAAATTACAATTAGTCAGAGAAGTAAAATTAATACACTGGCAAAATATGTCAATAAGGTAGGGCTCAAAAGAAAATGAGGGAAAGATAGAGAGGTGCAGATATTAGTGGAGAAATTCCAGAGCCTAGATGACTGAAGAGATACCTGCATGTTGATGCAATGGATTTCTACATACCTTTACAGGAAATTGGAGATGAAATTGTGAACACAGATAAAGATCTCAAAGTGGCACAGTAATCTATATCCATTGCCAGTTTGAAACTGAGATATGTTTCCTTAACATTGGGTAAGAATAATTTCTACTGCGGAAGATGTTTATCACAGACATGAAACTTTTTAAGCTCACCAACTGACTGCTCAATAACTAAGATCAACAAGAAAAGGACACCAAAAAACGCAAGTTTACCAATGTAGACAAAGAAAATTTAGAACCAGTACTACGATGGGATAATTAGTGGTGATGAAGCAGACATGAAAGTTCTGGACAGCATGCCACTGGGATTATGTGATCGCAGCTCATGTTTTGCTAGAAATATGCCAAAAACATCTCACTGGTGAGGTATAGCTGTCTTTTAGTACCCTTAGGGGCAAAATCTTACCAAAAAATGGCAATGTTGGTTCCAATGCAAGAAACCGAGTGTTTTCAGCCAATGATCTTACCTCTCATTAGTGATATATAATGCCACACTTGCACTTGATTCACCCAACCGTGGTGAGTCAACTACTGCAAGCACTGCGGAGCTCCGTATAAATAGTTCTCCAACACTTGTTCCACAACAACTGCAGGGTACGTCAGCTAAGGGAGCATTGTTCTTCTCGGAGGGGACCCTCACCACAATGCTGGATGAAATGGAGCAGAGGCGGGACATACTCTACCCCCGGTCCAGGAGACGGCCTTCCAGCAAGGCCACCACCCCTGCCTTGGATGCAGTGGCAGCCCTAGTCAGTGCAAGTGCCCTCCAGAAGAGGACGGGACAGCAGTGTTGAAATATGTCCTTTGCTCAGCCATGGTAAGTGAACTTATTTCAGTATCCCAATTGGTCACCTCACGCACCTTTCGCACACCCCACCCTTTCTCTCACTCAGCCACCTGGACACAGCTTCCCCCCTCCCTCCCACAATCACCATGTCCCCTCAGGAGCTGCTATGCTCCTCACACTCTCGCTCCCACCCAAGCCCCATGTCTGCCACATCTCACCACCATTTGAAATGTCAACACTCCCACCTACATTCTCCCTATCTGCATCTTTACAGGACAAACTCAACCACAACAAGTGTGAGCCAGGTGCAGCCAGCTGGAGTCATGGCTGAGTTCTGAACCATCACATGTTTTGAAGAGTGAGCCCTCGAGCTGTCCAGGGAGGATGAAAAGTATGTCTGTGCTGCTGCTGAAGTGGGAAACAGGAAAATCCTCAACATATATACTGCCATTCCTCAAGTTTCAAGTCAGTAACAAAGTTCCCTCCGGATTCCTTGGAATCAAACCCTTCCTTCCCTGTGATTAACATAACTCCAGCTCCTGACACCGAGGTGAGAAACAGTTAAACATTCGTGCTGTCTGAATGCAGGCCTGGATCCTCCAGGTCCTGGCTCCCCGAGCAGATGCCTGCCAAGTTAATCTCAGACACCAGGGCATGGAAGTCATAGGTTGTCTCAGCCTCAGCTATGGATCCTGGAGATACAACTAGACATAGCGTGAGGGCGAGGAAGATTACAAAACTATAGGCACTAGTGGGCATGGGTGAAAGTTTATTTATTGGTGTCACAAGTAGGTTTACATTAACACTGCAATGAAGTTACAGTCACTACACTTGGGCACCTGTTTGGGTACACTGAGAGGGACAATTTAGCATAGTCAGCGCACCAACCGGCACATTTTTCAGAATGTGGGAGGAAACCGGAGCCCCCAGAGGAAACCCATGCAGACACGGGGAGAACATGCAGTCTCCACACAGAAAGTGACCCGAGGTCGGAATTGAACCTGTGTCCCTGGCGCTGAGAGACAGTAGTGCTAACCACTGCTCCAATATGGGCACTAGTGTAGACAGGTCATTATTTGGAATTGAATGTTTGCAAATAAATGTTGCTGCGTTCACCCAAAGAGCCTCCACCCTCTCTATTCAAACCACTAAACTTGAGGAACCACTATGCTCAGCCACTGCCTCATCCATGTGGAGTGCTTGGATGCCAGTGCTATATCCCTCTCACACCAGTGGCACAGTAAGGAAGCACTGTTGCTGGCAACCCCTGCCTCCCCCCCCACTGCCTGGAGCCCATCCCTCACCCCTAAACATGGAAATGTGAATCCCTCACCCCTGCCCCTGCCTGTCACCCCCTCCCTCCGCCACCCCCATCAAAGCTCACCCCTCTCATGTGTAACAGCATTCTCTAATGATCACGAGGCCAAGAGCTATCGAGGTGCTGCCAGGCTGTCCATCTTGGCTGGACAGAGGTGGACAGCCTAGCAATTACAAAAACATAATTAATACTTATATCACTGGAAAACTTATATAACCGGCCAAGGCAATCTGAAAATCCTTCCAGCCGCCTCCATCCCTCTCTGATGGACTCTGAATATAATAATTTTTGACTTCAATAAAGAGCAGTATGCTTTTCCTTTGGGTCCTTTTAAAACATGACTGAAATATAAATTTCTGCCGAAAAATGACAACACCAAACTAACTGGTGTTTGGAAAGGTCCCCTTGCTTGAGTTTTTACATGCTTGAAATATTGCCCTTGAATGTTATTGAAATATTCGACAGTGTATATCGCGATGGCTGGATCAGACATATATTAGGCAGTTGTGAGCATTGTGCACAGATTGTTTGAAACACCTTCTATAAGTTTCCAAGGCGAACTTCAGGTGTAAATCTCAAAAGAACCAAAGACATTTTAAAGAACTTTAAATAACTATTCCTATGGGAATAGGGCCTGGATGGGATTGTGGTCAGTGCAGACTTGATGGGCTGAATGGCCTCCTTCTGCATTGCAGGGATTATGTGGATTCTAACTTAAAACGATTAACAAATAATTAAAAATTGTAATTGGAAAACTGGTAAACGTTTGACAATTAACTGTTCAGGTCAAACATTTTTACATGACAATGTGTTACTTACATGGGAGCGACCAATGTTTTGCTTCACAACAGAATACAAGAAGTAGAAGCAGGAATGGGCCACCAGGCACCTCAGACCTGGCCCACCATTCAATATGATCATGGCTGATCTATGTTGGCCTCAACCCTTTTTCCATGCCATTTCCCCATAGTCCTCTATTCCTCAATCTAACATATATTTATCCACCTCCACTTTAAAGACATAATGATCCAGCCTCTACTACCTTTTGGGGCAGAGAATTCCAGGGAGTCTCCACTCTATGCAAGAGGAAATTTCTATACACCTCAGTTTTAAATGTCCGGCCCTTTATTTTGTAGTTATGTCCCCTTCTTCGAGATTCTCCCACTAATGAAACATCTCACCATCTATCCGGTCAAGCCCCCTCAGAGTTTTATATGTTTGAATAAGGCCACCCCTCACTCTTCTATACTCCAAGGAATACAGACCGAGACTATTTAGTCTCTCTTGCTAGGACAACCTTCTTATCCCAGGAATTAACCTGTGAATCTTGTTTGGACTGCCTCCAATGTTACTATATCCTTTTAAAGATAAGGGAACCAAAATTGTATGCAGTACTCCGAGTGAGGCCTCACCAATACCCTGTACAATTATAAAACCTCTGTATTTTTTAAACTCCATCCACTTTGCAATGAAGGCCAAAATGCCATTTGCCTTCTTAACGACTGAGATTCATCAGAATTTTGATTATTCTCATTGATAACCTTTTATCTGAGGAGACATTTGACTTGTAGCTGTGTGCAGTTTCAATGTATCGATAATGCTAACCGAATGGTAAGTCGTGAAGGAAGTAACATAGATTGCTTCAGTCCAAGTTAAACAACAATATTTATTTCTTTTGCTGCGTTCACATTCCACATCGGATACATCTGTCTGGACAAAGGAAGGCACCAATTGTGTTGGGTGCTCGATGTTATATCCTGCTATTTTGTTCTGGCTGCATGTGGGGTAAACTGTAGATTCTGGTTTTAATGACTGAATAAGAGCATAAGAACAATGGTGGTCGGGAAATGGTGCCTGTTCCACACTACCACGTTCCACATCAGATACACTTTCTTACCCCACCCAAGACTATGTCCTCTCCTGGACGATGTGGAAACAAGATTAAAAACCAGGCCCATTTGAGGGAAAAGAATCTGCCAGTTCCTCTCTGACCCCATCAGGCGATGGGGATTAGGTCAGGAGATCAGTGGCTCTGATTATTATATGTGTATATTACATTTGTAGGAAATGACCTCCACCCCAGCCTGAAATAGATACTGCTCTCAATTGAAGAAATTCAACAAATTGATGCTGGTGCGGATATCTGACTATAACATAGGAGAGTCTGTGACTGGGAAGAATAAATGACAAACATGACTTGGATGTGAAGTACAATTGTTCATGCACATTGTTTGGAATTCAAGTTACAAATGCTCCAAAAATGTGCAGGTTAAGTTGATTGGCCATGCTAAATTGCCCCTTAGTGTTAGGGGGATTAGCAGGGTAAATACATGGAGTTACGGGGATAGGGTGGGATTGTTATTCGATGAGCTGAATGGCCTTCTCTGCACTATAGGGATTCTATGGTTCTACTCCATTCTATGAATGCACAGGCAGTTGCTTTGGTATTCCTGTTGGTGCTAAGAAATCGCTTTGCAATGTAAATGCAGTAAGTTCAGAATGTCTACAACCCGAAAAATAATGTTTTTTTTAAGTGGGTGCAGTTTGTCCACACACACAAAGTAAAGATTTTTCTCTCCATTCTGGCTCCTTTAGCTAGTGGGGGAAGCAAGCCGCTGCCTTAAGGGTGGTTTTAATAGCGATGTCACATTCTGTTAAGTTAGCAGAAAATGATTTCTCTAGGGCACAATGCAATCTGATCCAATTCCATCCACAACAACTGGAAATTAATACGTGTTCAAATTAACAGTTTTAACAGTCAGTCTGTGCTATAAGCACACCCTGTAAAGAGGTTAGAATTTATTTACTGTGAGGAATAGATTCATGATAACTGCTCAACCCGAAAGCCAATTTACTCTCTGGCCTGCGGATCAGCACGGCACGTCTATTGGTCTGTAATTTTATATCATTTAACACACGGACCGCTTCGGGGAGAGGATGCAATGTAAATCTTGAGGGAGACCTAATTCAGTTCACTTCAGTAAATTCTAAACGGCGTTCGATCTCCTGTGTAAACAGTGCATTAGTCACAAAAGTGGTTGGCCTTTGCAGGGACTTTTACACAGCACCTGGACCAAGGAGCTGCCGCCACAGTGAATAGAACGTGTCAGCGGTGCGACTTTTCAACTCAGTGCGTAAACGAGTGTTTCAAAAATAATTAAGATCCATGAATTAAAAGTCATTGCCCTTGCACAGGCACAGAAAGATCTTGAAGCTCATTCCAGAAGGCTTGTGCTATAAAAAGTCTGTTTATAATTCGGCCCCAGAGAGATTGTGTTCAGTTTAAATCAATACAACTTGGATGTATTTTCCCTTGGGTTTATATAGAATGCATTCCAGCTCAGTTCATGCACCAAATGAGATATTAAGTTATCAGATTAGTACATATGCTCTGTTTCTGATTATTGGCTAAAAAGCGATAGGATTTCACATTCAGGCAGTCATTCTTTCTTTTGTATCGCTGTTTTCACAAACATCAGCGGTGCAGCGTGAATGTTTTTTGCAGTGCGCCACAGCCTCAATACAGTCCAAATCTCCCAGCGTCCCGATCGTTGGAGATCACCTACGAGAGCGATGTACATCTGGATCCTGTGGATATCCTGATGCTGACCAATGTGTGAATTACCCAGTAAATCTCTAATTCCGCTGGGTAGTTCTCCTGCTCCCCCCCCCCGCAACCCGTCACGAATGTCTCCAACTCTGATTTAGAGTGGGAGAACTTGGGACAAGGGCACCGATCATCATCGGATTTCTCAAACATTCCCTCAGCTACTGCTCCCCATTTCTCCTGGGACTTTCCAAGCTTGGCTCTGCCAGAGATGTGTCCCAGAAATTTTACCTCTCCCCCAAGACTTATAAGGTCCTATCCGAGGCCAATGGAGAATGCCAACTCCAGGCAGGCATGGCGGTAAAATTCAATTGTGGTGTGCAGTCTTTTAAAGGACAATTCTCTCTCTTGCAACTGGAAACAAGTCACAAATCAGCAAAGCCAATGTCAAAAAGGAACGGGACAACTTATTTCTGCTAACTTGCAGAACCAAGAATCTCCAAACCAACTACTCAACCACTGAAGTCAGAGCTACTGGAATCACCCAACTTAGCAGCTGCAATGTTTCACCATCTAATCCTCACAGAGAAATCAAAGACCAATACATTATTTTTCCCTTTACTTTTGGACTTGCCTCTCCTTTCTAACTGATGTGTGCCTTTCCCAAAGGACAAGCCTGATACTGCATCATTCTGTCCTTTGAATGTGTAAAGATGTTGGCACGTGGCAGGATTCCAAATCAAGATTAGCTTGATTATCTTTTTTTTTGCCTCCAGGAACAAATGAACTCACTCTTTCTTTAATTCAGGAAAGCATGGTTTAATTGGCTCCTTTTAAAACAGAAATATATTTGGACTGGGGAAAGGTATCCGTGAAGGAAAGGATCCTTTCCACATTTACCTTGTTGCGAACAACTGAGGGGATTGAACAAAGAAGGGGAGTAGGTTCATCCTGCCTCACCCTTGAACATAATGAATTGGGGGACCTCACCTGGGGACCAGTCATAATAAAGGAACAAAGTAGTGTAAAACATTTCCTTAGATTTGAATTTAGGTTTAATCCTAACCCATCCAGCAGGAACCTTGGCTGCGTATTTTAAATTTAGTTGAAGCTTTTGTCTACCTCCAGCCTTATATTAACCCTGCTCATACGCTGAAGAGCCCTTCTTTTATTATTATGCACGTTGACCCTTATGATGCCATTGAGGCCCAGCTGCTATTTTAACCAGGGGCTGTGTGAAGAAGCCACGGAGGATTTCCTGTCAGCTCAACTGAGCAGAAAGAGAAATACACGTCACAAGAGACTTTTTAACTTTTACTGACTGTCCTTGTGAATCCTCAAGCAGGAATCCTCATGCATCATCATTGGCAATCCTTCATGTCATGAAGTCATATAGTCATAGAGGTTTATAGCATGGAAACAGGCCCTTCGGTCCAACTTGTCCATGCCACCCCTTTTTTTTTAAACCCCTAAGCTAATCCCAATTGCCCACATTTGCCCCATATCCCTCTATACCCATTGTACCCATGTAACTGTCTAAATGCTTTTTAAAAGACAAAATTGTATCTGCCTCTACTATTACCTCTGGCAGCTTATTCCAAACACTCACCATCCTCTGAGTGAAATAAATTGCCACTCTGGACCCTTTTGTATCTCTCCTCTCTCACTTTAAACTTATGTCCTCTTGTTTTAGACTCTGCTATCTTTGGGAAAAGATATTGACTATCCAACTGATCTATGCCCCTCATTATTTTATGGATCTCTATAAGATCAGCCCCAGCCTTCTATGCTCCAGAGAAAAAAGTCTCAGTCTATCCAGCTTCTCTTTATAATTCAATCCATCAAATCCCGGTAGCATCCCAGTCAATCTTTTCTGTACTCTTTCTAGTCTAATAATATTCTTTCTATAATAGGGTGACCAGAACTGTACACAGTATTCCAAGTGTGGCCTTACCGATGTCCTGTATAACTTCAACAAGATGTTGCAACTCCTGTATTCAATATTCTGACCAATGAAATCAAGCATGCTGAATGCTTTCTTCACTACTCTGTCCACCGATGAATCTACTTTCAAGGTGCTATGTACATGTACTCCTAGATCTCAAATGCCTGACCATTAACTGAGTAAGTCCTGCCCTTGTTCAATCTACCAAAATGCATCACCTCGCAGTTATCTAAATTAAACTCCATCTGCCATTTGTCAGCCCACTGGCCCAATTGATCATGATTCCATTGCAATTGGAGATAACCTTCTTTACTATCCACTATGCCACCAATCTTAGTGTCATCCAAAAACTTAATAACCATGCCTCCTATATTCTCATCCAAATCATTAATATAAATGATAAATAACTTTGGATCCAGCACTGATCCCTGAGGCACACCGCTGGCCACAGGCCTTTCACAGAATCATGGAATCCCTACTGTGCAGAAGAAGACTATTTGGCCCATCGAGCCTGTATCAACAACAACCCCACCCAGCCCTATCTCCATGACGCCAATTATTTACCCTGCTAATCATCCTGAGGGCAATTTAGTATGGCCATTCCAACTAACCTGCACATCTTTGGACTGTGGGAGGAAACAGAACCCTCAGAGGAAACCCACACAGGCATAGCGAGAATGTGGAAACTCCACGCAAACTGTCGCCCAAGGCTGGAATCAAACTCGGATCCCTGGCGGTGTGAGACAGCAGTGCTAACCACTGTGCCGCCCAGGTGGGTGACTGGGTTTAAGTGAGATATCAGCATTGCTGTGGGCTCGCAAGTACCTTACAAGCCCTATTTTAGCCATCAATGGGAAGCAATTAGTTTTGCTCGTTCATGGCCAGTTGCGAAATTACCAAATGTTTTTGTAGAGCAAGGCCATAACAGTTTCTGCATAATAAATCAGGAGCACATTGTAGCTTATTGCCATCATTTAAAGATTGAAGTGTCATTAACTTGAAAACAAAGGCTTGCTCTTGTCTCTACAGGTGGGCATTGAAGAAATTTACTGCAATGTGGAAGATTTATATTGAAAGTAGGCAGCTGCTATTGATGCTGTTTGACTAGTAACATTGCTGGATGTCAGACTGTGGTGATCTTTTAATTTAATTAGAAGAAAGAACAGTACAGCACAGAAACAGGCCCTTTGGCTCACCAAATCTGTGCTGACATAGATGCCTCTCCAATATTTTCTTGTCTCTACATGCTCCATATCCCTCTATTTCCTGCCTATTCATGTATCTATCCAGCTGTTTCTTGAATGTTATTATAGAATCTGCTTCCACCCCCTCCTCTGGCAGCGCATTGCAGGCATTCACCACTCTCTGTTTGAAACACTTGACCTTTACATTTCTTTTAAACGTTCCCCCATTCACTTTCAACCTATGCCTCGAGTAATTGACCCTTTAACGATGGGAAAAAGTCTCTGACTATCCAATTAAAGTTTATTTTGTTAATGTTATAAGTAGGCTTACATTAACAGTGCAATGAAGTTATTGTGAAAATCCCCTAGTTTCACTACTACAGATTTTCACAATAAGTTCACTACAATGTACCCGAACAGGCTCCACATTCTGGTGCCTGTTAGGATATGCTGAGGTAGAATTTAGCATGGCCAATCCACCGAGCATTCACATCTTTGGATTGTGGGAGGAAATCAGAGCACTCAGAGGAAACCCACACAGACATGGGGAGAAAGTGCAGACTCTGCACAGTGACCCAAGCCAGCAATTGATCTCAGGTCCCTGGTGCTGTAAGGCTGTAGTGCTAACCACTGTGCCTCCCGTAAACAGACACTGCTGCCGCACTGTCATGTAATTCGGCTGCTCCCCGTCGGGGAATTGAACCCCGGTCTCCCCCATGACAGGTGAGGATTCTAATCTTCACATGAATGAAGAAGTTGCTATCCACTCTATCCAAACCTGTCAGAATCTTGTAAACCTCTATGCGGTCTCTCCTCATCCTCTGATGGCTCCAATGAAAACAATCCAAGTTTGTTCAACCTTTGCTCACAGTCCATATCCTCCAAACCAGGCAACATCCTGGTGAATCTCTTCTGCACCCTTTCCAATGCATCAACATCCTTCCGGTAGTGTGGCGACCAGAATTGTACACAAAATTCCAAATGCAGCTTAACCAAAGTCTTATACATCTGCAACATAATTTTCCAATTCCCATACTCAATGTCCCGATCAATGAAGGCCAGCATGCCGTATACCTTCCTGACCACCTGGGTTGCTGTCTTCAGGGAACTGTGGATCTGCCTCGATCCATCTGTAGGATAATATTTCTAAGGGTTCTATCATTCACTGTATACTTTCCTTCTGCAGTAGACCTTCCAAATTGCATCACCTCATATTTGTCTGGGTTAATTTCCATCTGCCATCTTTTGGTCCAGGTCTTTAGGCGACTTATATCCTACTCTATCTTTTGACGATCATCCTCACTATCCACTACTCCCCCAATTTTTGTATTATCTGCAAATTTACTAATCAGACCACCTACATTTTCCTCCAAATCATTTATATATATATATTACAAACAACAAAGACCCCAACACTGATCCTTATGGAACACCAATTATCACAGACCTCCAGTTAGAAAAGTACCCTTTCCACTGCTACTCTCTGCTTTCTATGGTCAACCCAGTTTTGTATCCAGCTCACCTCGGATCCTATATGACTTTACCTTCTGTGTCAGCCTACCATGAGGAACCTTATCAAAGGCTTTACTAAAGTCCATGTATATAACATCTACTTCTCTGCTCTGGTCAATTTTGTCAAAGAACTCAATCAGGTTTGTGAGACACAATCTCCCCTTGATAAAACCATGTTGTCTATCACTAATAAGCCTATTCTCTTCCAAATGTGAGTATATCCTGCCCTAAGAATCTTCTCCAATAATTTCCCCATCACTGCTGTAAGGCTCACCGGCCTGTAATCTCCAGAATTGTTCTCTTCTGCCCTTCTTAAACAGAGGAACAATGTTAGCTACTCTCCAATCCTCTGGTACCTTGCCCGTGGCTAAAGAGGGTACAAAGATTTTGGCCAAAGCCTCAGCAGTTTCTTCCCTTGCCCCTTAGTATTCTGGAACAGACCGTGTCTGGCCCTGGGGATGTGACCATCTTAATGTGTTTGAAAGCCTCCAATACCTCCTCCCTTTTTATCTCAATAGTTGTGAGGCCACATAGCAGTTATAGAATCATAGAATCTACAGTGCGGAAGGAGGCCATTTGGTGCATCGAGTCTGCACTGACAACAATCCCACCCAGGTCCTAGCCCGATAACCCCACATATTCACCCTCAAATCCCCCTGACACTAAGGGGCAATTTATCATGGCCAAACCACCTAGCCCACACATTTTTGGACTGCCTTTGGAGTGGAGTTACCTAATGTGGTTAGATATTATGTAGTTCTAGGGAGGCCTGATTGAACTAGTGAGTGCATTTGATAACTTTGCAGGACAATATTTCAGCGGTGACCAGAGATTATGGGTTGAATTTTACTGTGAGCTTCAGAAACCCAACATTGGTTGAAATGGGTTTCCAAGTCCCCACTTCCTGGCAGCAGGATTGACTTGGCCATTTGCCACCTGTGGGCCCACTGCCCAATTTAGGAAGACAGGCTTCCAATGCCACTCACCCATTTGGAGGGCTAGGACCACTGTTTGGCTTCCATTTTGACTGCTACAAGCTGTTAGATGAACACTTAATGGCATTGTGACATTTCACGAGTTAAATGTGGGAAATAAAAGAATTAACTGCTGACCACAGTTATCTCTGCAGCCATGGTATGCATTTCGAAAGAAAATTGTCTTTCAGTCCCCCAAGTTGTAATGACTAATAAAATAAATTGTAGCTGTCTGAAGTAGTCATGCAACTATTTAATTTTCAGTACCGAGGGAGCTAGGCCAGTTAGGTTACTTCTACTACGTTGGCAAGTTATATTAATGAGATAGTGAGATCAGAAGTTACATTTACCAATGACCTTGGGGACGGCACAGTGGTTAGCTGCTGCTTGACCAATGCCAGGGAGCTGGGTTCGATTCCTGGCTTGGGTTGCTGCCTGTGTAGAGTTTCCATGTTTTACCCATGCCTTTATGGGTTTCCTCGGTGCTCTGGTTTTCTCCCACTGTCTAAAAGACATGCTGGTTAGGTGCATTGGCCATGCTAAATTCTCCCGCAGTGTATCCGGACAGGCACCAGAGTGTGGCAGCTAGGGGATTTTTCACAGTAACTTCATTGCAATGTTAATGTAAACCTACTCGTGACACTAAATAAATACACTAAATTGGTTAATTCATCAAAGTGTGATGTTTGTTTGTTAACTGTTGTTACTATTTGTGACTTTGGTAGTGTCAAATGAGATGTGGATTTTGAGAATACAAAGTTTGATTATTTTAACATAGGTTAACATCCTCATAGTATCCCCAGTCGTACCTCAGGCTGTAACTACCTTTTATTAATTCCTATTTTAAAATGCATTCGTCCTCCACCAAAATATCAAAGAAAGCTCTCTTTTAAATATATTAATGAATGTACATAGATTTTGCTACAAGCATTGTAAACATAGCTCAGTCCAGCATGTGAACCAACCTCCTATCCATCGACGCCATCTACACACCCCGCTGCCTCAGAAAAGCAGCCAGCATAATGAAGTAATAAGCTGTGGATAACGAAGGAGGTGAAGGAAAGTGTTAAATTAAAAGCGGAGGCGTTTAGAGTAGCTAAGAGTAGTGGGCGAGAAGAGGATTGGGAGAGGTTTAAATGTCAACAAAGATTGACAAAGAAATTGATAAAGAAGGGTAGGAGAAACTATGAAGCTGGGCTAGCGCTTAATATAAAAAAGGATAGCAAGAGTTTTTATAAGTATATAAAAAGGAAGAGGCTGGCTAGGGTGAACGTTGGACCCTTAGAGGATGAGAAAGGGGAGCTAGTGGTAGGGGATGGGGATATGGCTGAGGTCTTGAATAACTTTTTTGTTTCGGTCTTCATGGAGGAGGACATGAATAATTTGCCAGGTGTTAGAGATGGAAAGGTGGTAGGACTGGAGAGTCTTAATGACATTACTGTTACTAGAAAGGCGGTGCTCGACAGACTGGAGGGGCTGATTGTGGACAAGTCCCCAGGACCGGATGGAATGCATCCGAGGGTTCTGAAAGAAATGGCGGAGGTGATAGTGGATGCCTTGGTGGTTATTTTCCAGATGTCGCTGGATTCCAGGGAAGTGCCGGAAGATTGGAAAGAGGCTAATGTTACGCCGTTGTTTAAGAAGGGTGCCAGGCAAAAGGCGGGGAATTATAGGCTGGTTAGTTTAACATCTGTTGTGGGTAAAATGTTAGAATCCGTCATCAAGGAGGAAATAGCGAGGCATCTTGAGGGGAATTGCTTGATAGAGCAGACGCAGCACGGTTTCGTTAAGGGGAAGTCGTGTCTGACAAATTTACTGGGGTTCTATGAGGATGCGTCTAGGGCGGTGGATAGAGGAGAGCCGGTGGATGTGGTCTTTCTTGATTTTCAGAAGGCGTTTGACAAGGTACCTCACAAGAGGTTATTGCAGAATGTCAGGGGACATGGAGTTGGGGTTAGGGTGTTAGAGTGGATAGAGGACTGGTTGTCAAATAGGAGGCAGAGAGTGGGGGTGAATGGGTGCTATTCGGTTTGGTGGTTGGTGACTAGTGGAGTGCCTCAGGGGTCGGTGCTGGGGCCTCAGCTATTTACCATTTATATAGATGATCTGGAGGAGGGAACCGAGTGTAGGGTGTCGAAATTTGCTGATGACACCAAGATTGGTGGAACGGCAAATTGCGCAGAGGGTGTGGAGAGTCTGCAGAAGGATCTAGATAGGCTGGGCGAATGGGCCAGGAAATGGCAAATGGAATTTAATGTTAGCAAGTGCGAGGTGGTCCACTTTGGTAGGAATAATGGTAGGAAGGATTATTACTTACGTGGAGAAAAACTGCAGCAGGCGACGGTGCAGAGGGACCTCAGGGTCCTTGTGCATGAGTCGCAAAAACCCAGCTTGCAGGTGCAGCAGGTGGTCAGGAAGGCAAATGGGATGCTGGCCTTCATAGCGAGGGGGATTGAATATAAAAGTAGGGAGGTCTTGCTGCAGCTATATAGGGCATTGGTGAGGTCGCAGCTGGAGTACTGTGTGCAGTTTTGGGTGCTGTACTTACGCAAGGATATTTTGGCCTTGGAGGGAGTGCAGAGGAGGTTTACTAGGCTGATGCCGGAGTTGAGGGGGTTGAGCTATGAGGAGAGGCTGAATAAACTAGGCTTGTACTCGTTAGAGTTTAGAAGAATGAGGGGAGATCTCATTGAGACGTATAAGATGATGAATGGGATGGATAGGATAGAGGTGGAGAGACTCTTCCCGCTCAGAAAGGACAGTAGGACTAGGGGGCACAGCCTCAAGATAAAGGGGGGGCGGTTTAGAATGGAGTTGAGGAAGAACTTCTTCACTCAAAGGGTGGTGAATCTCTGGAATTCTCTGCCCGTTGAAGTGGTGGAGGCTGCCTCGCTAAATATTTTTAAGACGCGGGTTGATGGGTTTTTGATAAGCGAGGGGATTAAGGGTTATGGGGAGAGGGCGGGAATGTGGAACTGAGCCACGACAGATCAGCCATGATCTTATTGAATGGCGGGGCAGGCTCGAGGGGCCAGACGGCCTACTCCTGCTCCTATTTCTTATGTTCTTATATTCTAACTCAGTTGTGCCATGGGGAAAGGTGCCCCCTGCTTAGGCAGGAGATCTCAGCAGGCAACTTAAAAAAAATGGAAAATCCAATGCATCGAGGGTCAGAGTGGAAGTAGCTATGGGCGGATCCCTGAGGAAAAGGGGGCTGTTTTCCCTCCCTGCTGTTCCCTCCTTGGACCATGGAGTTTCTGTTCTGATGGCATCCTGGACTGCAACAGGTAGCAACCTCCGTCATGCGTGTGGCCACCAAGTGGCAGGTCAAGATTACCCTCCTGTCGCAAAGTAGCAGCAGTTCCACAAAATGCTCTTTATTAGGGCCTCTCCAAAAGTAAATCAATTACCGTTCTCCTTAGTGTGGTAAAGTTCCACCCTATTTAAATACAAGCCATTGTTTGCATCAAGCTGCAGTTCCTGAACAGCACCCTCTGCTGCACACTAATTGATCTGTTTTTAACCTTTACTTGCTGAAGAATCATTTGAAAAGGAGAACTTCTCAGTCTCATCTCTCATTTTTCTTGAATTTCAATTTACCCCGAGGTCACTATTTCATTATGTTTCTCAACAGTCTTTTAAAATCTGTGGTAAGTCCTTATGAGCAAGAACATTAACATGGACACTGCTTCATTGGTCATGGAAGGAAGACTTTGGGTGAAATTTTACACTGCCGTGGGATCTCTGTACCCTACCCTGGCATAGACATCTGAGGTGAACCCACCACCACTTTGGCAGCTCATCCAGTGGCAATTTAACAGTTGCTGACCTTTGATTGACTTGAGACGGCCTTCCAGCTCATCTTGGGTGGAAGTCTCACTACCAAGAGATGTTGGTCAGTCAAATAGCTGGCTACTCTCTGGTTGTCCACTGTCCACTGCTGGGACAAGTAGGCTATCTCGAATAGAGATTGTCAGTAGAGTCGGACATTGAAGTTAGTGGGGGTGAGGTGGTGAGTGTCTCCACCGCCAGGATGGCAGACTTGGAGGAGAGAGCTGAAAGGGGTTTAGGGATTGAGGTGGACAGGTCAGGTGGGGAGGGGTGTGTGGAATTAGACCTGGGAGGAGCCTCCATTGGACCCAAGAGGACCCGTGATGGAGCCCCCCCTATCTGCCACAGCCCATACAGTGAATGCTGCCAGGCTTCACACTTGGCACAGGCCTCTTATACACTGCAGGAGAAATTGCACTGATGGCAGGAGGAGGCCCTAAGTGATCATTACTTAGACATTTAAGGAGCTTACCTGGTCCAAGGGCTTAGCATATAATTGGGATGCAGCGGCAGCCCAGCACTATGCAAGAACATGGCACCAATCTTTGTGCAACCCTCCTGCTAACTCACTCACAGAGGAGCATGTCAGCCTTGACATAATCTCCAGGGAGAAATGTTTACAAAAGTGATAGTGAGATAAAGGTAAAAATAGTTGTATCTGTGGCTTATTGACTGAAAGCAAATGTGCTTCAACAATGTCAAAATATGATTTTTACAAATCAAAGAATAGGGAGGCCGATTATTAATTGCAAATTAGAAGAGCTTCTCTCTATAACTATGAACTAAAGGGTTAGATTTTCATTTTGGAGATGGGAAACAGGGATTGAGACCTTCCCCCCAAGGTGAAACTCTCTGTGACCTGGGATTTGTACTTAGCTCCCACTTAATTACCATGGAAACGATTAAGGGCAGCTCTATTCATCAATATGGTGGCCAAAGACCAAAGACCACTATACGGATGCATTTCCCATTACTTCAGGCTCTAGATGGGATTCTTCAGGGTCTGTCTATTCTCCGGCTTTAGACGGAGTTCATAAAAGCTAATTTTATTTACAGCTATTTATTTATACATATTGGGGCTTCTACACAAGATCGGAACTCCTCCTATCTCCTGATCACTGATTCTCAATCATTATGATGTTACCTCATCATTACATTAGCATCATGTGCTTCTGTTGTTAACTCTTTACTATTCATCTCTCCCTCAGTCTTTATCCCAATTATATACATTCTCTTACACAGTAGGACGGCACAGTGGCACAGTGGTCAGCACTGCTGCCTCACAGCACTGGGACCCAGGTTCAATTCGGGTCACTGTCTGTGTGGAGTTCACACATTCTCCGTGTGTCTACGTGGGTTTCCTCAGAAAGTGATTCCGCTTTCCTCCCACAGTGCAATGATGTGTGGGTTGGGTGGATTGGCCATTCTAACCCTTAGGTCCCAAAAGATGTGTAGGTTAGAAGGATTAGCAGGGTAAATATATGAGGTTACAGGAATAGGTCCTGGATGGGATGCTCTATCTATCAGAGAGTTGGAGCAGACTCAATGGGCCAAATGGCCTCCTTCTGCACTGTCGGGATTCTGTGAGTCTATACCATCTCAACTCCCACTATGGTGGCTTGGCTGCTTTTTCTTTTTTTACATTTTAATTTTTAAAGATGTTGGTCAGAGGGTGCCTTCATGTTGCAGGTGTTGGTCAGAGGGTGCCTTCATGTTGCAGGATCCTTACAGTTATTTACCGTTACTGTGACCTGTTGCACATTTCAAGTTGCAAAGGCCTGTGTCTGACCATCCAACTCCAAGACCTTGGCCACAGCTGCATCCAGGTAGCCAGACTGGCCTGCCTGGGGTGCCGGGCCTCTAGTCTGCCACTGGGTGTATGCCCCCATGGCAGTTGCACCTTCCTCCATCACACTTTGAGAAACTGGGGGCCAAATGATAAATCCCAGTCAGGCTCCTTTAAATTCTCTTAATACGGTCTTAATGAGCTTAACTGACTGGCAGCCTGCTGGGGTTCAACAACTCTGCTGGACCCCAAACTAAGGTAGCTGGGAATGGGGTCGGGACAATATTGGACTGATGATTTTGGGCCCCCTATGCCTCCATTTCCAACACAGAAGGGCACGGATTTTACCCAAAGTTCCTGCACTGACTAAATGTTCATTGAAAGGGTTAATAATCACACAGGTTTAAAAATCACATAGTGGAACCTCAGTCACACAGGGAAGCTGTGAGAAAACCACAGTTCCTTATTTAAGCAGACTCAGATAATAATCAAGGACTATTTAAAGTTTATTTATTAGTCACAAGTAAGGCTTACATTAATACTGCAACGAAGTTATTGTGAAATTCCCTTAGTTGCCACACTCCGGCGCCTGTTCAGGACAATGCACCTAACAAGCACGTCTTTTAAACTGTGGGAGGAAACCAGAATACCCGGAGGAAACGCAGGCAGACACCGGGGAGAACGTGCAAACTCCACACAGACAGTGACCAAAGCCAGGAATTGAACCCAGATTCCTGGCAGCAGTGCAAACCACAGTGCTGTCCCCTAATTGAATGATGTGCAGATGTAGCTCATGTTTACCCATTGGAACAAGGAACAATGGAAAGGGATGTTGATATGCCACTGGTCAGAAATATAGCTATCATTGCTTGATGATATAACACGCAAAAGTTAAAAATGGGACACTATACCTTTATGTTTGCATGATGTAACCTTAATCTATAACTCAGAGCGGGTAGAGATAACTCCTAAAATGTGATTGCTACATGCTAATTACTTGTAATCAAATTTGAAACTATAATTGCTTTTGTATTTCGGGATTCTGCACTCTGGCTAGTTACAGACTATGACCTGTGACATTCCAGGTCCGAGCTATATAGCGTGCTTAAAACAACTGTTTAAAGAACTCTGTGACTTGGTCTGGTTACTTGAAGGGTGAAGTTGCGATTAATTAAAAAGCTGACATCAAACAATCATTTGGAAACATTTCTAACTATACTTCTGACTGTTCCTTTGTACCAATAAATTTCACTGAATAAAGGAATCCAAATTCCCCAGATCACAGCTAAATTACTCAGCATTGTGTACTTTTTGTTACTGGTAAATATGCATAATGCACTCCAATTTCTATCCCAGTCAGTTTTGCACACTTGGATTACTGCAGACTTTAATAGTCCATACCAATTACTTCCTTTTCACAAAGTCAGGGAATTCAGGTGGAATAATTTGAAATAACAGACATGGATCAAGTTACTCTAGGACTCACTGGAGCAAATAGTTTCAATGGGTCTTAGAACAAACTGCGTGTTTCCAGGTTACATTTCTCAAAAGGAGTGGAGATGGATGAAGGCATGGAAGCAAAGCTGTGATGAATCAAATTAATGAACTTGTCAGTTTGCATTACATTTCACTGTTGCTAAAATGTTTTATGATTCAGATACTCATTTATTTTAATTGAATGTTTGTACAGGAGTTTGGTACAATGAAGGTTGTATTTTTAAGTGCAGTTAAAATTCTACCACTGTGAAATAAGGGGAAGAACTGATTCAATTCTACAGATATGCTTGGTAGTGTAGTTGGGCGGCATGGTGGTTAGCCCTGCTGCCTCATAGCGCCAGGGACTCAGGTTCAATTCCGGCCTCAGGTCACAGTCTGTGCGGAGTTTGCACATTCTCCCCATGTCTGCATAACTTCCTTCGGGTGCTCTGATTTCCTCCCACAGTCCAAAGATATGTGGGTTATGTTGATTGGCCATGCTAAATTGATCCTAGTGTCAGGGGGATCAGCAGGATAAATATGTGGGTTTGCGGGAATAGGGCCTGGATGGGATTGTAATCAATGCAGAGTTGATGGGCCAAATGGCCTCCTTCTGCACTGTAGAGATTCTACGATTATTGGGAGGATGCAATTAACCAAAGGGGCATATTGTCGCTGATGAATACATTTAAAACTTTTTTTTAGTCCATGTCCTCCACTTAGGCCAGCAAAACCCTATATATTGCCTAGTGGGTTACAAGGAAGAACTGATATTCATTTTATATAGCACCTTTCATGATAGCAGGATGTCCCAAGGCTAATTAAATACTTCTGAAGGGTCACGTGGATTTAAAACGTTGGACAAGATTCTCTACCTGCTTGTGTCCCAAGACTGGAAATTCCCATCCGAGCTCAATGGGCCACCAAATTTTCTGTCTCATTCAATACGATTCCCGTGGGGGAAGGGAATGTCTTTGGCCGTTAATGCTGTTTTTCTCTCGCCGCAGATGCAGCCAGGCCTGTGGAGTTTCTCCAGCATTTTCTGTCTTATTACAGGTTTGCATCATCCGTGATGTTTTGCTTTTATTAAATGCTTCAGAAGTTTAATCGATGTTGTGTTGGGATTATGAGGTGTATAAGAAAGTCATGTTTGGGGATGTGAGTCAAATTTTCCTCTTGCTTTGAGAAACCCCATTCTGTGCATTTTCGCAGCTTGCAAGCGGCACACCCAACCCATAGAATCATAGAATCTCTACAGTGAAGAAGGAGGCCACTTGGCCCCTCAAGTTTGTACTGACTCTCCAACAGAGCATCTCGACAAGGCCCACCCTCCGCCCATTCCTTCCCACGCATTTACCCTAACAACCCCCCTAACCTACACATCTTGGGGTTCTAAGGGGCAATTTAACGTGACCATTCTACCCAACCTGCACATCTTTGCAAAGTAAGAGGAAACTGGAGCACCCGAAGGAAACCCACGCAGATACGGGGAGAATGTGCAAACTCCACACGGACAGTCACCCAAGGCTGGCATTAAACCCATGTCCCTGGTTCTGTCAGGTAGCAATGTTAAACACTGTGCCACCACATGGTCCTGTGCATGGCTTCGCATGCCATGTTTTTCTTTTCACATCAGGGTCGCGTTTGCAGGGTGGTTTGTAAGCCGCACAGGCTGGTGGTATATTCTGATAAACCTTTCACTGCATTTTGATGCTTTGTCATTGGAAAAGTACGGTAATCATGTGAATACAAGGTTGGTCTATATAAAGGGCAAAAGCAAAACACTGTGGATGCTGGAAACAGAAACAAAAACAGAAGAAATGCTGGAAAATCTCAGCAGGTCTGACAATGTCTGTGGAGAGAGAGAAAAGAGACAATGTTTCGAGTCTGAATGACACTTCTTCAGAGCTAAGAGCAAAGAAAATTAGAAGAGACTTATACTATGAGGGTGAGGTGGAGATGCACGAAGCATTCGGAATAAAGTGGATGAGCTGGTGGCGCAGATCAGCACAAATGAATACGATCTGGTGGCCATTACAGAGACGTGGCTGCAAGGTGACAGGGACTGGGACCTGAATGTCCAGGGGTATCAAGTGTTTAGGAAGGATAGGCGGGAGGGAAAAGGGGGGGGCGTAGCTCTGCTGATTAAGGATAGCATCACAGTGGTAGCAAGGGATGATATTGGAGCCAAGGAGCAGAGGGTGGAATCGTTGTGGGTGGAGATTAGGAACATCAAAGGGAGGAAGACGCTGGTGGGTGTTGTCTATAGGCCCCCGAATAATGATCTGGAGGTGGGGCGGGCTGTTAATGCGCAAATAAGTGCGGCGTGCAGGAATGGGACGGCCGTAGTTATGGGGGATTTCAATCTGCATATTGATTGGTCGACCCATGTTGGACGCGGAGGGCTCGAGGAGGAGTTCTTGGAATGCTGCCGGGATAGTTTCCTCGAACAGTGTGTGTTGGAGCCGACGAGGGAGCGAGCTATCTTGGATCTGGTGCTATGTAATGAGGCGAGTAGAATTAGGGACCTTGCGGTGAAGGATCCTCTTGGGGAGAGTGATCATTGTATGGTGGAGTTTCTGGTGCAGATGGAGGAGGAGAAAGTGGGTTCCCGGACACGCGTCCTTTGTTTGAATAGAGGGGAGTATGGTAGGATGAGAGAAGAATTGGCGAATGTGGACTGGGGGAGCGCGTTGGAGGGAGGGTCTGCTGAGGAGCAGTGGAGGATCTTTAAGGAGATCTTTCTTGGTGCTCAGCAGAAATTTATTCCGATGGTCAAAAAGGACTGTAGGAGGAGAGGTAATAAGTCGTGGATAACGAAGGAGGTGAAGGAAAGTGTTAAATTAAAAGCGGAGGAATTTAGAGTAGCTAAGAGTAGTGGGCGAGAAGAGGATTGGGAGAGGTTTAAATGTCAACAAAGATTGACAAAGAAGTTGATAAAGAAGGGTAGGAGAAACTATGAAGCTGGGCTAGCGCTTAATATAAAAAAGGATAGCAAGAGTTTTTATAAATATATAAAAAGGAAGAGGCTGGCTAGGGTGAAAGTTGGTCCTTTAGAGGATGAGAAAGGGGACCTAGTGGTAGGGGATGGGGATATGGCTAAGGTATTGAATAACTTTTTTGTTTCTGTCTTCACGGAGGAGGACGTGAATAACTTGCCGGGTGTTAGCGATGGAAAGGTGGTAGGACTGGAGGGTCTTAATGACATTACTGTTACTAGAGAGGTGGTGCTCGACAGACTGGAGGGGGCTGATTGTGGACAAGTCCCCAGGACCGGATGGAATGCATCCGAGGGTTCTGAAAGAAATGGCGGAGGTGATAGTGGATGCCTTGGTGGTTATTTTCCAGACGTCGCTGGATTCCGGGGAAGTGCCGGATGATTGGAAAACAGCTAATGTTACGCCGTTGTTTAAGAAGGGTGCCAGGCAAAAGGTGGGGAATTATAGGCCGGTTAGTTTAACGTCTGTGGTAGGTAAAATGTTAGAATCTGTCATTAAGGAGGAAATTGCAAGGCATCTTGAAGGGAATTGCTTGATAGAGCAGACGCAGCACGGTTTCATTAAAGGGAAGTCGTGTCTGACAAATTTACTGGAGTTCTATGAGGATGTGTCTAGGGCGGTGGATAGAGGAGAGCCGGTGGATGTGGTCTTTCTAGATTTTCAGAAGGCGTTTGACAAAGTACCTCACAAGAGGTTATTGCAGAAGGTCGAGGGACATGGAGTTGGGGGTAGGGTGTTAGCGTGGATAGAGGATTGGTTGTCAAATAGGAGGCAGAGAGTGAGGGTCAACGGGTGCTATTCGGATTGGCGGATGGTGACTAGTGGAGTGCCCCAGGGGTCGGTGCTGGGGCCTCAGCTTTTTACCATTTATATAGATGATCTGGAGGAGGGAACCGAGTGTAGGGTGTCGAAATTTGCTGATGACACCAAGATTGGTGGAACGGCAAATTGTGCGGAGGGTGTGGAGAGTCTGCAGAAGGATCTAGATAGGCTGGGCGAATGGGCCAGGAAATGGCAAATGGAATTTAATGTTGGCAAGTGTGAGGTGGTCCACTTTGGTAGGAATAATGGTAGGAAGGACTATTACTTACGGGGCGAAAAACTGCAGCAGGCGACGGTGCAGAGGGACCTCGGGGTCCTTGTGCATGAGTCGCAAAAACCCAGCTTGCAGGTGCAGCAGGTGGTCAGGAAGGCGAATGGGATGCTGGCCTTCATAGCGAGGGGGATTGAATATAAAAGTAGGGAGGTCTTGCTGCAGCTGTATAGGGCATTGGTGAGGCCGCAGCTGGAGTACTGTGTGCAGTTTTGGGCGCCGCACCTGCGCAAAGATATTTTGGCCTTGGAGGGAGTGCAGAGGAGGTTTACTAGGCTGATACCGGAGTTGAGGGGGTTGAGCTATGAGGAGAGGCTGAATAAACTGGGCTTGTACTCATTAGAGTTTAGAAGAATGAGGGGAGATCTCATTGAGACGTATAAGATGATGAATGGGATGGATAGGATAGAGGTGGAGAGACTCTTCCCGCTCAGAAAGGACAGTAGGACTAGAGGGCACAGCCTCAAATTAAAGGGGGGGCGGTTTAGAACGGAGTTAAGGAGGAACTCCTTCACTCAAAGGGTGGTGAATCTCTGGAATTCTCTGCCCGTTGAAGTGGTGGAGGCTGCCTCGCTAAATATATTTAAGATGCGGGTTGATGGGTTTTTGATAAGAGAGGGGATTAAGGGTTATGGGGAGAGGGTGGGAAAGTGGAACTGAGCCGCGACAGATCAGCCATGATCTTATTGAATGGCGGGGCAGGCTCGAAGGGCTAGATGGCCTACTCCTGCTCCTATTTCTTATGTTCTTATGTTATGTTCTGTAATTGGACAAAGGGAATATAAATGAGGATGAAGAGGCTGAGAAAGTTGTTGGAGGGACCCAGTAAGAATCAGAATGTGTGAATGGCAGAACAGAAGTACAGAGGGTTAAGGCAGTTGCCCTGAAAGTGCCCAATCACAATATTCAACTTTGTTACCTTAGCCAATAACGTTCTACCTGTCAATAGGAATAGGAGGTTATTAGTTTATTGCTTCCTTCCCCTTTACCTAGGAAACCTATCCCACATCATTACCAGTGCCCAAGGCCATAGTTAACAACTGTGATTTTTAATTGGTGAAAGGAGTCACTCTTGCTGGAACTCTGGGCCTCCTTTATCAGCTTGAGAGACTGCTCCTGCCTCGCTACCCACGAACAAATTTACTCCCTTAAATAACAGGCTTGTTAAACTTGCCTTTTGCATATCTAAAAACAGATAACAGAAGCTGCCTTTCTATGCTCCATTGCATTAAAATTATTCGGCCCGTCTATCACTGTTCCCCATCATGCTGTATTCAGAACGAAGTTGACCAAGGCGCACAATATATATATATATTGAAAATACAGTTTAAGCTTATAATGCTTGGTTAATTTGTGGTTGTTCAGTTTATAATATCTTTGCAGTTTTAATACCTTTTGTTCCAGGCACATTGTGAATTCTCACTACATATACATATAGGCACTTTATAATTTCCTTAACCCAGTCTACTTATCATGGTAAAACTAAAATGAAGGGCCCCATATTAAGAATTCTGTACTGCTCCCCATCACTGTCAAACCTGATAGTGTTATTAATGAGTTTCCAAAACACACACAACTAAAAAAACAATAGTGTGGAGGAGAAAAGTTGATTTTTGTTCCCCATTTTGTTCCTTAGTGGGAGGACAGGTGTGCCTTTTATACCCTAGGCATTCCCATTCTGCAAGAAAGGCCACAGGAAAATGGCATGGGCTTGGGAATACTGAGGGCAACACAGAGGAAAGTCAGATTTCCTGCAAAACAAAATCTGAGTGTCGCCATTTATATGCTAAAACATCCCTTCACAACCTGACAGAACTTTGGTTCTTTGGGGGAAAATGAAGGGAATCGTGTGACCTGTTCTGCCTGACAGCAAGCCTGGGTAGTTTGACAGTCAGAGATTTAAGGGAGCCCTAATTGTTTTACTAGGTTGAAGGTTTAAGATGTTTACAACTGGGGACAATGGCAGCAGCCTGTGTGCTAACAGTGGATAGACTAGGAATCTCCAAAGTCTGAGAAAAGAGTTCCAAAGGATGATAGATCTGCTCCAGGGATCTGTTCCAGAGATATATAGTCAGTTCAGGAGGCAGAAAACTTTGACCCAAATCATTCGGTCTCTGAATCAGCATAGACTGGACGCACAACAGACCATGGAGTCAGGACTCAGCAAATGACCTGACATACGGGTATAATGGGAATTGCCCAGCAAGTTCAAATTTCTGTTTCATTCCCTGCTGCCCAGGACACTGCATGAGATCTTTCCCCCAGAGCTAAAGGTTGTGCCTTTAAATTTACCAGCATATGGCAGCTAGTGCTATAAAAAAGGGGTGAGTCCTCTCCTTCACCGCTGCACCCCCTCCTCTAGTGGAGGCATGGTGGCACAGTGGTTAGCATTGCTGCCTCACAGCACTAGGAACCCGAGTTTGATTTCTGGCTTGGGTGCCTGTCTGTGTGGAGACTGAATATTCGCCTTGCGTCTGCATGGGTTTCCTTCGGGTGCTCCGGTTTCCTCCCACAGTCTGAAAGACATGCTGTTTAGGTGCATTGGTCATGCTAAATTCTCCCTCATTGTACCTGAACAGGTGCCGGAATGTGGCGACGAGGGGATTTTCACAATAACTTCATTGCGATGTTAATGTAAGCCTACTTGTGACACTAATAAATAAACAAACTTGATCTACTCTGCCCACTAGAGGTAGAGAGCAGATGATGCACCGTCGATTTCTCTTTAAGCTGGATCGGTAGAAATAGGCAGTAGCATTATGCCGGGAATATCTTCATGAGCGTAGGCACTTGAGCCTAATATGCATCATCAATATTCTGTCCAGATCTCACTATCCCAGTGGTGGGCAACCTGCAGCTTGGGGGGCACATGCAGCCCATTTGGTTTCCATGAGACATTTTGTTGACTGCTGTCCATGTGCAGCAGGGTTGCTGATTTCCATCTGTGTAGATATTTTCCTACCAGGATGACAGAAGTGGTATGTACCTAAAACAAGAACAAGTGAAGTGAGGTGCTTGCTGATTGCTCACAACATTGATTGTGAGTGCTGTGCACTCCCTCTGTGCCTGAAGTTTAAATATTTTTGTTTTTACCATTTGAAACTGATGATGGTTCTTTTAGTATATAAATGAATAAGCATTTTCTATAACTCATCATAAAATATTTGGTGTGCATCAAATATATTTAATCTTAAGCATGAGGTCATGGTTAGTGAAAAAACCCTATTTCAAACTTGTGACCTACTGAGATGAAAGGGGGTCAACCATATAGCCCACTCACTAGCCTGGGTTGCCCATCTCTGCTCTATCCAGTCAACAAAGGGCAGGCAGAGGTTCACATGGTGAAAGCTTCATTGTAGATCTTTACATTATGGTTTTGTAGATTCCTAGCTCTTCAAATGACTTTAAGTTTAAAGTTTGTTCCTGAGTGACACAATTAGGCTTACATTAACTCTGCAATGAAGTTACTGTGAAAATCCCCTAGTCGCCAAACTCCGGCGCGTGTTCAGGTACACTGAGGGAGAATAACGAAGTTCGATGCACCGAACCAGCACGTCTTTTGGATCATGCGAGGAAACCGGAGTACCCGGAAGAAACCCACGCAGACATGGGGAGAAGGTTCAGACTCCACACAGACAGTGATCTAACTCGGGAATCGAACCCAGGTCCCTGGCTCCGTGAGGCAACAGCGCAACCAGTTCTTCATGTTACTTAGAAGGTGTGGCATTACTTGCAATTTATTAGCCTTGCCTTCTCCTCCACTACCTCCTGTTGAAGCAAAAAAGCTGAAAACTCAAATCTCTAGGGGTTTAGATTAGAAGCAATTAAGGAAATGGGGGATTTTGTTATGTGTAATATCATCAAAGCAAGTATGAACTTTGTAAAAACTTTCCATGATTTTCACATGTTACCCAGTGTAGGTTACTTTATATATTCAACTGTTTCCACTTAGAGAAAAAAGAGAATGTGCACTTCTCAGACTCTGGGGATATCCTAAATCACTTTACAGCCAATTAAATGGTTTCGCAATGTAGTCAGTCTTGTAATATATGAAAAAAAAATTGCTGCCAACTTGCTCACAGCAAGATCCCTCAAACACTGGAAGATGGATTCCCAGCTAATGTGTTTTTTGTGGTGTTGATTGATTGTGTTAGGCGGAACGCCTGAAGTACTCTCACGCTGTTCTTTACATAGTGTGAGTTTTGCACATTTTCCCCATGTTTGCGTGGGTTTCTTTTGGGTGTTCTGGTTTCCTCCCAGACTCCAAAGATGTGCAAGTTAGGGTTGATTGGCCCTTCGTGTCAGGGGGATCAGCAGGGTAATTGCATGTGGGTACGGGGATAGGGCCTGGGTGAGGTTGTCTTCAGTGCAGACTCAATGGGCCAAATGGGCTCCTTCTGCATTGTAGGGATTCAATGATTCTTTAATTTTGGGGCAGCACGGTGGCACAGTGGTTAGCATTGCTGCCTCACAGCACCAGGGACTAAGGTTCGATTCCCGGCTTGGGTCACTGTCTATGTGGAATTTGTAATTTCTCCCTGTGTCTGCGTGCGTTTCCTCCGCGTGCTCCGGTTTCCTCCCACAGACCAAAGATGTGCAGATTAGGGATTGGCCTGGGATTGGCCATGCTAAATTTCCCCTTAGTCTTTGAGGGAACTAGAATGGGGTTATGAGAATAGGGCCTGGGTGGGATTGTGGTCGGTACAGACTCAATGGGGCGAATGGCCTCCTTCTGTACTACAGGGGTTCTGAAGAGAATCTTTTATGCCCACCCAAATACACTTATAATTGCTGAATTGAAATCCAAGCCTACCTGTTCTCAGAATGATGGTCAATATTGTGGTCTTGAGGTGAGCAATCATGGAACTAGCCAATGATCATCAAGATGGAAAAATCAGCCAAGGACATGACTGCAGCACAGGCCAGAATGAGCCAGACAAAGTTCAACACAGAATACTCCAATCAAGTGGAGACAAGTGAGTCCAAATCCAATATCAGTGGCGTTGCTTTGTCAGGGAGGAATCCATTCTTTGTCCAAGAAGAGACTTTCTGAAGGTCAGTCCTCAGAGCAATGGGGGATGGCGGTTTGAACTATCTGCATGTGACCAGGGCGGTGGATAGAGGAGAGCCGGTGGATGTGGTCTTTCTGGATTTTCAGAAGGCGTTTGATAAGGTACCTCACAAGAGGTTACTGCAGAAGGTCAGAGGACATGGAGTTGGGGGTAGGGTGTTAGCGTGGATAGAGGATTGGTTGTCAAATAGGAGGCAGAGAGTGGGGGTCAATGGGTGCTATTCGGATTGGCGGATGGTGACTAGTGGGGTGCCCCAGGGGTCGGTGCTGGGGCCTCAGCTATTTACCATTTATATAGATGATCTGGAGGAGGGAACCGAGTGTAGGGTGTCGAAATTTGCTGATGACACCAAGATTGGGGGAAAGGCAAATTGTGCGGAGGGTGTGGAGAGTCTGCAGAAGGATCTAGATAGGCTGGGCGAATGGGCCAGGAAATGGCAAATGGAATTTAATGTTGGCAAGTGTGAGGTGGTCCACTTTGGTAGGAAGAATGGTAGGAAGGACTATTACTTACGGGGCGAAAAACTGCAGCAGGCGACGGTGCAGAGGGACCTCGGGGTCCTTGTGCATGAGTCGCAAAAACCCAGCCTGCAGGTGCAGCAGGTGGTCAGGAAGGCGAATGGGATGCTGGCCTTCATAGCGAGGGGGATTGAATATAAAAGTAGGGAGGTCTTGCTGCAGCTGTATAGGGCATTGGTGAGGCCGCAGCTGGAGTACTGTGTGCAGTTTTGGGCGCCGCACCTGCGCAAGGATATTTTGGCCTTGGAGGGAGTGCAGAGGAGGTTTACTAGGCTGATACCGGAGTTGAGGGGGTTGAGCTATGAGGAGAGGCTGAATAAACTGGGCTTGTACTCGTTAGAGTTTAGAAGAATGAGGGGAGATCTCATTGAGACATATAAGATGATGAATGGGATGGATAGGATAGAGGTGGAAAGACTCTTCCCGCTCAAAAAAGACAGTAGGACTAGGGGGCACAGCCTCAAGATAAAGGGGGGGCGGTTCAGAACGGAGTTGAGGAGGAACTTCTTCACTCAAAGGGTGGTGAATCTCTGGAATTCTCTGCCCGTTGAAGTGGTGGAGGCTGCCTCGCTAAATATTTTTAAGAAGCGGGTTGATGGGTTTTTGATAAGAGAGGGGATTAAGGGTTATGGGGAGAGGGCGGGAAAGTGGAACTGAGCCACGACAGATCAGCCATGATCTTATTGAATGGCGGGGCAGGCTCGAAGGGCCAGATGGCCTACTCCTGCTCCTATTTCTTATGTTCTTATGTTCTTATGACCAGCAGCCTTTATATCAGACCAGTAAGTGGTCCCTTTAGAAAAACAGAGGGTGGGATTTTCTGGCCACGCTCACCCCAAGGCTGGAAAAATCCCGCTCGAGTTCAACGAACCTTTGCATGGTCTGTGTCCCACCCACTTTAATTCCCGTGGTGGGTGGGATGATAAAACTCCGCCCAGAATTTAAACAAGACAATATGGTGGAGGGACGTATTTGTACAATTTTCTTGCTTCATGCCTTGTTGGCGTGGCAATTTAGATAGCTATTCTTCACAAAGTCACCAATGGTAGGTAAAATCTCGAAAATACGCACTTTCAATCGTCAATGTTGCTGAACTTGTACCCATAGTACTGCACGAGTAATTTTTCACTCTTTTCAATGTAGAAAAAGAATCTTCACATGGAGCTTTTTCTGAAAGGAATTGTTAAAAATACTTTCAGGATGGTTTCCACATTTGGAAAGGTTGCCTGCAAATCATTGCATACAAGTCTGTACAAATCAGCTGTGCTCTCGAAGCGCAGTGTTCATCATTATCAATGAAATTAATGGTTTCACTTCACTTTCAAAAAGATTTGTGTCTAAGTCCTCCCAGTAGAATTCATGTAATTTCTTACTGCGGTGGCTTTTAGTATCCTCATCCAAACTTCTGCCAAAAAGCACACAAAATAAATCAACAGTTTTCTTCAGAGATTTGCATCTTCTTTGCAACTGCACCATTATTATGTCACAAAAAACATCAACAGTTTCAACAGTGATCTTCTCGTTCCCTTTTAGGGTGATTTAATTAATAAGAACATAAGAACATAAGAAATAGGAGCAGGAGTAGGCCAACTAGCCCTTCGAGCCTGCCCCGCCATTCAATAAGATCATGGCTGATCTGTCGTGGCTCAGTTCCACATTCCCACCCTCTCCCCATAGCCCTTAATCCCCTCTCTCATCAAAAACCCATCAACCCGCGTCTTAAAAATATTTAGCGAGGCAGCCTCCACCACTTCAACGGGCAGAGAATTCCAGAGATTCACCACCCTTTGAGTGAAGAAGTTCCTCCTCAACTCTGTTCTAAACCGCCCCCCCTTTATCTTGAGGCTATGCCCCCTAGTCCTACTATCCTTCCTGAGCAGGAAGAGTCTCTCCACCTCTATCCTATCCATCCCATTCATCATCTTATACATCTCAATGAGATCTCCCCTCATTCTTCTAAACTCTAACGAGTACAAGCCTAATCTATTCAGCCTCTCCTCATAGCTCAACCCCCTCAACTCCGGTATCAGCCTAGTAAACCTCCTCTGCACTCCCTCCAAGGCTAAAATATCCTTGCATAAGTACGGCGCCCAAAACTGCACACAGTACTCCAGCTGCGGCCTCACCAATGCCCTATACAGCCGCAGCAAGACATCCCTACTTTTATATTCAATCCCCCTCGCGATGAAGGCCAGCATCCCATTCGCCTTCCTGACCACCTGCTGCACCTGCAAGCTGGGTTTTTGCGACTCATGCACAAGGACCCCGAGGTCCCTCTGCACCGTCGCCTGCTGCAGTTTTTGTCTCTAGTTCCATCGAAAAAGTAACTTCCTGGTGCCTTATACACTGCTCATCATCGGAGGGAGCTGCATCTTTTGTTAATGTCTCTGCTTCCACTGAACTCTCATCATTTCAAACTTCCATAGCGTTTTTAATTGAAACTAACAATTGTGCAGCATTCCAGCATGGCCCTCTACACTGGTTGTAGCCCTGTGCCCCAGGCATGATGTGTCTCCTTGTACGTCTGCTTCTGTGAGGGGGAAAATGTGCCTCAGTTTAATGACTCATCCAAAACAGGCAGCATCTCCCACAATGGAGCATTCCCCTAATCTGGTACTGAGTTGCCAGCTGATATTGTGTGCTCAGGTCTTTGGAGCAGGACTTAGCCCTGACTCTCTGTCACCTAGACAAGCATGCTGCTATTGTGCCCAGGCTAGCAATGTGTGCCCTGTGTGACAAGTAAAGCTTTGTACTTTGAAGTGCTGAAGTACTCTCCTTTGTAATTACTTCTAATTTGTTATATTAATTGCATTCTTTTATTTAACTCTGAAAAGGTTTAGGAAAATTAATACTAATTTTAAAAAAATCTGTTCATTCAGCTTGGTGGCATAGTGCTTAGCACTGCTGCCTCGCAGCCAGGCACCTGGGTTCAATTCCGGTCTTGGGTCACTGACTGTGTGGAGTTTTCACATTCTCTCCGAGTCTGTGTGGGTTTTCTCCGAATGCTCCGGTTCCCTCCCACAGTTCAAAGATGTGTGGGTTAGGTTGATTGGCCATGTTAAGTTGACCCTAGTTTCAGGGATTAGAAGGGTACATATGTAGGGTTACAGGAATAGGGTCTTGGTGGGATTGTGGTTGGTACTCACTCGATGGGCCAACTGGCCTTCTAATGTACTGTAGGAATTCTATGATTCAGTCACAGGATGTGGAGTCTGGTATAGGTACACCCACAGTGCTTTTAGGAAGGAAGTCCAGAATTTTGACCCAGCATCAGTGAAGGAACAGCAATATAGTTCTAAGTCAAGATTATGTGTGGCTTGGAGGGGAATTTCCAGGCGGTTCAGTTGCCATGTATCTGTTGCGCTTGTTCTTCTAGGTGCTGGAGGTCATGAGTTTGGAAGATGCTGTTGTGGGAGCCTTGGTTAGTGCTGCAGTACAAGATAGACACTGCTGCCACAGTGTGTCAGTGGAGGAGGAAGTAAATGTTGAGGGTGGTGAAGAAAGCATGTGGGACACTTGCCTTTATCAATTGGGGTACAGATTACAAAAGTAGGGAAGTCATGATGGCGTTGTATAGAACTTTGGTGAGGCCACAACTGGAGTACTGTGTGCAGTTCAGGTCGACACATTATTGGAAGGATGTGATTGCACTGGAAGGGATACAGAGGAGATGCACCAGGATGCTGCCTGGGATGGAACATTTAAGTTATGAAGAAAGGCTGGATAGACTTGGGTTGTTTTCCCTGGAGCAGGGAAGACTGAGGGGTGACCTGATCGAGGTGTACAAAATTATGAGGGACATGGACAGAGAGGATAAGGAGCAGCTGTTCCCCTTAGTTGATGGGGCAGTCATGAGGGGATATAGGTTCAAGGTGAGGAGCAGGACGTTAAGGGGAATGTGAGGGAAAATTATTTTACCCAGAGGGGGGTGATTGTCTGAAATGCGCCGTCTCAGAGGGAGGTAGAGGCAGGTTGCCTCACATCGTTTAAAAAATATCTGGATGAGCACCTGGCACATCATAACATTCAGGGATAGGGGCCAAGTGCTGGCAGATGGGATCAGGTGGGAATTTAGATGATTCTAATGTGGCGGCGTGGACTCAATGGCCGAAGGGCTTCTTCTGCGCTGTATGATTCTATGGAATCCGTAACTTACTATCTGAAAGGGTGGTAGAGGTAGAAACACTCCCAACATTTAAGAAACATTCAGACAAGCCATGAGCAAGGAGGGGTGTTCACCCAATAGGCATAATGGGGAAGGAAGGTCAACAAGGGTTCTTGCTGGACTAACAACACCCCTGCACCCCACACCTCCCCCCCACATGCCCCCCAAACTATAATCAGATGCTGAGTGCCTTTAAACAAGGCCCTGCGCTCCCCCCAAGGGGCCACAAACAATCCCTATAGGGGTTGCTTTTTGTGTTTTCCACATACAAGTCCCATACCTGCCACAGCGTGAATACAAGTGATGGTGGACTGAGGATCTCAGCTTTAACTAAAGGTCTCATCCTTGAGCGTTCCTGCCCCGAACTCAATCAGGCAGAGGCTGGAAAATGGTGAGGAGATCCTTCCCCCCATACCTGCATGACATTTTCCCCCCTGTTCTGTGCCATCCTCCCCCTTTGCTGTGCCATCTTCCCATCCCCTTCTCCACACCATCCTCCCACCCCTTCCTCTGTGCCACCTCCCACCCCCTCCTTTGTGTCACCCTCCCACCCCCTTCCCTGCACTATCTTCCCATCCCTTTCTCTGCGTCACCTTCCCACCGCCTTCCCTGCACCACCCTCCCACTCCCCTCCCTGTGACATCCTCCCACCCCCTTCACTGCACCACCCTCCCACTCCCCTCCCTGTGCCATCCTCCCGCCCCCTTCACTGCGCCATCCTCCCACCCCTTCCCTGCACCATCCGTCCCCTTCCCTGCGCCACCTGCCCACTCCCTTCCCTGTGTCATCCTCCCACCTGATTCTGTCTCCCCCCCCACTCCGATTCTGTGTACCGCCCCACACCAAACCCACTACAGGGGAAGGTCTAGATTTTGATTGATCTCTAACCTCTTATTCTTTGGTGCTGTCACTGGCATGTGAATAGCTGATCTCACTAAAAGCCCCTCTGTGGCTGGAAAGTAATTGTTTTAATCGCATCTGTCTTCTGACTACTATGATTAACTGTAAGAGAAAGAGCAAGAACATCCTTGCAACAACACTATCTCTGATGCACACTGGGGATATGTTACAAGGGCAGAAAAATGATTTACAGATAATGAATGGACTCACCTGCTATGACCATCACCACAGGAGATCTATTAGTCTGACTAAAATGTCACTGAATAGCTGATTATGCTTGCAGAAGTGTCTAAATATTTGCTTGAAGGATGTTCTCTGCTCTTGAACAGTTTCTGAAGCCATTTTTAATCAGCCCCGTTTTTAAAGTGTTTTTAAAGATGGTTCACTTTACTCCTTCAGTCACAGGCTTTAAGCGGACTCTGTGAGAAGGTTTATTGTTGACCTCATGCTTTTAAACCAGTCAAGATTGGACCCGTTGGCTGTTCCATAATAGGAATTTAGTATTTTTGAATGCCAACTACATGGGGCACACTAATGTTCAGCTCTTATTCAATCTAAAGCTCATTAATGGGCGCTTCACCCAGGGTTCCTTAATTTCTGTATTCTTCCATGCGGTGATTAGATGTCCTTCCTGACAGCATGGATTGCCTGCTGTAGGGCAATGAGATGTACTTGAATATAAAGATAGTAATTACTTACTGCAGAGCCGAGCCAGAGCCTGACATTTGCAATAATTTTTCTTTTGCCAGTATCTTACAGAGCTAAGCTGAGCTGCACAGTCGAGCAGTGCAGGAGAGTTATTACTGCCTAATGCTAATTAGGAGATTAGATAACAGGGAAAGTGAGCTTTGTTTCCACACTGTGTTCGAGACTGGGATTTTGGCAGCCCTTGCTGAGTGAGAACGGTCTGTGTGTATTTGTGTGTGTGTGTGTGTGTGTGTGTGTGTGTGTGTTGGGGGGGGTGGGGGGTAGGGGAGCAGATTAAAATTTTAAACATCTTTCTCCCGATTCCATATTTCAAATGTCACGATCACGGTGCTGTGACGATAAATGTTTATCCTTTCTTTTAATTTAGGCTCGCAAGAAAGCCTGTTCATGTCTGTTTTTTAATGTCACAGCACTTCAACAGCTTAAAGTACTCCTTCTCAAAAATACATCTCTCTGCGGCCAGCAAGAGGTGAGAAACGTGGGAAGGTTATTCCATCTTCTCTCCCCATCCGTAACATATAACTTAGGAAGGGCGTGAAGGCATTGGCGGGGGTGCAGGAAGCAGGGCAGCACATTGGCACAGTGGTTAGCACTGCTGCCTCACCATGCCAGGGCGCTGGGTTCGAATCTGACCTTGGGTGACTGTGTGGAATTTGCACGTTTGCCCCGTGTCTATGTGGGTTTCCTCCCACAGTCTGTAGATATGGGGGTTGATTGGTGATGCTAAATTGCCCCTTAGTGTCAGGGGGATTTCTAGGGTAAATATGTGAGGTTAGGGCCTAGGTAGGATTGTTGTTGGCGCGGGCCGAATGGCCTCTTTCTGCACTGTAGGGACTCTATGATTTACGAGAGTGGTTCCAGGGATCAGGGAATTTAGTTTCCTGGATAGATTGATGAAGACGGGCTTTCTCCTTTGAGAAGGTTGAGAGAAAATTTGATGAAGGTGATTCAAACTCTTGAGGGGATAGACAGTAATAAACTGTCCCATTGTGGAGCAATTATTAACCAGAGGACACTGATTTATGAAAATCAATGGCGACACAAGGAAATATTTAATGTGGCAAGTAGTTAGGGACCTGGAATGTATTGCCTGGGAACATAATACAGGCAGATTCAATTGTGACTTTCAAAAGAGAATTGGATGATTATCTGAAGAGTAAAGAGTTGCAGGGTTAATAATATAAAAGTATGATAAAAAGATTGATGCGACATGAAGTTATACGAGAGCCAGCAGTGAAACAAGTAATATTCCTGACTTATCTTATTGATCCACCAAGAGACTGCTGAACACTTCAGGATGGAAAGACCTTGCTTTTGAGAGTCTACTGCAGTACTGTGCACCTGTACAGCTATCACGCTGTTTGACACCAGACTTACACTGATGGTGACTTCGAATCATCTGCAGATCAAACAAAAGCACAACACTGGGAATCAGAAAGGAAAACAAAGTGACCAGAAACACTCAGCAGGCCAGGCAGTGTCCGTGAAAAGAGGAAGAGAGTCAGTGGTGGATTTTTACTAGCCATTGGATGGAGGGCAGAGTGATGGGAAAGCTGGCCAAACGGTGCAAATAGGCACCAGGTGGTGTGCCTGATGTCTTCCCACCACCATGTTATTTTGCCCAGGAAACCTGACAAATTGGTCACTTGCCAGCAGCTCGCTCGAGCCATTTAAGTGGCCAAATAAGGCCACCTCTGAATGAATTTTTCCACATTGCTTGGGAGAGGGGTGGTGGGAGGAAGGCGGGATGGGTGTGGGTGGGCTGCCACCACATGGGGGAGAGTCAACCACCTTCCCTGTGAGTTTCAAGTGATGTGTTTCCTTTTGGGCATTCTCTGGCCCATGGAGGGTCCCCATCCCCTGGCTTTGGTGGTAACGGCATGGACTGTACATCAAGAACCCCTTTCTGGATCACCTGGGTCTTTCTGCCTGGCTCCAGCACCCCCCGAGCACAGTTACCCTTCTTCAAGTGTGCCAGCCCCTTTCCGTGCTATTGCAGCTCCACCAGTCAGTACCGCTAGCAGTTGCACCGTTGAGGATGTTGAGTTGAATTGGGATTGCAGCCCAATGACGGCTGCGTTACTGGCCTCCCCCCAGGTCCCACTTCCAGCCTAATTAGGGTGGCCTTTGGCCTCAACACTGGTATTACAGATATCCCTATGGAATTCAGTGTAATTTTTCACATTGACAACTCAAATACCTATGAGCCAACCCATATCCCTCCAGACCATTAGCAGTGGCAAATCTATTTTCTTCCTGAGGTAGCGCTGAGGCAAATCACAAGAAAATTAACCCTTATTGCAAAAAAAAAGTGATAATAGAGACAGCTGAATCTGATTCCTCTGCCTTGAAGAATCATTTATGAACTCAATTTATCAGCAGGCATTGAAGTGATTTTTATCCATACTCTAACCAACTTCTTCTTAAGAATCATAGAATCCTTATAAGAACATAAGAAATAGGAGCAGGAGTAGGCCATCTAGCCCTTCGAGCCTGCCCCGCCATTCAATAAGATCATGGCTGATCTGTCGCTGCTCAGTTCCACTTTCCCGCTTTCTCCCCATAACCCTTAATCCCCTCTCTTATCAAAAACCCATCAACCCGCGTCTTAAAAATATTTATCGAGGCAGCCTCCACCACTTCAACGGGCAGAGAATTCCAGAGATTCACCACCCTTTGAGTGAAGAAGTTCCTCTTCAACTCCGTTCTAAACCGCCCCCCTTTTATCTTGAGGCTGTGCCCCCTAGTCCTACTGTCTTCACCCAGGCCCTATACCCATAACCTCATGCATTTACCCTAGCTAGTCCCCCGACACTAAGGGGCAATTTAACATGGCCAATCCACCTAACCCGCACAACTTTGGACTGTGGGAGGAAACCGGAGCACCTGGAGGAAACCCACACAGACAGTGACCCAAGCTGGGAATTGAACCCAGGTCCCTGGCGCTGTGAGACAGCAGTGCTAACCACTGCGCCACCCAACATTGCAGAAGAGTTACAGTGCAATAACTGTGTAGTTCAGCAACCACTGTCCCAACACAGAGAACGGTTGACTGAGAGGTGAAACAAATAAGGGGCAGAATTTTCCAGCCTGCCCGCCATGGGAATGGTAGCGGGTGGGACCCGACCATGCAAATATCCATTGACCTCAGGCAGGATTTTCTGGTTTTGGGGTGAGCATAACCAGAAAATTCTACCCATGGTGTCAGAAAGGTAATAGCAACTAAACAATAGGGGGAAATATATAGCAATTATTTCACGAGGAACATAAGAGTGTGGAAGTTAACACCGTGATGGATCAGAACATGTTCCAAGAGCTCAGCTTCATGTTGGAAAACAAGGTTGGAAAACATACATATAATTAAAATGCTCAAAAGTGTCAATGAAATTGGTTGCAGTTGGCTGAAAAATTCAGTGCTAAATGACTGGGAAGATGAAGAGTTAGCTCATCCTACCCTAATAATATAAAAGCAAAATACTGTGGATGCTGGAATCTGAAACGAAAACAGAAAATGCTGGAAAATCTCAGCAGGTCAAAGGGTCATCTAGACGTTGTTCTATTCTCTCTCTACAGATGCTGTCAGATGTGCCAAGATTTTCCAGCATTTCTGTTTTGGCTCATCCTACCAGTTTTGAGTGAATCATACATAACTTAGAGTCATAGAATCCTTGCAGTGCAGAAGGAGGTCATTCAGTCCATCAGGTCCGCACCAACAACAATCTCACCCAGGCCCTAACCGCCCTGTAGCCCCACACATAGACCCTGTTAGTCTCCCTGACTCTGAGGGACACTTTACCATGATCAATTCGCCTTTGGATATTATTAAACTAGAAAGAGTGCAGTAAAGATTTACTCGGATGCTACCGGGTCTTGATGGATTGAACTATAAGGAGAGGCTGAATAGACTGGGACTTTTTTCTCTGGACTGTAAGAGGCTGAGGGGTGATCTTATAGAGGTTTATAAAAAAAAAGAGGAGCCTAGACAAGGTAGATAGTCAATGTCTTTTCCCAAAGGTAGGGGAGTCTAAAACTAGAGGGCATAGGTTTAAGGTGAGAGGGGAGAGATACAAAAGTGTCCAGAGGGGCAATCTTTTCACACAAATGTTGGTGAGTGTCTGGAACAAGCTGCCAGAGGTAGTAGTAGAGGCGGGTACAATTTTATCTTTTAAAAAGCATTTAAATAATTACATGGATACAATAGATATTCTGTGGTCTCTGGGTTGTTCCCAGGGATGCACAGCAACCAAGATAAACATCAAGTGTGGCTCGAAGATCACTAACTCGGTAAAAGATGCTCTTCGGTTTGCCCAAAGTTGGCTGAACTTCCAATGCCAAAAGTTGACCTCAACCGAGGGTTGGAGACTGGCACATTCCAAAGTCCAGGACTACATGCTGGAGGGATGAACTAAAGCTTGGGGCAGCTGCCAGAGAGGCAGAAGGGAGAAAAACCACTGCCAACCAAAGCCTCTCAATCATATTGCATCGAGGGGCTGAAACATTTGTAGAACCCTCTTGGGCTGTACGCCTGATGTTAAATGTGCTTGGTGAATATAAAGAGTATAGAAACTGTACTGAGGCACCCCAGAGTGGAGCATGCTCTTTGTGGAAAATTCAAATTCCATTTTTAATTTAATTTTTAAAATTTGGAATCTTTTGCCTCTGGGGTTGTATAATTGATGATGTGGCGATGCCAGCGTTAGACTGGGGTGGGCACAGTAAGAAGTCTCACAATGCCAGGTTAAGGTGCAACATGGTTTATTCAGTATCACGAGCTTTCAAAGCACTACTCCTTCACCAGGTGAGTGGACCAGCAGCGCTCTGAAAGTTCGTGACACCAAATAAACCTGTTGGACTTTAACCTGGTGTTGTGAGACTTCAGGCTGTATACGTGACTAGGAGCGTACATTGTAAGTATCAAGAGAATTATAACATTATGGATTCAACCTAAGAGTGGAATATAGTACATGGAGACAAGTCAAATTTTATTTCACTTTCTGTAATTTTCTAGATGGAGTGTTTCATAATGTCCTTTTACAAATTTTATGAATAAAGTATAGTTTTAGGAAAAATAATCAGTCTCATGGAAGTTGGTGATATAAGTCCATCGTCCTACACTGACAACATGAAGAATTGCAGACCCAGCTTTTCAGGGCATTCGAAGAAATATGATAAAAAGCAAGGAACAAAATGAAGGTACTTATTATTTTCCTGGAGCCATGACATTTTCAGCATTCGTTTGAAGATTGCAATAAATGAACAAAAATGAAGTCATGATAATTCTAATGAGTTCTATTTCAAATGACTCGATAGAAATCCCTTAATGTGATTCCAGAGGATTCCAATGTTCGTGGGTTAAAAGGTTTCTCATTCAAAGGCGTTTATTTTCATTGCACTTGTCTCCTCACGGGTGCTGGAGCAGACGTAGGTGTCAAGGCAGACAAGGTTTAAGCAAACAAAAAAAAACTTCCATGTGCAATAGAGGGCAACTGCTGCCAGCCAGCTATCTTAAGGCAGTTATTATAATTGTTATTGGGACATGAATGCATGTTAAAATAAGGGCAGATTGTCTTTTTATCACATTAGTCGTCATTGAAAATATGATTATGGTTTCAAAGAATTCGCTTTTTGCAAACTGACTGCAATGAATGCTTAATTAAGTACTTGTACAAAGGGCTGCGGTGCCAAACAATACTGGTTTCAATAATGAATGACATCCCACGCTCTCTAAGGGAACCTACAACAAACACATTGACCTCCGACTGGGAATCAATCAAGCTGCACTTAATTAACTTAATCAAATGCCCCAGTCATGTGAAGATTAACCCATCACAGCAGTGAATATCCTCCCATCTTAACATTTGCTTCAAATGTTAACCAGCTTAACAAAGTGCAACATCACCTGAAATTCCTATTCTCAGCTTTAGGAAATTGAAATGCGTACCGCAAAAGATTTTAATTCAAGGGAACGTTCCAGGTTTTCCTGGGAGAAGCTTGATCTTTATTGATCGTATTGAACACTTAAAATGTTCAGCAACTTATATCAGTTGATATAAACACAGCAATC
Organism: Carcharhinus amblyrhynchos; assembly: GCF_965287045.1. NCBI lineage: Eukaryota > Metazoa > Chordata > Chondrichthyes > Carcharhiniformes > Carcharhinidae > Carcharhinus > Carcharhinus amblyrhynchos. The sequence goes on from NC_137346.1 coordinate 28,378,847, forward strand.
TACACAGAGCATTAACAATAGACCTTTAGCTCATCAGCTGAAGACTCTGGTGCTGTTTCAAGCAAAGGCCATCGTGACTTTTCCATCAGGTCAACAAACATAGGAACATTGAAATTAGGAGCAGAAGTAGGCAACTTCAGCCCTTTGAGCCTGATCTGCCATTCAATCAGATCATGGCTGATCTCTCCCTGGTCTCAAATCCATCTCACCATCTGTTTCCCATATCCCCTTTTCCCTTTTTTATAATAGAAATAAATCTATCTCCTTCTTGAAACCATTCAATGATTCAGACACCCCTGTGCTTTGGGGCAGCGAGTTCCACAAATTCACCACACTCCTCATCTCAGTTTTAAATCTCCCACCTCCCAACCTATCCCTGTGACCTCTTGTTCTAGATTGCCCCATAAGAGGAAACATTTGATCTACATTTGCCTTATCAATCCCTTTTAAAATGTTATACACCTCGGTTAAATCCCCTCTCATCTTTCTAAACTCCAGCGAGTATAAACCCAAACTCTTTAATCTCTCAATTTAACAGAAAGAGAACTTGGAGCCTGAAAAAGCCAAGAATGTAAGTTTTCCTTTATCAGTTGTTCCGAGTGGGAATAGCTGCTTCCCCTCCTCATTGTGGTTAGGAAGTTAAAGTGGACACTCAAGGTAAATGGGAAGACTCTAACTAGTGGACCTGATGATGAGATAATTGAACCCCAAAGTATCAGTTTCCAAATACCACACCATCTGGCTTCAACATTCACAGCAAAACCTGCAGCTTTGGCAAATTAATCTTGTTTTAAAACAACAGCACTAGCAAATCACCTTAAACCACAGCCCTTCCCGTGGAGAAAAGAATAATCAAACATTCAGTTTTAAGTTTATTTATTTATTAGTGTTACAAGTGGGCTTACATTAACACTGCAATGAAGCTACTGTGAAAATCCCCTAGTTGCCGCACTCCAGTGCCTGCTCAGGTACACTGAGGGAGAATTTAGCATGCATAATGAACCTACCCAGCACATCTTTCAGAGGAAGCATGTGTAGGCAGGGGGAGAACATACAGACTCTGCATAGGCAGCGACCAAAGCTGGGAATTGAACCCAGATCTAACCACTGTGCCATCTTGGGATGATCGCTGAGCTTCTCAGCGTTTACTTTTCTTCTTTCCCTTTCAGGCAGTTTGATGAGAGTTAACTTGATGGAAGATGTGAAACATTTCATCAGTACACCTAAATTTTCTGCAGTAATGAAACATCATAACACCCATATTTGTATGAAGCACGCAATGATGACAGTTACATAAGTTGAAAGTAATCCATATTCTTCCCTGTACTGAAACCTTACCTTGCTGAAAGCGACTTAATGACTTGTGCATTAATGTACTAACTCAAATAGGGATACTGAAAAAGGCTTGTCAAACTGTAACATTTTATAATGTTAATGCATTTTAGCTTGATAGCTTTGATTTGTATTTGTGAGCAAAATGCCTGAAGTGCAATTCTGTCTCTGTAATGTAATGTACAAAGCATATGAACGTAAACCAAAAAGACTTATTAGCTTTTCCCTGGAAGTAAAATTTAAAATGGCAGTGTTTGGAGATTGGACAAGCTGTCACAGAATTTGTCATTTAATAAGCTAAAGTACCCTTTTGGGGAAAAAAAATAACTCTGCCTAGCAATACATTTTGAGTGTAGCAAAAATAAATAGAGTCATTTATATTTCATAACAGAAAACAGCAACTTTTTTTTATTTCTTCTATCCAGAGGCCAGCCTAAACAAATATCACCAGAAAAGCAGAATGAAAATGATTTCTGAATTTTCAGTTGTTCTGCATTTAACTGTCAGGTAGAGTGTCCTTTGAGGAATTTGAATGTTACAGCTATTCACACCAATGGCATTTTCCCATCCCGCTGCAGTGAACAGAGGAGATTTGTCTGAGCGCTAAATTCTCCGACCTTGCTGCAGCCGGAACATGGCCTGAACATCCAGTAAGACTGCGCCCTTGATTTCTCACTTTCATATAATATTTGTTCTTGGGAGAAGGTGTTCAAGGTCTGAGAGCCTCTTTATTTAGAAAGGCTTCACTTAATTAGTGGGCCTCAGTGGGTGGCATGGTAGCACAGTGGTTAGCATTGCTGCTTCCCAGTGCCAGGGAGTTACATTCGATTCCTGGCTTGCGTCACTGTCTGTGTAGAGTTTTCATGTTCTCCCTGTGACTGCACGGGTTTCCTCTGAGTGCTCTGGTTTCCTCACAACTTCTGAAAGACGTGCTGGTTAAGGTGCATTGATCCGAACAGGCACCAGACTGTGGCAGTTAGGGGAATTTCACAGTAACTTAATTGCACTGTTAATGTAAGCCTTACTTATGACTAATGAACAAACTTTAGTTATTTTTCACTTGCTCTCTTCATAATGCTCAACTACAGTGTTCCTGCTTCAGCATCCCCAATATTGATAATACAAAATAGGCCCAAGAAACTTGATTCAGACTCTGACTCTCCAGACAAATATATTTTCCCATGTCTTCTTTGTCTTTCGAATGTTTATGTTGTTCTAATCCCCAAATCCTCAAAACAGGACCTCCACCTGCTTTCTAGAGTCATAGGCTGAAACTTTACCACTTGCCCACCCCAAGATCAAGGTGGACGAGGTTCCCAGAATGAAAATCTCCATTGGCCTCTGGCGGGATTTTATGACCTTACCCAATAAAGTCATTAATAATACAGAAAGAGACCCTACTGTCCATTGCATCCATTACAGCTTCCCACAGAGAAATCCAATCAGTCCTATTGCCACACACACTCCCTGTGGTCCTGCAAGTTTATTTCCTTGAAGCACTTATCCAATTTCCTTTTGAAATCATTATAGCTTCCGCATCTACCATCACCACCATAAATTCCTGGTCATTACCGTCCTTGTATGGATATTATCCACAATATTAAATAATGGCAGCCATCTTCCTCAAAATACAATAATGGCAAGAACAGGTCCAGATTGCAATCGTCCCACACATAGTCCTTATTTTGGAGAATGGTGAGTTGTGTGCCAATTCGGGGTGGTGAAAGGGGTGGGTGCCCAACACATTGGTGAGCCTGGGCTGCAAAGTGATCAGGCACTGTTTTGGAAGGACGCCCCATCTCACAGTGCACTGGGAGACCCCAGCTCTCCCTCACAGACATCAAGACAGCCCCACCCATTGCAACAGCATGTTTCCCCACCCTCTCCCTGACATGGATCGCCCGCATTGGAAACCTCACAATGGGTTCCCCTTCACAAACCCCAACATGCCCCCCCCCCTTTTCATGACCCACCTTCACGCTCAACTCCTGCATGACAACTCCCTGAATAGCCCCCACACAGGCCCCAACCCCACTCAGACCCCACCTCCTTGGCACTACCTTTGTGCCAGGTGGGCACTGCCAGGTGGGCCCAGCCATATCCCTGACCATCCAAAGGCTTCAAATGACCTCCGAGTGCCCGAACATGGCCTCTGCCCATGCAGACCAGCAATTATTCTTGCTGGTCTAGCACCGTGCTCAAAATTCAGAAGGTCCCAGGAGCAGGGAGAATCCTGGTTGAATGGGCTAAGCATTTTTAAGTATACTAATTGGACCCATGCCCTGTCTGAGCATGAACTAATTTGTGCCATTAGAAAGGGACCAGCACAATTGCAAACCGTCTGACTTTGGGTGCGATACCAATATTTATGCCCGCACGCAATAAGTGTTCCATTTTCCTTTACATAATAATGTAGTTAAAATGTCCAGTCCAATTATGGATAATGTCTTATTCTCATAGTGAAACTTATATTTCATTTCTCTTTACATTTGAAGGAAATGGTGGCAGACCAATTTTTAGATCCTAGTTCTTTAGTACTAACCATAATACTTCAAAATCAATGTGGTAGTTTTTGGCTATGTAACATTTTGTAATAGGAATGAACATAGGAACTGGAATAAGCTATACCACCCTGAAACCTGTTCTGCCATTCGGTTAGAGACCATACAGCTGAATTGTGACTTAACTCCATTAATAGGGGTGCTGGCTTTGCAATGGTTAAACCTGTAAACTTTGGATCATCAACTAGGAGTCTCTATTCCTGCCTGCTGATGTAACTGGTTGACAACAATGTTGGCAACAAATGTAACTTGGAAGCAATAAGAGAAAAAGAGAAATGCTCTCATTTATATAATGCCTCTCACGACTTCGATGCATCCCAAGTGCCATACAGCCAATTAAATATAGTTCTTCCTTTAGTGTAGTTCTCCTTGCACCTGCATGGATTTCCTCTGGGTGCTCCAGTTTCCTCTGTCAGTGTACCCAAACAGGCGCCGGGATAGCAACTAGAAGATTTTCACAGTTATTTAATTACAGTGTTAATGTACGCCTACTTGCGATACTAATAAATAGCTGTAAGTATCAGTTTGCACACAAGGACCCACAAACAGCAATGTGATAACGACCAAATAATCTGCTTTTTGCACTTTAATTGAGGGATAAATATTGGTCAGTACACATTGGAAACTATTCTCTTTTATGAGACAGTTCATCACCAATTTCCCAATCATCTATTAAGATGATGATGGCATGGTGGTTAGCACTACTGCGTCACAGCTCCAGAGACCTGGGTTCAATTCTGGCCTTGGGTGACTGTCTGTCTGGAGTTTACATGTCCTCCTGTGTCTGTGTGGGTTTCCTCTAGGTGCTCCAGTTTCCAAAGATGTGCAGGTAAAGTACACTCACCATCCCAAGATGTATCTCAAGATGGGTTAGCCATGGTAAATGTGAGGAGTTATGGGGATAGGGTGGGGGAAAGGGTGTAAAGCACTCTGTCAAAGGGTTAGTGCAGTGTTGATGGGCTGAATGACTTCTTAGAATCATAGAATCCCTGCCAATGCAGAAGGATGCCATTTGGCTCATCGAGTCTGTATTGACCACAATCTCGCCCTATTCCCATAACCCCACATATTTACCCTGCTAATCCCCTGACACTAGGGTCAATTTAGCGTGGTCGATCAAGCTAACCCGCACATCTTTGGAGAGTGGGAGGAAACCAGAGCACCCGGAGGAAACCCACGCAGACATGGAAGAATGTGCAGTCTCCACCCAGACAGTGACCCAAGGCCGGAATCAAACCTGAGTTCCTGACTTTGCGACACAGTACTGCACTTTAGCGATTCTATGATTCAGCCCCATGCTTCAATAAAGTGCACTCATTAAGTTCCTCACCTCCATCTAACTGCCACTCCTTTTCCATCTACAAACATGAAAAGAAGTATTGTTACGTGCGATGAAACTTTCAACAGTTACACTTCCTCTTCCTCTACAGTAAGGTGTTGCCTTCAATTTGTCAAACGGCGGAATTCATTCAATGAGAAAGTGAACGTCTCCATTAAATTGATGCTCAAATTAGTAATGTGGGAACTGGATACTGTGGCACTTCAGAACTTCCCAGGAAATTTTTGGGTTTCTAAGAAAGCTATAGCTAAACTAGTTGTGCCATGTAATTAACTAGAAATAGTACAACAAATGACAATTTGCCCTGCGCAAAGATAAAGGCTGGTTAACATATTGCAGCAGATGCCTCTATCATGCCATGAAAGGCTAAAGGTGTTTAACATACACTCGTGGTTGCTGTTGAAACATGACTGCCAGTGTTTGAGCTCGCTGTTCAATAATTACTGTGACACATTTGTTTCATTTGATAGTTCCTCTGGGAGAACAAGATAATTGTCTGGGTGCCGATCCTCGCTGACAAGACATCATAATAACCACAATTGACATTCTTAAATGGCACGTGCATGTCTAGGAAACATCATTGTTTGTCAGTAAATCAGGCAGCATCTTGTTAGTGCGGCAATAAGCCACACCAGCACAAAGGAAAGGGGTTTCAAGATCCGAGACTTTCACACGCCTGATCCTGGATGTGGTTTAAGGTGAGGATCAGGTTTCCTGGCAACACCACACATCACCGGCTGAATAGCCTTGATAAATACGCCTTTATCATTACCAGGTTTCTTTGTGTTTTTTAACCAGTAGCTTGCGGACACGTTACAATAGAAATTGTTTTCACAGGATGCCGTACATCATTGTAAATCAATGAATATGATGAGCGGACATTAATTCATTTCCAGATCCCTCAGTGACAGGCGAAAGCCAATTTAAATATTATTCATGATTTCCTGATTGTCATACACAATTGCTTGTTTTTGCATAATAATTTTACCGACACATTAAAGTAAAAGCAGGAGGTCTGTGATCCAACATATTTCAAATTCTAGCAGTGACCCGGCGTACTTATCTGTGAAACAACACAAAAAAAATCCTAACACGAGTAGATACAAGTAAAACAGGAGGATGAGCTCCTTTGGGGTACAAATCCAATATGCAGACAATTCTCCAACAATGCCTTCCTCAGAGTCTCCTTCTCTGTAATCTATCTGTTCCTTCATGGCCTGTGATGTCTGCACTTGTATGATGCTTCTGACAAGAGCCACTGCTTGGATATGCAGCTACAAATACTTTGCCAAGAAAGTCTAAAGAATTGCATTTCATTTATTTTTCAATCATTTTAGAAGTAATCTGTTCTTTTGCCCTTTCTAAAGAAATATTGTTCCTTCCTGTACTGTGATTTCTGGTGTTATAAGGATTAGGGTTAGCACAGCTTGTTCTTAGTAAGCCTGGTTTGTTCCCCTCCCACCTCAACATATTTCCAATTCATAGCAGATAGTCAATAGTCACATCAATGGCCGGGATACTGTGATGTTTGTGTCTAAAGTTTATGCTTTTGCAAAAGAACATTTTAGCTGAAAAGCAGAGCTATGTAAAAAAGCCATGTGGTAAAAATGAAACACCAGATATATCCTTTTTTTGGAAGGAAAAGAATAAAAGAGACTTCCGATTTTTAATGGGAAGCTCAGTTCAGAAGTAGTGTGTAGCTGTCCATCTACTGCATAGTCCTTCTGCCTGGCTAGTGTTTTCAAAGAATCAATAACAACTATGCTTGCAAAACCTGACTGTCATCTCCACTGTTAGATCATGTCAATTTAATTGCAATAATTGACACATTGATAGAAACTATCAATATAAATCGGACTAGACCAATGACTCAAGATAGACTTTGGATTACCTTGGAACTTAATTCAAAAAAAGGGATTCAACAAAATTACCTTCCATTAGCAATAATGATTCTGAGATTCTGAATGTAACTCACAATAATTCTAAGATTGATACAGTTATCCAGTCAGAGTAAGGAAATTAATGGGAAAATGAAATGCATGTGAATCAGTTGTGTGTGACCTGAAGAGACCTCGCCAGCTCACCAGGGACTGGAAAAAATGTTTCAATGAAAAATGGGGGAAAGAAAAGAAAACCCACACTTGCCAAAGATATGGAAAACTGCCAAACATGGGATGTAATTTTCATTGAAAGTTATGGGAAGGAAAGCAATAGAAGAAGAGAAAATCATGCTTTGGGTGAACTTTTGCTACAATTTGTCAGAGCGTCAGGCTCTGATTGAAAACGGCATGTATCTCCCCAGGTGGCAGTCGAGTCTTCAGGCCAGATCTTCTGACACTTGGAGCAAAAAAAAATTGGGGGTTTGGTGTACACTGTCAGCCTAGTTGGGAGTGGGGAGTGGTGTGGGGGTGGAGCAGACAACCTGATCGAGCCAGCAAAGCCAGCTCCACAGCGATCAGAGCATCATCTTTAAAGAGCGCCCCAAACTGAACTGAAAATAAACTTCCCCCCTCCCCACTTAATGTCAAACCTATTGTGTCTCTGTTTGCTGGTGACACTGTGATGATTAGCAACTTCTGTGGTTGACTGAGGCCAGATTTTCACCAAGGCAGAGAGGCTTTCCGCATAGGTACAGTGTGGCACGGTAGCACAGTGGTTGGCACTGTTGTCTCACAGCTTCAGGGACCCAGGTTCAATTCTGGCCTTGGGTCACTGTCTTTGTGGAGTTTGCACATTCTCCACGTATCTGCGTGGGTTTCTTCCACGTGCTTCGGTTTCCTCCCACACGCCAAAGGTGTGAAGTTTAGGTTGTTTGGCCATGTTGAATTGCCCCTTAGTGTTTCAAGATATATAGGTTGGGGGATTAGAGGGGCGATTACTTGAGATTACCAAGTAAACCTTGATAACAGTCAGTGCAGACTCACTGGACCAAATGGTCTCCTTCTGCACTGTAGGGATTCTGTAGGGTTTATGTTAGGTTACACTATGAAGTCTAGAAAAATAATGGGTAATGCAAAAATCTCTAATCAAATTCAATTGGATCAATGCATTTTACTTCTTTTTCACAGATGTCCTGAAGGAATTGATTGCTGAACTTCTTTGGAAACTGACAGATGTCCCAATGTGCTTTATAGCCAATGACACGCTTTTTGAAGTATAGTCAATGTAGGAAACACCAACTCCCCACTATTTATCCTAGCTGGCTTCTTGTATGAGTCTGAACAGAGTATCAGAAATACTTCACTCCCGAGGGAAACACAACCAAGCTGTTCTTGTTCCATTAAGAAATTTCTAAATCCCAGCCCCAAACCCAGTATTTGCCTTCTTCGCAGGGGGAGGACTGGATTCGGGTGGGGTTTGCAAATGTGTGACCCGTAGAGGTCCCCAGCCACTTAAATCACCAGCCACTTTCACTGATTGCTGATTTTGCATGATCCTGGCTGCGTGAGTCTTGGAGAGGATAGTGTAGAGGGTAGATGCAAGCTCAAAAATAATGGGTTGGTGGAGTGAGCAGGAATGTGGCAGACGGAGTTCAACTCCGATAAGTGTGAGGTAATGCATTTAGGGAGGTCAAACAGTAAAAGGGAATGCACGACAAATGAGAATATCCTGAGATGGGTGGATGAAGTGAGAGGTCTTGGCATACAAATGAGCTGGTCCCTAAAGGTAGAAAAGGTTGGAAAGAAGCACATAATTGCTCTGGGGAAAATACAGAGAAGATTTACTAAAGTGTTGCCAGGGCTGGAGAATCGTAGCTATGAGGAGAGATTGGAAAGTTTGGGGTAGTTTTCCCTGGAATAGAGAAGCCTGAGGAGTGACATGATTGAGGCCATTGATCCCCCCAGGAGGCTGAAGGCAAGGGGAGTTCCCCCTTGGGCAGGTCCAGTATAGCAGGGCCAGTCTGACACCCTGGCATTGCCCAAGGGGCAAACTGGCACTGCCCACCAGGCACATTTGCCATGCCCACTGGGCACCGGGCAGTGCCAAGGGGGTGGGCTGGGGGAGGGGGGGCAGGGCAGACAGGAGCTGGGGACTATTGGGGGAGTGATCAGTGAGGGAGGAGACTCTGCAAGTGGGATTGATGGGGAAGGGAAGGAGGAGGAATTGGGGGTGGAGGGTATTGAGCCCAGTCATTGGGATTGGAGGGTCGGGTTGGGGCTAGCCATGGGGGGAGTTGAGGCTGGCTGGGTTGGGACGGAGACCAGGGCTGGCCCAGGGAGGTCTGGAAGGCCAGCGATTGGGTGTTGGGGGGTTCTGGAAAGCCAGCAATCGGGGGGTTGCGGAGCAGGCCAGCGATTAAGAGGCCAGCGATGGGTGTTCCACTCAACATGCGTCAATCTCCGCACTGAGAGATTGGTGCATGCATTGTGGCCCGCTCAGCACTATGCTGCTGTCCTCCCCCTACTTACCAGAGGAATTACAGTGAGGCACATACTCAGAGTGTCAGAGATTCGTTCTGGTAAGTACATCCAGAAAATACTCCCATTTTCCTGCCCATTGGGCACTTAGTTTTGCTTTGGGTAGAGCCCAGTGGGTGGCAACCCTATATTCCCATCACTATCAACTTGACCTTGCACATATTCTAAAGTTAAACCTTTTGTAACATTAATATACAGGATGATAGTGACAGCCTCCTCATCTTCAAAAGGACCTTTAGACTTAAGAGGCAGCAAAACTTTGATTAAAGGTATACCTTGCCTCTTCAGCATTTAATCACTGCAGAGGATTATACATCTCCTCATGCACTGCTGGCAGGGATCGCTTGTGCTTCTGCTACATCAGTTAATCTCTGGCAACTGATAGCGACAGGGCGGATCAAACCAGCCGCGAGGCTGAGAAAGCCCAAAGCCCCTGGCCCAGAGTTCACCAGGTGCCGACCCAAAAGGGGAAGGTGCGAAATGACACATACCAACAGCTGATATAGATTTGGGGAACGGTGAAACACTCCATATAATTTCCGATCATCATTACTCCAAATCCAATTATTGATCAGAGTGAGGTGCGCCGATTCTCTGGATGCAGAAAAATGTTGGCGGGCAATAATCAGATTGCCACCAGTTTGAGAGTAATGACCTGCAGTCATGGGCGCTCAGCTCAGATAACTTGTCAAATTAGGTCATTCATTTGCACAAGGACAGGAATCCTGTTAGCAGGTTTTAAACTGCTGATGCTAAAGGTTTACAGTAATTCTTTCATTTCGTTTCTAATTAAACATCTCCTGCAAGGATCAGGCCTGTCACTCTGATGAGGCTGAGAGCTAGTCAAATACAGTAAGGCAAATTGCCTGACTTACTTGTAATGATGGAGTCACCGTGGAGAGGAATTGGAAATCAATACTTGTCATCATTGCACATTAATCAGGGCTGCGATTTGTAAATGTAATCTGGGTGACAGCACTGGGAGGCGAGCAGCCATTTCGCTGCTGTGGTGTTCAGCAGAACGCAGAAGCAGGTTAAGCACCAGTTAATGGCATTATTATCATTAATAATGACAATGGAGCTGCATCATTAGCAACATAAATTAAGCTCTCAGGCTGTGCGACTTCTCCATCTTCTGAAAACGACTCGTTTCCCAAATTAAATGCTGCTGTCAAGCAAAAACTGGTCAAAGAAAAATCAGAATTCCTGAATTTGCATTGCGGCAATTTCCCACTCCTCTTCCTTTATTCTTTCCTGGATGTGAGCCTCAATCGCTAGCCCAGCATTTATTGCCCTTCCCTAATTGCCCTTGAACTGAGTGGCTTACTAGGCCATTTCAGAGGGCAGTGCATTGCTGTGGGTCTGGAGTCACATGTAGGCCAGACCAGGTAAAGATGGCGGATTTTCTTCCTCAACGAGCAATCGTGAACCAGATGTGTTATTGCGACAGTCGATGATAGTTATCATTGACACCATTACTGAGACTAGCTTCATATTCCAGATTTGTTAATCAAAATTAAATTCTACCAGGCTACCATGGCAGGATTTGAACCCATTGCCCCAGACCATTAGACTGGGCCTCCAGATTGCTATGTCAGTAACATTACCACTACACACCCACCAACCCCTAAATGAATGCAAACCAATAATGGAGGAGGCGGCATCTCAAAGTTATATCTGGAAAGGAATAATAGTATGGAGCAATTGTTCACGAGGAAATGTAGAGAAATGGGAATACAATGTAAGTTCTTCTCTTAAATAATGGCTCAATGTTAGTTAGGCTTACCCTTATCTATTTAATGTCAATGATATTTTGCACTGCAGGGTGTTGCAACTACAAGATGTGAAAATGGTGTGATGTACACAATGGACAGATGCTTCATAGAAAGCATACTTTCTGGATGCACCGCAGTTTGGTATAGCTCCTGTTCTGACAAAGATTGCAAGAAACTACAATGAAGCCCACTCCGTCACACAAACCAACCTCCGAACCATTGACTCTGTCTACACTTCCTATTGCCTCGTAAAAACAGCCAACATAATCAAGGACCCCATGCATCCCAGACATTCTCTCTTCCACCTTCTGCTGTCAGGAAAAAGATACAAAAGTCTGAGGTCGCATTCCAGCCAACTCAAGAACAGCTTCTTCCCTACTGCCATCAGACTTTTGAATGGACCTACCTCATATTAATTTGACCTTCTCTACACCCTAGCTATGACTGTAACACTACATTCTGCACCCTCTTGTTTCCTTCTCTATGAATGGTATGCTTTATCTGTACAGTGTGCAAGAAACAATACTTTTCACTGTGTTCCACTACATGTGGCAATAATAAACCAAAACAAATCGAATCAACTGGGTATCCTGGATGTAAATGAGCAAGGCGAGCAACTGTGTATCTCCTTAATAAATCAGATTGAAACATTGTGAAATTAACAGTGCAAGGACTGCGAAAGAAGTATAAATTAGAGTGGAGGAATTCAATGTCCAATTAGGTAGAAAGAAACTTAGAAAGAAAGATTAGATTAAGAGAGAGAAACATTTCCAGTGGCTGTCAATTAATCACAGTTAATTTCAATGATTAGCAGGTTAGTTTCCTTGCAATTTAATTTCTTAATATATGTTAATTATAGAAGTTTCACCAAGAGCACTATTTATGAATAAATATCAGCTGAAGTACTTCTGGTTCCCATAGCCCATTATTTCCTACAGGAGGGAATTCAGCAGCAACATAATAGATGTTAGGGGTAAGTTTTTCACTCAGCGGGTGGTGAGTGAGTGGAATCGGCTGCCTTCGGTGGTGGTAGAGGCGAACTCGCTGGGGTCTTTTAAAAGTCTTCTGGATGAGTACATGCGATTTAATGGGATTGGGAGCTATAGATAGTTCTATGGCCTGGTAGGATGGATATGATCGGCGCAACTTGTGGGCTGAAGGGCCCGTTTGTGCTGTAGTGTTCTATGTTCTGTCCTTTCTTAGACTTTGGCTTTCCACATTTAATTTTTTTTTTGCATAGCAAGTTGTTGAAAATATAAGGTGCTATCATCACAGTGAGGGAAGTCAGATATCTGGAACCTGAGTGTGTTGGGTAAGCAGCTAGTCATCTCTTTAACCAATCAAACTGAAGCATTATGAAATTGACAGCGTGAGGAGTGAGAAGTGTAAAGTAGAGGAGTTAAATTCAAATCAGGTGCAGAAAGAGAGGGAAAGAAAGACTAGGGGACAAATTTTCCCATTCTGCCCGCCAAGGGAATCGGGGCAAGAGGTGAACCATGGAAAGGTTCGTTGACCCTGGGTGGGATTTTCGGGTTATGGGGTGAGCAGAAAAATCCCACCTTAGGGGCATGATCTTACCTGCCATTCATGCCACGCTCCTGCAGCAGCAAGCCAAAATTCCGTTCACTGCAGTGGGATGGGAAATTCCTGCCAGCGTGAATGGTGATAAGATTCCGGCCTGAGTGGGGGGCTTGAAAGAGAAAATGACAGAATGGAAAAATGAAAAAGGGACCTCAATTTTAAATGCTGCATCTATAATGTTTGAAGCACTCAAAGCAAACGAGAGCCAACACTTGTAATAGTTAATGTTCAGTGCCAGAATAATAATTAACAGTAACTAACACTTATCACATCATTAAAGGGGTACTTAAACTGGAAAGGAAAAGACTGAACTTTCTGTGGAGAGCTTAATTTGTATCTACCGCACACAAATGCCTGTCAATGTGGAACAGAGGAATGGTGCAACTAATTTCCATCTTTAACTATATATCTGCACTCATCGTAAGTGGCTGCAGCATTTACACATTCAACGTTCTGAGTGCCATTCACTTCACCATTATTTTGATAGCAAATACAGCCCATTACGTTTTGACTGCACTGTAGGTTGATTCAGGTACAAAATCTATTTTCAGTATGGGAGAAAACTAATTGTTCTAGATACACAGGCTATGTTTTACCTTGGGCTGTCTGCCGTTTGTACCCAAAGGCTCTCAGAAGTGGAGATCTCAAAGTTTTCCTGGTAAGCTTTTCTACAGTATATATATAGTGACATGGCAGAGAGTCTTTTTGCTAAATGGCAAATTTTTACTGGATCTAATTGAAGATAAGTAAGATTTGAAGTTATTGATACTAGCAAATAGATAAAAAGAACATTTGTTTACAGGGTACAGAAAAAACCTAAGGAAGGAGCATAATTTGTGTTTCACTGTGCTGATTTGGGTAAATCAACTTACTTTCAAACTTAATTGCAGGATAAGTTGAAAGACAATATATAGTTTACCATTCCCTTCAAATAAATGCCTTTCGAGCAAAAACCAGTTATAAGTATTGTCGGATAATGTTTCCTAACCAGTCTTTATGTTACCTATTGAATTACAAAGCACATTATTTGTCAGCATGCTATCCATAAAGAAATCCAATTTATTTAACAGGATAAGGTTTAAGATATCCATCTGTGTTGTAGTAATTATAAGTGTAAAGAGAGATGCAGTTCTAAACCCCAAGCAGGAGGACTCAGTTGAGTACAATAAAGAATAAATCGTCTACATTCTATTTTATGTAGTTTAATTTTTGATGTTTTATCTATGTGATGCTACCATGCCTTTAGGAAATGTATCTTTAATTGTTTTCTCTGCAGTTTGTAAACATGCCTTTTTTTTTACTATTAACACCCACGAGGTATATTGGGGCCATTTTTCATTGCTGCTTAAATGGTTTAAATGGGGTTTTGTTTATTTTTAATCTGGGCCAAATGCACTCTCTGGGAGTTTATGACCTTTTTTGAATTGTTGTGGGAAGATTGATTGATGGATCAAGTGGGACAGTTTCTTTTTTTCTCCTAAGAGTTCTTTTATTTTCAGTTTTGGCAGCTGGGTATTTAGAAGCTATTGAACACCAGACTGAAAAGCAGTATTTTTCCCTGGTATTAGAAATTATGCTGGCAAGTTGTCTGCAGCTTTTCTTGGCTTTGTGGAATGAAAATTTTGCCGTTGGCGGTTTGCTAGCTGGAGGCCACCAGTGAAATGATCTCTACCTCGAGGTGCTGGGATTTATAGAATGGAGAAGCCAGAGTTTCAATTCTATATCCAAAGGACAAATTCACAGTAGGTATTGTCAAGCTGCAAAATTACGTGAGCATTCTTATTTTCTGTGCTAAGCTTGGGGCGGGTGTATGTTTGTAAAGAGATTTGTTGTGTTGAAACAGTGCATTTAGTTTTTAAGATACATACAGTATCATGGTTATTCTTTTTCTTGTTTGTAATTGGTAAAAATTATTGTTAATACTCTTTCCATGTGTCAACTGTACACTTAAAAAAGCCTTGATTAAAAACTCCCTAGTGGGTCACTTGAATCAAGGTAAAACATCTTACGCTTAGCCCCGCCAAATTCAAAGGCCAAACTTAAGTTCCAGGCTGACTTCATAAAATACCTCAGAGTTTTTGACCCTGTATTATAACATCAGCAAATAACTTGGATAAAGGTATCAGAACTAATGAATAATTCCACGCAAACAAATATAAAACTGCAAAGAGGGACCACCATTATGAATCCAGAAGTAGGAAAATAGAGTTGTGGTTTTGCTCTTTTGAATAATAATAAGGGTACTGGTATTAAAGCACAAACTTAATGGAAATGAATGCAGTAATTAAATCAATTAAATATGATTAAAACCCAAGATTAACTGAGATTATAATTTTTAATCACAAGATTCATCAAGATTATCACATTTAGTTGCTTGACAGCCCTATAATTTCCCATAAAATGGAATTTTGGATGGTAGCGTAGTTCTTTCTTCAAGGCTTCAACAACTCTTGAAAATCCAGACTTCAGGTTGATATTTATCCCACTGATTTTTGCGCCAAACTATAATGGAGAATAAGGGTTTTATGGAAAGTATCTGGTGCACTGTTGGGAGATGTGTGCTGCAGACAAGACTTTTACAAATAAATCTTTGTAGCATTATACGCAGAGAAAAGCAATAAGATATTGCCATTATTACACAAACTATTATATATTTTTGGATACGTAGAAATGTTTATCTAGAATGAAATATAAATATATAGAATAAAGACACATGTTTTCCTCCTTTTCATTAAGAAAAAAACTGAAGACTTACAGTTATATAGCATTTACCATGATAACCAGATATTTCAAGGCCCTTTACAGTCAATTAAGTTATTTTTTTCTAAATGTAGTTACTGGTGTAATGTAGAAAACATAGCAACCAATATGCAAATTCCCACAAACAGCACTGTGATAATTACCAGGTTATCGGTTTTATGATGTTGATTGAGGGATAAAAATTGGCCAGGAGACAAGGGGAGTAACTCCCCTGCCCCTCTTCAAAAATAGTGCCCCGGAATCTTTTGCATCCATGTGAACAGGCAGGTGGGGGCCTTGATTTCACATCTGATCTGAAAGATGACACATCCAACAGTGCAGCACTCCCTCGGTATAGCATTGGAATGTCAGCTTTAATTTTTACGCTCCCGGCTGTGGGACTTGAACCCAAAATCTTGTGATGAGGTGGTGAGGATGTTATCAACTCAGCCATGGCCTGAACGCACTGGTAGTAAATAGTTAATAAGGTGTTGAGCATACAGACAAAAAGGTTAGGCAGGAATGATCACATGCTTCCAATGGAGCTCACTTCCATTTGGGGCAGCACGGTGGCAAGAACCAAGGACCCGGGTTCAATTCTGCCTTCAAGTCCTTCAAACTGTCTGTGTGGAGTTTGTAAATTCTCCCCATGTCTGCATGGGTTTCCTCCAGATGCTCCGGTTTCCTCCCACAGCCCAGAAATGTTTGGGTTAGGTTGATTGACCATGCTAAATAGACTCGTGTCAGGGGGGTTAGCAGGATAATTACATGGGGTTATGGGAATAGAACTTGGATGGGATTGTGGTTGGTGCAGACTCGATGGGCCAAATGGCCTCCTTCTGCACTGTAGGATTCTATGATTCTGTGAATAGTAAGCCTGTTTCGTCCCTATGGGAGGAAATCCCTAGGATTAAGGTGTATTGAAACATGGTCGAGTGGTTGAAAGGTCAACATTCTGAAACAATTCACAACCATTGAATTATTAAATTGATACACATCTGACAAACATATCAGCCAGTTTGTATACAGCGAGATCATATATACTCTGACACGATTTTATATACATATTATATACATACGTATTCACGCACACACATGTTCACGCATGTGCACACACACACACATGCTCATACATACCCCTATGTAAGCATTGTGTACAAGAGTCTCCATTTTGACTCCCAAATCACATTATTTTTAATTCAATCTGTCTCAACAGCACTCACCTGCTGGCCCCAACGTATTTTTATAAATTCTTATCTCCAAAGACTCACTTACTTTCCCTGCATAGAGGAGCTGAATTTATTTTTATTGGCTGATCCTTTCAATCCAGTACTCCACTTGGATTTCTATTTGTTGCGTGTAATAATCTTTCTGAGGCCAGTCTTCCATCACCAATCACTCTTTGTTTACAGTGTGTTCTGAACACCATTCAGTGGCTGCAGAGAGCAAGTCAGTCCTGAATCTTGTGGCTGTCGTCCAGAGTGCAGCCAGCTGGTTTTAAACTCTCTCCCCTCTACCTCCACCCGCCCCCCCAACCTCCCCTCTCCACCTGCTGTTCCTTCCCTGATGGGCAAGCCTCTATTTGCCTAATAGGGGAGCTCATTTTCTATGTGGTCTACGAGGAGGTCTACTGACAATTCCCTGTGGACATCATAACATCCCACCCCCTCTTCAAGTCTCAATAGTAAACATGGTCTGGGGCGAATTAAAAAGACTCACTTTGACGCTTTAATCCTCGTCACCAATGTAATAATCTTACTGCGTCCAGTCTTCGGTCACCAATCATCCTTGTTTATAGTGATATCTGAGCGCAATTCAGGATGCAGATTGGCCCCAAATCTTTCAATTGCTGGCCTGCATGAAGCCAGCTGGTTTTAAACCCCCGTTTCCCCTTCCCTACTGGGTGAGCCTCCACTTGCTTAATAGAGGAGCTTGTATTCGATGAGGCCCATGGAGAGACACATTGATGATACACTCCCCCTGGCCACGATAACGTTGTGCTTGCCTCCCCGATCTGGCTCACCCACCGGCCCAGTAAATTGCATTTTGCATCTCTTTTCTGTGTGTTGCTCTCCCTCCATGTCCCAGGAGCACTGAAATGTCTGAATGCATCCTATCTCTTTCTCCAGCGCCCCCCCCCTCCCCCATTCACAGCCCAAAATTCCTCATCTGGTTTCTCAAGTCAGATTCCTCTCCCAACCTGTGCCCCTCTCCCACTGAGCAGAAAATGCAGCCTCTTGTCTTGACAGCCTCTTCACAGCATTGTCTTGGGAAAATGGCTAATCCAACTAACTCTCACATCTTTGGACACTAAGGGGCAACTTACATCATGAGCAATCCATCTAACCCGCACATCTTTGGATCGTGGGCGAAAGTGGAGAACCTGGAAGAAATCTACACAAACATCGGGAGAACCTGCAAACTCCGCATAGTTACTGAAGGCCAGAATCAAACCCAGGATCCTGGTGCTGAGGCAGCAATGCTAACGACTGTGCCACCGCGCCACCCTGTCTGTGTTGTTATATTGACTGGGGGGAGTTGTATAGGGGACATTTTCTTGTAATACCTTCCTGCTTAGATATGTGTTCAATTTCATCTTCTCACAACAAACATGGCAATCGATACACTTCATCGCTGCACTGTGGGCAAGTGTTGCAAGTGTTTCCAATGTCTGATCAGAGAGACCAAGCTACAGGAATATAGCATCGTCTTGACGAAGGGGATTGGATCTTCCCAAATTCTTGGACGTGAACATCTGAACAGCAATAAATCCTTTGTGGAAATTAGGGAGCAGCTGCTTCGAGTGCCCAGGCTGGATTCCATTAATAAATCACCCTAGCAGATAGCACCTGCAAACCATAATGTGCACTTTCCAAGCATAATAATCAATTGCAGCTGCCTTTACAACCACTTGCACCACCAATAAAACCATTTCCGATTCCACAAATAATGGCTGGGAGATTTACTGCTCTGTGAACTGTAGAGGCAGAACGTAATTATGGTTCACTTAAAGTAACGATTATAGTTGTGAATTTGTTGTTTTTCTAAAGTGAAGGAATGTCAATGTCAAAGCCTGTGTCCAGTTATACCATCAAGTATGTAAAGACAAGATACTGTGCAAAGCACTCTCTGCTGTGACCTCTGATAATCCTCTGTACCTTTGTGAATCCTTTCATGTTGCATTAATTTGGAGTCATCTCGTTCTATCCAACTTGCAGACTGACTGAATGGCATTGCTGATGTTTGTAGAGTTGCCTCAATTTTATGCTGCTGCCACTTAGGAACCTGAGAGTAAGTACCTAAAGTTTCTCTGGAGCGGCACAGTGGTCCAGCGATTAGCACTGCTGCCTCACAGCTCCAAGGACCAGTGTTCGATTCTGGTCTTGGGTCACTGCCTGTGTGGAGTTTGCACATTCTCCCCATGTCTGTGTGGGTTTCCTCCGGGTGCTCTGGTTTCCTCCCAAAGGTGAGCAGGTTAGGTTAATGGGCCATGCTAAATTGCCCCTTACTGTCCCAAGATGCATAGATTTGGAGGATAAGCCAAGGTAAATATGGAGGGTTACGGGGATAGTGCAGAGGAGTGGGCCTGGATAAGATACTCTATCAGAGAGCTGCTGCAGACTTGATGGGCTGAATGGCCTCTTCAGCATTGTAGAGATTCTGTGATTCTTAAAGCTGGCAAAGAAAGAAGACTTCTCAACTATGAGCAAAGGACAATGGTAATATTTAACTTGCTGAAAGGCCCATTTCCCTTTCATTATCATTTCCTCCATTCATTTCAATAATACCTTAAGCAGAAGAGATAATCTATGGGAGTTTATGGACTTATTTTTCTCCAATTTTGTAAAATAAGCTGTGGTATTGCATCTAAAATGCTTCGTCTTCTTCCCAACACTTTTAGCACCTGTTCTTAACATAAGGCAATTTACATAAGTAGATTCAGTCTTCTTTAATTAAAATCTTCAAGGGTCCATACAAGTATATGAATTAGGAGCAGGAGGAGGCCAGAATGCTCTGCCATTCAATATGGTCATGGCTGACCTGGCTGTCACCTCAACTCCATTTTCTTGTCCACCCCCAATAACTTTTGACTCTCTTTTTAATCAAGAATCTATCAACCTTTGTCTTAAAAAAATGTTTAATGATCCTGATTCCACCACTCTCTAGAGAAGAGAGTTCGACAGTATCACAACCCTTAGGAAGATAAAATTTCCCCTCATCTCCATATTAAATATGAGACTCCGAGTTCCAGCCTCTCTCAAAAGGGGAGAGATCCTCTCAGCATTCACCTTGTCATGTTCTCTCAGGATTTTATATGATTCAATAAGATTACCGCTCGCCATTCCAAACTTTAATGGAAACAGGCCCAACCTATCCAACATGTCTTCAACAGGCCCAACCTATCCAACATGTCCTCACTGCCCCCATCCGTGGTATCAATTGAGTGAATTTTCTGTGAACTGCAATTATGTCCATTCTTAAATCAGGAAACTGTACAGGTTACTCCAAATGTCGGGCAAAACTTCCCTGGTAACCGGAAAAGCAACATTGAAGCTGTCAACAGCAACGGTGGTTTTCTCCACCATATCGTCCAGCACCTAGAGAAAATAAATCCAGGAGCTGGTCCCACAGCAAATCGCTGGCAAGGCGGCCTCTGATTCACCCGCCTCAGCAGAAACTTGGCCAGAATCCTATGGCCGTTCACACCAGCAGAATTCCCTGGTCCCACTGCGGTGAATGGAGATTCGGCTGAGTGCCACATTCTCCACCCTTGCTGCAGTGGTAACAGGGTGTGAACCGTCAGTAAGATTGCACCCCAGGATCAGGCCACCCTGCTCAAAAGCCTGCCCCAGTGCAAAAGAACTGGAACACCCCCACCCTCACACACCACACCACACCCCAGCCCCCCCTCCACCCGCAGGGCAGTACTGCCCTGGGGCAGTCCCTGCTGGGAAGTACCACAGGGCAGTCCCAGGGGCCTCCCTGGGCAGTGCACTCACCTGAGTTGCCCTGGGCTGTCTGCTGGTAAAAAGTCTGACAACACCAGGTTTTAGTCCAACCTATTTATTTGATAATAGACTCACAAGCTTTTATCTATTATCAAATTATCAAAGTCTATTATCAAATAAATAGGTTGGACTAAAACCTGGTGTTGTCAGACTTTTTACTGTGTTTACGCCAGTCCAACGCCAGCATACCCACATCCTGTCTGCTGGTCAGATGCATGCTTTGGGAGACAGTCGGATGGCTCATCATTCTGCTGTCATGCCAACATGAATGGGTTGCCTGACAGGAGAGGAGGGATGATTCAGACATTGGCGTCTGATAATGATATGTTAATAAATGCAAATTATGTTCCTGACGATGAATGTCAGGTCACCGATGGGGGCAGGAGGGGGGAAAGGTGGGGGGTAGGGTGATTTGGCTATTCTCACAACATTTTCCCACTCCTGTTGCCAAACACACCATTAGCAATCGAAAGTGGGAAATCTCAGTCTCAACAGTGCCCTTTACAACTACAGCAAAACATCCCCACTCACATATTCCAATCCTCTTTTAATAAGCAACAACATCCCAGTTGCCTCTCTCTTCACTTGCTGTAGCTGCATACTAATTTTTTGTTTCGTATACCGTTATACGCAGATCCCTCTGAACCTCAGAGTACTGCGATTTCTCCCCACTTAAATCGTATATTGAGTCAGTACAAGCTAACATGCAAGTGACTAAGAAGGTAAATGGCATGCTGGCCTTCATTAAAGGAGTGAAGATGTTTTACTGCAGTTATATAAAGCCTTGCTGAGACAGCACTTGGAGAATTGTGCGCAGTTTTGGTCTCCTTACCCAAGGAAAAATATACTTGGCTGCAATGAAAATTTACTAAATTAATTTCTGGAATGGAAGGGTTGTCCTCTGAGGAAATATTAAATGGACTGGCTCTTTATTCTCTAGAGTTTAGAAGTGATCTCATTCAAACATACAAAATTCTAATGGGCGACCAAATAACATCCATCATGTCTCAACAGGATAAATGCAGAAAGGATTTTCCCTTAGCTAGGATGACTTAAATCAGGGGACATAGTCTCAGAGTAAGGAGCAGGATATTTAGGACTCAGATGAGGAGGAATTTCTTCACTCGGAAGGTGATGAATTTTTGGCATTCTCGAACCCAGGGGGCTGTAGAGGCTCAGTCACCCAGTATGTTCAAGGTTGAGATTGATAGATTTCTACATGTTAAGAACACTAAGGGATAGGGGAGGGTGCAGGAAAATGGCTTTGATGTAGAAGGTTAGCCATGGTCTCACTGAATGGTGGAATAGACTCGAAGGTCTGAATAGCTTACTCCTGCTCCTATCTGTTGTGCTGTTATCCTTTTCTGAGGGACCCCAACTTCTCCACTAGCATGTCCATGGGAAAAGCGACAGAAAGCAAGAAGACACCAGCAAAATAGTTCCGTATGCTTTTCCAATTTCCCCAGCCTCCCTCTCCCCACTTCAACAGCATCGCAAACTCTACCATACCCACCACACATGCCTCCTGAGAGAATTTTTATAGTTTCTGTCTGTACAATCTGGCTGTACTGATATGTTCTTGATACTGTACTGAAATGTTCTTTTTCTAAATATTGTAAGATAGAGAAATTCTCAAAACAAGTGTTGAAAAGTTGCAATGCTCAAAGCAGAAATTAATTTCTTGTTAACTGTGCATGATCTGAGAATCTCTGAGCTCCTTCACAACCCAAGGAAAACAGCTAATGGGGTAATAAAGGATAAAGTAATTGGCATTCTAAGCAGAAAAGATCCCTCAGTTCTATTGACTCGTTGGAGATTGTGTTTGATTAAGAGAAAGCAAACAGGCAAAAGCTGCTTAGTTGTAATGAGACATTCCAAATCCAGGCAAACAGAATGAATAAGATGTAAAATTGTCTTCATTTCTTCAAACGAGTGAGGGCAAAGAGAGGAAAGAAACCGGAATCCCGATCAAGATTACTGTGAGCCCCAGTATTCTGACTGAATTTAAAGGAAAAATGGACAATAAGTTTGGATGAGGTAGTTGGTTAACTTGTGGGGGTGGATCTTGAGCCCATGTTCGCAGAGTATTGCCCCCAAGAGAGACAGACATGGTCGGGTAGTGCCCTGGCAATGCCCCCCTGACACTTCCCCTTGGCAAGGGTTAGCACTGCTACATTGACACCATGCCAAACACTGTGCCTTTTGGATTATGTTGCCAAGGGTAGCAAGGGAATTAGGAGTAGCATTGATCCTTAGGGGACACTCACTGTAAAAAATCCTTTTTTCCCTTCTTTTCGAAAAGCAGAGAGTCAGTGGGCCCAGTGGCTTCTTTCTGTGCTTTAGGGAATTCTATGAAAATCTGGTTACCCCCCAAATATTTTTATACTGCCACGAAACATATTCTGTTGCAGAAAAAACCCCAAACCAAGTGCATTTTTCAAGATGTCGATGTTCTTTTATCCCCTGTACGTATTTAGAAGCTCCATTTCTTCTCAGTCTTCATGTTGAAAGATGTGACCAAATTTGTAGCTCCTTCTTAATGAATAATAAAATCTCCTCAGCATGGTAGCTGCAAATCTCTTCTGCTTGTTTGGCAAAAAAAAATCTGTACCCCTGTGGGGCCAGGAGGGGCGCTTGGAGACCTGAATGGGTGAGAAGTTGGTGGAATGTGCCACCTGCCTGCAGCTAGAGTCAAAAAGGCTTGAACTGGTTTGACTGCTGCTGGTGAGCTTTGGATACCAAGGGGATGCCTCTCTGCACTCGTCAGTTGTGACAACACAGCTCTCATTAAAGTTGAGACCATTAATTTTAGTCTACGTACATTAGTTTGATGTTTCTGGCACGTGTAGTGTGATGCAATGGGCTTTTGTCTCTTTTACAATGCCTAATTTTCTCTGTGTCTTACAGCAAGCCGATATGCTAATTGTGCACCACGAGCTAGTAATTTTGTGCATTATTGTTAATGAAGCGTTAAATTTTGCCCTCGCAAATAAAATTGGTGCCGTGAATAATTGTTTCCTTCAGTCGACTGGCTAAAGCAGCTAATATTTTTTCCTGATAATTAAGTCGTGCTACTAAGCACAAAAAGCAGCAAATATTAAGAGTGCAACACAAATAGAGGAGAAATTGTTTCGACTGGCGGATGGGTCCTTAACTAACGGGCACAGATTTAAGATAATTGGTAAATGCACATGAGGGGAGATGAGGAGCATTTTTACAATGAAACGAGTGATTATGAACTGGAAGGCACTCCTCTGAAATGCTGGTGGAGACTGATTCAATATGAAGGCAATAGTATTCAAAGGGCAATTGGCTCTGTTTGGAAAAGAGAAAATTTGCAGCACTATGGGGAAAGAACAGTGTTGTGGGATCAATTGTGTTCCTCTTCGAAAGAACTGGCACAAGAATGAAGGACTGATTCTCTGATGCAATACATAAATGCATGTTTCAGTGAGAAAGTCTATCTTGACTTAGCCATCCACCATAACGGCATCTTCAGATTTAACATATAACCTGTGAGTGACTACATTAATTAGAAGTTCATTTTGCGCCTTGGCAAGTCTTTGATCAATTTACTTTTCTCCTGATAGATTCCCTAAGCGAGGGCTGATCCTAAAACCTCCTTAAGCTCTCAGGCATCAAACCAAATAGTTCTCTTAATTGTACAGATTTCAGACAAATGCTGGCAATGAACCCTAAAGGAAGCAATATCACTAACATAATTTGAATACAAATGAAAACATTCAAATTATCAATGCTAATTTTACATTGCGAAGAACAAAATAAAACCATCATACAAGGATACAAGGATGCCTCCATTGTCCTCTGGTACAAAGAGAAAGGAAATAGTTAATCTTGTGACATCTAGCTCCTCCAGAACCAACAAAATCTTCGTCAGAATCCTCCCAAACCACTTAGTGCAACATTGCGATCAGAATCCACTGCAGGAAGTCAGCATGCTCTTAGAAAAGTTTGAGAAATTACAACAGCATTGTCGCACGGGGATTAGCACTGCTGCCTCACAGCACCAGGGATCCAGGTTCGATTCTGGCCTTGGATGGCTGCCTGAGTGGCGTTTGCACATTTTCCCCACATCTGCGTTGGTTTTCTCCGGGTGCTCCAGTTTCTTACCATAATCCAAAGATGTGCAGGTTAGGTTGATTGGCTAAAATGCTAAATTGCCCCTTTGTGTCTCAAGATATGTGAGTTAGGGAATTAGTGGGATAAATACACGGGGATACAGGGATAGAGCCTGGGTAAGATGCTCTGTTGGAAAGTTGGTGCAGATTTGATGGGCCGAATGGCCTTCTTAAGCAATGTAGGGATTCTATGATTCTACTTGGAATTTGCAGAAGGATAGCTCCAGGAAAAACACCAAGAACAGAACATTCACCTCTACACCACATTGGCTGACCTGACCAAGGCTTTTGACACAGTGATGGCTTGTGGGAAGTCACTGAGAAGCCCAGCTGACCTGAAAAAATTATCAAAATGGTTCCACAGTTCCATGACGGCATGTGACCTGGATGATGATCTTCTGACGCATTTCCTGTTACTAATGGAGTTAAACAGGCCTGCGAGCTAGTGCCAACTCTCTTCAGTATGTTTTTCTTCACCATGCTCTCTGATGCCCACCCGATCGGTGACCCTGGCGTCGAAATCAAACATTGCATGAACTGGAAGCTGAATTGCTTGGAAGGCTTCTGAAGATCAAATTGTAAAGCAAAATACCAGGCAATGAGATGCTCACCCAGCTGCCATGCCAGGCATCCACACCACATTGGGACAGTCACAACCGAGGTGGGCAGGTCATGCAAGCAGAATGCCTCACACTCACTTACCAAAGTAAGTCTTCCATGGAAATCTTAACTCAATCTCATGGCACTCAAAGGAAAGCTCCAGGAACACTCTGAAAGCTTCAAAAGGTTTTGATGTTGACCCGGGTTCAATTCCAGCCTTGGGTGACTGTCTGTGTGGAGTTTGCATGTTCTCCCTGTGACTGCGTGTGTTTCCTCCAGGTGTTCTGGTTCAGCCATGGTAAATTGCCCCTTAGTGTCCCAAGATGTGTCGGTTCAGGGGATTATCCATGGTAATCAGAAGCAGAAAGGAAAGGCAAGGAGAGAAATCCTGAGGCATTAAAAAGTCAATTGTCTGCAATATTTTGTTCTATTTGCAGCATCTTCTGGGTGCAGATCAGCCTTAGCAGCCACCTACATACCCACCAAGGCACGACCAAACAGCCCAGAAACTGGACATGGCCATTGTTGTCTTAAAGAAGAAACATGCTATCTATCCCTCACCAGCTTAATGTTAACATTTTAAGGATTGTCAACTGCTCTCTAAGCAGCTATGAGAGGGTCATTTACGCGGGATTTCTTCATTCCTACATTCTTCAATTTAAAGTAATGCTTATGTTTTGGAGGAAACTAGCAGAATTTACATTTCACGTTCCCTTGTGTGTTCAGTGCAGGTGGAGGCCATTCAACCCATCAAGTCTGCGCCGATCACAATCCCACCAGGTCGTATTCCAGTAACCCCACATATTTACCCTACTAATCCCCTGACATTAGGGTCAATTTAGCATGGCCAATCAACTTAATCTGCACATCTTTGGACGGAAACCAGAGCACCTAGAGAAAACCCACAGACACGGGGAGAATGTGCAAACTCCACACAGACAGTGACTCAAGGCTGGATTTGAACCTGGATCCCTGGTGCTGTGAAGCAGCAGTGCTAACCACTGGGCCACTGTGGTGCACAATTCATTTATAATAGATAGCTAGCCCACCACCCTCCTGCCTACCCCCAGCCTTTTCCTCCTTAAATGGTAAGCAGGTGGATGGCCGAAATCTTTTAAGATACTGTGCATTCTGGAAATCTGGAATATGAACAGGAAAACATGGATAACCTCAACAGGTGAAGCATGAAAGAGAGTTAGCATTTCATGTCAATCGGCTCTGATGAAAGGTCATTGACTTGAAGTGTTCTTGTTTCTTTCCACAGGTGCTGCCTGACCCGCTGAGTTTTTCCAGCTTTTGTTTATGTTTTAAAGCAGCGAACAGACACACAACAGAAACATGACAGTAAGACAGAGATGAGGAGAATTATTTTCTCTCAGAGTATCATCAGCGTGCGGAATTCTCTTGCCCAGTGAGTAGCGAAGGGCGGGGTCATTGTATTCATTCGATGCGGAGTTTGACAGATTTTTGACAGACAAAGGAGTTAAGGATTCTGGGGATGGGGGTGGGGGGTTGGCGGGGGGATGGGAGGGGTGGGGTTGAGGCAGAAAGGAAAGTAGGGTTGAGACCACAACCAGATCAGCCATGATCTGACTGTGTGGAGGAACAGGCTCCAGTGGATGAATGGCCTACTGCTACACCTATGTTTCAATAATGGAGCAATAGTTCAACAATTTAAAACTAAATTTTTAATATCTGTGTCACTAGTAGTAGCTTGGATTGTAATCTGGGATAGGGTAACAGGATAATGGTGTCATGTTCAATGGTTTAGTCACTGAAATTACCTTTGCTCTCATCTTTAGTCCTATTTAGGATCATAGAGTCCCTACAGTGCAAAAGGAGGTTACTCAGCCCATCGAGTCTGCGCCAAACATAATCACACTCAAGCCCTATCTCCATAACCCCATGTATTTACTCCTAACTAGTCCCCCTGACACCAAGGGGCAATTTAGCATGGCCTAACCAGCTAACTCGCACATCATTGGACTGTGGAAGGAAACCAGAGCACCCACAGGAAACCCACGCAGACACAGGGGGAATGTGCAAACTCCACACAGACAGTGACCCAAGCCGGGAATCGAATCCGGGTCCCTGTAGCTGTGAGGCAGCAGCGCTAACCACTGTGCCACCCTTCC
This sequence comes from Carcharhinus amblyrhynchos, assembly GCF_965287045.1. NCBI lineage: Eukaryota > Metazoa > Chordata > Chondrichthyes > Carcharhiniformes > Carcharhinidae > Carcharhinus > Carcharhinus amblyrhynchos. The sequence goes on from NC_137346.1 coordinate 28,406,475, forward strand.
ACCCATTTCTTCCCCTTTAACGGCTCAGCTCCACCTCCTCCCCACCTGCTTGTTCCGCTGTCATTCCCCCACTCATAAACTCAAAACCCATTCCCTCAATCCAATTTGGTGAAAAGTGAGGTATCACTTCACACTCAGACTATTAACCTCTCATTGTTTACTCCTGTCCTTTTTTGTCAACTACTGCCACAGAGGCTTTGTTTGCTTTCAAAGTTGATCTCCATACAAGGATATGAATTAGGAGCAGGAGTAGGCCATTCGGCCCCTCAAGCCTGCTCTGCCACTCAGCAACATCATGTATTTTATTTCTTGTCACAAATAGGCTTACATTCGCACTGCAATGAAGTCACTGTGAAAATGGCTGATCTGCTTGTAACTACAAGCCCACAATCCTACCAGATAATATTTCACCATCCCCCACCCTGGCCAAACAAGAATCTGTCTAGCTCTGTCTTAAACGTCTTCAAAGATTCTACTTCCACTGCCTTTTTGGAGGAAGATCTTACTTGATTCTTTCAAAACAAATCAAATTATCACCAACTGCAACTTCTGTCTGCTTCTCTGTATTTCATAAGAACTTCTGCCTTGCAAGATATAAGTAATTCAAACATTTGTCATTCTGAGTAAGAACATTTTGGCTGGGATTTTCCGACCGCATTTACCTCGACTTTGGAAAATTCTGCCGAGGTCAATGGACCTTTCCATCGTCCACTCCTTGCCGGCTACGATTCCCGCGGTGGGCGGAAAGGGAAAATAGGCCTCATTCATTATCTTTTTCTTCAATATTCAATTGCTTTTTTTGAAACTAAGTTTACAACCTGTACGAGCAGATTTACTTCTCACTCTCTCGTTCAAGGTCAACATTGTTTCAAAATTTATAGAAGGCAAAATGGTGCTGTATCAAATGTGCAATCACCTTGCTGTAATGCTTCTCATTCCCTCTCTTTGAGCTGACCAAATCAATGTTAAAAAACGTCGGCAATTCTCCTCTGTCAATGACAAAGCTTCAGTCGCTGCTGCTTCTCAAGTAGTCCACCTGGGGAATACATTCGATGCACAGCAGTGATCTGGGCACCAGAGCTCATCCCTATTGACCCCCACCTCCCACCATTTCCCACGTACCACACTCGCTCCCCCCAAACACACACCTTCCATAATGAGATTCACTCTCGTTTAACAAGCTCTTCTCTGTCACGCTATCCATCTCTTCTAAATAAAGTTGACTGACTGCTTAGCTTACGAGAAACAACCCCTTTTGTGCACATCTCACTGGTCTATTAACACGATCTCACTGGGTAAAAGGGAAATAAATTGTTTTTTTTCTGTGTGAGCGAACAGGTTAAATTTACAAAATATGGCCTGCAGTGGGAGTAAGGGATTGGGCAACAGCGTCGCTCGCAAAGGAACTGACGTGATTTATTCCAGATGGTGCCTTTTGGTTGAGGCTTGATTTCTGAAGTGAACTGCAGTGGTAACCGCCACAGCTGGCTTTATGTTCTCAACTCTCCCTGTGCAAATCAATTTGATTACCATAACAGTAGCTAATGATCTTCCTACATAAATGAGGGGGCCTTGCCTATCATTCCGCGACAGGTCTGCCAGTCACAAAGGGCTTCAACGCAGCCGATGGTAACTCCTCTCGACAGCATAAATACTTCCTTCTGACCTTTGCAGGCCCTCTTCCCCCCCTTGTGGTTTCCATTCACTTGCGGAGAGGAAGGATAATTCAAAGGAGACTTCAAGGCCCCAGATATAGATGCACACCAATGTCAGGAGGCTGATCTTATTTACATCGTGGGCCCACAGACAGGAAACGTAAGCAGGTTAGACCAATGGAAAATATCTATTATTTAATAATACAAACAAGCAAGGGCATCACCATGATTTTCAGAATTGGACGCTCGGTGTTATTGATTTGCCTGCTTACAGTGTATTTATCTGACAAATCAAATCACTGCCCTGTGGTCCTATTGTGTTTAATCTTCAGGTCCACAATGCTGTGAAGGTGACCACATCTGGCATTCTCTGGCCCATTGATGCCCCACCGCTGCTTCTAGCCAGTTTGGCATTCGGCCAAATCTGCGTTCACTGCAGCGGGACTGGAAAATCCTAGCTGCGGGTGAGGTCAGAGAATTCGGCCCTACATATCACAAACTGTAACTGCTCTAATGGGAGCCTGACTCGCCCAAGTTGCCTGCAGCTGATCTGCTCTAACAAGGGACAGCCCCGTAAGACCCCAAAGATGGACATCAGGCAGGCCGTGCAGGAAGAAGTGGCCTCCAGGGAGACAGCTCTCCATTTTATGGATCTGGCCAGATTGCTGGAGTTGGTGAAGGCAAGGCAGGACACTCTCTCCCCCACTCAGCAGGACGCTGTTCCGGGGAAGGGATGGAAATGTAGCCTGGGAGGTGGTGGCCAGGAGAACCGGGAAGCAGTGCCGCAAGAAACTGAATGACCTAATCCGGGTAGCAAGGGTGCATGTTAAACCTCATCTAGCATCTTCTCCCTAACTGGCCCCCAATACCCTGCAAGCTTTCAGTCTCTGACCTCCAAGCACCTCCCTTCTCCCACCCTTGCCCTCTGAGGGCCCTGAAGCTCTGTAGGACTCGTGCCATCAAATTTTACATGGTCCTTCTGTCCCCGCAGGAGAAGAATACCCATAATTGCCGGGAGAGGGCAAAGACAGAGGGTGGTATGTCTGAGATACGGGTCCTTACTCTCTTTAAGGAGTGGGCACTGGAGCTTGTGGGTGAGGAGGAGATGTGGATCATTAGTGACAGCCTGGTCGGGCTGGAGCGTAGAAGTGAGCAGCTGCCAATCCTCACTTTTTGATGAAATCTCAAGTAAGTTGCAACGCAGCCCAGACTCCTCTCCCTTCCTTGTGCTTAACCACGTGTCTTGTGTTGCAGGAAGGGACCCGGACACACCTGGGCCATCTGGCTGCTGCTCTCACCCATCCTGCCCTTAACAGTTTGGAAGATTCCTTGAAGGAAGCGATCGAAGGGATCTCTGAGGTCAGCACCTGTTTCGTGTTGGCTTCCACCTCGCAACTCACCATCCCAGAGACTCTCACGTTGGTGGCTCACGTTAGTGGCGAGGCATCTGGGTCACTCTCTGGTCCACACGATACATCTGCTGATGTACACCAGGTGGGGGAGGGAATGTCCAAGGCCTCTGGCACATGGGGGCCTGCCGGAGGTAAGGACTCAGCTAGCCCCAGGCTACATGCTGGGCCTCTGCAATCTCTTTTCCCTCAGCTACTGGAGTGGCAGCAAACAGAGCCATAGAATGCAGGAGGAGCTGACCGCAACACCGGACCGACTGCAAGGCTGTTCCAGAGGAGTCGAAGGGCCTGTTCCTGTGCTGTACTTTTCTTTGTTCTTTGATTAGGCAGGCATCATGATCAACGCAGGCATGGCGGACCGAAGGGCCTGTTCCTGTGCTGTACTTTTCTTTGTTCTTCTTTGAATCCCAAAGCTTTCAAGCAGACCAGCTACTGCCTGTCCTGCATGGCTCCCAGGCGAACACTGCAGTGGAAAGCCTGGGGCAGGAAATCCTCACCATGAGTGGCAGGCTCCAAGCAATGGCCAAGTCACAGAAGGCCACGGCAAGTTTCCCCTCAACTCTGTTCTAAAAGGGTGACCCCAATTTTAAAACAGCGCCCCCTAGTTCTGGGCTCACTTACAAGAAGAAACATTCCTTTCCACAGCCTCCCTGTCAAGACTATTCAGGACCTCACATACTTTAATTAGTTTGCCCCTCACTCTTCAAACTCCAGTGATAACAAGCCCAATCTGTCCAACTTCTCCCCATAAGACAATTCCAGGTATTAATCTAGTAAATCTCCTCTCAACTGCCTCGAACATATTTACATCCTTCATGAACTAAGGAGACGAAAACTGCACGCAGTTGATGGCATTCTGTGCCATTGGGAATCTCGCAGTCCTGGCGAAGCCATTTCCCTTGTCCTCCTGAGTAAGAACATAGTGACCTGCTCCAGACTGGGGTAGATAGTGTTGTGACTTGCTGGCTGCTGTGATGAACACTGGTATAGGCAATATTGAAAACATACCCTGCTCCTTCCTGGAAGGATTCAGAGATAAACAAATTGAGTGCAACGATGACATTGATGCCCACTGGCAGGGTTGCAAGTTGCGTTGAAGAAGATGGCAGAGTGATCACTACCATGTTGAACCTGAGTCACGGGGTCAGATGCAGCTAGGAAATCTGCTCCTGAGCAACTTTCTTTGGTGGGTCACCCTCATTTTCCCTTCTTGTAGAGCTTCTCCCCTCTGCAGCCTCTGCTCTATTAGCCATGTTGCAGACCAAAAAGGACTGCACCAACTTTCCCCATACCCAACTCAGGCATTGCTCTATCTTTCCTGACTTTAAGCAAAGGCTGCCAAAAGAAACAACTTCAAAAACCCTCCACGTAATGTGCCTGTAATCACAGAATCATAGAATTCCCACAGTGCAGAAGGAGACCATTCAGTCCATTGAGCCTGTACCCTCAACAGCCCCCACCCAATCCATATTCCCATAAACCCACATATTTACTTTGCTAATCCCCCGACACTAAGGGTCAATTTATCATGGCCAATTCACCTAATCTGCACATCTTTAGACTGTGGGAGGAAACCGGAGCATCCGGAGGAAACTCACACAGGCACAAGGAGAAAGTACAAACTCCACACAATCAGCCAAAGCCAGAATTGAACCCGGCGCTGTGAGGCAGCAGTTTAATCACTGTGCCATCGTGCCACCCTCCACTGTGCCATTATGTCACCCTCCACTGTGCCACCGTGCTGCCTGGTAGCGGCCTCCTCAGAGGCCAGTGTCCCTTTACCAGATTCCCTTTATTTACAAACTCACTTCCACTCCTAACAGTGCTTCAGCTACAAAGTCAGAACTCAGAGTGTTAGCAGCCCGAACACTCTTCAATATTTATACAGGTGAGACTCCCTGATTGGGCAGGCAAACATTACCTCAATCAGGGAGCTCATACTCCAAGAGCCCCACCTCATGGGCCTTGTTGAGGTCATTACAGGCCCCATACATGGGCTCAGCAGAAGTAAATCAAAAATTCCTCGCCTGCACCTTCTTGTTTGGTCCTTTAAATATTGTTCCTGCACCTGAACACTTTATCCTTGGCGCGTGACAAACAAATTTGTTCAATCAATCTGCACGATTCAAGCTTGGAAAATGAGTGATATAACAGCTGGTCTAACATTACGATAGCATCACTTTAGCTGATTCGGGCATTAGCCAAGCATGCCAGTATTATGTTCCTTTCAATATGGTATGTTGGAAGCAGTTGATGTCACAGCATATATTGCAGTGCATTTTCAAGTTTGTTGGTGACACCACTGTAGTGGGTTGGACCTTAAACAATGATGACACAGAGTACAGGAAAGCGATAGAGAATCTGTGAAATGGTGCGACAACAATAATCTCTTCCTCAATCTCAGTAAAACAAAGGAGATATAGTCATTGACTTCAGGAAGCATAGTGAAGGACGTTTCGATGTCAACATCAACGGGGATGAAGTGGAAATGGTCAAAAGCTCCAAGTTTCTAAGTGTCCAAATCACCAACAACCCTGTCTTGAACCGTCCACTCCGACGCCATAGTTAAGAAAACCCACCAATGCTTTTACTCTCTCGCAGGAGACTAAGAAAATTCAGCATGTCCACTCTCACCAACTTTTACAGACGCAGCGTAGAAAGCATCATCTCCGGATGTATCGTAGCTTAGAATGACTCCTGCTCTGACCAAGATTGCAAGAAACTACAAATAATTGTGAACGGAGCTCATCTATCATGCAAACCAGCCTCTCATCTATTGACTCTGTCTGAACTTCTACTGCCTCGAAAGGACCCCATGCATCTAGGACACACTTTCTTCCACCTTCTTCCAATGGGAAAAAATACAAATGTCTGAGGTCATGTAACAACCGACTCAAGAACAGCTTCTTCTCTGCTGCCATCAGACTTTTGAATGGACCTACCATATAAAAAGCGTACCATATACTTTCTCTACACCCTCACTATGACTGTAACACTATATTCTGCAGCCTGTCTTTTCTTTCCCTCCTATGTACTTTATGAACAGTATGCTTTGCCACAAGAAACAATACTTTTCATTGTATACCAATACACGTGACAATCATAAACCAAATCAAACACAGTGTGGCAAAAGAAAATCTAGGCTAACATCTTGAGTTAAGGGTTTGGAAGTAATTGCAGCGCACATTATCCTTGTGGGTATAACGTTGGTGGTACAAATTGCAGTAAACTGAACATGTACAAAATGGATAAGAATGGTATCGGTTACACATTGTGAAAACACCATCTGATTATAATCAAAAAGGCATTATACGAATACAAAAGCGTTCTGATCCTTCTTTCCTCACAAGTTTAACAGCGTCAATGCTTTCAATTTTTTTCAACATACTCTGGGATAATGAATGCCTCAGAGTAATTGCAAGGCAGTAAAATTGAGGGGTACAGAGAATGCCATAAACTGTAAGAACGAAGCATGAGTTATTTATAATTGTCTTCATGTTAGAGTAATGTCTTCAAGTTACATCAGAGTATTATTGTTACAATGGATACCATCAATTTCGGAGGCTTTCTCAGTTTGTAGTTTCTTGGTTTCCTTGAGGCATGCCATTCAGTCACATTGAAACAATTAGGCAACCTAAGCAAAACAATCACATTGCCTGAAATACATTTTGAAACTGCTTTTGCAAGATAAGAATGGCTAAAAATAAACGGGGTGGAATTTTAACTTTCCCCAGATGGCAGGAACAAGGCAGTGGACAGTTAGTATAGAGCAGAAGAGCATCTGGCTGGAATATCATGAATAAATGATGATCAGGATCCTGTGATGTATATAGGACTACATTGGATTTTTAATCCTCTCCTGGGAAGCCCCGCAATGTAACACTGTCAGCAAATCTGTGAAAAGGTGAATGAGTTTGTTTGCACAGGTGCAGAGGAATGTTGACTTTACTTAATTGACATCCCTATGAGATTATAGTAAGTTATTTTTCATGTGATATCTTTTGTCAATGGTTCAATGTTTATTTGTACAAGATAAAGATGTGGCAAGTCCTTAAAGCTTCTGTTATTGATAATTTAGTGGTCTGGTTGACACTGTTATAAGGTTGGATATACAAAAGCTCAACTTTTTGAAAAAATATAAACTTTTTTAAATGGTTTCACACATGCCATTGTTACCAAGTGTTCATTGGCTCTGTACATTGAGCATACTGGGTGAATGGACTTGCAAGGGCCATGAGTTGGCCTGGAGAGTATGAGGAGCCATTGGAGGTGGGTGGAGTTGACACTGAATGGCATGAAGCATAGAGGTGGCATGGGGAGTGAGTGGGGAGGGAGCAGTGTGATGGTGTGTGAGGCTGGAGGGCCTAGAATGGGGATAAAGTCCCAGAGAACTAAGAAAGGCCTTTTAACTAGCCAAACTCAACATGTTGGGGTGCCTTTGACTTGTTTCCACAGAGCTGTAATTGGGTCTGATCGGACAATTTCTCCTGAGGCGGGTCTGCTGCATCAAAAAATTTCCCACTCACACTCCCTGCCTCAGCAGTGAAAGTCCAGCCCACGGAGACGGATGGACAAAGATGTGGCAACAGAGTGAGAAACTCTGGGGCAGCTGAAGAGAAGTGTTAACTAATTTAAAACATGTTTAAAAATGAACTGTTATGAAGATCAGTTGACTGGCCCGTACACAATTACTTAATTACAATTGAAACCTTCTCCCATATGACAACATGACTTGGCAACATAAACCTATTAATGTTTCTTGTGTTAATCTTTGCCAGTATGATAATTATGGAAAATGTGTGATGTCTGGAAAACTAGTTGGAGGGGAGACAAATGATCTGTTCTATGCTTTAAAATTCTCTGGTTTTATTTTATGATTCCACTATTTCTCTGCTCTCACCACATAAGCTGAATACACCGACTCATAATTGGTCAGCTGTATTTAATGGTCACCATCACTTCTGACTTAAACTTTTGTCATTGGTGTAGAGCAACCCTTTGGTCAATTTTCCATCCTTGCTTGTCCCATATACTTCCAACATCCATCTCATCTCTGATAACTGAGGTTAGCTTCTTATTTGATATCCTTGCCACTTGTTCACTAGCTAGCTTGCCTCTTTCATCTCTTATCAAATCTGCACAAACCTGTATGACTGACTTCTTACGATTAATGTGACTGGTCTCATATGCACATAGCCTTGCAGTTATATTTTTTGCAGTCTGGCAGTCCACAATGAAACATCTGGCAACTCCAGCGGTATTTACAGAGGGGCTAACTGCGCTGCCGGGCTGACCGTGAGTTGGTGTGCATCCCCTCGAGGCTCGGAATGCTGCCGATAGTCCTGGGAATTCTGAGTAGAATTAAAAATCTTTTCTGACCTTGACACCTGAGGAAATCATAAGAGGAAATTAACTCCTGTTAATAGGCTAAGATGCGCAAAGATGTGCTGGTTAGGTCGATTGACCATGTTAAAATTGTCCCTTCGTGTCCTAAGATACTTAGGTTAGAGGGATTAGTGGGTAAAATATGTAGGGATATGGGGGTAGGGCCTGGGTGGGATTGTGGTCAGTGCAGACTTGATGGGCTGAATGGCCTCTTTCTATACTATAGGGTTCCTATGATTTCTACGATTAAGCTGATTTCATAGGCTCCTTAAATTAACAATTTTCTAACTGGACACACATCTTCAGATCTCAACCAAGACAAACAACTGCAATGAAATGTCTATCATGATGTGCAAAACCCTTTTAACCCTCTTTCTTCTCCTGCAATTGTTCCCTCACTCCCAGCCTAACTGGTAGGGAAGAGGCGAAACAATCAGTAATGCAGCTGATCACTCCCACTATCTGTTTCCTCATGAAGGAATCTCAGCTCACAGCTTGGGTCCATTCAAAATGACAATGTCCACAAGGATGCATGAAATTTGCTAAGGTAGACCTCCCAATAGCCTAGGGTGGCAAGGTGGCACAGTGGTTAGCACTGCTGATTCATAGTGCCAGGGACCCAGGTTCAATTCCAGCCTTGGGTGACAGTGTGGCGTTTACATGTTCTACCTTTATCTGTGTGAGTTTCCTCTGGGTGCTCCAGTTTTCTCCCACAGCCCAAAGATGTGCAGGTTAGGTGGATTGGCCATGCTTATTTGCCTCTTAGCGTCCCAAGATGTGTAGGCACCAGGGATTAGTGGGGTAAAAATGTGGGGTTACGGGATTAGGGTAGGAGAGTGGGCCTGGGTAAGACGCGCTGTTGGAGAATCAATGCAGACTCAGTGGACCGAATGGCCTCATTCTGTACTGCAGGGATTCTATGAGTGAATGTATTTCTAAGTAAAGGATTGACCTCTGTACTGCAGGTACCAACACCAACCAGGAAAAACCTTCCTCTACTGGATTAGAAATGAGATATATCACTGCATTACTTCAATTATTGACACGAGCAAGAATTACCTCTTTATCCCATCAGTAAAACAAAGTCACCTAGGTTCCTTGAGCTTTTTAGTTGTGAGTGCTTTAAAAGGGAAAAACTGGTCTTTTATGGGAAAAATATAACTTTAGAATGTAGTTTATAAACCCAGCAATCTATCTGTACTTTTCTTTAAAACAAGATATATAGATATAATATTACAGGTTTGTGTTGAGATGATTTAAGAGGACTCTGTTTTCACCTGGCAGTTCCTGAATTTTTATGAAATTTGCTATGTCAGTTCTGATCTTAAATACAGAATCCCAAAGCAGTGATAGTTTGTAAATCATAGAGTGCGGCAGCAGCAATAAATCCAGCAGGAAGGTTTTCTCCAAAGAGTAAAACAAATTTCTGCCAGACAGCTCTTATATCAGCCTTAGGCTTCTGGGAATCTGAGTATGGAGTCCATTCACCACATAAAACCCAGATTTCAGTTATTTGGTATAATAATGGCCAGGAAAGTCGAAGGCGATTATAAGTGGCAATTTATTACAGATTGCTATTCTGTTCCCCTCCCTTTCCCTGGAAACAGATCAGGCACTTATTCAATAATAAAATGGACTTGAGCAGAGAAAACGCTTCTATTTATATTGCTACTTCACTAACCTCCTCTTCACTGTCTCTATGAAGCTTTTATCTCTTTTTCAGGGCCCATTGCATAATTGTGCATGCAAACGTTTACATGTTGTTGTACATGAATCACCAATTCAGAATAACCACCTATCATTACATTCAAATATTCAAACGTTTGGGGCAGCACAATGGCACAGTGGTTAGCACTGCTGCCTCACAGCACTGAGGGACCCAGGTTCGATTCCCAGCTCGGGGCACTGTCTGTGTGGAGCCTGCATGTTCTCCCCGTGTCTGTGTGGAGTCCACACCAGGTGCTCCGGTTTCCTCCCACAGTCCAAAAGACGTGGTGGTTAGGTGCATTGGCCATACTAAATTCTCAGCGTACCCGAACAGGCGCTGGAGTGTGGCAACTGGGGGATTTTCACAGTAACTTCGTTGCAGTATCAATGTGAGCCTACTTGTGACATTAATAAGTGACCTTTAAAACTTTTTAAAAATGTGCTCATGTTGCAAATATAAATAATTGTGGGTGGCATGGTGGCACAGTGGTTAGCACTGCTGCCTCACAGTGCCAAGGACCCGAGTTTGATAGAGTTTGCACATTTTCCTCGTGTCTGTGTGGGTTTCCTCCCGCAGTCCAAAGATGTGTGGGTTAGATTGATTGGCCATGCTAATTTGTCTCTTAATGGCAAGAGGGTTAGCAGTATAAATAAGTGGGGTGATGGAGATAGGACCTAGCTGGGATTGTTGTTAGGACAGGCTCGATGGGCCAAATGGCTTTCTTTTGCACTGTCAGGATTCTACTTTTCTGTGATTTTAATTAGAATGATAAGTAAGAACCCATGCTATAAGTAGGCCAATTCATCGCCACATGGTCCATTGGATGATGGACTAGTGCAGAAAGCTAGATAAATTACTGGCTTAGCAGAAGACCTCTTGGACTCAAATTTCATCTTCTAACCACCCCTTGTGGTGTCCCTAGTCCCAGCTCACCTTGACCTGTTTCTTGGGTTTAAGTGCATTTCGATATTTTAGAGGCATTTACAAATACGGGGTTAGCCACTTCAGGAGTGGGTGATAGATAATCACAGTGACAGGACATTGTATGATGCAGTTCCCTCATTTATATGTCATCACAATATGCAGACATGAGCGTTGGCATATCATGTGGCTGCCACCTGTGTTGACAGGGATTTTGATGGTCAGAAATGCGACCTGGTATAGTTAGGTCCAGCCTGCCCACTTCAACAATGATGCTTTCATATTGGAGTGTACAAAGAGCTTTAGAGCCCTTTGGTGGAATAATTTCATTTCTCAATAAAATAATACTGTAGAATAGTATTTTTTAATATTGTCCTGGCAAAATGTCAATCTTTCAACCTTATTTACAAGTTCATGCGGCTCCTAATTAATGCTTAGTGATTCTGGAGACAGTTCAAAAGGTCAGTAAAAGATTTCAACATATTTTAGTGAGATTGTATTTCAAGAATTACTTGTCATATTAAGCAGAACACTCTTGTTGGTGGTTTGAATACATGGGCATTGCCAAAACATGACAATGGGTAACAAACCATTACTCTAATTATGTTTTTATTTGATTACCCTGCAGAACTATTCAGGCATCAAGCTCATACAGTTCAGTATGCCTTCAGTGACATTTTAGAATAACAGGAAACATAATTCTAACTGTGTTATACAAAACTGCCGAATATACGAGTTAGAAGGCTTCGTTGTGAATTTGGCAATTTAATAATTGAAAGGCTAATTTTTCTATGGGGGGGGAGGTTAATGATGTGGGTATGCCGGCGTTGGACTGGCGTAAACACAGTAAAAAGTCTGACAACACCAGGTTTTAGTCCAACCTATTTATTTGATAATATTCTCACTAGCTTTCGAGGGGACTTGAAGAGGCTGTCCCCTCGAAAGCTAGTGAGAATATTATCAAATAAATAGGTTGGACTAAAACCTGGTGTTGTCAGACTTTTTACGGGGGAGGTTAAGTCAGGCATAGGACACTTGGTGGCATGGTGACACAATGGTTAGCACTGCTGCCTCACAGTGCCAGGGACCCGGGTTCGTTTCCCAGCTTGGGTCACTGTCTGTGCGTAGTCTGCACGTTCTCCCCGTGTCTGTGTGGTTTTCCTCTGGGTGTTCCGGTTTCCTCCCACAGTCTGAAAGACATACTGGTTCGGTGCATTGGTCATGCTACATTCTCCCTCAGTGTACCCGAACAGGTGCTGGAGTGTGGTGACGAGGGGATTTTCACAGTAACTTCATTGCAGTATTAATATAAGCTACTTGAGACACTAATAAATAAACTTAAACTTAGAAGTGCCAAACATAAAAGTTAGAAAGTTTTGCTGTGAGTTTAGCAACTTAAAAATTGAAGGACCAATTTTTCTACAGAGAGTAAGTCTGGTTTAGCACTCCTTAACTGCACTCTGTTTGCCTTGCCCGTATCTGTGGGCTCAGGTCATTACACTGGGCATTGGCTGTTTACAGTTCTCCAGGTGTGGTCTAACCAGGGATATTCTTTTAATAGGGTTTATGTTGCAGCCCTTTAGTTTTAATGGCTAAAATTCCACACACCATTCTGATTTTGTGAGGAACACTGGGAAGAAGTTAACTTTAGGCAAGTCCCTCTTCTATTTAAATTGGAATTAAGAAACAAGGCCAAGGTGCCACCTATGGGAATCAAGCAGAGGGCAAGCACCTTGATTTGCAGGTTCAGGCGAAAGTGGCCCTGACCTAGAACTCTTGCTTTTACTAGAGCTGGAGATCACAGACTGATTGAGTGTCACAGACTATTGGATTCTATCCCTGTACAGGGTATCCATCACAAAAATGAAATATTGGCTTTTTTATGAATGCAATGCAGGTTCACCAGGTTTTTACTAGGGCTCCATAGAACAAAGAACAAAGAAAATTACAGCACGGGAACAGGCCCTCAGCTCTCCAAGTCTGACTGAACTAAAACCCCCTACCCTTCCGGGGACCATATCCCTCTATTCCCTCTTATTCATGTATTTGTCAAGACACCCCGTAAAAGTCACCACCATATCTGCTTCCATTACCTTCCCCAGCAACGGGTTTGAGGCACCCACTACTCTCTGTGTAAAAAAAATCTGCCTCGTACATCCCCTTTAAGCCTTGCCCCTTGTACCTTAAACCTTGCCCCCTAGTAATTGACTCTTCCACCCTGGGAAAAAACTTCTGACTATCCACTCTGTCCATGCCTCTCATGATCTTGTAGACTTCTATCAGGTCGCCCCTCAACCTCTGTCGCTCCAGTGAAAACAAAATAGGTTAAATGATGAGGCAAACTGCCATGTCTAGGAAGATTAGTGGCGTAAATACGTGGGGTTATGGGGATAAGGCAGAGGGTGGACCTAGGTAAGGTGCTCTGTCAGAGAGTCGGTGGTGTCTTGATGGCCTCCTTCTGCACTGTAGGGATTCTATGATTCTATATGTAAGGTTAGGGGGTAATTTGATTGAGCTTGTTAGGATGTTAGAAGGAATTGATAAGCTCAATAGAGTAAACCTTTGCTGCTGGTGGGAGCTGAGGACAAGTTGATGTAACCTTAAAGTCAAGGTAAGCCATTCAGGAAGGAAACTCTTGTTCACACAAAGTAGAAGTGTAGTAAACTCTCCCACAGAAAGCAGTAGACGCCAACTCATTTAATAATCTTATATTTAAGATTGGTAGACATTTTTTCTCACCAAAGAGCCAACGGAAACAAGTAAATGGAACAGTTACAGATCAACCTTGGTCTCAATGAACAGTGGAGCAGCCTTGAAGGACTGAATGGCCTCATCTTGATCCTTTGTTCAAGCATCAATGAAAGGGCAAAATTAAATGTGGGCGTGGGTTGCTATTACATTGTACCCACCTCACTTGAGCAAAATTTGAATACTTGTGTCTTTCCTGGATGCAAGTATTCCCTCAGGAAAAAAACCCACTCATCGTGTTCACATTGAACCTTGTGTCCAATTAATAGGAGTGTAAAAGTAAGAAGCTCTTTATGGTCATGCAGGCTGTGTGAATCTCATTAAACCCAGGCTAACTATTCTTCTTCCCAGTTACCAAGTTAGAAGCTTTCTACGCAGGCCCATCAAGGTCCATCCTTTTGTTCCAAGCAATGATACTATCAGTGACAAGAGAACAAGCAAGCAAATGTATATTTTTTCAGTCATGTCCTTGTGGCTGCTGAGACCCACCAGATATGTGAGAAAAATGCTGGTAGAGCTTAAGATCAGTGTGGCGCATAAGTAAATCATCAAATTATTTCTTTATAATTGAACTTATTGTTTCCTTACAAAGAATGCACAGAGGGTTCAATGACAAAATGGTAAGATGCCCTAACATGCCTGGCAATGCTTTCTTATGGAGACAGGCTTATCTAAATCTTTATAATCCATTAAGGTATTTTGGATCAAATTAGACGACCAATGACTCAGTGTTTATCAGATAAAACCTTGACAGAAACCCTGAATGAAAATGTATCATTATGACTATGCCCTGAATTGCTTGATTAAATCAATCTACCTTCCCAACACAATGCACACAAAATGATTTTGATCCAGCTAAGTATTAGTTATGTGAAAGTAATTTAGTTTTATCTATGTTCTGTGGCAGATGGTTGTTAGAGAGGCACTGAGAGATTTTAACTGTGCCATCTATTAATCTTTACAAATCTGTATGTATGGCGTTGAACTGTGTTATCATTGTGTATAAACAGTCTCCAGTGAGTACAGACCTTTGGTAGGCCATTAATGTAAAACAGAGACAGTAACAGTCTGAGTTCAGAGCCCTGAGGGACACCATTCACTTATTTATTAAGAGTTGTTAGCGTGGGTAAACTCCTTAGAGTTTTATAGCATCTGCACATGGAAGCCCTGGAGTGTATGTCATTTAAGACTTATCGCATTAAGAAAGAATGTTAATGCATGTATAAAGTATATAATAGGTTAGACTGATATATTTAATATTACACTGGGTTAAAACATAAAGTGAGCATCTGGATATTAAACTTCATTACTGGGACTAAATGCATCTTTTCATCTCAGATCCAAAAGCAAGTATTTTTGTAATCTTCCACTATCTCACTCACTTTTCTCTCAGTCATTGATCAATGAATGGAGATCCTTTGATGCCATGTTTGAAAAGTACAACTGGCACTATTTTAGAACACTGTTTTAGAGTGGCCTAATCAAAAAATAAAATCAGCGATCATTGTAATTGGCAGTTCCACCAATTTTTAAGATGAAGGCTCCTAAATTGGTTATATACAAGAGAGAGAGGAAAATTGGGCAGGGTGTAATCAGTATCTATCATACACACATCCTGATTCTAATCAGAATTATTTCCTTAAGACTGTAAAATAATTTATACTTGAGTCTAACTTGTCTCTGAATGCCATTTTGTTAAACAATGTGGCTTTGTTTACTATGTGTCATAGAGTCATAAAGATTTACAGCATGGAAATGGGCCCTTCGACCCAACTTGCCCATGCCACCCAATTTTTTTGCAACTAAGCTAGTCCCAATTGCCTGCATTTGGCCCACATCTCTCTATACCCATCTTATCCATGTGACTGTCTAAATGTTTTTTCAAAGACAAAATTGTACCTGCCTCTACTACTGCCTCTGGCAGCTTGTTCCAGACACTCACCTCCCCTCTGAGTGAAAAAATTGCTCCTGTGTCCTTTTGTATCTCTCCACTCTCACCTTAAATCTATGCCCTCTAGTTTTAGATTCCCCTACCTTTGGGAAAAGATGTTGACTACATACCTAATCTATGTCCCTCATTATTTTATACTTGGCTATGAAATCACCCCTCAGCCTCCTAGGCTCCAGAGAAAAAAGTCCCCGACTATCCAGCCTCTTTTTATAATTCATAACAAACAACGTCAAAGACATACCAAAGCTTGAAAGGTGTATTTTGTTCTGTATTTCCATTTAAAATGCAGTATCGAGTTTTATATTGAAATCTTTTACAGGCTAAGCTATCTAAATATATTTGATTGGACAACACATTACCACTTTTATTTCAATTAGGACAATCAGATAATTGGGACTATCTTAGTGGTTAAAAAAAGTGGAGCATGGACAAGTTGGGCCAAAGGGCCTGTTTCCATGCTGTAAACCTCTATGACTCTGACTCAAGAACTGAAAAAAAACTGGATGAAAACCCAAACTTATCCAGCAGCATATGGACTCAGTTGACAACATTAGGGGTAGTGGAGGAGTGATAGTTTTAACATTCCTTGCTTAGCAGGAAAAACCCAAGTGAGTGGCTAAAATGAAGCAGTCCCGTCTGCCACTTCCAAAGCCTCCCATTTCCAATTTTAACATGGTCGGTTTTGCTGAGGTGCCTGGCAGACTCAGGAATGCTTCTTTTGTATAAATAATCATCGGGGTCCTATGATGTCAACAGGACCCCGGCGACATTTTAGCTCAGCCCTGAGAGTGGGGTACCCATTTTGCACCACCTGCTCTCTAAGACAATTAATATGCTTTTCTTAAGTGTGCTTCAAGATGCTTCTTCTGGCCCTTACAAGGGAAATTGGTGCCTCTGATGCCATGGGCTCCTTGCCCCATTTCCCCCTCTCAAAACTCTTAACCTTCACCATGGCAACCACCAGGATTTATTTGCCGGTGAGCCTTTCCTTTGTGCCACTGGTTGACCTCATGTGCAACCCAAGCTTCCACCTCAACCTGCCAACCCAGTGCCACTCTCTACCCTTTTCTGAGCAGGCAGCTTCAGAGGGACAGTATTTAAAATACCCAAGATCTGAATTTATTGTCAGGGACCAGATCAAAAACTCCAAGGTATTATATGACGTTAGTCTAGACTGTAATTTTTACATTTGATATTGACTTTAGGATGAGCAGATGGTGTTTCACTCCAGATATGATTTAAGTGACCCACCAGACAGCTTTTATCAAAACAAAGAACGCAGAATATAACAAAAAGAATTAGCATAACTCTTCCCAATTAAAATGCTTAAACATGAAAGTATAATTTGTAACAGCTGACTATCTCTATTATTCCAATTTAGCAGTATCTCCCACAAACATGAATCCCTTCTTTAGAACCAGTTAGCACATTAACCAAAGATACTTATGTACATACTAGATTTCCAGCCTTTTGACATTTCTAGAGAGTGATCCAGACAGACACCTGTCTTCTAAGTCTCATGCAGAAACTTCCAGAGAAAGTTCCACTCCCAGACAGTAGAATCTCTGAGAAAAAGGCTTATTTCTTGGCAGATTCCAGTCTCCCGTTCAAACAGAGCAAGAGATACAGAGAAAGAAATCTCTCTCTGAAGATCCCAAAGCAGGCTGTCTTGGATTCTCTGAGAAAGCATAGCTGTAGCCAGTCATACGATCTTACCTGTCAATCAAACTCATCAAGCCCCACTCTGCAATATTTCAGGGGAAAACACAGAACAATGGAATCCTGCATTAAATCAAATCAAAACAAGCACTGCATCAGTTAAGATCAATTATGTTGCTGCAGTAACAATACAATACTCCTGGATCCAGACAAAGTGGCTTTGATAAGAGGCAGGGACTAGTAAACATATTCAGCACAGAAACATGACTAAAACACATTTCTTAAATGCACAGTATCATTATGCCATTCAGTTGGATGAATCCCACCTGACAGACCCTGCCAACACCAGTGGGAAGTACTCCCATTTTCCCACCGGCTTGGCACTTAGCCTGAAATGGGAGAATTCTGCCTAACGTATGAATAGGGCAATTTGTAAATTGCTGCTAAGTATAAAATTGGCATCACCAATCAATCCATTTAAAACATGTTTGAATTTCACTGAAATAATTGGAAATTAAAATTAAATATTTTTATAACAGATATTAGCACAAAATTAATTTAAATTCTTGTGAGAGAGGTTCAAAGACTTCCCCAACATATTTTCATTCTACTTTTTGTTTGCTATGATTGTGCTTGCGGAATAATTACAGTGCAATTTTGAATTCTAATATTTATGATGTCCTCCAGCACTTATTATCCATCCCTAATTTCTCTTGTGATAGAATTGAGTGACCTGCCTAGTTAAAAGTCAACCACATTGCTGTGGGGTTTGACATCACATAGACGCCAATCCAGTTATTGGTAATAGAATTACTTCCTTAAAGACAAGAATCCGGGTGGATTTTTGCAGTAGTCTTAAAGACACCAGTACTGATACTAGCTTTATATTCTAGGTTTTATTTAATAAACTGAATTTAAACTCCCCATGCTCTAGTAGGATTTGAATTTAGGATTATTAGTCTGAGTTTCTCGATTACTTAGCCCAGAAACATAATCACTACGTGACAAAACCCCATTTTTATCCTCCCAGTGTTTCAAATATCAAAGGAAGATCGATCAAGGGTGGTTTAGAATTTATCTGCTCTCAGTACAGCTGGGAGTGATTGGGTTCAAGTACCACATTGGTAAGATTCCTTTTTAGTTTGCAGACTTTTGTACTAATACCAAACTGTGATCATAGTACTCAGCAAGCCTTGAAGTACAATATCATTAATCTGCCATTACATACACTAAGCAGTTTCTGCCAACAGGGTGCCAAGGTACACCATGGCTTCAATGGCTAAACATTATTCTTAGCTTTGTCTACCAGGAGGCTTGAGAAATCTATTCTATTCTATAAGAATGCATGACAACATTAATTTCCTTTTAGATGGGGAAATGTCACAGCAGAATAGAACTGTTTCTGGTTCCTAGTGAAACATGGTCATATTTTGTACTTCTGAGCAGAGACATTTTATATTGAATTTAAATCTATCCTTTATTTGTTCAGTTTTAATCTACTATTAGCTATGGTATTTAATCTTGTGTGTCACACTACACTGATTTTGAACAAATCTAGGAATCGAGAAGAGGGTAATTAACTTCTGGATGTAGGAATTGTAATGCAAATTAAAGTGATTCAGATAAGTGCTCATAAAAATAGCTTATTATTGCAGATGTATGCCCTAATCTACCATCTGCTTAAAATTATAATTTTATAATGATAGACTTCTGTTGCAGAATTATTGGAATTCTTGTTTGCAATGACTTTAACACAGGCCAATGTGTGAATATATCTTTATTTTCAAAGATACTAAACCACTAATGAAAGATCCACCAACACTGACAACCTGCCTTTCCCTTTCACGTGGTGTCTAAGCAAGTGTGTGGATCCAACATTTCATCACATTTTTGACACTGAGTTTTCCTCGCAAGCACAGAATGATTTTGTTTATTTGCCCAGCCATGGATAGTGGGGGGAAAAGGCCCTCAAATCATAGACCAATGACGATTCTCTACAACGATAATAAATCAGGAGTTTTACACACAAAACATACTGACCCTCTGTTTTGGGGCAGGATGGTGACACAGTGGCTTGCTCTGCTGCCTCACAGCGCCAGGGGCCTGAGTTCGATTCCTGGCTTGGGTCATTGTCTGTGTGGAGTTTGCACATTCTTCCCATGTCCACATGAGTTTCCTCTGTGTGCTCCGGTCTCCTCCACAGTCCAAAGATGTGCAGGTTAGGTGGATTAGCCATGCTCAATTGTCCCATAGTGTTAGGGCAACTAGCTAGGGTAAATGCATGGGATTAGGGGGATAGGGCCTTGGTGGGTGCAGACTCTGCACTGTAGGGACTCTAGTTGCAACTTGTATCTAAGTTCTGGGAGATAATGTTATCCTTTGTCCAGAATATAAGTAGGATGATATTAGAGCAGTTGCTTGTTTGTGAAGAACCATGGTAATGTCACCTGCAAGAATGTCTCTAATGGATAACTTGAAACACTGGAGGTGTGATCTTACCGGCTGTTCATACCATGCTCCTGCTGCAGCAAAGTCAGAGAAATTAGCACCCAGCCAAATCTCCATTTGCTGCAGCAGGATGGGGAAAATCCCACTGGAATGAATGGCAGTAATATTCCAGCCTGGATCTTAGTGGTATATATTTGTTTGGAATAATGTGAGGTACCATGTACAACCCAGTGAAAAATCAGTCCAGTCATTGTGTAGACAATTAATGGAGACTACTTATTAGAACAAATGAAAAGAAAAATTCACAACAAGAAAGACAAATATACTCTACAACGCTTAAGTATAAACACAATGTTTATCTGAATTTCTTGCCTTTAGAAGTTATCATTCAGCTAGCCCCACTGGTCTCTGGTAAACAATTTTTCTGATACGGCAATTCGCACCTCAATTTCTCCAAACGCCTGCTAATCTAGTTGCTGGGCAAATTGCATCTCATTATTCCCCCAAGCACTTGCTAATCTTGTGATTTGTCTGTTTTTTTTTACCTCAAATTCAGCTGCAAATTTTGTAAACTTCCCAACTTCTTATCATGTTATATACTACTCCTGATCTTCATTCCATTCAAGTCAATGGAAAAGAAAAATTGGGAGAAGAAGTGTACAATGGACAACTGATCGAGTGACAGCTTTTCCACTACCACAAGAAGCTTGTACTCGTCTGCATGACCATTCCTTCTAAATCTCTCCCCCAGGATGAATTACTCTGAGAGGATACATTTCAGATCATTTTTGTTCACTGTGAATTACACATATTCCTAATCAAAGCAGAATTCCTGGGAATACTGGCATAAAGCTAATTGTGACAACCATGGATTTTTTTCATTATACAAGGCTCTATTTTATTTTTGCTGTGGCTTTGTGGCAATATACCGTTTCAATTTACTATGAAAGGGGTGAGGTTTGGACTGTTATGTGGTAAACTGGCAATAGAAGACCTTCACTTGTTCAGTGTAGATATCTAAACATTGCATCACAACGAAAATCACAACACATTCAACAAAGTGTGACAAAACACATGGGTTGAGAACCCATTTTATTTGTCAAGTGAAATGTAGCGCCAGCAGGTGTTCATTTGTAAGCATGCATTTACATATATAACAACTATATGGATGGCATGGTGGCACAGTGGTTAGCGCTGCTGCCTCACAGCGCTGGGGACCTGGGTTCAATTCTGAGCTTGGGTCACTGTCTATGCAGCGTCTGTACATTCTCCCAGTACCCGGATGCTCCGGTTTCCTTCCACAGCCTGAAAGACATGCAGGTGTATTGGCCATGCTGAATTCTCCCTCAGTACCCAAACAGGTACCGGAGTGTGGCAATTTGGGAATTTTCACAGTAACTTCATTGCAGTGTCAATGTAAGCCTACTTGTGACACTAATAAATGAACTGAAATTTAATTATTGGTGATACTGAACAGACAAGCAGTTAATAATCTCGCTTTCTCTGAGGCTTGACTTGATGCTTCATGTTTCTGCTTGCAGGTGCTTCATAGAATTATAAAATGTTGTAACAAATGACCCATCAAGTTAACACCACTGTTTTACCCCAGCACTAGCCATCTCATTTAATTTCAATCCCCCTCTTGCTTTATAAACATCAGTGTCATTTTCTTTAAAAGGAATTAATGGAGTGTGCTCCAAAATAGCTGAGAGCAGACAGTTCCATCTTCTAACACTCTTTGTGTGAAGAGTTTTCTTATATCTCTTTATTTTAATCTTTTTTGTGAATATTTTGAATCTGTGCTTTCTCACTGGCTGGTACAAACAGTCTATCGCTATTCACTTTACCAAAACATTTAATAACCTTAATTAATTCACTGCTTAATCCTCTCTAGGAAGAATAGCTCTAACTTCTCAAGCCACCAGAACTTCTGTGGAGTGGCAAACATTGTTGGATTGATACTCCGGGACTTTTTACATACCTTATCCTTATCATAGATTCCGTACAGTGCAGAAGGAGGCCATTCAGCCCATCGAGTCTGCACCATCCACAATCCCACCCAGACCCTATGTTCACAATCCTAACCAGTTCCCTTGACACTACAGGGCAATTGGAGTGTGGGTGGAAACTGGAACACCCGGAGGAAACACACGCAGACACAGGGAGAGCGTGCAGACTCCGCACAGTGACCCAAGCCAGGAATCAAACCCAGGCCTCTGGCACTGTGAGGCAGCAGTGCTGTTCCATTGGTGATGATAAAACAAATATCATCACCGTGCTGTCATAGAACTGGGCAGCTCCCCCTCAGGGAACAGAACTCCGGTCTTCCACGTGACAGGTGAGGATACTAACCTCAACACCAACGGTGAAGTTGCTGTAAATAAACTTGTGAACCAGATGTGTTTTTCCAACTATCAACCATCAGTAGATTCTTAATTCCAGATTTTAAAATTGAATTCAGATTTCACCATCTGTCATGGTGGGATTCAAACCCAGGTTCCCAGAATATTAGCAGAGCTTCTGGATTAATATTCTAATGATAAGGCCACTAAGCCATTGCCTCCCCTTCTCGCTCAGCCTTCTGACTTGGGCCTGGTGAGAAATGTGCCTTGTATCAGCTCCTGGGATAACATCTCAGAAGTGAAGCCCACCCTCCTTTTATAGCACTAACTCCCAAGAGTTAGAAGAGATTTTATTCCTTCTGACTTGTCCTGGGTAACTATTCTGCAAAAAGAATTGGAACCATCTGAAATTTCCAATTAAGGTCAGAGTTTTGAATGGTTCTGGGGATGGAGTAATTGTCCAACAGATGTTTAAACTTTGGTCCATATGCGGTGACTGCAACTGCCGCACAGTCATTGCATGGGGGCTTCTGGGTGTCCCCCTGTGCAACCTCTGGGAAACACCATCCTCAGCTATTGATCAGAGGTTCTGAGCTTCTGGCCCGAATTCTCTGATGTCATACGTCCCACCACTGCTGCCAGCACTCAGCCAAATCTCCATTCAAAGCAGCGGGACAGGAGAACCCCAGAAGCGACGAGGTCGGAGAAACATGATCTGTTTTGCACTACTTTCCACCCATTATTTACAAATCCCACTCCTGTAATCATTGAATAGAATCATAGAGTCCCCACAGTGCAGAAAGAGGCCATTCGGACCATCAAGTCTACACCGACAACAATCTCACCCAGGCACTATCCCCATCATCCCACATATTTAATTCACTAATCCTTCTAACCTGCACATCCTGGGACACTAAAAGGCAATTTAACACAGTCAGTGCACCTAACTGGCATATCTTTAGACTGTGGGAGGAAACCGGAGCATCCTGAGGAAACCCACGCAGAAACAGGGAGAACATGTGAACTCCACACAGAGAGTGACCCAAGCCGGGAATAGAACCCAGGTCCCTGGAGCTGTGTGGCAGCAGTGCAAATCACTGTACCAACTGCCATCCGCTTGTAGCCCTCTGTGTACAACTGCTTGTGCCTAGGATGTGGAGACAACTCAGCAGCCAACTATTAACAAGGTGCGAATGCATTGCTTTTGCAGGTGCGAGGAGAAGCATGAGAATGTTCAACTCTGAATCCTCCTTTCTCCTTGACCAGGGATATATCATATGGATGAGTACCGTGACTCTGATACTGCACATCACTGTGTCACCCCCATGCTTTTTATTTCACATGTGCCCAATCATTACCACCAATAACACAACAGTAATGTTGTGTTACTGTAACATTGGCGCAGCCAGCATTGTAACATTTGTTCTGCTGAGTTCTCCTTTCATCTAGCACGACAAGGGTCTATCTTATTGTAGCATTCCAAAGCTCTGCATGTAAAATAGCTCAGGGATGCCACTTGAGTCCCTAACCTCATTTAATCTAGGATGCAAGTTTGTTGGCCCAGGAGACATTTCTTCTTTCTTCAGTTCCCCACTACTCTTCTCTGCTCTCTGACTGTGAATATATCAAGGATGACTAAATACCTCAGCCACACAACTTGATTATAGACACTTCATTTACCATCTACCCAACCAATTATGGACACTCACATAGATTCTTCCCCTGGGAGCATGTGTAAATGGAGTAGTCAGATTTACTAAAAATAAATATATGAAGTAACAACAAAATTTCCAAATCTTCGGGTGACAATTTATTATGTTTGTATTTGAACAAGCGCTTAAAGGCCTGTTTTGCCAGTCTGTTAAATTTGCTCTTCTATGAAAGTCAATATAACCAATTTCCTTAGGAGAAAATTAATGTCTTGCCACATTATCTCTCTGGATGCCGAACATGTTTCTGACTAACATTCCGAATGTCTGATGTGACTGAGGTACAAATGTTCGGAAATACATCAAATAAGACCATAAAACCTTACAATATAGGAGCAGAATTAGGCCATTCGGCCCATCAGGTCTGTTCCATCATTCAATCATGGCTGATATGATTCTCATCCCTATTCTCCTGCCTTCTCCCCTTCTCCACATAGCTCTTGATTCCCTTATTGATCAAGAACCTATCTATCTCTGTTTTAAAGACACTCAATGACCTGGCCTCTTCAGCCTCCTGTGGCAATGAGTTCCACAGATTCATCACCAGATGAAATTCCTCCTCATCTCAGTTTTAAAGGAGTGTCCCTTCACTCTGAGGTTGTGCCCTTGAGTGCTAGTCTCTCCCACTGGTGGAAACATTCTCTCCTCATCCACTCTATCTAGGCCTCTCAGAATATGATATATTCCTGTCACAAACATGCTCTCTCAATACAGTACAATACCTGGGCAGATGTATTCTATTTTGCTCATCATTTTCCTGGGGAATTTTAGAACATGGGAGAGAAGAGCTGTCAAAGCAGTCCCTGAACTCATTTCCCATCTCCAGTTACACCAGCAGGGAATCCTGTTGAATGATTCTAACCCCGTAAAGTTTATTTATTAAGGTCACAAGTAGATTTGTATTAACATCGCAATGATGTTACTGTGAAAATCCTCTCATCGCCACTCTGTTTGGGTACACTGAGAGAGAATTTAGCATGGAAAATGCACCTAACCAGCAAGTATTTCGGCCTATGGGTGGAAACCAGAGCAAACTCACCCAGAAAGGGGAGAAAGTACAGACTCCGCACAGACAGTGACCCAAGCTAGGAATCGAACCCGGGTCCCTGGCACCGTGAGGCAGCAGTGCTGACCACCGTGTCACTGTGCTGCACAGAACTCTGCTCTGGGAGAAAAGTTATCTGCATTTTTTGGTGGCAAAACCACCTCAAAAAAAAGGTATGGAGGTGAAAAGCCATCAGTTAATATTGATTTTAATCCTGCCTGCTTGCTGGAAACCTAGAGAGGGGTGGGTGGTTAAAATGGCCGAAGTCACTTACTCTTACCCATGGGTTGCAATTTTAACACATTCTGCAAAAGGCACGGTCTTTCTTTACATATGTTGATCAGTCTCTAAACAAGGCCCAACTGCAATCTCACTTGAGGCTTGCGTAGGAGAGAAGCTGTTGTGACTTCCTTCCTTTCATGACAGCGAGAGGATTCGAGGTAAAAGAGGCACAGAAAGGTGAGTTAGTACTTTTATTTCCTTGTGGAGCAGATGTGACTTTATTGTCTTCTCAATTCCCCCACTAAACTGCTTCTGGCAGATCATTCCTGCAGGCCTTTGGTAGTGCAAAGAACAATACAGCACGGGAACAGGCCCTTTGGCCCACCAAGTCTGTGCTGATACACGGTTTCCATCCCTCTGTTTGTCTCTCGTTCATGTATCTATCGAGATACACCTTGAATGTTGCTGCTTTCACCACCTCCACTAGCAGTGCGGTCCAGGCACCCATCATCCTCTGCTTGAAAAAACTTGCCCCGCATGTCTCCTCTCAACTTACCACCTCTCACCTTAAGCCTAGTGCCCTCCTTTACGCGACCCTTTCACTGTAGGATAAAGCCTCTGACTATTCAAAAGTCTCTGACTATCCTTGCGTCACTCAAAGTCCTCGCCCAACTAGACCTTAGTACCAGATTTGGACAGGGAACCGATGTGACCTGACCTACTCAAATGAGGCCTGGAAGTAAGAACAAGAAGAAAGGGCGGAATTTTCCAATCCAGCCAACAGCAGGAACCATGGCCAACAGGAGCAGGACAGGATTGCAGCTAAAAGTCGGATTTCTGCCGACGGGAAATGGAGTCAGAATTTTTCCCTTGGCACTCTCATGGTGACCAAATGACAGGTTGACTTTCTTGCTGATCCATATCAGGAAGCCTATTTGCATGCATTTGCATGAATACTTATTAGAAATCCAAGTCTACTAATTACATGCTGCACCAGTGGGAAATTACACTGGTTTGATTCATGACTAGATATAAATGGCATGCAGCTGACAACCCTCTTGACTTGTGACTTTGAGGTGAGTGCAACACTCAGAGTCTACATGGGCGGGGTGGGGCAGAGGGGTGGAGGGGGGGGCTGGGTGTTGCATTCTGTCTTGAAGGAAATGGGGGACTGAGTGACAGGCAGTTATAGTCCTAGGACTCTCCAATAGGTCAGGGTGAGAGATTAAAGTCATCCGTAGGGCTTTGTGAACCAGGGTTGTGTGGGACACATACATTGTGGTCCCAGTCCAGGGAGGGGCAATACCAATCTGCTCACTGGGGCTTGGGCACAGCTTGGGGGACAGGGCGTGGTTACTGCCTTATACTCGGTGGTCCTGGGGTTGAGTGACTCAGTGCTGAACTGCAGATGGAATAGTCATGGTTGGGGGGTGGGGAAGGGAGGCACCTGTACCTGTATATGGGGAAAATGTTATAAAGAAGGGGGGGTACTCAAAGCTTGAGTGGGGGGAAGGGGGAGGTCGCCTCTCTGTGCTCTCAGCTTCGATATGGGTGAGGTCAGTTCTACATGGTACATAGGACACCCACTTTGATGAGTTCAGATGGGAGGACAGGCCGCAGTAATTGCTATAGATCAAATTTTATTGGAGGTTGCTGGAAAAGTAACCAAGAGAAGTTTTCCTATACAATCAGAGGGATGTGAATGGCAACAGGAGGAGGGTTGATTTTTCGGTGTGGAAACAGAAGTGCAGTCCCAAATCAATGAGGTTAAAAGTAAAACTGGAACTTAATTTCCATAGGAGGGGTCTGAGACATTGTGGGTGGGGCCTGAGGCCATGTGGGAGAGGCCTGAGGCAGTGTGGGCAGGGTCTGAGGCAGAAAGGAAGTAGTCTGAGGCAGTGTGGGAGAGGCCTGAGGCACTGGGAAGTGGCATGATGCAGTGTGGGTGGTGCATGAGGCAGAGAGGAGTGGCCTGAAGCAGTTTGGGAGACACCTGAGGCAAAGGGGAGGGACCTGAGGCAGTGTGTGAGAGGCTTGAGACAGAGGGAAGGGACCTGAGGCAGTGTGCGAGAGGCTTGAGACAGAGGGGCAAGGCCTGAGGCAGTGTAGGAGGGGCCTGAAGCAGCAGAGGAGGTCAGACCCATCCCATGGAGGTGACTGGCATGACCAAGGATTTATTGAACATCCCTTTCCTATTGGAGAAGAGTAGGAGACGGTGTCGTGCACATCTCCATTTATTAAAAGATATGGCGACTTATACCTGCCACATCCTGTGGGAGGATCTGAAACCACATGGATTTGGAGACCATCCTCTCCCAGTGCACAGAGCTTCAGCTTTTTGCAAGTGGATTATCCCAGGGACTCACACGGGATTCTACGTGGAATCTCTCAGCCCTCAACACATAGTTGTATAAAGGATGCTTCTACAGTGAGGTTTATATAAATATCACAATGGCTGTAACTAGTGAAGTGAGAAACAGGACAGCAGTGCTAACAATGTCACAATGCCCCAAGGCACTGCCCACTGGTCCTACCCCTTGCCCCCAGTAAGCTACACACCCGCCTTTCCTTCCCGAGTTCCCACTTTGAAAAAAAGTTTAAAATTTTCCAACATATCTTTCAAGCCTTCAACCATCCCTTGTGAAAAGGACAACCCAGTGTTGGCAGATGGTGGGGATCAGAGCCTCGAGGGAGTCATGTCTGAAACTGGGTGCTACCCACTTCTTTGTCCTGGGGGTGATCGCAGAATCATTCGAGAACACAGCTGGGCTGAAGAGTCTGAGTCTGTGTGTGTGGGTGGCATTAAAAAAAAATGGCATCAGGACCTTTGACTCCCATAGGAAGGGGTGGATGAATCAGTGTCCGTCCCCTCCATGTGATTCAGAGGGCTGCTTGCTGATGCAGTACAAATGAACTTACAAGCATTAAATCAGGCGTGACACTCCGTCCTCCCGCCCAGCGGGAATTGCACTGTTTATCTTGCCTGCCACTACACTTAATCTCCAGAACAGAACATACTGCCCAAATACTTCCATTTATATAGAGTCTTTCATTACTGAATATCTTAAAGTGACTTCCAATCAATTAAGTACTTTTGAAGTGTTGAAATACATCCCGACAGCCAATTTGTGTACAGCAAACTCTCATAAAAAGCAATGCAGTCAATTTGTGCAATGTTGACTGACAGAGAATTGATTGTAAGAAGTCTCACAACACCAGGTTAAAGTCTAACAGGTTATTTGGTCGCAAATGCCACTAGCTTTCAGAGTGCTACTCCTTCCTCATGTGGGTGGGGAGTTTGCTCCAAAAGCTACTGGCGTTTGCTACCAAATAAGCCTGTTGGACTTTAACTTGGTGTGGTGAGACTTCTTACTCTGTTTACCCCGGTCCAATGCCAGCATCTCCACATCATGACTACCAGAGAATTGATTGGCCAGGGATAGAACCTAAGCTCTTCTTTACACTAGTGCCAGAGATCTCTTACATCCATGTTGCAACCAGGCCCTCAGCTTCACATCTTATCCAAAAGCCAGCACCTCCAACAGTACAATACTCTCTTGACACTGCACTGGATTCAGCCTTGGTTTTTGTGTTCATTTGCCCTGGAACAGGACTTGAACCCAGGACCTCCTGATAATAACACAAGAGTACTAACTGAGCCACAGCTGACATCCGTCTGGAGAAAGTCCAACAAATTGACCTCCTCCTCAGCCTAGCTAACACTGCTTTCACAGGGGTTAAACTCACCCCAAAATCATATTTTGTTGTTCTGGACGCAAAAGACTATAACCCATGTGTTAATGTGTTAAGGGGCAGGTGATGGTCTAGTGGTATTATCACTAGACTATTAATCCAGAAACTCAGCTAACGTTCTGGGGAACCGGATTTGAATCCCACCTCGGCAGATGGTGGAATTTGAATTTTATCGATTGTTGGAAAAATCCATCTGGTTCATTAACACCCTCTAGGGAAGGAAATCTGCTCTCCTTACCCTGTCTAGCCTACATGTGACTCCAGAGCCACAGCAATGTGCTTGACTGTCGACTGCCCTCAATGGGCAATTAGGGATGGACAATAAGTACTGGTCAGCCAGCAATGCTCACGTCTCATGAATGCCTCACAGTGTCAGGAACCTGGGTTCGATTCCGGCCTTGGGTGACTGCATGGA
Source organism: Carcharhinus amblyrhynchos (assembly GCF_965287045.1). Classification (NCBI taxonomy): domain Eukaryota; kingdom Metazoa; phylum Chordata; class Chondrichthyes; order Carcharhiniformes; family Carcharhinidae; genus Carcharhinus; species Carcharhinus amblyrhynchos. Next base: position 28,435,845 of record NC_137346.1, read on the forward strand.
ATTTGAACATTCTCCCCATGTCTGCGTGGCTTTCCGCTGGGAGCTCCAGTTTCCTCCCACACTACAAAGATGTTATGTGGTTAGGTTAGGTGGATTGGCCATGCAGAATTGGCCTTTAGTGTCCTAAGATGAGTAAATTAGGAGATTAAAGGTGTTACAGGGATAAGGTGGGCTTGGGTAAGATGGTCTGTCGGACAGTCAATGCAGACTCAATGGGCAAATGACCTCCTTCTGCGCTGTAGGGATTCTATGGTTCTATATCTCGCCCCACAGCAAGAATTATTTCCACTTCCTAGCCCACCACCAAATGTAGGCTCCAGAATGGGAGATTTCAACTACTATTCCTATAAAATGAGAGTTCCACAGCTCAAATTAAACTGGAACAGATCTTTTCTACTTTAAGTGTGATGATGATGAAATTATCAGTTATGTTATAGATAGAACACAGAGAAGGAACCAGGAATGACTGTCTAATTAATCAAGCCAATATTGTTGTGATGACTGCAAAAAGAAGATGTCAAATGCTTGATAGTTGGTTGTAGGCTGTTCCCTTGGAAAACTGGACGCTGTTTCATTTCAGACTGGACAATAATGTTGAATTGTGGCTATTTAACCATGAACTTAACATGGTGTTGGTTGTCGGCATGTTCTACAACTTAAGTCCCCTGTATCAACCAAGCTTCATTGCTACCTATACCGTCACAGTGAAAAAAAAATTAAAGCACGACCTTCAAACGTTGAAAGGATTTAATTACTGAGTGAGATGACTTTCTCTCAGTGAGATGAGAGGGAGCTCCCAGCTCTTTATAGATCAGACCGGATTTCAAATAAGTTGACAGTTCATGACTGATGAAAAGCATCCAGCATCCAGGCATTGATGAACCTGATTCATCTCCTTCAGGAACTGAACTACACGACAGTGGCCAAGTAACCTCCTGATAACCAGCTCGTTCATTTACCCAGCATGCCACAAGACTTAAAGGTCATCACTCAGATTAGACGACCAGAATTTTATTCAGGGCTAACCATCTGTTTATGTTCTTTTCATTATTATCCTATACATTAAATTGAGGAGCAGAGCGCACACCAGTGGCAGCAGTGATTCATAAATTAAACGCAGTAATCATCTACAATATTGGCTTGATTAATTAGATAGTCATTCCTGGTACCTGCTCTGTGTTCTATCCATAACAAGATGAAATTATCGGTTATCTTAAAGTAGAAAGGATCTGTTCCAGTTTAATTTGAACTGTGGAACTCTCATCTTATAGGTATAGCAGCCAGAATCTTCCATTCTGAAATCTCTGTTTAGTGGCGGGCTGGGAAATGGGAATAATTCTTGCTGTGGATGACATACAGAATCATAGAATCTCTACAGTGCAGAAGGAGGTCATTTGCCCATCCAGTGTGCATCGACTCTCCAACAGACCATCTTACTCAAGCCCATGCCATCCCCATAACCCTGCTAATCCCCCTAATTTACGCATCTTGGGACACTAAGGGGTAATTTTACATGACCAATCAACCTAACCCATACGTCTTTGGAATGCGGGAAGAAACTAGAGCACCCGGCACGGCATGGTAGCACAGTGGTTAGCACTGCTGCTTCACAGCTCCAGGGTCCTGGGTTTGATTCCCAGCTCGGGTCACTGTCTGTGTGGAGTTTGCACATTCTCCTCATGTCTGCACGGGTTTCCTCTGGGTACTCCGGTTTCCTCCCACAGTCCAAAGATGTGCGGGTTAGGTTGATTGGCCATGCTAAGAAATTACCCCTTAGCGTAGGTTAGAGGGATTAGTGAGTATGATACAGGGGTAAGACCTGGGTGGGATTGTGTTCGGTGCAGACTCGATGGGCCGAAGGGCCTCCTTCTGCACTGTAGGGTTCTATGGTTCACCCAGAGAAAAGCTACATGGACACAGAGAGAATGTGCAATCTCCAGGCAAACAGTCACCCAAGGCTGGAATTGAACCCAGGTTCCTGGTACTGCGAGGCATTAGTGTTAACCACTGTGCCACCTTACCACCTCTAGTGGCAGAACACATACAATCCTGCTCAGGTCATTACACATATATCTCTTAGGCACTCACTAAATGTCACAGTGAGGCGGTGGTCAGGCAGAAGTTGCCATCCCTGCCATTACCCTATGGGGTCAACAGACCTGGCGCCATACTTAAAGGGATCGCAGACAGTTGGCACTATCCCTTCAACCGTTGCTCCACCCTTCATTGCTATCCCTTGCTTGGCCATCCTCCATGCAACTCATACTCCCACCACCCAGTCTCAAGCATAGGCAGGCATTACCAAACACCTCCAAAGTGGTAAATTGTCATTAATCATGGAAAAAGTCCATCGCCTCAGGTACATGCCACTGATGTGCATTGTGAATGTGAACGTTCTAATTTCTTGCTGATAGGGAATTTAGTTTGGATGGTACACTTATGTCTCACAACGTGGCCATTTATTAAGTATGCATGACATTTTAATGAGTGCAAAAAGGGCTTCCTAACATTAGTCACTGGGAAACCAGACCTACCTTTAAAGTCCTGAGTACATAAAGAAATAGAACAAAGAGCAAAGAACAAAATCAGCCCAGGAAACAGGCCCTTTGGCCCAACGAGCCCGCGCCGCCATCTCAACACCACTAGTCCACCTCTCTACTCATGACCCCTATCTAATGTTTTATGGCCATCCATAATTGCTAAAATTCTCCCCACCCTCAGGAAACTGATTTTTGGCCTTATGTCAAATTAAGTTCCCCTACCTACCACGCCTCCCGCTGCCTTCCAGGCAGCATTTCTTTTCAGACCATGATGCACATAAGGACCAATCTCAACACCATCTCCCCCCAGCCTCCAACTCCACACTGCATCCATTGGAAATGGATCATAGGGATGTTAAAACAGAGGCAGTGCCCTGTCTCAGCTAGGAGGCGCTCCCTGGCTGTCTAAATTATGACAATCGGACCCCATATAGATTTTATCATGCAGTCCTGCATTTTGTTCCCAGACATGATGTGGAGATGCCAGTGTCGGACTGGGGTAAACACAGTAAGAAGTCTCACAACACCAGGTTAAAGTCCAACCAGTTTATTTGATAGTAAACCCACAAGCTTTTGGGGTTTGCCCCTTTGTCACCTGAAAGCTTGTGGGTTTACCATCAAATAAACTGGTTGGACTTTAACCTGGTGTTGTGAGGCTTCTTACTTTGGTTCCCAGTGCCAGCCTTGCCTTGGTAGCCTGGCACCAAACCACATCAGGAGGAAGCTGATAAAGTCAGCTACTTTCAAGGTTTTAAGGCTCTTTGTAGGGGCCAGGAGGAGTAGGAGCGTGCTCCTGTCACACCTAGCTGTCTCCTTGATCTATCATTAAACCAGAGGGATATACAAGATATTTTGATGAAGAACATAAGGCAATCACTGTCAATAGAACGTGGCCTGAACATGAGGCAATCGCTGTCGACAGAACTTGCCTGTTCAGTCAAGGTTTGGTATGTCATCACTTTTGGGTGATGCAGTTATTGAATGTGGTTTCTGTAAACCAGCAGCATTCTCTCTCCCACTCGCCAGAGTTAGAAAATCAAGTGCGTGGAGAATTGACCGTACAAGGTGACAAATCTATTGTTGTGAGGCCTTATAAAATGGTGGCAAGGGATGGATGATTGACAGGCAGTTCATAACTTGAATTGCCAGCTCAGCATTACAACATGGAGAAGCTGCACTCATTAGCGTTACTATAGACTTGTATTAATAGTTCCAAGATAACTAGTTGACTTAGGTAGACGGGAGTCAGTTCTGTAAGCTGCTCAATGTGCTTCCCTCACCATGATCTGTCAAAGGTTCTTGACAACAAATTGAAACCCTGCGCTGACCAAGGCTGCAAGGAACTGCAAAGAATTGTGAATGTAGCCCAGTCCATCACGTAAACCAGCCTCCTATCCATTGACTCTGTTTACACTTCCCATCACCTCAGGAAAGCAGCCAGCACAATCAATGCATGCACCTTGTACATTCTCTCTTCCACTTTCCTCCATCAGGAAAAAGATTCAAAAGTCTGAAAATACGTACCAACCAACTCAAGAACAGGCTTCTTCCCTGCTGCTATCAGACTTTTGATTGGTCCTATTACACAACAAGTTGATCTTTCTCTATACTCTAGCTGTGACTGTGACACTACATTCTGCACCATCTCCTTTCTTCCTCCCCTATGTACTCTATGAATGGTATGCTTTGTCTGTAGCGCACATGAGAAACAATATTTTTCACTGTACACCAATATGCTTGACAAAAATAAATCAAATCAATTCAAAACCTCAGCAGGTGAGAAAATTTTTCAGTTATTAACATCAAAGACTGATGAGTTAATATCAGAACTGTCAAGATGAACATAATGCAATTTAAATGACTTTAAAGTTTGACGCTTCCTCAAGAGGTCATGTGGTTAATCACCTTCTTTTAAATAAGCCAGTTGCTAGGACACAAGTATAGAGATGGGGAACTACCTTGCTGAGCAGAAAAATAAATCTCGACGCTGGATCCTGCTAAGGAATCTTTAATACATCACATCTCACATGTTGATTGGGTTAATAGTGTTATATTTACCTCGAGCCATACAGAGTATATCAATTTATTCAAGGCAGAACAAAATTCATTGCAACTGAGGCAGCGTAATTCAAGTGTCAATTCTGATAAGCTCCTACATTTCAAAATGGCTTCTGGAGGTACAAAGTAAAACAAAGGCAGCACCAAGCCAATCTCACTTCAAGTAACATCTTTGTAACTGTGTTCTTATTTTCATCTCTATTGGTGAAGCTGATTCTGGTTCCATTGTGTCAGCTGTACCTCCCAGATATTGTGTGAATACTTTCTTGGCAACATCTTCAAAACTTGCCCTTCCATACAGTTATCTAGGTTGGGGCAGAACATATTGAATCATTTGAGCATCACTGTTCTATGATGTCCCCTCTTGTGCTTCATTTCAGCCTCTGCCTATCCTCTCTCCTACTAAGGCAGCTGGTGGAATTTCAATTCAATTCAATTTACAATACCTGGTCTCAAAACTTAGTTTAGTAATAGTTAGTCTTAGTAATGGTGAGCGTGGAACTATCACCGGTTGTTGTATTAACCCCTCTGGTTCACAAATCTTCTTTAGGGGAGGAAATCTGCCATCTTTAACAGGTTTGGCCATACATGACACCAGGCCTACAGAAACTGTGGTCAACTCTTAACTATCCTCCGAAATGGCTGAGTGAGTCACTCAGTTCAAGGGCAACTTGGGATGGGCAGCGACACTCACATCCTGTGAAAGAATAAAGCAAAAAAAAATCAAACCGTGATAATGATTACTTTCAGATGCAGCAACAAAAAACAATTTGCCAATGATTAGAGTCAAGCATAGAATCCTACAGCGCAGAAGGAGGCTATTCAGCCCATCAAGTTTTCACTGACTACAATGCCAACCAGGCCCTATTCTTGTAAACCCACATATTTACCCTACTAGTCCTCCTGACACTAGGGCCAATTCATCATGGCCAATCAACCTAACACACACATCTTTGGAGCGTGGGAGGAAACCAGAGCACCTGAGGAAACCCACACAGACACAGGGAGAACATGCAAACTTCACATAGACCATGGCTCGAGGCCAGAATTGAACCTGGGTCCCTAGCACTGTGAGGCAGCAGTGCTAACCACTGTGCTGCCCAATATATACCTTTATACAATATATGACCAAGCAACTCAATATCAGCACTGAACATAGTAGTGCCAGATTGTAATGAGGGTTTTCTGTTCCTGACCTTGAAACGGCGAAAATGTGACCACAGATCCAGATAATGTAATGGGGTGTCAATTTACAGATTGTTTAAATAGCCAGACCCTTGATCAGTACAGAGAGCTGCACATGCAGGAGAAATGATTGTGGATGTTTGAGGGCAATATCAAGTGGGCACAAAATGTGGGGGGAAATCAAAGGATTAGTTGCCATTTGTCCCTGTATTTCATCTGTAATTTTGACACTATTTTGGGAGCAAGGGCAAAGAAAATGTCTCCTTTTTTTGCCATTTCTGACATTTAGCACTAGATAATATTATGTCTAAATGAGCAGGAGGTGAATACTTCCCCATTTTATCTCTCCTTGTTTGTCTGCAACAGGATTTAAAAAAAGGAGTGCACTTGGCGATACCATGAGCGTTCAACCATTTACATGTTGAAAAAGACTTGGCGCAGAATTTATCAAGTAATATGGTGAAGTGTCAGGTTCTGACTGAAAACCATTGTGAGTCTCCCCAGAAATACAGCTAGGTTTTCACTCCCGATTTTCCAACACTTTGTCAAAATAAGACAGGGGGCGGGGAGGGGGCATATTTTGCACTGTCACTCTGGTGGGCGGGGCTTGATAGAGACAGTAAGGCTGGCTCCACAGAGATCAGACTCCATTTTTAAAGGATGTCCCAATCTCAAAGTAAAGTTAAAACAACCCCCCCCACCTCCATCCCCCCAACCTGCCAGAAATGTCAGAACCCCCCAGCATACAAGGAAAACACTCCTAAACCTTCGAACATTCCCCTTCCCCCACTCAATCGTCAGGTCACCTCTCCCGCCACCCTCTACCCCACCTGCCACAGACATCAGAAACACACTGCCCCCCCCCCCCCCACCCCCACCCCCCCCCCAGCAGACAAGGGAATCACCCCCCTAACACAGAGAACCAACCTCTCCTTCCCCCATTCAATCATCGGGTTACGCCCCCCCCACCCCCACCACCTCCCCACCACCTCCCCACATCAAGTAGACATCAGTCGGACCCGACCTTGTCCCCACCCATCTTCGTAGCATTGGTGCATTCCCTTGTTCTCAGTGTCTGCCTCCCTACCCCCACCACCATGCAGGCACAATCTCTTCCATGATTGCCCTCCCAACCTCACAATAGGATTCCCTAGAGGGCCTTTCCCTGACCCTACTCAAGGAGGGGGTACCGGGGTCAGAGGGCAGTGCAATGTCCTTCACCACCTGGAGGCTATATTCATCTAAAAGTGCTCCCAGTGTGGTTGTCATGAACAGTTTTTGTTTTGGGAAACCAGGAATGGTTTCAGCAGCGTGACATCGCCCTTTCCGAGTGCCCAGGAACATTGAGTTCGGAAATCTCGCCGGCGCAAATCCTGTTATTGCACTCCCGTGAGAATCAATGGTCGTGACAGGATCTGTGTGCACGGCAAACAGGCCCAGAGAATCGCATCCCTAATCAGTTTTAAGTTTATTTATTAGTGTCACAAGTGGGCTTATATTAACACTGCAATCAAGTTACCATGAAAATCCCCTAGTTGCCAGACTCAGGTGCCTGTTTGGGTACACTGAAGGAGAATGTAGCATGGCCAATGCACCTAACCAGCACGTCCTTCGATTTTGGAAGGATACCGGAGCACCCGGAGGAAACTCACACAGACTTGGGAGAACGTGCAGATTCTGCACAAACAGTGACCCAAGCCAGGAATTGTATCCGGGACCCTAGTACTATGAGGCAGCAGTGCCAACCATTGTGCTATTGAGATCAGATAAGTTTCCTTGTGCTTTAAATAGAAAAGAGATTAGTTTTAAACTGAATTTAACCCGGTTTAAGTAAAATAATGAGAAAGCACTCTAACTTAAACACACACACACACACACACACACACACACGTGTTTCAGGGTTGGGTGGATGGATTAAGTAATTTACAGTTACAAAATTAAAGGGGTATACTGCTCTTGAAGGTTGTTGACTTGGTTGGCTTCAGGCTGAACTCAGTGGTCCTGTTGCTTTTACTCAGTGGTCATGCCGTTCTTGGGGTTCAGGCAGTTTAAACATTGAGACAGATGGTTTATCTGGTCCTCTGGAGACAGCTGCATTAGGCTGATTTATTTTTAAAGTCTCCGTCTGAGGAACCGGGTTAGTCTAAATCAGCAGGCAGTGTTTGAAACTTGCCAGCTAGATGGAGCCAAGATTATCCACTCAGGGCCTTGATCCTTTGGTATCACCATTGCTTGTCTTATTCTACAGAGGAAATAGATGCTTTAACAGACAAAGAGTTGGCCTGTCATGTGACCCTTTCTCTCCAACTGGCAGTAACCCAAATATGATCATGGCAAGTGTAGGTTGATTAGACCATGGCTGGGAATTTCTCTCTCAGCCAGGGCCCCATTTCCTAGGTGATTATATCCAATGGTTTGTCTCCAGCCAGTTGATGGTCTGGATAGTTACGAATGGGATAAGTGATGATCCCCATTCATACTTTCTCATGATCTTTATTACTGGTGCAACTTTGCCAACAGGGTATCTTCATTTCATTGTTATTGGAGTGTTGAAAGTACAGGAATCAAACATGCAACCACCTTAGACTGTGATCCTAAGTCACTGAAAAGTGGTTTTAGTCTTTTGTTCTTCAATTAGGGGTTTCCTAAGCCAGTAAATTTAAATGTCATTTTTTTGATACAAAGCATGGTTTCACAACAAGACGTTGTTAGTGCCTAGGGTATGAACTATGTTATGCCAGCAATTGTTATAGGGTATAATTGCTGGCACTTGTGTCACTGTGAAGCTCTTGTATCTAGCCTGGCACCTAATCCAGTAGCTCTCATGTCACCTTGAACCATGAAGTGTGAGTCCCCAGAAACTAGTGCCATAGTGATTATGTTGTACAGCTTCAACAATGTCTTCTGACAAAGTACCACATGCATAATCTTCATCTGTATTACATAAATAAGTCATAATGACAGGACAATTAACAAATGTTGGTGACAATATATGTTAATTGAGCTATTAGTATGACTGGCGTATGTAATGGTTCATTGTTCCACATCCACCTTCAGCCCAGCAGTTAACAGGTACTGTTATACACTTTCCAAACATACAAACATTTCCCAAACATACAAACTACCCACTGGCAGATCATCATGACACTAGAATCTGAAAATAAAATTGCTCTTACAACATACTATCAGGGGCCTATTGTTTCAGATGATGCCTGCAATTTGCAATCCTTTTTTTAGTTTGAAAAGCCACGCTGGATTAAGCTGTGTGGGTGTTGTGTCATTCACCTGCTGTTCTACTGGTCCTGCGAAAGCGACATCTCCTTAGCCCACAGTTTGACTAAGAGTAAAAATCCCAATTTATTTATAGATTTTTCTCAACTCCCCTTTATCTCCCATACCCACACATTATCACCAACTAAGATGGAGATAAGGCACAGAGATCTTTGGCTTCTGCCAGCACTCTACTGGGAAGTGCAGAACTCCATTCAGTGAATTGCGGCTTTTGATTTTCCTTAAAATGCAATCTTGCCTCTGAGCCTTTTGCGTCTTGTAATTCTGTTATTGAGGCTCAAGAGGATGAAGAGGCGCCTCAGATCCTTCTAATTCAGAACTAACGATTATGTTGTGTGCTTCACTCAAAGAGTTCTGATATGGGATTATTGCCATTTATAATTTGGCCGCATTGGGGCACTTTTACATTGTTTTGCACTCTAAATGTTGTGCGTTATGATGACTTCACCAAGAGATTGGCTTGCTAGAGGATGAACTACCTGATGAGTCCTAATTAATGGTTAAATCAGGGAGCCTCATGCTCCCTATTTAAAGCAGGTATGTCAGCCTCCAAGCCTGCATTAAGTAAGGGAGCAACTGGAGAGCTGGCTGTATACAGATGCATGATGTAAATAAAGTAGCTTGGTGATGGGACTTTCACCTCCGAGGAGTTATTACATGTGGATTGAAAAAAAACAAAGCAAGAGAAGCAGAAGTTATTCTACATTCTGCATGCAATTATCACTCACTGACTCAAGTTACCACAGCCAAACAAGATGAGGACAAAACTGAACATTACAATAAAACCACCACACTCCCTTTCACACTGCACAGCATTCTGACTTGGAAGGATATCCATGGATGCTGTATTATCTTAGAAGGCTAAAATATCTCCAAACAATGTAGAGTTATATTGATTCTGAATCCAAACAGATTCATTTACAGAACTTTAAAACATCTCAGAACTCACAGCATCCTGTACACATATAGGACTGAATATTTTGGGGGTTGTGGGGGGGTGGGGTAGGGAGAAGCTTGCATGCATGGAATTGGCCCACTCTTTATCAGCCTGCCTGGCAGTCATAATGCGCTGTGGATGGATTAAGAAAGGACTGAGTTGGACTTCAGCCCCTCTCTGGGGAGGAAGCCCACCCGCAGGAGCCAAACAGGCTAACTGGCAGCTCCAAAGGTCCTGGCAGCACAAAATGTGTTAGCAAGTACTGCTGGGACTGCAAAGGTAGGTGGAAAAATTCCAAAGATTCTCAAAAATAGGCAAGCCCCGGGTCTTGGATGTGGAGGGTTTAGCAGGTCAGGAAGCAGGGCAGAGGTTGGAGGGGGTGAGTTTGAGGGCGTGAACAGGTTGGAATAAAGGGCTTCTGTCTTGGGAGTGGGGTAGTCCCACAATCAGCAAAGGGCAGTCCCCAAAGAAAAAACATCCCCTCCCTGGGGAGAGAATATTTTAAAAATTGTGCTGCTCATTCTCACCTGACTGCCCGGGGCAAACATTTTATGGGCAGTGTGTTATCAGGGTCAATTGGTTTGGTAACAAGCCTATTTGATCCTTGTTTATCCATTTCAATATGCTGGTATTATTGGGGTTAAATTGTTGGGGGGGGGGGTGCTTGGCGGTTGGGTGTGGGAAGATGGTGGAGTGGGCACTGCCCTTTTTTTTTACATGCAGCCCACCAACCCCCTGCCAAAAACACACCCTGCAGGGAGGCACAAAATGCAGCCCCTTATGTTGGATTAAATATTTTCTTACAATTCAACTTGTCTGCTTTCTCTGAGTGTATAAATAGGGCAGAATTCTCTCATCCCACCTGCAATGGGAATCGTAGTGTGTGGGACGCGGGCCATGAAAAGGCCCATTGACCGTGAGTAGGATCTTCTGGCTTTGGGGCAAACACAGCCAGAAAATCCTGTCCATGATCTCTGAGGAATGAAAATTCCTTTGATCTGCAATGAGGGACATGAATTTGTTGTTCGGTCTGAGCAACTTGCGAAAGCATGTGATCAACATCACTCGTAGGAAAAGGAAATGTATCCACACGATCACTGTCCTCAATAAATCCTGGTCTGCTGGTTATCAAAATTTTCACATTCAATGTTCTGTTGTTATCCACCAGCTAAGCACTGGCACTGAGCAACCACTCGGTCTGCTTTGGACCTGATACGGATGATGTCACAGCAACTTGGCCGTCTAATTCAAACCCAATCTCCAACCTCAAGCCGTGGCTCCCTCACATTTCTTCATTTGTCAAAGTATGTTTTTGCTTTACCGTGTTGCTTTGCAATTTCATCCGCTTTCCTACACTGACATTCTCATCGATGACCAGTTGTGGCTTAAGATTGGTCAGCGGGCTGTGAAAGTTAAGAATATCGTTATGTTCACACAGTGACTTTCCAGTCAGAGAGCGTGGGAGAGATCGATATGTGAGTGGATTGTTCAAATATTTTTCGCTCTGACATACAGGCACTCTGACTGTCCTTTGTCACCCTGCTGCATAGTTCAGTGCCACCATTTAATTACGGGTTGCAAAGTGATGTCAGATGGTGTTGAATCCCGTAGCTTGCTAAGAACTCTGTGAACTGACTGGAAACAAACTGCAATCTATTGTCTGTAATGATAGTCTCCGGCAAACCCCACTTTGTAAATAGCTTGTCTAGAATGCCAGTGATTGAAGTGGTGGTTATGGAATTTGTTGTAGCTATTTCCAGCCATTTATACGGTTGAGACAAGCAACAAGCAGAAAATGCTACTTGCACTTCTCAAAGATTATCTACTTAGAATTGTTGCCAAGGCTTTGTTGGCCATGAGGTCAATTGTAGAGGTGTGGGACATGGATTGGCAGATTTTCCACGGAGTGTACAAGCTACACAGTTTGTAATGGACTCTTCTACACAGTGATCTATAGCTCGGCCCTAAGCCTGCTTCACGTGACCATTGATTCAGCTTAACAGCAGCTGGATTGCTTCATGGGCTAGGTGCAAAGAGCACTTTTGGGATAACTGATCAAGTTCTGGGAGCAATACAGCCATCGCAGATCAACAGGATATCATATACATGTACTTTCTTCAGGGCACCTCAGTCTTTTTGGAATATGCTCAGATTTCATAACTCTCTAGTTCCACTCACACTCGTAAGCAATCAACACAATTATATGGGTCAACCCGAGTGGTTTACTAATTTCCTTTAGGGAAGGAAATCTCCTGTCCCTATCTGGTCTGGTCTATATGTGACTCCAGACCCACAGCAATGTGGTTGACTCACAACTGCCCTCAGGCAAAATTGGGGATGGACAATAAATGCTGGCCCATCCAGCATGTCCCACGAATGAATAAAATTAATCAGAGAACAGACAGACATAACCAAATACAGATCAATCAAACCACTGAATATGATAGGCGAATTTTACTGTCTTGCCAGCCACAAGAATTGGAGGGGGCCAGGGGCAGCCCATGGAAATGACCATTGACATTGGGCGGGATTTTCCAGTTTCGAGGCGAACGAGGTTAGAAAATCCTGCCCGGTATCACTGTCCCTTGGTCAAAATCCTGGGTCTCCCTAAGAGCCTTGTAGTTGCATTTTGTGGCAGTTCATTACCACCTTCTCAAGGACAATTAGGGATGACAATAAATATTGACCTAGCCAGCAATGCTCACATCCCATGAAAAAAAATGTCCAGCATAATTCGGAAAGCACTTAAATAAGGGTGTACCTACACTACATAGATAGCAGCAGTTCCAGAAGACAGCTCAGCACCACCTTCTCAAGGGCAAATAGGAATGGACAATAAATATTGGCCCTGTCAGCCACACTCACATTCTAAAAAAGAATGAAAAAAAACTCTTCTGATCTCAAGAGCATCCTTGATTGTCACAAGTACTTTAAACACTCCATCGCATAGTGAAGCAGTGCATTGTGACGAGCCCTTGTAATGTGCTTTATTGTTGGTAAGTTGCTTGTTATACACACAGAAGTAGCTGGAAATACTCCAGTAATGCATTTGAAGTAAATGTTTGGCCAAGCAGCAACTTGGGTGAAACAAATGGAAGTCAAGTCATACAGTGGTCACATGGGAAATATTCTCATTCCAGCAGAAGATATAAAATAACTACTTACAAAGGAAAGAGTCCAGGGACTGTGCAAACCACTAGACTCATAAATCACTGTTAACTCCTTCACTGGCTTCATGCATCTGCACTAAAGCTTAGGTTTCACTGCAAATTCCCGATGTTCTCTGTTTTAATTTTATTTGACTGGAGTTTTTTTTTATAAGCCAGAAGGGAATTGCAAGATCTATACATTTAGCTATATTGCCCTCTCTGCTGCCCTCTGTGGTTCGGAGGTATAAATATTGTTGTTCAATAATAACTGCCCACAGTGAGTCCATATGTTAACCTTCTCTCAGTGTGCACCGCAGGAGTAAAATTATTCTCACCTTGATGATGGTTGTCATGTTGATGATTGGTATTCTCTCTCTCTAATGTTTTCTCCAGTTATCCAACACATTGTGCATTTCCAGAGTAGTTATAGCAGTGTGAAGCTCTCTCAACTTGTTTCCAACAATGACTACCAGCCGACAGTAACAGCTTTATTCTATAAGCTATCCTGCCCTGTGTGACAGTTCCATTTCCTACACTATGCATTCTGTGGTTTCTGGAAACAAGCAATTCAGTGCCAATGTGTCCTGAATGGTGGGTTGTTTTCTGTGGTGAACCCATGCCTGTGCACAATTGGAGTGAGCCAGCCCAAATTCATTACATTTAAAACACGAGATTTGCATTGTATCGGTTTCTGCGGAATGAACTTCAGTCTCAGAGATCTACAAAAGAAGTGTGCAACTGACTGTATTGGTAGAACCCTTAGAATTCCTACAGTGTAGAAGGAGGCCATTCAGCCCATCAAACTTGCACCGACAACAATCCCACCCAGGCCCAATCGATCGTGAATCTTTTGCCTAGTCTTTCAAACGTTGATTGACCGAGTGGAGTTTTTTCAGTCGATGGAGGCGGGGACGGTAGGCTGGGAAATTTCCAGAAAGTACCATCAGGCTGGCATCCTGACATCCTCCATTCTCTGACTGTTTTGAGTGCGGGTTGTCCATGAAGTCGGAAGCTCCAATGGGTGGAATACTCAACTAAATAAAGGAATTTAATGGTTAATACCTTTTCAGTGATGGCAGTGGAGTGCAGAGCTGGAGGGAGACCCCAAGGCTCCGTGGTGGGGGGCGGGGGTACAAAAGAGAAGTAGCGTAAGACCCAATCTACTTATCTTTTCGGCAGTGGCAGGGTAAATCACTGAGAGTATGGGGATAGACAGCAGCATCCAAGGTGACATTAAAGTTCAGAAAGTTACTTGGGAACAACGGAAGCATCTAATTTGTGAGTAAGTCTTGGCCGGTATTTTCAAACTATATTAAATTGTAATTCATTGCATAAGCAAGGGTAGGGACTTAATTGATTTTTTTTTGAAAAATCTTCTGAAGTTTTAAATTTAAAGGGTTTATTCATTGCAGGAAAGCCATGGTCTGCTCATCCTGCTCTACATGAGAAGCAAGGCACATTTCCAGCGCCCAGGACCAGCTTGTGTGTAGGAAGTGTGTCCAGCTGCAGCTTCTGGAAGCTTGGGCTTCTGAGTTGGAACAGCGAGCTGGGGGCACTGTGGAGCATCCGCGAGCCTGAGAGCATTGTGAATAGCATGGTTAGAGAGGTGGTCACACCTCAGCTGATGGGACTTAAGGAAGGGAATGGGTGACTACCAGCCAGTCCAAGAGAAACAGCCAGGTAGTTCAGGAATTGCCTGGAGTCATGCTCACAAATCAGTATTCCATTTTGGAAGCAGATGAGGGTGTAGGTTCCTCCAGGGAGTGCAGACGGAGCCAAGCTTTTGACATCACAAGCAGCCTTCTGTACAGGAGGAGAGGAAGAGCAATAATATAGGGGATTCTATAGTCAGGGGTACAGATACAGGGCTATTGTGGCCATCAATGTGACTCCAGGATGGTATATTACCTCCCTGGTACTAGGGTCTGGAATGTCACTGAATGGCTGTAGGGCATCATGTAGGGGATGGTGATAAGGCAGAGGTCATGATACGTGTTGGTACCAGTGATAAGGTGGTAAGGGGGATGGGCTCTTCCAATTAGACTTCAGGGAGTTAGGCAGTTGACTAAATAGCAAGACCTCTCAGGTTGCAATCTCTGGATTATTCCCAGTTCCACAAGCTAGCGAGCACAGAAATAGGAGAACAATGCAGATGAATGTGTGACTTAAGAGTTGGTGCAGGATGGAGGGTTTTAGATTCCTGGATCACTGGGACTGTTTCTGTGGAAGGTGGGACCTGTACAAACAGGACAGTTTACATTTGAACCAGAGTGGGACTAATATCCTTGCAAATGGGTTTGTTAATGCTGTAGAGAGTTGTTTAAACTAATTCAGCAGGGGTATGGGACACAGACTGTTAACAGAATAAAGAGACAGCATAATACAGTAAAAAAAATCAAGTTATTGAGAGTATAGCTGTATTAGGATTCAAAGGAGTAAGGCAGAGACTGGATGGCCTCTATTCAATGCCAGGAGTATTGCAGGTTAAGGGCAAGGATTGACATATGGAATTGTGATATAGTAGCCATCACAGAGATGTGGTTGAGGGACCAGCAGGATTGCTAGCTCAACATTCCGGGATTTAGAATCTTTAGGAGAGAAAAGGAGGGTGTAAAGGAGCAGGAGGCATTGCATTATTAGTTGAAGAGTTAGTTACTGCAGTGAGGAGAGATGATAGCTCGGAGGAGTCATCAAATGAAGCTTTGTGGTTAGAGTTTAGGAATAAAAGAATTTTTTTTATGTCAATTTGTAGAGGGTCCAACCAGGGATGGTGCAGTGCTGGACCATATTCTAGGGAATGAAGCCGGACAGGTGGTTGAGATGGTGATCGGGGAGCATTTTAGTAATAGAGATTACAACATGGTACAATTTAAACTCGTTATGGACAAAAAATTAGACAAGTTGCAAAAAAAATGTTTTGGATTGGGGAAGAGCAGATTTTAGTAAAATAAGATAGAATCTGGCCAATATGTCCTTGTGAGGTAATCTATAAAAGGGGAGAGGGTGGTACAAGTCCATCATGTTCCCTCTAGGGTAATAGGAGGGAGTAACAAACCATAGAGAACCTTGGATGACCAGAGATATTTAGGATACTATGAGAAGGAGAAGAAAGGCTTTTCACAGGTACAAGGACAGAAAGTCAACAGAAGCATTAGTGGAGTCCAGAAAGTGTAGAATGGATCTTAAGGCAAAAATTAGGAGAGCAAATATGGGATTTTCGAAAGTTCTGGCTGGTAAAAGTAGGGAAAATCCCAAGCTGTTCCGTAAGTATATCAATGGGAAAAGGATAATCAGAGAAAGTGTAGGGCCCTTTAGGGACAAAGGGGGCAATCTGTGGCTGGGGCCAGAGGCCATTGGTAGAGTATTGAATGAATGATTTACATTCATCCTCGTCCAAGAGAATGAGGATGAAAGTATTGAAATCAGGGGCAGAGACTGTGAAATTCTTGAGCAAATTGGCATAAGGAAAGATAAGTTAATACAGGTGCTGGTAGGATTAAAAATGGACATATCTCCAGATCTGGATGAATTGTGTCTCAGGCTGCTGTGGGAGGCAAGGGGGGAGATTGTACGGGGGTCTGACCCAAATTTTTAATTTCTCTCTGGCCACGGAGGTGGTGTCAGAGGACTGGCGAACAGCTAATGTTGTTCCTCTATGAAAGAAGGGTTGGAAAGATAAGGCAGGGAACAACAGGCTGGTGAATTTCATGTCAGCAGTGGGGAAACTATGAGAGAAAATGCTGAAGGAGATAATTTATCTCTACTTGGAGAAAAAAGATTTGATCAGGGATAATCAGCATGGCTTTGTCAAAGAGATGTCATGTCTAATAAATTTGATTGAATATTTTGAGGAGGTGGCCAGGTGTGTAGATGAGGGTAGTGCAGTTGATGTAATTGAAATGGATTTCATAATATGGACAAAATTCCACATGGGAGACTTATACAAAAAGTAAATGCACGCGGGATACAGATTAACTTGACAAAAATGGGTTCAAAATGTGCTTAGGTGTATGAGATAGAGGATGATGACAAAAGGCTGCTTTAGTAATTGGAAGCATCCAGTGGTGTACTACAGCGATCTATGCTGGGATTAGGTAGATAGGTCAGGTGTTTCTCACATGTCTCTTCTGCACTCTGCAATTCTGAATAAAGGGCTAATTAAAAGCTGCAATTGTTCTTTCCATGCATGGGTCACAGTCACTGAGAGGTAAATCTGACATGAAATCACCAATATTTCTGGGGGAGGCAACAAGCAATAGGAACAGCAGCTGCAGTGTACAAGACAGAAATAGGCATCTGCATACAAGCAGATGCCCCTTCCCTTTCTGCCATTCATTATCCTCCTTCTTTTGTGCCAACAATTAAGAACCCACCATATACATTGACGCAATTTCCATTGCTGCCAGTATCCCTTTCAGCTGCTAGCTCTCATTTCGGCTTCTCGCTCTTCACCCACCCAAACTACCCATACCTCCTAACTGGATGCCAATCCCAGAGGTATTCTGTTAATAGGCAGGCTCTCACAAAAATCAACTGAAGTCCCTGCTCATCAAAGGATCAGTTATTAACCAGAAATGACCCTGTTGTGTTGCAAGGGACTAAGTTCACAAGATTCCATCCACTGTTACTGTTTTTATCTTTTGTTTTTATTTAGTCATAACAGAAAGTGAAACATTAAGGCCTGAGTTTCCTAATACTATTGGTGAATTGGAGGGACTTACATCCCTTACATTGGAGGGATCTGTCAGCAGCTGACCACATATTCCAAGGAAGGATCTGATTTAACAGACAAAGCAATATGTCGCTTGAGAACCTCACTCCCATGATTTGGATATGCCAGCATTGGACTGGGGTAAACACAGTAAAAAGTCTGACAACACCAGGTTTAAGTCCAACTGATTTATTTGATAGTAAATTCACTAGCTTTCGAACTCTCCATTCATCTGACGAAGAGGGTAACCTCAAAAGCTAGTGAATTTACTATCAAATAAATCATTTGGACTTAAACCTGGTGTTGTCAGACTTTTTACTGTGTTAACCTCACTCCCAACCAGCCCTCAACCACTGGAAGGCAGAGAAGGAAGACAGTACAGTCTGCAACAGACAAAATACTTCTCCAGGTGAATTAGCTATGAGCTCTGCAGGGAAAGAAGGCAAGAAGCACACTGATTAAAGCAATTTTATCCCAACCCACCCGTCAGGAAACAACTGGGGTTGGGTGCAATGCTGTTTTCAAATTCTACCTAATTTTACTCTCCATTGAAGTCAACAGAGAGGAAGGTCAGGGGACAGAAGGAGAAAAGAACCTGTGTTCTTATATACCCATTCCTGCAAATCTTTCTCTCAGTGAGTTAGCTAAATTTACTTGCACAGAATAAGCTGGAGCTGCATTTGATCATTAGAAAGTGGCATCACAAAGATGAGTACCATGTCCAACGGCAAGGTCCAGATTCTCAAAAATGAGGGTGAAGGCAATGTCAACAGAAATAAAGACCAGAAGACAAAACATGAAGCTTAACTGATGTTGTCATTGACTCACTGGCTTTGCATCAAATCACCAGAAGTCGCCTGGAAGAGACTGTTCAGTGAAATGTCAGTGATGCTAACTTCACTCTGAACAATGATAGTGATTGGTCACCCATTATATATTCAGCCTGATTATTTCAGGAGACTTGGACTTGCTGTATAACAGGTGGTTAATTCAGTATCACCCATTTTATACCCATGGTTAAGCGAAAAACTATCATCAGTCAATGGAATGTACCATCATCTCTTTGCCTGCCAATTAAAGTAGATTTAAACTGAATTGCACATTAGAGTTGAACAATAGCACCTACCCAGTGGTACAATTAGATCTCCATTCATAAGAAAGTTACTCAAATATCAAAAATAGTCCATCAGGATTGCTAATCTCCTTGGGCAAAATAATAAGCCATATGAACTATTGAGTTTTTATCTGTTTGTATTTATTACCTGACTAATGAGAGTGTCCAGTCAGTTAATAGAAACAGTGACACTTTGCCTTTCTGGGGCTTTCTTGCTGAAGCTGCAGCTTCACAGAACCTCCCAGGTTGATAAGAAGAGCAGGTTGGAAGCTGCAAATCCTTGTGTCATCTCATTTTTCTGCGGCTGAGAGAACTGGCTTCAGTTATTTCATGCTGTAGATTGCTGGCCTCCAGTTAGAATTCAAGCCAGTCAACCACAGTGTTTGCTTTATTTGCTGAGGGGGGTGGGACTGGGTGAGAATTAAGTTTGTTAAGTATTCTCAGTTAATTCATTTCATTTGTTTACCTTGTCAATTAAGTGATTTACATGCTTGAGATTCTGTTTGTGGTAGTTTTGAAATGGGGAAAATGGAAAACATCAGTTATGTGTACTGCAAGTGAATAAGGTTATCACTCTAAAGACACCATCACTGTGTGACCCAAACCTCAGACTCTCGGGAACAAGCCCAGGTAAGTCTGGATGAGTTCCTACCTCGGCTGCTGATCGGACCAACAAGGTGACATGACCCTTTCAGGACAAATCCTCCTCAAAAGGCTACAGCACCAAAGTCTCTGAATACCAGAACTCAGGTACATGGATCCTGCAAGAAAACTGTGGGAGTGGCACATAGTGTCAGGTAGCTGAACTAGCCCAGATCGGAATACATACTTTTCTCATTAAACTTGAATTATCTCAATTTGGGCAATCTCAGATGATCACTTTAAATTAGATATTCATCCCTAGCACTGTAACAAGTACTATGTAACAAGCCATTGACCACCACAGTCTGAAAATCATCTGATTATAATTAAGACTCAGAGTGGCATTGTGGTTAGCACTGCTGCTTCACAGCCCCAGGGAGCCGGGTTCAATTCTGACCTTGGGTGATTGTCTATGTGGATTTTGGACATTCTCCTTGTGTCTGTGTGGGTTTCCTCTGGGTGCTCTGGTTTTCTCCCACAGTCCAAAGATGCGCAAGTTAGATAGATTGGCCATGCAAAATTACCTCTTAGTGTCAGAGGGACTAGCAGGATAAATATGTTGAGTTATGTGATAGGGCTTGGGTGGGATTGTTGTCAGTGCAGGCTCGCTGGGCCGAATGGCCTCTTCTGTACAGTAGTGATTCTATGATTCTTATGGCTTCCCTGTTTTCTCTTTGAGTTGCTGCTGACCTTTGGCCTGTATCAAATTCATACAGCTGAGTTTAATTACAAAGTAATTATAAATCAATGATTTCAAGAGATTAATGTCATTGTCATTTCACAGTGAACACCGTGTTTGACACTGCTTCGAGACGATAATACAGGCTGACAGACAGAAGGCAGAGAGTGGGGATAAGGGAGTCCTTTTCAGGATGGCAACCAGTGACTAATGGTGTTCCACAGGGGTCAATGTAGGGACTGGAAGATGGAACTAAGGGCATGGTTGCTAAATTTGCAGACGATACTCAGATATGTAGAGGGTCAGGTAATGTTGAGGAAGTGGGGAGGCTGCAGAACGACTTGGACAGGTTAGGAGTCTGAGTCTGTACTCGATGGAATTTAAAAGGATGAGGGAGCATCTAATTGAAACTTACAGAATACTGACAGGCCTGGATAGAGTGGATGTGGAGAGGATGTTTCCACTTGTGGGAGAGACTATAACTCGAGGGCACAGCCTCGGAGTGAAGGGATGTACCTTTAAAACTGAGGTGAGGAGGAATTTCTTCAGCCAGAGAGTGGTGAATCTGTGGAACTCTTTGCCATAGAGGCAGTGGAGGCCAGGTCATTGAGTGTATTTAAGACAGAGATAGATAGGTTCTTGATCAATAAGAGGATCAAGGGTTATGGGGAGAAGGCAGGAGAATGGGGATGAGAAAAATATCAGCCTTGATTTAATGGCATAGCAAACTCGATGGGCTGAATGGCCTAATTCTGCTTCTATACCTTACGGTCTTATGATCTAATACGGCCAACATATACCTCTGGCAGCTCAGTCCCATGGAATGTATATCCCGCTACATACGGGAGCTCCAGGACAGTTCTCATGCCCCAGATAGCTTCATATACAGGAAGTATTGTCAGTTGAAGGAGTTTGAGTTCCATGTTTCGGAGAATGAGCAGCAGCTGGAATCACCCCTCAGGACTGAGAGTAATATTTCTGGAGATGGCCACTTTGCAGCTGAAGGGTGTATAAGTAGAGAGTGAATGGGTTTCTGCCAGTCAGTCAAGGAAGACCAGGCAGGCAATGTAGGTGGACCCCGAGTGCATCTCACCTCCAAAACCCGTACTGGGTTCCCAATGCTGGTGAGAGAGATGATTCATCAGGTGAGGGCAGGCAGAGCTAGTCCATGCCAACACAACTGGCAGCTGACTGAATTGTACAACAGGGCAGGTGAATGGAGTATTGTGACAAGAGGAATGTTGGGAAAACAATATTAATGGGGAATTCAGTTGTAGTCTACAGTTGCAGGCATGATTCCAGGATGGTATGTTGCCTCCCTGGCACCAGGGGCAAGGGTATCACTGAATAGCTACAGAGCAACCTGCTGGCTGGCATTGAGTGGTGTGGGAGTGAGTGCATCCAGATTTTGGGGCCCATATTGGTACTAATGACAAGTAAAAAGAGGGACAATGTTCTGCAGCAAGTTTTAAGTAGCGAGGAAGGAGAATAGAAAGCAGGACCTGAAGGGTAGTAATCTCAAGATTATTCTCGGTGCTACCTGCCAGTGACTACCAAAATAGGTTTGAGAGAACGAATGCATGGGAGGTGGGAGGGGCACATTAAAATTCCTGGGACACAGAGACCTCTACTGGGAAGAGATGGGACCGATGTAGGCTGGATAGATTGCACCTCAACAGAACCAGGATCAATCTGGTGAGACAGTTTGTTCATGCTTGGGGAAGGTTTAAACTAACTTGGCAAGGGAAGTAGGGACCCAGAGAAACAAGGTGCAATAATGATGGGGAGAGACCAGATAGCACTAAGAGCAAGAAATCATAGCATATTCGATAGGGTCAGCAATATGATCCAAATTAGGTATACAGTGAGTGCATGTATGGAAACACACAAAGTGTGGTAAGCAAAGTTGGAGAGTTACAGTTACAGATTATCATGTAGGAGTATGATGTTGTGGCAATTATGGAGTTCTGAAAGGGGGAGAATTGGATAATTACTATTCCTGACCATTTTGCACTCAGGAAAGATAGGAAAAGAAAGACGAAAGGAAAGGAAAGAAGGGGTGGCATTATTGACTTCTTTTTTATTAATTTGTGGGACATTGGTGTCACTGGCTGGCCAGCATTTATTGCCCATCCCTAGATTTCCACGGACAGTGGCTCTGGAGACATATGTAGGCCAGACCGGGTAAGTACGGCAGATGAAGGGCATCAGTGAACCAAGTAGGTTTTTCCAACAATGGTTTCATGGTAGTTTCTTGATTCCAGCTTTTTTGAATTGAGTTCAAATTCCACCATCTGCTATGGCTGGAATCGAATCTGGGTCTCTGGAACACAATCCAAAGATGTGCGGCTTAGGTTGATTGGCCATGCTAAAATTGCCCCTTAGTGTCCTGAGATATGTAGGTTAGAGGCGTTAGCGGGGAAATATGTAGGGATATGGCAGTAGGGCCTGGGTGGGATTGTGGTCGATGCAGACTCGAAGGGCCAAATGGCCTCTTTCTGCACTATAGGGTTTCTATGATTCTATGATTAGCTGAATTTATGGATTGATAGTAACAATACCAGTAGGCCATAGCCTCTCCATAAAATAAAACAACAAGAATGTTACAATGCTGGAGTGAGAGAATGTTCCAGAACTATCTAGGTTAGGTTCTTGAGTTGAATTCAGAAATTGAAAAACAGTAGAGCTATAAATACACTACTGTGCTTATTCCTTAGGCTACCAACTAGTGTGAAAGACATAAAAATACAAATCTGAAGACGATTTACTGGTTAGATCAAAACTACACAAGAGTGATAATGGGGGACTTGTATGATTCCAGTAAAGCAGTATTGTAAAGGGCAGACAGGGATGAGTTTCTGAAGTGTGTTTAGCAGAATTTTCTTGATCAATATGTTTTGGGAGGAAGGAGGCACTGCTGGATTTGGTTGGGAATAAGGTGGGACAAATGGATAAAGGGGGGAATTTTTTCCTCCTGTCTGCCAAGGGAATTGTGGCGGACGGGGGATGGACCATGCAAAGGTCTGTTGACCTCGAGCGGGATTTTCAGGCCTTGGGGCGTGTGCTGCTGGTTAAGTCCCACCCAAGGTCAACAGACCTTCCCACTGTCTGCCCCTCACCCGCTCCAATCCCCTAGATTGGTGGGGCGGTACAATTCCGGCCATTGCATCAGCAGAGGAACAATTAGTGATCACAAGAACTTGACTCAAGTCAACTTAGGGCTTAAGTCAGCTCTGCAAAAGGAATAATCCAGACAGACTCTAGCAGAGGCCTTTTACAGGCTCCCTGCTGGGCAGCACAGCCTCCATGCATCTCCCAGCACCAGGTGTCCAGTGCTATCAGCTCCGCGCTGGAAATCGGAGCTGATACTATATGCAAAGGCTCATTTTAACACTATTTCAATCTCATTAGTGGGCCAGGGACTGAAATCCTCGGAAGGGACAAGCCTCCCTCCCACACCCCTACCAGGAGTGGTTCACTCCAGCGGGGTTTAGTATAGCTCCCCACTAATGGGGAGCTAGCAGCCAGGCCCCAGCGGAATTAAGGGGGGGGCAATCGAGGTTCCACCAGAGAGTTGGATGCTGGGGGGAAGGGGGCGCTCCTGGACATTGACACCTTGGCAGTGCCAGCCTGGACTCCCTGGCCCTGCACAAAGGGAATTGTGCCAATGCCCATCGTGTACCTTGGTACTGCTCAACGGGCATGGGGCAGTGCCAAGGGGATGGGGCCTAATGGGGCAAGATCTGATGGGGGCAGGGTTTCCTGGGAGGGGGGCGATCTGAGAGTGTGGGGTCCTGCTGCCACTCTGGGGGGGAGTGGGGGCGGTTCAGGCTATAGGGGTGGGAAGAGGGAGCTGACAATAGTGGAGAGAGACTGGGGGTGGGGGGCGGAATTTGGAGAGCAAAGCTGCCAGGAGTGGGGCTGGGAGGGTTGGGGCTGGGCCTGGACACATCGGGGGGGCGGGGGGGCAGTGATTGGACCATGTGGGTGGGGGGGGGCGGGCAGTCACACTGCTGGCGAAGCTGAGGTTGCAGGGCTGGCCAGCAATCGGGAGGTTGGCAGTGCGGGGCCACTGTACATGCTCTGATCTCGGTGCTGACAGATTGGTGCATGCTCAGTGGCCTGCTCAGCACTATGCAGCTGGCACCTCCAGCAGGAATAGACCCCACTCACTGCTTTCTGGGGTGAATCTGCAGTGCACGTGATTTACTCCAGTTTTTACGCGAATTCAACACTTAGAATTTTTTTGGGAGAATCGCCCCAATGAATTAAGAAGGAACGACTTAGTCTCATGGATTTATTTTTCAGTTGCAGCTCTTTTTAGACAACCAATTACATTACACATACCTAACACTGAGGCTAACCAACAATACTGATTGGATAATGAAGGGCTATCAATCACTGTTCTCCATGTTTAATGCACAGAGGTGTTGCCCAATAAATCAATGTCTCACACTTCCAAACTAATGGATGAACACAACTAATAGGCATGTTTAAAACAGAAGTCTTGTCATTAAATAGGAAACAGCACACACTCCAGGATGAATTACAGGCTATGCTCTTCAACTCGGTCCCAGGCATAGTGTCCGTGGCTGCTGTAGTTACAGCGGTCAATCAGTGAAGAATTCTTGCAATGACTCACATTGTGCCAACCAGCTGCCCAATGTTATTGCCCTCAGCTTCAGGTGGGACTCTGTGGGCACTGAGGTGGCAGAGTGAAGGAAAATCTCTCATCACACCACCAGGTGCATCAAGGGTGTCAACATCTGCCACAGTTACATCTGCACTTTCCTCTTCACCATTAGAAAAGCCCAGGTTGCTTGAAGCAACATCGCATTGTTTGCTGACTGACAGAGGCCCAGGCAGGCTTCAATAGGTATACCACATCCAACAACTGGGGATGCCCTCAGCTCTTACGAAGGAAACTAGTTTTCTCTCTCACTGCTTGACTGCGATACTCCTTCATACAATAAATGGTGGTCTGGTCTGAAGAGATTAGATTATGCAGAATGTGTCAGCAGGAAGGTGCATAAGGATCCATACTCCTTCACCACAGAAACGTGAAAGGTGTCCAAATTTATGATTCTATTAAAATAAGGATCAGTCTGCATTCCTGCAGGTGATTCTATTTGCGCAGTAAACTACAGTCAGGCAGTGAGATCTATTAAAATAGTGAGCTTTGCAATTTGCCAACCAATAGTAGATCATGTTTCGGCACAGTATTCATATTGCGATAAAAGCACAACTTTTACTCTTTCCTTGTTGTTTCTTTTTGACCTAGAGCTGCTGCATTTTTAAAAGGGAGTTTGCCATAAGCAACTCACCCATAGGTGAGGAAAACTGATCTGGCGCTCTCAATATTAAACCATTTTCCGATTTTAATTATTTGTTCCTAGGGTTTGGGTGTTGCTGGCTAAACCAGAATATGTCCATCCCTAATTGTCCATGAGAAATCATAAAATCCCCGGTGCAGAAGGAGGCCATTCAGCCCATCAAGCCTGCATTGACAACAACCAGGCCCTATCCCGTAACCCCACGTAATTACCCTACCAATCCCCCTGCAAATTAAGGTGCAAATTTACCATGGCCAGCCCACCTAACCTGCAAATCTTTGGAGAAATAAAACAATTAGTTTTACAAAAGACGAGAACAAAATAAACGGAGCAGCATAACAAAACACCCCCCCACCATGGCACAGTGGTTAGCTCTGCTGCCTCACAATATCGGAGGTTCAGGTTTGATTCCAGCCTTGGGTCACTGTCTGTATGGAAGTTGCACGTTCTCCTGGTGACTGTGTGGGTTTTCTCCGGGTGCCACAGTTTCCACTGCACTCCGAAAATGTGCAGGTTAGGAGGATTAGCTGTAATAAATGGGGCTACGAGGATAAGGCGGGTGGGGGGCATGGGGGGAGGTGTGGGGGGGGAAGACCTGGGTAAGAAGCTCCATTGGAACGTTGGTGCAAGTTCGATGGACTGAATGGCCCCCGTAGTTCTACGATTCCAATGTTCTGTAATCGTACGTAAATTGATTCACTTCAAAGTTCCAGAAAAAACTTCTGGAATGGGAGGCACGGTGGCACAGTGTTTAGCACTGCTACCTCACAGCACCAGAGACCTGGGTTCGATTCCTGGCTTGACTCACTGTCTGTGTGGAGCCTGTACGTTCTCCCTGTGTTTGCGTGAGTTTCCTCCGGGTACCCTGGTTTCCGCCCACACTCCAAAGATTAGGTGAATTAGCCATGACAAATTGACCCTTAGTGTCCTGGGATGCGTAGGTTAGAGGTAAATATGTGGAGTTATGGGGATAGGGCCGAGGTGGGATTGGTGTCGGTGCAGACTCTATGGGCCGAATGGCCTCCTTGTGCACTGCAGGGATTCTATGAAAGTGTCTGTTCTATGAAAGACCTATCATTCCTACAAAGAGATCCACCAAACTCCCTCGTGATCTATCCCGAACTCCCTCAAGAAACGTACTGTTAAATGTTGCTCAGAAAGTTGCTCTGTAATTTCTTGGTCAATGGTTTATTCCTAAGGGCAGCAAGTGACATCATCCAGCTCAGTTGCTGTCCTGTCCATTTCTGCTGCAAGGGAAATCATTAATAACCATTAATACCATGTTTTCTAAGACAGGGCATTCCATTCCAGTTAACAGAGAGACAAGACAATTGAATTAGCAGTGCTTTAATATTCATGGTACTACTGATTTTCCTAACTGCTTGGAGCTATAGCTTGCACTTGTGACAATATGAGACTCTGCTCTCCACAGCAACAGTAACACACCTTTATCTTTAACAGAATTAAACATCATCTCAAAGTGCTTTACTGAAATGGAATTCAAAAATAAATAGACACTAAGCTAAATAACGAGACATTGGGAAGGATAACCCAAATCTTGATAACAACATTGGGAATTTAAAAAGGTTTTAAAGGAGTAGGAAGGCAAAGGTATTTATGGGAGGAATTCTGGATCACGGGGTCTCGGTGACTGAAGGAACGTACACGAACAGATTGGGATGTTTATTTGGTTCAGTGTGAAAGTATCTTGGCAGCTTTCAGTGCATCTAAGTGCAGACCTGCACAACCTTTTCATAGAATCCCTACAGCACAGAAGGAGGCCATTTGGCCCATTGTGTCTGCACTGACCACAATCCCACCCAGGCCCTATTCCCGTAACCCCACCTATTTATTCTGCTAACCCCCCTGACACTAGGGCCAATTCATCATGGCCAATCCATCTAACCTGCGCATCTTTGGAGTGTGGGAGGAAACTGGAGAACCCGGAGGAAACCCACAGAGACAGTGACTAAGGCTGGAATTGAACCAGAGTCCCTGGCGCTGTGAGGCAGCAGTGTTAACCACTGTTCCAATGTGCCACCCATTTTCTCGGCTGAGCCTCAGCGGAATGAGGAGTACGGCTTATTGATTTGGTGAAGTTTGGTTTGTTGCATTTTGCAATAAATGATGTTACACACACATGGGACACCAGCCTGCGACATGAATCTGAGCGTTCACCTCATTCTGGTTATTCTTGGTACAGGAAAAGACTCCCTAACTCCCAACTTCAATCCATCTGTCACTTGCACATGCACTGTTACAGAACCAGCTGCAAGATGCTTGGTATGACTCCATACCAAATGGCTTCCTTTGTCATCTAACTCTTCTATGATTCTAAGTGACAGAGTTCAAAGCGATTATAACAAACAACTCCAGTTGTCTACGCTCCAATGAACTTCATTAGCTAACTCTTTTTTCCCCACGGACAATTAAGGACTGAAACAATCTTCCGCAGGCCTTAATCTACAGGCCCCATAAAGATGCATTTAAGGAAAATCTGTTGAATAATTTTAATTAATATGACCATCAATTGCCCTCATGTGCACCTCCTGTGGAACTCTATAAAGGGAATCCTTACCAAGTGTCAGGTAAGTACCCACCCATCTCAAGAGTGGGCTACCTTTGCCCAAAGCCCATCCTGGTTAAAAGAGAAAGAGGCACATTCGCAGCAAGTTAGGGGTGTTTCATAAAATTGACATATAAGCCCTAAGCCCCTACACCTCTCCCGTCTATTGGGGGTTAACAGTGATTCTGGTGTCCTTGATAATGTTGACAAAGGCAGCATGCATATAAGGGAGGGGAGGAGAGTTCCACAGGTAATGAAGCAGGAACCATTGATCTGATAAGAAGCACGGCACCAAGCAATAGAAATCCCACAAAACTGGACAGCAGAAGAGATACGTTGACGGAGGGTGACTTGTTTGACCCAGTCAAAGACTGCAGAGGGGTTATAGAGAAGGAGGAGGAGGGATGATGTGCCATGGTCACAGTGGCTTTGGCTTCAGTGATGATCCTGCATTGGAAACCTGATCAGAGGGATTCGGGTATGAGCTGTGGGAATACTAGGTATGAATTTCAGAGGCATATTTAAAGATTTTGGAGGTGGAAGAAATGGCAGTAAAGCTCAAGAAAAATTGGGTTGACGGTTTTTTTTTTGGAGAAGAGTGATAACAGTAGTTTTGAAAAGGTACAGTTTCTGATTATTTGTCGATTGTGATCACTTTTCACAGTTTCTGAGCTTTTATTTTTATGAATACAGAATTTGAACTAATTAGTTACAAAAAAATGTCCCTACGATTTGCCAATGTCAATGTGAAAAACTGACAAAGCAAGCGGAATGGCTTGAAGTGCATGGGGCAAGAAATGTGTACAGGCCTGCTGTTGTTCTTGTATCAAACATTTGTCCAAGGAATGAAGTGGCTGATCAGCCTGTAGCAGGACAAAGTGCAGCTCCCGATGAAACTGAGGGAATCGTGGAAAGTGATGTATTGGTACCAGGACATAGTCCCAGTGAAACAGGTCCGTCCGAAACTACACCTACAGTTAAACTGCAACCAGTCGAGCTACGACACTCCCAGAAAAAGAGAACATTCCCTGACAGACTGAGATTCTGACAGACAATGTCAAGAATGTTCATTATTATTAATATTGTGAAAATTGTATAAGTGATCATTTTACTGTGTAATAAGGGACGGAAAGGGGGAGGGATGTCATAGTTGGCCTCTTCCAGGGGCATGAATTCGAAGGGTCAAGTGACCCCGATCGTCAAATGGGGAATGAGTACAGAGCTCTCAGGACAAAGCAGGGGTTTTTGCAGCCAGGATCTTGGAGCTGAGAATCAACACATTGGTCGGAATTTTACTGACCCGCTCACCATGGGAATCAGAGTGGGCAAGGGGCGGACAATGGGAAGGTCCATTGATCTCGGACGGGATGTTACAGTTCCGGGACGAGCGAGGCTGTAAAATTCCACCGATTGATTGTAACACCCTGTACACCGTTGTAGGTGGTAATAAACCCGTCATTGTTTGTTAGATGGTTGCCAATTATTGCAGTTACTACGATGAGGCACCCAACTTTTAAAAGGGAGGCGGTGTTGATGAGAAAACTTGCAATCAACTTTTCACCATATTTTGGTGTTGGCAATGACGGCAACAGAAATCAAGGATTTGAAACATAATATATTAAAAAAACCCACCCATCACAGGTCTTTCCTAATTTCTCACAAATGTTACGGATATATAATAACATAAGAAGAACATAAGAACTAGGAGCAGGAGTAGGCCATCTGGCCTCTTGAGCCTGCTCCGCCATTCAATAAGATCATGGATGATCTTTTTGTGGACTCAGCTCCACTTACCCGCCCCCTCACCATAACCCTTAATTCCTTTTCTGTTCAAAAATTTATCTATCTTTGCCTTAAAAACATTCAATGAGGTAGCCTCAACTGCTTCACTGGGCAGGAATTCCACAGATTCACAACCCTTTGTATGAAGAAATTCCTCCTCAACTCAGTCCTAAATCTTCTTCCCCTTATTTTGAGGTTATGCCCCCTAGTTCTAGTTTCAGCTGCCAGTGGAAACAATTTCCCTGCTTCTATCTTATCTATTTCCATCATAATCTTATATGTTTCTATAAGATCTGCCCTCATTCTTCTGAATGTGTATAGCCCCAATCTACTCAGTGTCTTCTCATAAGCCAACCCTGTCAACTCCGGAATCAACCTAGTGAATTTCCTCTACATCCCCTCCAGTGCAGTATATCCTTTCTCAAGTAAGGAGACCAAAACTGTACACAGTACTCCACGTGGCCTCACCAGCACCTTATACAGCTGCAACATAACCTCGCTGTTTTTAAACTCTATCCCTCTAGCAATGAAGGACAAAATTCCATTTGCCTTCTTAATTACCTGCTGCACCTGCAAACCAGCTCCTTGTGATTCATGCACAAGGACACCCAGGTCCCTCTGCACAGCAGCATGCTGCAATTTTTTACCATTTAAATAATAGTCCATTTTGCTGTTATTCCTACCAAAATGGATGACTTCACATTTACCAACATTGTACTCCATCTGCCAGATCCTCGCCCACTCACTTAGACAGCACAATGGATTTTCAGCTCCAGTGTGAAGATTTTAAAATCCCACCACACTGCTTTTCCAATGCCAGGAAAATATCTTTTTTCCGATTGGGAGTCAAACTTTAGAAAGCTGAAAACAACCATCGTACGGACTAGCTGTCTTCTACATGCCGCATTTCAGTTTCTCATTTGAAATCAATATAAAAGGATTTTTCCTCCTTCTAACTTTGGCATCACGGTAAAGCACAATTGTGATAGTACTTGACAGTGAGGCATGTCTGCAATGAAGTCTATCGCGCACAGGAAATTGTGTGCGGCGTGGTGGAGTGGCGGGTGGTTGGGGGCAAGGCTGGACCTGTAAGTGAAAATTGCTTTACAGAGAAAGGGTTAAGTGGCCAACTGTTTTAGCAGAGCAATTCAGGCTAGGTCTAGGCAGCGTGGCTGCAATAAATCATTTGGTCTGATGGAATTGCATTCTGTTTTAGAAGAGATTAGTGGTGAGTTTTTACAAAGCAAAATTAGTTTCTGGAATTGAGCATCTGATTTTTCCATCAGTCCGATTTAATCTATTGCACACCCTGGGTGTCTGGCATCCCCAACCTACAAAGATTAAAACGTGCACCGCACATCCCCACTTCAAAGCCATGCACTGACAAACTCTCTTTGTAGCCATAAAGGGATACTCGATGCTTTACAGTTTAATGGAGAACGCAAACAGGGAATTGTTTGATAGGAGAATAAAAGGCTCATTAGGATAAAGACTATTGGATTAACAGAAGAGCTCAAGGCTGAAGGGGACCAGCAGGAGAGGATATCAGAAATCAATGGACATTTAGTAATTTGATTTTGTTAATTACAGGAATCAAACAGAAGAGAAAAAGGATTGGTAAAGCTAGGATGTTACAAAGACTAATGTCTACCAGGGCCCCAAACAGCTGCAAACACTTTCAACACATGACTTTACAAGAAACATGCCTTCTAAAGTGTAAATTAGGTCAATTTCTATTTCTCCCTTTGGTAAGTCTACTGAGATTTAATATTAAAAGAAACAAGAAGAAGAAAGGATTCTCCTATGATAAAGATTACTGTTTAAAATGCTGCTTCTGTTGCTGATGTATTCTACTGTGACTTGTGTACATTACATTGCAGAATTGCTATTAAAATTAATAAAGTGTAAATGAGATGCAAGCTGCCCAGCACACGCCATACTGTCACTTTTGGCACCTGAGTTCCAACAGGATCTGAGACACAAAATTCAGGTTTTTGCAGGTTTGGAATCAACCTGGATTCTGTTTCTGTTCTGATCTAAGGAAATAAAATATAGATGACTGTGTAGTCACTTCTGAGCTGTCAGGAATTAGAAGCACATAATATTACCATCCCTACAGAGAAACAGGGGTAAAATTAATTGTTAGTAACTTTGGAGACAGTAAAATATCAACACACAGCAATGTTATGTGGGCCCTGGCTGCAGATTACAACCACTAAACTACCATTGAAATAAATCTAGAAAATGATTTGTGCATATAAGGACAAGACAAAAAATACACTTCTGCTATCAATCAAATTTAGGCCAGACCTGGGTTATAGAATCCTATTAATGCAGAAGGAGGCACTGACTCTCCAACAGGGCAACTTACCCAGACCCTATCCACGTACCTTCACATATTTACCCCACTGTAGGGTCCATTCATTCCTTTGAATAGCAAAGATGGCACAGGTACGGAGTTGAATTTCTTTTATTGAACAAAACTTAAAATTAAAACCTTACAGAAAGTGAAAAAAACTGGAGAGAGATTGAAAGAGAGAGAGAGATACTGGCTTTTGCCAGTCCTGTACTGATTAAAGCAACACTCAAAACAGACTCTGGACTGAACTAACAACATAGAACTGTGACTACGATTTTTGTTAATTCTTATCTCGCTGTCCTTCGCAGGCTGTCTCTGTCTGCAAAAGCAGGTTTTGCAGCTGCGGTTGTTATCAAAACTTTGTTAGGCTTATGAAAAAGTCTGTTTTAGCTGGCATTGGACTTTCAGAAATGCTGTCAGTTGTCTAAGCTAACCCAGCATGCCTGCAGAGTCTTAAAGTGTGGTCAAGTTGAGTTTTTGTTTTAAGCTTAGCACTTAAATGTAATTGCACAGATAAAAGTATCTTAAAATGAAGTCTTAGCAAACCATACACATGCTCAACACTGACTAATCACCCTATCATCTTGGGACAGTAAGGGGCAATTTAGCATGGCCACTTAACCCGCGTATCTTTGGAGTGTGGGAGGAAACTGAAGCAGCCAGAGGAAACCCACGCAGACACGGGATAAATTTGCAAACTCCAGACAAGCTCCACCCGAGGCTGGAATCAAACCTGGGTCCCTGGAGCTGAGAGGCAGCAATGTTAACCACTGTGGCACCCCCTGTGCTACGGTGCCACCCTACATTTTATGGTAATGTTTGGAATTAAAACGGAAACTCTCCCCTCTCACCTAATCACAAAGTTAATGTCTGGAGACAGATTGCTCACAGGGCTTGTCTGAAAATTAGTTATAATATGGAGGCATTTTTTTAGGTGTAAAATAATATTGTGTAGAATCTCTCCGGGAATAAAAAGACACAATTACTGTTAGAATCTAGCCACAAGCCAACAGCGCCCACAACAAGTATGTGGTCAAAGATATTTGTGGAACATTAAACAACCAAAGCACATGTTGGGTGGACCATACAAAAGAGGTATGGAACTGTCAAAGATCCCAGACCTTTCCTTCATCCTGTCATTCACAATTGGTATAATGCTGGTCTGCTTATTGAGAAGGTCATGCCAAGTGTTCTGTTCTTCACTGTTAAAGACAGGTGGCTTAGTGCACAGTGGTTAGCACTGAGGCTTCACAGTGCCAGGGACCCGGGTTCAAATATAGCCTTGGGTCACTGTCTGTGTGGAGTTTGCATGTTCTCTCTGCATCTATATGAGTTTCCTCCAGGTGCTCCATTTACCTCCAAAGATGTGCAGGTTAGGTGGATTGGCAAGGCTAAATTGCCCCTTAGTGTCAGGGGATTAGTAGGGTAAATACGTGGGGTTACGGGGATAGATTCTTGGTGCAGGCTCAGTGGGCCAAATGACCTTCTCTGCACTGTAGGGATTCTAGTAGAAATAGAAATGATCGAAAGCTCCAAGTGTTTAGGTGTCCCGATCACCAGCCATCTGTCCTGATCCCCCCATGCCGATACTATAATTAAGAAAGCCTCTGCTTTCTCAGAAGAATAAGGAAATTTGGCACGTTAGCTACGATCTGACGAACCCACCCAGCATGGTGGCACAGTGGTTAGCATTGCTACCTCATTGTGCCAGGGACCCGGTTTGATTCCCGGCTTGGGTCACTGTCTGTGTGGAATTTGCATATTCTCCCGTGTCTGCATCGGCTTCCTCTGGGTGCTCCGGTTTCCTCCCACAGTCTGAAAGATGTGCTGGTTAGGTGCATTGACCTGAACAGGCAACATAGTGTGGCGACTAGGAGAATTTCACATTAACTTCATTGCAGTGTTAATGTAAGCTTTACTTGTGACTAATAAATAAACTTTAACTTTAAACTTATGCAGATGCACCATACAAAGCATTCTTTCTGGTTGTATCGCAGCTTTGTATGGCTCTGTCCAAGATCCTAAGAAACTACAAAAACTCATGAATGTAACCCAATCCATCACGCAAATCAGCCTCCCATCCATTGATGCTGTCTATACTTCCTGCTGCCTCGGCAAATCAGTCAGCATAAATAAGAACCCCACAAACCCTGGACATTCTCACTTCCACCTTCTTCCGTTTGGAAAAAGATACAAACATCTGAGATCACGTACCAACCAACTCAAGAATAGCTTGTTCCCTGCTGCCATTTTGAATGGAATTACCTTGCATTTAGTTGATCTTTCTCTACAGCCTAGCTGTAGCTGCAATGCCACATTCCGCATTCTCTCATTCCCTTCTCTATGGACAATATGCTTTAACTGTACATTGCATAAGGAACAATACTTTTCTCTGTATATTAATATGACAATAATAAATCAAATCAAACCAAATCAAATCTATGATTCTCTTCTATAATTCTATTGTAGCACCACTCCCATGATTACAAATGTCCCTGACTAAGAATAACCCTCGCCCTGTCACCACCCAGAAGGAGAAAAAAGCGGGGAAATAAGAATAACTGTTTTTCCTTTCTAGGCACAAAGCCTTCATCCTAATGTGTCAAACTATGTCATGATACATGTGTGTATTTGAAGATATTATGAAACATGTAATATAATGGGTTCTCTGGGGATGATCTTGAGCCTGTCTTTGCCATCCGTGCGAATATCCATAAGGCTTCGAGATTCAGAAGTCGCAATTCCCGCTGGTGAGATCACAATTTCGGATTTCCCCGGCCCTCGCCGGTGATGTCATGAGGTTTACACCCATAACGGGCATGAACCTGCTTTACATGCATTTGAGTACATTTAAAAGTTACGAACCTGTCCTCTTACCTGATATTTATTCCCCCTATCCTGCCGTATATTAACACTGTATCCACATGATGTCACATTGGCATGGTTCACAACAGGTTCACACAGATGTGAACCTGTCATGGGAGTCTCCCCAGGGGGTGTAAAGAAAAGTATCGTCCCCGGGAAGAGGGACATGGCCAGCCAGTGCCCCCTGGCAATACCTCTTGGCACAGATTGGCACTTCCAGGTTGGCACTGTGTCCATACCAACCTGATTGTGTCAGTTTGGCAGTGCCAACCTGCTAGTGCCAGTTTGGCAGTGCCAACCTGTGCCACAGGGATGGCCCCCAATGGGAGGCTCGTGGTTGGGGTGGGAATCAATTAGATGTGGTGGTGGCCGGAAACAGCCAGAGGAGCTGGGGATGCTGGCAACAGCCGTTGGGAAGGGATTGGGGAGGGGAAGGGGCTGATGATTGGGGGTTGGAGAAGGGGCCAATGTTCACGGACAGTGTGAAGGGGTTAATTCCAATCAGGGGAAGGGATGGAAGAACCTGAGACCTCCATGGTGGGCTTGGGTAGCAATTGATACAGTTTATGAGGGAGGCCCCCTTAAAAACTGCACCTGATCTCTGTGCAGCCCAGTTTTGCCAAGGTATTTAAACGGTGTGAAACATGCCTCAGTTCATTTTTGCAGCGTATCTTAAGATCTGGAGAGAAACAGACCAGTTTTCCCGGGGGCCATCTTTTGGTAAAGTTTGGCCCCCTTTGTATCTAATAAGCCCTGAGAAAACTTGGAAACTTTGTGTTCAGTTGAAAGGAACAGATGAAATACAGTAGTATGTAGACATGACATGAATAGGTAATATGTGAGCACCTGTTCATTACCATTCTGTGCAATAGTTTCTGCTATTGTGACTTTAATCATGGATGATTGAGAGCTCTGAGTTCAGAAGACTCAGAACTGTGCAAATATTGGAACATCTCCAATTATCATCATTTCTGGCAGAAGATCCATACTGTGTAGATATCCTGGATTCTTATTGTCCACACACAACCATATCTGGAAGGAATACCAGCTGAGCTACTTTCACTTCTCAGACTGTAACAAAAGAAAAACATTTTTAAAAGAGTCTTTTAACTTCCTGTGGAGTAACTCCAAACTTGCTCTCAGTTAAAAGCAGATCAGTGCTGGAAACACTTAGGAGGTCAGGCAATATTTGTGGAAAGAGAGAGTTCACATTTCAAGTCAACAATCTTACATCATTTTTCTGTCTCGAGTATGCTATAATAAAGATTTGTTTCTTAGCATTGTGCCAAAGGGGTGTCATGCTTGGTTTCCATACATTAATTAGTCTATAAAGGTATCCGACCATGTAATTTTATAATGATATATACATTGGTTTGTTAGCCAAGTATTGTTCTAACTTTCAGGACATATGGAGAATGTAATGGTTATCCCAGTTCTGATGCAACATGCACTGCAGTTAGGGCAATTGTTAGCTGGTCACACTAAGCCATAGAGGGCACGTGTATGGGCTCAGCTTTCAAACCATTAGCGATTCAATCAGCTTGTGGATGATACCTTTTTTGTTATTTTCCCAAGCATGCTGGGAGAAGTCCAGATTGTAACTCGGGTTTTTAGCATTAGGCCGGAACTTCCTCCATTAATCAAATGAAACAAGTGACTATCGAGTGCCAAAAATATTGGGTGAGTTTCTCCGGCCTCTCAGCCGCACGGTTCCCGCGGGCAGGCAGTGCCGCATTGTTTGCAAATGGCGGAATTCTCTGATCCACCGCTGTCAATGGGAATTGACATCACCCCCATGCCGGTGGGAAAGCCACAGGCAGGGCTGTGCTACCAGCGGGACCTGAGAATCCTACCAGCATGAGCAGCCAGAGGAGTCCCGATCATTCTGTAGGTACCCAGATGGATCAGTCATTGAACATTTTGATGTGAGCCACTCATCCAAGCCTGCAATCTTTTCAAACTAGGTAGAGAGGAAGCATGATTGATGCATCGCTCAACAATTGCTGTCAGCACTTGCTCTCTTATTGGGGTAGGTACTTATAAAGGAAGAGATGCTGCATGTAGTGTGTCAACTGGGAAGCTATGATAGCTCATGGGCACTTGAAGTTACCAAGCCATTCTGTGCTTCAGCTCTATTCAAGTCTACTTGCCATTAAATGATGCATCCTTTTCCCCTCTGTGCTACCCTGAGCTTCCTCTTTTCCCGATCCTCACCCTGTGAAGTATATTTGCCAGCCTCCAATTCTCACTCCTTAGGATTCCTACAATTACAGATAGAAGAAAACAAAACCTTTTCTCTATTAATTCAACCAAGTCTGATCACTCAACTCTAGCTGGAACTAACAAGGAACAGAAAAGATGGCATAACAATAGTGAGGGTTACACCCATGGTGTAATAATTCCACCATTATTACAATGATGTAATAAAGTGAACAAATATGGCAAAATTCCACAATTTCAGTCTACAATTCTGTGTCCATTAACATTACTGAGCAGAAACGATCAGTCAACACTCCAAAAGCAAGAAAGACTTGCATTTGTAAAGCACTTTAGCATGGCCACCAGATGTCTCAAAGCACTTTACAGTTAATGAGGTACTTTTGCAATGTTAGTCACCGTTGTAATGAATAGCACCCAATTTGCACACAGCAAACTCCCACAAATAGAAATATGATAATGAACATTTTTTGCGATATTGATTGATGAAAAATATTAGACAAAATACTGGGGACTCCCCTGCTCATCTTCAAGTAGTGTCAGGGACCTTTTAAATCCAGCTTTGAGGGCAGACAGCCTCAGCTTAATACAAGTGAAATACAACAAAGCATCACTCTCTCAGTACTTCACTGCAGCGCATACTTTGGTTTATTTTTAATAGAATCATAGACTCCCTACAGTGCAGAAGAAGGCCATTTGGCCCATTGAGCCTACACCGACAACAATCCCACCCAGGCCCTATCCCTGTAACCCCACATATTTACCCCGCTAATCCCCCTGACAATAAGAGGCAATTTAGTACGGCCAATCAACCTAACCCACACATCTTTGGAGTGTAGGAGGAAACCCGAGCACCCGGAGAAAACCCACGCAGACGCCGGGAGAACATTGCAGCTCCACTCAGACTGTCACCAAAGGCTGGGATCTGCAGCGCTGTGAGGCAGCAGTGCTAACCACTGTGCCAATGTGTCATGGTGTTCAAGTCCAGGGTGGCACTTGGAACATCGAACTTGGAGCTTAGTGTCAACAGCGCTATTCACTGAGCCACACTGACAGTTGTTATGAGACTATCAGGATGATAGATGAATCTTAGGGTGAGATTTTCCAGTCATTTGTGTTGGTGGGATCTTCCATTCCCGCCAACATCAACCCCCACCATGGGAGAGGGGCAAGTCACACAAAACTCCAAAAGCAAGCCTCCTCCACTGTGCCAAAACCTGCAGAAAATCCCAGCCTTAGTATATTTTTTTGACCCAGCAGTATATTACCAGCCACCACACTATGACTGCACTTGATATTTATGCTTCAAAGGATTTTACTGTGCCATACAATCACAATTATGTTGACGTATTCCAGTAATGGGATTTGCTGTATCTCTTTGGGACATTGATGGATGTTTTAACTGTCCTTTATTAATCAATAAAGGAGCATGCACTGCCTCACACAGATATAGAGTATACTCATTATGTTTCTTTGGCACTTGGCACTGAGGAAGAAATATGTTTAATGTATATTATATTTCAGATTGGATTAAATAATAAGTCTTGACATTTATATCACCTTTAATGTCCTCAGGACATCAAAAGTGCTTCACAACTGAGGCTTTACTTTTGAAGAATGGGTTGAATTGTGGAACGTATGTCGAAGAAGGTAAATTTTAATTTTGTACCAACTTCCTCAGCGCGGCGCTCCACCTTTGCCAGAACTTCTTGCAAAGGATCTCACCTTGCACAGGTTCAGAAGCTGGGCAAAGGCAGGGTAGGTCCAGCTTCCCAGTACACCCTTCACACTCATTCTCTGGTGCATGATATCAGCTTGTTTGTCACAGCAGCATAGAGACAAAGGCCAGAACTCTCTGGCTGTTCACGCCAGCGGGATTCTCCAGTCCTGCTGGCAGTGTACTCTCACCAGCGTGTTTCCCGCCGGCACGGGGGTGACATGAATGGGAATTCCCATTGACAGTGGTGGGATCACAGAATCTCGCTGCCAGCAAACAACGTGCCACCTCCCACCAGCAGGAAACACGTAGCTGGGAATCTCACCCAAATTCTATGCCCTAAACTACTTTTCTGAGGCTGTAATGACACATTTTCTTTGTAGGTTTAGTATTGGTGTGAAAGTAGTCCACTACCATTGATTTCAATGGTGGCAAACATTGTAAATTTGTGCTATTTTATCATGCCACCGCTGTTGGCATGGCTGTTGTCAAACCAGTTGCATGAAAGAGCACAGTAAAATGTTCCTGAGATCCCAAACTATGATAAATGTTTTTGTTAATTTAGGCGAAATGTTTTCTGTTAATTCATTGAAATCAGATTAGGCGAATAACATGATGTCATAATAGCTTCTTTAATGAGATAGCAGCTTCCTGATAATAAAACCTAACTGCCTAATGTGTGTACATAATGGATACCTGGGAGTGATTACAAGGCAGTAATC
Source organism: Carcharhinus amblyrhynchos (assembly GCF_965287045.1). Classification (NCBI taxonomy): domain Eukaryota; kingdom Metazoa; phylum Chordata; class Chondrichthyes; order Carcharhiniformes; family Carcharhinidae; genus Carcharhinus; species Carcharhinus amblyrhynchos. The sequence continues at coordinate 28,475,712 of NC_137346.1, forward strand.
TAATTGTAACTATCATCAGAACCCAGAGATTTGATTAGCCTTAAAATTACTCCAGGGTATCTCCTATATTTATAATCTATATATAGTTGATTTTACGGCATGGTTTAACACAGCTCTGTCTTGCTATATGTGCTGACAGTGGCTGTCAGTGTGCTACGTGACATTCAAGCTGCCAGACAAGCAAACATATAATCAATATCGAGAAATAACTCGCAGTTGACTTCTGAGCAATTCTGTAGCCAATGCAGATTCTGAGCAAACTCTGTAGTGTGATGGCTTCATTAAAAATAATACTGCCCTTACAAATCTCGATTGGAGATTATAAATAATCCTACAGTCTGAATATAAACAGTCTGATGGCATTAAATCTCTAAACATGATTAGAGCCATTCTTTAATTATATTTGTTTATAATCAGAAACTGTACTAAAATCAATCATCAGGCAGCTTGGGAACAGAAGTGACACAGAGAACCGTACTGGTAGTTGATCCATCCTGATGTCTGCGGTTTAAACTTTGTACAGAGCACAAAATGTAATTTTTGACAAATTGAAAATCAAAGTTTTATTTTTTGCTCTGATGAGAATGGGAAAATGATACCCATTTAAAGATAGAACTTGCATGACGAAATACCTCATCAGCAGTCCCAAAGTGCTCTCCAACCAATTGATTCCTTTTGAAATGCAGTCAATGTCACGTTGTGGGAAAATTCAGCAGACAAATTGATGTTGCAAGGCTCCAAACACATAAAACAATGGAAGGGCCAGAGGTTTTGCCTTTGTTGGTGTCTATGGTGGGAGAACATTCTGCTGGCCTTCTAATGCTGCAATGGGATTTAATATATCTACACAAACAGCCAGTCAATTTAATATCTCAGATCATAGAAACCCTACAGTGTAGACTCGGCCCATTATGTCTGCAGCAATTCTTCAACAGTGCATCTTACCCATGTCCACCCCATCCTTGCTAATCCCCCTACACACCTTGGGATGATAAGGGGCAATTTAGCATGGCCAGTCCACCTAACCTGCCCATCTTTAGACTGTGGGAGGAAACCGGAGCACGCCAAGGAAGCCCATGCAGATATGGGGAGAACGTGCAAACTCCACACAGATAGTCACCCAATGCTGGAATCAAATCCGGGTCTCTGGCACCATGAGGCACCAATGCTAGCCACTGTGCCACCGTGCCGCCCTCATGAAGTAGTCCATGTCCAAATAACTGTTATTCATAACAATAAAAGAATAATTGTGCTGATGCTGGAATCTAAAACAAAAACATGAAATGCAGGAAAAACTCAGCATTCTGGTTAACAACTGTATGGAGAAAAAACACAGAGTTCACAGGTGGGATGCTCTGATCTCATCCATTCTCAACCAACTGCCAGTGAGAATGGAGAACTTGGCACTCAACCAAAACTCCATTCACTGCAGCAGCACCGGAGAATCCCAGCCACGAACGAGGTCAGAGGTTTCCACCGAACGTTTCGAGTCCTGAAGACTCAGAGCTATTGTCCATGCCTTAACAAGAGTCAGGTTTGAACTTTAAGTGGCAAGTTGAAGTTGGTGCCAGACAATAACCACCGAGTGAAACTAGCTAACTAACTGACTAATCATCCCCCCTTGATGTTCAATGGTGGTCCCATCATTTAATCCCCCAAAATCAATAGCCTGGGGTGCCACCAATGACCAGAAACATAACTGGACCTACCTGATAAATACTGTGGCTACAAAGGGACACCAAAGGCTTGGACATCTGCAACAAGTAACTCATTACCTCACTGCCCAAAGCCTGTACACCATCTACAAGGCAAAAATCAGGAGTGTGATGGAATAACTCCCTACTTGCTTGAATGAGTGAAGCTCCAACAGCCCTCAAGAACTCAACACCATCCAGGACAAAGCTTGATGCCATTCTAGTTGATAGTGTAAAATTCAATCCTTAGTCATTTTGGTACTGTTGTTTACCTGTAACGTTGTGCTGTGTAAAGTGGAGTCACACTGTTTTTACTGATTGGCACAGAGGCTGTTTAATGTACACTATATTTTAGATAATTTTTTTCTACTTCATGTACTCTGAGAATCTTTGAAATTGCTATCTTCCTTAAAAAAAATCTTAAACCTTCAACTACAGCCCCAGTTCTAATCACCAGGTTTTTAAATACTTAAACCATTTAACTTCATGCCCATTTGTCCCAAACAGCTCTGAGCCTTTTTAGTCAGTTTCTAATCAAAACAGAGAAACATGACTGCCTCGGTCAAAGTAACCAATGGTAACTTTGTGAAGAAAAGTGATTATAAATACAGTTATAGGAGAATCCAGCTACAAATATGGAGTTATTTGATTCAAAGAGGGGTTCTTTAATGAAGTAGGGATTAAATATTAAAATCAGAATTAAAATCAGAAATTTATAAATATTAAAATAATAACAAACTATTAAAATCAGAGATTTTATAAGACCCTGGTCAGACCCCACTTGGAGTACTGTGCTCAGTTCTGGTTGCCTCATTACAGAAAGGATGTGGAAGCCATAGAAAGGGTGCAGAGGAGATTTAAAAGGATGTTGCCTGGATTGGGTGGCAAGGCCTTATGAGGACAGGTTGAGGGAGCTCGGTCTTTTCTCCTTGGAGAGACAAAGGATGAGGGGTGATCTGATAGAGGTGTATAAGATGTTAAGAGGTATTGATCAAGTGGATTCCCAGAGGCTTTTTCCCAGGGCTGAAATGGTTGCCACAAGAGGACACAGGTTTAGGGTGCTGGGGAGTTGGTACAGAGGAGATGTCAGGGGTATGTTTTTCACTCAGAGGGTGGTGGGTGAGTGGAATTGGCTGCCGGCAGTGGTGGTGGAGGCAGATTCGATTAAGAGACTTTTAAGAGACTTTTGGATAAGTACATGGGACTTAGTAAGATAGAGAGTTATAGGTAAGCCTAATAGGAAGGACATGTTTGGCGCAACTTGTGGGCCGAAGGGCCTGTTTGTGTTGTCGCTTTTCTATGTTTCTATTAAATATTATGTTTCTATGTGTCTATTAAATATTAAAATCATCACGACAAAGGTTTAAAAGTTTATACGCACATCTGGGCATAACTATGTGCTCAAGGACATCAACATCCTGTAGAAAATGGTATATACTCTAACAAAAAGCAGACCTAAAAAAAACAGGAACTTGCCTTACATCACCTCAGAAAGGCATTGATAAATTGTAAGATACCACAATCAAACAATGGATAAACTTATAGATTACCCTAAATAACTTGTTAACTGAATCCTGGAAACTTAGTGTAGTGATTACTATCTAAACCATTCAGTATCTTGCTTGTTTGAAAGATGTTGACTAAAATAAATGATGTTGATGACAAGCAATGATGTTATCCAGCATGACTGCTCAACATGCTTGCTGCTGGTTCAATTCTTTTATAGTATAAATGTTGGAGATACACAGTAGGATTTTCAAAGTTGTTACTTTCACTGCTGTATCTTTTGTAATGTAGTCATAATAGTTCTCCCCTTTGGTATACTGCTATACTCAGTAGCTTTTAACTTGGGGATTGAAAGTTAATACTACTTTAAATATTGATGGATATTTAAACATCTCTCTGTAATATTCATAACATTTAGATTCTCTACTAGAAATAGCATAATACTTTATTTTCCCAGATCTATCAATTTTATGATTATCATCCAAAGTGAATTGCATGTTTGATTCTTTATTAAACTGTTATATAATTTAGAAAGTATGTTGTCTGATATACACTTCTGTATCAAAACTTGATAACCCATCCTTGTGCACTGTTTAGTAGAGAGCTACATTGTTGAGGAGAGAGGGTCAGATCCTTATAATATCCAGGTTCTTAGTATCTAGCTAGGAGAGTGATAATATTCTCTGGTGGTTCCTTTTCTTTAGGAAGAGTTAGATTAGTTCTTCAGGCTCATTTAAATGTCTGTGAGACCTGTCTTTATCAACCTCAAGTAAGAGTGATCAGCCAAGAAATAGGCCTGATCCAGAATAGACCCAAAAAGAGGCTTGAGTTATAGTCCACTTCAATCTGTCATCTTGTAACTATCTCTTCAGGATCTTATGCCGATTTTCCCATAAAAATGATATGGGAAAGGAGTTCCTTCAAATGTTTTATCTTAAGTAAAGTTTATTCAGTCAAGTTTAAAATGGCGGAGCAATGGCGGGGGGAGGGGGGGGGGAGGGTCAGCACTGCGAGTGAGATGACGCTGCCCCGATCTCTCTTTCACTCTTTACCTTATTGCAAAGTTTTTTGACTTGAGTTTAAAAGTATGGGCTGGAAGTACAGCGTGAGCTAGATACTAAGTAGTTAAAATGTAAATACTAGCTTAGGTGCTGTTTCCCAATCGATTGTAAATAATAAACAATCCTGATAGACTTTGATTTGATTTGATATGCTAACATCCCAATTATAAAGTGGCAGGATATGATTTTCTGCCACTGTTTTGTGACGCAGCACCTTACAATCAATGGAAAAATGAATTTGAGATATGGATATGGGTTACATCTCTACCAAAAAGAAAGGGAGAGATAGCTCTGGCACTTTCACTTCCTGATGCGGAGATACTGGCGTTAGACTGGGGTAAACACAGTAAGAAGTCTCACAACACCAGGTTAAAGTCCAGCAAGTTTATTTGACAGTAAACCCACTAGCTTTCGGGGTTTGCCCCTTTGTCAGGTGAGTGGAGAGTTCTGGTCACAAACAGACCATATAAAGGCACACACAGTTTACAGCATACTGATTAGAATGTGAGTTTTTACAGCTAATCAATTCTTAAAGGTGCAGACAATGTGAGTGGAGATAGCATTAACCTAAGCATAGGTTTACTGTCAAATAAACTTGTTGGACTTTAACCTGGTGTTGTGAGACTTCTTACTGTACTTTCACTTCCTGTCAGGAGCAAGGTCCGCCACAAAATGTTCATAGAAATACACACTCTGTAACTGAACAATGCCAAAAGTTTAGACATTCTCTTAAAATTCATGCATACAATTTATATGAAAAATGACTTTTTGAATGTCTTTGTGGCTTGGTTGGATTTTGATTAATTTAGAAAGATGGATCATTCGACTGTAGAAAAATACATCAGGGAATTTAAACAACTATACATGAAATTGCAGTGATTCCACTTGGAAGACCTTCAGTCAGTACAGGTCTTTGAATTATTGGACTGTGTTAGGCCATCAAACATTAATAGGCTCTTTGTTTTAACTGGAGTTAGATTCAAAGAAAAATATATACATTTGGATTAATAAAGAACAAAGAACAAAAAAATTTACTATGCAGGAACAGGTCCTTCAGCCGTCCAAGCCTGCTACCCTACTGAACTAAAATCCCCCACCCTTCCGGGGACCATATCCCTCTATTCCCATCCTATTCATGTACTTGTCAAGATGCCCCTCATCCACCTCCACTACCTCCCCCGGCAATGAGTCCCAGGCACCCACTATTCTTTGTGTAAAAAATCTGCCTCGTACATCTCCTTTAAACCTTGCCCCTCACACCTTAAACCTGTGTCCCCTAGTAATTGACTCTTCCACCCTGGGAAAAAGCTTCTGACTATCCAAAAGCTTCTAACTATCCAATTTCCAAATTAAATGTTTAAATCTTACAGACACATATGGGAAAGCATTCGTTTCTGGCCACATTTATTGTGTGAATGGATCCTTCAGCAGTGACACAAGAAACAATACCAGCAGCAATTTGAGACCATGTGAACATTGGGCTCAAACATCTGCAGAAAAGAAGAATTGGTAAACTCTCCTTGAAGCAATAAGCAGCCTCCACCAAAGCATCCTGTTCTCTGTGTCTCCTTCAAAGCTAGGCTTAGGAATTCCACCAATACCCTACACTCTCTGTGAACTCTCCTGACCATCCACAACAGAGATGGAGATCAATCTTAAATTAGACTATTACCTGATGACAAGGGAAGCTTTTTTTCTTCTATAAATACATGTCGGTGCACAGAAAATAACCCACTTGTATTGTTATGGGGTGGATGCCACTCAAAGCTTTACCCTGTGATTCTCTGTCTCGGAAACACGTGCTCAACATATTACAATGAATCCACAATTCCACCAAGAATTCAAAGTGATTGGAGCAATTGTCCTATAAAATTACTAAATCCTTAGGTGAAATTTCATGACCACCCTATTGCTGGGTGGGAGATGTGCAGTGGAAGGAACATTCAATTGATGCCATCTGCCCATCACTTGCCAGCAGCAGGTGATGTCCATGCCATGTGGTAAGATTACCAGGTAAAACATCATGGCCTTTTTGTGGGCTGGGAGGAATCCCTCGTTTTCCCAACAGTACCCCCCACATTAATTCCAGATATTATTTTTTATTGAATTCAAATTTCACCATCTGCGGTGATGGGATTTGAACCCGGATCCCCAGAACATTAGCTGAGATTCTGTGTTTATAGTCTAGTGATAATAACACTAGGCCATCACCTCCCCTGTGTTGTAGTATGTATTCACTTTGCTTGGCGCGTTATATTTTTGTGCCTCGGATCAAGCTGGCATCATGGAAAGAATGGTAAGATGGATTGTTCAATATTTGATGAACAGATGCCTTCAACTGTACTTGGCGTCAGTCCTGGTGACCTCGTCTTGACGAAACCGCTTTGACAGGAAACAAGAGGAATTGACTCTGGCATCTCAATGAGAAGAAAAGGAGGGATGTACTGGAGAAGAAAGAGAATAGAGCAACAGCATAAATATAACACAGAACATTCATGCCATCTTGTTCAGTTCTCTAGTGAAAAGTGATAGTGAATGCACGCCTCTACGATACAAGCAGAACGGTGCTCACAGCTTGGTACAGACAGGCTGTTTGTCATTAGCAGCCCACCTACCCGACTGTGCATAGGTTTCCTGAAGTGTGCTTCCATGAGAGAGTTTACATTCCATGTAAGCCAAACAAAACTTGACCAGTGTAGATTTATCTGCAGTTTGAATTGGGAATGCAGAAACAAGATGATGGATGGCTCACCAAGAAAACCCCTAAAAAACTATTGCATAGAATAAATCTTTAAAACCTTTTCACTGCCATTTTGTGAATGTTGAAAGCAGATAGTTAAGAAATCCTTGAAACTTACTAAAATTTAAACCCTACTAAACTTACTAAAATTAAGGAATAATTTTGCTGAATTTCGTCACATTATAGGTGGCACGGTGACACAGTGGTTAGCACTGCTGCCTCACAGCGCTAGGGTCCCAAGTTCAATTCTGGCCTTGGGTCAGTGTCTGTGTGGAGTTTGCACTTTCTGCCTGTGTCTGCATGGGTTTCCTCTGGGTGTTCCGGTTTCCTCCCACAGCCCAAAGTTGCGTGGGTTAGGTTGATTGACCATGCTAAATTGACGCAAGTGTTGGGGGATTAGCAGGATAAACGTGTGGGGTTATGGGAATAGAGCCTGGGTGGATTGTAGTCAGTGCAGACTTGATGAGTCAAATGGCCTCCTTCTGCACTGTAGAGATTTATGATTATAGATATTTCTTTGTTAAAGTTCCTTCCGTCACGTTCAAAAGCATTTGAGATCTGAAAACTTAAGTTGGACATTTTTTGTTGAGAAAGCTGCGTTGAAATAATTTCAGAAGAAGCTTGCTGAGTCTCCTCCAGCACATTTTCCCAAGTGGTACCGTCTAAAATGATGTTCAAGAGGATGTTTGCACTTTGGGCTGTGATCAAAAAACAATTAGTCATGGTACCAAGGCAAGCCATAACATGGCTGCAAAAACATTTGAAGATCACAGTCACATTGCTTTTATAAGAATAATCACCTCGGAGACCGGTCGCTAGATTTGCATGCATTCAAGGCCACAGCTTCATTGTTATTCGCAAGTACTTATTGATTTGCCTAATACAAGCTGGCAGGTGAACTCAAGTGTGGCTTGTAAACTATGTGTTGCAGCAGGTGACTTGTTGTGAATGGTTAAGTTACATGCACGGAAGATAAAACTTGAGGGATAATGGGATTTATAATTTGGGTAAAAGTTTAAAGAAAATTTCTGCTTGATCTCCCTTGACACAGCCTTGATTTCAAACAATTTGGTTCATCAATAATGATTTTGGGGATAGTTTTAACTCCCCCATTGTTTAACAATATCCTCAATGTTTAACAGACTTCTAGAGTTAATGGCTGTGGGCCAGGTTTCCCAGGGTTCAGGAAACGTGGCATATAAAGGGACGTGAGAATGGCTGGACCCAATTTTTAAACGCTTTTCCAGCATTGTTTGTGGACCAAGAGGAGGAAGGGTGCTTCCTCCTTTAAGACCAAACAAACCACTTACATTCCTGCAACAATATCCACCCACGATCAGCACCTCCAACCCATGATCTCTTCAACGCTCCCATACCACATCACCACAGCCCTATCCTTACTCCCAAAAATCCCTCCCTTCCCACTCCCCAGCCTAGGGCTTCTGGCCTGCTACAGGAAACAAGTCATCAGTCTTGTCTTTAAATTCAGCAATGTTATCTGCATATCTAGGCTGCTCAGCCTCTGTGACTTTCCCTTAACTGCCCTACTCCCCAATCACTGCCCCACAGACGTCAAGATCCTTGTACTTCCCAGTTAACAACATATCTTGGAACACCATCTGAAGCTAGTGTGGAATATGGTACATTTCTGTTTATTGATTATTTTGAACAACTGTTTTGCTAAATGTTCAATATTTACGAATGCATGGTATAGTCTACTCAGAAACTGAAGTCAAAAAATATTTAAAATGTCCAAAATTTTAATTAAATGACAGAAATAAGGCAGCAAAATAGGAATTTAGTACTTAAAGTTTGAGTAATCGGAATACTTTGATTAAGCAAATTTGAATTAAGAATTATAGTTTGCATACATTTGCAGTAAAATTTACTTTTGTGCTGACATTCATATTAAGTTAGATAGGTTTTTGATAAACAAGAGAGTCGATGTGGAGGATAGACAGGAGTGGGGAATTACTCTTATGGGGAGACTGCTGTTGCTTATACCTAGCTCATACAAATACAACTTGGGTAAAGAGGCTCTTGCCACTTGCAGTGTAACATATATGGTCCACATACACAATTTCTGGAAGGAAAATGAAGGGTAGAACAATCTTCTATATTCCTTCATGAGATGTGGATGTCTCTGGAAAAGCCAGTATGTAATTGGCCTTATTTGTCTCGAGATGTCAGATCATCTTCATCAGTACAACTTTGAGGTTGAGTAACTCACAGGTTCACACTACTCAAAGCTGGCATGCTTAACTGTACTATTACCACAGACAATGTTAGTGATAGTGAAGTGACTTGAGATATTGCAGACAATGACCAGGACTCTCTGGTCTTGCATACCTCCCTATCACTGCCAGCAAGAACGGAGAACTTGGCACTCAGCCAAATCTCCATTCTCAGCAGCGGGACCGGAGAAGCCCAGCAATGGGCAAGATTGGAGTATTCCAGCCAACATGATCGCAGTGATTCCACAAGTAACTGTGGATTTTGTTTCGCAAGAGGAGTTGGAGACACAAACATGCTACAGAAAGTAAATCTGTATACCTAAAAACAAGCGACCTCATGAAATAGAGAAAAAACGTATCCCTTCCATGGATAATGGTGTTGTCAAGTAGATCGTGTGTCTCCTCAACATCTGACAAGGCTGAAGAAATGATCTTTTGGAATGAGCTCAGTGCTGGATCCAAGTCCATGGGGCATCATAAAGTTTTCATTTTCTGATGACAACTGCATCCCACACAGAACTCAAATTATCCTGATTATTTTCAGGATAATCTTCCAGGAAAGATTATCCAGAAAAAGCTTCAGAAACAAGCATTGCATCTTTCCCATGAAGAACATTCAGTAGTCATTAAGGTAAAACAATAATTTCATGATGTAGTCTGATGGGCCAGCAATAGATTGCTGCATTGAAGTGTTCATTACAAACTGTGTAGTTTATACAATCAGTGGTAAATCTATTAAGCCATGTCCCAAACCTCTGTAGCCAACCCCATGGCCAATAAATCCATGGCAACCTTCCTCAAGTGGATATTTTTGGAGAAGTGCGAACAACATCTAGGATTCAACATTTTCTGCTTGTTCAGATCTACATGGCAAATAGTCAGAAATCACTGCAACAAATTTTGTGACCACAATTTCAGTCCTTGACGTTCCAGACAGGTTATTTGCAAAGTGGAGTTTTCCAGAGACTATCATTACAGACAATAGACTGTAGCTTGTTTCCAGTCTGTTCACAGAGTTCTTAGCAAGCTACAGAATTCACCACCACTTGATATCATGATATGATCAGCAATTAAAAAGTGGCACCAAATAATTCAAAGGGATGATCAAGGCCAGTGTGAGACCGAGCCTGTCAGAGGGGAAAGCAATTCATACCCTGATTCACACATGTCCATCAATCTCACACTCTCTGACCAGACGGACACCAATTGAACTTTTGATTTACAAAATAATGGTTGGAATGTGAGTCTTTACAAGTCCCATAAAGACTTGCACTCCAATCATTTAACTGTAAAATGAGTTCATGTCTATATATGCCCTGTTTGCGAACACATCTCCTATTCACCTGATGAAGGGGCAGTGCTTGTGGCTTCTGCTACCAAATAAACCTGTTGACTTTAATTTGGTGTTGTGAGACTTCTTACTGTGCTTAGAGAAAACAGACCTTTGAACAATTAAAAAGTACTCAATGCACTCATTTGTTTTTATTTAGGATGGTTTACCATAAACTAAGATCCTCTAGTTTCACAAGAGAAGAAAGATGCAGTTAATTGTTTGGTGTTTGATTGTGTTGGGCAAACCTTCATCTGGGACCAGAAAATCTGACGTGTGCACTTTCAAAGTTTTCTAACTGTACACCTGACCCATGTATGCCTTCACAGGCCATTTTTGTCTTTTCACACAGGGGTCAGGTGTGAAGTGTGAGCCGTCATGAAGTGCATGAAGACTTGTGAATGTGTTGGTGGGATGGTTGCAAAGCCTGCTTCAGGTCCCCAATGCAGCAGCCAAGCTCTGTGACATTAGTGTGCCTTTAAGAAATGTTGTTTTTAATCATGCTGTCTGCAATTTGTAAGCAAGTCTTTCGGTTTCATTGTGGCACTGGCTGTCTGCTAGAAGTCCTTTTATTGCTGTTTCAGTGGTTTAAATGGAGTTTTGTTTATTTTTACTCAAAGTCTCAGGTACTTTCTAGGATTTTTTTGATGACTCTGGATTGTGAGGGAGAGAATTGATTGACAAGTCAGGGTCAGGTGGTTCCTTCCCCAGAAGAATCCAAGGGTTCATTTTCAGTTTTGGTTCAGAGTCAGATGCTGTCCTGGTTGTCAAGTGGTTGGCAGATTTTCTCTCTCTGTCTCTCCCTGGTTTTTTAAACCCTGCTGGCTAGCTGGAAGCAGGTCTCCTGGCCTTCCTGGAGTGAAGGTTTGCTGTTGGTGGTTTGCAAGCTAATAACTTGAGTCTCTCGCCCCTGGTGTTTTGGGGAACTGTTCTGGTTTCAAGCTTATGTATGTATCAAAAGAACTGCAGCATCCATCCAAAGGATTAAGTTCCAGCATCGCATGAGCATTCATATTTTCTATGCTAAACCTGTGGCAAGGGTTTTGTTTATGGGATTTGTCTGATTGGAATGGTATTTAGCTGTTCAGTTGATACAACATCGTGGATCTTTTTGTTCTTGTTTGTAATTGTAAAAAATATTGTTAATTTTCTTTCTATATATGTTAACTGTATTCTTACGTAAACTTTGCTTGATAAAAGCTCCCTAGTGCATCATTTGTATCATGCCTGCAATAAAACATCTCAGGGACGATTGTCCCAAAAAATTCTAAGTGTCGAATAAAAACTGCAGTCAATCACGTTGTTTTTTCAGTGAGAGTTCAAAAATAAATCTACTCTCTGTGCACTGCAGATACCTCAGCGTCAATTGCTGGCCAGCCCCACAACCACCACAATACCGGTCCTCTCACCTCCGTATCCCCCCATCTCCCCCCAACACCCCCCAGACTGATCATTTGTCTCCTGGACAAGTCTGGGCCAACGTTGACCCTCCTACCACCCAGCCCCAATCTCCCGATCCCCAGCCCCGATCCTTCCTCCTCCAACCCTCTGCAGCCTGCCCACCCCCCCCAACCCCCAGCAGGATGCTTCACCCTCCCCAATGGCCAGCCTCAATTACTGGCTTCCCTCTCCCCCCGGTCCTGATTGCAGGGTGGCAGTCGAATACATCACCCCCCACCATGATCACCCACATTAGGCCCTGCCCCCCCATCAAGTCTGTCCCCATGAGGTGTTGCCCCCTTGGCACTGCCCTACGCCCGGTGGGCAGTGCCTGCCAAGGTGCTCCTTGGGCATTGGTGCTTTGACCCTTGGGCAGTGCTGGATGCCAAGCCTGGCAATGTCAAGCTGGCAATGCCATGGGGCAACTGCCCCGGCACCCGACCCTCTGGGGGACTTTGAATGCCCCCCCTTCACTCCAGTGGGGTCAGGTTTATAGTGGGCTATAACAAAGCCCGCTGGAATGGAACACTCCTGGCGAGGGGGAGATGCTAACGGGCCTGGAAATTTCAGTCCAGGGCCCCCTAATGACATTTAAATTATATTAAAATTAGGCGATGCATAATTTATTCAGCTCTGCACTTATTTTTGGCTTGGAGCTGACAGTACCAGATATCTGTGCACTGGGAGACGTGCACAGACCTGGGTGCCCAGCGGGGAGACCACAAAATGGCCCCTGCTAGAGTCACCTGGCCCACTGCATTAAAAAGCAGTGCAGCCAATGGGAGAATGCCCCCCCCTCCCTCCCACTCATGCTTACCCTACCCAAATTCAAATTGAAAAATTTATGATCCAGGCGGACTTCATAAAACACTTTGGAGTTTCTGACTTGAATTAGAACAATTCCCAATATTATCTAACAATTCTCAAAACTTCAGGCCTCATCCCCACCCACCCCTATACCTGCCCATTCCCCTTCAAATCACCTCTCATCCTATGACACCATGTATTCTCCGTGCACCCTCAGATTTCTTATGCCCACTCTATGAACTCCCCCCAGCTCAATATATTCTCTGTAGCCACTCACCAAGTACATAATGCTCAGGAACAAAAGAATACTAATGGGAATTAGTGTAAAATAATGTTAAACTTCTACAAATCTGAAAAAGTTCCAAACGCGCAAAAATTCCCAGGGGAAAAACTTGCAATCCTTTCAGTGCTAATTAGGTTTGTAGACTGCTAAGAAACTATATCAAAGAGATTTTCTGCTATTATAGGTCCATAAAAGTTTCAATTGTTCAAAGACCCCCTGCTGAGTTAAAACTTTTGAAAACCAATGAGATAGCACCGGACATAATCCTGAGTCCCAATTCCAGTGAGCAGGCTCTGGAGATCGGGACTCCCCATTTCTGTCTCTGAATCCTGCAGCTTTGGAAGAATGTTGTGACCATCTTCAGGGGAATTCCAGACGGCCTTAACAACAAGGACAGCACGCACAGCAGCAGAAGAAGTGACAACAATCTGTACACTCATTCGAGGAAGCTACTGTGTCTTCTGACAGATTAGTCAATTTGCAATGCATTGCTGCATAAGACAGGTGACAAATGGGCCAAGTGCCAGGGCAGCTCAGTTCATCTCCTTTGACAATGGTACCAGTCAGATGAGTGAGCAGGTGATTATTTCTTTATAGAATCCCAGCCTTTCTAAAGGTAACTGGGACCATTGATTGTACTCATGTGGTTAGTGTTGTTTTTATATATCCGCACTCATCCCTTAGAGTGCAGTTAAGTTTATGTTTAAGCTCATTTATTAGTGTCACAAGTAGGCTTACATTAACAGTGTAATTAAATTATTGTGAAAATCCCCCTGTCGCCACACTCCAGTGCCTGTTCGAGTACACTGAGGGAGAATTTAGCTTGGCCAATGCACCTAGCCAGCATGTCTTCAGACTGTGGGAGGAAACCGGAGCATCCGAGGAAACCCAAGAAGACACGGGGAGAACATGCAGACTCTGCACAGACAGTGACCCAAGCTGGGAATTGAACCCAGGTCTCTGGCACTGTAAGACAGCAGTGCTAACCACTGTACCACTGTGCCACTGTAATTATTGAGTATTGTAACACAGTGAAAGGATTCACTTTTGGGTGGGAGTTACCACATGTTTTCCGGCAGTGAAGGCAACTCAGCATTAGTTGCTGGTGGGGTCTTCCAGTCCACTGTCAGGGAATCCGACATGGATGAGGTCGTCTTCGGTGGGCCCAGAAGATCCTGCTGGCAGGAAGAGCTGGAAAAACCCACCCAAACTGACTGACAGTATAACTGACCTCAACATAAGTGTTCTTTCCATAGTCATGAGCCATCTTTATAACAACCAATAGTCCTATTCAAGGGTCAAGTTTTATTTGCCTTCGTAATCCATATGATGAGGAGGCGTTATCAACACCAACTGCATTCAATGTCAGCTCAGAATTCAGACCTATATAATTCTGGTCTCCATTCACTGGGACTCTCTGGAGGCAGTTCAAATTCCACACCTTGTGATTCTAAGATGGAACTCCTGATATTAAGCAAAAGGCACACTCTACCCACGTGCTGATACAAGCCCTGGTTGTTCACCATTTCTTCAATGGGAAAGGTTTATGAAGGTAAACGGGGGAAGTTTAAACAGCTGTTGGGTACTTAACATCATCCCACCAGCGTAAAAACTCACCTATTGCCATCGGTATCACAGCTCCCTCAGGCAGATGTTTGGCAGAGAATGATTGTGTAAATAAAGCTTCTTTTCAACTGTGGAGGATCCCAAAGAGGTGCAATCTGTAAGGGGGGCATATTAGATGTGTTTGACAGTCCATTAGAAGAGGAAGGTCTTTGACATCATTGGTAGCGATGACATGCTCTGGTGGGACCAGCACATGTCCAGAACGTGAGTGTACGGGAGGGAGATAAACAGGACAGAATTGCACAGGGGGCAGATGTGTAGAAGATCACAGGAGACAATGTCCACATCACTCAGACTCAGTTATTTTGGCCTCTTAGCAGTGCTTCTGCAGGGTGACATTGTTACAAAGAACAAAGAATAACACAGCACAGGAAACAGGCCCTTCGGCCCTACAAGCCCACACCGCCCATTTTAACATTCAGTGAGTGCCTCATTACAATCCTTCTACCTACGACTTTTGTCTACGCCACTTGTTAATCAAGTGGTGTCAGATATCTGCACTTTCCTACCTTCTCCCTGATGGACCTGGAGGCCACACATTACCAGCGGCTGTTAATGTGACTACCACTCTCAATTTTTTCACCTCCTATTCCTTCCAGACACTGCTGCTAACATATCTCAGATTTCCCAGTCAACCACATATAAATACACAAGACAGGTCACCAATGAATAGCTGGGTCAGACCAATGTGATCTAAATTTTCCCTGCTTCAACCAGAGAGAGAATGAGGAGGTACTTGGATTTGTGTCTTTGGCTGAATTGCCACAGATACAGGGCACCATCGGCTGTTGACAATGAGAGCCACCCCCTGCCCCCTGCAGCCCCCAAACACCAACCCACCACACTGGGGCGAGCAGTTTTTAGAACTGTTTTGCTCATCAGTGCATAGCTTGTGCACAACTACAGGAAGAGGTTGTTGCAGATCTGTAACAGTTTTCCTTTGAGCAGTCATTGTGTCTTCATCATATGTTAGTCCAAGATGACCAGACCTTTTCATTCCAGGAATACAGGAAATAGACAAAAGGCTGACTGATTGGAGGTGATGGGTATCACCTCTCTCTTGGGCTGAGAAGTAGACATTCACAGCATTCAGGTGCCAGGCAATGACCAGCTTCAACAAAAGAGAATCTAACCATCGCCCTTTGACATTCAATGGCATTACCATCACAATCCCCCACTATCAACACCCTGGGGCTTCTCATTGAACAGAAACTAAACTGGACTAGCCATATAAATACTGTGGCTATAAGAGTAGGTCAGAGGCTAGAAATCCTGTGGAAATAACTCACCTCCTAACTCTCCAAAGCCTGCCAACATCTCCAAGGCACAAGTCAAGAGGGTAACGGAATACTCTCCACTTGTCTGAATGAGTGCAGCTCCAACCACACTTTATGAGCTTGACACCATCCAGGATAAAGCAACCCACTTGATAAAGTAACCCCCTTCCACAAACATTTGGTCCTTCCACCATAGAGGATTATAGCATGGAAACAGGCCCTTTGGCCCAACTTGTCCATGCCACCCTTTTTTTTCAAAACCCCTAAGCTAGTCCCAATTGCCCGCATTTGGCCCAAATCACTCTGTACCTACCTTACCCATGTAACGGTCTAAATGCTTTTTAAAATAAAAATTGTACCCTCCTCTTCTACTACCTCTGACAGCTTATTCCTGATACTCACGACCCTCTGTGTGAAAACATTGCCACCCTGGACACTTTTGTATCTCTCCCCTCTCACCTTAAATCTATGTGCTCTAGTTTTAGACTCCCCTGCCTTTGGGAAAAGATATTGACTATCTAGCTGATCTGTGCCCCTCATTATTTTATAGACCTCTATAAGATCACCCCTCAGCCTTCTAAGCTCCAGAGAAAAAGTCCCAGTCTATCCAGCCTCTCCTTATAACTCAAACTCCTTATATATCAAGTCCCAGTGGCATCCTAGTAAATCTTTTCTGCATTCTTTCTAGTTTAATAATGTCCCTTCTATAATAGGGTGAACAGAACTATACACAGTATTTCAAATGTGGCCTTACCAATGTCTTGTACAACTTTAACAAGGCGTCCCAACTCCTGTATTCAATGTTCTGACCAATGAAACCAAGCATGTTGAATGCCCTCTTCACCACTCTGTCCACCTGTGACTCCACTTCAAGGAGCTATGAACATGTAACCCTAGATTTCTTTGCTTTGTAACTACCCCAACACCCTACCATTAACTGAGTAAGTCCTGCCAGTGATGAACAGCAGCAGTCACGTGTACCATCTACAAGGTACATTGCAGGAACTCACCAAGGATCCTTAGGCAGCACCCTCCAAACACATGACCACGACTATCTGGAAGGACAAGAGCAGTAGATGCCTGGGACACCACCACTGGAGGTTCCCCCGCAAGTCACTCACTATCCTGAATTGGTAAATACCGCCATTCCTTTACAGTCACTGGGTCAAAGTCCTGGAACTCCCTCCCTAACAGCACTGTGGTTGTTCTTACACCTCAGCAACACAGTGGTTCAAGAAGGCAACTCACCAGCACCTTCTCAAGGGCAATTAGGGTTGGGCAATAATTACTGCCCTAGCCACTGATACCCAACATCCATAAATGAATAAAATATGAAATCAGAGATATTCATAATTCTGTCACAAGCTATCTATAAGCTCCTCATCTGTCCATCTTGAACTAAGCAGGACGCAGATATGCCCCTTATCTCCAGAGAATCCTTGTCTTCATCAGTCAGCAAGACAGCTTGTGGCAGCTCAACACCAGACTTCATGTTCCCCTCTTCAACAAGGAAAGATAAAATAGAGCTGTGAATGAGTGAAGGTCAGGCGTTCACCTGACAGATGCAGAACATTCAAAGAGAGTGACCATGCGACAGATGCATCACATTGCAACAGGGATTAAGATGAATGGCAATGATGGATGGATAAATAAGGACGTGATGAAGTGTACTAAAGGTTATGGTTAGTTGCTATTGAAATTTGAAAGGATGTGAGCTGTGATGTGTTGGAGTGTGCTTAGCAAGGCATAGTGAAAAAAAAACAGAATGTAGTTGAATCACCAAATGTACTTATTTTTCCTAACCTGGCTGGGTTATATTCTTATATTGCTTCCATGGCTGATTTTACACATCATCTGGAAAGCAGGCTAGTGGATGTGTAAAAGAGGGTGCGACCACTGGCTTGCCCAGACCTCTCCTGCAGCTACCTTATGAAAAACATGTGAAGCATTGGGTGGGCCACCTGCCCGTGGCTCAATTCATAGAATCGTAGAACACTTACAGTGCAGAATGAGGTCATTCAGCCTGTCAAGTCTGCACCATCCCACCCAGGCCTTATCCTCAGAACCCCACATACATACCCTAATAATTCTCCCTGATACTAAGGAGCAATTTAGCACAGCCAACCCATCTAACCCTCACATCGTTGCACTGTGGGAGGAAACAGGTGCATCCATGCACAGAATGTGCAAACTCCACACAAACAGCCATCCAAGGTGGCAATCGAACTCAGGGCCCTGGTGCTGTGAGGCAGCAGTGCTAACCATTGTTCCACCATGCTGTTCTGGGCAACCAATGCCCACTTATGCACCTTATCCGGCCGCCACTCAGATTTAACTGGTGGCAGGAAAGGTTTCTGCTGAATGTGCAGCCTGGCAGGTTTGGCCCTGCAGGCTGCTGGCCAGTGAAAGGTGGGGGTGGGGGGGGAGGGATGGTGCCACATTTCCAGGTTACAGGTGCTATTGCAGCACTGCAGTGCCGTGACTTGGGGACAATGCTTCTGCTACCCCCATCCCCAAGTTACCTGTGAGCACACTGACTGAGTGAGGGTGTCAGCTTTCTTCCAGGCAGTCACCACACGTTCAATTGAGTTGAGATTAACGTCCATTCTGCTCATTTATCTGCTGGAATTCAGCCAAGCAATTCCATTCACTCCCCCACTGCTTGGAAATTGCTTCCAGGTAAACGTATGGGCCTAAGAATGGGCAGATGAGATTAAATGTGTGCAAAGAAAACAATCATAAAATAGATAATGAAATAAAAAACTCTTGGGTTGGAAAGGGGTAGGCAGTGGGGATTGCTAGTCTTGTGCCCAGCAACTGAAAAAACTGAACAAGGGGAGATTGGCAGGGTGGATGTGTAGGGTTACGGAGATAGGGTGGGATTGTTATTGGTGCAGACTCAATGGGCTGAATGGCCTCCTTCTGTACTGTAGGGATTCTATGATTCAAATCTATGATTCGAAGATACTTTTGATTTACCTACACATTGCTGAATGCTACAGATCAGCAATTTCGTGCACACACAGTTAATAATGAAAGCAAAGATGTGCTGGTAACTGCCATTTTTGTCTATTGCTTAGCAACCTTTTCACCTGCCAAGTTCTTTAATCTTGGGGAAAAAAAATCTTTGTTGCATATTATTTCCATTTCTCTGGGAAAAAAAAAGAAAGGTTATCATCATTATAGCTCTTTTTTTAATGAGTCATGGAGACCCAAACTGACACCAGCTGTCATTTCACAATAAGCTTGCTCCTGATTGTGAAAAGGTATGGGTTGAAAGGATGACTTCCTGAGGAAGAAACGGGTCTTTACCTTTTGATCCATCACTTTGTTCCAGTCTGATGGTCCCAGAGGCCTCACTGACAAGGGCCATAAGGACTGATTAGAAAGTAATGAACTTTACAGACAGACGGAGGAGATGGCAGGATTAGACCTGCTTCACTGAACAGAGCCTGGAGACTGATCCATCCCAGATAAAATGTCAGCATCGCCTGAGCTTTTCGCAGCTGTTGATTTTCACAGGAATCCTTCAGATGTGGCTTTTTATTTTGCTCCGATTCCCTAAAGGAGGATTCAGCCTCAGTTTGGACAGAGAGGGAGACCTTGTGGTCACATCTGGGTGCCCCCTTCCTCGCTTGCCGCTGCTGGGGCCCTGAGGAAGACCGGAGGCAAAGTATCTTGGGGTTTTTTATAAAAATGCTTGAAGAGCTCTCATTGTTTTTCAATGGATGCTAACATCAAAAATGGATCTAGCAGTGGAAGGTGATGCAAGAACAAAAGCGTTTGACATACATAAAACAAAATAGAGGATAATGGAAGCTTCAAGTGATTTACAACCTAGTAATCCAATCAATGAGGTCAAATGGTGCCGCTAGCTACAAAAGTGAAGGCTCAGTGCTTTTCATTTCATTAACTGAACTCTGAAATTAAATTATTATCTCTTAACACACTTCCAGGTGTTTGTTATTATATCTAATATGTACCATATCGTATGTTTTTGACTTAAATTGTTTCTCTTTTAATTTCTTTGCTCTGTTCCATTGATTTCAAGATAAAAGCAGTGACATATGATGTAGGCCAAATGTTAGCAATTTGATGGCTTGGAACCTGAAGGTATATTCGCTCACATGATAAGACGTATAGCTTTACACGGTTTGCTCCACATTTGCAGCACATTACAAAGAGATTCATCATCTGGTATGCATTACAGAAGATTAATGTGCAAAGACACACATATCTGAAGAATCAAGACCATATTCACATGTACTTTTAGGACTATAGCTTCCTCTGTGTACAAAGTTCAGTGAACAGGTATAATAGTACGCAAAGAGTGCAAAATCAGTCAAAAACTACAAAGGGTATTTTTACAAACCCATTTTCAGTTTGATTTACCATTCTTAAGTATTTCAAGGAACACTTTTTAATGCTGGGAAAAATAAACAATGCCTAAATAAAATGCCGCTTTATTGATCCAATTGCATTGGTCCACGGGGCTGAATTTGACATGGCCGCAGTGGGGTCACCATGGTTCTACAGAAAAATTAAACCCAGCATGATATTGTTGGGTTGCAACCACACCATCGTTGCGCCAGTCTGCAAAAATACAGTGGGTTGGGTGGTCCCTGTAATCTTATTCATTCATGGAACATGGGCATCGCTGGCTGGGCCAACATTTATTGCCTGTCCCTGAAGGCATTTAAGAGTCAACCACATTGCTATGTGTCTAGAATCACATGTAGGCCAGACCCAGTAAAGACAGCAGATTTCCTTCCCTGAAGGGCATTAGTGAACCAGATGGGTTTTTGTGACAATTGATAATGGTTTCGTGGCCATCATTAGACTTCTAATTCCAGATTTTTATTGAATTCAAATTTCACCATCTTCCGTGTTGGGATTTGAACCCGGGTCCCCAGAGCAATGCCCTGGGCCTCTAAATTACTAGACCAGCGACAATACCGCTATACCACAGTCTCACATGGGCCTCAAGTGCATCACTGCTGCATGCACCAGCCAGTTTCCCTCATCATCATGGTCTGTGTGCTGTACAACTTGGCCCTCCAGAAAGGAGACACCCTATCAGAGGAGGAATTGAGGGTGGCAGGCTGGTTCTATGATGAGGAAGAGTGGGTGGCGGGGGAGGAGCAGCCTCAGCAGACGATTGTCCAAACCTGTCCAAGGAAGGGTCTGGATGCCCGTGAGACACAAGAAGGTCTGACTGTCAGAAGGTTGAAGCAGCTAAGTTTCTCCAATTCCATATCACCTTCATGGCCATTGGCACCTTCTGTGTGCAGCTCCATGACATGAACACGCATGTGGGGAATGTTATACTCAGCCAAACAATGTCACTCGCAGGACACAGCTAGTTATGCAATCAGAAAACAGCATCCATACCTACACATTCATAGAGAGATAATGAACAGAGACGGCTGGACAATAATTGAAAAAGAACAATATACACAATTACACATAACAATATTCAGATCTCACAATTGAGAGGGATACCTACTTGCTTGCAGGTGTGACTGATGTAGATTGTTCTCGATTATTTTCTGGGTGCTGTGGCATGGTGTCCCCCCTTACTGCCAGCTACGATAGAGATGGGCTGCTGATCCATGATGCCGCCTTTGCTTGGGTGGAGAGACCATGGCCATCAGGAGCAGCCTTAATCACGCCACACGCCAACGCATCCCCCCCTTGCCCACAAACCACTGGATTGCATTGGCAGCTGCTCCACTGTCACTGTGAAATCGAATTAGATGTCTCTGACTTCCTAAGAGGGGTCAGGAGCAGGATGTGATTCCAGGTTCTCATCCTCCTCATTAGGCTATGGTGCCTGGAGATCAAAGACAAGGTGATGGTTTTTTAAGTTTAACATTTATTTATTAGTGACACAGGTAGGTTTACATTAACCCTGCAATGAAGTTACTGTGAAAATTCCCTCGTTGCCACACTCTGGCACCTGTCTGGGTACACTGAGGGAGAATTTAGCATGGCCATTGCACCTAACCAGCATATCTTTCAGACTGTGTGAGGAAACCAGAGCAACTGGAGGAAGCCCATGCAGACACGAGGAGAACGTGCAGACAGGGACCCAAGCTGGGAATCGAACCTGGTACCCACCACCAGGCCCATCCTGTTCTCTCTACTTCCTAGCTTTGTGCTAACCCCATGCACCCATTTGAATCAAATCCCTTGTACTGCATGGAGAATGTGCAGAATAATCTGGTCATAAACCTGTCACATGCTAATTCCCACACATTAAAGTATGTGATCTGTAGTGTTGCAGGTGGAATAAAAGCAAAACACTGCAAAAGGTTGGAAATTTAAAAAAAAATACTGCAGAGGCATCATTTCAGTCAGTGAGTAAAAGATACTTTAGTATATCTGGGGTTTTATGGCCCTGCTCTCTGCCTGGATCTTCCAGTCCCGCCGAAAGTCAACGGACTTTTGGTTGGCCCACCACTTCTGCCACAGGGTCCTGTCACAGCGGGCTAGAAAATACCGACCAATGACCAACACCTACAGAACAGCAAAACCTTCTTGTCTCATTACATATGTACTAACTGACCTGCCAATTCACCATAGAAATGGATAGGTAATATAGAATCATAGAATCCCTATAGTACAGAAGGAGGCCATTTGACTCATCGAGTCTGTACTGAGTACAATCCCACCCAGGCCCTATTCCTGTAATCCCACTCATTTACCCTGCTATTCCCCTTTACACTAATATCAACTTATCATGGCCAATCAACCTAACCTGCACATCTTTGGACAGTGGGACGAAATTGGAGCACCCGGAGGAACCCCACGCAGACACAGGGAGAATGTGCAAACTTCACACAGACCGTGACCCAAGGCTGGAATTGAACATGTGTCCCTGGCGCTGTGAGACAGCAGGGCGAAACATTGTGCTACCGTGCCATGTATCAGTTGAAGATCTCATGGGGGTATGGTGGTAGGGGGATGGTTGTGGGGCAGGGGGAGACACGGCAGCTCCCTTTCAATGTTTGAGGCCTACTAAATTTGATTTTCAGTCATGCCTATATATGGGCAAGTGGCCCACCAGCCTCAATGCAGCCTAAGGTTGGTTAAATGCACAAATTAGGACCCTATTATAACTGTATGCCAATAGTAATTAGAGATTGTGCTGTGGACCAACTGGTGAGCAATCTAATCCTCGGTTCTTAAAGGGACCACTGAAAAACTCACAGAAAACTGCCTATCAAATATTTCTTTCTGTGCAAGCGGCAGGATGAGGAAGCACCTTGTGACGTAAGGGTTGTCAAGGGCATCATATAAATAGAACGCCTACTTTTCTTCCAAGCTATTATTATCAAATTCTTGATGTATTTGAGTGAAGGCTTTTTGCAGGTAATGGGAAACCACTTAGATTTTCAAAGAGCGGTCCTTCTTTTGGCAAAATTGCATGCAGCTGTATCATTGGCAACCTCCGCCTGTGTCAGTGAGCAGTACGTTTAAACTGGCAGACCTTGTATTGATTTTAAATTTGGAAGGCCCACTACAGCCATGCTAAGGAGCCAACTGATGAAACTAATGGGAATCCATGCAGACTATCATTAGTGTGCATATCTGCTGTACAGAGGCCATAAGTAGGGGATTAAGGCTGGTTCTCTGTGCTTAGTGTCTGATCTAATGAATGGAGCCGCAGGTGGCTGCAAGGTGAAGCTCTGAGCTGTTAGTTCAGCTGAATAATCAACTGATACAGTACCACTCACACTGCTGACAGCACGAAGGAGACGTTGGCTGCTGTAAGGGATTGAGGAGAGAGGCTGGGGAGCGCATGCAATTCGTCATGTGTGGCCATTTGAGTTCTCTTGATTTCCAGGCACTAAGAGGAACAAGGGACGTAGAACAGAGCAGAAAATCAAATGTTTGCCAAATTTGAACCATAGTCGAATTAAATGACAGGTGGGATAGAGGTATTAGGGGCGGCATAATGGCACAGTGCTTAGCATTGGTTGTTCACAGCACCTGGGACACAGGTTCAATTCCAGCCTGGGGTGACTGTCCATGTGGAATTTTCATATTCTGCCCATGTCTGTGTGGGTTTCCTCCGGGTGCTCCAGTTTCCTCCTGCATTCCAAAGGTGTGCAGGTTAGGTTGATTGGCCATGCTAAATTGCCCCTCAGTGTCCCAAGATATGTAGGTTAGAGGGATTAGTGAGACAAATACATGTGATTATGGGATAAACTTACTGGAAGACACAATGGGCCAAATGGCCTCCTTCTGCAACGTAGGGATTCTATGATTATATAACCAACTCCTGCTCCTATGTCTTATAGTATTATTTGTTAGGCATGGGAGAGGGGGAGAGTATTCCTGGCTAAGATTAGATAATTCCATTGTGACCTCCTCAGGTTTTTAATTCAATACATTTGACCATCTGTTGACACTAGAAAGACAGAAGCAAATTAGTTGGGGAATATGGTTGCACAAGTTCAGCAACTCCTTTAAGCGAGGTCTTCAGAAAATATGCTTCCTTCTGGTAGAATTTAGTCTAAAAAACATTGTAGCTCTGGGAGGTACATTAATGCCAACTCAGCAATTTTATGCATTAATCATCACAATTGATATTTGAACATAGTTGGAGCTAGCTTCATTAGTGCCCAAAACCAGACTCAATCAGTGCAGCACAGGATGAAATGGAAGGACCCTTGGGCCATCCTAAATTAGTCTTCTGGCCACATCATCTTAATTATGACAAGCTGCAGGCCCCATTTGGATGCTGAACAGTTTGCCTGAAAATTTGACTGTCTCAGCTGCTCCTTTAGGACTGCCAGTTAAACCATAGTAGAACCTGAAAAAGTGATCAGGGAACGCACAGCCGATGTTCCAACTATTTAAAATGAATTTTATTGACGGGTTCACTAATGGACACTGGAGCTTTACTGTGATACGCTAAAGTCCCGCCGTTCACAAGGGTTAAGTTCTCGCGAAACCTCGCAAATGACAAAATGATGTACATGATTTTCAATAGAAGTCAGTTAGATAGATTCCAGCAACGTGAATGTGAAGATGCTGGTGTTAGATTGGGGTGGGCACAGTAAGAAGTCTCACAACACCAGGTTAAAGCCCAACAGGTTTATTTGGTATCGCGAGCTTTTGAAGCGCTGCTCTTTCATCAGATGTGTCACCTGATGACTCACCTGAGGAAGAAGTGGTGCTCCAAAAGCTCATGATAGCAAATAAACTTATTGGACTTTAACCTGGTGTTGTGAGACTTCTTACTGTGCACAGCAATGTGAAGGCAGCATTGGTTTGAGTAGTTACTGGGGACAATTCTCCAGGGCCGCTTGCCCCACCTGGGAATCCCGATAGCCCATTGAATCGGGTCAAATTGGGATTCTTGCCAGGCCTCCAACCCATTGATCTCCTGGCCCGCTGTGCCTGCCCCGATCAGATTCTTGCCCAGAGCAGTCGAAAACATGATCACTACTGCTTTAAATACATTTAAATATAATTACTGGGTTTGATCCAGATGATTCAGCCTCCCAGTATGCTCCCACTGCTCCACCCTTCCCCCTATCCCCATCCAAAGCAGGAAGTCCAGCAGACATCAATCTCTCTGGTTCTGACCAGCAGGAGTCAGGCACTGTGAATTCTGATGGAATGTAAGGAGGTAAGTACGGTCTCCAGCAGTGCTCACTGGCCCTTCTGCCACTGCCAAACTGCAGAAGGAGGGTCCTTCAAGGATCCTGGGGTTTTGGGGGTGCTTGGGCTGGGGATAAAGGGGCTGACCTCAGGGGTCTTCATTAGGATTACAGTCTCATGGCTGAGCTTCTCTTTTGTGCCCTGGGGGGAACTCAGTAGTTAAAATCTTTATTATATTCTGTATTCTATAAAACCTTTGAAGTGGCCTGGTCACTTTAAAATCCATGCTCCCTGAACAACTGAAATCCTTCAAAATCGCAGCAGCACTCCAGTCTATAGTAAGGATTACCTTTGGTTGATTTCAGAATCCCCAGATGTTACCAGACCTCTTTGAAGTACTTTGATTGACAGGAGATATCACCCAGCAGCTCTAGGCACTCTGAAAGCTCTTTAGAGCAGCGTGATGGACAGGAGCTTCACTCAGAGGGATCCCTCTTTCTGGCTTGAATGAGCCCAGCAGCATTGAAAGTTCTTAGAATGGCTTTGATTGAGAGCTGCGTGCAGAGCAAAGAGGGAACTAGCTGTGACTTGCTTGCACAAGAGACTAATGATCCATTAGCTGCTAAAAGCTTTTTTGACTGACAGCTCCAGGGTAGATCAATAGTTCATTATTGATACAATTCGTTCACACTTCTTAAACCTGATGTGCTTCCCCTTCTGAGCTGCTGCAGTTTCTAACTGCAATTGTTTTTTAAGCAGGCTTCCTTTAGGTCTAAAATGACTACTTATGTGAACAGATGCTGGTTCTAATTGCAGTTTTCTTTTAAAGGGCTTTATCTTTGACCTGAAGGCCTTCCTAGAAAGATCAAGTGCACAGTCTGATTGCTTTTTTTTCATAATGGACCTTTTTCAATCTCTTATGCCAGAAGGTTGTTTACAGCCATAGAAGAAGCTGGCACAACTTGGAGAGTATCCTCCAAGGGGTCCTCAACAAGGAGCTTCTACCAGCCACTGTTTATTTCTTTGTATAGAAGTTAGGACCATGCTGAGGGGCTTAGAAGCTTCTGGAGCCATTGGGTGGTCAGGTACATGAATGGATAGTGGCCTGGCCCTACCCTCTGCCACCTTGCCAATGTCACCCTGGCAGTGATACTTCTAGAAAGTGCGCCCTAATCTCTGTGAAGCTGGGCTTGCTGGCATGCTTCACACTGGGGGCTTCTTTGCAACCAAAGAGTAGTTGAATCCCACCTGGTTAGCATTGCTTGCACCAGCAGGAACACTCTGGTTTTCCCAATGGTAGCACTTGATTTTTTTCGGGAGAATTGCGACCACTGTACAAAAATTGTGATACCTGTATATGACAGACAGAGAGGGCCTTTGTGTAATACAAGACATGTTGAATTTTTTTTAAAAAAAAGACACAGTCCTCTTATAACGAAAGCATTAATCACCTCAAATCTGGCAGACAAAACTGGTGAACATTTCTCTCTGGGCTGTGAGATTCAGATATTTCCAGGCTAATTTCTCCATTCGAGCTGCACTTCAGCTGCGACTATTCCATGCATTCTCGTCCCTGTCAGAAAGCTGTTTAAAAAGAATGAATTGTATCTCCGTAGCCAGAACTAAAAGAAGGAACCCTTTTCAGAGAGTTCTCTTCTGAAAACACAGATAAGTGAAGATTGCTCACGTAATGGGCAATGTAGTACAAAGTACAAAGCAAAGGTAAGCAAACGTGTAAATAAGGAAGTTACAAGAGGCAGGAATTTACTGTATTGTAATAAGGCCTGTATTCACCTAAAGCATCACCATCCGGCAACCTGAACAAAAGCTCTATTGATGACAGGAATGGCCCACGTGGGCATCCGTAAAATGGTCACAATGCTGTTAAATTTATATCCTTGTTACCGTCTCCATAGAAGGCGATAATAGTTCACAATTGCTCTGCGCTTCCCATGGGTTGCTTCCTTTTTTTCCAACTTTCCCAGCCTGGTGACTTGTAATCCCAGAGCTGCCTTTCATACGGAGGGTTATGCTGTGGGTCCCTTTGTCCAGCTCCAAGCAAGGCCAAGTCTCCTTTAACTCCTCCAGAACACAATCTTCAATCTGAGCATGAGTTTCCACTAGCATTTTGCGTGGTGAATGACAGACTCACCTTTTTCTCTGCTATGGTGCAGGCCTAGCTGTGTTCTGTACTTGCTCTCTCCTCAGTTGCTTACAGATCACACAAGATAAACTGCGACTGCTTTTTTTCTGTGATGTACCTGGGCTTTTAGGGAAGCCTGTAACCTGATCTCCAAATTGTCTCTGCTACTTTTTCCCATGGCAAAGGCAAACATGTCAGAAATGCTAATTAGTTATCCATGACTCCAGCTCTCCTTTCATCTTACAAGCAAATGGATAATATACAGCACCATGCTCACAACATAATAGCTGTAATTCCTTTATGAAGCTTTGGGAAACTCAGCACCAGCTGTCATTGTCCCTAAGTGTAAATATCTGTCACCTCTCTCTCAACAAAACAATCTGAGTCTCCCACAAAGCTCTAGCAATTAAATCTCTCAGGCTTACTGTCTGCCTCCAGCATAAGTTATATGGCCACTTTCATTTCCCTTACATTCAAAGTTAGAATCTCAAAATACAGTAATCTGGCATACCAAAATATCCAATCCCAAACTATAATAATCTCATAAACTTCACAATTGTATTGCCCCGTCGATTCTCACGGTTAATTATTATTCACTGGGTTGAAACACTAATGCTTTCATGAGATGTAAAACAAGTATAGTCATGACGTTGTTAATATGTCACAATCTAATTTTAAAGGTCATTCCTTACATATATATGTTTTAATTAAATGACTGCAAGGCTTATTGTAATTAAGAAGTAGCTCTCGTTGCTTGTGGTTTAAAGATATTCATCTCTTAGGTTAATGTCCTTTCATTCCCCAAAAACAACCTTATTAATTAAAGGTGCCTTAATGCTACAAATCTTAATTAAATTGAAGAAAATGGCCATCTGCTGATAAATATAATTAAAGTGCTATAAAATTAAGACAAAATAGGGGTTTTGCTTATCTTACTTGTAGCCTTCTGGTGATTATGGAGAGCACCTACATGAAGAAATACTGTGTGTTCTTACAATGAGTGCATAGCTGTAGCTACAGCATCTTAGAAGGAATATATTAGTCTTGGAAAAGGACACACATATGGGATATTCATCAGGATGTTACCAGGGATCCATGTGTTATATCATGAGATGTTACACAAACTGAGCCTGTATTCCCTAAAATGTAGAAGTTTAGGGAGTGATTTGATAGAGGTTCCTATGAATTCAGAAGGATAGTTGAGAGAAACCTGATCCACCTGTGGGGGAGTCCAGAAGGACATAACCTTAAAATCCAGATCAAATAATCCAGGAAAGAAGTTAGGAAGCATTTCTTCACACAAAGGTTTTCCCGCAAACAGCTGCATATTCTCGCTCACTTAATGATTTTAAACTCAAAATTGATAATGTTTCTGCCTGACGATGTTTGAAAGGATATGGAACCAAGGTGGATAGATAGTGTTAAATATACAGATCAGCCATTATACAATGGCCTACTCCTGTTCTTATGTGTCTATGATGGAGGTAGCAGCGAGCATGGTCCTTACTGCTGGTGAACCAATTACTATTTCCAGCATTGAAAAGGAGACAGGCATCAAGGCTACATTTTCTGATTAGGAGCTTCAAACAATTTGCAGTTCACATTCGTCACAGGGAAGGATCATGTACACAGAAAATTTCGCTGATTTTTTTTGCAATTTGAGGCTGACCTCTTGGCTTGAAATTGGGAAATCATGGGCAACAACCAACACTGCGGGCAACTGCTATGTTAGACAATGGGTGTTAGGTCAGTATTTTCCTCCACTCATGAGTTTAGCAAAAGAGAATGAAGTGCGAAACAGGAATCACAGAATCCCTACAGTGCAGAAGGAGTCCATTCGGCCCATAGAGTCTGCACTGACCACAATCCCACACAGGCCCTATCCCCATAACCCCACACATTTACCCTGCTAATCCTCCTGATACTAGGGTCAATTTAGCATGGCCAATCAACCTCACCCACACAACTTTGGAGGTGGGAGTAAACCAGAGCATCCAGAGAAAACCCACACAGACACGAGGAGAATGTGCAAACTGCACACAGTCACCCTAGGCTGGAATTGAAGCCGGGTCCCTGGCACTGTGAGGCAGCAGTGCTAACCACAGTGCCACCGTGCTGCCTTGGCTTTAAATTCACATTTACTTATTTTACTGAAGTTAGTGAGCCGGGAATATTATGGAGCCTAAGTTCCACAATGACCCCACCTCTTTACCAGCATTAAGCATTCTAAACTTAACAAAGTTTACTCTCAGGTGAAGATGCGGACTACCTGAAATGGGCATCACTCTTATTTTAATTTCAAATTGAAATTCCTGCACCCATTTCCAAATCCTGTTGCAAAATCAATTTCATCAGAAGTTGTGCCTTAAAGGGGCCACTATCGACTTCATCTTATGTGGAAGACAAGAACACCTTCTGCCTCTGTCCCTGCTGGCCTGTGCTCATCCCCTTCCCTCACACTTATCACCTGATTGCCTCACTCAGGATTTGCCTGTGAGCTGGCTGGCAGGTTCTAGCAGTTCAGATAATGTGGCCCAAGCACCTATTTAAACCAGCCCTCAATTTCCACATGAATTGTCTATGGTTTGGAGGGCCCATGAATTTAAACTCCACTGTCCCTGAATTATCTCCATTTTAAAGCAGACAAGATCAGGGTTCTCCTTCAAGTTTTCTCCCTGCTCTCTTTGTGAACCTCAATTAGGCAGGAAGTGGTATTGTCAATAAATTAGAATGCAGAATCCCAGGCTAATGCTCTGGGAGCCTGGGTTCAAATTCCACCATGACAGATGGTGAAATTTCAACTCAGTAAATCGCCGGAATCAAAAGTCTAATGTTGACCATGAAACCATTGTCGATTGACCCACCTGGTTCACGAATTTCCTTTAGAGAAGGAAATCTGCCATCCTGATCTGGTTTGGCTATATGTGACTCCAGATCCACTCCCAGATGTTTGTCTCACAAATAAGAACATAAGAACATAAGAAATAGGAGCAGGAGTAGGCCATCTAGCCCCTCGAGCCTGCCCCGCCATTCAATAAGATCATGGCTGATCTGTTGTGGCTCAGTTCCACTTTCCCGCCCTCTCCCCATAACCCTTAATCCCCTCTCTTATCAAGAACCCATCAACCATGCCCTCTGAAACGGAAGGCAGTGTGGAATGGGCAACAGGCTGGCCTCAACGTCCATATCTTGTAAAATGAAATAAAAAATATAGCAAATGCTGGCAGACTATTCAACCATGGAGGGCATTGTATTCAAACCTTGTCCGGTATCCATATATGTGCCCGTGCTTTTCCATTAAATCTGACGAGCATTTTTTTCCCAATAATCTTCCAGAGGTTTCCAAATGAGCAAATTAGTGTCTATTGATGCATCACACCGGGCATCTGTGCTCGAGAAGTGTTCGACATTTGAACATTAAGCTGTCACTTCAATAGACTTGGAAATACGAAGCTTCATAAGGTTTTTCCATCACATTTATTCTTCCTTTCTTTCTATGTGTGACAAGCTGGAAACTGTGCCAAAAATACCAGAGCCATAAAAATGACTTTAAACAGCAATATAAAAACTTCTGATCGACCTAAAATGCTCAGAGAGATTTGAATATACTGGAGATATGTTTGTTTAACAAGTTAATCACCTAAAAATCAAATTTTCTTCAAGAATCCCCCAATAATAGAATTATATATTTTTCAAAACCAAAACGATCACAATTTCTGCCATGCCCTTCTCACTATCTGAATACCTTCCTTAATCATTAGAATTTTTCTGGCTGGGAATCTTGCATTTTGAAATTTTCTGTGCATGCACTTGCGGCATTTTAAAATTTGTTGCTGCTTCTATTCAATATCTTACTGAGATACATAGAACAATGTGTGGATTTGAGTTAACAAAATGGTGTAGCCTGTCTCTGCTCCAGTAAACTAAGGGTCATTTGGACATGATGCCCGCATAACAATGTATTTATGCTGCCAATCTCCCTGATACTAAGAGACAATTTAACATGGCCAGTCAATGCACATCTTAAAGTTAAAGTTTACTTATTTGTCGCAAGTAGACTTACAATGACACTGCAATGAAGTAATTGTGAAAACTCCCTTGTCTCCACACTCTAGTGACTATTCAAGTACACTGAGGGAGAATTTAGCATGGCCAATGCACATACGCAGCACATCTTTCTTTGTATTGTGGGAGAAAAGTAGAGCATCCGGAGGAAACCCATGCAGACACGAGGAGAATGTGCAAATTCCACAGAAAGTGACCCAAGCCGGGAATCAAATCTGGATCCCTGGTGCCGTGAGGCAGCTGTGCTGCCACTGAGCTCTTTGGACTATGGGAGAAAACAGGGGCACCCAGAAGAAACCTACGCTGGCACAGGGAGAACATGCAAACTCGGTTCAGTTACACAAGGCCGGGATGGAACCCAGGTCCCTGGCACTGTGAGGCAGCAGTGTTACGTGCTGTGCCACCATACCACCCCTTGTATAATGATTTTATCTTGGGATTCATTGGCTTCCTACTCGAGAAGATATCTTGCTAGAGGAAATGGTTTTTTATTGAAAACACATTTATTTAACTTGCAAAAATTTACAAGGTAAAATAAGGCATAGCTGAAGCTACTCTCAAAGTTGCTTCTCAGTCATCTTCTCTCAGTAAGTGACATTATTGTGACATTTTCCCTTATATCTTTACTAGCTATTATTAGAGTTAGCCTTTGGATCTGCAACTACCCCCAAGTTCATTCTTCCCACAAACTGTTGACCTCTTTTTAGTACTGCTGCCTCACAGTACCAGGGACGTTGGTTCGATTCCCAGCTTGGGTTACTGTATGTGCAGAGTCTGCATATTCGCCCCACCAGTCCACAAAGAGAAGTGAAAGATCAACAGTATCCTGCTGGGTTCCTTGGAGTTGAAAACATGATAGTTGCAGTGTCACTTTATTCAATCATAAAACGCCATCAGATAGCAATGAATTGAATTAATTAATGAACTAATTTGATCGTTACGCTCAAGACCAGAGTTGTGGGGTGCTGGGTAAAGTGTCTTCACTAATTTTGCCATTGTTCAGCCTGTCTGGAGCTCTTTACATTTTCAAATGACTCAGGTAGGGGCAAAGTAGTAACCATTTCTCACTCTGATTCAAGGTTGTCGGTTCCCATGCTGCTTGCCTGGTCAGTTGCTGATCTGACCTCATTTATTTCTTGACTCTGATCTGGTTCTTGGGTTTGTTGTGAAGTCCTCCACATTGGGCTGCACTGTCCCTGGGCTTCACTTGAAGCTTCTCCTGTCATTTTCCACTGTTTCTTTGTGAGTCTAGCCACTGCTGCCACGTGGTTTTACAAAGTACGAGGGACAAAGAACAAAGAAAAGTACATCAAAGGAACAGACCCTTCAGCCCTCCAGGCACATGCCGATCATTATGCCCTGACTAAACCAAAAAAAACCTTCTGCCCTTACTCGGTCCGTATCCCTCTATTCCCTCCCTATTCATGTACTCATCCAGATGCCCTTTAAATGTTGCTAATGTGCCTGATTCTACCTCCTTTGTCAGCACATTCCGGGCACCCACCACTCTCTATGTGAAAAATCTCCCCACATATCTTCCTTAAACTTTCCCCCTCTCACCTTGAACCTGTGCCCCCTTGTAACTGTCACTTCCACCCTGGGAAAAAGCCTCTGACTATCCACCATGTCTATGCCTCTCATAATTTTGTAGACTTCTGTCAGGTCTCCCCTCAGCTTCTGTCTTTCCAGTGAAAACAATGCTAGTTTATTCAGCCTCTGCTCATAGTCAACACCCTCAAGACCAGGCAACATCCTGGTGAACCTTCTTTGCACTCTCTCCGAAGCTTCATGAGCTTCTGGTAGTGTGGCAACCAGAACTGCACCAGTATCTTGGAATTCCTTATCTTCTTTCTGCTGGAGACAATGGTCTTTTGTTGAAAGCACGTTTATTTTCATATTAATTATTTACGAAGGTTAAGTAAGGCCAAGACATAATTGGAGCTCCTCTCTAAGATTCTTAGCAGTTATCTTCTCTCACTGAGTGGCACAACTTCTTGCACACATTCTCAGTAGTTACTAATAGAGTTAACCCTTTACTCTACAGTAAAGACACGTTTAAAATCAGTATCAGAAAGACAAATGAGGGAGACTGGCAGAAAACAAGCCTCTGTTAAAAAGAAAGGTGACTGGAAGTAAGTCAGATTGAGCAACATACTAACCATGAAAGATTACACAGGCCTCATAATAGGAACAATTTGCATCACATGCGTGGGAAGCATTATAAAACAGTGTAACATTCTGAAATGACTCCTCCATTCAATCACGTGTATATCTGTGCAAAATAAACAAGGACAAAGAGTTTCGAGAATGTGTTCAGGATAATCTCCTACTTCAATGTGTTTCCAGTCCAACAGGGGAAGAGACATTGTTAGATCTGATTCTGGAGAATGAGGTGGGTCATGTGAATCAAGTGACAATGGTCATTATAGCATAAGGTTTATGCTGGTCAAGGAGCAGTCCAGAGTATTAATAATTAATGGGGGGTGGGTGTGGGGTTTGGGGGGCAGTGGTTGCATAAACTCAGAAAGATCATGGAATCCCTACAGTGCAAAAAGAGGCCATTCAGCCCATCAAGGTTACACTGACAACAATCCCACACATGCCATATTCCCCTTATCCCATGTATTTAAATTACAAATCCCCCTGACACTAAGCATGGCCAGTAAATCTAACCTGCACATCTTTGGAGGGTGGAAGGAAACCAGAGCACTCGGAGGAAACCCACACAGACACAGGGAGAACATGCAAACTCCACAAAGACCAGCCAGCCAAAGCTGGAATTGAACCCAGGTCTCTGGTGCTGTGAGGCGACAGTGCTTCCACTGTGCCACTGCGCTGCCCTATGCAGGCAATATGAAAACATATTGACCGAAGAACTAGGAGCAGAAGTAGGCAATTCAGCCCCTCAAGCCTGCTTTGCTGTTAAATATCTGGGCCAAATAAATTGGAATCAAAATTTGGCAGGAAAACTGGAATAGAACAATGGCTGTCCTTAAAGAGGAGATAGTTTGAGTACGGTCAAGGCACATGCCCATGGGGTGGAGTGGGGGAAATTTGGGAAAACTGAAGGGAAATAAATCTGGAGCTCCCTGGGTGACAAAGAGAAAAAGAGTAAGGTGAAGCAGAATAAAGGGACTAATGACAGATGGCAGGTGATAACACAATTGAGAGTCAGGCTTAATATAGTAGGTTCAGAGCAAAAGTGTAAAAACAAACAAATAAGGGAAACAAAGAGTGGAGACTGGCAGCTGATGTAAAAGTGAACTCACAAATATACTATAGGCATTTAACACTGAAAAGGTTGTGAAAGGAGAAGCAGGTCTGGTTATGGATAGTAAAATGGAATGTAGCCACGAAAGCAGTGAGAAATGGCTCAAGGACTAAGACAAGGAGGGATTTTCCTGTTCTTCTCAGTACGGAATCTTCAGGTCTCACCGTCGGTGCACTGCCTGCCTGAGGATTTCCTGCAACAAGAGGTAGATTCAATGGGAAATCCCATTGTCAGCAATGGGACCAGAAGATCCCAATGGCAGATCACATTTTGCCACTGAGAAACACACCACAGTGGGGGCCTGAGAGTTGTACTCTGCATATTTTGTATTTGTCCTACCCAAAAAAGACAATGCTGTCCAGGTCACCGTGAAAGAGGAAGTCATTGTGACACTTGATGGATGAAAACTTGATTTGTAAAAAATAGAGTTGAGGTGAAGTTGTTAAGACCCAGTCCAGAGGAGATGCATCAAAACATACTGTGGAAATTAAGGGGGAAATTGTTGAGGCACGGATTATAATCTTTCAATCCACCTTAGACATAGGATGGTACCAGTATTTCACAAGACAGGTTCAGAGGAGATTTGATAGAGGTGTTCAACATCATGAGTGGCCTGGTCAGAGTAGATAGGCAGAACATAAGAACATAAGAAATAGGAGCAGGAGTAGGCCATCTAGCCCTTCGAGCAGGATCAAAAACCAGAAGATACTGATTTAAGATGTTTGGCAAAAGAAGCAATGATACAATATGAGGAATAAGCCTTTTAAGTAGTGAGCGGTTTGGATCTGGAATGCTTTGCCTGTGAATGCAATGGAGGCAAATTCAAATCAAGGCTTTTAGAGGAAAATTACATCATCTCTCGATGATAAAAACGTACAGGACTACAGGAAGAAAGCAGATAGATTGGGACAAGGGAGAGTGCCCTAATTGCTGATTCAGTTAGTGAACTTTAATAGGTGTCACCAGATGAATCACATGGCATATTAAAAGTGCACATGTTGATGGCAGAGGAGAAGCAAAGGCTTTGAGGTCACAACTGCTGACCCATTTTGCTTTGTGAAGTGTCGCACTGTGCTGTCGTTACTTCTGGTGTGAGTCAGGAGCACTGCAAAACAAATCTCATCAATCATTTCTTTCCTGAGGCTTAAAAAATACAATCACTATATTACTGATTGTAGAAGTGTTCATTGCCAACTTGATTACTACATCACTAAATCAATTTTGCTACAAATTGTAAATAGAAAAAACTTTACAAATCTACAAATGGCAATAAAATAATTCTTTTCATTGTGTGCATCAGGTGACATTATTTACTTCTGTTACAGGAAAATATTAATATATGTCCTGAATAAAATTGTCTGGTAATTTTCTTTAGCAACAGAATGTCCCAATTAATCATAGTGCACGGATTCTAATAATGTCTTTAAGCAGTTTCTGGGTTGATTGCAATTATTGTATGCTGTACATATTAATAAATCAGTCTAAATACTGAGAAGTCTACAAGGCAGCATGTTTAAAGGATATGGATATCAGCCTAGTTCTAGACATGCAGATTAAGATTGTGCCAATAGTCTTTCGATTCGTGACATTCTCTCTTGTGAATGAGAAGTTTTTGGGTTCAAAGGCCAAATCTAGGGCTTGTGGACAAATATTGGGGCTGGCACTCCCCTGTAGTGCTGAGAGAGTGCTACACTGTTGGGGGCGCTATCTTCTGGAGGAAGTGTCTCAGCTGGACATAAAAGATTTTAAAGAAGGGGGTGGGGGCACTATTCTGGACAGTATGTACCCCTCAATCAACATCAGAAAAACAGATTGTCCAATCAATCAATTTGTTGCTTCTGGGAGCTTGCTGTGTGTAAATTGGCTACTGTGTTTCCTATATTGCAACCTTGACTACATTTCAAAAATACTGTATTGTACAGTACAAAACTGACTGCAAAGAGCTTTGAGGCTTCCGATCATCATAAATGCAAGCCTTTCACAACAACACCTAATCGGAACTGAATTTTAGAATTAAACTTTTGGGTCTTTTTTCCTTAATTCCTGCAGTGCAGATATAATAATTCCCTTGGAGATTTCATGAATACAATAAATACATTACAATATGAATTCCAGTAATGTTATGCAGGCAATACCCAAACGTTTTGATGGGATCAATAGGCTAATTACTTTGGCACTCGTAGTTTTGTGTCTTTTTTCTTTTATCTAACTTGATGATGAAATAAGGGCAGAACCGTGACCCTGTCTGTCCAAGAAAAAAAAGTGACTGAAACAAATAAGAGCTGACTGGTGTCAACTTGTCTGGAACATGTAGTTATATGTGACATCGAGGGGATTGAAGTGCTGGGAAAGTCTTACTGTATTATTACTGTTCTGATGACTCTTGTAGGTGACACAGCTGCAATCCAATGTGCTTACATCTGATGTATATTATTATTTTTTTAAATGGAAAAGCACACAGTTTGATCAAGAATCAATTGTGCATGAGGAACCATGTGGGGTCAGCGATATGATCCATTTACTGAGTCTGTGCTCCTGAACCTATCCAGCTTCTGATACTGCTGGGAACTCAGTCACACAACAATAGATCCCAGTGATCCATGACAGCTCACAGCAAGCATAAGTGCGTTACACTGTCATAAATGCCCCAATCAATCAGGATTTCTTTCAGAGCTCTGCATCAGATCTTACAGGATAGAAAATGAGCTTTATTTATTTGAAATTTGGTGCAGCCTTATTATAATATGTGACTGTATCTGTAATTTTGGAGTATATGGGAGATGTGTATGTGTGTGGGTCCCACTCTATCACATCCCCTCCCTTTTCTCACTTTGACTGTTCGCTCCACTTCATGCCATTTGTTTTAATGCTCAGGACCCCACTGCAGACAGCACTGATCCCGTTCTCTGGGACCATCCCTTCACCATCATCCCTGAATGAAAATCCTTACCTCTCTCCCCACATCCAACACAGGAGGCAAGTTAAGGTTGGAAGAGTAGAGTGGAGGTTGGACACATAAGACCCACAAAGGGTGGAGGAGAGGGAGGTTATCCAGGGACCCCGGGGCCCAACAAGCAAGGCCTTTCCTTCCAACCCACATCCTTGCACCCTTT
This sequence comes from Carcharhinus amblyrhynchos, assembly GCF_965287045.1. Lineage (NCBI taxonomy): Eukaryota > Metazoa > Chordata > Chondrichthyes > Carcharhiniformes > Carcharhinidae > Carcharhinus > Carcharhinus amblyrhynchos. Next base: position 28,513,917 of record NC_137346.1, read on the forward strand.
CATTCCCTCACTGCCTCCCTCCCTACCCTGGACAGTCTGCCTTCCTTCTCTGGAAAGCCATCCTCTTTTCCCCAGACAGGCAGACTTCCTTCCCTGCATAGCCTCCCTTTCCTCATTCCTTAGCTTGCTTCCCGTATCCAGACTCCACTCTACTCAACCTCACTTACCCTGTGTACCAGGTCCAGTCTCTATTCCACCCTTCCACCCTAAGCATGTCTCCTATGTCCACTCTTTGGGCAGCCAGACCTACTGACACTTGATGTGAGTCAAGTGGCAGAGATTTGTGAGTGGTCCCAAAGAAGGCCAAAACATCATCTACTCACATCAAAGTCATGGCAGAAGTCAAGCTCGCCAGGTTCAAACCACTTATATCCGGTAATCAGTGTGAAATTTCTGACTGATGGAGAACTTCATTTGGAGAGGAGCTTAGTACCAGTGAGATGGCCTTTCGATGCATCCAAAAGGGCTTCCCAATACTGTTTGTTGACCTTACGCCACTTTTAAAGTCCTGGGAACTTAACTGCTATGGTTCATCCTGATATGGTGTCACAATGATAGAGGAAAAACATTGAATTGCATACAGAATACCAAAATTTAATTAAGACCCGTGGATTTAAAAAAAAATGGACATACAAGCCAAACATGACTAAGGATGACTGGCTGAATTGCAGATGGGTGATATTAAGAGAGAGAGAGACAATGGAACCACACCCAGTTTCCAGACAAGAATACACATCTCGAGCTGAAAAGCAAGCCATACTGAAACTAATGGCCATCTCTTGTGGAGATAACAGGACCTAATTATCATCTCAGCAAAATGATCCTGTCGCAAATTGGTTTGTGGATTTCACCTTCCAGGAATTTACAAAAACTGGGATAAAAGCCATCTGCAAACCTTGGGCTAGGTGGACTAGTACTGGGGGTGGCAGAGTGCATGGGGCACAAAACCAGCTTTTGCAGGTACCTTTTTCTCTCTCTCTCTCTCGGAATGCTGAAGCAAGTCTAGTCAGGAAAACTAAAGCTAAAAAGGGAACACGGCAGTTTCTCAGCAAAGCTGAAGAACACTACGATCTCAAAACTGACTATTCACCTACTGAAGTCAGCACTACTGGAATCATGAATCACAGCAGTTGCAACATTTCATCATCCACTCCATGGGCAAGTCAAGAACTGATTTGTCTACTTTTTCATTTCTAATCTGTATGAATGCCTGTGCATGTGATTTATCATTTTCTTGTGATAATTAAGTAATTAACTCACGCTCTCTTTAACTCAAGGGAACCTGGTTAAATTGGCTCCTTTTGAAACTTAAATCTTTGGGATGGGCTGAACGTATCAGCAAAGGGAGGGTTTCTTTATTTTTAAATTAACCTTGTTGCAACCAACCAGGCTCTCTCTCTCTCTCTGTCTGTCAGACCCCTGCTGCTGAAATTGGCAGAGGTCTGCACATGTGCAGTAGCTCCCTTTACAGGCTGGCTAGTGAGTTAAGCCCAGCCCACTGCTTGCAGCAGCAAGATATATTTTCAATGACAAAGTGCATAAGATCGAGCGTGAAATCTCACCCAAAAAACAGATCAGGAACCCTCTGATTTTCATGCTAACTGGACACTTGGGGTGGGGGTGGGGTGGTGGGGGGGGGGGGGGTGCGGTGGTGATTCTGCCATCCCGCTGTGCTGATTTTTACATGACCGCTGATTTGCGGGATTCACACATGCGTTCCTGCTGCGTGTGCATCTCCCAGTGCCAGATATCCAGCATCGTTTGAGCCACGCTAGAAATAGGCCGAAATACCAGGTAAGCGATTTAAACCTACTTTTAGTGTGATTTAAATCTGATTAGTGGGCCCAGGACTGAATTCTCTGAGGCTGATAGCCTCTCCCACCCCGTCAGAGTAGCTCCCCACTTTCAGAGAACACGCAGGATGACCCCTTTGGAGTGAAGGGGAGACAATCATGCCCCCCCCAGGGAGTTGGGTGGTGGAGGGTTGGTACCCCCTGGACATGGGCAGCCTGGCAGTCCCAGCCTGTGCCCCCTGGCACTGCCCAAGGGGACAACTCGGCACTGTCGATCAGGCATGGGGCAGGCAAGGGTGTGGGGCCTATAGGGGCCTGCTGGGGGCAGGGTCTAGGGGCTGATTGGTGGGAGGGTCTACTGCCACTCTGTCATTCTGGCTGATGGGTAGAAGGGAGGCCAACGATCGGGGCAAGCTGTGAGGGATGGTCAGTCTGGGAGGGAGAGTGGAGGGGTCTCTTGCGGGGGCGGGGGTCTACCTCCCGGGGAGGGGGTCTGCTGGGGATGCGGGTGGGGGTTCTGCCAGGAGTGGGTGGGGATAATCATCACTGCTATGGAGGGGGCTGGAAATCAGGTGGTCTGGGACGAGGAGCCTCGGGCTGGCTCATGAACGGACGGAGTGCCACAATCTGGCTGTGGGGGCATTCAGGGGCAGCACTGGCCAGCAAACTGCAGGCTGACAGATTGGGGCCCTGCTCATGCAAAGAGTCCTGGAACCACCAGCCTCTGGGGTGAATAGGCCCCACCCCCGAGCTTTTAATGATATTCCTGATTGTGACCTCTTGCATTGCACAGAGTGAGGGAGATTCTTGTCTGAAGTTGTACTGAGCAAACCAGCGTGATTTACACCAGTTTTCTCACGAATCCGACATTTAGAATTTTTCTGGGAGAATCTCGACCTTAGAATCAATCGTGTAAGATTCCGTCTCTATGGAATGGAATGTGATTTCACAAATGCTATTTAACAATTACTTCAGTCCTTTGTTTAGCAAACATGTATATTGTTTTTAAAAAAGGCCACATGTGTATACCTGTATCATAGAATCCTAGAGTGCAGAAGGAGATCACTTGGCCCATTGAATCTGCACCAACCCCAATCCCACCCAGCCTCTATCCCCACAGCTCCATGCATTTATCCTAGCTAGTCCCCCTGATACCAAGGGGCAATGTAGCATGGCCAATCCATCTAACCCACACATCTTTGGACTGTGGGAGCAAACCGCAGCACCCAGAGGAAATGCACGCAGACACAGGGAGAATGTGTAAACTCCACACAGACCATGACCCAGGGTGGGAATCGAACCCAGGCCCCTAGCACTGTGAGGCAGCGTTGCTAACCACTGTGCCACCGTGCCACCCCATTTGGCACCTGCTTGAGCTAACAACTCCCCTCCATCTCTGCTGGCCAATAACCAGTGTCCTCACAATGGGAGAATCTCTAAGGTTATGATAGAGCTTACGAACCATTTGTGAACCCATGGTTAACATTCATCAGCCATCTATAAGGAAGAATCATCCTCGACGCATGGAACTGGCGATAGTATGAAACACATGTATAAAAGTGTGAGGGGAACATTAGATTTTGGGCTTCAATTCATCCTGAAATTCTAGTGAATCCTGTCAATGCATGAATGGAGTGTTACAAAAACAGCTTGATTGATTTACCGGTGTTTTTCTATTAAAATCTTACATTTGGGAGAAAATTTAATAGCATTTGTGATTTCAAATTAAAGTGAAATCCTAACGTGTAAAGTTGTAAATAATACAGTGAGACTTAAGAGGAAGTAATAATTACATTAGCCTCCTGCTGTCAAACTGGTCATTATAGCATAATTAGAGCCTTCCACTGTGTAAATTCAGTTTCAGTTAGACTATTGCCCTCTTCACCGCCTACTCCCTTTCCTAATCATCCTCATTTCACTGCCACTAGATTTATAGTATCTCTCTGCGCAGCCGTTTACTTTGTAATATTCCAACCATATCCCTGCTGCAGTATCTGCTTATTGCTTGTAATCGGTAACCCCTCATTACCACCATATCACTGAGGGGGCCACTGCTGCAGCATTGAAAGCAAATCGTAAGCTGCTTCCACTCTCGCCTCGGCTGTTAGAGTATTGTCATACTCGCAGTGTAAGCGGCAGCTTCCTCAGTTAGTCTAGGAGTCTGGAGATGGCAAGCCACTGCAGGCCTCCTGCCGGGATCCCATTACCTCGTAATTTTCAGCTCATTTCTTGTTCACTTCAGCAATAAAACTCCTCTCTCTTGTAATTTCCCATTCTCCTATGTTCCATCTCCTCAAGGCGCAGAGTGCACGCGATCCTCTCAACCAAGCGCTTTATTGAAATGCCAATTGAAATCTAGCACCGAGTCAGGCTTGTTATGTTATGTCACACAATGTTAGGTGTAATTCCTTTTTTTTGAGGCAACATTGTTAACCTGCGGTGCACAGGAAGGATAGGGGTTGTGATGCTAATACATTTTTCTGATTTATGGGAGTCGCCAGGAAGAAAACAGGATGGCAAATTGCACTGCCAGAGCTCTCTATATAAAAAAAAGCATCTTTCACTTTATATCGTTCAGTCAGAATTACACAACAAATTGGCCAAATTGTCTGCTGATTGCAGGCAGAAGCCAGCACTGCTGATCATGGCCAGATTGGTGAGGGTACTCCATCGTCAGCCTTGCCAGGTTCACTTCTGACTGACTGATACTCTCGCCCATCCCCTCCCAGCCTCCTGATAATATTGGAGCCTGTCTGTCTTAGTTGGTGCATGAATGCAGATTTTTTTTTTTAACTGAAATATGGATTCCTGATCATTACCGATTGTTACGGGAAATTTAAAAAAAATGTCCCAGGTATTCAGGCAGCAATGTGGCATAATGGTTAGCATTGCTGTCTCATAGAGCCAGAGACCCAAGTTCAATTCCCAGCTTGGGTCACTGTCTGTGTGGAGGTTGCACATTCTCCCCGTGTCTGCGTGGGTTTCCTCCAGATGCTCTGGTTTCCTCCCACAGTAAAAAGACGTGTGGTTAGGTGGATTGGCCGAGCTAAATTGCCTCTTAGTGTGAGGGGGACACATGGAGTTATGGGGATAATGCATGGAGTTATGGGGATAAGGCCTGGGTGGGATTGTGGTCAGTGCAGACTCGATGGGCCAAGGATTGTACTGCACTGTAGGATTCTATGATCTATAATCTATGTATGACTCTACATCTGACAATGCATCTTTGATGTGCCACAAGTTACAATGCCTTGGAACTCAGAAGTTATGGACCAATGTTCCAAACATTGGTCCATAATTGCCTGAAAACATGAATGTGAACAGTGATGTATACATGGCTATATGCTAACTCCCAAAGCCACAGGCCCTACCAATGGAGCAAGACATTTGTCAAAACAACCAACAGTATTGTTACACATGATAGGAATGTGTGGTACTAATCTGCTAACCTTTTCAGGGCAGATTTTTCACCTTGGTGCAGCTAGAGAATACTCAGATGTAATAATAAAGAGGAAAACAGGCAAAGATTTGTTATCCCATCAGCATCCCCAATATGTTTATCTGGGATTTATGGGGCTTCTCCACATGGGCTAAGATCTGGAGGAGGTATTAACTGCCAGTAGCTCAGTGACTCTTGTCACTGCAGGTTAACAATGTCTAAATTATAAGGTAAAGAAGGCCAATCCCAATCTTCCACCTCAATGTCCCTTTAGTCTAACCATGGAGAGGAGTAAGTCTTGTACCAGGAATTTCCAAGCACTGAAATGTCTGTGGAAATAGGAGGCAACCTGAAGGTTAGCAGCAAAGTGATTGTGAGACTTGTCCAGAATGCTCTTCAAGTTTCAGGACCATCCTGTTGCTGCAAAGCAGGACCCAGAGTCCTCTGATGGCTGCAGCTCTCCTTTACCTATGTTTGCAACACGTATCACAGTGTAAGGCCATGCGAAGAGTAAAGCTGCAGTGGGAATGCTTTGGGCCATGCAGTTACTTTGGGCCAGGAAAATATCAAGCCCAGTAGTGGATGCAGTGCACCTTCAATTTGTTGCATCAGTTGAACAGCCCATTAGAGTCCCCAAAAGAAATGAAAACAGCAAAAGATTAGTAACATGAAAAAAAGACAAAGAATGTATTACATGAAGGTGGATATTTATGGGTGTGGAAGACACAATGAGAAAGTGCATCTGTTAATTGGTATGTGCAGTAACAAATTGGATATACAGAATGGAAATTAACCTAGCAAGGTGATATATTATATATATTATATATGCATTCTATCCCAACCAGGCGAAATATCAATAATGCCATGTAGCTGCATAATATTGTCACTGCAGCAAAAAAGCCACAATGTCTCTCATTGTCCATATCAAATGCAATAGTAGATGTGAGTAAGCACACAAGATGGATAAAAAAGGGTAGCTGAAGTTTCTTCCATTTATAGCAATATTTTTGATGGTGTCAAGCTTCTTGAGTGTTGTTAGAGCTGCACTCATCCAGGTAAGTAGAGAGTATTTCATCACACTCCTAACTTGTACTTTGTAGATGGTGGACAGACTTTGGGGAACCAGGAGCTAAGTTTCTCGCTGCAGTATTCCAAGCCTCTGACCTGCTCTTGGAGCTGCAGTATTTATGTAACTAGCCCAGCACAATTTCTGATCAATAGTAATCCCCATAATATCAATCGTAGAAGATTTAGCAATTATAATGTCACTGAATGCAAAGGGACAACTGTTAGATTCTCTATCAAAGGAGATGGCCATTGCCTGGCACTTGTGTGATGCAACTGTTAATTGCCACTTGTCAGCCCAAGCCTGGATAGTTCCTGCTGCCTTTGAATGTGGACTGCTTCAGTACTGAGGAGTCACAAATTGTAATGAACATTGTGCAGTCATCAACAAACATCTTAGGATGCAGAAAAGACTATTGATGAAGCAGTTGAAGATGGTTGAGCTTCAGATGCTGTCCTGAGGAACTCATTCAGTGATATCCTGGGACTATGATGACTGACCTCCAACAACAGCAATCATCTTCCTTTCTGCTACACATGACTCCATGATGTGGAGATGCTGGCGTTGGACTGGCGTAAACACAGTAAGAAGTCTGACAACACCAGATTTAAATCGGTTGGACTTAAAGCTGGTGTTGTCAGACTTCTTACACATGACTCCAACCAGCGAACAACATTGAATGTCAAGGGGCAGTGGTCTTATTGCTGATGGCCATTGCCTGGCCTTTGTGTGGCACAAGTACCATTCCACCTGTCATGAGGTCAGAAGTGAGGATATTCACTGATGATTGCACAATGTTCAGCACTATTCGAGGCTCCTCAGATACCGAAGCAGTCCATGATCAAATGCAACAAGATCTGGGCAATATCCAGACTTGGGCTGACAAGTGACAAATAACATTCACGCCACACAAATGCCAGACAATGACCATCACCAATAAGAGACACTCTTACCACCGCCCCTTGACATTCAACAGTTTCACCATCACTGAATCCCCACTGTCAACATCCTTGGGAATATCATTGACCAGAAGCTCAACTGGACTCATCACATAAACACAGTGGTTACAAGAGCAGGATAGAGGCTAGGAATACTGCAGAGAGTAATTCACTTCCTGACTCCCCACAACTTGTCCACCATCGACAAGGCACAAGTTAGGGGTGTGATGGAATGCTCCTCACTTGCCTAGATGGGTGCAACTCCAACAATACTCAAGAAGCATGACACCATCCAGGACAAAGCAGCCAGCTTGATTGGCACCACATCCACAAACATCCACTCCCTTCACCATCAAAGTCGCAGCAATGTGTACTCTCTACAAGATGCACTGCAGAAATTCACTAAAGATCCTAAGGTAGCACCTTCCAAATTCACGACCACTTCCATCTAGAGGAACAAGGGCAGCAGATACAGGGAAACACCACAACCTGCAAGTTCCCCTCCCAGCCACCCACCATCCTGACTGGGAAATCTACTGCTGTTCCTTCGCAGTCGCCAGGTCAAAATCCTGGAATTCCCTCCCTAAGATATTGTGGGTTAATCCACAGCACTTGGACACAGCATTTGAAGATGGCAACTCACCATCATCTCAAGGGTGCCCATGTCTCATGATTGAAATTTTAAAAATCCATTGCAATGCTGAGGGAGTCCTGCACTGTTAGAGGCACCGTCTATTGGATGAGACATTAAACTACATCCCTGTCCGATTGGATGAGACATTAAACTACATCCCTGTCCGGCCTTGCAGGTGGAGGTCACTTCTCGGTCTTTTGACTAAGATCAAGTCCTAAGTGGGCCTTTTCTTGTCAATTTAGATCTTGTATGTCTCCCATGTGGGGACCATGAATTAGATTCAATTTGAATTGGTTCTTGAGGCAAACAAGTAGATGGGTTAAGGTCTTGCACTGTCCATTCTGCATGTTGGCTTTGTAGCTTTAAGAACTTCAAAAGATAGCGGTCAAAGTTCCCATGTCACTATTTCAAAGAAGAAATGGGGAGATTGCCCTGTCTTGGCCAACATTCATCCTTCATTTGATGTCGCTAAAACAGATTACTTTCTGGTAAAGCATCTCAAAATTCCTTTGTAAGAACTTAATGTGCACAAAATAGTTGCTATGTTTCCCACATTATAACAATAATTATGTTTTAAAGGTATTTGTAATTGTCTGGAGAGTGCTCTGGGACATCTTAAGGTCATGAAAAACATTGCATAATGCCAGCTCTTTCCTTATTTCTTTGCCAATCTCAGAAAAATCCTGTAAATATGGGCTCACATATTGGGCAAATAAGTAACAAGATTGTCCTTAAAAATAATAGACTTTCAGTTAATATGAGAGCTAAATTAAACGAATGAAATTCTGTACCAGCATGGACGACACTAAGTTACTGGTTATTAATTTAAAAATGTTTAATGCCAATATTTTGATTTTTAGTGCTTGTTACAGGATCTTCAAAATTTGTCGAACAAAGCCAATATTTACCTTTACAAACAGCTTTCTTTTCCCTCGGGAGAGGAGCATACAGAATCTGAACTCCTGCCAGAGGCTTTTACATACTTTATACAGCAACGTCACTCTAACAAAAATTAACCGGCACGTCAAAATGAAGGACGTATCCTCGAAGTGTGGAGTCAGTGTGAATGAAGAACAGTACCTGGGGCGATTATCCCAGCAGGAGGCTGGTGTCTTCAGAGGCCAACAGTAGCTGTAAGAGTAAATCTCGCGCATTACTCTGAGAGATCAAAGCATCCACTGAAGTAATCCTGGGGTGTTGATCTGGGGAAGCGAAAGGTCAGTGCTGGACAAGTTCAGAGCAAATGTGGAAGCCTGTAGCCTCCAGCAATCCAGAGGGAGCTGTTATCAAAATCTCTACAATTGAAGTAATTTCCGGTAGGTTGAATAAATGTTGATGTTTGTGAGGGTGCAGTTACTGCTACTACAGTTCTGGGCCTCTGTTGGTTATGTTAAGGTTAGTTATATAGGCTTTGCCACTCTATCACAGTTTAAGAGTTGGGTTACTTTGAAGACATCAGCAATAAAAGAGTTATCTTCAGAGAAGCTACAGATACATTAGGAGACAAATATTGAAACTCTGCTGATGCTGTAAATCGGGAAGAAAAAACTAGAAAAGGCTGGAAGTTACTTAAAAATTGTTACATCTTAAATTCTTCCAGTTCTAATAAACTAATTGGAACACAGAGTGTGGAATCACCCCATAGTGAGAAAGACTCCTGGACAGAGACACTTTGAGAGTTGGACACAACCACTAGGCTGCTGTACAATTTTTATTAATAAGTATCTTTGTTTTCACTAAAACATTTGTGAAGCTGCATCTTTAGAGTATCATTCTTCATTGTAAAGGCTCTCTATCCAAATTATTACACTTTCTTTCCACTTATATACCTGTTGTACCTTCCCCGTATTTTCATTCTAATTATGATTCTATGAACAATATGCTAAGTTGGAGCTGGTTAACCTGACTGATGTTCTTCTTCTTAGGTAGACCCTCAGGAGCAAGGGTTGTGCAATGGCTGCTGAGTCCAATTTCTTATCTGCAGACTCTGCCACAGGTGGTGTTGGAGGGTGAGGCCGATGAAGTGCTTGGAAGTTTGTGTGCTGCCTTTGATTCCTTGGCTCTGCCTTTGTCTGTCTCTCCAACAAAGTGCTTTGATGGGTTTGGTGCCAACCTCCTCCATTTTGGTCAGTCGCAAACCAAAACTCCTAACAGTCAACGTGGATGATTTATCTCCTCAGGGATGCTTTGAGCACACCCCTAATGTGGTTGAGTTCCCCACCTGCTGCGAATCTCTTGCTGTGACTAAATTCCAGACAATGCAGCTACTTGGCTTGCTTTGTCAGTCTGGGGCATAAGACAAAATGTATTGCCTCGCGAAGTTATTTTGGAGTGATTTGTGCCTCGGTGCTGGGCATGTTGGCTTCGGAGAGAACACTACTTTTGAACCACCTTTCTTACCATCGTATTTAGAGGACCTTTCCTTAGAGATGTAGACAACTTACAGGAGGCACCTCGAAGCACTGGAAAAGTACCATCAACTGGCAAGGCTGCAGAACACCTGCCATGAGAATGCTGCTAATATTAGTGCCTCAAGAACAAGTCTTATTTCTATCTTGCTGAATGGATCAATGTGATTTTGACTGCCGTGATTAGATCTGAATCTGATTTCATTAACCGCGTGTTTTAAACACTATGACTACAAAGATTATAAATGTACCTATTATATTGGTATTGAATTTCCAGTTTTACTGTTCAAATACACCAAGCAATCTATATCTAATTTCCATTCATCTTTAATAAATCAGAGCAAGGATTTATTAGCTGCAAGACATGTGTTCTTTCATATATTTTGCAGGCTGTTCAGGGGAATGAGTTTAAAACACTTAGAAATTCCATGGTGACAGCCTATTTTAAATTACATTTCCACAGCTATTCACCCACAATAAAAGGTTAATTTGCTCATAGATTAGCTGTTCCACTAAGTTTTCCGTGGTCATTAATGGTGTTAATTACAAGCGTTTATTCCTTTTGTTCATTTAATAGGATTGAATAATATTGTTCTGCCAGTCTGATGGCATTACCGCTGACAGTTGTTTACTCTAATTAAAGAGGCGTCAAAAACAGCGGTAGTCGAAGCAGGTGAGCCATTTGCATCATGCGACAGTGTTCTCTGCTTCTACTCGCAATGTTTTTTTATATATGGAGAGCAACATACACACAAACCTTGGAAAACCCCACTCTGCCAATTTCCCTTCTGTCAGCTCCTCAACAGAAAGAAGTCCCACACCAGCTTAAAGTCCAACAAATTTATTAAGCTTTCGGAATAGGCTGTCCCTTCGTCAGGTGGCTGGGAGTTCTGGCAAACTGCCGCTTCCAAGTGGAGAACTCCCAGCCACCTGATGAAGGGACGGCCTGTTCCGAAAGCTTAATAAACTTGTTGGACTTTAACCTGGAGTTGTGGGGTTTCTTTCTTTTTTTACCCCAGTCCAACACCGGCATCTCCACATCAGCTCCTCAACTGCAGAGAAACAACAGATATAGCTGGAGGACTGATGTGATTTGGAATAATGTCTTCACTTGCCTGGATGAGTGAAGCTCCAACAACACTCAAGAAGCTTGATATCATCCAGGACAAAGCAGCCCTCTTGATTGGTACCCCATCCATCGCATTAAACATTCACTCCCTCCATTGTCAATGGCAGCCGTGTGCACCACCCATAAGATGCACTGTACCAACTCAACAAGGTTCCTTCAACTGTACATCTCAAATCTGTGACCTCTACCACTTAGAAGAACCGCAATAACAGATGAATTGGAGCACCATTACCTGAACGAATCCTCCCCGCCATCCTGACTTGAAACTGTATCGCAGTTCTTTCACTGATGCTGGGTCAAAATCCTGAATCTCTCTCCCTAACTGCACGGTGGGTGCAGCATCATCAGGGCCAACTATCATCCCAGATTTTACAGCATTGTCCCGTAACTGAGACATTTGGCTCGTGCCCCAGTTAGTATTCTCCTGAGATGGTGTTTTTTCCATATATCTGACCTTCATGCGCACACTTGCATTGTTCCTGGTTGCATCACCCCATCACAGGTTTGCCAGCAACCCTTTTTGTTCGAAAGGTTCTCCCATACTAAGGTATCCCTTAATTTTCCCCCCAACACCGAGAGATTGGTCGTCCTGTCCTACACTGCATTTCAGCAGTTCAAGGTAACTACTCACCACCAGCTACTCAAGAGCAGTTAAGAATGGGCAACAAATGTTGGCCTAGCTAGTGATGCCCACATCCTCTGAAAGAATCAAAATATTGCATTATGTTCTGACTGGGCATAGGAAGTAGAATCATAGAACCTCTACAGTACAGAAGGGGGCTATTCAGCCCATCGAGCTTGCATCAACAACAATCCCACCTCAGCCCCATCCCTATAACCTCTCCTAATCCTGCTGAGACCAAGAGACAATTTTAGCATGGCCAATCCATCTAACCTGCACAACTTTGGACTGTGGTAGCAAACAGGAGCACCAGGAGAAAACTCACTCAGACACAGGGACAGTGTGCAAACTCCACATGGAGAGTCACCCAAGGCCAAAATTGAACCCAGGTCCCTGGTGCTGTGAGGCAGCAGTGCTAACCACTGTGCCACCTTATTTTATATAACGTAATTCGGCGGAGTCAATCATCAAATCTCTGGCACTGTGAGGCAGCTGTTCTAACTACTGAGATACCGTGTTGCCCTAACAGGACCTGTGGAAACCATGTTTTTCACACTGTAGTGCAATGGTTTGCAAAGACTGCTGAACTGGAAACATGCTTTCTGAGGTATACCCCGGTTACCTATTGATGCTCAACTGCAATTAAGGAAATCAAAGTTATACCTTTCACAAAATATGCATAAAACTGCCAAACATCGAGAAGATACTGTGAATATATGTTGGTTGAGGATATACCTCTTGTCTGCATTCAAATTCAAGAAATTCAGCTTATACGTGGTTTGGCTTCCACTTCAACTATGATTCAGATCTTTCTTCGGATAACATGTAATCCATTCTGGATTGGGAAGGTTTCCCAAAACTTATGCGTTTCTTAGGTCTGAGTCTGGTAGATTTCTTCAAAATCTCCTTTGTTTTCACTATAGTGCATTCTAAGCCTAGGTAAATACATCTCACTCTTGTACAGGCTATTTCATCTTTTCTTAGTCTCCTGCACATGACTTCTCTATACCAGGGTACACATCACTGTTTCACTATCATTGCTATTAATCCATTATCTGCCCCCCTACCCCAGTAAATCTGAAATATTTTAATAACAATCTTAAACTGTTTTCTTGATCTCTTTATGTTACATTTTCAAACCTCTGCTAACCTCCTGTACTTTTACAGATTCTGTGCAACTCTTACCCTCATCATTCCCACCACTCCACGTTTTCCTGAAACTTCCTCCCCAACCCTGGAACTCCCACTGTTTCAGCATTGTGGTGCATCCACACCACATGGACTGTGGTGGTTTAAGATGGCAGCTCACCACTATCTTCTCAAGTTCAGATAGGGATAGGCAATAAACGTTGGCCTCGCCAGCGAAGTCCACATCCCTTGAATTAATAAATAAAAAGTCATTTACAATGGGCTTCAATCTCCTACAGTGTTCTTGGCTCTGCTGGAGAATGTTGTGGATAAATGCCACTGAATTTGTACTTGTTCTTTACTTAAGGTTAACTATGAACATGAAAGAAAGTATTGCTACAAGATTTAAATCAAAACCCTAACTTGTTTCTCTTTTTTTTTGTTTCAATCACACTGTTTTTGAGTTGTCACTTGTGAGTTACTTTCTTCGTCTGCCTGAGGTTTGATTCGTTCAATCAAAAAATCTGCCTGTAAGAAAACCCAGCTTCCAATATCTCACTAGAAATTGGAAGACAAACTCATTGGTGGAGTGGGACGGCATCTTTCCATGACTGCTGGTAACTAGACTGGGATCTCCATACCTGCTGAACTGTGTAGACTGTGAAGTATTTTCTATGAAAGCCTGACTCAAGACAGAAGACTTCAAGGCATGGACTATCATTCTCTTGAATGGAAAGAGGACAAAATTAACATTCTCTCTGGAATCTTCTGCTCCCATAGCACGCTGGAGAAAGGCCTGAGAAGGTGGTTTGATCAAACCACGAAAGTGGTTTGATCTAACTTGGAATCAAGCATTTTGTTGTGGTGTGGTCAGTCAGTGATATGTAATGTGTCTCTTTGGTGGGTCCAGTGAGACAAACACATGAGTTTGGCTCTTCAGCAGCAAGCACAATTGACTCCTCGAAACAGAAAAGAATTCATATTCTTTATTAGTAGATTCAAAGAGCGTAACGACCGCTAGGACCTCATCCTCTAATGGATCACCTACAGTATGCTACAGTATCCTCTTTCTCCTAACCTTTGTCAGGAAAGAGCCAATCTTGGTCTCGAAGCTCTTCCTGCACCTTCTTCAGTGCCTTCAATTTCCATTCCTTCTTGCATAAAGAACTGGGGCCTGTGGATGGTGCTTCCGTAATAAAGAATGACTCACTACTCAATAAACCTCACCAACTGCTACTGAAATAAAATCTGTCGGGTCTTTGCCCAACTTTGGAAATTCTGCTTTGATCGGTATCTGCCTGTCCTGTTGTAGAACTTTGTCTACTTTTATCAGAAGATCTAATTGTATACATGCACTTCTGTACAATTGAGGTGTGATTTGATTGTGCAAGAGGGTCTTAGTAATGCCTTACCCTTTGAAACTAAAGGTGGCAGTTAACTGGCCTTTCACTTGAAGATCTGTACCACTTGCACTTGCAATTTAATTCTTGATGGCTGTGTGCCTGCTGCTTTGAGCCATTTGAGATGGTCTTCCAATACTGTAAACATCAGTAGCAGTATCAAGTTTGAACTCATTTTTAAAGCCATTAGGTTCCAAAGTAACTGACCAAAATCTTTGTTCTTGCATCTTTTCTTCTTCACAGAAATCTGTATTCTCATTTCTTTCCTTATTCCCAATTTCCTGGATTGTCTGCTTTTAATTGACATTCTCTTGCTTTACTCATTGAATCATAGAATATAAAATCCTACAGTGCAGAAGGACACCATTCAGCCCATCAAGTCTGCACCAAGCACAATCCCATCCAAGCCCTATCCCCAGAACCCCACACATTTACCCTGGCTAGTTCCTTGACATGAAGGGACAATTTAACATGACCAATTCACCTAGCCTGCGTACCTTTGGATGTGGGAGGAAACCAGAGCAACTGGAGAAAACCCATGTAGACACAGGGAGAATATGCAAACTCCACACAGACAGTCACCACAATGGCACAGTGGTTAGCACTGCTGCCTCATCACCAGGGACCCAGGTTCGATTCCTGGTGTGGAGCACTGTCTGTGCAGAGTCTGCACATTCCCTCCATTTCTGCGTGGGTTTCCTCTGGCTGCTCCAGTTTCCTCCCATGATCCAAAACTTGTGCTGGTTAGGTGCATTGGCCAGGCTAAATCTTTCCTCAGTGTACCTGAACACTGGAATGTGGCGACTGTGGGATTTTCCACAGTAACTTCATTGCAGTGTTAATGTAAGCCTACTTGTGATTAATAGATAAACTTTAAACCCAAGGCTGGAATTGAACCCTGGTGCTGTGAGGCAAAGCACTAACCACTGTGCCACCGTGCCACTCAGTGGAGGCACTCATTGGGGCAAAGTTTCCTTGAACAGCTTGGCTGACAAGCTTATTGCATAAAAGTTGCAGTGACACCATCAAAGCGACTTTCATCTGCTTGCAGCATCTGCCCTGGTCAGGTTCTTGTTGCGGTCGGACCTATTTAAATAGATTGGGTTGATCTCTAGCGAGATTGCTGCCTGCGAGAGGGAATACACCTCAGGGAGAAAATGCAGCTCCTGGCCACAGAAGCCAGCAGCAGTGAGCAACACGGCTTGGAGACTGGGCACCAGACAAAGATGGAGTGGGCCTGTGAAGATTTATTTTAACATGCCCTTATGTCTGTCCAGAGACCGTCAGCCAGGCTGCAATGCAGCAAGAAATGAACCCAACCCTCGTTGTGTATAGCAGTGTGCTTTTCAGGCCATTCATATCCAATGACTGCACACTTGCTGGATGTACTACAGCATGGGTCTGGACCATTCACCCAGAGTGCTTCTGCTGTCATGAGTATAAATGTTCTGCCACCCATCACTGGAAAGTACTACCCACTGGAATGCTAGCTCAAGTATTTTAATTAGCTTCTCAATGGGGTCTCAACAACGGCTGAGATGGCTTAGAGATTGACTTGCATTGTTCAGAGTTAATCTTTTGCCCTGTGATCAAATATATATGGAGCCTTTTAAAATTTTAATTATTCAATCATGTCAGAACCACTCTGAACGCCAGGAATGCCCTGTCGTTCCCAGTTTTTAGCTGGCATGTGTTGAGAAAATAAGAAATAGGAGGAGGAGTAGGCCACACGTCCCCCTTGAGCCTGGTTTAATTTGGATCCCAGGGCCTTGCCATTATTTAGCCAGTTCTCTGGGTTGAGATGACTAAATTCAATACTTTGGAGCAGCCTCAGAATTACTGACCCATGAATGACAGCATCCAGAAGTTGTTGCCAGAATGATTGAGCTGGATTGAGTTGTATCATCACTGGGAAGTGGTCCATGCCAGCCCTTGCTTTCTGAAATGGAACTAAAATGCACTAAGAGAAAAGCAGTTTAAATTTCAATAAATTCATGTAACTGGGAAGAGGTGAAATCCACTGTTCAGGCCTTTCAAGTATTTGTCCAGTCTTGGATTGTTTGGCCCTCCTACTGAGCACAGAGGCGAACAGAAAATCAGAGAGTTTTCACATCTGAGTAACTGTTACCACATAACAGTGTGTAATTCCCACTGCCTGTACCTCTGTGCATTTACACAGTCTCTCTTATGATGTATAAATGCTGTGGCTATAAGAACCCACCAGAGGTGGGGCATTTTGCAACAACTGATTCACCTCTTGACTCCCCAGAGCTTTTCTACCATCTTTAGAGACGGTGGTGGCGGAATGATATTGTCACTGGACTAGTAATGCAACAACCCAAGGTAATTCTCTGGGGACCTATGTTTGCCCACCACTGCAGATGGTGAAATTTGAAGTCAATATGGAAAAAAGTCTGGAATTAAAAAATCCAGTGGTAACCATGAAATCATTGTTGATTGTTGCAAAAACCCATTTGGTTCACTAATGCCCCTGAGAGAAGGAAATCCTGGTCTAACCTACATGTGACTCTAGGCTCACAGCAATGTGGATGACTCTTAAATGCCCCCCAGACAAGGGCAATTAGAGATGGGCAGTAAACGCTGGCCTAGCTTGCAACTAGCACATCCCATGAATGAATAAAAAAACATTTACAAGGCCTAAAACAAAGTGATGGAATGCTTGTTTGTATTGGTGCATCTCCACAATTAGAGGAGCCCAACATCACTCAGATCACATCAGCCCATTTGATCACCTTTCCATCATCTTAAACATTCACTACCTCCACCACTGGCACACAGTGACTCCAATGTGTACCATCTACAAGGTATAATGCAGCAACTTGCCAAGGCTTCTTTGACAGCTTCTTCCAAACACACTGTCTCTTCCGCATTGAAAGATAAGGACAACGGATACATGGGAATGCTGTCACCTGCACATTGTCCTCCATTTGCACAGCGTCCTGACCTGGAAATATATCACTTTTCCTTTATTATTGCTGATTCAAAATCCTAGACTCCCCCGCAACAGGACCATGGGAGGACCTTCATTACATAGTTCTATTTAAGAGAAATCTCTCATATGATGATGATTTTTCCTTGTGGACGCTGTGTGTAAGTGGGATATTGATGTTGGCTGAGGGTTTGCAGATGGCTTTTCAGCTCAATCCTAGCCTTACAGGCTCTCCCATGGTGAGGAGATCAGTTGTAACTTGATGGAAGTGGTGCTGGATTGCTGCTTCAAGCAGCTGATACAAGTCTCAAAGCAAAGTACTAGAATACTCTCCAGTTGACTGGATTAGTGCAGCTCCAACATCATTCAAGTCACATGAACACAGTTGATTACCACCCCATCACTATCTTACACACTAACTCCCTCCACCATTGGCACACAGTGAGAACAATGTGTACCATCTTCAAGATACAATGCAACAAAACACCAAGGTTACTTTGGCAGCATCTTCTAAACACGTGACTCCTTCTGCATGGAAGGACAAGGACAGCTCTCTTACCATTCTCACTTGTTGATTGGAAGATCTTGGCACCATTTTTGATGAGGGATTGCCATTTTGGGCATTGGTTTCTCATTTGCTGATGTGAACATAGAGCAGACCATCATGGGAGGGAGCTTTGAGATTCAGGTTCTGATAATGTTCCTGCAGAAGTGCTAAAACATGGAGGAGACGTACTGATCCTCAGATACTTGCCCTATTCATGAAGCTCTAGCAGAATGAAGAATTTCCAAGTGAGAGATGTCAAGATGATGTCAATCTTTAAGAAAGACGACTTTGAAACTACAGGGGCAAAGGCTTGTTCTCAACTGCTGAAATCCTGGTGAAGTTACTTGTTAATTCCCTCCCCCAATTCCAGTCAAGGTCTTTCCAGAATCCCAGTGTGGCTTCTGATCCGCCGGAGGAACAACAGTGTGATCTTCACAGCGTGCCAACTTCAGGATAGATTTAGAGAGCAGAACATCCCTTGAACATGGCTTTCTTTGGTCTCACAAAAAGGTTTGATTCAGCGAATCGAACTGCCCTATGGAATTTACAAAGTGATATGGATGCCCAGTGATATGAATGGCTCAATCACAGACCCCTTCATCATTAAAACAAACATCAAACAAGTGCGATATAAACGCTGACAAAGGGTCATCCAAACTCAAAACCTTGGCTCTATTCTCTCTCCACAGGTGCTGCCAGACCTGTTGAGATTTTCCAGCATTCCCTGTTCTCGGCCAGAAATTTTCCATCCCAACCACCATGGGAATCATAGTGGGAGGGACAGAAAGTTTAGAGGATCATTGAAAGGCCTATTAACCTCGGATCGGAATTTGGGAATTTCCTGTCTTTGGGCACATGCGGTCAGAAAATCCACCCCTTGTTTCAGATTCCAGCATCTGCAGTATTTTGCTTAATATTGTGGTAAAAGCTTATTGCCCTGATGGCAAACTCTTCAATCTCAAACAGCAAAAGGCCACACCCAAGACAGCAACCACTTCTGGAAAAGAACTACAGTACTTTGACAATGCTCGAGTTATTCTGAAGAAAAACAGATAGTTGATGTATCCATTGAGGCTTACAAAAGAATGGTACTTGCTCTGAACGCCAGAAAGACCAACAGCCTGTCCTCCATAGCCAATTGATCAAATCCAACAACGCACAAATTGTAGCAGTTCAAGAAGGCAGTTCACCATTACTTTCCCAAGGGCAATTAGGGATGGGCAATGAATGATGTCCTTGCTGGCAAAATCCACGTTCTGTGTTTGAATAAAAAGAAATATAACCAGGATGTCACACAACAAAACATCAATATACTTCCTGCTCAACATTATTCCCACTAGTCAATCTAGCTAGATGACTTTTCCTTTGAGAGATAATGTACTCTTTTTGCTACTACTTAGCTGTCATAGATAGCATGAATCATAGATTTACACTTGAGGGCAGAGTTAAGTGCTTTTGGTCTCGTATTGTCTATCATTGCTTTGCTACACTGACAGATCATTACCAGAGGACAATTCTGCCGCAGCATATTGTTCATTCAAGTCTCATTTTATTTTTTTGATGACACCCTGCCTAGTGATAGTATTCATCATAAAGTTATGTTCCTGACTAGGAGGCATAAACATGACTGAAGCCTGATAGAAACATAAGGCATCTGGTTTAGTAACATTTCTTTTAAGAGAGCAAAGAGAGGCATGTGAACAATTTGAGAAGCATTACGCCAAACTGTAATGACACTTGTCTGAGGTTATTCGCAGTTGATGAAATGCGATTAACATGTTAGGAAAGCAATTGGAACAATACCACAGTTGTTCATCTGGCCACCTCTTCCAACATTAAGCGTTCCCACTGGAATTTCTGCACTCAAGAGCAGTAAGGAACTAACATGGTTACCATCAGTAACACATGGTTGCTATGCTATGGCTTGCAACACACCAAAAAAAAGCAGTTTTGATGACAGATTTTCAACTGCAAGTGGATATCTACCAAGTTTCAGAGGTCTCCCAAATTATCAGCACATTTGTATAAATAATGAAGGAATATGTATTTAAGAGCACGTGCAGCTGGATTTCTGGATTTATACAAGCTGCCTATTCAGCAGAAGGCGACTTCCAAATATTATTTAGCACCCTGAGGTATGTTTGAGGGATTTGCAGGGAAATTAGGCTTCTCAGAACAGAGCTGGTCTCAGCATTTGCTGGCACAGCTGCGCCTGAGCAAGCGACTGCCACCGAGAAGGCCAGCAACATTTTAGAAAATGAATTTTGATGCGCCCCACTTGACTCCACATTTCCAAACCAATCAGCTCATCAATCAAGAGACAAACTTCTGAATCACAAGCTGCTATTTTTAACATCCCATTAACCAATATAGATTGATATTAAGCTTTAAAAAAACTCATTAGTGATTTATTTAATCCCCAACAGGACAGTCAGAGCTCTTTATAAATACTATTGAATGGATTTTATGTGGGGGCATATTTGCTCACACTGACAACTGCACCCAACCTCTGCCACCCCCATCCCGACCTCCGCTATCCTGACCATCACCCCTCCCAACCCTCCCCCCTATATAAATGTTGATCAGCAGCTTGCGAACTTTAAGAAGGGCTATCTCATGGTGATAATATGCTAGGGGTGGCCTTAACAAGTTCAGAGTAGGACTTCCACTCCTGAAGGAGTGGGAGAGTTGCCCTCACGACATGCCTCACAGAGACAGGGACCCAGGTTTGATTCCAGCCTTGGATGATTGTGTGTGTGGAGTTTGCACGTTCTCCCCGTGTCCACATGGGTTTCGTCCAGGTGCTCCAGTTTCCTCTCACAGCCCGAAGATGTACGAGTTAGGTGGATTGGCCATGCTAAATTGTCCCTTAGTGTCCCGAGGCGTGTGGGTTAGTGGGATCAGTGGGGTAAACATGTGGAGATATGGCGATAGGGCATGGGTAAGATGCTGTCAGAGAATCAATGTAGACTTGATGGTCCAAATGGCCTTCTTCTGCACTATCAAAATTCTATGATTCTTTGATTCAAAAGCTGCCCTCAGTCTGATTTGCTGGAAGCAGCGATATAGAGATGCCAGCGTTGGACTGGGGTAAACACAGTAAGAAGTACAACATCAGAGTAAAGTCCAACAGGTTTATTTGGTAGCAAAAGCCAGTCACTTTCGGAGTGCTGCCCATTCATCACGTGAGTAGGAGTTCTAATGTGACATACAACAGGGCAGAGTCGCTGAGCAGAAACTGATAGCCAAGTTCCGCACACATGAGGATGGCCACAACTGGGGTCTTGGGTTCATGTCACACTATCTGTAACCCCCATTACGATTTGCCTGGGCTTGCAAAATCTCACTAACTGTCCTGTCTGGAGACAATACACATCTCTTTAACCTGTGCTTAATGCTCTCTCCACTTACACTGTCTGTACCTTTAAGACTTGATTACCTGTAAAGACTCGCATTCCAATCATTATTTTGTAAATTGAGTTTGTGTCTTTATATGCCCTGTTTGTGAACAGAACTCCCACTCACCTGACGAGGGGGGCAGCACTCCAAAAGCTAGTGGCTTTTGCTACCAAATAAACCTGTTAAACTTTAACTGGAAGCAAAGCAGTCCCAGCAATGTCGGCGTGCAGTAAGAGCTGCTCCTGAGACTATAGAGAGTCCTGACTAGAAGACAACATGGACATTGAACTTAGAAAAATCCAGGGTTTTTTACTCAGGAAGAGACTGGTGCTCACAGGTGGGGTGAGGAGAGAAGGGTAGGTATTCAGGTTCAAGCGGCCAGAGAGGGAGACGCAAACAGGGATACCATCTTGTGGGATGGAAGTGCCCTCATGGGCATATGGGACGTCCCAACTGAAGTACCCACCCTTCCCTCCTACCCTTTACACCAAGTTGGGAAAGTTGCCCTCTGGTTACTTTTCTTATGTCTTCTACTGATCACCATAATATAGCGGCACAGGTGAAAATAAGTCCTCAAAATGCTCTTTAATTGGCAACTTAATGACAATGGGCCTAAAGATGGGCAGGCTAGCTAATGCTTTACTGGCCAGAGTAATATGGGGACAGCTCGGCTGTGGGTAGGAAGCTGATGGACTGGCCACCTGATTTATTTTACATTCCCTCTGTTCTTATGTTCATCTAGATCTTGTTGCTGAAGTGATCCCATCACCATCTGACACACAGACAAGCACGCTAATGACTGATTAATAGCTAACACCTCAAATTTATTCTGTGGTAGTATTTCCTGGCCTCACTCAACCACAAAATCCTGCCAGGGGTCAACAGATCTTTGCATGGTCCATCCCCCCACCAGCCATGAGTCTCATGGCAGACGGGACAGGAAAATTCCACCCAATCCCCCCCTTCCACTGTGTCGCTGAGAGTGCTGGGTGCCTGGAACATGCTGCCAGAGAAGATGATGGAAGCAGGCATATTAGCAACATTCAAGAGGGATCTGGATGGGTACATGAATAAAGAGGGACTAGAAAGATGCTGACAGAGTCAGGGCAGAAGTTTTATTTTACTTTAGTTAGGGTATAATGATTGGCACCCAGCTTGGAGGGCCAAAGGGCCTGTTCCTGTCCTGTACTTTTCTTTGTTCTTTGTCTTTTGAATTCATTGTGAAAGTATTATGTTTTTAATTACTGAAGTACTAATCAAGCAAAATGTAAATCCAGCAATATCTATCAGTCTAACATAGTAACCAGCTCAGCAAATATTCGAAAATGTCACATTAAGTTTGTGCCTTTTCATGTTGCATCATAAAACAATATCTAAAATCACACAAAAGAATTCCTAGAATTCTGTAACGTAATGCAAGTTACTTCTATAATTCACTGTTTTAAGTCATAACCCATTTATCACAAATGCCTAAACACCAAATCAGTTCTTATGTAGTTTTACATAATTTATCACATTCAAGCCCATGGGATAGAACTAATTGAACGATATAGCATTTATTACCAGGTATCTTCCATGAATCATACAAGGCCCACTCTGCTTCTGTGTCAGCCTTTTTCTGCTTGGGAAACCTGTGAAAGGAAGCCCTTAAGAACAAAGAACTAACTTGTGTTACTTTCTGGTGTGGCTGTTGATTCTCTAGTTACAATGGGTTTGGGGTGGCTGGGAAGTGGAAATGTTAACATTTAAATACAACCTCAAACTGCCTCAAACCTGTTGACTTCGAATTCAAACAGAGCCAGGCAACCAATCTGCACCTAGGAGTTGAGTGTGTGGTTGAAAACTTTCTAAGAAGATAGCCTACTTCCATTTTAACAAAGTTTCTACTTTTAACTTGGCTTCATTTCCCTGGCTTCAGGAAATCCAGCAGATGAATGGAAGCAAGAAAGGCCAGATCGATTATCTTTTGCAGCACTGCTTGTGGGCCAGCAAGAGCAAGAGCGTTTCTGTTTTTATCTCAACAGTTGAGATCTGCTCTGATTCTTCAGGGATTTTTTTTTATATGTTAAATTATTGTAGAAATCCGTAGCTTCAGTTGTCGTGGATTTGCTTAGTAACAATAAGACCCAGAATTAACATTGGGAATGATGGGAGGTAATGTATCTCACTACAAGGGAGAATCTGCCAGCAGTCCACATTCATGGGGGCTAATGAAATAGGTCCTTTTCCCAGTAACAAGATTAGCAGACGTACAGATAAGATCAGTTGTAAATGGTCCCGTTATCAGGAAGCAATTTACTGAGATAAAGCAGCTGAAAATGGTCGAGCCTATGACAGTATTGTGAAGAACTCCTACAGTGACATCCTGCCATCACAAATATCTTCCTTTGTGCCAGGTATGACTCCAACCAGTAAAGTTTAGTATAGTAAAGTAATATGGGCGGCATGGTGGCACACTGATTAGCACTGCTACCTCACTGCTCCAGGGAGCCGGGTTCGATCCCCAGCTTGGGTCGCAGTGTATGTGGAATTTGGACGTTCTGTCCATGTCTGCGTGGGTTTCCTCTGGGTGCTCCAGTTTCCTCCTACATTCTGAAAGATGTAAGGTTGGGTGAATTGACCATGGTAGTTTTCCCTCAGTATATCTGAATAGGGGTCAGTGTGTGGCCACTAGAGGATTTTCACAGTAACTTCATTGCAGTGTTAATATAAGCCTACTTGTGACACGAATAAATAAAGAGTTTCCCCCGATTCCTGTTGACTCCAGCTTTTCTAGGGCCTCTTCATATTCAGTCAAATGTTGCCTTGATGTCAAGGGCAATCACTTCTGTTTTGTCCATATTTGAACCAAAGCTGTAGTGAGTCAAGAGTTGAGGGACCCTGGTGGAATTCAAACTAAGCTTTCATGAGCATGTTTTGTTGACTAAGTGCCCCTTGCTGGCACTGTCAATGACCCCGCCATCACTTTGCTGATAGGCTGTAGGCTGATGGAATGGTAATTGGCCGGGTTGGATTTGTCCTGTTTCATGTGTGCAGGAACTAACTGGGTGATTTCCCCACATTGCCGGGTGGATGCCAGTATTGTAGTTGTGCTGGAATAGCCTGGCTATGTTCTGGAGCACATGTCTTCAGGACTATTGCTGGAGTATTATCAAGGCTCATAGCCTTTGCAGGGTCCAGTGCCTTCAGCTGTTTCTTTATATCATGTGGAGTGAGTCAAATTGGCTGAACACTGATGTCTGTGATGCTGGGGATTGAGATAGATCATCCTCTGTGCTCTTCTGACCAAATACTTCAGCCTAATTTTTTCCACAGATTCCACTGGGCTCCTCCATCACTGAGGATGGGGATGTTTTTGGAGCCTCTTCTTCCAATGGGTTATTAAATTGTCCATCACCATTGATGGCTTGAAGTAGCAGGACTGCAGAACTTTGATCTAATCCATTGGTCATGGAATTGTCTAGCTCTGTCCATTATATGTTGCTTCTACTGTTTGGCATGCAGGTGTCTCTTGCATTGTAGCATCATTGACAACACATGTTTAGGTATGCATGGTGTTGGTCCTGGCATGCCTTCCTGCACTGTTCACTGAGCCAGGTTGACCGCCTGGCTTGGTGGTATTGGTAGAATGCGGGATATGCTGAGTCATGAGGTTACTGATTATGCTTTAGTATAATTCTGCTGCTGCTGATGGTCCACAGAGCCTCATGGATGCCCAGACTTGAGTTGTTAGAACTGTTCGAAGTCTGTCCCATTTAGCACGGTGGTACTGCTACACAACACAATGATCAGATGGATTTCA
The DNA here is from genome assembly GCF_965287045.1 of Carcharhinus amblyrhynchos. Classification (NCBI taxonomy): domain Eukaryota; kingdom Metazoa; phylum Chordata; class Chondrichthyes; order Carcharhiniformes; family Carcharhinidae; genus Carcharhinus; species Carcharhinus amblyrhynchos. Next base: position 28,539,172 of record NC_137346.1, read on the forward strand.
CAATCTTCCATTATCACAGTGGGGTACCAGTTTGATTGACAGCTACAAGAAGCTATAGACTCTTTGAAGTAGGACTATCAATTCCAATATTAGTTTTGATAAGGGATTAAGAGCTTGAATGAAATGTTTGTCTTTATAAGGGATATACTTGAATGAATGTAAATATAGTGAGAGTTTTATAATGAGTTTTTTTTTAAAATAGAGTACGCAATGAACACGTAGCACTTTATTTCATTTAATCTCAGCATGTATCCAAATGTCACTCACAGTGGATGCTAGGTGAGTTGGCATGGAGGGTAAAGGGCAAAGGGGAGGTGGTGGGGCATGGTTGGCATGAGTTGCAATAAGTTTGCATCAGGGCTACAAAGGGCCAGGTACAGGGACATGGGTTTGCATGCAGGGTATAAAGGGCTCTGGGTGTGACTGCCCATTGTAGATAGATGAAGGTATGAGGTGACATGAATTGGCATGGATGGAATGTGGGGACTGTGCGGAGGATGGAGGGGTTTTTCATGATTTTTGTTAACTTTGGCACAGTGCCAGAGCACCAAGGCAGGCCTCCACACCCAGTAGCCTCCTACTTAATTCCGCAGTGCTCAAATCCCACAAAACCCAGCCATCCCGGAAAGAAAATCTGACCTTCCAAGACCTTTCTCTTGGGGTCAGCTGTGTGAAGCCGGGAATTTTCCGTAAATTCAGATCACCGTGTTAAAACTTCTACTTGACATTCCTGTGCTAAATTGTTCCTGAAGCCAAGTGCTAAGCGGTCATGCAAACATAAACTGCAAGTGATTAGAACGATCTATGAGTAGATTGTTGCTTATTCCTGTAGGATCCCCCAACCAATATTAACATTGAGTCCCTTTTGCGGTTCTTTTTAGTTCGTAACAAGAACAGTTGTGAAACTATATGAAATAATGTTGGCCACGATGTACAACTTGTCAGACATAGTTGGAAAATGGTTTCTCTGGGCCCTGATTTAAAGGATTTCAAATAAACTATCCATCCCCCTGTTGGTTCACATATTTGATTTATTATCAAATAAAGCATTTGTTATCTTCCTGTAGAACATGGATAGGCCATGGTAAAATCTATTTCCAGGCTGTCCTGCAAGACAGATTGTTCGTAGGTAGCAATTTATCTCCTGACATTTACTGGCCTTGTGGACAATGCGGAAGGTCTTCGAATCCTTTAAATATTCATCAATATTATTCCCCAAGTAAAAGTAGCTGAAGAAATAATGGTCCACTCTGCAGTTTCCTGATAGCAGAAAGCCAAGTCATTTCAAAATGAATTTATTCAGATGATAGAGTAAGACTGCAACGCTTTCAGAGGCTTGAAAATTACAGTTAATCAGAATTAGGAAGAAAATTTGACACATCTAACTGGAAAACATAAACTAGGTTATTGAACTAAAATGGGCTCACAGTAAAAGTTGATTTGATGAAAACCTTTGCAATGGTTATGAGAAAGACTGATCCACAGGCAATTATTTGGGGCATGAATGACTTGTGCTGGGACAGGCAAAACACCAATCTATTTTACAGTATATGTTCCTTATAGGAAGTCAATTGATAGTTATTTCGTGGCAAATAGTTCAGGCTATTTTTTAAAAATTCAATCTTGGGGCTCGGGAGTCACTGGCTGGCCAGCATTGATTGCCCATTCTTAGTTACCCTTGAAAAGGTCATGGTGAGAGGCTTTCTTTTAAAACTGCACTCCACGTGCTGTGGGTTGACCCTCAATGCCGTTAGGTAGGAATTCCACAATTTTGACCCAGTGACTGTGAAGGAACGGTGGCACGGTGGCACAATAGTTAGCACTGCTGCCTCACAGCGCCAGTGACATGGGTTCAATTCCCGGCTTGGGTCACTGTCTGTGTGGATTTTGTACATTCTCCCCGTGACTGTTTGCATTTCCTCCAGATGCTCTGGTTTGTTCCCACAGTCCAAAGATGTGCAGAGATTCACTCTGCCATGTTATACTTTTCTATTTAGGATCGGGGTCTTTAATAGCTGAAATCAGTGCCCAAAGAATCCATTGTGTGGCTGTTTCTGACAAGTGCACATTACAACCTTCAGGATTTTTATTAAGTGCAGATAAAAATAGCCAGTTGACAGATTTTTACACCATATCACATTTAATCATTTAGTCAGCCATTTAGTCTAAACTGAAAGAACTAAAACCACTTAACAAAAATACATGTTTCACTGATGCTTCTGTTGTATGTCTGGATGACATTTGCAAGGGGTCGGCTGGATAATGCATTAAACATCAAGCGTCTGATCATTTGGAAACATTTTATGTTTTGAATTCTATGCAGTAGGAGGTAGCTTGGTGCATTATTATGATATCTTTGGATTAGAATTATGTTTGGCACAATTATGTGCTTATCTGTGTTTGACTGTACAATCATCAATGCTATTCTGTGACAAGGTAGCAAGAGTTGTTTTAAGCCCAGTGAATGGTAAAAAAGATCTTCCTCTTTATGTAGAAACTATGAGGATGATTCCTTGATCTGCCACCAGTGGAAAATGGTACTCAGAGGCAGCAAAGAGTACTTTGCAATAAATGGATAATTTGCACAGCCTATAATTCTTCGTCCATTCCTTTTAATTGATACGTTGTGTGCCTGTGATTTCACAAGGTGTGCTTTCTGTCATTGCCACAAATGGAAGCACCAATTGCAGAATTAACCCTTACATGACCTTAAATGTTATAAATGTTCTATCCAAGTTTTGACTAAGTCATCAATATAAGCGGCACAAATTGCTCAGTCCTTCAATCACTTTGTTAGTCTCTGAAATATTACTGGTGCATTTTTCGTACCAAAGGAAATTATTTCACATTACATCTGAGCTGAAAATGCTTTTGCCCTTTCCAACATGGGTGCTTGCCAATATCCTCAAAGCAAGTCCGTTCTGTGATAAGTGCTGACTGTCCCACTTTCTCAGTACCATCCTTGAATTGTGGAATAGCATATTAATCCATCTTCAGTACTGCGTTCACTTTGCTGCAATCAATATCTGTGGTCCATCCAGTTTTGGCACCATTACAATGGGTGAACTCCAATTATTGTGACTGGGTTCTACGATGTTATGCTGAAACCTAAATCTAATTTCTTTCTGCACTTGAGCAAACTTCACTGAATTTCATTTATATGGGTGTTGAAACTGAACCCTTCCTATCAACATCATGCAAAGCTAGATCTGTTTTATCTGTCCTTAGTTCCACAAATTGATTTGAGTGATTACAACAGCCCTTGTAAATCACTTTGACAGTTTCTGGAAAGTAACCTAATATCACATTCTTAAGTACTTCCTCATTGTCTAGTTTAATCAGAGGAAAGTCATTTTCTTCTATCTGGGGTCTTCACAATATATTTTACCTCACTCAGTCTATTTTTGATGAATTAAACCTTGCCTTCAATGGTTCACCTGACACTGGCAACAATAATAACACCTTATCCCCCAGTCAAAATGCATATGGAAAGGCCAACTTGGCAGCATTCCCTTTTAGATCCTAACTCTAAAGACCCAGTAATAGATAAAACTGCTGGCACTGAGGTAAAGTATATCACATGACACTTCAAACTCACTTTCACTCTGCTGTGAAAGTCCAAGAAAATTCAGAAAGAATACTGTTTTTTATAACCTTCCCTTGATTAATTATGAAATCTTTGTAAACCATAAAGTTTCCATGCTCCCCTTTGAACGTTGACAGCTAAGAAACCAAGTCCATGGTTTTAACTCCTAATCTAAATTTCTCAAACTAAACTATTTACTGATAAACCTACTTCACCATGACCTCTGATTAAATGCATTTAACATCTTTATCCTTTTCATCGTTTAATTCTTCCAGACAAGTTGTCTCTATTAATCTTCCTCTAGTTTAATTAAACCGCAGACTCTCGCTCTCTTCTTTAAAGAACCACACAATATTCCCCCCAAATATTTAAAACAGTTACCACTGATTCTCACAATTGTTGTAGATTCAGAATTGTTTAACAAAAGAGAAAATGGACAAGGACTACACAGATCATTTCAGGCTTGCATTGTGTAGTGGAATGCCACAAGATTCAGTCCCATTTACAATCTATAACAATGGCTTTGATGAATGGACCAAGTATAAGATATACCAGTTTGCTGATGATACAAAGCTAATTGCAAAAGTAAACAATGGGGAGAATGGAAAGAGGCTGCAAATGCACACAGATCAGTTAAGGGATTGTTGGGGAAAAAGATGACAGGTGGAGTACAATGTCTGGAAGTGTGAAATAACCCACTGTGGTCGGAAGAATGGAAATAAGCGGAAGGTTTTTTAAAAGGTGAGTGATTGGTAAATCATTGAAATGTTATGATCTAGAAAGATTTGCGTATCCTTGTTAGCAAGTCACAGAAAGTTAATGTGCAGATACCAGCAAGCAATTAAGAAAGCAAATGGCATGTCTGCTTTGTTGCAATGGATCGGCAGGATAAGCTGCAATTATAGAGGGTTTTGTTGAGACTGCCCTTGGAATACTGTGTACGCTTATTGTCTCTTTTCATAAAGAAGGTTATACTTACATTGGAGGGATGGAAGGAAAGTTCACTAGATTGATGACAGGGCTATCCCATGAGGATGGGATGAGTCTAGTGGGTTAAAATTCTCTGGAGTTTAGAAGAATGAGAAGTAATCTTCAAAATTCTGAGGCAGCAACCTGGCAGGATAGATAGGAAGAAGTTGTTTCACCTAACTACAGGACATAGAACACAGGGTCAGGGTACAGGATAAGAGTTGTACATTTAGGACTGAAATTATGAGGAACATCTTAACTCAAAGGGCTACAATTCTTTGGAATCCTTCACACCAGAGAGCTGTGGATCCTTAGTCACAAATGGATGGGATTTTCTGGCCTTTTCCTCTGGCAGCATCTTATGATTCCACTGAAGACAACTTCCCCACAGTGGGTTCTTTTGCAGTGTTGCTCACACACAGGGTTGACATGTTCCACTGGTTTCCATTCGCATGTTTCTATGCCCTACTGAAATGCCAGAAGTAATATGCACATAAAGCATATTGAGCTAAACAGTCTGGCAAAGCTGGGATTCAGAAATCTGAGCGCCCCTTTTAAAGGGTCAGAATCACAACCAATATACTAGAATTGACAACCTTCTACCTGGTATTAGTTACAACACTCATTTTTTCCTTTTTGTACTAGCCATAGGTATTTGGCAGAAATCTTACCATGGTGTAACTTTAGTGATCCAGAGCTGTTTCCTGCCCTCGAGTCCATACATTTATGAGCCACGTTCTCAATTGAAAAGCCAAATTGTTCTAATAGATTGTTAAAGGAACTCAAAAATCTTTTTCTGGCGTTTCAGTGCAGTTAAAATTGAAAAGTTAATCTAACATAAAAGCAAATTGCGGTGGTTTCTGGAATTTGAAACAAATTACAAATTCATGACGTCTGACTGCACCTGTGGAGAGAGAGGACAGAGCTAATGTTTCGAGTCTGGATGACTCTTTGGGAAAGCTGAAGACAATAGAAAATAGGGTGAGATTTATACTGTTAGAAGAGGGGAGAATTGATAAAGATGTCATAGACAAAACGACAAAGGATATATTACTGGCGATGATCGTGGCTAAGAAGGGTGCTGATAGCAGCCATTAACAGATCAGAAGTTGTAAATGGCAGGACAAAGGTAAGTGGAGTGTGAAAGGGCAACTTGAAAGAGGAAACAGGTGGCCCTAGTGGGATGAGGAGAGGGGAGATTGTGGGGGAGAAAAGATGGAAAGCAAGATTTTAAAAAGTGGAAAATGAAACGATGGAAGAAATGAAAAACAAAATAAAGGAAATGGAAGTGGAGTGCAAGTGGAGGAGAGAGTTCATGCTCTGAAGTTGTTGAACTCAATGTTTAGTCCAGAAGACTGCAAAGTGCCTAACCGGAAGATCAGGTGTTCCTCCAGCTTGCATTGGGCTTCACTGGAACATTACAACAGGCCAGGTATGGACTTGTGGATAGGAGAATAGGATGGTGTGTTGAAATGGCAAGCAATTGAAAGGCCTGAATCCTGTTTGAGGATGGACCAAAGGCATTCTGCAAATTGGCCACCCAATCTTCTCCAAGTAGAATGCATTAGGAACAGTGATTGCAATAGACCAGATTCAAGGAGGTGCATGTGCAGTGCTGTTTCACCTGAAAAGAGTGTTTAGGCACTTGGATGGTGAGCAGGAGTAGATAAAGGTGCAGATGTTACACATTCTGCAGTTGCATGGGAAGGTGACATGGGCAGGGATGGAGATGTTAATCTGTTAATCTGTTCCTCTGATACTTAATTCAAGTTACTTTTATTTATTCCATTAACTACCATATTGAACAGCTGCATCACTGTTGTACATGCACCAACATGACTTTACAGTGTCCACACTGTCAGTGCACACACAGCCTTTTCTAGTTGACAATGGCAACAGAAAATGCTTTCTGACACATTTTGTTTTGTGTGCTTGTTCTGTTGATGTGGTAATGGAAGTTGTTCACACTTGAAGATGGTGACACTTGTTGAAAGGAAGATTAGGGCTGATGACTAGGCTTACACCTTAAAAAACTGATGCGAGTGAGCGAAACTGTCCCATGTCTTTTACTGATCCAATTCTATGATTCATGGCACACCTTATCTTCACTCACTTTGTTTGGCTGCTGAGGATTGAAAAGTCCCATGCGCAGTAAATTGGAACAGGGTCTGCTATGTGTTAAATTGAAATGCCTCATTTGGATTGACTTGAGCATCTTAACAAATGCTGGAATCTTGAATGACCCCCTGCTGCTGTTATCTAAATATTGCACAATGGAGAAAGGGGCACAATTTGAAGTGGGACTTGAGTACACAATGTCCCCATTTCTTCTATCTGTCCTTTCTGTGCGGGGAAACTATGGCCTAATGGCATTATTGCTAAACTATTAATCCAGAAATTCACCTAAAGTCCTGGGTTCAAATCCCACCATGGCAGATGGTGAAATGTGAATACAATAAAAAGATACCTGGAATTAAGAATCTGCTGATAACCATGAAACCATTGTTGATTGTCGGAACAACCCATCTGGTTCACTAATGTCTTTCAGGGAAGGAAATCTGCTGTTATCACCTGGTCTGGCCAACATGTGACTCCAGAGCCACACTGGTGTGGTTGGCTCTCAACTGCCCTCAGGCAACAAGGGGTGGACAACAAATGCTGGCCAGACAGCGACACCCATGTCCCATGAACGAATTAAAAAAAAATTCAAGGACGACCACAACATACAATATAATTTCAGTCATTAAACTCTGACAATCCTGAATGCGACCGCTATCCATAGGTCCCTGTAGGGCTGGAGAGGGTTTGATGCATTTGATCACTGAACAATCAATTGTACTAAATAATTGTAAATTTGATTTTTGGATTTGGACTAAAAGAGACACTCCTTGCTTCATGCATGCTGCAGAGTCCTAAAATTGGGTCACACTCATTGACAACTCCAAAGCCAATTATTTCTCAACATTTTTGATAATGTAAGAGGGATAGATTAGGGAGCCATAGCAACAGCTGCCGAGCTTAAAACCAGTTGACAATTTTGAAACATTAGGCCAGGACTCTTCCAGCCACTGCGTTGCTGGAGAAGTGCAGCAGGCCGGAAGAGACCGGTGGGGGGTCCTGGAGCACACTACGCCAGTCGTTAATATCCCAGGCACTTTTTTTGAGTATTATCAGTTTCACGCCGGGAATTGGCACAGAGCTGATCATCATATTGAAATGAGAATTTAATGGGCCTGGGATGATATTCTCTGGGCCTACTAGCATCTCACCCTCTCCAAACACCCACTGCCCTCCATTGGAAATTTTTTCCCTCCAGTGGCATTTATGACTGCTCCCCACTAATGGAGAACAGGTACCCTGACCCTGTTGGAGGGAACAGAGTCCATTGAGGCCCCCCCCAGAAGGTTGTGGGTAAGAGAGGTGCCCCTTGGGTAATGGCAGCCTGGCAGTGGCAGCCTGGCACTCTGGCACTGCCCGGGAGGCAAACTGGCACTGCCCACCAGGCACCTTGGCACTGCCATCTGGGCACTGGGCAATGCCATGGGGTTGGGGCCTATTGGGACACTGCCAAGGGGGAGGGCCTGCTGGGGCATGGACGACATGGAATGGGGCGTATTGTGGGAATGATCGGTGCCGGGGGGATCTTCTGCCACTCTGCAAGTGGGATTGCTGGGAGACAGAGGGAGGAGGTGATCAGGGCTGGTCATGGTGGAGGGAAGGGGTGGATCAGGGCTGGCCAACGAGGTTGGGGGGGGTGGTCAGGGCTACTGGAGGGGGTCAAAGCTTATCATTGGAGTGGGGGCTTGTCGGGACTGTCTGAGGAGGTTCAGGGCTGGCCAAGGTTGGGGGGGTTCTATACAGGGGCCCAAGGCGGTCAGGGAGGCCAGCAATCAGAGGGTGGGGGAGTCAGAAGGCTAGCAGTAGGGGGGGCTGTGAAGAGCTGGGAAGACCAGTGAAATGGAGGCTGGCAAGCATGTGCATGCGCTGATCTCCACTCTGACAAATCGGCGCATGTGCAGTGGTGCGCTCAGCACTACACTGCTGGCCAATCAGACGGGTACAGGCCACACCTCCTTCTCCCCTCCCCGCCCACTTCCCTGAGTGAATCCTGCTGAGGCATTCCACAATGCTGAGCGTCAGAGGTTCATTCTGGTAAGTACACTAAAAAAAAACAGGAAATACTCCCATTTTTCTGCATGTCGGAAACATAGATTTTATTTGGGAGAATCCCAGCCTTATTCTTTCATGAGATATGGGTGGCTCAGGCAAGACCGGCATTTGTTATCCATCCCTAATTGCCCTTAAACTGAGTAGCTTGTTCGGCCATTTTAGAGAGAAGTTGAGAGACTTGTTCTGTGTCTAAAGTCACACGTCAGCCAGACCTGGTAAGAACAGTAGGTTTCCTTAGGACATCAGTGAACCAAATGGGTTTTTATGACAAATGACAATGGTTTAATTGTCACTATTACTGAGGCTAGTCTCTCAGGTTCCAGATTTATTAATTTTAATTTAAATTCCACCAGTTGCCCTGCTGGGATTTGAACCCATGTCCCGAGAGCATCAACCTAGACCCACTGGAATACTAGTCCAGCGCACTTCAGTCTGTCTTCAACGTTAATACTTTCTTGAAAATAGTCTGACTGAGTTATACATGTTAAAGAGCCATGAAGTGTAATTTATATCCCATGACTGAGTTTATTATTCACAAACATCAAAGTTAAAGAGACAAATTGCTCTATGGACTATCCATCAATATTAATGAAGCATTTAATCATTTTCGCACACTCTTACAACTGCTGCTGGGAGTAAACAGGTACAGTACCTGTGAATGCAATGATCTGGCACTCAGCTGCAAGTAGAAAATTCTGCTTCTAAAAGTTGCACAGGTAACCATGACAATTGTTAATATGGGCAATAATCATTTTACTTCTATCGCTGAAGTCATAGACAAACTGAAACTTGAGGCTAAAATAGAAAATGCTGGAAAATCTCAGCAGGTCTGACAGCATCTGCAGGGAGAGAATAGAGTCAGTGTTTTGAATCTGGATGATTCTTCACCAGAGCTGAGAGTAAAGAGAATCATGATGTGGAAATGCCGGCGTTGGACTGGGGTAAACACAGTAGGAAGTCTCATAACACCAGGTTAAAGTCCAACAGGTTTATTTGGTAGTATAAACCACTAGCTTTCAGAGCACTGCTCCTTCGTCAGGTAAGTGGGACTTGTGTTCACAAACACAGCAAATAAAGACATAAGCTCATAAGTTTATACATTATGATATGAGTATTAGGGAGGCATGGTAGCACAATGGTCATGATATGAGATATTATGGTGGCATGGTAGCACAGTGGTTAGCACCGCTGCTTCGCAACTCCAGCGACCTGGGTTCGATTCCCGTCTTGGGTCACTGTGTGTGGAGTTTGCACATTCTCCCTGTGTCTGTGTGGATCTCCTCCGGGTGCTCCGGTTTTCTCCCACTGTCTAAAAATGTGCGGGGTTAGGTTGATTGACCATGCTAAAAAAAGTCTCTTAGTATCCTGAGATGTGTAGGTTAGAGGGATTAGTGGGTAAATGTGTCGGGATATGGGGGTAGGGCCTGGGTGGGATTGTGGTCGGTGCAGACTCCATGGGCCAGATGGCCTCTTTCTGCACTGTAGGATTTCTATGATTCTACGACTTTAACCCAGTAAAGAGAATCAGCAGGGATTTATACCATTTATAACATAATCTCTGTTGATTCTCTTTGCTGTGGAGATGCCAGCGTTGGACTGGGGTAAAACAGAAAGAAATCCCACAACACCAGCTTAATGTCCAACAAGTTTATTTGTACCAAATGCCTCAAGCTTTTGGAACAGGCTGTCCCTTCATCAGGTGACTGGGAGTTCAGAACTTGTAGCGGCGTTTGCTACAAGTAAACGTGTTGGACATTAAGCTGTTGTGGGATTTCTTTCTGATTCTCTTTGCTCTCAGCTCTGCCAGAGGGTCATTCTGACTCGAAACGTTGGCTCTATACTCTTCCCACAGATGTTGTCAGACCTACTGAGATTTTCCAGCATTTTCTATTTTTGTTTCAGATTGCAGCATCTGCAGTGTTTTGCTTTGTTGAAACTTGAGGCTGCTGGACATTGACTAAATGGAGTTCTGTTCTGGTGATCTGACTGGAAAGCAGAGCTGATTTTGCCAGACAGTTGTCCATCATCCATGCGGCCCACATTCCATCAGGTTATCCAAACAAGCTGTTGACTTGCCTGGTGCTGAATGTACTTTTTCTCCCCATGGGACCTTTCCTCACCTGTAAATCTAAAGTGTATAGATGCTAATGGCACACTCAAAGCTTAAGAACACCACTTAGGAATACTGCTAAATTTCAAATTCTGGAAGTTCAAATCTTGGTAGTTTGTCAAACTTTATACCTTGGCCGGAATTCTCCAACCTCACCTGCAGGTGAGATTAATCCGGGCTCGCTATTGTGAACAGAGATTTGGCTAAGCACCAAATTATCCAGTCTCTCTGGCAGCAGGGCATGCGAGAGCGGAGAGTTTAAACCCAGCAGCAGCTTACACAATATGCTATTGGCTTCCAGGGTTAATGGAAGCTGAATGGGAGGAACCTTGGAGGGAGCGTGATTAAGGGGTTTGTAGGTGATTTTAAAAATTGACTGGATTGTTGCTAGCAAGGAAGAAGTTTGTAGAATGTAGAATGACATCAGTGGAATGGTGAGATGGACAGAAAAGTGGCAAATGGGATTTACTCCAGAGAACTATGAGATAATCCATCCACGGAGGGCATGTAAGGCAAGGAAATGCATAACTGCAGGATACTGAGAAGCGTAGAGCACCTGCAGATGCCCAAGGTAGCAGGACATGTAGCTGAGGTGGTTCAAGAAGGTATATGAGATACTTTCCCTTATTAACTGAGATTGAGAACATTAGGGCAGGGAGGCTACATTAGAAATGTATGAAATACTCATTAAGCCATAATTAGAATATTGCATAGAGGTTTGGTCACAACATTACAGAAAAGGATGTGTTCACACAAGAGAAGGTGGAGAGGTGATTTACAAGCGTGTTACTAGGAACACAAAATTTTAGCCCTTAGGGAAGATGGATAGGCTGGGCTTGTTTAGAACAGAGGGGGTCGTGAAAGTTACAGGTGAGTTGTATAAAATGATGAGTGACCAGACAGATTGGATAGGAAAGGCCTGTTTCCCTTTGCAGAGAGGCGCAGATTAATCAGCAAAAGGTTATGAGGAGGACTTTGTCATCCAGCCAGTGGTGAGTGTCTACACCTCACTGACTGAAGGGGTGGTAGAGACAGAAACCTTTGTTACATTTCCGAGATTCTTGGGTATGCATTTGAGATCCTATAACTTACGGAACTACAGGCAAAGAACTGGAAAATGGGGGAAAATGCTGGATAATTCTTTCCAGCTGGGACAAGCACAATGGGCTGAATGGCCTCCTTCTGAGTTGTACATTTTCTATGTTTCTCAGCCTTAAGTCTAGCTCTCCAGTTTCTACTTAGGGAACCAGACTGGTTGGTCACTGGGAATTTTATCTGAGAGCTACCTCAACCCCCAAGTAGACCCATCAAAGCAGCACTTGGAAGCCCTTCAGAGCAATTGAGTGCTACTGCAAAAGCAAATTATGTAGCAACACGCTGTGAAGTCAAAGAGCTCATTAGGGAAAAGAAACAGGATCAGTTGTTCAGCTGCAAAGGCACACAATTACATAGAATTGCTTTCCCATTGTCTCAGATTTGCCATCAATCATGTTTTAAAGAGTTCCTCTTTTCAAAGCCAGTAACTAACAAGTTGGATTCTCTCCAACAATTCTGCCCATTTTCACGGTCCTGTAAGAGCTTTGTACTGACCTTAGCCGGGATTTTCTGCGCACAATTTGGGTTTGAGTCTGCTACTGAGCGCGGCATGCTGTCCGGAACAGAGTAATTGGACAGAGACATATAAAGGAGCTCTGCAGGGTAAGGCTGGACAGTGATAGGGAGAAGGAGTGGGGGAGGAATGAGGAAGGTAGGACTCACACACGATTGGGGAGGTGCGGGGAGAGATTGTCCTCTGCACCTGAAAGGAGAGAGTTTCCAAAAGAGTGACATCTGAAACTTGGGGCCAGAATGGGAGGCCGGCAAACTGAAGTAGCATTCCATTTTACATTGCTTATCTTGTCAAAGCTCTATTGACTCAGTCCATTCACGGTTGTGTCCAGAATGTTGCCCACAGGACAGGGATCACCCATGTCGATCCAGGAGGAGGCTCAAGCATGACAATGAGAGACACATGGCACACTTAGTCCAGGGAGGTCAATGGACTTTGCACATTTTCCCCGTGTCTGCGTGGGTTTCCTCCCACAGTCTGAAAGACATGCTGGTTAGGTTCATACTAAATTCTCCCTCAGTGTACCTGAACAGGTGCTGGAGTGTGGCAACTAGGGGATTTTCACAGTAACTTCATTACAGTGTTAATGTAAGCCTACTTGTGACTAATAAATAAAACTTTTAAACTAAGGGAGGCACCTGCAAACTATAGATGAGGAGAAAGTAGTATTGGGGCCTTCAAGTATCTCACAACAGGGGGCAGGGAGGTTGTGTGAGGGTTTAAGATGGGAAATGGCAGGCTCCATTCGGGTTATTGGCACATTCCTGAGTAGATGGTGGATCCTGGACACCTTCAAGGCAGAACGTGGTATCCAGGGTTGGCTTCTCATGGACAAAAGGTACAAAGGAATTGGCTGATGATGCTTGTGTGGCAGCCACAAGCTGCATCTGAGAGAGGTGTAATGATGCTTCTGCCGCTATCTGAATATTGGTGGAGCACAGCAAAGGCATTTGAAAGGTGAGACTCTGATGCTTGGCCAGGTCTGGCAGGACACTGCAGTTCATTCCCCAGAGAGCTCATGGATCGTGTTACAGAAGCTGGCAATGCAAAAATGGAGAGGAGCTGCCATCTACTGACACAGAGGAGCTGCACATCTCCTCAATGAGGAGGACATCGAAGGCAATGAGAGCAGTGAGGTCAAGGAAGCCAGAGCTGCAGGGTAAGAGGCCACAGCACAAGTCAGATGAGGCTGGCGTGCATGTGAAGTCCACATAGCTTCCAGATTCTATAGGGCTGATGAATAGAAATGAGTATACTCTTGAACAATCATGGATCTACGTAAACTCCATCATTACTATCCTTCTCATAGAAACTAGATGCAGGAGTTGGCCGTTCAGCCCTTCAAGCCTGCTCCACCATCACTTTGATCATGGCTGACCATCAAATTCAATATACTCACCCCCCTTTCTCCTAAATCCCTTGATCCCCTTAGTCCCTAGAGCTATATCTGATTTCTTCTTGAAATCAGACAATGTTTCGACCTCAGCTACATTCTGTGGTAGCGAATTCCACACATTCACCACCCTCTGGGTGAAGAAATTACTCCTTACCTCAGTTCTAAAAGGCTTATCCCTTAACTCAAACTATGGCCCCTTAGATTTGGCCTCCCCTACCACTGGGAACATTTTTTCTGAATCTACTCTGTCTAACACCGTTAGAATTGTCTAAGTTTTTATGAGACCCCCTCTCTGTGTTCCGTGAAAACAAAGTTCTGTCCTAGCAAAGTTGTGTCCTCAATTTCTAGCCTCTTGCACTAGTGGAAATATCCTCTCTTCGTCCATTCTATCTAGGCTGCTCAGTATTTTGTAAGTTTCAATTAGATCCTCCCCCCTCATTCTTCTAAACTCCATTGGGTATAGACCCAGACTCCACAACTGCTCCTCAGATGACAAACCCTTCATTCCTGGGATCATTCTTGTGAACTTCCTCTGGACCTCCTCTAAGATCAGCATATCCTTCCTTACGTATGGGGTGCAAAACTGCTCACAATATTCTAAATGGGGTCTGACCAGAGCCTTATACAGCCTCAGCTGTGCATCCTTGCCCTTGTATTCAATCCCTCTAAAAATGAATGCTAACATTGAATACCAAATACCTAAGAATTATTGTAGGTGAGGAGGTGGGGAGAAGCATTTCAATGACCTTGGAGATTAGTCTGGTAGACTGCTGTCTAATCTTCGATCTGTCCTTTAGAAACTAGCAAACAGTTTGAGCAACACAGACCTTTGGTATTCCAGAGCTATAAGTAGTGGGTATGAAAAACGTATTGCAGAATATCATCAATATCATGAACTATTAAAGTCTGCCTTTATGGTGTTGTCATGTGTAAGGTATATTGGCTTGGAAATTGCACAAATTTCATATTTGCCGTAAATCCTGGAAGAGTAACAGTTTGGGGGTAGAACTCCAATCACTACCCACCTGAAATGTACGCCAACACTTTGAAGGCATGTCAGGTCCAGGGGAATTTGTGTAGACCAACCCTGTCTACATCATCGTGACTGCTCCAGTGGGATCAATAGCGCAGACGAACACCTCAATCTGTGCCTCATGAAGGCTCCAGTAAAGACGGAGCCAAGTTGCCCCTCCACTGTCTGAGGGAATTTATTTTTAAAATGGTAATCCACTGTTCGCATTCAACATCTTTATCAATTATGCATTAGCTGTCATCAGAAAGGAGAGTCTCAGTGGGGCTGATTAAGCAATCTTAGCCTTACATTAATGGCTGGCTTCACTGGATTATGCAAGGTCAGTATACTTAACTAAATTATTGGCATTCTCGGCATGTCTCTGATATGCTGAGAGAACCTTGTCATGCACCAATCACTAATTAAAATCTGCCAGTTGCTACCTGTGGAAATGGAGTGCGGTGGGATGGAGGAGCAATGGGCAAGGATGGCAAGAAGCAGGGGTTTATAAGAGAGAGGGATTTATAAGAGAGTCTAATCAGGGGTCTATTGGTGCTAGAACTGCTGACACCCAAAAATAGTGATAACCCAATTTTGTTTTATTTGCCTCTCCTTCAGTGCCACATTCAAATCGATTCCCTTAGTTTACGTGCAGTGGCAAGTCTTCTGAAGAAGTCATACAGACTTGAAATATTGGGCGGAGCATTTTATGGCCTTGCTCATCCCAAAACCGTGAAATCCTGCCCTTCTCCCGCCCTCATTCTCGTGGCGGAAGGGCTGGTAAAATCCCCACCATTAAGTTTATTTATTTATTAGTCACAACTAGACTTACATTAACACTGCAATGAAGTTACTGTGAAAATCCCCTAGTCGGCACAGTCCAGAGCCTGTTTGAGCACACCTGAGGGAGAATTTAGCATGACCAATTCACTGAACTTGCACACCTTTGGGTTGTGGGGGGAAACCAGAGCACCCAGAGGAAACCCACACTAAGAATGTACAAACTGCACACAAGTAGTGACCCAAACTGCGAATTGAACTCAGACCCCTGACGCTGTGAGGCAGCAGTGCCAACCATTGTACCATTATCTGTCCATCTTGAGATGCTGACAGACCTTTTGCATTTTTCTAGCATTTTCTGTTTTTTATTTCAGATTTCCAATATTTTTGTTTCTATTTTTGAAAGAATTACAGCCATCCTTTATCTTGTATTCTTCGCTAATTTATACTGATATACTCCACTCACCTATCATATAGTAGACTAATCATTGAAGTGTGTTTGTGCTGTTTCCAAGTTCAATGTTATTTCTTTGGACTGTTCAAATGAAGATCTTGAAATTATTGATCGGAGCTTCTAAGATAAATGTGGAATTGTCGCGGAAGAAGATAAGAAATCAGAAAAGGAGTGAAAGCCATTTGACCTCACAAGTCTGCCGCACCATTTAATAGCATCATTCTGATCTTCGACTTCAATTCCACATCCCACCCAGCATCCAAAAATCTATTGATTTCAATCTTGAACATTCTTAATGACTGTGCACCCACAGCCCTCTGGGGTCGAGAATTCCAAAGGTTCACAACTTACTGAGTGAAAAAGTTTTTCATCACTCATTCTTTGTTTTGTTTTATTCATTCGTGGGGCTTTGGTGTCGCTGGCTGGCCAGCATCTATTGCCCATCCCTAGTTGTGCTTGAGCTTCCTGGTTTGCAAAGCCATTTCAGAGGGCAGTTGAGAGTCAACCACATTGCTGTGGCTCTGGAGCCACATGTAGACCAGACCAGGTAAGGAAGGCACATTTCCTTCCTGAAAGGACATTTGTGAACCAGAGAGGCTTTTCCAACAATCATTGCATGGTTATCGGTAGATTCTTAATTCCCGATTTTTTTTATGAGAATGTGATCCTGAGGTCCACAATTTATAGTCAAAGGAAACATTTTCCCCGCATCTACCCTGTCAAGCCCCTTAAGAATTTTATTAACCAGTTGCTCGGTTGTACAGAACCCAAATATTGTTGAAAAGAGAGACATATGAAGCTTTTCATTCTGCACTCATCAGGACAAATGCAAGAATACCAAATTTCAAAAAAATCACTGCAATTTACACCACAGGAGGAAAGGAGTGCTGAATAGCTGAGGTTTTGCCATGGAGAATGCAATGGGAGAACCCTAGACTCCCCTTGTTTCTGTGTATTTTAAAAAAGCTTGAACATACTCCTTTTGTTTGCTGAGAATTGGTCCCCATGTAAAAATGTATGTCACTTCTAGCAAGTCAATGAGTCAAGTTACAAGCTTGATTGATTAACTTAGATTAGTTATTCACGCACTCAGGATTGTTCTGCCAATCATGAAATCATATCTCACAATATATGCTTTGTTTGGGGTTTTGCAAGTACGGGCTGGTTGAATATGATCTACACTCTGCCTATCAGAATCAGCCAGTGGAAACTCTTGCATTCACATCTAACCCTCACATTCACTTCTTTTATCTGCATTGCCTTAATTTCCACCTGTTTCTGTCTTCCTTCACTGGTGCTTTCTTTTTTTCCCCTTTCTTGGCTTCCTTTCACCTTTTCCTCTTGTTTGCTTTCCCATTCCTTTCTTCAGCTTGTCTTTCTTACTCTTTTGGTTTCACCTCACTGTCCAGTTTGTCCTGGTAACCATGAGAAGGAAAAGGCAAAAGCGCCAAGACATCAGGCAATTGGTTGGAAGCAGCACCATCGCGACCTGAGACTGGTGGGCTGAATGGTTTATTGCCTGTTTTACACTATTGCACAAAGTCAGGGTTGACCCAACGAGTTCAGAGGAACTTTTCCCACTTGTTATCAATTTTGGTCAATACCACAATTAGCACATAATGATCTGAGAAGAGAATCCAGTGATGGAAATAGAAATGGGCAGCTGGAAAGGCTTATTTCCAATATTGAACATAGAACAGTACAACACAGGAACAGGACCTTCAGTCCACGACATTGTGCCGAACATAATGCCAAATCAAACAAATTCCCTTTGCCTGCCCTTGGTCCATATCCCCCTATTCCTTGCATATTCATGGGCTTATCTAAAAGCCCTTTAAACGTCCCTATCAAATCTGCCTCCATTGTCACTCTTGGCAACGTGTTCCAGAGACCTACCACTCTCTGTGTAAAAGACTTGTCCCTCACATCTCTTTTTGAACTTTCCCCCTCTCACTTTAAGTGCATGCTCCCTAATATTTGACATTTCAAATCTGGGAAAAGGGTTCTTACTGTCAACCCTATCCATGCCACCCAGAGCTTTATAGGTCACCCCTCAGCCTCCACCACTCCAGAGAAAACAACTCTAGTTCACCACCAATGTGGTGAATATCAACAATATTTTTGCGCAGTTGTAGTTGTGAAATTTTATTTTCCTGTAGCCATCTGTTCTCCATTGTGATTTTATCACCAGCAAGTAATGAAATCTTTTCAGCTGATATCATCACACATTATAGAACATTAAAACAAAATATTCCACCTACCATCCAACAGAATAAATTAGGCTGCTTTTGAATACCAAAGTAAAACTTTATTTTTCAATTTATGTTTTTGTGACATGTTCCCTCATGTTTGCTGAACAGTGAGAGCCAGATTCTTCTGTCTGCTGGCAGCTGTGAATGGAATTGGGGGAGGCGGTGACACAATGATATTGTCACTAAGTTTGGGGTCTAGGGACCCAGTTCCAAATCCCACCACAGCAGATGGAGGAATTTGAATTCAATAAAAATGTGGAACTAAAAGTCTAAAGGGTGGTACTATGGTTAGCACTGTTGTTTCACAGCGCCAGGGACTCTGGTTCAATTCCCAGCTTGTGTCTGTGCGAAGTCTGCACGTTCTCCATCTGTGTGGATTTCCTCCAGGTTCTCCAATTTCCTCCCACAGTCCAAAAAATCTGTTGGTTAGGTGCACCGGCCATGCTAAATTCTCAGTCAGTGTACCCGACCAGGAGCTGGAGTGTAGCGACTGGAAGTTTTCACCGTAACTTTATTGCAGTATTAATGCAAGCCTACTTGTGACACTAATAAACTTCTGAGTTAAAACTTTAAACTCTAATGATGTGCATGAAGCCATTGTCATAAAAAGCCGCTCTGGTTCACTCATGCCATTTACTTGGTCAGGGCCACATGTGACTCCAGACCCACAGCAACGTGACAAATTCGTAACTGCCCTCTGAAATGGCAGTCCAAATTCTTGCCTTGTCAGTGATGCCCATGTCCCATAAAAGAATTTTTCAAAATTGATTCTGATCCTTAGAAGCCACCCAGGATTTTCAATAGACCTGCTGCTCCATATGACACTAAAATTACAGTTTGTCCAAAGCTTTGAGATTCTTTTGTCACTCTCTAGGTAGACAAGGGAATTTTAGTGAGAGATCGGGTAATTCCAACAAATTTAAATTGCACCAAATGTTTCTATTTACCTGATAGGATTTCACGTATTTGCTGTGTATTTTTAGTATATTCACACTGTTTTTAATTTTAGACTTTGAGGATTGGCAGTTTTGTTCTTCTAACCTATTAGATACACAGGAATACTTTTTCAGCAAATGTCTATGAATGTCTTTCAGCACTGCCTATGAATGCACGTGCTTCTAGTAAGTGAATGAGACATGTTACAAGATCGATGGATTACCTTAGATTAGTTGTTAGTGTAGCTATTAGCACACTTGGGATTGTTCAGAAGGTTCCATCCAAACACCAACTCTGCTAGGCAATAATCCAGACTAGCCTAATGGCAGAAAACTATCGGGATAGACACATCTCCAACAACTCCAAGTTGCAGAATAGCACCATGTCCCAGAGCAACCCTTGAAGCAAACATTAAACAGGTTGTTGTCTGTCACAAAACATTAGTAAACAACACTGTTCAACAGCAAGCACTAAATGGGAAAGCCTGAGATTTTACCTCCATTGCTTAGCTATGAGTTTAGCTATTTAACTCTTATCAATGTGACAAGTGTGGCTGTGGATTTGAATATTTTGCACTGTTGGTTTACCTTGCAATGTATTCTGCCCAGTTGAGAGATGTTGACTTTATTTTGCTAATGCGCATATTTTAGAAAGAAGCCATAAACAAGAAATGCTGCAAAATGGTGACTTAAGAAGATCTCTTGTGTTGCTTGCAAGAAAGGAGAAATTTTGAGATAAAAAGTGCTGAGGATAAAAAAAGGGGACACGGTGGCCTCGTGGTATTATCACTGGACTATTAATTCAGAAACTCAGCTAACGTTCTGAGGACCCGGCTTCGAATCCCGACACGGTAGATGATGGAATTTGAATTCAATAAAAGATATCTGGGATTAAGAATCTACCGATGGCCATGAAAACATTGTCGATTGTCGGAAAAACCCATCTGGTTCACAAATGTCTTTTAGGGAAGGAAATCTGCCATCCTTACCTGGTTTGGCCTACATGTGAATCCAGTGCCACAGCAATGTGGTTGACTCCCAGTTGCTCTTGGACAATGA
This sequence comes from Carcharhinus amblyrhynchos, assembly GCF_965287045.1. Classification (NCBI taxonomy): domain Eukaryota; kingdom Metazoa; phylum Chordata; class Chondrichthyes; order Carcharhiniformes; family Carcharhinidae; genus Carcharhinus; species Carcharhinus amblyrhynchos. The sequence continues at coordinate 28,559,504 of NC_137346.1, forward strand.
GGGATGGGCAATAAATGCTGGCCAGCCAGTGAAGCCCATATCCCAAGAATGAATAATAAAAAAAAAGCCATAATCATACGATTCAGAGATCCTTGGCAATACTAAATTCTTTTGCAGAGACACTTGGTGAAGAGAGAAAGTTAATTGAATCTTAAGTGTTCCATTTTCCTGTTTTAAAAAAAAGTCACCCATTAGTTGTATTTAATCATATGTTCCAGTAATCTTTGAAAAATGTAATTTGTTAAATTCGCTCAGAACTAGGGAACAAAGTAATAAAAGACAAAGCACAATATTGGTCAGGCACTTGATGGAATCAGAATGCTAAGTAGCAGTGCATTTGTTCCTTGCAACATTATCTTAAACCAGCTTCCATCCATGCAAATAAATAGTGATTCTTCTCACTGTTCCATTGCTTGATCTTAGGATCATAGATTCTACAGTGTAAAAGGAGGCCATTTGGCCCATTGAGCCTGCACCAACAGTAATCCCCCCCAGGTCCTATCCCCGTAACCCCACATATTTATCCTCCTAATTCCCCAGACAATAAGGGGCAACTTATCATGGCCAATCAACCTAACCCAAACATCTTTGGACTGTGGGAGGAAACTGGAGGAAACCCACACAGACACAGGGAGAACGTGCAAACTCCACACAGACAGTGATCCGAGGCCAGAATTGAACCCTGGTCCCTGGCTCTGATGTGGAGATGCCAGCGTTGGACTGGGGTAAACACAGTAAGAATTCTCACAACACCAGGTTAAAGTCCAACGGGTTTATTTGGTAGCAAACGCCACTAGCTTTCGGGGCTTTTCCTCTTCGTCAGGTCAAGGCAGCAGTGCCAACCACTGCGTCACCATGCCACCCTTAAACAGTTAATCAAACAGTTACTTTTGCAATTCTAAAATTATCCAGCATATCATTCAGCACCTGTAAAAAGATACAGGTTCGTGTATTTGCTGTATATTTTTAGTACGTTCACACTGTTTTTAATTTTAGACTTCGAGGATTGGCAGCTTTGTTATTCTAATCTGTTAGGTACACAGGATTACCTTTTCAGCTAAAGTGCTCCTCAGCAAGTGATAATTTAATGGGGGATAGGAGCTCCATTCCCCACCTTGCACATCTGCTGACAAGCCCTTCATCCTCACGTGCTATATATTTTCCCTATCGTTGTATCATATTTGCTGGTTATTGAGATTGAGACAATTGAAATTACAGCCATGACAGACGGTCCCGAATAATTAAGGCAGAATGTTGTGAAATGCATTAGGCTGCACCATTTGAAATGTAATTTCATGTTCCCAAAGTACTTTGCAAAACAAAATAAAAAAAAATGTGCCCAAAGTGAAAAACCGCCTTGGATAAACAATTTATTTCTGCCTGTCATGTCACTCAGCCAGAGGCTGAGTGCATGAGAATATCACAACACACCAACAATTATAGGTGCCAGGAAAAATTACGTTGCAGCTCAAAGCACTAATCATGTCTTCAGTACTGTGACAATATGGCATAACGGTGCTATATTCAAATTCATGTGACCAAACATTACATAGCTTGTCCCAAAAAGGGATGAGGACCCACTATAGAACTTAGGGTAAACAGACAATTTAATCCTCCATTTATTCTGCGAAATGTTTCACTACTTCTCCCACACCATATACCTGTCTGAGTGCAGCGAAACTCCACCTGAGTTCTGGAGAGTCATATTGGACTCCAGACATTGGCCTGGCCCATCGCTGGGATTGTCACACCCATCGTCAATCGACCTTTTGGCTGAGCTGCCAAATCTCCTGCCATGGTGGGGCCATAAAATCCTGGCCATTAACTCTGTTTCTCTCTCTGCCAGTGCTGCCAGATCAGCACCTTTTTGTTCTTATTTTAGGGCCATCTAAGTAACTAAATCTGTGCAACATGGGAGACCAGCTCTTAGTGACACGAAAAGAAACTCCACTCATTTTGGCACTTGCAATGAGACTAAAATATAAAGTTTATCTATTTATGTCACAAGTAGGCTTACGTTTACACTGCAATTAAGTTACCGTGAAAATCCCCTCATCACCTAACTCTGGCGCCCGTTCGGGTACACTGAAGGCGAATTTAGCATGGTCAATCCACCTAACCAGCTCGTCTTTCTGACTGCGGGAGGAAACCGAAGCACCCAGAGGAAATCCATGCAGACATGAGGAGAACGTGTAGACTCCACACAGACAGTGACATAAGCTGGGAATCGAACCAGGGTCCCTGGTGCTGTGAGGCAGGGTTCTAACCACTGTGCCAGCGTGCTGCCCTGCTCTCCCAATCTCGTTCCCCGTCTCCAAAACAAGAGGAAGTGCGTTGGGGGACGGGGTTTAGGGATGGGGTGAGGGAGACTGGTCAACAATTCCCTTTTGAATCTGCGCACATCAACTAATGGATTTATCGCACTGGATTTTCCGATACAGTGTGGTTGCTCACAGAATTGGGACTTCCACAGCAGCACAGCAGATGGGAATTCCACCCACATAACAGACTCAAGGATGTGGGATTTCCACCTGCACGCAGCACCCCAGCTCCATTGGCCTATGTTAGGAAAGCTGCTCCTCTTCCTGATGCCATACTCCAGGTAGACATTTTCTACATCTGACCATGGGTGGGATCATGCAGTAAAACCCTTGCAGACATGTATAAATACTGCCTCAAAGGACCATCTTGAATGGCATGGTGACACAATGGTTAGCACTGCTGCTTCACAGCATCAGGGAGCCAGGTTCAATTCTAACCTTGGGTGACTGTGTGGAGTTTGCACATCCTCCCTAGTCAGCATGGGTGTCCTCCAGGTGTTCCAGTTTCCTTCCACAGTCCGAAGATGTACAAGGTAGGTGGATTAGCCTTGCTAAATTGCCCCTTAGTGTCCCAAGATGTGTAGGTTAGTGGGATTAGTGGGTTAAATATGTAGGGTTATGGGAATAGGGCAGGGGGGTGGGCCTGGATAAGATACTCTATTGGAAAGTCGGTACAGACTCAGTGGGCCAATTGGCCCCCTTTTGCATTGTAGTAGTTCTATGGTTCTATGATTGTTTTGTGATATAACGCGTGGGATGTTGTTTATCTTCAGTGCATGTCTTTGAATGCGTGGGCAGGGGAAAACCACATAATCAACATGTATTAGTACAAGCTTTGGGCTTAAGGCAAACTTCCAGCTTCTTCGTCTCTTACTCCATTCATATTGCTACCTCCTGTGACAGCAGTGCGTCCTCTTTACATGGAGTCAAAGGCTTAAGATTTCCCTCAGCTGCAACCTGTTGCTTTCTATTAAAATGCTATCTTGTTCAGCAAGCAGATAAATAGATTGAGCTTTTTGATGACATGCTTTTATAAATGCAAGACTTAAGCCATTTAACAGCTGCTATGCTTAGCGATAACTCTCGATGCTCCAGTGGTCAGCCTGCTGGTTGGAAATTGCACAGCATATAATTTGCTCCTGAACCTAAAATCAAAAAGATTGTGGGTAAAACAGCAGGCATGTAGCTTTTCAGAAACTTTTAGTTAACTCACAAATAGATTATCGACGGCAATTTCAAGGGGTTTTGTTTTCATCTGAAGTGTCTCAGCAGCACTTACAAGGCATTAATTTTAAGTTTATTTCTTAGTATCACAAATAGGCTGACATTAACACTGCAATGAACTGACTGTGAAAACCTCCCAGTAGCCACACTCTGGCATTTGTTTGGGTACACTGAGGGAGAGTTTAGCATGGCCAATGCACCTAACCAGCACATCTTTTGGAGTGTGGGAGGAGACCGCAGCACCCAAAGGAAACCCATGCAGACACAGGGAGAACATGGGGCAGCACAGTGCTTATCACTGCTGCCTCACAGAGACCTGGGTCACTGTCTGTGTGGAGTCTGTATGTTCTTCCTGTGTCTGTGTGTGGGTTTCCTCCGGGCACTCCAGTTTCCTCCTACTGTCTGAGAGATGCACTGGTTAGGTGCATTGGCCATGCTAGATTCTCCCTCATTGTACCAGAGCAAGCACCAAATTGTGGTGACTAAGGGATTTTCTCAGTAACTTCTTTGCAGTGTTAATGTAAGCCTGCTTGTGATACTAATAAGTAAAATAAATAAACATGCAGACTCCACGCAGTGACCAAAGCCAGAAATCGAACCTCTGTCCCTGGCACTGTGAGGCAAAGTCAGGTACTGGTAAAGGGGGTTCTGCTTCTTGACTATTTATTTCTCATGTTCCATTGTGTCTGAGTTTTCCATTTTTTTCTCACATTAATTGTGTTTAAATCTCGCCTACATGGGAGGAGCAAATCTTCACTAAATCTAAAGACTCAGCAGCATCTATTCAAAAACAAGGCTGCCTAAAAGCATGACTTCATTCATTTTTCATTTCATGAAAGATCTTTCCAAAACTGTAAACTAATTACGGTGCAGAGAATTATGTGCATAAATATCTTCAATGATAAATGGAAGATCGAGCCCATTGCCTTTCTGTTGGCCCATTAACTCTACTCTCCAAAGTGTAACAGCAGCGATCTCCGAGCTCAATATTCTCAGCAGATGTAATGGCAAACTGCTTTTATGTAACAATGTCAATCATTGTCTAGACCTTGTAGCACAAACAGTTTTTCAAAACCTCGCCCTGGCAAAGTAAAAAAATCAGCAATTGTCTCCTCTGATTATGATAGGCACATAATCCTCTTGGGTAATGGGACACGCTTGGCTCACCATCCTGTCCCTTTTCATTTATACACGGAACAGATTGAATTTCAGACAAACCAGCTACCACACGTCCCCAGACAATTCATCAGCACTGGCTTAAAAAGCTGGAATGAATGAGAAGGAATAAGTCTCGTCGCAATCGTCCATTGGCTGCTCTCCAGCAATGGGAGCAGTGCTGGTGGGCACTGCTTCCATTCAAGCTGCACTTGTCCATTTCCCCACTGGCTCCTCAGCTTGGATTTTCCAGTGTGGATACAGCTTAGGCTCAGATGGCGAATGGTGGATTTAAGACTTACTCAAGTCGCAGAGAGCTGTTTGCTGGCAAATTTCCTCAGTTTAGTCAATTTGCAAAGCTTTAAGTGCAGACGAATCGTGGAGCAAAAGAGATAATCAGTGAGAAATGGAACAATTAGAGGAGAGTGTCAGATTGGGGGAAGTCTGGTTGCACAGGCATCCCTACTTCTGGACCAGAAGCTCCCCTTTCAATCCTGACTTCAGGACTTGATGGCTATGGAAGGTACATTGACAATGTGACCAAACAGGTTTATCAGCAGCTTGTATGTTCTTCCAATGTGCCTAATGGCAGGTGGTAAGAGATTCCTGGTCAGCAATATTGCAGAAGGTAATTGCAAAGCACTTTGCCAGGGGGCGGCACAGTGGCAGAGTGGTTAGCACTACTGCCTCACAGTGCCAGGGACCCGAATTCGATTTCAGACTCGGGTCACTGTCTGTGAGGAGTTCGCGTGTGCACCCCATGTCTGCATGGATTTCCTTTGGGTGCTCTGGTTTCCATCCACAGTCCAAAGATGGGTGGATTAGGTTGACTGGCCATGCTAAATTGCCTCTTAGTGTCAGGGGGACTAGCTAGGGTAACTATTTGGGATTACAGGGGTAGGGTCTGGGTGGGATTGTTGTTGGAGCAGGCTTGATGGGCTGAATGGCCTTCTTCTAAACTGTAGGGATTCTATGATTCTATGAATCCAATGGCAGTCCAAGATTGGTAATGCCTGTTTAGGGCATGGTACCCGGAGTAAGAGGAGGAGATCAGATTGGGGGGCAGTAATTCTGAAAAATCATTGGATATACTCAAAATGCACCTCTAGCCATTTCTAAAGCCTAAAGGAGAATTGAACTAAGAAATGATATACAAAATTAAGAATAAAAACATTCAGGTTCAAGTACATGTCCGCAGACAAGCAATAAAAGAGAAGCACTGAATTCCTTTTTGAGTTGGAGCTAATCGTGTGAAAGGTATTTATGAGGAGGATTGATCTCTTGTCAACTCAATAGCACCATTTCCAGTTGGTTTCCAAGTTTCGGGCCACAGCTGATTATTACCATCTCACGATGTGCCAACCCTGATGTGCATGTTAGTTACAAGTGTCCTTGCAGCAGATGGTTACCTCTCCCCCTGGCTTTCTGCTGACTTGGACCTTGTGAAGAGAATTTCCATGAATATTGCCAGGTGGCTTCACCAGGGTTTGTAGATATGGATGGTTGTACTTTGGCAGGTGTAGCCAGCCAGACATCAGTAGCTGTTGAGCAGCCTGGCATTGCTTCTTCATGTTTCACACTGAAAGTATGACTGAAGATAGTTCTGTGAATGCGTCCAAAAATATGGTTACTCAGGCATACAAATATCTCAGCGATGCCATCAACTTGATTGCCTGAAGTGGGTATTCTCACTGAAAACATGAGAATCTATTTTTATTCCCCTACAGATGCCAACTGATCTGTGTATTTTGAAGATGTTCTGCTTTTAAGTGACTATTTTCTGCAGCTATATGCAGGTCACAGCTCTATAGAACCATTGGTGCCAACACTATATAAGGTCTAAAATTAGAAAATGATGGTGTCGCACCTTAGTTCATTTCTGACATGACCTGTTTGGTGCCCAATTGCCACACACGATGCCTGAGAAAGTGTCCTGTACACCTGCTGTGTATTCCAAGACCTTGCTATTATGCAGCCGCGGTTAATACCACCAGGCATCTGGAGACCACTTTGGAAGGTGAAGGGAAGGAGGAAGAAGAGAGGCAGGGATGCCATCAAGGACTCTTTTGCTCAGAACTGGCTGTGTGAACCTGACTCTACCTCCTTTAGAGTGTCATTTCTTCGCCAACATGGCTTCGCTATTCCCGATCTTCCCATCTCTGACGTCCAATAATAGTGTATTCTCAGCCAAAATCTTTCAATAACAGCCAACAAATGAAACTTGTCCATATTGTCTTCATCCAAGAACACATCCAATTACAACTATTCACCCCTTGTGTATTCTTAGTGCCTGCCATGCTGAGCCTTTGCCTGGCTTGGCTCTCCATTGTGTCAGTCCAGTGGCTGCAGCATGGCTGGTGGGAGACTCCTGACTTTTACCGAAGGAGATGGTCCGGGATCTTGCAGGATGTTGTTGGACAGCACAGTATCTGGAGGGCCCAGCTTCAGACTCGGCTGTCTTGGCTTGGCCAACAGTATTTTGGACTGGCAGGGGCACTGATGCAGTGACAATGGTGGGTGGACGAATGGGAGAGGTCAGTAAGGTTACTGCTGGATGGTACGTGTGTTATGCTACCCTGGACCAGCGTCTTAGCAATGTTGGAGGACTATTGGCTGGACTGCCCTGATGCTTTTTCAAGCCCTGAGATCCACAGCCTTGACTGCAGCAGTCTGAGCCCATATGGTAGCAAGGATGAATGTTTGATCTGAGTTGATTTATTATTGTCAAATGTATTGGTACACAGTGAAAAGTATTGTTTCTTGTGCGCTGGACAGACAAAGCGTACCATTCATACAGAAGGAAAGGAGAGAGAGTGCAGAATGTACAGTCATAGCTAGGGTGTGAAGAAAGATCAACTTAATGCAAGGTAGGTCTATTCAAAAGTCTGACGGCAGCAGGGAAGAAGTTGTTCTTGAACCGGTTTTCTTGATGGAAGAAGGCGGAAGAGAGAATGAGGGTGAGTGGGGTCCTCAGCTGCTTTGCTGAGGCAATGGGAAGTGTTATGTATCTGAATGTTATGCCAGAGTCCTGACTTCAGAAACTTGCTGATGGGTGAGCAGAGGGGATAGTGCTGCATTGAGCACTGCGAGTGGATGGTGGTGCAGTGGGTAGGAGATGTCCTTTGAAAATGTTTTCACTAATGTTCACCACCCACATGAAGTTCTTCCAGCTCTACTGCCTGGTCCTCAAGCCAAACTCCGAGAGGTGGCCCACTGTCTTTGGATGGTTGCTCCTTGAGCTTCCCATGGAAGCGTGTGTGGCCTCTCTCTTCCTGCCGACACCCATCACTAAGACATCTAGCACTGTATGGGTAAACTTAGGCACTGTCTCTTTCTCTCCCTCCATCTCTCTCTCTCTTTCTCTTCCCTGATGCTCCAGTTGTTTATATTCTAGAGATTATAAGATGCAGGCACGACTGGCAGGGAATAGAGGGATATGGACTGCATAGAGACAAAAGGGCTTTAGCTTAGGGAGGCTTCATGTGTCGGTGCAGGTTTGGTGGGCCGAAGGGCCTGTTTCTGTGCTGTACTGTTCTTTGTTCTACTTGCAGACAATTGTGCTACAGGAAGTCAGCAGCAACTTCTATTTAATAAGTGCAGCTTCACTTAGACTGTTTCACATGTCTAGAAGCATCTGAGACAGACAAGGTACACGCTTACAACTGTGTCCATAGCACACATTTCCTGGAACAGGTAACTATTTGCATAGCAACCGGTAAGAATGCCACAAGTGTTTCATCATTCCTTGTCGAACATTGACATTAAGCACTCATCGCCATAGAATCAATATAATCCCTACAGTGCAGAAGAGGTCATTCAGCCCCTTGAATCTGTACGAACACTCCAAAAAGAGCACCCTACCAGGCACAATCCCCCACCCTAACCCCGTAACCCTGCACAATGGCCAATCGACCTAACCTGCACATCTTTGGACTGTGGGAGAAAACCGGAGCACCCAGAGGAAACCAACGCAGACCCCCTGGGAGGATGTGCAAACACCACACAGACAAACACCCAAGGCTGGAATCAAACCCAGGTCCCTGGTGCTGGGAGGTAGCAGTGCTAACCACTCTGCCACCATGCCATACTCAATCTACTTTAGGGCCGGAATTATAGAATCATAGAAACCCTACAGTACAAAAGGAGGCCATTCAGCCCATCAAGAATTCTCTGATGTTGTACACCACACCACTGCTGACAGTGAGAACAGAGATTTTGATATTCAGCCAAACATCCATTCACTGCAGTGGGACTGGAGAATCCCAGCCACAACCATGGTTTGAGAATTCTGGCTTAGATCCTTTTGCATGTTTACCACACATAGTTGAACAACAGCAGAGCATAGCTCATCCGTGCAACTTTGAACTGGCACTCAACACAATGGTACTACAGGAGAATCAGATTTCTCCCACAGGGATTCCTGCTACATTTCCACTGATTCTTGAGGAGAAAAAATGAGAGGGAGATATATCTACATTTTCTGTCGCTGTGCTGCTCAAGCTTACACTTAAGAACCCGTAAAATTCATTTGTGCATTTGGACTTTAACATTGTCACCAATTTTCATGTTTGAAACATATTTTTCCAACAAAAAAAATGTTTCTTCTTGATACTTTAAAATTGATAGTGAAAATAAAATGCATTATTCTGTTCACTCTTTAACCACTCTCCAAGGCTGTGTAAATTATAGGATCCATGAATAAAGAGATCAATGGTATTAGAATCCAACAAGCTAAGGAGCTTGGTGTTTGCTGCAAGTGTTGTACGGAAGAAATGGAACTGAGTTGTACCGTTTAATGCTAAGCTTTTACAACATGAAAACTGGTCTGCGGCAACATTGAGTTAGTTGATAAATATAACTGAATATTGCATCTGTCATTTAGGCAGCATAGTGGTGCAACTCGCAGCATGGCTGCCTTGTGGTGCCCAGGCCCTGAGTTCAAATCCGGCCTCGGGTGACTGTCTCTGTGGAGTTTCCATGCTCTCCCCATGTCTGTGTGGGTGTCCCCTGATTTCCTCCCACACAACCAAAGATGTGCAGGTTAGGCCAAATGGTCATGCTAAATTGTCGCTTAGTGTCGGGGGATTAGTAGAGTAAGTACATGGGGTTATGGGGATAGGGCCTGGGTAGGATTGTTTTTGGTGCAGGCCCAATGGGCCAAATGGCCTCCTCCTGCATTGTGAGAGTTCTATGATTCTACAATAACAATGAAAGTTGGGTCAATATTCTGCTTTATCAGAACATTGCTTAATTCTCTCTGAATATTGATGTCAAGAAATGGTAAAATTCTGCAAATAGTGTTTTTCATGTTAAGTATTTGGCATTTTAGCAGTTCAAGTGTTTGAACGTTGACATACGTTTGGGGGTTTTGCATCTTATTAATGGGGCGCTATTAGTTTCATTAATGGCAAGTCCGAGATCACAGGGTAATAATACACCAAAATGCGTGCTTTATCCCATCAAGTCTTTCCTTTTAATTTCCTAGGGTGTCACTATCATTCTAATTAACATTTCAGTGTGTTTTATTCTAGACTATGGGGCAGGGAGTTGATTAAATCCTGAGGTGCTGTCAAGTGCTTTAATCAGCTTGAGATCCTCTATTACAGCATAAAGCAAGCTGATTGTTCATTATGCGACTATTAGCAGACAGACAATAATGTAACTGTTAAGTTGGCCCACTTGAGCTAGTGCTAGGAATGAAGCTTTTACTAAACTTACATAATTCCTGCGCTCTCAGCCAACATAATCACCTGGATTCAATTATCTCTATTATGGGATTGGCTACTGACAGATGTTAAATATCTCTTCTTACCAAATGTGTTTGGATAAATCATAAAAATGTACGCAGAGTGATTTCAGTTATAAACTTTCGGCAGAGTGGTTTATCTGATATCAGGTTTGGAGTATTTCGGCATTTGCCAAACAAATCAAGAGTTAAGATATTTATACTTCCCGATTTTCTTGCTTCTTTTTCTTCCTGGGAATCATTTATCTCGCTTTCGATACCCTACTGGCTGTGATATGGATTCAGCAAAACACTCGTAATAGGTTCCAAAGGAGACCAGCTGAATAATTGAGTTTTACCCTCCAAACAGATTTCTTTAATCAAAAAGTTATCCATTACATAAAATGATTTTCTGTGCATTTTAAATACCAAATGTAATAATGTAGAACTAAGCCAATGAATTGAAACATAGGCATTTATTTGTTAAGATCCTCTGAGTAAATGATATTGTAACTGAGCTTTAATGTTGTTAGTGCCTGTGAGGAGTCCTTGCTCTGTCTTTAATGTACAACCTACTCTTTTAATTCAGTGCTTAATTCAAATGATAAATTATTATTTCTTTGGATGCGGCCATCACTGGCAAAGCCAGCACTAATTGCTTATCCCTATTCTTCCTTCATGTTGTTCTGCAGTTTGCATCGCTGTCAGGTAGGACGTCTCAGGATGTGACTCAGAGACACTGCAAGTTTAAGTTATAAAGTTTATTTATTCATGTCACAATGAGGCTTATGTTAACACTACAATGAGGTTACTGTGAAAATCCTCTACCATACTCCGGCACCTGTTCGGGTACTTTGAGGGAGAATTTAGCATGGCCAACGCATTTAACCAGCACGTCTTTCAGACTGTGGGAAGGAACCGCAGCACTCAGAGGAAACTCATACAGACGTGGGCAGAATGTGCAGACTCCGTACAGATAGTGACCCAAGCCAGAATTGAACCCAGGTCCCTAGAGCTGTGAGGCAGCAGAATTAAGCACTGTGCCACCATGCCACCCAAAAATAGTTTCTCTTCTTGGCAAATTAATTCTACCGGGAGCTTGTGACTTCATAACAGATGAAATTCACCATCTGAAACAAGGTCTGTGCTAGATGCTGAAGGAAATACGTTCCATTAAAAGACTTCCTTTGCTAAGGCACCACTGAGATTTGAACTCAGGATCTCTTTTACTAGACAGATACTTTACCAACTAAGCCACAATGCCAAGTGAGATTTGGTGCCAAGTGTTGCTGAAGCCTTTGGATAAGGGATTGCAGCTATGAGGGTAAGACTAACAGGAGATGAGACGGAGTCATTTATAATCGTGAGGGGTTGGAGTTGAGTAAGTAGGGGAAGAAATTGTCTCCAAAGGCTAAAGGGAGGCTTTGTGATGCAGAGAGTAGCATCCTGCGACTGAGCCAGAAGTTCTGGGTTCAGGTCCCACCCCAGGATTTGATAATGTGGCCAAATAGGTTATGCATCAACCTGCAAATCCTTCCAAATACACTGATGATGAGAACAGGAGAAACTCCAGGTTAGCCACATTTGATGTGGAGTGGCGACTCTCAAGCTAAAAGCCCTTGAGGACAGACTAGTAAACCATTCTGGGAATTAGTAGCTATGGAAACAGATGGAAGTCTGCCTTAGTGCACTACTTGGTGCAGGGAGAGATTTGGAAATGGAGTGGTTGAAGGGTCCATGATGTGAGAGTACAGTTTTATGTCAATTGGCCAAAGAGAGCCTCTGAAGAAGAACCTTTGACACAACAATTGGTTAAGTTTGCAATGCACTGCCTGATAGAGTGGTGGATACAATTTCAAAAGTAACCATCAAAAATGAATTAGATACATACATGAAAGTGAAAGTATTGCAGAGATCTGGGGAAAAATATCAGGAAGATGAATAAATTGTCCTGTTGGAATAACTGGTGCAGCTTCGATGAGCAGAATGTATTCCTTCCTGTCCTGTACAGTTCAATTATTCTATGAACATCGCTGGACAGGTTAGTGGCATTACAATCCTGTAGACACCAATGAGTTTTTAAAGGATATTTGGGACTGTCATTTCCGAGTTCCAACTGAACTCCAACAGTGCACTGGGCAACTGTTCCCTGAGGTTCCAGGATAAAGATTGCATATTTTCCATGGGCAATTACCCTGCATTGGAATTCAATTGCAAATTTCAGATGGTTCCGACTGACACTCAGCAATAATTACCAAGAAAGTGTCAGAAGAAGCAAAACTGCTCCTATCTTCGGGCTGATTATCGTAAGGATCCACACCAAAGGGGATTCGTTTACCTGACTGTTACACCCTCCCCATACATGGGCAATACCCCACCCCCAAAGGAACTCCCCCCACACCCGAACCCCCCCGGGGAAATCTTTCACTCAACTATTTCCCCTGCTCCATAGGACTGTCTCCCCGCACCCCATCCCTCAAGACATGACATTCTCCTCACCTTCAAAGGGACATCCTGCACATTCCCAAACCTTGACTCATATCAGGCTGCAGAGAAATTAAACCATATTAATTTACAGGAAGAACAACAGGAATTAATAATTACACAGGAGGCATGGGGGAGTACAATAACACTTATGATGAGTATACCACAGGGACATAATAATGAAACATATCAGGGAGAATATAAATTCAAATTTCTGGGAGTGGAGATTAATTGGTGGGAATACCTGGAAGGATACACGGTGTACTAAACCATAGCATAACATCAACTACCCCTATACCCTACATCATACATCATACTCTAAAATATCATACCTTAAAATCTATCAGTAGCAATTCTGCCACTGTGATGTCCGTTCACCCTCTTGAAGAGACCTTCAATGGCAATGTCCTAGTGGTATTATCACTAGGCTATTAATCCAGAAACTCAGCCAATGTTTTGGGGACCTGGGTTCAAATCCACCACGGCACATAGTGGAAGTTGCATTCAATAAAAAATATCTGGAATTAAGAATCTATTGATGACCATGAAACCGTTGTCGATTGTCGGAAAAACCCATCAGTTTCACTAATGTCCTTTAGGGAAGGAAATCTGCTATCCTTACCTGACCTGGCTGACATGTGAGTCCAGAGCCATAGAAATGTCGTTGACTCTCAGCTGTCCTCCGAACAAGGCCAACTTGGGATGGGCAATAAATGTTGGCTCAGCCAGTGACGTCCATGTCCCATGAATAAAAAGAAGACCAAACCTCCCCTTTCTAATGGATGGGAGAAGATTCCCATATGGAGGATCAGTGTGTCCTGCTTACAAGTCACTGACTCCTTTACGGTGGAGGACTTTCACCTTGTAGGCAGAGCTGTCACCCGCTAAGTATTCAGTCCATAGTGGGATAGTACATTGAAAACTGGTGATACCCTGTATCGAATAGTTTAGGTAGCAGCAGAAAGGGCCATGACCAAGAGGTTTTTGTAACAAAGCCATCAAGCAATTACAAAGGGAAGGGTGACTCTGGCAACAGGAAAAGCTGGGAGATTGGAGGATTCAGCCAGTAGTCAGGCCAGGATGGCAAGAATGCAGTAAAACTGGTGGGAGGTCGGGAGGGTGGAAGCAGTTGCTGACTCTGTTGTAGTCTTAATAGTCAGCCTTTGTATTTGCTGATATAAGGGATTGGTGGCATCCCAGGAGTAGAAATGATAATGATGGCCAATGAAAGGTATACTTCGATATCCATGGCGACGGTCACTTCTACTTCACAGGAAATACAAAAATCAGAACAAAAGATTTTGCAATTTAATGAAATGATGGTTCTGGGCCTAGCTTAGAAAAAGCTGTAAGAGAACATTAGGGCAGCAGACCCAAAGCTCACTGGACTCCAGCAGGATCCCAAGAGTTTCTGGTAAGCAAAGGGTCTTGCGAATGGTCCACCTGGACCAGGTAGTGCCTGACCCATGGTCCAAAAGGAAGGACTGAAGTGGGGTAATTGAAATATTATACTCCATAATACCTATATTTTAAACCACAGAACAAAATCTTATATTCATCTTCTAAAATGTCCAGAAGTCCCCCCTCATAGTTATACTTTATTCAATCCCTTAAGTGAACAGTTCATTCTCCAGGAACCAGTCCAAAGCTATTCACAGTGTCAAATTTCTGTTCACTTTTTATTTTCCAGCTGGACCACTTTAAATCCCCCAGCTGTCCCTCACTGATGAGGATTACCCTGGGGATACCTCCTTTTAGCCAAAGCTAGGCAAAACTTCTAGCCTTATTCAATCTGAGCATGAAGTTCCATTTGCATTCTGTAGGGTGAATAATAGGCAGTGACCACTTCTATTTCTCAGTGTCTTCTCTGTCTCTCTGTCTCTCTCTCAGGGATCTCTTAAGAAAAATCTCTGATACTTCAGTTGTTTGCTACAAGTATTTCCCTGCTTAAGACCTATTTCCATAATAATATGAATCACGTGGGTCTTGTATGAAGCTAGAAATGCTAATCACTCTCTTTTAGAGGCCCAGCTCCATTCTCTATTGGAATTAAATAGACAGTTTAAAGCATAACCATTTATAAAATCTGACATTTCTCTACCACCCGATGATATGGAGACATTGTGCACCTTTTTCCCAGTAAGACAACCTGGGGCCACCTTTAACAACAAGGTACCCAAGCTTCTGGTTGCACAGAATTAAGAACAGATCACATGACCCTCTTCATTTCCTCCATTTTATCCTAGATTAAAGAAACACCCCAAAACAAAACCATCTTACAAACTTTACATTTTTCATATTGGTGAATAAGTTTGATTTTAAAATTAGTATAGCTAGTTCCAGAGCACAGGTTTTCAGCTGTAATTCTTCTGTTCGGAGTTACTGGGATATATGAGCATGCTAATGAATAGGCCTTGCAGTTCCATCGACTGTAAAGTACACCAAAACAGACTATTTGAATTAAAATCATGAAAAAAATACTCCCATGTAGTTTGACTTGAATTGTGTAATATGAATTCCTGAAGAATTTAATTTTCTTTCCAACAAAAATATACTTTGGGAGGGATCTTCTGGCCCTGCCCACCAGGGAGATCTTCCAGTCCCATCGAAGATGATCCCCCCTCCCCAGCAAGCTTGTCTGCAACGGGGTGGGTGAACCATACAAATGCCACAGACTCCGACGAGAGCCACGTTCTCTGCTGGAATACACTCTGTATGGCAATGGTGGAAGGGGGAAATGGGGCAGAAAATAATACATTTGGCTCCTTTGCCCATTGCCTGAGCTAATGGACAAGGATTTTGCAACTCAGAATAGCTTACAAATGAGTGACTTACTGAACAAATGACAGTGTTGACTTCCTGGGTGGAATTTTACTGTCCCGTCCACCACAGGAATCGTAGCAGGCGGGACAGAAAGTTCAATGGGCCATGCAAAGGTCTGTTGACCTCGGGTGGGAATTTCTAATCTTGGGAGGAGCCCGACCAGTTAATCCCACCCCTAATCTCAATGCAGATAATGCTAAATAAAATGTTAGCTTTGATTTTGCTCACTCTCAGTTATTCCCTGCACTGCAGACTAAAGATGGAAATGAGCAGGAAATATTGATGCTGTTGCAGAGACACTGCAACAACATTCATTTGTCACCTCAGAACATTTTGCAGAAGGTTGCAGCATAGTGCCAGGAGGGTGCGCACTACTGCGAGCCTTAAAAATTCACAATCTGTGGTCTGCATTATCCTTCTCAGACTGAAGACGTATTTTCTCTCTCCTTTTTTGGAACTACTGACTTGGAAGATAGCATTGACTCAGTTTGCAACTTCCTGCTTTGCTTCAACACATAGGGCAGCATTTTCCGTACTTTTTCAAAGTGTCAGTCTGGTGAGAAAGCCAGGCAGAATGCCACTGACATGATGGCAGGAACACTCACCATATACTCAGCCCCTTTAACAGTTTTCTTTTCTGTGCGATTCACAACATACTCACAGTGGGAGGATCTTTGGATCTCACTCCAGCTGGCCCTCCAGCCCATGGAGGAGCTAGGGGCCCTCAGGCACCTGAAGGGAAGAAGGTCTTCAAGAGTGTATCCTGGGACCTTGCACCCAGGAGACCCTGGGGGGACTCCAGCCTTCCTCTCCTTGTGAGTGAAAGATCTCCAGAGCTGCACACCAAAGAAGGCAGCACTGCAATACTCATGCTGTAGACCCAGACCCACAAGGTCACTACCCTCAGAGGATGCCCACCACGGTCATCATAGATAACAGGGATTGGAAGTTAGCAGGCCGTTCTACTGTGGAATACCCGTGACCTGTAATGTGTACTCCAGGGCTCCACCATCTGTGTCCCTGCTCCTGGAAGTTCAGCAGACCCTGCAACCCCTTCCCCTCCAGGGTGCTGTTCCTGGCCACGTGCAGTGGCATGTTGATGTTGCTGCTACTGTTCTATTGCAATCAAAAGAACTTCCAGCTTGACTGGCTCCATGATTCTCCCCAATCAATAACTGAAAGGAAGAGAACATCAAAGTGATGAGAAGTACTAACAATGTCCTGACCCACAGCCGTCTCAGGATCTGGGATATCCACTCATACACATCCCCCTATATGAACACCAACCCAATGAGTCTCACTCACTCCTCTGTTACATGATTGCCTCTTCACTACAATTGCTGCTCTCACCTCCACTTGAATGAAGCGCCTCGATCCTTGAGAGGCTCACTGGGCTGTATGAGTCCCCCGAGTGTGAGATGTGAGCGCTGTTGAGTGTGTCCAATGGACCTGTGCTCATGGGGAAATGAGACATTGCCACCCGTTCTCCCTGAATGGGGTGACTGATGAGCACCTTCATTGTAATGCCTTGCATTGGGAGCCACATCTGTGTTCACCTCTCTGTTGTGGCGATGGAGGATTAAGCTTGGAGTTCAATGCTTGGGGGCTAAGCTTCCAAAAAGTTAACAATTAGGTGCCGATCAGTGGCACACTCACTCGTGCATTGCAATGCTGACTAAATTGGCACAATTGGATTGCCAAGAAGGAGTCAGAGAGCTGATGAGGGAAATGGCTTGTGGCATGCAAGACACTCTTGACACATGTGAAGACTGCAGTTTACAGTCAGTTTCACCCTTAAATTGCACCTCAGTCCTCCAGCTCTCATTGTCTGCAGATTAATCAAGATGTCCTACTTGAATAGCTAATCCCTGACAACCTGGCCTCCATAGCCAATGGCCTTGAACACAGATACCCTGTGCACTCTGGCTGCAAGTTCAGCTTGAGTGTGGGGGTTTATTCTGACTGCACTCATCCTCCCCCTTTTGTGAGGGCCTTCAGCCATCATGAGGCTGGGAACCACCCTTTGTCAGAGTCCCCCACCTCTGCCAATGCAGCCTGGCATCTCACAGGACTCCACCCAGGAACCTCACAGTCATCCCCCTGTGTTGATCCTGCCCCCTACAACTTTCCAGCTGCCATTTTAGAGGGGCAATCCCTCAGCAGTGATATCACCACAAGCCCAGCAAGGGGGACACGGGAAATGCTGTCTGCAAACCAGCTGATCCTTTAAACCCAGAAGACTGTGGCAACTAGGGGGGTTTCATAGCAACTTCATTGCACTGTTAATGTAAGACTTGCTTGTGAAAGGGATGAGACACCGTGTCACAGTGGTTAGCACTGCTGCCTCACGCTGCCAGGGACCCAGGTTCGAGTCCCAGCTTGGGTCACTGTGTATGGAGACTGCATGTTCTCCCTGTGTCTGTGTGGGTTTCCTCCGGGCAGTCTGGGTTCCAAAGATGCCCAAATACAGTCCAAAGATATGTAGGTTAGGTTGATTGGTTATGCTAAATTGCCCCTTAGTGTCAGGGGCATTAGCAGGGTAAATATATAATTACAGTTCTGTGTTTCTATATTGGATATGCACATGGAGCACACCAGAATGATAGGGAGTGGGATAGCTTAATCTTGAGTTTGGACATCGCTCAGCACAACATCGAGGGCCGAAGGGCCTGTACTGTGCTGTACTGTTCTAAGTTCTATGTTTCTATGTTTCTCACAGCCAAGGGGGGCCACCAAGGCATGTGAGTGACCCCCCCCCCCCCCCGAGACTGAACCCAGAAATTCTGAGTCAGGAAATAAGTCATTCCCGTGAGTCTCAACTTTACTTAACAATCTCTCATGTGGGTTTTTATCACATGCCTTTGGAGGGCCAAATAAACGTCCATAGACATTCCTTTGTCCAATACTTCAGTCTCAAAAAATTCATTTAGTTTTGTCAGACATGGCCAACTCTTTCCAAATCCACACTGGCTCTCTCTGAGCAGCTGAATGTTTTCCAAGGTCAGGGCTTTATGGCATCACAACAGTCTGTCTTTGGCCAACCCCCAACCCACAGTGGGAGTGATGGGCTCTTTCAGCATAGGGAAGCATGGTGGTGCAGTGGTTAGTACTGCTGCCTCACAGCACCAGGTTTGATTCCTGGCTTGGGTCAATGTCTGTGTGGAGTCTGCATGTTCTCCCCATGTCTGCATGGGTTTCTTCCAGGTGCTCCAATTTCCTCCCACTGTCTGAAAGACGTGCTGGTTAGATGCATTGGCTATGCTAAATTCTCCCTCAGTGTACACGAACTGGCGCCGAGTGTGGATTTTCAGTTACTTCACTGCAGTGTTGATGTAAGCCTACTTGTGACATTAATAAATAAACTTTAAAAACTTTTCAGTTGCCACTTACTTGGGCAGGACCATAATATCCTGCTGAACAGGAGGAATTGTAAAATCCTGGCTAAAGTATTTAATCATCCTTTCATTCATCACAGACTTTGGTAATGTTCCACAACAGATACTAGGCTACCTCATCTATAACTAGCTGGTTTCCCACTCTCACCTTTCTTAAATAACTTTATCCAAGATAAGGATACGGTTCCGAAATTAGGAGAACTTTGGAAGTTAGGGCAACTGCAATATTCTCACTTACTAAATAGATTAAAAACAAATTTCGGATGCTGTAATCTGAAACCAAAAGAGAAAATGCTGGATAATCTCAGCAGATCGGCAGCATCTGTAAGGAGAGAAAAGAGCTGACGTTTCGAGTCCAGATGATCCTTAGTGCAAAGGATCATCTGGACCTGAAACATCGATTCTTTTCTCTCCTTACAGATGCTGCCAGACCTGCTGAGATTTTCCAGCATTTTCTCTACCAAGTGGATTATCCGTTCATTATCTTGTGCTGTGTGTCAGACCTTACAGTGTGCAAATCGGTTGTCATGTCCCTGCAGTGTAACAGCGGCTGTCCTTCAGGAAGTGATTAATTGGCCATAAAAGCAGTGTGGAACATTCGACAATCATAAAAGGCGCTATGCAAATGCAAGTATCTTTTTTTAAAAGCAGCGTGCTGAGCACAATCCTGGGATCACTGAATTGGCTCTGATTAAAAAAAAAATAGATTGGCCAACTCTGCAGGCCCTGCTCCAATACACTTCACTGTGAGCTGGCTCTGGTCCAGTCCCTTTTCATCCAGCTGCAGAAATATCAGCCCAGTCCTTGGAGTGGCTCAGCTATTTCGGACTGTGATTCCCAGTGCAGTGCAAGTGGGATACGCACACATATAGAGGGGCAGGGGAAGGGAGGGGGGTGGGTGCTAATCCCCAGTGGATGCTGAGAGTGCCTGCCCCTTCACCACCACCCCCTCCCCGACTCCGAGACAAATGTGTTCATTTGTCATCAACTTTGTTCTTCCTTTTATGCTGTTTGCCCAGTGCAGTTAAGCGTGTCTGCCTTCATTAGCCCAGCTGTTTGTGCAGTAGACAAAGCTTACACACAGGCTCCGCAGTCCATTGGGCACAGTATTAACATTTAATGCTTAATAACGGTTGCCTTCCAGCCTCTGATTTAGTGTAAACTCTGCTTAACTTCTTGCTGAATGTGCAAATTCTATAACCCAAGGTGAAGCCAACACTGTCACCTACAGTTTACTCAGCCTGCTAGGAGACCAGCAATACAAATGATTATTCCATTAATCAGGCATAAATCGAATACACTTGTAGTTGATTAAAATTTTCACGGTTCATTTATCACACTTATGTTGTTTGCATGCTTGTCTGTCAGTGTATTTTCTGCATAAATAAATCATGAAAGAAATTTGTTTTGTTTCATCTCCACCATTGTGTTTGCAAAATAAGACCTGTGATCTTCTGAGCAAAAGAGCCTATAAATCTGCTCATCTGGAGAACACATGAAGAATATAATGTGCTTCTAAGTACCTTAAACTGCTTGGATTAGGCATGGCACTTGTGCAAAATTTCAAAAAGTGGTTGAGGCATTTATTGAGAGCTTCAAGTTTCAAAGTGTCGAGATCGCTAACAAGCTGTTCTGGTTCCTCTAACCTACTCTATAGTTAAGAAAGCCCACGAGTGCCTCTACTTTCTCAGGATGCTAAGGAAATTTGGCATGTCCACTATGACACTCACCAACTTTTACAGGTACATCATAGAAAGCATCTTTTCTGGTTGTATCATAGTTTGGGATGGCTCCTGCTCCGACCAAGACTGCAAGGAAGTACCAACGGTCATGAACGAAGCCCAGTCCATCACGCAAACTGGCCTCTCATCCATTGACTCTGTCTATACTTCCAGCTGCCTCACAATCATGAAAGAAATTTGTTTTGTTTCATCTCCACCATTCTGTTTGCAAAATAGGATCTGTGATCTTCAGAGCAAAAGAGCCTATAAATCTGCTCATCTGGAGAACACATGAAGAATATAATGTGCTTGTTATGTACCTTAAACTGGTTGGATTAGGTGTAATACTTGCGCAAAATTTCAATAAGTGGTTGAGACATTTATTGAGAGCTTCAAGTTTCTAGGTGTCCAAGGAACCCCATGCACCCAGGACGTATTCTCTTCTCCCTTCTTCCATCAGGAAAATGTATAGAAGTCTGAGGTCAAGTACCAACTAACTCAAGAACAGCTTCTTCCCTGCTGTGAATGGACCTACCTCATATTGAGTTCATCTTTCTCTAGCTATGATTGTAACGTTATATTCTGCACCCTCTCCTTTCCTTCGCTATGAACGTTATGCTGTGTCTGTATGGCGCGCAAGAAACAATACTTTTCACTGTATCCCAATACATATGACAATAATAAATCAAATCAGATCAAAAATCAAACTGCATTTTTCCAGGCGCTCACCTATTTACCTTGATTGTTCCTCAGAGGATGGAAAGAATCTTCAGGCTCACAGATTCATGACTTTGCAGCTTGTGAAGGTCATTTTTTGTTTTTGGGATCTTGAGGAGGCCCCTAGTTTGACCTCTCACTATGTCTGTCAGAAAGTCAGGCCGACACTTTCTATGGTTTCTTGACATTTTAAAATAATGGTTAGGAAGTCTCCCTCCGGAACTTCTGACTATCAAAGAGTTACACTTCCTTCTGGCAGCTAGATCTCAGAAAATCGCCAAATGTTGAACTGCTAACAAGTTAATATATATCTCTCCAGTTGATGTATCTTTCCTAAAACTAAGTAAAATCTCATCTGATGTCCAAATTCTTCAACCAACTGCCCCTGAAGACTTTTGGGTGTTTTTTTTTCTCCCAAGAAGGGAGGGGACTTTTTTTGGCTCGAAAGGATTTAGGCACTAAATATTCAGCTTTGTTGTCATTTACATTTGGATTGACGATGTTCCAAAAGAAAAACAAACGTTCTCAAAAATGTTCTAAAGAGGCCGGCATTGACTCATCTTGGCCACCAGCCAACCTATCAGTTAACATCCTAACATCACTGAGATCTGTAAATCACTGTCTCAAGTCTCGTGGGGCAGTATTGCAGTGCACCAAGGGCGATGGGGCAGTAACGCAGTGTAGCGAGGGCGATGGGGCAGTAACGCAGTGTAGCGAGGGCGATGGGGCAGTAACGCAGTGTAGCGAGGGCGATGGGGCAGTAACGCAGTGTAGCGAGGGCGATGGGGCAGTAACGCAGTGTAGCGAGGGCGATGGGGCAGTAACGCAGTGTAGCGAGGGCGATGGGGCAGTAACGCAGTGTAGCGAGGGCGATGGGGCAGTAACGCAGTGTAGCGAGGGCGATGGGGCAGTAACGCAGTGTAGCGAGGGCGATGGGGCAGTAACGCAGTGTAGCGAGGGCGATGGGGCAGTAACGCAGTGTAGCGAGGGCGATGGGGCAGTAACGCAGTGTAGCGAGGGCGATGGGGCAGTAACGCAGTGTAGCGAGGGCGATGGGGCAGTAACGCAGTGTAGCGAGGGCGATGGGGCAGTAACGCAGTGTAGCGAGGGCGATGGGGCAGTAACGCAGTGTAGCGAGGGCGATGGGGCAGTAACGCAGTGTAGCGAGGGCGATGGGGCAGTAACGCAGTGTAGCGAGGGCGATGGGGCAGTAACGCAGTGTAGCGAGGGCGATGGGGCAGTAACGCAGTGTAGCGAGGGCGATGGGGCAGTAACGCAGTGTAGCGAGGGCGATGGGGCAGTAACGCAGTGTAGCGAGGGCGATGGGGCAGTAACGCAGTGTAGCGAGGGCGATGGGGAAGTAACGCAGTGTGCTACTGTGAAACCAGGGGAAGGAGATGTTCCACAATGGAGCCCAAGGCCCTCTATAGCAATAGCCTGAGCATCCATAAGAAGTACAGTACAATAGCTGGCGTTAAGGCCTCTACAGGTAGAGGTTGGGACTCTGTCATTGCCCTGGCATTGCCACATGTTCACTGGAGGACTGCAGTGCTGTAAATCAATCCCTGACCATTAATCCAGGTGCATTGCGCTTGCCTCCAAACAGGTTTTTGGAGACAGTCAGGTTAAGATTGAAGGCCTGAAAATTAGTTTCTCAGACTAGAATCAATAGTAAAATAAATTAATTATAATAAGGCAGAACTCTGGACCATCTCCAGATTGTTGTACCCCTCACCGTCCTACCATCCTACCACCTCACTGACCCACCTTCCACCCTACCCCACACCCACTTGCCTGCATCTTACCCCCTCATCCACCCACATACCATCTTATCCCCACACCCACTTGCCTGCATCCTACCCCCTCACCGATCTGATGTCATCCCAACCCACAAACACTGCCCTTAAAAACTTACCTTTTCTCTGTAGCTTCTCAAAGTGCCTTTGGGGCCTTTAAACTCTCCACTTACTGGAGTATAGCAGCTACTGCTCTAAAAATGCAGCATGCCTTCACCTTGCACTACCATCTCGCACTGCGAAGGAAGGATGGATACCCACTCCATTTCTGAAGAGTCCCAGTCCAAACTTCTGGGTAAAAAGTGTGTAGATCCAACACAGGATGAGAAAATAGGAGCTGAGGGGCAAAGTGATGATGGTTTCCATTCCTCAGAAGACATGGCCCAATATCAGTCTTTCTCAATACATTGGGAGACCATTAGCATCAGTCAACCAGACCCATCGCTGGGCAAAACTAGACTCCACTGGAACCAATCAGACTCTTTGAAAGCATGGGCAGAACTTGATGCCCTACTATGAGTTGGGGTTGCTTGGGAGGGGGCGTGCAAGGACACTTCCTCGCGTAGGGGAGGGTCCTGCCTCCTTCCTGTTTTTGTCCAGATTAAGCCTGGGGTGGAAAGATTCATGGACAGCCTTTCTGCCCTGCCTCTAATCACCACTCATTGGGAAATTGATGCCCACATAAGGGCCTGATCCCCCATTCCCGCCCCCCCCCCCTCCCCCCAACTAGTCTTCAACCAGTAACAGGGTGGACAGTTGCCATGCAAGAAGCCCAAAAAGTAAATCCTAGTAGAGTTCCCAGTTGGCTCCCATGGCAAGTCCCTCATTCACAGCTACTTGGTGCTTGATCAAGGGATCCACCATCCATTGCAGGCAGGGGCAGATTGTTGCAGCTGCTGGTGATGTGCTTAGGGAGAGCTAAGGATCCCAGGCCATGACTGGATTGCAAGGTCGCATCAGGAAGGGAGGGCCATGGTAGAACCACTCCCTGCATTTGCTGCTGACTTCCCCCCCACCCCACCCCATGATCCCCTACTCTGCGACCCCCATGCCACTCTCACCGACCTGTGGCCTGTGTCCCTCAGCTATTCTAGGACTCTCCCTGGGTGCATTGACAGCAGCACTCCTGTTCCCACAGTCGCTGCCAGCAATGGATGGCTGACAGCCTCTGATTAGCCAGCAGCTTTAGAGGGTGGGTGTTCCTCTCCTAGGGTCCTTGGCTCCAGGGGGTGCCCAACATTGGCCACTTATCAACCAGCCTTCCCAAAAAGAGGCTCCTGCTGGTTCTGCAGCTGGCATCAAGGAGCCCCCATCCTCTTGTCCACATTAATTACCAACCCAGGACTGGGAGCTATCAGGATAAATTTATTGACATAAACAACTATTAACCAATGTCTGAAAATGAACTTATTGATGGTTTCTAGAAATTTTAGCTATAAGCTTACTTGTACTAAAGGTCTCAAATATGACAATTAAGCAGGTCAACCAAAGCAGGAAATAAAATTTTTATATTGTGCTGAAACAAATATTTTATAGTTGTAATCTAATGTGTAAGCTGTGTTTCATTCTAACTTTATTCCACACACCAGTTTGGAAGCCATAATTGATGGCCATTGTTGTGAACCACTATCATCTGATGAAGTATAGGCAGCCTGTTAACTTTGTTCTATTTGTTCATATAAATGATCACTGCGTGCAGCCAGAGCTTAGTAGGTGGAGATAGGAGAATGTTCTATGAACGCCCTAGATAGATTTAGACCTCCCTTTTAGTTGCCTCTCCCCTTCCTTCTCTCTCTCCTAGCAGTTTGTCCTTCTCTGTGTGACCTCTATTTAATCTCCAAGTCATGTTATATTCTAACAGGAATGTCTATTAGTAAGGTCATGTCTGGGAGCAACTAGCTTGTGCAAGTAGTGACCAAAAGGCCTATCAGTGCCCACTACAGCACTCCCTGGTGATTTTTTTCAACTTATAGAATCATACAGTGCAGAAGAGGTACTTTGGCCCATTGAGTCTGCACTGGATTGCAAGAAACACTCCAACCTAATCCCATTTACCAGCACTTGGCCCAAAATCTAGACTGTTATAATGTGCCAGGCATCCCACCTCCACTACCCTCCCAGCAGCGCATTCCAGAACTTGAAACAACTATTGAAAGCACCAGACACTTGTAGCAACAGGCAAAAAAAATCAAGTAATGATCCCTTGAAACAGCGCTGTGAGGGATTCTTCCTGCTGCTGAATGCTTGTTCAGCTGTGCGATGTTAAGAGAGAACATTTGCTTTGCTGGAGTGTTTAGTTCCAAAATTGAACCGCCAGCATTAAATCAGAATTGCCAGGATCTGCTTACTTGAAGCAAGCATTCTCTGCACACTTACCAATGCCCTCACCAATATGGCACAAGTGCAATTTGCCCCAAAGCTTCTCCCTGGCCATTTTGGAATGCTAAGGGCATCTGAAAATACTGGTGTTAACAAACCCAATCTCTCGCCCACTGGAAGAGATTTTAACTCATTGACCCCCCGCCCCCCCCCAATCGTCCAGTTGCATGGTGTTGAAATGGGTTCCATGTTTTTGTGGACGTTGGATGAGAACAGAATAGGGATCAATGTTGATCTCTCAGTTGTTTGAACGACTTGCCAAGACCTGATACACCTGGCGAAGCGGGTGAAGTGCCAGATGCTGGCACCCAAGATAATCCTGGGATAACACACAACTGCAAAATACCAATTTTTTTCACGCATAAAATGCATCTCCACGTTTCGAATGTTTAAATCCTCTGCCCAAGCAACTTGCAGCCAAATCCCTGAAGGAAAATACAAAGATAAAATGCAGCAAAATGCAAACCTTCTTGTTGATATGAGTGGAGAGAAGAGAACAGCTCTTAGCTTTTGGCTTCCAATCCAGAACTGTCACTTTAACGACAGTAAGACTCCCTCCCAGCAGCTGTCTGAAGGCACTGACTAATCCATCACACAGTTGACTGCACACAGTTTCAGGCCTGTCTGATAGAAGCTATATAAATGTGTTGATGCAAGGAATCAAACACAAGCCCTGTAACAAATGTATTTAAATTGCTCACTGTACTCATAAGAGCCAACTCAGTGAACCAAAGCACTGGGAAAGCGGGGTGCAGAAAGGGTGAATGTGGACACCCAGCCCTCCACAGGTTCTTTCAGACAGCTCTTTTATCTTTAGTGAGTTGAAGGTGAGCGCACACATTAAGTGCACTAACCTTGTTCGGTGTCTGGATTTCATTAAAGATATTTAAACAATCACTTCTGTATTCAGTTGCATTGCTGGCTGTTTACATAGAAACAAAGAAGATCGGAGGAGGAGGAACAGGCTATTTGGCCCTTTGAACCTGCTCCGCCATTTATCACGATCATGGCTGATCGTACAACTCAATACCCTAATCCTGCTTTCTCCCCATAACCTTTGATCCCATTTGCCCCAAGTGTTATATCTAGCCAGCTCTTGAATACATTCAATGTTTTGGCAGACGTGTGCATCCATTGAAATAAGAGCTCTTAAAGAGACTGTTTCTAAAACTTATCTACTGTACCTTTTACAGTGCTTTTTTTTACAATGTTCAGGAATACTTACATTTCAGGATTTGGGAAGATGTTTAATCATAGAATTATAGTAGGAGTACTGAAGGAGTCCATCCAGCCCATCAGGCCGACACCGACAACAATTCCACCCAGGCCTTACCCTCATAACCCCAATATTTACCCCCGACACTAAAGGGCAATTTAGCATGGCCAATCCACCTAACCCACACCTAATCTTAAGATGAGATGTTTTGAAAACAAACCTAAGTACAAAACTGCTCAATGGAGTTTGAACAAGATGCAAGGATAGAAGTTGGCCTTTATCTGCAGATATTGGCACTGTTATCTGCCAATGACCTTAGATAACTATCTGGGTCAGCTTTGCCATCTGCAGCAAGGACATTAGAAGCCAAACTGCAATGTAGCAATATCACTGCCAGTAACCAACAAGATCCACGCCTAACCTCAATCGTTAGACCCCTGACTGGCTGGCTAGTTCTACAACTCTAATAATAAATCTTGCAGAGAAGTCAGTCAGCATGGCTGCTTGTTCAGCAAGATGTCAGTCTTAGCTTTGTGGTAACAATCTTGCCTCTGACTTGGAAGGGCATGAGTTCAAGCCCCTGTCCATATTATCTTGGCATTGGTGCAGCATTGAAGGAGACGGTGCCCTGGGAGAGATATTAAACAAGTGCCCTTTCTGCCTTTTCAGGTGGATGTGGAAGATCGAATGACACTATTTGAAGAACAGCTGGGGAATGCTCTCGTTATCTCAATATTTATCTCTCAACCAACACTAAAACAAATTATCTCCTCAGTTTCTAATTGCTGTTTGTGGGACATTGCTGTGTCCAAGTTGCTGCTTTTTTTTTGCAATACAAAAGTGATTAAACTTGACAAGTATTTCAACAGATGTGAAGTGCTGCCTGGTGTCTGGTCAACATGAAAGAGGCTGAATGTAAGGGTTTTAAAAAAAAATTTGATCTCTTGACTGGCTTAACTTGTCCAAAGACTGATTAATCTCCCACTGCACAGGGGTAATTGATGCTGTCCTGTATCTAACTTCAATCCCACCTGAGAGTTAATAACTGGCCAAGTGTTAGGATATTTTGATATATGAAGCACCAGGAAGGTTTGTGGAATGCTTTCAGTTGTAGGTTGTATCTAGGCTGCATCCTGAAGACATGAGCATGTGATACAACGAGAAAAAGAGACTGTAAGCAATTGTAATAAGGTATTGATATGGAAGGGCAATATATTGGAATAGGTTGACAAGCCATTGTTGTGGCACAGGATTATGTGTCACCAACCTGGTACAGGATGCTGTTAGACCATCTTCTCCTGCATCTATTCCCCGATGTTGCGGGGAGTGGTGGACAAATGGTGTCAACCAATTGTTAGGCCTATACTTGCTCACTGAAATTTTGAACAGCAAGTTGCCGTCAGTGGGACATCCAAACACATGACACCCTCTGCAAGGCATCTGGGACCTACATAAACAGGGCAAGCAAGTCCTGAAGCAATCAGAATGAAAGACAGTTACTGAGGGGGAGATCTTACCAACAAATGGTGTTAGTTCGGGTGCAAAAAAATGGAATGTTTCCCACTGACTGTACTGGCATGTTTTCAGGCCAGCTCTTATGCCTCATTCATGATTATTTTTATGCCCACGAATATCACACCGCTTCTGCAGTGTGTTCCTTCTGATTCGCCCACCCTGCAACGATTTAACTGCTGCAAGCACTGGGGAGCTCCATATAAACAGCTTCCCAGCACTTGTCCCACAATGACTGCAGGGTATGGCAGCTAAGAAGACAGTACCGCACTTTTCAGAGGGGGTCCCTCACCAGAATGCTAAATGGATTGGAGCAAAGGTGGAATGCCCCCGCTCGGCCTTCCAGCAGAGTCACTACCCCTGCCTGGGATGCAGTGGCAGCCCTGGTCAGTGCCAGTGCGCTGCAGACGAGGACAGGCAGCAGTGTCTCAATCAGCCACTTTGGCCTTTGCCAACCAGGCACCAGGTTTCCCCCTTACCTCCCATAATCACCATGTTCCCCCAGTAGCTGCTGTGCTCCTCACACTCTCGCTCCCACCCAATCCTCAGGCTTGCCACACCTCATCACCATCTTAAATGTCAACATTCCGCCCTACACTTTTTGTCATCACAGGACAAATTCAGGCAAAACCCACGTCAACAGGAGCAGCTAGTTAGAGTCTTGCCCAAGTTGAGAACCTTCATGTGTTTTGAGAAGTGAGCCCTTGGGCTGGCTGAGGAGGACAAAAAGCATGTCTGCAAAGCTGGTGAAGTGGGGGCAGAGGCAAAATGTGAGAATCCTCAACACATATACTGTCATTCCTCACGTCTCCAGTGAGTTCCCTCCATTTTGCCTCTAATGCAGTGATGCCATGTACCTTCTTTTGCAGCCCAGGCCAGCCAGCAGAACAGGGTGGACCATCCTCACACTCCCTGGACCCATTGGACTCCAGTAAGTCAGAGGGAGATTTCTCCAAAGCCACCATTGAAGAGGTGTCAAGCTGCCACCCACACCTGGCACCAATATGGATACTCACACCTCGGTGGGTCCAATAAGCAGGCAGGCTTCTGGGCAACAAACCCTGCACAATAGGGCAGTTAACCTTGCACTACATTAGGCAGCAGAACACTCAGTCAGCCTTCACAAAGGAGAATGGAGATGGTGCTTTTCTGTCGGCACCTCATTCATGTTCCATTCATGAGTTTCATGAATACCTTTCAACCTTACTGACAAGTCACCTGCCCAGCTCTCCCCATGTAGCCTTTCCGAAAACTATTAACTTTCAGACGCTTTCAAAATAAACCTTCAAGTCACATGTACAGTGGGGGTTTGACTCAGTGGTGCCGTTTAGAATGGGGGTCTCACATAGTAGTGCAGTACTGAATGGGAATCCATCACACTGGTGTAGTGCAGAATGGGGATCTCACACAATGATGAACTATAGAACGGATTCTCACATAGTGAATGTTGGTCTCATGCACCAGTGCAGTGTAGAATTTGTGTCTCCCTGATTGGTGCAGTGTAAAATGTTGTTTCCACCGAGCTGTGTATGGTTAAATGTAGATCTCATGCAATGTTGCAGAGTAGAGTTTTCACTGCACACAGATTTGTCAGGTAGCCTTGCAGTCTATTATTGCTGAATCAACCCTGGAGTGTAAAATTGATGAACATTTTGTTTTTGCTCTGCAAGATGCAGCTGGCTTCTCACCGCAAGGCCTCATTGTAAACAATTATTTTGCGCTAAGTGGAGTTGTCCCTGTGATTGATGTCCTATGCAGTTCTGACACATTGATTTGGGACTTGCCCTCGATAAATATTGTTAAATAAACATCTGCACTAAGTCAGTAATCACCGCACTGTAAACTGAGAAGGTGGCTCCGAGCAGAAGCAAAGCTTCCTTGGAGAATAAAATAAGGACATACGTAATTGTTAAAAATTGACTCTTTTGCTTCATGCTAAGTAGGAGCTTTAACGGTTTGTTTTTAAAATGCTACATGCAGGTTTGAAAAGGCAATTCAGTCGTGAAACATGTGGCTTTCAAACATCCAATTTTCACTGAGAAAATAGGTCCTAAATGTCACCCCCCCCTCACCACTCCACTATAAGAATTTGCAATTAATTAAGAAAATTACATGCAGAAAATAACAAGTATAAACAAGCAGCAACAACATATTTTCTGTTCAATCTTTGCCCTCCCTGAAGACATTAGCCGGAATTATACCACCGTTCACGTGGTGGTATTTTCCCATCCCGCTGCAGTGAACGGAGATTTGGCTGGGCACCAAATTCCCCGGCCTCGGTGCGGTTGGGAGTGTGTCATGAACAGCAGGGTATAGATTGCACCCAATGACTCTTTGCTGAGATATTGGACAAAAAGCACAGGCCACTCTCTGCTGTCGCAATAGCAAGAGACAGGTCACTATTCAACTGTGGGTAACGTCACAGTCAATCCCATTCCCTTTAGCAACATCAACAAGTTTTCACTGGCTATCAACGAGTGAGAATCCTGGACCATTTCCTTTTTATTTTCGATGGTCAAATGTATCCTCTGCCTAAATTCACCTTGGCCGTAATCACCTACCGAGCCAGAGTTCTGGGATCTTCCTGAACTGCATGAGGCAGTTAAATATCAGCCATATGTTACCAGTGGTGCCGTAGGTTCCACTCTATCTAACATTTATACTACAGGGATCTTCCAGATGGCCACAGTTATATTTCAATCTCATTGCGCGATTCTTGGCCTATAATTGCTATCTTTTCAGTACAAGATGTGGCAACAACAAATTCCACTTATTCTTCTTTTCAATGGTACTATAAATTGAGAAAGCATGAATCCACTGCCTGAGCTGGTACTGAATTTGGATTCTTGAAATTAGTTGTCATGACTCAACATTGATCCCAAACATGAATGTACAATACAGCAACAGGTCAGTAGGCCCAATGGGACTGTGCAAGTATTTATGTCCCAGGTGAGCTTCCTCCCATTCAATTTCATTTCCCCTTACTAGCACATTAATTTCTCCCTGATGTGCTTATACGGATCCTCCTAAAATGTATCACTACTAGTCTCCTCCTTGTGTGTTTATCATTTGAGCCAGTTTCCAGGTATAGAAGCTTCTCTTGTGTACCTTATTTGGTTTATTAGTAACTACCCTAAATTAATGAACACCAATTTTGGCTCCCCAACCCTCTGCAAATGCCTGTGTCAAACTGTTCAGAACTTTAACTCAAATTCTCAGTGCCTCCACTTTCTGATTTCTTGAATACCCACAATGCAGGAGGACGCCATTCAGCCCATTCAAATCTGCACTGACAACAATCTTACCCGGGCCCTACCTGTGTATTCATGCTGCTAAACCCACTTACACTACTGGTCAATTTTAGCATGGCCAGTTAACCTAACCAGCACATCCTTTGGAGTGTGGGAGGAATTTGGAGCACCCACAGGAAACTCACTCAGACACGGGCAGAACCTGAAAACTCCACACAGTCACTCGAGGCCAGAATTGAATCCGGGTTCCTGGAGCTGTGAGGCAGCAGTGCTAACCACTCTGCCACTGTGCCGCCCATTCTCTTTTCTAGAAAGGTTACTAAGGGCTAAGAGACTGGTTGCTAAGAACCAAAGGACACAATTAGGTTGAAACATTTATATTTAGTCACAGTGTACTCCCTATGTTAGTTTCTTCTGCTCTGGATGATGCTGTTTTTGCACATTTACATTGGTCCAGATCTTTCCATTCACAGGATGGTTGTACCCTGGAGATACCCTGGAAAATGCACTGGGGGACCCCTCGACATCCCCATGCAAGCACTGTGAGGGAATTCCCTTGGAAATTTCAGCTCCTGTTGGATAAATACCCTGTGCCTTGAAGTCTCCAAAACTCCAATTTAAACTGAGCACTTCAGGTGGCTCTGACTGCCTTAGCAGAATAGTTATGTAATAAAAGTTGAAGATGTAAAAACATTTCTAACTAGCTCCCATTCCCGTGAGCACACAACTAGCGCCCCCACCTGGGCATCCGAATCCCCTACCCCCTAACTCACCCCATCTACCGACTAATCAATAACCTCTCTGACCATCCAATGACACACCCTGTCAGCTAAATACCTGTCTCCCTGGCTACCCATTCATCTGGCTCGTCTCTCCACTCTCTGACTATCTGCCACTTCCTCTTGACAAGCAACACACGACCCCCCGATGAGCCATGCCACCCCTCTCTGACCAGCCAAATTCCCATCCCCAGACTACAGCCCACTGCCCCTCACCCCCACCCCCTCCTGAACACACGACTAAAGCTCGGTATCCCAACCTTCGACTGCCCCTCCAACCCACCCCCCCCAACAACCCCCACAACCACCCATCCCCTGCTCAACAACCCAATCCCCCAGACCTCCTGTCCCCTTCCTGACCTTCTGGCCTCTCCTGACCACCTGCAAACACCTTGCGACCAGTGAATACACCCCCCCACCTGACTACACGACCCCACTTCAAGCCATCGTACCTCCCTACCTCACACACTACCCTCCTCACCCACACTACCCTCCTCACCTGTCCAGGCGGCATGGACATTTAATCTAAACAGTTAACAGCAGCTTGTGTCATAAAAAGGGGGATGTAGCATCGCTCTCCACATTGCTGCTGCAAGAGGTGGGATTTTCCTTGCTCCCCTGACGCATGTTTGGTGGCAGCGGAAGTGGTCCACCATTGCCTGGCAGCAGGGTCTTCTGGTGCTGCTGTTGTTAATGGGGTTCGGTGCACCCCCTGCCATCAGGAAATCCTTGGCATTGGTGCACCTTGGGCAGGGCTGGAAGATCCCGCTGGTGCGAACGGCCGGAAAATTGTGGCCAAGACCTCTGGAGCTGCCGTGCTGAAAACTTCTCACCAGGCTCAGTCTGGATTCGGGCAAGAAGTGTGCAACGTCCGCTCAAAGTGATTGAAAAGGAGAAGCGTGACACTCCGACAGTAACACGTCATGGAAGTTTCGGCCCAGTTTCTTGATCAAATGTTCTGTGCAAAGGAATTTGCAGCAAACATGCTTCCTTTCATAGTTCTTACTGAACTCAATGATAAGGAAGAGACCCAATTCAATTCCAGCCTCAGGTGACTGTAAGTGTGGAGTTTGCATGTTCTCCCCGTGTCTGGGTGGGTTTCCTCCGGGTGCTCTGGTTTCTTCCCACAGTGCAAAGATGTGCAGGTTAGGTTGATTGGCCATGTCAGGAGAATTAGCAGGGTAAATAAGTGGGGTTGCGGGAATAGGGCCTGAGTGGGATTGTGGTCAATGCAGACTCAATAGGCCAAATGGCCTCCTTCTGCACTGTGGGGATGCTATGATTTTTACTAAGGGATCAGCAATTGTGGGTATATCAAGACCTAAAGTGTTTAGTCTGTACCTGCTGGAGGAGTTATGAGACACTCTGATGCCTACCTGGGTATTTCTTAGGATTGAACTTGTCACAGAGTCTGCCACAGAGGGCCTTCTGAAAGTTTCGAGAGCAGGAATAGCTGTCCCTGATGTTGTGAAAGCTAACACGAAACTCAGACAACCGATTCCCTTCAAGACACTGCAAGGAACACCTGCCACATTAACAAGGAATAAATGTGTCAAACGAGTCATTAATACAACAGAAACAATGCTTCATCATTAGTTCTGTTGAAAGGAAGTATCAATCTGACTGAACATAGATCTTTTCTAAGCAGACAGAGTGCAATAAGGCTGGGTTCACCATTCAGTGGTAGCTAAAAGGAGACCAGGATTTCAACTGTCAAATGGAACACTTCCCAGCCTTTTGGCCAAGATCAAGCCCAAGATAGGGTGCAATGTCTCATCTTGTCAGCTTGGATCTTGTTTGTCTCTCTTGTGGGGACCATGAATTGGATTCAATTGTATTTTGAATTTGGATTTTGGAGCAAGCAAGGAATGGATTTGGATGTGCCCAGTCCACTCTGAGCATTGGCTTTGCAACTTTAAGAATGGAGTAAAACATTAAAAAAAAGGACTTTTGTTACGTGGCCACGCCACAGGTTTAATACCACTGGGACTGATGGAGAACTTTGTGGTGCTATGGCATTTAAAATGCTGTCCCTGACAAAAAAGGCATTGTTATTGAATAAACTCAAATAAATTGTGTCTTTGCCTATAAATGCGGTGTTTGTGAACTTATCTCTCCACTCACCTAATGAAGGAGCAGCGCTCCGAAAGCTCTTGATTCCAAATAAACCTGATGGACATTTAAGCTGGCCTTGTAAGACTTCTTACTGTGCCCACCCCAGTCCAACGTCAGCATCTCCATATCACAAACAAATCTAGGCAGATAAAAAAGGTGACCCTGAAATTAAGGCAGCACTGACATTCTGAAGTTTCATTTTAGATGCCTGACAAATCTGGTATACACAGCAAGAAGTCTGACAACACCAGGTTTAAGTCCAACCAATTTATTTGATAGTAAACTCACTAGCTTTCGAGGTTAAACTCTTTGTCAGGTGAATGGAAAGTTCTCTCCATTCACAGAACTCTCCATTCACCTGACAAAGGGTTTAACCTTGAAAGCTTGTGAGTTTACTATCAAATAAATCGGTTGGACTTAAACCTGGTGTTGTCAGACTTCTTACTGTGTTTACCCCAGTTCAACGCCAGCATCTCCATATCAAATCTGGTGTAGACATGCAAGGTTATCCCGAATTCCAGTAGGTTGCTGTATACCACACAATGTTGCTAACAGAAAGGATTGCTACTTCCTGAATTTGAACAGGACAATGAAAAAAATAGAGCTGCCCTTCTATCTGCAGGGCAAGGGGTCATTGCACAGGAAGGAGAAGAGTTTAGGCAAGATAGTCATCAGCCCATGTCCAGATATAGGAAACAGCATCTTGTTGCTGATTGTTCTCAATAAAAAAAAAAGCTTTTGCACCAAATACCTTCCATCGTGGCTGGAGATTCTTACAAACTCAATGGTCTCATTAAGACCAGCATTCTCAAGGGCATCTACAGAGTCCCTTAGTAATACAATTCTCACATTTCATTTACTCAATCCACTAAGTCACAAACATTCAAGGAAAGAACCTCTGAAGTCTGTGGCGGAATCCTCCCAAAAAAATTTTAAGTGTTGAATTCATGGGAAAATGGGAATAATTCATGCTGGTGTTTTCAGTGAGATTTCAGACTAGAATCTCCCACTCTGTGCACTGCGGAGGTCATCAGCGTGAATATCATTAGATTTCAGAGGGTGGAGCCTATTCATGCTCGGGAGGCTGAAACCAGCCAGCATCTGTGCATGCGCAGTGGCCCCAAACTGTCAGCCTCCTGACTGCTGGCCTGCTTGATCACTGGCCAGCCTGGGACACCCACCCTGCTGCTCTTCAAACCTTCCTTGGCCCCATCATGACCCACAACCCCGACCCCCTCCCCCTCCCATGTCCCAGAGTACCCCGGTAACTCGCACCTCCCCCAAAAGTTATCCCCCAGCAGTCCTGGCAGCCCTCCCCCCCAGGCAGTGCTGACCACACAGCAGGCAGACCCACTCCTATCTCCACAGTTCATCTCCAACAATCACGACCCCACCCTGCCCCCCCAACTCCAGGCAGACCCCCCACCACCCTGCCGCAATCTCCAGCCCCCCACCTCCAGTGACTTCCTCCTCCCAGCATTGCAGACCCCCTCCCCAGGAGGCCGATCCCCCCACCTGGCTGACCCTTCCCCCCGACCATTAAGCCCACCTTGATCGCTCACCTCTATCCTGCCCCAGTCAATTCCAATGCAGAGTGGCAGTGGGACTCCCCACCTCCACTGATCACCACATAGGCCCTACTTCCAAAGGCCCCACTCCAGGTCCAGCCCACCCCTCCCCCCCATAAGCCACCAACACTTTGGCACTTCCAATGTGCAATGGTAGTGACAAGGTGCCCCCTGGGCATGGGCACTTTGCCCCTTGAACAGTGCCAGGGACACGGGCTGGCATTGCCAGGGTGTCCATGTCCTGGGGGCACTACCCTCCCTGCCACCTAACCTTCTGGGGAGCCTGATTTTCCTGCTTCCCTCCAGTGGGTCTTCCCGATAGTTCCCCGAAAGTGGGACGTACTGTAAACCCCGCAAGGGGAGTGAAGTACTGTCCTGACAGCCTCCGCTGTCCGAAATGCCAACCATGACACCCTGAGGGGTTTTGACAGTTGGATCTGGAAAGGATCTTCCCTCTTGTGAGAAAATGCAGAACTAGGGGTCACTGTTTAAAAACAAAGGGTGAGATTTTCCAGCCATGCTTGCCCCAAGACTGGGAAGACTGCAAGACAACACATCTTTGCATGGATCTATCCTGCCCATTACGATTCCCATGGCGAGTGCAACTGGAAAATTCTGCTGCAGGGGTCAATTACTTAAGCAGAGATGAAGAGAATTTTCTTCTCTCAGAGAGCGATGAGTCTTTGGAAATTTCTTCCGCAGAGCAGAGTGAATATTTTTAAGGGAGCAGTGGATAGATTTTTGATGAGGAAATGGGTGAAAGATTATTGGAGGTAGGTGGGGATATGGAGATGAGATTACAATCAAATCAGCTATGATTTTATTGAATGGCGGAGCAAGCTCAAAGAGATTGGACTGTTTCTGCACTGTACATTTTCTATAATTACATCTGCCCCTTAATATTTGACTACAAGTATAATGTACATAACCACAGATTGTTACAATACAGTTTTGTTTATTAGCATCACTCGTAGGCTTACATTAACATTGCAATGAAATTACTGTGAGAATCCCCTCATCGCCACACTCCAGCACCCGTTCGGGTACACTGAGGAAGAATTTGGCATGGCCAATGCACCTAACCAGCACGTCTTACAGACTGTGAGAGGAAACTGGAGCACCCAGAGGAAACCCACGCAGACAAGGGGAGAATGTGTGGACTCTGCGCAGTGACCCAAGCCGGGAATTGAACCCGGGTCTCTGGCGCTGTGAGGCAGTAATGCTAACCACTGTGCCACCATGCTGCCCAATAGGCCAATTGCCCATGCGATAGAACGCTATGGAAAGACATATTAAACATGCCACACAATGTTAGATTGCAAATGGATTGAACTACAGAAATAAGAGACTGTAAAAGATTTAACCATAAGAGATTTCATAAAACCTCCATCAGATTAATCTGTAAACATTGAGTAAATCCAGTTGGATCAGTGAACCTATGTTAAATAGATGCCAATATATATTCTGCTTAAGTAATGAATGATAGGAGTTAGAAATGCAAAAACAAAATTAATATAAGTAATAAAGCATATAGGATTAATATTAAAAAAAGCCTCACAGCTGTAATCATACATGATTCATTTAAGTGCAGAATGTGAACTTGATATTCAGGCTCTTTTTTTTCTTATGATTATTTTGCTGTGAATAATCCACCAATTGCGGGTATTTTCTAGACAAGGGAAGGTAAGATTTATTTGTTGCCTGCAGCTAGTCATTTTAAGTGGAAAACCAATCAAGTATAAGTCAAAAGAGCATACAGAAAACAGAATTAGATTTAGAGGGACAAGCCCACTGAAGCACACTCAGGAAAACGATTATAAATAGACAAAGATTTGCAACGCTCCAGGTTGAGTGTTCTTGCTTCATTTTTAACTGAAAGATTCAATTGACACTTATCCACATTGTCCTCCTTTTTTTTTCGCTCTCTGCTTGTAATAATCTCCATTCAAGTTCTTATTCTTGAGATGCCGCGATAGCATTGTGGTGCCTTTTGGTTACCCAGCCTTCTCGATAAAAAACTGCTTGCTATCTGATCGTGACACTTGCTGTCGGACAAAGTGGCTGATTTCAGACATGGAACGTCGCCAAGCTGCCTCCTTCATCAGGGGAAGCCCATCGAATTAGTCGCGCCACGATCACACAACCTCTCCTCTTTTTGACAGCAAAACGTTTTGTTGGATTTTCCTTGCCTGGTGTGAAATGATCAGCAAAGGAGACCTGCAAGTCTGGGGGTGGGGGGGTGGTGGTGCTGGTGGGAACAGCATGCAAAGGCTATCAGTGACACCAGGTGAAGTGCAGTGTCATCGTAATCATAGAAGCAGCCCCTCAGCAGGATAGTTAATGCATTGACACATGCTCCCACCGTGATAGATTGTCCTTATGCCGTCCCTGTGTGTCTCTTTAATATATAGAGCTGTGTTTTCATTTTTGCTTGAAAAAACAGATCGAATGCCTACTTTCCATCACAACGCCTGAGTGAGATTTCTGACCAGTGGGTGGAAAATCCTATCAGATGACAATAGAGAGCTACTTAAGTTGTGAGAGTCAGACATTGAGAGGAACTTAGTGGGAAATCAGCATTGGGATTGAGTTGGATTCAATTTACAGCACTGGGCAGCTAAATGAGGTAAATAGTTCCAAAATTATTAAGAAGCACAGAGCCAGAGAAGTGGCCGGATCAGAGGCTGCACTCAATTATGTACAGTTTTGGATATCCTGGTTCTGGAAGAATGTGGGAGAAATATACGTGAATTGAGGGGATTGTAGGTTAATTGGATAGAAGTGATGAAAGGATGGTCCAGGATAGATAGATAGAAACCAGCTGTTTCTGCTGATTGACGTGTCTAGACTGACAGCACAAATTGTTATGGACGGGGAGAGATGTGGGGTAATTTCCCCCTGTTCTTTTCTCTCGGCTGACTGCAACAAGATATATTTTTTTGGAGGAAGGTGTGGCAACTGTAAGTAGGCTTTCTTGTAAATCTATATCAACAGAAAGGATAAGCACTTATTTCTCACAGCACCTGGGGGTGGCATGGTGGCACAACAGTTAGCACTGCTGCCTCACATCACCAGGGACACATGTTCGATTCCCGGATTGGATCATTGTCTGTGTGGAGTCTGCACATTCTCCCCATGACTGCGTGGTTTTCCTCCGGGTGCTGCGATTCCTCCCACAGTCCAAAAGACATGCTGGTTAGGTGCATTGGCCGTGCTAAATCCTCCCTCAGTGTACCCGAACTGGTGCCAGCGCGTGGCGGCAAGGAGATTTTCACAGTAACTTCATAGCAATGTTAATGTAAGCCTACTTGTGACACTAATAAATAAACTTTAAAACCTAAGGTGTAATCATAATACTCACTCATATTGACGAGATATACACACATGCACAAGAGCAGATGATTTCTAAAGATGGAACATGCAGTTAAAATACTTCAACTGTGTAATAAAGATCACTTCTAATCAGTCCTCAAGATGGTAGCTGTAATGTTGCAGGCCCAAAGAACTCTACCATGAAGGTTGGAGCTTTCTGCTGATGAATTCACATTTGTTCACCCAAACCAACAGGAAGCTTCTAGCTTTCCAGCTGAAGGTCGTTGAACTGCTGTGGTGAAGAATTATATTTTAGCAGATAAAATTAATAAGCCCAAATTCTTTGCTTAAGATGGCTTTTGAGGCTGGGCACATAATGCTTCCCTCTAGTCTTCATATCTCTGACCGATCTATTGGATTTCCTTGTGATTAATAAGGTAACTTGAGGTATCGCACATCAGTTTCTATCATATGACACCAGTATCACTGTTTTCCATTGTTCACATATTGGGTGGATGACAAAGAAATTTGCTGCACAGTAGAGGGTGATTGATATCTCATCAACATTCCAGCTATGATTAGCCTCCTTGAAGTATTTATTTGAAATTTCATCTTCTAATTGCATTCTGCAAAGAAATTACAAAGGGTTGTGAACGAAGCCCAGTCCATCAGTCGGACCAGCCTCCCATCCATTGATGCTATCTACACATCCCGCTGCCTCGGAAAGGCAGCCAGCATAATCAAGGATCCCACATAGCCTGGACAAATCCTCTTCCACCTTCTTCCATCGGGAAAAAGATACAAAAGTCTGAGATCACGGACCACCCGACTCTAAGCAGCTTCTTCCCTGTTGCCATTAGGCTTTTGAATGGGCCTACTAGGAATTAAGTTGATCTTTCTCTACATCATAGCTATGACTGTAACACTACATTCTGCACTCTCTTTTTTCCTTTCCTATGTACAATATGCTTTGTGTGTATAGCGCACAAGAAACAATACTTTTCACCGTATACTAATACATGTGACAATCATAAATCAAATCAAATCAAATAACTAACTTGCCAGAAATAAGTTTGATCATGTCTCTCTCTTTATAGGAATCACAAAAGAAGTAATCAGACTTTCTGGATTCCAATTTGTGAAGATTAACGTAGCTTTTTAAAAGTGAGGTATCTATCTTCCAATAAACATATGACATGACTATAACAAAAAGTTATATCAAGGGTTGGATAAAATTGTTTAATCAGAGGTGCATATGGAACATAAGCACAGGGCAGTTGGGTTGGATAAACTGGTTTACAATCTATGTAACTGTATGTATAGGAGGATGATTAATGCTGAGATTGTCAACAATCCTCAACATATAAGAGGAGGAAAGGTGTTCTGAAACATGGGTCAGAATTATCTTGTCCCACCCACCACGGGAATCAGAGCAGGCGACAGGGCAGAACATGGAAAGGCCATTGACCTCGGGCAGGATTTTATGGTTTTGGAATGAGTAAGGCCATAAATTCCCTCTGGAAATTAGGCTCACGTACAAACAATGACAACTTGCTGAGGTACAAGAGGGCAGCCAATGTCTTTGAAATTATATCCCAGCCAGAAATTGATACCTTCAGGAGAAATGGAAAGGGGAAAACATCCGTACCCAATACACGTCTTTAATTGTCTTAAACAATTGCTGAAGCTCTGAGATAAGAATGACAGTGCTCTTATTCTCCAAAGAAATTTGGAGCACGAGCCAAGAAACTCTCTCACCTCCTAGCAGATGGATGAATTGCAATGAAGGCAGAGGTTTTTTAATGCAGTTCCTCCACTTCCACATAGGAGGAACATGGATGAAAAATAACAAGTGTCTTTTGACCCATCCACATTGTGATTGCCACTGACATTTTTGCCTCACTATTATAATCTAATGTGCTGTCTGGAGGAAAGCAATAATTTCACGGCCGATGGAGCAATAAGTCACATCGGTGCAAAAAAAAGCGCTCAAACAGCAGTGCGTGCAGAAATTAAAATTTTGACAAGTGGCTTTGCAGTCTACTATTAATTTAAATCTACACCAACATTCCATGGATTGCTTGCACAGAGGAAATAATGCATTCTGTTGCAAAGTTAGCAATGCTGGAAAAGTCCAAGGTGGCAGATTTGTAGCCCAAAAATTTTAGAAAAATGCGCTAACGCAAAGGTGGCTAAAAATTACAAGCTACATTAACTGTAAGGAGCGGGTCAATATAATTCTTTTCCTTGTCTTTCTTTTGTACCTTTTCATTTTCTCTTTGTTCCTCCGCATTTCATTCTTTGCTCGCACTCCACGTTGCTGTGAATTTGCTGAGCAACCAGAATAATGTTGGAATTGTTGGCAGCAGATGCTGGCAAATTATGGCATACACAGGCGATTGTGAGCAAATTACCCTGTGAATCTCCATCCACTGAATGCAAGACAGTTGCTGGTCCTTGGTCCATTATAATTAATCACTGGGCAAGTACAGAAGAGGATTAAAAACCATGGATATCCATCCCCAGGCAGCATTTACCAGGCAAGGCAAATTTCCACGTGAGCATTTTGCAACAACTTTAATATTTACCATGATGTGGAGATGCCGGCATTGGATGGGGGTGGACACAGTAAGAAGTCTCACAACACCAGGTTAAAATTCAACAGGTTTATTTGGAACCATGATCTTTTGGAGTGCTGTTCCTTCATCAGTTGATATTAATATTTACCAGTAGCAAGTAGGGATGCAGCTGGACTGAAACATAGGTATTTAACATGCTTCATATGCAAGTTAAAGAGAGCAGTTGGAAATGACCACTCCTTGCAATAGCTGCAAGTGAAAAGGACATTAGAGTAGATAAAGGATGATGAATAGTCATCAAGCCCTATGACGACAAGATGGGCAGTAATGATTGTGTGATCTCAAGAAGAAATTAGAAATAGTTCTTGGGAGCAAAAGGGATCAAGGGGTATGAGAGAAGGTGGGATCAGGATATTGAATTTGATGATCAGTCATGGTCAAAATGAATGGCTGAGCAGGCTTGAAGGACTGAATGGCCTACTCCTGTTTCTACTTTCTGGGTGGGATTTTCTGGCCATTCTCACCCCAAGACTGGAAGATCCGGCCCGAGGTTAATGGACCATTGCATGGCTGTGTCCCACCCACTATAATTCCCATGGCGGACAGGATGGGAAAATTCAGCCCTCTGTGTTTCTATGTAATGAGCCAAAAGTGACAGTGAATCCACTCAGTATGGTCATGACTATTTTCATTGGAACCTTTCAATAGACAGCCCAAGCACTCACATGTCTCAAGTCACAGGCACCTTTCAATATCTGAATTGGGGACCTATGATACAGTAATTTTGGTGTATTCATAGGTGTGCTACCAACTGTAAAGTGGCCTAATGACTGGTGTTTGAAGGGATAGTGACAGGTGGCCCAACTAAATACAATATCAAAGTTTTCTTTGTTAAGGTTTTTGATTTATGGTCCATTGATGGATCACACGAGCCTGATTGCTTCGCCCCAAAATCATTACTGAAAGCTCGCTGCATGGAGGAATGAGCAGATTTCTCAACCCCCCAATCACCAATTGTTGGTGAGTGTTATTTCAGTGCTCACAGATTTCCAATTATGAAACGCAGTCATAGATCATAGAATCATAGAATCCTACAGTACAGAAGAAGTCCATTTGGCCCATCAGGTCTGTACCAGCCACAATCCTACCCAGGCCCTATCCCCATAATCCTCATTTACCCTCGCTAATCCCCCTGACACTAAACGTCAATTTAGCATGGCCAATCTGCCTAACCCGCACATCTTTAGACTATGGGAAGAAACCAGAGCACTTGGTGGAAATTCATGCAGACATGAGGAGAAAGTACAAACTCCACACAAGACAGTGACCTGAGGCAAGAATCAAACCTGGTCTTGAGTCCTGAAATTGATCACAGCCTCATTCCAAGACCATGGCCTGTTGAATCTGCGCAAGGCTTAAAATATAGTCCAGGTCTGTATTCACAGAATCACAGGATTATTACAGCGCAGAATAAGACCTTTGTGCCCATTGGGTCTGTGCTGGGTCTCGGTTGGAGCAGCTTACCTCGTGTCAATCTGGCACCTTTTCCCATAACCTTGCGCATTCCCACTTGCCGTGTGAAGACCTTTTTCATCATGTTGCCATTGCTTCTTTGGCTAATTGTCTTAAGTCCTTGCTATTTCGTTCTCAATCCTTTCACCAAAGGGAACATTATATATTCTGTCCAGACCCCACATGATTTTGAATACTTCTATTGAATCTCCTCTCAAAATTCTCTTCAAGAAAACTGTCCCAACCTCTCCAATCTATCGACGTAGATGAAATTCCTCACTCCGCAATCACTCCCTTGAAATTTATTTGCATTCTTTTCAATGCCTTCACACCTTTCTGAAAATGTGATGCCCAGAACTAGATGCAATACTCTTGTTGAAGGTGAATTACTGTTCTAGACAAGCTTAACATAATTTCTTTGCTTTTGTACTCTAAGCCCCTAAATAAAAGCCCATAAACTGTATGCTTCATTAACTGCTCTCCCAATCTATATAATGATATACCCACATGTACATAAAGTCCCCCTGCTCCTACACCCACTTTAGAATTGTAACATTTATTTTTTTATTGTCTCTCAGTGACCTTCCTACCAAAGTGAATCACTTCACATTACTCTGCATTAAATTTTATCAGCCACGAGTCCTCCTGTTCCACCAAACCAACGTCCTTTTGAGGTTCGACATTATCCTCCTCATAATGATGCTGGAATGTGGTGACTTCTTACAAGCTGTGCCCAGTTTACCCTCTAATCCTCCTCTTGTTCTCTGCTTTTAAAATCTATGAACCTAACTCATATTAAGCTGATCTTTCTCTACACCCTAGCTATGTGTGTAACACTATATTCTGCACCCTCTCTTTTCCTTCTCTGTG
Source organism: Carcharhinus amblyrhynchos (assembly GCF_965287045.1). Classification (NCBI taxonomy): domain Eukaryota; kingdom Metazoa; phylum Chordata; class Chondrichthyes; order Carcharhiniformes; family Carcharhinidae; genus Carcharhinus; species Carcharhinus amblyrhynchos. Next base: position 28,603,958 of record NC_137346.1, read on the forward strand.
AACAATATGCTTTGTCTGCCTCAAGCGCAAGAAGCAATACTTTTCATTGTATATGAATACATGTAACAATAATAAATCAAGTCCAGTCAAATCAAAATCGTAATGCTTTTGAGTTTTGTATGATGTGCAAATTTTGAAATTGTGTCCCTAACGCTAGGATTAAAAACACTACAATAGACCAGGAAAAGCAAGGGTTCCAACACTAATCCCTGGGGAAATCCACTCCACTGTCTCCCTCTTTTCTTGAATAAGGGTGTTTAATTTGGGGTTCTTCAATCTTCTTGCACCTTTCCAAGCTCTAAGAAACTTGTTAGATTGTGGCCAATGCATCAATTATCTCTATAGCCACCACAGGCAGACCATATATCCAGTGAGCTTGCCAGCTTTTAGTCCCATTCGTTGGTCCAAACCTTTTTCTCCAGTGATTGTGAATGTTTTAATTTCTTCCCCCACATTGGCCCCATGATTTTTGACTTTTAGTGTCTCCTGCCGTGACTAACTTAGCCTGCCAATGCTTCAGGACTTCCTGCTCTGCTAGAAATTATGGGAGGTTTTTGTCTGACGATCACTCATTGCAACAACAGTTTTATTACTTGTAGCACTCCAAACAGCCCAGAAGAATACAAAACTACAGGAGGGAAAACGTTGGCAATTGAATGGAGAGAAAGGCCAACATTAAAAATGAAATGACTTTGATGGTTCCTTTGGTTTACACAAATCCATTGTTCAGACTTCTGCACAACATTTGAGATTGGAATATTTGTTAAGGCATTTATTCTGTGCACAATTTTTGAATTCTTACAAGCAATGTTATCAACATAGGTAAGTTCAATTTTCTTTTCTTTATTCTTTCATGGGATTTGGGTGTCACTGACAAGGCCAGCATTTGTTGCCCACCCCTAATTGCCCTCAAACTGAGTGGCTTGCCATTTCAGAGGGCAGTCAAGGGTCAACCACATTGCTGTGGGTTTGGAGTTTTATGTGGGTCAGACCAGGTAAGGATGGCAGATTTCCTTCCCTAAAGGGCATCAGTGAATGAGATTGGTTTTTACAATAATCGGTGAGACATTATTGCCATGAAAGTGTATGCCATCAGTGCTTTATGAAGGAGGAGCTCACAGAAACCTGCCATCCACAGTCTCAGAACAGAGCATGGACAGCACTGCCAGCAGCTGTGAAGGTGATCATAGATCCAAATTTCTTTGCATCAGGATCCCTCCAGTCTAGAGAAAGCAACACATCTAACATTAGTACTGCTGAAAAGAGAAACATTTTTCCCACAAAAGAATCTGTTTTCAGCAATATTCAAGTTCTACATGACTGAGCAACTATATTTAACATCTTTCAGTTCACCATCCATTGCTGCATCAGAAAGGTGTCAGACATTTCTTTTCCATTTCTTTTCTGGTTTTCTGGGGGGAAATTGGGGATTTGCAGGGAAAGAAAGTCAATCCAGGGAAGGTGCAGATCCTGGAAAGATTGTCCCAGGTTTCCCTCTCTCCCTCTTAAACTGAGAAATGACCCATATGTGCTCACTGTTTCCTGTTAACTAGCCAATCTTCTATCTACACTAATGTGTTATCCCTGCAGCATGAACTTTTATTTGCTGCAATAATCTTTGATGTGGCATCTTATCAAATGCCTTCTTGAAATCTAAGGTCAGCGCATCCACTGGTTTGGGGCAGCATGGTGGCACAATGGTTAGCACTGCTGCCTCACAACACTCGCGATCCGGGTTTGATTCCCGACTTGGGTCACTGTCTGTGTGGACAGTGCACATTCTCCCCATGTCTGTGTGGGTTTTCTCTGAGTACTCCAATTTTCTCCCACAGTCCAAAGATGTGCGGGTTAGGTGCATTGGCCATGCTAAATTGCCCCTTGGTGTCAGCAGGACTAGTTAGGATAAATGCACGGGGCTATGGAGATAGGATCTGGGTGGGATTGCGTTCGATGCAGATTCGATAGGCTGAATGGCCTCCTTCTGAACTGTAAGATTCTATGTTTTTTTACGTCGGGAGAAGTGAGCCCATTTTGTGTTCTCTGCACAGAGAGAAGCAGGTGGAGGATACAGGTGACTATGCCAGGCAGAATTCTCCACAGTGTAGGGTGCCATCTACTGCACATATGTTGCTTTAAGGGCTTGACATCTCAATGAAATTTTTGACCCAGTTATGGGATGTTGGTGCCACTAGCTGGGCTAACATTTATTGCTTATCCATATTTGCTCTTGCGAAGGAGGTGGTGAGCCACCTTCTTGAATCATTGCTGTACTAATAGGAATGACGGTCCAGGTTTTTGACCAAATGACAATAAAGAAACAGGAACATAGTTCCACATCAAGAACATAACTGTAGGAGTTCCTGAGAGTAATGTCTTAGCTTCAGTGCTCTTCGGCTGCTTCTTCAACAAACTTCCATCCAACATAAAATCAATATATGCATCCCTATGAAGTAAAACCTGGAAAATATTCTGTCTTGTGCTGATCATTAGCAACTAATATTCTAGCTACACAAGTGCAGGGCAATGACCATTTGCAGCAAGACAGATTCTAACCATCACCCATTGACACTCCTAGTAAGGCAGGTGAATGGGAACCAAAGGGTAGGGTTAGGTGGGTCAGATTCAGATCAGGAAATGGAAGGTAGAACATTAGTTAGTGATGCAGTCAATGACTTGGAAAGACAAAAGAAATGAAGATTAAAATGTGTCCAGTAAAGGACATTGACAGGTTTAGTTGTTTATACTTCAATACAAGGAAAATTACAAACAAGGCAGATGAACTAAGGGCACATATATACACATGGCAGAAGGATGGCATTGCTGTAACAGAAACCTGGCTAAAGGAGGGGTAATATTTGCAGCTCAATATCCCTAGTTATAGAGTTTTCAAACAGGATAGAATGAGTGATAAAAAACGAGGGGAGGGAGAGGTCTTACCATTATACATTGAAGATTCAGTGACAGTTGTGAGAAAGGATGATATACTAAAGAGGGTAACAAAAGAAGCTTTATGGATTGAGCTTAGGAATGAAAAAGGAACTGTCACACTACTATGCATATCCTACAGACCCCCAGATAGTGAGAGGGTGATAGAAGAACATATATGCAGACAAATTTCTGCCTGTGGGAATAAGAGATCAATAATAGTAGGAGACTTTAGCTACCTCAATATCAACTGGGGTTTAAACAAACATAAGGGGCTTTGAGAATGAAAAATTCATGTAGTGTCCAGGATTTTTTTAAACAATACGTGAAGATGGGCATGTAGATGAAGTGACAATGGGCAACAATATTGGAGATAGTGACCACAATTCAGATAGATTTAGTATTATTATGGAAAAGGACAGAGATAAATCAGGAGTAGAAGTTTTAAACTTGGGAAAGGCAAATTTTACAAAACTGAGAAGTGATTTGGCTGAGCTGGACGGGACATGGCTGTTAAAGGATAAATCAGTGATAAACAAGAGGGAAACACCACAGGGGAAGAATAAATAAAAAAGAAAGCTTATGACAGTCATAAAAAACTCTCCAAGCTATCTGTCGTGTTGAAAGTACAGGGATTAAATAAATAAAATAAGGAAATCAAAAAGAGAGCATGAAATAATATTAGTGAGCAAGATTTAAAAAAAAACCAGAAGATGTTTTACCAGTATGTATACCTTCACCATGCAAAGGTCCAGTGACCTCGAGTGAGGTTTTCCAGTCTTGGGGCGAGCATGGCTGGAAAATCCCACTCAGTACATTCCAGGATGCAGTTTGCCTTTAAGTTGTGCAAGTAGTGAAGGATGGTTTTAGGTGGTGCTAACCTTGCATAGACTTGGATTCCCTGCTGTGGTGTAAAGCCATTCACCAGTATGTTTACATTAATGGGCAGCACAATGTCTGCTAGCTACCTGCATTATTTTGAGCAGCGCAGAATCTGCACTTGCTTTCAACATTATCAACTTATTACTCCAATCACTTTACACAATTCAAAATCAGTAAGTAACAAGAAATATCAAAGATAAATGCAAAATACTGTGGATGCTGGAATCTGGAACAAAAACAGAAAAATGCTGGAAAATCTCAGCAGGTTTGACAGCATCAGTGGAGAGGGAATTAAGCCAACATTTCAAGCCTAGATGACCTTTCATCAGAGATACCAAAGTACTGTTAAGACAAATTTGACTGACTTTTAGGCCATAAGACATAAGAGTAGAATTAGGCTATTTGGCCCATCGAGTCTGCTCCACCATTCAATCATGGCTGATATTTTTCTCATGCCCATTCTCCTGCCTTTTCCTCATAACCCCCAATCAAGAACCTATCTATCTCTGTCTTAAAGACACTCAATGATCTTGCCTCCACAGCCTTCTGCAGCAAAGAGTTCCACAAATTCACCAAGCGCTGGCTGAAGGAATTCCTCCTCGTCTCTTTTTTAAAGGACTATTAGCCTGAGGTTGTGCCTTTAGCCAGAGATTATTCAGCCATTGTTTATTGTTCATTATTCAAAATTATTCAGCCATTGTTTATTAAATGGAATAACTTATTTTACTTGACATGCTACTTTTCCTCTGAATGGACTTGGACCCTGGTGATCCCTTGTCTCCAGAGTGTGCCAGTTATATCATCTGATGAATAGGCACCCTTTGCATAATTTACTGATAAGATTAAAATCGAAACCATGTGTCAACTGCGCTGAGTGGGAGTTGTTTGATCATAAAAGAACCTAATACTTTGGAAAGTCCTTTTAACAAAATATATTTATAGAATCCTTATGATACAGACGGAGGCCATTCAGCCCATCAAGACTGCACTGATTCTCTGACAGAGTGTTTTACCAGGCCCTCTTCTCTGCGCTATCCCCATAAACCCATACATTTACAAGGACTAATACATTTAAAGTGGCCATTGTGGGACATTAATGGGCAATTTTGCATGGCCAATCCACCTAATCCTCACATCTTTGGACAGTGGGAGGAAACTGGAGCACCTAGTGGAAACCCTCACAGACATGGGGAGAACGTGTAAACTCCACACAGTCGCCCAAGGCCAGAATTGAACCCAGTTTCCTGGCACTGTGATGCAACAGTGCTAACCGCTGTTCCTCCATGCTGCCCACTCATCAACCATATTCCTTCATCAACCACTGTTCTCCTATTCCACCATTTCATTGTCACTATTATTTTCTGGAAAGCATGGAATATTGGATCATCACGCACTGAAAATTATCTCAGTATTTTGTTAAATTAGGTACCTCCATCCTCAAACTCCAGAGTGAGAGTTATATCACTCGGTGGATTTTGGTCTTCATTGATTTGTCAAGGAAGAATCCATTTTTACTGTCCTGCATAGGTGCAATCACACAACGGGTATATCAGTGACTTTGCACGTTGCTTGGATTTCTTAATTTGGCTGGTGTGGTTAGTGATCACTCTTCTGCCAACAGATAAACAGGCAATTGGATTTTCACTGCTCCCGAGCTAATTTAAGATAGCACTTCATTGCTTTTAATCAATAAGCAAGGAACTGAAGTCTTAGGATTCCTTCATCAAAGAAATTTTAACATCCATTGGCATTTAGACTCTCCAGTTACTGGGAACGAGATTTTCAGGCCACCTTCGTCCCAAAACTGGAAAATCCTGTCCGAGGTTAACAGACCTATTCGTGGTCCGCCTCTCATCCGCTACGATTCCCATGGCAGGTGAAATGGGAAAATTCACCCCTTTAGATTTCCATTTGTTATATTGGATTTACATGGACTCTAATGAGTGACAGTGCTTTCCGATCAGTGGGGCAATTGGGAACAAGTATTATTTATTTCATAGAATCATAGAAACCTGACAGTGCAGAAGGAGGTGGCACGGTAGAACAGTGGTCAGCACTGCTGCTTCACAGATCCAGGGTCCTGGGTTCGATTCCCGGCTTGAGTCACTGTCTGCGTGGGTTTCCTCCAAGTGCTCCGGTTTCCTCCCACAGTCCAAAGATGTGTGGTGTAGGATAATAGGCTATGCCAAAATTGCCCAATAGTGTCCTGAGATGCGTAGGTTAGAGCGATTAGCGGGTAAATATGTAGGGATAAGGAGGTAAGACCTGGGTGGGATTGTGGTCGGTGCAGACTCAATGGGCCAGATGGCTTATTTCTGCACTGTAGGAATTCCATGAGGCCATTTGGCCTATTGAGTCTGCACTGACAACAATCCCACCATCCTGGCCCTATCCCCACACATTTACCCCACTAATCCCTCTAACCTACACATCCCAGGGGCAATTTAGCATGGCCTATCAACCTAACCCGCATATCTTTGGACTATGGGAGGAAACCGGAGCACTCGGAGGAAACCCACGCAGACACGGGGAGAATGCGCAAACTCCACACAGACGTTCATCCAAGCCAGGAATTGAACCCGGGTCCCTGACGCTGTGAGGCAGCAGTGCTAACCACTGTGTCACTGTGGCGCCCTTAGCTTGTTCTAACTAAAAAAACTGTCAAAATGCTAAATTACTCAGAATGCTAAGGCTGGAGTTCTAGGTGGGAGTAGTTTTCTTAATAATTTCCATACTGACAAGAATAAATACAAAAGAAGGTGCTCCTTACACAGAAATAGCTACTGGATAGGAGGCGAGCAGTTTATATTTAACTGATTGGAAGAATGGATGAAATGTTCATGCAAAGTGTAAAATGCGAGCGGAAAATGCTCATATTTTCTTCTGCAATTTATTTTTTTGGTAAAGTTTATTCAGGGTAAGACTTGAACAATAAAACATTGAGATGGATCTATCCTGTGGATATATGTCATCTCAGAGTCATGGTTGAGAATGGACATCAGAGACCCCTCCCCCAAGGAACTAAGGAGAAATTTTCACTTCGATCATGGGCAAATTCATGATGGAAAAAGTAACTTCAATAGCAAAGAAAATCTGGCATGGGACAGAACGGAAGGCAAATTTGTAAACATGTTTTCCACCTGCTTCCAAATTGAAAAAAATCCAACCCCCCCCACTCCATCCCCAGCCAAGAAATAATCACAACAATTTAATAAGTACACAATCACTGTCCAGCAAGTAGTAAGATCAAGTAGGATCTTCACTTATTTCCAGATAATAACAAAATGCGACCTTTGCTGCATTCGGAATATCAGGTGGTCAGTAGGCTACACCAATGTTAGTGTTTAGGTAAACAGCCTCCTTCTATACATATTTACTTGTTCCCTTTTATCTCCTCTCTCTTTTAGATGTTTCGGTTGAATGCACAACCTGCTGACATTGTTTATCTGTACAGGGGAGCTGGTGACATCATGCTAATCCAGAGGCCCAAGCTAATGCCCGGGGGCATGGGTTCAAATCCCCCCATGGTAGTTAGTGGAATTTAAATTCAGTTGATACAACCTGGCATATTAAGATCATCTCAGTAACAGTGACCAGGAATGCTTTGCTGTTTTAGAAACCCATCTAGTTCACTAATGGAAGGAAGGAAATCTGCCATCCTTACTTGGTCTGGCCTACACATGATTCCAAATCCACAGCAATGTTGTTGACTCCTAATTGCTTTCTGAAATAGCCTTAGGCACTCATTTCCGAGGCAGTTAAGTCTGGACAACAAATGTTTGGCCTTGCCAGTGATGCCGACCTCCCATGAAGGAATAAAACATAGACTGGAACGTTACAACCATTCACACTGGCAGGAATTTCCCATCCCGCTTCAGTGAATGGAGATTTGGCTGGGTGCTAAATTCTCCGACTTCACTGCAGCGGGAGCGTGGCATGAGTGGCCAGAAAGATCACGTCCAACATCTAATCTCAGGACAGAGGGACAGCTCAAATCACATAATGGCTGGAATTTTACTGTCCCGCCTGCCACGGGAATCGGAGCAGGTGAGAGACAGACCATGGAAAGGTCTATTGACCTCAAGTGGGAATTTACAGTTTCGGGATGAGCAAGGCCGTAAAACCTGGCCCAAAATGTTAGCATCCAGCAACAGAATTGGAGGAATAAAAACACTTCTTTATACTGTAGATGAAAACGCAACACAAACAAATCATTGGAATCATCAATTGTACATCATCATGAATTTATTAAAAATATTATTCTTCAGGGGAACCACGATTATTAATTTATTTGTCTAATTAACCTACATTAGGCTGCAGTGCGATTTATTGTGTATCCAAATAAAGTATTGAAAAGTGTATTATTTTAACAAAAATCAACATTTCTCTCTCCTTAAGCATTTCAATAAATGTGGTGTTATCATTTTTAAGCAAACATCTTTGAACTGCCTGGAGACTGTAATTAAAAATTACTCCTGCCTACAATTGTTCCCAGAATTGCAATAATGAAAAACTCTTCTAAGAAGATAGCAAACACATAATTAAATTACATTTTTCAGACTTGCTCGTTTTCCTAGCACATTTCCATTCGGCCTTTTCAGGCAGAAGTTAAGGAGGTCTATATCCTAGATAAAAAGCAAAGCACACTAATTACCTCTGAAGCATCTTGTAACTCTGAAGATGACCTTTCCTGCAGTAGGATCTTCATCTCTTAAAAGCCTTATTAAAGGACAGCTACAGCACTTAATCAATCAGTAGGACATTACCAGAAGCAGATCATCATTTTCCTGCCTTTAATTCACTTACCACCAGATAACAATGTCCTATTTATCAAAGGAGAGACATGTAAGCCTAATTTTTTTCCTTTCAGAGAAGAATAATCATTACTGAAACAGTTCTCTGGACAAAGTGTAACAGATGGTAACATAAATGACTTGTAACAGAACCTAACTTCCTTTGTATAATGCCACGCTGTAACCAAAAGCAGTGAATTGTGCTGGCAGTCACACAGCTGATTGCAACACTGAAGTCATCGTCTGCATATGGTTCTGAATTATTAGGCCAATGGCCTGGACTATGGACCTGGAGGCATGATTTTGAATCCCACAGCAGCAGCTGAAGGATTTGAATTCACTTATTTAATTAAATCAACCTGATATTAAAAAGCCAGCATCCGCAATGGTGACCACAAATGGAATTTTATGCCGGCGGGATTTAACACTCACGCTGAAGTCAATGGACTTTTGAATGGCCACATTTTATGACCCACTCCCACTATGGTGGGGCTGTAAAATTCCACCCCAACAAACTAGCAACATTATCTGAAAAACTCAGGGTTCACTAATATTCTTTAATGAAGGAAGTCCTTACCCATTCTGGCCTATATGTTACTCCAGCCCCACAGTTATTTGGTTGACACATCCCTTCTGAAATATCCAAGTGAGCCATTCAGTTGTGACAACACATTAGCCTCCACAAAAGATTCAAAAATGATGTAGCCGTGTCCAGCTCAGTCAACATTGCAAAGTCCTCCTCATTAACATTAGGGGACCTGTGCTAAAACTAAGAGGCCTTTTCCACCTACCAGTCAAGCAACTGTCTGTCTGACCCACAGAATCATACCTTATGGCCAGACTCTTCCATCACCGGCATTCCTCTAGCAGGATTGACTTAGCAGAAGTGGGGGGCACGGTGGCACAGTGGTTCGCACTGCTGCTTCACAGTGCCAGGGACCCGGGTTCAATTCCCAGCTTAGGTCACTGTCTATGTGGAGTTTGCACATTCTCCTCGTGTCTGTGTGGGATTCCTTTGGGTGTTCTAGTTTCTTCCTACATTCCGAAAGGCATGCTGGTTAGGTGCATTGACCAGAATAGGCGCCGCTCTGTGGCGAGTAGGGGAATTTCACAGTAACTTCATTGCAGTGTTAATGTAAACCTTATTTGTGATTAATAAATAAACGTTAACTTACTTGGAAGTGGAGGCATGATGAGAAAGACGTGCCAAGGGCACAAAATGTATTCCGGGCGGAGGACTTAAAAGCCTATCACTACCAGTGGCATGGTGACACCACAGCTTTCGGGGTGTCGAGTACATAGTTGGCAGATTGGGTCTATGTGGCAGATGGTGGGAGGACCAACAATTGAAGTTATTTGACCTCAGCTTCACCAACCTAGTTGTTGCAGATGCATTCATTCAAGACAGCGCTGGTAGGAGTGACCACTGGACAGTCCATGTGGAGACAACATCCCAACTTCACACTGAGGACAGTTTCCATCAAGTTCATAGAATCCCTACAGCACAGGAGGAGGCCAATTGGCCCATCGAGTCTGCACCAAGCACAATTCCACCCATGCACTATTCCCATTACCTCACACATTTACCCTGTTAATCCCCCTGATATTAGGGTCAATTTAGCATGGCCAATCAACCTAACACGCATATTGTGTGACATGACCACCATACCAAATGGGATAGATTTAGATCATAGAGTAAGACTCAAAATTGGATATCAGTGAGGCAGTGTGAGGAATAGTTGGATTATAGTCCAGCACAATCTATGACCTCAAGGCCTGGCATATCCCTGATTTTAGCATTAACATCAAGCTGGGGTTCAATCTTGGATAAATGAGGAATGTAGTAATGTGCTTGAAGCAGGAATAGACAAATTGGAAAATGAGATGCCATCCAGGTGAAGCTACAATACAGGCCTACATACATTCTAATCAGAGGAAGCAACATATTCTGGACAGAACTAAATCTTTCAACACCCAACAAATTATCTCAAGATCTGACATCCCACCATTTCCACTTGCGAAAGTTGGTGGACAATTAAATGGGAGGAGAAAATTCCATAACATCCCTATACTCAAACGTGGACGAAGTTCAGCATATGAGTGCAAAGGACAAGGCTGGAATGTTTGCATCTGGTTTCAACCAGAAATGAGCTCCTTACCATCATGGAAGCCAATCTTAAGCCAACTCGATTTACTCCATGTGATATCACACAATGGCCGAAGGCATTGGATACAGCAAATACTATAGGCATCAGTAGTATCCGAAAGTTAGTTTATTTATTCCTCACAAGTAAGGTTTACATTAACACTGCAATGAAGTTGCTGTGAAATTCCTGTAGTCGCCACAGTCCGGCACCTTTTCGGGTTCAATGTACCTAACCAGCACATCTTTCAGATTGTGGCAGGAAACCAGAGCACCCAGAGGAAACCCACACAGATATGGGGAGAATGTGCAAAGTCCACACAGACAGTGACTCAAATCAGGAATCAAACCTGGGTCTCTGGCGCTGTGAAGCAGCAGTGCAAACCACTGTGTCACCGTGCTGCCTGTATCCTGACTGTAGTGCTGAAAACTTTGAGTCCAGAACTAGCCATGTTCCAGTGCAATTAAAACATTAGGATCTACCCAACAAAGTGGAAAATTGTTCAAATATGTCATCTCCTGACAAACTGGGACAAATCCAATGCTACTCGATCATCAAACAAGTAATGGAAGGTATCACAACAGCGCTATCAAGCATTTACTCAGATATAACTTGTTCTTCGACACTTGGTCTGGGTTCCAAGGACTTCTCATCTCAAAACCTCATTACCACTTCAGTCCAAGCATGGTCAAAACATGAAACATTAGAGGTGTGGAGAGAATGATTACTCTTGATATCAAGGTAACATCTGACCAAGCATTGCATTAAAAGCTCCGGTAAAACTGACGTCAATGGGAATCTAGGAAAACTTTCCACTGACTGGAGTCATATGTGGCACAAAGGCAAATCACTTCAACCAGTGCAGGTGTCCCTCATGGCAGAATGTGAATTTGAACGATCTTCAACTATTTCATTAATGACATTTTCTCAATCTGAAAGTCGGAATAAAGATTCCACAGCTTTAGTTCCATTTGGAAATCCTCCAATACTGAGGCAATCCGTGCCCACATGCTGCAAGTCCTGGAAAACATTCAATCTTGGGCTGGTAAGTGACCAGTAATGTTTGTACTACACAAGTACCAGGCAACACCCACCTCTAAAGAGAGAGAAAATAACTATTTCCCCCAGACATTCAATGGCAATACCATCGCTCAATGTTCCCCATCATCATCCTGGGAGTCACTGTTGACCAGAAACTTAACTGGACCAACGACATCAAAACTGTGGCTTCAAGACCAGGCTGGGCATTCTGTGGTGAGAAGCGCACCTCATGATTTTCTAAAGCCAATGCACCATTAACAAAGCACAAGGCAGGAGTGCAATGGAATATTCCTCACTTGCCTAGAAATGTATCCTTATCAATATGGATGAAGCATGACACCATCCAGGGCAAAGCAACCCACCTGACTGCAATCCCAACTTAAACAATCACATCCCCCACCAGTGGCACACCATGGCTGCATTTTGTGCTCCAGAAGACATTGTAGGTAAATAGGATGAGATAAGGAGGATTAAAAATGAAAAAAACCTGATCTTCATTGGTGTTAACTCACCGATAGCCACTGCCTCAGCAATGGCCCTTCCCATATAGCCAGCTGTGCCTTCTCCATGAAGGTTAAAGCATGCAGGCATACCTCTCCTCCTCTGGTTAATTCCTGTAGCCTCCTTCAATATCGCAACTTCTCCTACAAGAGAGAAGCAAGTGAGCGTAGTGTGTAGTGAATATTTGAGTAAAGTCGTTGTCGTGATAATGCGTGGAAAAGTTGCGATTTTGTTGCGGGAGCTTGAAGATAAGAACAGGAGGAGGCTGTTCGGCCCTTCGAGCCTGCTCACCATTCATTACATTCATGGTTGATCAGCCATGAGGGTATGAGGGGGAGGTAAAGCATATCAGATTTGGGCCTTGATTTATAGGGTGTGTAGCCAAGTGAATCAGACATCGTTAATTGTGCTTGAGCAGCTGATGGTAAGTCACCGACATCTGAGTGTCTTGCTGGGCAATTTCAGAGGACAGTTAAGAGTCAACCAGAGCCTTGCTGTGAATCTGGAGCCAGGCTGGGTAAGCACGGCAGATTTCTTCTTTTGGAGGACTTCGTGAGCCAGATGCATTTTTAAAAACTCCAAACAGTATCATAGAATCACTACAGTGCAGAAGTGTACTGTGCAGCTACACTACATCACATCCACATCACCTCTCAGTCAACAATCCCTCCCAGGCACCACCCCCACAACCCACATGCTTATCCACCACTTCCCCTATCCTACATATCATTAGATACTAAGGGGCAATTTATCACAGCCAATCCACCTAGCCTGCACATCTTTGGACTGTGGAAGGAGATCAGAGCACCCAGAGGAAACTCATACAGATATGGGGAGAATGTGCAAACTCCACTCACACAGACACCCAAGGCCAGAATTGAAGCAGCCTTGCTAACCACTGTGCCCTATGATCATTTTCATGATCATAATTAATGAGACTGACATTTTCATCCAAATTTATTTATAGATCTGTTTATTTATTAATAATTAATTAATGGTGACACAGCGGTTAGCACTGCTGCGTCACAACGCCAGGGTCCTGGGTTTGATTCTTGGTTTGGGTCACTGCTGTATGGAGTTTGTACGTTCTCCCCGTGTTCTGTGTGGGTTTCCTCTGGGTGCTCCGGTTTCCTCCCACAGTCTGAAAGTCACGCTGCATAGGTGCATTGACCCGAACAGGTGCCAGAGTGGGGAATTTTAGAGTAACTTCATTAGAGTGTTAATGTAAGCCTTACTTGTGACTAATAAATAAACTTTAATTTTTAACTTTAAACTGAATTTAAATTTTCCTAGCTGCCTCGGTGGGATTTGACTTCATGTTTCCAGGTCAATCACCCAGGCCTCTTGGTTACTAATAATCCCACTGCTACTGACCCCCCCTGTCAGTGAACCATCTATATCAATTGTTCATTGCAGAAACCCATCAGTTACAGCACACGAAACTACATCAATGCATTGATGCATTCTTCTTTATGCATGAAAGATGCCAAATACAGTAATGGTGCAGGCAGAATGAAAAGCAAAATGTTTCTCATCAATGGAATGAAGCTGTTTGACTTCCCTCTGAAAACAATGTCTAACTTTTAATTCCCTGTGTATTCTAAACACATAGCCATTCTACTGTGATGACAATGTAATCACCTCTCAGTCAAATCCAGACATACTTGTCACCGGTAAGGCTTGCTTTTATTGAAGCTAATAATAGATATTAAGACGTTTTGGATTGCGGAAAGTGAAGGGAAGGCTGAGATTTAAACTCAGGATTCCACTGACATTACACAAGCTATATTCTCAGCTTTTACAACGCTATCCGATCCCACGGAATAAATTGCAACCAGATTCCCTCTCGCATTCCGGTGGCAGCTTTTTATTGTGAATGGGTCACCGGCTTTGTGGTTAGTAAGATTCACAATGGGTTTGGGTGGATAGAAAAAGCCTGTGGACATGTTTTTGTCACCTCCACTGCAGGGCTTTGCCACTCTCCAATCAGAGCAGAGGTCAAAGCTACTTGAATGAAGATTGCGGAGAAAGGAATTTCCTCATTTTTACAAATCGAAGAACAAATGAGGAAACACTATATTGGTGTCAGGTTAGTCCACAGTGGTCAAACTAGAAGATGGTAGTATACGAAAGCATAGCAATAATCCATTGCCTTTCTCTATGTAGAGTAGCTATAGGCAGCTAATTCTTCAGGACAAACTCAGTGTCTGCAGAGGGCTAGAATCATGAAAGGGAGGGAAATAGGAAAAGTCCATGTCAGCTCAGAGGCCAGACTTGTTCCTACTTCTGGGCGTTTTTGCAAAGGCAGGTGCACAATAATGGAAAATGGCTCCCCATGTGGTAGCAGCAGGTAGCCAATAATAGGACATTAGGAGGATACTGAAGTGACAGGGGTGGCTCAACAGGAAACAGCCTCCGGCTGAAGGCTGAACACAGCAGCTCAGTTGAGGTAATCTTCCCAGCAGCAGGCGAAATGATCATTGGATCCAAAGGCTCTGTCCCTTAAAGCTGGCTTGGCAGGAAAGGCCTCACTCATGGACCAAATGGATCCATTAGAGGGCATCCCCTCAACTACTGATTTAAATCTTCAACATTTGAATTTTCTGCACACCTCCAAGGGCGTCTACATTTTGCTGTCCTTGTTGCTTGAGGATCACCCACCTCCTCCAATGGGGCAGACAGCCTTCCAAAGCAGTGGGATCTCCATTTGGACTGCAGTCTCAGGAACCTGCGCCCGTCATCCTTATTTGAATGGGACACACGGCACCAGTTTTCTAACTGACAACCTCCTGGAAGATCACGGAGGTTGGTGGGACTCACAAACCATTGGGGATATGGCCTGTGTTTGTCCCAGAGGGAAGAATATTTTGAAATGCACGATAGTTCAGTGCTTAGTACTGCTGCCTCACAGCACCAGGGACTCAGGTTTGATTCCCAGCTGCACATTTTCCCTGTGGGTTTCTTCCGGGTGCTCCGTTTCCTCCCCCAGTCTGAAAGACATGCTGGTTAGGTGCATTGGCCATGCTAAATTCTCCCTCAGTGTACCCAAAAAGGTGCCAGAGTGTGGCGACTAGGTGATGTTCAAAGTAACTTCGTTGCAGTGTAAATGTAACCCTGCTTGTGGCGAATAAATAAACTTTAACTTTAATACTGTAGTAATCACTCTTGGGACATTTTATTGTGTTGACGATGCTATATAAATGAGTAAGGTTTGAAGCAGCAGTCACCAAAATTGGTATGCAGGATACACGGGAATATACTGCAGCAATTCACCAAAGATTCTTAGACAGCACCTTCCAAACCCACCACCATCTGGAAGGACAAGGGCAGCAGATACATGGGAACACCACCGTCTGCAAGTTCCCCTCCAAGCCACTCACCATCCTGACTTGGAAATATATCGCTGTTCCTTCACAGTCGCTAAGTCAAAACCCTGGAATTCCCCCCTGAACGGCATTGTGGGTCAGCCCACAGCATGTCAACTGCAGCATTTCAAGAAGGCAGCTCACCACAACCTTCAGAGCAAGCAGGGATGGGCAATAAATGCTGGCCAGCCAGCGATGCCCATGTCCCATGAATTAATAAAAAAAAAAATACTGCCATGTTAATGAATACTGGAAAGGAATGTTGGATTACTCGAACACACAGCTGGCACATATGTCACTGGCCGAATGGCCACCTTTTGTGCTGTATTATTCTACGATCCAATGATGAGTAAAGTATCTCAATGAATAATTTTTTGGGATGGAGTTGATATTCTACAAGAATTCTGTGGAAATGTGTAGGAGAACCTTCTGCAAAGGCTGTGGGAGAGAGTGGAGAAGAACACCCTGCAAAGAGACACAACACTTCACCAAGGATTGCAGCTCTGACCCCCTCACCAGCGATGCACCAAGAATTCTGACATTAGTGCACAGCAGAGCACATGATAACTTCACAACCATATGCAGGGAGCCTCAAGGAACAGGGATCAATACGCTTCCGGACTAACAGGTATACTGCTAGGTTGGGGTCTGTCAAAGTGACTGAAGCAAGCACCAGAGTTAGCTGCTGCTTAGATCCTGAAGCCAGAACAGTGAACAGTTGTCAAGCACAATGATAAAAAAAAGTGCAGTGACAATGTTTTTGCTACACTAGCAGCATTTTCAGCTGACCTATGGAATCCTGTAGCAAAAAAAAATTATATGGTTCAGTTTCGTGAAAATGTGTATGCAAAAATATGAAACCAAATGTCTTCAATAAGACTACTTCATCTTCTATATGTATGCTAGTTGTTCAGTAGCACTGAAGCAAATGTCCATGGAAGTCTATTTTAAATAAAAACAAACAATTTAAAAATGACAGATATCAAAGAATGCCTGAAGTGCGGAAGGCGGCCATTTGACCCATCGTGCCTGCACTGACAACAATCTCTGCTAATCCCCTGACACAAAGGACAATTTAGTATGGCCAATCAACTTAACGCACACATCTTGTACGGAGGGTGTGGAAAGTCTGCAGAGGGATCTAGATAGGCTGAGCGAATGGGTGAGGACCTGGCAGATGGAATACAATGTTGGCAAGTGTGAGGTTATTCACTTTGGTAAGAATAATAGTAGGAAGGACTACTACTTACAGGGTGAAAAGCTGCAGCATGCTACGGTGCAGAGGGACCTCGGGGTCCTTGTGCATGAGTTGCAAAAACCCAGCCTGCAGGTGCAGCAGGTGGTCAGGAAGGCAAATGGGATGCTGGCCTTCATAGCGAGGGGGATTGAATATAAAAGTAGGGAGGTTTTGCCGCAACTGTACAGGGCACTGGTGAGGCCGCAGCTGGAGTACTGTGTGCAGTTTTGGTTGCCGCACTTGTGCAAGGATATTTTGGCCTAGGAGGGAGTGCAGAGGAGGTTCACTAGGCTGATACCAGAGTTGAGGGGGTTGAGCTATGAGGAGAGGCTGAATAGGCTGGGCTTGTACTCGTTAGAGTTTAGAAGGATGAGGGGGGATCTCATTGAGACGTATAAGATGATGAAAGGGGTGGATAGGGTAGAGGTGGAGAGGTTCTTCCTGCTCAGAAAGGACAGCAGGACTAGAGGGCACAGCCTCAAGATAAGGGGGGGCGGGGGGGGGGGAGGCAGTTTAGAACAGAGTTGAGGAGGAACTTCTTCACTCAAAGGGTGGTGAATCTCTGGAATTCTCTGCCCGTTGAAGTGGTGGAGGCCGCCTCGCTAAATATATTTAAGACGCGGGTAGATAGGTTTTTCGTAGGCAAGGGGATTAAAGGTTATGGGGAGAAAGCGGGAAAGTGGAACTGAGCCACTTCAGATCAGCCATGATCTTATTGAATGGCGGGGCAGGCTCGAAGGGCTAGATGGCCTACTCCTGCTCCTATTTCTTATGTTCTTATGTTCTTTTTTATCTTGGGAGTGTAGGACGAAACTGGAGTGAACCCACACAAAGACACGGGGTCAACATGCAAACTCCACACAGACAGTCACCCAAGGTCAGAATTAAACCCAGGTCCCTGATGTTGCGAGGCAGCAGTGCTAACTACTCTGTTACTATGCCACCCGCTTTAATTGTTAAACTTTTTTGCCTGCCCCACTATAACATGGCTCTTTAAGCATGTAAAAATATTGGGAATAAAATGGCACAGAACTCAAAATGTTCTCATTTATATGACATACATAATTCAGCTGTAATAATTGAATGTTTTATAACTATTATTCACAGCACAATAATCTGGCTGTCTTTGAACATTACAAAGACATTTGCAAGCTTTAAAGGTAGCTCCTGTCTATCAGACAGAATAGTACAAACTTTCATGTTCATGTGGCATAACTCTTGCTAAAGCAAGTGATCTGATTTCTAACCATAGTTACAAAAAATTACTAACTTGTTCCAAGATTTGATGGATGGATATCTTAGAGCTGGTTATCAGAGGAAGGTTGTCAATTCTCCAGGACTGACCCAGCGTCTCCCTGAATTGAAGATTAATCCATCTCCAGGACATTTGTATGAGTCATGGGGGAGAAAATCATTGATGGCTTTTTTTAAGCATTCTTTGAACCTCTCCAATAATAAATCATTGGTCATGGGGAAGGAAAGGCTGATTGAACTGAGAGCCAGGGACCATCCAATCAGCTAACAAAGATTCTGATCCTTTTCCAATTGACAATGGAATGGGTAGGCCCATGGAATGGGAAGGCCCATGAAATGGTCGTAATTTGATTTGATTTATTGTCATATATATTGAGATACAGTGAAAAGTATTGTTTCTTTTGTGCTATACAGACAAAACATATTGTTCATTGAATCCATGGAGAGAAGGAAAGGAGAGGATGTAGAATACAGTATTGCAGTTACATATAGGGTGAAGAGAAAGATCAACTTAATAAGTAATAGGTCCATTTAAGAGTCTGATGGCAGCAGGAAAGAAGCTGTTCTTGAGTCGATTAATCTGTGGTCTCAGACTTTTGTATGTTTTTCCTGGCGGGAGAAGGTGGAAGACAGTATAACCGGGGTGTGCGAGAGCCTTGATTATGCTGGCTGTTTTTCCGAGGCAGCGGGAAGTGTAGACAGCGTCAATGGATGAGAGACTGGTTTGCGTGATGGACTAGGCTACTTTCACAGTCCTCTGTAGTTTTTTGCAGTCTTGGTCAGAGCAGGTGCCATACCAAGCTGTGATACACCCAGGAAGTATGCATTCCATGATACTTGTATATAAATTGTTGAGGTTCATGGCAGTAGCGCCAAATTTCCTTAGCCTTTTGGAAAGTAGAGGCATTGGTGGGCTTTCTGAACTATAGAACTGGCATGGAAAGACCAGGACAGATTATTGGTGATCTGAACACCTAGAAACTTGATGGGCAGTGATCGACAGTGGGAGAGTTGGGGTAATGCAGTTAGAGGCAGATCAGAGAAGGTCAAATGATGAAACCTCCAGGAATATGTCCGAACAGAACTAACAATCTTAAGCCTTAAGCCTTGGTAAGACCTTACCAAAAAACTCGAAGTGCCGAATGAGTGTGAAAATAGGAGAGTTTTAGATTTTTTTTTTGGGCGAGTATAAAAATGCAATAATATGCCCCTTTGTGAAAAAATAATGTACATTCTGTTTCCTGCCAGCAGGAGGAGGGGTCAGGGCCAATGTTCATCAGAAAGCTGGCTGCTTACATCAGAGGGCGCAATTTATTGATTTTTTTTCAACAACTTCACCACTCACGTATAGACAAAGTTGGATGAGTCCAAAATTGCACCCGACCTTTCTTATCTACATAAATTAACTTATTTGTCATCATTGACTGCCAAAAACTCCATTATTCAACAATTTCACAACACATTAACAAGTGCCGTGTGCACTCTAAGTGCTATTTTCAGTTGACTTTGTGTGCCGAGAGAGATCATTATGGATAACGACCCACAATTTATCAGCAAGCCATTTCAGGATATATGTGAGGAGTAGAATTTTGATCACTAACTTTCCTCCTCCTTACTCCAGATCTAATGATCAAACTGAACAAATGTTTTGCACAATGAAATCCCTCATTCCCAAATATAGGTGGACCAAACAAGACCTACACATTACAACATGCAGTGTTACATCTGAGAGCTAAACCTTTAAGTGCAACTGCTCCATCACTGGAGCTCATATCTGGCAGACCAGTGTGTACCAATTTACCTACAATTCTACTCCCCCAGAAATGAGAGAGAAACTTTTAAAACTACAAAAGGTGCACAGTAAAAATATGCAAGTGCAGAATTGCCAAGTTGAGACAACAAATACAAATCTAGGATGCTACGAAAGATACGCAGCAATCAAACCGAGGTGACAAGGGTCTGTTCAGAACTAAGGTCCTCTGAAGTTATTACATGCAAAGGGATGGATGGGGGGATGGTTATTGGCCTTTTATTGCAGGCAAGTGAAGCCACAATCATTAGAAGGTTTGTTTGGGGATGGAAGAGTGAGAAGCACAGCACAATGGGAGACTGATTTAAACATTATAATGACAAGTTCCGCTTCTCAAGAATGGGGTACGGACACATCACATAATCCATCAACAAGCTTGTATCATGTTTCATGAAGGTAGGGCACCCCAGTACAGTTTGGTTAATTACAGAAACTGTTTCCATTAGCCTCTCAGCATCGTGGTGGCATGGGTGACGCCACACAGTAGAGAGATAGCTCATCAAATCACTCACAATTCTCAATTAAGTTTCTCTCACACATAATTGAATTACCGCATAGACTTCATCAGATCAATGGAGGTGAAGGACTTGTTCCACTGGGAGCATTATACATGTAAAATGTAACCTACCTGAAACCTTGGATACAAGATTAGTTGTGTATGGATGTAAATTAGGAAGGATTATATGTAGTTAGAGCTACCTATCACTCAGCAGCATACATAATCCAGCATAGTACAACTCAAGAATAAATAGCCAACAAATATTTGCATCAGTGTCTAACACAACAGTTTGATAAATATTTGTTACTCCAATGTGGATCAAGGATATACAGTGAACGAAATGAGGTGGCAGGGTGACACATTGGTTAGCACTGCTGCCTTACAGTGCCAGGGACTTGGGTTCAATTCCCTGCTTGGTCAGTGTCTATGTGGAGTTTGCACATTCTCCCCATATCCGTGTGGGTTTCCTCAGCATGCTCCAATTCCGTCCCACAGTCCAAAGATGGGTTGGACAGGTTGATTGGCCATGATAAATTGATCTTAGTGTCGGGGGATTAGCAGGGTAAATATGTGGGGCTACAGGAATAGGACCTGGGTGGGATTGGCCATGTTAAATTAGCCCTTGGTGTCAGGGGATTAGTAGGACAATTAAGATAATTAGGTTATGGGGATAGGACCTGGATGGGATTGTGGTCGGTGCAGGCTCAAGGGCCGAATGGCCTCCTTCTGCATTGTAGGGATTCTATGATTCCAGGATTATATTAGTTTATAGATCTTCAGTAGGCCGGTAAATATACAAAATAGATAGTGCTAACTAGCAGGCGACGGAACAGACAAGTTGGTAGAAGCTCACATTACACTGCTCTTGCTGTTTATGTATAAGGATGCCAAGACACAGTTACATGATAAGAGTCTTATTGTCAATGGACAGATGACAGAGCAAGATACAAAACAAAATCAATGCCATTGGGAACAGAATCCTGCAACTCGTGCCCACTGATTATCAAACAAATTCATGACTCCCATTGGCCTGGACTGAGTTCTTTCAAACCAGCAAGAGATAGAAATCCAGAAAGTAATTATCTGAAATCTGTTTATTCAATTCTGGGTATCTAAAGAAAAGGCTTGTTGCTTTTAGAATCATACAATCCTACAGTGCAGAAGGTGGCCATTAGGCCCATCAAGTCTGCACCAACCACAATCCCACCCAGGCCTTATTCTTGTAACCCCACATATTTACCCCGCTAATCCCTCTGACACTAAGGTCAATTTAACACAGCCAATCAACCTAGCCTGCACATCTTTGAACTGTGGGAAGAAACGAGAGCACCAGGAGGAAACCCATGCAGACACAGGGAGAATGTGCAAACTCTAGATAGGCAGTGACCCGAGGCTGGAATTGAACCCAAGTCGGTGGTGCTGTGAAGCAGCAGTGCTAACTACAGTGCCACCATGTCACCCCATGCACTTCCTCTTGCTTTTTGTCATTACTACTTAAATAAGTTATGAGTCATGGTTTTATATACTGATCATATTTTCCTTATTATCGGGTTGTGGGTATCACTGGCATTCATTACCAGAGTTGTCATGAGAAGGTAGCTTGTTAAACCATTTCATAGAACAGTTAAAAGCCATTTGGGATTGGATTGCTACATAGGCCAAAGCAGCTGAGGATATAAATTGGCTTTCTTGCCTTTTAAGGACATTTAAAGGAGTTAGTATTTTATGACAATTCAACAGCTTCGCGGCCATCTTATTTTTCAACTTGTATCAACTTTTGTTTTTTAACACTCTCCTCAAACTGGCATTTGAATTCCCATTCTTTGGATTATTAGTTCATTAATGTAAGCAGGGCCAGGGAGAGAAATTAAGGACCTTGGTGCGTCTCTTGTTTCTGAGCCCCTTTTCCCACGCCACTACCCTCCACCCACCTTCATCCACCATTCCTTTAACCCTCCCCTTCAATCATACCTGATATTATTTTCCCCTTTCCAGATTCACCGAGCAGTTTACCAAACAATAGCAAAAAGCTCCCAGTAGAATCATAACGTCCACCATTCGCAGTCTGGTTGCAAATACTGACCAATAAATATGCAACAGTGAGGAGAAACCTTAGACGGAAGAGCAGTTGTGTATGGGTGTAAATTAGTAAAGATGATATGTAATTAGAGGCCTTTTCTCGTATAAAAGCAAAATACTGTGAATGCTGAAAATTTCATGCCCAGTTTCCTACATTCTTATAAATTAGTTGAATAACAGCAATGTTAACAACTATTAACCGTTGGAATGAAAATTGCTGTTCAGCTTTGTACATTTAATTATCAAGAATTATAGCATCCCTAAGTGCAGAAAGAGGTCCATTTAGCCCATCGAGTCTCCACATACTCTCTGACCGAGTATCTTACCCAAGTCCTCGCCACCCCCCCCACCACCCGATCCCCGTAACCCCACACATTTCCCATGACCATTCCCCCTACCCTACACATCTTGAGACACTAATTTAGCATGGCCAATCCACCTAATCTGCGCATATTTGGACTGTGGGAGGAAACCTACGCAGACACGGAGAGAACATGCAAACTCCACACAGACAGTCACCCAAGGCCAGAATTGAACCCGGTCCCTGAGGTTGTAAGGCAAAAGTGCTAACCACCATGCAGCCCGATTATGTAATGGAGCTGGTAGCTTTCTCGACATACCTGGGAGAGGATTTCTAACTTATATGGGCTTCTCCTAAAATCTCTGATGTTGGCCTAAAAGAATGTTCCATTTATATGCACATTTTTCAATAAAGGGTAAGGATGTCCTGCTGGGGTTGTTAGTATTCCAATGGCTGTAAAACACTGGGATATCCTGAGTTTGTGAACAGTGCTATATAAATACAGGCTCTATCTTTTATGTATTGGTGTTTCTTTTTGTTGCAATCCAATGTTCAGTCTCAATGAGGCTGTCAGCTGGGAGCAACAACTGAAGTAATGAGGTATTGTGTTGTTCAGTTTGGGTTCAGTGCTATTCCTTTAAACCCAGTTGTAAACAGCTTTAATGTGCGAACAATTGCAGTTCAGGTTCCAGTACTAACAAGCTCCAGAAAGAAGCAATTCAAGCTTAAACACTACTGCAAGTGACTGACCATTGCCCTCTAACCTTTAGCAGCCACATTTTCAAAATCCCATTACACTTTTCTAAAATGTTGAAGAATAGTTGCAGATGTCTCATCAGCTTTTTTTAAATTTGATTTGATTTATTATTGTCACATGCATTAGTATATGGTGAAAACATATTGTTGCTTGCCTGCTATACAGGCAAAGCATACCGTACATAGAGAAGGAAGGAGAGTCACAGAGTCATAGAGGTTTACATCATGGAAACAGGCCTTTTGGCCCAACTTGTCCATGCCGCCCTGCTTTTTTAAAACATCTAAGCTAGCTCCAATTGCCAGCATTTGGCCCATATCCCTCTTAACCCATTTTACCCATGTTACTGCCTAAACGCTTTTTAAAAGACAAAATTGCATCCGTCTCCACTACTAACTATGACAGCTTGTTCCAGCCATTCATCGCCCTCTGTGTGAAATAATTGTCCCTCTGGACCTTTTGTATCTCTCCCCAACTATGCCCTCTAGTTTTAGACTCACCTACCTTTGGGAAAAGATATTGACTATCTAGCTGATCTGTGCCCCTTATTGTTTTATAGATGTCTAGAAAGTCGCCCCTCAGCCTCCTACGCTTCAGAGAAAAAAATCCCAGCCTCTCCTTATAACTCAAACTATCAAGACCCAGTAGAATCTTAGTAAAGAGGATGCAGAATATAGTGTTACAGTTATACTAAGGTGTAGAGAAAGATCAACTTAATCTGAGGTAGGTCCATTCAAAAGTCTGATGGCCGCAGGAAAGAACTTGTTTTTGAGTTGGTTGGTCCGTGACCTCAGATTTTTGTAAATTTTTCCTCAGGGAAGAAGGTGGAAGAGAGTATCCCCGGGGTGTGTGGGGTCCTTGATTATGCTGGCTGCTTTTCCGAGGCAGTGGGAAGTGTAGGCAGTGTCAGTGGATGAGAGGCTGGTTTGTGTGATAGATTGGGCTACGTTCACAATCCTTTGGTTTCTTGCGTTGAGAATATCTAGGAAAGAAAGTGTTCAGCTTGAAGAATCTTTGAAAGGAGGAACCAATCAGTTTGAAATTTTTTGAAAAAAAGAAAAATCAATTTGAAATTTCCAAGAAGCTGCTTAAATGACTACAGTTTCCCACAGTGATAAGAAATTAAATACCAATCACTGTGTGTATTTGGGAGTTATTTACAAAAGATTAGCTTCACTCTTAGAATTGTAATCGTTATAATGAGCTCAACAGTAGATATTCTGCTGCAATAACATTAAAACAAAATGATGCTGGCAATCTGAAATAAAATCACAAAGTGTGAGAAAAACTCAGCAGGCCTGGCAGCATCTGTGGAGAGAGCAGCAGCGTCAATGTGAAGAATCCTGTTTCTCTCTCCACAGGTGCTGCCAGACCTGTTGCCTTTTTCCAACTGACTTTATTTGAGACCTCCTTCTGAAAATATTAATCACTATTTGTTTCTTTGCCTTTTGTTAAATACATTTGCATAATGGATTGAAACTAAGGGTGAACCTTACTGCAGATGCGATGGCTTGACCCCTAGCTTAAATATTTGGGCTGAGTCAGCCTCTGTGTGAGGTTATGATGAACCCAGGACAGGAGGGAAGGGAACACATGTAGCCAGGTGAGTGGGGGAGAAGTAGGTGGGCAGAGAGGGGAAAAGCACTGGGATTCCTGATCTGGAAAGGAGGCTGCCTTGGATAGAAGCTTCAACCCCTCCTCTTCCCAGCAAAGACCTGAGCAAGATAACCTTCTGGCATTCCCCAATCCCAAGTGGCTGAACTTGTCCCACTGACTGGAAAACTGTGGCTTGACAATAACTGGTTATTAAGGGCCACAAATGGGGCCGGCCTAGGACTTGCCATCCCCCATAAAACTGTGACGAGATCAAGAATGGGCAGGAGGGTGATGGGAAGGTTACTCAAGGACTTCTACAAGCCCCTGTAAAATTCATAGTGCCCATGCATCAGCATATTTCCATAGCTCACCCTATTAAATGTTCATTTGCCACGGCAGGATATGTGTGTAACTTTGCCCTCTGGTGACCCAGCTCCTGTGCAACCCTTTCCATCTGTCATTCATGCCTGGTGTCTAACCAAGTGCCGTTCCCACCTCTCAACTACCTCTCTACTACTAAGGGTGGCACTGCTGCCTTACAGTGCCAGGGACCTGGGTTCGATTCCTGGCTCGGCTCACTGTCTGTGTGGGGTTTGCACATTCTCCCCGTGTCTGCGTGGGTTTCCTCCGGGTGCTCAATTTCCTCCCATAGTCCGAAAGATGTGCCAAGTAGGTGAATTGATCTGAACAGGCACCGGAATGTGGCAACTAGGGAAATCTCACTGTAACTTCATTGCAATGTTAATGTAAGCTGACTTATGACTAATAAATTTAATTTAACTTTAACTTTACCCTGTAAATTACTTGCAGCAATTCATGCCCAGTGTCAGTAGCTGGGCTGTGTGGGCTGCAGATGTGAAAACTAGCGATGACATTTCTTGGTCATTAGTTTCTTCTTCCTCTTCTGCCTGTTCCTTTTCCATGACTGCCTGATCAGGCAGCCGGTCCTGGGCATCTGAAAGGAGGTATTATCCATCAGTCTGTCACTGGGGACCACTGGCTGCCAATTAGCTCCTGCCGCCTTTGGGAGAATACCACAATAGCTCCAGAAGATTGAGGGGAGTATGTATCAGTAACTGTGGTGCATTTCGTTTGGATGGTGTCATGATTGAATAGCTGGCAGTGTGTGCAAGCTGTGAGCTGTAGGTGTGAACTTGCAGCAGTGCTAAGTATGTGAGGGTGATGGGAAGCTATAGAAGTTAGGTAAGAACCCTGACCGACAAGTTAGTGAGAGTGTGGCATATTAAGCAGTGTCTGAGGATAGTAGTGCAGTTGGGAAGGATAGGACGTTTGAAGTTCAATTTACTCGCCTTGACTTTTTGCAGCACAATGTCCATTTACTTGGGGATTGATTACTGGAATTGAGTGTCACTGCTATATCCTCCCACTGCAAGTTGAGCATGAGGGTGGGATGTTCTGGCTGTGCTTGCCCCAAAACTGGAAAATCCCATCCAACAGCAACAGACCCTTGCATGGTCTGTGTCCCACCTGCTAAGATTCTCATAGTGGCATGATGGAAAATTCCACCCTTAATGTCTGCACAATCTTATGTCACCCTGTAAACACTGCACTTTTTTTCACCTCCTCCAACAAGGTCTCTGGTGCAGCATCTGAGAATCCATGGAGCACGCAGTCTCCCATGTTGTGTCAATATTTAGAGTTTCGCCACAGCAAGGTGATTTGAGCAAAGACTTTCACCACTGCACCAGCCAGAATGCACCTCCCTTTACAAGCTGTGGGCTGAGTAGTGCATGCTAGCTTTATCTCATGCTGGTTTTTCATGTGCTTTTTGATGAGCTATGCAACCACTTATCAACACTCAATGTTGGCTGCACTCTACAATCATGGTAACGAAGAGGTAACGCAAAGTTGGTGCGCTACCGTATTACATTGAATGGAATCCCATTTTTGCTTCTATTTTCAGGGATTGTCCTATTTTGTTGTTCATTCATGGGATCTGGGCATCACCAGGTAGGCCAGCATTTATTTTCCATCCCTCATTGCACTTGAACTTGTTAGGCCATTTCAGAGGGTATTTTGAGAGTCATCCACATTGCTGTGGCTCTGGAGCCACATATAGGCCAGATCAGGTAAGGATGGCAGATTTGCTTCCCTAAAGCACATTAGTGAACCGGATGAGCTTTTATGATAATCAGCAATAGTTTCATGGTAATCACTTAGACTTTTAATTCCAGACTTTTATTGAATTCATATTCCACCATCTGCCATGATGGGATTCGAACCCAATGCATTGCCTCGGGTCTCTGGATTACCCTTCCAGTGACAACACTACTGTATTAAACTCAGAACTGACTGTGCTGAAGCTAACCTAAATAGCAGAATTGAAAACTTCATATTTGATACAAATAAAAGTAAGTTACAAATGCCAGAAAGGTGAAATCAAACACAAAATACTGGAAATACACATCAGGGCCATCAGCACCTGAAAAGACAAAAAGAGGTCAATGTTTTTGGGTGTAGGCTCCTTGTTAGTATACACTGGGATCTGATGGTAAACAGTGGAGACTGCTGCAATCGATCATACTCTCCTTCAGTTCCATTGAGCTGGTGTTAATCAAAGAAGATAGCAGTGTATTGCTGAAAGAGATGTCAGTGAGCCAGGAGTTGTACACAGACAGAACAGGCAGGTGGTGAGGTAAGTGTTAGTCGACAGATGTTATGATCATTTGGTACGAAAGAAGCACTTCAGTAGCTGGCTTTGTTTTCTTTGTAAAAAATACCAAAGGATTAGATAAGCAATTGATAAATGATTTAGGAGTGTTTCAAGAAATGACTCAAGGCTTTGATTTACTGAAGCTAACTAATCTTGCTTTCCCAGTGTTAATCTAAACAAACCTGGTCTACCATGTGTTTCCTTTTACTCCAGTCTCCATGTGTGGCATCATTTCCCACCTAAAAAACACAGAGAAAATGTACAAAAGAGTGGCAGTGTCCAGGAATTTAAGGTAAGATGGCATATTGGTTCACACCGCTGCCTCACAGCGCCAGAGACCCAGGCTCGGTTCCAGACTCAGGTGACTGTCTGTGGAGTTTGCACATTCTCCCCATGTCGGCATGGGTTTCCTCCGGATGATCCGGTTTCCTCCCACATTCCAAAGATGTGCGGGTGAGCTTAATTGAACATGTTAAATTGCCCCCTAGTGTCAGGGGGAATGAGCAGGGTAAATACATGGGGCAACGGGAATAGGATCTGGGTGGGATTGTTGTTGGTGCAGACTGAATGGCCCAAAAGACCTCTTTCTGCACTGCAGGGATTCTACGATTCCATGAATATAAAAACATCTCAGGACCAGATCCGAGGTATGGAAGTATAAACCTGAATTCTGTTAATAGATTTTGTGAAGGATAAGAGGTGACATGGCAGACACTTATCTGAGAAGTTTAATAGGTTTGACATAGATTTTTACGCTTGTCGGGGAATCAAAAAATTAGGGACCAAGACTATAAGTTAGCCATTAAGAAATCCACAGTCGAATTTAGAAAACGTGTCTTTAATCTTGGTGGTATTTAGAATGTGGAATTCACCACAAGGAATAGTTCAGAAGAAAAGTGTAGATATGTTTACAGAGAAGCGGGCTGAATACCCGAGAAGAAGCAAATTAAAAGTTATGCTGACAGGATTAAATAAAGTGGGTGAGGCTTCTATGAAGCATAGATATCAATGTAAACTAGTTGGGCTGAATGGCCTGTTGCCGCACTGTAAATTCTATGGCCTGAATTTTTCGGATGACAGGGTCTCGCTTCCCACCATCGGAAGAGTCGGTGAGCCACGCATCACTGCCAATTAACCCTCCAATGAGCATCACATAACTGCAGGCAGAATTTCAGCCCCTGACTTAGGAGGAAGTGATTGCTGCAGCTCTCTCAGCTATCAGAAGAATAAATGTAGGAGGAGACAAAGAACAAAGAACAAAAACAGCCCAGGAAACAGGCCCTTCTGTCCAACGAGCTTGCGCCGCCGCCGAGTCTAATTCTGGGAACGCGAGGTCGAAGTGAGTTCAAGGGGTCCCATGGCAGGGGGAAGGGTGATGATGGCACAAAGGGAGCAATCGGGATCTCAGGGAAAATGCCGGGGGATGTGGAATGAGGGGTAGGAAGATGGTGTGGGGTGGAGAAGGCGGCTCAGAGGACCTTAAGGTACATGCATGACTTCAAGAGGGTGGTTTATGATGAAGTCACGCTCAATTCCCACCTGAGATGTAACTCTGTTATTTCTCGGCCTTCCCGCACAGAGGATCGATTTTCCACTAGCCCAAAAATTAAAGCTGGGCAGGAAAGAACCCTCAAGTGGCCAATAAGTGGCCATTCAGAGGAGACAATGGCCTAGTAGTATTATCACCAGATTATTAATCCAGAAACTCAACTAATGTTCTGGGGACCCAGGTTCAAATCCTGCTATGGCAGGTGGTGGAATTTGAATTCAATAAAAAATATCTGGAAGAATCTACTGATGACCATGAAACCATTGTCAGTTGTCAGTAAAACCTATCGGGTTCACTAATGTTCCTTAGGGAAGGAAATCTGCCATCCTTACTTGGTCTGGCCTACATGTGACTTCAGAGCCACAGCAATGTGGTTGACTTTCAACTGCCCCTTAGGCAACAGGAGATGGGCAATAAATGCTGGCCAGTCAGTGATGCCCATGTCCCACAAATTAAAAAACTTAAAAGGAACGGAACTGGGATAAGGTCAGCCTTTCTATCCAGGTTCCTTGCCCACCTCAGCTGTAAAACCAGCTGTATGGTAGTGGCAGATAAGTACCTAGAGGGAATCCCATCTCTTTAATTTTATACTCCCAACCCCCTCCTCCCTATAAACCCACTGTTGTAGAAAATAAAATTCTGGCCTATATTAATATATTCATTGTCCCATCAACCAGTGGGATTCAACGATGTCAGTCCTTTCAAAGGAATGGTTCACATCATGAGCTCACCCTCAGCCCACATGGATGTAATTGCCCCAGATGTCAGTGCCAAGAGTCCAATATGCAGCAAACGCTGGAGTAATACTTTTGTTTGAAGTTCCATTCATATAAACAATCATCTTTGTGACTGCACAAGAGCCAGATGTGGATGCCCTGGAGACTGAATCTGCCAACAGCGACAGTTCCCAAAAGGGTTCTGCTCACATTTTATAAGTGTTTTCTAATCTCTCCTTTGAGCTGATTCACAAACAATTGAATTCAGCTGGCTTTTCTCCCAGCCTGCATTTAATTTATGATGCGTTTGCTCCAATCTACCCAACAGAGATGGATAGGTAACAGGGCAAGGTCGTCATTTTTTTTAATGCCAGTGTTTGGATTCCAGTTTCTCCAGGAGTAAAGATATTAATTTTCCCATTTCCCAACCGAGCCATCAATTTTAATTGGAACAATAAAGGGGAAAAGAAAACATTAATAAATATAAATAAATACTTCTGGATAAAACTGAGAAATTCACTGCTTTAAAGGCTATGCCAATTATTTCCATCTGTGCCCCTAAAATTATTGCAGGGGACATTAATCTCTTAACAGCTATGTACTAGATTTTCAGATGAGAAAGCACAATTTCTATTAACTTGCATCTGAAAAAAAACTATATATTCGCATAGAAACTTAAGAACAGTAGACTATTCAGCCCCTCGAGCTTACTTCCTTTTTTTGATGAGCTCATGGCTAATTTTGTGGCATTATATCTCTTCATATCCTTGGGGAATTTCATTTGCTGAAGATAATTACAACCCCCATTCCGCAAGATACATTTAGAGTCTTGGATCATGAATTCACTCCTGAATATAAAGCGCAGTGGGCAGCAACGTGGCACAGTGGATAGCAGTGCTGCCTCACAGTGCCAGGGACCCAGGTTCCATTCCTGGCTTGAGTCACTGTCTGTGCGGAGTTTGCACGTTCTCCCCGTGTCTGCATGGGTTTCCCCTGGGTGCTCCGGTTTCCTCCCACTGCCCCAAAGACGAGCTGGTTAGGTGCACTGGCCATGTACTAAATTCTCCCTCAGTGCACCCAAACAGGCACTGGTGTGTGGCGACTGAGGGATTTTCACAGTAACTTCATGTAAGTCTATTGTAACACTAATAAATAAACTTTAGACAATGGTTGAACCAAGTTTTGAATCTGGTAGAGAATTGTTATTTTACTCTCAGTTACATAATAGTGGAAACCATTTCAGGAGCAGCTCCTGTATTGCTTCAGGAGGAAATGTTATAAGGGGAATCCCCCAGAATAGTTTTTCATGCCACTTATTGTCTTGCTTCATGCATTAGAACTGTTGGTTAGAGGCACCCTGGAGGCAAACCATTTGTGTACAACTACCCCTACTGTGGCAACATAAAATTTAGCGCCACCAGCTTAAGGTATTGGACATTTGATTGTAGGAAGGATGAAGACCTTTGTCCTTGTCCTGTTCTGAACTGGCTTTGAGCTCCTGAAGTCGCTGGCATTATAAGACTGAAGAATCCCTACAGTGCAGTAGGAAGCCATTCAGCCTGAGTTTGCAACCACCCTCAGAAAGAGCATTTTACCCAACACACCCCCCCCAAATCGCCAATCAACCGAACCTGCACATCTTTGGACTGTGGGGGGAAACCAGAGCATCTGTGGGAAACCCATACACAGACACGAGGAGATTGAGCAAGCACACACAGGGGTGGGTGAGGTGGTAAAATTCCGGTCTTTATCTTCAAACTGAGCATCGGCTGCCACCTGCATTTTGCATAATGAACAATGGAATCAGCAATCTCTTTACCTTCCACTTGGCTGCACACTACACAAGATCAAAGTGCGACTCCCATCTGTCCATGATAATTCTAGCATTATAGGGACGGTTGTGACCTGGGGCGGGATTTTCCAGCCTCGCTCATCCCAAAGCTGTAAAATCCTGCCCAAGCTCAACAGACATTTCCATTATCTGCCCCTCACCCGTGACTATTCCTATGGCAGGCGGGATGGTAAAATTCCAGCCTTGATCTCAGAATGGTGTCTTCTATCCTCCTCTCTCTGGCGAAGGGAAACACATTAGCATTCTTACTTGGATGCAAAGCTAATCAATTGTTTCCAGTCCTAACTCTCCTTTCATCTTAAAGTTAAAGGGCTGATAGGCTTTTGTTTAGGTATATGCATTGAAGTTGATGTGTGGAACCCAGAGGCCCACGTCAGTTACATATCCAGAATCAGGGATTAGCTGTGACTCAGTGTTGGGAAGTCCCACTCCACAGATTTTATTACATAATCCAGGCTGACACTTCAGTGCCGTCCTGACAAAGTCCTGCTCTGCTAGGGGAGCTGCTCTCTAGATGGGAGGACTGGTTCCATCTTCTCTCACAGGCAGATGTAAAAGATCCTATGTCATTACTCAAAGACAAGCAGAAACAGTTCCCTTGGTGATCTGGTCAATACCTTAACCCTCAGTTAACATCACCAGACAGATTTTCTGTTCTGACAGCACAACCGTTAATATGGATACCCTATTTCTGGGACTTTGATAGATGTAAGGTCTACCACTGTAGACTTAGGAACAGTTGTCACTGTTCCCATGTGGTAATCACTTGCACCTCCCTCTTAATAAAACAATTTGAGTGTGCCTCATATAGAATCCCTACAGTGCAAAAGGAGGCCATTTGGCCCATCAAGTCTGCACTAACCACAATCCTACCCAGGCTCTGTTCCCGTAACCCCACATATTTACCCTACTAATACCACTGACAGTCGGGTCAATTTCACATGGCAATCAACCTAACCCACACATCTTTGAACTGTGGGAGGAAACCATATTTCTAACAATTAAACCACCCAAGCTTACTGTCAGACAGATTCCAGCACGTCACATGACCACATACAGTTTCTCCCCCCCCCCCCGCAACTTTAACCTCCCAAAATATATTGCCCTGAAGTATAATAATCTGATAAATGTCATAATTGTAACAAAAGTAAGAATTTGCATTTATATATAATCTTTCATGACTTCAGGATATTCCGATATACCTTATAGCCATTTTGTGAAGTGCAGTCACTGGTATAAAATGTAAGGAATGTGAAAGCTAATTTGCACACAGCAAGATCCCACAAACAGGAATGTGATAATTCCCAGAAGATCTGTCCTGGTGACATTAACTGAGGGTTAAGGTATTGACCAGATCACCAATGGAAATTTTTCTGCTCGTCTTTGAGTAATGACATGGGATCTTTTACATCTGCCTGTGAGAGAGAAGAAGGGACCAGTCTTCCCATCTGGAGAGCAGCTCCCCCGGCAGAGCAGGACTTTGTCAGTACGGCACTGAAGTATCAGCCTGGATTATGTACAAAGTCTGTGGAGTGGGATTTTCCAACACTGAGTCACAGCTAATGCCTGGCAGGTTTTCTCTGATTCTGGATATGTAACTCATGTGGCCCTCTGGGTTCCACACATCAATTCCAATGCATATACCTAAACAAAAACTTGCTTATCATTCCATAAACCTGTGGATAACTTCCTACCACAGGAATGTGATGCTGCAGCAACATAAATAAGTCATTTATCCCCTCAAACCTGTCCCATCAATCACTGAAATCCCTGACCTAACTCTATGGGTAGCACAGTGGTTAGCACAGCTGCCTTGGGACCTAGGCTCGATTCCCGGCTTGGGTCTCTGGCTGTGTGGTGTTTGCATGTTCTCCCCATGTCTGTGTGGGTTTCCTCCCACAATCCAAAGGTGCATAGGTTAAGGGGATTAGCCATGATAAATGCACAGGGTTACAGGGGTGGGCTGGGGCAGATCTGGATAAGGAACTGAGTCGGTGCAGACTCAGTGGGCTGAATGGCCTTACTCTGCACTGTAAGAATTCTATGATTCCAGAATTGTACCAACGGATTTCTTTAAATAAATTCCTTGAATTTTCTACATGTTTGACGTGCAATTAATACACCAGAACTGACCACTATGCCCATCAAATCATATTCTCTGCCAAATAACAATACAGATCCCTCAAATTTACTAAGGCACTGCACCCTGATCTAAAATATCTGATGAATTTTCATTAAAATCCCAGAACATGAAGCTGGAGATTAAAATGAAGCAATTTCTCAATGGTATCTCAGACAGGTAAGATTGCGGGGACAATGAGATTATAAATGAACAAAAGCTGCCTGAGTAAGAGACAAAACCAAACATACATTCAATGGATTTGACTTTTTGATCTTTTCCATTTTATCTATGTTATATCAAAGATCCAGCAACCCATCCTTTATACTAGTTGAAGGGCAGTGTATGATAGTGAATTGCCCAGTGAGACACTTTGCTACGTTTATACTCTAAGGAGAAACATGAGACATCAAAGACAAGCTGTAGGTTGAATGTGCAAACTGCTTTGGAACAGAGACAAAATAAATGGGTCTCCGTTTTCAGTATTCTGTAAACTGGGTGTGTCTTTATATGCTCTGTTTGTGATCAGAACTCCCATTCACCTGACGAAGGAACAAACCGCGAAAGCTAGTGGCATTTACTACCAAATAAATCTGTTGGACTTTAACCTGGTGTTGTGAGATTTCTTACTGTGTTTACCCTAGTCGGCATCGCCACATCAGGTGCTGGAGGCAGAAATCTAGGGCTGGATTTTCCAGTCTCGGGGTGCCTGAATCCAGGAATTCCCACCCGTGGCCAACAAATCTTTAAATGGTCTGTCGAATTTTCTGTCCGGCCTGCTACGATTCCCACTCCAGATGGGGAAATTTCTGGCCCTAGAATTGTTGAACAGACAATCTGATATTCTGCAGCAGGCGTGCAGCTCTAATCATTTGTTTCTGGTTGGATGAGCTAAAATAAGCTGTTTATTGCTCCCTGATGTTCAGTGGTTAGCACTGCTGCCTCACAGTGCTAGGGACCCGGGTTCAATTCCTGGCTTGGGTCACTGTCCATGTAGAGGCTCTCCCCGTGTCTGCGTGGGTTTCCTTCGGGCACTCTGGTTTCCTCCCATAGTCCAAAAGAAGTGCTGGTTAGGTGCTTTGGCCACGCTAAATTCTCCCTCAGTGTACCCGAACAGGCGCCAGAGAGTGTGGCGACTAGGTGATTTTCACAGTAACTTAATTGCAGTGTTAATGTAAGCCTACTTGTGACACGAATAAAATAAGCTTTAAACTTTAAAACTTATTTTCGCCTAACTTATTAACAATGTCCTTGTTTTTAAGTACTGCTGGACTTCATCTGAGTTCTGGAAATAGGCAATAAGGTGGGCAATGCAAATTAAAATGAACCCTCCAGATTCCTGTGACTCAGTGTCCAATGAGCCAGTCACATTAACTCTGAGAGTTGTACATTTCTGCTTAATTCCTTCATTGCTTCAAGGGATCTTCTGATAAGAGCTGGGATGAAACCAATTGCTCTGTGGTACCTGTTGCTGTAATATACCTTGAAGGGATATCGGTATGTGAAACTTGAAGATAAATATGTCATGTGATCCTGTCTTAGTTTCATTTTTGCTTTGAGCAGAGGACACACACATAGCTCTGCTGGAAACCTGTTCCTGTTTCCTTGTTTGTTTGCAGAAAGAGTGTACTGCTCTGTTTTGCTGTTTTGTTTCAATCTGGCTTGGCACTCAAGCTGCCAGAGAGCCTGCTCCTGTGGCTGCTGCCTGATTAAAAGCTGGGGTTGCAGGAGCCTGGAGCCTGTAAGGCCCAAGGCCTAATATCTGAGGATTTGGAAGGGAGGGAGAAGAACTGGAAGACAGGGAGAAAAAAGATGTTATAATTATAACAACCAGAGGTGGGTGTCTGGGCCTTTTGCATGGGGTCCTTGAAGAATTGCATGTGTTTTGTGGGGAGAGGAAAAGAATAAAGTGATGACCCTTTAGAACTGAGATGAGGAGGAATTTCTTCAGCCAGAGGGTGGTGAATCTATGGAATTCATTGCCACCAAAAGCTCTGGAGACCAGGTCATTGAGCATATTTAAGGCAGAAATAGATAGGCTGTTGATTGGTAAGGGGATCAAAATAATGGGGAAAAGGTGGGAGAATAGGATTGAATAGGATAGAACCTGATACTTAATAATTTATATTATCTGAACTCAGTTGTCCGTATCTTGCCTTTGTATGAGTGTTCAATAAATGGATTTTCAGAATCACATGCTGATTTAAAAATACAGAAGTTCACAGGAGAGATTTTTTTAAAAGGAAGATATTAAACTAATATTATTTTACCCATATTCCTGAGTTGGAAAGAGAACTGAATGCATGATTTGTAGAACATCGTTGTTTTGCAAATCGTGCTCGAAAAGCTGTGCTTTATCAAGGGGCAAGGCTCTACTGTCAGACATTCCACTTAGAGCCCTGGATGACATTACATGAAGCTCCTTACACAAATCAGTGTGAACAGCTAGGTTATAAACCAAGGTCACCCAGTACAAGCAAAGGCAGGGAGAAGATACATTACGACCTCATTGATTATAATGCCATTGTTAAAAAGAATGAATGGAATGTGCTTGTAATTTTTCTGCTAAGGAGGAAGCGCTGTCTTTTAAAATGATGGGCCAGAATTTACTGTCAAAGTAACAGTAAGGTTAATTGCACTCATCGTTATTTATGCAGAAATGGTATAGTAGTTTCAGGCAGATAAATGTGAATATCCAAAAGTTGCTGCTTAACTTTCACCACTGTGCCGTTGGCTTTACTGATGAGGTAGACAGAGTTTAAAAATGAATCCTATTGCAGATAGTCAGGATTAGCAATTATAAGCATAGATATTTGAATTTAATAGCAAAGATTGAATTGAAAAGTCTCATGATGACCATGAAATCATTGTCGACAGTTGTAAAAACTCAACTGCTTCACTAATGTCCTTCAGGGAAGAAAATCTGCTGTCTTTAACTGGTCTGGCCTACATATGACTCCAGACCTACAGCAATGTGGTTGACTCTCAAACTGTCCTCTCCGAATGGGAGGGCAATTAGGGTTGGGTAAGAAATGCCAGCCCAGCCAGCAATGCCCACATCCCGTAAATGATTTTTTGTTAAAAATGTGATAATTGTTAATTACTGCCAATTAGTATCTCTGGCACCTAAAATGAAGATTTAAGTGCGGAGTCTCATTATTTCAAGCTGTGAATTGTTTTATGAGATTTTAAAACGATTGAATCAAATTTTAAATGGTTGCATTTTGTTCCTACGTTTTATCTTTATTTGCCTCTCACTTCATCCGATTTTTCTTACCCTATCTTCATTTGTCTTCCTGTACCCCATTTGATATTGCATTCATTGCTGAGGACTGCATAGTGGCACAATGGCTAGCTGCTACCTTACAGTGTGAGGGACTCGGATTCAATTCTGTCTCACGTCACCATCTGTGTGGAGTTTGCACGTTCTCTTCACGTCTGTGTGGGTTTCCTCCAGGTGCTCCAGTTTCCTCTCTCAGACCCAAAGATGTGCAAGTTAGGTGGACTGGCCATGCTAAATTGACCCTTGGTGTCAGGGAGATTAGCAGAGTAAATACAGAGGGTTACAGTGACAGGGCTCGGTTTGGCTCGATGAGCTGAATGGCCTCCATCTGTACTGTAAGGGTTCTATGATTAGCTTTAATCCCTTCTCAATCCATCCACTGTTTAATTTCCAGTCTTTGGAACTGAATGTTTAAGGGACTCCTCCAATGGTTGCCCTGTTCACTTTCATCCGAGATGCCTTGCTTCTCTTGCTGTGCTGTTATTAGCTCACATTTCCATCAATTTAGTGGCAAATAATTTTGATAGATTAATGGATGTTTATAGCACAGACGGAGGCCGTTTGGCTCATCATGCCCATGGCAGTCAACGAAGATCTGACTACACTAATCCCATTCTCCTGCATTTGGCTCTTAGTCCTGGAGGTTATGACAGCACAAATGAATGTCTAAATATTTTTTAAATGTTACAAGAGTTTCTGACTAAACCACACTTTCAGGCAGTGAATTCCAGTCTCCCGCCAACTTGGGATGAAAAAGTTTCTCCTTAACTTCCCACTTGCCTCTGCCTCCTACTTTAAATCTATGCCCCCTGGTTATTGACTGCTCTACTAATGGGAAATGTACCTTCCTATCTACCCTATTTATGCCCCTCTTAATCTTATTCACCTATATCAAGTCCCCTCTCAACCTTCGTTACTCCAAGGAAAACAGCCTTCGCCTATCCAATCTTTCCTCACAGCTGAGATCTTCCAGTCCATGCAGCATCCCGGTAAACCTCCTTTGCATCCTCTCCAGTACAATTACATCCTTCCTTTAATATATGATCAGAACTACACGCAGTTGTGGCCTAACAAACATTTAACACAGCTCCAGTGTGACTTTCCTGCCCTCGTACCATATGCTATGGCTAATGAAAGGTCAGTATCCCAAATGTCTTCTTAACCACCTTATCTACCTGTCTTGTCATCTTCAGAGATCTCGGAACATGCACTCCAAGATCCCTCTCGTCGCCATACTTCCCAGAGTGCTACCATTCACAGCATAATCTTTTGCCTTGTTAGCCTTCCTCAAACGCATCACCTCACATTTTTCTGGGTGGATTCCTATTGCTACTGCTCTGCCCACCTGACCAGTCCATTGACATCCTCCTATAATCTGTGGCTATTCTCTTCACCATTTACCACTCTACCAATTTTCACGTCATCTGTGAATTTCTTGATCATACACTTGCATCCAAATCATTAATGTACACCACAAGTGGCAAGGGCCCTAAAACCCCAGGCCCTGGAGAACCCCACTGGAAAAAGATTTCCAGTCACAAAACATCTGTCAACCATCACCCCATGCTCTCTACCTCTCAGCCAATTTTGGATCCAATGTGTCATTTTGCCTTGGATCCCATGGGTCCTTATTTCCTCGACCAGTCTCCCATGAGATACGTGATCAAAAAACCCTTTCTCAAGTCTATGGTGAATCTCTGGAATTCTCTGCCCGTTGAAGTGGTGGAGGCTGCCTCGCTAAATATTTTTAAGACGGGGGTTGATGGGTTTTTGATAAGAGAGGGGATTAAGGGTTATGGGGAGAGGGCGGGAATGTGGAAATGAGCCACGACAGATCAGCCATGATCTTATTGAATGGCGGGGCAGGCTCGAAGGGCTGGATGGCCTGCTCCTGCTCCTATTTCTTATGTTCTTATATAGAGAACATCAAATGCATCATCCTCACCAACACTCCTGCTTACTTCTTCAAACAATTTGATTAAATTTAACAAATGCACATTGACCATCTCTGATTAATCCATCTCTATCCAAGATATATTCTGTCCTTCAGAAGTCTGTCTAATAACTTCCCCACCACCAAATCGGGCAAGTTCAATGAATGGCAATTGCTCTAACAAGCCCTGCTACAGTAAGATCTGGTTCAACAGTGTCCCAGTATCTAAGTAGGTGAATGAGCTTCTTCATGTCATTGTAATCCAAATATTGGATACTTGATTAGTGTGGAGTTAGAACTAGGATAGCAATAAGCCTCTGCTCAATAGGAAAGGACCATAGAAAAGAGACAAAAGCTTTGACACTCTGATTCCCCCACCATATTGGTGACGCTGGCTGGAAAACCCATAACACAAACATCTAAAAGGATGTAATTGGGCCATCCTGCAATCACCAAATATCTTGCCCATTGGGAATAGTTACTTGCTTATGAAGTGTTAGTAACCATATCCAAGTGAGAGGCAAGAAGACGGAAAACTGAGGAAGGAACAGTCATCTCCGATCACAAAAAAAAATGCCTTTCAGGAAAATCCAGTTATTTTTCAATCATTTCCTGACTGAATGAATAAAATATTTTCATTTCATCAGAGCAGGTTTGACAGTTTGCTGTAATTGTGAATTAGTTGAGAAATAATACAAGCGAGCTGTCTAATGTTGCAACCAGCAGCAATACGATCAATTAGTTATGCATAAAAGTTGTGTTTATCTTTAATGCAGAGCA
Organism: Carcharhinus amblyrhynchos; assembly: GCF_965287045.1. Taxonomy (NCBI): domain Eukaryota; kingdom Metazoa; phylum Chordata; class Chondrichthyes; order Carcharhiniformes; family Carcharhinidae; genus Carcharhinus; species Carcharhinus amblyrhynchos. The sequence goes on from NC_137346.1 coordinate 28,644,045, forward strand.
TCAGCAGTAAGTTAATTTCCTCCAATAAAATTTTATGGGCTAGATAGCTGGTACCTTCAGAAATTAATTTGACGTGATGTGGAAGTAAGGCACAAAGGATCAGCGTTTGCGAGGCTTTCATCGGTAATAAGCAATGTGGTTTGTTACACTACACCACAATCCTCTGCATCAGTACAGCCCCTGAACTTTTTCCTCAAAGGAAACAAAGAAAGAAGAAACCAATGAAACACTGATACTCAGCAAAATTATTCCCTGTCACCATCACAATGCCTGTCTGCACATAATTGTATCTGTGAAGACGGCGCAGTACATACATAGAGGAACTTTTGTGAAATATTAATTTAGTGGAATCTAATTACTTTCAGAAGCAGTATGGTCCATTATTGCTTCAACGATAATACAAAGCAGTCGCTATTATGTGTAGCCCACCTTCTTCCTAATTTATACTAATGTTTCCCTATCATTGATTGTTCAGAGATTCAAACGGAATTGACTTCCACTTCAACTTTCTTCCTCCCTCACCAACAGCAATGGGGAGGACACAAGGTGGGGGTGGGTTAGGGGATTGAGTAGGTCAGATACTATACCATGAGTGTAAAGAGATAGAGGCAAGTACTCTTCTGCATAAAGTTATGGAGCTTCTGATAAATGAAAGATAAACAGGATCCTAAGCTTACAAATGGTCTTGCTGAACATGAGGTAGTTGCGTGACAAAATGGGTGAGGGGTGGCTAGAGAGAGAGAGCATTGTACATTGACAAAATTAGCAATCCCAATCACCAATGTTAAGCTGTTGAGCTATAAAAGCACATTCAAAAGGCATGCAGTGACGGCTTGCTCTTACAATCTAATTAAAGGGAAGCATTTATTTTTACATCATTTCACTGTCCACTCCTTTGAAATGAATAACAGAGGAATGCTGCAAGTTAGATTTGCGTCACAATAGTCACCCAGAAGAGTGTCAATTTGTTGACTGCTTATTCTTTCACTATTGCTCCTTGGAACATATACCTGGATGTAAAAAAATACTCATTGGAAGATGGAGACAATGTGTAATGTGAGTTTTGATCATTTGCTTTAGTGTCAAGTAATCGATAAGCTGCTGGGTTCTTTCAGAATAATGCTTGTCATGCAGCAGCCCCGAGCAGCCATGGAGGGCTGGAATTGCGGGCAGTGATCAGAAGGGGGCCACGTTCAGAGGGAGGGAGAGTGAATGGCGAGGTCGGTGTGTGACGTCCAGGTGGTAGGGAGAGTTACTCTAGTGAAGTATGTGTGTGTGTACACAGTGTGCTGGGAGATGAGTGCACATGGAATAGCCTCTAGCAGGCTGCAGCGGCTACCCGGTGTGAATAGACTCTGTCCACTCCCTCTACCAGTGAGAATCACATTTGCGATTTTTAAGTGCCATACAACAGCATCTGGTGTCTCGCCCAAAAAAAAGGTGCAATTCTCTCCCATTTTCTTGCTTGTTTGACACTTAGAATTTTTTTGGTAAGATCACCCCTGCAATCTTTTACTTACGCTTGTTGAGGAAAAACATGCCGAGGAAAATATTTGTTCTTCCAAAAAATCGCTACCTTGAAAAAGGAGACAGCACCTGGTTCCACCAGCTCTCTCCCCAAATCCTATCTGCTGCCAGCTCAATGTACCCATTTTCCACTCTAATTCCCAACTAACAATTTGGCCCTTTCAATTTAAAAAAAAAATTAAGCTTAATTTATACAGTATTACTCTGGATCCCAAATGAAGCTGGTATTAATGTTGTTAAAGTTCGTTGTAAAGTGCAAGATTTCCAAATAAAGAAAATTCTTTAGTTCCTCTGTTGTGCTTGGGAAATGTATATATACAAACAGATTGAGTGAAAGCCTTTGGAGACAAGTGATCCAGTTCCCTTCAGTTCCCTGTATACACTCCACTTAAAGCCCAAACACAAGTTGCACAACAGCGAACAATCCACCTAAGCAACTATTGTGGACAGGAAAAATCTCACTAACTAGGGCTGAACAAGCTTCTCCACTGCCCAACCATCTACCACTCATCATAGGCCCAAAGATTGGTGGTGGTGACCTCCTTATTTTAGTGCTAGGATATATCCTCCGAGAGGGTAGAGTATATATGGCAATAGTTTTACAGCTCTGCTAATAAATTATGACTTGTATTTGGAAAGTACCTTTCAGGATCTCAGGATGTTATAAAGTTCTTACAGCTAATGCAGCGCTGTGTGTCATGTTCTAATGTAGAAAACATTGCAACTAATTTGCAAGCGCTCACAAGCAGCAATGCGATAATGACCAGATGCTCTGTTTTTAGTAACATTGATTAAGGGATAAATATTGGCCCAGACACCAGGAATTACTCCTTTGGCTTTGTCTGAAATTGTTAGGGGATTGTTTTCATCAACCTGACAACCTCCAACACTCTCCCTATACTGCACTGTAGTCATGATGTGGAGATGCCGGCGTTGGACTGGGGTAAAGAAGTCTCACAACATCAGGTTAAAGTCCAACAGGTTTATTTGGAAACAAAAGCCACTAGCTTTCAGAGCACTGCCCCTTCATCAGGTGAGTGGGAGTTCTGTCCACAAACAGGGCTATAAAGACACAGATGCAATTTACAAAATAATGGTTGGAATGTGAGTCTTTACAGGTAATCAAGTCTTAAAAAGGTACAAACAATGTGAGTGGAGAAAGCATTAAGCACAGGTTAAAGAGATATGCATTGTCTTCAGACAGGACAGTTAGTGAGACTTTGCAATTCCAGGCAAGTCGTGAGGGTTATAGATCATGTGAAATGAACCCAAGATCCCAGCTGAGGCCGTCCTCATGTGCGTGGAACTTGGCTATCAGGTTCTGCTCAGCAACTCTGCATTGTCGTGTGCCGAGAAGGCAGCCCGAAGATCAGAGGCCAAATGCCCATGACCGCTGAAGTGTTCGCCAACAGGAAGAGAACAGTCTTGCCTGGTGATTGTCGAGTGGAGTTCACTCATCCATTGTCATAGCATCTGCATCCTCAATATACCATGCCTCAGGACATCCTTTCCTGCAGCATATTAAGTCGACAACATTGGCCAAGTTGCAAGACTATATACCATGTACCTGGTGGATGGTGTTCTCATGTGAGATGATGGCATCCGTGTCGATGATACAGCATGTCTTGCACAGGTTGCTGTGGCAGGGTTGTTTGGTGTCGTTGTCACTGTTCTCCTGAAAGCTGGGTAGTTTGCTGCAAACAACGGTCTGTCTGAGGTTGTGCAGTTGTTTGAAGGCAAGAAGTGGGGGTGTGGGGATGACCTTGGCGAGATGTTCATCTTCATCAATGACATGTTGAAGGCTCCAGAGAAGGTGTCAAAGCTTCTCCATTCAGGGAAGTACTGGACAATGAAGGGCACTCTGTCCACCATGTCCCATGTTTGTCTTCTGGGGAGGTCGGTGCGGTTTTTCACAGTGGCTCATCAGAACTGTTGATCAATGAACTGAGCGCCATATCCTGTTCTTATGAGGGCATCTTTCAGCGTCTGGAGGTGTCTGTTGCGATCCTCCTCTGAGCAGATCCTGTGTATACGGAGGGCTTGTCCATAGGGGATGGCTTCTTTAACATGTTTAGGGTGGAAGCTGGAGAAGTGGAGCATCATGAGGTTATCCCTGGGCTTGTGGTACAGTGAACTGCTGAGGTGACCGTTCTTGATGGAGATGCGAGTGTCCAAGAATGCAACCGATTCCAGAGAGTAATTCATGACGGTGGGATGGAACTTCTTGATGTCATCATATAGTTGTTTCAGTGATTGTTCACCATGAGTCCAAAGGAAGAAAATGTCATCGAGGTATCTAGTGTATAGTTGAAAGTCCTGTGCGACGAAGAAGTCTTGTTCGAACCTATGCATGAAGATGTTGGCATATTGAAGTGCAAACTTGGTCCCCATGGCTGTTCTGTGTGTCTGAATGAAGAACTGGTTGTTGAAGGTGAAGTCTTGTGGTCCAGGATGAAGCAGATGGGTTGTAAAATTGCATCTGGAAACTGGCAGCTGTCAACGTTGAGTACTGAGGCAGTTGCAGCAATGCCATTGTCATGGGGGATGCTGGGGTAGAAGGAGCAGCTCTCAGAAAGCTAGTGGCTTTTGTTATCAAATAAACCTGGTGTTGTGAGATCTCTCACTGCACTGTAGTGAAAGGCTAGATTTCTGTGCTTAAGTCTGTGGAATGGGACTTGAATCCACAACTTTCCAAATCAGAGTGATACTAACTGAGCCATGGCTGAGACAATCAATGGAGTAACTATTTAGCCTTTCTTTCAGCACTGAGGACACAACATTACATATGGAATAGGAGCAGGAGCAGGCCTGCTCTGCCATTCAATAAGATCATTGCTGATTTGACTGTATAACCGCAAACCTACATTCATGCCTCCCCACCCTTGATAGATTCTTGTTTGACAAGGGGGCTATCTAGCTCAGCCTTAAAAATATTCAAATATTCTACTTCCTCTCTTTTGAGAGGAGAGTTTCAGAAACTCACAACCTTCTGAGAGGAACAAAATTCCCCTCATCTCCGTCTTAAATGGGCAACCCTTAATCTGAAACTGGCTCCCTACTTCGAGATTCTCCTCTAGATTCTATATTCTCATTATACACAAGTTTCCAAGACTATTCATGTCTCTGATGAAGGGTCATCCTGACTCAAAACATTGGCTCTATTCTCTCCCCAAAGATGCCGTCAGATCTACTGAGATTTTCCAGAAATTTCTGTTTTCAATCTATGTCTCTTGTCAAGAATGACATAAAATAGATTTAAAACTTTACCTTTGAAGCTCATATAGCTTTGATTATGTTGTGTTCTGACCAACTTGTCATTGGGTTTGATGGTAATGCCATGGGACAAGTCAGAGATCCAGGCTAACATTCCTGAGAACATGGGTTCAAATCCAACTATGATAGCCAATGGAATTTAAATTCACTTAATAAATCTGGAATATAAAGTTCATTCTGGGTGGCATAGCAGTTAGCACTGCTGCCTCACAGCGCCAGGGACCCAGATTTGATTGCCCGCTTAGGTCACTGTCAGTATGGAGTTTGCACATTCTCCCCGTGTCTGTGTGGGTTTCCTTCCAAGTGCTCCGGTTTCCTCCCACAGTCCAAAAGACGTGCTGGTTAGGTGGATTGGCCATGCTAAATTCTCCCTCAGTGTACCCGAACAGGCCCAGGAGTGTGGCAACTCAGGCAGTTCACAGTAACTTCATTGCAGTGTTAACGTAAGCCTACTTTTGATTAATAAATAAACTTTAAACTTCATCTCTAATGGTGACTACAAGACTGCCATTGATTTTCACAAAAACCCATCTGGTATATGAATGTCCTTTTGAGAAGGAAATCTGCCGTCCTTATCTGCTCTGGCTCCAGATTTTTCTTTTTATTTATTGGTGGGGTATGGACATTGCTGGCTGGCCAACATTTATTGCCCATCCCTAGTTTGCCTTGTTCAGACTGCAGTTGAAAGTCAACCACTTTGCTGTGGCTCTGGACTCACATATAGGCCAGACCAAGTCAGAAGATTTTCTTCCCTAAAGGATGGGTTTTTCCAACAGTCGACACTTGTTTCGTGGTCATCAGTAGATTCTTAATTCCAGACTTTTTTTAAATTGAATTCAAATTCCACCGTCTGATGTGACAGGATTTGAACCCAGGTCCCCAGAACGTTAGCTGAGTTTCCGGATTAATAGTCTAGCGATAATACTGCTAGGCCATCACCTTCAGATCTACTGCAATGTGGTTGACAATTGCCCTCTGAAATAGCCTAACAAAGCCACTCAGTTCAGGGGATGGGCAGTAAATGCTACCAGTGATGCCCACTGCCTATGAAAGAATAAAAAAAGGAACATCAGTGCTGACTCAGCAAGGAGTATATAGGGAGAAGCGGAGGGACTAACACCAATGATAAAACAGAGAGCAAAGTCAAATGAATATTTTAGGATTAGTTCATGAATAATGCCAATATAGTGGTTTTCTGGCCACATGATTCAGAACAATGCACTGAGTCATACTGCAAAGTTCCAAGTTCGTTTATGCACATTTAAAAATAAATATTTTTTCACATTGCGCTATAATACAAGCACAATTGCTTTGTAAGCTTAATTTGCGTCAGTTTTGTTTCAGTTCATGAATTCTTATAGGCTGCTTAACTGAGTTCTCAGTACTTTGAGTAATGCAATCTCCATGATTTCTCCCGTGTAATTTTTTTTCAGTCCACATAGCTTTCACATTTGATGTATTCCTTTCTGCAGACCACGCTATACATTGGTGTGGATGTTCCAGAAAAGTTCCTTGTAAAACGGATGATACATTCCATACAATTGCCCTTGTAATGGTTTGTTCTTTAAAGCTTTCCCATGTAATGTAATGCTACACTGTGATTGCCACAAGCCAACACTGTACTTCAGACATCTGAGGTCACTGATGTGGAAAAGTCAAAAGAGACTTAAAAGTGCCTCTGCGAAAATGCCGGAAGGATCTGAGAGTGTTTAAGAGCACTTTCATGGACTCAAGACATAAATGGATCTTTAATCTCTGCATCTACAAACTGAATGAGCAATAAAACTCAGTCTGAACTAAGCACGCTACATCACTCAGATCAATATGACCTTTGTAGAAAAGGGGCCTATTTCTAAATATATTTTATGTCAGTCATAGCAGATATAGATAGCCTTGAAAACACGTAGGATAAAACTCTCATTTTCTATTCTCTATTTTCATATTTCTTAAACAAAGATAATAATAACCAGATTTGATCTGTAAAACTACTGTCAGTAAATTCCACCTTTGTCTTTGCGACTAAAAATACCACCATAGGGCCACGCACACTTACCTTCTGCTGATACTCTGGGTTGAATGTTCGCTTTGTGTGCAGGAAACAGGAGCCAGGACTGTTTCCAGGGTCTTGAGGCCATTCCAGGAGGATGGAAAAATGCTCGTTAGGATTTTGACTGGGGCTCGGCTCCCTTAATTGGCAGATTCCTTGTCCAGTTAAGAGTGGCTGGCCACCTCTCAAAGCTAGAGGGCCAATCGGAGGCCTTCCAACTTCAGAAGCGCTCTGGCCTGGTGTTAAGTGTAAGTAAATGAGAGGATACTTCAATGTGAATGTGCCCTCTCCTCAACTTACAAAAACAGGAAAAGCAACCATGCTGCTATTGTGAGGTTAAGGGGCAGGGGGGAGTATTTCTGGTCATAAATACTGCTAAAGGATGGCCTTTGGCTGCACCCATGGCCTGGCAGAGAGGCAGGTTCTGTGGACCTGCCTGGATTGTTGGTCCCCAGCACTTGGCCTGCCCCCAACTCCATCTTATTGGGAAGCCTGTGGTCAACTGAAAAATCCCAGACAGCATCCTTTACTTACAGTTAAAAAGGCTATCAATGAGCTCAATCAGCTACCCACTGGGCCCCACTGGAAATGAGCATTGCAGCTGGTGCGGGTAATTTCAGAACTTACCCGCTCTCACTCCCAACTGAGTCCAGAAACCTGGCCTTCTGTCTATATTGGGTCAGAACAATGCTATGTTATTGGCTCACATTACTCCAAATCCCATCATGATCCACTGCTTGTGACCGTAAAAAGACTTTTATGGTGACAGTTGGAGGAGAAATAATGTAACAATTTCATTGCAAATTCTTGTTCTGCCTACTTTCCACAGCAGACAGGAACAGAGTAATTTTAACACAACATATCTAGTACATTGTAACAATTTTAATCAGGCAATTGAGGTTGGCCTGCTTGAATATGAGCTCCCCGATTAAGAGCCAAATTGATGGTTCTGCACTGAAACAGGAGTGTCAGTTCCTCTGGCACTCCGGATGGTGACTGCCTTCCAAGAGCATTCTTGTATACACATCCAGGACAGGTTTAAGTTGAACATCAATCTCACACTTGTCTGATCATCTTCTTCATTGAAATCAATGCAGTGTAAAATCGGGGTCATGGTAAATTGGGCCTCTGACTCGAATACAAACCTGCTCCCTTCCATTGAGCACTTTAGGCTAAAATTAATTTCTAAGTAGCTTTGGAGCCCACACTGTTCTTGTTTTTGTATATATATATATGTTATGTTTATATAAACTATACATCAGCATTCAAAAATTAATCTTTACAGTCTTGCGTGAGAAGTGGTACCTGCAGGTGTCTTTAAATCTTGTAGGTCATTTCTGACCAGTGGAATTGCTGTAATATTAAAAATAAATTAGCATCACAGTTCGTCCATAGAAAGGATTGAGTACTTGCATCATTTTGGGTTTTGCCTTTGAAGATTTCATCCAGCAAATTCAAACAGATAACTGAACTCCAATTTAAGAGCTTCTGGAGAATTTTAACTTTTTGACCTGTCGGGAGTGGGGTTGCCTCGTAACGTGGGGGATGCCTCCAAGTGCATGCGTGATGTCACTGACGGATTCACCATCCATTACCATGGATGCAGGAAACCAGAAATAAAAATGGGAAAAGCTGGAAATACTCGGCAGATCTGGCAGCGTATGTGAATAGAGAACCAAAGTTTCTGGGAGAAATCTTACAGCTGTTCACAGACAGGATTTTCTGGTCCCACTGCAGTGAATGAAGATTTGGCTGGGTGCCAAATTCTCTGCCCTGACTGCAGCAGCAGGGGGTGGGAGGAGCACGAATGGCTGGTAATATTGCATCCAACATGTCCAACCCATATGGCCCTTCTTCAGAGCAACACCCAGACACCCGCCTGATTGACAGATTTGGCTTTCTTTGGGAAGGAAAATAGGCCACAGGACCAGGTAGGTGCTGGAGTGCCTTCAATCTGAGGAGGAAAGTGGAGGAGCCAATCTTTAAGGGTGGGGTGGGGGGAATGGGAGGAGTTAGTGTGTTCAGAGGTCTGAGGAGATGAACTGGAGGCACCAGCTCGCGGCTTCAGGGTGAGGGCCAGTTAGGTGGCGAGACCAGAGGTGTCTGAGGATTGGAATGTTTGTAAAATCATGGGGGATGAGGAAGTAAGCATGGTCAATCCAGCAGACAAACAGAAAGACATTGACCTCAACAGTCTTCATCTCTCTGTAGAATCATAGAATCATACAGTACAAAGGGTGGCCATTCAGCCTATCAAGTCTGCACTGACCACAGTCCCAGCCAGGCCCTGTCCCTGTAACCCAGGCTAGTCCCCTGACACTCAGGGGCAATTTAACATGGCCAACCCACACATCTTTGGACTGTGGGAGGAAATCAGAGCACCTGGAGGGAACCCATGCAGACACGGGGAGAATGTGCAAACTCCACACAACCAGTGACCCAAGTCAGGAATCGAACACAGGTCGCTGGTGCTGTGAGGCAGTGGTGCTAACCATTGTGCCACCATGCTGCCCCTGTAGCTGCTAACTTTCCTGAGACTTGGGAAACCTGTCCATCGTGAATTATGGAACCTCATTACAATAATTAAATTGCCAGCCCATTTTCAGGGAGTGGATTGGCTACCACCCTGTCTCTATTAAAATCAGAAGTTGGCAACTCAGGGTTAGAATTCCAAATTTGATCACTTTAATTTCTTACCAAACCCAGCCAACATTTTGGGATTAAAATTCTCTTCTTTCAGTACAAAGCAAACAACATACTACGTGCTGGAGCTAGACATTTCAGTAATTAATTAGCCTATGATCTCCAGTTATTACCTTAGCGTTTCAGTATGTGATATGTTATCCAGTAGCTCAGATTCCTTTTAAAGTCACATTTCTAGAGCTCATCAGTGTTAACTGGGAAGAATTCATTAGTGTTGCGAATGTAACATTTGTTACAAATAGCATTGCATCTCAAACATGCACAAGGTCAAGTATAACACGGATCACTGACAATGCTGACAACACATTTCAACCCTTATCTCAGAGTGGGCTCATGTTTCCATACTGCCATAATATTTACATCCTCAGCACATTTAGTCGCAGGTCCTTAGGCCAGGCGAGGTTTAGCAAGCTAAGAAATTACTGTTGAATTTTGTCATCAGACTGTGCTGCCAATTTACTGAAACTGCCAGGGCTCCATTTTGTTGAATGCAGGAAATTATATTTGGCGGATCTAACAGCACAAAGAGGTGGTGGAAAGTATACCAATGATGCATTAAGTAGCCAATTATGGGGAAGTGATGGCCTAGTGGTATTATTGCTAAGCTATTAATCCAGCAACTCAGCTAATGTTCTGGGGACTTGGGTTCGAATCCTACCATGACAGATGGTGGAAAAAAAATGATCTAGAATTAAGAATCTACTGATGACCATGAAATCTTTGCCGATTGTCAGAAAAACCCATCTGGTCTTTTAGTGAAGGAAATCTGCCGTCCTTAGCTGGTCTGGCCTCCATGTGACTCCAGAGCCACAGCAACATGGTTGACTCTCAGTTCCCCAAAGGCAACTAGGGATGGGTGATAAATGCTGGCCCAGCCAGCAACGCACCATGTCCCTCAAATGAATAAAAAAAAAATCTCTGCATACATAGGTTGGGAAAGTCTCCACATGTTGTCCGCTAATAAAATTCACTTAATAGCTGCAGAGAAAAGGTGCCTCTTCATCTCCCCGTATTGAAGCTGAACTCCAAATTCTACTTAGCGACTGCCACTTTCCCTTTTATTCCAACAGTGATTACACTTCAGGAGTACTTAATTGGCCATGAAGCTCTTTGGGAAGTCCCGAGGATGTGAAAGACATTAAATAAAGCAAGCTATTCTTTCGTATTCTTAACCTTCCTGGATATAAACTGAGCCTATTATCTACCCACTGAATTAATGGCAAAAAGGTTTTTAGAAAAGAAATATATATGTATATATATATTATAGCTATAACAATCAGATTAACCCAATTCCAAAGCTACAACCACCATTCTGACAAATTGGGATAAAATCCAAAGATCTGGATAATAAGCACAGGCTTTGGCATCAGATTTAGTAACAACGTACCTGATTATACATATGGGGAAGTGGGGAAGGGTTGGCTTGACAGGAAGCGACCACAGGAACTGTTGTGCTACTGAAACGTGAGAAGCCAGATTTCAGATTCAAAACAACATGAAGAGCCTCCGCTGTGACCTCGTAACAGCTTTACTCAGGCAATACCTTCATCAATTTTCCATTAGCAGTATTATCAGTAATAGAATATTCTATTAGTAGCACTTTGAGAAGTAGGATAATTTATTTTCGCTATTTTTATTGTACAGACTTATTCCTATCCTATTACTATTTTTAAGTGATTATATGGACTGACATTTATATTTTAGTAACGAAAATGTTAAGAAAACCTCCTTTTAAATGTCGCACTACCAGCAAAAATTCACAAATGATTGTGTGGTCTGCAATTTTATATTTATTGCTCTGTACAATCTTTTGCCCCAGTAATTGGCCCTTCCCCCTCCTGATTATGTCATAAAGTGTCCTAGCCACATGTGCAGATCAGATCCAGATTTGGGTTAATCTCACCTGAATGGGTTTTTTTGCATTTGTTCCACTTATAAATGTTTTGTGGGTTTGTACTGTCAGTAGAAATGATGAAATGGGTACATTTTTGTTTGTTTATTTATTAGTCACAGGTAGGCTTACACTAACAATGCAATGAAATTACTGTGAAAATCCCGCACTTGCTACACTGTTCGGATACACTGAGGGAGAATTTAGCATGGCCGAGGCATCTAATCAGCATGCCTTTCAGACTGTGGGAGGAAACCCACACCAACGCAAGGAGAACATGCAGACGCCACACAGATAGTGACCAAAGACAGAAATTGAACCCGGATCCCTGGTGCTGTGAGGCAGTAGTGCTGACCACTGTGCCGCACTAAGTTGCTCATTCTCAAAGTTCTTTAGAATGCCAGAGCCCATGAATGCATTGTTTAGCTTCTGCTAAAAGTATGCAGCATTCGTGCCGAATGCTGACTTCTTGTTGTGACCACCTTGTGAAATGAGATAGCTGAGATAGTCTTGAGATAAAGAAATGGGACAATCAGCTCAGTTACATCTCACCCATGCAGCAACATTACCCTTAGCCAAAGTAAGGAATATTTTAGACAGGATCTAAAGAGACCTTATTGTTGGAGTTTGGTAGCTTTTAACATCGACAATCAGCATAACGTCATCGGCATCCACCGCTGTTAAAGGTAGGCACTTGCCAATCTGCAATAACTCTCACAACATTGTCACTGCAAATCAGGAAGATGTCTTTCTTCACATAAACCACTACGCGAATCCCAGAAGCTGTGTGACTGCTGCAACTTGTACAGAACATAATGGATTAGAGACAAATTCCACATCTCGGTGTCAGCCTGAGAATGTAGGTCAAGGAGACATCCAGTCATGATTTATTCAGTATCCTTGTTAGCAACTGCAATGACATAAACAGTGAGAAAACTAGAAACTTCCAGCCAGTCTAACAAGGTGGTGCCGGCTGTATTACATTAAAACTCGTGTTCAATCAGATGTTTCGAATATGACTGGCAAGCTGGAAGTTAGTTATGAACACAAATCATACTCTGGGCAGCCTTATTGCTCCTGACTTGACAGAGCACCATCGTGAAATCGGAACAGATAATTTACCTGTAGGAGTTACCAACTGCTCACAGCATGCGATAATTGTAAACGATTTTCAACCCAACATAAATACCCATTAAATAAAATAATATTATGCAAATGCTGCCACTTTATTAATTTTCTGTCAATCAATGAAAATAATGGCACAATGCCTCTCAGTGCAATGTGCCTACAACAGGTTGGAGCTGCTCAGCTAATAAGTAAACAGTAGAACCATAATACTTTGTGCTGTACTGATACTGATTTTGTTTCATACGGTGTCTCTGCATGAATGTCCATTTATGTTCTGAGGACACAGGAAATGTATTTTCCTTGTACTGAAAACTGCTTTTGAATATTAAGTTGTAAGCTTTTTTATTAGTGTCACAAGTAGGCTTACATTAACACTACAATGAACTTACTGTGAAAATTCCCAAGTCACCACACTCCGGCGCCCGTTGAGGTTACACTGAGGAAGAATTAAGCACGGCCAATGCACCCAACCAGCACGTCTTTCAGACTGAGAGAGGAAACTGGGGCACCTGGAGGAAACCCATGCAGACACAGAAAGAACATGCAAACACCGCACAGACAGTGACCCAAGCCAGGAATTGAACCCAATTCTCTGGCGATGTGAGACAGCAGTGCTAACCATTGTGCCACAGTACCACCCAGCTTTACTCATGACAGTACAGGCAACTCAAATGTCATCACTTCCAAATATCTTGTAAGCTGTAGAATCATATGGACAATGTTATGCCAATGTTATTGACAACTGAGTTCAGTTATCTCATGCACATCAGCACAGGAATCTTGTATTTGAACTCTAGGTAAAAGTGACATTTTTGATGAGTCCCCATCCAAGAAAAGTGGCCAAGTCAGGGTTACAACAGCAAATCAGTAACTTGGCTGAAGAAAGAAGGTAAACATCCACATCTTGGTCATTGTAAGCCCACTCAGGGGCCCAGCCCTGTAATCTTAAGATTTAAGAGGCAGTTTTCTTTTAAGTAAATGTTTGAAGCATCCAACTGCACAGAAGGGCAGCATTATAATGTCTTCTAGAGGAGCGCAGGCATTGATCTCTGCATCTCCAACAGACTTGATTTATATCTCAGCCACATAGCTGCATTCCCTATTAATGCAAGCACCCACTGCTGGTAGAATCATTAAGGGGCTTCCATCTGATGCCTGTAATTTCTTCGGGGAGAGAGACAGAGGATCCCTGACAGCTTTGATCCTAGCACTAGTGCCAGGTTAACAGCCACATGGGTTCCTAGAGTGCCTGCCTTTGGTATGGGTTTTAAATCATGTCCCTTTCTCTTCCTACTGGAAACATTAGCAAGTCAGCAATGGCACTGTGGACTGGGTATCTTCCAGCCAGTTGTGTCAAGCCCTCTTTACAGATACTAAGATCCCAGCAAATGTAGGCGCTAAGTTTGAGAAAGATAGAGCGGGTGCATTACAAATCAGATATGGAAAGAAGCAAGGTAGACATTATTGTGTATTGGAAAATTGATCTAAGAAGCACAGGAGTTAAAAATAATGGAGCTTTATTTACAGGGCGGTGATCACTATGTGGTTACTTCTTCACTTTGGTAGTTTTCCGTGCCAGCGATGTGCGACGCCACCTCCAGTGAATAAATAAACATATTAATACACAATGCTAAGTGCAGCTACCAAGAATCAATATTAATACAAGACAGACATGACAAGAAAGGATGCAGAAAGTGTGGAATGGTTATGGTGATGGTTATGTATACCATGATGCAACACTGACTGATTGGCAGTCATGTGCTTGAGACTAAGAGAAGACAGAATAGTCTGTACAAGAGCGAGATGTACTTACTTGAGAGTTTAGAATGTTGAATAGTGTAAATAAAGGAGTTTTTGAACAAACTTACTGGAGTTAGACCAAAGTCAATGGTACAAAACCTTTCCAATCCAGACCACAAGTTACCCAAAGAGAGATCCTAAGTGGCAACCAAACTACAAACCAAAAAACCTGGCCAACATATATGGACAAGAAATAGGCATGCTGTGGGGTTTCCGTCAAACAGGGGAGGTCACAAACAGAAAACATTTGCCCATCTTCAGTTTCCAATGTTGAAAAAACGACTAGCGGAGAATTTGCTGTTGTGCTTCAATGACATCATTACAATCATCTCTGAAAGATGTACTCAAATGTTTTCGGGTATTTCCAACTTTTTTGAGGGGGGTGGGGGAATATATCTCTGCGTACACCAATTATTGATGAGTGTTGGGTTTGTATGTCTAAATGTCTCCCTCCACACCCCCCAACTTAGCCTACACTCTCATGTGATGTGGAGGAGGCTAGAGGGAGATTGACTTGCCTGAAACCCATACGCATCCAATAAACAACTGGTGAGGGTGTACAAAGTATGCATGACGGACTGATTGAGTAGTCCATGTTTTTAAACGGTAGTCAGCTAGGCTTATGGTTCGGAATAAGTTTACCTCAACTGTGACCTGTGCTCAGAACTCTTTGATCATGCATGGGAATGTTTTCCAGCCAGTTGAAGGGAACAGACTATCTATTCTCTCTTAGGCACAGTAATTGAGGCATCGCTGAATTTTGAGGATATCCTGCATCCAAACTGTGACATCTCTTCAGCAAATACTTCTAAGTTAGAAATGAGATATATGTAAAATTTCCTCACTGGGATACTATTGATAAATATGCATAATTTTTGCTCCGCAGTTTTGTCCTTGCAAACCCAGTTCCTCTTTGATCCTCAGAAGTCTTCAGTTTAAATGGCCTTTAATATGCCGAATGCTGGTCGACTTTTAAATATGGCACCAGCTCCAGCACTCATGCCAGCTGATGCATGGCACTCCTGCCTCCAGCACATGATTGGTTGGCATACCCACATCACTGCTGCTAATTGCCCACCTGATATGTGATCATGTTTGGTAGGCAGATGGAAGCTGGCACGACGTTGCCTCCACACTCCTGATCCAACATCATGAGCTGCGACACTATAACCAAATTCAGCAGGCAGCTGTGAAGCCTGTAGCTCCAGCAGTTAAGATGGGTTGGGAAGCTGTTGGTTGGCAAAAGATCCACTAGAGTTGAAGTCATAAATCTGCAAAGAGGTTTGTATGTTAGAATGAGTTTGCTAAGCTAAAATCTCAAAGGACATCATGAGTCAAGAGACCAGGTTCATGGAACCAAGAAGAAAAGACTCCAAAAGTCCTGAGGTCTTTGGGAAAGGCAAACAAACACACATAGAGCTCATGTATCATGCCACACTTCGAATAAATGTCAACTTTTTTTTATTGTCCAATAAATCTTTGCAGTTTGCTTCTAAATTAGTGATTGCGTTTTTGTCAATATGGTTATTGGCAAAGCTTTCTTCCTCTGGTGCTTAGTATGGAGTTCAAATCCTTACATTATGATGATCAGCACTGTCTCTTCCATGGTGGGTTAAAACAAACATATGTGCTTGTCCTCTTCCAGTTCATTGCTGTTGCCTATCAGTTTGGAGACCAGGACCAAATGAGATGCATCCGAGAATACTGAGAGAAGTAAGGGAGAAAATTGCGGAAACACTGGTCATAGCCCTCCAATCCTCCTTCGATACCAGGCTGGTGTCGGAGGACTTGAGAATCACAAAGATCACACCCATGTTTGAACAGCTGTTTAAAGATAAACTTAGCAACAACAAACAAGTGATATTAAGCACATTGGGAGAATGTATATAAATGAGAGTCTAGGACAAAAATTAGCTGTCACTTTGACACAGGTATGGTCTAATTAAGAAAAACCAGCACAAACTTCTTGAGGACAAATTGTGTTTAACTAAGTTGATTGAGTTTTTGATAAGGTAACGTTAAGATAAGGTAAGGTAAGGTTAATGAGATGTACATGGACTTCCAAAAATTTGATCAAGTACCACATAACAGGCTTGCCAGCTATGTTGAAGTTCTTGGAATGAAAGGAACAGTGGTAGTTTAGTTATGAAGTTGGCTGAGTGACAGATAGCAGTAGAGGATGACTGTTTCTCAGAATTGAGGAAGGTATAGGTTACCCTAGAACTAGAGCCACTTTGCTTATATTGACATATATCAATCACCTAGATTTGGGTGCACAAGGCACATTTTCAAAATTTGCAGGTGACATGAAACTTGGAAGTATGTTGAGTTGTGACAAGGTTAATGATAGTCTTCAAGAGAATCTAGACAGGGCATGTTGAATAGGCTGATGAAATTGAAGTGGAGATGCCGGTGTTGGATTGGGGTAAACACAGTAAGTTGGCATCTTGTCTGCTTCCTTTCATCTTTGTGGAAACTTGATGTCTGTGTCAATATGCGCGACTGATGAAATTGAATGCAGAGAAATGTGAAGTGACACATATTGGTAGGAAGAATGAAGGGACACAGCATACAATAAAAGGTGTAATTTTAATGGGGATGCAGTAACAGTGGGAGTAGTAGGTGCACATATCATTCAAGGCAGCAGGGAAGGTTGAGCAAGCACTTAGCAAGGCACACAGGATTCTGGCCATTAGTAATAAAGGCTCATGGCACAGTTGGATGGATGTGACATAAGATTAATTCATTCACCTTGACTACTCATGACAGATCTTTAAACCCCTTCCTGCACCACATTCATGTTCTTTGAACATCGCATTGACTCTTGCCTGGGTAATTGGGGATCGTCTAGTCCCTGCAGACTTTTCACTTCTTCCACTAAAGCCTCCAGCACAACGTCTGAAATACTTGTCTAGACACTCTCGCATTTTCAGCTCTCGCATTTTCAGATGCCTCCTGCCAGTTCCTATGGTTCCAAAGCACCTTTCCTTTAAGAGATGCCGGCTGCCTCAGCACTAGCCACTCGTGTTATCAAAGCTCCCTGCTGATTCCTGCAACCTACCATGGTCTCTGCTCCCTTTTTTTTAGCTTTAGCCAATTTCTTTCCCAGCAAATTAATAATCAATGACAGTAATTACAGGCTTAATTATCCTTCCTCAGAAAGAACAGTCATTCTGCTACATTAAGCTTCTAAAGTGAACTGAAACGTGGTTTTGTTGAAGTCGTCTCTGTGTAGCAATGTCATTTTAGTCAACACTTCTCGACAATCGATATTTCCTAAAAATCATAAAATGCTTACATGATTGTATCAATAAAAATGAATCTATCTTATAAGTCACAGCAGTTTCACAAATTATATCTGACAGATCTATGACTAAGCTGTTTTCTGGCAAAGGGAGGCATCAGAATGATTTCAGATGTTGCTCTCAGCAGACAGGCTTAAGTGAAATTTTGACCTTCAAGGACTGGGGGGCAGTTAGGAGGTAAAAAGGTAAAGGTTCTTAAACTCAATCATCACCTGCCTTCAACCTGCCCAATTTTGCTTCTGCAGTGTATCACTGCTGCTTCACAGCGCCAGGGACCCGGGTTTGATTCTCGGCTTGGGTCATTGCCTGTGTGGAGTTTGCACATTCTTTCCGTGTCTGTGTGTGTTTCATCCAATGCTCCAGTTTCTTCCCACATTCTGGAAGACGTGCTAGTTAGGTGCATTGACCCAAACAAGTGCCGAACTGTGGCGACTAGGAGAATTTCACTGTAACTTCATTGCAATACACAAGTTTTGCAATACAAATGCATTATAAGTCATAAGCTTTACTTATGACTTATAAATAAACTTTAACTTTACAGTGGCAAGTCAGGGGTGGGGGGGTGTTGAGAACGTGACCAACTTTCTCTCAGGATGTGAGCAAGCCAGTGAAATCTTTTAAGGAGTTCTTAACACTGTACTCTGAAGTAACTTTATTGTTTCAAAATGTCAGTTATTGCTAGGTTGGTGGCACTCTCATCTTAGAATGAGAAAGTTGTGGATTAAGTCCTACACCAGCACATGAGCACAAAAATCAAGGTTGACAGTTTGCTGTGTGCAAATTAGCTGCTATTTTTTCAACATTACAACATGCCTATGGGCAGAATCTTGGGCTTCCACCTGTGGTAAGCTTGGAGATAGGAAGGGCATGTACTTCGGTATCTGAATCTGGCCACCCTCTCACTTCCTTTCTAATTAAGTTCTGGATACAAAAGGCTCCTAGTCGATCTTTCCACCCCACCACCAACTGAGGTCTGTAAATGGCCAACTTAGGATCATTTAAGGGCCTCATCCTGATTTAACTGGGATGAACTTAGCCGTTACTGGGTCTGTTGCCCTGTACAATAGTTACTACCTTGTGGGCAGCTTGTCCCCTTTGAGCTTACAAGATGTTTGGGTGTGATGACATTCCTGTGTAGCCTGCGCTGTAATGAGTAAAGCTGGGCAGCACAGTGACACAGTGATTAGCCTCACAGCACCAAGTGAAGCTAGCTAATTATTCCTGGGACGGATCACTATCCTATTGCCAGGGGCTTACAATTCGAGGGGCACAACGCCACATGAAACGTAGCCACACTCACACACAAACTAAGGGACTATTTAGCACGGCCAATCCACCTAACCCGTACATTTTTGAAGTGTGGGAGGAAACCGGAGCACTCAACAAAAACTCATGCAGACACAGGGAGAACCTGCAAACTCCAGACAGACTGACACCCAAGGCCGAAATTGAAACCCGGCCCCTGGTGCTATGAGGCAGCAATGCTAACCATTGTGTCATCATGCTGCCCCAAACTATCTCTACTTGGCTTGCCTCAAATTTATCATAGGATCTCTACAGTGCAGAAGAAGCCCATTCAGCCCATCAAGTCTGCACTGACTATCTGACAGAGTGTCTTACCTAGTTCCTCGCCCATGCCATACCCCTTTAAGCCCACACATGTACTACAGCTAATCCATCTAACTTATACATCTTGGGGCACTAAGAGGCAACTTAGCATGGCCAATCCACCTAATCTGAACAAGTACTTGTTCAAGAAATCGGAACGCGTGGAGGAAACCCAGTCGGATACTAGTGAGAACATGCAAACGCCACACTGGTTAGGATTTTCCCACCCAAGGTCAAGGGATCTTTCCATGGTATGCCCCTCACTTGATTCCTGTGCCGGGCAGAACGGAAAAATTTGCACCAGATAGTCAGTTACCCGAGGCTGGAATCAAATCTGGTACCTTGGCATTGTGAGGCAGCAATGCTAACCACTGTGCCACTGAGTGTTTATTCAGTGCAGTTAATTGATTGAAAGTGTACCGCATTGCAGCTCAGGAAGTAAATCCCCAGGTAAACCAATTATTATGGAATGAACCTAATCAAAGAAATCCAATCAGCAATTTTACCCATTTAGGGATCATTTTTATCCAGCCTATGCATCTTAAAATTGATGAGATTGGATCAACCCCCACTTACCCTCTGCTCCATTTCACTTTTGATCCAATCTTATGAATTTCCCTTCAGCTGGTTATGCTATTGCTGTCCCTTCAGTTCAAATTAGTTTTAAAATGTTATAATCAAAAATGTGTTACATATTTAGTTGGAAACGAGTGTGAATTGCTGAGAATTTCCAAGGGCTACTCCTGGGTGGTGGCATGGTGTCACGTTGGCTAGCACTGTTGCCTCACAGTGCCAGGGAACTAGGTTTGATTCCCCGCTTGGGCCACTGTCTGTATGGAGTTTACACATTCTCCCCGTGTCTGCGAGGGTTTCCTCCGGGTGTTCTGGTTTCCTCCTACAGCCTGAAAGACGTGCGGGTAGGTGCATTAACCAGGTTAAGTTCTCCCTCCGTGTACCTGAACAAGCGCCAGAGTGACTAGGAGACTAGGGAATTTTCACGGTAACTTCATTGCAGTGTTAATGTAAGCCCACTTGTGACACTGATAAATATACTTTAAACTTGATTTCTTGTTGGAACTTTAGCAGAACGTGTAAGGGAATAGTTAAAATTTGTCATTCATACAATTTCTCCAGTTAACTGCCAAAAGTTAATGCAAGAGATGGGAAGAAAAACCATCCTGATTGATCTACTGTAGCTTCTTGAACTCAGTAAAAAGTCTGACAACACCAGGTTTTAGTCCAACCTATTTATTTGATAATATTCTCACTAGCTTTCGAGGGGACAGCCTCTTCGTCGAAGAGGCTGTCCCCTCGAAAGCTAGTGAGAATATTATCAAATAAATAGGTTGGACTAAAACCTGGTGTTGTCAGACTTTTTACTGTGTTTACGCCAGTCCAACGCCGGCATACCCACATCATGGCTTCTTGAACTGACAGAGGGGTAGAAATTGCTTAGTAGCAAGAGGTTGGGACAAAATCAGCTGAGCAAAAGGACTAGTTCCTACACTGGAATAATTAGGCCTGAATCCCAAGTCAAATTTGGCTGTTTGCCTCCTTTAATTAAAACAATTTTAAAAATGGCCACACAAATTTAGAAATGGGACCAAAGCCAGTGCAGACTGGGCAAAATCCCTTTGTTTTTGGTATGCCTAACCAGTATTTTACACATGAAAAGTGGACACAACGCATGCCAATTTCTGTGCCAACTTGTTTTTATATGCAGACATCTTGGAAAAGAGTAGATGTGCGACCATTAACGAGTACAAGGCTGCTCTCAATTCGATCGAAGTGAGTCAACTGTATGAGTTAACGCTTTGATCACAGTGTCATTAGATTGTGCCAATGGCCCAGAGAGACTGCATATTTTACAGTAGGCCTTTAGTGCTGTGTGTTTCTGTTGTCAGTCTTCAATTAGTTTATAAAGGTCCCATAGATTTCAGACGTCGTCAGCCATCTTGTCTGCCTGGGTGCTCAATAAATTTGTGGCTCAACGGGGAAAGACCAGGCTGGAAATCCCATTGAAACCTCACTAACTGTTTAAAAGCAAAACACTGGATGTTGGAAATTTGACATAAAAACAGAATATGCACTGCTAAAGAGAAGACATGTGGAGATGCCGGCATTGGACTGCGGTAAATACAGTAATAAGTCTCACGACACCAGGTTAAAGTCCAATAGGTTTATTTGGTAGCACAAGCCACTCGCTTTCAGAACACTGCTCCTTCATCAGGTGGGTGGGAGATCTGTTCACAAACAGGGCATAGAGATACAAACTCAATTTACAACACAATGGTTAGAATGCGAGTCTTTACAGGTAATCAAGTCTTAAAAGTACAGTATCTTTAAGACTTGATTACCTATAAAGACTCACATTCCAACCATTATTTTGTAAATTGAGTTTATGTCTATATAGGCCCTGTTTGTGAACAGAACTCCCACCCACCTGATGAAGGGGCAACGCTCTGAAAGCTTGTGGCTTGTGCTACCAAATAAACCTATTGGACTTTAACCTGGTGTTGTGTGACTTCTTTCTGTGAAGAGAAGTTACACAGACTAGAGATGTTAGCTCTGTTTCTGTCTCCACACTTGCTGTAAGAAGTCTGACAAAACCAGATTTAAGTCCAACCGATTTATTTGATAGTAAACTCACCGGCAACCAACGTAAACCAACGCCGGCATCTCCACATCCACACTTGCTGCCAGACTCTGTTCTGAAGAAGAGACTCGAAACATTTGCTGGGATTTTCCTTGGGCACAAATGGCGAATGGGGTGCAAAATCCAACGAGAAACCAAAAATGAGAATCTCGCTGATGAGATCTCGTGATGCAATTGTCCCCACCCCAGTCAGCAATGACACAATGAGGTTCCCATAGGTAGTTTGAGAACCTCAGTTAAATACAATTAAATGTCAATATCGGGTATTCCGCGCAGTATCATCCCCCCACTTTAGGATTTCCTGTCAGCGAGGTTTACAAAATGTCTGGAGCAACATGAACCAGGCAAAGGATTTCCGTTGGGGGTGCACAGTTAAGTACAGTCCCAGGGGATGGGGAGGGAGGGAGAGTTGGTCAGGAGTGGGGGGGGGGGGGGGGGGGGGGTCATGTCCCAGCAGTACCCTGTCAGTGCTAAGTAGCAGTATCAGGAGTCAGTGCCAAGCAGCAATGCCAGATGGTTCTCCATGTTCATTGGGGGTAGAGGTGAGGAGGGGGGGGGGGGGGGGGGCGTTAACTTTTAGTGCTAGAAATCAGGCAATCCTTTAGAAAGTGTGTCCAATCTCTTGGAAACCAACGTTGTTGGCAGGGGCACTCTACATGGGACGCGCCTCGAGCATATTTTTTCTAAACTGTGCAGCCAGCATGCTACACATCGCTTTTCTCACCCAAGCCAGCACATAGAAAGAAAGAACAGAAAATTCTGTCCATTAACTCTGTTTCTCTCTGCACAGATGCTGCTAGACCTGCTGAGTTTATCTCCAGTACACTTTATGTCCAGTACCATTATCTGTTGAATTTTATGCCTATTTTTGTTGTCACACAATTGTTACATGTCTGCACATTTTTAACCGAATTACTTATAGGGGTGATTATCCAGCCCTATTAAACCCAGATGCAGCAGCCTCTCAGGACGTGCCTCCCCCTCCCCACAAGGGGACATCAACCAGCCGCCAATCACAACAGGTCTCTAAAAGTAGGGACCAGGCGCCATGGGCTCTGAGGGGGAGCAAGAAAGTAAGTACCACTTTCCACTTATCTCCAAGATTCCTAAGAGCAAACATCTGCTGCCAAGATGCAGAAAGGCCTCCTTTAGGGGATTAAGATCTAGATGGGGGGGGAGCTCGGGCTTGCTGGAGGGTTCAGGTTGGGGCTCTCCCCCAGGAATGTGGGGGGGGGGGCAGGTGAGGCGGTCATGTGGCTAATCCTCCCTCAGTTGCTTTTAAAAGCTTTGAACTATTTCTCAGCATGTCAATTTCAAAGAGGTCTGAGGTTGCAGGGGCCAGTCTTCTCCCTGATGCTTTTAAAAGCTTTGAAGTGCTTTGCTATTATTCCATTTCACACCCCATCAACCTTTACAGCCTGCTTTAGCGAGGAAGGGGTAGTGTCTGTAGCACTATTCTGAAATCAGGGCGCCATTTTAAAAGAGTGCCCCAATCTCTGAGGAGCCAGGCTTGCCGTCAATTTGAAGTCCCACACATCTCGCTCACTGTACAAAGAACAAACAACAGTACAGCACAGGAACAGGCCCTTCGGCCCTCCAAGCCCGTGCCGCTCATGCGCCCAACTAGACCATTCGTTTATATCCCTCTATTCCCAGTCTGTTCATGTGACTATCTAGATAAGTCTTAAACGATCCCAGAGTCTCCGCTCAACCACAAATCACCCCAGGCTCCAAAAACGTCTGAGTGCAGGTGGATTGTTATCGGGATCATGCCAGCCCACCCAGCAGGAATCGCATTGTGTTTCCCGCCGGAGATCACACTTCGAAACCTCTCGGGAGAATTGCACCCTCAGTCTTTTCCTGATTTAAGTTAGACTGAAATTCAGCCTTCAGGCAGCAAGCATATTTCTTGAATAAAATACTATTTAATTTTTTTTTTGCTTCACTGCCCTCACTGAGTGCCACGTACAATAATGAAAGATAGATTGAATTTCATGGAATATCAAATCTGAACTATTATGTAATGTACTTTTACAAATTTTATGAACACTTTGGGGGAAGAAAGCCTCTTTGGATAAGGTACTACCATCAAAGCTGCAAACACTCTATTCTGTACTTCACTAAGCAGTCAAATTGTTTTATTCCAAAAATATTTGTTTTTCTCAAGGCAAAGATTGTTTCAAATGATGCCATCTAATGAGGAGGAACAGTTGTCTCATTAACACAGCTTGAATTGCCTCTCAGTTGCCATTTCAGAACCAATTCAAGAGGCTATGTTTTCCTCCACTATCTCCAAATTTGGGATGGGATCACATGGGAAAATATAGCCCAATATCTCAGTTGCTTTCCTGATTTCTAAATAATTCTAATATGAGTCAGTTGATTTAATTGTTTGGTTTGTCACAAAAAAAAAATTGTCCACAAAAGGCGGCACGGTAGCACAGTGGTTAGCACTGCTGCTTCACAGTGCCAAGGACCTGGGTTCAATTCCTGGCTTGGGTCACTTTCTGTGTGGATTTTGCACTTTCTCCGTGTCTGCATGGGTTTCCTCCGGGTGCTCCGGTTTCCTCCCACAGTCTAAAGATATCCGGGTTAGGTTAGTTGGCCAAGCTGAATTAACCCTAGTGTCACAGGATTAAGCAGGGTACATGGGTGGGGTTACGGGAATGGGCCTGGCTGGGATTGTGGTTGATGCAGATTCGATGGGCTGTAGGGATTCTATGATTTTATGGAGGCAACATTAACCACCTTCTAAGACATGAGGCAGTGTGATATTCCTCTGTGCTACCCGGTAGCAATAATGGGTTCATTGTTCATCTGTGACATGCTGTCGACGATCAATCCTTAAGGTCTCGGAGAGTGAGTGCTCTCCCGTGACCACCTGAGGGCTACAATATCCTCTGGCCCCTCTGGCAGCATGGTGGCACAGTGATTAGCACTGCTGTCTCATAGGGCCAGGGACCTGGGTTTGATTCCCTGCTTGAATCACTGTGTGTGGCGTTTGCATGTTCTCTGTGTCTTTGTGGGTTTCTTCTGGATTTCCTGCCACAGTCCAAAGATGTGCGGGTTAGGTTGACTGGCCAGTGCTAACTTACCCCTTCGCATCAGGGGGACTAGCAGGGTAAATACATGAAGCTAAGGGGCTAGGGCCTGGGTGGAATTGTTGGTATAAGTTCGATGGGTCTAATGCCCTCCGTCAGCACTGTAGGGATTCGATGAAAAGATACTTGGTTGTGTTAAACATGAAGGGAATGTTTCTAGCTTGGACTCAAATTGTGATAATAGCAACTGCAGCACTAAGGAAGTCATAGGTCCATTACCCAACAGTAAAGCCATGAAAGAATTTAGTGACTTCACAACACTTACACTACAGGCATAGACTAATTATTCTAGAAGATTTAAGAAAAGTGTATCTGCATCACAGTAATCTTTTCAACAACATTAATCTCATGCCAAGAAGCAAAAATCCCTGCATATCCACATATTGTATTTAATAAAGATCTCCTATCAGAATTACACTGCCAGAAACATCAGAGGATTCTGTGCAAATCTGAATTAATCTTTATGGTGACAAACATGACCTATGTAGCATTTCAATTACAACATTCTAAGACTGATGCAATAAGACGTGGAATGGAGCAGAAGATATCACTTCATTTTATACAATTCTCACAGCCCTCCTGAACAGGACGAAGAATATCTTAGCTAAATAAATTCAAAGATAGTGGCAACGTATGATATTTAAAAAAAAAAGTTATAATCATTTTCTAAAGCATCCATCTTCCGATATCTAAAATCTTAATAACATTCAAATGGGATGCATGATGCGACAATAATCTTTCATTAAATTAAACGAATAATTCCTGTCTTTCAATGTTCCCCTGATGTAAATGTAGGTCACTTCATTCTCTCCAGTGTATTTCTTAATTACTTATTTTTAAAATAAGATTGGACCACAATGGGACTCTTGGGGATAATGCGAGATTGGGTTTGTAATATGTTTCTGTATCCATTGTACTCTGAAAGAGATGTCTTATACAGTGGGAGAGTTTCACAGAAATAGTACCTTTTATTTATTAACTTATGGGATATGGCCATTGCAGGCTAGGCTAGCACTTATTGCCCATCTCTTGTTGCCCTTCAGAAGGTGGTGATGAGCTGTCTTCTTGAGCCAATTCAGTCCCTGAGGTGTACGAACACTCAGTGCTATTTCAGAGGGAATGCCAAGGTCGCGACTCAGCGGCAATGAAGGAATAGCAATATACTTTCAAGTCAGGATGATGAATAACTTGGAGGGCAATCTCCAGGTGGTAGTGTTCCCACATACGTACTGCTCTTGTCCTTCTAAATGGTAGAGGATATGGTTTTGGAAGATGTTGCCTGAGGAACCTTGGTGCGTTGCATCTTACAGATGGTACACACGGCTACCACTGTTCGTGAGTAGTGGAGGGACTGAATGTTTGTGGAAGGGGTTACAAGTGATCAGTTGTGCAAAGCCAGTGTCCAACTATTGAAGGTCACGTGCGTGTTTTGTAGAGAACTACAGCTATCTTTCCATGTAACAGTGGATTGGAAATATGAGGGTTCCTCCATTCCTATTTCACTGCTGCTTCACAATGTGTTGGCACAGCTTTGCTGAAGCTTTTATAATGATGTTGGTACACTCCAAAAACAATTAGTGTAAAACTAAAGGCCATATTTTCATTTGCAAATAAAGTGTTGACTACTCTTACGAACATTAATTATAATGGGCCTAAATGCCAGTGGCAGGTGCAGATAGTTTCAGCAATATGAATCTATTATTGCAGACAAAAGAAAACTGGTCAATCAAAATGCACCTATAATAACTGTCCTTTCACACTTCTCAAGCAGCCAAATTGCCACTTGATAAGTAAAGCTGGCTGTAGGCCACAGTAGAATTTTCCCACAATTGTTGCATGAAATATTTAAAAAAAAACAGATTAACCACAAGCCTCAGTGTTTATAAAAAAAAAGAATTACAGGCTCAAGATCCCTGTAAAGAAAGAGAAATCTATACCTCGGGCAGGAGGTTACATTGCACTTGTCAAAACCTGCAGACTCCAAAGATCCAGTGATGCACAAGCCACACTCGTTTAATAACTTTTAAATCTACAGTGGCAAATGTCATGATTTCATTATATAATGATTAATGGCACTGGGATTCTTGAATGGCTATATTGTAGAACAGATTCCAGCAGTTAAGTTACAAGAAGATTAAACGTTACAAGGTGATTGGAAATTAATTTTCAAATTAAATCTGACCAAAGCTCCCACGGAATTGCAGGAGAGACATTTTATTTTACTGGATTTCCGTATGTAACGTATGGGAATACAATGTCGGGTGGGCTGAATTCCCTCTGGTGGCTGTGGGTTCAAGCCTCATTTCAGAATTTGAGCGCACAATCTAGACTGATACTTCACATTAATATTGCAGCAAAGTCCATTGACACAGGAGCCTGAGCTGCTCACCTACGCCTCTATCTGCCTTCCCAATTGGCTATTAAAGGTCCAGAGCTATTATTTGAAGGATTTCAGTGGAGCTCTCCGACGCCATCAGAAACAGATGATCCTGGTTATCTTCCGGTTAGACATTTCACAGTCTCCTGGACTCAACACTGAGTTCAGCAATTTCAAATCACAAACTCAGTCTCACATTTTATTTTTTGTTTTTCTTTGCCATGTCATTTTCTCACCTTCTTGTTTTTTTAGACAGATCTGTTAGTTATGGTGCTATTCACACTCTGGACAAATGCTTTGGTCAGGATTTTTCAGCCTCATTCGCAGCAGTGTTGAATTGAGATTAATGGTTGTTCACATGTTTGCAATGTTCCCCCCACTGTCCCTTTATAAAACAGACATTCCGACAGGCTGATGTGGAAAATATAGGGAGGAGGACAAAATTTTTTTTTTTTTTCCATTCATTCATGGGGCATGGCCATCACTGGCTCATCAATATTTATTGCCCATCTCTAGTTGCCCAAGTGCAGTTGAGTGTCAACCACATTGCTGTGGCTCTGGAGTCACATATAGACCAGACCAGGTAAAAACAGCAGATTTCCTTCCCTAAAGGGCATTAGTGAACCAGAATGAGTTTTTCCAACAATCGACAGATTTTTAATTCCAGGTTTTTTTTTTATTGAATTCAAATTTGACAATCTGCTGCATTGGGATTCAAACCCAGTCCCCAGAACATTAGTTGAGTTTTTGGATTAATAGTCTACCTATAATGTCACAAGGCCATTGCCTCCCCTTGCTGTTGTAAAACCAGTTTGCAATCGTCCGCTCCACCCATCAATGGTGGGCCTCATTTCCTGCTTCAGCACATCGGGAATGTCACTTCAATATATTTGCATCTTATTATAAGAACTGGAATCATTCCCCATGCTGGATTGTCCAGGTAATTTAATGTTCAATTAGAACAACTTGTTTCACAATGGTAAATAAGTGATGTGCTGATGTGCACTTCACTCACGACTTTGAGGCTCATTCACACGCCTTGCATCATGCAGCGCTCATTGGATTCGGTTCCAGGCAGCACTAAGTCCCCTACA
The DNA here is from genome assembly GCF_965287045.1 of Carcharhinus amblyrhynchos. Taxonomy (NCBI): domain Eukaryota; kingdom Metazoa; phylum Chordata; class Chondrichthyes; order Carcharhiniformes; family Carcharhinidae; genus Carcharhinus; species Carcharhinus amblyrhynchos. The sequence continues at coordinate 28,672,555 of NC_137346.1, forward strand.
GGAGATTGGCACAGACTACCAGCCAGACTGGTGGCAAGGCAGTTATGGCCTTTCAGGAGTTGCAGGGTTAAGGTTATCCTGGGCAAGCTAGCCTCAGTAAGAAGTCTCACCACACCAGGTTAAAGTCCAACAAGTTTATTTGATAGTAAACCCACAAGATTTCGTCAGGTGAGTGGAAAGTTTTGATCAGGACATATAAAGGTGCACACAGTTTACAGAATACTGATTAGAATGCATGTCTTTACAGCTAATCTGCTATTCAAGTCTTAAAAGGCGCAGACAAATGTGAGTGGAGATAGCATTAAGCATAGGTTAAAGTGATGTGTATTGTCTCCAGACAGGACAAGAAGTGAGATGCTACAAGTTCAAGCAAGTCATTGGGATTACAGATAGTGTGACATGAACCCAAGTTCCCAGTTGAGGCCATCCTCATGTGTGCGGAACTTGGCTAAGAGTCTCTGCTCAGCGATTCTGCGCTGTCGAGTGCCATGAAGGCTGCCTTGGGGAACGCTTAACCGAAGATCAGCCTTAGGCAGAAGATGCTGCACAGCTAGTATTTGGAGGGTACTAGCAGGGGAGGTTGAACCCAAATACTAGGGGAAAGGCGGGTGCCAGGGATTAACATCCTCAGCACCAGGATGGGAAGAGAATGAATGTTATAGATTGATATAAACTACTTGCGACCAGAATGCGAGGGGTGCTACATGAAGAAACACTTCAGTTTCAACTTATCTAGGTTCAACCCATTTCTCACACCACTGCTTTCACCCCTTACCCTCCCCTCCAGAACCATGACAGAATCCTCCTTATCCTCACTTCCACCCCATCAGCCTCCGCATTCCAGGGATTATCCTTTTCCATTTTCGCCAACTCCAGGCACAAATGCCACCACGAAACACATTTTCCCCTCACCCACCCTGTCAGCATTCTGCAGGGACCACCCTCTCCATGACACCCTATTCCACTCTTCCATCATCACCCAACTCCCCAACCCTTTCCCATGGCACCCTCCTTTGCAACCACAGAAGATGAAACACCTGCCCTTTTACCTCCTCCTCCCTAACCATTCAAGGCCCTAAACACTCCTTTTGGGTTAAGCAGCATTTCACTTGCACCCCCTTCAATTTGGTTTATTGTATTTACTACTTTCAATGCGGTCTCCTCTACAATGGGGAGACTAAATGACACTTTGCAAAACACTTCCGCTCGGTCCGCCATCATGATCTCAACTTTCCTGTTGCTTGCTATTTTAACTCAACATCTTGCTGTGCTGCCCACATGTCTGTTCTTGGCCTACTGCAATGTGCTAGTGAAGCCCAACACAGATTGAAGGAGCAACATTTCATCTTGCTGTTTAGGCATGCTGCAGCTCTCAGGACCCAATGAGTTCAACAACTTTAGACCGCAACCATTCTCCTCCATCTTAACTCCTTTTATTATCCCAAACATTTTTTGTCTCAGTGCATAAACCTTCCCTTCCCCCCTCTCCCACCCGGCAATCTGACCTTTTTTTCATTCATTCATGGAACATGGCTGGCCAGCATTTATTGCCCATCCCTCATTGCCCTTGAGAAGGTGGTGATGAGCTGCCTTCTTGAATTGCTGCAGTCCATGTTCTGTGGGCTGACCCACAACACCGTTAGGGAGGGAATTCCAGGATTTTGACCCAGCGACTGCGAAGGAACGGTGATATATTTCCAAGTCAGGATGGTGAGTGGCTTGGAGGGGAACTTGCAGGTGGTGGTGTTCCCATGTATCTGCTGGCATTGTCCTGCGAGATGGAAATGCTCGTGGGTTTGGAAGGTGCCGTCTAAAGATCTTCGGTGTTTATGTGGTGAGTCCAGTTGAGTTTCTGGTCAATGGTAACAGAGGATTTTGACAGGGGGGGGGGGGATTCAATGATAGCAACACTGCCCATACCAGCTCCTCCCCTCCAATTGGTGCCCCCACTGATCAACATCCTCTCTGTCGAGTTCCCCCTTACCCTCCTCCCCACGGAGATTCCCCCTACCTCGCAATCAGGCTCCACCCCTTCTTAGGCACTTCACCAGGCTCCACCCCTTCGAGCCCCACCCTCTAAGGTCCTGTCCCACTGGCATTGCCAGGGTGCCTGATAGGCACTCTCAGGGTGTTCAGCGGGCAATGCCAGGGTACCAGGCTGGCTGTGCTCTGTTGGTGCTGACCCATGGGCACTGCCTGGCCCTTCTCCTGACCATCCAGGGGGGCTTCAATGGCCTCCACACCCACCAAAGTCATCATGTCTGGTCCCTGTTGGTGAGGACCTTGACCGGCGAGGGGTTAGGATGGTAGCATCTGGGGCTCGTCAATGGCTTATTAATCATGATTTTAATATTGTAATTAAGGGTGCAACTCTGATTTTACCAGCAAAATAATGGTGTCAAGATCCCAAGAAACCATGCGCCCACACAATTTTCTGCCTCTCACCCTACCTTACCGGCTCACCACGCCGGTAGACCAGTAAGACAATACCCCATTGGCTCTGTTTCTTTCTCCACAGATGCTGCCTGGCCTGCTGTGTATTTCCAGCACTTTCTATTTCTATTTCAGATTTCCATGCGATGTTTTGTTTTAATCTCATCATCCATTCACTTGACGTTGGTGGCATTTTGCTAAGGCTTAAACCGACTGTTGCATTTTTCTACAACCAAGAAATCATGACAAGCTGTAGCTGTGACATACAGTGGGATGTCGTGAAGTGGTGAAAAGCACCAGACAAATGGGAGCTTTATCTTTAAAATGTTGGCCTGTCTTGTGGTTTCATCTTGAGTTGAAGAACACAGCGAACAAATTGGGAAGCAGAGCTGACTGTGCAGATTTCTACAGCTATGGTAATCCTATATTGATATATTCATCAGCAGTAACATTAGCAAGAGAAAAATAGAAGGATCCAATATTTTTAAGAATGCTCCCACTATGTGAAGAGAATTGTTAAAATTTTAAAATCAAAATAAAATACTTGGTCATCCAACATATGATCCAGATAAATTGTCAGTGTCAAATTAGGTACCAGCAGTTTTTTGAATCAATACATGTTTTGTTTCTTTGTTGATTTGCTTTAATTCAGGGTAGTAATCATTTAATGTTCCCAGTACAAAGCAATAATGAACACAGAAATCAATGCTGAAATGTATTATATCTGTGGTATAGGAATTAAGTAAAATTGGAGAAAATAAATAAAAGATATAATGTCAATAAAACATTTTAACAATGATGCAGAATGCAAATTGTGTGTATTGAATAGGCTATATTTCTGGGAAATGATGGCCTAGCGTTATTATTGCTAGACTATTAATCCAGAAACTCAGCTATTGTTCTGGGGGCCTGGGTTCGAATCCTGCCATGGCAGATGGTGGATTATGAATTCAATAACCTGGAAACAAGGACCTACTGATGATCATGAAACCATTGCTGATTGTCGTAAAAACCCATCTGGTTCACTAATGTCCTTTAGGGAAGGCAATGCCGTCCTTACCTGGCTTACATGTGACTCCAGAGCCACAGCAAGTGGTTAACCCTCCACTAACCTTGGGCAACCAAGGATGGGCAATAAATGCCAGCCAGCCAGCAATGCCCAAGTCCCACGAATGGATAAAAAAAATTTGTTCCCATGGAGTAAAATGAAGTGAAAACTCAAAGCATTGAAATTATTGAATGGTGTGTGATTGCCCCTTTTTAGCATTAATCTACAGAGGATGGGTCACGTGACCACAGGAAACCAACTAGGGATTAGGTGGGTGATCACTCTGGTAAACCTGGGCTTCTGTACTCAGTCATCTCAGGAGCTGATTGCAGCCACAAAGCTACAAGTCCCTACATAGTTTTAAGCTGTAAATAAATGAGTTGTGTCTTCCCTAAACTGATGAACGAGCAACTTCACAAATGGCTTTTTCATTTTAGAAGAATATTTCCCCATCCTAACAGAATTGTGATTTTTGGACAGCATTACCCAACCTCTGTACTTCCAGTGGGAGGAGGAGGATTTGGATACTGTAGATTAATTCCAACAAACCAATCATTTATCGAGGGAGGGATTCTTCAGACTTCTCATGGTTGGGGGTGGGGCTGCGGAGAGCCATTCAAAACCCCATTGACTTTGGGTGAGACTGTAAAGTCCCACTGGGACAAAATTCCACTGTTAAATTCCATTCAGTTATATAGTGAAAGTCATTACGGGCAGGATATTCCGGTCATGCTCGCTCCAAGATGGGAAAATGCTGCCTCAGGTCAACAGACCTTTGCATGGTTTTGTCCCACCCGCTCCAATTCCCATGGTGGATGGGATGGGAAAATTCTGCCTGATGACTCAGTGTACAAAAACCAAGAAAAAGTACTTTGTCTTTCTACTGGACTCATTCATCAATTAGGCAAATGTAGTGTTCGGTTAACATTTACACTCCAAGGAAATTACGGCTCTAAGTGCCATCCAATACTAATTTAAAATACAGTGTGATGTACAATATGACTGCTGTACTCCTAAGGTATGCTGTTTGAAATTTTGAACCCGTCAGTTAAAAATTTTCTAATCAATAATTTTTCACTTGGGCCCTGCATTGCAGCGATTAAATTACTTCCTTATATCTTTGGAAGATGATATCCAAATGTAGGTCATTCCCTATTACGTGTTGACTGTAATTCACTGGTTGCATTGCTCCACCCAAGTCAGAGGTCATGGGTTCAAGACTCCAGAGACTTGAGTACATCATCTGAGCGATTGTTTTTTTAAGGTCCCATCTGTTTTCTCAGCTTGGTTGTTAAAGAAAATGGTATTTTTTGAAGAGCTGGAAGTTTCCCCGGTCTCCTGAACGCTATTAATCATTCAACGAACTTGACTGAAACTAAAGGCTGAATCTTCCATTTGGGAGTTTGAGTTGGAAAGCGGGAGCAGAAGTGAGGGCGATTTCTGCTCAGGGGTGGGAAGGCTGGCTATCTCCGGCTGGTTTACATTCCTGTCAGTGTGTAAAGTGTACGGCAAATCTTACAATGGGATGGGCCAGACGCCACTCTGAAGTGGGGTCAGACAGACTTGAAGTATTCATTCTGTTTCTCTCTCCACAGATGCTACCAGACCTGCTGAGTTTTTATTGCATTTTCTGTTTTTATTTCAGATTTGACAGTACCCTTTTATTTCAGATTTACAGTATCTGCAGAATTTTGCTTTCATTATTTAACTAGTCTCATGTGCCTAGTCTTAATAAATAAACCCACAGTACATTTACCCAATCCTTTGAGTGATTGGTGCCTTGTGTCTTAGACAACAAATAAGCTCAAGGATTTATATCACTGTAAGAACACAGCACCACATGCCTCATTATTAGCCATGACCATCTACTCAAGACTCCTGAGGTTTTAAACTGGCACATTGTTATTGCCCCCAACCCCAGGTCCCCTGCCCTTATCTCTCTCCTCCAACCCTCCGTCCATTTCCACCTTCCCCAATATATTGGCCAACTGAATTGCCCTTCAGCACAGATTTTAACCGAAACTTGGACATTTACTGGAATTGCAATGTTATGAAACCCATGAGTCAGGGAGAAAACCTAGTCCAGTGTGAGCTACCATAGGAAGGAGAACACACCTGTGCATTGTTCTCATGCAGTTTACTCATAATTATTAGAGTGTCGCTTTGGTCAGTAATTGGGTTCACCTTTAGCTTCACTGCCCAAAATTATCCTCTAAGGATTTGTGTCAATTTCCTTATCTCTCGACTTTGAAATTATAATTTCTATAACTCATTGCTTTCTCTAGTCACATACATAAAATACTTGTTTTTCACTGTTGGACTAATTTGCATCTTATCATTTCTCCAACCATCTGCCTCTAATGAAGTCCCTGTTTTGCTTTGTTTTCTTTTCAAATCTTAACCTTCCTCAATTATAATACAAGCACAAAGAGATGGTAAATGATGACCAGCTTATGTCTCAAAATCACTCAGGAAGACAGGAAAAAGATATAGTACAATTGAGAAAGGAGGATTGACAACAACATGGGTGTGCAAGTTCTCAGACTATGTGATGGGACTGTAGTTTAAAATTCAAACACACCATAAGCCATTCGTCACTCTTGTGAACATGAAGGAGATTGAAAAGGTTCTGCCTCATATTCAACATTTCAGTCTGAACCTAATGATGAATGATTCAGTGACTGAGTAGGTTCAAGGGAAGTATGGGGTAACAGCATTGAAAAGCAGCCAAATAAAGGATTTGAATTTCATTGAAGAGGTGAGAATGCATCTAAAAATAATTGCCAAACACCTACTGGCTACTGCAAAAAAAAAGCTGTAGGAGATAAAACAAGCACAACAACAAGATCATGAATGTGTTCAGAAAAAGGAATTCTGTCTGGAAAGATGGCCAGACTATATTCTTACCAACCCAGTAAAAATAGAGAAAGCACCTCACAACCATTGATGATCTCTTATTTTTAATGGCAGAATATTCACTCTTAGAACGTATCAGTTTGATATTTTCCAAAAAAATTCACCAAGGTCATTTGGGAATAGCAAACGTTGAACAAGAGCCCAGCAATGGTCTGGTGGCCAGATATTACCCGTTTTATTGAAGAACTAATATTGAATTGCCTTATATGTGCAGCGATCAGCCAAGGGCAAAGAGAACCCCTGATACCCTTCACTTTTTCATCAAGGCCATGGCAGTGCTTGGGAATGGATTTATATGATTTTAAAGGCAAGATATTTCTTACTGTCACTTATTACTACTCCAGATGGATTGATGTGATCAAATTTTATAACATTATGATGGAAGCAGGCATTTATTCATTCATTCACTGAAAAGTAGCTACAAAATACACAGCATCCCAGATCTTGTAGTATCAGACAATGGACCATAATTTACAAATGAATTATTTTGCAACTTTGAGAAAAGGAATAGGGATCCATTCACTTATCCAGCTCACCATCTCAAGCAAATGGAGAAGCTGAGAGATATGCTCAAACCAAAGATTTGAAGAATGAAGTTCTTCACATAGCCCTTCTTAGTTATTAGACTTCAGCGCGACAAAATGGATTCTCACCATGAGGCTTGTTCATGGGAAGATGACTGTGAACACAATCTTCAGTGCTGCAATAAAAACTAGAATAAAATACTATCTTGAATGACCATGAGAGAATTGAAAAGCGTGAGGAGAAACAGAAACACAAAAATGGCTCATAACTTCAACTTCAGGTGCAGACCATGGGCAAAAAAAAACTTTACCATCCAGCTCACCACAGGAATTGTATCAAGTGGGGGCAAGACCGTGCAAAGGTCTGTTGACCTCAGGCGGGATTTTCCAGTCTTGGGCCAACAACTGGAAAATCTTGTCCCATGAGTTTTATTGGTACTGCATCCCAGGGAGAGAGTATGGATATCAGACCAACAGTAAGGTGGCATAATAATAGAAAGATCTCTACAACCAATTCAATTCAGTCCACGTGATATCAAGAAACAGCTGAAGGCACCAGATACTGCAAATGTTATGTATCTTGACAATATTTCAATCGTACTGGAAAGACTTGTCCTACTGAACTAGCTGAGTCAAGCTGGTCTAGAATAATTACAACATTGGCAACTACTGAGGAAAATGGCTCAGGTACATTCTATCCACAAAAAGCAGAACAAATCCAAGCTGGACAATTACAGCTCATTCGTCCACCCTCGATCATCAGCAAAGCAACAAGAGTATGTGGGAAACTGTCCATTAACTGAAGTCATACCTGGCACAAAAGATGTGGTTGTTGAATGTCAATCATCTCAGCTCCAGGACATCACTGCAGGAGTTCCTCAGGGTAGGGTCCTAGACCCAATCACCTCACCTGCTTTATCAATGATCTTCCTTCCATCGTAAGGTCAGAAGTAGAGACATCTGATGATGATTGAACAATATCCAGCACCATTTGTGACTGCTCAGATATTGAAATAGTCTATGTCCATTGGCAGCAAGATCTAGATAATATCCAGGCTTCGATCTATAAATGGCAAGTAACACTCATGAAATGCAATATCAGACAATGATCATCTCCAGCAAGAGAGAATTTAATCATTGCCCCTTGACATTCAATGTTAACACATTGCTAAATTCTCCACTATTAACACCCTGGGGATTAATATTAACCAGAAGTTGAACTGGACTAGTCAGATAAATATTGTGGCTACAAGAGCAGGTCAGAGGCTGAGAGTTCTGTGGCAATTTACCTCCTGACTTCCCAAAGCCTGTCTACCACCTACAAGGCACAAATCTGGAAAATGATGGAATACTCCCCGTCTATCTGGATGCATGAACTCTAACAACACTTGAGAAACTCAACAACATCCAGGACAAAGCAGCCCACTTGACTGGTAACCATTGCACCACCTTCAACATTCATTCCCTCCACCACCGACGCACATTGACAGTAGTGTGTATCGTCTACAAGATGCACTGCAGGAACTCAACAAGTCTCCTTCAGCAGCATTTTCCAAACTCATGATCTCTACCACCTAGAAGCACAAGGGTAGTAGATACATGGGGACACCACCGCCTGCAAGTTCTTCTAATACCAGGAATGGGCAAGTTGCCTTTTGAGGGAATGTCGGAGGGTTAGGTTTTTATCCATTTGAGGTTAGAAGAGTAAGAGGCAACTTGATTAGAATCTTTAAGATCCTGAAGGGTATTAACAGGGTGGATGTGAAGATGCTTCCTCTTGTCGGAGAATCTAGGATGAGCGGGTTTAAACATAAGGGGCCACTCATTTAAGTGGCGATGAGAAGAATTATTTTTTCTCAGAGGGTTGAGAGTCTCTGGAACTCTCTTCCGGAAAAGGCAGTGGCAGTGAATATGTTTAAAGGTATAGCTAGATAGATTCTTGATGGAGTTGAAAGATTATTGGGGGAAGCAGGAATGTGGGGTTCAAGTTACAAACAAATCAGCCATGATCTTACTGAATGGCAGAGAAGACTTAAGGGGCAGAATGGCCCACATCTGTTCTTAATTTGTCTGTTCATACGTCCTCCAGATCACTGCAGCCAAACTATATCGCTGTCCTTTGCGGTTGCCGGGTCAAAGTCCTGGAACTTCCTCCCTAACAGCACTGTGGGTGTACATACACCACATTGACTATAGTAGCTCAAGGAGGCAACTCACTACCAGCTTCTCAAGGGCAATTACAGATGAGCAAGAAACGCTGGCTAGGCTAGCAGCACCAACATCCTGTGAAATAAACATGGAAAAATATGAGATCTTGCAGTAGTGAGATCGGCCAAAGAGATATAAAAAGAGAGCGCAGCAGTTTAATATCTTTGGAAAGAAAGCTATTAGAAACTTTGGCTTGTTTTCCGATCCAGACAAGATAGGGAACAAGAAACAAAGATCTTCAGCCCACCAGGATAAGGACACTCATTCCAAACGAAGAAAGAGTGCAGAATGCCCTGGACTTTAGAAAGAGATCAGAACAAGATCCATAGGATTGATCAAGGCACCTCACTGACAAACTCTTTGAAGTCTGGAGACTTTGAGGAGAGGTGTAGAAGAATGTATATAATTGGGATAAAGCCTTGGCAGAGGAGATGTAAAGGTTTAACATCAGAAGCATCTGATGCTGATGTAAAGATACATGACTTTGTCACAAGAATAGGGAGGGAGAAGTCCAACCTCATATAGAGTTCCTAAGATATACATAGAACTGTAAATAGATAATGTTTTTTAACAAATACAGCCCAGAGTGTCTACTTCGAGAAAACAGACAAACTGATGAATCTCTTCTCTACCGTAAACACACAATAAAATAGTGCCTTCACAGCCTAAGCCCAATGTTCCTAAATTCCCACCTATACTACTCTGTCTCTCACCCTCCCTCTTGCTTAAAAAGGTAGACCTTAAAGTCTGCCTCTTTGATCAAGGTGTCGATTATCTATGCTGACTCTTTACATGGGTCAGTGTCAAGTATTGTTTATTAATGCTCTTGTACAATATTGAGATGTTTTACAATGTTAAAGGGATAAATGCGAATTTTTGTTCTTGCTCTGAAGTGATGAAATTCACTATAATAGACAGAAGTTATCTTAGTACACATTGGAGAGAAGGAAAGTTTGAGCAAGGAGTCAGTGTTACATTTCTCAGCTTTCAGCAATGAATTCTCATTTTACAGGTCGAGTACCTGCTACCTGAAGCCCTTGGGACTGATTGCATTTTGGATTTCAGACAATTTAGTTTTTTGGATACTGCACACAGGCCTAGGCCTACTAACAGTGGACAAAGTCAAGGCCAGCTACTGTCTAAAGTAAAATGGCTAGAAAGTTCTGATGTACCGCTGAAAAATAAATATAGAGTACCTATAATAAGTTCCCACCTATGGTGCAATCTATGATGCTGCTTATAGAAGAGGGTTTACAAGGTCAACAGTTTAGACAAGCAACTAGACTTTCCACTCTAAAAGTTGAAGAGGTTTGTACTGACTCAGCTCACGTTAGCTCGAGTCAGAGACTTGCCACACTAAAGATCAGGTGCAGTTGGTAAGGTCCATGTCAGCTCAGGTTGTGTTGGTAAGGGTCACTAATAAGTCTGAGACAAAAAGTCCCTTCATCAAGACCCCTTTACTTACAATTCCAACAGCAGTACACAGAGTGCTATCAGTCAGCAGTCTACTTTCAGGAGTGTCAGAGGAACTGACACCCCCTGTTAAATACGAGGGAAAGACTCCCTGATTGGCCCATCAATTGACTCCTTAAATCAGGGAGTTCATATTCCAAAAGGACAACCTCAATGGCCTGATTGAAGTCATTAAAATCACAGATCCCTGCACTAAAGATTGATGACAATAAAGAAAAAGTGTTTTTTTGGACGTGTTCAGTTTACATATTTACAGGTAAAGATTAGTCAACCTGTATCATTAAATCTGATAAATAAACCTAAGCATTGACCAACCCAATTTCCATATATTAGCCATCATGGACTCGTGTAATTTTAACATTTCTGCAGCTATGGAGGGGTGTCTATCTTCTTGTATTCTAACACTATCTTATTGCTTTTAATTTAGCAGAGCTATTTTCTCTGGACTAAATTAAGGAAGAGTACCCTGATGCTGATTACATAACTTTCCAATTAAATATAATGACTGAGCTGTGAGTCAAGGGTACCTTGAAGCAAATTATCAAAAGCTAATTGGTGCCATCTAACAGTCTAATTGTAGTTGCATATAGATTTGCAGTTTTAATATTCTACATGTATCAATTGATAGTGTACAGTTCAGCAGCTGCACGTTGCAGATTGGTGTGATGTTCAGATTCAGATACCCAACGCGTGTCAAAATATCTGTCAGAGTTGCTTCCAGTAATGAGAGCCTGGGTACGTGCTTCTTTGTGTTGCCTCAGAGCTCTGATCTCCTTTCGGTTCAAGCCTGGGTATGTGTTGTGAATCAGGCTCATTAAGGGGCTAAAACATTGCAGCAAACTTTCACTGCGTCTCCAGCACCTGAACTGTACTCCAGGTGCTTTGTGCCTCAATAAAACAAGCGTTTAGAAGGAGGCTTCATTTTTTTGTGCGTTGGACATTAGTGTTTGCTGTATTTGGACACTTTATCTACTTCAGTATGCATTTGTTTAGCTATTTTGCTACTTTTTGTAACTGTCCAGCTTCATTGCTGCATTACCATGCTGATTTCTTGATGGAGGCCCACTCTGAACAAATAAGATCACCTCCGTCACGTTTTCAGTGCACACTGATTGTTTCTTTGAAATGTTACCAGCAGCAGTAAAGAGGCCTTTCACGTATCAGGATTCCCCAAAGCTTAGATACATCCCACCCCTTGGTAGACCAGGGAGTGTTGGAGTGCAATTCAACCAGGACATCAAAGATTCCTGCTGAGTCCCACATGATGGAGACCAGCCTGATTTCCAGTGCTACCACCAAGATTCAAGATAGCTCTTTTTCAGTGAAACAATTTAAATAAGTGGAATCTCACAGCAGCAAACCTTAAAAGATTTTTATGTTAAGGTTCAGTTCCAGCCTCAGGTGACTGCCTATGTGGAGTTTGTACGTTCTCCCCGTGTCTGCGTGGGTTTCCTCAGGATACTCCCGTTTTCTCCCACAGTCCAAAACTTGCAGGTTAGATTGATTAGCCATGCTAAATTGCTCCTTAGTGGCAGGCGGACTAGCAGGGTAAATACATGGGGTCAAGGGGATACGACCTGGCTGGGGTTGTCGTCAGTGCAGGCTGGATGAGCTGAAAGGCCTCCTTCCACACTGTAGGGATTCTATTCTTCTATGAAATCTTCTGTAACTTATTTTCTTCCCAAGCACCAGATAGTGATAGTACTTTGTTCCCAAATTATTTCATGTTGAGATTCCATTTCAGAGAATCCGATTGCCTTCTCCATAAACTCTAAGCTCCTTCATTTGCGTGCGGAGGCAGATGGTGCGACAACGTGCCTGTGCCTTGGCAGATAACAAGAGGGCACATACTGCTGGCAGTTCGACAATGGCTTGGCCAACATATCGTATGGTGTTTTCATAGGCAAACTGATTAAAAAATACACATCAATGCATATAAACGTTGGTTATTAATTTTTTTTTGAAACATTCAGAATGATTTATATTTCTGTTGTAGGAAAGGCCGTAAAATCTTTGATAAAAAATTCCATTAGTCCTTTCGTCCTCTTAACAGTGCAGCTGCGTTTATATAGGCAGTAAATGAGCGATCTGCAGCTAGCAAAAAAAAGAATTAAACTGTGCAGTACATCTGGGAATTACCATGAGCCAATGTTGTTCATGCAAATTTAATGAGTTTTTATTACAGATCTGAAATCCAGTTTCCTTCACGGTGTTTATATGGTTATTAAATTTGCTACATGATGTTTTGGCAACATTCCTGACCCAGATTGTTAGGGATTTAGTCACAATCTTGGCAAGCCTGCAACATGCCAGCTTTGGGCACACTGCAATCATACTTTCCCGTCCATCTTCCTCTCTGAATTATTTTCTGACCACTTTCGGTGGCGCATTCTGAAACCACAATGTGTCGTGTGTTTATCGGTGTTTCATTAAGTTCACTGAAGTGATTGATGCCAATTTATCTAAGGGATGGGTTTAAATTAAAATGGTCTAATTTAAAGAAGATGGATAAATCAAGGCCCAGAAATCCACATGAAAGCATTTTCAAGTTGTAAGGGTGCACTGGGGCAGTGGGACAGGCCTGCCTGTGCTCCATAACAATCTCTCTGCATATAGTGCAACTCTATTTACGTCCCACAACAGTCTCTCTGGATGCAGTCTGTGCCCCACAACAATCTCCCGGCGAGCAATAAAACCCTATCTGTGCCACACAGTCTCTCTGGATACAGTGCAACTCTGTGCCCCACAGCAATCTCTCTGGGTACAGTACAACCCTGTCTGTGCCCCTCAACAGTCTCAGTACAATGCAACTCTGTGCCCCACAACAGTCTCTCTGGATACAGTGCAAGCCTATTTGTGGCCCACAACAGTCTCTCCAGATATAGTACAACACTGTGCCCTGCAACAGCCTCTCCTGGTATGGTAGAACCCTGTCTGTGGCTCACAAAAGTCTCTCCAGATACAGTGCAACACTCTTTGCCCCATAACAGTCTCCCCTGGTACGGTACAACCCTGTCTATGCCCCGCGCCAGTCTCTCCGTGTAAATCAGCCCTGTTTATGGCCCACCATTGCCTCGTCTGTTACAGTGCAACCCTGCCTGTGTCCCAGTCTCTCTGTGCACTGCCTTTTGTCTTCACAAAGGAGGACACAAATAATGTATCAGAAATGTTGGGGAACACAAGGTTTAGTGAGAGGGAGGAACTGAAGGAAATCTGTATTAATAGGGAAAAGGTGTTGGGAAAATTGATGGAATTGAAATCCCCAGGGCCTGATAATCTATATCCCAGTGTTCTTAAGGCAGTGCCCCAAGAAATAGTGGATTATTGGTGATCATCTTCCAAGATCCTCTAGACTCTGGAACAGTTCCTACAGAGAGGGAAGCTAATCCAACCCCACTAAGGACAGCATCTTCACTAGTCGGGGTGGCACAGTAGCACAGTGGTTAGCACTGCTGCTTCACAGCTCCAGGGACGTGGGTTCGATTCCCGGCTTGGGTCACTATCTGTATGGAGTTTGCACATTCTCGTTGTGTCTGCGTGGGTTTCGTCTGGGGTGCTCTGGTTTCTTCCCACAGCCTAAAAGATATGTGGGTTAGGTTGATTGGCTATGCTAAAATTGCCCCTTAGTGTCCTGAGATACATAGGTTAGAGGGATTAGCCAGTAAATGTGTAGAGATATGGGGGTAGGGCCTGGGTGGGATTGTGGTTGGTGCAGACTCGATGGGCCAGATGCACTGTAGGGTTTCTATGATTCTAAGTTCAATCGTCTGTTCCACCAACACATGTGAACCTAATAGGACTGAGTCTTCGCTAGTATTTGTGGTCTCTGCACTGGCATCATCGGCCACTTCCTGAGTGGGTACCCCTTGTCCCAGAGGAGCCATCCCTCCAGCCGCCACTCTCCTCAAAAACAACTAGGATTCGTGAGTGGCCAACGATCTAATTGTCATGTGCTGGGAAACAGGCACACGCCAGTAGGAAGCATGTTGGTGTGGCCTCAGACAAGTTGGACATTGGGGGCATGTGACACCATTCAGGAACCCCATGGTAATTAAAAGCCATGTTGGTGTAGACTATCAGACCCTGACCTGGGGCATACCTGTTAGGTGGGTGAAGACCATAGCCCTGGCTCACCTGGCCCTGGTTAAAGCTGATATATCTTTCAGTTCTGACAAAGGATATCTATCACCTCTTTGACATATTTGAGAGAAAGGCTGACTGGGAGATGCCACAGATACCCCCTGTGCTGCCCTGGAATGAACCACCAACATAAAAGCTCAGAGCAGCTGTAACTTTAAGGATCACAGGCATCAGGTTCCACGTGGTGTTAGCATGTGCAGTATGTATCACAGGTGGTCCACTGTCTCCCGGCACAGACAGGAGTCTTCCGCGGCTCAGACAACTGAAGGTGGGAACTTTGACACTAGAAGATTCTTGGCTGCCACTGTTTTTGACGTTGATCCTCCATGTATGGTCCTGCTCTGAGCAGCTGTAGGCCACTGGTCCTGACCATGTGCAACAGCACGTCGTTGTCTCTACTTCTGGTCAATTTCCATCAGTAGAAAGGCCAACTCAAGTTCCATAATCCTGATACATCATGCACTGAAAGCACCACCATGAGCTGAGAAGTTGTCACAGAGCCCTGACCCTCAGTGCTCCATAAATCTATGGCTTCCATCACAGTGCTTCCCACTACCAGTGCGAATTTCTGCTCTGCTTCACACCAACTTCTGACAGTGCAGCCATATCTCCACATAGCTTCCTCTGCAAGTCCAGCAGGATGAACAATGTTGAGTCCCCACTGCTTCACAGCATTTGACCCTCCATCCCACACTGTCAAAGAACCTAAGTTCCAACGCTACATAGCACTGAAGTGCATCCAAGGGAATGCATGACAACAAGGTGTGCATCCTGGTGGACACCTAAGAAATGGTGCCAGGCATGATGCTGAACAGGGGGAGTGGTGTTCCAAAATGTTAATCTTGGTCCCCTGACTGTGCAACTAAATGTAGCTCTGGATATTAAACTGGCTGGACTCCTCAAAGATTCATTATTTGCTCTGGCAACAATATTCGTCTTGCCAAGGCACAGCTGATTCTTGAGGTTTGCAATTAGCTTTTCAAACAATTCCCATGAGGGCAGCTTTAGTCTGCAGGGTCTTCAATTCTGTGAAGTCAAGCAGCTTTGCACCCTTACTGCTGGATGGGAGAGTCAGAGTTCAGAGAAGTAGATTTGAACTTCCTGTTCAGTCAGCCCCTCTGGTCTCGCATCATTGACAGGGTGAGGGGTGTAGGTTTCACTGCATTCACATCCCCCCACCCCACCTTAAATGAGTCTTTATGCCTCATGAGGCAGGGTAGCTCATCACTGGGAGCTCCACACTACCCTTGCCCCTCCCAAAGCAGGGTCCCAGGGCCTCATGGTTGCACCCAGACCTGGCCCTCCGTTGTGGCCATCTCCCACCCAGTTTGCAGCTCCAACAAGGACACCCTCTTAGCGACTGTGTGAACACTAACTTAGCACGGAGGAATTGGGAAGCAACGCCTGTTTGGCAGCCAGCACATCCCCTCAGAGCCAGAAGTGTCCCGATATAGAACATACATAGAAAATAGGTGCAGGACTAGGCCATTTGGCCCTTTGAGCCTGCACCAACATTCAATATGATCATGGTTGATCATGCACTTTCAATATCCCACTGCTGCTTTCTCTCCATACCCTTTGATCCCTTTAGCCACAAGCTAAATAGCTGGGGTCCAGCTCCCACTTAAAACATATCTAACAAACTGGCTCCAACAGCTTTCTGTGGTAGAGAATTCCATAGGTTCATAACTCTGACTGAAGTTCTTCCTCATCTCAGTCCTGAATGGGTTACATCTTATTTTTAAGATTGTGACCACGGGTTCTGCACTTCCCCATCAGGAACATTCTTCTTGCATCTGGCCTCTCCAGTCCCAACAGGATTTTATATGTTTGAGATCCTCTCTAATTCTAAATTCCAATGAGTACAAGTCCAGTTGATCCAGTGTCTCTTCATATGTCAGTCTTGTCATTCTGGGAATCAATCCGGTGAACTTTCACTGGATTCCCTCAGTAGCAAGAATGACCTTCCTCAGACCAGGAGACCAAACCTGCATACAATACTCAAGATGTGGCCTCACCAAGGCCTTGTATAACTGTCATCCTTCCTCCTATACTCAAATCCACTTGCTATGAAGGCCAGCATGGCATTAGCTTTCCTCATCACTTGGACCTGCATGCCAACTGGGTTGGTTGGCAACTTCCACCATGACACCCAGGTCATGTTGCACTTCCCCTTTTCCTAAACTGCTACCGTTCGGGTAATAATCTTCCTTCCTATTTTTGCCACCAAAGTGGATAACCTCACATCTTTCCACATTATATCATATTTGCCAACTACTCCAACTTGTCCAAGTCACCCTGCAGCCTCTTAGGATCCTCCTCACTGCCACCCAACTTAGTGTCATTTGCAAATTTGAAGATATTTTATTGAGTTCCTTCGTCCAAATTTATAAATGTTGTAAATAGCTGGGGGTCACAGCACTGAACTCTGCAGTATCCACAAGTCATTCACTGCCTGCCACTCTGAAAAGGACCTGTTTATTTCCACTCTCTGCTTCCTGTCCGCCACCAAGTTCTCTATGCAGGTCAACGCATTACCATGAGCTTTAATTTTGCTCACTAATATCTTGTGTGGGACCTTGTCAAAAGTCTTTTGAAAATACAGATATACAACATCCACTGGTTCACTCTTGTCCACGATACTGCTCATATTCTCAAAAACTTCCAGAAGATTTGTCAATCATGATTTCCCTTTAGTGAATCCATGCCAACCTGGACTGATCCTGTCACTGCTTTCCAAATGCTCAATTATTACGTCCTTAATAATTGACTCCAGCATTTTCCCCATCACAGATGTCAGGCTAACCAGTCTATAGTTCTATGTTTTCTCTCTCCCTTCTTCTATATGCAGGGAAGGTAAGGCCTCGAAGAGCACCCACTCAAACCCCCAAACGCTGTCCCCCGATGGAGACTGTGGCCCTCAGCCCCAAGCTGTGCTTGCCTGTGTCCACAGCAATCTTCCTGGTGCTCCTTGAGTGTTGGGTTGCCCGGAAGTAACACCCACCTGAATGTTCACCTCCGCTATCCCCCTCGGAAGTGATAGCATCAGGTTCACGCTTTTATAGAGCTGTTGTAAATGGCGTTATTGTGACGTCATGCCGGTGCTGGCTGAATATTCAATACGGGCTCAGTACTGGGAGTGAGTGCTCACTAATGACACAATGATACATTTAAATTGGGTTTGCACCCTTCCCCAGCATGCTCCATTGAGGTCAGCTCAAAATGGGAAACCGATCTCACCAGCAAGCATCACACTTTTCTGAACTCTCTGCATCTTGAGCTTTCATCGCCATTCCCATGGACGGCGAACACGGGCTCAAGATTCTGCCCCTTATCTTCGAAAAAGTCCTCAGACCAAGTG
This sequence comes from Carcharhinus amblyrhynchos, assembly GCF_965287045.1. NCBI lineage: Eukaryota > Metazoa > Chordata > Chondrichthyes > Carcharhiniformes > Carcharhinidae > Carcharhinus > Carcharhinus amblyrhynchos. Next base: position 28,690,658 of record NC_137346.1, read on the forward strand.
GTGAATCTTTCAATCGGAGTTGGGGTGCACTCAGGTGTGTGTAGCAGGAAATTCCGAGTTAAGAGACTAAAGATTAGATTATAAGTAACCCTGTTCATTATACTTCCAATTGCCGGAATTTTCTAGGCATTCACATTGGATTTTCTGCTCCTGCTTCAGTGAACAGAGATTTCGATGAGCGCCACATTCTCTGTCCTCGCTTGCAGTGACGACAGGTGGGTGGGACATGAACGTTTGGAAGATTCCAGCCAATCACCGCTGCTCTACCACCTCGCCTGCCACAGAATTGGAGCAGGCGAGGGGCGGACAACGGAAACGTCTGTTGACCTCAGGCGGAAATTTCTGGTCTCGCTCGAGTGAGGCTGTAAAATCCCATCCAGAATCTTTAGCATAACAGTTCACAATGCAGCATACTTTGATTTTGGTGTAATAAAAATTATTCTGATTTGGACAGTGTTCTCTCTCCACAGATGCTGTCGGGCCTGCTGAGATTTTCCAGCATTCTCTCTTTTCATTTCGGATTCCAGCATCCGCAGTATTTTGCTTTTGTGCAGCCAACTCTGAAGGTGTAGCAGCCTGTTGGAGTTTAGTTATATGTGATCTCACATCAGTGAAGCTTCAGGAATGATTTGATGCTCTGGAACACTCTTATGTGTTGCATATATTTTATTAAATACTGCACCAGCACAAATGAAACACAGCAGGACTATGGTGAGTGCTGGAGAATGTCAGAGACAAAATTATATAAACCTTGCTGATTAGCTATTAGCTAAAGCAAATGATATCATTTTCTTTTTGGAATATCGTCTGGTCTTTTTCAAATCCATTGCATGCCAACTCCTGCTAATAATCTCTATGGAGCTTTTCAGTGATGCTACCACCAAGCGGGAGCCTGCTTAATTATAGTGAATCATTATGGAACCATCACCTCAATTAAGTCTACTGAGTAAAATTAATTTGGCGCTTTGAAAGATGAGCACGGAAAAAATTAGCGAGCCCATTTTTATTTTTAAACAGAATTGGGTAAAAGCAATCCATTTAAGACATGTTATGCTATCTGCTGTGGTCATAATATAAAGTCCCACTTCATCTCCTATAGTGTTCAACGCTCTCACCGCACTTTGGCTGAGCGGCAGAAAGACCTCTGAAGGTCAAGGTAAACGTACAAGTATGGGGAGTCAAGTGGCACAAGTGTCTCAATTTCTCTTGACCTTTCACCTTGAGCAGCCATTAGCAAGCCTATTATGAATATTGGCGAATTAACAATTTGCTCAATTATATCAGATAACCTGCATTTCGGAATAGGGTCAGAAAAGTTGTGTTCCTTACTGAGAAACAATGGTGGTAATTTTGCCTTCCTAAAGTTGATCTGATGGCAACATTTATAGTGCCACATGGGGTCAAGTGGTGGCTGGTGGCAGGAATTAATATGCCAGTCTTTTAACGCTAACCTCAGCAGTTCATAGAGTTATAGAGCCATAGCCCTTCAGTCCAATTTGTCCAAGCTACCCTTTTTTTTTTAAAACCACGAAGCTAGCCCCAATTGCCTGGATTTGGCCCATATCCCTCTACAACCATCTTAGCCATGTAACTGTCTAAATGCTTTTTAAAAAGCCAAATTGTACCTGCCTCTACTGCTATCTCTGGCAGCTTACTCCAGTTACTCATCACCCTATGTGTGAAAGATTTGTACCTCTGGACCCTTTTGTATCTCTCCCCTCTCACCTTAAACCTACGCCTTCTAGTTTTAGACACCCCTATCTTTGGGAAAATACTTGACTATCTAGTTGATCTGTGCACCTCATTATTTTATAGAGGGATAAAACAATGATTTGCATTCATATAGCAGCTTTAACAATCTCAGGACATCCCAAAATTCATTACAGCCAGATACTTCTGATATGTAGTCACTGTAATGCAGGAAGTGTGGCAACCAATTTGTACACAGCAAGTTCCTATGAGTAGCCAAATGCTAACAACCAGATAGAATGATATTGGCCAGCCCACTAGGCATGAACCCTTGCTCTTATATTTTTCCTTAAAGTTCTGTCTTCACGGAACCATAGAACAGAGAATCCCTACAGTGCAGAAGGAGGCCTTTCAGACCATCAAGTCTGCACCAACTCTCAAACAGCATCTTACCCAGACTCATCACCCCTCCGATCCCTGTAATCCCACATATATACCATGGCTAACCCACCAATGTGTATATTGTTGGACACTAAGGAACAATTTAGTGTGGCCAATCCACCTAACCTTAACAGCTTTAAATTGTGGGAGAAAATTGGAGCACCCAGAGGAAACCCACACAGGCATGGGGAGAATGTGCAACTTCCCAAGCTGGGAATTGAACTAGTGTCACTGGCACTATGAGGCAGGAATGCTAACCACTGTGCCACCATGTCGCCTTCTTTGAAATAGTATCATGGAATCTTTTACATCTGCCTTAAAGGGCAGATGGGGACTTGGTTTGCTGTCTCATTTGAGAGACAGCTCCTTTGACAGTGCATTACTGCACTGGACTGTCAGTCTTGATCTTTGTGCAGAAGTCTTGAAACTGAGTCCACAACCTTCCGATTCAGACACAAGAGTGTGGCCAGAGTGACCGACACACAAATGTCATGATCTGATGTAATTGGGGCAAAAATTAGTTTGAGCCTCGACACAAGAGGACTGCTGCCCAGCAACAGCAACAGTAAATGGCCAGAAGAGGTGAGGATAAATGCCTGAATTCTCCCTCGTATCAAGCTGTTCGTGGGTGGTGAAGAACAGAAGTGTTTACCCAAACCCCACAAGGAAATCTCCAGTCTTCCTGCTTCCTCATTGCAAGGTTTCCACCTCCCGGTTGCAGTATGGATCCTTTTTCCGACCTTCTTCCACTCAACTGCTCCCTTTCCCCACCCCACTGACTGTCGGGGAAAAGTTCAAGCATTTCTGACCACTTCCCGCCCTGTTGCTGAGTTTCTCAGATTGACATTCTAGTTGGCTGTCAGGCAGGGGCTTGCACAGAATTATTCAGGATCAGTGTACTCTCAAAAGTGATAACTACCCAGTGATCTTGTCACCTTGTGCAAGACTTATTTATTAGTGCCACAAGTTGGCTTACTTTAACACTGCAAAGAAATTACTGTGAAAATCCACTAGTCACCACTCTCCGGCACCTGTTCGGGTACAATGAGGGTGAATTTAGCACAGCCAATTCATCTAATCAGCATACCTTGTGGACTGTGGGAGGAAACCGGAGCACCCAGAGGAAACCCATGCAGACATGGGGAGAATGTGCAAACTCCACACAGACAGTGACCCAAGCCAAGGATCAAACCCCGATCCCTGGTGCAGTGAGGCAACAGTGCTACCACGCTGCTTGTTCTGGACGACCGCTCACCTCGAGTTTTTAATTTGTTAATTTTAATACTTGCAAGCAGGGGAAGAATCTTTAAAGGTTTGCTTGAAGTTCAGTGATCATTCCTCATTTTATGTCAAAGAGGCCAAACTCAAACAGATCCTGGTAATAACGATAATTTTTGTTTTGTGCAACATTCCATAAAAAAAGCCATTGAAAGAATAAATGTTTCAAATTAGAATGAGGAGAAAAAGGAACAAATTAAATCGTTCTGAAAACCCAGAGCACAAGAACTTCTTTGAAAAGGAAATATAATCTAAATCTGATAAGATATATTGGCTTAATATCAATTTACTTTGCTTCACAAAATGTAAAACAGGGCTTTTTTTTTCCTTATTCATTTGGTACAATGGAGGAAAGAACAACAAATTGATTTAAAACACGATGTCATCTTGCCCCAAGGATGTGATTTTACAAGCCATCCAGATTTGTCAAACTTGTCAGTAGACTGTAAAGGATACTTCAGGGAGAATATCAAACTTGATCATTTATTTTAGTCAGCTCCCCAAAGGAGGGAGGGTCACTGCTCTGAGTTAAAAGCAGCGATCATCCCTTCCCTCAAACATATCACAGGCCTCCCTTTTCTCCCTTCCTCTCGTCTTTCCCCTCTCCTCCCTCCCCCCCCCCCATGCCTCTTAAAACTGTTACATCTCAAAACTTCTTCCAGATCTGTTGGAAGTTTACCAGTCTGAAACATTAATTGTTCTGTTCCCTCCATGGCTGCTGCCAGGCCTGCTGAGAATGTTCTGCTTTCATTTCCAATTTCTAACATCTGCAGCATTTTGTTGCCACATGTTTTGCATTTTTCTCAGAATCAAGTATTCCCCTCATTTTCACCACATTTGATGTTCTTATCTAGAGCTCCCAGTTATTTCTCCATGAGGGTAACTTGTGAATACAGTCTCAGCTGAAATATTCAAAAAGGGAAAACGGTTAGATTACTACTCACAAGTGGTGTGGGCCTTTGGGGAAAAGAAGGTGAAATGATTTGAATGGATCGTAAGCACTACTTTTTAAAAATTCATTTATGATACAAGAGTCGCCGGCTAGACCAGCATTTATTGCCCATTCCTAATTGCCCTTCAGAAAGTAGTGGTGAGTTGTTTCTTAAACCACTGCAGTCCATATGGAGTAGGTACATCCACAGTGCAGTTAGAGAAGGGGTTCCAAGATTTTGACCCAATGACGGTGAAGGAACGGGGATACGTTTCCAGAGCAGGATGGTGTGTGGCTCGGAGGGCAAATTCCAGGGGATGGCATTCCCTTGTCTCTGCTGACCTTGATGATAGCAGTTATAGATTTGGAAGGAGCTTTGGTGAGTTCCTGCAGTGCACCTTGTAGATGGTACAAACTGCCACCACTGTGCATCATTGGTGGAAGGAATGATTTTATGGAAGGGGTGCCAATTGAGCAGATTGCTTTGTTCTAGATGGTATTAAGCTTCTTGAGTGTTGTTGGAGCTGCACTCATCCAGGCAGGGAGAGATTATTCCATCACACTCCTAACTTTGCTCTGTAGATGGTGGACAGGCTTTGGGTTACTCACCACAGGATTCTTAGCCTCTGACCCGCCTGTTGTATTTATATGGCTAGTCAAGTTGAGTTTCTGGTCCATGGTGACTTGCAGGATGTTACTGCTGGGGGTTCAGTAATGCTACTGCTATTGAATGTCAAGGGGTGATGGTTAGATTGTCTGCAGATTCTCTACTATCAGAAAAGTCTGTGCATGCTGCAGTCTTTTCTGCAAAGGAAAGACCCAACTGAGGTCTTTAAAATTATAAAAGGTGTGATAGGATAAGCATAGAGAAGATGTTTTCATTTGGTATACAAACCAAAACTAGGGTCCATAAATATATGATAGTCTCCAGTTAATAATTCAGAAGCAAGTTCTTGACACTGTGGAACTGACTGCTGGATAGAGAGTTGAAGTGAATAGTATAAATGTGTGAAGTAGAAAGGAACAGAAATGTATGGTAAGATTTAATGAAGCATCATAGAATCCCTACACTGCAGAAAGAGGCCATTCAGGCCATCTAATCTGCATTAACAACAATCCCATCCAGGCCCTCTCCCAAAACCCCACAATTTAACCTGCACATCCCTCTGATACTAAGGGGTAATTAAGCATGGCTTATCCACCTAACCCATTCATCTTTGGTCTGTTGGAGGAAACCCATGCAGACACATGGAGAACATGCAAACTCCACACAAACAGTTGCCCGGAGGCTGCAATTGAACCTGGGTCCCTAGCGCTGTGAAAAGGAGCGCTAACCACCATGCCGCCCTAAGTAGATGGGAGGCTTATGATGAACATTAAAGTCAGCATAGACTTGGAGGGTCATATAGCCCCTTTGAGTACAGTAACTAATAAATTCTATGAGTATCCCAATATAAGGCCTGTTATTTGTGATAAACTGCAAGGGTTGCATTTGACTATTATGTACAGGATCCAGACTCTGCTAACAAAATGAGAAGACAGATCCTTGTTTACCATGACCAAACATTCTGTATTCATACACTTCTGAACCTTGATGGCCTTTGTTTCAGCACTTCTAAAAAGACAAGTACCTGAGAAAAACACATACACTGTTCTTGAATAGTGATTCTCTCCATTGGAAAAAAACTTTCACTAAAAATTACTCTGATTAGAATGTATTATATAAAGTACAGATAATAGGGGAAGCAATTTGCGTCTGGAAACCATACAACATTTGCTATCATTTATAACGTCATGAGCTTGGTCAGATGTGCATAGAGAAAATAAAGGCCTTCTGGACCTGTTCTGCACAACAGCAATGCAATCAATTCTGATGAGTGAACGAACAGCTCAAGCAAAGCTCCAGCTGTTTATAATTATTAGAACCCAGTGATGCATCACAGTCGGCCACACCAAGGTTTTTAGCTTAAATAAATACTGTGAACACTTTCTAAACCATGAAACCTTCAGTTAAATCAAAGGCAAAGCCACGGTGTAAGCAACATATTCATTTCAAAAGGTTAGCATCCCTTTATTCTACTTTTTTCCAAAGTGCAACCCAGCCAATCTGATCTGATTGCTATCTAAGCTGCTTTGTTCAAGTCAAGAAAGAATAGGGGTTTTTTCCTGAAATGGAGATAGAGAGTGTGATCCAAATTGTGGACATCATTACCCCTACTTATAAATATTCAGACATGCAATTATGGTGGGGACTTTTACCAAAAAAGTGTTGGTTCTGGTGAGAAAAATGCTGTGTCTTGCTTCAGATTTTACCACACACTGTCACATCAAAAGTGGCTGGGCATGTTTCACACCATTATGTAGGGGGGCCTGAAAATACTGGCAAAGCCTGGTTGCACTGAGATCAGGATGCCATGTTTAAAGGGCACCCAATCAAAGCAAACTGTCCCCTGCCCTGCAATCCTACCATGGAAACTTCAGGAGATCCCTCACATCCACATCTCCTGCCCAATCAGAACAGGCATTCATCCTCCACCCACCCCCCCACAACCTCATTGGAGTGGCATTTATCCCCAACACACTCTCCCCCAAATTGGAGCAGCATTCATCCCCAGTGCCACCTGCACCTCGCCCCCCCCATTCACTGAACAGAGCCGGCATGAAGTCACGATGACAAGGTTTAAAAATACAGTGGAAGCTCAATAGCTGGTGGCGGTTGTGGGGTGGGGGGAGCGGGGTGGAGTCTTTAATAAAATGTAAATCTAATATGGATGGCACAGTTTGGGTGGCATAGTGGTTAGACCCAGGTTCGATTCCCAGCTTGGGTCACTGTCTGTGCAGAGTCTGCACCTTCTCCCTATGCCTGCGTGGATTTCCTCCGAGTGCTCCAGTTTTCTCCCACAGTCTGAAAGTCATGCTGGATAAGTGCATTGACCATGATAAATTCTCCCTCAGCACACTCGATCAGGTGCCGGGGTGCGGCGACTAGAGAATTTTCGCAATAACTTCATTGCAGTTAATGCAAGCCTACTTGTGACACTAATAAATAAACTTTAAACTTTTAGTGTTGCGTGTATAATTCAGGCCCACACCCATTGTGGGCGTGAACCTGATGATGTCACCACCAAGGGGTGGGGAAAATCAGAAGTTGTGATCTTGCTGGCGATGTTTGTAACTTACGGATTTCACTGGATATTGAATCTCCACCAGCTTTCCTGTGGAAGACAAATATGGGCTCAAGATCCTGTCCAACATTGCAAATGGGTTTCACCAATTTTGAAAAGCTTTGACCCCAAAGGCATCTGAAGGAATCATATTCTTCAATGAAGATTCAAGTGTTGTAGGCAAATTTGTGAAGTTTTCCACATATTTTCACCCTACTGTTGCCAACTGTGCTTTTATAAGAACATAAAAATCTGAGATAAAGTTACTGAAATAGGCCATTTGGAACCTCAAGCCTGCTTTGTCATTCAATAAAAGCACAGCTGAATTTCTACAGCCACCGCGTCTTCACAGTGGGTAGGATTTTCTGTGCCCCCTTCGCACATTTCGTGGAGGTGCAGGTGGCCTGACATTGGCCAGCAGTGGGACCTTCTATCCTGCCATTATCAACAAGGTTTAGCATTGAATGCACCCTCCCCACCATTAACCCATGCCCTCCCCCACCCCACCCTCTGCTCTGCCAGGAACCCTGCCGGTGGAAGATCCCACCGGCAAGAAAACTCTAGGTGCCATCTCGAAACACATCAATTTCCTTCGTGCCCCAAAACCTATCAACATCAGTCTTAAATATATTCAATGAGTGTACGTTCACAGCTCCCTGAGATAGACAATTCCAATGATTTGCAACTCATTGAATGAACGGATTTTCCCTCATCTCCGTCCTAAATGTCAGATCCCTTATTCTGAGACTGCAACCCTCTGTGCAAGATTCCACAGTCAAGGGAAACATTCTCCTGGTATCTACCTTGTCAAGCCCATTAAAGATGTTCTGGCTACAAAATTGGAGCCCCTAGTACACCTGGTACTGATGTTTCAGAAGCCCCACAGGATGTGAGCTACACAAGAAGAAAATAATAAAATGCAACACACAAATGTACAGTTTAGAAATGAGAAGTGAATTCAAATTTAAAAATGAAAAATAAGTCTTTGGCTTGTCTTTGAGAAATAGATGATGAAAGATTGCGTCCATTAAGTTGGCTATTCCAGTCACCCTTGCTTTAGCAGTTGATTTGGAGATTTCTAGTTAGTTTTTTTAAGTTTATTTAATCTGTCAGAAGTAGGCTCACATTAACACTGCAATGAAATTATGGTGAAAATCCCCTAGTCATCACTCCAGTGCTTGTTCAGGTGCACTGAGTGAGAATTTAGTATGGCCATTGAACCTAACCAGCACATCTTTCACAATGTGGGAGCACCCATGTAGACATGGGGGGGGGAAAACACGCATACTCCACACAGACAGTGACCCAAGCTGGGAATCGAACCCAGGTCCCTGGTGCCGAGAGGCAGCAGTGCTAACCACTGTGCCCCCAAGGTGACAAAGATATAGGGAGAAAGGGAAGACAGTGAACTCGAGAGAGAGAGATAGAGAGAGAGCGCAAGATGAATTGTGATTAACATGCCCTCAATTCTCCCTTTGTTGTGCAGTCTTTCTGTTGCACAGAGCCATTCCTATGAGCTTGCTGTGTGCCTGCTCTCGCACATGTTAAATGGAATGTCAGTTGTGTGTGACATGTACATTTCACTGCAAAGTAGGGTTGCCAACTGCGGTTAAAGGTAGCCCTGAAGGTTTCATTACACGACTTGTCCATCACAGTCCAGTCATTATTCACCAACATACCTAAAGCTTAGAATCATGGAATCCTTACAGAGCAGTAGGAGGCCATTCAGCCCATCAAGCCTGCACCAACAACAATCCCACCCTGGCCCTATCCTGTAGCCCCACTGTACTAGTCCCCCTGATACTAAGGGGCAATTTAGCATGGCCAATCCACCTAACCTGCACATCTTTGGAGTGTGTGAAGAAACCTGAGCACCTAGAGGAAACCCACGCACATACGGGGAGAACGTGCAGCCTCCACACAGTCACCCAAAACTGAACCGAGGTCCCTGAGGCAGTAGTGCTAATCACTGTGCTGCTGTGCCACCCCAATCACACAGTCCAGTCAAACTGCCAGCAGTCCTTTGGGAACCACCAATACGTCCCTGGACCCTGTGAAATTGTGCGCTCCTGGTGTAGCATGAGCAGTATGGTGTGAGCAACATTTAAATATTGAGATTAGTTGACTGGAATCATCTTATCAAAATCTGCAGAGACCTTTTCTTTCAAAACAGTTGACAACCATGTTACAATTGTATGATGTCGGTGCAGCACCATCAGGCATGCTGTCCCTGTGACATGACAGTGGTGCATTTGTCACAGTTGGAAGCCCAGTTGAAGTCCTCACGGTGGAGTGAAGAGTGCTTGCACTTGAATTAAGGAACTCTGGCAAGAGGAGCACCAGTTTGAAAAGCCAATAACATTCAGCATTATCACAATTGCCAACTCTTGTTAAAGGGGAAAAGCATTGGCAAACCTTTTCTTCCATTTGTTTGCAAACACGCAATTTAATAATGAACCATGTCAAAATTGATCATCGCATAATGTCACAAAATAGCACACAGCTCTTCTGGCTCCTGAGCTGAAAACATTTGTCATTAAGTCAGAAGCCCCCTTTAAATGTAGGAAAACATCTCACTTTCATTCTGCCCGTTAGGATTTACGAGAAGCAAAGAGCAGTGTAATTTATTTTTCCTCATGTGCTGTGTGGAGTTTAATGTCTGCACTGCTGAGATGGTGCAGAAACATTCAACCGCTTCAAAGAAAACTTTTAAAAGGTTCCCCATGCAAAAAAGAATAAAGAAGTTACAACATGGTGGTTCAAATTCACCTCCATCTTCACAGCATTGGAAGTTTAAACAAACCTCGACTGCATGTTTCCATTCTTGCATTAGGAGGTTATAATCCAAATTTTCATTTTAATATCGCAAGTCAGCCAAACAAAATAGCAGGAAGTCATACTTTGACAACATCCTTGAACACTTCAAATGAAAGAAAAATATCCCTGGCCATGTTTACATTTATTTTTGTTCTCCTTGTCTCTCTTTGAAGCTTGCTATTTTCTGATGAGATTAGTCAAACTAATTGCTTCCAGACCCCTGACAATGTTACACGTCAGCCTCTGTCTAAGATTGGGCAAACTTGATCAACCTTCCCATTTTACTCATCCTTTCCCCTTTCTCCTGCAGGCAGCCTGACTGAGACCAGAAAGTGCCCCACGTGATTTTGGCACCAATATATAAAAGACTGATGTCACAATTTAAGAACTGCCAAGAAGGGTATCTGGAAAACTGTGAGAAAGAAGGCAGCAAGATAACAGAGTGGATAAATAGGTGGCAGATGCAGCTCAACATAGAGAAAGTTGAAATAGAAAAAAATTGGGGAAAGAGTAGGAAAAGGAAGGTGTACCTTAAATGCCCAGACATCTAACAGAATTGGGGAGCTTAAGGGAGTAAATTTAACATTTGGCAATAGTGGGCAACACAGTAGCACAAGTGGTTAGCACTGCTATCTCACAGCGCCAGGGACCCGCGTTCAATTCACGACTTGGGTCAGTGTCTGTGTGGAGTCTGCATGTTCTCCCTGTGTCAGTGTGGGTTTCTTCTAGTTTCCTCCAAAAGACGTGCATTGGCCACCTTCAGGTACACCAAGAGAACTTAACAGGTCCCAGAGTGTGGCAACTTGGGAATTTTCACAGTAACTTCATTGCAGTGCTAATGTAAGCCTATTTGTGAGGCTAATAAATAAACTTAAACTTAGCGTAAAATTACCTGCATGCCTTGTCAGATTTTGGCAATGGGCTTCAATGGATGTACCTGATAATACTCTTTAGTTAATTATCAATAGTTAAAATAATCCTGCAGCAGTACAGTGACTTTTTGAACTGCATTTTATCATTGAAGTTACTATGATTTTATTTGACAACAGGCAGGATGAGGTGGCAGGCATCAAGTCTACAGCAGCCAGAAAGGGGATTGAACCCTGTGCTGTTGGAGTTAAGATGATCCAGTCAGCAGTCATCTAGCCAAATGAGCTAGTCAGCCTCCTCCACTGTAGCTACATCTGTCAATAAAGGTCGATGCTCAGGTGTTAGTAAGCATAGCAATTACAATTCCAGGATTTCTATATAATAAATAATAATTGAAAAATATCACCAAGGTGGTAATGTTGAATTTTCAGAAAACATTGGACACAGTTGGAGCATTTTGTGCAAATCTTGGCATTAATTAAATGTAGGATGTGTTTGTCATAGCATAGGTCCAGTAAGTGAAACTAAGAGTGAGAGTGAGTGTTGGAATTGGAACACTGTAACAAAGCAAAATCATTATCTGGGCTCAGTTCTGAATTTTGGATAATTATTCGTACCGTAACAACGTTGGTTGTTATGAAGACAGATGTGAAAATGTGCACTCAGTTGGAAGGTTTGGGAGGCTTAATGAAGTCTTTCAAAAGGAATGAAAGATTGTGAGAGGATAACTTTGAAGGAAGTATTGTGCCAGTGCTTAGGAAATGAAGAGCACTGTGCATATCACAAGAGGAATGAACAAAGACCTTGGGTGGTATTTTCCATCTCTCCGCTTGCCCTAATGTTTGACAGAGACAGCCTGCCCTTGGCTGATGGTCGGATCTTCGAGTCCGGCCAGTGTTGACAGGTTTTCCCGTTGTTCGTGCCCTTTACTACTGGATGTGACAGGGAGAGCCGGTGGGGGGGTTCACCGTTAGTGGGAAGATTCTGCTGGCTGGAAAATTTTGACCCATGTGTTTTCCCACATGATAAAGGGAGCTGGATATCAAGACACAGACTGTAATAATATTTATCATTACTGTTTCTCTTCCTGCACCCAGTGGTATACAAGGCAGATTTTTTTTCCTCTTGTATCTTGCTAGTCTGTTACCAGGGGGTAATAGCTTGAAGGGTGTCACTCTGCATTATGCGTGGCTGGCCAGGAGTCTCTTACAGCCCATCATTGCATGTTGGAAGGATTATGCAGGATGATGCTAATCTTGTTTGGTTGTTTTATAAACACACCTTCCTTGGTCATCAAGTGCTGGGGTGGGATTCGAACCCGGAGCTTCTGGATTAGAGACAGGGAAAGTACCCATTGCACCACAAGACCTCAGCAATAGTGTGCATAGACATTGGCAAATGAAACACAAAAAAAAAAGTGGTTCAGGAAACTGTGATAATACTATATCGAAAAACTAGCACCAGACCAGATACAATGGGGAAAATGACCTCCTGTGCTGTAAGTTCTAGGAAACTGGTGTCTTAAGGTACTATTGCATCTCTCATTAGTCTAGCAACGCATGGTCCTATAACATTAATCATCCAAGATAGAAAGAAAAGACTAGATGATAGATTATTTTCCCTTGCTACAGTGCTTTAATTCAACACAACAGTCCCCCATGTGACATTTTTTTGACACCCTCTTGCATTTTCTTACACTGAAGTTATGAAGACACAGCAATTGCAGATGCTATATGCTTTATCTAGCATTGTAATGGATTTATCAAGCTAAAATGTTTTGGCATGCTTTATGAAATATGTCAAATTACATATACAACTAGGCAGATCAGTCTGTGGCGAGGGAGCAATTGCACTGATATGAAACGACAGTGATATTGCTCCAGATCCGTTTTTATATTTCATATCTCATTTTACTTCAGTGCAAAAGCCCCTCATTGTCCACGGATCTCCCAGCAAGCTGAACATGCTGCATAATCAGCCCTGCTACCTTCCGTCAAGGGTAACTTAGCATGAATGAACACAATGTCCTGTTCCCCCACCCCCACCCCCCCAAAGCTTGCAGCCTGCATTGAGTGATTTGAAGGTAGGCTCTCTTCTGTGTCCCTTGAATGCTGGAATTCTTTGGGATTGCTTTGGCATCTGAGAGTAGTTTTATTTTGTTGTGGGCTTACGCTCCATGTCAGACATGGTGGGGTAATGGCTGTGCCCCTGGACTTGTAATTCTGAGGAGAGGACTTCAGACCCCATCCCAGCAGCTTGAGAATTCAAATTTTGCTTAAATGAATCTTCAAATAAAAAGCTTTTATCATAGGATCCTTTCAGTGCAGAAGGGCGCTATTTGGCCCATTGAGCCTGCATTGACAACAATCCCACCCAGGCCCTATCTCTGTAACCCCATGTATTTACCATGCTCATCCCCACTGATGCTAAGAGCAATTTAGCACGCCCAATCCACCTAACCCACACATTTTTGGACTCTGGGAGGAAACCAGAGCACCCAGAGGAAACTCACGCAGACCCAGGGGAACACGCAAACTCCACACAGGCAGTCACCCGGAATTGAACCCAGCTCTTTAGGTGCTGTGAGGCAGCAGCACTATCCACTGTGCCACCCCACGGTGACATGAATTTTTTTAAAAATGCTCCCAACTGTTTAATTTTGCCCTTATCTTTAAAACTAGTTATCCAATTAATGTTAGCCGGTTTTCCCCTAACACCTACACATTGGGGAGGCAATGGTATAGTTGTATAGTCACTGTACCAGTAATCCAGGAACCCAGGGCAAGATCTAGGAACACAGATTTGAATTATTACTGAATCTTCAATATATATGAAACAGTGGTTAGCACTGCTCCTCACAGCGCCAAGGACCCGGGTTCGATTCCCAGCTTCTGTTACTATCTGTGTGGAGTTTGCACTTCTCTCCATGTCGACGTGGGTTTCCTCCGGCTGTTCTGATTTCCTCCCACAGTCTGAAAGACGTGCTGGTTAGGTGCATTGACCCAAACAGGCGCTGAAGTGTGGCAACTAGGGGAATTGCACAGGAACTTCATTGCAGTGATAAGGTACTTGTGCTGTGAGGCAGCAGTGCTAACGCTGTGCCACCCATGTCATATTATGTGACATAATATATACCATGAGGTGACTCCAGTCCCACATTAATGGGTTGATTTTTTGCAGCCATCTGAAGTCGTTCAGTTTTATCAAGAACAAGGTACCACCAGTTCAAGAGATAGGCCCACCACCTTTTCAGGGAAATTATGTATAGATAATAAATATCAGTGACATCCAGCTTGTGACAATATATTTTCCTGAATCCGTAGGGAGCCAAACTCAAACCTTGTACCATGAATGAATGGAAATCTCACTCCCTCTGACCAGACTAGCATAGGTCCCAAAGAAGAGATTAAAGTATTCCATCGCATTATCTCTACTCTATTCTGGTACTTAAAGTTTGGGAAATCCCAGAAGCAATTATTCACCAGTTTAAACTTTTAGTAAATTATATGAAGCATGTAAATGTTTAGTTATGACCTCATTATATTAGTCAATAAACATTTAATTAGATTTTCTGGCAATGTTTAACATGTGTGCAAAAATTGCTAACAGCGTTTTCCAGGTAATTACATTCAAGGAACAGCACATTGAACTGTGTCGGTAAATGTATCAGGACAATAAAAGCCCCCGAAAGAAGTGAATGCTGGTTCACAATTCCATATTGCTTTTTGAGAACATTTTCTGACATGTCTTAAAATTATAGGATCATAGAGTAACAACGCATGATGAGGCCATTCAGCCCATTGTGGCAGACACTGGAAGGCATGGTGGCACAGTCATTAGCACTGCTGCATCACAGCACCAGGGACCCGAGTTCAATTCCAGCCTTGGGTCACTATCTATGTTAAGTTTGCATGTTCTCCCCATGTCTGTGTGGGTTTCCTACAAATGCTCTGGTTTCCTCCCACAGTCCAAAAATGTGCAGGTTAGGCTGCTTGGCCATGCTAAATTGCCCCTTAGTGTCAGGGGGATTAGCAAGTTAAGTATGAGGGGTTATGGGAATATGACCTGGGTGGGATTGTGATCGATGCAGACTCAATGGGGTGAACCGCCTCCTTCTATACTGTAGGGATCCTATGATTCTTTGAAAGTGTGGTCCAATTAGTCCCAGTCAGGTGTCCTTCCAGCCCTGCTCTACAAATCTGTCATTTAAGTTCATACACAATTATCTTTTGAAAGCTATCATTGAATCTGCTTTCACGTCCTTTCAGACAGTCCATTTCAGACCGCAACTTACCAAATAAAAGATTGCCCTTCCAGAGCCTTTTGCCAATTACCTTTGGCAACAATACTTTGTACACTTTGATGTTTCACACAGGAGATTCCAGGACCAAACAGAAATCTCAGCTGACAACATTGTAAAATGTGAGAACAATACAAAACTATCACCAAATCTGGTAGATGAAATTATAATGTTGAACCCACTACCATAACACCCATTACTTATAATAACACAGAAGGCATTGCTTTCAATTTTGTGTCCATCTTGACCAGCTGCGGATATGTGAATTGACACGAGCTGTCATCATCTTCCACCTGATCGATCTGTCACGACATTGATACCAAAGGATTAGTGATTGTGACAACCACTCCAAGTGTAAATGGGAGTCAATAGAGTCAAATCTGCCAGATTGCAATGGAGCAGTTTCACCGAGATGTCCAGATGATAATTACCAAATTTAGAATAAACCTTCAGCAATTAACATCTATCGCCTCAAGCCCAAGACTAGTTTACCTTGAAATCCTTCCTTGTATTTTCAACTACATCTTGCCACTTTATTCGGCTTGTATACCTTTAGCAGCTGTCAAGCTGCAACCAACTGTCAGCATGGTCATGCTGCGAATCCATGGTACGGTTCAATAATTGCCGGTCATTATGGAAGTTTTTTTTTTAGGAAAAGTTTGTGAAGCCAATTCCTCTTGCTGCTTCAGTGAGTTAATGTACTATGTAATACGGTGCTGTAGAAATGTTATGATGCAGTCCCTACCTCTGGGCCAGAAGGACTGGGTTCAAGGCCCAGTGTAGGAACTGATAGCTACAAAACGTTCATGATGTGGCCAAACAGGTTGATCAGCACGTAAATCCTTCCAGTATTCCTGATGATAGGTAAAAGTCATAGAAACCCTACAGTATAGAAAGAAGACATTTGGCCCATCGAGTCTGCACCAACCGCAATCCCACCCAGGCCCTACCCCCATATCCCTACATATTTACCCACTAATCCCTCTAACCTACGCATGTCAGGACACTAAGGGGCAATTTCAGCATAGCCAATCAACCTAAGCCGCACATCTCTGGATTTTAGGTAGTAAGAATAGGAGAGTTTCCTGGTCAGCCATACTGCGGAAGATAATGGCAAATCACTGCAATACTTTGCCAAGTATAATCAGGGAGCAATCCAACGGAAGTACATGCTTGTCAATGCCATCATAGGGAATGGCACTTGAAAGAGTAATGTGCTGCTGGACTGCACACATTGAGTATGCCTGAGGCTCACAATCTTGCCTATATTGAATTAGTTGATAACCAGTTGCCAATTTGTTGGCTTTTGTTTGATCATTCCCAACCTGCCATTTGACAAGCTGCCAGCACTCAATCCCATTCTCGGAATGCCTGATCATAAAAGTGTTTCAAGCTCTTTTGTAACTCAAGAGTCAGCTGTAAAGGAATGGTGCTTTATTGCACAAATTAAAAGTAAAAGTAAAGTAAAACCACAAGCCTGTGATGAACACAACCGGGAAGATAGAAAAATAAACCCGCTCAGGGGCCTGCTTTATAAAGTGAGATGAGTTCCACCTGGTAAGGTAACTATCAATCACAGATTTGTAGAGCTTGTATTCTATGAGAGGTCAATCAGGGATTTTGCATGTAAGTCCTAACGGTTATCATAAGCCCCCAGGGTGTTATCAAGTAGATACTCTCCCAACTGGATATTCACCATCATCCAAAAAAATTATTCCTTTACTGAATAATCAATGTGGTGGAAAAGTGTGAGTGCCAGGTCAGCACAAATAGGAACAACATGACAATTGTAGTGTTTCCCTGGTGGGACTTGTTTTCTAGCACCAGCCTTGATAAGATCACAATCACCCCCCCGTGATAATGTTCTGATATGTCCAAAACATGCTACAGCACAATTTGCAAATGCACAGCATTGACCAAAGACGACATTTTATAAATACAGTTGTGACCGCAAATTCAGATTAGAACTTAGCAAACCTTCAGCAGCAGCTAGTAAAATTTGTAAGGGCTCTCACACTAACAAGTTGACAAGCATCAGACAAGCCATGATGTGCACATCTCAACAGATACAATTTCAAAGCCATAGACTGAAGCTAAGAAAGTGCCACATCAGAAATTTCAACACATTGTCCTCAAACTCTACAATGTTTGAAAAAACAATAAAAATAGACAAGCGTGTGGCATGAAACAAATGAAGAGTTCTGCTTAAAGGATATACGATCTGACTTTATTCAATACGCCTTTTTTATGTTTCCTCACAACTTCACTGACTGTATTTCAAAAGTACTACATTGGGTATAAAGTACTTCAGGACATTGTGGGTGGGATTTGCCAGTCACACTCACCTCAAGACAGGGAAATCCCACCAAAATAGTTCCATACAGGTCATGGAGGCCTGGAGAGAGAGAGAGAGAGAGAAAAAAATCAACAGTTCCATTCAATACACATGAACATCTGGTAGTTTGTGAAAAATCCTGATCAAGCAGGAGAGTTAAAGAACCTGGTGACAAACAAGGAAGGGTGGACAATCCTTGGATATATGAACATTTAGAATAGAAGCAGAAATAAGGCCCCTCCAGTATGCTCTACCATTTAATAAAATCATGGTTGCTCTCTATGCATGTCTATATTCCCATCTCACCTCTGTTAATCCAGAGGGAGCACTTCCAGTGTAGACAATAAAAATATAACAAAACTTACTCCAACTTACATGTCAAAGAAAAGATTTAACAAAGAAACTTCATTACTTCAAATTTGACACCCCATCCTAGACCATTCCACACAATGCCAAACATGTTCTAATTTATACTGAGTCATCTAGTCAGCTGATCATCACATCATTCTGTCATTGGTTACATGGTTTACTGGGTCAGCTGACTCTTACAGCTTGTTACCATTGGTCACATTACAACAGATCCAATGTTATCACTGGTTACATTCTAACACCACCTCTCCCCACCCCCACTGTTAACTTTTTGATATCCTTGCCTCACAAGAATCTATCTACCTCCACCTTCAAAATATGCAATGACCCTGCCTCCACTGCTTTCTGAGAGAGTTTCAAAGTCGCACAACCCTCTGAGAAAAAAAATTCTCTTCATCCCTGTCTTAAAAGTACAGCCCCTAATTTTAAAACACTGTTCCCTCATCCAGAAACCACCCCTGAAAGGAAACATCCTTTCACAATTCACCTTGTCAAGGCCCTTCGGATCCTGAACAAGAGTTAAAAGTTTCAAATTTAAGGCACAATAGGTGGCAATTTTTTTAAATTATGTGCTGAAAATGATTCCCTAAAGGGAGAAAAGCAGTGAATTGGCCTTCATAATTAATTCCAGTGATTATTTAGAAATGCGGCAAAGTTTAGTAATGACTACCAAAGAGGTAACTGCAGCAGGTACTAGTGAAAGCCCGATCAGACTGGAAAAACTCCACTACTGCAACAGAAGTTTAAAAAGCCCAGGCAAACCTCCGAAGAGCTTAAAGCAGCTGTAGATTCCAAATTCACCTTGTCCGGCTGATTTAAGCATATGAAAGGGCCAGAGCAGACACAGACTGGCATTCTCCCCAAAAAAATTCTAAGTGCCAAATTCGCATAAAAATGGGAATAACCCCCGCTGATTTCTTTTAGCGGGATTTCCAAAATGAACCTCCCGCACTCTGTGCTCTGCAGAGTGCCTCAGGGAGATTCACGCTGAAAAACTGCAAAGGGGCCTATACCTGCTGGAGAGACCAGCTGCGTAGCATGAGGGTCCCACTCCTTCCCACAACCCCTCCCGATGGCCAGAGATCAGCCCCTTCCCTTCCTCTGTCACTGATCCCAAGTGCCGAGTGGCAGGGGCTCCCTCCATCCTACAAATCTCCCCCCACAGGTCTCACCCCCAATAGGCCCTGGCCTCTCTGGCCCAATGCTCAGTGGGCAGTGTCAAGCTACCCCTTAGGTATTGCCATTTTGCCCCCGTGGATAGTGCCAAAGGGCCACCATCCCTTACCCCTGACCTCCTGTGGGGCCTCCATGGCCTTCCTTCACTCCAGCAGGGTTGGGCTGTGATTGGGGAGCTGTTGTAAATCCTGCTGGAGTCCGACATTCCTGTAAGGGGTGGGATGGGGTGGGGGGAGTGCGTGAGAAGGAGTGCAGGTTAAATCTTAACTTAAATCTAGTAATTTAAATTTAAATTAAGCTTTTAATATTCAAATCAGCTCTGCGCTGATTTCCAATTTGGCTGATGCCAAAAATCCAGCGTCTGAATACACATGGAAGCTGTGGTGCCCAGCAGGAAGCTTGCTAAATTGCCCCCGCTGAAGTCTCCCAGCTGCTCGAGCAGTGAAGCGGGCTGGGAGAATCGGCCCCCAGAATTTGCTATTTCACTTTCAAATTTCTAGCAAATTTAGTTTCACACCTGCTGGTCGCTTTTTGGTTTCCAGCTTGCGGGCTACTTTTCCTCTCCCCTTTATTCTTTCATGAGACGTGGGCATCACGGACAAGGCCAACATTTAGTTCCCATCACTAAATGCCCAAGCATGGCTTCCTGAGCCATTTTGAGAGGGCAGTTAAGTGTCAGTCACATTGCCGTGGATCTGGAGTCAAGTGTCAGCCAAGTCGCAAGGCAGGTCTCCTGAAGAATGTTCTGACCCCATTTTTTTCCCCAATCGATGATAATTCCATACTATGCTTACTATGACTGAGGTTGGCTTTAAGTTCCAGATTTCATCATTGAATTTAATTCCACCAGCTGCCACGGGGGTTGGGGGGGGGGGTGGTGTAGATTTGAATCCTGGCCTAAGGCAATTATCCTCAAGCCTCTGGATTATTAGTAACATTACCACTATTCCACCGCCTTCAATTATAGAAGTATTTAAGAGGAAAATTGATACGTTTATGAGGGATAAAGGGGTAGAGGGATTTGCTGCCACCAAAAGAGAAAATGCTGGAGAATCTCAGATGCTGGAGGTCTGGCAGCATCTGTAATGAGAGAAAAGAGCTGGCAATTTGAGTCCAGATGACCTTCTGTCAAAGCTAAAAGGCATTGAAGGTGAAAGATATTTATACCTTCGGGTGAGGGAATGAAAGATGAGTCATTGTCACAAAAACAAGGGGAATCGCTGCTAATGGGACTTTGCTGCTTGGGTTTCATAAAGTGAGATGGTGGGAGGTCCATTTGGAGCATGGACACCAGCACAATCTTGTAGGGCTAAATAGCCTGTTGTTCTGCTCTAAAATCAGTGTAAATTTCTATCTGATGCAATAAATGGTTCAGTTCGTTTATATTACTGCTGTAACCTTTTCATGCTGGCAAACAGTCACTGATATTTGCATTGCAGGTCCATTCTTGTTGCAGTAGCTGGATTTTCCTTGACTCAGAGACTCTCAGTGGTGGCGTGAAAATGAATGGCAGAACCTGATTCTGGGACTCCCGGGACCCCATTCTCAGGGTTTCTGATCTTCAGATGTGCCTTTTAGGGTATGAAATGGTTCAGGTCATGAGGCTACTTCCTGCACTCTTGACCTGGCCAGTTCCATTGTAGCATTTGTGGCAGAGAGCCCAGGGTTTCAATAAAATGATGAAACACCTGAGCCCCAGGGAAAACATTTTTTCATTGACAGTTCTGGTTCTTTGACCTATACTGTGAATTGCATAGTGTTTAGTTACACAAGTACTTGCAGTTTCTGCTATTGATATTTTAAAGGAGTCTAAATGATTAACATTTTAATTGGCTTCTAATAAAAAGAAATTTTTATGAAGAAATTAAGAAGTTACCAATGAATTTTTTTTATTTAAAAAAAGTTATTTTACACATCCTATTGACACTATAAGATTAATTGGTCAGATACAGTCCATGGTGGGTGAAATGGAATGTAAGTGCCACACTTTGACATGGGGAGCATAAGCACGATAGGGGGTGGGCCATGGATCATACTTTGGCATGGGGGGAGCCAAAGAGAAATTAAGAGGGGGCATCCTGGATGGGTTTGGAGAGAGTGCGGGTGGAGGGAGAATGGTGGTGAGCAGTTGTTAGTTGTGAGCATTAGAGGGCTTTATTCTTTTTATTATAACTGGAGCAAAGCTCTACCCTGAGGTGAGCTGGTTATCCATCCTGCCTTGGCACCTAGCAGCTCCTGTGGCTGCCTCTGAATACTTGTCCTGGTCAGCTGGCCCTACGCCGGCCCATACCTACCAACCCACCCCACACAGCTTCCCACAATGAAAATTCCACCTTTACTGGCAATGTCTGCGGAGGTGGGCAGGTTAAGACAGGAATTTTCCTATGGATTTACTCAGAAGATTAATGTATTCAAACCTGGGAAGTCAGCAGGGTGATGATACTCACACACACACACTCTCACTGTTCATACACACATACCCACACACACTCACACACACACCCATGTACCCACAAACACACACACATACACACACGCATACCAACATACCCACAAACACACACACATACCCACAAATACACACATACCCACACAACACACACACACGCTTACCCACATACCCACAAACACACGCTTATCCAGATACCCACAAACACACACACATATACGCGCACACACACACACAGACACACATATACCCACATACCCACACACACATAATCACATACCTACACACACTCACCACACACACACACATACACTCTTACCACTCACACACATATACCCACATACCAACAAACACACACACACACAAACTCTCATGCTCACACATATAAACACAAACACATCCACCACTCGCATACGCATGCCCACACACATACACATACACTTTTATCACTCACACACACTCAACACAGGGACTCACCACCTACACACATGCATGCAGACACACATACATTCACCTTTATAGATACACACACTCACTTCACACGCACACTCCTCCCTCCCTCTTTCACACACACTAGCAATGTGTTTGCCATCAACTTCTCAGATGGTGAGAAGGGAATACCCCACGCTCTGAAAAATCCTGACCCATATTTCAGTGAATGGTTTGGATCTGGAATGTACTGGTCAAGTGTGAGGTGGAGGTAGATTCAGTCATAGCTTTCAAAAGGGAATTTGATAAATACCTAAAGAGAAAAGCTATAAATGGCTATAGAAAAAGGATGCAGGAGTGTGATGGATTGATTTGCTCTTGTAGTTATAGAGACCATGGCCAATTGGCCTCCTTCTGTGGGAAAACCATTCTCTGGCTCTGGCTCAACAGCATCTGTGGACAAAGAGAAAGAGAGGTAACATTTTAGGTACATTCACCAGAACTCTACCACCTCACCTGCCACGGAATTGGAGCGGGCATGGGTCCGGCAATAGAAATCTCCATTAAACTCCGACGGGGATTTCCAGTCTCGCCTGAGCAAGGCCGGAAAGTCCCGTCCATTCACTGCATCTTTTGCCTTCGTAACATTCATTTCTGAACTGAAAGATCCAATGAAACAGGAAGACTTGGTAAGACAGTAGGAATGCAATGCTTCAACAATAAAAATAGGATCACCCTATATGAATTTGGAGCAGGATATATTAGAGCAGATTGCTTGTACTATTTGATAAGTAACAGGCCTTTTGATGAAACAGTATTTTGTGAATTTTTATGCTGTAAAGTACTTGAATGCCCCTATTTCTGGTGCACTCATGGAATTCAAACCTTCTCCCTAAATTGAAAAAGATGAAAAACTGCTCCACTACTTAGACTTAAAAGCACTTCTGTCTGCATTGCTCAATAAGGGATATTTCAGGGCATGATTGCCCAATAAGTTGTCACCGTGCTTTTCCAGGCCTTGCATAACTGTTCAATGCTGAGACTTTGGATAATTCACAACAAGCCTAAAAGATAGCTCCAGTTAACCTCCAGATTGGCTACTCTGCCTTCAGTACTTTAGACAGCACCTCCTGGCCATTACGCTGAAATTTAAGGAAAATGCAACTTTTGTTTTAACTCTATGGCATTCAGAACTGTATGAAGTAAAATAGAATCATACAATCCCTACAGTGCAGAAAGAGGCCATTCAGCACATCCAACATGCACTGTCAGCAATACCACCCAGGCCCGATATCCATAACCCCACATATTTATCCTGCTAGTCCCCTAAATTGCTCCTGGGGCATGGCTAATTCGCGTAAACTGCACATCTTTGGAGTGCGGGAGGAAACCAGAGTACCTGGAGGAATCCCACACAGACATAAGGAGAATGTGCAAACTCCACACTGACAGTCACCCAAAACTGGAATTGAACCCGGGTCCCTGCTTCAATGAGGCTGCAGTGCCAATCACTGTGCTACACTGTATGCTGCCTCCAACCTTCCCTGCAGTCTGAGGGCAGCAGCTCCGTAGCACTTGCCTCATTACTCCTGTTCAATACCGCAACACCAGGTCCTGCTTTTATATACATCACAAACTTGACCGATTGCCTGAAACTGGCTGTAGTGTGGACATCAGTGCAATTGAGGTTATTCAGCTGCCCAAGTGCTGCCCAATTGTGGAATCACATTCTGCTAGAACAGAATAAGTCCTTATCCTGTCACACGTGGCTTACTTTCCCACAAACGTTGAAAGGCACCATGCCAGATCTATAAACATTATGGACTCTAGTGGAAGAGACTCTCCATGTTTGATTGTCTCAACTCAACTTCCCCCTCAAGGTGTTATGAATGGTGATATAGGTTACCAGAATGAGAATGTATATATAGCAGTCCACCTCCCATTGAACAGACTACAATTCCTGGAAGCCACAGCACAGTCATTACTCCCACAGACATATAAACAATTGTGTTCACCAGCATCTGTTGCCAATATTCCTTGTTTATTCTTCAAAAAAAATCCTTCCTTAATAGTTCAGGTTTACAATAAATCGTCATATTTTGTTTGCCAGGGCATTTTGATTTGATAGTTTCTTTAGAAATAAAGATAGGTTGCTGTACAGTTTGCCTCCATTTCAGGCACTTGCTAATAAAAGCTGCATTGGTGAGTTGTACTTACATACTACTTTCTCAGGATTTTATTGTAAAATCATCTTTAGTTACTTTTTCAATAAATTTTTAATTGAATGCAGCCAGAGAGTTCTTTTCAGAGGATAGGTAGAAGAGTAGAAGTTTATCTTGGGGTGCTGGTAGTGCAGACAATATTGCAGCAGCCTCTTGTTATAAGTCCCACTTGATATTCAGTGCTGTTGAAGTTAAGAGGGTGAATATCAAGTGGAGAATATAATGATAGATGACTCAGTGCTGTCTTTTTTGAGCTAAACTCTCTCATTCTCCCAGACAAATTTGTACCCCAGATTCTTCTGTTCAATCATTTCAGCAATAGTATTAGGATGTTAGAGGCTCTAAGGAATAATGTGAGACTGGGGAAACATTATGAATCATAGAACCCCTACAATACAGAAGGAGGCCATTCAGCCCATTGAAGCTGCACCAATCACAATCCCACCCAGACTGTACTCCCGTAACTCTGCATATTTACCCTGCTAATCCCCTGACACTAGGGTGAAATTAGCATGGCCAATCAACCTAACCCACACATCTCTGGACTGTGGGAGGAAACTGGAGCACCCCAAGAAAACACATGCAGACACAGGGAGAATGTGCAAACTCCACACAAAGGGTGACCCATGGCCAAAATTGAACATGGGACCCTGGTGCTGTGAGGCAGCAGTGTTAACCATTGTGCCTCCATTAATCATGTTGAGAGAAATATGAGAGTAATAGAGTGTTGTAGTAAGGCTGGTAGAAGTCAGCTTGAAGATAATAACTAGTCAGGACTGTATCCTAAAAATGTATATAGATACATGTTATTAAAACAATTGCAATCCTCTTGATCTCTTCATGAGACTTTACAACATGGTGAGAGTGGGCGAAGGATTCCAAAATCCCCACCACAAATGAAGAAGTAAAGGAACTGCAGTCTGATCTGGGAGATGTGCGCCTAATTTGAAGACCTTGAGTACACAGCTGGAGATTGCCAAAGAAGGCCCATTACAGGTGTGGAGGCTGGAGGCTGGAGGGAGAGGAAAAACCCACTCCACACCGTAAAAGGACTCAGTAAAGCATGCAGAGGTCCCTGCAAGACCTGATCAAAACCAAAGTCCATACTCCCTCCACCTCCTGAGCTGCCTCCTCCTCCTCCTCAGCCAGCATCATGATGGCCAGCTCTAAATCAATGAGACCAAGATCCATTCTGCATAGTGGGCGTTAGAGAGAGAGAGAGAGAGAGTGATAGATGCATGTCATTGAACATAAGAACATAAGAAATAGGAGCAGGAGTAGGCCAACTAGCCCTTCGAGCCTGCCCCGCCATTCAATAAGATCATGGCTGATCTGTCGTGGCTCAGTTCCACATTCCCGCCCTCTCCCCATAACCCTTAATCCCCTCTCTTGTCAAAAACCCATCAACCCGCACCTTAAAAATATTTAGCGAGGCAGCCTCCACCACTTCAACGGGCAGAGAATTCCAGAGATTCACCACCCTTTGAGTGAAGAAGTTCCTCCTCAACTCCGTTCTAAACCGCCCCCCCTTTATCTTGAGGCTGTGCCCCCTAGTCCTACTATCCTTTCTGAGCGGGAAGAGTCTCTCCACCTCTATCCTATCCATTGCTTGCAACCACCCCAACATTACCCCCCACCCAATCCCACAGTGAGATCACTACTCCCACTTGTGGTAATGCAACACAATCTGTGGTGCCATCTATCACCTGATTAGTTTGTGTGAACATGGCAGGCAGGAAGAGCATGCAAGTTGGTGTGCAGGCGTGACCATTGCCTCCCTTGAGCCATTTCTGTGAATGCAACTTGCAGGCTGTGCTGCAGGTCAGGGACAGGGGACAGGGACAGACTCCTCTTTATCACAAGGTAGGTTCCAAACCCACACCACATCCCACAGCCAGAACAATGGAACAGCCCAGTGGCTGCAGACAGCAATCTGGCCAGCAATCAGTAAAGGACCCCATCCCAGGGGAACAGCCTAGTGACTGCAGACAGCAACCTGACCAGCAATCAGTAAAGGATACCACCCCACCCCACAGAGACGACATGGAACATCCCTGGGCCTCGGGACAGCACTTTCAGCTCTCCAGGAAGCTTCCCACCACCTAGCAAAAATTTTCCAGGCCCTGCCTCCAACCTCCCCTGCACTCCGGTGGCTGCAGTTCCAGAACATTTACCTCCTTACTCCTGTTCAACACTATCATGCCAGGTCCCGGTCTTTATATACCAGTTGTAAACCCCGCCAGCGTGACGTCACACAATGAGTAGGGGGAGGCGCTAGCGGGGGCGGAGATTCTAGTCACGCACCCACAAATAGATGTAAAATTGTGTAAATGCATGGTGATGTGCGTTACGCTGATTTTCAGCATGGATTCGTCGACATCAAAAAACTTAGGCTGAGAGACTCACGGAGTCCCAGACAGCCAGCGCGAATCGACCACAGCTACAGCCTCCTGGCCAGTGGAGCAGGATGGGAGAATCGCCACCCCAATACTTTTCACTGTGATAATAATAAATGAAATCAAATCAGATCGGAAAGATGGTTCGGAGAGGGTGGGGAAGTGAAATTCAGATATTTACATTCCAAAATTAAATGAATAGTTTACTGAAAACTGGAGACTTTTTATCTTGTCTTTTCCAAACAGTGGACTCACAGTGGTTTTAATAAAAGGAAATGATAGCACCAGCCCCACTGAGTGACACCTCGTTTCTTCCTATTACAGAATAAACTAATTTATTTAGCCCCGCACAATATTGCTCTAAAAACAGTTATTGATCGACACAGCTTGCCTGAATAGGCAAATCGATACGTGGCAGTGGAAAGCAGATGATAGATTGGGCTGGGATTGAGTGTTAGCCTCATGTTTGTGCTGAGCTGTTTTGAGCCCTGGCACATTGTAAACTGCAGTGCTTGAGGGGAAGGCTCTGAAGCTCACTCATGCTGAAGGGGTGGGGGTTAGTCAGGTGAAGAAAGCCTGAAGTAAAACTTGTGCACAAGCCAATGTTTAACAGGAATAGAACGCAGGAGCAGTTGTGGCTAACTGCAGGAGACGTTCTAATGAATTAAACTTGTTAAAAGTAATGAACACAATTAGGTGGTTATTTATAGATTATACCACATTTACAGCACAGCAACAGGCCATTTGACCCAACTAGCCTGTATCATCCTCCCAATGTCCTTCATCTATCTAATACTATCAGCATATTCAGTCTTTAGCCTATTTATGTGGAGAAACAATGTAAAAGTAAGAGCTGGTATATGGATACTGTGAGTTACTAAGGGTTTCCTGGGAGGTCTGGTATATATGGGTTTTGTACTTCATAAGGCAGGAAGATCAGATCGCAACAGCAAAGGTTAACAGTGGATTATGCAATGTCATGAGTGAGTTCAAAAGAGTTCAGATTAACCTGATCAATATTGTCTTTTTTCCCCAGAGGGAGTCACTGAATAGCAATCAGAAGAACTCCTACCAGCTAGCCCAACACTAAAATCAACTAAAGCTACTTTTATATTATATCGAGACCTGTGCTGGTACCACCAGCTTCCAATGCACAAGTATTATGTGGGCTGTCATAATCCAAAATTTGTCAGGATTCTCTCTGGTTGACAACTGGGAAAACCCATGTATACTAGATCTTCCAGGAAACCCATGTGTACCAAATCTCCCAGGAAACCCATGTATTCTCGTAGGTAGAAAAAGGATTGGAATGAGGCATTCACTGAGTGTTAAAATGGGCAGCGCGGTCTTGTAGGGCCGAGGGGCCTGTTTCCTGTGCTGTGTTGTTCTTTGTATACCAGATCTCTCAGGAAACCCGCGTATTCCATATCTCCCAGGAAACCCATGTATACCAGAACTCCCAGGAAACTTAATTATATCAGATCTCCCAGGAAACCCCTGTATTCCACATCTCCCAGGAAACCCATGTATACCAGATCTCTCAGGAAATCCCATGTATACCAGATCTCCCAGGCGACTGGTATTAGTATGCGAAAGCAAGGTTTCTTTTGGTTTTAAGCCAGCATGTACTCTGCACAATTGGCTCAGGCGTGGTTCAATATGTAAGACAACTGAACTCAACAGAGACAATGGATGAAACACATGTTTTTGGAAAATTCTATCCAGCATCTGTCCTGCAGCATGGAAGGCTATTTTCTCCGCAGCAGTTTTCCAGATTTCTGGTGTTCCTTTAGTCCTAAAGTCAGTCCAGCTACAAAGAAGCAAGATCCACTGATGCAGACTGGCAGAGATTTCCAAGTATTATTATTTGGCTTTTCCAATTATATGATTAGAATTCAAATGCAGGAGGCCACAAATCTATTTTACATCAGATGTGAGAGGGAAATTTGGACCTTAATCCTTACAATGTCTGTTTCCCCCTCCTTTTATCTCCTCTTATTTCTGAAAATGGTGACTTTAATTTAATTAATGTTTGAGTGGTATCGAAGCCTTCCGGTATATTGCCAAAGTGCCTACACTGCTACAAGTGCACGATCCATCAGGAACCACTAAACAACAATCACAAGTGTGGACATCGGTTGATTGCTACCTTCCCAGCCAAAATGTATGAGGGTCTATTGCTTCAATTGCTGTCTTGTTTAGAATCAGCTAACCCAACAGAGGCTGAAAAAGCAACCTGATCTACATGGTTCAACCATTTATTTACCATAAAAAATTGGTGCATAAGTTGCATCTATATGCGCACCTCCATGTATCTTATCTACAGCCCTTTGATAACCAACATTGCCTATACCATTATTAGCATTTTCTAATGGATGCAGTTGCAGGTCAGAATTCTCAGACTTTCTATCTTTGTCTATCACTGGGATTTTTTTCTGGGAATAGAGATTTGGTTGAGCACCAAACTCCCCTTTCTCGCGAGCAGCCATTGGCAGGAAATACGCTGGAGAATTCCAGCCAAAATTTATGTATCAACATAGCCCGTCACTTAGACAGTAAACCCTATAGGTACTGAAGGGTGGGGGATAGGGGTGGTGGTGGGCAACCCTGGTCAGTAATAGTGCAAAATAGACTGTAGCGAATCAATTTTATACTCCTGACCAATTGAAGTCAATGGAAAAGAAATTACAACAGTGTGCAAAATGACTGAACAGCGGCCAATTTCACCTTCAGTGAGTCGTGCTGGGTCTATTGGCACCAACAGCCCTGTAGTCCCTCAGCCAAATGAGCACTCTTGTGTGTTAGTCTAGTGGAAAATGTTAGCAGACATTTCATCCAAGTAGGATAGCATAGCTGCAGTTGACCTTATTCTCAACTAACTTCCCCACACAAGATCCTCAGAGTAGGGTTAACTTGGTAATGGCACAGACAGCTTTTTTTACTGCCTCTCTATCTGTGAAGCATTAAAGCCCAACTTTACAATTGTCCTAATTAAGATGAGCAACATCAAATAGAGCCTGAAAGGTGCAACCTTCTGTTCTGTGTGGCCTTGTGTTACAAAGTACAAAGAAAAGTATGGCCCAGGAATAAGCCCATGCCATACATGATGCCCTAAGTAAACTGAAAGAAATCTTCTATCCTTACTCGGTCCATATCCTTCTATTTCCCTCCCTATTTGTGTACCCATCTAGATGTCTCTTAAATGTTGCTAATGCGCTTGCTTCCAGCTGCGGCAGCGCGTTCCAGGCACCCACCACTGTCTGCATGAAAAACCTACCCCACACATCTCCCTTAAACTTCCCCCCTCTCACTTTGAACCTGTGTCCCCTAATAATTGACATTTCCACCCTTGGGAAAAGACTCTGACAATCCACCTTACCTATGGCTCTCATAATTTTGTAGACCTCTATCAGGTCTCCCATCAGCGTTCTGGTGAAAACAATCCTAGTTTATTCAACCTTTCCTCACAGCTGATGCCCTCAAGACCAGGCAACACCCTGGTGAGCCTTCTTTGCACTCTCTCCAAAGCTTCCAAGTCCTTCTGGTAGTGTGGCACAACATTGCGCGCAATACTTAAATGCAGTCAAATAGGTTTAACATAGCTGCAACATGATTACGTAGGAAAATAAGGCACATTTATTCTATAGCATGAAATAATGGCCATAATATTCTGGTTAGTCGCATTTTGAAATGGTCCAGGCATTTATTTTCTTCGCTGCTCTAACCTTCAGCTGGCAGGATGAATAAGCTGCAAAGTGATACCATCAATATTGCACATGAACACATCCAATAGGAAGGCAATGTAGCTTCTATCTCATCTGCCAGCAACGTCAAAAGGCAGATACAAAATCCAGACCTGACTCATGCATAGTTTAATAGTGATCGAGTTCCCCTTTAAAAAGTCGACAGATGAGAACGGAAGAAAGAAAGAAGAGTTTCTTGGTGATACATGGTGGTTTTAAATGAAATGTCAGGTACGGGCAGTGCACTAAATATTGGAAAGATAGAAGAGGTTCTTTGAGGAGGATTTAACTAAAATGGAAGATAAATTGTCTTGGTTTAATCCCAGGTGGAAGAGGCAATCTTGGAATACCGGCACATATAAATGAATGGGTTTAGTCAAACCTCCGTTTACAATGTGAATGCATAGAAATGTATTAGGAGAATATTGTTTTTGGGTGATTTTGTTTAAATTTTCAGAAATTAAGTTTGAAAATGTTCAGTCAACACACCATTGATCAGGAAATCACGAATGCCTTGTTGATTAAATATTGAAATGTTAAATAATTGCACATGCAATTCCATTACTAATGTATATAGTGCAGACAGAAAGAATATCCAATGGTCAATGTACGTAATCATCATTAGCAGTGTTGAATTAAGGTCTGATGAAGAAGAAAATCTTCATTGTTTAAGTAAGCAACTTGAAATAAAAATGTTGAAACAGGAAGGTTATTTCGACATGGGTTCTCCCAAAAAACACTAAGTGCCCAACGGGTGGGAAAATTGGAGAAATTCCCCCTTTTTTGGGCATTCTTAGTTGAACGAATCTCCAGCACTCTGTGCAACCCAGGGGGCAATCCCCCCTCCACCCCTGACCTCCTGGAAGGCTTCAATGGCCTCTGTCTCCACCAGCGGATCCACCTTGAAATGAATAAATGCCTGGACCACTTCAACCTGCAACTAACCAAAAAGGGCCTGGGAGACTCGCAATTGGCCGGATGCTGGTCACGAGTCCCACTAAAAATCCCCTGCTGATGTCTCCCAGCCCCCCATGCTACTCGAGTAGTGCCCAGCCCAATGCCGTCATCTCCACATCATGACTACCCTCGAGTGGTGCAACAGACTGGGAGAATCCCAGCCAAAATCTGTCGTCTTTTACTACAAGCTTCTAAACCCATTAGTTTTAAAATGAAATTATTTGTCATCCCCCATTCAAAAAAAATGATTAATCAAAGTTAATAAACAATGAGAAAAGCATTTCAAAGTGCAAAACACTCTTGTGTTACTGACTCTTCATGTTTAACCTCATAACCGTCAAGTGAAAAGAAGTCCCTCATAAATCAGACGATGCTGTACAAATTTGTGGCAGAATTTTACATTACCTGGGTGGGCAAACCCCCAAGCAGAAAGCGTGCAAAATCAGACAAGAATGATAAAATGATGAAATCAGACAAGATTTAATGGGATTGAGAGTTATAGATAGGCCTGGTAGGTTGGGATATGATCAGCACAACTTGTGGGCCGAAGGGCCTGTTTGTGCTGTAGTGTTCTATGTTCTATGTTTAAGAAGAAGTCTAGTGTGAGTCCCAATGTCCTCGCACACTCAGGTGATATTTCAGCCAGACAGTGTGTGCAAGATCACAAGCACATCCAGTGACAATCACGCAGGCAATCTCACCTATAGTGGGGCCAATTAAATGCAATTTTATATGGCTCGCCTGCTTCTACAATGGGCCAGTTGGCCTTTATGTTTTAGCTGCAACCTCGACCCAGGGTGGGATGAACTGTCAAGGCTGAAATAAAGGCCGGAATCCTCCGACCATTCACATTGGTGACATTCTGTAGTCCCGCTAGCTCTGCGGTGGGTTTCCCGAAGGCGTAGGGTGTCTTCAATGGAAAATCCCATTGACAGCGGTGGGACAGGAGAATCCCGCTGCCAGCAAACAGCAGGCCTCCTTCCACTGCTGGGAAACACACAGCTGAGAGGCCGGAGAACCCCACCTTAAATTTAAAATGGGGTTGGGGGACCAAGGTTTGTGTTTGAAAGTGCTGCCTGGACAATCTTAGCAGCATTTTTCCATTCCAATTTAGTTTTTACAAATCAGCACAGTGGCTGTCTCCCTGAGGGAGCACATTAGAAGCTTCAGCCTGCACCCTCCCTTCCTCTGTGCCACCCTTTTCCTCTCTCCCCAGCAGCACTGAGCATTTCACAGCACACGTTTCATCCTGGCTGCTGGTTACTTGGCCAGCCGGTGTGGAAATCACATTCTGGGGTCGCTCGTGGCTGGAAAGACATTTCACACCTGCTTGTGGGCTCAGTGTGCACCTGCCCCAATGGGGAAAACATTCAGGTTTGGTATGGCAAAGGGATGCATTCATTAAACCAATGCTGGTGACATGAACATTTAGATGACAAAAATTAATTTTGCATAAGAACATAAGAAATAGCAGCAGGAGTAGGCCATCTAGCCCTTCGAGCCTGCCCCGCCATTCAATAAGATCATGGCTGATCTGTCGTGGCTCAGTTCCACTTTCCCGCCCTCTCCCCATAACCCTTAATCCCTTCTCTTATCAAAAACCCATCAACCCGCTTCTTAAAAATATTTAGCGAGGCAGCCTCCACCACTTCAACGGGCAGAGAATTCCAGAGATTCACCACCCTTTGAGTGAAGAAGTTCCTCCTCAACTCCGTTCTAAACCGCCTCCCCTTTATCTTGAGGCTGTGCCCCCTAGTCCTACTGTCTTTTTTGAGCGGGAAGAGTCTCTCCACCTCTATCCTATCCATCCCATTCATCATCTTATACGTCTCAATGAGATCTCCCCTCATTCTTCTAAACTCTAACGAGTACAAGCCTAGTTTATTCAGCCTCTCCTCATAGCTCAATCCCCTCAACTCCGGTATCAGCCTAGTAAACCTCCTCTGCACTCCCTCCAGGGCCAAAATATCCTTGCGCAGGTGCGGCGCCCAAAACTGCACACAGTACTCCAGCTGCGGCCTCACCAATGCCCTATACAGCTGCAGCAAGACCTCCCTACTTTTATATTCAATCCCCCTCGCTATGAAGGCCAGCATCCCATTCGCCTTCCTGACCACCTGCTGCACCTGCAAGCTGGGTTTTTGCGACTCATGCACAAGGACCCCGAGGTCCCTCTGCACCGTCGCCTGCTGCAGTTTGCACTTTGATACCTTCAAATAATTACTTGCAGCACAATATTGAAAGTCCTGCATATTAAGAAACAGATTTGGAAATTGGAAATTAAATTGTGTTTCTTTCTCTTTTCATGGACAAGGTTACAGGGGACTCATTCTGTCTCACATGATCTGCCTTCATTCATCCTGTTCCTCCCCAGTCCCAGAAAGATTGCCAAGTCCCATCATATGGTCCAGGAACTGAGATGAGGAAAACCAAAATAAGTTAAAAAGTTTATTTATTAGTCACAAGTAAGGCTTACATTAACACTGTAATGAAGTTACTGTGAAATTCCCCTAGTCACCACACTCCGGCACCTGTTTGGGTCAATACATTTAACCAGCATGTCTTTCAGAATGTGGGAGGAAACTGGAGCACCCAGAGGAAACCCACGCAGACATGGGGAGAGCATGCAGACTCCACACAGACAGTGACTCAAGCCGGGAATTGAACCTGGGACAGATGAAGGTGCAGTTGGTGTAGTGGTAACGTCACTAAAATAATGATCTTGAAGCTCAGGCTAACGCACTGGGGGCATGGATTCAAATCACACATGGCAGCTGGTGGAATTTAAATTCAATTAATCAATCTGGAATTGAAAGCTTACCTCAGTAATGGTGACCATGAAATTATTGTCAGACGTTAACTACTGTATAATGTCATTTAGGGGAGAGCCTCTGCCTTCCTTCCCCTGTCTGACCTACATGTGACACCAGACCCACTGCAATGTGATCGAACCTTAATTACTGTGAAATGGTGTAGCAAGGGGCACAGCTAATGGCAATTCAGGAAGGAAGACAAATGTTGGTCTTGCCAGCGATGCCCACAACTCATGAGGGAAAAGAAAATGAGAGAAACGGCAAAAAAGAATAAAAGAAAACTTCTGATTCTTCACAAGGAAAGACCTCAAACCTTCTGGACCCTCCCATTGCTGGTATTTTCCGGTCCCCCGAAAGTCAATGGACCTTTGGTTGGCCTGCCACAGATCTCACCATGGTCAGGCGCATTGAGTCTACATCAACTCTCTGACAGAGTATCCTACCCAGGCCCACTTCCCGCCCTATCCCTGTAACCCCACATACAGTTACCATGGCCAATCCCATCTAACCAACACATCTTGGGACATCAAGGGGCAATCTAGCATGGCCAATCCACCTAACCTGCACATCTTTGGTCATCTGTTGAAGGTGAGAGTAGAGGGGTTTGGAGCAATCAAGACAAGATTCGATTCAAGCTGACTGCAATTTGTGCACAAAATAAAGGGAATCTGCTTGAGATAATACACTTGGATCAGTTGACAGAGGCTTGTGGGTTCAATTTAACTCCAGAGTTTGAGTGTATAACCTAAACTGGGGTGAGTGCTGTTGAGGGATTGTCTTAGCAGAGTTGAGATTCTTCAGGTGAAATGTTAAACTAATACTGCATCTGCTGCCCAGGTATATATTTAATGTAGTAATAGTCAAGATCTGCCAATGTTTTGGGTAAGTTACACAAGTCTATCCTTGACAGCTGCAGTGTTGTATGAATGGATTTTCAGTGTGGTACAAAGATCACATAAATCCAAAGATTCCTATTGAAATCCTGATGCTTGTCAGTGCATCTTTCATGAAAGCTTGCAGAAAACACTGATAGCTCATAGCTTTGTCGAGCTTATTGGTGTATCATGTCTGCTTTCTCACTGATCAATGGGTGTGCTCTTGCAGCAGACAGTAACAGGGTAATGGTTAGACTAGGCTTGGCACAGATGAAGATGGATCCATGCCATCAAGTCACCCCAATCCATTCATCTCATAAATTATAGCAACATGCAGGCCAAAGCAGCAAGCACAGCCATAAGCATGGAAAAGCATGTCATTGGACCGTACCTGACTTAGCTCAATGAGTTGGGGAATCATATTGTTCCAAAGAGGCTCTGACTGAGACAAAGCACTCAGTTACCTCATTAATCCTTGTCTTGAGGGTGGTCCCTAGAAAGGAGAGAATGTTGGACTTCTAATGTGTCCCCAAAGGGAAGCACGGCAAACAGTGTAAACAGCTGGTATGCATACATACAGTGTAGTTCAAACAAATTTAGAGCATGTTCTTGATGTAGCCCAAAACATCCTGAACCACCAGGAATGGGATTCTTGAAGTTTAATTTGTTGGTAAAAAGATATGTGAGTGAAGAGGGTTTTCTTTATTATTCATATGGGACATGGGTGTCGCTGGCTGGTCAGCAATTATTGTCCATCCCTAGTTGCCCTTGGAAAGGTGATGGTGAGCTGCCTTCTTGAATCGCTGCAGTCCCTGAGGTATGGGTATACCCATGGTACTGGTAGGGAAGGTATTCTAAGATTTTAACCCAGTGACAGTGAAGGAACTGTGGTACATTTCCCAAGTCAGGATGGTGAGCGACTTGAAGGATAACTCCAGGTGGTGGTGTTCCCACAAGACGCTGCTCTTATCCATCTAGATTACAGTAGTTATTGGTTTGGAAAGTGCTGCCTAAGGGAGCTTGGTGAGTTCCTGCAGTGCACGTTGTAGATGGTACACACAGCTGCCACTGTTCGTCGTGGTGGAAGGATTGAACATTTGTGGAACGGATAGAAATCAAGCGGGCAGCTTTGTCCCGGGTGGTGTCAAGCTTCTTGAGTGTTGAAGCTGCACTTATCCAGGCAAGTGGAGAGAATTCCATTACACACCTGCCTGACACTTTATAAAAAAGCAAGCAGGGATAGTCCACGCATTTATAAGATGGAGAGCCTAACATCAGTGGTGGGGAAACATTTGGAGAAGATACTGAGGAACAGCAAATATACACATTTGGAAGAAAATGGACTGGTTAGTGAAAGGCAATATGGTTTTGTAAGGGGAAGGTCATGTCTCACCAACTTGATTCTGTTTTTTGAAGAGGTGACAAAGGTAATTGAAGGGAAGGGCTGTGGACGTAGTTTATATGGGCTTTCGTATGGCATATGATAAGGTCCCATATGGAGACTGGTACAAAGCTAAAACCATGTAAGAATCAGGATGAGCTGGCTAGATGAATAAAGAACTGGCTTGGTTATAGAAGACAGAGAGTAGCGGTGGAAGGACATTTATCAGAATGGGGATCTGTAGCAAGTGGTGTTCACAGGGGTCAATGCTGGGACCTCTGTTGTTTGTAGTATATATAAATGATCTGGAGGAAAACGTGGGAGGTCTGATTAGTAAGTTTGTGGATAACACGAAAACTGGTAGAGTTGCTGATAGTGCCAGGGTTTGTCAGGGGATGCAACAGGATAAAGATAGATTGGAGATTTGGGCACAGACATAGCAGATGGAGTTTAATCCAGACAAATGCAAGGTGATGCATTTGGAGGATCAAATTTAGTTCTGAATTATTCTGTAAATGGCAGAACCCTTAGGGACGTTAACATACAGAGAGATCTGGGTGTGCAGGTCCCACAATTCACTAAAATTGGCCAAGGTGATTAAGAAGGCATATGGCATACTTGCGTTAATCAGCCGGGGCACTGAATACAAGAATTGGGAAATCATGCTGCAGCTTTACCAAACTTGGTTAGGCCACATTTGGAGTATTGCATGCAGTTCTGGTCACCACACTACCAGAAGGACGTGGAATCTTTGGAGAGAATGCAAAGAAGATTCGCCAAGATGTTGCCTGGTCTCCAGGGTGTTGGCTATGAGGAGAGGTTGAATAAACTACGATTGTTTTCACTGGGAGGACGGAGGCTGAGGGGAAATCTGATAGAGGTCTACAAAATTATGAGCAGCATAGACAGAGTGGATAGTCAGAGGCTTTTTTCCCAGGGTGGGGGTGTCAATTACAAGGTGCTGCCAGAGGAGGTGGTAGAAGCAGGCGCATTAGCAACATTTAAGAGGCAACTGGATGGGTACATGAATAGGGGGGGAATAGAGGGATATGGACTGAGTAAAAGCAGAAGGTTTCAGCTAGGATATCAAGACCAGCACAGGCTTGGAGGGTTGAAGGGCCTGTTCCTGTGTTGCACTTTTCTTTGTTCTTTGAATATGGGAAGGATTTTTATGAATAAAAGAGTGAAATTGAACCCTGGAGTTATTCTTTTCAGAGCCTCGCTAACAGCTTTATCAGCTAAGATAAGTGTTTCTAAAACAAAATTTTTTGTCTTGTCTTGCTTTCCTACTTGTAACAATCTGTTGTTCTCCTCCTCTGCTCTATGTTTACATCTCTTAGAGTTGTGATGATGTGGCACAATGAACAACTTGGAGACTTTTGCTAGACTGTGAAACAGGAAGCTTCGTAAACTGCTGAGGCATCTGAATCACGCCTTCCAGTTACAATACTGTGTTGAGTAATAACACAGGTACCTCATTGTATCACTGCTTGGCAGTGCTTCACATACAAGCATTGGCAAGTGCTCAAGATTTTATCCTTGGTTTACAAGAGTGTTTTTTGGTGAGGCAATTATTAATGGGATTCCAGTAGATTGCCTTAAAATTAAAACAGTCTTTCATTGCTAATGTTTGAAAATAGGGATTGTTCTGTATGCTGTTGACCTCAGGTTGACAGACTGAACATTTATTCAGTTGTGACGCCCCCTACCAAAATCTTTGGGGTTACTATTTACCACCAACAGAACTGGACTAGCCATTTAAATACTGTGGCTACAAGAGAACATCAGAGGCTAGAAATCCTGCAGTGAGTAACTCACCTCCTGATTCCCCAAAGACTGTCCACCATCTATAAGGTGCAAGTCAGGAGTGTGATGGAATAGTCTCCACTTGCCAGTATGAATACAGTTTATTCAAGAAGTTGACACCATCCAGGACGAAGCAGCCTTCTTGATTAGCACTCC
Organism: Carcharhinus amblyrhynchos; assembly: GCF_965287045.1. Lineage (NCBI taxonomy): Eukaryota > Metazoa > Chordata > Chondrichthyes > Carcharhiniformes > Carcharhinidae > Carcharhinus > Carcharhinus amblyrhynchos. The sequence continues at coordinate 28,729,255 of NC_137346.1, forward strand.
ATCAACCACCTTCAACATCCATTCTCACCACCACTGATGTACAGTGGCAGCAGTGCGTACTCATCTACAAGATGCACAACAGCAACTCACCAAGGTTCCTTAGACAACCCCTCCCAAACAGGAGCCTGTGGTGCCAAATGGATGCAGTTTCTGCAATCTTGAACCCTCTAATCCTGTTACCAGTCAGAGGAAATTGTATTTTTGGTTGCTTTAGCAAATAAAACATTAGTCACATCCAGAATCCATCTGCACACTGCACTTTGACTAATCTTATCAAAACAGAAAATGTTGGAAATACTCAGCAGGTCAGGCAGTATCTGGGGAGAGAAGCAGTTTTCAGTCAATAACTCTTTGTCAGAATCAAGGACAGATATAACTGTCAGAGGGTCAGTGGAAAGGTGAAGGGGGCGTTGCAGGAAAAGTGAAACAGGAGGCCTTTGATTGTGTGGAGGGCAGGAAAGATTGAATAACAAAAGGTTTCAGGGTAAAGAGGTCAATGTTGGGTATACTAAAGAAACAGAGATATACCAAGATGAAACGTGAATGGTTGCATAGCAGCCATCCGAAAACAACCTGAAGGAAGCAAGAAAAGAGGCAAAGTCAAACAAGCAAAAAAATCGTGAAACAAAATGGAGGTAGAGGTGATGACCTATAATTGTAGGTCAAACTGAACAAGAGGTATTCCGTGGTGTGTTCTGGGCGAGAGTATCCTCCAACATTAACCAAGACAAATGGATGTTGTTGGGCCACTTTAAATGGGTGGAGACACCATGGGAGCGATCTCTGGCCATACTGACACTGTTGGTGGTATATAACTGTGTTTGGTCTCACCAATGTAGAGGAGATCACATGATGAGCAGGGACTACAGAAGACAAGATGGACACAAGTACATTTAAATCGCTGTGTCACTTGAATGGAGTGTTTTTGGGGAAGCGGTTCATATGGTGGTAAGAAAGGAGGAGACAAAAGGATAGCTGTTACATCTCCAGTTAATATTCTGAGTCCACCTGACTCTTCTTCAGAGCTAAAGAGACAGAGAAACGTGATGGAATTGGCGTTTGAGAGGCGATGGAGCAAAACAAAAGGTCAGAGATAGATGAGAGCTAGGAGAGATTTGACAAAATTATTTCTTGAAGTCTCCAAAAGGACCTTTTCATAAAAAATTGATAACTCCCCTCTAAGTGCTGACTTTCTATCAACCACAAATGTGTCAACTAGGGGATTCCCACAGTAACCTCATTGCAGTGTTAACATAAGCCTACTTGTGACACTAATAAATAAACTTAAAAACTGGTATTGGTTTTGTATGGGCAGCTGATGTATAAAGCATGTATCCAGCATGAATGCAGGGAATCTATATACAAGCATTGTTTCGAACGCATTAACTTGTCCTCATAATACAGAAATGAAGCTCTCACATGTTCTGGGCGAGAGTATCCTCCATCATTAACCAAGCCAAATGGATGTTGTTGGGCCGCTTTGAACGGGTGGAGACACCATGGGAGCGATCTCTGGCCATACTGACTCTGTTGGTGGTACATAACTGCTGGAAACAGGCCCCTGTGTATTGAAATATTCTCTCTCCTCTTCAAGAGCTGGGCTTGAATCCAACTTGAGACAGATGGCTAAAGATTTTCTGTGTCTGGGAATTGATTGGAATTCTCTCTCCTACAGAGATCATCAGAGTAATGGATGGGATGAATGAAAATATCACACTGGCACAATAAGAAATCTCTTCTGAGGCCGAGGTCAAAAGGCATTGTTCGAACACAAGAGGGAGAATCTCTTCTTTGGACCTGAACTGTGCCAAGCCTGACATGAAAGTGGCTGGTTCTGTCACTGTTCCATTCATTATCACAGCTATTTCTCACTTCAATAAACATGCACGGAACAAAAAGCTACAAACTGCCGTCCTTTTTATCTTCACTCATGGGTTTGACTGCAACAGTTTCAGGAGCTGAAATGAAAAGCTTTAGTTAAGTATCGAAGATTGAATTTTCCTGTCTGAATCCTGTCTGAAGTTGGTCAGGATAGTAACAGAAAATGGCTTCTAACTGGGTTCCCAACCACAGCAAGATTCCTAATATAAAATAAAAACAGCAAATGCTGGAAAGACTCGGCAAGTTTGTCAGCGGCCGGCATTCTACCACCTTGCCCACCATGGAATCGAAGCAGAACAGGGGCAGACATTCGTACAGTCCTACAGTGCAGAAGGGGACCATCAAGCCTGCACCAATCATAATCCCACCCAGGCCCCATGCATCTAACCTGGCTGGTCCTCCTGACACTAGGGCCAATTTAGCATGGCCAATCCACCTAACCTAACCCACGCACCTTGGGCCGTGGGGGGAAACCGGAGCACTCGGAGTAAACCCACACATATATGGGGAGGCTGGGATTTTCCTGCTTCATCATGGTGGGGCCCACTACAGAGGCTTTGGGGAGTCAGGAGGTGAGTGACTCACCCTAACATACCTAGCCTCTGATGGTCTTTGTAGCCATAGTATTTATATGGCTAGTCCAGTTCAATTCCTGGTGAATGGTAACCTTCATGATGATATGGTGTCATAACTGAATCAACATTCAGTCTGTCAATCTGAGGCCAACAGCATGTAGAACAATGGATGGAATTTTACTCGCACATCAGCGCAAGGTTCCTATTATATCTAGGTCAACGGAGAATGCTGTCCACAGAGCCTCACCCACCCTTGGAATCAGGGCGGGCATGCCAGTAAAATTTCAGCCAATGTCTATTGCCAAACAGTAGTCAAGAAGGATTGTTTTAATTTTAAGGCAATCCACTGGATTCTCACTAATAATTGCCTCACCAAAAAACACTACTTTCCCATTGGCACGGACAAGCCTTCTCTTGGTGGCAGGGATCTCACATACCCGAAAAAATAGATGTGGGATTATAGCAGGTCCACAGTGATGGTCAGTAACCTACATCAAGAAGGTTCCTGTCCCAAATATGTCTAGTTATAATGGCACGTGATGGAAGCTACTTCCCAACTGATTGCACAAGCGGTCCTCAATGAGTTAATGTGGAGTTCAATTTGAATTGTTTTTTTGACCAGTTATCTCGTACTTTGAACCTTGAATCTTTTCAGACGGAAAGTATTTTCCACATAGTTCCAGAGATGGTACCTGTTGAGGGTCCAATGAACAGACAGGGAAGGAAAAATCTCCTGGTTACTATGCACGCCCTGCACTCATGATGCCTGGAGTACTGTGAATAGATATTATATCCTGTGAGCCAGGTGTGTCCTAACTCGTCAACTTTGGGGGTGATTTTTTTTTAAATAATCCCTACGTTCACATAGAATTATGGCTGCAATTCTCGACCGCTCACACCCCGTCACTGCCAGAGAGAACAGACAACATCGCATTCAGCCAAATACACTTAGATTAAGCGTTCATGGTGAGGGACAGGATGCTTAGGGGGAATATGAGGAAAGACTTTTTTATCCAGAGGGTGGTGATGGTCTGGAATGTGCTGACTGGAAGGGTGATAGCAACGGATTGCCTCACACCCTTCAAAAAGTACCTGGATGAGCACTTGGTACATCATAACATCCAGGGTTATGGGCCAAGTGCTGACAGATGGGATTAGGTAGGTGTTCAGGTGGTTCTAATGTGTAGGCGCAGACTCGTTGGGCCGAAGAGCCTCTTCTGCACTGTATGATTCTGTGATGCTATGCAGTGTGGCGAGAGATTCCCACTGCGGTGAATGGCAGGAGAATCCCACTCTGAGGCTCAAACTCAGTAGTTCAGAATTCTGTGCAGAATCTCCCTTTATTTACTATTTCAGAAAATGTTTTATCCAGCAAGCTGCACATTTTGTCCTCTCTAAGGACGAGCAGAAGATATAACATGTCCAAATAATGACACGAGATAACTTAGTCGAACTTAGCCTGATAAAAGGATTTAGAGAGCAAGGGTGAATTATCTTAGTCTATCTGTGAATGCAGAAATTCTGATTATGGAGGGGAGGAGGGAACCATGAAAGGGATATTTAATTTGTGAATTTAAGATTTGGACATTCCTGTTAATCTTTCTGCTCTTCTTGCCCGACTGAAGGTCACAGCAGCTACAATTTACAATGGGCCTTTGAGAAGGTGAAGCTGGCACAAGAGGAGCAGATTCTCAAAAGGTATCAAAGCTTTGATATTTTATTAAATAAAAACTAATTCGTGCAGATTCTGGAATCTCCCACTTTCTCTGCCTTTTAGGTTTGACAAAGAGTCATCTGAACTTCCAGATGCTGCCAGACCTGCTGAGATTTTCCAGCATTTTCTCTTTTGATTTTTCTGATTTGATTTGATTTATTATTGTCACATGTATTAACATACAGTGAGAAGTATTGTTTCTTGCACACTGTACGTTCAGAGAGAAGGAAAGGAGAGAGTGCAGAATGTAGTTTTACAGTCATAGCTAGGGTGTAGAGAAAGATCAACATTAACGCAAGGTAAGTCCATTCAAAATTCTGATGGCAGCGGGGAAGGAGCTGTTCTTGAGCCGGTTGGTACGTGACCTCAGACTTTTGTATCTTTTTCCCAAAGGAAGATGGTGGAAGAGAGAATGTCCGAGGTGCATGGTGTTCTTAATTATGCTGGCTGCTTTGCCGAGGCAATGGGAATGGATGGGAGGCTGGTTTGCATGATGGATTGGGCTACATTCATGACCTTTTGTAATTCCTTGTCATCTTGGGCAGAGTAGGAGCCATATCAAGCTATGATACAACCAGAAAGAATGCTTTCTATGATGCATCTGTAAAAGTTGGTGAGAGTCATAGCTAACATGCCAAATTTCTTTAGTCTTCTGAGAAAGTGGAGGGCTTTTTATTTATTTATTGAGAAAATAGCAATTGTGGAAGCATCAGGAATTCAATTCAACTGCTAAAGATTGAAAGGTGCTGGAACAAATTTCACATGTTTGAAAATAAAGCCAACATTTAAAAAACTAAATATACATAGCCATCAAAAGGAATTCCACTGTCTTGACGTACCGGTATTAATAATGACGAAGACTTCATTTGTGAACCACAGTGGTACACAAATGAATTCTTTGTCATTAATAATACATTTTCTCTCCTTGCACAGTCTTGCCAACCACAAGGTGAAACATGACGTTGGAAAGATGGAAGCATATAGGAAATGTCATTAGACTTGTGATCCAGAGAACAAGGGAGGAATGTTCCTGTCCCGCCCGCTACGTGATTTGGAGAGGGCGGAGGGGCCGGACCTTGCAGAGGGTCTACTGACCTCAGGTGGGATTTTCCAGTTTTTAAAATTAAAAGTTTATTTATTAGTGTCACAAGTAGACTTACATTGACACTGTAATGAATGTTTTTTGTGAAAATCCCTTAGCCGCCACACTCGGGCACCTGTTCAGGTACACAGAGGCAGAAGTTAGCATGGCCAATGTACCTAATCAGCACGTCTTTGGGACTGTGGGAGGAAACCACATCACCTGGAGAAAACCCATGCAGACACACGGAGAACGTGCAGACTCTGCACAGAGAATGGCCCACACTGGGAATTGAACCTGGGTCCTTGGTGCTGTGAGGCAGGAGCGCTAACCACTGTGCAGCTGGAAAATCCCCCAAGCCAACGCCTAGGAACGTGGTTCAAATCCCATTATGGCAGCTGGAGGAATTTCAATTCATACCTGGAGTTGAAAGAAATAAATGGCAACCATGAAATGATCACTGATTGCTGTAAAATCTCATCTGGTTCACCGGTATCCTTTAGGGAAGAAAATCTGTCATCCCTACCTGACCCAGTTTACACATGACTCCAGACTCACCATCATAGCTGCTGTCCAAAATGGCCTAGCAAGCTATTCAGTTCAAGGGCAATGAGTGATGGTGGGCAACAAGAAAATTATGAATTAAACCGAAGACAGCTTTACAGACTACAGTTGAACATATGGGAAAAGTGAAGCTAATGTTCTTGAGATTACATAGCCACTCACTGAGTGCACTTTTGGAAGGAGGAGGGAAATCTTTTCATCATTTCATTGGTGCCTTTTCATTGAACTTACTTACAGTGTAATTCAATGCAAAGGAAGCTGCAACTAGAAGCTTACATATTAAAGTTACCAGTGCCAGGCAGCAGGTGCTTCGACAGACTGTTTCCTCGAGATTAGTTAAAGACTCAAGTCAAACTGTTGACACAAGCTTCTGTTTTTTCATATACACTGGACAGTCATCCAACTGGCTGAACCCCATCTGAGTGGCATCAGTCATCTCTTGAAAGCCTTCCTTTCAACTGAGTTTTTTTTTAATTGATTCACTCATGGAATTTTGGTGTAGCTGGCTATTATTTCCAATCCCTAATTGCCCTCAAGAAGCCCATGGTTAGCCTCTTTCTTGAACTGTCATATTCCATGTTGTGGAGCTATCATTTTGACCCAGAGACAATGCAGGAAGGTGTTTGATGGTGCCTGTTAGCATGTAATATCTATTTGATCTGCTTCACTTCAAGCTGAAGCCGCAAGGTAGAAATGCCAAGATCAGTGCAAACTAAATTAGTGCAGAGGAGGTTCACCAGAACGCTGCCTAGGATGGAACATTTAAGTTAGAAAGAGAGGTTGGTTAGGCTTGGGTTTTTCTCTGGAGCAGAGAAGACTGACGGGACAACCTGATTGAAGTGTACAAGATTATAAGGGGCATGGGCAGGATGGATCAGGAACAGCTGTTCCCCTTAGTTGAAGGGTCAGTTACGAGGGAACACAGTTAAAAGTGAGGGGTGGGAGGTTTAGGGGGGATTTGAGGAAAAGGGTGGTGACAGCCTGGAATGCAATGTCTGGGAGAATGGTGGAGGCAGATTGCCTCACATCTTTTAAAAAAATACCTGAATGAGTGCTTGGCACACCATAACGTTTGAGACTATGGGCCAAGTGCTGGTAAGTGGGATTACATAGGCAGATCAGGGCATTTCATGCATCAGTGCAGACTCGATGGGCCAAAGGGCCTGTTCTGCACTGTAGTATTCTGTGATTCTGTGGCTCTAAATGTGACAACAATCTCTATGCCTGAACGAGAAAGCCTCAGGTGCATCTGATATTGGGTTTTGGATCTCATTTAGATGTCAGTGGCGAGCCCCAGGCACTGACTAAGCATTCTCAGGCAGCTTGCCATTGAAGGGAATGCCAACATCAGGCTATTGCATCGGTGGCAGTAACTCCTGCTGGGTAAGAGAAAAAGCAATCAGGAGAGAAGGAGGCAATAGGTGAGAAAGGCCTCCTGGGATATATGGCCACTTGGGAATGGGTGGCAGGGAGATGGACCAATCAGGAATTGGAGACAAGAAACAGGACAACTGGGAGAGAGGCCCATCTTGTGAGTGGGCTAATCAGAAGAACGACGGAAGCAACAAAGTGGAGGAAGCTGAACAGCAGAAGGAGAAGTCTGAAATAACTAGCAACTTTGTTTTAATATTAATGTTGGTGAGGCATAGATATCCATCATGCATGTTCTTTTTCTCTGTTGTCAGATGAAAGGATACCAAATGAAAATCACAGTGATTTAAAATGAAAATTCAGTGCTCTTGGCCACGATGCGTATCCTGGATACAGTAAAGAAAATTTTGTATTTATAATTTCTTAACCATTTTTCCCCTGGTGACAATCATTAGCTTGTGTAACAATTGTTGTAAATTAACTTTGTACCCTCCAGCGCCACTGCGTACATAAATAGGAAGCCTCCATTCAGGCTTGTTTGGAAGGCAGACCTATGAAGGGGTATCAGGTTGAATTGGAAAGGACTTGTATCTGCTCATCAGCACCCACTGTTAATGGCTGGTTGTTAAGTTATCCCAGTGGGAAAGAAAGTCTCTTTGAGAAAAATGCATTTTCCATGACTAAATCGGAAAGTGAAGGATTGTATCAAATTAAAAACTTACTGTACAAGTCTTTAAAAATTAGTGGCAGGTCAGAACATCGATCAGCTTTTAAGAATCAGCAAAGAGTAACGAAAAATAAATAGAGGAAGAAAGTAGAGTATGAGAGAAAGCTAAATTGCATTGCAAAAACAGTAACAGTTTCTGCAAGAATTTAAATCGGAGAAGTAGTAACTCCAGCCAGTGTTGCTCCTCTGGAGAGTGAGTCTGGAGAATTGATAATGGAAAACAAAGAAACGGCAGAGGATAAGTGTTTGGTTAGTTAACAGGGAACGGAGGGAAGGGGTAAATGGGTCTTTTCAGTTTGGCAAGCTGTTACTCGTGGAGCACCATAGCAAACAGTGCTGAAGGGACAAAATGCATGGTAGCTAAATTTGCTGATGACACCAAGATGGGTAGGAAAATCAATTGTCAAGAAGAGTTGGAGAATTTGCAAAGGGTTAAGTGAGTAGACAAAAAAAAGTTACAGATGGAGTATAATGTGGGAAAATGTGAACTTGTCCACTTTGATGGAAGAGCAATATGTTTTTTTAGTGGCGAGTGAATGTAGAACTCAGTAGCAGAGAGGAATCTGGGTGTCCTGGTACACAAATCACAACTTGTTATTATGCAGATACATCAAATGATTCGGAAGGCAAATTGAATGTTGGCATTACTTGCAAGGGGAATGGAATATAAAAGTAGGGAAGTTTTACTGCAGCTGTACAAGACATTGGTGAGGCTATGGGTGTGACTCAGTGGGCCCGTTAGTTACAGGTGGAAGTCCCATCATGGCTGCTAAATCTCGCCATTACGGGATTTGCAGCAGCAAGGTTTTGGTTTGCAATTGTCCCCTCACCCCCACCAGCGACGTAACCAGGTTCACGTCCAAAAAGGATGTGAGCATGATTTACGTGTATTTACATCAATTTAAATATAATTAAATGGCTTTATGCTGTAGTGTCTGTCCCCATGGAATGCTCCCACACAGTAGCATGACATCACGCTGGCATGAATCACTCCTGAATTTCAAGAAATGAAAACCAGTTGTGATGACCATGCTGGGGGTAAGAAGGTGCCTGGAGACACCAGGATTTATGGCTGAGGTTTATATGAATAAAGCATATTGGGACATTGTGTTAACAGTTAGGAGGAAGGGATCTGAAGTGCTGCATCCTGTAAATAAACCTACTACCAAAGAGAAGATCAGTGTCTTGATTTCTTGGATCGTGTCGAACTCACATCTCAGTGTATGCATACAGAGACACTCTCACCTCACCTTGGCAGGCAAGAGTATTGGAGTAACTACTTCCCAAAGGGAGTGAGGGCCACAAACCCAATGGCATCATTATGATATTATGAATTACGTAAAATGAACAAAACAGAAATAGGCCTTTTGGCCCAATTGGGTTGTTCTACAGTTTATGCTCCAAATCAGCTTCTTCCATTCCTACCTCATCCAATCGTTTTAGCATAAACTTTCATTCTTGACTCCCTGATGTTAAAATGTAGTCTCCCCCTATCAAAAGTATCTGCCTTAATTAGCACCTTACTAACAGCAAAGTTGGATGCTTCTTGGAATCAAGGCATTCAGAAGGACATTAGATGAATATGTGAGTGGGAACAATATGCAGGGATGGGGGGAAGAGGCAGGGGAATGGCGTTAAGTCACGATGCTTGTCTGAAGAGCCAGTACAGCCACAATGGGCCGAATGACCTCCTCTGTGCCATTCTGTGATACCTCAGAGACAATGGAAAAAACACTTGTCTTTGCCAATGAGGGAGAATGGGGGCTGATATTTGCAGCATAGTCTTCCCATAGTCATTTACACTGTGATCTAAATTTCTAAGGATCTTCTGTCATGTTGCAGAAGGCAGTTTGGAGATTCCCTGTGAAAATTAATTTTTTTTGGTGGAAAACAGAACTTATCAGCTTGACGAGATGATAGAGACACAAGCCAACTGCCAATAGCCATATTAATAATAGTCACATCAATAACATATTCGCTTCCATATTTTATTACTATAGGCCGGAATTTTACTGGCCCGCTTGCCACGGGAATCGGATGGGTAAGGGGCGGAGCATGGGAAGGTCCATTGACCTCGGGCTGAATTTTATCGTTCTGGGACAGGCAAAGCTGTAAAATCCTGCCCTATGAGTGTTCCGTATACTTATATATTATATTACAGTACATGGTGCTGTATTTTAGCATTTGTAACATAGCATTTATCTCCTTTGGGTTTGAGATAGTCTCCATTTCTTCTTCCAGCCAGATCACTGAAAATGGGCTATGTGATCATTTATTCAAGATTGCCAGCAACTTTTCAGCTTCCTGTGGACTGATTTGCTTGAGGCAACATTTTGTTTCCCAATTCAAACAGTGGCTATAGAGTCACACTGACTGTGGTTTCTGCTGAAAGCAAAATGTCTCTAGTGGTATGGCCCTTCAGGTTTAAGTGACTAAGGATGTGTTCAGCATCAAAGTACTCGGGAAAGAATGTGTTCTCACATTGAAGTTTCTTGTCAACTCCCAAGGCTCAAATATTCTCCACCCCTAAGTTTAAGAATGCCCTATATCACAACATATATGGTCCTGTTTCCCTGGGGGCAGTTCCTAGGCACTACCAAGTTCAGGCATTGGGGATTCATAGTGCTCAAAGTTTCTCAGCTGGTGGGCCTGCAAAAGCTTTGCTACTGAGTTATATCGCTGACACGGCCCACCGAACACAGGCTCTTAGGGATTTTATTCAACATAAACACTTCAGGTCTGCTCTATCTGTACAACACCTAGGCTAGGACTAGAACAGTAAACTCTTCCCTACAGTTTTCTACAGGTATACAATAACCATTGGTCATGTGCTCATTATAATTTAGTAGATCGTATTTAGTACCTGCAATTCCAAAAAAAATTCCAGGCTCCAATTAATTGTGGAACATTTAGTTGCTTCCTCAAAACTACAGTGCCACATTAAGCTAAGTCTCGAGTGTTCAATTTTAAAACAGGCAATGCCATTCCCCAATTTATGACTTAGTGCAAAGGAAGCTAATTCAGCTACATGCATTCTAATTATAAGCAATGCTTCTGACTGCCACATATTTAAAAATGACCCTGCAGGAATAAAAGGGTTTGGGCGGGATTCTCCAATCTCATGGTGTTCCCACCCCACTTCCAATGAAACTTCACTCACTGCCGCGGCACCGGAGAATCCCAGGCATATACGAGATTGGAGGTTTCTGGCATTCATCTGTTCAATGGTTTTTACACCAGGAAGCAGTGTTCATTTATTCTTTAACGGAATGTGGATATTGCTGACTAGGTTATGTGGGCATTTCTTGCCATCCGTAATTGCCCTTGACAATGTGGTGGTAAGCTGCTTTCCTGGACTGATGCTGTCCATGTGATGTAGACACACCTACAGTGGTGTTAGGGGAAAAAGTCCAGGCTATTGACCCAGTGACAATGAAGGAATGGTGATATAGTCCCAACTTGGGATTGTGTGAGGCTTGGAGGGGAATTTGCAAATGACGTTTGCTTGTGTCTACTGCCCTTATCCTTCTAGAGGTTGTGGGTTTGGAAGATGTTGTTGCAGTGTTGTTGATGGTTCATATGCTGACACTGTGTGTCAGTGGTGAAGGGGGTAAATGTTTAAGGTTCAAAATGGAATACCTATCAAGTAGGCTGCTTTGTCCGAGATAGTGACAAGCTTCTATGTTCCAAACAAGTGGGGAATATTGTAAGTTGGTGGACAAGTTTTGGGTAGTCAGGAGTGAGTTACTGGTTGCAGAATTCCCAGACTCTGACCTGTAGTAGTTGGATGGCTGGGCCAGTTCAGTTTCTGGTCACAAGCAAACTCCCAGGAAGTCGATGATGGGGGATTCAGCTGCGTTAATTCCACTGGAAATCAAAGAGGGATGGTTGGTTTCTCTCTTGTTGGAGAACGTAGTTACCTGGCACTTGTGTGGTATGAGTGCCAATTGTCAGCTCAAGCCTGAACGTTGCCAAGTATAGCCGCAAGTGGGCACAAATTGATTCAGTACCTGAGGAATCGTGAACGGTGCTGAACATTGTATCAGCGAACATCCCCACTTCTGACCTTATGATGCAGGGAATATCACTGACAAAGCAGTTGAAGATTTTTTGTATCTAGGACACTAACCCTGAGGAACTCATAGATCATAGAATCCTACAGTCCATAGGGAAGCCATTTGGCCCATCGAGTCTGCACTGACCACAGTCCCACCCAGGCCCTATTCCCATAACCCCATGTATTTACCTTAGCCAGGCCCCTGATACTAAGGGGCAATTTTAGCATGGCCAATCCACCTAACCCACACATCTTTGGATTGTGGGAGAGAACCAGAGCACCCGGAGGAAACCCATGCACAGACTCCGCACAACCTGGAATTTAACTTGGGTCCCTGGCACTGTGAGGCAGCAGCGCTAACCACAGTGCCACATGCTGCCCTATGTTAGTTTTGTCACTGTCACTAGAACAACTTGACCAAGTGAGTGGCCTGTTCTGCAGCACAAGTCTTTGGTCCTGTAGATGGGATGTTTTCAGGGCCTTGCCTTTGCTTTTTTCCAGTCCCTTCAATGTCACAGTTGCAGCCTTTCAAAAGGGGAGGGTGAAAATCTGTGGCACTGCCCTTCCTAAGCTTCAAAGATAAATAACAACCTAGTTAGTGCTACACTCGGTGATCGGAGGTGAAACATTTTACAAATGTCCCTCTCCTTGTACAATATTATCAGAAGTCTGAAGTATGTCGTGTAAAGTAAGGCTCTATTATGCACCCTCCGGCTGTAGCTTCTAGAAGGGAGTTTAATCTTTTGAAGACATTTCTCCTCATAAAATTCTAGTTATACCTATCACAAGTGGGATTTTACCCAGTCTATTGTAACAGAGCAATAAAATGGTTTCTTTCTCTCAATTCTGCAGTGAAATTCCGAGAAATCAAAATAAGCAATTTCAAGGGTGAAAGATCAAAATAGACCTATCTATCACCATTCCTTGAAAAAAGTGCTTATCTGTGCAGCAATGGTTTACCTGCTTCTCCTTCTCCAACATCTGTGTATTCGGATCACTGCCAATAAAAAAGAAGAAACATTCAAATTGCCAAGCTCAATGTTAAAGGTCGCTGTTAAATAATGATTTGGGTAACTCAAAGCTATGACGTGCCTTTGTGTTAAATTATGGCAAGGTCCATATTCTTTGTGCTAGTCTCCTCATAAATCTGCCCAATAAGGTGAGAAATGTGAAGTAATACACGTACAGAAGAAAGAAGCATACACTGAATAGTAATATTCTTCACAAGTGTAGAGGACCAGATAGATCTAAGGGTGCAAATAATAAATCTTCAAACCTGGGAATGCAGACTAATAAACCATGAAGGAGACAACTACATGTTATATATAGGGGTGTTGAATTTGTATAAGGCATTGGTTTCAGCTGGAGTCTTGTCTGAAATTTCGATCGCCCCATTCTGCAAAGGAGTCATTCAGAGGATCAGGTGAAGTTATTGTGGGGATGGGATGGCAAAATGACAAGGATGAAAAAAAGGAAAGGCTAGCAGGAAGTAGGGAAATAAGTGGCAACGTCTTTTATTAGCACAAAATAATGAAAGGAACAGGAAAGGGAAGGTGAGATCACTCAGGGATGGAGGTCAATTATGGGAGGTGAATGTGCAGTATTTCACATCAACTTTTAGATGATTTTAAAATTAAAATAATTAGATTTTAGGAGAGGATATGTTGTTGTTGTTCATCCATTGTCATCGATGAGGACCTAATAAGAACATAAGAAATAGGAGCAGGAGTAGGCCATCCAGCCCTTCGAGCCTGCCCCGCCATTCAATAAGATCATGGCTGATCTGTCGCTGCTCAGTTCCACTTTCCCGCCCTCTCCCCATAACCCTTAATCCCCTCTCCTATCAAAAACCCATCAACCCGCATCTTAAAAATATTTAGCGAGGCAGCCTCCACCACTTCAACGGGCAGAGAATTCCAGAGATTCACCACCCTTTCAGTGAAGAAGTTCCTCCTCAACTCTGTTCTAAACCGCCCCCCTTTTATCTTGAGGCTGTGCCCCCTAGTCCTACTGTCTTTTTTGAGCGGGAAGAGTCTTTCCACCGCTATCCTATCCATCCCATTCATCATCTTATACGTCTCAATGAGATCTCCTCTCATTCTTCTAAACTCTAACGAGTACAAGCCCAGTTTATTCAGCCTCTCCTCATAGTTCAACCCCCTCAACTCCGGGATCAGCCTAGTAAACCTCCTCTGCACTCCCTCCAAGGCCAAAATATCTTTGCGCAGGTGCGGCGCCCAAAAATGCACACAGTACTCCAGTTGCGGCCTCACCAATGCCCTATACAGCTGCAGCAAGACCTCCCTACTTTTATATTCAATCCCCTTCGCTATGAAGGCCAGCATCCCATTTGCCTTCCTGACCACCTGCTGCACCTGCAAGCTGGGTTTTTGCGACTCATGCACAAGGACCCCGAGGTCCCTCTGCACCGTCGCCTGCTGCAGTTTTTCGCCACGTAAGTAATAGTCCTTCCTACCATTCTTCCTACCAAAGTGGACCACCTCACACTTGCCAACATTAAATTCCATTTGCCATTTCCTGGCCCAGCCTATCTAGATCCTTCTGCAGACTCTCCACACCCTCCGCACAATTTGCCGTTCCCCCAATCTTGGTGTCATCAGCAAATTTCGACACTCTACACTCGGTTCCCTCCTCCAGATCATCTATATAAATGGTAAAAAGCTGAGGCCCCAGCACCGACCCCTGGGGCACTCCACTAGTCACCATCCGCCAATCCGAATAGCACCCGTTGACCCCCACTCTCTGCCTCCTATTTGACAACCAATCCTCTATCCACACTAACACCCTACCCCCAACTCCATGTCCTTCGACCTTTTGCAATAACTTCTTGTGAGGCACTTTGTCAAACGCCTTCTGAAAATCTAGAAAGACCACATCCACCGGCTCTCCTCTATCCACCGCCCTAGACACATCCTCATAGAACTCCAGTAAATTTGTCAGACACGACTTCCCTTTAATGAAACCATGCTGCGTCTGCTCTATCAAGCAATTCCCTTCAAGATGCCTCACAATTTCCTCCTTAATGACAGATTCTAACATTTTACCTACCACAGACATTAAACTAACCGGCCTATAATTCCCCGCCTTTTGCCTGGCACCTTTCTTAAACAACGGCGTAACATTAGCCGTTTTCCAATCATCCGGCACTTCCCCGGAATCCAGCGACGTCTGGAAAATAACCACCAAGGCATCCACTATAACTTCCGCCATTTCTTTCAGAACCCTCGGATGCATTCCATCCAGTCCTGGGGACTTGTCCACAATCAGCCCCTCCAGTCTGTCGAGCACCGCCTTTCTAGTAACAGTAATGTCATTAAGACTCTCCAGTCCTACCACCTTTCCATCGCTAACACCTGGCAAATTATTCACGTCCTCCTCCGTGAAGACAGAAACAAAAAAGTTATTCAATACCTTAGCCATATCCCCATCCCCTACCACTAGGTCCCCTTTCTCATCCTCTAAAGGACCAACATTCACCCTAGCCAGCCTCTTCCTTTTTATATATTTATAAAAACTCTTGCTATCCTTTTTTATATTAAGCGCTAGCCCAGCTTCATAGTTTCTCCTACCCTTCCTTATCAACTTCTTTGTCAATCTTTGTTGACATTTAAACCTCTCCCAATCCTCTTCTCGCCCACTACTCTTAGCTACTCTAAATTCCTCCGCTTTTAGTTTAACACTTTCCTTCACCTCCTTCGTTATCCACGGCTTATTACCTCTCCTTCTACTATCCTTTTTGACCATCGGAATAAATTTCCGTTGAGCACCAAGAAAGATCTCCTTAAAGATCCTCCACTGCTCCTCAACAGACCCTCCCTCCAACGCGCTCTCCCAGTCAACACCATTAGTCATTTTGAGGCTGGTAGCAGTGTGTCCGAAGATGACTGATCAGGCCAATTAGGGCATGGAATGTCCTAGCACACACCGGACAGACTTGTGTAGACACTGTAGTTGTTGCACTGGTGGCTTTGGACTTGCGCAACTTGAACTTAAGATGTGCTTCAGCAATACACCTTGCTTCGTAAGTTTGACAGCCTTTGTGGATGAGGCAGCGCCAGGTAGAGCGGTTTTGTGCCAGCGTTTCCCAGGTGGTCGTGTCAATGTCAATTGACTTCAGTGTATCTTTGATACGTTTCTTCTGCCTTCCATGTGAGCGTCTGCCAGCAAAGAGTTCCCCAAAAAGGAGCTACTTGCCATCGGATGCATAATATTCTGCGAAGACAAGTCATGTGGAAATGATTGAGCTGTCTTGCATGCCTTTGATACACAGTCCACGTTTCACAGGCATACAGGAGGGTAGTGAGTAACATGGCGCTGTAGAGCTTCAGTTTCATTGCTGGGCTGATTCCTCAACGTTCCCATACAGTGGAGCGCAGTCGACCGAAAGCAGAACTTGCTTTTGCTATTCTGCAGTTAACTTCTGAAGCTCTCGATCACTTCCACTTAATCCCCATTGACAATGGCATGTCCTTCACTACACTTCCTGAAATTGGTGACTAACTATCTCCTTCATTTTGGTAGGTGGAAGGAAGCCAAAGGTCACTCTTAAGGGGTGCAGTTTGTATAGGAGATAGATAGGGGGTTTTAGTATGTATATATAATTTGGACTTAGTTGTAGGGAACATAAATATGCTGATATTACAAAAGTATGAACAGAGAATGCGGGAAAAGCTCAGCAGGTCTAGCTGCATCAGTAAGGAGAGAAGTTAATATTTCAATTCTGGGAGACTTGGATTAGTGGCAAAATCAGATAGCTAGCAGATAAATTTAATGCAAATGTGAGTTAATATATCTCAGGCGGAAAAATGAGGAATGTCAGTATACACTCAATTTACAGACACTTCAAGTTGTGATTCAGCAGAAAGATCTGAGGATTCAAATGCATAATTTCCTGAATGTTTGAGTACTGATAGATAATAAAAAAACATTTTAGGTTTATAAGAAGGCCTTAGAGTACAAGGATAAAAACGGAAGGTCTGTAGGTGGTATGATGGCACTGTGATTAGCATGGCTGCCTCACAGCAGCAGGAACCCAGGTACAATTCCAGCCTTGGATGACTGTCTGTTTGGAGTCTGCATGTTCTCCCCGTGTCTGGATGGGTTTCCTCCAGGTGCTCCAGTTCCTTTCCACAGTCCAAAGATGTGCGGGTTAGGTTGATTGGCCATGCTAAATTGCCCCTTATTGTCAGGGAAATTAGCAGGGTAAATGCTTGGGGTTACGGGGATAGGGCCTGGGTGGGATTGTGTTTGGTGCAGGCAAAATGGCTACCTTTTGTACCATAGGGATTCTATAATTCAATGAATGATAAACTTGTACGAAACATTGGTTGGGTGACAATGAAGAATACTGATTGAATTTCTAGCTGCTCCTTTAAAAGAGAGGACATTAAAACTAGAGGGGGAGACGGAGAATAGATTCACCAGGACGGTGCCATAGAATGGAAACAATCACGAACGTCGCATGACTTTTCCCCTGTTCGATTTATCAATTTATTAGTGTCACAAGTAGGTTTACATTAACACTGCAATGAAGTTACTGTGAAAACCTCCTAGTCACCACACTCTGGTGCTGTTCGGGTACACTGAGGGAGAATTTAGCATGGCCATTGCACCTAACCAGCACGTCTGGGAGGAAACCGGAGAACCCAGGGGAAATCCATGCAGGCACAGGGAGAATGTGCAAACTCCACACAGACAGTGCCCCAAGCGGGAATCAAACCCTGGTCCCTGATGCTGTGAGATAGCAATGCTAATCACTCTGCCACTCTACCTCTCTGGGAAATTAATGTCAAATGGTCATGAATTTAAAATGATCTACAAGAGGAGGGAGATTAGGAATGAATTTCTTTGTGTAGCGGTTACTAGAGCATGGAATCCTTTTCTACAGGGAACGGTTGAGGGGCAATCAATTGCATCTTGCTCTGGTTGTACAGCCAGTACAACGTGTCGAATGGCACCCTTTTATGTTGTAAACTTCAATAGTGCCATGAAATAAAATCTAATTTGTCTTTCTTTCTGACCTTTACTACACACACTTTCACCTCTCAAAATCCACAACTCTGCAGTTTGAGATCTCTCTCTGTGACTGAACACAGTTGGGAAACACTGCCCTTTTAACGTTAAATACTCCCCGGTGGCCTTAGCAACACAGAAGCTCAAAGCAGGGGTAGGCCATTCAGCCCTTCCAGCCTGCTCCGCCATTCATCTTGATGAGACTGATCATCGAATTCAACATCCTGATTCCCCCCATCCTGCCATATCCCTTGATCCCTTTTGCCTGAAGAGCTGTATCTAATTTCTTCTTGAAATCAGACAGCATTTTGGCCTCAACTACATTCTGTGGTAATGAATTCCACCTGACACGCAAGTGTCCTGTGAAACTAGCGTTGCTAGGGCAAAAAATGCTAACAAGTAAAGGGCCATATGATGTATTATAACCCGTCACAAATCCTGTACAAATTCTGACTGAGGCAATAAAGAGCGGAGACCTTGCTTAACCCGTTCTACAAAACGATAATACAAGTTTTAATGACTGAATCTCATTAGCTACACCGCAAATAAACTGGGGTTCTGCAGGGTTTGCAGGTTAAGATGCAGCTTGTCACTCATGCAGTGAAACAGCATCGTTTCAATATAAGGAAATGGTCGAAGCAATTTGTAACGGGACCCAGAAGATGAAAATTGGGCAGAAATTGTAATCTCTCCAGGCAAATAAAACAAGTCAAAAAAAACCCTGACTGCAAAAGCAGATGAGAAATAGTTTGACTCACAGATTTCCAAAGCAGTTTATTTTAGAGCACAGACGCCATTCATTCATTCATTCAGTCCACACTGAAATCAATAAATGATCCTGAACCGTGTCCCACCCCAATTTCTGCTCCTGCCGGCCCCGATTATAACCTGCCGGCACCAATTTACAGATGAAAGTTCCGGTGTGAGACCAAGCAGTGAGCTCCTACTCCAGAAAGAAACACGGAAACAATATGGGAAGAAGTTGTAAGAAAAAATATTCATTTTTCACATCCCCAATTTGGCCATTTCTGTGACAACTCATTCAACCATGCAAAACAGATAAATATTTACAGCTAATTCAGCCAGTTAACAGTCCAAAGATGTGTGGGTTAGGTCAATTGGCTATGCTAAATTGCCCCTTGGTGTCAGGGGGATTAGCTAGGGTAAATGCATAGGGTCATGGGAATAGGGCCGGGGTAGGATTGTGGTGCAGACTCAATGGGCCAAATGGCTTCCTTCTGCACTGTATGATTCTATAATTTTCAGAAAGCTAAAATTGTGACCATGTGATCATGACCAGATTGCCTGTTTTAGTGATTCCTCACTTTCTTCAACAAGATATGTTGGGGCTTAGCCCCTTTAAGGGAATGGGTCATGTGACCCAGGGTGTGGGATGAGCTGGCTGGGAACCACCCTGAGAGGGCAGTTCTCATTTGGAGTGTGGAGCAAGTTGACCGCAATGAAGATCTGTGTTCCCTGACACCTGGCTGTGGAGTCAATATTGAGGAGAACCTCTCAGTAAGGAGTTTAACAGACGTCATGGGTCCTTTCACGTCATCAGAGATTGGAGCCTCGGTTTGAAGTCTCATCCATAAAATGCATCCCTGAAGGTGCAGCACTCCCTCAACACTGCACTTGCAGTGTCAAAATAGATTGTATTCTCAAGTCTCTAGTGACTTGAACCCAGAACTCGCTGCCTCAAGTAAGAATACTTCCAACAGAGCCACGCTGACACCTGTGAATAGGAATTTAGGAAATAGAAGTAGGACATACTCAAGCCTGCTCCACCATTCAGTAAGATCATGACTCATCAGAGCTTGACCTTAACATGGAGGATGTGGAGGCTTTGGAGAGGGTACTTTTACTAGGATGTTGTCTGATATGGGGGGCATAAGCTATGAGGAGAGGTTGGAGAAACTTGTTTTGTTCTCACTGGAAAGACAGAGGCTGAGGGGAGACCTGATAGAAATCTACAAGCCTACATACAGGGCATGGACAGAGTGGATAGTCAGAAGCTTTTTCCCAGGGTGTAAGAGCCAATTATTAGGGGGAACAGGTTTCAGGTACGAGAAGCAATTTTTAAAGCAGATGTATGAGATTTATACAGAGGGTGGTGGGTGCCTGAAATTCGCTGCCGGAGGAGGTACTGGAAGCAGATACGATAGTGACTTTTAAGACCGTCTGGGCAAATAGTTAAACGGGGTGGGAATAGAGGGATATGGTCTCTGGAAGGGTAGGAGATTTAGTTCAGATGGGCAGTATGGTTGGTACAGGCTTGGAGGGCCAAGGGGTCTTTTCCTATACTGTAATTTTCTTTGTTCTTTGCCCTTAACCTCACTTTCCTATCTGTTTCCCATAACCTTTTATTTCCCAATCATTCAAAAATCAGTTTATCTCAAACATGAATTTGTGGGGTGTCCCGGCCTCCACAGTGAAACCCTCTCATCTCTGTATCTCTTTTGTTGTCCCATTATTAATAAAGCTTTATACATCTGGCTCCATCTGTCTTTATTTACATTGCGCTCATAAAGGAAAACAACTATTGGAAAAAGACACCCCAGTGACCCACTCAGCGATCCATGCTCAGTGACTTTACTGCACTGTGCTTTTCGTGGAGGAGGTGGAGGCAGCCTATCCACTTGTCTCAGCTTGAAACTGAGATGCACGCAGCACTTGCCGTTATTGTGGAGGCCACTCCAGAAGTTGCTGCACCTGAACTATTGTAGGAATGGACACTCCCTCTATCAGAGGGAACAAGAGAAGTCGATGACGGTGATGGTGCATCATCAATGGTGGCACCCTCATCCTCGTTGATGACATGCTCAGCCTTCAGCTGGCATTCCGGATGACTGGAAGGGGGGAACAAACTGGGGCACATCTGGAATTCCTTTCAAATGTATCTGAGCCACCAGCACTACTAAATGGTCTCGGCAACATACATGTTTGTGTGTGTCAGTTCCTGCATCACCTACTGTATATATGTCTCCATGAGATTGGCCATTCAATGGTGGAATTCAGACACCCTAAGCCCTGAGTCACATTGGCGTACATGAGCTTAATGAACTCCTCCATTCTCAGCCCATGACCTCACATTGCCTCTAACATGTGGGAGCATATCTCCTGCCACTGGACCAGCTGCAGCCTCCTTTCCTTGTGATATCTAAGGCCCTGTGTGTGCCCAGCTAAGCAGCACCGTGTCTGTGACCGCCATCCATTGGGGAACAGCTCAGGTGTGAGTTTACAACCTGGAAATAGTCCCAACTCCAATTTCCTTCCCGTGAAACAAAAATCTACCCCTTTGTATTCTCCCCATACACTGCTTTCCAATCTACCTTTGTACTTTCAGCAAATTGAGCTGTATTACACTTAGTCCTTTCACCCAAGTCATTGTTATAGATAGTTGAGGCCCTAGCAATGACCCCTGTGGCACTCCACTGGTTACTAGTTTGCCAATCTGAAATGACCCATGTATCCTGACTATTTGTTTGCTATTGGTTAACCTTCTATCCATGCCAATATACGATCCGCAAAACCATTAACGCTTACCTTGTGCAGTAACCTTTTGATAGAATTTTGCAGTCCCATCCACCACGGAAATCGTAGCAGGTGGGGACCAGACCATGCAAAAGTCCACTGACACCAAGCAGGATTTTCTAATCTTGAGGTGAGCGCAGCAGGAAAATCCCACCCTTAGTGTGACACCCTATCAAATGTCTTTTGGAAATCTAAATGCATCTACTGATTTCCCCTTCATCCACCCTGCTCATTAAAAAAATTCCAAGAAGCTCCAAGATACCCTTTTCATAAAACCATACCGACTCTGCTTGATTATACTGCGATTTTCTAAATGTCCTGCAACTACCTCCTTGATAATTTGAACATTTTCCCAAGGAAAGGTGTTAGGCTAATTGGCTTATAATTACCTGCTTTCTGTTCTTGAATGTTTGTTTGTGAACCAATATTCACCAATGTGAACCAATTGTGAACCTCATATTCTAATGAGATTGGGTGGCACAGTGGTTAGCCCTGCTGCCTCACAGCACCAGGGACACAGGCTCAATTCCAGCCTTGGCAGACTGTATGGAGTTTGCATGTTCTCTTCATGTCTGCTTGGGTTTCTTCTGGGTGCTCCGGGTTTCCTCCCACAGTCCAAGGATATGCGGATTATGTTGCTTGGACATGCTAAATTGTCAAGGGAACGAGCAGGGTGGGATTGCGGTCAGTGAAGACTTGATGGGCCGAATGACCTCCTTCTGCATGCTAGGAATTCTACGATTCTATGAGATTCAATTCTTTTTAGCTGGCACAGTAGAATATTCCTCTAGTGACAGTCACAACAAGGGCAGAACCAGCATTGCCGATTAAAACAAGTTCCCTTGTTTAAACCAACCACTAATATTGGAATGTTCAATACACTATACAAAAATAAAAACACAATTCCAATGCTTATAAAGCAAAATACATAATAAATATGGTAATTCTGTAAAAGTTCAATGGCACCTGATGTATTGGTGCAGCTTGTGAAAATATGTACAGTCCAATTGGTGGTGCATTTTCCCAGTGTTTTAGTGGATGGATAACATATTTAAAAATTAGCTGTGGTTTTGCTGCTAATAGCTCAGAATTCCAATCTCTGGCAGCAGCATTACTGAAAGGAAACCTCACACTGCCTAAGCTTACCGATGAAATATTCAGTGACCAAAATAAATATTGAGTGCTCTTGTGTGTGTTTTTGAGAGCCCCAGCCAGACTGTAAATTGAAATGTGACAGAGTTTAATCTAACCGTTGGAAGGATGCCATGAAATAAAGAACATGATATGTATCAGATTGCTCCCTGGGACACAAGTAAAAATGATTAAAAAACTGTAAAGTATGGGAGCTCAGATAAGAACCTTATTGATTTTACAGAAACAGTTACCATCGAGTGTCATGCAACAGCCTCCTACAATGGAGAAGTATTTGATTGTTCTGTAGTGAGCTTTTGAAAATCTTTCTTATTCCATTCTTTCCAAGTGCTTTGTAGAACAGAGGCTTAACACTGCAAGGTCTGTAAAAACACGGTTTGTACCATATCTAAAAATCTAACTGAGATGGGAACATTTTGTTATAGATGTACTGCAGGTACAATACGTCTTGGTTAGTCGACGCAATAGCGAACAAGAAAACAATAGGACGGAAATGGTCCCTTGTACATTTTTGACGCAGAAGTTGTTAAACCAATATAATCCTTTGGCACTCAAATTTGAAGTTTATTTTCTACTATCCTTTTCATTCAGATTACAGGAGCAAGATAGGTGGGCTGCTATTTCTACTGTTAAAAACACAATGTGCCACTGGGCAGATGTCACAGACACCATCAATATATTATCGACACTTGAAGCAATTATATCATGCTCATTAACAATGATCAGTAAAAAGGTCATCACCCTCAACATTGTGGAGGTCCCCAGTTGATGTCCATATGACACCTATTAATGATTAAACAAGAATCTACGGCAACAACTCTAAAGAAGTGTGTGCGTGTATGTGTGTGTGTATTACACACATATCTATGAATCATAGAATTGCTACATTGCAGAAGGAGGCTATTCAGCCCATTTAGCCTGCCCCAACAACAATCCCACCCCAAGACCTTTCCCTGTAACCCCATCATATTTACCCTGCTAATCCCCCTGTCAATAAACTGCAGAAGCTTTGAAATATCATC
The DNA here is from genome assembly GCF_965287045.1 of Carcharhinus amblyrhynchos. NCBI lineage: Eukaryota > Metazoa > Chordata > Chondrichthyes > Carcharhiniformes > Carcharhinidae > Carcharhinus > Carcharhinus amblyrhynchos. Next base: position 28,752,966 of record NC_137346.1, read on the forward strand.
CAGTCTGGGCCAAATGGTCTGAATAAATAGAAGCATGACCATGTGTAGTATTAACTTGTTTCCCCTCATGGTTTACATGAAGGTTACAACCAATCAAAAGTGGTTAGCGCTGCTGCCTCTCAGTGCCAGAGACCCAGTTTCAACTGCAGCCTTGGGTAACTATCTATGCGGAGTTTGCACATTCTCCCCGTGTCTGCGTGGGTTTTGTCCGGGTGCTCCAGTTTCCTCCCACACTCCAAAGATGTGCTGGTTAAGTTGATTGTCCATGCTAAATTAACCCAAGTGTCGGGGATTAGCAGGGTAAACATAAGGGATTAGGCAAATAAGGTCTGGATGGGATTGTGGTTGGGCAGACTTGATGGGCCGAATGGCCTCCTTCTGCTCTTGGGGGTTCTATGACGAAAATCTTTTACCGTTTTTAATAACTGACCTGCAAAATTAGATTATTGATTATCTGCAACAGTTCACCTTCTGATGGGAGGTGCATGCAGCACACACACCTGGGAAATGCACTCCTACCTTCAAACCCTAGACCTCCCCGTCTCACCAAGACCTGGGGAATGAGCTGGCTGGTGACACTCCAGCTTGAGAGCATCACTTTCATTCTTTATGAGGACCAGCAGATTTGGAATCCCCCAAAACTCCTGTGGAGTTCTTGTTGGATTGTGACTGGTCTTCTCCGACAGGAAACAATAGAAAGCCTCATTAGGGTTTCATTCTCCATTACTGCCCATTCCAAGTGCCCCCTCCATTCACATGGGCATTAAGTGGGCCATTTCACTGTGGCACACATTCTCCTCTACTGAGGCCAATTGTGCTGATGTTTTAGCCCTAACAGGGCAGGCCTCAATGCCAATCACTAAATATAGGAAATTCTTTTGGTACACTACAATTAAGTATGTTGCATGTGCAAAATATTGCACCAAGTGAGGATGCATATTATATATATAGGGTGGCATTCCCCAGCCGTTCACGCCAGCGGTATTCTCCCATCCTACTGCAATGAGCAGAGATGTGGCTGGGTGCCAAATTCTCCACCCCCCTTGGGCAGCAGCAGCAGGCTGTGAATGGCTGGAGAATTGTGTTCATTGTATTTAAATGGAGGTTAAATTGGATAATGTCTGACAATGGGCACAGGATTGCGATTAACCCACAGCCGTTGATTGCACTGCTGCATGTTAATTCCATTGATGTCTATGTGTAGCCAGAACTCCCTGCCCTAGTCGTTGGCTGCAGGTATTAGCATAGCACCCAATATCCTTAGCATGTAGCACCAAGTATAGTGAACCTGCACCTCTTGAAAGGAGTTGCAATGTAGGTGCTGGCAGTAGTGCGGCCATTGGGACTATTTGGTTCTGGAAGAGCCAACAATGGCTGACCATGGGAGTGGGGTGGCATCAAGGTTTTCAGATGCTGGACTAAAAGTCATGATGGAAGAGGTGAAAAGAAAATATGTTTTGTATCCTCAGGGGTGGGAGATGGGAGTAGAGGGGCCTTCCAAACACGTACACAGAAGGCCATGCCAAGAGAAAGCAGCAGAGGTCATTGCCAGGTATGTAGGCCCAAGGACTTGAATACAATGCAGAAAAAAGTTTAATTATCTCACATAAGCTCTCAAGGTTAATAAGTGCATTGAGAAAAGCCATATCCGAACACTAGACTGATCATTTCCACTGATCATTTCACAATTCCAATCACTCACCTACGAACATTCTTCATCAATCAGGCCTCAAATCTAACATTTATATGTTTTACTTCACTGTCACACACTTAGCATTGTTGCAAGTCTTTCACTCACATGTCAAAGCTTGCACACGCTGGGCAGCTATTCAATAATGACAGCTACATCACCTAAACAACTTGTAAAATACTCACTGACACATTTCCCTCTTGTGTACAGGAGAAGGCAGTTCACAAGAGGCAGCAGGAATTAACAGGAGAGCTGGGGGCACATCTACATGCTTTAATCCCCTGGGAAACAACAGTGCTAGCCAGCATGGACTATTTCTGAGACTGATGCTGTCTGAAATATCGAGGATAATATAGAGGTTAGATAGGATCTGAGCATGGTGAGTCATAGGGCCGAACGTACTGCAGCCAGGTCTAAGTGATTGGATAGTGAATCTGCAAGCTCGCCAGAGGCTGAGACCACCCACCAGTTCTGTGGCAGAAGATTCAAAGGAGAAATTCAATGGTCCAACAGAGGAAGGCTGATAGGTGTCAGCAGCCAACTGCTTGGGGAACTGGGAGACCTGCATTCAATATAAAGGCGCATGAAATGATTAGTGCTCACTTGATTGGGCTTTCTGCAGAGCTTGGCACCCATTAGACTGATTGGCCACACTAAATTACCCATTACTGTCAGGGGGACTGCCAGGGTAAATATGTAGGGATAGGGTCTGGGTGGAATTGTTGTCAGTGCAGGCTTGATGGGCCAAATGGCCTCTCTCCGCACTGTTGGAATTCTATGATTCTTTCTAACATGGAATGGGTGGCCATCTCCATCAAGACTCGAAACATCTGATGGCTGATACCTCAGCTTCCACTGCAACACAAGCAGCATTCACCAAACATCTGAGTGCTAACCCAGAGCGCCCGGAGGAAACCAACCCTGACATAGGGAAAACATGCAAACTCCATACAGACTGTGACCCAAGGCTGGAACTGAACCCTGGTCCCTGGCGCTGTGAGGCAGCAGTGCTAACCACGGTGCCACCGTGCCGCTCAATACTTGATTTAGGCTTTTAGGAGCTTCATGGATATAGAAATCTGGAATCCAGGAATACTCTTTTGTTGAGTGCAAGATTTGTGCACTGGCACATTGTGGAAAGTTAAGTGTGTCAATAAAGATGAGAACTACTGGCAATTTTTTTTATTAGGTGAGTGACAGAAGCATGGAACAAATTATCATCAGGAGTGACTGAACTGAAAAAAAAATGTTGGTTTGAAAAGGGACTGGGTGAAATCCTACAAGGAAAAGGGGTGATAAATTTTATTATTAAATAGAAGAAATATTAGTGTTAGAATTGCAGTAATGATTCTGAAGGGAGTTTGTGGAAAGGTTAGATTAATTGTAACAATGATCTTCTCCTGTATTGTGTTAAGACATTGTCGCATTATTGTACTCCTCAGGTTTTGTCAGAACAGCCCCAGTGTGTTTGAAATAGACATTTTTAAATGCAATGGAGCTTTTTGCAACATTACCGTCTACCTTACAAATTAGACTAAACGTGCTGTCCTGTTGGAAAAGCTGGAATGGTTTTAAAGATTCATGTCTTAAGTAGTAAAAGGAAGAATGATATTCCATGCTGAGCAGTCAACAGGAAGCCTATAGTATGGTAATTGGTTTGGTTTTTCAAATTATCTATAGGTCTCTCAGACTTGGTAAAAGAATTGCTTCATGCATGTGACGTATCATTACTGAGAGCAATATCTCAATAATAGAATCACTATTGCCAAAGTTCTGCTTTCTTATCCAAGCTGATGAATAAGTCATCGCAGCATAGAGATATATCAAATAAAGCTGAATTATTAACAAAGTCACTGCAATCTATCTTATTTGTTTGCGTATAAAGTTAGGGACTTTGTGAAGCAGTTACAAACCTGAACTGTACTATGGTACTGATACCACGATGCCGCAAGAAGGTGTTACATACCATTAAGTGCCTGTTCATTTTCATATGTTCATTCACTTCTTGTTCACCATTGCATGGTAACTCCCTGTTGACCGTTACGTAGCTGAGGAAAAGTATCCTCCAGTCTTTCCAATTTCAGAAATCCTTACAGAGTCTACTACGTGATTTTTAAATAAAATAGTTTCCTTTCATCACTGCGTAGATGTTAAACAAGCCTGCCTAACTAAATTGAATAAAAATGCAATATTTTCAACAACACAACGGTCAAGTTTTCTTCAAGGAATTTACCTTACAATATGCCGTAGTTTTCCAAATATAATCAGCATTTTTCACTGAACAATTATTGAGAAGTTAGGATGTTTATTATATGTGGTAACAAATCAAATTTGATTTTGTCTCAGTCAGCCAAGAGAATCTTCTCCAGATCTGCTGTGAAGATGATGCACAGCTACTGTTGCATTTTGACAGTTTTTATTTTAAGTTTTTCCTGGATCTAAAGCATAAATGAGAATCTTCCTTTGTCTTCTTTAATTTATGCACTTATTTTTTAAAAGAATAGATTATGAAATTTAGTCTTAAGATTTTTTAATGCCTCTTTACTTGTCTAAAAGCACACTCAGAAACTGTCAGAAAATGTAAAATAGTTAGCATTAGATTTATTATTCAGTGCCATAAATATTCTTTACCATAATTGGCATTGCTGCAGACCTCATCATCATTATCCACTGCAGTAACATCATCATCCCAGATATGTCACCTTCTGAATCATCCATGGTGTCTGTGACTCAATACTTCTTAAAGCCAACGGTGGCGTAGTGGTTAGCACTGCTGCCTCATAGTGCCAGGGACCCGGGTTCAATTCTAGCTTCAGGTCACTGTCTGTGTGGAGTTTGCACATTCTCTCCATGTCTCCGTGGGTGTCCTGCAGATGCAGTGACTTCCCACAGTCCAAAGATGTGAGGGTTAGGTTGATTGGTCATGTTGAATTGCCCCTTTGTGTCAGAGGATAAACAGGGTAATCATATGAGGTTACAGGGATGGGGTCTAGGTGGGATTGTGGTCGGTGCAGGCTTTTTGGGCCAAATAGCCTACTTCTGCACTGTGGGGATTCTATGATTCTAGATCAGAGACAGATCACCAGCAATCTGAGCTTCTATGATCAAGGACTGTATTCTGCAGGCTACTGGGCTGTGTAAACATATGTCATCCAGAGTTGAGCCAGTCATCTCACTTTTGGTGTACGTTCTGTTTAAATGGTTGTTTGCAGCTTGCATCCATCACTCACAAGTAGATTGTCATGCCCCCCAAGGAATAACAACAAGATCTATGTAATTATCATCTAGGATACTCTTGATGTATGGCATTCAATAACATCCAGCACATTGTGTTCCCCAAAGGGGTCTTTGCACCACGTTACATGATCAGTCTTTCGTCATTCAGTGAAACATTTTCATTTTCATGGACAATCACACCTTGTGGGGAGGTTGGAGGCGAGGCAAGTCCCCCAGAAGCAAAATTCTGATCCAGAAAGGATATCAGAGTGTTTAAAGTGGAGGATACAGTCATGGTTAGAAAGTTTACAGCTGTCCTGACGTGGGCGTCTGGTAAAATTGTAGAGTGAATAAGACCAACCTCGTAGCGGTACAAAGCTGTCAGCTGAGGAAACTTGTAGACCCTCTAAGGAGAGGATCAGCAATGGACAAAGGGAATCAACAGATGAACTCTGCAGAGAGTTTGAGGATGCCAGGACGGGTTACTGGAATTTTGGTGGAGAATGTGGGGCCGGAGCAATCGGTGGTTGTGGTGACTGGAGAGCCAGAAGTTGCCAAAGAACCACTAGATGCTGATTAATAAGCCTGCCTTTTTCATCTGTCCTGTCTGGTCCTTGAAGAGCTGCTACTGAACTGAGGTGCTCTACCAGAGCTCAGAGGGCCCCTGACCAATTAAACCTTTGATGAGCTTTCCAACAGATCTTTGTATTATATTTTTTATTTAAAGCCTTACTAATGTGTACCTTACTAATCCTGCCCTTTGTTCCTCCATAGGTGTATTTCAGCTTTTAGGGGGAAGGAGTGTCGTAACATGGCCCTTTGGGCTGGGGGTGGGTGGGGGAATGGGGGGAGATGGGCAGCATTTCCTAAGAGCCATGGCAAGACTCTATGGATTGTCATGGAGGGAAAGCTGACCCAATTGGCAGGAGGGAGTGTACCACAGATTGAGGAAGGTCTGGCAATTTGGAGCCAGGGAGCCGTGAAGAAGAGTCACATTGTAATCCAGTCTGACCTTCTGTGTATTATTCTTATTGTTGCCAATAAAGCCTCTGTTGATTCAAGCTATATCAAGTCATCCTGAATCTATTGCGCTTTCCAAATCATTAGGCATGTGCTACACAATTAAAATGGACCAATATATAGAATCATCATGCCTTGACATGCATAAACACCATTTAGCAGATACTTGACTCTTTGATTGTGAAAATCAGAGTGCGTGTTTTATTTGGGAGAACATTAGAGTCAGAAAATTACCTTAACAATTTTTCTTATTTCTTCTATTTCCATTACTTACTTGTTCAAATATGAGAGAAGATTTTCATTAAAAAAGATCCAGGATGCATGTATTTTAGAGATTACTTGTTTCCTGCTGTGCTATGACAGATTAGTTTGAGCAGCGTTATATTTTTGCTTTCACTGGTATTTTCTAAAGTTAGTGAGACTACTGTTAGCTGTCAAATTATCCCATCACTTCAAAGACGTCCAATGCTTTTCAACATGCCTCATCCACAGGAATTTTATTTCCTGTGTTATGTGATTCTGGGTCTCCATTCTTGCATATTTGGTGAGTCAGGTGTAGTCATTCTGAACATTCCCAAAGACTTTGACAAAGTCTGACATTGTGCGCATCTCAACATTACTGCAATTGTCTTCCACTGAAACTTACTATCATTGATTCATCCTTGCTCTTTTCCATTAGCTGAACATAAGTGTATCCTCTCACTTTTCACTCCTTAACAACCTCTGCTACTCATCATCCAACTTGTACCAACTGTTTTGCCATCAATTCAACTCTATTTTCATCAACCTCCTCTGAATTAGTGGCACACTGGTTAGCACTGCTGCCTCATAGCGCCAGGGACCCGGGTTCAATTCCAGCCTTGGGTGACTGTCTGTGTGCAGTTTGCACATTTTCCTTGTGTCTGTGTGGGTTGCCTCTGGTGCTCCAGTTTCCTCCCACAGTCTAAAGATGTGCAGGCTAGGTAGATTAGTCATGCTAAATTGCCTCTTAATGTCCCAAGCTGTGTAGGTTAGGTGGATTAGCAATGGTAAATAGGCCCTTAGTGTCCAAAGATGGGTAATTTAAGGGAATTAGCAGGGTAAATGCTTGGGGTTATAGCAATAGGGCCGAGGCGGGATGCTCTGTCGGATAGTCCGCCCAGACTGGATTGGCCGAAAAACTTCCTTCTGCACTGTAGGGGTACCATGATTCTAAATTATAAGGGCTTGGTGCGCTCAAGTTCCATTCCTCCTATGGTTCAACATCTTAATCTAGTTACTCTCTGGTCTTTGATGAAGCAGTGAAAGTCTTGGTTCTTTCTATTTTTAAAAAACATACAGTTGTATATGTCTTATACAACTCTCACAGGAGAAATGTGAGTGAAGTCAAATGAGGTGAGATGCAACTTTCTCCTGTGTATGTTATCACACAGAAAATATCTTCTCCAGTTCCAAACTCACTCCAAGAAACTTGATGCCTTCTTGATTGCCAAATACCCTCAACTGTAAGTTAGTAATAGTTACAGCTTTATAGAACATTTTTATGTCTCTGGTTGACATAATGCTTCAACTTTTTTTTAATCCATTCATGAGATGTGGGTGGCATTAGCTTGGCCAGCATTTATTGCCCATCCCCAATGTGCCAGTGTAATGGGGGTGCAGGGTAGTTAGTTTGCTTGCCTTTCGCTCTCACCGCTGGCTAGCAGTACAAATATTGTGAAAAGAGAGCTGAGTGCATAGCCTATCCCGTCAGTGCATGGCCTATTCATCAGCTTTACGGCAACAAGAACTGGGCATCTTGCAGATCCAAGCTAAGTTAGAGATGACTCAGAAGAGGCTTAGCCCCTCCAGAGGGATGGCACAGGGGTCCACTGGCATGTGATTATGCCCTGGCAGCAATAAATCAGACCCTCTGGTTTTGGGAAAGAGCCCCAGCGCCTTCAAGGTGTCTCAGGAGAGAAGAAAAATCAGGAAAGTCCAGTGTGGAGAACCATAGGCAGTAATCTGTCATCTATCAGGCAGTTCTCAGGCTATTTCTGCAGCAGAGCTGGTGCCAAACAGTACTGCTATCATTCTTTCCTTCAGATAATATAAGCAATGCTGAGAGGGGGTCCTAATGCTTGGACAACTCAGCGTCTCCACACTATTTGTGCAGGCCTGCATCCCAGAGAGGACAATGGTTTACATTGATTCCTGTGTTGCGTCAACAATAACCAGTTACAAACTCTGATTCATTTGGCATAGAGCACTGGCGCCAGGGATTACTTCTGATGATAGGAGAGATCATCATATCTAATGAGATAACCACCACCTGCCTCAAGTTGGGGGTCTCGCTGTCAGATAGGTGCTATCTTGTCATAGCCTGCTTGCTTCAAAAGAGTGCTTGGAGCTTAAAGAGTCATATCTCAGCAAGTGGGTTGCTAATCTATGCACCAGACAAGATAAACTTAACAAATAAAACACTAGTATTTGTCATCATAAGCTGACTAAAAGGACCAGCATCCTGGCCTTACCAATGACCTTCCATAGATTGATGCCGCATGCAAGACAGTTGTAATCGGAAGAGAACTAACAAGACTCAACATGGGATTCGCTGCACTGCGAGGAACTCAACTCACTCAAAGTGGAGGATGCCTTAAAGAGAAACACAAAATGTTCTTCTGGCAGGGGGAAATCCAAGAGGCATCGTTGGAGCATGGAGTGGATTTCACAGTAAAACACTCTCCTTGCAGTGATTAAATGAGCATAGAAGGCTGAGATATCTTCTTCACTTGTCAACAAGTGCAGGCTCAATTAACCCCATGTGCATCTGTAGCCCAACACACACTTCCACCTAGACATACATCCTGGGCGCAGTCCAATAGTTTTTAGTTAAATTTTATTTATTAGTGCCACAAGTAGGCTTACATCAACACTGCAATGAAGTTACTGTGAAAATCCCCTAGTCACTACACTCTGGCGTCTGTTCAGGTACACTGAGGGAGAATTTATCGTGGCCAATGCATCTAACCAGCACATCTTTCAGACTGTGGGAGGAAACCAGAGCACCAGGAGGAAACCCACGCAGACTCCACACAAACAGTGACCCAAGCTGGGAATCGAACCCGGCCCCCTCCACTGTGAGACAGGAAGTGCTAACCACTGTGCCACCGTGTCTTCCACCTCCCAAGACAGACACATATCGAAGATGGAATCTTTCAAGTTGAAACACTTCAAATCTCTTCAATTAAAAACATATTTTGAAATATACAGATTATTGCTATACAGCTCTACAAGGAGTAAAAAGTACGGATTTATATAATGCTTTTCACAATCGCCAGACATCTCAAAGCTCTTTATAGTACTTTTGGAATTATAGCTAAGGTTGTTATGTATGAAACACGGCAGTTAATTCACACACACAGCAAACTCCAACAAAGAGCACTCTGACATTTTTTGTGACATTGACTGGGACATCAATCTTGTGCAAGATGCCTGAGATAACTGATCTGCTTTTCTCTGAAACTGTGCCTTGGATCATTTACATCCTTTCAAACATCTGGTGGGGCCAGTGCAATGCTCCTTCCGTATTGCGCAGGAGGGTCATCCTTGATTTTCATGCTTATGTTTTGTGTGGGACTTAAGCCCAGAACCTTGTAATTCAGTGCTTTGCATGCTACCAGTTGAGCAATGGCTGGCACCTTGCAAACACCATCCATGAAAGACTTGATTTTGCCCCCATTTATGGAAAACCCTTTCCCACACATAGCTTATTCTAAACACAATCAGTTTGCCATCTGACTGGTGATCCCTCCTTTACTCCAGTCTCCAATTTTCTATCTTTTGCAATCTTCCTCACAATTAATTAAATGCTAATATGCTTCATGGTTCAATTAACTTACCCTGCTTCTTCTTCTTAAGCTAAAAAAGCCATCCGATATCATCTAACTTTTTCCCACAACTTGAATATATTAAAATTGAAACATATCATACAACCATCTTCAGACTTTTAAAGCTTGGAGCGTCACTTCACCCAGTGTTGACCAATATAAATTGTTGACTAGTCCCGGGCATGACAACAGTGGCATTATTTTGGCCATTTGCACTAATTTGAGTAGAAAACACCTCACATGATATACCTCATTTGTATATTTATTAACAAATATTTACCATCATTCAGTGCGTAACTTTGCAATCTTTCTCCTTCACCAAAGTGTGGAATAAGAACATAAGAAATAGGAGCAGGAGTAGGCCATCTAGCCCTTTGAGCCTGCCCCGCCATTCAATAAGATCATGGCTGATCTGTCGTGGCTCAGTTCCACATTCCCGCTCTCTCCCCATAACCCTTAATCCCCTCGCTTATCAAAAACCCATCAACCCGCATCATAAAAATATTTAGCCAGGCAACCTCCACCACTTCAACGGGCAGAGAATTCCACAGATTCACCACCCTTTGAGTGAAGAAGTTCCTCCTCAACTCTGTTCTAAACTGCCCCCCCTTTATCTTGAGGCTGTGCCCCCTAGTCCTACTGTCCTTTCTGAGCGGGAAGAGTCTCTCCACCTCTATCCTATCCATCCCATTCATCATCTTATATGTCTCAATGAGATCTTCCCTCATTCTTCTAAACTCTAACGAGTACAAGCCTAGTTTATTCAGCCTCTCCTCATAGTTCAACCCCCTCAACTCCGGCATCAGCCTAGTAAACCTCCTCTGCACTCCCTCCAAGGCCAAAATATCCTTGCGTAAGTGTGGCGACCAAAACTGCACACAGTACTCCAGCTGCGGCCTCACCAGTGCCCTATACAGCTGCAGCAAGACCTCCCTACTTTTATATTCAATCCCCCTTGCTATGAAGGCCAGCATCCCATTAGCTTTCCTGACCACCTGCAGGCTGGGTTTTTGCGACTCATGCACAAGGACCCGGCGGTCCCTCTGCACCGTCGCCTGCTACAGTTTTTCGCTGAACTTACAAGAAAATAACCCACCTTAGAACATCATCTGGGCTTTTCCCCAGCATTTACAAGCACTATTTTAACTTCATCAAGTGATTGCAGAGACAGTTGCCTGACACAAGATGAGGAACTATGTTGATTCCTCCCCCACTCCAGGGCATAGATGAGTTGTGTTTACCCTTATCCATTTGGAACAACATGTTATTGCTTGGATGCTTCTTTTTGCTGGCCTGGAGGACATATTCCAGATCCCTCCCTGCATAAAGTTGCCACTGTCTCCATGGTGCTGACCTCCAACCTTTTCATCCATGTTATGCACCATTTCAACAGATAGTTGAAAGCAGTAAACCATGAAGTGAAGCCAACGTAACAATCAAAAACACTCACTCTTTATCATATCAAATTACCATTGCAAAGACAAAATGATTCAAGTGCACCAGGATGGGTCTTATGATTGTGAGTATTGAAATCACATGCTCAACCAAAACAACTTATGTAATGCATTTAATACAATGAAACAAATGTCCCAAGGTTCTCCACAGGATCATTATAAAACAAGTTATGGCACTGAACCACATTGAAGATATTAGATCAGATGGCCAAAAGCTTGGTCAATGTGGGCGGTTTTAAGGAGTGTTTTAAAGGAGGAAAGCGAGGTGATGAGGTGCAGTGACAATATTCCACCTCTTGAAGACTAGACACCTGAAGGCACAGCCATCAAAAGTGGAGCAATTCAAATCAGGGAGGCACTGAAGCCACAATTAGATGCGTGCAGATATCTGAGAGAGCTGTGGGACCAGAAAAGATTTCGGAGATAGGTGTAAGACCATGGGGGGGAGGGAATTGAAAACAAGGGTGAGAATTCACCAAAGATCCACAGACAGTACTTCCCAAACCCATGACCACTTCCATCAAAAGGACAAGGATAATAGAGACACGGGAACACCATCACCTCCAGATCCCCCACCACCCTGACTTGGTGAGTGGCTTCTCAGTCACTGGGTCAAAATCCTGGAATTCCCTTCCTAACGGCATTGTGGGTCAACCCACAGCTCGTGGACTGCAGCATTTCAAGAAGGCAGCTCACCACCACCTTCTAAAGGGCAACTAGGAAATGGGCAATAAATGCTGGCAATGCCAATGTCTCACAAATGAATTATAAAATTATTAAAATTAAGTTATTGCTTGACTGCATTCCAGTGTCAGAGCAGAGCGAGCAGAAGGGTAAGAGGGAAATGGAACTTGCTGCAAGTTAAGGATGACCTCAAAGTCAGATAATTTGAGTCAGGGCCAAGTCAGGGTATGTTACCAGGTGGAAATGGGTGATCTTAGTGATAGCATAAATGAGGTTGGAAGCTCATCTGAGGATCAAATATGACACCAACACTGCTTAACAGACTGGCTTAATCTCAGACTATTGTTAATTTGGTGTTGTTAAGGGCACAGGTAATGGCAAATGCCAGAAGAGAAACTTAAAACTATTTCTCTCAACTGTATTTTTGCAATTTGATATAATGTGAGGAAAGGGTTGAAATCCAGAGAATGATATCCCTGACATTGTGTGATTATCTTAAATACAATAAATGTTTATTCAGAAATAAAATAAACATCAGTAAAAGAAACTAGAGAATACATAACTAAAACAATGGCTATGCATAGGATCATTAAATTTACACAGTTTGAAACAACTTTAAACTAACTACCTGCAGAGACAACTATCCCCAAATTGTTCTACAACACCTCACAGCTTTCAAACTCTTTGGAAAAAATCCAGTAACAGTTACCACTTCAGGCAGTTACATCTCTTTGGGTAAATGCAAAATACTGCGAATGCTGGAATCTGAAACGAAAACAGAAAAATGCTGGAAATTCTCAGCAGGTCTGACAGCATTTGTGGGGAGAGAGCAGAGCCAACATTTCAAGTCTAAATGATCCTTCGACAGAAAAATACTGGAAAAACTCCAGGGTCATCTCAACTCGAAACATAGGCTGTATTCTCTCTCTCTCAGGTGCCGTCAGGCCTGCTGAGATTTTCCAGCATTTTTCTTGTACATCTCTTTGGGGTTGAAACATGCAGTTTGTTTTTCAAGACAGGCTTTGTTCACAGGCACTGCCTTCTGAGAATTAGACAATTATTCCTCCTGGCTGAGATCTAAAAAAAAACAGTTCAGCTCTGTGTAGGTTTAATCATCTCCTAAAACACAGTTTTTTCCCTTTGATCTACTCTTACCTGAACTAATTTCTTTTAGAACTCAGGCTTAATTACCTTCATTTCTCGATTTTACCTTTTAGAGTATAAATGCAAAGAACACTCACTTTATGAATTCTTTCTTCACGCCTCTCTTTTCACACCATATAACTCTACCATTGAAACCCTTAACACCTTATTCAAATACATTCATGTTCTGCTCCCCCCATTGTTACCAACATGCCTCAGGTAAATGTCTGTTTGCGGTGTTGCTAAGTTCATCAACATGTCAGAAGCGTCAATTCCATTAACACAGCCACATTGTCCCTACCTTAATTAACCTGCAATTTCCCACAGTTTTAAATATATATAACCAGCAAAAAAAATTCCAATTTCTTGGATTTTGCTGCTATTTTCATTTCACCACTACTTTGCTGAGTTTTTATGACACAGTTTTAAATTCACTGATCAAGATTGCCATGAAGAACCTTTATATTCCAGTTGGATAACATACTGAACAACACTGATGTAATCTTGAATCTCTAATTTATTGAGTCTCTAATTTTCAGCCTCCGTAGTATCCTGCTCTTTAGCTCTTGTCCATTTACCTTAATTCACCAGTTTGTTTAAAAGTCTGACATTTTGGTAAGTACTTCTCATGTAGGGCAGTGAGAAACAAAGGACAGAATTTCCCCAGATATTGGCAAAGGCCAATAGCAGGCAGGAAAAGCAAGGTTGAAGCCACCACCAGCGATGGTGTCTTCCTCCAACTGATCGTCCGTGACTTAGTGTGAAAAAACATGAAGACTGAGGCCCACATGATAACACTGGCCATTTCCAATTTCATCCCTTGGAGCGGCACAGTGGTTAACACTACTGCCTCGCAGTGCCAGGGACACAGGTTCGATTCCCAACTTAGGTCACTGTCTGTGTGGAGTCTGCACATTCTCTGAGTGTCTGTGTGGGTTTCCTCCAGGTGCACCAGTTTCCACCCACAGTTTGTGGAGTTGCTGATGTTGGACTGGGGTAGGCACAGTAAGTAGTCTCACAACACCAGGTTAACAGACACCTACAGGCGCTGAATTCGCCCTCGTAAGAACATGTTACGGCGCTCGATTCATCAATCGACAGTTCTGACAGGCCACAGTGAAAAACCTCACCGACCTCCTCAGAAGATAAACACAGGACACAGTGGACAGAGTACCCTTCAATGTCCAGTACTTCCCTGGAGCGGAGAAGCTATGACATCTTCTCTGGAGCCTTCAACATGTCATCGATGAAGACAAACATCTCATCAAGGCCATCCCCACACCCCCACTACTTGCCTTCAAACAACCGCACAATCTCAAACAGGCCATTGACCGCAGCAAACTACCCAGCCTTCAGGAGAACAGCGACCACGACATCACACAACTCTGCCACAGCAACCTCTGCAAGGCGTGCCGGATCATCAACACAGATGCCATCATCTCACATGAAATACCATCCACCAGATACACGGTACATACTCTTGTGACTCGGCCAACGTTGTCTACCTGATACGCTGCAGGAAAGGATGTCTTGAGGCATGGTACATTGGCGAGACCATGCAGATGCTACAACAACAAATGAGTTTGTGTTTGTGTCTTTATATGCCCTGTTCGTGAACCAAATCTTACACTCACATAATGAAGGAGCAGTGCTCCGAACGTTGGTGCTACCAAATAAACCTGTTGGATTTTAACCTGGTGTTGTGAGACTACTTACTGTGCATACCCACAGTTTGAAAGATATGCTGGTTAGGTACATTGGCTATGCTAAATTCTCAGTGTACCCGAACAGGCGCCGGAGTGTGGTGACTAGGGGATTTTCAAAGTAACTTCATTGCATTGTTAATGTAAGCTTACTTGTGACAAAAAAGATTAGGGCACCATTTTTAAGAGTCATTCCAGTGCATGATAGTTCATTTGGAACTCCACCCACCGCACCCACCATAAACACTACCTCCTTGGCAGAGTGCCCGGATAGTAATTGGGCATGATCCTTCCCGGGCAATGAACTCTGATGAGCTCCTCTGGAAGGTCGGGTTTCATGGTTGCCTGCACTGATACTGACTTGAATGGACTTTCTTACAGGGAGGGTGGGGGGTGAGGAGCAGAGGGTGATGATTCAGGTAAAACAGCCTGATAATGAGATGATAATATATTCAAACGATGTTTCCAATGTTAAATGTCTGGAAACACACAGTTTAACTTGCTGCGAATTGCAATTTGGGTTTATTTCTGCAAACACATCCAACGAAAACAGGAGCAGAAAATCACAGCCAAAGTTTAACCATGAAACACTGCAGAGTGTAAGGAATATACGTGACTATATACAGCATCTATCATGACCTAAGGGTATCCTAAAGCACTTCAATCACAGCCAATCATGTGGGCTCCACTACTTAAACCACACATACAAATCAACCAATCATTTATGTCAACCAAAGGCACATTAACCATTTTCCATTTCATTAGAATCAATCCCAAAGTTGCTGCATTGCAACATGTTGTAAGTGCTCAATAAATACTGGCCAGAAACAAATGTTTACTTCATAGTTAACACTTCTTCAGTGCAGTTATCCTGGATATTTAAGGACGCTATCTAGTGTTGGATTACAGCTTGCACTACACAGCACTGACTGCAATCACAAGCACATTCACTAAGTAAGTGGCACTTCATTAAAAGTAAAAAGTTAACTTAATTTATTAGTAACAAGTAGGCTTACATAAAGACTGCAATGAAGTTAATATGACAATCCCTTAGTCGCCACACTCCAGCGCCTGTTCGGGTACACAGAGGGAGAATTTAGTACAGCCAATGCAACTAACCAGCACAGTGGGAGGAAATCAGAGTACCTGGAGGAAACTCACACAGATGCGGGGAGAATGTGCAGACTCCACACAGTCAGCGACCCAAGCCAAGAATCTATGTGGCAGCAGTGCTAATGACTATTTTTTGGCCTTGGAGGGAGTGCAGTGGAGGTTTACTAGGCTGATACCGGAGTTGAGGGGGTTGAGCTATGAGGAGAGGCTGAATAAACTAGGCTTGTACTCGTTAGAGTTTAGAAGAATGAGGGGAGATCTCATTGAGACGTATAAGATGATGAATGGGATGGATAGGATAGAGGTAGAGAGACTCTTCCCGCTCAAAAAAGACAGTAGGACTAGGGGGCATAGCCTCAAGATAAAGGGGGGTCGGTTTAGAACGGAGTTGAGGAGGAACTTCTTCACTGAAAGGGTGGTGAATCTCTGGAATTCTCTGCCCGTTGAAGTGGTGGAGGCTGCCTCGCTAAATATTTTTAAGACGCGGGTTGATGGGTTTTTGATAAGAGAGGGGATTAAGGGTTATGGGGAGAGGGCGGGAAGGTGGAACTGAGCCGCGACAGATCAGCCATGATCTTATTGAATGGCGGGGCAGGCTCGAAGGGCTGGATGGCCTACTCCTGCTCCTATTTCTTATGTTCTTATGCCACCGTGCCACCCAAAAGTATTGGGTGTTAGCGATGGAAAGATGGTAGGAGTGGAGGGCCTGAATGACATTATTGTTACTAGAGAGGCGGTGCTCGACAGACTGGAGGGACTGATTGTGTAAAAGTCCCCAGGACCGGATGGAATGCATCCAAGGGTTCTGAAAGAAATGGCGGAGGTGATAGTGGATGCCTTGATGATTATTTTCCAAACCTCGCTGGATTCCGGGGAAGTGCCGGAAGATTGGAAAACGGCTAATGTTACGCCGTTGTTTAAGAAGGGTGGCAGGCAAAAGGCAGGGAGTTATAGGCCAGTTAGTTTAACGTCTGTTGTAGGTACAATGCTAGAATCCGTGATCAAGGAGAAAATAGAGAGGCATCTTGAGGAGAATTGTTTGATACAGCAGACGCAGCACGGTTTCGTTAAGGGGAAGTCGTGTCTGACGAATTTATTGTAGTTCTGTGAGGATGTGTCTAGGGCGGTGGATAGGGAGGAGCCGGTAGATGTGGTGTTTCTTGATTTTCAGAAGGCGTTTGACAAGGTGCCTCACAAGAGGTTATTACAGAAGGTTAGGGGGCATGGAGTTGGGGGTAGGGTGTTAGCGTGGATAGGGGATTGGCTGTCAAATAGGAGGCAGAGAGTGGGGGTCAATGGGTGCTATTCGGATTGGCGGTTGGTGACTAGTGGAGCGCCCCAGGGATCAGTGCTGGGGCCTCAGCGATTTACCGTTTATATAGATGATCTGGAGGAGGGAACCGAGTGTATGGTGTCGAAATTTGCTGATGACACCAAGATTGGTGGAACAGCAAATTGTGCGGAGGGTGTGGAAAGTCTGCAGAAGGATCTAGATAGGCTGGGCGAATGGGCCAGGAACTGGCAAATGGAATTTAATGTTGACAAGTGTGAAGTTGTCCACTTCGGTAGGAATAATGGTAGGAAGGATTATTACTTACATGGCGAAAAACTGCAGCAGGCGACGGTGCAGAGGGACCTTGGGGTCCTTGTGCATGAGTCGCAAAAACCCAGCCTGCAGGTGCAGCAGGTGGTCAGGAAGGCAAATGGGATGTTGGCCTTCATAGCGAGGGGGATTGAATATAAAAGTAGGGACTTCTTGCTGCAGCTGTATAGGGCACTGGTGAGGCCACAGCTGGAGTACTGTGTGCAGTTTTGGTCGCCGCACTTACGCAAGGATATTTTGGCCTTGGAGGGAGTGCAGAGGAGGTTTACTAGGCTGATACCGGAGTTGAGGGGGTTGAGCTATGAGGAGAGGCTGAATAAACTAGGCTTGTACTCGTTAGAGTTTAGAAGAATGAGGGGAGATCTCATTGAGGCATATGAGATGTTGAATGGGATGGACAGGATAGAGGTGGAGAGGCTCTTCCCGCTCAGAAAGGACAGTAGGACTAGAGGGCACAGCCTCAAGATAAGGGGGGGGCAGTTTAGAACGGAGTTGAGGAGGAACTTCTTCACTCGAAGGGTGGTGAGTCTCTGGAATTCTCTGCCCGTTGAAGTGGTGGAGGCTACCTCGCTAAATATATTTAAGATGCGGGTAAATAGGTTTTTGATAGGCAAGGGGATTAAGGGTTATGGGGAGAGGGCGGGAAAGTGGAACTGAGCCACGACAGATCAGCCATGATCTTATTGAGTGGCGGGGCAGGCTCGAAGGGCTAGATGGCCTACTCCTGCTCCTATTTCTTATGTTCTTATTTTTGTGAAACTGATTCATTGAATAATTTTCTTAACATTTAAAAACTTTAACTTAAATATTGTACTTTTCATCTGCATGGTCTCACCAACGTACCATGCCTTGGGACATCCTTTCCTGCAGCGCATCAGGTAGACAATGCTGGCCGAGTCACAAGAGTATGTACCGTGTACCTGGTGGATAGCCATGATTTAAATAACGTTAATTATACTGTACACATAAAAAGTAAAAGCAGAAAATGCTAGAAATACTCAGCAGATCACAGAAACAGTTAACATTTTAGGTCAGTGATGATGTACTTTTTAAAATCTTTCACAGGATGTGGGCATCACTACAATGGCCAGCATTTGTTATTCATCCTTAATTGTCCATGGGAAGGTGGTGGTGAGTCAGCATCTTGAACTGCAGTACTCTATATGGTGTAGATACATCCACAGCAGTGCTAGGAAAGGAGTTTCAGGATGTTGACCCAGCAACAGCGAAGGAACAGCAATATAGTTCCAAGACAAGGTGGCATATGGCTTGGAGGGGAACTTTCAGATGGTGATATTCCCATGTATCTGCAGCCAATCTCCTTCTAGGTGGCAATGTTCATGGGTTCTTTGGTGCTGTTGAAGGAGCCTTAGTAAGTTTCTCCATTCCTCCTTGTGTAGATGGCTAAATGGCACAAGCTTCTGCCATGGTGTGTCAGTGGAGGAGAGAATAAGTGTTGAGTTTCTTGTTGCAGTTGCACCCAACCAGGCAAATGAGAGTATTCCTTCACACTCCTGATTGTAGATGGTGGACACGCTTTGGGAAATCATAAGATGAGTAACGCTCCACAGAATTCCCAGCCTGTGACCTGCTCCTGTAGCCATTGCATTTAACTGTTCCAGTTAAGTTTCTGGTCATTGATAACCACAAGGTTGTTGATCTGGAGGGTGGGAGGTGGGGGGGAATTCAGCGATGGCATTGCCATCGTGTGTCAGATAGAGATTCTTGTTGATGATGTTCATTGCCTGTCAATTGTTAATTGCAAGTGTTAACTGTTACAAGCCCAAGCTTGAATTTTGTCCATGTCTTGCTGCATATGGGCTGCTTCAGTATTTGAGGAGTCACAAATGATGCTGACTGTGTGATCATCAGTGAACATCCCCACTTCTGACATGGAGGAGAGAAGGTAATTATTGAAGCAGCTAACGATGGTTCAACTGAGGAGACAATCCTGAGGAACCCCTCTGGCGATGACTTGGAACTGAGATGATTGACCTCCAATAATCACAACCTTCTTTTTGCTGGGTGTGACTCCAACCAGTGGACAGTTTTCTCTCTGATTCCCATAGATTCTAGTTTTGCTCAGGCTGCTGAATGTTACGTTTGGTCAAATGCTGCCTTGATGTCAAGGGTGCTCTCGCCTGATTTCTTGAGTTTATGTTCATGTCTGAACAAAGGCTATTATGAGACCTGGAGCTGTGCGGCCCTGGTGGAACTCAAACAGAACGTCAATGAGCAGTTTTTTGCTGAGTAAATTTAGTTTGATTGCGTTGCGGACAATACCTCCCATCAGTTTGCTGATGATCAGGATTAGGCTACCAGTACAGTAACTGACCAGATTTTGGGTTTCCCCTTTTTTTGTGGGTACTTGTTAAGTTTATAAAATAGTAATTTGCTAAAATCCCCTTCAATAATAAGAGTGAATCTCTTCCCAAACCGCCCACCCCCAGCTCCCTCTCAAAACCTTCAAAAGTGCTTCATGGGCATATTGCATTGATGCACCACCCACTCAACATAAACAGTCAGGACCATTGTTAAGGTACATCAATGTTGTAATATAAGGAAGCGGGTAGACGATTTATCCAAAACAAGATACCACAAGAAATAATGACGACCAGCCATGATCAAAATGAATTGGGGGGGGGGTAGGCTAGAGGGACCAAACAACCTACTCCTGCTCCTATTTTCTATGTTTCTGTGTTTCTATAAGATAAATAACCAGATAAATATATTTTAGCAATGTTGCTTGAGGGACAAAGTTTAAATTTTTTTTTAGTGTCACAGGTAGGCTTAACACCGCACTGAAGTTACTGTGAAAATTCCCTAATCACCACGCCTGTTCGGGGGCAGAGGGAGAATTTAGCACCTAATGCACCTAATTTAGCCAACGCACCTAACCAGCCCATCTTTCGAACTTTGAGAGAAAACCGGAGCGCCCGGAGGAAACACACGCAGACGCAAGGAGAGCATGCAGACTCCGTGCAGACTCGGCACAGTGACCCATGCGGGGAATCCGAGTCCCTGGAACTGGGAGGCAGCAGTGCTAACCACTGTGCCACCATGCCACCCAGAAATATTAATCAGGGTACCAGCGAGAACTCTTTCGCTCTTCTTACATTCAGTATGACAGTGTCCGCTACCCTTGCTTTAACATTTCATCTGAAAATCGAGAAGAAACATTATCTTCAATTGTGAAAATCGCAAATTAATATTTTAATACAAATTCTCCCAAACACTGTCAATGATGAGAGAGAAACGGCTGAGTTAATAAACAGATTTCTGGAAGTATTTTTCCTTTTAACTGAGGAAACTGCCCCTCAGCAGCATGCAAAATGCAGTAAAGCAAATCCTATTGCATAGTCAATATTTTGATACCACAAACTTGAAAATAAATTGTGTCTGTGTTTAATTTAATTTGATGCCACCCACAGATCTCAGCAAATAATATCTCTAATTCCTAAGGCTCTTCAAACAGCATAAATTTGCCAATGGACGTGTAGGTGGGTACATTTGTCAGTCGTTGGTAAAATATTCTTTCCTCCTTGCAGGAAGTATAATCGCTTTATTCAGTGAGACAATTTCTGCAGGGTAACACAAGTCTTTATTACTTTTTGAACCATCCTAATTTCAATGTTGAACAAAGCAAGCAAAATAAAATGGTGAATCCCAGTAAGGCAGCTATTACCTAGTTAAATGCCTTATTATTGGCACATTTTTCAAAGTCTCCTGACATACATATATTCTGTTGTGCACTCAACTGAAACAAGATATAATAGTTTAGTAGTGTAACCTTTCATTGATGTCAGATGCTGAAGAGCTGACAGGAGGATTTACTAATCTGACAAGAAATCACTTCAAAGAGGTTCTGACAAATGACTAGTCTGTACGACATTATCAGCCCTGCTATCTCTGCATCTTGTCCCCTGCGCCGCACTGTGATAGATTTTATACTGTGACCAGTCATGCTACTCACAAGAGTGGAAATGACAATTTGCAGAGCAAAAATATCCACACCCCAATTCATGCAGAAACCTCTTGTGCTGGCTATCCACCAATATATCTGCAGGCACACTGTGCAAATCCGGAATCTGAACATGAAAGGAACATTGGGATTTTCCTCCTTTAAAATCATTTCAAGGCAAAAGGTCCAAAACAGTCTGGTTCTAGTATCAAGAAGGCTATGACAGTTGCTAAACATGGATTGCTGTTGGTGACATTATTGTCTGCTTCTCTGAGTATGCTATCTTTGTACTTGAGATGTCTTAATATAAAAGTTCTCTTTTGCCCATTCATTGATTTCATTTTCGCTTGGTCAAAATGATGTCAAACATTTTGACACCCAAGCTATAGCCATTATTAAATGGGCCTGCCACTGGATGGTCAAAGTGTTTCGCCATCGATAGAAAAGTGCTATCGCCTAGTCATATTATTGCTAAACTATCAATCCAGAAACTCAGCTAATGTTCTGGGAAACTGGTTTCAAATCCCACCACAGCTATCGCCTAGTCCACTGATCAGCTGCCCACAAGTCAAAATCTCTCCAGCAGATGTTATTACTTTTCTCTTTCCCATCAGCCATATGAGTCATGGGTTAAAGTCACACATACACGTACACACGCACACGCACACATCCAGTCATGAGACAGGGTTATTGTTAATTGCAGGATCCGTTTTACTAATCATGCTTTTGAAAGATTGGAGTAATCTTTGCAGAATGTGAGTATCAGTGTGAGTTTTAAACTGGGACCCATCACCGCCCAGAATTCATGTTGGATTAAAAGAGAATCCAAAAAAGAAGTTACTTGCATTATCATCGCATATTTCACGACGTCAGGAAAACCAGAAATGCTCTCCAATATTTTAAATTGTACACACTGTTTTTGGGGAATATAGTGAAAAAGCAAAACAAGTTTTAAAAAAGTAAATTTGTACTAAAGAATACATGTATGGATTCTGACGTTACTGCCAAAAGTATCTTATTCTGTTCTTTAAATTGACGAAGATTTATGTATAAAAAGAGTGCAATTGACATTGCTATGCTTAACATCACTTGAACCTTTTTTTAATTTTAAAGAGATTGACCTTGTTAAAGTGCTGTGCGAACCTATAAGTCTAGCTCACCAGCAATGTGCTGCATTCAGAAGAAAAAAAAACAACTGCCTCTGCAAGAGTCTAAAGAAAATCTTCTTTCAATCATCTCTTTACAGAGCACAAGTGTTCATGGAGACAATTGTGGCTGAGACTATCGAATCCCTTGAACTGGAATGTTGGGGGTGTTTCTCCCAGCCTGCTGCACTGCTCTGATAGCGCAGCAGGCTAGGAGACATCAATGGCGGCCATTTCACATGATTCACTCAGGCTGCCATGCATCTCCCAAGCAAAGTTTTTTGGCGTCACCAGTTCCATACAGGAAATCAGCGCTGAGTGATTATCGTCTGGAAATGTCATGGAAATTGACATTTCCATATGATTAGCGGACCTGGGACTCAATTCCCAGGGCCTGCTAGTTTCTCTACAGGATGCTCCCTGTCAGTGTTTACAACTGCTCCCCATTAACGGGGAACAGGCCTCACTGAAGGGAACAAAGGCCACTGTGGCCCCCTCAGGAGGTTGGGGGTCGGGGGGGTTCCCCGTGGGCAGTGCCACCTGGCAGTGCTGGCACTCTAGCACTGCTCAAGGATCAAACTGGCACTGCCTACTGGCACCTTGCCACTGAACATTGACACGGGGTGAGGCCGGAGGGGGTGGTGACTACTGGGGGCAGAGGGGGTGGTGACCACTGGGGTCCGAGCCTTTTGGGGATGATCAATCGAGCGGGGGGAGCCGCTGCCATTCCGCAAAAGATTGGTGGAGGAGAGAGGGAGTGAGGGCTCTGGGGGCTGGTCATTGAGGCGGGTGTTGGGGGCGGAGGGGGAAATGGGTTCAGGGCTGATCATGCGGGGGTCAGGACTGTCAGATAGGGAGAGACATCGCAGCTGGTCTTTGGGATCCGCGGGGGGTGCAGATGGGTCAGGACTGATGGGGGACAGAGGTTGGGGCTGGTCGGGTGAGGTGGGAGATCAGGGCTGGCTGGGGTGTTGACATCAGTGTTGGCCTGGGGGTTCCAGGAGGCCACCAATGGAGGCGTGGGGAGAAGGTAGGAGGTCAAGAAGGGCAGCAGTCGGGAGGCCGACATTTGGGATGGGGGTGGGGGGTCACTACACATGTTCTGATCTCCGCACTGATAATGGCCTGCTCAGTGCTAAGCTGCCTATCAGGCAGCAATAGGCCCCACTCCCTATTCACCAGAGTGAATCCTGTTGAGGCACTCTGCAGTGCTCAGAGTACTGGAGATTCACTGTGGTAAAAGACACCTCAATTTGCAGGAAAATTGAAGTAATTCCTGTTTTTTTCAGCATACTTTCCAAAGTGAATCTCCCACACTCTCAGCACTGCAAAGTGAGCGATGATGGAAAGCTACCACGTAGCAGCATGATATTTCATCAAAGAATATCATAATAAAGCGGTGTGTGGAGCTGAAGAGGCAGATAATGACTGGGGCAGAATAGTCCGAGCAATGCACCTAGCGACAGGGAGGCCTTGACTTCTATATAAGTTCCAGTATCCGCAGACAGTGGAGATGTTGATGGTTAACCAGATGAAGTGAAAATGTTAGAAGAAATAAAACTGCCTCTAACTTCAATGTAACTATTTTAATTATCCTGAACAATCTCATACACTTCCACCCCTGCAGGGGACTCCACCACTCCCTCGCCTCAATAAGCACTTCCCCACGATATTCCTCACTCAACTCCCCCACACACATAGGATCCCCCATCCTCCCACCATAATCTGACACGCTGACCCAAACCAACAGTTAGATTTCACCTCCCCTCACCCCCCACCTCCCCCTTCCCTGTCACTCACCTCCCCTGTGGACGCACTCTCTGCCTTCCTCTATCTGTATTCCAGCTGTGCTAGGGTCACTATTTTATACTCTGGGGGCTAGCTTGTGAGGCAAGAGATCAATCTCTGGATCACCCTAGATTTGGGAATTAATGACTTGTAAGTTCACGAGATGACTTATCAGATTGTCTCCTCTGCAGGGAGAATAAAAATAAGTTGTGACAATAATACGCTTACTGGAAAACAACAGTTTGGTCAACATCCATAGGAAGAGCAGGCAATATTCCTTCAGAAGGACAAAGGCTGAGGCGAGAAATCTGAAATAACAGTAGAAACACAGAAATGCTCAGCAGGTCTGATAGTATCTGTATAGAGAAAAGGTCATCGACCTGGGCGACACAGTAATACAGTGGTTAAAATTGCTGCCTCACAGTGCCAGGGACCCAGGTTCAATTCCGCCCTCGAGTGAGTGACTGTTTGTATGGAGTTTGCGCATTCTCCTCGTGTCTGCATGGGTTTCTTCGGTTTCCTCCCACACTCCAAAGACTTGTGAGTTAGATGGATTGGCTGTTCTAAATTGCCCCTTAGTGTTGGGGGATTGGTGGGGTAAATAGGTGGGGATAGAGCCTGGGTGGTTGTTGTCGATGCAGGTTCAATGGGCTGAATGATTTCCTTCTGCTCTGTTGGAATTCTTAAAAGAAAATTCTAACCTGAAAATATTAACTCTGTTTCTTTGGAAGGTATTGGGTTTCTGAACTTCTGATCGCTCATCCAAGGGTCCGATGACATGTTGACCTACTTAAGGGTGAGGTGTCCTCCTCTATCCTGCAGGGTATCTTGGTACGAAACAGTGGGATAGTGGTTAGCACTGCTGCCTCACAGCACCAGGGATCCAGATTCAATTCACGACTTAGGTCACTGTCTGTGTGGAGTCTGCACATTCTTCTCTTGTCTGCGTGGGTTTTTTCTGGGTGTTCCGGTTTCAAAGAACAAAGAAAATTGTAGCATAGGAACAGGCCCTTTGGCCCTCCAAGACTGCACCGACCATGCTGCCCGGCTGAACCAAAGCCGCCACCCTTCCGGGGACCCCAAAGGTGTGCTGGTTAGGTGCATTGGCCATACTAAATTCTCTCAGTGTACCCCAACAGGCGCCAGAGTGTGCCAGCTAGGAGACACAGTAACACACACTAAGTTACTCACAGTAACTTCATTGCAGTGCTAATGTAAACCTACTTATGACACTAATAAATATGCTTTTAAAAAAAACTTTATTCACCGTCCATAGTGAGGATTGGGACAGTTTATTACATATTTTGATTCTTGGGATGTAGGCAGGGCAGGCATTCCTGCACTCCCTCACTTTGAGTGCTTACTGCAGGCTGAAAGCGTAGATATTAGCACATTTTGGGGTTATAAAGTGTCTTTACATGCAGAGCAATCAAATTGTTTTGGTAGGGTCCATATAAATTACAGCAACCAAGAGAAAGCACAATAAATACCAGATCTGGATAAATATTTAATTCGACCACTAGCTTAGAAACAAATCACACAGAACATTCTTCGCCAAATTCAATTCTACTGCTGAGGGCATGAAGGTGTGAATAAAAAATATAGGGTGCCATTAACCTGGCAAAATTAAGAAAATACAGACACAGCTACTTGAATTTCAGTTTTATTTGGACTGAAATCAGAGAAGGACCTCTTTTGCAATGTGTAATTCGTGTACAAGTACTGTCTAATGAATGTTTGAGATCCTGCTGACAGTTAATTATTAAGCATAAAATGTATAAGGGCAAGCAGTGTTTGTCTACAATAATTGTCAAACTAATTGTTACATCAAAAAAAATACAGGGGGTTGGTGATTTTTTTTTTAAAAGACTGAAAGTAAAGAGGTTAAGAATCTCTGTTTGAGAGAACTCCCACCCACCCTGATACTTGGTAAGGGTTTCCCTCCATGGTGTTCCACCAGGAATTTTCACAGAAGTAGAATCATAGAATAGAACCATAGAATCCCTACAGAACAGAAGGAGGCCATTCAGTCCATCGGGTGCGCACTGACTCTGCATTTTACTCCGCACACATTTACCCTGCTAATTCCCCCAACCGACACATCTTTGGACACTAAAGAGCAAGTTAACATAGCTAATTCACCTAACCTGCACATCTTTGGACTGTGGGAGGAATCCAGGTCACCCGGAAGAAACGCATGCAGACACGGGGAGAATGTGCAAACTCCACACGGACAATGAGCCACCCAAGGCTGGAATTGAACCCGGGTCCCTGGCACTGTGAGGCAGCAATGCTAACCAGCGTGCCACTATGCCTCCCCAGTTTACAATGAATGCAGGCACCGTCAGGTTAATTTTTTAAAATCAACAGAGTTTCCTTCAATGAATCTTGAGCGGGCAAGGAGATGAAGGTTTGTGGCGATTGTTCCAGTCCTTAATTGTTTTTGGAAGGAAGGAGTCAGCAGGGGAAGCACGTTGGGGTGTATGCAGTTGGAGATTATTTATTTTTATTACTTCAACGTACACCTCTCCTGGGGACAGAATGCAACCATTGGTTAATGCGTGATGGTCTCAGCCTCCACATCTGTCACTAGTATTCAAATCTAGTTCAAATTAAAATGATATAAATATCCCTATCAGCTTTAAGCGTCATAAGTGAATTGAATAGTATTAATTTCATTCCTGATGAACGCAAAATGAGTACACAAACGTGCCCCATTGTAAGAAGCTGATTGACACTAACCTGGCAATTCCATTCACGAAGAGCAGAAACAAGATTGGAGTGAAAAATGGTCAGGTCCTCGTTGAAAATGTTGACGCGCTGATTAGGCGCATTGGCCATGCTAAATTCTCCCTCAGTATACCTGAGGCGCCGGAGTGTGGCAACCAGGGGATTTTCACAGCAACTTCATTGCAGTGTTAATGTAAGCCTACTTATGACAATAAATAAAATTAAACTTAAGACATATTGTTAAAGTAGAACATAGTAAACTTTTTATCATGTGTTTGAGTCCTTGATGGGCAGCACGGTGGCACAGTGGTTACAGTTGCTGCCTCACAGCACCAGGAATCTAGGTTCAATTCTGGCCTTGGGTGGCTGTCTGTGTGTGGAGTTTGATTGTTTTCTCCCTGTGTTTACGTGGGTTTCTTTCAGATGCTCTGGTTCCCTCCCACACTCCAAAGATGTGTGG
The DNA here is from genome assembly GCF_965287045.1 of Carcharhinus amblyrhynchos. NCBI lineage: Eukaryota > Metazoa > Chordata > Chondrichthyes > Carcharhiniformes > Carcharhinidae > Carcharhinus > Carcharhinus amblyrhynchos. The sequence goes on from NC_137346.1 coordinate 28,780,524, forward strand.
GTTAGTCAAAAGAGAAAATGCTGGAAAATCACCGCAGGTCTGGCAGCATCCTTCATGAGAGAGAAGAGCTGAATTTTCAAGTCCAGATAACCCTTTGTCAAAGCTCATTAATTCAAAAAGCATTTCGCTAATGTGTGTGTTAGATTGATTAGCATGTTAAATTGCTCTGGGGAATAGTAGGTTATACATATTGGATTACGGGGGTAGGGCATGGATGGGATTCTTGTAGATGCAGACTTGATGGCCCAAATGGCCTCCTTCTGCACTGTAGGGATTCTATGATTCTATGAACCTTGTTCTGAAAAGGTTCTGTCTCCCAGCACTGATAGCTTTTACCTAGGAATGATGCACAGAAATGTATTTCATTATTGTCATGAGAAAAGCAATTTGCCCATCATCTTGTACCACCTTACGAATTTATTTTACAGCAGTAGAGAAAATTGTTCCATTGTTATATGATCACATTTAGTTTTTGATGCATATGCACTGGAACTAGAGAATTACTTCAATTAAACTACAGATCAGTCACATATAGGGCTTAGATTGGAACCCAGTTATACTGGGGTAAAGCAGCAAAGTATATTGCAGCACTATCCCAACTAGAATGTGTTAGCTTTGTATTTTTGAGTGATCAATTAAACATTAGTGAGCAGAACCATTCTAAATTTGGCAAGGAAAAATCAGATAGCCATGTGAATGAATGGAGTACAAATTGAATGCCTACTTGATATTGTTTCATCAATAAACTCAATCAGATTCAGTTGTTTGCAAGCCTGTCCTTATGAAAAATCGCTGTTTTTAAGATGATACAATAGTGATTTTGTGACTGGGTTCATCAGATACATAAATGCCACAAAGATAAATTGAAAATGAAATGAGTTTATACTCACTCTACCATTGGTATTTGTCCTTTGCTCCAAGAGAGGTCAAAAGCTAATCAGATGCTCAAGATCCAAGTTCAAGCTATAAGCATAAGTCGAGCAGAGAATGAGTTTCTTCTGGGTTGGCTCAAATCGAAAAGAAAATTGCAGGGAAGAAACAGTCCCTTTCCATGTTGATAGTGTGCCTCTTGAGGGCTGGTTAATGAGTATTTTTAAGACTGGCAAACGTATTTACTCTGAATGGATGCTGATTTCAGATGTAAAGATTCACTGCTGAATTGAAAAAGCTGCTGCAGGTTCCCTGCATGCTTGTATCCATTCTACTTAATTGCTGAACAAAGGCAAAAAGGATAGTGTTTGCGAGGCAGATTCTGTATTGTGTATATGCCCATATAAAACTAAGCAAACCCTTGGTCATTCGTTTCCCCCAAATGCATAATTACTCTCTATTTGAATCCATTCTTTGGGTAGTAAGATCAACTATCCCTGTTGACTTTAAGCAGCTTAAGTGAAGTGAATTGGAACAGTATTAATTTCATTCCTGACGAATGCAAAACATGTCCTAGTGTAAGAAGCTGATTGACACTTACCTGGCAATTCCATTCAGAAAGAGCAGACACAAGGCTGGCGTTAAAAATGGACGGATTCTCATTGAAAACGTTGAGATTTAGGCACCAGAAGCTTTGGAGGGACAAATACTTTTCTCCCATCTTTCAGGGGATCGGCACAGCAAAATAATTTCACCAAAATAAAAGCTGCAAATGCTCAGTGCCACATTCTGGATACAGTAGAGTACAGGTGGCATTGAAGACCTTATGCTTGTGGGCAAATGAACCAACTATGATACAACTGGAAGCAAGCATGGTGGACTTCCTTACGATTATGCTTATAACAGGGAGTTTGTTACATTAAACATGGACATCAAATCAAGTCTCTGTCTGCCCTCTCTGGTGAGTGTAAAGGACCCCATGACACTAATTCAAGGAAGAACAACTGGCGGCATGGTGGCACAATGATTAGAACTGCTGCCTCATGGCAACAGGGACCCAGGTTCAATTCCCTGTCATTGTTGGTGCAGAATTTGCACGTTCTCCCCATGCCTATCTGGGTTTCCTTCAGGTGCTCCAGTTTCCTCCCACAGTGTGAAAGACGTGCAGTTTGGTGCATTGGCCATGCTAAATTCTCCATCGGTATACCCAAACAGTTGGTGATGTCATAAGTCTTCGGAGGCAGAAGTCCTTTCACCAAAATCCCTTTATTCACGATTCCATCAACAGTGCACAGAGTGCTATTAGTCAGCAGTCTACCTTTGGGAGTGCCAGAGGAACTGACACTCCCTGTTAAACACAAGGAAAAGACTCCCCAATTGACCCATCAAGTGGCTTCTTAATCAGGGGGTCCACATTTCAATAGGCCAACCTCAATGGCCTGATTGATGTCATTACAGGTGATCAGAGGATTTTCACAGTAACTTTATTGCAGTGTTAATGCAGGCCTACTTGCTACTCTAATAAATAAACTAAAACTTGACAAACATGCTTCCCCAGTGCCATTAACCAACATAACTGAGCATAAAAACAATTATCACATTGCTATTTGACAAAGCTTAAATGCAAATTTGCTCCCATGCTTGCTATATTACAAGAGTGACTACAATTCAAAAAGCATTTAATTGTCAGTAAAGCTTTTTGGGGTGGCTTGAAGTCATGAAAAGTGTTATATAAATGCAAGTTCTTTCTTTTTCATCAACATTATAAAAACAGACTTTTAAAATCTAAATGTGCTCTATACTTAAATGAGTTTTGCAATACGTATGATGACTTTCGCATCTGGTTAGCATCTGGAAATTTTACACAAAATTACGAACTTGCACTTTCAATCTGACTGTCTGGTCCAAAAATTAATATGTTTTCTTGCAAACCAGAAAGGCAGATTAGAAGTTAAAGAGAGAAACGGCAGCTCCAAGCAAAGCATCATCTCTGAACACGCTGATTGAGAAAGGAAGGCATGGTCATTGAAAGAGCTGTAGACATGTAAGCACAAAAAGGTCATTTTGGCATCATACCGCAAGTGGATATTGATAGCTTGAACCAATTTCCTATTTTAAGAACAGCTTCATACAGGGAAGGTACAAGGACATTGTTGACAGTCCTCAGGTTGTTAAGTAAAGCAGCAAAGCTAAAGAACTCCCATTTCATCTGCAGTTACTGCATTAGGGATCAAAGGGAAGAGGGTAAAGCATTGCTTTTATTTTACCAAAACAGCAGTTTCCTAAGAAAACATTTACATCGAACTAAATAATTTCTGTAGTATCTCTGTCTGGCTTCTGAAATACACCACTTCCTGCAGTGCAAATAATGTTGGAGCTTTACCTTAACAAAATCTTCCTGATTTAATTGATCTTCCTTCAACATTCATAGATTTCTTGCTCAATTAATGAAAAGGAACATTTTGTAAGCACAATCAAAAATGTTGTTGTTAAGGTAATGCCCCAACATTATTTGCACAGCAGGAAGTGTTGGGTTTCAGAAGCCAGACTGGGATACTAGAGAAATTATTTAGCTTGATGTGCATGTTTTTCCAGGAATGCTTTCTCTTCTATAGATTTTAAAGTTAGCATTAAATCAAGGAAGCAAAGATATGAATCCAAAAAATAGTACATGCAAACAGACACAGTGGCCTGAATCAACCACAGAGGTGCTGTGAGATAGGACTTGCTCCATACAGTTCCTCCCTACCCGTCAGTGGAGAGTCAGTGTGCCATAAGTTTGGCTCCTTGACCTCCTCTGAGAAGTGGCTCTTGACCTCTGAGTTGTAATTCAAGTCAAAAGCAAACAATAAATATCTTTAAAAAAAAATGCCTCTGTGATTGGGCAGCATGGTGGCACAGTGGTTAGCACTACTGCCTCACAGCACCAGGGACGCGGGTTCAATTTCAGGCTTGGGTCAGTGTTTGTGTGACGTTTGCACGTTCTCCCTGTGTCTGCATGGGTTTCCTCCAGGTGCTCCGGTTTCCTCCCACACTCCAAAAGATGTGCAGGTTAGGTTGATTGGTCATGCTAAATTGCCTCTCAGTGTCAGGCGGACTAGCAGGGTAAATGGGGTTGAGGGGATCGGACCATGGTGGAGTTGTGGCCAGTGTCGACTCGATGGGACGAGTGGCTTCTTTCTGCAATGTAGGGATTCTATAGTGATTCTATGATTGCACATTCTTCAGTCCTTTAAATTTGAAAGAGCTTGTCTAGTGCACGAAGCAAAACTGGATTCCAATTTGTTGCTATGGCACAAATAATGGAAAGTATGTCCGATGATGTATTTCCACTATAATATGTCCATCCATATATGACTGAACATATTGTGCACCATCATCACTTGGTGAGGAAAATCTCAAATGAAGTGTGGATGATGGAGAGCCAGCAGACCAAGTTTGTGCTGTTTTATTTGAAATTTTCTGGAGTTTCACTAGCATCTGTCATATTACTTTACCACTGCTGAGCACCATGTTGTGTTATGCGTTCGTTTGTGATGTCTCACTCGTGACATCTTGTGATTTATATTTTTAAACACGTACCGTTTATTGTTAATCATTACGCACAGACCCTGGTTGGTGTCATGCGTGGCACTGCTTCTCCCTGCAGGCTGCTTCTGGAGTGTTCTATGAATCTATTATCATGTGACGCTACACATCAGAATAGGAGTGGTTCTATTCTCCAGTCCCATGTTAACCCTTGCTCTTTTGAGCAACCTTGCATCACAATGGCATGCTCTGCAGACACATAAAACGCCAACAGAAAAGCTCAACTGCTGCGATTTTGTAAATGCTTTGCAATAGAGTCCTAGTCTGTGGATAGGTGGCTATTTCAAGCATTGATGCATAGTTAGTAATTAGCCATAATCTGCATGGAATCATAAGCATCTGTCTTTGGGAGGGACAAATCATTACATAGCTTGAGAGAGATACCACACTACGTCAAGCAAGGAGCAAGGGAAGGGGGCAAGCTACCACATGGGGGATCAAACCCACACTCTTGCCATGATTCAGTACTGCATTCTAGCCATCTAAACTAACCTACCGCCAAACATTTCTGTAATATTCTATGCACATATATTTTAATGAATCCTTCTCTCTATAATAGTATCAACATTCGGCACTAATCTCTTCATTGCCAGTACCAACTAACACCCATTAAACAGCACATGGGACAAAAAAGGACAGTAGTCATTTCAATCCCATATCGGCAAATAGTTCAGATATCGAGTGGTGCAGAGACATCAATGGCAAGTCATGGCACAAAGGAGAGTTTGTACCCCAAGCATGATTCAAAGAACATGGCATGGCATTAAAACAATGCAGATGAATCTTAAGCTAATGACAAAGCTTTGTCCCCTCAACTGGCATGGTAACACAATAGTTACCACTGCTGCCTCACAGTGCCAAGGACCTGGGTTCAATTCCAGCCTTGAGTGATTGTCCGTGTGGAGTTTGCACATTCTCCCCGTGTCTGTATGGGTTTCCTCCAGGTACTCCCATTTCCTCCCACAATCCAAAGTTGTGAAGGTTGATTGGCCATGCTAAGTTACGCCTTAGTGTCTCAAGATGTATAAGTTAGGGGGATTAGCGGGGTAAAAACATGTTGTTATGTTGTAACCCTGGATAAGACTTGATGGGCCAAATGGCCTCCTTCCACATTGTGGGGATTCTACGATCCTAACATGAGTCTCACTGTTGCAAATTTGAAAGATTTAGAGATAGAATATTCACTTTGGAATCCTTTAGTTTGTAATACATTAATTTTCAGAATAACTTCAAAACAGGGATTTTTGTAATAACTTCATTACAGGGTTAATATAATCCTACTTGTCACTAATAAGTAAACTTTAACTTTTGTCTCCCTTTTTAATTTTAGAAAAAGAGCAGAACTTCTCGGAATGAAAGGAAAAGCAAACATTTTGAAAATTGAGTTGTACCAAATGTTCTTCAATAGACTCTTCATTAGTCTCATTTATATTCCTAGAGCTTAGGTGATAGAGGAATAATTAGGATAGGGTTTTAATTTTGTGGACTCTTCATTGCCTTGGTGGCTCTCATCTAAATAAGTAACTAAATGGAGATTGCCTTCAGCATAGGCATTCCTAAACTGATATTAACAGACATCTCTCTACTAATAAGCCTGTGAGCAATGTCTTAGCTTAACCAGAGATATGTTCATACTTCATCTAAAAATGCTTATCTCTTGTTCTGCACCAGAAGTAATGGTCACTGAAGGTTAAGTAAGCAAATATCATTGAAAACTCAGTATCATTATAAGTCTGCGGGTCTGATGGCATCCTAATTGCTTCTTTAAACAGTCTGCTTTTGAATAACAAAGGATTAACCGGCGCTTGGCCAAATGATTAATATCAGCACTATCTTAATTTCATTGTTTGTAGCTTTTGTATTTCTTCGCAGAAATGTTTTACTTGGAAATGGCTGAAATCATTAAACTTAGTTCACAACCAACATCATTATTACTTTTTTGGCTTAATACTGGCCTTTTAGGATGAAAGGCAACCCACTGGCAACCTTTCCTCAATTAAAGCTTAATGGTACTGCATTAAGTATCAATTGATGACTGGATAAGTATGATGGAGAAGAAACCCTCTCTAAGGCAATAAAAGCCCAATGTGCATAGATTCACTCCATTTGCCAAAAAGCACTCCAGGCTTTGAAAATTCATGGGAATTCAGTGAGTTTAAATTTTAATATCTAAACTTTCATTTACAATTTTTAAAGCACAGTGTTTGCTTATTTGACCTGTATCATTCATTATAAATTAATGGGAGCAACTCTCTGTGAAATAAGATTCATGAAGAAATGCCATGAATAGTAAAACACCATTCGTTTATTGCCTAAGCAAACGTCTGGTGACTGAATAAAAATTGTTTTCAATAATTCCGAGTGAGTCTTTTCTGGCAATATTTTGTGGCACTTAAATCAGAATGTGTTGTCATTTGAACACACCATGTTAGTGACATCCAATTTCAGCTTGAGCCCAATGGGTTGCCCTCACTTCATGGTTAGATTGTTATGGGTTCTAGCCTAATTTCATGACATTAAAACATAGGACTGAATTTTACGGTCCCACTATGGTGGGAGCGGGGCTGGAAAATATGGTCAGCCATTCAGAAGTCCACTGACTTCCACCAAACTGGAAAATCTCACTGGTGGGGCGGGCCAGATAAAATTCCATCCATAATCAATCAAACAATTCAATGCATTACTGAGGGGGTTCTGCACCACCAGGGGTACCAGTTTTGAATGAGATTCCCTGTGTGCATTGTAAATGTAAAAGATTCCATGGTGTTATTTGAGTTAGAGAGGGAGCATTCTCCCAGTAGGCTAGACCGCATCTGTAAGAACAAAACAGATCATTCTTGTTGCTGTTTATAGGGTCCTCTGTGCAAGTTGGCTGCCAACATTTGTCTACAAAATAATGACTACAGTTTAAAACTAACTAATTGATCGCAAAATGTCTTGGAACACCAAGGATGTGAAAAGCATCAGAGAAATGCAATGTTTTTCTTTCTCTGATTTGAATCCAGCTGCAAAATGAGGAAGTAGTAGGCACAGTTGTTAGCCTCACAGCACCAGGGATCCAGGTTCAATTCCTGGCTTGGGTCACTGTCTGTGTGGAGGCTGCATGTTCTCCCCGTGTCCGTGTGTGTTTCCTCTGGGTGTTCCAGTTTCCTCCTATAATCTGAAAGATATGCTAGTTAAGTGAATTGGCCATGCTAAATTCTCCCTCAGCGTACCCGAACAGGCACTGGAGTGTGGCGACTAGGGGATTTTCACAGTAACTTCATTGCAGCGTAAGCCTACTTATGACACTAATAAATAAACTTTAACTTACTCTACGGGTGACAAAATTCCTATTAGAGTTGACAACTTGAGTCCTGGAAGCAAGCACTGCACCTCTACAGTTGCGTTTTGGATGAGGAAATGAGATGTAACACATGATGCTGCATGACGTCGGAAATGTAAAATAGACTCACCAGATCTGGAAAGTTATTCTGCTGAAGAGTCATCCAGTCTCAAAACATTGTCTCTATTCTCTCTCCACAGATGCTGTCAGACCTGCTGACATTTTCCAGCAGGTCAAGTAGGATATTAGTTTTGCTACCTTTCTGGCTAATTAAAACTACTGCATACATTTCTTCCCAAGTGCTCCTGCTTCAATGGTAGAGTCTCACTCCTTTTTACAAACATCTCCTTGAATCCTGGCCTATATGAAACAATTTTTGCTTTAAATTCCAACTTCCACAGTATTTTGCTTTTAGCTGAAAAGATACTGTATTGTTTAAAATTTTGACCCTATGCCAGAACTGGAAGACAAGCTTTGATTTGATCTCCAAGCACTTGCTGCTGAAGAATTGAGCATATTCTTTCTTGACTCGGCTTCCCAAAGATTCAATTTTTTTGCATTAGCAGGACATAACTTTAAGAAACCAATGAATGATAAAGCAGTGAGGTACATAAGATATACACTGCCTGCATACTGTCCTGGTCAAAGTGCAGGGATTTGTGCAAGACCTAGAAAGCTACTTAACAGATTTTGGAAGATATATTGGATTACTTCTTGGCAAGAACGTGACCCATTCTACAGATTTCTGCAGCTGTATCACTGTCATCGGAGCAGGCACACGAGCCTTGATTTTACTGGCCTACGTGTTGAAGTCAAATCTATACAACATCTTTGTTTTGATGACCCAGGAGCTAAAATCAGGAGTGAGGGATCTCTCATCCAAATAGACTTTGGAACTAATTACAACAAATGACTTGTAATCAGATCCGCATGAATGATTAACAGATCTTCTTCAGAGACCTTGCTTTGTGTGTCATTATACCTTTGTGTTTGAGACACTCTTCATACTTGGGATATGGTTTCCCTTGTGATTGTTATTTGTCATTGAATTGCATTGTTGATCCTGTTTGTAATTCATAAAATCTAAGAAGCAAAGCCTGAGCAATGTCAGGAAATGTTATTGAGTAGCAAGCTGCAGTTGTGATGGTCTTAGAATGTAAAAGTAACTTTTCCTTTCCCTTTAAATGTACATCCATCATCACTTCAGTATTACTCAGCCATGTCCACAATGCACTGTCACAAGAACGCCTAGGCCAGAATTTTACTGCCCTTCCCCACCTCCCCACCCCAAGGGAATTGGAGCGGACGTGGGGCGGACAATGGGAAGTTTCTTGGCTTTGGGAGGGACTTTACAGTTTTGGGGTGGGCGAGGCTGTGAAATTTTAGTTTCCATAAGTGCGTACAATATTAGTCACTTGACTGCTGTTCGTGAGTCTGAATTTATTAGAATGAAGTTTGAATTATTTCACTGGGTGTCAAGTAGGATATTAGTTTTGCTACCTTTCTGGCTAATTAAAACTACTGCATACATTTCTTCCCAAGTAAGCATTCCTGCTTCAATGGTAGAGTCTCACTCCTTTTTACAAACATTTCCTTGAATCCTGGCCTATATGAAACAATTCAATTTTTTGAAATACTCTTTCACGGGATGCAAGCATTGCTGGTTAGGAAAACATTTATTGCTGATCCTTCATTGCCCTTGAGAAGGTGGTGATGAGCAGCCTTCTTGAATTGCTGCAGCCCATGTGGTGTTGGTAAACCCACAGTGCTGTTAGGAAGGGAGTTCCTGGATTTTGACCTAGAGACAGTGAAGGGACAGCAACATTGTTCCAAGTCAGGATGAACTTGCAGTTGGTGGAGTTCCATTATATTTGCCTCCACTGTTGTTCTATGTGGCAAAGATCCCAAATTTTGAAGGATCTGTCAAAAGAGCTTTGATGAGTTGCTGCTGTTCATCTAGTAGATAGTATGCACTGCTGCCAAGGTGCATTATTGGTGGATGGTTTAATGTGGTGCATGAGGTGCCAATCAAATGGGTTGCTTTGTCCTGGTTGATACTGAGCTTCTTGCGTGTTATTGGAGCTGCACTCATTCAGGCCTGCAGACAGTCTTCCATCAATGGCTGACTTTTGTCATGTAGATGGTGGATAGGCTTTGAGAAATCAGCAGGTGAGTTACTCACCACAGAGTCCCCAGCCTCTGCCCTGCTTTCATAGCCACAGTATTTATATGGCTGCTTCAATTCAGTTCTTGGCCAATGGTAACCACCAGGATGTTATAGTGAGGAATTCAGTGATGGTAATGTCATTGAATGTCAAGGGAAGGTGGCTAGATTTTCTCTTTTTGGAAACACTCATTGCTTGGCACTTCTGTGGAATGAATATGACTTGCCACTTACTAGCCCAAGCGTGAATGTTGTCCAGGGTATTGTTGCTTTAGTATCTGAGGAGTCACTAGAACAGCCCCCTTTCCGACCTTACAATGAAAGGAAAGTCATTGCTGAATCAACTAAAGATGGTTGGGCCTAGAACACTACGCTGAGGGAATCGTAGGACTGAGATTATTGACCTTCAATGAACAAAAGCATTTTTTTTGGTTGGGAATGACTCCAAGCAGCAGAGAGTTTTCCCCCTGATTCCCACTGACTCCAAATTTCCCAGGACCCCTTGCTGGCACACTTGATAAAATATTGCCTTGATGTTGAGGGCAGTCACTCTCATTTCACCTCTGGAGTTCAACTCTTTTTTCTTTTGTCCATGTTTGGACCAAAGCTGTCATGAGGTCAGGAGCTGAGTGGCCCTGGCAGAACTCAAATTGTGTGTTACTGAGTAAATGCTGTTATATAGCACAGTTGATAACATCTTCTGTTATTCGGCTGATGATCAAGAGTATACTGATGAGGTGGTAACTGGCCAGATTTCTTTTTGTCCTGCTTTTGCTGGAGCACTTTCCCACATTGCCAGCTGGATGCTATTACCCTTACTGGAAGAGCTTGGCTAGATGGCACGGCAAATTCTGGAGCACAAGTCTTCAGTACTATTGCCAGAATGTTGCCAGGGCCCATAAACCTTGCACTATCCAGTGCCTTCAGTCATTTCTTGATATCATGTGGGGTGAATTAAATAGGCTGAAAATTGGCATGTGTGATGCTGGGACGGGTTCAATCCACACTCCCGGCTGAACTTGGTTTGTAAATACTTCAGCCATGTCCCCTGCACTGATGTGCTGGGCTCACTCATCATTAAGGATGGGGATACTTGTGGAGCATCCTCCTTCAGTGAATTAAATGATCTGCCACCATATATGACTGGATGTGACAGAACTGCAGAGTTTAAATCAAATCCATTGGTTATGGATCGCTCCCCCCACTAGATACTGCTTACGCTATCTGGCATGCAGGTAGTCCTCTATTGTAAGTTCACCAGTTTGATGCCTCACTTTAGGTATACCTGGTGCTGCTCCTGGCATATGCTCCTGCACTCTTCATTGATCCCTTGTCATGATAGTATCGGTAGAGTGGGGGATATGGCAGACCATGAGATTGTAGTTTGATACAATTCTGCTGCTGCTCAGTGCCACAACACCTTGTGATTGCACACTCTTGAGTCACTGGATCGATTCACAATCTACCCTATTTTGCACTGCAGGAATGCTACGCAACATGTTGGATGATATCCTCAACCTGAAGATAGGGCTTTTTCTGCTCAAGGATTGTACAGTTATCACTCCTACCAATGCTGTCATGGACAGATGCATCTGTGACAGATAGATTGGTTTTACCTTCTTGTTGGCTCCTCACCACCTGCCACAGACCCAAACTAGCAGCATTCAGCCAGTTTGATCAGCAATGGAGCTACTGTGCCACTCCTTGTGATGTACATTGAAGTCCCCCACCCTTGCACCCTGGGTGCGATCCCACTTGGAGGAGTATTGAGTCAGCAGTTGAGGGAGGAAGGGGCACGTTAGATAGATTGCAATCAGCAGGACGTTTCCTTCCTATGTTTGACCCGATGTCATTAGGCTTTAGAATCAATGTTGAGGACTTGGAGGTCAATTCTACTGCATTGCCACCTTTGGAATAGTGGCATTGGGCACATTAGTTGTGAGGTATGATCCTGTAAGTATGACTGCGTCAAGTTGACTTGTTAATATATCCCACCGATGTTCAGAAGGAGGGTTAACAGTCTAACTTTGCTGTTGTCATTTTTGATGTTTTTCAGAGGCTATTTAAGGGTTAACTACATTGCTGTATTCTGGGGTCACATTTAGAATAGGCCAGAGCAGACTAGGTAAGGCAGTTGTAAACCAGATGAGTTTTTATAACAATCATGGTGAAATTAGATTTATTAGTTGAATTTAAATTCTACAAGCTGCCACAGTGGGATTTGAACCTGCGTCTCCCGAGCATCAGCCTGCAAGCTCTGGAATACTGGCTCAGTGAAATTACCATTGCACCACCCACCTCCTCCTGAATTTTGAATACACAAATACGATAAGAGGATTGAGTAGCTGGGGAGCAGCAGTTAACTCAACTTCAATTATAATTAAATCTGGCACATCAATGTCAAAGTTATTTCACTGGGGCAATACTTGCTTTTGTATTTTGATCAAACCTGCTCCCTAATGACAATCTTGATTGGTATTTTTTTTTAAAATGGATTATAAAGCAGTGGTCCATAGAACCCAGAAAAGTGGCCATTATAAAAACTGGAGGATTAGTGTTGGTGGTGGACCACATTTGTCAGTGAAGGCAGTGGGTGGGATTTTATGGCGACACTCATCCCAAAACTGTAAAATTCCGTCCAAGGCCAACAGGCCTTTCCATGGACTGCCCCTTGCCCACTCCAATTCCTATGGTGGGCAGGATGGTAAAATTCTAGCCAGTAACTTTATTTCACATCAAACAATCATAAATACTACTCCATCACTTACCACAGGCTTACATCAAGTAATGAGTATGTAAATCTGATCCATTCAACTTCTTAGAATTAGACGTGTGCAAGGCCCGGGCAGGTCATGTAATCTTTACTCAATCGATCGCAACAGCTCTCCTCCATAAATTCATAAGGCAGCAAATCACCTCATGTCCTGAAGGGGAACGGAATTAGGTTAAATACATGCAGCTTTGTCTGCTGTTTATTGTTTAAAGTGCTTGCATCTGTCAATCCAATAATGAATGTTACTTGTTGTTTGAATCGATAAAGATCAGGGACTATCTACAAACCAATAATGAATCAGTGTATCACTGTCTAAGAATGATGTCTATCAATACATCTAAAACAATACATCCACTATTGTTTATTGCTAAATTCAATGGCTGGAGTGGCACTGGAATCTATGACATTTCGATTTGGAGATAGAAGTGTTACAGCGGAGCCAAGGGTGACACAACATCATGATGAAATATAAAAGGATATGAACAAAGGTCAGGAAATGGGATTAGAGTGGATAGATTCACTCGGCAATGGCAAGATGGGTCAAATGGCTTCCTTCTGTGCTGGAAGTTGGATAGTATAATTCTACAAATTTCTGATTCTGAATCGAGTCCTTCTGGTACTAAATTACAGAATACCATCCAATTAAATCTTGGGAAAACTCAGCATCACTTTAATGCTACAGCACTAACAAATTAAACTGGTTTCACAAAAACAAATGCCCACAATCTCCTTTCTGAAATTCAGTTTCCTGCTCTATATCCTCACTTGGGAGAATATTGTTGTTTTATTTTCATAAAGCATCAAAAATAACAGCAGGACCAATTTCTATGATTTGAGGCACTTGTACTAACATTGGATTTGGCTGTCCAATCACATAAAATCCATACTTTGCGGGAGGAGGTCGTTCGGCCCAATAAATCTGCACTGTCTCAATGACAGAGTACCTTACCCAGGCCCTCCACCCCGCCCTATCCCATGCCTAATCCATCTAACCTACACATCTTAGGACACTAAGGGGCAGTTTAGCATGGCTAATCCACCTAACCTGCACATCTTCGGATTATGGGAGGAAACCAGAGCACCCAGAGGAAACCCATGCAGACAATGCGCGAACGGTCACCAGAAGCCGGAATTGAACCTGGAACCTAGGCACTGTGGGCAGCAGTTCTAACCATTGTGTCACATTTATTTCTTCGTATTGGGGTCATACAAGTGGTGCTGCTCCAAAGTAGTATACAAGGCACAATGGGATAAAAATGAATCTGGGCTGGCTTTTTAGTTGCACATTTTAGCCCAGTGAAACAAGGCCCAAAATTGGGTCTGATTTACAACTTTTGGATGATCTGCCAAAGCTGTGCAACTTTGGCAGCTTTCCTCATGAGAAAAATTAATTATTTGGCACCTGTCAGACAGGTTGTTCTCTGCTGTTGGATTGGGCAACACCATAGCCAGTTGGTGAGTGGGGTTGTGAAGTTCTGTTGCTGCTGATGATACAGAAAGGGACCGCTGAAGAAATCTGAGTGGGGCAGGGCTGTGTCCCTGATCCAGATGACCAGGAGAATTTTTGTAGTGGGGTCCTTGCAAGAATGAGGTTACTCATCAACGTATATATAAGGTGCCGAATGCTAGTCTTAGGCATCTGCCCAGAACACCCAAAAACAAAGACATCCACAAATTTAACAGTCTGAACAATATGTAATAAACAATAAACTGGGCGCAGTCTCCAGAAGAGGCCTAACGAGTGTCTTATACAAGTTCAATATGAGCTCCTTACTCTTGTTCGCAATTCCTCTATTAATGAAAGCTAGGATACCATATACTTCATTATGTGGCAAAATAAGCACTGGGCATCCTGCTTCTAAAGGTACATGCTTTTTCTGCCCAAGGAATGGATTCAGTGCATGCCTCTTTCTATCCCAAAAGGTGCAAGCTGAACTGTTTCTGTTGCTGTAGCATAACCTTTTATAGTTTCCGGTTCTTTAATTTGATCACTTCTACTCCCTCTGCTAGGTCTAATTGAGTTGCAGCCCATCAATTTGTTCATGGCACTTTTTCTTGTTATACATCATTTTAAACATTAATGCATTTCACTCCTAACAATTGTAATATTTCAAGGGAGACATATTACTTTAAAAACAAACGACCTTGATTCAGACCCACCTCAAATCTTTTGGTACTGAGATGAGGGCACCAACCTCGAAAAATGTAATAAATACTCATTCACTAGACACGTTACTGTGACGGGAAGCAGTCTGTGTTGCCTCAAATTCTGTGACAACTTGTGCCAAGATTATCTAAACTGCATCGTACCCCATTCATGTATCTACCGACAATAAAATTCAGTTCAAAGGTCACACCTGTGGTCTTGTTCTCATGCGCAAACAGCAGAATACCATTTGGCGTGTTTGTGTCTCCACCACATACCAATCCCTGGGGAAGACAATGGATACTTCGCTTATAGTCTTCCTCTGGAGCAAACTGGTATGTAGTGTGTGTAACAAATATAGGACAATAACAGACATGTTCGGGAATGTTTATGTCTCCTTATACTTCTTCGTGACTGAGATCAGAAGCAGCATGATCAAATTCTGTATTTGCTTCCTTTGTGTTCAATGAATTGTTGATTCAATAAGTGGTCTGACTTCTCAGTGATCTGAAATCTACAGCCTTGGGTGCTTCACTATCGCAAATGCCATAGCTCAGAGTTCAGAATACCTTTTCGCCAAAGTACTTACGTTTGAACAGAGAAATTAGGAGGAGGTCAGGTTCACACTAGGCCCCTTCCTCTTGTATAATACCATGCTGTCAGCCCTTATTATTCAGGCTAAATCTACAGTCACATTTATTGAGAACATTAAATATACACAGAAGCAAAAGAAATTAGCGGGAGGAAAGGTATTGATCTCTTTAAAAGGAGCAAGTATTTAAATCAGATCACAATTTAAAATACTATAATTATATTCCAGAGTGTGTAAACTTTCTGATATTTCTGTACATGAGAACAGTGTCATTCCCGTCTTCTCCATACAGAACATAAATTCCTGCAGTATAACCAAAGTTGACATAAAGAATGGGCAACAGCCTGCAACCCATATCCAACCCTGCAAAACATCTGATCAGAGAGATGTCTGCTGAGCCAAATCAAATTAAAATTTTCACACTTGATCTGGTTTCGAAAAGATTCCTCGATTCTTTCTCAACAAGCTGGTAATTATAACATGAATTATTTCTCTCAGTGAATTTTGTGGAATGCAGTCCGATTGCTGTCGCCAGCAAGAGCTGATGACTGAACCAGACCTAAATCAAAGCCTTTTTGACATTTTCATCTGGCTGGACACTCTCTTCATGGTTACATGAATCAAACAACGTGCTCCAGTTGGCCCCTCAATAGTTATCTCACATCTTTCAACAAATGTGAGGTCGCAGCAAACAGCCTCAGACAAATTAGCTTTTGTAACGGGCTGTGAAATGAGACAACAATCCTTTTTAACAGGGGATCCATTTTAGAATCCATGCACTTGTCCGAACTAAGAAAGTTAAGTGCAAAGATATAACAGGAACTCTGTTGCTTGGATTGTGGTCGAATATTATTTCTTTAACCACACCAATTACCCAAAAAGAATATGGATATCAACAACTTACCAATAAATTGATGCGTCACCTAATCAACCTCCTTTACAACTACACATAACATGAAGTACCTGTGGAGCAACAGTCATCGAAATGGATTGCTTACCTTATAACACTTTTTTATAGAATTTCTTACGTTCATATTTCACTGAAAAATTTGTACTTTTTTTTAAAGAAAGTCAGAGTGGCATTGTGGTTAGCACTGCTGCCTCACAGAGCCGGGGACCCAGGTTCGATTCCTAGCTCGGGTCACTGTCTGTGCGAAGTCTGCACATTCTCCCCATGTCTACGAGGATTTCCTCTAGTTTCTTCCCACCGTAAGAAAGACGTGCCAGTTGGGTGCATTGACCATACTAAATTCTCTCTCAATGCACCCGAACAGGCACCAGGATGTGGCATTTAGGGGATTTTCACAGTAAATTCATCGCAGTGTTAATGTAAGCCTACTCATGACACTAATAAATAAATCTTGTAAAAAAAATTGCACAGTTACATCAAAAAGTTTATTCTGTCATTCAGTGATTCTTGCAATTTGAATCATTGAGGCACATTTGCTGAATGAAAGAAAAGCTGTTTAGATTCTTGGCAGTACAAGGTTTTTGTCCTTGACATTTAGTCACAAGAACCATTACAATCCGAGTTTTACAGGAACAGTGTCACAGTTGATAATGAGATACTGTCAAGCATGAGTGATTGATCATTAAGGTGCCACATTATGTAACTGATTATCTTTAATGTAACTGATTATCTTCAGTGCCTTTTTAATGTGACTGCTTTTCATATCCTACAGTCAATATCTCGATTCAGTTTCCACTCAGTCAGTAAGCGTAATGATAGGTAATCCTGCTGGTATGTCCAAAGTATATTAATTCCTTGCTCACATTCTCAGCACTTGTCAATATTTCCTTTATTCTATTAAGTCTTGGTCATAATCCAAAATCCCAACTATATTATCAGGGCTGGTGAATTAGGCTTTCAGGAGGAAAGACAACACATGGAGCTTTTGAACTTATCAGGGGATTTAAGTTCAGCAAATGTATGGAGGGCCAACAATGAAAAAAAATCACCCCCACCCCATCTGATTCTCAGGCAGTGTCTAAGGATGGATGAGAGACAGACAAATCTGTTTGCACTAACCAAACAAACTAAATCAAGATCAGGTATAACGAAAGCAATAAAAAAATTGACCCTGTCAAATCCATTGAATCTGACGATGTCGCTTTGAGCTTTCAGAACCCCAACTGAGGAAACAAATTGTTCCTTGGCTCATCCCACAAGGAAAAATTCCAACTGAGTAACCCCATTGCCACTTGTGCGAAACCTCAAAAAAATGAAATGGAATAATCTGCTATCTTCATCAATTTCACTTCATACCATTCCTTTCAGGCCGTCTCGGGATGGAATGTTTTCCTTGATGTCCAAAATAGTTAGAACTGTAGTGTGTTACAGTTCACTTGGGGAGCCCAGGTTGCCGTGGAAACATGCACCCTCACATGCATTCTGTACTCTGGAGTTATTGGATAGCGGTGGCAGTGGCTCCAACTTCCTCTCCATCACATGGCTGTAAATCACTCCGGCCATCCAACCAACTGTGCCAACTGACACCGCCCCCCCCCCCCCCCCGAGGAGTATGAGTTGCTGTGGCAACTGTTAGGGACGAGAGGAGAGAAACTGAAACCCTTAATTCTTCTGTGGTAATCAGTGTTGCTTTTATTTTTATTTTATTTATTAGTGTCACAAGTAGGTTTACATTAACAAAGAACAAAACAGAACAGGAACAGATCCTTCGGCCCTCCAAGCCTGCACCAATCATGTGTTCCTAACTAGACTATCTATTTGAATCCCTCTATTCCCAGTCTGTTCATGTAGCTATCTAGATAAGTCTTAAATGATCCTAGCGTGTCTGCCTCAACCACCTTGCTTGATTGTGCATTCCAGGCCCCCACCACCCTCTGTGTAAAATACGCCCCCCGCACATCTATATGGAACCTTGCCCGCCTTACCTTGAACTTGTGACCCCTTGTGTTTGTCATTTCTGACCCGGGAAAAAGCTTCCAACTGTTCACCCTTTATATGATTTTATAAATTTCTATTAGGTCGCCCCTCAACCTCTGTCTTTCCAAGGAGAACAAGAATAGTTTACTCAATATCACCTCATAGCTAATACCTTCCATACCAGGCAACATCCTGGTAAACCTTTTCTGCACTCTCTCCAAAGCCTCCAGTAGTGTGGCAACCAGAACTGGATGCAGTATTCCAAATTTGGCCTAACCAACATAACTACAACATCATATGCCAACTTTTATACTCTATGCCCCATCCAATAAAGGCAAGCATGTCATGTGCCTTCTTAACCACCTTTTCCACCTGTGCTGCCACCTTTAAGGATCTGTGGACTCCAGATCCCTGTGTGTGTCTATACTCCTGACAGTTCTGCCATTTATTGTACAGCTCCCCCCTGCATTAGATCTACCAAAATGCATTACTTCGCATTTATCTGGATTAAATTCTATCTGCTATTACTCTGCCCAATTTTCCAGCCTATCTATATCCTGCTGTATTCTCTGACAATGTCCATCACTATTCGCAATTCCTGCGATCTTTGTGTCATCCGCAAACTTACTAATCAGACCAGCTACATCTTCTTCGAAATCATTTATATATATCACAAACAGCAGAGGTCCCAGTACAGAGCCCTGCGGAACACCACGAGTCACCGACCTCCAATCAGAAAAAGACCCCTCCACTGCTATCTTCTGTCTTCTATGGCCAAGCCAGTTCTGTACCCAGTTCACCTTTGATCCCGTGACATTTAATCTTTTGCACCAGCCTGCCATGAGGGACCTCGTCAAATGCTTTACTAAAATCCATGTAGACAACATCCACGGCCCTTCCCTCATCAATCATTTTTGTCACCTCCTCAAAAAACTCAACCAAATTTATGAGGCATGACTTCCCTCATACAAAACAATTGTCGATCGCTAATGAGACTATTCAGTTCTAAATGTGTATGGATCCGCTCTCTAAGAATCTTCTCCAACAATTTCCTTACCATGGACGTCAAGCTCACTGGCCCATAATTACCTGGGTTATCCTTACTTCCCTTCTTAAATAATGGGACGACATTTACTACCCTCCAATCCTCTGGGACCTCACCTGTGTCCAATGTAGAAACAAACATTTCTGTTAGAGGCCTAACAATTTCACCTCTTGTGTCTCTCAGTAATCTAGGATAGATGCCATCTGGCCCTGGGT
This sequence comes from Carcharhinus amblyrhynchos, assembly GCF_965287045.1. Taxonomy (NCBI): domain Eukaryota; kingdom Metazoa; phylum Chordata; class Chondrichthyes; order Carcharhiniformes; family Carcharhinidae; genus Carcharhinus; species Carcharhinus amblyrhynchos. The sequence goes on from NC_137346.1 coordinate 28,800,129, forward strand.
ATTTGTCTACCTTAATGCTTCCTACCTAACACTTCCTTCCAGATTTGTTCTAACAGGTGTGCACATCCCTCTGAGACACTACCAATCAACGTGTCCCTCTCCTTTGTGAATACTGATGCAAAGTATTCATTTAGGATCTCACCTACTTCCTTGGGTTCTAAGCATCATACCTTTGTTCTTGAGAGGTCCGACTCTTTCTCTGACAACCCCCTTCTTCCTATTGTATGTATAAAATGCCTTGGGATTCTCCTTTATCCTGTCTGCCAAGGATATTTTTGCCTTTCTAACCTCCTGTAAGAGTTATTTTCTACTTTCTCTGTATTCCTCCAGTGCTTCATCTGTTTTTAGTTGCCTGGATCTTACGTATACCTCTTTTTTTCTTTTTGATTAGACCCACAATTTCTCTGGTGATCCATGGCTCTCGAATCCTACCTTTCCTATCCTTCCTTTTTACAGGCACATGCCTGTCCTGCACTCCTATTAACTGCTCCTTAAAAGGCTCCCACACGTCAGTTGTGGATTTACCCTCAAACAGCCTCTCCCAGTCAACAGCCACCAAATCCTGTCTAATCCAGCTGTAGTTAGCCTCCCCACAATTCAGCACCTTACCCATAGGACAACACTCATCCTTTTTCATGACTATCCGAACATTTACAGAATTGTGGTCACTGTTTGCCACATGTTCCCCCACTGAAACTTTGATGACCTGACAGGCTCATTCCCCAGTACTAGGTCCAGTATAGCTCTCTCTCTAGTTGGACTATCAACATACTGTTCCTTCATTAACACTGGAATGAAGCTAATGTGAAAATCCCCTAGTCGCCACACTCTGGCACCTGTTCAGGTACACTGAGGGAGAATTTAGCATGGCCAATGCACCTAGCCAGCATGACTTTCAGACTGTGGGAGGAAACTGGAGTACCCAGAGGAAACCCACGAGGACATGGGGAGAATATGCAAACTCCGCACAGCTGATGATCCAAGCTGGGAATCGAACCAGGGTCCCTGGTGCTGTGAGGCAGCAGTGCTAACCAGTGTGCCACTCTGCCGCCCTCCTGTTTGTAAAGATAGATATTTGTGTTTCCTCATAACCCCTTAGTGTATGGTCAATTGAAAGAGTATCAGCAGCAGACATTTGTGGGTCTAAACAAAGAGGATTATTTATTCGGCCACTCTTCCCAACAAACCTAAAGACTACAATGGTCATACACCACACACTCAAGAATAAAAAAAACAAGCCTCACTCTGTATTCTTGGTTGATCTCTATTATTCTGTTGAAACATCTGAGCCCTGGGAGAAACATTTCTTGTTTGACGGTTCTGACTCTCTAATCTGTGCTGCCAACTGCACAATATTTATTCATGTAAGGGTGAGAGGTCTCAAGTACTTGCAGTTTCTGCTGTTGACACTTTAAAAGGTGAGGATGATGGACACATTTATTGGGCTTCAGTGGTAGGAAATTTACTCTCATTGTGGAAAATAATGAATGGCCTAAACCTTCCAGTCCTGCCCACTGCGGGAATCATCACGGGCAGGTCAAATAATTTGACGTCAGGTGGGAATTTACAGTCCCTCAGGGATGGGAGTGGAAAATCTCACTTAATGAATTTTCTAAAGCTTTTTTAGTCATACTTTTGTCTCTTTAGGATTAATTGGCTCTATGCAGTGTATAGTGAGACAGCGGACATGAACGTGTCATAACCTAGCACAGGGAACATATAGGGCCATGGGGGATGAGAGGAGGAGGGCAGCTTGTCACAGGGGCATGATGGGCTGTATGGGTAGGTGGATGGGCATAGTTTGCAAAAGGAGAATGAGGGCCCATCGAATCTGGAGACATCCACACCCCACCCTATCCCCATAAATCCATGCACTTACTATGACCAATGCACCTAACCTGCAAAACTTTGGACTGTGGGAGGAAACCAGAGCACCCAGCAGAAACCTACAGAGACATGGAGAGAATGTGCAAATTCCACACAGGAATCTAATCCAGGTCCCTTTGTGCCGTGAAACAGCAGTGCTAACCACTCTGCCCCGCGCCATCCATGAGAAAAATTTCTAAAATTTTCCACATGCAGTCTAATTTTAATGACAGCTCTGTGATTGAGACCCTTTCAGAAGCTAACCCAACTCCATGAAAATTGCAGAGTGGATGGACATGCCTAACTCTGCAATGGAGTTGGTCAAATCAGGAGTGCCGGGTGTGGGGTCATGACCCATACCAGCTCCCCACTCTTCAAAGGCACTCCTGAAATCGGAGAGGCCCGGAAATCCATGTACCTGTTAATTTAGCTTCTGGATAATCGAGGATTCATATTTCTAGGATAATGGAAATGGATTTGTCTGGGTTCTCCCTTTCTATCTAAATTTGGGTTCAGCTGGATTTAAGTTTTTTTAAACTCATTCCTTGATGGCTCTGAAGTCATTTATGTGTGAGCTGCACATGAACTGCCCTGGTGGCCGACAAGTATGGTTTATATTGATTTTGGTTACTTCAGAGCTGTGTTGGTCTACAATCTGCCCCACATCCTTTGGGATACTATTGCCTATAGGTGGCTGGCCATATCCTGATTTAAATGTGAAGAAGAAAGTGTTTGCTTACATGAACCCTGGTTCAGCTCCTTCATTCTTTTTTAAATTCCCTCCTTTGGCCAGCACAGCATTACCCTGTGGCTTTTCAACTGTGTGAGGCAGCAATCTCATGTCCTCTCTGTTGGTTTGGAAACTTACCCTGACCAGGAATTTATGATCTTGCTCAGGCAAGGTTCGTAATATCCTGCCTGAGGCCATTCCATTTTGCGAGCCTTGCCCACACCTCGCAGGGCAGGCGTGGAGGTAAAATTCTGCCCCATATCCTGACTTAAATGTGAAGAAGAAAATGCTTGCTTCCATGACCCCTGGTTCAGCTCCTTCATTCTTTTTTAAATTCCCTCCTTTGGTGTCCTTTAACTCTACTAGCCAGGTCTCACCCTCTTTAATTTTCCTGGGTTCCATCGTGATGCTTCCTGTCTTTAAAGTTTCCATTCTGGCCACAGAAAGTTCTGTAGCTTTCTTTCTATTTCGCTAATCTGTGTTGGCTCTATCTCCTCTCTAAGATATTAGGGTCTTCTTCAGCACTTTGCAGCTGAGCCCAGTGCACTGTATTTGACCTTCTGGGCACAGAACCTGGTCCATTGCCAAGTCATTAACCAACAATAATATGCAGCATGGTGACACAGTAGTTAGTACTGGTGCCTTAAAGTGCCAGGGACCCAGGTTCAATTCCAACTTGAGGTGACTGGCTGTGTGGAGTTCATACATTCTCCCTGTGTCTGGTGGGTTTCCTCCGGGTGCCCTGGTTTGCACCCACAATCCAAAAATGTGCAGGGTGGGTGAATTGGCCATGCTAAATTGCCCCTTAATGACCCTCGATGTGTAGGTTGGGGGATTAGAGGGGTAAATGCGTGGGATTAAGGGAGTAGGCAAGTAGAGGAGCCTGGGTAAGATGCTTTATCAGAGAGTCTGTGCAGACTTGATGGGCTGAATGGCCTCCTTCTACAATGTAGAGATTCTCTAGTCCAGTACAGTGGCACAGTGGTTAGCACTGCTGCCACACAGCACCAGGGACTTGTGTTCAATTCCAGCCTTGGGTGACTGTCTATGTGGAATTTGCACATTTTAAAGTGAAAAGTTTATTTATTAGTCATAGGTAAGGCTTACATTAACACTGCAATGAAGTTACTGTGAAAATCCCCTCGTCACAACACTCCAGCGCCTGTTCAGGTCAATGTATCTATACAGCATGTCTTTCAGACTGTAGGAGGAAACTGGAGCACCTGGAGGAAATCCATGCAGACACAGGGAGAATGTGCAAACTGCACACAGACAGTGACCCCCATGGGTTTTCTCTGGGTGCTCTGGTTTCCTCCCACGCTCCAAAGATGTGTGGGTTAGGTTGATTGGCCATGCTAAATTATCCCTTCGTGTCAGGGTGATTAGCAGGATAAATACATGGGGTTACATGGATTGGGTCTGCGTGGGATTGTTGTCAGTGCAGGCTGAATGGGCCAAATGGCCTCCTTCTGCACTGTAGGGATTCTATGATTCTATGAATAGGTTATTTCCCCTATCAGTAAGCTTGGAACCACCCTGATTGTCACTACCTCAGTGACACATTTACTTTGTGAATTATTACCAGGAGAACATTTAAGCACGTACTATGTAACCCCTTGACTCACACTGAGGTATTTGTTCTGCTTTCTGGCAGCGATTCAACAATCTTTGCTGCAGGCAGTTTTTGAAAGTATCCTGTATCTCAAAAAATAGTCGTTTATTGTGTGAGAGCTATTGATGTAGAAAGAGGCTCATGGAGGAGGGGAGGAGGGGTATTTTCTCGTCCTATCTGTCACGGGAATCGTAACAGTTGGGGGACGGGGGGGGTTGCGGAACACGTCGACCTTGGGTGGGATTTTCCAGTTCTGGGGCGAGCACAGCCGGAAAATCCCACCTCTGGACCCTTTTTGCCAAAAGCCTTGGCAGCAATTTTGTCCCACCCCTCCCCAGTCCCATCGGAGTCTGGACTTGGTACTTCCAAGGCTATGGACCCAGTTTAAACTACAGTTCTTCTTGGGGCTTGGGTTGCCACGTTGAGAGCAAAAAAGATGTGAGCCTGCTGGCTTTTTTTTCCAGGGTCTTTCTTTGAAGAATCCCTACTGTCCATTTCTCTGGAGTCTATTTTTAGTATCTGTCACATTTTCATCTCTTCTTTGTTGGCAACTCCTACTTAATCCAAATTTCCCTTGCTTTAGATTTTTAGGTAGTGATCAGTCACACTTAACTGCCTGTAGAATCCCTTTGTTCTTCTACTTCAGTTTTGAGGCAGTATGGGAACTAGTTTTTAAACTCCTCTAATAAAATTATCTCTCTTGAATCTTCAGTAGTACAGTTAATTTTAGTGCTTGGATCCAACGGTCAAAAGCTACCTGTTTAATTCTTTCAGATTTGAGGAAGGATTGTGTGGATTTTTTCCAGTAATTCCAGAACTGTTGGCAATATGTCTCCAGCTAGGGTTCTTTGGGATTCAGAATAGCAGCCTTTGTCTCACTATAACTCACAAAACTGTTAGCAGGCAGCATGGAATAGATTTTGCAAGTTTTTCCTACTCACTGACCTTAGTATCATGAAGGTCCAATTGAGCTGCCAGTTTTTCAAAGACTGCAAAGAAAATTTCCATGTCTTCCTCTCCTATCTGGGGACAAATTGAGAGTAATTTAGGGAGTCACAAGGTGTCTCTGAGCTGAAAGAATTCAAACGGCCACTAGGTATAGTCAGATTCTTCCTCACTGCCTCAAGCTGTCCCAGGTCTCAGTGGCCAGAACTCTCTGACCTCGCCTGCGGCTGGGATTCTCTGGTCCCACTGCAGTGAATAGATTTTGGCCGAGCACCAACTTTTCCATTTTTGCTGGCATCTGTGCAAGAACGGGGAATTCTGCAAAGAGTCTCTGTGTTTCTGGAAAGGTTTCGATAATGATCGGAATGCTTGTTAGGCATATCCATTCAAGAGCGAGACCCCCCTGCCCAACCACCCTCCCCCCAGCCACCCATCATGATTCAATTCAGAACTTTCTGGAAGCTTGATAGTCTGTGGTAGGGGTTGCTAATTTTACCTGCAACCCTTGGCAGCCATCTTAACCATTCGTCATTGCCCCTTTGTAAATAAATAAAGGCAGCTCCAAAAGCTTCCATACAAGCACATTCATGTTTAAAATCATAAGTATAAAATGCCTTTTACCCAGCATGATAAAATGTAACAATCGTCCATGCATGTTATAGCCTGGAGCTGTGGATATTTATGGTAAAGGCTCCAAATTCTTTCCATCACATGGGTGACCAGGAATCTCTCCATCTGCCATCTGATGTGTGTTGGAAATATTTACAACTTGTTTAGCTACTTTATGAATGCACGTTACTTGGCCATCAAATCCTGGGCTGGGGCTTGAACCCAAAGCTTCAGGCTCAGATGAATGCATTTCACCACAAGACCTCCAGTTAGAGCTGTCGCCCTCAACTTTTCTCCTTCTTCAATATGGTAGTTCATACCGATCTCATGGGAATATATTTTCGTCTAATGTAACTTCATCTAATGTAACTAATGTAATTCACCAACTTTTACGCAGATGCACCATAGAAAGTATTCTTTCTGGTTGTATCACAGCTTGGTATGGCTCCTGCTCTGCCCAAGACTGCAAGAAATTACAAAAGTTTGTGAATGTACCCAATCCATCGCGCAAACCAGCCTCCCATCCATTGACTCTGTCTACACTTCCCACTGCCTCAGAGAAGCAGCCAGCAGAATTGAGGGCCCCCCATGCACACTCTCTTTCACCTTCTTCCGTCGGGAAAAAGATACAAAAGTCCGAGATCATGTACCAACCAACTCAAGAAAACTTCTTCCTGCTGCCATCAGACTGTTGAGTAATCCTACCACACACTAAGTTGATCTTTCTCTTACACCCTAGCTATGACTGTGAGACTACATTCTGCACTCTCTCCTTTCCTTCTCTATGAATGGTATGCTTTGTCTGTATAGAGCAAAGAAACAATACTTTTCACTGTGTGCTAATACATGTGACAATAATAAATCAAATCAAATATATGGTGAGCTGTGCATTGTATACAAAACATTCTTTGAGGTCAAAAGCTGCAGTTAAATGTGTCTCGGGAGATAAATGAGAGATTGACAGAAATTGAAGAAATGCTTTATATCCATCTCCAAGAAGACCAATCAATATGTTTACTGGAATGAATAGATTGTTATATTGCCCATCCATGTCTACTTTGTAAAGGTATCAAAATCTTTTCAGTTATTCTCCTGAAAAAGGCAGACAGTTTGATTTGATGATATCTGCCTGCTCATTTCAGCATCTGTGCTCTGAAACTTCAAAAAAAATATGGGTTGTCAACTTTCTTCAAGATCACAACCGACTATCTTCTCATGAATATAACTATTTGGAGCTCTGAAACTTCTGTAGAGAGCTTCAAATTCATTCAGGCAAGACTGAAGCAATATTTCTGAAGTTTATCCATTTGTACTGCTCTGCCCCCCGGGTTCTGGGGAACCTTCTTGTCTTTGCCAGATTTTCCATGTTCCCTCTCCCACGAAGTTCTTACACCTCCCGACCCATGTTTATTTCTACACATGCTTCATTTTCACTTCTTTTTGCCTTGGACCACCATCGTTTTTGTCTCTTAACCACTCCAGCCTTCCGTCCTACCCATAGGCCTCTTCTCTTGCTATTTTTGTGGCCTCTTGTCCCCTCCCCACTACACTACACCCCACCAATGCCCACCCCTACCACACACTCATCGCCACCCATGCTGCACATGCTTAATAGCTGTACATCTCTAACATCTTTGTGTCCTCATGGAAGGCCAATGGCCTCAAATGTTAATTTGGTCTCTCTATCTATGCGTGCTGCCTGATCTGAATATTTTCAGTTGATATTGCTGGAACATCCATTAACTATGTTCTCACTAGGTACTACAGTAATATCAATTGCCCAGAATTTTCATCCCCTGGGGGTCATGTCATGCAAGTACCCTGAAAGATAGGATGGGGGGAAGCCTGGAGGTAAGAACTGCACTGAAATTTCCTGGGAAGTTTAAACTTCCAATGACCAGTCACCCTGCATCTGAAACTATCTAATACGCCACTTTAAATCAGAGACATCAAGCTATCCAGACTGGAAAAGTTAAAAAGATTAAACCCATTTTTATCTCCTCGGTATCTACAGTGCAGACCATGTCTGTCCCCCCAACCACCCACTGGAACCCTAACCATTCTCATGCCTGCAACTAACCCCCTGACTACTCACAGCAAACTCCTCCCTCCACTCATCATCTGGGATTCTCAGCTTCCCTCCTGAAACTCCCACCTGACTACTTTCCTGACCCTCCCGCCCCAAATACAGTCTCTACTCCTCCCTCCACTACCCTTTCCAGCCCCCCAACTACCTTCCTAGTCCCATGATTCCCCAACTTACCCCACCCGACTACTCACCTGACTTACCCCCGATGACCTGCCCTAACCCTCCCCAACCCCGAATACACACTCTGCCCCCCACTACACCCTCCACCATCCCCTGATTACCTGCTTAACCTCTCTTGACCCAACCCACCTGAACTCTGCAACTACCTTTCGGGCTCCCCCCACCCTCCAATAGTTTGTCAAACCCCTCCACCACACCTGGACTCCACCCTCAGACCAAACTCCCAATAATCTCCAGATCATCTGAAGAGTAGTTAACGCTAGGAGAATGAAAAGATGATCAGTCTTCAGCATTGATATCCATTGTCTTGTGAGAAGGAATATCAGTCCTGACATGGAAGCAAAATGCCATTGTAGGTTTGCCCGACCATTCCAATCGCAAAAGAAATTTCCTGATTCAAAAGGACAATTTATCTGTAAAAAATGTCACTTAAGTATTAAACTTCCTGAACTGCCCAATTCTTCAAAGATTTTACTGAGGCAAAACATCCATAGTTTATAAGTTTTCTGTTTTATTGTGGGGTAGTGCCTCTGAGATGATTTTACCCCTGCATTATGCTCATTTTCGGGCGGGAAAACTTGGTAAAGTTGGGGTGAGGGAAATAGCACAATCTGGGCCCACATCCACGCAGATTTCCACTTTACCAAGGCCCGAAAATGCCCGCGATCGGCACTGCACCTGAAACGGGCGTAACATCAATTTCAATGTATTTGCATGCATTTAAATTGACTTAATGAACTGGACGCCCAAACTTATTGGCATTTCCCCCTTTACCACTGCATTCGCCTGTCCAGATTCGGCACAAAACAAACATGCCCGGCAAAGGTCTGTTTCGGGCGCTCCAGCTTCTGAAGAGGTAAGTTCAGAGCGGTGATGATGGTGGTGGGTGTGGCGGGGGGAGAAGTGACGGGAGGTGAGTCAGAGGTATCTCTGGTGGTGGGGGAGAGGAGAGAGCCAGGTTGTTCTCTGGTAGGTGGCGGGGAGCGGGCTGGTGGTGGAAGAGGAGGTGGTGGAAGAGGGCAATGTCTGTGAGGACCATCACTCCTGGGCTACATTATCTGCTTTTTGCGGCCTGGGGACGATGTGGCAGAGGAGCATTTTTCAATTTTTTTTACTGTGTTTGTTGAAGGCTCCAATCGGAGCAGCAGCGTTTCGAGCGCGATAAGCCCCACCCATAGCATGATTCAGACTTGCGACATTTTTTCAGGCTGAGTGCGCATGAGGGCGCCTGACAACAGGTTTACAAGTCGGATCTGAATTGCACCCAGATTAAGCACTTAGAATCAAAATGGTAAAATAGGGCCCCAAGACAATTTTACCTTACTTTTCCTTTTTGGTGTCTGATAATGTTCCTTGTTTTCCCAACGAATATGCATTGAAAGTTTCAATATTTTCTGTTTCATTTGGCGGCACAGTGGCATAATGGTTAGCGCTGCTTCTTCACAGCGCCAGGGACCTGGGTTCAATTCCAGTCTCAGGTGACCCTCTGTGTGGACTCTATACGTTCTCCCCATGGGTTTCCTCCAATTGCTCCAGTTTCTCCCCACACTCCAAAGATGTACAAGCTAGGTTGGTTGGCTATGCCAGAATTGACTCTTTGGGTGGGATTTTACAGCCTCGCTCGAGCAAGATCGGAAATTCCTGCCTGAGGTCAATGGATAGTTCCATTTTTGGCCCCTCACTCATTCCCATTCCATGGCAGATGAGGTGGTCGAGTTCTGTCATTAGTATGAGGGGGACTAGAGCCACACAAGAGGTTATTACAGAAGGTTAGGGGGCATGGAGTTGGGGGTAGGGTATTAGTGTGGATAGGGGATTGGCTGTCAAATAGGAGGCAAAGAGTGGGGGTCAATGGGTGCTATTCGGATTGGCGGTTGGTGACTAGTGGAGTGCCCCAAGGGTCGGTGCTGGGGCCTCAGCTATTTACCGTTTATATAGATGATCTGGAGGAGGGAACCGAGTGTATAGCGTCGAAATTTGCTGATGACACCAAGATTGGTAGAATGGCAAATTGTGCGGAGGATGTGGAGAGTCTGCAGAAGGATCTAGATAGGCTGGGCGAATGGGCCAGGAACTGGCAAATGGAATTTAATGTTGGCAGGTGCGAAGTTGTCCACTTTGGTAGGAATAATGGTAGGAAGGACTATTACTTACATGGCGAAAAACTGCAGCATGCAGCGGTGCAGAGGGACCTCGGGGTCCTTGTGCATGAGTCGCAAAAACCCAGCCTGCAGGTGCAGCAGGTGGTCAGGAAGGCAAATGGGATGCTGGCCTTCATAGCGAGGGGGATTGAATATAAAAGTAGGGAGGTCTTGCTACAACTGTACAGGGCACTGGTGAGGCCGCAGCTGGAGTACTGTGTGCAGTTTTGGTCGCCACACTTACGCAAGGATATTTTGGCCCTGGAGGGAGTGCAGAGGAGGTTTACTAGGCTGATACCGGAGTTGAGGGGGTTGAACTATGAGGAGAGGCTGAATAAACTAGGCTTGTACTCGTTAGAGTTTAGAAGAATGAGGGGAGATCTCATTGAGATGTATAAGATGATGAATGGGATGGATAGGATAGAGGTGGAGAGACTCTTCCCGCTCAGAAAAGACAGTAGGACTAGAGGGCACAGCCTCAAGATAAAGGGGGGGGCGGTTTAGAATGGAGTTGAGGAAGAACTTCTTCACTCAAAGGGTGGTGAATCTCTGGAATTCTCTGCCCGTTGAAGTGGTGGAGGCTGCCTCGCTAAATATATTTAAGACGCGGGTTGATAGGTTTTTGATAAGCGAGGGGATTAAGGGTTATGGGGAGAGGGCGGGAATGTGGAACTGAGACACGACAGATCAGCCATGATCTTATTGAATGGCGGGGCAGGCTCGAAGGGCTGGATGGCCTACTCCTGCTCCTATTTCTTATGTTCTTATGTTCTTACTAGCAGGGTAAGTACATGGAGTTACGGGGTTGGGGCTTGGGTGGGACTGATGGGCCGAATTGCCTCCTTCTGCACTGCAAGGATTCTGTGATTTACGTCACCTTTGTTCCGAAGCTACCCTGAACAATCACAGTTGGAATTAAAGAAAATGCATTTGTTGATCATGATGTCAAAAGTCTATTTGTGTGAATTCAGCCATTAGAACACCCTACAGTGATACCACTTCAAGTGTGTAATGTGTTTCATTCAACAGTAGCATTGAGTGATCTATCCCTACCTGATTCCTAAACAGTTAGCATTTCCTTTGAATCAGCCATTAGCTGCTGTCACTCAAGTAATTAGAAAATGTCTACTTCCTCGTCTCATGGAAGAGCTTGATTGCTGCATGACACTCGACAAGTGCATGCTGAAAACAGTTGATCTTCCAGGATAAACAGAATAATGTGTTAATTTGATGGCAGTACATCTGTATTTTTTGGGTACAAAGCGGGCACATATACCTTTAACATAGTGAGCAGGAAGCACACACTCATTATAAGGGCATTACCCAACATCTGGTATAAGAAATAGATCCTGGACCCTCATCTTAAACAGGTATTAGGGTCTTTTGCTTGTGTCAGTCAGGGACCTAATAACTGTTTCAGATCCATTCTGCGGCATCGACGTCCTTGAATCAGTCAGCATCGATGCCAAGGGCATTCTGGAAAACTAGGTTTAAATGCACTCCGACAAGTGGCCCCAAAAGGGACTGCAGCTGGCTGTCTCCAAAAAGCTGGAGTTTGTTCAATGCCTGTTTGAACGTACAGCAACAGAAATCAAGTGTGCTCCTTGTGATCCCACATTAAAACTGGGGGGTGGCGCTGATGGACACTGCTCCCCGCCCTGACAGTGAGTGTGGCTTTCCCTGTAAGCTACCTCAATGCTCCCCCCACTCCCCTGTCACCTCGCCCATTCACAGTCTCCCAGCCCACCTTGCTGTCCTCCTTCCTGGCTGCCATAGTCCCCTTACCGACCCCCAGTCCCCTTTTAAAAATGCCAAATGCAGCTGCCTGATCCTTGAGTTCTCGTGCCCAGTGAGCTGCCTCAGGATGACCAGTTTACAGCTTGCCACTTTTATCATCAAGAGATTCAAGATGCAATATTGGGTGCACTTTGGGAATTGTTCCCTGCATAGACGTTTTCTGCGGGAGCAGACTTTTATCCCATTATATTTTGTGTGTACATGATGTAATTGATATTTACATGAAGAACACCAGTGTTTAGACATTCAATCACGGCTGATATTTTTCTCATCCCATTCTCCTGCCTTTTCCCCATAACCCATGATCCCCTTATTAATGTATCTATCTCTATGTTAAAGACACTTAGTGACCTGGCCTCCACAGCTTTCTGCAGCAAAGAGTTCCACAGATTCACCACTCTCTGGTTCAAGAAATTCTTCCTCATCTCTGTTTTAAAGGATTGTCCCTTTAGCCTGATGTCGTGTCCCCTGGTTCTAGTTTTTCCAACTAGTAGAAACATCCTCTCTCCATGTCCACACTATCCAGGCCTAGCAGTACTCTGGTGTTTCAATAAGATCTCCCCCGCCTCCCCAATCCTTCTGAACTCCAACGAGTACAGACCAGAATCCTCAACTGTTCACATGACAGACTTTGCTGTGGTCATCATGACATTCAGGGCCTAAACTTCTAATGTGAAAAGGAACATACAAACTGTTAAATTCTTCTCCTAGATACCTACTCCACGGTCAGGTGTTAAGGAACACAGCTCTTCATAATGTCTATTCATTCCACACTCCAAACATTGACAGCACGCTCTGGGCGGATCCCAACAGCTCACCCAACATGTAAGGTCACATGACCTGCTCCCTTAAAGGAGTCATCCCCAATACACACAATACAAGCAAAATAAATTGAATATAGATTTTGCTCTTGAGCTTGAGTTTTCCATGTAGCGCATGGCAAAAAAAAAGGCAGCTCAAACAGTTCTTTTATCACCCTGTGGCCATGGACAAGGCCTTCCTGACTGCTTATGCCTGACAACTGAACATACAAGCCATGAATCCAGCTGCAATCAAAGTTTCTAGTTCTTGTACACCAATCCAATTTCAGAGCTGCAATAATCTCAGTGGGCACATTATGGCAATACTTCTCTCCAATAGCTGGTTGGTCTGTTTAAACGTTGTAAACCTCAAGGCAAGGTGAAGATAGGGAAGTGGATAAACTAGTAGAATCTGTCAGCTGTGCAGAAGCTGTGCCTCCCTTCTTGTTAATGCATTCAGTCCCCAGCCAGTTGTGAAGTTTCTGCCTTGGAGACTGAAGGTCAGTTCGTAAAAGCGAATCACTAATTGTCGTACAAATAACTGCTGAAAGATATAGGTCATCTCTATTAAACCCTTAGCGATGCTAATAGACGATCACAAAGATGGGTTTCCTCTGCAAGGGAAACACGTCTTTAAGTTAACATTTGCTATTTACACTGAAGTTTTTCCAATCTGTGGGTTTTTATGACACAAGCTAAATGTCACCTACTGTCTGCTACTGCTCAGTCCTAATGCTGTCTACATCAAGATTTCTCAGTTTTAATATTCCCAAAAGTCTTTTTCTTTCCCCTTTAATCTCCCAGTAGAATTGAATTACAACATCAGATCATCTGTGCCCTTAACCTATCCAGAAAAAAATTCAATCCCATGAAGCTGTTTTCAGCCTTTTTTACAAAGGCAAATAATTGACATGTCATTGATTGTTTCTGGTTAAAATGAAGTCCACATAATCTGCTTTTGCATGGAGTTGGGGTATTAATTTTTCATAATATTGGACAAGACTATAACGGGCAAAGTTTAAAAAGTATATTTATTACTATCACAAGTAGGTTTACATTAACACTGCAATGAAGTTACTGTGAAAATCTCCTAGTTGTCACACTCCGGTGCCTTTTCGAGTACACTGAGGGAAAACTTAGCACCTAACCAGCACGTCTTTCAGGCTTTTGGGAGAAAACCCAAGTCGACGCAGGGGGAGAATGTGCAGACTCCACACAGACAGTGACCCAAGCCAGGAATTGAACCCAGATCCCTGGCACTGTGGGGCAGCAGTGCTAACCCACTATTCCACCACCAAACACAGCTTTGTTTAATAAATGGCACAAAAGAGTGCTCCTTCTGCCTCCGTGATAATGCTGCCATCAATGGTCTCTACTACTCACCCCCAGTACTTACTAGTGTGTCCATTCTGACCAAGATTGGAAGGGTTCATACCAGATAGCTGCGTTAGGGTGTCCAATTGGTGATGGGTTTATTTATGGGAAACAGATGCAAATTACTTGCCATTTTGCACAATATTGAGAAACCAAATTACAGAGTTTGAGTAATAGATGTCTTCATATACAAGGTAGATAAAATTTAGATTCTCTGCCGCTAACCCTGAGAGAAAAGGCAAAGAAAGAGAAAGTGCTGGAAAATCTGAACAGATCTGGCAGCATCTGTAAGGAGAGAAAAGAGCTGATGTTTCGAGTCCAGCTGATCCTGTTGTCATCTGGTGTACTGATTTCTATCTCACAGAGGCTGAGCGCCAACTCTCAGATACTTCCCCCTAGCTCCCCCGGATCATGACCACACCATTGAACATCAAGCCATTATCTCCAACACCATTACGAATTTTATTTCCTCCGGATGCCTTCCCCTCACAGCTTCCAATCTCATCGTCTCACAACCCCACTTAGTCCAATTCTACCTATTCCCCGAAATCCACTAAAAGGACTGTCCTGGTAGGCCCATTGTGTTAACACGCTCCTGCCCCACCGAACTTATTTCCTTTTGTCTTGACTCCACCCTCACTCCTCTGATCCATTCCCTGCCCCCAAAAGAAAGCTTTGACAAAGGTTCATGTGGACTCGAAACATCAGCTCTTTTCTCTCCTTACAGATGCTGCCAGATCTGCTGAGATTTTCCAGCATTTTCTCTTTTGGTTTCAGATTTACCTTTAGTAATTTGCCTTTAGGCAAAAAAAGACTTGCATTTCCATCACACTTTTCACAACTGCCAGAAATCTCAGAGCACATTACACACAATGAAGTGTAATCAATTTCGTAATGTGGTGAACATATTGTGGAACATGTTTCCAGAAGGTTATCAGATCGTTGTTTGAGAAAGAGGATAAGTTTCGAGGTCAGAGGCAAATCATTTATGACAGAGATGAGGAGAAATTTCTTCACTCAAAGCGTTGTGAACCTTTGAAATTCTCCCCTGCCCCCCCACCCCCAGCCCCTATCTGGGGGTTGCAGATGCTCCATTGTAGAATATATTTAAGTCTGGAATAGATTGATTGTTTTGGTCTTTCAGGCAGTTAAAGGATGTGGGGAGCAGGCGGGAAAATGGAGTTGAACCCAAGACCAACTATGAACCCGTTAAATGGTGAAACCATTGGTGAAGACCAATGTGCCATGTGGTCTACTATTTCTTGCATTCTTTAATTAAAGTATCATAGAATCCCTACAGTGCAGACGAAGACTCTTTGGCCCATCAAGCTTGCACCAGCAACAATTCCATCCAGGTCATATCCCCATAAGCCCACCTATTTACCCTGCTAGTCCCCTGACACTAAGGGGCAATTTAGCATGGCCAATCAACCTAACCCACACATCTTTGGACTGTGGGAGGAAACTGGAGCACCCGGAGGAAACCCATGCAGGCACAGGGAGAATATATAAACTCCACACAGATAGTCACCCAAGGCCAGAATTCAACCCAGGTCCCTGGTGCTGTGAGGCAGCAATGCTAACCAGTGTTACATCATGCTATCCTTTTACACAAACAGGAAGCAAACAAAAGACTCAGAGCATACTCTGTGGTATGTGCAGCAAATAATATTGACACAAACTTGATGGCCCAAGGGTCAAATTCTCTGAGTAGGTGAAGAGGAACTTGGAGCACAAAGGGCACAACAGGACTGCAATAGAATCAGCACCTGTTTCAGCTGAGATATGTGCCAATTATATTGTTAAATACACAACCAGTGGAAAGTTGAGATGAAATCATTTTTACGCTGGATTTTTATTGTCTGTAATTATCCTCAGTTGGATGCATAATAGAAATTCTATCATTTCACTTCTAACTCAGTAAATCTTGTTAATATTGCTCTGTGCTGTTTATTAATTTCCCCAAACAAATACCATTTCTTCCATGTCAATATATATTTTGTTTTCCAGCTTTAAAGTAACATTGAAGCTTTACCTGAACTACGGGCCTTTCCCCAGATCTTCAGTCACGCCCTTCAGGTTACCCACACAGAAAAAGCAAGTCACATGCTGCTGTGCATCTAATCTTCTTGATGTGTCAGGACCAAGAATGTGTTTGTCCAGCTCCATTGATGCATCTGGAAGAGCCTTCTTGTTAATAATAAAGAATTATGAAGGAAGTAGGTTCAGAAGACGAGCCCTTGCCCTGAAACATTGGCCAGAATGTTCCAATCGTTCACCCTGTTGGGATCTTCCAGTCCTGCCGACAGCAGGCCACCATCGCGGATTCCCCAGCAGAAGGGGATGCAAACAATGGGAAACCCCATTGCTGGTGGCAGGATCAGAACCTGCCACTGGCCAAGGGCAGACCACCTCCACCACCGCAAAACACACCACATGTGCATGTAAAAACCCATCCATTAGCTCTATTTCTGTCTTCACATTTGCTGTCAGCTCCTGCTGAGTACTTGGAGCATTTTCTGTTTTATTTCAGACTTCCAGCATCTACTTTCCAGTATTTTGCTTTTATAGTCTTATTGTATAATACACTTGGTCTCATTGTGCTAACACAGAATATTTGCAGAATCTGCTGAGGTAAGACAAACATTAATTTTATGAGAACACCTTTTACTGTGACTTCCTTGCCATGAGGCCTGCAACAGAAAGCAAGATCATGTGACATTACATCACTTCCTGTGATGATGTATACTGTCTCATTAGCATATCACAAATTAAGTTTATTTATTAGTGTTATAAGTAAGTGGACATTAACACTGCAATGAAGTTACTGTGAAAATCCCCTTATTGCCATACTCCGGCACACTGAGGGAGAATTTAGCATGGCCAATGTACCTAAACAGCATGTCTTTCAGACTGTGGGGGGAAATCGGAGCACCTGAAGGAAACCCAAGCAAATACAGGGAGAACGTGCAAACTCTGCGCAGACGGTGACCTATGCCAGGAATTGACCAGGGGTCCCTGGTGCTGTGAAGCAGCAGTGCTAACCACTGTGCCAATGTGCCTTGTAGCTTTATATAAGATGGCTGATGAGAATGTTTCCCCAACCATAATTCAGCATCAGAAAAAACAGAAATTACTGCACCTGTGTCTAGCTTAAATCGTGTCTTGTTTCCCTCCACTCGGCTTTAAGCATTCCAAAAACTTCCACTTCATTCCTGGATCTCTCCAAGGAAAGGCATTTCAATGTAATTGATATCTTACATTTCATGGACCCCGCCACCTTTCAAAAGCTTCTTGTTTGCTCATTCTACATATTGCTGTGACACAAAGCTTCAGAGTGACACTCCTTTCTGCAGCAAAAGTAGTCAGCTTCTTTGGTGGGACAATTTCCATGGCAATATTTTTACCTACCACATCAATAAGAGTTAGCTGAGGCAGCTGATGGATACCCTTCCAGTCTCCCATGCTTTCATACAAGCACCTCTCTGCATTTAAATTTAACATAGTCCATTGAATCAGTCATTTTGACGATATGGTTCTCTCTGTGCCTCCAAATCATCAATTGATTTTGTTTCCTGACCTCAGCTTGTCTGTTCAGTTGAATTGCATTTGTAAAGGTTAGGCCATAAAACCATAAGACATAGGAGCAGAATTAGGCCATTCGGCCCATCATGTCTGCTCTGCCATTCAATCGAGCTGATATTTTTCTCATTCCCATTCTCCTGCCTTTTCCCCATAACGCCTGATCCCCATATTAATCAAAAACTTATCCATCTCTGTCTTAAAGACACTCAATGACCCGACCTTCTGCGACAAAGAGTTCCACAGATTCGTTGCTCTCTGGTTGAAGAAATTCCTACTCATCTCTGTTTTAAAGGATCATCTCTTTAGCCTGAGGTTGTGCCTCTGGTTCTAGTTTTTCCTTTTAGTGGAAACATCCTCTCCATGTCTACTCTATCCAGGCCTCGCAGTATCCTGTAAGTTTCAATAAGATCCCCTGTCATCCCCCTAAACTCCAACAAGTACAGACCCAGAGTCTGCAACCATTCCTCATATGACAAGCTTTTCATTCCAGGAATCATTCTTGTGAACCTCCTGCGGATCCTTTCCGAGGCTAAATTACTGAAATTACTTCTCAGCTACAAGTGGTTAGACAATGCTTCATCCAAGACTCCAACAACAATTCTGCCCCTGATTAATTCATCTTTTAAGCTGGCATATTTACAGTTCTCTGAAAATCTGTATACATCATTGATAAACGTCTCAATATTTTCCCCTTGTCTTTGGGAACCCTTGTTAAATTTAGCCCACTCAAAAATGGGTTTTTTTTTGCAGATTGAATTGACAATGGGTTTTATTACTTTATCACCTATAGGATTTTCTTTGTCAATCTTTCTCCTGACTAGGATATTAGGCACAATCTCACACACCCCGCTCTCGCTGTAGTGTGAATGGAGAATTTGGTGCTCAGCCAAATATCTGTTCACTTCAGTGGGACCAGAAAATCCCATTGGCCATAAGGTTCCAACCATTGTGTACACAGCCACCCATCAGAGATAACATCACCAATCGACTGCACCACGAGACCCAAAGTGGTGGGATAACTGCCAAATCATTGGCGCCAGTTGAACCATGCTCCTGTTTGTTTGAGACCTGCTCAAAGCTTCTTGAGAATGGCAGAGACTTCTCTCATATTTGTTTTTTCACTCGCTACCACCATATAATATTCTTGGTCTCGTTGTGCTAACACGAAGTCTGCTGATGTAAGGAAGATATTAACTTTATGCGAACATCTCTTGTTGCAATTTCCTTGTCATGAGGTGTACAAGAGAGGGCAGTGTCATTAGACACTGCATCACTTACTGCGATGATACATTCTCATGAATTAACCCCTTATACTAATGTTGTTAAAAGTTTTCTCTTTGTTGGCACTCAGACTTTTCTTCAACAGTCCACAACGAACTTTATGAACTTCCCAACATTAGTATCAGTCACATGGCTCATTAGCTGCTTGAGAATCATTGAAGTAGTATGTTGTTGCAGAAGTCTTCTGATTCACTGCTATATTTTCAATTAATTAAACTGCATCCACAGAAATAACATGTTTGAAAGGGACATTTCCCTGCCCTTTCCTTCATAGTTCATTCATTTGTGAGAAGAATATGATTTCCTCCCATTGTATCATGGAGGGAGGACTGTTGACAAGATGTGTAGTCACAGTCGGGTCAGATTTGTCATCCCAGATTTCTTGTCATAATATTTATTGCTACTTTTCTGGGCAGGACTTTGGAGCACATTGTAATGTAAACAGTATTGCAAGCCTCAGTTACAGGTTGGAATATCAGTGAGGTTTCTCCAAAATATTTTTGAAATATTTGCTTGCGATATTGCTGAGAAATTGTTTGGATCAGGATTTCTAGGCACTGCTTACGCTGTTTTTAAAAGAACGCTTTGGAAAACTCGTACCTCAGCCCATTTTAATCACTCCTGCCTTGTTTGATCTCGATTGAAACATCATATGAAATTGTATCTTACAAGAGCTCGTTAGTTTATAAAAAGATGGTAGTTCTGGGACTGACCATATGTTGTGTGCTGAGCAAAGTAAATGTGTTATTGAGAAATATTTTATGATGTGAGAAGGATCATGAATTTAAATGTTGCCATCGCCATCATAGCTTGCTGCTGCAAAACCACAGGTGGAACCCAGCATTGTCACTTATCTCGTGCAGTTCCCTGTGGTACAGGATGTTGACAGGAGCACTTCAATGTTTTGCCTAGGTTTGTGACCTGTGCATCAGGAGTTGTTAGACCATAAGACTGTTAGATATAGGAGCAGAATTGATTATGCCAGTTGGCCCATCAAGTCTGCTCCATCATTCAGTCATAGTTGATAAGTTTCTCAACCCTATTCTCCCACCATTTCCCCATAACCTTTGATCCCCTTATCAATCAAGAACCTCTCTATCCTTGTCTTAAGTACCCTCAATGGGCTGGCCTCCACACCCTCCAGTGGCAATGAATTCCGTAGATTCACCACCCTCTGGCTGAAGCCATCTCAGTTCTAAAGGGTAGTCCCTTTATTCTGAGGCTGTGCCATCAGATCCTAGTCTCTCCTACTAATGGAAGCATCTTCCCCATGATCTCTCTACCTAGGCCTTTCAGTATGCTGGAAGTTTCAAAGAGATTCCCTCCCCTTATCCTTCTAAGCTCCATCGAGTGCAGACCCAGAGTCCTCAAATGCTCCTCACGCTTTTCATTCCTGGGATCATTCTGGTAAACTTCCTCTGGACCCTCTCCAGAGCCAGCACATTCTTCCTTGGATACGGGGCACAAAATTGCTCACAATATTCCGCATGTGGTCTGACCAGAGCCTTATGCAGCGTCAGCAGTACATCCCTGCTTTTGTATTCTAGCTCAGCTTTCACTTTGGCACAGTGTCACCATTCCTTGGCATTTCAGTTCTGGTGTAATTTCGAGTATATTACTATTTCCATTTGAGATTTGTGCTGTAAAGAACTTAATCTGAAGGAAACCGGTTCTCTAAGATCCTGCATTTGTGTTATTTAATACTGTTACACAGTTGCAGATTTTTAGGGCTGGGTCCTCGTAGACTTCTGTCCCTTGAGAAGTGCATTGTGTCCAAACAGTGAGTGCCTACTTGAATTCTGTCTTTTTTTTAAAACTGAAGGCTCCCTATCTCACTGGCGGCACAATGCCTGCAAGGTAGTATAGGGGTCATAGAATAATAGAATCCTACAGTGCAGAAGGAGACCATTCAGCCCATCAAGTTTGCACTGACCACAATCCCACCCAGGCCCTATTCCTGTAATTTTGCATATTTACCTTGTTAAGTCGCCTGACAATGAGGGTCAATTTAGCACGGCCAATCAATCTAACTTGTGCATCTTTGGACTCTGGGAGGAAACCAGAGCCCTCGGAGGAAACCCACGCAGACACAGGGAGAACACACAGACTCCACACAGAAAATGACCCAAGGCCGGAATTGAACCCGGGTCCCTGGTACAGTGAGGTAGCAGTGCTAATCATTGTGCCCTTTGGTGCAGCACGGTGGCACAGCTCTGGATGGTGTGGGAGTCCTTGTGAGGTCACTGTAGAATTGAACAAAATACAAGTAAATTACTACAGATGCTGGAATCTGAAAGTAAAACAGAAAATGCTGGAAAATCTCAATAGGTCTGACAATATTTCAGACTTAGCATTGGGATCGACAACTTCAGAGCGTGAAGTTTTCAACAAGTATGATGCCATCATGATTTCCCGTGGACTTGACGTGAGGTTGGAAGGCCTAATGGGTATTTAGTGATCAGCTGCTTGAGAATATAGGGATTAGGAGCAAGCGTAGGCAGTTCAGCCCTTCAAGTCCGTTCCATCATTCTATGTGATCATGGCTAATCTCCATCTCACCCTAACTCCACTTCCTTGCCTTTTCCCCATAGCCCTTTATCCCGCTTTTGGTGAGGATTGACGAGATGCAAATCCCGCTTTTAATGAGGTTTCATTATATGCAAATGAATGTAAATGGCATTCACGCCACCAGGTAGCAGGAGAACTAACCCACCAGTAAGCCACCATTGGGAGAATTGCAAATTCTTTTTACACTGGTGGGATTTCACTCCCACACCCAACAAACACGCCGCAGGTGGGATGGGAGAGTTCCACCCTTGAGGTCAGTGAGAGAAAAGGACTGATTGACACGTGAGTTAGTCAGGTATCTATCCTTTCATCTATAAATGTTGCATGGCTAAGAAAATAGGGGAGTCTTAATTAATTACAGAATATGGGTGATCAAATCACAGAATCCCTACAATACAGAAGGAGGTCATTTGGCCTATCAAGTCTGTACAGACCACAATCCCATCCAGATCCTGTTCCCGTAATCCCACACATATTCCCTGCTAATGCCCCTGACACCAAGGGACAATTTAGCATGGCTAGTCAACCGAACCTGCACACCTTTGGACTGTGGGAGGAAGCTGGAGCACTGGGAGGAAATCCGCGCAGATACTGGGAGAAAGTATAAACTCCACACTGTCAGCGACCCCGAGGCTGGAATTGAACCTGGGTCCCTGGCACTGTGAGGCGGCAGTGTTAACCGCTGTGCCACCAAATGGAAATGTCAGGATCAATGTTATTATCCAGCGAATAGCTGCAGCCCCTGTTTTTTTTTCAGACAAGTAACAATAGCCAACACCAGAAAAGTGTTATATTCTGTTAACTAATAGTTCCAGAAATGCCTCTGGGTGACAAAGAGATTAACCCCAGCTCGCTGAATATCTGTTAATAACACATTGTGTAAGCAAAGTCAGAAAGTGGCAGGGAAGACAAAATTATGTTTGACATTCGTTGTCCTAACCTTTCAATATCCACCAACTTCTGGGGATTTGGTGTTTCAAGAGCAATTAAAGTAGAATTTGCTGATCCATGAAGGATTTAGTGTAGGAGGCTCTATCAGTCTCTTCACACTTCTGTCATTCTCATGGAAATTGTAAAGTAGATTTGCATGTCTGTGTTGTTTTCTAATGTCAAAAGGTATTTGAAATTCAATCTTTTATAAGAAACGAAATAACCGGCTTGTCAGGCTCCACACTTCAATCACTTCAGTCAAAAGTTGTAATATTTCATTCTTGTAGTTAGCAGTCTGAAATGAAATTCTGATTTTGAGAAGTTGCTACGTACCTGTCAATTAAATAACATTGATTCTCATGCATATCAGTTTAAGTGTATATCAAAAATATTTGACACACATCTACTCAAACAAGTTACCGGCTTTATTAGAATTCCTGGTCCACTAATTCTGGTTCCATGTGTATCGCTGATGTTGTGTGCACCACCATTGGTGGTACGCCTTTGACTGCCTGTACTCTCAATTCTGGAATTTCCTCCCTTTGCTCCTCCATCTCTTTCTCCTCCTTTACAATACTTCTTAAAGCTTACCTCTTTGACCAAGCTTTAGGGGACACCTGTCCTAACATCTCCTTATCTCGAAACAGGAAAAGGCCATTCGGGCTTTCGAACTTGCTCTTCCGTTTCTTTTGATCATGGCCAATCATCAAATTCAATATCCTGATCCCACTTCCCCCCATATCCCTTGTTCCCTTTACCCCCACCAAGAGCTATATCTAATTTTTTTCTTGAAATCACACAATGTTTTGGCCTCAATTACTTTCTGTGGTAGTGAATTCCATACAGTTTCTCCTCACTTCAGTCCTAAAAGGTTTATTCCTTATCCTTAAACAATGATCGCTAGTTCTGGACTCCCTCACAATCAGCAATATTCTTTCTGAATGTACCCTATCTAATCCTGTTGGAAGTTTATACGTTTGTATGAGATCCTCTGTCACTGTTCTAAACTCCAATGAATATAATCCTAACTGATTTAGTCTCTCCTCATATAACAGATTTGCCATCCCAGGAATCAGCCTGGTAAACCTTTGCCGTACTCCCTTTATGACAAGGACATCCTTCTTCAGCTAAGGGCACCAAAACTGATGTCAAATTTTGTCAGACTACAATCCTGGGAGGTCCATTGGGACCCGTGAGAAAGCTAAGAGCACTATATGCTATTGGTCCCTCATCAGTCAATATCTTGTGCAATGTAAGATGTCATGACCTGAATAGTGAAATGAGCAAGTTACTGGGTTTCTAGGGTCTGCCAAAGTTGATCAATATAGCCATTAAAGTGGGATAAATTAACATCGATCTTAATTTCTAGAAAACGTGGAAACATAGAAACATAGAAGACAGGAGCAGGAGGAGGCCTTTTGGCCCTTCGAGCCTACTCCGCCATTCATCACGGTCATGGCTGATCATCTAACTCAGTATCCTAATCCCGCTTTCTCCCCATAACCTTTGATCCCATTCGCTCCAAGTGCTATATCCAGCTGCGTCTTGAATACATTCAATGTTTTGACATCAACAACTTCCTGTGGTAATGAAATCCACAGGCTCACCATTCTTTGGGTGAAGAAATATCTCCTCATCTCAGTCCTAAATGGTCTACCCCAAATCCTCAGACTGTGACCCCTGGTTCTGGATACACCCACCATTGGGAATATCCTCCCTGCAGCTACCATGCCTAGTCCTGTTAGAATTTTATAAGTCTCTATGAGATACCCCTCATTTATCTGAACTCAAGTGAAAACAATCCTAACCTAGTCAATCTCTCCTCACACATCAGTCCTGCCAATCCCGGAATCAGGCTGGTAAACCTTCATTGTATTCCCTTGAGAACAAGAACATCCTTTCTCAGAAAAGGAGACCAAAACTGCACACAATATTCAAGGTGTGGCCTCACCAAGCCCTGTATAATTGCAACAACACACCTTTGCTTCTGTACTCGAAACCTCTTGCAATGAAGGCCAACATACCATTTGCCTTCTTTACTGCCTGCTGCACCTGCATGCTTACTTTCAGCGACTAGTGCACAAGGACAGCCAGGTCCCGCTGTACTCTCCCCTGACCTAATTTTTTGCCATTCAGGTAGTAATCTGCCTTCTTGTTTTTGTTTCCAAAGTGAATAACCACACATTTACCCAAATTATACTGCAAGTGATTTGCCCAACCTGTCCACATCATGCAGAAGGAGCTCTGCATCTTCATCACAGTTCACCCTCCCAACCAACTTGGTATCATCTGCAAACTTTGAAATGTTACAACTTGTTCCCTTATCCAAATTGTTAATATATAGTGTGAATAGCTCAAGTCCCAGTACTGATCCCTGTGGTACCCCACTAGTTACTGCCTGCCACTTTGAAAAGGACCTATTAATTCCTGCTTTTTGTTTTCCTCTCTATCTATCAGTTTTCTATCCATCTCAATACACTTCCCCCAATTCCATGCGCTTTAATCTTGCATGATCATTTCTTATGCGGGACTTTGTCAAACGCTTTCTGAAAGTTCAAATATATCACATCAACTGGATTGCCATTGTCAACTCTATCCAGTTATATCTTCAAAGAACTCAAACAGATTTGTCAAAAATTATTTCCTCTTCATAAATAAATGCTGACTCTGTCTGATCTTGCCACTGCTTTTTAAATGTCCTGCTATAAAGTCCTTGATAATGGATTTGAGAATTTTCCCCACTACGATGTTAAGCTTACTGGTCAATAATACAATGTTTTCTTCTGTCTTCCTTTTTGAATATTGGAGTGACATTAGATACCCTCCAATATGCAGGAACTGTTCCAGAGTCTATAGAACCCTGGAAGATGCATCCATTATTTCTAGAGCCACTTCCTTAAGTACTCTGGGATGTAGATTAACAGGCCCTGGAGATTTATCTGCCTTCAATCCCATCAATTTTCCCAGCACCATTTCTCTACTAATATTGATCTCCCTCAGTTCTCCCCTCTCACTAAATCTTACAAATCGATATGGGTTATCTATACTGAGTGAACCTCTGACTCAGCAGCAATATTTCCATGTTCCCACCCCCTGAGCCAAAAGGTGCAGAGCTGAATTCCCAGGCAAATGATGACAGATATTTCCCAAATGGGTAAGGCCTCCTTCTCTCCCCTTCCACTCCATTCTCACAGTTGATCCTGTCAGCACAGCACGGTGGCACAGTGGTTAGCATTGCTGCCTCATAGTGCCAGGGACCTGGGTTCGATTCCCGGCGTGGGTCACTGCCTGTGTGGAGCCTGTATGTTGTCTGTGTGGGTTTCCTCCTGGTGCTCCGGTTTCCTCCCACAGTCTGAAAGGTGTGCTGGTTAGGTGCATTGGCCATGTTTGGGCTGAAGGACCTGTCTCCGTGCCATAGAGTGCATTTCCTTACTCTCGAAATTGTATGCTTTCTTGTCAATGTGCTTGATTGCATCTCCAGTACAGTTGGCATTTCTGGCATTGTGTCACCCACTCTCGACAGTGCCAATTTCCTGATGGCAAAATGCCCATCAAATGTCGCCACGGTTCCGTGGCACTTGTTGCTTCCATTATCTATCATGTTGAATAACACAGGATTATTCCCTGCTTTATCACCTGTGGAATAAATCACTGTGCTTTCTTATCTAACTTCAATTCTAGCTGCTCACACCGATGTGACACATAGCAATCGGAATGCTTCTTCCAGCTCAGTCATTCTTCAGACTTTAAGTTTTGCTAGACAGGTTATAGTAATATTTGTTTCTGTCATATTTGATTTTGCTCATCACTTAACCCATATCACAGAACATCCTGACCTTGCTCCTCCTTTCATTAACAGCAGTACACTATTTGTGCTCTTGACTCTCCTGGGGCTCACTGTGTCTTTTTTCTTTGCTTGCTCAGAACAAAGAACAAAGAAAATTACAGCACAGGAACAGGCCTTTTGGTCCTCCAAGCCTGCACCAACCATACTGCCCGACTGAACTAAAACCCACTACCCTTCCAGGGACCATAACCCTCCATTCCCATCCTTTTTAAGTATTTGTCAAGACACCCCTTAAAAGTCACTACCATATCTTCTTCCATCAGCTCCCCCAGCAACGAATCCCAGGTCGCCACTACTGTCTGTGTAAAAAATCTGCCTCGTACATTTCCTTTAAACCTTGCCCCTTGCAAAACCAGTGGCCCCTAGTCATTGACACTTCCATACTGGGAAAAAGTTTCTGACTATCCACTCTGTCCATGCCTCTCATAATCTTGTACTCTTCTATCAGGTTGCCCCTCAACCTCTGTTGTTCCAGTGAGAACAAACCAAGTTTCTCCAACCTCTCCTCATAGCTAATGCCCTCCATACCAAGCAACATCCTGGTAAATCTTTCCCATACCCTCTCCAAAGCCTCCATATCCTTCTGGTAATGTGGCAACCAGAATTGAACACTATATTCCAAGTGCGGCCTAACTAAGATTCTATACAGCTGCAACATGACTTGCCATTTTTTAAACTCAATGCTTTGGCCGATGAAGGCAAGCATGCCATACACCTTCTTGACTACCTTCTCCACCTGCTTTGCCACTTTCAGTGATCTGTGACCTGTACATCCAGATTCCTTTACCTATCAATATTCTTAAGGGTTCTGCCATTTACTGTATATTCCTATTTGTATTAAACCTTCCAAAATGCATTACCTCACATTTGTCCAGATCTGCTATCTCTCTGCCCAAGTTTCCACCAATCTACATCCTGCTGAATCCTCTAATGGTCCTCATCGCTATTCACAAATCTACCAACAAAAACCATTCACACACCTACTAAGCAGCATAAAAAGTCAACTTGATTAATTGGTTCTTGTGCAAATAAATAGACCAGTCAAAAATAATGGTTCACTAAGAATGCTGATTCAGACAGTTGGGTGCATCGATGAAATCAGAAAATGTGGATAAATTGCTTGGCTAAATGACCAACTATGGAAGCACTAAAATAGCACAGTAAGGCTATGTGTGATCACGGAAGTCACAACTTGCGCATATGGTTTTATAAATGAGAGGCTGGGATTTTGATAAATCAGTATCATGATGACCCAGGAAAGACAAGACAACTCAGGTATTCAGGTACACATTGTTAGAGTTAATTAATTATTCAATAGAATTGCCAATTCTTTGTGATGTTGGTACAGTGACCCGAAGGCCTGGTGTGGACCTTTTCTAATACATTACTAAGACTGACAACATAAAGGTTGGAATTCTCAGTCTGTTCACGCAAGTTCTGCAGTTCTCTGAGACTTTTCCTTTCATTATTTCTGAAGTTGTTTAACAGCAGTCAATGGGAGAGTCTTACCAAAAAAATGGCAGAGTGGCGTTACCAGTAACAAACCTGGCTTGTTGATCTCTAGGGAAACCAATCAATTTTTACTTCAGATCTTGCAGCATTCTCCCTACAAAAATCAAGGGACCATCATGCAGGGGAATAGGGTTTCAAAACCTTCCCAATTGACTAAAGAATTTGATGGCACACTGGAGTATAATCATGATGAATGGATTGAGCTTCGACTGTCTGGAAGAATTCATGCTTTGGGTCATGGTGCCCTTTTACTAAATAACAATCTCTGAACGTGATCTTGCATCAGGTATGTTTGGGGATGTTCGACTACAGATCACTTGTAGGCTTGGGTTCCATATGCATTTAATAATATTGACTTTTTTATTTCTCTTCTATTCCATTTGCTTTGAAGAAATATTCTTCAAATTTGGGGCATCATGGTGGCACAGTGGTTAGCACTGCTGCCTCCCAACGCCAAAGGTCCGATT
Source organism: Carcharhinus amblyrhynchos (assembly GCF_965287045.1). Classification (NCBI taxonomy): domain Eukaryota; kingdom Metazoa; phylum Chordata; class Chondrichthyes; order Carcharhiniformes; family Carcharhinidae; genus Carcharhinus; species Carcharhinus amblyrhynchos. Next base: position 28,828,462 of record NC_137346.1, read on the forward strand.
AGATTAATTCCAGCCTTGGGTGACCATCTGTGTGCAGTTTGCACTTTCTCCCCGTGTCTGCATGGGTTTCCTCTGAGTGCTCCAGTTTCCTCCCACAGTCCAAAGATGTGCAGGTTAGGTTGATTGGCCTAATGCATTCTTTTCTGCATATAATACTGGATTTAGAGTGACTTTGAAGTCTCTGCAAATCCTTATGTATTCATCTTTCTTGAATACTGGTACTACTGGTGTGACCCATTTACCAATACTGCCAGGTTCCAAGACTCCCATCTTTACAAGTCGTTCCAAGTTCGCCTCCATTTTCAGCCAGATAGCATTGGGCACCAAACTTGCCTCCAAGCATTTTGCTTGCCTTCCTCCTTTAATCGTCAATTTAACTGTGATGTCTTTCATGCTCCCTAGCTTGCCATCAGACAAAATAATGTGTTTCTTTAGAATTATTGTGAGACCTGATTCCCCATCAGTCATCAGGTTGACTGCAGTCCAGTTCAGTCAAATCTTCTTTAACCATGTTCCACTCATCAGTGCTGGATAATTGTCCTTTACTACATGTGGCGACAAACCTGCTGTTTGCCCATTAAGTTGCATAGCTACTTCAATGCGGCCCTTCTGTGGAATCACTTCCTCTGATATGTATTCAAGACTATTCTTGAAGCTTTAAGGGAATATGTTTCCTTACATACAGTCTCTGGCACCAGCGAGACTACTACTCCAGTAGTTGACACTTCCATCTTTACTGGCTGTACATTCAGTTATGAAGTGCTCCAGTATCTGTTCAGAGCACCAGTAATGGTTAGAACATTCAGTGATAATACGTCCTCTGACTGTGAATCACTTCATTTCTCTCAACATTTTTGCACAGCATGAAAACTTCTTCTTTCATTCTGCTTACATGCAGTTTTGGTTTGTTCTGGCCTTGCGTTATTTTTACTCATAGCTTGCTTTTTCTTCCTGCAGGCACGCGCTATGTGACTTTTTTTCCCCACAGCTTCTGGATACTGTGTCCAGCATTCTATAGAATCATAGAGCCCATTGAGTGTGCATTGAATCTCCAAACAGGCATCCAACTCAGGCCCTCCCCTCTGCCCTACCTTTGTAACACCAAACTTTTGGACACTAAGGGGCAATTTAGCATGGCCAATCCACCTCAATTGCACATCATTGGACTGTGGGAGGAAACTGGACCGCCCGAAGGAAACTTACACAGACATGGGGAGAATGTATAAACTCCAGATAGTTACCCAAGGCCAAAATCGAACTCGGATCCCTGGCACTGTGAGGCAGTAGTGCTAACCATTGTGCTTCCATGCTGCCCGTTCCACAGCTGAATGCCTTAGTTTCACACATTGGTGACAGACACAACTTTCAATACTCTTAGGCATTGATTCAACTGACATTTTGTGCATTCGATTACACAAACACAGTTGCTGAGGTTTTCTTTGTAGCAGCTCCATCGAAACAGCAATTTCCATGGCCTTTTTCAGAGTAAGGCTACTTTAGGTTAGCAAATGTTTCTGTATTGCTTCACTTCGCAAACCACAGACAAATCTGTCCAAATTATATCATTCAGCACATCACCAAATGCACAATATTTTAGCACAGCCACAATTATGAATTGCACATTTGATTCCCCTTTTTGTGGAATCTGAAGCATTCTGTAATCACCAAAGGCTTTGGTGAAAAATGTGCTTGCAAAATATCTATGATTTGTTTGTGTATCCTAGTGTCTGGCTTCTCCGATTGCACTCAACTTCTGAGGAAATTAAACATTTTTCCTCCCATCATGCTCAAGGACTTGGACAGACTAATATCTTCTGCATTTCGTGTTTGCCTGTGCAAAATAGTCAAAACACTTTGTGAAGGAGCTCCATCACTTCACATTTTCATCAGAGTCTCAAATTGCTAAAGAGCCCTGCCATTTCCTTACTAATGTACACACAGGGAACCTCCATTAAGGAGAGGCAATGACCTAGTGGGTTTACCACTAGACTATTAATCCAGAAACTCAGCGAATGTCCTTAGGATCTGGGTTGGAATCCCACCATGGCAGGTGGTGGAATTTGAATTCAACAAAAAATATCTGGAATTAGGAATCTACTGATGAGCATAAAACCATTGCCGATTGTCAGAAAAATGCATATGGTTCACAAATGCTCTTTAGGCAAGGAAATCTGCCATCCTTATCTGGCCTAGTGTACATGTGACTCTAGAACCACAGCAACGTGGTTAAATCTCAACCGCCCTCCAAGAGCAACTAGGGATGGGCAATAAATGCTGGCCAGCCAGCGACACCAGTGTTCCTTGGATGAATTAAAAAAACACTTTGCAATGCATTTCTAGCAGCTACCTTGATTTTTTTTTAAACAAGACAACAACCTGAGTTCCTGCTCATTTTTAAATACATCCGGCTTTCTAATTGCTCTGACAGAGGACCATTACTCACGTCCAGAGCACATGTGAAGAACCCAACTTTTTAAGTGGTTTACCTCCTCTCTGGGTGGCAAGAAAGTGCCATCCTCATTGCCAGTTTTCATGTTGTACTTTGGAGAATTGACGTTCAGAAGCACAGAGGGTTAAAAATAGGGCGGCGTTCACTACGTGGCTGCTTCTTCACTTTGGCAGTTTCCTGTGGTAGTGACCTGCGACATCACTTCTAGGGAAAATATGAGTATATTAATATACATTGCTTAGTGCAGCTACCAAGACTCGATATTAATACATTACAGATGTGGAGTCCCTTAGCCAGGTGTTCCAACTGTTGAGCTGTAGAGGAACTGGCATTAAGTACACTACGTCAGTGAAGGTGTAACATCCTCAAAAATAGCATTTAAAGTTTATTTACTAGTGTCAATAATAGGCTTACATTAATACTGCAATGAAGATACTGTGAAAATCCTCGAGTCACCACACTCTGACACCTGTTCGGGTACACTGAGGGAGGATTTGGCATGGCAAATGCACCCTAACAAGGACGTGTTTCTGACTGTGGGAGGAAACTGAAGCACCCAGAGAAAACCCATGCAGACACAGGGAGAACAGGCAAATTCTGCACAGACAGTCACCCAAGGTGTGAATTGAATCTGTGTCCTTAATGCTGTGAGACAGCAGTGCTAACCACTGTGCCACTGTGCCATACCAGACAAGTGATCTAACCCATAGCCCTTACCCCACCTTCCCCAAAGACTACAGAAGCAAGTTAACAGATTTGCCTCTTTCTCAGGAAACCATGGGTCTAGGGGAAAGCTGGATAAATCTCAGGGATTGTTAGGGCACTGATGAGTCACCTGAAATGGTGCTTGAAGCTAGGCTGACTTACAATGAATAAGCAAAATTAGATTGGTTTTAATGTGGACTTTGATTCAGAGTTAATTTAGAAGGATATGTCGATAGGATGAGATGAAATAGGAAAGGAGGAGGCTCATGTGGAACATAGGCACTGGCATAGACCTGTTGAATCAAATGCCCAATTTCTGTTGATGGAAATTCTACATCAGACCATCTGAATTTAACAAAATGATCAGGGTAATTCATTGATGACCAAGGAATAAGTTACAGACATCAGAGTGCAGCAATTTTATTCAATTATTTAGCTATCCATTTCCCACCCGCCTTCATTGGAATGTCTTAAATCAGGTCTTTCTGTGGATGGGAAGTGCTATTCTTTTGTTTGTTCTGTTCACAACTGACCCCATCCCCTGGATGAAAGTGGAGGCAAGAGATGCTGTAGACTGTGAAGCTGAACATAGGAACCACAGTGCCTGAAACTGTCAACTCTGGTGCATTCTGCTCAGCACATCTAGTGCTGGCAGAGAGGGGAGCCCTCCCTGGGTTTCCTGCTGCCTCCACACCTAATGCAGAAAGAGTCATGTCTGAGCTAATGATTTCATGGATCAGAACAAAAATGTGCTGCAGCAGCCACTGAAGGGCCATCTGTTCTCCCTACTGACAGCCAGGCTCAAACATGGATGTTCGCTGTTATGTTTTGGTCCGATTCAATTTCAGATTTTATCATGCTGTCCAGCTTTCCTGCTGCAAGTCAGGGGGAAGACTTTTATTCTGTCCACCATACAATCATAAGATTATGCATGGGATTTTACCGCCTCACTTGAGCGAGACCAGAAATTCCTGCTAGAGATCAATGGGAATTTCCATTTTCGGACCCGCGCCTGCTCCAACCGCGTGGCGGGCAAGGTAGTAGAGTTCTGGCCTATAAATGTGTTCAGATCAACACATTCTTAAACTCGTCCTTTGTAAGAATTTCTGATTTTCCTTTACACATTATTTTGGAGGAGGCTTTCCTGGAACATTTAAGCCATAATAACCACATGCAAAAAAAAAATTAACCAGAGAAGATAGGGCTGGTGTCCAAAATGGGCAGTGTTCCAAACCAGACCAATGTAGATTCAAATTTCAACTTGGGAATTTGCAATGCAACCGAGGCCAGGATTTTCCACCTCCACCCCGATGGGCTTTCCCACGACGACCCGGCAATCCATTCAAATCCCCGTTAACTTCGGCATGGCTGGACAACCTTACCAATAGGAGGGGCCAGAAAATCACGCCCTAAGCTTCTATTTACGTATTGTGCCACCATGCATTAATGCTCTCCCCACCCATCCCCGATCCCATTACATGAAATTGGCCATGAGCAATTTCTTATCAACTATCCTTCTGCAAAGAGGAGGCAATAGCTAGACTATTAATCCAGAAACTCAACTAATGTTCTGGGGACCCGAGTTTGAATCTCGCCACTGCAGATTGTGGAATTTGAATTCAATAAAAAAAATCTTGATTTAGGAACCTACTAATGATCATAAAACATTGTCAATTGTGTCCTTTAAGGAAAGAAATCTGCTGTCTATGCCCGGTCTGACTACATGTGACCCCAGATCCACAGCAATGTGGTTAACTCTCAATTTGCCCTCTGAACAAGGGTAACTAGGGATGGACAAATAAATGCTGGCTCAGACCAAACACAGGCTGAGTGACTGCTTTGCTGAGCACCTCCGGTCCTTTCACAAGCAGGGCCCAGACCTTCCTGTCGCTTGCTGTTTCCACACAGCACCCTGCTTTCCTGTCCACATGTCTGTCCTTGGCCTTTTGCAAAGTTCAAGCAAAGGCCAATGAAATCTGGAGGAACAGTATCTCATCTTCTGATTGTGCACTTTACAGCCTTCCAGAGTGAATATTGAGTTCAACAACTTCAGATGCTGAGCCCTGGGGAATCTGTTCTGGGGCAGCAACAGGAAAAAAATGTATGATGTTGTTTCAGCAATTTCAGAGACAGTGCACACAATTGGAGAGATTGGGGGAATTTGAGTCCTGCCATGATGTCTCAAGCTTTCGCGCTGATTTCTGTCAATTGACTGGTACCTGTAAATGGTAATAGGTATCAGACAGGCAATCGAGTGAATCATGACCCTCACCTGCTGACTCAACTTGTCAGCCTTGAAAAGTCTTGCTTGGGCTACTTGGCTCTTCACTGAAGTGCAGCGAAGTGTTCTCCAGCTCTTGGCTAACGGGTAGACCATGAGAAGGAAAATGGGAAAAAGACAGATGAACTGGAGACTTTGCTTAAGACATTCCCATTCCTCCTCTATTCCCCATTTTCAGTCAGATCCACACTCATTGACTTCTGCCCTGATGCTGAGTTTGCCTCTGCACAGCCTCCGGTTAGTTGAATCCTCACGTCTATTTCTGGCAGTAAGGGGAGCAACTGCAGGAAACCTGACCACATCAGCTTTCTCCTGATGGACCCATTGCTTTCCTTCCTTTTCTTTCTCTGAAGATCCAGCCTGGTCATTACCTTCCTCCTTCTGCAGCTCCGGTCCTCCCTTCTCCATTATTGCATCTACTGCAAGCGCAGTGGACCACCACCATTTGGGAATGAAGACATCTGCAAATGTGTTGGGCTCCTGAAATACTGACAACAAAGACTTGTAATGGGCAACGGTTTATCCACCAGCTCAGCAGCTTCTTTGTACTCGAGCCCTGCCTGTGCTCCTGGAGAGAACTCCCACGCTCCCGAAACGTGACCCTTTTTGTAGCCATGTTGTCATATCATCATGTGACCGCTCGGTCTTCTACATCAAAGGAAATTCCATGCTAGCTTGCACAGTCTTGCATGAATATGTTCTGGTTGGTGGTTACACATCAACTAAACACCGATGGTTTGGGAAAAGGAAGCTTGTCACACTTTAATACATTTATGTTCATAAAAACATTGTTAAAGTGTCATTTGCTGAACATTGCCCATCATCAAGTAGTTTTCAACTAGTTCCTAATGCCGTGAGACTATTTGTGACATTTAAATGTGTTACCTGCCATCCTTGTCATATCTTTTCTTCCTGTCTTGGAGCAATTTTAAGATGTAAATAAATAGCATTTGCAATATATTTAGAATTATGTCTTGGAGTGAATAGACAGGAAATTTAACAATAGACCCAAGAAGACCAGGTTTGTAAAAGGTATGTTTGCAAATCACAAGCACCCTTACAATAGTGTGAACTTGATATGGGGAGCAGTTAGCAAATGATCTTAGAATGTCTTATCAATATGAACAGTGTTTGAAGAAAATCACTTGTTATTGTTGTTGAAAAACTAGGAAGCTCTGTGAAAGAACATTGCCTTCTACACTCATTAAACAGAGAAAGCACTGTATTTGTGTCTTTGTCAGTACTAAAGATTGTCTGCTCAAATACGTTTAAATTGATTTGTGAACCATTTTCTGCCTGTATGTATGCAAATTAGTATATCAATTGATATGGGTTCACAAACTAAGCCTTATAATGAACTCCGAAGCAGGGATTATCATAAAATTTATCACTTCAGAATTGCTTTCAGCAATCAGCTTTATTTCATGTCAAAGCGAATCCTGTCACGGTAAGATTCATGAAAATTCACAGCATCAGAACCATTAGTGATGGAGTGGGACGTCTCCAGCATGTCACTGATTAGGTAAGGACATAGAAATTGGATTGCGCTTTGTCACGGGGCTGAAGGGCCTAATATTGAATAAGGCATACTCATTCTGTTCTAGGGCTGCAATGTCTGCAAGTTGTTTAGGCTGCCCTGTACCCTCCTGAGTACCCACCTGAAATGGGCTTCACTCCTACTGCAAACCAGTGGAGTCTAATGAGTACCTCAGGCCCCCTTTTCTAAAACTGTTCATTGCCTGAGTGGGGTTGGCAGTTCTCTCCATTGCAGGGCAGTCAAACTAACAGAACTTCAATTTTCCACTTGCTCCATGCTCTTCTTTAGCTTCATGTTAAACATGTGGGACACTGCCAATTACTGCTGGTATTGAGTGAGCCTCCTGAACATCAATTTCCACACAGCAGCTCACGTTTTCAAAATCAAGATGTTTGCAATACGTCAATTCCTGTCACCATTTCTGAGTAAATACGTGCAGTGTCCAAGAAGAAAGAGAAACAAAGCATTACGTGCAGCAACCTTCTCAATATCCTCCTCTTCCAGTGCTCTTACCTCATCCTTCTGCCCTTTAGCATATGCAGTCCCATAAAGCACTCAAATAAATGTAAATATAAGTTGTCAAACTATTGGCAGTAATTTTGACTCTAAACAATGCAGTTAAAATGATTCAGCTGCCTGTTATATATCCTTCCAAGTTTTCCTTTCCTCTGGTTTCAGTGTATGCAGAATCTTGCAGGTAAACCGTAATGTTCTTTATCAGCTCGGGGAGGCTGTGGCTTCGTGGTATTGTCACTGGTACTTGTAATCCAAAGACCCAGGACAAGATCCTAAGTTCAAATCCCACCACAGCAGATGGTGAATTTTGAATTCAATTCATACCTGGAATTAGAAGGTTAATGGAAACCATTGTAAATTGTTGTGAAATCCCATCCAATTCACTAATGTCCTTTAGGGAAGGACTTTTTTTTTATTCATTTGTGGGACATGGGCATTGCTGGCTGGCCAGCATTTACTGCTCATTCCTAGTTGCCCAAGGGCAGTTCAGAGTCAACCACATTGCTGTGGCTCTGGAGTCACATGTAGGCCAGGCCAGGTAAGAATAGCAGATTTCCTTCCCTAAAGGACATTAATGAACCAGATGGGTTTTTTTCCGACAATCATTTCACGATCATCAGTAGACTCTTAATTGCGACTTTTTTTATTGAATTCAAATTCCACCATCTGCTGTGGCAGGATTTGAAGCCAGGTCCCCAGAACATCAGCTGAATTTCTGGATTAATAATCCAGCAATAATACCACTAGGCCGTCACCTCCCCTGCCATCCTTACCTGGTCTGGCCAACGTGTGACTCCAGACCCACAGCAATGACTCAAGTGCCCTCTGGAATGGTGGGCCCAGCCAGTGATGCTCAGGACCTGTAAAATGAATTTAAAAGAAAAAGCTGCTGTCTTGACCGGAAATCAACTAAGGACTTGGAACATCATGTTGCGTGAAAGTGTTTTTTTTTTAAAAAATGGATGGTTTAAGAAAAATCACTGTCAGGAAGTGCATTCAAACCTGCAACTTCATTAGCAGTTCATTCAACTCAACACAAAACAGACGTGGCACATTAAGAGGCCCAACATGTTCCGTGCGAGCAGTCAGAAGCCAGTGGTGTTAATGTGGTAAGAAACCAACACGAAAGCAGCTCAAACACAAATTCAGATGCTGAATGTTGTTGGCGGTTAATCCTGTTGCTGGGCCAAGGGACTTGGATTTAGTTTGACAAACTCTGGGTGGTGAGGCCACATTGCCAGGCTCCCAGGATCTGACCTGAACCCGAGCCAGTGTCAGAAGAAGTTAAATCACTGGAACACAATCACTCAGCTAAACAACAACAACATGACTCCCAAATTCTGTGTTGCAGGCACTTCAGAGGGTACGTCGGCCCTGGGTTGCATAATTCCATGTGACAAGGTCGATTGACTTCAAACATCTGACTGAACACAAACTGCCTGGCTGTAAATACAAGTCTTAAATGAAACAGAAAGGGTGGTAAATCAATCAGTGACTAATTTATTGTTTTGTGCACTTTTAGGCTCAACGCCTGACCTCTTTTAGTCTCTGTCCTCAAGGTCATGTAGAACTGAGCAGAGGATTAAAAAAACAATCGATCATATATTAACATCACTGGGTGGGTCACCACATTCCACTTCGAAAATGCATTGAAAACTCCAGTGATGCTCCCAGGTTAAGCTCTGTCCTGCAAGGTTACTGCTGATCTTCTGTTAGTTACACTGGAAGATCAGGAAATGCAGCATTTCTACTGATCGCTGTGGGGAACTCCATTCCCAAAGTATCCATTCATACCTGCAATACTTGAAATGCCTGTAGGTGGTGCTGTGATTGGAATTACATTTTTTTTTGATGGGGACCAAATGTTGGTTTGAGTTTTAGATGCACGATTTCCTTTAGCCAACTTCAAACAGACGTGGTTGTTTCCTTTCATAGACATAAAATGCACTTGTTTGCTGCTAGTCCTGCCCAACTCCAACGCATTGGCTGATGCAAGGATGTTAATAGACATTCCACGATGTGGTGAGGGCAAGTTTAATTAAGAAACTCAATTTATTTTTAAAATTTAGTTCATTGGGTTTTCCACTACCCTTCAATGCTTCCATTCCTGACCCGCTCTATGATCTCTCGTTAATATTTACCCAGGATTGCTTCCTGCTTCAAGGATATGGCACCGCCCTCCCCACAGCCCCATTATCAATTCCCCTTTTGCCATCCGTTATTCTGACCAGCCATTGCTGCCTGCCTTTGGCATGGCATCACGTAGGACTCTGCTCATATACTAGGCTCACGATTCTGGCTTCTGCCATTTGGCCACTCATTGCTTCGCTCAAAGGATACCGCCACTCAATAACTGTTATTCACTACTTTCCCTCAGGCATATGTACCTCTCCTTCCTGAGTGCTGCTGCTTGGAGGCCTTGAAGCTGCTCCTGCCTGTTTACAATAAAAATCTAGCCATCGGGCAACCAGTGTAACATCGGTGCCATTGTTATCTCCCCCCCCCCCACCTGCAGCTGGCCAGTGGAATGGAATTGAAGCCCAGGACTTAAAAGAAGCCAGGTCGCAAACTAAAGATGGTGAATAGGCTTGACACCCACTCCACAATCCCCCTGGGCCATTCTGAAACCATTCCCTGTTAAAACTCCCCCCTCAGCCCCATGTTGGATATTGGCTTGTGATTTTCGATTGGCGAACATATTCCATCTAAGTTTCCCATGAGCAAGTCTAGGCTGCAAGCTGTGTTCTTGGCAGCTAACTCAATCCTAGGGATCACTAACTACATTCTAAATGTTCATTTTCTTTATCCTGTATTCAAGCTGCCTAGTTTGGTACCTGCCCACAACTGGGGGGGGGTGGGGTTCTGCAAAATCCTGGAAATATATGAAATATTTAGTCTCTATTGCTTCTGAAGAAGCAAACTGGCATTTATTTAAAAGGAAATCAAGCCACCTTCTACGATTGATTACCTTAATCAGGAATTCCATGAGGCCTCCATGAGGCCTAGTTGTAACGATGCATGCTACAGACTTCATGAGGAACACAAAGAATATTTATTGACGACAAAAAACTGTGCAGAGACTGGCTGCCTCAGTGCCTGCACGTTGTCTACATGACTTCAGACTGTCTTCTGCCGAAGAAAGAGCTCCACCCACCCTGGAGTGGTTACCCACTCTCAGTTCTCATTGGTCCCTCAAGCTAGGTCACCCTCCTTTGCTGTGTTTCCCTTAAAGGGACAATCACCACAGTCACCTCACTAGTACAGGCTCTCTGTCAGATAGTTGAAGTCCCGTTGACCTGATCAAATGATACAATAGATAGAACTCTAAGGGTAGATCCGGATTGCCTCAAAAATCTCAACTGGGTGGAGAAGGTTGGTGATGATGGGGGAGTGAGCAGAAGACGATGAGTGGAAGACTTACCCGCACCCCCAAACACAATTAGGGATGACGGAAATAAGCAGCAAGACTACGGATCAGCCACAAATCTCTGCTCCCTTCCACCTCCAGCCCCTCACCCCCTACCCCACCCTGAGTGTATCTCCCAAATCTCCTCATGGGCAATCTGCCCACTCTGCACTTTCAGCCATATTAAGAATTTTGGATGCTGAAATGTTTTTAAATGGTAATAGTAATCAAAGTCAAAAGGCTGCTAATAATTCTCTGCCTCTCTCTCTGGGACTGAAATGAAAGAAAATACTCGACATTGTCAAGTGTTCAACTTTCATTGGCTTCACCTTCTGCCCTCCAGATGGTTTTAACGACACTAAGATGGGGGAAGCTCATGTTTCTTAAAATTCAGACAGCACTTGACCTGGGCCACAGCTATTTGAGGTTCCAGCAGTGCTTGTGTGTAGAAAAATCCAAAACATTAACTCTGAGTGAAACTGTAACAAAAAATGGTTGGTTCCGGCGAGAAAAATGTGTTTTTCTCCAGACCTTAGCCCAGCTATACTGAGATAGAGGCACCATATTTAAAGGGTGCCTCTGTCAAACCGAAGAGTAACTGGTTCTCCCCACCCCATCATGGGGACCTTAGGATCCCCTCCGCTAACCTCCCCCACATCAGAGCCGGCAGTCACCTCCACCCCACCTACCCTCCTCCCAGTCAGGGCTGGTATGCACCACTCACCCTCCACCCTCCACACACAACCATCAGTGACAACAACTTCCCCCCTCCCTCTCAAACATCAGAATCCTCCCCACCCCCACCCACACAGTCAATGCAGGCAATCGCCCCCTCCCCCACCAAACAGCCATGACCAACATCCCTATCTCCCATGTCCACTCCCACCCACCACCACAAATAAATGAATCTCCTTTCCCCATGGGGCTCCCACTGGGGTCTGCCCCTGACACTGCCCCCTGGCACCATTTGGTGCTGCCATGTCACACTGCCAACCTGTTCCAAGTGTCAGTCCAAGGGGTCATTGCCAGACCGTGCCCCTCTTCCCTGGGAGCTATACACATCTCTATGCTCCTGACATGTTCACATCTGTTCTCAGCTGTTGTAAACCGCTGTATGAAGATACGCCTCAGGTTCAATACACAGTTCGGGGGGAGGGGTGTCTTTAATAGCATGTAAATGTCTGTAAATGGATTTAAATCAGGTCCCATTGTGGGCGTGAATCTGATTATGTCACTAGTGAGGGACGGCGAAAATCTGAAGCCACAATCCCACCAGTGAGATTCACAACTTCCAGGTTTCACCCGGATGTTGAGCCTATGGATGGCAAATGCAGGTTTCAGATCACCCCTTTGTACTCACCACACATGCTGCCAGGCCAGCTGAGTTTCTGCAGCATTTTCTGTTTTTACTTCAGCTTTTCAGTATTCTTAGTATCTTGCTTTTATCAGCACAGTGTAAGCTCTGTTTAATTTTTAGAGACCTGCCTGGCTCAGTTATAGGAACTCTCTTTATGGAACCCCACTCTACCTTCACAAACAACTGCTACCTGTAACTGAGAACCGAGTTGTCTCATGGGTTTTTGATTTATGAGGAGAGGTTGACTAGGTTGGGATTGTTTTTGTTGGAGTTCAGACAAATGAGATCTCATAGAGGCTTATAAAATTCTAACAGGGCTAGACAGGGTAGATGCAGGGAGGATATATATTCCCAATAGTGGGGGAGTTCAGAACCAGGGGTCACAGTCTGAGGATTTGGGGTGGACTATTTAGGACGGAGATGAGGAGGCATTTCTTCACCCAAAGAGTGGTGAGCCTGTGGAATTCATTACCCCAGGAAGTAGTTGATACCAAAACATTGAATGTATTCAAGAGACGGCTGGATATAGCACTTGAGGTGAATGGGATCAAAGGTTATGGGGAGAAAGCAGGATTAGGCTATTGAGTTGGATGATCAGCCATGATCGTAATGAATGGTGAAGCAGGCTCAAAGGGCCAAATGGCCCCTTCCTGCTCCTATCTTCTATGTTTCTATGTTTACTGCAATTATGAAATTATGAGCCTTCTGCCATTGGAAATTCAGAATGTTATAAAATCACTTCAGCGCTAAGTAACCGGGAGTGTATTGCTTCTCCCTAAGTGACATTTTTGATCCAATTATACATTCACACTTGAACTATTATTTTGCTGAATATTCACACCACAATGATGAAGACAGTAGGCTTTGTGCGCAATAATTCAATAGAATAATGTTATAATACAGATGAGAAAGATAGACATAAGTGATTTCTGATCATAGCTGTGTTATACAATAAAGTATAAAAGAAAAGAATTGTGCTTGCTAGAAACCTCCTGATCCATCAGCATCTAGGAACAATGAAACAGAGTAGACCATTCAACCCATCAAGTATGCTGTCCCATTCAAATAGATCAAGGCTAATTTGTATCTTAACTCCATCTACTTGTTTCGGTTCCAACATTTCTACGACACTTGGCTAAATCAATTTAACATTTTCAACTGATCCAAATGGTTCAGCTGAGATAAATTGTAATCTGTAAAGGGAAGGGAACTTTCATTTTTTTCCCCCACATACAGTTATTTATATGTCTGGGATGTACCCCCAGCAGATGTCCTCCTCTGAGGAGCTTAACTCTAGATTGGTCAGAGATCAGAGGTCCAAAGGCCCTAATACCTGAAGTTCACTGTTCAAAGGGAGCTGGGGGGACAGGGGAGGAGGTGGAAGTGGGTAAGGGGAGGGGAGAGGATAAGGGTGGAAGGGGAAGGGAAAAGGGAGGGAAGGGGAGAGGATGAGGGGGAATGGGAGGAGAAGAGAGAAGGGAAGGAGAAGGGGGAGGGTGAGGAAAGAAGGTGTGCAAATGTGGGAAATGGGGAATTCTGCAGAAAGTAGATCCTGGCTTTCTTTTCGCAGAGCCACATGACCCTGCCCCAAGGAGAAGAACTTTGACCAAGCCTCCAGTCTGGCCAATGACTCCACGTTTGTTCAAGCACCTGAGGAGTTAATTGAGCCAGGAGGGAGGTGGGATGGAAGCTGGGAATGTCCCATCACACCTCATTGCCTTCCTTACGCCAAGCAGTCCAGTTATGTTGGAGGTGGGAAAGCAGAAGGAATCCAGTGATACGGTTGCAGGGGGATGAGGGCTTGACCCAGCATGGCCTCAGTCCTCGGAATCCCTTTCAACCACGCTTGGGAACCCAGCAATTCCTTCAGTTTGATGATAATTTTAACCTTTCCCTTTCAGTCGCACAGCCATACATGTCCAACGTTTCTTCGGGAGGTATGCTGAACAAAACAATGGCATTTTCCCACAAGACAAGGAAAGGGCAAAAAATTCCAAAAGCAAATTACCCAGGACCACACACACACACACACACACACACACACACACACACACACACACACACACACACACACACACACACACACACACACACACACACACACACACACAAACAAATCCTGGCAGAGTACCTGAGAATGTGGGAGTACCTGAGGATGGGGTCAGGGCAGGAGTGAGGATGGGTGCATGTATTTCCACTTGTCTTTATGAAAAATAATCAATTTATGCATTTCTACCAATGATGGTGGGTAGAATTACAGAATCCAAATAGAATAATAGAATCCCTGCTTACAGAAGGAAGCCATTCAGCCCATCAAGTCTGCGCCAACAACAATCCCACCCAAGCCCTTTCCCCATAACCCCACATTTTTACCCTGTTAATCCCCCTCGTACTATGGGCCAATTTAGCACAGCCAATTAACCTAACCTGCACATCTTTAGGCTTAATTGCTAGCTTAAAGGCTCAAGATGTTTAAAATTGATTTATTAGTGTCAGAAGCAAGCTAATATTCACACTTCAATGAAGTTATGGTGAAAATCCCCCAGTCGCCACACTCCAATGCCTGTTCAGTACACTGAAGGGGAATTTAACATGGACAATGCACCCAACCAGCATGTCTTTCTGACTGTGGGAGGAAACCGGAGCACCCAGAGGAAACCCACACAGACATAGGGAGAACGCGCAGACTCCATACAGACAGTGACCCAAGGTGGGAATTGAACCTGGGTCCCTGAAGCTGTGAGGCAGCAGTGCTAACCACTGTACCGAATAAAAGCGTCACTGAACTTTTGATCACACCACCCATGTATCCCCAGTTGCAGTGAATCATCCTCATTGCATTGCCGGGAGCAGGGAATCGGAGGAGGCTGCGGGCATTTTAATGCAATTAAACTTCTGAGCTGAAGGCCATGCAGTAAATCTGAGGAAAGAAGCTTGCTGCTGCGGGTCAGAGTGGATGCAGGGAAAAGCTTGTACCTTGTGTAAATTAAAATAGTGAAACAGATGCTTGTTGATTAATGGCTTGTAGGTGACGACAGGATTATGCTGGAACAGCCCATATGCTGCTATTCAGGAAACAGCTGTTTCCCTCATTCAAGTATCTAAAAATTATGTGTAAGTGGCACCAGAATATTTTTTCTTTAAATCTAAAGATATAAAGAAAGCATTTATCAAGTGTTTTTTTTCCTGATTATATATGCAATATATGAGTTGGATTCAAGAATCATATTTCACAATTGAAAGCAGGGCTTATTCCAAAAGCCAATTAGCAACTCCTGCTAAGTACGATCATGTTTGTCATAAAATTACATTAATTATCAGGAATTTGCAAGGAAATACAATTGATGATTTAGTGGCATAATTTTGGGCATAGTTTAATTATAGTAGAAGATTGTTCTGTACTTTGCTGTGGATTAGTTTAATATGGAAGTCGCAGGCTGAATCAGTCTGGATTATGTTCATATTAAAATCCATATGCATAAATGGTCTTAATGATATGCTTAGGACACACGATTATCATTGAACCAGCATTCCACCACATTCTCACTTCACTATCCAGCAATTCCGAACAGCTCAACCTTTAACACCATTATCCCCACGAAACTCATCTCCAAACTCCATGGCTTCGGCTCCTCACTCTGCGATTGAATCCTGAACTTCCTAACTCAGAGACCATGATCAGTAAGGATAGGCAACAACACCTTCTCCATGATCATCCTCAACACTGGTGCCCCACAAGGCTGTGTTCTCAGCCAACACCATACTCCTTATACACCTATGACTGTGTGGCCAAATCCTAGCAGAGTACCTGAGAATGGAGGACCTCTTCGCCTACAGCCATGGTAAAGGAAGGGTGGGGTCAGGGCAGGATTTTCAAGTTTGCTGACGACACCACTATAGTGGGTCGGATTTCAAACAACTTGGTTTCATTGGTCAGAACATTGAATACAGGGGTTGGGACATCGTTTTGAAGTTGTACAAGACATTGGTAAGGCCACACTTGGAATACTGTGCACAGTTCTGGTCACCCCATTATAGAAAGGATACTATTAAACTAGAAAGAATGCAGAAAAGATTTACTAAGGTGCTATCGGGGCTTGGTGCTTTGAGTTAAAAGGAGAGGTTGGATAGACTGGGACTTCTTCCCTGGAATGTAGGAAGCTGAGGGATGATCTTATAGAGGGTCTATAAAATGAGGGGCACAGATCAGCTAAATAGTCAATATCTTTTCCCAAAGGCAGGGGAGTCTAAAACTCGAGGGCATAGGTTTAAGGTGAGAGGGGGGAGATACAAAAGGGTCCAGAGGGCAAATTTTTCATACAGAGAATGGTGAGCGCCTGGAACAAGCTGCCAGAATTCATAGTAGAATTTTGTCTTTTGAGAAGCATTTAGATAGTTACATGGGTAAGATTGAAGAATATGGGCCAAATGCAAGCAATTGGGACTAGTTTAGGGGTTTAAAAAGAAAAGGGCAACATGGCCAAAGGCTTGTTTCTATGCTGTAAATCTCTATGACTCTAAGAATGAGACAGAGTACAGGAATGAGATAGAGAATCTGGCGAACTGGTGCGGCAACAATAATCTCTTCCTCAATGTCAACAAAATGAAGGAGATTGTCATTGACTTCAGAAAGTGTAAAGGTGAACATGCATCTGTCTACATCATTGGGGACAAAGTAGAAAGGGTTGAGAGCTTCAAGTTTTTAGGTGTCCAGATCACCAACAACCTGCCCTGGTCCCCCCATGCCAACACTACAGTTAAGAAAGCCCACCAACACCTCTACTTTCTCAGGAGACTAAGGAAATTTGATATGTCAGCTACGACTCTCGCCAATTTTTACAGATGCACCATAGAAAGCATTCTTCCTGGTTGTGACACAGCTTGGTATGGCTCCTTCTCTGCTCAAGACCACAAGAAACTACAAAAGGTCATGAATGTAGCCCAATCCATCATGCAAACCAGCCTCCAATCCACTGACTCTGTCTACACTTCCCGCTACCTTGGCAAAGCAGCCAGCATAATTAAAGACGCCAGGGACCGTGGACATTCTCTCTTCCACCTTCTACCATTGGGGAAAAAAATACTTAAATCTGAGGTCACGTACCAACCACCTCAAGAACAGCTTCTTCCCTGCTGCCGTCAAACTAAGTTGATTTTTCTCTGTACCCTAGCTCTGACTTTAACACTACATTGTGCACTGTCTCATTTCCTTCTCTATAAATGGTATGCTTTGTCTGTATAGCGTGCAAGAAACAATACTTTTCACTGTATTCTAATACATGTAACAATAATAAATCAAATCAAATCAAAAAGGTATTTGAAGACTTTCTCCACTTCTTTGCTTCACTGTGCACTTCCACTTAACATTCCTCAGCACTTTCCTGGTGTTTCTTTACAAGCTGAGTTTCTCTTCTGATATAGGGTTATCCATTCCCATTTCTTTCCTCTCATTCTTTTGACTGGTGCCGTTTCACCTCTCCCTCCTCTGAACTTCCTCCTGAGAGTTGTGTTGCCTTTTCATATTTACTATCGGATTTCCTGCATCAGATACCGATCAGATCCCGTTTCTCTTTCCTCTTGCTTTGAGTTACTTACGCAGCAACTGTCTCCTTCCCCAGCCACCAAGTGCACTCAGATAGTGCTCTTTCATACATCCCTATCGATCCAGAATCCCCTAACTAAGAAGATGAAAACAGATTATAGGGTTATCATCACCTTACTCTTTGTGTAACCTTGATGTGCTCAAGTTGGTTGCCCTGTTTCCTACATTACAATAATGATTACACTTCAAAAGCACTACATTCACTGTAAAGAACATATGAACAAGAGTTCACCAATCAGCTCCTTGACCCTGTTTCCACATTCAACGAGATTACATCTGATCTACATTCTAATTCCATTTACCCACCTTGGCTCCATATCCACAGACAGCAAAAATCTAATGATCTCAGATTTAAAATGATTAAACCAGCGAGCATCAACTGCCGCTGTGGGAGAGAATTCCACCTCCTACACAAAGGCCTGTTTTTACCCAATCTCTCTGCTGAATGGCCTGATTCTATTTTTCACATCTTCTACCCTTGCCCGAGACTACCCCACTGGCAGCTTAAAGTTTCTCCCTATCTGCCCTAAATCCTAAAAAATACATCAATCAAATCACCCCTTAACCTGCATATTCCAGGGAGTGAAAGTGTAATAAGTTCAGCCTCATTGTTTAAGTCTTAGAGTCCTGGTAAGTCTGTGAGTCATTTTGAGAGTCTGGCTGTACCCTCCCAAGACCAGTTATCTTTTCTCAGGTACAAAGCCAAGGACTGTGCATAACTGTGGTGTCACCAGGGCTTTGTAGAAATATTTTCTCCACTTTATAGGCTAACCCTGCAGATTTAAAGCCTGATATTCCATTAACTTTTTTTCGAAGCACCTGACCATTCTATCATTTATGATCTGTGCACATGAACACCTATACCTCTTTACACCTGCATCAAAATCAATCAGACATAGATTAAGAGAGAGGAGAAAATTATCGATGTACCTCCACGGCACCTTGTGTAAAGTTCCAGTCACTATATTGCAGGAAGGACATGATTGTTCTGGAGAGACTGTCGATGGGATTTACAAAAATGTTGCCAGGGCTTGAAAACTTCAACCGCAAGGAGACAGCAGATAGGTTAGGGTTGTTTTTATTAGTAAGACGTCTCACAGCACGAGGTTAAAGTCCAACAGGTTTATTTGGTAGTAAACGCCACTCGCTTTTGAGGTTTGCCCCTTCGTCAGGTGAGTGGGAGTTCTGATCACAAACAGTGCTGTGATCAGAACTCCCACTCACCTGACAAAGGGGCAAACCTCAAAAGCGAGTGGCGTTTACTACCAAATAAACCTGTTGGACTTTAACCTGTTGTGAGACTTCTTACTGTGTTTACCCCAGTCCCAACCAGCATCTCCACGTTATTTTTATTCTAATAGAGGGGCTCTCCTAATTAAGTTACACAAAATTGTTACTCTGTCTTAGACAGAGTAGTTGGGAAATATTAGTTGCCCCTGGCTGAGGGGTCAATTACCAGATGGCATGGATTCAAGGTGATTGGTAGATGGATTAGAGAGGATGTGAGGAAAAATGTTTTCATCTAGAGGGTGGTGGGCGTCTGGAATTCACTGCCTAAGTTGATGGATGAGATTGAAATGCTCAACTCAGCTAAATTGCTGTAACCTGCGAGGCTAGGGACCAGGTGCTGGAAACTGGGATTAAAATGACTGGCAAGCTTTTTTCTCTTTTTTGGCCAGTAGAGACATGATGGGCTGAATGGTCTCTTCCTGCACCACAACTTTTCTATGGTTCTATAGAATTATAAGTTCCCAAATACAATACTTATTAGGCCACCAAGCTGTGGTTCACTGGCAAATATGGACATATGGCTGCCTGCAGCGTAATCCGAGTCACAAATAATGTTGGTGAATTGATGAGACTCCAGCAGAAGTCATTGTGGGACAGCAATAATCACTTCAGTACATGCCCATTTCCTCTACCCTCTGTCTCTAAGGTCATCCTCAGGGTGGCAGGCTGTAACCAGCAGAGTACTTCACGAGTCAGTGTTTGGCCTTTAGCTACCAACAATCTATATTAATGATGTAGGTGAGGACACCAAATGTAAAATATGTAACTTTACTGGAAAAACAAAGCTGGGTGTGGAAATCAGCTATGAGGAGCACTATAAACTGGTTATGTAATTATCAAAAATAAAGAACACAGAAAAGTACAACTCAGGAAATAGGTCCTTTGGTCCTCTGGGCCTGTGCCAATCATGATGCCCCAACTAAACTAACAAAAAACCTTCTGCCCTTACTCAGTCCATATCCCTCTATTCCCTCCCTATTCACGGACCCATCTAGATGCCTCTTAAATGTTGCTCGTGCTGACTTCTACCACCTCCTCTGGTAGCGCATTCCAGGCACCCACCACTCTCTGCGTGTAAAACTTAACCCACACATCTCCCTTAAACATTTCCCTTCTCACATGAACCTGTGCCCCTTTACAATTGACACCTCCACCCTGGGAAAAAGCCTCTGACTATCCACCAGGTCTACGCCTCTCATCATTTTGTCGACTTCAATCAAGTCTCCCCTCAGCCTCTATCTTTCCAGTGAAAGCAATCCTAGTTTATTCAATCTCTCCTTATGGCCAATGCCTTTGAGATCCTAGCAACATCCTGGTGAACCTTCTTTGCACTCTTTCCAAAGCGACCATGCCATTCTGGCAGTGAGATGACCAGAAGTGCATGTAATACTCCAAATGTGGCCTAGCCAAGGTTTTATAACTTTGACTTGACACACTGGGGGGGGTGATTTTACAAGAGAAATTTTAAGTGGCGAGCTGGAGCGAAAACAGTAAAGTTGCAGATCTGATTTTTGGGCGAGTCTTTACTTTGAGAGCCCGATTTTACCATTGCTTTTTCAGGCACGAAAATTTGATAAAGCCGGATATGAGATGAGTAGCACAATCTGTGCTGGCCTCCGCATCAGTTCCCCCTTTCCCAAGGCCCAAAAATAGCTACAATTGGGACCACACCCGAAGCAGGCATGATGGCCATTTAAATATATTTAAATGTATTTAAATTGAATTAATGGGCTGCACGCCCAACTTTACCAGCCCTTCCCCCTTTACCACTGCGTTCAGCAATCTGGAATCATGCTCCATAAAAGTCAGATTCGGGCACTCCATCAGTGAGGGTAAGTGAGCAGGTAAATGTTTAGCATCTGATAGCTGTCCACTGCTCACAAGTGTCCTATTGTTGTGGCCGTTTTCTTACTCAGGTCTGTAGCGGCTCTGCAAGTGTGTGTGTGTGTGTGTGGTGGGGGTTGGGTGGGGGGTTGCTGTTGCTCAGCAGGGTCTCTGATGTCTGACTTGCAGCATGGACCTGGGTCTCAGCATTGACCTCAGGTTTTGCGGTGCGATGAGGTCCGAATGCATTCAGCTCACTTCCAGCTGAAGAATATGCATAAAACCCTTGCAAATTGCACTGCTGCAGCCTCTCAACTTTGCAAGGAGCTGTGATTATGGACAGCATGTGGCTGGGGCAATTGAGGGGTCTGGACAGTGACTGTTGATGTGTTAGGTGTAAGCAGCGTTCCTTAGCCTCTATATGTGCTCCCCCCATGTCGCTCCCCGCTCCCACCTCAGAGTGACGAGATGGCTTTTGCAGTTGTGACCAATCAATCTTGCTGTTCTTTTGGTTGCTGCTGGAGCTGAGGAAGAGGAGCTGGAGGAAGAATTATGGACACAGGAGGCCCGGACCTTACCACTTACAGGAGTAGAGGGAGACGACCAGAGGTAGGAGGTGGCCGCCATTCATCTGGCGGGGGGGCGGGGTGGGGGCACAGGAAAAGGAGGGTGCAGAGATCCCGGCAGTTCTACGCACAAGTGTCATTTGAACAGATGTCAGACACTGACATCTTCACCTCCGAAAGGAGACAGTGCAACATCTGTGCGGGAGTTGGGGGTGGGGGTAGGGGGGGTTACCCTCTCTCGGTGGCTGTCAAATTGACAGCCGCTCTGAACTTTTATGCAACTGACTCCTTCCAGTCTCCGAGCGGAGATGTAAGAGGCATCTCCCAATCAGCCATGCGTGCCTGTGTCAAGCAGGTATCAGAAGCCCTGAATGCCCCGGGCTGGGCAGTAACCTGGACCAGGCCCATCAGGAAGCCCCAGGCTGCAGGATTCGCTGACATTGCAGGGATGCCTAACGTACAGGGGGCCATCAACTACACACAGGCCGTCCTCAAGGCCCCCCTACAGAATCACAGAGATTCATCAACAGAATGGGGCGGCACGGTAGCCCACTGTGTTAGCACTACTGCTTCACAGCTCCAGGGACCTGGGTTCGATTCCCGGCTCGGGTCACTGTCTGTGTGGAGTTTGTACGTTCTCCTCGTGTCTGTGTGGGTTTCCTCCCACAGTCCAAAGATGGGTTAGGTTGATTGGCCATGCTAAAATTGCCCCTTAGTGTCCCGAGGTGCTTAGGTTAGAGGGATTAGCGGGTAAAATATGTAGGGATATGGGGGTGGGGCCTGGGTGGGATTGTGGTCGGTGCAGATTCGATGGGCCGAAGGGCCTCTTTCTGCACTGTAGGGTTCTATGATCTATAATCTAACAGGTTTCCACTCCCTGAATGTTCATCTCATGTGCAACCAGAACAGAAACATTATGCTCGTCTGCGCAAGACATCCAGGTAGTGCGTATGACAGCTTCATTGTCAGGAGCTCAGACATCCTGGAGGCATTTGATGAGGAGCCCAGGCTGCAGGGTGGCTCCTGGGTGATGTGGGTTAGCCACTTTGGTCATGGCTGATGATACCTGTGTGGAGGCCTGTGTCTGAGGCGGAGACTCACTATAATGAGACCCATGTAGCCACCTGCACCATAGTGGAGAGGTGCATTGGGCTTCTCAAGTTGTGACTGTGTGGCCTGGACCAATCTGGCGAGCCTTCCAATACAGCCCAGTAATCTGTTCCTGCATAGTGATGGTGTGCTGAGCCTTGCATAGTCTGGCTCGACAGAGAGGTGACTCATTGGAGGAGGAGGAGGATGTGGAGGCTGACTAGCCAGCTGTCACTGGGGAAGATGACTAGCGGGAGGAGGAGGATGAGGAGGAAGTAGAGGAAGAGCCCGGCAAGGAACACCACCCAGGAGCTGGAGGGCTAGCAACCCAAATAAGGCATGCAAAGGCAGCCAGGGAGGCCCTGATAACCAGGTGGTTCAGTCACGAGGGGATTGTGTCATGGGATCCATTCCACACACCCCCCCCCCCCCCCCCCCCCCGCCTCCAGAATTCCTTCTATAACCTGCAACATTGTCACACCAGAGAGGTGGGTCAGGGTACTTTGTGTTGGCACATTGTTTGGCAGGCAGGAGGGTGATGATGATTTGCTAAGCGCTATTATGATGATGCCTTGGTGCCAGCTAGTCTGACTCCTACCCGAGTTCCACATGCATGCTGGCACCTGGCCCCACGTCTGTGTAATGGATAAGAGATCTGAAACCCCCATACAGGGCCCTGGGGCAAGTTGTGGGGGATGGGAGGGAATCGCTCATGGGGCCTGGGGAACCAATGGCTTCCTTTTCTCTGTGACACAGCATTGAAGGGCCTCCCCAACTGACATCAACATGATACATCCCTCAGGCGATCATCAATGGAAGAGGGTTCCTATTCGAGATTAATCTGAAACAAATTAGTCACAGGTGGGTGGTGAGAAAACACTCTATTGCAATTAAGTGTTTACATAAGAGATTCTAACATAAAACCTGTGAACAGAAAATGTTAAGGTGCTTAAATATCTTTCTAACTAGTGCAGCCCTTCACCTGTGCCATCACAGTGCAATACAACTTCCTAACCTTATATGGTCTACCACTATGTCTCAATGACTCCCCAGAATGTACTTCGGAGGTGGAGGAGCAAGCTGCCTACCATGTCCCATGGCCTGTGATGCACATGGCAGGGGTCCCCTCGAGATCCTGAACCTTGAGGGCCCTGGCCTGCTTCCAGGTGTCTGGGATGTTTCCATGACACTCTCTTCATCCTGCTGCCCATAAGATGCTCCCCTGTCAGGAAGTTGGCGGGAGGTGGGGGGATGTCAGAAGATGTAGCCAGTCTCCTGACTGGAAGGCCCAGCATTTTTTGTGGGCTCGAACCCTTCCTCCTCCCTTGGAGATCCTGTGGGCCCCTGGGTCACTCCATGGGATGCGACGCTTCTGCATTGAGCTCCAGAAGCTCCAATGTCGACCGCCATTGCCAGTCCTGGAGGACCACCTGTGTCCTACCCATGGTGGTCAAGCCCTCTGTGATGGTCACTTGAGTCAGGGGCCACCTCTCAATGGCCACAGGAAATGCCCTCTGAGACTGGGCTGCCCTCTGCTAGCCTACACTGTGGCCCTCAGAGTGGACCACATTCTCAAGGGCTGCTACCATAGCCTGCTATGCCTCAGTGCTGTCTCACTGGGTCTCCTGCAAGCTCTCAAACCTCTCAGCCACGGGCCGCAGAATCTCAAGAAGCCAATTCCGTCCCTCAGCTGTGGCATGCTGTGTCTCAGCCATCACTATGTGCCTGCCACCCATGGTGAGGCTCCCCGTCCTAGGCTTTCCACTGCAGATGCTACCCTTGCAGTATTAGCCCAGGAAGTACGCAAGACATGTAATAGCTGGTCCGCCTGAAAGCTTTGGGACTCCTCCTAGCAGCCTCGCAGTTGGTCCAGTGTGGCCGTCAGCCCCTCCTGCATTCCCTGGCTCTGTTGCATTTCCAGCAGCTGAGGGAGAAGTGATCTCAGAGGACCAGCGTGTAGCCTTGGGCCAGCTGAGTCCTTGCGTCACAAGTTTAAGTGCAAAGGAGGACGAGGAATTCAGAATGCCAAAAATGTGATTCACATTTCTCCATTGAATATAGAAAAAAGCACCAAAACAATTATATCACAGGAACAGGTCCTATGGTCCTCCAAGCCCATAGTGACCAGGCTTCCCGTCTGATTTGTTAGCTCCTACCTTTCCGGGGACCATATGCCTCTATTCCCATCCCATTCACATAGCTGTAGAGATTCCCCTTAAAGTTCACTATTGTATCTGCATCCGCAACCTCTCTAGCAGCGAATTCCAGGCTACCCTGTCTGTGCAAATAAACATGTCTCATAAATCATCCTTTAAACCTTGCCCCTCACACCCAAAACTCACGCCCCCAAGAAGTTGCCTCAAAGTGAGTGGAGGAATGACAGGTGCTTACAACTTGACCGTAGCCCGACTATCCTGTCGCTAACAACTGGCATCTCCCCTTCCACTGAGAGCTCCAGCACCCCCTTCTCAAAGGGGGTAAGGCCCAAAGGCCTAATTCACCACCCCACATCTTCACCCTCTTACGGATGTTATGGTCGGCCTTCTTCTGTGGAGACAGAAGGAGCCATGAAAGAAATGATGGCATGACTCCTGCAGAGTACCAGGTGGTGGCCCTTAGACAACAGGCTCAGTGGGGGGGATAGGAAGGAAGTGCTTGGGGGTCAGGAATTGGAAGCATGCAGGGTGCTGGGGTTGGGAGGATCTGGAGGGAAATGCAAGATCAGGTTCAGCATCACTATTGCTGCACGGATGAGGTCATTGACTTTCTTCCAGCACTGCTTCCAGGGGGGCAGCGGGGGTGGGGGCATGTCCATCAGAATCCTGGGTCTGCATCCTCCTGGGGGGGAGCGAGGGTGTCCTGCCTCACTTCTGCTGCACCAAGTAGCCTTCCCAGGTCACCCTCAGAGAACTGGAGGGGGTGCTGGTCGTGAGCACATTTTGTGCAGGAATGCAGCTGCCCCTCTTTAGGGCAGATTAGCTGCAGCCTGTTTAGCAGAACATTCCAGCAAGTTACATGCAGTTTGCTTGTTAGCATTGTGGGGAAGGCAAGTGAGCTGCTGGGGAGATGGGGTATAATGGATCAGTGCCTCAGTGATTGGGACAAGGGAAAGTGAGGGAGGTGTCACACAGCCATCGGAGTGCAGAGGAGATGGGGCCTTGTGCAGGAGGTTCCAGGGTGGGGATAAGGGGGATCACCCTGCCTGATATCTGTAGCGTAGAGGGGGAAGGGTGGATCTCTTGCCTGAGATCAGTCGGAGAGAAGGGGGTTCCAATCCCACTCTGCCTAAGATCACTGGGGGGGGAAGGGGGGGTGTCTGCTGCCACTCCACCTGAGATCACAGGGGGGAAAGGGGGGTCTGCTGCCACTCTGCCTGGGATCAGTGAGGGGGAAGGGGAGTATGCTGCCACTCCACCTGAGATCACAGGCGGGAAAGGGGGTTCCGCTGCCATCCTGCCTAAGATCACTGGGGGGAAGAGGGGTCCGCTCTCATTCTGCCTGAGTTCAATGTCGGGGTAGGGGGAGTCTGCTGCCACTCTGCCTGAAAGCATTGGGGGGGGGAGGGGGTCCACCGCCACTCTGCCTGAGACCGTTGCAAGGGGAGAGAGCTCTGCTGTCACTCTCCCTGAGATCAGTGGGGGAAGGGGGAGGGGCTCAGGATCATTTCGGGTGGGGGGTGAATGAGCGAGAAGATTCCCGGCTTGGTTCACTGTTTGTGTGGAGTCTGCATGTTTTCACCGGGTCTGCACAGGGTTGCTTCAGTTTTCTCCCACAGTCCAAAAGGTGTGCAGGTTAGGTGGATCAGCCATGCTAAATTGCACTTTAGTATCAATGTGACTAGCTGGGGTAAATGCATGGGAGTATGGGGATAAGGCCTGGGTAGGATTGTGTTCAGTGCAGACTCAATGGGCCAAATGGCCTCCTTCTGCACTATAAGGATTCTATGATTTTACGATGTGCTGGTTAGTTGCATTGGCCATGCTAAATTCTCCCTCAGGCGCCAGACTGCGGAAACCAGGGGATTTTCACAATGACGTCATTGCAGTGTTAATGTCAGCCTACTTGTGACACGATTAAATAAACTTAAACTGAACATTGTGCCACCAGCTAAAATCCATTTGTTTATCCCAATTTTAAGAGTCTCCCAGATGCAGTGTTGATCCTTAGAAGCTTCTTGGCGAAATAAGTTCAACATTTACAGTGGGAAGTATGCAACTTGGCTATTCAAATGCTCACAAGAAGTATTCCTTAATATGCAAGTCTCCTGTGAGCTAAAGTGAACTCTCTGTCTGAGAGGTACTGCAGAATTCAGTGCAGATTGAAAATCCGGAGTCATGTTCCACCACTGCTGTTACATCAAACATTTAGCTTGGCTTCCTAACTGAACCTCTTTTGAGGTTTTGACGTAGGCGCAGGAGAGTCAGGCTACATGTTAAATGTATAAGTTTTTTGTCCAAACCCTCTCCTCCACCCTCCTCCCTCCATTCTCCCTACTCCCTCCCTGTCTCCTACCAATCCTCCACTCCCTCCTCTCCTTCATCCTCTCCGTCTCACTCCTCATATCCTTCCATCCCTTACCTCCTTATTTAGAGACAACAGAACTATTGCAATAATGTATAAATATATGTTGCTGATTGTTGTGTTAAAGAGAAAAAAGTATATTTTGTCATTAATTTGAAAAGATGAGGCATTTAAACAAATTGTCATCATAAGTAAAATGTTTAGTTATATGTTAACATGGTAACAAAGTATTTTATTTAGAATATTCACTTTGTTAATAAATATTTTCCATTAAACTTTACAAAATTCACTAATGCCTTCTTGAAACATCAGAACAGAACAGTTAATTATGAGATGATTATAAATGAAGTAAACAACGCAGAAGACTATAATAATACACACATTTAGATTTTCCACAGCGACACAGTAGTACAGTGGTAAGCACTGCTACCTCACAGCACCAAGGATCCAGGTTCAATTACAGTCTTGGGTCACTGTCTGCATGGAGTCTGCACATTCTCCCCATGTCTGGATGGGTTTCCTCTGCATGCTCCAGTTTCTTCCCACATTCCAAAGATGTGCTTGTTAGGTGGATTGGGCGTGTTAAATTGCCACTCAGTTTCAGGGAAATTAGCAAGGGAAACATGGGGATACGGTCTGGGTGGGATTGTTGTTGGTATAGTCTCAATGGGCCGAATGGCCTCCTTTTGTACTGTCGGGATTCTAGGGAAAATGTGAACTCTCCTTTGCTCGGCCTCATGCAATATGGTATCCAAATCATGTTCCAAGAAGTACTGACCTCTCTTCTTCCCAATTACAGTTTACTTTCCACATTCTAAATTAAAACATATGAAAACTTACTAAACATGCCACACGTAAAGTCATCTAATAATGCAGATTTAAATGGTAGTTCCACAAATTTAGAACAAATAGTAAAACCTATGATCATTTATAAATTAAATAATATTCATGTTCAAATCATAAAAAAATTAATATTACACTTTAAATCAACCAATAACAATAGGATTAACGACGTAAAATAAATAGCAAAAAAAATTGTAAAAAGCTTCAATGTACCTTTTATAACAGCAATGACATCTTTCTCTTTTTTCAATGAAAAACTGCTATTTCCAAGTTGGACCTCAATGGGCATTCCCAGTTTGGCCACATCACAATGGGGTACGGTAACGGCCCTACTGCGTCCCGTTGGGGCCTACGGAAATGGTTCCACTGAAGGCCAAAGGCTGCTGTTCCCATCTGGAGTTCGGGCACAATTTTTAAACTCAGGTAAGTGCCCAAAAAGTCTTTTATTTCTGGTGGCCCATGGCTTTCTACCGCTAATTGGAAGTTGTGGACCATTATATTTTTCAAGGGCAAGAGATAAGTAAATGTTGAGATTCAGAGAGATCTGAGGGTCTTTGTGCACAAAACCGCAGAAAGTTAACATGTAGAAACAGCAAATAATTGAGAAGGAAAACAGTGTGTTTGACCTTATTGCAAGGGGGTTAATTTATAAAAGCAAGGACATCTTGCTGTAATTATCTAAGGCTTCCTAAGACCACAACTGGATGTATTTTTTGAAAGGAAGCTTACACTTGCCTTAGAGAGGGTGCAATGAAGATGGATTCCTGGGATAAGAGAGCTGTTCTATGAAGAGAGACTGGGTAACATGTGTTTATTTTGACGAGAGTTTAGAAAATGAGCAGTGATTACATTGAAATGTGGAGAATTTTTTGAGAGCTTGACAGGTTAGACGCCGAGAGGACATTTTCCCCTGCTGGAGAGTTCAGAAGTTAGGGTCATAGTCTTCGGATGAGGGTCAGCCATATAGGACTGAAAATAACTTAGAGCATCCTGCTCAGTGGATGAGTAAATTCGAGACTGAGATCAATAGATCTATCAAGGGATAGGCAAGAAACTGGAGCTGATTTGAGATTCAGCCACAATCATATTGAACAGCAGAACAGGATCAAGGGGACTCGTAGCCAATCTGTTCTTCTCAACTCTTCTGCAGTCTAACCAAATTCTTCTCCTCACTTCAATAATTTGCTTTTAGTTCCATGAGTTTTAATTTTAGCAAACAGTCTCTTATGTGGAGGTGGCTAGTTAGCTCAGTTGGCTAGATGGCTAGCATGTTTCAGAATAACACCAACAGTGCAAGTTGAATTTGCATTCTGAGTGGGGTAGACTTGGAAGCTGCCTCCGCACCTATTCACACTTGATGCGGAATGATGCCCGTCAAACCATATAACCAACTGTCTCACTCTCATGAATAGAGATGCATACGGTTCCTAGTGGACAATAGCTAATTAACTACCTACCTCTTATGGGTAACTCTATCAAATGCTTCCTTGAAATCCGTAGAAACTAGATCCATAGGCATTGCCTTGTACACTACTTTAATTATTTTTTCAAAAAAATTAGTTAGATTTGTTAGACGTTACCCACTCATGTTCTATCTAATCAGCTCAAATTTTTACATGTGCTGAAGCACTCTTTCCTTAATCATAGATTCTGATAACTTCTGATAACTGAGGGATGGCGTGGTGGCACAATGGTTAGCACAGCACCAGGGACTTGCATTCAATTCCCAGCTTGGGTCATTGTCTGTGTGGAGTTTGCAAGTTCTCTCCCGCGTTTGTGTGGGTTTCCTGCAGCCACTCTGGTTTCCTCCCACAGTCTGAAAGATGTGCTGGTTATGTACATTAACCTGAACAGGTGCCAGAATGGAGTGACTAGGGAAATTTCACAGTAACTTCACTGTAATGTTAATCTGAGCCTACTAATAAATAAACTTTTCAGTTTAACTTCCCTACAACACATGACAGATCCAGGTTTTATTCTACCACCTTTTAAAATAATAGATATGTCAGATGAAATTTTACTGCCCCACCCATCCTGGAATTAGGGCGGGTATGGTTCACACAATGAAATTGCCTGTTTGCCTCGGGCAGGATTTTACGAGCCTCGCCCAATGCAAGGTCGTAAAATCCCGGCCACGAAACTTTCCAGGAATTTCTGAAGGATATAATTCATGAATGGAGAGAGATTTGGAAGATACAGAAACAGAAAATGCTGCAAAATTTCAGCAGGTCTGTCAACATCTGTGGGGAAAGAATAGAGCCAAAGTTTTGAGTCAGGATGATCTGCTGTCAGAGCTGAAGACAATTGGAAACAGGATGAGGTTCATATTTCGGTGAAGCCCAGTGCAAACTGGAAGAATAGCGCATGATCTTCCAATTCTGCACTTCACAGGCTTCTACACTCAGCATTGAGTTCAACAGCTTCAGACAATGAACCCTCTCTCCAACTTCACCACATTTCCAGCATTTTTGAAAATTTTTTTTATCTCTTCCATTGATTCATTTTTTAATTCTCCCATTTTAAAAATTCCACTTTTTATCTTTTTTCCCATACCATTTTCTCCCCTACTCCCTCCCACAACACTAGGGCCATCCGTGACATTTTTCAGGTTGACACACAGCTTACCTTTGATTCTGATCAATGTGCCACTATTAGCACCCTTCTTAGCCATGATCACTCTCATATATATTCCCTTTGTCTTCTTGTTGATGACATCTTTGTCAATATCTCCCTTGCCACCATCCATCACTGGCCCACTATCCAGCCCCCACAGCACCATCCCCCCATCGCCACAACAGTTTAGATTTCATCCTATTTTTAATTATCTTAAACTTTGCGAAGAGCCATCCAGGCTCAAAACGTTGGCTCTTTTCTCTCTCGATATAGAGATGTCGGCGTTGGACTGGGGTAAACACAGTAAGAAGTCTGACAACACCAGGTTTAAGTCCAACAAATCGGACCTAAGTAAATCGGTTGGACTTACACCTGGCATTGTCAGACTTCTTACTGTCTTTTCTCTCTCCACGGGCACTGTCAGACCTGTTGGGATTTTCTACCATTTTTTGTCTTTGTTTCAGATTCCAACATCTGCAGTAATTTATTGTTATCTGAGCTTTGAAAGATGCTGGCGAAAGCATCTCCAATTTCTTCATCTACTTACTATAAAACCCTGGATCAAAACTTGGTCCAGGGGATTTGCCAATGTTTAGTGTCATTACTTTTTTCAAATACAGTCTTGCAGCTGATCTCTGTAACAATCAGTATACCATGAGCTATAAGGTGTGTTTGAGCTTCCAATTTACTCAATTTCTTCTCCTTGGTGTACAGGTATATAAAACTATTATTTGGATAAGAGACTCTAACCTGCCCATCTGCACTATTGCTCTCTTTCCCACATTCCTAAATATGTTTCTTATTTATAGAAACATAGAAACATAACTCTTCTGTTAAAATGAATTGCTGTTTTATTATTCTATTCTCCTGGATTACTGTTTCTGATTCTGACTTAATTCTGCTTTTAACCCCTGAAAAATAAACCACGGGGGCGATCTTACCAAAAAAGTTCTAAATGGCAAACATGCATGGAAATGGAAGGGAACCGTGCCCACTTTTTGGGCGAGCTCCCAGATGCTATTTTGTGGCACATAGAAAAAAATTTATCTCAAATGTGATTCTTGTCAGTTAGGGGAGTGTGTGGAGCTGGGAAGCCGGCTGCTAGGATGTATGGGTATCATTGCACAGGCACTCCGATCTCCAAATTCACTGTGCACTGGGAGATCTGTCACTCCGCCACACCCACCCTAACATTGCCCCCACTCCTGATCGCCACCTCATTGGGAGGGACCATACGTGATCCTTGTCAGTGATGACCTCAACCGACAAGGTTGCTATGGCAAGCGAGCCCAGACAATTGCATTAAAAGCTCACTCATTATATTAAAATAAGCTCATGAATATTTAAATCTGCCTTGCAGTCAGGAAGGGCGCAAGGTTGATTTCGCCAGCATAGCAGAGCTGGTAATATCATGAGAGGCGAGAAACCAGGCGTGCACCTAGTTTTTTGCCTCTCACCCAGGGCAACATTGTGTCACAGCACCAGAGATCCGGGTTCAATTCCAGCTTTGGATCGCTGTCTGTGTAGATTTTGCACATTCTCCCTGTGTCTGCATGGGTTTCCTTCGGGTGCTCCTGTTTCCTCCACACTCTAAAGATGTGCGTGTTAGGTGGATTGGTCATGCTAAATTGACCCTTAGTGTCAGGGGATTAGCAAGGTAAATATGTGTGGTTACGGGAATAGGGCCTGGGTGGGATTGTGATCGGTGCAGACTCCATGGCCCAAATGGCTTCCTTCTGCACTGTAGAGATCCTATGACTCTATGATAACCGTTTTGCCTTGCCGATCAACCTGCCTGATGTGTTGGGAGGGTCGTCCCCTGTACCTTTTCTGATTATTTCCGAATGATCCCTCCCCTATTCCCCATTTTTCTTTTTGTCACCAACACATCCCTTCTGCTAGGCATGCCCCGGCCCGTGTCAGTTACATCTTCCCATCCCAGTATTGGTGCCAGTGAGTGAAAGGCGCTATGCAAATGAAAGCCTTTAGCTCTTTCTTTCTCTTTATTAACGCAGCTCTGTCAAATAACTTGCACAGCTTTTGCCAGGATATGCAGAAAGTAATACTGCATGAAAATACTAATATAAGTCAATTAGAAATGCCCCAGCAGAGCATCAATACAATCAGTGAGACAGGAAGATTGAGGATTAATGAAAGGTCAAAGAATTTGGTGGAATAAAAACATAATCAGAAACTACAATTTAATGGTGTGTGTGTGTGTGTGTGTGTGTGTGTGTGTGTGTGTGTGTGTGTGTGTCTGAGTGTGCGTGTGCGTGTGCATTTACATGTGTGTGCGTGTGCATTTACATGTGTGTGTGTGTGGGGGGGGGCAAATGCAAGGAGGGTTGGGGGGGGAGCGGGGAGAGGGGGGAAGGGGAGGTGGGGTGGGCGTAGGGACACGGAGGCACAGGGAATACCTATCTAGTATTTATACAAACCGAAAAAGAAGAGTGAGCTCTGCACTATTGTATCCAATCTCAACCACAGCTTTCTTGAGCAATGGAGATTTTAATCAGACAGGATTTCTCATTTTAGTTGCTTTCATTTAAAGAGTGCTTCCCTCACACACACCATAGGTCCCTACCCCCCGGACCCTCACACCAGCCCACCTGACCCTCATACGTATCAATTATTTATGGCATGCGTAAACATGTGTCATTATAAATCCTAGATAATACAACACCAGTAAGTGGTCCTCAAGAAAATATGTGTGGCTCCATTTTGTCTCTTACCTCATCTCCATAAAGATCCAGCAGAGATCACTACAAGACACTGTTCTTAAACATTACAATACCAGCAGGCCCAGAGTGGTACTGAGATAAATGTTGTTGTAGTGACATTTAATTGTCAGGAAAGGCTTTTATTTACTCATTGACTCAAAAATGCTGTCACACACTTCTCTTCCACTAATTCTTTCTCAAGTTTTAAATTTTGTTTTGCTCTTTCTATCAACCTACAAAGAAAACTAAATTTAAAACCTGTTGTTTAATTTTCTCAGACTCCAGCAGTCATTTCAGAGGTGGGAACAACTCATAAAAATTCTTAGTGGCCACAACGTTTGGGTTTCAGCCGAATGAATGAATGGCAGAAGAGTGAGAATTGTACCAGGGAAAGCTGCTGACAAGTGAAGGAACTCTTTGGCAATCACAAAAACCTTGCGTAAACTTGTCCACAATATAGCAACAGTGAGAAGTCTCACAATACTAGGTTAAAGTCCAACAGGTTTACTTGGAATCACGAGCTTTCGGAGCACTGCTCCTTCATCAGGTGAGTGGAGAGGTAGGTTTCACAAACATGGCCTCTGATCTTCAGGTAAGCGTTCTCCAAGGCGGCCTTCAAGATATGTGACGACACAGAATCGCCAAGCAGAAACTGATAGCCAAGTTCTGCACGCATGAAAGCTGCCTCCACTGAGATCTTGGGTTCATGTCACATGTAATCCCCACTATTTGGCCTGGGATTGCAAAATCCTACTAAGACAATTCACACCTCTCTCCACTCGCACTGTCTGTAGCTGTAAAGGCTTCATTACCTGAAAAGACTCGCATTCCAACCATTATCTTGCAATTGTGTCTTTGTCTATATATGCTGTGTTTGTGAAACCTACCTCTCCACTCACCTGTTGAAGGAGCAGTGCTCTGAAAGCTCGTGATTCCAAATAAACCTGTTAGACATTAACCTGACGTTGTGAGACTTCTTACTGTTCCCACCCCAGTCCAACATTGGCATCTCCACGTCACAGTATAGTAAGAGTTAGCAGATATTATTCTCAACAGACTATTAATCTCATTATCTGAAAAACAGCCAGTGACTGAATCAATGCCAGCAGATATAGACAGCATTCAACAGTGGGTGACAAATAGCATGTTGTCTCCAGCGCTAAGAAAACCAATAAATAACAGTGAGAAGGCTTGGCTGTAATGTTATCCATCCATTTTTTCCTCCATGCTCTCTTGAGTCAAAATAAAACCCAGCTTTTGTTAAACCAGGGGTGGCACGGTGGCACGTTGGTTAGTGCTGCTGTCCCACAGCGCCAGGGACCCGGGTTCGAATCCCGGCTTGTGTCACTGTCTGTGTGGAGTTTGCACGTCCTCCCCACATCTGCGTGGGTTTTCTCTGGGTGCTCCGGTTTCCTCCCACGGTCCAAAGATGTGCGGGTTAGGTGGATTGGCCGTGCTAAATTGCCCCTTAGTGTCAGGGGGACTAGCTAGGGTAAATGCATGGGGTTATGGGGATAGGGACTGGGTGAGATTGTGGTCAGTGCAGACTTGATGGGCTGAATGGCTTACTTTCTGCACTGTAGGATTCTGTGATTCAATCTAAGCTGCACTACGGTTGAAAAGTCTGCTCAAAAATATAACCATTGAGCCCTAAAGCACAGAAAGAGACCACATTTGTGTGATTGCCTTGATAGAGCTATCCAAATCTAGCGCTTCCTCACGACCCCTGAATCTTCCTCTGCTTCAGAAATGTATCCAATTTTGCCTGAAGCGATGCGCTTGTTCAGCCTCAACTATTTCCTTTGGCAAAGTCTTCAAAGCTCCGAAGATCTGCTACGTAAAGAAATTTCCCCTCAACCTCATGCTGCGATGACCCCCTTAGCATTGACTCTCCGACCAGATGAATGAGCCTTTATGCATCCTGTCAAAATCCCTCGTAATTTTAAAAGCCTCTCAATCCCACCTATCTCTGATCCAGTCAAAATAATTGCAGTGTCATTCTGTCCTCGTAACTGTGGACAGAAAATCTGAAAAACAGTGAGCATTTCCACCCCTGCTTCTCATGGTCAGTTTGACAAAGTGCATCTGTCCTGTCATAGGGCTTGTACCATTTGATCACTGGGCTGAATGAGATGATCATACTGCACTCAGGTCCCTCCTCCACATCACTGCCAAAAATGTGGTCAACGGTTCTCTACTGTTTTATTTCTTTATTGGCTTTCTTCATTTTGTTTCCCCCCCCACCCCCCACATTCTTTCCCCCTACTTTATCTGCCCTTCCCCTACCTTTTCTCTGCCTTTGCTTCCCCTGTCCCTCTTTTTATTAATTTTACCTCTCTTCCTTCATTCCACACCACCCCCCCTCCCACCACAGCATTTTTTCTTTTGGTTTCAGATTCCAGCGTTCCAGTAACTTGCTTTTACCCAGTGGTCAGTCAATGCTGGCCGAAGCTGAATGGACTTAGGCCAGGACTAATCTTCATGATCCAATAGCAGAAATGAGAAAAAGCTAGACCAGCTGCATTTTAAACATTCTGCATCAATGCAGATCTAAATGCCAGTGGTGTAAATTTACCCACTGCTTCTCATGCCTTTAGACCGCTCCCCAAGGGAGTATCAGCATCTGGAATTCTGTTCCTTGAGTGCAGAAACAAACGCACCATTAAGAATGCTTGCTGAATCAGGCCCACTGAAGCAGACATTAGTCAGTAGGAAGAGGCTGGTCTAACAGCACCTTAGTACGAACCCTCTGGCATCTTGCCCTTTCGAAATTTCAGACCCATTAGCCGTTGCTATGGTCAACTGCATCCTGCTATAACTTTCACCAGGAAATATTTGGCTGTTTTTTTTTACAACTCACTTTTGCAGATCTTTTTTATTGTTCGTGCTGCTTTTGTAAAATACTGAGATCACAATTTTCTCTGTATTTGCATATCAACTACTGATTTTGTTTACAAAATTGCAACTATACAACAAAAATAATTCGTTGGGTATGAAGTGCTTTGGGCTGTCCAGAGGATGTAAAGGGCACAATTTAAATGAAACCTCTTTTAAGTCTAACCTATTATGGAGGCAATTTTTTTTTTAAATTGGCTGGCTGGCCAGCATTTATTGCCCATCCCTCGTTGCCCTTGTTCAGAGAGCAGTTGAGAGTCAACCATTACTGTGGCTCTAGAGTCACATGTAGGCCAGACCAGATAAGGATGGCAGATTTCCTTCTTTAAAGGACATTAATGAACCAGATGAGTTTTTCTGACAACCGACAATGGTTCCATGGACAACAGGGATTCTTAATTCCAATTTTCTTTTCCTGTATTGAATTCAAATATCGCCATTTGCCATGGTGGGATTTGAACCTAAGTCCCAGCACATTAATTGAGTTTCTGGATTAATATTCCAGCAAAAGTACCACTCGGCCATTGCCTCCCCTAACAGGCTTTGTTTAAATTTAAAGAATCGGTTTAAAGAGTTGTGCATGGACTACATAAGTAGATGGTAAAAGGCCAATCACCACAGTGTGCAGTCTCTATTAACATGTCTGTAATACCTAGATGTATAAATGCTAATGGTATTATTTAGCACTGAGACTGGGTTGTAAACTATTGCTGGAGAAAAAGAGCTCTGCTGTAATGCAATTTGTTGTATTTGCTGGTGGATAAGTAGAAGCTAATGATTCAATTACATTAGCTGTTGTTTAATTCAGTTTTGCTCCTGTACATGTGCTTCGCAAGCAACGTGTTGTGTATGGCCATCAGAACAAGGGGAATCAATTCCTGCAAGTAGTTTAAGCTATGGAGGAGCTGACATTAATTTTCCCTTGGATATGTGTGGGAACCTTATAAATAATGTATATCAATCACACAAATGGTGCAAGGCTTTGCTCTGAAATACATCCACACCTGTCTCAGCTTTCACATGGTAATTGTATATTTATGTTTATCGTATTCCATATCCTCAGTATATCAATAACCATCAGAATATTAACTAAATAATGATAACACAAAAAATAGCCTTCTGTTAAAATGGCACAAAGGACATGAACCTGATGACAGAAAGGCGGAAACGAGTTGCAGTACAAAGTTAATGAAACATCTTGCTTTTGTTGTCCTACCTGATTACAATTTGAAATTTATGAAAATATTGTTACAACTGTGCAGTTGGAGTTTCCAAACCATCATTTTAATAAGCTTTTCAGCGCGTGCTTTTACGCACTTAGTCAATTTCAATTTGAATGAGTTGCTTTGATGTGCTTGTTTACCTCTGTATGTTTTATTCCTTGTTTGAAAATATCTCTTCTTATTTTGCTAACAGGGTCTCATAGATCCTTTATACACTGCTGTTGAAGTGGTCTTTCACATTAACTGTTGCTCAGCAGTGATGCTGCACAATGTGCAAGACGTCAATTTGTTTAGCTGAAGAGTAGAGAATTGTGCGGAATGTGATTTTGCAATTTAAAGGAGTTTAAAGTTTATTTATTAGTGTCACAAGTAGGCTTACATTGACATTGCAATTAAGTTACTGTGAAAATCCCCTAGCCGCCGCACTCCGCCGTCTGTTCAGGTACACTGAGGGAGAATTTAGCCTGGCCAATGCACCTAACCAACACGTCGTTCAGACTGTGGGAGGAAACCAGAGCACCCAGAGGAAAACCACGCAGACACAGGGAGAACGTGCAAACTCCACACAGACAGTGACTCAAGCCAGAATCGAACCCAGGTCCCTGGTGCTGTGAGACAGCAGTGCTAACACTGTGCCACAAGGCAGATTTGCACATGAGCTCAATGGCTGAAATTTTACCACACATCCACCACGGGAGAGGGACAGACAATGGAGAGGCCCGTTGACCTCGGGTGGGATTTTATGATTTCTGGATGAGCGAGGCTGTGAAATCCTGCCCAATGTCTCAAAGCACATCATAACTCATATATATGCCACAACCACATAAAGGTGTTTCCTCAAAGTGGTCAGTGAGTTAAGAATGTGTGTGTGTGTGTGAGAACGTGAATGAATGAATGAAGCCCCCTTTCAATTTACAAGTGATTCAATTTAAAAATAACCAATAGCAAAATCTTCAGTCTTAAACAAGGTGAAGGTCTCTTTATTACAAAGTTACTGCTGTACATGTAATAAAGTAATAAAGTTACTAACTGACTACATATGCTGATAAGGGTAAAAGATACTTCTAAACATGAAATTAAATTCAGTTCTTTAAGATATCCTGGCAAGCTCATAGCTTGCAGTTGAAGTATTGGTTGTCTGGAGTGATGGGTTGAAGGTGAAGATTTGTGTTCTGTAGATGATGCTTGATTTCTCGGGTTGACTCAGCAAGTGAGTAGGTTTTCAGGGGAGAGAGAAGTTTCCTTGTTCCTCACAAGGTTTTCAGTTAAGATACTTAAAGATTGTTTAGATTTTTTTTCATCAAAGTAACAGTTGATTTTTGGAGACCTTCTTCTTTATCCTTCTCTTGGCTGGGAACCCCCTTTGATGATATCTCTCAGAGTCCTTCCTCGGGTTCTGCATCCATGGCATGTCGCAATCACGATCAAAGCAAAATGACTGCTGAAGTAAGTCAGTGGAGGTCAGTATCCCTTCACCTGAATCCCTTCTATTTCCAAGCTCTGTTTAAGTTCATTGAATGTTACAAGCTCTTGAGTCAGCATTCAGTGTGCCGCAGACCTGACGCTCCCAGTTATATACACAACAAAGGCTCCCTGATTGGACAAGCAATAAAGGACTCAATCACGGAGCTCATATTCTAAGAGGCCAACCTCAATGGCCTCATTGAAGTCATTACAGCTGCTATCTTATTTTCAAATGAACCACTGTTTCACCAGACAAAGATATTTTTCCTGCCTTTTCTTCTCTCAGAAATTAAGAGTCTTCATACTCTAGAAGATTCAATGGGCAGTGCTGGAAGAGTCTTGCATTTTAATAACTCTGAGATGAGTTCTGGAAATAACAGAGTCTGACAAGGTCTGAACAAATACAGAAAGATGCCAAGATGTCTGTCCACACCTACATTTTGAAAAGGGCTTTTAAACAATTTTAAAGATTTGAAAGGGGAAGAATACCTTGAAACATTTGTCCTTAAAGATCTATAATTCCCTAATTACACATGTGACAAATACTTTTGAATGATGTCAGTGCTATTACTTAAACACATTCATGAACCTTTCAAATACCTTATCATGCCAACACAATATTCTATTTCCCCAGACAAACCCTGCTTCCTATGAATTTTAACCTTTTCTAATGCACGATCTAACACAAGAGGTAGCATGTTCAGGCTGAGCGATTAAATCCCTTGCCTACCAGGCAAACTCACGGTTACATCTCCATAACTGACAGCCCACATACTCCAGGCTATAAATTACAAACCAGGTTGATTAAGAAATATAAAAATTAGCAGAAGGAAACCGTCAGCCAACAGCAGGAAGTTGAATCACAGCCTTTTACTTAACTGACAAAACTGATTTCAAAGTACCCAAGATGTTCATCAGTAATTTCTTGCAGCCTGGAGCACACAAAGTTTATATGTAAACCTGGCAAAATGTGAAGTCTTCCTTCTGCTGTGCATCACCACTGACAAGAACTGAAATAATGGAACGAATTGGGAAGAGGACCGATCCAGTTTCTATTTTTGCCAGACAGCGAGAAGCTGCCAGTTAGCTGCCACCTCCTTTTCGATTACTAAAGGGGCACAGGTTCAAGGTGAGAGGGGGAAAGTTTAAGGGAGATGTTCAGGGGAAGTTTAACACTCAAAGAATGGTGGGTGACCAGAACACACTGCCAGAAGATGTGGTGGAAGCAGGCAATATTTAAAAGGCATTTGGATGGGTACATGAATAGGGAGGAAATGTAATTAAAGGCACCAGAAAAGGAAAGAACTCAAAGACACCCAATTTAATTAGTGATAAGCGACAAATGTGTACATTCCTACTGACCAGCCTATGTTCTCATTCATACTGATTGCCAAATTATTATTCGTTCATGGGATGTGGGGATTTCTGGCTGGCAACTGAGAGATTTTCACAGCAACTTCAC
Organism: Carcharhinus amblyrhynchos; assembly: GCF_965287045.1. NCBI lineage: Eukaryota > Metazoa > Chordata > Chondrichthyes > Carcharhiniformes > Carcharhinidae > Carcharhinus > Carcharhinus amblyrhynchos. The sequence continues at coordinate 28,868,825 of NC_137346.1, forward strand.
TGCAGTGTTACTGTAAACATATTTATGACACTGATAAATAAACTTTAAACAAGGTTTTGGCACAATCCAGTTAGGGGCCAATAATGTTTGGTTTAAAGTAGACAAAGTTTGAGAATTAAGACATTTGTTCACTGAATAAAGCCATCATATTTCATGGGTTTTGAATAAATAAAAGTAAATTTCACTATACAAGGTCAGACACATAAAACAATTTACACTATCTGCCTTATGCTCCAACATTCAGGGTTGATATTAGGTACATGTGAAGAAACAGGCCAACTGAGGTTGAACATATAACACCATACAATAAGTGGCAAATACAACAAGAAAATATTCCACAGATTTCTCATCAACCCACCCTGTAAGCAACATGAGTCAACCAATCTCACTGAAACTGGGGCGGGATTTTCCCACTCGCCCCAAGACCGGAAATTCCTCCTTGAGATCAATGTAGTCCACCCCTGCCCGGCCCGCCTGCTACGATTCCCGTGGCAGGCAGGACAGGAAAATTCTGCCCTCTGCCTCTTTCGTGAGGGATTCAATCTTCATCTTTGAAGACCTTGTCTTGAAATTCTCTCCAGAGCTCAGTCCAATTTGGCCAGCGCCAACCATGTCCCATCTTACAGGCTTTCCATATTGTCTCCCAAGATTCTGTTCTCCTGAATTCCCAAGTCTACACTCAAACTTCAATTTACAAGCCAACTTCAACTCTTAAACCACATCGAGTATAAGTCTGCTCCAAAGGATTACCTTTGTCCATGGAATCACTGAGTCATAAACCTTCTGCTGCCTTCTTGGAATTGCAGGCTCTCTCCTGAACCCTCTGTACTTAAAGTCAGCTACTCTCAGCCCTTTTTCTATTTAAAGTCTATTTCTCTTCTCCTTACATTTTTTCTTAACTTAATTGGGACCTGTCTCTGTCCTCTGCCAAGGACTCTTGGTTCTGGGACCTCTTCCTGTTCCCTCTCTCTTTTGGACCTTGCCCTGTCCCCTATCCCTGTTCCCCACATGGGACACTTGACATCTGATTAAAACTGATTGACTCACTAAAATTGACTGCCACAGAACTGCTGTTGACTGACTCTTGAACAGATCTTGGGACTTACTCCAAGATGATCCTGTCCTTGTTACTCAGCAGGACAATGGTAACAAGCATTAGAAACTCCTGTACTTTAAATGTTACAACACCCGCAGACTACTAACTTGTACACCACATGAGGACACAAAAATTGATCTCACCTACCATATAAAGTTTATTTTTGTTTGTTCAACACCCATGGAATCTTGGGATTTCATTCTCTTAGCATGTGTCTTGAATCTCAAATTTTGTCTACTTGACACAAAACATGATGGGTGGCATGGTGACGCAATGGTTAACACTGCTGCCTCACAGTGCCAGGGACCCAGGTTCAATTCTGGCCTCGGATCATCTGCACTTTGCACATTCTCCCTGTGTCTGCGTGGGTTTCCTCTGTGCGCTCTAGTTTTTCTCCCACAATCCAAAGATGTGTGGGTTAGGATGATAGGCCTTAAATTGCCCCTTAGTGTTAGGGGACTAGCAGAGAAAATAAGTGGGATTGCAGGGATAGGGCCTGGTTGGGATTGTTGCTGGTGCAGGCCCAATGGGCTGAATGGCCTCCATCTGCACTGTAGGGATTCTATAATTGACCCCTGAGTGAATTTTATCAAAACTTGGCAGTCTTCTCTAGGAACATAACAAATGGAACAGTATAAATGTGCCAGTCTTTTTATATTATGGGATAACAGCATTCTCTGGTCACAGCTGGTCCTTAGTTTTAATACTGCATCATAGAAAAAAACCTAATGAGCTGTGTGAACAGAACTGGGAGATCTCCATGAAATATTTAGTTTGCACCCAGTGCATAATGATGATATTACATACAAAGGTTTCAAAAAATGCACTACGTTATTGCAAATGATTTTCAATCCCCTTGCGCTTCTGTCTAATATTTTTGCATGTTTTATTTTCCTTCAATATCACTTACTACTTTGCATTTTCTATCAATTATTCTTTCTCTCAAACAGCTTGTTTACCTGCAGAGTTAACTCACCTGCAGCTGACATTGGTGCCAACCAGTCTGGCATCTGTAACTGAGTAACACTGTGGTCATATTCAGTCATTAAATACCAGGAATGTCATGACATTGTTCCTGTTCGTGAGCCCAGGTGGCTGCAGAATGCCAAGTCAAAGGATAAGGGTGCCGTTCCTCGAGCTTGCGTTGATGTGTTTTTTGGTGACATCAGGATAGAGCTGGCGAAGATGACTGAAGATAATTAGTTGAATATGGAGGCCAGTGGGTTGGAAGCTGAGAACAAGGGGAACCCCTATCATTCCTAGAACCATACAATCCCTATAGTGCAGGCATTAATGGGAATCAATGAGTGCCAGCGCCAGAGGACAGTGGGTCTTCTGGATCTCACTCCAGCTGCCTCTCCATCCCATGTAAGAATCTCCGGATACCCGATGAGAATAAGGTTAGCAGGAATGCAGTTTGGGGCCTTCCACCTAGGGGTGCCCAGCCCATCTGACATCCCCACCCCCACCCTGTGAGCCATGTACCTCCAACTCCAAATGCTGAGAATGACAACTCTGTCACATCCAGTTACAGCCCGCAAGTAGGCTTGGATCCTCAATGTGCAGGTCCCCGGGGGACACCTGCAAACGGTCATCACAGGAAACAGGGTGTGGAAGTCGGCAGACCACCTCAACATCAACTGTGGATGTTGGGGATACAATTACATGTAGCAGGAAGGTGAGGAAGAGTCAGAAATGATAGACATCTAGGGGGCATCGGTGATCCTAGGCACTTGTAGAGATAAGCCACCACTGTACAAACACACTTGTATTAAAAAATCACTTTGTTCACCTGCACAGATCCTCCACAATGTCGTCATGTTCTGCAAACCCCCATGCAAACTCAGTGCTTCCTCCCTATGCAGTGTGAGAATGGCAGCGCAATGTCTCTCCCATTCTGATGATCCAGTAAAATCACGCCGCTCCTGGCACAGGCCCCCCAGCTCCACCCCCAGTGCAGACTGGGAGATGCCGCACTGATCACCCATGCAGCCCTGAAATGAGTCTCTGGCATAGAAGATCAGAGCGACAGTGACTTTCAGAGCCACTTGTATTGAGTGACCTCCCAGTCCATGAAGTGCCAACTCATGCATCACCTGGCAAAGTTCTCCATCACTGCCCGGGACAGGCACAGTCTTCTCCAGCACTGGACCTCTGACAGGGTGGCACTGTGGTTACCACTGCTGTCTCACAGCGCCAGGGACCCATGTTCGATTGTTGACTTGGGTTACTGTCTGAGTGCAGTTTGCGCATTCTTCCCATGTCTGCATGGGTTTCCTCTGGATGCTCCAGTTTCCTCCCATAGTCTAAAGATGTGTGGGTTAGGTGGATTGACCATGCTAAATTGCCCTTTAGTGTAGTGGGAATAGCTAGGATAAATACATGGAGTTATAGGAATAGGGACTGGGTGAGACTGTGGTCAGTGCAGACTTGATAAGCTGAATGGCCTCTTTCTGCACTGTAGGATTCTATGATTTTATGATCTAGAGGTGGGAAATCCTCCAGTGGAATATGCGTGGCTGATTGTGTCTCTTCCAAGGCGCTACTGGGGCCCTGCTCCTGGAAGAGCAACAGGCCTTGCTTCCTCCTCCTCTCCAGGGCACTGTTCCTGGCCATTTGCGGTGACATGTCAATGTTGCTGCTGCTGTTCTATTGCAATCAAAAGAACTGCCAACTCAACTGGCTCCAGATTCTCCTGAATCAATAATTGAAAGGAAGAGAACATTGTAGTGAGGGATGAGAAGTCCTAACAATGTCCTGACCCACAGCCTCTCAGGGTCTAGGATACCCACCCTTACAATCTCCCTATATGAACACCAATCCAACGAGCCTCACTCCCTCCCCTGTCACACAATTACCATTTCCCCAGATTTGCCCCTCTCAACTCCACCTGAATGAAGCACTTTGAACATTGAGAACTTCAGCATGACTCTCCCAAGGATAAACAATGAAGATAGTTGAGTGCTGTCAATAGGCCTATGCTCTAACCTCATGGGCTAACAGGACAATGCCAAACATCATATCCTCAACGAGGTGACTGATAAGCACCTTCATCATAATGTCTTGTACTGGGGGCCTCATCTGTGTCATCTTTCAGTTACGGAGACGTGAGGATTCGCCCTGGAGTTCAATGCTTGGGGGCCAAGCTTCTAAAGGATTAATAATTGGGCACCAATGAACGGCACACTCATGCAATCCAATACTGACTAAATTGGCACAATTGGCTCATCAAGGAAAGGTCAGGGAGCTGATTAGGGAAATGGCTTCCCCTTGTGGCAGGTGAAACAGTCCTGATGCAATTTACAGTCAACTTTATCCTTAAATGGCATCCTCATTCCCCCAACTCTCCTGGCTGCAGAATAAATGAGATCTCCAATTTGAACACCCAGCCCATACTCTAATCCCTGACAGCCTAGCCTCCATAACCAGAAGCTGTGAACTTAAGACACCTCATGCCATCTGGCTGCAAAGTTCAGCCTGAGTGTAGGGGTTCATTCTGACTGCACTTGTCCTCCCTCCTCTGTGAGGGTTTTCGGTCCTCATGAGGCTGGGAACCACCCCTTCTCAGAGGCCCCCACTCTGCCAATGCAGCCTGGCATCTCGTGGGACCCTATCCAGGGACCTCATGGTTACCCCTGTGCCGACCCTGTGGATTCACTTCCTCCCACCCAGCTGCCACACTAGAAGGGCAATCCCTCAGCATTGATAGCTCAGTGAAAAGGACACAGGAAGTGTTGCCCGCACATCGGCCATCAGATCCCTTTAAACCTAAAGGCTCACAGCCATTGAAGGACCGCTGAGACCTGTGAGTGACCCCACTCCCTGGCCCTGAGCTTCACTTATCTGGGTCCTCCATGTTCTCTCCAGCGCCCCCTCTGCAATTGGCTTCCTGGAGGGTGATAGTGACCTGACCTCTTTGGAGTTGAGGTCACCAGGTTCTTGTTTTTACAAGGCTGTTGTAAATTGTGTTGACATGATGTCACAGCAGTCCCCAATGACTATTCAGTGATCGGGGGGGGGGGGGGGGGGGGACAACCCGGCAGGAGGGCTTGCTAATGATATGTCGATGATATGAGGTTCCCGAACTTCCGCGAAGGGATTCTCGTTACATCTCCAGCGAGTGGCCTGGAAAATCAATAAATACAATCTTGCCGGTGAAAATGGCATTTCCCAATTCTCTCCGGACTTTGTGCCCACATCGTGGTTCTCGCTGTTGGCTAATGAAGGCTGAAAATCCAGCCCCAAGATGCGTGCAATCTTCCCAAAATGGCACAGAGTGTTTGGATCAGGTGAGAAAAGCTGTTTGAAGCTCACCAGATTCATAGCTGTCTTTTGTTTAACAGCACTCAGTGCAACTTCAGAGTGTTGGCGAGGATCACACAGCCAGCTGGAGGGGGTAGGGTCTCAATATGCTGCCAACGCCCAGAATCTGAGATCAAGGTGCCTTTCTTTAGGGGTGTCACTGCCAGGAACAATACCCAGCTATGTCATTCAATCTGGGGTGGGGGAGGTGGGCTACAGTCACCTCTGTGCCCCCAGCACGGTCACCATGACTGATTTTCGATTTGGAAAACCAGCAGTGATTCACGCTAGTATGACATCAAGCCATTAGTGGAGAGAGAGGGAAACAAAGCATCATGGGTGGAGTTACAGTAATTATATGTAATTTTATATATGCATTTCCTGAAAGGTATCAACCTGATTCACACCACAGAAAGGACATGAACCTAATTATGTCACCAGTGGGGAGCAGGAAGGATCTCAATCTACCCAACGCAAATCCAATATTTGGCCACTCATGAGATTTAGCAGCCTTTACAGGATTTGTGCCCACAGCAACAGGGCCACTCAATCGCATCCAATGTTCCATGTTAATGATGCACTAAATATTTGCTTTTTTTAATGTTACAAAACCTTAGGGTTCACTAATGTCCTTCATAGAGTAAAGAAGCTACAAACCTGGCCTCCAGTGCCACATTGTGTGATTTACTCTTTATTCTCTCTGAAGCAATTGTAGGTAGATTCAGGGCAACTCATGGGCAATGAATGTAATCTTGCAGGGACTACTCATCCTGGAACAACAGAGTTACTTTATCTGATCCACAATTATTGATTTATAATTTGAAAATAAATAACCTGTTATCAAATTGAACTGTTTGCTGGATTTATAGTCTATTTATAAACCTTTAAAGATGTTATTTTCTTTGTAACATTCCAGGAAAGCGTAATAATCAAATAGCACTTTGATCTACTACTGCCTCTCCTGATTCATGAGTTAAATGACATTATATAAAGAGTATAAATCACACAATAGCTCCTGCAAGTAGTCGTTAGTGGTTTAAATCATTGTTAACCACACTGACATTCCAACCTCACTTTTGTGGAGATACCAAAACGCACGTACGGTTCCAAATTAGGTAGTGGCAGCACCAACAGCATTTTAATCCATTATTGATGAGAAAGGGGAGGAAGTAGCAATGTAATAACAAATGTTTTTCCTCTTTAAAAGCCCAAGATGAAATCCACTCCAATGACAGAAGATGATGTTTGCATTCTTTGCAATTAGTACAAAAGATCGTGGATGTAGCCCAATCCATCATGCAAACCAGGCTCCCACTCACTGATTCTGTCTATACTTCCTGCTGCCTTGGCAAAGCAGTCAGCATAATTAAGGACCCCACACACGCTGGACATTCTCTCTTTCACCTTCTTCTGTCGGGAAAAAGATACAAAAGTCTGAGGTCACGTGCCACCCAACTCATGAACAGCTTCTTCCCTGCTGCCATCAGACTTTTGAACGGACCTAACTCGCACTAAGTTGATCTTTCTCTATACCCTAATTGTAACTATGAATACATTCTGCATTCTCTCCTTTCCTTCTCTATGAACGGTATGCTTTATTTGTATAGTGCGCAAGAAACAATACTTTCACTGTATATTAATACATGTGACAATAATAAATCAAATCAAAAAGGTAATGAGTAACGGAATATTTTTTATTATTACTGTTTAAAGGGGAACCTTTTTGGAGGGTAGGGCCATCCAACAAAGTCAGTGGGTTACCTGCGGGGTGACCTTTACCTGATCAAAAACTCCTCTCACGTAAGGCGGCAAGGACCCGGGTATCACCCCAGACTGGTATTTTCCTTACTCATTAGTTTAAGGCTTGAGCGTGGGTAGCTTCACCATTCAGTGAACAACACAAACTGGTTTAATGTTTAAAGTTTATTTATTAATGTCACAAGTAAGCTTACATTAACACAGCAATGAAGTTACTGTGAAAATCCTCTTGTCACCACACTCTGGCGCCTGTTCAGGTACACCGAGGGAGAATTTAGCACGGCCAGTGCACCTAACCAGCACGTATGGGTGGCACAGTGATAGAGTGGTTAGCACAGCTGCTTCACAGCTCCAGGGACCTGGGTTCGAATCCCAGCTTGGGTCGCTGCCTGTGTGGAGTTTGAACATTTTCCCTGTGTCTGTATGGGTTTCCTCCGGGTGCTCCAATTTCCTCCCACAGTCCAAAGATATGCAGGCTAGGTTAATTGGCCATTATAAATTGCCCCTAGTGTCCTGGGATGCAAAGGTTAGAAGGATTAGTGGGTAAATATATAGGGATATGGGGATAGGGCCTGGGTAGGATTGTGGTTGGTGCAGACACGAATGGCCTCTTTCTGCACTGTAGGACTCTATGACTCTTCTTAAATTGTCTTCAGATATGGAGGGAAACTGGAGAATCTGGAGGAAACCCACACAGATATGGGGAGAACATGCAGAGTCCACACAGACAGTGGCCCAAGCCAGAAATCAAACCCAGGTCCCTGGCGCTGTGAGGCAGCAGTGCTAACCATTGTGCCACTGTGCCACCTTTATGCAGTATTGCATCTGAAAAACACTTTTAGTTTGCTAACTGGAGCTATACAACGTGAAGGCATCCCTATCTTGATTTAAAAGTATAAGATAGAACCACAGTATTCAGTCATTTTTAAATTCATCAGCGGAATTGAAAACAAAGATGAAAAAATGTCTAACATCTCAAATATTTGTTCAAATAAACATGAAACTGTTTTTCATGTTTCTCGCAGGCTTCCTTGTATTTGAAATGTAAATACAGCAATGCATCCTTTCACTGGGGGAATCGAGCCATCACTGATAACATTGGGCTTGCCTCTCACTGTGTCACGTACCAACCGACTCAAATAGATTCCTAATTACACTATGCCCAAATATTTCAATGAGCTAGACTAGACTGATGTTAAAGGTCTTCCTCAAAACCATGTGTGTCTTAACCCTCTTTTGGATCCAGTTCTTATAAATATGCAGTATTTAATCTTTTGAGGGCGAAAGCAGTTTGCAAAGCAGAGGGAGTTTCTACCACATGGGCAGAAAGGCCCTTTGCATGACATTTGTAGAAATGCAGTCAAATTATAATCAAACCATGGAGGAACATAGCATTATCTAATAGGGAGCAGTTTAGTGTACAGCAGGTGTTGGTAAGCAATCTCGCAATTAGTGTTCTGCCTTCCTAAGCACAGTTTAGCACATTAACAAGCAGGAGACAAGTCGATTGACCCCGATAAAACATCAAGCAGGTGGCATTCCTGATGTGCCAATTGGAAAACCTGATGGAACATAAATATTATCAAGGTGGATTCTTCCAAAAGTAACAGCAGATCTTGGTGTAGCGGAGAAACAAATTCAGTAGAAAGAGGAAACCATCAGTGGAGGACGTTTTACCAGTCCTGTCATAAAACCATAGAATTATATAGCATAGGGACAGGTCATTTTTCCCATCATGTCCCTCTTGGTTGACCAAAGGCCATCCAACCTAATCCCACTTTCCATCTCTTGGCCCACACCCCCAAAAGTTCCTATATTTTAAGAGCAACTCTAAGTATCTTTTAAACATAATGAGGGTTTCCACCTCTACCTCCCTTTTAGGCAGTGAGTTCCAGACCCTTGATCACTCTTCTGGAGGAAAACAAATTCTCCTCAACTCCCCCCATTGATTTAATTGAAGTGTGTAAAATTGAGTGGCCTAGATATCCACTGTGCTATTGGTGTGTTATGATTTACTTGGGGAGTCCAAGTTGCAGTGGCAACATGTGTGGTTGGCCCAGTGGTTAGCACTGCTGCTTCACAGCACCAGGGACCCAGGTTCAATTCCAACCTCAGGTCACTATCCATGTGGAGTTTGCATGTTCTCCCCGTGTCTGCGCGGGTTCTGTCCAGTTTCCTCTCACCAGTCCAAAAATGGACAGGTTAGGTGGATTGGCCATGCTAAATTTGCCCCGTAGTGTCAGAGGAACTAGCAGGGATTACGAGATAGGGCCTGGGTGGATTGTGGTCGTTGCAGACTCGATGGGCCAAATGGCATCCTTCTGCACTGTTAGGATTCTACGATACAATTCTATGTACTTTTACACGCATTTTGGAGCTCAGGGCATGGTAGAGGTTCCAAGGCTCTCCACTCTCAGATTTCTATGGGCCTCAATTAATTACCCACTCAGACTCTGTCCAAAAGAAAAATAACCCAGCCTATTCAATCTTTCCCCATAGGTGAAATTCTCCAGTCCTGGCAATATCCCCCTCATACATGTCCTCTGCACTCTCTCAAGTGTGCACTTATTTCATTTAATGCAGAGACCAGAAATATACACAGCTGTAACCTAGCCAGTGTTTTGTACAGTTCTTGCATAACCTTCCTGCTGTTAAGTTCTCTTCTTCAGCTAATAGAAAAAAATAGCCCATATTGCCCACCTAACTAAATTACCTGCCTGTTCTGCTGTCTTCTGGGATCTATGGGTGGCACAGTGGTACGGTGCTAAGCACTGCTGCCTCACAGTGCCAGGGACCCAGGTTCAATTCCGGCCTCGGGTCACTGTCTGTATGGAGTTTGCACATTCTCCCTATGTCTGCGTGTGTTTCCTCTGGGTGCTCTGGTTTCCCCCCATAGCCCAAAGATGTGCAGGTTAGGTTGCTAGGCCATACTAAAATTTCTTAGTGTCAAGGGAATAGCAGGGTAAATGTGTAGGGTTATGGGGATAGAGTATGGGTGGGATTGTTGTCTGCGCAGACTCAATGGGCCGAATAGCCTCCTTCTGCACTGGAGGCAGCCTATGATTCTATGTACTACAAATGTCTGTCTGTTCCTCTGCACATCTCAGTATCCTCACCATTTAGTGGGAACATTTCAAAAGCCACACCTGAAATTACAGCAGGCATACAAATGTAATGAAAGCAAATTGCAGAGAGTCATCCAGACTCGAAACATTGGCTCTGCTTTCTCTCCACAGATGCTGTCAGACCTGTTGAGATTTTCCAACATTTTCTGTTTTTGTTTCGATTGTTATCACAATCCACAGGAGGGAATAAGGGGACATTTGGAATAGATTGAAGAAACATCACGGATGACAACAAGAGATCTGTAATTTCATGTATCACCAGCCCAACTATATGCCGGTGGCTCCACAGCTAGATAAACCTGCCTTGTGTGAATAATGCATCATGCAGTGTGTGTTAATAGAACTCTTTGGGAAAAATACAGAGCAGCAGTAATTGGAGCCAGTTGGTCAATGGACATGTTCTTTGCCAAATTCACCGCAGTTAAACATTGACAGAAAGATTGCAACATCTTGCATTTACTAACAAGATGTTGTCAAACTGAAAGATTGTCACTGCTTCCTTCTCTCCATAGAAGCTGCCTGATCTGTTGAGATTTTCCAACATTTTACATTTTAGACTCGCGATAGAGTACATTTCCTTCATCTCGCACTCACTGTCAGAATCTCTATTCTCTTTATTTTGAGATCCAATTGAGTCATTCATTATCTTTACTGTCTACCTTGTGCAGCTGTCAACTTAAATATGAATTAAAGCTCTTTTATTCTGCAATCCATGAAAGAGTGATTCATGGTGGTTTATTAAACATGAGGGCTGTTTATGTGGGAAACACAAAACATTCCACAACTGAACTGACAAAAAAAAAGCAACTCAGTATTTGACAGTCAACCTGTTAAAAGTTATTTTCTTTCTTCCATTCCTGACAACTCCAATGTAAATTGCACTTGGAAGTGGAAGGGTGGGGATGGTGTAGATAGTGGAGGAACATGGCGACTGTTTTAGTTATTCTGCGGAAGAGTGTAAGGAAGAGGATATCTGGGTGCGAGGTAGAATTTTGAGGTGGTAAGTCAAAGCAGTTTTTTCAAATCACCCAAATGAAAATAAGCAACAATCCAGAAACCATGGCCGGAACCTTCTGTTGTGAAGTTTTGGTGGTGGGCGTGGTAGTGGCAGTGATTTCTACTTTGTGGGGCAGGGGGGGGAGCAGGGGTGTTATATGGATTGGCCATGGTAAATTCTTGGGGTCATGGGGTTTGATGGGAGGGGAGGGGAGAGGGGGGAGGGGAGAGGGGAGAGTGGGGAGGGGAGGTAAGATGCCCTTTTGGAGAGTTGGCACAGATGTTATCCTTCTGCACAGTAGGGATTCTATGATTAGCGAGCCTAAATATCTTATTTAATTAAATCTGAATAAGGGGACAATTTCCTGACCTCCTGCCCTGCCTGCCGTATGATCCAGATCATGTGCATTTTACGTGCGATCTTGTTGCACATGATAACACATTCCCATTTTCAGATCCTACTAGTCACCTGCAAGGTTGCACACTACTGAATTCAGCCCAAGTGTGCAGTCAGAGAGGATTATGAATTAAGAGCTAAAGATATATATCTGCTGACAAGAGCTAAAGGAGAAAGCTGCAGTCCAATTCAATGCTTTTTTTTAAGAAGGAATGTTGACAAATTCAGAAATTGATGTCCAATAGCCAGTCACATTGTTGAACAGCAGTGGTGACAAAATAAAGATTCACCGATTGTGGAACCATCAAACAGATTTTAATTCATATTACACATGACAGCTCCATGGGGTAATAAAAAAGCTAATCACTCCATAATATTGAAAGAAAAGGGAAATTCTTGCAGTAAATGTCATCCTGTTTAATAGTTTAACTGCCAATGGGAATATGCAAATAACAATTGATTACTGGTGGTTGCAAATAATTGGAGCTGTGGTGCATCTTCCAAACGGTTCTGTAAACACACAGAGCAGTCGTAAATGAGTACGAGGCTGTATTGGCAAATCCAGCAGTAGAACAGAAACTAAAATAATTGGGTTAACATTTGTTCCAACTCAAGCAATGGGACGAATTTTACAGTCCCGCCTGCCACGGGAATCGGAGCAGGCGAGGGGCGGAGCACGGGAAGGTCCGTTGACCTCGGGCAGGATTTTCTGGTTTCAGGGCGAGCAAGGCCGGAAAATCCCGCCCAGATTGAGGGGGGGATATAATGTCCTGGAGGGATAGTGCAGGATGTCCAGAGAACGTTGCATGGTGGAGTCCCATTACATGAGGTCAATCGAGCAGGGAAATCTGTTTTGGGACTACCCCCTCGATTCTCTGTCCCTCCGCCATTCCTGCCTGCATAAAACAGGGGCAGAAAATCTCCTCCCTATCCTTGAACTAAATTGACAATATATATTGAGAACTCAGACACTTGCTGGATCACCGCGCACTGCCCCATGACAGGAAGCACTTTAAATGACTGGCTGTGACCTCCTCCTCCTGGGACATGACCCAACGACTGAAGATGCCGCACGTTCCGCTCTACAGCACTGATTGGGTGGGCATGAGAAACACATTTGGGCTCACGGGGTGGGAAGCTGCCCTCAGACCCGCAGTGGACAATTGCCACTTTCTGCAGCATCAGGTGACAATGGGGGCAGGAGTCGGAAAGCCACTCGCTTCCAGTGAGATTGTCACCCACCCTGAAGGGAGGTATTAGTGTTCCATTCGACTTGAACATGAGAAAGGCCACCAGCTATCTCTAAAGGATTGGGGAAAAGTCATAGGTCAATGCTTTTGAAACAGTTTAAATGTTTATTGTATATTCATTCTTTTTAAAGAATTTGATAACACTATAAAATTATCTATGATTTTAACCTCAATAACAGAATTATACAAAACCCCTTGATGTTTTTGCATGGACATTGTTCAACTGATTTCCATTTATCTCACAAAATATTCTGTAGCTTTAGACATGTAAATTATCGTTCGCCCTTTTATTCAGTGATGATTGGGAACAATCTCTGCACATTGCTGGATGTCGTATATTGTCACTATTTAGCTAGTCTCAAAATGGCAGTGCCTGAATTACATGCATGCGTAGATTGATGTACTTATTACTCGAGAGGATAATGGCTCCCATTTTGACAATGTTGTATTTCTCACACTTCAAGCTCAAAGCACCCCAGCAATGTTGCAGTTTAAACATAGCCTTGAAGCCCATGATGCGTTTGGTCAGAGTACTCACCACCTGCAGTTAACAACCGCCTATGTAAATTAAACAATTTGTTCTAGACCAAAAGGTCATCATTCCTGACACGCTGCTCGTAACAGTGCCTTCATCTGCATGTTAAAATATTTTATATACAGGTATATATTTTATATACCTGTATACGACAACTGCCGATTCCAAGCTCCAGGTGAGTGAACCAGACAGTGTATAAACGTGATGTCCCTTTTCAGAGCTTGGGATCATCCTGAACCCATATCTTCTCCATCCCAAAGGCTTCCAACTTCTCAAAGCCTCACTAACCATACTCATCTCTGCCCCTCCCTAACCCCATCTGCTCCTGCAACCCTCACCCGTGATTCACTGACCTCCAGACTAGGCTTTTCCAATGTTCTCCCGGCCAGCCTCCTGTGGTGAGATGTGGTGATTGTCCTTTTAATGATCCATCATTGGAATCAGGGTCACATGACTTGGGAACCCAATCCGGGGTGGGGGGGAGGGTGGGCCACCCAGTGAGCTCAGGTTTCTATTCCAGAACCTTCTCTGAAGCTGACTGGCAGCCATGAGGTTAAAAGCCTCTGTATTAGAGTTATAGAGTCATAGAGTCATAGAAGTTTACAGCATGGAAACAGGCCCTTCGGCCCACCTTGTCCATGCCATCCTTTTTTGTTAAAACTCCTAAACTAATCCCAATTGCCTGCATTTGGCCCATATCCCTCCATTCCCATCGTACCCATGTAAATAAATGCTTTTTAAAAGATAAAATTGTACCTGCCTCTGCTATACCTCTGGTAGCTTGTACCAGACACTCACCACCCTCTGTGTGAAAAAATTGCCCCTCTGGACACCTTTGTATCTCTCCCCTCTCACCTTAAACCTATGCCCTCTAGTTTGAGACTTCCCTACCTTTGGGAAAATATATTGACTATCTACCTTGTCTATGCCCTCATTATTTTATAGACTTCTATAAGGTCACCCCTCAGCTCCCAGTCCCAGTAGCATCCTAGTAAATGTTTTCTGCACTCTTTCCAGTTTAATAATATCCTTTCTATAACAGGGTGACCAGAATAGCACACAGTATTCCAAGTATGGCCTTAACAATATATGTAAATAAAAGCTGCATTTGTTATTCACCTTACTGATGAACAAGGATTATTACACCTCCCATCTTCCAGTCTGAATAAGCTTGAGCTTGTCAAAGAACTCAAGTGCCCATATCCCAAGCACACCGAGTTCTGCTCACCCATCACCTCTTTGCTTGCTAACTTACTTAGCTCCTGGCTCACCCATGACTCAATTAAAATTTCCACTGAATTCCACTCAATTCAAACACCCACTGCCTAATTCAGTTCATTATTGAACCACATACAGGCCAATATCCCTGGGCCCACTGGGATTTAGTAGTAGCACAGGGATTCTCTCAAATTCCTGTGGATCTCCCATGCCTTCTGATGACCACCCCGCAAACCCTCTTGAGTTTACCAGCAGCCTCCCAGAGGGATCTCTCTTTCAAAGGCACTTAGCGACACAGCAGCGGAAAGGGGATGCCCCTTAAGGGCTGCCACTCCTTGCCCCTGCAGCCAACAGCCCCCCCCCCCCCCACCCCAACCCACCACCACCCTGCAGCCTCCAACCTTCCCCACTCACCTGTCCCTGGAAATCCAGCAATGATCCTGGTGTTGGCCTCACCGCAATACCAGCAGCAGCCACCGTTCTCGATAGCACCACCTGCAACGTAGAGCAGCCAGAGTCTGACTGCCCAGCAGCTCTCTAGATGGGCTTTCTGTCCCACTGGGGACTTAACTCTGTGAAATGCCTGATGCTGCCCTTCTAAGTGCCTGATTGATCACCTTGGAGAAGTGACATGGCCTTCAGACCAATGGGCTGGTCATGCATCATCTACATTAAATTCTGTAACCTACTCAAGTGCTGCAATCTTATGATTCTGTCCTCTTGCTTATTCTCCATCAGTAACTGCATTCTCTGGCCTTCCAAGAGGTCTACGTCCCTCCAACTCCGACATTGTAAATGCTTTACTCCACTGTTGTGCAGTAAAGCATTTTAACTATGCTTTAACATTTTGACTCCCCTTCAACTATCTAAGCTTTAAATCTGGAATTCCCTTCCCAATTACCTCTCTCCACCCACCACCGCCCATCCCCCCATCCCCACCACCTCCTCCCCCACCCCCCGACCTTCATTGCACCACCATCCCCCCCGACCAAAATTCTCACTCAGTGAACCCAAACAGGCGCCGGAGTGTGAAGATCAGAGGTTTTCACAGTAACTTCATTGCAGTGTTAATGTAAGCCTACTTGTGACAGTAATAAATTTTAAAAACTCATTTAAGTCCTTCCTTTGAGGGAACTTCATTTAGTAAGCCTTGCACCCATGTAGAAATGTTGATTAGCTATCCTCTGGACCCTAAACTCCATGAAATTAAACATACAATATGCAGTAAAACTATTGCAAACCCTAACATTCCCAACATCACCATATGAGACTTGCAGCCAGAGGCTGGAATTTTGTTCCCAGATCAAGTACCATGAGTCAAGAAATTTCTTGACTCTCCACACCCACCTCAGAGGAAGCTCCCTGAGCGGCAGGATATTCTCCTGAGTGGGTGGATTGTGGGATGGAGGAGGGCCGTTGTGGTCACAATGTCTGCTGAGTGTGAGCCTCTTTTTGTTCTCTGGGATTTTATTATCTTTATAACCCAAATGCCAGCTTATGCCTCTGCCCTTTGCCCTTGCAACCTCCATACCAACTCATCCACTTTCCGCCATAGGCATACCTCAGTAGCCATGTTGAGATGAAATAAAATAAAGGTCTAAATTTCTATTACAGCCTTTATCATATAAAAAAAACTTTGGTTAAAAAAGCTGATTCAAAACATTTAAAACCCCTCAATACTTAATCGCTTTAAAAAAAGAAGTTGGAATCATATATGCGCATCAAAGGCAGCTAATTCCTTAATAATCTCTTTTACCTGCCAGTCAAACCATGAACCTCAGATCTCCCCTACTGGGATAATGATAGGTTGTGAAAACTGTCATATATTAATCATGACATAATACTAGCCTTTGGAATAATGTCAGCAATCAGCTGTTACAGCGTCTGGAACAGAGTTTTTTCAACCCTCAATGGTATAGGCAGTCTTTTTCTTAATTTTTGGGGATTTAAATAACTTGATACTTTAACAGTTCCACAAACCTTATCAACCTTTGAAAGCATTTACAATGACTGTAAATGTGCATAATTCCCACAGTGTAGGTTAAGGCCCTTGCTACAGCAAAATTGGGGTCTGTTAGAATTCAGATGTCAAATACACCTGTGGAGTTCAACTTCCCTCCTGTGTAATTCATGCACCACCTCCTTTTCCCTATCAGCAAAAATGTGATGTCGAAAATGTGGGTGGAATCTCTGAGTCAGAGTCCCGCCCACCATTTTTGAATGTTTATTATGTCTCCATGACTCCATGGAAGTATGAGGGTTTCAGTCTACTCAAAGTCAGGACAGGTGCATCCGCCATTGTCCATAGATGTCAACATCTTGCACTTCCTTCCCAGTGAGACAACCTGGGCAAGAAGTGAGAACCATGGGAATCGTTGCGGGCAAGACAGAAAACTCAGTGGACCATGGAAATGTCTGTTGACCTTGGGCGGGAATTTCCGATCTTGGCACGAGCATGGCTGAAAAATCCCAATCCTGTCCTCTGAGCCTCCCTTTAATTTTCAACAGCCAAACCATACAAGGGCAGGATTCAGATCAGGTCACATAACCACCTTAATTAAAGAAAAACATAATAATCTTGTAAAATTCATATCTGTAACAGTTGGCATAACAAAAGTGTCCACTTCACTGCATTTATACACCAAGCTATCAAATTATGCCCAGTACTGCAATTTTGTTGCGTTTCATTTTAATTTAAATTCTAATGAAACATGACAGAAGTGCAACCAGTCAAAAACTGAACAACCAATAAATATAACATTGCCCATTGATTTCAATGTGCTGGACATGGCAACATTATTCACTCAAGGACGCTTCTGTGGTATATATGTAGAAAAGGTAGCAACACAGAAAAAGAAACTTGGAAATTTGGCCACACCCAACACATTGAAACCATGAGGCAGGATTTTTATTTATTTATTAGTGTCATAACATATGCTTACATTAAAATTGCAATGAAGTTACTGTGCAAATCACCTAGTCGCCACACTCCAACCGGCTCCTGTTTGGGTACACTGTGGGAGAATTTAACATGGCCAATGCACCTAACCAGCCCATCTTTCAAACTGTAGGAGGAAACCCGAGGACCCAGAGAAAACCCACCCAGGCATGGGGAGAAAGTGCAGATTGCACAGATAGTTGTCCAAGCCAGGAATCGAACCTGGGTCCCTAACACTGTGAGACAGCAGAACTAACCATTGTGCCACATACTGCCAATGGTCATACATGCCAACTCATGCTTCCCATTCATCCCTAAAGGCTTATTTTGTCCTCTATGGCAACTTAGAACAAACTCATGATCTTCACTCCACCTACCATCATGCCCTTACATGCTCCAAGTTCGTCCAGAGTCCACAATGGACAGACCTTCAGCATCATGCTGAGATAAAATAAAGTTCTAAGTATCTATTACAGAGTTCATTCATCAATGCCTGTTCAAAATATTTAAATCCCCTCAAATATTTAATCCCTTACAAAAACAAAGAGGTTTGTATTCATAGCGCCACATCAAAGATAGATAATCTTTTAATATCTTCTTTTACCTGCCTATCAAACTATAAAGTTACAACTCCTCCCCTCCACCTCTCCACAACACGTTCGTAATTGTAGGTTGTAGAAAGTAGTCCAGCATAAAGAACTCTACAATAATAGCACTTTGGATCATGTCAACAAGCAAGAACTGAAATGGTAGGAACATATTTTATTCAAATCTCACAGACACAGGCAAACTATTTTTTTTTCAATTTTTAAAGGGCTGGCCATTTAAACTTGACAAGTGACTGACCTTCATTTCAGGAGTAGTTATGACTACTCTGAAGATTCTTTTCTCCCAAACTGCAAAATCAGACATTTGCCGTGACATTGGAAAAAAAATGTGATTTGAACTTATCAAATATACAGGATGAATTTACATTTTCCACATGTAGGTGATATATCCCAACCCCATTCCACACCTCCCCTGTTAAAAATGCATCTGCTCAATACGAAGGTGACATTTCCAGACACAGGGTCGAAATGCCATTCTGGCTATGCCATGGAGTCTCCATGACTCCATAAAAATCCAGGCCATTGTCTGAAAGACAACATCTCTGACTGAGCAGCTGCACTGGAAGGTCAGCCTCAGTTCATTGATCAGCATGGGACATAAACCCACAGCTCCTAACTTGGATCAAAGAGACCTACCATTAAGCCTTAGTTGGATTTCTCTGAAGGGAAAATCTGAGATTTGGTGAGAAGGGGGTGGGAATTTTATGGGATTGTAAAATACAGCAAACAGCTCAAACGTCCATTGACTTCAGCAGGACTGAAAAGTCTTGCTGGAGGGAAGGACTGTAAAATTCTGCCTTGGGTCTGGGATCATAGAATCCCTACAGTGCAGAAAGAGGATTCTACCCCTACAGTGCAGGTGGTCTAGGATTTGAGCCTGCACCGAGAACAATCCCACCCAGGCCCTAATCCCATAACCCCACGTATCCCTCCTGAGTAAGGGGAAATTTAGCATGACCAACCAACCTAATCTGCACAGTCTTTGGATTGTGGGAGGAAACCAGAGCACCTGGAGGAAACACACGCAGAGAATGTGCAAACTCCACTCAGACAGTCACCCGAAGCCAGAATTGAACCCAGATCTCTGATGCTGTGAGGCAGGAGTGCTAACCACTGTGCCACCATGCCACCCATGCCACAAACAGAGTGGAAAGATTATAATCTGCTAGTACTAAAGAGACAAAGGTCTCATTGAGGGGGAAAGATCCCTGGAGGTTTCAAGACTTATTAATATCTGGGTTTGTGATCACTGGAAAAATTGCATAGGAAAGAATGCTGCAGTATAAGAGGTGCTGGATCATGCGACATCAGCAGGCCTAGAACCGTCAGCATTACAGCAGAATTGGGACTAAGAAAATGATTTAATCCACCCTCTGTTTGTTATGAAATGCTCTTTCTACTTTTCCCCATTTTGTTAGCCGGAGGGGTGGGGAGTGTAGTGCTTGCTGGTTTTGAATTGAAATTTGCGTTGGTAATGCTTTTGTCTCTCTGATTCTGAATACACACATTCAACAAATACAACTTTAAACCCCGAATACTTAAAAATCGACTTCTGTTAAGGAGCTGGCTGCCAGCCCAGAAACACAGCAAGGGAGTGCGTGCGGGAAACCTGAGGGCAGTAGCAGTAAATGGGGCTGTGACAGGTAAGGGTGGACCAGGAGCAAGCTTTCCAGCTGCGATCCTGCTGTTGGAAGCTGCCAAATCAAGCCACACGCCACCGACTAAGTTTGTATCTCAGGGCAAAATTTAATGGATACATATCCCACAGGAGTCAAATGAATTTAAATATGTGGCACTGAAATGTGGCCACGATACTGCTTACAACTGAGTGCCAGAGACACGTGCTACATGAAAAACGGCAGATAGGAAGGGAATGCAAACATATCCATTGGTAATTGTGGCTATCTTATCCATGAGGGGTTTTACTTTTATTATTATTATTCTCATTTTCTGTTCCCTTATTTGTTTCCATCACTCCAACATTGTCAGTACCATCTTCAGCTGCCCAGGTTCTACACTCTGGAATTCACTCCCTAAACCTTCTATTCATTGTCTTTCTTTCTTTAGTGATGTGGAGATGTTGGCATTGGACTGGGGTAAGCACAGTAAGAAGCCTCAAAACACCAGGTTGAAGCCCAACAGGTTTATTTGGTAGCACAAGCTTTCGCAGTGTCATTAACTCCCCTCGCTATATATTGATACACTTCAACCGTGCCAACGTTTCCAACAGGTTCACCCAGATGTGAATCTGTCATGGGGATCGCATGGGGGCATAAAAGTGAGTATAGCCCATGGGGGTGGGGGACATGGTCAGGCAGTGCCCTGGCAATGCCCCTGACACTGCCACTTTGGCATAGGTTGATACTGCTAGGCTGGCACCATGCTGACTTGGCAGTGTTCACCTTGCAGTGCCAACCTGGCAGCACCCACCTGCAGTGCCAACCTGTGCCAGGGGGCGGTACCAGGCCAACCTCAATGCTAACCTCTCAGGGCAGGGAGGGGATTTATTTATTTGTGTTGGGGGAGGGCAGCAGACTTGGGAGCTGGGAGTGCTGGTGGTGGCCATTTGGGGGCAGGAGGATGGGAAGTGGTGGGTGTCAGCATTGGCTATGTGTGTAGGGTGTTTGGAGGGAAGGAGTCCAATGTTTAGGGAAGAAGGGGGCAGTGACCGCACATGCAGTCTAAGTAAGGAGGGTTTAGAGGGAAAGCAAAACAATGCAGGGATAGATGATGGAAATGGTATGGAAGAAGGAAACAATCGTATATAATTACAGGAAGCCTTCATACGGTCAGTTAGGTGCACATTGTCACTAGCATATCAACGGCCTGTGGAAGAATGGAATAGCTCATGGTGCCTTCAAAAAAAGTTACCATGTGAAGATTTTCCCTCAACATAGTTCATTCCAGAATCATCAGCATTTTATTGCAGTTCATTTTAGTGAAGAATATCCACAATAGCCTTTTTATCAAACAGATGCACTGGATCAGTGAGAAACCTGTTCATTCTCGACTCGGTGATGCAGGGTAGAATATTGTTCTTCCTGGATTCCATTGCAACAAGGCTGCAGGACTAGAACACTTTGTGTCTCTGACTAATCTTCTCAGTCACTTGGCTCATTTTTTTTTAAAAGCAATGCCTCCAGCCTTGCAGTTTAAAAGAATTACCTGGGCAAAATCCTATTAGAGGAAGAAGTAACAGATCCGAGTAATTCCAAAACTGTTGCCAGCATTTTATATTGCCGTGTGGACATCAAATGAAGAATAGAGCAGTGACCTACAGGCACCATTTTTTGCTTGTCACCATTGGAAGGCAAGTGAAAGCGGGCCTGTGCTTTCCTGCACTACCAACCCATTTGAGGCCCAGTAAAAGTTGGTGCCATTGCAATGGTGGAGTCTGCCTGAGCTTTATTCGTCAGTGGCAGGAGTTACAGATTCTTACCACAGTATAAGTAAAACCTTACACTAGGATTGCTGCCGGAAAGTCAGCAAGCCTGATCAGACTGTGCGAAACAGCGTTGTCACTGCAGTTCTATGTTCTTTGCTAATTGTTTTTTCAGATTTCTGCGGTTCGCACAGATGCTGCAGTACCACAGTAACCTTGATGGAATTTTTTTTTTCAGGTCTTGCCACACTTCACTCCATTTCAGTGACTTTGTCCTTGCTTCTCTGGTAGCTGTTCTCCAGATTGGAAATTGATTTCCTGATGTCCTGAGGTAAGGTACTGAATTACCACCAAGTGATTCACTAAGCTTTAGGAGGGCCACTAACAAATTGCAGAGAGCTACAATCTAATGAATTTACAAAATCTATTGATGTTTACTTCCCATTTTGTTAATGCATTTCTCTCCATGTCTTAAGCCAAGTACTATTCCGTGGCCAAGATGATATGCAGCCAGCGGACCTGTACCAGTGGAAACATAAGGGTATTGAGACAAGCTCCCATCCACCAAATTTGACATTCTTACCTCTTTATAAAAAAGCATCTATTCTGAGCAGGAGCACGAGCATATATTTGATGTGATTTATTTTTGTTACATGTATTGGGATACAGTGAAAAGTATTGTTTCTTGTGTGCCATACAGGCAAGAACATAGGATTCATTGAGTACATAGGGAAGAAGGGAAGGAGAGGATGCGGAATATAATGTTGCAGTCACAGATAGGGTGAAGAGAAAGATCAGCTTAATATATAATAGGTCCATTCAAAAGTCTGATGGCAGCAAGGAAGAAACTAATCTTGAGTCAGTTGGTATGTGATCTCAGACTCAGTGGCACAGTGGTGAGCGCTGTTACCTTAGAGCGCCAGAGACCCAGGTTTGATTCCCAGCTTGGGTCATTGTCTGTGCAGACTCTGTACATTTCTCCCCTTGTCTGCGTGGTGCTCCTGTTTCCTCCCACAGTCTGAAAGACATGCTAGTTAGGTGCATTGGCCATGTTAAATTCTCCCTCAGTGTACATGAACAAATACTGGAGCGATAAAGGGATTTTCACAGTAATTTCATGGCAGTGTTAATGTAAGCCTACTTGTGACTAATAAATAAACTTTAACTTTTGTATCTATTTCCCAAAGGAAGAAGGTGAGAGAGAGCGTGGCCGGAATTTTACCGGCACGCCCGCCCCAATTCCGGGGGCAGGCGAGGCTCGGAGAACGGCATTCTGTGTTGACCCAGGATAGTAATGTATGAACCTCGGGTGGACGTGCCAATAAAATTCCACCCTATGTCTCTTGGGGTGCGTGAGGTCCTTGATTAGGCTTGTTGTTTTTCCAAGGGATTTACAAACTGATTCTCTGACCACTGCCTTCCTGATATTCGTGCAAACGCAGATTTTAACTGTGCGCCTGTCCATGTATTTATCTTCAATTTTTTTTTTGGCACTTCCTGACTGGCCTGATGGCAACAGCACATTTACTAACAGCAGTGTTGTGACTCACTTGTCACATGAATACATGGTAATTTCACAGGTGTCATGATGCCAGTTAACCAAGCATGTGCCCATTCTTGAGACTTGGGCGGCAATGTAAAAGTCACTAAAGGCTCTTTTAAAAATTATAGGACTACGGGTTTGCTGTCAATTTCTTCAACTCACACTGTTGCACATCTTCCGTCAGCCAGCTGAGAAGGTAGTTTGTCCTGTGGTTCACTCCACAGGAGTGTCTTTCTGCTGCCATTTATTCACAGAGCTTAATCTAAGAGGCCGGATGAGAAGTAGCAAAACCCTTGCTAATCTGGGTAGACGAACTCAAATGAGACACGAGGCTGGAATCAAAACACGTAACCACACTTGGAACAGTGCTCCACAATGGCGACTGATCCCATTTACCCAGAGCCAGCTTCAGTAACACATTACATAATAGCCCTTTCATGGCCTGTACGCCATTTATGATGCTTCTGCCTTGAAAAGTTATTTTGTATAGGGTTGCTTTATTATTAATCTGGAAACTATTAATGATGTGTTACAT
Source organism: Carcharhinus amblyrhynchos (assembly GCF_965287045.1). Lineage (NCBI taxonomy): Eukaryota > Metazoa > Chordata > Chondrichthyes > Carcharhiniformes > Carcharhinidae > Carcharhinus > Carcharhinus amblyrhynchos. The sequence continues at coordinate 28,892,508 of NC_137346.1, forward strand.
CTGAGGCTGTTAATAAGAGAAGCCTGCTGTGCTTTTATAGATTTCTATAAAAGCTTCCTGTTTAAATATTGCTCACAGAATCCATGAACATTGCGTTGTAAAAGATCTCCGGGCAGTTCTTTGTCAGTTAGATAGCCAGAGAAAGAACGATAGGCTGAATGATGCTTCTCATGACTGCTTATATTGATTAATCAGCCATTTTCCTGTCAGTGTTGGCTATCTTAATACAAAAGAGTGAATAGTAATTGCAGGTATGTGCCTGTTTGCTTCCACTGACAATGACAGCCAATTTTTTTAAGTAGCTTAGCCCCTAGACATTTTACAATCAATGCACTAATAGAAGAATATAAGCAAAGCTGAATATCCTAGATCTTTAGTTTACTGATGGATAAGGTTTGCTGAAGCTGCTGGCATGGTGGGAATATGAGATAAATACAATGGAACCTTCTTAATATGATTTCCAATAAAATCACCGTCTTCTTGGGAGCCATCAATAATTAGCATTTTTTCACTGGAAGACTTCTAATTATCCCTCCCAAATGCATGTTGTTGCAAAACCATCATGCCAATTACTCACTTATACATAAGTGTACATGAAGCTTCAATCCCTCCCGAGTGCTCTTTTTGAAAATGATAACGTTTATGGACAATCCCCTAGGATCAACCTTAGCAGTGGGGAAAGTCAGCTAATAGGATCAGAGGCAGAAAACACTGCAGCTATCTGTGTATGGGTTTGAGGTGAGAGAATTTATTCATATCCAAGCTTTACATTCAAACCCCATGCTTCTGAATTTTAAGCATAACGACATTGAGTTCTGTTAGCGACCTCACACTTGTCTGGTACTCTGTGTGAGAAAACAAAGAAATAGAAGCAGGAGTGGGCTATATGGCCCCTTCATAGAATCCCTACAGTTAGGAAAGAGGCCATTTGGCCCATCAGGTTTGCACCAACTCTCCAAAAGAGCATCCGACCCTATCCTGTAACCCCACATATTTACCTCACAAATCCCCCTAATTTTCACAGCTTAAGATATAAGGTAAAATTTAGCATGGCCAATCTACCCAACATGCACATTTTTGGATTGTGGGAGGGAACCAGAGCGCCCAGAGGAAACCCATGTAGACACGGGAGAATGTGCAAACACCACACAGACAGGTACCCAAGGCCAGAATTGAACGCGGATCCCTGGTGCTGTGAGGCAGCAGTGCTCACCACTGTGTCTCTGTGCTGCCCTTGAGACAACGCCACCATCAAACTGGATCATGGTTGACATTTTACTTCAACTCCACTTTACCATCTTACCCAATTTCCTTTGATTCCTTCAGTGTTGAATAAGATATGCAAGCATTCTGCCTGATTTTGGATATTTTATCACAGGCATTTCAGCTGCCTTCCAGGTTCATTGCTTTCTTCCACCAAGGAATCTGATTACTTGATGAACGGATGCCTGCTTCCTCCTTGAGTGCCATAATTGGCCATGTATCCTCACTTCCTGTTACCAATGGAAAAGAAGAGACCTTGAATTTACATAGCACCTTTCATGACCTGAATATCCTGAAATACTTTCCAACAATGAAGCATTTTTTATAGTGTAGACCCTGTTGTAATGAAGGAAATACGGCAGTCAATTGTTCACAGCAAGCTCCCATAAGCAACAATGTGATAACAAACAGACAAGCTATTGTGATATCTAAGGGATACATATTGGCCAGAAAACTGAGGCAATCACCTCTGCATCTTGCTGTATGGGTTTGTTCAATAGGTCTCAACAAGAGGTTCTGAAGTTTGTAAGGTTGAACATAAGTACAAATTATTGCCCAAACCAGGGGCTAACTCTATGCTGGCTTCTCCTTGACTGTCCCCATTCAATGCTAACTACCGTCATGTGTCTTTCCACATCATGCAGTGGATGGTCCAGTTCTCCAATTCCACACTTGCTATGCTGAGCATCCTAATACTACACAGACATGCACACATATACATGTGCACACATACACACTCACACACACAGAACCACATACACCCGCCCCCCACACACACACACACACACGCGCACACACACACACACACACACACACACACACACACACACACACACACACACACACACACACACACACACACACACACACACACACAAGATTATAATAATTCCAGGAGTCGGCTATAATGAAACAGTGCTTTTATTGCTCAAAATAAAGTAAAATAAAACCACAAGCCTGTGGAGGACACAAACAGGTCCCAACTGGGACAATGCAATAATAGACCCACTCAGAGGCCTGCTTTATGCAGGGTTTGATATAGGAGGTCCACTTGGGAAGTTAATTACCAGTGCCCAGGGAGCTCATATTCAATGAATCCTAAGGGAGGTCAATCAGTGATTCCCAATGGAAGTCCTGAGGGTTATCATAGAGAATTTCCGGTTCCCCCTGTGATAGTTCCCCAGCGGAGGGATAGGTGAGCCACGCAAAATGTCATAGACATCAACAGGAACAGAAGTTCCCACCAGCAGCCAATGGTTAGCTGCCTCTGCCACCATGAGTGGGCACAGTAAAAAGTCTGACAACACCAGGTTTTAGTCCAACCTATTTATTTGATAATATCCTCGCAAGCTTTCGAGGGGTTACCCTCTTCGTCAGGTGACGAAGAGGGTAACCCCTCGAAAGCTTGTGAGTATATTATCAAATAAATAGGTTGGACTAAAACCTGGTGTTGTCAGACTTTTTACTGTGTTTACGCCAGTCCAACGCCGGCATACCCACACCATGAGTGGGGCCAGAAAATCCCGTCCATAGTTTAATGCAATCTATGACTTCTTTTAACGTCTTATTTAAAAGATGTCACTTCTGGTAGTGCAGCACTCCCTCAGTGCTGTACTGTGGTGCTGGAGTATCTGGAGTTGGTCTTGAACCCACAATCAATGTTCCAACCTCGGTGTTATCTGCTACTTGAATTGCAGCCCTCTTCCTTTTCTCTTTATCAAATGCTCTGTTAAACAAAGCTTTGCTCTATCTGTTTCTCTCTTTCATCTCATTTCAGGGAGCTCCCCATCTCCATGTGGGTTTTGATCTTTTTGTGCACTGTGCAAGTGAGAAAGCAGCTGACGCCTCCTGTGTTGAGTATCATTCAGGAATTTTAATTCAAAACACTATGCACCTACCTACAATGAAGAGGAGGGGCATCAATTTAAGCTGCCATTCTATTTAAATTATCGTTAATGTACATCACATTGATCAAAAGAGCCATTTGTCATCAGTGGAGTTTCCATTGCTAATCAGTGCAGTAGAAATGAATGGTCGGCATGTTAAAATGTTGCTTTCAACTTTCATTTGTGGCAACGCGCTTGATGTACACTTGAATGAAATGCAGTCATTTCATTACAATGCACTAATACTGCTTTTATTTTTTTTTAATTCAATTGTGGGTTTCATCAGATGCAATGCTAATGATGAAAATCAATATCCATGGGGAAAAGAACTGTCGTTGCTTTATTTAACTGCATATGATTTGGGTTCATGGGGGATAGGGAGAAATAACATGTGTAAAGCAAATGGTTACAGCTTTCTAGTCTCCTAATGGGAAGTGGTGCGATCTTTCCATTTTGCTGGACACCCCAGCAGGACCAGAATTAATACAAGGCTGTGTTATTCTTTTTCTTCAATACTTGTTCTCTTTTGGAGTTTGTAATTGTATTGTGCAGCATTTTACTCTGCAGCTAATGAACTCCAACTGGTGTCTGTGGAAGAGCTTTGTAGGTGCTTGCATGGATGCTTGAGCAGGGTCTCACTATGCAGATGGGTTAGGTTTTAATGCTGAACTGATCTAATTTTTTTCCCAATATTGAAAGACATGTTTACTAACTGCCCAGGAGTTCTGCTAGACGACAAGGTCACAATGTGAAATTCAGCTCTGTTCTAAGGTGGCTTTACATCGTGGCTGGTGCAAGCTCTAACCAGTCTGTGATGCCTCCTTTATAAAGGGTTCTTGTACTGCCAGGCTTCAGTGCGATTGGGAGTCTAATTAAGAGCTGTCATTTGAATTATATTCCCACTTTCACATCCACACAAGGAACAGTATAACCGCGTATTTGCTTCCATGATAGGTTTTTGTGATGGTGTCCAATCATGCCTCTGATTTTTACTGTTGGAATGTAACTTCCTTTCAGTGCACTGACTGATGTTGGTGAATGCTTGACTGAATGGCTTCAAGAGGGAGATCGATACATTTTGAATAAGAAAAGGGATAAGGGGGAATGGTTGAGGACTCTGGATCTGTACTCGTTGGAGTTTAGAAGAATGAGGGGGGATCTTATTGAAATTACAGGATACTGCAAGGCCAGGATAGCGTAGATGTGGAGAGAATGTTTCCACCAGTAGGAAAAACTAGAACCAGAAGGCACAACCTCAGGCTAAGGGGACGATCCTTTAAAACAGAGATGAGGAGGAATTTCTTCAGCCAGAGAGTGGTGAATCTGAGGAACTCTTTGCCACAGAAGGCTGTGGAGGCCAGGCCATTGAGACAGAGATAGATCGGTTCTTGATTAATAAGAGGATCAGAGGTTATGTGGAAAAGACTGGAGAGTGGGGACGAGAAAAATATCAGCCATGATTAAATGGGCCGAGTGGCCTAATTCTGCTCCAATGTCTTATGGTCTTATGATTTTATGGGGCATGGGGAACAAGTGGGGAGGTGGATTTGAGACCAGGTGGAGATCAGCCATGAGCTGACTGAATGGCGGAGAGGCTCGAAGAGCTGGATTTGCCCCTTTTTGATCTTAATTCCTACGTTCCTTTGAATTGCACCAATATCAATCTTGAGCTCAGGGTAAATGTGATTTATACTGGCTGTAACAAAATGGATTTCCACAGGTATCATTTTTCAAACATTGTGATCATTCACAAAATGTTCCAACAAAAGTTAACACAAACCACATTTTAACAAAGGCTTAACAGCTACATCATTAAAATGACAATGTTCAGATCAGAACCAGTACTGGTGGGATATTTAGACACATCCACCTGACAACTGAAATGTTGGAGCCAAGCTTTTAGCATGTTACTGATATCAGTTATAGGCTAAATGAAACATTCTGGATCCTCTCATGGCAGAGTGGTATTTTATGGAATCGTAAAATCTAAAGTGCAGAAGGAGGCCATTTGGCCCCTCAAACCTGCATCGACAACAATCCCACCCAGGCCTTGTCCTATCCCCATAACCCCACATATTTACTCTCCTAATATCCCTGATATTAAGGAGCAGTTTAGCATGGCCAATCAACCTAAACCCACATATTGGAGTGAGGATGGAAATGAGGGCACCCAGAGGAAACCCATGCAGACAAGGGGTGAATGTGCAAACTCCACACAGTCACCCAAGGCCAGAATTGAACCCAGGTCCCTGAATACAAGCCTCTTTGTTTTCATAAGGGATTAACTATTTGAGGGAATTTAAATATTTTGAACAGGTGTTGATGCATAGACTCTGTAATAGGTACTCAGAACTTTATTTCATCTCAGCATGGCTCCAAAGGCAGCACGGTAGCACAGTGATTAGCACTACTGCCTCACAGCACCAGGGACCCGAGTTCAGGAGAGCAGTTGAGAGTCAACCGCATTGCTGTGCTGTGGTTCTGGAATCACATGTAGGCCAGACCAGGTTAGGACAGCAGATTTCCTTCATTAAAGGACATCAGTGAGCTAGATGGGGTTTTCCGGCAATCAACAATGGTTTCACATTCATCAGTTGATTTTTAATTCCAAATATTTTTTATTGAATTCCAATTCCACCATCTGCTGTGGCGGGATTCGAACCCGGGTCCCCAAGACATTGGCTGAGTTCCTGAATTAATAGTCCAGCGATAATACCACTAGGCCAGCGCTTTCCTCATATGTGAATGGGCCGCCGGACTTGAAAATTCTATGCTGAAGTATAAATGGACAGTTACACCACCTTGATAGTGGCTTTTCCATGCACCATTCAAAGGCTTCATAGTCCATTCTGGAGTTGAGCCACAACCTGAGAACCCCAATTTCGGATATTACGCACCAAATGTAACGTTGGTGTTGATGGCCACAACTTCACAGCACTATACAATGTTTAAGGCATAAAATGGTGCTATTATTAATATTCTGGCGAGTTAATGCATCACTTGCTGATGACCTTTACAACATTTTCTACACTCCTTTCCCATGCAAGCTCCAGACACCTCAAAGGTGACATGTCAAGTTTGTGTCACTCCCATTGATCCATGCGACACCCGCCATGTCCGAATCCTAATCAAGCTTGCATCTCCAGCTAAGTTCAGCTACGTTAATGGAAAAGTATTCCTTTTAAACAGACAGCTTGTGATGTTCAGTCTGCAAGGAAAGATTTTTCAATCACAGTGACTGTTGGCAGTCATAAAAATATTATTTATGACACAGAATACAGGTGCAAAGCAATTTGTTAGCACTGTCCTATAAATATTTAAACAGTAAAAAAACTGTTTTTTTCCTGGCTTTTTTTCCCGTAGACAGTGTTGCTTCCTTCAGAAAGACAGGTTGCGTTGTGGGGGTGGGGGGGTGGTGATCCATTCAAAAGACCTTCCCCAGCGCCTGCACCTCGGAGGAACCTCTAACAGGGGCCTTAAAATTTGTCAATATACCAAAGATTTATTTATCCTTCGTGACGCCTTTTCAAATGTGACACAGTTGGCAGAAGTACGTGCTATTTGGGGAAGTAGGGAAGCGAAAATGTTGCCATTGGTTATGTTAATGGCTATCTGCCTGTCCTCACTCCATCCATTGCAGTGTGGAAGTCTGCCATTCCTGCTAAACGAAGTAATTAAAACACAAAGGCGTGTTTGCAGTGCTAAATAGTGTTACAGCCACACACATTGCAAACACGAATGCCAACCCAAATAGAAAACAGCTCTACCGCATGTCTTTTAAATAAAGAAACTCATTGACCTAAAAGCGCACACCGCATGCTATGAAGCAGACTGCACAATTTCCCCTTAAAATAAATGGAAAGCTGAATTAACAGAAGGAAAAGGGTTTGATGCTGGAACATAGAGCTAACTACAAGTAACAAGATACTTTTTTTAAATTTGTTCGTGGAATGAAGGATTTTTGGCTGGGCCAGCATTTATTGCACATCCCTGAGGGCATTTAAGAGTCGACCACATTGCTGTGGATCTGGAATCATGTGTAGAATGGCAGATTTCCTTCCCTAAAAGGCATTAGTGAAGCAGTTAGGTTTTTACAACTATCGACAATGGTTTTGTGGTCACCATTAGACTTTTTAATTCCAGATTTTTATTGAATTCAAATTTCACTATCATCGATGGTGGGATTCAAACCCAGGTCCCCAGAGCATTACTCTGGATCTCTGGATTGTTAGTTCAGCAACAATGCCACAATGCCACGGCTTCTTTTAACCTGAAGTGGGATTCTCCAGTTGCATGCCAATCCCCACCCCCCTCTGACCAGAAATTCCCGCCTGAGCTCAAGGGATCTTTGAATGAACAAAAAACAAAGAACAATACAGCACAGGAACAGGCCCTTCGGCCCTCCAAGCCTGCACTGATCATGTGTTCCTAACTAGACCATCCATTTGTAGCCGTCTACCAGTCTGTTCATGTGGCTATCGAGATAAATCTTAAATGATCCTAGTGTGTCTGCCTCAATCACCTTGCTTGGCATTGCATTCCAGGCCCCCACTACCTTCTGTGTAAAATACGTCCCCCGCATATCTGTGTGGTACCTTGCCACTCCCCTCCGCCTTACCTTGAACTTGTGACCCCTTGTGTTTGTCATTTCTGACCTGGGAAAAAGCTGCCAACTGCTCACCCTATCTGTGCCCTTCATAATTTTATAAACTTCTATTACGTCGCCCCTCAACCTCCATGTTTCCAGGGAGAACAAGCCTAGTTTACTCAATCTCACCTCATAGCTTAGACCCTCCATACCAGGCAACGTCCTGGTAAACCTTTTCTGCACTCTCTCCAAAGCCTCCAAGTCCTTCTGGTAGTGTGGCGACCAGAACTGGACTCAGTATTCCAAATGTGGCCTAACCAATGTTCTATATAACTGCAACATCATATACCAACTTTTACACTCTATGCCCCGTCCAATAAAAGCAAGCATGTCAATGTGCCTTCTTAACCACCTTTCCACCTGTCCACCGAATTTTCTGTCTCGCCTGCTACGACTCCTGCAGTGAATGGGATGGGAGAATTTCAGCCCTGTTTAAGCAGTGCCCAGTGGGAAGGCAGCAAAAAGCAAAGCGAACTTCTTCTTTTGATCTGCTTTACACAGTGCCTGCATCCAATGCTCTTTTGGCGAGTCGGTGCAGAATCGATGGGCCAAATGGCCTTCTTTTGCACTGTCAGGATTCTATTGTCCCATTCCAACCGCTCGCTGCATTATAAACCTTTTCTCATGTCACTTTTCATTCTTTCACTGTTCATCTTAAATCGATATTTTCTGGTACTCAACACTTTTGTCAATGGAAACAATTTCTCCCAATCTACCGTGCCTAGATCTCCCATGATTTTGAACACCTGATTTCCCACCTTTCAGGTGAACAGCCGTAGCTCCTCCAATCTATAAGAACCAGGAGCACTAGTTGGCCATTTGGCTCCTCGAGCCTACTTTGCCATTCAATAAGATCATGGCTGATCGTTTCATGGACTCAGCTTCACTTACTCACCCGTTCACCATAACCTTTAGTTCCTTTACTGTTCAAAAATCTATCTATCCTTGCCTTAAAAACATTCAATGAATTATCAACTGCTTCACTGGGCAGGGAATTTCACAGATTCACAACCCTTTGGTGAAGATGTTGCTCCTCAACTCAGTCCTAAATCTGCTCCCCCCTATTTTGAGACTATGCCCCCATTTCTAGTTTTACCCACCAGTGGAAACAACCCCCCTGCTGCTATCTTAAATATTCCCTTCATAATTTTATACGTTTCAAAAGATCTGCCCTCATTCTTCTGAATTCCAGTGAGTATAACCCCAGTCTGCTCAATCTCTCCTCATAAACCTATCTTCTTAACTCTGGAATCAATCTAGTGAATCTTCTCTGCACCCCCTCCAATGCCAGTACATCTTTTCTCAAGTAGGGGCGCCAAAACTGTACACAGCACTCCAGAAGTTGCCTCGCCAGCACCTTTATACAGCTGCAACATAACCTCTCTGTTTTTAAACTCCATCCCTCTCGCAATGAAGGACAAAATTCCATTTGCCTTCTCAATTACCTGCTGCACCTGCAAACCAGCTTTTTGCAATTCCTGCACAAGGACACCCTGGACCCTCTGCACAGCAGCATGCTGCAATTCTTTATCATTTAAATAACAGTCCATTTTGTTGTCATTCTTACCAAAATGGATGAACTCATATTTACTAACATTGTATTCCATCTGCCAGACTCTTGCCCACTCACTTAACTGTCTATATCCCTTTGCAATCTTTCAGTGCCCTCTGCACACCTTACTCTACCATTCATCTTAGTGTCATCTGAAAACCTTGACACACTACACTTGGTCCCCAACTCCAAATCATCTATGTAAATTGTAAACAATTGCAGTCCCAACACTGATCCCCGAACACACCACTAGTCACTGATCACCAACCAGAAAAACGCCCATTCACCCCCACTCTTTGCTTTCCGTCAGTTAACCGATCCTCTATCCATGCTAATACATTACCCATAACACCATGCATCTTTATCTTATGTAGCAGCCTTTTGTGCGGCATCTTGTCGATTGCCTTTTGAAAATCCAGATACACCACATTCACTGGTTCCCCATCCACCACGCTCATAACGTCCTCAAACAATTCCAGTAAATCAGGTAAACATGACCTGCCTTTCATGATCCCATGCTGCGTCTTCCCAATGGGACAATTTCTATCCAGATGTCTCACTACTTCTTCCTTGATGATAGATTCAAGCATTCTCCCCACTACAGAAGTTAAGCTAATCTATAGTTACCCGCCTTTTGTCTACTTCCTTTTTTAAACAGTGGCAAGATATTTGCAGTTTTCCAGTCTGCTGGAACCTCCGTAGAGTCCAGCAAATTTTGGTAAATTATCATCAGTGCATTTGCTGTTTTCCCTGCCATTCTTTTTAGTATGCTAGGATGCATTCCATCAGGGCCAGGGGACTTATCCACCTTTGCCCAACACTACTTCTTTAGTGATAATAATCATTTCCAGGTACTCACCTGCCATAGCCTTCTTGTCATCAATTTTTGGCATGTGAAGACCGACACAAACAACTGTTCACTACCTCGGCCATTTCCTCATTTCCAGTTACTACATCCCCCTTCTCATCCTCTAAAGCACTCTTTTTCATTTTATATATTTGTAGGAACTTTTGTTATCTATTTTTATATTCTGAGCTAGTTCAATCTCATAATCTATCTCACCTTTCTTTATAGCTTTTCTTGTGGTTTTCTGTTGACTTTTAAAGAAGTCCCAATCCTCTAGTTTCCCACTAGTCTTTGCCACTTTGTATGTATTTTCTTTCAATTTGATACCTTCCTTTATTTCCTTCCACCGATCCACATAACAGAAGCCCTTCATGCCTGGGACCATTCTTGTCACTATTCTCTGCACCCTCTCTAATGGCTTCATATCCATCCCAAAGTGAGGTGTCCAGAAATCATCACATTGGGCTGAATTTTTACCGAGTTGGGATGATTTTGACGCCCTTTAAAAGTAGCGGGCATGTCCTAATTCTGGGACTCCCAACTCCATTCCCAAGATACTTGGTTTACAGGAGTGTCATTACAGCATGCAAGATAGTTCCTGCCAAAACCCACATCTGGTACCTCTGACTAGACTGGATTCATTGAAGAGATTGGTATACCCTAAACCTCAACAATTTTCAGAGTCACGCCTGGTTTTTAAAGAGACATGGTTCATGCCATCGCTGAAGAGCCATGAAACCTAATCTGCATGAGAGAACCTCTTTAAAAGATGAGTTGCGAGTGTCCTCCTCATATCCCAATGTCAATGTAAAACCCCCACCCATCTCATTGGCCCCTCATGCCCCCATGAAAAATCACAGCAGCTCCATGCCCATTGCCACTCTCCAAACCATATAGAACCATTGGACCCTATAGTGACAGTAGGAAGTACTGAAAGAAAGCTTTAAAAATGTCATTCGTTCATTAATCAGCTTCAATTTACATAAAATAGTCATATCATTACAAGGCAATAAAAGTGTCAATCATCCAGGTCCTTCCTGGATATTAATAACCTTGAAACTACATGAACCCTTGAAACTACTTAACCTTGTGTAAATAAATATATGATGGACCCTTTAATTCCTTGAAAAACAGTTGAAAATAACAAATGAATGAATTACATTTATATGTTATTTTTGCGCATCCTGTTGTGGTTACATGGTTCATTGGTTCCATGCAGTGTATAATGCGCCAGTGGGCATGGAAGTACTGCAGCTTCAGATGATAAAGACCCCGTCTTTGCAAGTAGTTTCTCCCAAGATGGATGGGTTGAACTGGAAATTTTCACGACTCCCACTTCCTCCCTTCCAGGTGAAAATCCAGGCCCAAACTCCAGCTGAGCCTGAATCAGTGTTTGGGAAAGGTATGCTGTGACTTGCACTCTATGATTCCACTTATAAAGCTCTGGATTTTGTAATCCTAACAATTACTTTCTTAATTGTCTTCATTGAATCCATAGAAACCCTACAGAGCAGAAGGAGGCCATTCGGCCCATCGAGTCTGCACCCACAACAATCCGAACCAGGCCCTATTCCTGTAACCCCACATATTTACCCTCCTAATCCCCCCAACACTAGAGTCAATTTAGCATGGCCAATGCATCTAATCTTTGGAATGTGGGAGAAAACCTGAGCAACCAGAGGAAAATCACGCAGACACGGGTAGAACTTGCAAACTTCACACAAACTGTGACCCAAGCCAGGAATCGAACCCAGGTCCCTGGCGCTGTGAGGCAGCAGTGCAAACTACTGTGACACCAACACTTCAACAATTTACCTCAGATCCTTCTATTTTTGCAGTAAAGTTTTTTTCCTGAAAACAATGTATATACTGAAGTAATACATGCAGATGCTACACTTTAACTATAGCGACGAAGCTGTAGTGTATTGCTTCCCACACCCAGTCACCTTAAAAGTAACCCAGATTAACATGGGACCAGCCCTTGTATCCTAATGGATCAATCAGGGGCACTTAATGTTATAAATATGGATGAACTTTTATAATTAAAAGGCAAGGTTGTTTCAGATTCAGTGCATTTTGATTAAAATGTTTATTGCTGATAAGATTGTTAGAGATAATGCAGTTTATAAAGCTTATTAATAGGTTGCAGGTGCATCCCACACCTCCATTTTAACAGGTTACAAATGTGTGATCAAGCAGCTCATCACAGCTGTTCTCTCACTTACAGTCAAATCTCTACTTTCACACCCGTCTTTCCAGGTTTTGGCTACATTCCACATCCACATGTAGGTTGCAGGTGCACATATTCAGGTATTTACAAGTCTGACCAATAATTGCAGGAAGTAATCATGAGTATTCATTGTAAAATCCAGTTTAAGGATTCCTACAGAGTCCATAACAATGTGCTTACAATAACCATGTATAACGTGCACAACAAGGTCGATTGCCTGACAGCAGACTCCTGAAACAGCTGCTCTACTTGGAACTTGGTCGTGACCGGAGGCTCCCAGCACGACAGCAGAAATGCTTTTCTGATGTCCGAAAGGCATCCCTTGAGAGGTCACATCCCTGCCCGACTCATGGGAGTCCTTGGCTTATGACCAACTAAAATAGAGAAGGCTGCTGCAAGAAGGACCAAACATATCAAGAGGCTTTCACGAGCGTGCAAAGATGCAGTTGAGACATTGGAGGGACTACACAGACGTCCAGACAACCCATCCACCCAACCTTTCAAATCCAACTGCTCCACATGTGGCAGGTTCTACATATCATGTGTTCATAAATTCATAAGATATAGGAGCAGAATTAGGCCATTTAGCCCAGTGAATCCGCTCTGCCATTTGAACATGGCTGATATGCTCCTCATCCCCATTTTCCTACCTTCTTGCCATAACCCTTCAACCCATTACTGATCAAATATCTGTCTAATTCCTCCTTAAATTTACTCACTGTCTCAGCATCCACCGGACTTTGGGGTAGCGAATTCCACAGATTCACAACTCTTTGGACGAAGTAGTTTCTCCTCAACTCTGTTTTAAATTTGCTATGCCCCACAAGAGGAGGCATCCATTCCATGTCTACTTTATTCATACTTTTTATCATCTTGTAAACCTCAATTTGATCTCCCCTCATTCTTCGAAATCCCAGAGAATACAGACCTAAACTGTTCAATCCCTCTTCATATGACAAACCCCTTATCTCTGGAAATGTTGGACTTCGCAGCCATCTCAGAACATATTGAACCAGACTGAAGGCAAGTGCTTCTCGATCCTGAGTGCCTGAACTTTTAGCCAGTCGGCCAAGAACAGTCTGTGGGACTGGAAGCAGATGTAAAATTCATTCCCGTCTGTAATTGACTCCCATCAATTTCCCACTAACTGGCTCATTAACTATTGGCCGGTGTGAAACATGCACTGAGACAGACTGAACACTGCTAACAGATGCAGGAAGGGTATGAGTGGAGGGGAGGGGGGCATTTTTTACATAGTTCCCTGAAGGCAGCTGGTTTGCACTCAGAGCCTCAGAAGCTGCTTTGAAACTTGCACTTTTGAACACTTCACTTGATTGAGAATACTGCTACAATCTCTGGAATGGCATCATTGCTCGGAGCCCTTGCCAGGCATGATGGAAATGCCTGGAGCCAGTCTGCCCATCCATTTCATCCCCCACCCCACCAAAATAGCACATTATGGTCTTACTCGAAGCAGTCAGTGACCGTCGTGACATTCTGCTGTGCTATTGCAGAATGCCACCTCATGTGACAAAGAAATCCTGGACAGAGGTGACAGGCCTTTTCAGAAGCCATGATATCAGTCACAAAACCTGCTTCTCTCCCTCCCCCTGGTTTCTGGTTTTCCTCTTTGGTTTCTGGGACTTTGCATTTTGAATTAGCATTGTCAAAATAGCATTTTGTGCATCAACACCTGTTTACTACTCTGAACAAAAGCTCTTTGAGCTGTTTGAAGGAAGTTGTTGAGATGCTTCTTATGTTCACTCCAAATAGTTTTGTCCTCCTGCTTAGTTTAATCTCTGAACTTCTTATGATGTTGTTGTTTCTCCAAATCCCATTTCGAACATGTCTTTTCCACTTCTTCTTGAGCATCATCAATTATCTCCTTTCTCTGGAGTTTCATGGTTCATTCGAAAACTTCAACTCTTTTGCAAAGTTCATGAATGATAACAGTGCACTCCTCGCCAAATTTGGAATGGTCTTTTGCAAACTGTCTCCTTGCCTGTATTCCAGCTGTTACATCTGGTGTATTATCACCCGTAACCATTTTTAAATCAGTGTCTCTGGTCATTGACCTGGAAGGATCATTTTGCAATTTCAATCCGTGTTGTTGACACTTTGTAATTTCCAATTTTACAGGCACTTCTGTTGTTTCCACACTGCCCATTACTGAGGTTGATACATCAGTAATGTTACTGGGATCAGTTTTTTGCTCACCTGGAAACACAATTCAGCAATGAGTTTTTATGTTTTAAAATTTATTTACGGGATGTGGGTATCACTAGCTAGGGCAGCATTTACTGCCCATCCCTAATTGCCCTTGAGAAAGCAGTGGCAAGCTGCCTTCTTGGATCACTACAGTGCACCAAATGTTAGGGAGAGAATTTCAGGATTTTGATCCAGCAGCAGTAGAAATGGCAATATGTTTCCAAGTGACTTGGAAGGGAACTTCCTGATGGTAGTGTCCCCATGTATCAGCTGACCTTCTCCTTTCAGATTGTCATGGGTTTGGAAGATACAGCCTAAGGAGACCTGGTGAGTTCTTGCAGTGAATCTTTTTGATGGTACATTGTGTGGCCATTGTTCGTCAGTGATGGAGGGAATGTTTTTTGTAGATAGAGTGCCAATCAACTGGGTTACTTTGTCATGGATTGTGCCAAGCTTCTTAAGTGATGTTTCAGTTATACTCATCCAAACAAGTGGAGAGTATTGCATTACACTCCTGACTTGTGGCTTGCTGATAGTGAACAGATTTTGGGGAGTCAGTAGGTAAATTACTCGCCACAGGATTCCTAGCTTCTGACCTGTTCTTGTCACTGCAGCATTTATAGGGTTAGTCCAGTTCTGTTTCTGTTCAATGCTAACTATTAGTATGCTGATAGAGGAATCCAGCAATAGTTGCGCCAAAGGGGATGATTAAATTTTCTCTGTTGGACGCGGTCATTGCCCAGCATTTGTGTGGCACAAATGTTACTTGCCACTTGTCAGCCTAAGCCTGGACATTGTCCAGGTCTTGCTGCATTTGGACATGGACTGCTTCTGTGTCTGATGAGTCACAATGGTGCTGAACATCATACAATCATCAATGAGCCGTCTCACTTCTGACCCAATGATGGAAGCAATGTCATTGATGAAGCAGCTGAATTTGTTTAGGCCTAGGACACTATCATGAGGAACTAGTGCAGTGATGTCCTGGAACTGAGATTACTGACCTCCAAAAACAGCACCATTTTCCTTTGTGCCATGTATGACTCCAACCAACAGAGAGTTTTCCCCTAAACCCCATTGACTCTCGTTTTGCTGGGATTCCTTGATGCCACACTCAGTCAAATGCTGTTTGATGTCAAAGGCTGTCACTCTCACCTGACTTCTGAAATTCAGCTCTTTTGTCCGTGCTTGAATCAAGATTATAAGGGGGTCAGGAGCTGAGTGAATCTGGCAGAACCCAAACTGAGCATCCATAGGCAGATTATTGCTAAGCAAATGCCATTTGATAGCATTGTTGATGACCCCTTCCATTATTTTACTGATATTCGAATGTAGACTGATGGGGTGATCATTGGCTGAGTTCAATTGTTCTGCTTTGGTGTACCAGCTATACCTGGGCAATTTTCCAGATTTCCAGTTAGATGCCAGTGTTGTAGCTACACTGGAACAGCTTGGTTAGGGGTGTGGCAAGTTCTGGAGCGTGAATCATCAGTACTACTAGTGGAATTTGAATTCAATAAGCATCTGGAATTAGAATTCTGGTGATGACCATGAAAGTCATGATGTGGAGATGCCGGCGTTGGACTGGGGTAAACACAGTAAGAAGTCTCACAACACCAGGTTAAAATGATCAGAACTCCTCACTCACCTGACGAAGAGGTAAAACCCTGAAAGCTGAAAAAATTACTTGCTACCAAATAATTCTGTTGGACTTTAACCTGGTGTTGTGAGACTTCTTACTGTGATGATGATGAAACCATTGGCAATTGTCATAGAAACCCATCTGGTTCACTAATGTTCTCTGAAATGACTGAGTAAGCCATTCTGTTCAAGGGTGATTAGGGATGTGCAATAAATGTTGAGTGCATCAACAGCCAAATCTCATGAACAAATAAAGCATTGTTTTTTTTAAATATTGCTATCCAGTGTCTTCAGCTGTTTGTTGACAACATGTGAAGTGAATCAATTTGGTTGAAGACTGACATCTGTAACACTGGTGGCCTCTGGAGGAGGCCAGGATGCATCATCCATTTGGCACTCATGCCTGAAGACTGTTGCAAATGATACCTTATCTTTTGCTGGGTTGCTCCATCATTGAGGATATTTGTAGAGCCTCTTCCTCTAGTGAGTTGTTTAATTGTCCACCACCATCATGGCTGGATTGCTGAGCTTAGATCTGATGTGTTGGTTGTGGCTTTGATTGGCTCCGCCTATTATTGGCTGCTTTTGCTGCTTGACATGCCTGTGTTGTAGCTTGCGCAAGTTGACAATTTTTTGTGGGTATGTTTGGTGTTGGTCCTGACATGCCCTCCTGCACTCCTCTTTGAACGAGGGTTGATCCCCTGGCTTGGTGGTAATGGAATATGCTGGGCCATAAGATTGTAGATTATGGTTGAATCTGCTGCTGTTGATGGCCCACAGCACCTCATAGCACCTCAGTCTTGAGCTGCAAGACCTGTTCAATATCTGTCCCATTTAGCACAGTGGTAGTGCCACACAACACGATGGAGGATATCCTCAATGTGAAAACAGCTCTTTGTCTCCACAAGGGTAGTGTGCTGGTCACTCCTACTGATGCTGTCATGGACAAGCACATCTGCAGCAAGCAGGTTGGTGATGATGAGGTCGAGCAGCTATGCTCTATAGGACACGGGCAGTGCATTACACGGTGGTGCTACTGAGCCACACTTGGTGATTGAAGTCACCCACCCAGTGTACATTCAGCGCCTCTGCCACCCTCAGTGCTTTCTCCAAGAGGCATCTATGGGGAAAAATGACTCATCAGCTAACAGGGTGGGGGAGTGGTCGGTAGGGCATGGGCATTGGGGTGGTATATGGTAAGAGGTCTTATTGACCACGTTTGACCTGTTGCCTTAAAACTTCTTGTGGTCCAGAGTTGATGTTGAGGATTCCCAGGGCAACTCCCTCACCACTGTGTATCACCTCTGCTGAGTATTGCCTGCCAATGGGACAGGGCATATCCAGGGATGGTGAAGATAGTATCTGGGGTGTTATCTGTAAGGTATGATTCTGTGAGAATGATTGTGTCAGGCTGTTGGTTGACTAGTCTGAGACAGTTCTCCCAATTTTGGCACAAGCCCCCAGAATGTTCGTAAGGAGGACACTGTCACTCCTGGTGCCTAGATTAATGTCACATGGTCCTTCTAGTTCCATTTCTTTCCATTGCCTTTGTAGCAGTTGGATACAGCCAAATGGCTTGCTGGGCCATCAAGTCAACCACATTGCTGTGGCTTGGAGTCACATGTAGATCAGACCAGGTAAGGATAGCAGATTTCCTTCCCTAAATGGCATTAATGAACAAGAAGGGATTTTATGACAAGGTTTCATAGCCATCATTAAATTTTTAATTCTAAATCTTTATTGAATTCAAATCTACCGTGGTGAGATTTGAAGTCAGGCCCCCAAAACATTACACTGGGTTTCTGGATTGCTCGTGCAGTGATAATACCACTATGCTACCATCTTCAGGGACAAATTCAGAACTGTGACACTCCATACCACATTTCAAAAATAAATATAAATTACTGAAACTAGGTGGGGGAGGGGAGGGCAATCTTACCAGAATTAATCAAGGCGTCAGGCTCAATCAGAAACTGGTATGTAACTCGTCACTTGCACAGGCCAGTTTTCTCTTCAGATGATACAATCCCTACAGTACAGAAGGGTGCCACTCAGCCCATCGAGTCTACACCAACTCTCCAAAAGAGCAATTTACCCAAGGCCACTAAATGCCCTATCTCCATAATCCCACACATTTATTCCACTAGTCCCCCTAACTGACACATCTTGGGACACAAAGGGGCAATTTAGCATCGTCAATCCACCTAACCTGCACATAGAATTATAGAATCATAGAAAGACTATAGTGCAAAAAGAGGACATTTAGCCCATCAAGTCTGCACCAACAACAATCCCACCCAGGCCCTACCCTCATATCCCTACATATTTACCCATTAATCCCTCTAATCTATGTATCTTGGGACATTAAGGGGCAATTTTAGCATGGCCAATCAACCTAACCCGCACATTTTTGGACTGTAGGAGGAAACCGGAGCACCCGGAGGAAACACATGTAGACATGGGAAGAACTTGCAAACTCCACACAGACCGTCATCCAAGGCTGGAATTGAACCTGAAATCAATCTTGGTACTGGTGCCACAGAATTCCCAGAGATCTAAAACGGTGCCAATCTACTTTGGCCGCTCTCAATGTAGTGCCTCTGGCTGGCAAGGGTATTTCTTTGGACATGATGGGCAGGATTTAATGGCCTTGCTTGAGCAAGACTGCAAATTCCTGCCCAAGATCAATGGACATTTCTGTTGTCCGCCCCTCATCCACTCTGATTCCGTGACAGGTGAGGTGGTAGAATTCCAGCAGATGTGTGTGCACTGTTTATTGTCAGGAAAGATCCTATCTTGACATCCATCAGTTGTTCCAGCTGATTGGACACTTGTTTCACAAACATGGGCCAGAATTTTACCGTCCTGTCCGCCATGAGAATCAGAACGGGTGAGGGGTGGACAGTGGGAAAGTCCACTGGTCTCAGGCAGGGTTTTACAGCTTCGGGCCACCAAAGCAATAAAATCACACCTTGGGTCTGTGCATGTCCGCTGCTAATCACTCGTCCATTCAGTAGTACAAGAACAACCTTCCTTCCCCAAACGCATCAACCCCTGCACCACCCCTAGGATTATTGAAATCTGCCTGTGTTCTCTGCCTCAATGGGAACAGGCACCAATAGGTCATGAACTGAGAACCCCTTCAAAACACACACACACACACACACACACACACACACACACACACACACACACACACACACACACACACACACACACACACACACACACACACACACACACAAAAAACGGGTGCCAACCAACTTTTAGTCAATAGCATTTTTTTATCTCATCCAAAATGACAGGAGCAAAAAAAGATGATTTTTGTAAATATTCAACCGAAGATTCTGGAACCTGCCTCTTTTATCCTGTTCTTTTCCTGCTATTAATAACTGGTGGACTGGGTGACCTTCAGACCTCTCATAGATTCTTGCATTGCTTTTATCATACCATTCCAAAGGTTTTTCTGACTGATCTGTGTGCATCATTGAAGAACAATTCTAGCCAGTTGAACTGGGTGATCTATCATTGAAGTCTTTTCACAAGACATTCTACAGACATTCAAGAGAGACAGCTGCAAAAGGAGTCAATGATGAATTTTACTATTATGTATTCAACTTTGAAATGAACGTTTTTGATGACTCTTCAGCAACATGGAACCATAGAACCCTTACAGGCCAGGAAAAGGCCATTCTGCACTAACTCTCCAAAACAACATCCCACCAAGGCTTTCCTCTCTGCCCTATCTCTGTAACCCCGCTTACCTAATCTACACATCTTTGGACACAAAGGGGCAATTTAGCATGGCCAATCCACTTAGCCTGCACATCTCTGGACACCATGGTGCAAATTAGCAATTCACCTAACCTGCACATCTTGGGGCCCTAAGGTGCAATTTAGTATGGTCAATCTACCTGAGCTACACATTTTTGGACACTAAGGGGCAACTTAGCATGGCCAATGCACCTAACTTGCCTATCTTTGGACACTAAGGTGCAATTTAGCATGGGAAATCTACCTGAGCAACACATTTTTGGACACTAAGGTGCAATTTAGCATGGCCAATCCACCTAACCTACACATTTTTGGACCTAAGATGCAAATTAGCATGGCCAATCCACCTAACCTGCACATCTTGGGACACTAAGGTGCAATTCAGCCTGGCCAATCTACCTAACCTACATACTTCTGAGCACTAAGGGGTAATTTAGCATGGTCAATCCACCTAACCTACACATTTTTGGACATTAAGGGGCAATTTAGCACGGCCAATCCACATAGCCTACACATTTTTGGACTTTATCGTTTAATAGATGCAATTATTTCCATCAATTTATGTAATGTTCCACTGTTCTGAGGTTGAAAGTCATGGCATCAGACTTCTCCAGAGTACTGGTATGGGAAGGATTCTCTCCCAGTACATCCACAATTCATCCTTCAAGTTGCTTTGGCAGCACTGGTTATCTTATCTTTCATGCCATCTGCTGTTTGAAGGCCTTCCTGTGCACAGATGGATT
Organism: Carcharhinus amblyrhynchos; assembly: GCF_965287045.1. Lineage (NCBI taxonomy): Eukaryota > Metazoa > Chordata > Chondrichthyes > Carcharhiniformes > Carcharhinidae > Carcharhinus > Carcharhinus amblyrhynchos. Next base: position 28,913,300 of record NC_137346.1, read on the forward strand.
TGCAGTATTTGCCTGTTTAAGTGACTGTACACCAAATGTAGGTTGCGTGTATGAAGTGCTTTGAGATCGCCACATCACATATGGCAACATATAAATTACAAGTCTATAAATGATATACAGTGTTTTCCTTTGGTATTCCCAGATTGGCTCAGATGTATTTGCATTCACAAGTTCCACTATGGATTATATCAAAAGAGACTATGTTGGAAAATCTCAGCAGGTCTGGCAGCATCTGGAAGGAGAGAAAAGAGCTGATGTTTCGAGTCCAGATGACCCTTTATCAGAGCTTTGACAAAGGGTCATTTGGACACGAAACATCAGCTGTTTTCTCTCCTTACAGGTAGTGCCAGACCTGCTGAGATTTTCCAGCATTTTCTCTTTTGGTTTCAGATTCCAGCATGCGCAGTAATTTGCTTTTATGTATTCCAGACTAAAAGGAGGTACAGATTGTATTAAAATCTGGAACAAAAAATGCAATACAATAAAACAACTTTAGCCTTCAGAATCAGAATCATGGAATCATGGAAACCCTACAGAAGCAGGCCATTTAACCCATTGAGTCTACACCGACTCTCCAAAACAGCATCTTACCCAGACCCTATCCCATAACCCCACACATTTATCCAGCTAATCTCCCTAATTTATACATCTTGGGACACTAATGAGCAATTTAAAATGGCTGATTCATTTAGTCCTCACATAGGAACATAGAAACAGGAGTTGGCCATTTTGGCCTTCGAGCCCACTCTGCCGTTCAATGAGATAATGGCTGATTCGTGGCCTAACTTCGTGTAACTGCCATAGGCCCGTATCCCTTGATACCCCTGCTCAATAATACCCCTATCCCAGTCTTAAATCTAATCATCGCCATCATTAGTTATCATCAGTACTTCATGCAAATATAAAAATTGCCTGAGAGATCTTGTGATTTACACCTCAGAATGGCACAATGCACTTTCTTGCCCATAATTCCTGCTAAATTTCTGATCTACCTCAGTGAAGTAGCACCAAAGGGAGCAAGCTCCCTGCCAGATGTGAGATAACAGCGGGTAGGTACGTTGCTTTGTGCTCTATACACCTGGCAAGCTTTCCAAATGACATTGGAAGCCTGGGGTTGGTTAATCTACTGGTCTTTGTATCCGGAGATGGTGTTTAAAGACTTTATTGTCAAAAAGAAAGAAAATGTCTTAAAATCTATCAAAAATGTGGAAGGGGGAAAAGAAACAATGCAGGATCAGAGCTGGGATGAGGGATGTGTTGTACAATAATAGTCACCTCAAACTGTGACCTCACCTCACCAGCCCCACAGAACTGAAAGGAAGCTCACCTACTGAATATACAGTCCTGGCATTTGACTAGTGCCAGACCAAGCAATTCAAATCTTACTCTAGTCAGCACAATAAGCTTTTCATTGAGATTTTGTTGAGTCCCCATTGATATCTATGATAATGTTGATTATTCACATTCCTCCTCAAATAAATGGAATATTTTTGTTATTATTATACCTTCACCACACATCAGCATCATTGGCAAAGCCCACATTTATTACCCATCCCTAGTTATGGTTCAGAAAATGGCAGTCAGCCTTCTTGAAATACTGATGAAGGTATTTCCACAGTACTCATAGAGAGGTTGTTTTTGAACTTTGACCCAATGACAATGAAGGAACAACAATATAGTTCCATGTCACAATGTCTGTGACTTGGAGAGGAACTTGGATGTGGTGCTTGTAGGGATGAGCCTTTAAGAGGTGTGGTTGTGTTTCCATTAAACAGCAGTGTAAGGGATGTAATGCAACATAATGTGTGACTATGTTAGCAGTCTGAAGGAGGTACCTTTATAGTGAAAGCTTGTATCTATGTGCAGAACTATCCTTGAATGAAGAATCCTATCCTGAGTGGTCAATACCTTGTGCATAGTTATAGCTATCACAGAGATTAAGAAAACACAATATGGTGGCAGCTTATGTGATTTTCCAACATATCATCTTTTCCAGTACTCTTCCAGACCTTGGAGAAGCGATAAAATTCCAAGTCACAAGCATGTGTGATTTGGAAGGGAGCCTGGAGAAAATAGTCTTGTGCCTACTGTCTCTATCCTTCAAGATGGTAGCAATCACTGGTTTGGAAAGTACTCTCAGAAGAACCTTAGAAAGTTGCTGCACCATATCTTGTACAGTATAAAGTACACGTTGCTGGCCAAGTGGAAGAGGAAGTAAATGTTTAAGACGGTGAATAGGGTGTCAATCAAATGGGCCGCTTTGCACTGGATGAGGTCAAACTATTTGTGTGTCATTGAAGTTGCACCCAACCAGAAAAGTGGGGAATATTCTAACACACTCTTCACCTGTGTCTCGTAGGTGATTCACAGGATTTGGTGAGTGAGGGGATAGATTACCTGCTTCAAAATGCTTAGCTTCTGATCAGCTTTTGTGGCCACAGTATTCATACGACCGGCCCAATTATGTTTCTGTTCCGTGTTGATGCTTAGGGGATGATCGTGGGGATTTTGATGATGATATTGTCACTGAATTCCAATGGAAGATGCTTGAACTCTTTTTTTGTTCGAGATGTTCATTTCCTGACACTTGTGTGACATGAATGGTATTTGCTACTTGTCAATGCAATCCTGGTGCTGTATTTTGTTCATTGTCATTCTTCCCCCACCCCTATATTTACAGTCACAACAAACTACATTTTAATACCTGGCTGACAAATAGAGTTTACACTTCAAACCCATTGTGTTATGATCAGGTGAGGAGGAATCGAAAGGCTCCCCTCTTTTCCTACTCCACATTTGATCGTAACAGGTTTATTTTAAGGGATATGCTTAACACTTCAGTGAACGTTTAACTGCTTAAATGCTGTAACAGTAGAAGATACACAGAGTGCCTCTTAACCTTTTAAAAAGAAAAGGTAATGTTTCTTGTATTTATCCCAGCCTAATAAAAATGAGAAAAAGCACTTCTGTGCTCATGCAGTCAACATTCATACACACACACACACACACACACACACACACACACATGCATAATTTACAGAATGGGAGGATAGATTAAGCAATATTTTAAGAGTACAATAAAAACTAAAGATACAAAAACTGAAAATACTGGAAAATCTCAGCAGGTCCCACCGGACAAATGTGAGGTAATGAATTTTGGAAGGTCTAATACAGATAGGAAATATACTGTAAATGGCAGAACCCTTAAGAGTATTGATAGGCAAAAGGATCTGGGTGTACAGGTACACAAGTCACTGAAAGTGGCAATGCAGGTGGAGAAGGTAGTCAAGAAGACATAAGGCATGCTTGCCTTCATCGGCCGGGATATTGAGTTTAAAAATTGGCAAGTCATGTTGCAGCTTTATAGAACCTTAGTTAGGCTGCATTTGGAATATAGTGTTCAATTCTGGTCGCCACACTACCAGAAGGATGTGGAGGTTTTGGAGAGGGCACAGAATTGATTTACGAGGATGTTGCCTGGTATGGAGGGCATTAGCTATGAGGAGAGTTTGGGGAAACTTGGTTTGTTCTCACTGGAGCGATGGAGGTTGAGGGGAGACCTGATAGAAGTCTACAAAATTATGAGAGACATGGACAGTGTGGATAGTCAGAAGCTTTTTCCCAGGGTGGAAGAGTCAATTACTCTTAGGGGGCATAGGTTTAAAGGAGATGTACAAGGCAGAATTTTTACACAGAGAGTAGTGGGTACCTGGAACTTGGTGCCGGGGAAGTGGATACGGTAGTGACTTTTAAGGGGCATCTTGACAAGTACATGAATAGGATGGGAATAGAGGGATATGGTCCCCGGAAGGGTAGGGGGTTTTAGTTAAGTCAGGCAGCATGGTCAGTGCAGGCTTGGAGGGCCCAAGGGCCTGTTCCTGTGCTGTAATTTTCTTTGTTTTTTGTTCCTTGTTTTTCGTTCTTTGTCTGACAGTATCTGCGGAGAGAGAATAGATGTGGAGATGCTGGCATTGAACTGGGGTAAACACAGTAAGAAGTCACACAATACCAGGTTACAATGCAACAGGTTTATTTGGTAGCAAACACCACTAGCTTTCGGGTCTCTGCACCTTCATCAGGTGAGTGGGGAGTTCTGAATTCCCCACTGACCTGGCGAAGGAGCAGGGCTCCGAAAGCTAGTGGTGTTTGCTACCAAATAAAACTGTTGGACTTTAACCTGGTGTTGTGAGACCTTTACAGAGAGAATAGAGCCAACGTTTCAAGTCCAGATGATCCTTCATCAGAGCTAAAAGTTAAAGGTATATGGGTTTTGTGGACTGATAACTTAGATGGTTTCAAATTAATCTTGGTGATTCCTCTGGATTTTGTTTCCAGATTGTTAAAATATGTTACAGAATGATTTATATCTGTTCTTACCAAATCAGCAGTTGCTGAGTTGATTCTTAAGACACAGACCACACTCTGTGGATGGTCAAACAGCAGATAGACTGAAAACTTGTTTGTTAGATGGAGAGGGAGAGAGACAATTGAAAGAGAGAGAATGTATCACTCAGGGACTTTGCCTTGTTGGCCTTTGCTTTGTGGTCTGAAGAAAAACAGTTTCTTAAACATAAAACGTGTTGGTTCACTTGTCACATAATCCTAGCTCTCCAACTGGCCAGTTACCCAAACAGGGTCATGGCTAGTGAATTCCTGGTCTATCATTTGCATGATTAGACTATAGCTGGATGAATTTCTTCTCGGTCAGAGTTCATTGTCTGTGGTGCTTAATTTCAATGCTTGGTCCCCATCCAGCTGAGTAGACCAGATTGACTGAATGGTTTATGAGCGGGTAAGGAGACGATCCCATTCACATTCCTTCAAAGTGACTGTCTTTGTTGGGGTTTTCGAGACAGGTTGACTCCATTTAATGGCTTTGGAATTTGTGATGTTCAGTCATGGGAATGCCTGGCCGTCTCAGAAGCTGCTGTTTCAAGCCACTGAAATGTTGTTTCTATCTTTTAAAACTCAATAAGTGGTTTTTAGGCAATAAATATATAGTGGCATTTCTCATATAGGGAATGGCTTCTAACAGTAGGAATGTCACATCATCCATTTGGTGGTATTGGCCCATGAGGAATTGTTTTTCCTTTGAAACATCTGATGCAAAGTCTTACTCCTTACAAATGCACAAACTCTGGAAATGTTATTACATTTTGTTTTAGACAAGTGCTGATGTCTAGTATAGGGAGGGTGTTGGCTGACCTGCTAGGTTGAATTTTTCCTTATCATCTTTCTGATAAATTTGGTCTCCATGGTTCCAAACATTGTTAAACTGAAATGGAGAGCAGTGTTGTGAACAAATAGTGAGCCTGATGTGCTCTGAACATACCAAATCTCAGCACCGTCATTGAAATTATCTCCATTCCCTGAACTAGGGCACCGATCCTACAGTTTATACAGTGTACTGACAGTAAGTACTGTGACAAAACTGCACAATGACTTCACTATATATATTTATCAAGAGAAGGAGAAACACAGTGGACCTGACTTTTTCTTTTAAAGCCACTAATACAGTAATCATAAAAATTGAGTGGGACACTGCCAAAAAGAAACCCACGCAAGAGAAGCTGTTCGGAATACTATCTTAAACAAGGCAGAAGGATATTTGCAGCAATATGGATCTCCCTATCACTTGTGACAACAAAAATAATCATTTTGTGTGGAAACTAAAGTGCCTTTATCTTGTGTTTGTTGTGTTCCCTTCCAACTGTCATGTGAGTGTACCTTTAAGAAAGTTTTTTTTTAAATCGAGCAGCTTCCAGCTTCAGCGATGTCATTGGGGTGGCGATCAGGTGGTAGAGCTTTCAGTTTAGTTTGTGGCAGTCAGGTGATGGGGGATTTTTCTTTGGACTTTTAATTTTATTTTGGAGTGTGTTTTTGGCAAGCAGTTCAGCAGCAAGCTAAGAAACAATCTCTTTCTCTCCATGTTTATCCCTCTTTGTTTGGTTCTGCCTTAAACAAGCTGTGTTTTGGGGAAACAGATTTGGCTACAGCCTCTCCTGAGTTTCTTCACAAGGGATTTCCAGCATTCAACCCAGGAGGTGGGATTCCTGTAACAAGTGGGCATTAACCTATGCCATATTCTGTTTACTTGGAGGGTTTTGTAGTATTGGATGTTGGCTTTGGTTGGAATACATTAGAGATAATTCCTTAAGAGTTATACATTATCCTGGTTGTTGTGTTTCTTGTTTGTAATTGTTAAAAGTTCTTGCTAATTGTCTTACTATACATGTCAACAATCTCCTTAATTAAACATTGTTTTTGATAAAAGTCCCTGGGAGGGCAGTTGAATCACATCTGGAAGTGAAACCTCTTGTGCTCAACCTAGCCAAATTCGATGTAAAACTTTACAGGTCAGGCAAGCTTCAGAGAACATATCTGACCTGACTTGTAACACAACTAATTCAGGGGAAATAGCTGATGTCGGAATTTCTGAAGCAGAGCTCGAACCGAAAGTCCCTTTTCCTTCTGCCTTGTGGAGGTAACTTTCTGAAGCCAATCTTACAACCATGTAGAAGGAATAATTTCCTGAGTTATTTCTGGGCACAAAGCCCCTCGTGCGCCAACATTACTGAGGTTTTCCCTTGTGTTCTCAGGACAATTTGCACTGTGTTCCTTAAAGAAAATGTAATGGAACAAAGCTGATTCTTCACATGTAGGTCGGCATTTTCTCCACTGCTTAATAGAAAAACACGAAAATCCACCAGAATGTTCATGGTTGCATGCTTTACATGAGGTTCCCCTGAACATCAGGATCAACATCAATTTCTCCTTGGCTGATGTCAATCAGATTTTGCAATACACAGTGGCGAGCCAGTGAGCTTAGTTGCCCAAGAAATATTCAATTCAATGTATATATATGTATTGATACAATGCCTCTGCCTAGATACCAGGTCCAGGAAAATGTGGCGACTCCCAATCCATTACTATTTCCCATCTCCCAGTACAGAATTCCTTCCATTGTGGTTAATTGTTATATATTTAAATGGATGCATCATTGCTTTAAGAGCTGGTCACATGGTTTGATGGTGATATCATTGGGGTGTTTCATTTTGTACAAGCAACAGCTCCAATAATAAAGCTGTTATTTTGAATCAACGCGAATAAACCGTATCTTTTTCTTTATGTTTACAACCCACAACCGCTAACATAGTTAGTACATTATATAGACAGTGGGAGCATCTGCTTATACAAAGACGCACATTGACTTATGTTGCCTTTTTTTGTAGTGTATCATGTTCCCTTTTGTGAGTTTGCATTTGCCTTTTATGGTTGCGCACACTTGAGCTAAAAATCTAAAAGATCTCTCTGGATCAAATGTGTAACACTTCCTGCAAATCCAAACCACAATTTAACAAAACAAATAAACTTTAATGTGCTTCACATTGCCCCAGGGCTATTCACTTTATTGAGCATCTGTCTGCAGCCAGTTCTTGCCAACATGACCTACAGGAACGTTTATTTTTGAAATGAGGAGAATTCCTTACAGATGTTGGTGAAACAAATCCAAATCTGATCCTTTGAACCAGACTGAAGACTTTAACTGTATCTCGCAGGGTTTAATAATATCTGAAATGATAATAGTGCAATATTTTAGGAGATTCTAGTAAATTGGAGGTCACATCTGTGTCTAAGTGCCGGGCAGCTTTATCAAGATGTTTGATACTGCTGATCTATGAAGCATACCACAGTAACTGAGGAATCTATGGCAACATCAGGTGTTCACTTTACTCTGTATAAGATAAAATGCACAACTGTGCCAGAAAAGCCAGCTTTCAGTAATCACTGATTATTTTCTGGTTATTAAACTGGCTTTATAGCCACCATGTTTTTTTTAATTCCTCCTTGGAACAAGGGTGGTATGGTGGTTTGCACTGCTGTCTTAAAGTGGCAGGGACTTGGGTTCAACTCCGGCCTTGAGTGACTTTCTATGTGGAGTTTGCACATCCCATTTGTGCCTGCGTGGGTTTACTTTAGGTGCTCAGGCTTCCTCCCGCAGTTCAAAGATGTGCAGTTTTTTTTAAAATTCATTCATTGGACATGGGCGTCGCTGACTGACCAGCATTTATTACCCAAACCTAGTTCCCTGAGGGCAGTTGAGAGTCAACACCAAGTGCTGAGGCTCTGGAGTCACATGTAGGCCAGGCCACTAAGGACAGCAGATTTACTTCTCTCAAGGACATTAGTGAACCAAGTGGGTTTTTTGACAAGTGATAATGGTTTCATCGTCATCAGTAGATCCTTGAATTTCAGATATTTTTTATTGAATTCAAATTCCACCATCTGCCATGGCAGGATTTGAACCCGGGTCCCCAGATATAGCAGGGGGTAATGAGACTCCTGCTTTGAGACTACGAAAACAAAGCAGATTAATTTTAAAGAAGGGCCACAGTGCGCCTTATATATGTAAAAGGTATCACAATGTGCTTCATTTATATATCATATGAACATATTGTCTGTATAAGAATATATATATCCCTTGAACAAATTTTAGTGATTTAAGAAGTATTTTTGTATTTTTTTGTGGGCTTTGGCCAAGAATTTATCCCTTGGCATAATGGGGAATAAATGTAATTGGACAGACCGCATTCTTTTGGAACAATGAAGCATAGAGGGGCAGGGGCAGGCCAGGACTACAAGCTGCCAAGGTTTTGAAAATGAATAGAAGGATTCAGCTTCTAGCTTCGATGAATAGGTATATCCAGCCTCCACTGATAAGGGGACAGAAAACAGACCAGAGAAGATGACTCCCTTCTAGTTCCCAGGACTGCAGGTGTTAGGACCGACCCTTGAACTTACCAGATTTACATAGATAAGGTTACTAGGCAACAAGGCAACAGACAGTGACCCAAACCACAGTTCGAACCCAGATCCCTGGCGCTGTGAAGCAGCAATACTAAACACTGTGCTCAAATAGTACCAAAGTTTGGAGTTTGTAAAATGTGTTTTGGAAGGGTCCCTAGAGCAGTATGTAACTAGCCCGACTAGGGAAGAGGCTATACTGGATTTAGTGTTGGGTAATGAGCCGGGGCAGGTGGTTGAGGTTGAGGTAGGCGAACATGTGGCTAACAGTGACAACAAGTCCGTCTACTTTAGGATAAAAATGGAAAGGGATGAGTGCCGGCCAAACGGGAGGGTGCTGAATTGGGGGAAGGCGCGCTATAGCCGGATTAGGAGGGAGCTGAAGGACACTGATTGGGAGGGACTGTTAACTGGCAAGCCCACGGTTGGCAAGTGGGAGGCTTTTAAGGGCAAACTGAAAATGTTGCAGGAGAGGCATGTTCCGGTTAAGCGGAAGGATGGGAAAGGTAGGATTAGAGAGCCATGGATTACAGGGGGTATTGAAGACTTGGTAAGGAAGAAGAGGGAGGCGTATGTTAGGTCGAAACAACTGGGTACGGAGAGCGCGCTGGAGGAATATAGAGAGAGTAGGAGGGAGCTAAAAAGGGGAGTTAGAAGGGCAAAGAGAGGGCATGAGATGGCTTTGGCTGATAGGATTAAGGAAAATCCAAAGGCATTTTATTCCTATATTAGGAGCAAGAGAGTAGTTAGAGGGAAAATTGGTCCTCTTAGGGACAAAAGTGGGGAGTTATGTATTGAGTCGGAGGGAATGGGGGAGATCCTGAATGAATACTTTGCGTCGGTATTCACGAAGGAGAGGGGTTTGGTGTCGTGCAGCGTCTTGGAGGGAGCTGTGGATCAGTGGCAGGAAATATCTATTATGAGGGAGGAAGTGCTAGGGCTTTTAGGTAGCGTAAGGATGGATAAAGCTCCAGGGCCCGATGGTATTTATCCCAGGCTGCTTAGGGAGATGAAAGATGAAATTGCTGGGCCTCTGGCGCAAATCTTTGTCTCTTCTTTGGACACAGGTGAGGTCCCAGAAGACTGGAGGGTAGCAAATGTGGTACCACTGTTTAAAAAAGGTAGTAGGGATAACCCTGGAAATTATAGGCCGGTGAGTTTGACATCGGTGGTAGGGAAATTAATGGAAAAAATACTTAGGGGTAGGATGTATGAGCATTTGGAGCGTTGCGATCTAATTAGGGATACGCAACATGGCTTTGTTAGAGGGAGGTCTTGCCTTACGAATCTGGTAGAATTCTTTGAGGAGGTGACAAAAACAGTTGACGATGGGAGAGCCGTTGATGTCATCTATATGGATTTCAGTAAGGCGTTTGACAAAGTCCCTCATGGTAGGCTGGTAGAAAAGGTTAAGGCGCATGGGATACAAGGACAGGTAGCTAGGTGGATTGAGAACTGGCTGGGCAATAGGAGACAGAGGGTAGTTGTTGAGGGGACCTTTTCGGGCTGGAGGCCAGTGACCAGTGGTGTGCTGCAGGGCTCAGTACTGGGACCTCTCCTCTTTGTAGTATACATAAACGACTTGGAAGAGAGCGTACGTGGTGTGATCAGCAAGTTTGCGGATGACACCAAGATGGCAGGGTTGGCGGATACTGAGGTGGAATGTCAGGTGATACAGCAGGATATAGATAGGTTGGTACATTGGGCAGATAGGTGGCAGATGGAATTTAATCCTGACAAATGTGAGGTGATGCATTTTGGAAGGAATAATGCAAAGAGGAGCTACGTGATAAAAGGTAGACCGATTAGGAGTATAGAAATACAGAGGGACCTGGGAGTGCAGGTTCACAAGTCTATGAAGGTTGCGACACAAGTGGAGAAGGTTGTGAGGAAAGCTTATGGAATGCTAGCCTTTATAGGAAGGGGTATAGAGTATAGGAGCTGCCGTCTAATGCTTCAGTTGTACAGAACATTGGTTAGACCGCATTTGGAGTACTGCGTCCAGTTCTGGTCGCCTTACTACCGGAAGGACGTGGAGACTCTGGAGAAGGTGCAAAGGAGGTTTACCAGGATGTTGCCTGGCATGGAAGGACTGAGTTACGAGGAAAGGTTGGAGAAACTGGGACTTCTCTCCTTGGAAAGACGGAGATTGAGGGGAGACATGATAGAGGTATATAAGACACTGAAGGGAATAGATAGAGTCAATAGTGAGAGGCTGCTCCCTAGACTGGGTACAATTACGAGAGGTCATGATCTAAGGGTGAGGGGGGAGAAGTATAATTTGGATGTGAGAGGAAGGTTCTTCATGCAGAGGGTCGTGGGGGTATGGAACGCGCTACCGAGTAGGGTGGTGGAGGCAGGTACGTTGGACTTGTTTAAGGTTTACTTAGATAGACACATGAGCGAAACAAGGATGGAGGGTTATAGTAGCGGGTATTAAATAGGGTCAGAGCCTTGGGAGACACCGGAAATGCAGACTTATATGTTAATGTTTTTGTCTTTTTATTCCGCAGGTGGAGGTCCAACTTGTTGTCAAACAAGGGGCATGCACACGGTGGGTCATGCGTGGGCTGCTCTTGGAGGTTCCGGGAGTGGCCTAGTACTTCGTGTCGGCGTGTGTGCTTGATCCTGGACCGGTAGACGGGCGCCGCAACAGCTCAGAGACTAGCACTGCTAGCTGTGCAGATACATGGATTTGGGCCTGTGTCTGTGGGAGTTTGCGCATTCTCCCTGTGGTTGCGTGGGTTTCCTCCGGGCGCTCCGGTTTCCTCCCACACCCCAAAGATGTGGTCTTAGGCTGATTGGTTTACCAAATTGACACTATTCTCCCCTGAATCTGGCTAAGTTAGGGGTTCCACTTGCAGACACACAGGGCAGGGTAGGTGTAGGAGGATGCGGCGGTGAGGGCTCGTTGGGCCGAAGGGCCTGTTTCCCATGCTGGTTTGTTCTTTGTTCTTTGTTTTTGTTCAAAGCTAAGATTTTTGACATCCACCTGAAAAGGCAAACAGGATCTCATCTGAAAGAGGGCAATATTTAACAGTGCACAGATGTGTCAATCTATATTTTACTCTGCAGATGCTGGGATGGAAGTGGACAATTTTTTGACTCAGAGGTAGACAGTATTCCCGCTGAGTGAAAAACTATTGTGTTAGCAAGACAAAAATAAATGTTTTTCCACTGTAATTGATCGCATCAAGGTAAGTCTGAATTGAATAAATGTGACAACTTCTGGGAAAATAAATCTGAAGTTACTTTATCTCTGGAAAACCATGATGATCCCTAACAGTTCATCCATTTTTGTGTTAAATGTTATGAAATAGAATTACAGTCTCTTCCAAATTTTCCAATCTGATTTCTTTTTAAAGTAAGTTTGTTAAAGTTCAGAGGGTGGAATTCTTCCCAAAAATGGCAAAACGGCAGGTTCTGACTGGAGTGTTTCTACCCAGCAAAACAAGCAGGTATTCCATCTAAATCTTCCCAAAGCTCGGCATTTTAAAGCAAGAGGGTGCGCTTTGCATCATCACCACGAAGGGCCTAAACATGCCGGCAAGCTCGGCTCCACAGAGATTGGCACCTTTTTGAAAGGGCTCCTCAATCTCAAAATGACGTTAAAGACTTTTCCCCCACACCGACACTGGGAACCCTATATCAATGATAACCAGCATCAACCACCCGACTCCATCCCAAGAATCATTGGCACATGGACATTGGGGCCCATGCAATGGTTCCCTAAAGGCATTGGCCCCTTCTGGTCTTGCCCACGGCAGTGCCAACCTGTCAAGTGACACAGCCATGGTGCCAGGGGCAGTGCCAGGGCAATGTCCCTGAACACCCAGAGACAAAGCTAACCTCTGAGGCCCCGTCTGGTCTCCGTTTCTGGAGACTGGTAGTGATCCCTGGCAGCATTACGTTATGCTTAGTGGGTGGGAACCTGTTGTGTTAAGCTGGTTTTGAATGTTTAAGTATGTGCTAATGAATGATAATCAGGTTCACGCTCTCACTAGGGAGGGGCAAGATTTTCCAGCCATAACAGGATTTCCGCCTGTATCAAAGTGGTGGAGGCTACCTCACTAAATATATTTAAGACACAGGTAGATAGGTTTTTGGTAGGCAAGGGGATTAAGGGTTATGGGGAGAAAGCGGGAAAGTGGAACTGAGCCACGTCAGATCAGCCATGATCTTATTGAATGGCGGGGCAGGCTCGAGGGCTCGATGGCCTACGCCTGCTCCTATTTCTTATGTTTTTCTTATGTTAAGTAAGGCCAGAAAATTGTCCCCTCCTGTTGTGTTTTCCATAGACATGGAAAAGGGTTAACAAACCCGAATTCTAACTCTATCTAACCATAACCCCCTTATCTTAGGTTTAATTGTGCTCTTGCCATGATCTTTTCTTGGGGTTAAAATGAGTGCCTAGTCTCTCACACTGGTCATAGCCTTCTGTGGGTTTGCCTCCTGGGTGATTTGCCTTCACCAGAAATAATTTTTAAAAGGTACTGGATTTAACAGCGCAGTTCAGCGTTTCACCCTGTGGTCTTTCTACAAGCTGTTCAGTCCTGCAGTGATATGTAAATACTAATGTTTCTTCTTTACTCAAGCTTCCAGCCTTTAAAAGAACACAGCTCAGCAGGATTGATCCGGGAAGCGATATTTAACATGGAGGAGGGCAACAGCTGAGGAAATACACTGGTTAAAAGTGTGAAAGCCATTGGACATGAGGGAAGAGAATTTAGATCCATTAAATCAACAAATGTGTATCATAATTGATGTACACTAGTGAGAGATTTGCTAAATGAGTGGGAGGTTTAGGTCATTTTGACACGTCCTGTACAGTTAGGGAATAGTGGCACAGTGGTTAGCCCTGCTGCCTCACAGCGCCAGGGATCTGGGTTCAATTCTGTCCTCGGGTCACTGTCTGTGTGGAGTTTGCACATTTTCCCCGTGAATGCGTAGATTTCCTCTGGGTGCTCCAGTTTCCTCCCACAGCCCAAAAATGTGTAGGTTAGGCAGTTTGACCATGATGAATTGATCCTAGCATAAATACGTAGGGTTACAGGAATAGGCCTGGGTGGGATTGTGGTAAGTGCAGAATCGATGGGCCAAATGGCCTCCTTCTGCATTGTTGGGATTCTATAATGAAATATATAACCCACATATTTTATCACCTTTAGTTGCGGTTGCTCATTGAGCGCTTGCTGAACTTACTGACTTCCCTAGTGTGCAACAAGACACCTTGTTTTGCCTCATGTAACCGTTAGGACGGCAAATTTTCATAATGCAAATTATTGCCGAGGTTGAGGGACCTTTATCCAATTAACACCCAAGTTGTTGCCATCCAGTTTTGAATATTTTATCTAGTTGTAACCTGAAACAGGCTTTCTATTGGTGAGTAGAAGCTCACTTTTCTTATTTCTCTCATAATTTCATTGAATCCTGACAGTGCAGAAGGAGGCCATTCGGCTCATCGAGCCTGCACCGACGACCATGCCACCCAGGGCCTTTCCTCATAACCCCACGTATTTATCCCCAGGGGCTATTTAGCAATTAGCAATAGCCAATCAACCTAACCTGCACATCTTTGGACTGTGAGAGGAAACTGGAGCACCTGGAGAAAACCCACACAGACACGGGGAGAATGTATAAACTCCACACAGACAGTCACCTGAGGCTGGAATTGAACATGGGTCCCTGTGAGGTAATAGTGCTAACTGCTGTGCCACCGTGCCAGCCTATGTCTATGCGCTTAAAATGCAGAATGCAGATGTTCTTGAGTTGATTGGTACGTGATCTCAGACCTTTGCACCTTTTTCCCGTTGGTAGAAGGTGGAAGAAAGAATATGAGGGCTGTGCAAGTCAGGCGGGACAGGGGATGGGGGTGGGGGGTGGGGTGTAAGGATGGCTGGGAGAGCGTGGGGGGAAGATTGTAACTCTTTTCAATAGGACTGCGGTCTAATATATTGAACTATTATGGAGTAAAGTTACTTATGTCCATTATGGGGGAAATCGAACAGTGTGAAAAGAATGAGCCACTCTGGGATTCCTATATCTGGGTGTGAGAGTACAACCCATGACTGCATCGAAACCTACCTCCCAAATCCAAGCCTTGTTTTGCAATCCCCTCAGCCTCGATGATGAAGAAACTCACAAGGCCAGTGCCCAAACACCCTACGATGCGGATGCACAATAATTCTGAAACTTAAGATGGTCGTTATTAAATATCAGATGCAAGAAAGTCTTGCAGAAGTAATAGCTGGAATACAGCCCTGATTGTACAGGGCTGGCTGCAGTTAACATCTTATTTGATGGCGAGCCACATATTGTTTGGCTAAATTGAGTAGAACGGGAAAGATCTCACCGAAGGCAAAATCATTTAACACTTGGCTCATTTTGCTTCCTGCTTTATTTAAATAATAGCCTTTTCTGGCAGCCCCAATGGAGAGAACCCAGCCATGTGATTCCCATCCCCCCTCCACACACACACAGACACACACACACACAGACACACACACACACACACACACACACACACACAAAATGAACTGCCAATCTGAGCCACGCTGCTAATAAAAGGGTACTGAAGCGAGGACTCTCCCAGAGGTAGGAAGGTAAAATCAGATGGATCGTAACTTAAGCCCCCTGAAGATCAATAGGTTGGGAATGGGCTGTTCTGAAGAGGGAAGTTGCAGAGGTTTGGGATTTTCCACGCTCTAACTTGCCTGGGGACTTTGCAACGTCAGTCAGCTGTTAAAGCAATTCAGCTCACAGAAAGTGAAGATACAGTCTATCCTCGTCACATCTCAAAGTGCTCTTCATACATGGATTTGCAATTGTGCAAGCATAGAGACCATTTCTCACCTAGTGATAACCCACAAGCACTGGTGAGTAAATACCCATCATGGTTTGCTTCTGATGATATAGCTGGATGAAAGTGGATTCAGTGTCACATCCAAAATAGGATTGCTAATATACTTGATGGAGAATAATTTGCAGGGGCGTGGATCTAATTAGATCGTTCTTAAGAGCATGATGGGCTGAATAACCTTTTTCACTTAATGATTATAAACTCACTGAGTATTAAGTCGTCTTGCCATATTTACCATTCAACAGAATTGGTCTCATGTATGATTTGAAGATGACACTTGCAGCAATGTAGAATTCCCTGAGCATTGCATTGAATAGGGAGGAAGTTTTCAATTTGATTAGATTTGTTAGGTAGTTAGGTTAATGCACTGCCCAGTTACCTTGCACCTCATTAAGGCTGACAGCTTGTAAACTTCATGTTGTCGGCTCATCAACATGGTTCTAGCGTGCAGCCCAGTGCGAAAAGTGTTCAGAGCAGTCCACAGGCGAGGTCTCCCAAATTGTTACACTCCATTGCTTCTGTGGGAACTATCTGGGCATGAATCCCAATGTACTGTGATTCCTGGTGGGATACACCCAAATTGCCGTGCCCGGGGATGAGAAGGGATCAACTTTTCTTTACTCGAACCTCCTCAGTTGCTCACAACAAAGTAAATTTTAAAAAGGATCCTTCCCTTGTGAATACGTTTTACCAGTTCAAATGTATTTATGATTTAACAGGAGCCAATTTAACCAGTCTTTCTTCAGTTCAAGAAAGAGTGAGTTTATTTGTTAGTAAAGCGTGAGGAGAAATAATAAAAGCGCTCACGCACACATGCACACAGATTAGAAAAGAAAACTGTGTCCAAAGAATTTTGAGTTATCCAGCGCAGTAGATGGTGAAACATCGCAGCCCATTACAACCTTGATTCCAGTAGCACTGACTTCAGCTGCTGAGCAGTCGGTTTGGAAAATTCAGTGTCTTGCTCTTCCTCATTCTCCTATTCCTCTTTCTCCTCCTCCTTTTCCTCACCTTCTTTCTTATTACCCTCCTCCTCCTCCTCCCAAGGTGCCCTCCAAAGGCCTGGTGTGCTGACCTCTGACAAGGAGCTGCAGGAAATTGGAGGCTGTCAGGAGAAAGGCTGTTTTCTGTAATGGGAGCTATCAATGCTGTAGCTCTTTCCCTGCAGTGTGATTTGGAAACACTTGCAACAGAGAGGATAAACTGTGCACAGAGGGAGATAGAGGAAGGCTCCTATTAGAAGGCCAGATCCAACAACTGTTCAGACAGCAGCTCAGAGCAGTCTCTGAGACCATGATGTTTCAGCAGGGGGGTAATAGCTGAACTGTGCCATGTCTGACAACTGAATCTACAGCTGCAGGATGAGAATGATGCTTGTGAAGGTCAAGTTGGCCTTCCAGGTGGGAGCAGGCCAACATATCAAGGAATCGCTGTGAGGTGACCCATATGCCAGAGAGAAGCAGGAGGAGCAAACAAGTGTCTTTTCCAGGTTGGCAGGATTTCCAATGATGCATAGTGGCATCCATTGCGTGCACGTGGCTCTGTGGGTCTCACAAGAGAATGTCGATAAAGCTGCATCTATAACAGTGATCAAACCTTAGTTGATGTGAAACTATGAACAAAATATAATATCAGCGAAGATCCACTAAGTAGCAGCAGCTATGATGCTTTGATTCAGTGTCATGCCCACCATACCAGCCATATCTACCATCTATTAGTCACCACAACTAAGTGGCTGCTGGGTGACAAGGGATACCCACTGTACACTTGGGTCATGACTTGTCTCAGTCACCTTGAACAGCGCATCTAATATAAGAGTCATGCTTAGGGCAAGCCTTTCAGTTCCCGATGGAGTGTGGACCAAATTCCTGGAAGGATCTGCAGTGGTCCTCACGAAGCCGTGTGGCAAAGAAAGAAATCGACAAAATTAGGTGAAAAGCACTGAGAAAGCAAGCAGAACAGGAGACTGAGGCAGTCTCAGCCAATAGGTATTAAAAGAAGAGTTTTACTCAAAGAATAACTGAAACTGAGGAGAATTGATGTGAGTTCTAGAGGACTGTGGCATATTTTATGGGTGGGCCCAACAGGAATAAATCACTTTAAGATTGAGGTGTCTTAAAAGGGAAGGACTTGGGGGGAGTAAGGAGCAAAACTGAGCGCATAATGTATTCAATTATAATGTATGGTGTTAAGTTAAGAATGCTTGTTTTGTTTATTTCTTGTAAATAAATCATCACTCCCTAGTCAATCTAAAAGCCTTTTCCAAACTCCCCCAATAACATTGAACACAGTGCTTCCACTAACTCTGCAGCAGCAAAAGAAAGTCTGAAGCAGTTCATCTGGCAATCCGATTGCTAGGATTTCAGTAGCGTTAGTGGGGAATTGTCTGTGCCTAATCAATGCATATTCAAGTGAGTGTGACAGAGACGTCTCTAGGACCTGCAGGGTTGAAAATTGAAGTTTTTGTGCCTAATCAGTGCAAGATGCTGTTTGACATCCTGACCCGCCAACTCTACATGCTTCTGCTGCACACGTGATGTACCCACATTGATAACAAAGTCAGGGCACACTATTACACTTGATCAGAAGTGGTCGGAGGCAGTCTAGCTGACAATTTTGGATTTCTGGGCTCTGTAGTGCCAACACTACATGCGTGCCCATATCCATTCTTCAATGTACCATCTGAAACAATTACCAGAGCCTAGACATTTAAATTTTAAGAGGAGTTGCTGACACTTGATATTCCTTAAGCAAGGATATAACTTGATGTAGCTGGGAGAAAAAAAATTAAACAGCTATTCACAAAGACATCCCATCATTAGCAGTAGCACTGTTCTGGAGAATTGGGTTTCCCCAGTCAATGTGTTTGGACCAACAGATGTGTAAACTGTAACTGAGTCAATATAAAATAGATTGTAAAGGGCATTAAAATCATTCAGCAATTTATGATAGTTGAGATCAATCAGAATGAAAAGGTGTGTACGACAAATGTTAGATGGGGATCAGTTGAGCATTCTAGCAATAATAACTCCAGGAGTCAGCACAAAATAAAGTAAAATAAAAAAAAACACAAGCCTGTGGTGAACATAACTGGTCCCAATTGAGACAAAAGAAATAATGGACTCACCCAAGGGTCTGCTTTATACAGGGCTCAGTATACAAGCTCTGCCTGGTTAGTTAATTGCCAATCCTCAGGGAGCTCGTACTCAGCAAGTTCCATGGGGGGGTCAATCAGTGATTCCCCATGCAAGTCTTGGGGGGGTGGGGGGTGGGGAGGTGGAGGGAGGTGCAGTTATCACACCAGCTCAGTCAGAAGGTTGGAGTTGCAGCTTATTCCAGAATCGGTAGATACTCCAGTGTAGTGCTGAGGGAGTGCTCTACTGTGGGAGGGACAAGTTTGAGATGTTCAACTGAGATTTCATCTGCCCTTTCAGGTGAATGTAAGAAATCGCATTGCACTATCCAATGAAAAGCAGGGGAGCTCACTCATTGGCCTGGCAAACAGTTATCCAAATTAATTTATATTTAATTAACCATTTATTGCTTTAGGATGCTGCTGTGTTCAGTGTTGCTTCAGCTTACATTGCAGTGGACTATAGAAAGATCATAGACACCCTGCAGTACAGGAAGAGGCCATTCAGCCCATCGAGTCTGCACCAACCACAATCCCACCCAGGCCTTGCCCCCATATCTCTACATATTTACGCACTAATCCCTCTAACCTACACCTCTCAGGACACTCAGGGCAATTTTGTTTTTTAGCATGGCCAATCAACCTAACCCACACATCTTTGGAATGTGGGAGGAAACAGGAGCACCCAGAGGAAAGTCATGCAGACACGAGGAGAATGTGCAAATTCCACCCAAGCTGGGAATCGATGCCAGGACCCTGGAGCTGTGAAGTAGCAGTGCTAACCACTGTGCTACCGTGCCGCCCCAAGTGAGCGACTACACTTTCAAAGTACTTCATTGCCTCTGAACAGCTTTAGATTCTCCTGAGGTTATGAAAGATGCCTTGCAAATGCATGGCTGTTCATTTTGTCTCAATAACAGGATTAAATCTGGCCAGGAAAATAATACTTCTTCGCCTTTTCTTTGGCTGTGTTTGCTAAACTTATCTTTATTTTTGCTGCGGCACATGAGCGCAGAGGTTGAATCACACAAATCATGTTGAAACATGACATCAATCTGATATGAAGCTAACAGCCCTTCACACTCTTCTTCTTCCATAACCATGAATAGGGTTAGTCAAACACTTCACATGACTTCAGTGCCTCTTTAACTGGGATTAAGTTATGCTTAAATCGATCATCATACATTCTTGGCTGGTATAAAGAGTCAGCAAATACCAGGGCTTGTAGAAAGAACTTGCTTTGCAGCTTTTATTTCTGATTATAATTTCATCAGGTGGAATGATGCCAGCTGAATTTGTCTTCCTACCCAACATTTTAAAATCAGGGTTAATGATTTTGACTTAAAGAATATATTAACATACTCTGGCTATAATTATCTTGCAATTTCAGTTAATAATGCAATGATGTTTCTTTCAAAAATCTCAGCAACTGATGTGATGGAAACACCAACGCATATAATCCGATACAAAGGCAAATGCAATAAAACCATAAAAAGACATAGGAGCAGAATTAAGCCACTCGGCCCACCAAGTCTGCTCTGCCGTTCAATCATGGCAAATATTTTTCTCATCCCCTTTTCCCCGTAACCCCTGATCCCCTTATTAATCAAGAACCTATCTATTTCTGTCTTAAAGATACTCAATGACCTGGCCTTCTGCGACAAAGAGTTCCACAGATTCACTACTCTCTGGTTGAAAAAATTCCTCCTCATCTCTGTTTTAAAGGATCATCTCCTTAATCTCAGGTTGTGCCCTCTGGTTCGAAAGGACTAGAATAGAAAAGCAGGGATGTACTACTGAGGCTGTGGTTAGACCATATTTGGAATATTATGAACAATTTTGGGCCCCGTATCTAAGGAAGGATGTGCTGGCCTTGGAGAGGGCCCAGAGGAGTTCACCAGAATGAACTCAGGAAGGAAAGGCTTGATGTATGAGGAGCGTTTGAGAACTCTGGGCCTGTACTCAATGGAATTTAGAAGGATGAGGGAGATCTCATTGAAACTTAAGGAATACTGAAAGGCCCGTATGGCGCGGACATGGGGAAGATGCTTCCATTAGTAGGAGAGGCTAGGATCTGAGGGCACAGCCTCAGAATAAAGAGACGACCCTTTAAAGTCAAGATAGGTAGGGATTTCTTCAGCCAGAGGATGGTTAATCTATGGAATTCATTACCACAAAAGGCTGCGGAGCCCAGGTCATTGACTGTGTTTAAGACAGAGATAGATAGGTTTTTGATTGGTAAGGGGTCAAAGGTTACAGGGAAAAGGCAGGAGAATGGGATTGAGAAACCATTGAAATGGTCAATCTGACTCAGTGGGCCGAATGGCCTAATTCTGCCCCTATAGTATATGTTCTTATAGTAGTCACATCCTGTGCTAGTCTATTTATTAACTATTAATAACCTTGACACCAAGCAACCTTGCCACAGCAACCTCTTTAAGACGTGCCAGATCATCGACACGGATGCCATCATCTCACATGAGAACACCATCCATCAGGTACCCGGTACATATACTTACAACTCGGCCAACGTTGTCCACTTGATAGGCTGCAGGAAAGGATGTCCCAAGGCATGGTACAATGGCAAGACCATGCAGACGCTATGACAATGGATGAATGGATGCTGCTTGACAATCACAAGGCAGGAGTGTTGCCCGTGCAGAGTCTGCACGTTCTCCTTGAGCCTGCGTGGGTTTCTTCCAGATGCTCCAGTTTCCTCCAAGAATTCTTTCAGTCCGAAAGGTTAGGTGTATCAGCCGTGCTAAATTCTCCCTCAGTGTGCCTGAACAGGCACCAGAGTGTGACGACAAGAGAAGTTTCACAATAACTTCATTGTAGTGTTAATGTCAGCCTACTTGTGACTAATAAACAGATAAATATCATAAACTTTGTGTCCCCTTGTCCAGTTATTGTGCCATGGATACATCATCCTTTCCCTTTGATGTTACTC
The DNA here is from genome assembly GCF_965287045.1 of Carcharhinus amblyrhynchos. Classification (NCBI taxonomy): domain Eukaryota; kingdom Metazoa; phylum Chordata; class Chondrichthyes; order Carcharhiniformes; family Carcharhinidae; genus Carcharhinus; species Carcharhinus amblyrhynchos. The sequence continues at coordinate 28,935,047 of NC_137346.1, forward strand.
ACCCTGCGGACCTGTCTTTTAGCATATAAGTGTCAATTTCCTTATCTCTTCTCTTCAGTTATTTCTTTGACATCCCATTGTTTTCCTCTAGAAACATAGGTAAATACTTGCTTTATTCACTGGCACGCTAATTTGCTTATCAAAATCCCTACAGACGGTTGCCCTTATCAATTCCCCTTTTTATTTCATTTTTTAAGTTTAATTTTCCCTAATTCTTAACAAACTCACGGTGTGCATTCTTGTGAGACGCCATTCTACCCTGGCGGTGTTCCAATGATCATTTGTCCATCTCATAGGAAAGCTGAACCTTCAGAAGGATCAAAGTGTAAAGGACCAACAGCCAAGTTATGTCTGATCTCCCAAAGACCTTCAGTCCTTGGAGCTGACAGGTCCAGGCTTTGCAACCCTTCCTGATTACATTAGTGCAAGTTTGGGCTCCAGTCTAATCCAAAGGAGTCAATGTGACAGAGCCCTGAGCAACATCCCAAGTAGCTGGCTGCATTCACCCAGATCCAACTCCCTTTCTGAAAGCACTGTCATGCCTGAGCCCTAGGGCATGGGAGGGGTGTAGTTCCATTGATGCTCAAGATTGTGCTGCAGGGGCAAGGGATGATCTGGGGATGGAATGCCTGGACTGAGGCTTTCCACAGGTCCCACAGTGACTCCATAGCTTGAGACTGGACAATGAGCATAGCAGGGTCATGTACAATCATGTACCTGTTCAGTGGGTCCACACGGATACAAGCAGGAGTTAGGAATGTATTTAGCAAGCAATGCTGCCTTTAATTGATGTCTAGGCAACTGCAAAGGAGAAGTAAGGCCAGTCACCATTAGATGGGGCAAAGGGAACTTCCTTGTTCTGAGGAACATAGGCCAGCAAATCCCCAGTCCTAAATCTGACAAACCCATTCCACAGAGAACACAGGGTGTACCAAAGACATCTCTCATATCTACAAATGAATGATAGACAGTGCCACAGACACCTCTGTGAGACAGGGAAGGAGACTATAGCATGGGCAGGTATGCCTGTGAGATGTTTATAGCCACAAGGTCAAATCTTGCATGACAATGGCCTCATTCTTGGAATGCTAGGCAGTCCCTGGAGCATGTGGCTGTGCTGCACCAGCGCACACTGTGAGCAGAAGTGGTGCATTCTCTTCACGCATCACACCAATTTTCCACTGCATAGGCTGCCTGCAAGAAGTTGGAGCAGCAGTGCAATCCTTGGTGGACTCATGGCAAAATGCCTGGAGTGTTGATGGGCCCCTCAGGAAGAACAACTAGCACTCACTGATTCTGACTTGAAGGCATGAATCCAGACTGTGGGATCACTCCACAGGGAAACCCTCATGCAAGATTAGCGCTCAGGACTTATACACATGCTGAGTCCCCAGCATGAGATTGTTCTTTAGGATGCAGTGATCTGCCACTCTGTGTGATGGATTTGAGCCTGTGAGTCGGGTCACCTTTGTGTGCATTGTGAGAGCTTCAGCAGCAGAATCACTTGATCACTGACAATCAGTCATGTCCCTGCCTTCATCTGGAGTATCCCAACTTCCCGGGCAGCCCAGCCTCTGCAGCTGTGGGCCTGAGAATGCACACACTTCATTTCCACATTAATTATTTAACAAGCTAGGTCCATAGCTCTGTATGGTGCAGGGGGACAAGTGGAGACTACTATCAGGCTGATGTCTAGCTGTAAACGTGGACATGACAGGCTTCCGGGAGCACATTTGATTCATATGAATATTGGTGGGTATGTAACCCGCACACAAACATAACAGCCACTGCACGGAGGCCATTGAAAGATGCACCAACTGATACTGACCCCAATGTGGCTCAACATTAAAACCTGTTTGGACACATGGACCATTCACCAGTGCAGAAACATCCAGACCGCAATATCCTGCTCCTCCTCAGCCAGCCCTGCCTCCTGCTCTCCAAAGTGGGCGGGTGGCCTGAGTTCCAGCTTTCCTCCTCCAGCTGGGATCCCTTTGTGTTATTGTGGGTGATCCTTTCCTGAGTAGCAACAGATGGTCAGACTATGAGCAGGGCAGATGCCAAAGCAGGTGATAAGCCTTCTGCTTGTGCTGAGTGGACTTATATAATGGCTGAAGATGCAACTTGTGCAGGACTTGACCATAGATGAAAATGTAAAGGTATGTGTGTGAGAATCAGTGGTGATGTCCTTTGTTCTGGTAGTGTGTGTGTGTGAGGTTGGTGTGGATTGTAATGCTTGATGGTCTTGTGAGAGAGTGAGCTGAGATTGACAAGAAGGCTGACTTACCCTGGGAAAGTGGATGAGACCATTCACCTTCTTCCTGCAATGAATAATGTTCTTCTTCCACAGAGCACTGGCACTGACCACACTGGTACTCTCCTCCTAAGCCTTAATAGTGAGGTTAGGGGACCTCATGCCATCATGGGATGCTTCCCATCAGACCATGCCTGCCTGAAGGAATGTAATGTCACTCAACTTAGGTGTATAGCATATGTCTGTTCTTGGGGCCAGCACTCACCACTGGTGATTGACAGGAGTATAGGCACTTGGGAACAGAAACATTACTGAGTCTTTGTTTGAGAAGGGGTCTCTCAGGAACCCTTTTGTGAACATAAAAATCTGGTCTTGGTTTGTGCATTGATGGTAGAATTGGTGACCTGTATTAAACAATGTATGAAATTACATATTTCTGTTTTTGTTTCAGATTTCCAGCAGCAAGATGATTTTTGCTGTTTGCTTGACTGAATTACTTGCCTGAGAAGCAAAAAAAAATGACCTCAGTAAAGACTCTGAATTTCCCATCTAACTGTACTGGGTACTGCTGAAAAAAGAGATATATGATCGAAGCTTTTCACCTTGCACTCATCAAGACAGCTATGCAAGACAAACGAACAGGAAAGCAACAACAATTTATACTGCATGAGAAGAGAGTGATGATTGGTTGGCAAACTGCCTTGCTCCTTTAATTATTGGTTTATTTTGCATAGCTGACCTGATGAGTGCAAGACGAAAAGCTTCGATCATATGTCTCATTTTCACCAATAATCAAGATTGCACTCTTGTTCTCACTCTTCACAGCAGTCTGAAATAAAAGAACAAAATGCCAGAAATGTACAGGCGGCAATCACAAAGAGAAAAGATAGGTTGACTTTTCAGCTTGGATTTCTACCCTAAACATTGACCTTGTCTTTTTCTCTCTTCAGATGTTTGTAGACCTGTGTGTATCTAGCATCTTTCTGTTTTTAATTCAGACTTCCAACATTTAGCCCATTGGGTTTGTGATATCACTCACTGAACTGGCAAGTGATCACATAGCCACTGCCTGATGATTAGCCTTGAGCACTAAGTTCTGGCAGCACTCTGAGCATATTCTGCTCTTAGAACATAGACAGGGCATCACAGAACAGGAACAGGCCCTTCTGTCCATGATGTTATGTTGAACATGACACCAAATTAAACTAATCCCTTCTGCCAGACCTCGGTCTATTTCCCTCCATTCCTGACATAATTGTGTACTTATCTAAATGCCCCCATCATATATAGCTCATGCCCCCTAACCCAGGCAGCATCCTGGTAAACTTCTTCTGCACCCTCTCCAAAGTGAACATTTTTAAAAGAAGACATGCCCTTTGAAAGGAAGAACTCCCCCCAACCCCACAAGCTATTGATATCACACATTGATCATGTTGTGCAAGCAAAGCATTTTCATAGAATCCCTGCAGTACAGAAGGAGGCCATTCGGCCCGTTGAGTCTGTACCAACCACAATCCCACACAGGCCCTATACCTGTAACCCCACACATTTACCCTTCTAATCCCCCTGACACTAGGGTCAATTTAGCATGGCCTAATCTGCACATCTTTGGACTATGAGAGGAAACCAGAGCACCGGGAGGAAACCCACGCAGATGCGGGGAGAATGTGCAGACTCCACACAGACAGTGACCCAGCCGGAATTGAACCTGGTCCCTGGCACTGTGACGAAGCAGTGCTAACCATTGTGCTACCGTGCCACCCAGGCAACATTCATAACGAACACAGCACAATCCCACAAAGAGCAAAAGAGGAGAGTAATCACCGTAATCTGTTTTTAGCTGTCGTTACAATGGAGAAATATTGATCAAGAAATTAAAAGGGTTGAGAACTAGAACTCTTTGGCTGCTGTCTGACTCCCCTTTTCTCATAGCTAGCAATCTGAATATGCTTGAAAATGAAAGACAGTTAAGTACTTTGAGACTTAATGTGCATTAAACTCTTATCTGCATAGTTTAGTTTTAGTAAATGACCTATGCAAGTCAGAGTCATTTGTTGTAATTGGATATGTGCAGTGAGCTGACTCAAAGACATGAATACTGATGTCAATTGCACAGATAATGGGTGGCAGAGAGGAAGGTGGGTTGGCTGTGACACAGATTTGGGAAATTGTAGCTTATCAAAATTGTATTTGGTTGATATCCAGCAGAGATCCAGAATTATCCTATGATTAAGATAATTGCTGTGTTTTAATGAGTATCATCAAAGATAACTCAATATCTTGAAAGAAATGAACTCGATAAAAGTTCTGTTGCATGTTAAACATAATGTAGATTTTTCAGAGCAGTCACATATTTTGTCTGACTTTTAATGGCACAAAACATCACAGTAATACAACGTCTGCACTGTAATTTGTAAAAGGACCGTGTCATCTCTTGTAACAGAAACGGGGCAAAACAGTCGGGACATTACCGATCATTGGCTTGAATCATTTACACATATTATGACAGATGTCAGAATCATGTCTTAAAATCCACTGTAGCAAGTTCAGAATGTGGACACTTGCCTTAAATGTAATCAGTCAACATTAGTGCTGAGAATAAATTAGACTTAATTCAGCCAGTATTCTCCTGATGGTACTAAGCTAAAGTCAAAGGTCATACAGTGAAGAAAAGACCCTTTGGCCCATCGAGGCTGCACCGACTTTACTACTAAAGTCATTCGAATCCCATTTCCAGCACTTGTCCCACGTCCTTAATGTTATGATGCTTCAGGTGCTCATCCAAATATTTTTTAAGGTTAAAGGGTTTACGGCTCTTCCCAGGCAATGCATTGGAGATTGCCACGAGCCTTTAAGTGATTTTTTTTTCTCAAATCCCCTTTGAATCTCCTGCCCTTTACCCTAAAACTATGCCCCCTCATGATTGATCCCTCAACCAAGGGAAACAGCTGATCCCTACAAACCCTGTCCATACCCTTCATAATCATTTACACATCAATCATTTCCCCCCCTCCGCCTTTTCTCCCTCAAAGTAAACAATCGAAGCCTATCCAATCTCTCCTTACGGCTCAAATGTTCCATCCCCGGCAACATCCCAGTTAATCTCCTCCGAACTCACTCTAGTGCTATCACAACCTTCTTATAGTGAGGTGACCAGAACTGCACACAGCGCTCCAGCTGTGGCCTAACCGATGTTCCGTACTGCTCCAACATTACCTCCTTGGTCTTATACTCTGTGCCATGACTAACAATAGCAAGTATCCATATGCCTTCTTAACTATCCCATTCATCTGCTGTGCCAACTTCAGAGATACGTAAATAAGTGTCCCAAGATCCATCTGTCCCTCTGAGCTTCCTAATGCCCTGCCATTTATTAAATATTCCTTTGTCTTGTTACTTCTTCCAAAATGCATCACCTCACATTTATTAGGGTTAACACCATCTGCCAGTGCTCTGCCAATCTGACCAACCCATCTATAACTTCCTTTAACCTGCAACTTTTTTCTTCACTATTAACAACACCCCCCCCCCCCAACAATCTTGATACAATCTGCAAGCTTGCTTATCACCCTTTGTGTCCAATTACTAAAGCAGTTTCGGATTCTATCTCACCAAGTTTCTTGAATTGTTTCAATTTTCTCAATCAGTCTCCCATGTGGGGCCTCATCAATGGCCTTGCTAAAACCAATTTAAACCTCCTCAACTGCACTTCCCTCATCCACACACTGGATCATATTTTCGAAAAATTCTATCAACTTTGTTAGCGATGGCCTCCTTCTGACAAAGCCGTGCTGACTATGCTGATGTGTTACAATGCTGTACGTTATTTTCAGTTTCCCACACTAAATAGCCTCCTCTTCACAGTGTTTCTCCAATCCCTCTACAGCTCCAACCCCACCAGCGTGCTCTCAAGTCTCTCTATTTCTTCCTCGAGCAGAGGCCCAAACAATCCCCATCAACTACCACTCTCCCCCACCTGGCTGAACTTGTTTTGCCACTAAATTGTTTCTCCTTTAACTTGTCTCACTGATTGCAAATAAAAGATGTAGCAATGTGTACCCCCATAAGCCCCAGTTATGCTTGTCTTTGTGTTGGGTATGTGAAACATTTCTTGCTTCGGTTTTCCTCGGGTTCTCCCACAGCTCAACCATCAATGACTATTGGGCAGGTTAGGTGGATTGGCCATGGTAAATACATGGGGTTATGGACATGGGGAGTGGTGATGATGAGATGCACTTTTGGAGAGTCAGTGCAGACATGATGGGCTACATGGCCTTGTTCTGCACTGTAGGGATTCTATGATATTGGTAACACTTCATGTTTTCGTTTGGATCGAGAAAAATTTCTCAATTTTGTTTCCAATTCCCACCCTCACAGGGCCTATCACTGACACTTCCCTTCCTTGACCTTTTTGTCTCCAATTCTGATGATGGACTGACCACCAATATTCAATAAAAACCAATCTACTCCGAGAGCTCCTCACACCTACACCCTGGAAGGTCTCCACTCCATTCTCCTGATTTCTTCGCCTCCACTGCAACGATTTCACTGGTGCCGTCTTCAAAAACAGCACTTTGGACATGCCTGCCCTTTCCCTCAACTGAGAATCCTAACCTCACCCCCCCACTCCCACCATCGCCCCGCCCCTGCCCCCCCCCCCACACCTCTCCCTCCCCCCCCCCCCCCCCCCCCCCGCCCCCCGCAACCATGGTTGGCAGGTGACTCAACCATGTCTAATCAATCTCCCTTTCTCCCCCCTCCAAGAACCATGGCAAAATCCGTCTTGTTCTCACTTTTCACCCCAACAGTCTCCACAACTGAAGGATCGTCTGCTGCCATTTTTGCCAACTCCAGTACGATGCCACTACTAAACACAGTTTCCCCTCACCGCCCACCCCCTGCCCCCAAAGTCAGCATTCCACAAGGACCACTCCCTCCTTGACAGCCTGGTCCACTCCTCCATTGCTCTGAACCCTTCATTCCCTTCTCACAGCATCTTCCCATGCAACCCCAGAACCGGTAACACCTACCCATTTACCTCCTCGCTCCTCACTGTCCAAGAGCCCAAACGCTCCTTTCAGGTGAAGCAGCAATTCACTTGCAGCTCCTTCAATTTGGTTTACTGTATTCACTGCTCCCAATGCAGTCTGCTGTACATCAGGGAGAATAAATACAGACTGATTGACTGCTTTGTGAAATACCTTCACTCCGTCGGCAAACATGACTCAACCTTCCTATTGCTCACCATTTTAACTCAGCATCTTGCTCTCATGCCCTTCCTTGGCCTGCTGCAATGCTGCAATGAAGGGGCAGAGCCCCGAAAATTAGTGCTGTTTGCTACCAAATAAACCTGTTGGACTTTAACCCGGTGTTGTGAGACTTATCTGCTGCAATGCTCCAGTGATGCCCAACACAAACTGGAAAAACAACACCTCATTTTCCGATTAGGCACTTTACGGGCCTCCTGGACTCAACATTGAGTTCAACAACTTCAGACTGTGAACTTTCCCTTCCAACTCAATCCCTCCTTTGGTAGTTTGTAGTTTGTTGTTTTTTACTTCTCTTGACCTGCCCCAACATAACTCCAGCCCTGCCCCACACACCACCTCTCTCTTGTTGTTCTTTGGAGCTTTACTCCAATTAACACATTCTACTATCTTGCCTTTTGTCACTATTAGTATTCTTCACCCCTCAATGGCACCATTAACACTCCTCTTTGTCTTATGTCCATGACACCTTTGTCAGTCTCTGATTTAATTTGATATATTGCTGTCATATGTATTAACATACAGTGAAAATTATTGTTTCTTGCGTGTTACACAGACAAAACATAGCATTCATAGAGAAGGAAATGAGAGAATGCAAAATGTAGTGTTACAGTCATAGCTACTGTGTAGAGAAAGATCAACTTAATGCAAGGTAAGACCATTCAAAAGCAGCAGGGAGGAAGCTGTTCTTAAGTCGGTTAGAACATGACCTCAGACTTTTGCATCTTTTTCCCGACAGAAGAAGGTGGAAGAAAGAATGTCCGGGGTACATGAGGTCCTTAATTTTGCTGGCTGGTTTGCCGAGGCAGCGGTAGGTGTATACAGAGTCAATGGATGGGAGGCTGGTTTGCGTGATGGACTGGGCTATGTTCACGACCTTTTATAGTTCCTTGTGGTCCAACATATCTTGTGCCCCAACCTATCACTGTTCTTCTACTCTGCCTCACCTCGTTCATCCACATCTCCTTCAACGTCATTCGTTACATTTCTACTTTTCTTCAATTCTGTGGAAGTCAAATGGACTCGAAATATAGGGCGGAATTTTCCCAAAAAATGACTAACACTGGAATTTTCTAGCCGTTTGCACCCACCATCACCACCACTGCGAGTGCTGATGGAAAATTTGGCACTCAGCCAAATCTTCATTCACTGCAGGGGATCCAGAGATTCCTGCCAACGTGACCAGTCAGAAAATTCTGGCCCCAAATGTTATTTCAGGACATGAACCAGTGTGATTTGTGCCAGCTATTCCCATACTTAGTTATGTTTTGGGAGAGGGGTAAGTTTTGCACTGAGAGGGGCCAGGTCTAAACATGCTGGGAAACATGGCTTCACAGAGATCAGATGCCATTTTGAAAGGGCAAACTCAAATTGAAATTGAAGATTCCCTCCCCACCCTCATTGAAGAGAGGTTTACCCACTCCCCTCCCCAGCAAAGATTGCTGGAATCAGGGCATTGGGGCCCTTCCAATGGGTTCTCGTTCCCTCATGGTCTTCTTCATGACCATCCCCCTCATGCCCCAGTTCCTTATGCCCCAAGAACCCCCCCTTCATGCCCCAGTTCCCTTGGCACTGTTCCAACACTCTGGCAATGCCCAGCCATGTCCCCGACCATGGGGAGGGGGCTTCAATGGCCTCCAAACTCCAAACACCCCTGCATAGTCTTCATGGCTGTTCTCTGTTTGTGGAGAGCAGGAGTGATGCTGGCCAGGCTCCAACTGCATTTGAGGATCGGAAAATAGCGAGAACAGAGAGAATCTGAACTCGAGCCACCAAAGCATATTTAAATACCCATTTAGATATGCTGATCTGGTTTCCTCCCTTACAGGGCAGATACCAATGAGATTTTGCACAGGCGCAGAGCGTGTTAAACCACTCGCCCATAATTCTCCAGCCCTGCCTCACTCTATCGTGCTCTGAACCCAGCATGATGTGGCCAAAAAAAATCGCAGCCATTAATTCTGTTTCTCTCCACAAATGCTGCCAGACCTGTTGAGTTTATCTAGGATTTTCTGTTTTTCTTTTTTGTTTAATTTGTTTTTCTTGGGCAAACTGCTAAATGGGATGCCTTGTGTAGCGTAGGCCTTGAATTTAAAAGTAGAGGTCTTGGCTGAAGCATTATTGTCAACATGGACAGAAAATATCATAATTCACAAACCTCACCCAGCTTTATACAGAAAAGACATTTTATTGGCAAAGAACAAACAAAATGAAAGCTTTGAAATGCATTCCCAAAAATGCAGGTTGGAATTTTCTCAAAAAAATTCAAAGTGTAAAATGATATTTTCAGTGAGGTAAGTCACGGTAATTTATGGCACTCTGTGTAACAGCCCATGAGGCAGGCTGCTGAGCTCTGGGGGCACTATTGCACAGGCGCCCCAATCTCCCAATATATGGTGTACGCTGTGCGCACGATGTACTGCGAGATCTGTAACCTCACCCCCATCGCCTCCCCACCCCAACTGAGATCCCGAACATTGCTCCCCCGATCACAACCCCAAACATTGCACTCCCTTCCCTTCAATTGCAACCCAAACATCACCAACCTGCCCCCCCCACCCCAATCATGGCCCCAGCTGATCATCCCCTCCCACAATTGCTACCCAGCCAGGCAACTGCCATCCCCTTCAGAGCTCCCCCATCACCTCTCCCCAGTCAAGGCCCTGCCCCCATCAGGCCCCACCCCTCCCCCAAACATGTCATTAACATTTAATTCAGCCTCACACTCTCCCCAGGCGTGAGGCTGATTTCACCAGCAGATTGGGGCCAGCAAGTTGAGGTGGGAAATCGGGCAAGAACCCAATTTTTCGCTTCTCGCCTATCTTACAGCTTGCTACACCGGTCGACCGGTTTGGCAAGCCGGTAAGATCCCACCCTCGGTCGTTAGGTTTCTGTACACAGACATTTTGTGAAATCGGAAGTTACTTGATAAGTTAGCATTAAGTCACAGATGTTTAAGTACATCTGTTCTCAAACTCCAACAGTGGTGATGATTGATCAATTAATTAAAAATATGAAATCTAAGCTAACAAAGTTGAAAAGGCAATCAAATAATACTCATCTGGTAAGAGTGGTATCTTCTGAACCTTGCGTTGAATCCAGATTTAGCTCCATGTCAACTCTGTTCAAAGCTGTTCTCCTTCAGTCTCTTAAGGCCTGTTGTAGCCTTTCTGAACTAATTTTACCAGTGCTATTGCTGCCAATCGCAGTGAATCCACTCTGTATTATCCGTTCCATTACATGTACAATGGCAACACAAATGTCACAACGAGTGACATGGTGGCATCACTACCTTTTGTAATGATATGATTCAAATTCACTGCCACAGTTAAATCCCAATATTAGTTGCAACACTATTTCATTGTGACAAGAGGTTGCTGAGCAGGTTATAAGGAGTGAATCAGTAACACTAGTGACAGACGACTCCTCATAGAATCTCCACAATGCAGAAGGAGGCTATTCGGCCCATCGAGCCTGCACCAACAACAATCCCATCCAGGCCCGATCCCAATAACTCCAGGTATTTACGCTGTTAATTCCCTGACACTAAATGGCAATTTAGTATGGCCAAACAACCTAACCTGCAAATCTTTGGACTGTGGAAGAAACCGGAGCACCTGGAGGAAACACACGCAAACACAAGAAGAATGCGCAAATTTCACACATTCTCACCTGAGGCCAGAATTAAACCTGGGTCCCTAGCGCTCATGACACCCATTGTAGTGGATATATCTTGGCCAAGGGGTGAAGCATATTGCCTGCTGACTTTCCACCTCAGGGAGGTTATGTGAAGCAGGGACTCAAATGGAATTTTAACAATATTTTAAGATGGGAGTAGTTTATTTCACATGAGGCATCTCTGCAATCTCCCGATGTGAGAAGATTAATGTGGAGATGTCGGCATTGGACTGGGGTAAACACGGTAAGAAGTCTCACAACACCAGGTTAAAGTCCAACAGGTTTATTTGGTAGCAAAAGCCACAAGCTTTCAGAGTGCTGCTCCTTTGTCAGGTAAGCGGGAGTTCTGTTCACAAACAGGGCATACAAAGGCACAAACTCAATTTACAAAATAATGATTGGAATGTGAGTCTTTACAGGTAATCAAGTCTTAAAGGTACAGACAATGTGAGTGGAGAGAGCGTTAAGCACAGGTTAAAGAGATGTGTATTGTCTCCAGCCAGAACATTTAGTGAGATTTTGCAAGCCCAGGCAAGTCATGGGAGTTACAGATAGTGTGACATGAACCCAGAGACTGATAGCCAAATTCTGCACACATGAGGACGGCCTCAACCGGGATCTGGGGTTCATGTCACACTATCTGTAACTCCCACGACTTGCCTGGGCTTGCAAAATCTCACTCACTGTCCTGGCTGGAGGCAACACGCATCTCTTTAACCTGTGCTTAACCCTCTCTCCACTCACACTGTCTGTTCCTTTAAGACTTGATTACCTGTAAAGACTCGCATTCCAACCATTATTTTGTAAATTGAGTTTGTGTCTTTATATGCCCTGTTTGTGGATAGAACTCCAACTTACCTGACGAAGGAGCAGCGCTCCAAAAGCTAGTGGCTTTTGCTACCAAATAAATGTATTGGGCTTTAACCTGGTGTTGTGAGACTTCTTACTGAAAGAAGATTAAGCCAGGTTTCCTGTTTGTGAATGCTGCCAAGTTCCCTGTATTAGAAGGTGAAAGTGCATGTATTTTGGGTGAGAATAGGATCAAGCTTCATTGCGATACTTCCTACATAGGGTAGCATGGTGACGAAGTGGTTAGCACTGCTGTCTCAAAGCACCAGGGGCCCGGGTTCAATCCCAGCCTTGGGTGACTTGTGTGGAGTTTGCTTGTTCTCTCATGTCTGCAGGCATTCCGGGTTCCTTCCACACTCCAAGGATCTGTGGATTCGGTAGATTGGCCATACTAAATTACTACTTAGTAACAGGGGGACTAGCAGGGCAAATGTATGGGGTTACAGGGATAGGGCCTGGATGGGATTATTATTGGCGCAGGCTTGATGGGTTGAATGGCCTCCTTCTGCACTGTAGAGATTCTAATTTAAGGATGAGTCTATATTAAAATCACCACCAAAGTTTAGGCTCAAACTAATGAATATTCACTTGGTGCTTCCTGCATGAGTGAGCACCTGCAGATGGATCTAAATAATGAATGCCAGCAAATCATTCCACAATGGGGAACATCACAAATAAGCACAATCCCATCTAAACACAATATGCATACCTGTGCACCTCAAAATTACTTTTCTTATTTCCACTAATCTTTTCTGTGCGTACACATTAATTATTTAATTTTACGTTTTACTGTCGGGGTGGCTGAGTGCTATTTGTGTAAACAATCCACCCATTATGCATCCGGTGGTCCTCAGTTTGCCACAGACTAATGCTTATGCCTAGCCTGCTTAGATTTTTGTGCATTTAACCAAGAGCAAAGCACTGTGAAGACAGCTTCATAAAGTGAAAGGTCAATACCAATTAATCCTGCTGTACTAATGTATTGCAATACATTCAGCATCCACAAGTGACCACATTGTATAACAATTCCCCAATAGTCTTTGTGTCAGTCATTTGAGTGAAGAATTCCTCCTGCTCTGTACAGCATTAACTAATTATTTTTTTATTTGAAACAGTTTTACCTAGGTTTGTTACATTGGTTGAATTATTGCTTCAGTCCGTAGCATGAACAGAATGTACAGACATTATTGTACATAGTCAGTTGGCATGGATGCACATACTTGGACTTTTCAAGAGAGATGTTGTTATCTTCTCCTGGGAATTGGTCAGTTTTGTTTCAAACTTGTTGATTTGGCTCATTATCCTTCCTGGCCGAGTAATAGTTTTGTCTGCTTCTGAGCACAAGGTTTGAACCCGTCTCCAGCCAGAAACATAAAAAATAGGAACAGCAGTAGGTCACTTGTGTCTGCTCCGTCAGTCAGTATGATCATGGCTGATCTGCTACCTTGTTGCCACCCTCCTGTGCTCTTCAGTGGCCCTTGTCACCTTTTGAGTCTGGGGGAATGCTTCACGGCAGCAAAGGTGGCCAGCCATTGGCTGGCGGTGGAATCTTCGGATTGTGCTGTTGTCAATGGGTTTTCCATTGAATGCACCCCACCCCACCCCTAACCGCTCTCCCCCACCCTCCCATCACTGCAAAATCTGTGATAGGGTGCCCCCTCGACGGAACTGGAAGATCCTGCTGGCCAGAAAATTCCATCCTCGAAATCTGTCTATTTTCTTCTCAAATACAGACAGTGACTTGGCCTCCACAGCCTTCCATGGTAGAGAATTCCATGTGTAAACCATCCTGCTGGGTGAAGGTGTTTTTTTCCCTCATCTCAGTCCTAAGTGACCCACCCCGTATCCTGAGACAATGATCCTTGTTCTAGACCACAGCAGCCAGAGGAAACATCATCCCTGCTTCCAGTCTGTCAGAACTTGATTGGCAAGATTCTCCCAGCCGCGTGTATCCCATGGCAGGAGGTGGCTAACGGCGGGATTCTCTGGTTCTACTGCTGTCAATGGGAATTCCCAATGATGTCATTCCAAGCCAGCGGGAAACCCGTGGGTGGGGGTTGTGCCGCCAGCAGGATTGGAGAATCCCGCCCACATGAATGGCCGGAGAATTCCGGCCAATATGTTTCAGTGAGATCCCCTCTCATTCTTCTAAATTCCAGTGAATACAGTTGACATAATCTCTCCTCATACAATAGTCCAGCTACAGGAATCAGTCTCATGAACCTTTGCTGCACTCTCACAATGGCAAGTCTATCCTTTCTGAGGGGAGGAAACCAAACTGCACACAATGGATGGTTATGGGGAGTGGATCAGGGATCCCCCCAACTTTGAAATCCAGTCAGATACTTGCGTCGGCAGATATGGGTGATTTTCTTGTGTTCTATGGGTTTTGAGAGCTCAGGGGACGCAGCTGCCATACAATAGCCAACAGCTGGTACAAAGGCAATTCTGACCATGCAAAGACTGCCCACATGATGATGTGTCAAGACAGTTTAATCAGCTTGCGAATACACCCATTACTTCACACTGTCTTCTCATCGCACTTTGTTCACTCGAGGTCGATTGATTGCTACATCTTCCCTCCAGGGTTGACCTTAACCACCCTAGCAAAAGAGCCATTCAAACCAATAATCTTCAGTGATACAAATCTGTTGCAATCCAAATGCTGGGGGATATGCAGGGATGATGAATATTTAAGTCTACCGACACTGACACTGACTCATCACTGAGAAATCGAGTACAGTTGTGGGGTTGCCTGAAATGGCATCTGGATCATTAGATTCTGTTCTATAACAGTCTACTGGTACTGTGGTAACACGACACTGACCATTAAGTTAAGTAAGGAAATATAGTCTGAACAAGGTGTCCTTCATCCCAATGTGACCTGCATCCACTTCTGCAAAACACTGAAATATTTAAGCAGCAATGAGTTTGCCATGAATGTTGCTTTAAGGCTGCAATGTTGATAACTGACTTTCTTCCAATTTTGAAGCAGTTGATGAACATAACTGTCCAAAGTCACCGGCCTCATCTTTTTATTTATTCATTCATGGGATGTGGGCATCACTGGCTGGGCCAGCATTTACTGTCCATCTCTGAGCGCATTTAAGAGTCAAACACATTGCTGTGGATCTGGAGTCAAATGTAGGCCAGACCGGCTAAGGACAACAGATTTCCTTCCCTAAAGGACACTAGTGAACCAGGTGAGTTTCTATGGCAAATCGACAATCGTTTCATGGTCATCATTGGACTTTAATTCCAAACTTTTATTGAATTCAAATTTCACCATTTGCTGTGGTGGGATTCGAACCCAGATCCCCCAGAGCATTATCCCCGTTGCCTCTCCCACTCGCTCAGCTGCTGAGATCAGTGCATAAATTGCTCTACAAATCAGTTTGGTATATGCTGAATTAAGTGATCTCAACTAGTAGGGGTTTGGAAATTGGCTTCAGGATCTCAATCTCGGTGGGGGGCTGGGATTATGGCCAGAATCCCGCTGCTAATCTCAGGTGACTGGAAAGTGTTTGTGCTTAGAGATATGGTAAGACAGGATTTTAATGACTTTTTCTGCTCTCCTTCCCTTAAGGAGTCTCACAATATCCTCCACCACCACCCCCCGACCCCCAGCTGAACAGCCATTCATTATTTACTGCCTAGAATGATGCATAATGAATGGGCAGCAGATGAGACACTGGACAATGACTGGCAGCTGAAGAGGGAACCTTCAGGAAAATGAGTGAACAATGAAAGATTGTGACTTTCTTTCTGTCCTTCTTTAATACACAAGCTAAGTTATCTGTCCAATGTCCAGGAAAGGAACTGTTGAAAGTTGAAAATAAGATTTAGAAAATAGGATAAATAACCTTTTCCTGTGATCTGAGATATTTACCCAATAGGCAATTAGACTGAATAAGACAGGCATTAAAACTGAAAATCACTCCACAACAATGTTTCCAAGAAGTAATTTATTTGAACCATTTCTTAGGTCTAACAGATTTATTTCAACAATTCATTTAATTACCTTCCTCCACAGCATTATTTTAATAATAAATATTAATGCCACAAATATGAAACATAAATATCTAAATTCACATAATTATTACACTCAAAACATTATTTGACAAAACATTTTTTCACCATTAATTTCTTTCCATTTACTCTATCTTATTTTACTTGGCTTGACTCCAATTTAATTAGATTTACATGTTTTACTACGTGGTTTCTATTAATCGTTCTCTACGTCGCCCAGTGTGTGACGATACTGTGCCTTTAAGAAATGTATGTTAATCATGTTTCTCTGCAGGGTTTTTTCAATCAGGCCTTAGCATTTTATCGGTGCTGTGATGTTTGAACTTGGTGTCCTCTAATTGTTACTGAAGCTATATAGTGGACATCATGTTGATTTTAATTTGGGCTAATGCATGGTCCTCAGGCTTTTAATGATCCCTTGAGATTGCTCAGTGGAGTTTGATTGACAGTTTGTATCAAGTGGTTGGGGATATCTATGCTCCACACAAAAGTCCAGGTTTTAGTTTCATTTTCTCAGATGCTGTTTGGACTTGAGACAGAAAGCAGTATCTCTTGTTTTCCCCTTGCTGGAGTTGGAAATTCAGTTTGTGCTGGGAGCTGGTAGAAGAAAACAGTGTCTCTCTCTGTCTCTGTCTCTCTCACTCTCTCTGGAGGCTTTTTGGAAAGTTTCAGGACTGGGAAGCCTCAGAGATTTAACCCGACATTCAAAGGAGCAATTCGCAGCAGATGTTTAAAAACTGCAAAATCCAGCATCACGTGAGCATACTTGTTTTTTGTGTCAAGTCCAGAAAAGGGTGTATGTTTGTGGGATGGTACTTGAGTTGGAACTTGGAACAACATAGATTGCTAACTGTTAAGGTTTATATGTAGCATATCTGAATCTTGTAATTGGTAAAAGTTATGCTAATACTTTTTGTTATTTTCTGCGTTCTTAAATAAATGTTGTTTGATAAAAGCTTCCTCGTGGGTCACTTGAACCATTCCTGGAGTAAAACACCCTAACCCTAATGGCAGAATCAATGTAAAAACTTAGAGCCTAGTCTAACTTCACAAAACACCCGGGAGTTTCTGGCCTGGGTCTTAAATATGTGTCACTTCCAAAATCTTCAGGATCAAAATCTACAGGTACAGTTATTTCCTAAATAGCTGACTATTTCATCATCAGTGATAAAGGCAACATCTGTGTTACCACTTTCTGCATTTTCAATGTTCGTTGAAACATTTCATGTTACTCTATATTCTTTCTTCTTGAGCCAACATGAAGAAGTTTATTGGTCATGCTGCTCAGCTGTTAAGTTTTCTGATGTTTTTCATGAAGGGGCTGGACTTTGTTATTGTTTCCATTGGAAGAGCATTCAGTATGTCAGATGGCTGACTTAAGGGTGCAATTGTACTTTCCCATTTGCGGAGCACATTGAACGTGGCTCTCATTTCCACTTCGTTGTGCCACAATATGATCTACATCGACCAGACCTGACTCATAATTATTCTGAGGATTACGGATGAAAGGATCCTTAAAGAATCTTGATCTCTCGCTTGGCTCCTCTTGTATTCTGTTGGTCCCTGTCAACTTCTTGCTTTAGCCTATCCATCTTCACTCCCTCTAATTTGCTACCTGGTCTTTTCTGTCAACATTTGCTTTAGTCTCTTCCTCCTCCCTGGCTCTGAATGCCACCTGTCACTTTCCCTTATCCTAATAATACTGAGGACGGAATTTTCCCCCAAAATTTCCAAGTGTCACGACAGTGTGAAAAATGGGGTGAACTGTATCACCTCTCAGGCATGCTCCGGACCATAGTCATTCCACACTCAGCCATTTTGTTGGAGAATGGTGAGTTGTTCGCAAGTACTGAGGGGGCAGGGCCTGATCACGCTGGTGAGTCTGGTTGCAAAACGCTCGAGTGCCATTTTGCAAGGTGGTCCCAATCTTAGAGTGCACTAGGAGACCACCTCCTTCCCCCACTGACATTGGGCACCTCCTCCTCACCAGTGACATATTCCGCTACTCAATACCTGCCAGGGTATTGGGGAATTCCCGATGGGTCTCCCATCAGGATCCCTGACATGCCTCCCCTTCATGGCTCACTTGTGCATGACCCCCCCCGCCCCCCCAACAACAACCCCTGCATAGACTCCTGCCATTGCCCCCCCCCTGCATAGTCCCTACACAGGCCCCACCCACAACTGGCTCCACCCCTATTCAGGGCCCACCTTCTTGGCACTGTCCCTGGCATACATAGTGACCAACTGGCACTGTCAGTATGCCAGATGGGCACTGCCAATGTGCAGGTGGGCACTGTCTGTAGCCATTGCCTGATGGGCACAGCCCAGCCAAGCCTCGACTACCTGGGGGCTTCAATGGCCTCCGATACCCCCCAGTGTGGCCAATGCGCCAGTTCTTTGCTAGTGGAGACCTGTATTGATTCGGTCTGGCATAGTATCTCGCCAGAAAAGTGGGAAGCACCTGGGATGGGGAAAGCATACATGCCAGACTCACCTTCATCAGAGCTCAAGTAATCCAGACTCGAAACTTTGGTTCTATTCTGTCTCTACAGATACTGTTAGACCTGCTGGGATTTTCCAGCATTTTCTGTTTTTCTACCATCCCATCACGTTCAGCTGAGATTGGCTCAAGGACTCAGAGGAGTTTGCCAATAGATAGACTCTTCACTTTTGTATATCTTCATAATTTGAAGTCGATTCAGAAATGATAGTCTGCCTACTCCTGCTGTTAACCAATGGAGTTCCACTCAATACCAGAAACGAAAGGTCAAAGGGTCAGCACACTGATCATCTGAACATCCCATCCTTGTCTCAAGTTCACGGAAGTGGCTAAGGATCATAAGCAACAATAGACTTTAAAATTCTCAATTTTGTTTTCAAATTTTTCCAGGACCTCATTTATCTCTAAATCTATACCCTTATCTAGATCTGCAATCATCAAAGATCTTTGTACTCCTCTAACTCTAGTCTCTTGGGTATCCATGATATTAATTGCTTTGTCATTAGTGGCAGTGCCTTGAACTGCCTGAACCCTATGCTTTTTAATTCCCTGCTGAAACCTCTTCACCTCTCTACCTCTTTAAAGAAACACAAAGGGTTGAACGAAGCCCAGTTGAACGAAGCCCAGTCCATCACGCAATGAGCCTCTCATTCATTGACTCTGTCTACACTTCCTGCAACCTCAAAAAAAGCAACCAGCATAATCAAGGACCCCACACACCGCAGACATACTCTCTTCCACCTTCTTCCGTCAGGAAAAATCAGGTCATGTACCAACTGACTGTAGAATAGCTCCCATCAGGCATTTGAATGGATATACCTTATATTAAGTTGCTCTTTCTCTACACCCCAGCTACGAATGTAACATTATTTTCTGCACTCTCTCCTTTCCTTCTTTATGAACGGCATGCTTGGCCATTCATATAGTGGGCAAGAAATGATATTTTTCACTGTATGCTAATACATGCGACAATACTAAATCAAATCAAATCCGATGCATCTTAAAAATGTACCTCTTCAACCAAGCTCTTAGCCACCTCAATATTTCTCCGGTAGCCCCTGTCCAATTTTGTTTGATTACATTCCTGTGAAGTTCTTTGTGGGTGGGTGGGGACATTTTATTATCTTAAAGGTGACATATAAATACACGTTGTTGTTTTTGGAGGAGGGAACTTTTATTTTGAATTTGATACAACGTGCTGATCTTTGCGAATACCTGGGAAGATGTCACATCCTCCATCAGTGACATCATCTGGCCAAGTTTAGTTAGCTTTACAAACATTCACGAATATGAAATACAGTGAGTTCACAGGTGTGATTGCTGAGTAGCTGTCTCATGAATGCCCATCCGACATATTTTGGTTCTGTTCCATTCTTTTCTTCTCAACTAGAGGGAATTTTAACATTGGCGCTTGTGGACTCCCATCATGCTTTCGATGACCCTGAACATAACTTGATATGGCTATGAATCTCCAAGTGTTTGGGAAAAAAATAGCCCATTTGGGGTGATTCAGCTGTTATCATCTGACTTTGGGATCCTCCTTGTTTTTTTGGCAGGCAAAAGAATAGCAGAATGCTAGCTTTTGTCTTGGGCTTTCATTGTTGAACAAGCAAATAGTAGCAGCAACAACATAAAATTTTACAGTAGTTCAACTTGGCTAGCTCCTCGTATAGTCGTAAATAATCTTTAGTTCATCACTTCTATGGTAAACAAGAACGGAAGTACTTTTTAATATAGTAGATCCATTTATTTTTCTCTCCGTTTGTAGTAGCTAAATGCTTTAAACTAATAACCTTCAGAGATTTCAGACAGCCCAAGAAGGTCTCAGATAGAGTGCAGGCAGATAAATAAAAGGAAGGACTTGCATTTTTATAGCCCTTTTTATCACCTCAGGGCATCTCAAAGAACTTTACAGCCAATGAAGTAATGACAGGCAGTGACTGTTTTAATATTGGAAACTTGCCAGCCAAATTGCACACAGCAAGAGTGCACAAATAGCAATCTGATAAATGAAGAATTGGGTGTTTTTAGGTGCTGGTTGAGGAATAAATGTTGGCCATGATTTTGGGAGAACTTCCTTGCCCTTCTTCAAATAGTGCCCTCTGATCTTTGATGACCATTTGGGAGGGCAGAGTTTAGCTTCTCAACTTGAAGGAAAGCTGGTTTCACATGCACACCGAAGACATCTTCTTCTATTTCATTAACGCCTGGGCGGTACGGTGGCACAATGGTTAGCACTGCTGCTTCACAGCACCAGGGACCCGGGTTCAATTCCAGCCGTGGGTGATGGTGTGGAGCTTGTACATTATCCTCGTGTCTGCATGGCTTTAGTCATAGTGTTCCGGTTTCCTCCCACAGTCCAAAGATGTGCGGGTTAGGTGCACTGGCCATGGTAAACTGTCCCGTAGTATCACAAAGATATGTAGGTTAGGAGGATTAGCCATGATAAATGTACAGGGCTACGGGGATAGGGTGGGATGCTCTTTCAGAGATTCAGTGCAGATGCAATGGCCTGGATGGCCTCCTTCTCTCTGTAGGCATTCTGTGGCTTGGAATTCTATGGTCTTGATCCCTTCACTGACTTACATTTACCATACTGCTTCATTGACACCTATTATCGAATGAGCAGAAATTTCCCCAGATGATTATTTCACTGCAATTCTTCCGTTCCTCTAGCAAATCCCATGGACCATTCAAAGGTTTGTTGAGCTCGGGAAGGAATTTCTGGTCTTGGGGCATGCGAAGCCGGAGAATCCCATCCACAGGACGGGATTTTCCTGCCCTTCTCGCCTATGGCGGGTTTAGAAAAGGCGTTCTGAATATCATACACATCAGCAGGACTGGAAGATCCCCCTGGCAGCGAACCGCCTCTGCCACAAGAAAACACGGCATGGGAGGCAACTTCAGAGGAGGTTAGCAACAATTCAAATAGTCAGAGCTTGGCTGATAAGCGACCTGATGAAAAATAGTCAGCAGAACCAGGGTCAACATTTGTTTAACCGATGAAGAAAGGTTAAACAGTTTGGGCCTCTAACCATTGCGAGTTAGAAGAATGAGAAGTGATCTTATTGAACCATTTCAGATGCTGAAGGGATTTGATAGGGTGGAGGGTGTTTCCTCTTATAGGGGAGACTAGAACGAGGAGACTCAGTTTAAGAATAAGAGGTCTCCCTTTTAAGATCACGATTAGGTGTTTTTTCTTTATCTCAGGGAATCATTCATCATGGAATTCTCATCCCCAGAAAGCATTGGAGACCTGGTCATTGAATTTATTCAGGCTGAGTTAAATAGATTCTTAACAGACAAGGGAATCAGGAATAATGGGGGGGTTGGTAAACAGGAAAGTGAGTTGAGACCACAACCAGATTAGTTATGATCTTACTGAATGGCAGAGCAGGCTCGAAGTGCTGATTGGCCTCCTCCTGCTCCTAGGTTCTATGTAACCCAGTACAAACTCTATTCCCCAGCCGCCAACTCCATTTTCCTCCCTGGCATTGTATGAGGCTCACCAGACAGCTTGTGGTTTTGGCATCATATTTAACTCTCAGCTGAGTTCCAACAACTTCTCTATTCCATCACCAAATCCACCTGCTACAGCCTTCATAACGCTGCCAGACTCTACCCCTACCTCAGCTTATCCACTGTTGAGGTCATCAAGCCCTCGTTATCTCCAGATTTGGCTTCCCCAATTCTCTCCTATCCATGTCCCCACCTTCCACCCCAAACAAACTTCAGCTGGTTTAAACTGCTACTATCTGTTTCCTAACCTACACCAAGTCCCTTCCTCCGTTATGCTCACTGATTTATATAGACTCCTGATCCAGCAATGCTTCGATTTTTAAAATTCTCAACCTGGTTTAGAAATCCTTCAATAGTTTCACCTATGTCCATTTCAGTAACTTCTTCAACGCCACAACTTTTTGAGATGTCTTTGCTTCTCCAATTTAGGTGTCTTGCACAACCTGATCTTAACTGTTTATGATGTGGAGATGCCGGCGTTGGACTGGGGTAAACACAGTAAGAAGTCTGACAACACCAGGTTTAAGTCCAACCGACTTATTTGATAGTAAACTCGCAAGCTTTCAGGGTTTGCCCCTTCGTCAGGTGAATGGAGAGTTCTGGCCTCAGACAGAGCATATAACAGCACAGACAGTTTACAGATTTGTTATATGCTCTTTCTGAGGCCAGAACTCTCCATTCACCTGATGAAGGGGCAAACCCCGAAGCTTGCGAGTTTACTATCAAATAAATCGATTGGACTTAAACCTGGTGTTGTCAGACTTCTTACTGTACTTAACTGTTGAACCATTGGCTTCAGCTACCTCGGCTCCAGATTTTCTTATTGCCTCAATATATCTTTCTGCTCTTTCTTTAAGATTCACCTCAAAGTACACTTCTGTCCGAATATTGTGTTACTTGAGTAGGTGTCAAATTTAGCTTGATAATGCCCCCATGTGGCATTCAGGGACGTTTCACTAAAGATGCTACATAAATG
The DNA here is from genome assembly GCF_965287045.1 of Carcharhinus amblyrhynchos. Classification (NCBI taxonomy): domain Eukaryota; kingdom Metazoa; phylum Chordata; class Chondrichthyes; order Carcharhiniformes; family Carcharhinidae; genus Carcharhinus; species Carcharhinus amblyrhynchos. The sequence continues at coordinate 28,958,122 of NC_137346.1, forward strand.
CAAACTTATGTTGTTGAATGAGACAGCTTTCTAACACCTCTGTACCATGAAATAATTGAGAAAGTCGATTCCAAACTCAATCGTGGACAGAAAAAAGAACATTTTGTGCATTTTTCTGCATAAGAAACCACCGAATCTGTTCACCTCAGAGATGAACTTGCAGAATATTTTAAAGTTTATTTATTAGTGTCACAAGTAGGCTTACAGCAACACTGCAATTGACCCTCCATGTGAACTTGCTGAGTGCAATTTCAAATGTGCATGAATTTTTTTCCCCCACTACGATCTTTAAAAGCATTCTCGTGTGTAAGTCTGTGAAGTTGTTGCTTTTGAGGGTCTGACCTTATGTGAATGAGCTGCGCTTGATTATCTAGTGTGTAGGTTCCTTGAGCATGCCTTGCCAACATAAATTTGGTGGATAGGTTCGCTTCGAGACGAACTCTTTTGTGTCTGTCTGTGATCTCACCAATTTCAGTCATCTTTTAAAGCATTGTATCTTGTGTAAAGTTCCAAAGTGTGATTGCCCCTGTGTGAGACGTTGCCAAGTGTGATTGCTTCTGTGTGTGAACTCGATAAGCATGGTTGCTTTTCCATCTGAAATTCCTGTGATTGCCTCTTGGTGAAATTATTGAATGTCATTTACTCCTCCATCTGAACCTGCTGAGTGTGATTGTCTCTCCATGGAAAATTGATGAGTGTGTTTGAGCTTGCTGTGTGTGTGTGTGTGTGTGTGTGTGTGTGTGTGTGTGTGTGTGTGTGTGTGTGTGTGTGTGTGTGTGTGTGTGTGTGTGTGTGTGTGTGTGTGTGAACTTGCTGGGTGTATCAGTGTGTAGCCTTGCAGAGTGTGATTCCCTCTGAGATTTTTTTTGCTGAATCTGTTTGCCTCTCTGTGTGAACTTGTTTTGCGGCGATCGTCTATCTGTGTGAATGAATCTGCTGAGTATGATTGTGCCTTTTTCGTGAACTTGCTGAGCTTGGTTGCCTCTGCTTGTTGGGCTTTGACTGTGGACAAAAAGCAGAAAGTGCAGATGCTGGAAATTAGAAGCAAAAAAGACAGAAAATGCTAGCAAATAATGAACCAGCCAGCATCTGGGGAGAGAGAGAGCAAAAGTCGACCTGATGGAAATTTATAAAATTATGAAGGCTACAGATTGGGTGAACAGTTGGAAGCTTTTTCCCAGGACAGAAACGACAATTACAAGAGGGCACAAGTTCAAGATAATAGGGGGAAACATTTAGTGGAGATGTGCAGGGGAAGTTGTTACCTAGAGAGTGGTGGTGGCCTGGAATGTACTGCCAGCTGAGATGGTTGAGGCAGTTGCGTTAGTCAAGACTTAACTTGAAAGGCATATGAACAAGAGGGGAATAGAGGGATATAAGCAGTTGGTTTAGATGGGTAAACATGATCGGTGCAGGTTTGGAGGGTCAAATGGCCTGTTTCTGTGCTATACTGTTCTTTGTTCTTTGTTAATGGAGGTAATGTTAGCCTCACCTGCCCAACAGGTAACCATAAGACCATAAGATATAGGAGCCGAAATGGGTCATTCAGCCCATTGAGTCTGCTCCTCTATTCGATCATGGTTGATGTGTTTCTCAAATCAATTCTCCTGCCTTTTCCCCATAACCTTCGATCCCCTTACCAATCACTGGGATCTGAGCTGCTATTTTAGAAAAAAAATCAGCTCAATTTCACTTTCCTGGCTAAAGTTTATCTCTCAGTCAACATCACAGCAAAAACCATACTGTCCAGTCATTTCACTTTGATTTCTGTGGAAATTTTCGATGTGCAAATTAGCTTCCACATTTCTGACTGTGACTACATGTCAAAATTACCTCATTGGCTGTAAACACTTCGCCATGATCAGATGGCAAGGGCCAGAGGCAGGGGACTGGGATTAGCTGGGTTGCTTTGGCAGAGAGCCTGGATGTGATGGACCAAAAAGTGGGCAGCACAGTGGCACAGTGGTCAGCATTGCTGCCTCACAGAGCCAGGGACCCAGGTTCAATTCCAGCCTTGAGTCACTGTCTGTGGGGAATTTCTCCCCGTGTCTACATGGGTTTCTGTTGAGTGCTCTGGTTTCCTCCCACAGTCCAAAGAGGTGCAGGCTAGGTTGATCGGCTATGATAAATTGCCCCTTAATGTCAAGGGGATTAGGAGAGTGAATGCATGGGGTTATGGGGATGGGGCCTAGGTGGGATTGTTGTTGCTGCAGGCTTGATGGGTGAATGGCCTCTTTCTGTACTATTGGGATTCAATGAAATGGCCTACTTCTGAGCTTTTACCATTCTAAGGTTGTATAATTCTAGGCATTATATAAATGCAAGTCTGTTATCCTTTGGCATCGTTGCAACGTAAAATGGATAGGGTGCTTAATGGGCAGCTGATCTGATTTCTGTCATTTTCTCCCCAGGCAGGGTGAGGTTATCATGACCTCCAACATATCAGATGTGAACATTTGATCAGAACAAGTTATGGCATAGGGACCCACACTCAAAAGGTTCGCTCATTTGTTCTCTCTGCAGGTGTTGAGTGTTTCCATCTTTTTCTGAATTGGGTTGGGTGTGTGTGTGTGTGTGTGTGGGTGTGTGTGAATGATTTGAGTGCTGTTGCCTCTGTTTGTGAATTTCCTATGGTTCAGTTGCCTCTGTGAACTTGCCAAGGCTGGTTGCCTCTTCGGGTAAATTTGCTGAGGCAGGCTTGTCTCCATTTTGAAAATTGCTGACTGTAACTGCCTCTTGATGTACACTTGAGAGAGCGAGTTGATGTGCGAATTTGCTGAGTGCCCATGCCTCTATTCCAGACCTTACTTTGTGTGTCAGACTGCCTGTGAGGATTTGCTGAGAGCTATAACGTCTGTGTGAATTTAACATGATAGTTGGTGTGTGATTTGGCTGAGTCATTTACCTGTTTATGCACCTATTTTGCATGATTGCAAACTCTGTACATTTGCTTCAGTGTCAAATTAGTGGGTGGAATTGTAGCTCCGTGTGAATTTGCTGAGTGTAATTGTCTCTACTAGTGAAATTAATGAATGACGTCAACTCCCGATGTGAACTTAGTGAGTGACATTGATTCTTCCTGCGATCACCTTGGCAAAAATAACATTTCTCACTACGACCAGCCCAGGTAAAATATTGAAAGCAGTTGATCTCTGCAAGATTTGCTTTCACACACTTTGCAGGGCATAGGTGCCAAAAGTAGCTACAAAAATATAATCTAGTGAAGTATACTGACATAAGATCCAACAAGAAAATTATTTAACCACAACTTGAATTTCTACAATGCCATTAATATAATAAAATGTCTCAAGACACTTCACAGGACTGTTATTAAAACAGAACTGCGATTGGATTGCATGAGATATAAAGAAGTAATTGAAACCTTACTCAAAGAGGTAGGTTTTAAGCAACATCTTGACTGAGGAGGGAAAGCTAGAGCTGTGCAGAAGTTTGGCGAGGGAATTCCAGAGCTTATGTCCAAGGCAGCTGGAAGTACTGCTGCTAGTTAAGGATGTTCAAAATCAGAGGAGCACAAGGATTACAGAGGTTTGTAAGTTAACAGAGGTTACAGAGATGGTCAGAGCAGCAACATGGAGGGTTTTGAAAACAAGGGTGAAAATTTTAAAATGGATGCATTGCTGGACAGGAAACCAACGTAGGGGTGGTTATGTTAATGGCAATAGCTATGATTTAGTAAATAAAATGTGAATCTACTTAGCCTATGTGATGATTTTGTAACTTCTTTGACATTTTTAAGAATAAAAATATCGCAAGAATGAACACTGCCATTAGGACGTTCTAGATGCTCCTGTGGGTGATTCTAAATCTTTGCAAGAAAATTAGGGGGAGGCATCAAAGTGACCAGCCAGTACCACAGCATGGAGACAATCAGCTGGTTTATGACCAGAACTCGTCCGCTGTAAGACAGCACTCGGAACACGCCTATCCAGTGTTTCTGCTGAGTGATAATCTCAGTCTCCAGCTCCTGCCAACTCACCAGCCAGGATTCCTCAGCCAGGCAAAAATGGACACCCAAGTAGAGCTGGCTGTTTCTGCTCCAGGTGAAAGTCCAGAGAGGATCGGTAGGGAGTCCAACTGTGGCTGACTGACCAGAAGTCAGGAATATTTGTCTCAGTTGATCCTGACAGAGGATGTGGCAGAGTAAACTGCCTGGCACTTACGCATCCTCCGCAGGTCAGTGGGGTCCGTGAACATGACGATTACGACCTCAGCTAAAAGAACCACCACGATGGCTGGCTTGCACAGAGCCAAACCCGACAACTTCCTCTGCAAGAGGTTCAGAAAAGGCTCCTTACAGATAAAATAATTGGACAGAAAGGAACAGCCCTGATGTGCTCCTCTCCCAAAGCGCAAGGGTACCACCAGGGACTTGTTAACTTTAACCAGACACTCTGCGGTGGTCAGATCCGGGTTACAAAGTGCATCCTGAACCTGAATGCCTGCAGAGTTCCAAGTAAGACAGATTTGAAACAACAGATCAGGTAAGAAGTCTCACAACGCCAGATTAAAGTTCAACAGGTTTATTTGGCAGCACTCGCTTTTGGAGCCTCAAGCTCCTCTTTCTGATTTGAAGAAGGAGTTTGAGGCTGTGAATGTTAGTGCTGCAAAATAAACCTGTGATCCATCTTGTCAAACACCTTCTCCTGGTCGAGAGACAGGAAAGCACTCGACAGACTTGAAACAATAGATCAGGTCTCAGACCAGGTGAATATTATTATAAATGGTTTGGCCCGGGACCATGTAGGACAAGCCTGGATGGGTCATGTGGTCCATATGGTGCCAAGGTGGGAAGACATTGCCCTGGCAAGAATCTTATAATCCATGCTGAGGAGCGAGACTGGGCGCCAGTTTTTTAGGAGAAGGAGATCCTCTTTCTTGGGCAGCAGGGCAATAACAGCCCTGTACCACAAAAGGGGCATCTCCCCGGTCACAATACAATCCCTCAGGACCCCCACATAGTTATTCCCCAGGACGCCCCAGAACGCCCAATGGGTGATTCTGTAGTTAATTAGCAATTCAAGTAATTTCTAGATGTCTGATTTGCAAAATAGTAGGCATTTTCCTGTACAAAATTTCAAGAAATCATGGAAAACCTGCAGTTCAGAAGGAGGCCATTTGGCTCATTGAGTCTGCACTGATCACAATCCTACCCCAAACTCTATCCCCACAATCCCACAGATTTACCCCATTAATCCCTCAAACCTACACATCCCGGGACACTAAGGGGCACTTTAGCATGGCCAATCAACCTAACCTGCACATGGACCGTGGGAAGAAACTGGAGCACCTGGAGAAAACGCACGCAGACACGGGAAGAACGTGCATATTCCACACAGACAATCATCTCAGTAAGTTTTGCTGAAGTGTTAATCTGGATGAGCCTTGTGTAATAAACTCATCAACACTTGACACAGTCCTTTCATTTGTTACAAGGCTGTTGTGTTGTGGCTCATAAAATTTTTACATGTTGTATGATGCAACTAATGGTTTGTTGGCCAACAGTTGTGGCTTTTGATATAAATGTAACATTTGCACATGTTAGGCTTGTATTTCGAATCCAGTTGAGATCGAGGAGATCAAAGTTTCCTCTTTCTGTTGACATAAGGAATGATGTGGAGGTGCCAGCATTGGGCTGGGGTAAGGACAGTAAGAAGTCTCACAATGCCAGGTTAAAATTCAACAGGTTTATTTGGCAGCATTAGCTTTCAGAGCCTCAAGCTCCTTCTTTGGGTTTAAAGAAGGAGTTTGAGGCTCTGAAAGCTAGTGCTGCAAAATAAACCTGTTGGACTTTAACCCGGTGTTGTTACTGGACGTAAGGAATCCCAGGGGAGATGAGATTGGATAGACTTATCCAATTTGTGAGTGAGCATTGGTTCCATAGCAAGAAACAGATTAATAATCTCACTCAGGAGTAACAGAATTGGAAAAACAGATTTTCACACACCTTTAGTAATTGGTACTTTCTGGGGGTTAGGCGTGCTTTTGTCTCAGAGTTTGAGTGTTCTATGTTCAAGTCTATTCCAGAGCCTTCAGCATAAAATCCAGGCTGACACTTCAGTGTTGGAGCTGCTATCTTTTGGCTGTTCAAGAACCCAAGTAACCTTTCAGGTAAAAGATCTAATGACACTATTCAAAGAAGAACAGGGCTGTTCTCCCCAGTTTCCAGGACAGTATTTATGCCTCAAGATTCACTGCTTTCAAAAAAAAAAGATTCAGTAATTTGTTCATTTCTGTTTGTGGGATCTTGCTTTGTCTACATTGGATGTCATATTTTCTTCACTGCAAATGTAACTGTGATTCAAAAGTATTTGTTGGGCTATGGGGTACTCTCAAACACTCTAAAGGCACTATACAAATGCAAGTTCTTTCTTTAGTTGTGACTTTTTGAGTCCAAGACACCTTGTGGGAGAGCAAAGATGAACATAAGCCAGGGACCCAGGTTCAATTCTGGCCTCGGGTCACTGTCTGTGTGGAGTTTGCACTTTCTCCTGCGTCTGTGTGGGATTCCTCTGGGTACTCCGATTTCCTCCCATACTCCAAAGATGCGCAGGTTTAGGTTGATCGGACTTGCTAAATTGCCCCATAGTGTTAGGGGGATTATCGGGATAAATGTGCGGGCTGCAGGGTTAGGACCTGAGTGGGATTGCTGCTGGTGCAGGCTCAATGGCCCAAAAGGCCTCCTTCTGCACTGTAGGGATTCTATGATAACCCAGGAACCACTGTGAATGTTTCATAACTGATTGCCAAAATGGGGGATATATTCCACTTCTCAATGCCCACACCCTTCAAGTTGCATATCTGTTTTTTGGTATTACAGCAGATTTATTAAACTTGCCACAGCTTTCAACATGCTGACTTTTGCTGGAGTTATAGATACAACTTGTGTTCCTGGCCATTGCTGAAAGTGAAACTATTTGAAAACTTCAACAACTGAAGTGCTGTGCCTTTAAATTCTCCATCTTTTTTCACACACACACACACAAATTCTGGAAAATGACCAGCTTGTTGGATTTATTTATTCGTGTCACAAGTAGGTTTACATTAACACTGCAATAAAGTTACTGCAAAAATCCCCCAGTTGCCACACTCCAATGCCTGTTTGGGTACACTGTGAGAAAAATTATCTAACCACCGAACCAGCACACTTTTCAGACTGCGGGAGAAAACTAGAGCTCCTGGACAAAACCCATACAAACACGTGGAGAACATGCAGACTCCACACAGACAGTGACCAAGCCAAGAATCAAACCAGGGTCCCTGGCGCTGTGAGGCAGTAGTGCTAACCACTGTGTCACCATGCTGCCCTACAGCAACTTGATCAACATCTGGAATTGGAGATGGGCCCGAGTTTGGAACGTGGGTGATGAATTCCACCCAATTTTAGTATATGTACTGCCGAAGCGAGCACCCAAAGGGCGAATGACCTTTGTTACCTGGCCCTGTGCTCACCTGATGTGTAGTCTGGGGCTCTGTGGGACTTGTGCTTTGCACCAGTTTGGTCAGATTGGACCAAGAGGTCTTGACCTTGTTTTCAAAGTGTTCAAATGGAAAGCAACCTTGAAATATTCCCAACTCTATCCTCGCCTTTAAGTGTTCTATTAAAAATAAATAAACTCTCTTGTTTATTTGGACTGCTGTTTTAAAGGGGTCGAATTTGAATTCAACACTGTTAAAGGGATCTCATTGTCATGTGATATTATGGCTAATTCCGAATGCGCCAGTTACATCGATGAAGTGTCCTAACCTGCCAGCTGATCAGATATAGGTCACGCCGGATCCGGTGACACTTAACCCCTGGAGTGCTGGACTCGATTTTTCAATCATTTCCATAAAAGTTTCTCATCATCCAAGTCCCGAGGCAGCCCGTGAAGTCGCGAGTTAAATGGGGCGGGAGGTAAAAAAAAATGTCATCCAGGGTTTAGGTAAATTTCAAGGGGGGGGGGGAAAGACTAGCAAAGTAGTTACTCTTATCATGGTCAAATTCGAGCATTACAAACAAGAGCGTGGATAATCAAGGATTTCATTGCAAAAGTTGTCATTTTATTTAATACTGGGAAAATCGTAAATATCAACTACGCTTGACTTTGACGTGGGACGACTTGGTGTCATAATATATCGGGGAGGAGATAAACATTTGTTAATTTCAAATGAAAGAACATCTAAACTTGTGGCCTTATTTGTTTGTTGAACATTTCTTTCCAGTTGTGTGTTTCTTTGCTATTATACTCTCAATGTTGGGTCCAACTCACAGAAAATCAAATGTTTTTTTTTAAAATCGGTTTCCCATCTGACTGGCCCCAACCCATCAAGGCTTGCTCGCTCCCAAGCTGGATCACCGCAGGGGGGTGGGGAGTGCACTGGGACAGGGCTGGTTGGACCGACTTGTAGTCCTTACAATGAGTGGGTGGCATCTTGGCAAGCCGATTATCGATCCCAGTTCGATGGACTGGCACAGAACCTCTGTAGATCACCAGGATCTGATAAAGATCCCATGGGCGGGAGGAATCCTGTCCAGACGGCACCAATCCGTTGGTTCGATCTGCTAGGATCCATCCTTGAGCAGGAGGTATTCTTCTTCGGGGAGGGGGGCTGGGGGGAAGTAGGGTAAAGTAACTCCTAAAGTTCAGACTGACACCTTGTTGCAGCTAACGGGCAACGCTGAATCATCACTCCAGTTTGCAGTTCCGTCGGTCTCTACAATGTATCATTTAACAGAGGGAAAAAGAAACACTACTTAATTAGCAACAATGTACAATATGTAGCCATGGGGAGTTTCTAGTTACATGACATGGGCTCCCAAAAGGGTGCATCTTTCAAACATCTTTGGAAAAAACGAGATGCCAGTGCCTCTGGAGCTTTTTTTTGAACATATATATAATTTTTAAAAAGCCCCCCGTGCTGTCCTAGTTTGTTGTCTGACTTCAGCAGAACTTAAGGAACACAGATGCAACGTAATGAAGGAGGTGTCATTAAAGCCGCTAGCTGTGAAAGATGGGGTGGTGAGGGGGGGGGGATCTGAGCAAGGAGAACCCCCCAACCCCTTCTCAAAAGGGGCAAGGCACCCCAGGGCAAGTGGGCTGGTTTGGAAAATCTGCAGGGAGGGGGAGAACAAATGCCCCAGTCAAACTGGTTGGACTATTTCCTGGTGAGGAAGTAGACATGAGCGGAACTGGCGTAAGTTGTTATCCCTGCGCTGAAGGGGCTGTGGATCTGTGTACTACAGACTGGGGAAAGCTCCATTCTTTTTAAAAGGATTTGTCTTTCTACCCTCTCTCTCTTTCTCTCTCCATTCTTATTCATCTCCCCCTTCCTTCCCCCCCGATTAGGATCCTTTCATCATCTCTCCCCCACCCCCCCCCACCCAACCTCTCTTACCAACCCCCCTCTTCTCTTTTTTTTTGCATTTGATCGGCATCTGGAGAACAAAAAAAAACACCCCGTCAGCTCCGAAAGTCTTCAGTCTGATGGCTGGAGCTGAAATCTACTGTGGTGGGATGTACGGTGCGTGAATTTCATTCTAGACAAAGAGAAGTCAGAGAGAGAGAGAGAGCGACAGAGAGAGAGAGAGAGGAGAGAGAAAGGGAGACAGAGGGGAGAGGGAAGGAGAGGAGAGAGGGAGATAGAAGGGTGGGCGGGGGGGGTGGTGGTGAGAGAGAGAGAGGGAGACAGAGGGGTTGTGGTGGGTGGTGGTGGGGGGGCAGAGAGGGAGACGGTGGAGAGGACGAGGAGGAGGAGGGGGGAAGGAGAGAGGGAGAAGTGGGTGGGTGGGCACAGCAAAGAAAGAGGGAAAAGGACTGAATGTGTGCGGGAGAGATTGGGAGGATAAGAGATAATGTGGGGAGAGAAAAGGTGTGAATCAAACATCATTTTTTTGGTCGCTAAGCACCTTTTTTTTTAGTAACTGGATCAAATGCAGAAATTAATGGGGGGGGGAAGAGAGGGGGGGGAGCAGAAAAATCGGCCAGAATTTCTAGTTATTTTCGGGTCGCTACAAGTGGTAAGAGCATTTTGCCAAGTGTATGATTTTATTTTTAATTTTTAGGAAGGACCAAATTGTGGTCGTGGTTATTGTGGATTCCGGGAGATTACTGCTGCTGAAACTATTGGGGGAAATTTAGAAAAAAAAACTCGTATCTCTTGCGGGCAAAAAAATAAATATAAATATTAAAAAAAGTGGTGTTATTATAGAATCAACGTCAGCCTGCACTGTGGAGACCTGGTCAATTTCACTTGAGAATTTGGTCAATTACACCTGGGAATTTCCTTGTCAATTTCACTTGGAATTTGGTCAGTTCCTGTCTGGACGGTCGGCTCGCCTTGGAATTATTATGGGAATACTGGAATGATTTCTCCATCCAAGTTGTAAACGGATTCGTTCTCTCCTCTTGCGGATTTTTTTTTGCTCTAGCCCCGGTGATTAATACACAGACGACGTGCATCCAGCCATCGCCTCCTGCAAAGTGCTTTGCATGGGCTTTGTGGAATTGCCATTGTTAATTTTTATTGAGTTTTGAATATATATATATACAAATAAAAGCGGTCACATCTCTGTGGGGAATTCTTGTGCAATGGATGGCCCGCGGTGCAGTGGGCTTCGCCGGAGTAGGCGATCCAGAACCCAGAGGAACCGAGACAGAAAAGCCAAGGGAGCTGGAGGTGGTGGTGGTGGTGGGGGAGGAGGAGGAGGAGGAGGCACTTCGGGGGCCATCAACACTCTATCCTCATCAGGGTCTGAGCGAGAGGGCAGCAACAAGAACCCAGCCTCATCCCGTCCCAGACCTCCCAGGCGCCGGAGGAAAGATTCCACCTCGGGAGAGGAAGATCTGATTGATGGATTTGGAATAGCCAGCTTCATCACCTTGGAAGCTCTGGAGGTAAGGCACGGCGAATTCTTCGCCTCCTTTTAAGCCTAAATGTGTTTAAGATTTTGTTTCGCACAGTGATCCCCCCTTATTATTACAATATAATGGTGAAGCTTTTAAAGAAATGATTAAACCCACACTTCATATTGTTTGATCAAACTGGTCTGATCAGTTACAGAATGGTTGGAGTTGAGCAAATTGCCACACTGATGCTGAACCAGAGCTAGACTGTTCCTGTAGACAGTATTTTCTTGGTATTTGTCTTGTAATCTCCATCCCGGTCATTTAAGAGTTGAGATAAAGTAAGAAAGTGTGTGAAAACAATGTTGGTACTTTACCAAAGGTAGAAGGAATGCAGTGATTTGGCCCTCTTGAGATTTGTGTACCTCTTTAACTCACATGTCACAGAAGTATTAGGTCTAAACATTGCTTACTTTTCTCATTCAGGCACTCCCCTATGGAGAATTGAGAATCTGGGAGATGTGGTGACTATTATTGGCCAAAATCAGTTGTGACTGAAAAGATTTAAAAGCTGCCAGCTATTGTACTTGCATTGGTTTGGAAGCCACCTCAACTAGTACTTTTGGGGGGAAAAAAAAGAGGGGAGCGCCCAAGGGATTGGTACAACACACCGCTATTGAATGTTTGTATTGACTATGAATTATTAAGAAATGACATAACTATTTATTGAGAAGCGTTTTGGAAATACAACCGGCATACTTGGAAAAATTACATTGTAAATATGATTTCTGTTTTTTGCATTCTTGGAAAAGTCATTAGAGTTGGCAGAACTCCTCAATGTGGTTGGTAAATGCTTTCCCTGTTCAAGTTACGTTTTGCTGTTTGTGTGACAATGAAATGATGTAGGTTGCATATTTCTACCTCCTAGTGCCAACAAAGTAGTTGGAAGGTTTGCCCAGATGTTAACAGATTGTCAGTGTTAAGTAAGGGACGTTTTTAACCATGGTCAGTATTGAATGGTAAGCCACTGGTTGGGATGTGTGCTGTTTGAGAAGAGCCAGCTCCATGGATTTAACAGCTGCTGGATTCCCTCCGCTACCACCTATTATTGAGAACCACAAGCAAATAGCCCCAGTCCACATGTTTGCTTCCCTTAAACAGAAGTGCTGCATGAATTGGAACTCACTTCAGTTAAAGCATCCAAAAGTACCAGTATTGATTTGGTAAATTTTTACATCCCTTGCTGTTTATTGGTTTAGCATTATTAACTTCATTAAACCACTTCCCAGGATCAAGCTGTACCTAACTATTTTTGTTATTAAGGAGGAATGTAATTTTAATGTTAACTTTCACTGGAATATAAATGTGAGTGTGCTGGAGATGGGACTTGTACAGCTTTTCCAACAGTTTTTATTTATAAGTTTTTTTTGCATTTGTTTTCAACCTCATGCACTGCGGTATCACAGTCTCTTGTGTGTAGGAATGATAGCTCAAGCAATAGGTCAATATATCTGCTATCTGTTTCTTATACATTGTTTTTACACTTTCTCTGAATTGTCTCTTTCCACTGCTGAATATGAAGTGTGTCCTTTTAACCATCAGATCTTGTCAGTGACATCTATAGGAAGAGATGGTTATTTGCTCAGAATAACATTCTGCAGAGTTTCATTTTATTTCAAATATCAGGCTAATTGTAAAACGAATTGGTTTAGGAAGGTGTTCGTAAATCTAAATTTGGGGCATTGGTTGCCATCATGTCCTTCCTCTGAGGTGCAAAAATGCATTTACCATGAACCATTTATTTAATTTTGGTAAATGGATTAATACTACTTTGCAAAATTATTTTGTAATGAATTATTAAGATTATTAAGTTCACAATTGTTTTCAGATATTCCCTGGTTGGAAAGAAGGGACAATTAGAAATTCTGGCTCTATTTTGAGGCATGGTATTGCCTGGAATGTTACTTCAATGACACCACGATATTGTTAGGGGCTACACATGCTAGTCTAGCTGGTGCCTTCCTTTCCGGATTGATAATGAAGTCTAGCCACATGTTCAATGTTAATGGTCTTGGACAATGTCTAGACATGTGGATTTAGGAAATTTCATAGATTTTTAGTACTCCCCGTGTATAGCAAATGGTGTGTTTCCCTTTCATTATAGGGAGCCTTAAGGGTTATACTCAGCCTTAAAACATGGCTTAGCTTTGGACATGAGCTCTTGTATTGGACTGACTTTGTTGTTGTTGTGTTCCGATATTCATTGGTGGAATTGTTGTTGACTTGTCATACCTACTGTGAACCCCTATTAAATCCTTCAGAGCGATGCTAAATTAATTTGATCAGCATTGATCCATATTAAAGACAAAAGTATTGGGAGTACAATCAGTTCATTTGACAGTGAGGTATGAGTTTGCAAAGCACAGGTAGCTGATTCTGATCATTTGAGTCAACCGTCCAGAAGCTGCTTGACATTTAAAGGGACCCCAGAATTGCTGATGCAAGTTTTTATTTTTAAGTTTTCGTGAGAGTGGATGGACAGCCATCCTTTTCTAAAAGTGAGTAACTTTTTTAATATCCGTTTGCTGTGGCTCTGTGCCTCTGAAGTAAAAATGGAGAATGATTACTTGTTTTAATAGTGTGCTCATTGAATAATTAAAATAAAATGCCTTATTTTGCCCTCCTGACGATCTAGCAACATAAAGGTTCAACGCAATTCTTACATAGAGGGAAATAATCGATGCAAAAATACACAGTTCAGCAAATAAATGCTCTTGTGAACTCATTGAAAACTAGTCTAAATGAGCAAGTGTATCTTTATTAATAAATGTGCCTCTTCATTAATGCATTTAATTTTAGTATTTTGTTATAATTTGATGCACTCATTAAAGATATCTGATACTTTTATGAAGCCAAGTGGTTCGAAGCTTAGGTACTTCCAAGAAGATAAAATGTCTAAGTTCTTGGTCACCCAAACTTGTATTAAAATCGAGTGCTGTCAGTAAATCCTGAAAATATTTGCACAATATCGTGTATTCTGGAGTATTGCTAATACATATTGTGTTGCAGTTGTGGCTGTAGACAGTGGGTGGTTTTCTTGGTTCATTTTGAGCATTGTACCCTGTTCCATTTTCTAAGACCAATGTCTTGTTGCAAAAGAATTGAAGATGTTAGCACTTGACAGCATTCGAACAATACAATACGAACATCGATATTTCAAAACATGCAATAGTCCATCAGGTTTCTCTTGGACATTGTCAGAATTTAAGGTCTTTTGTACTTTATGAAATTTGATTTGGTTTATTATTGTCATATGGCAGGATATGGTGAAAAGTTGTATTTCTTGCAAGCTATACTGACAAAACATACCATTCTTAGAGTACATAGGGGAGAAGGAAAAGAGAGGATGCAGAAATAGAGGGAGCGGCAAAACAACAAAAACTCAACGTCCAAGCTGTGATGGGTACACTCCTGACTCACAGCCTCAGTAGAATCTCCACAGTGCAGTAGGAGGTCATTCAGCCCATCAAGCCTGCACTGGCAACACCCAGGCCTTACCCCTGTAACCCCATGCCTTTACCCTGCTAATCCCCTGGCATTAAGCGGCAATTTAACCTGACCAATCAACCTAACTCTCATATCTTTTAGAGTGTGAGTGGAAACTGGAGCACCTGGAGGAAATCCATGGGGAGAACGTGCAAACTCCACGTAGATAGTCACCCAAGGCTGGAATTGAACCCGGGTCCCTGGCGCTGTGAGGCAGCGGTGCTGACCAGCAGGCCACCCATCTGATTAACATGTTTGTTGGGGGCCATCCGTGCATAGTTACAAACAGATTTACTGCACAGTGGAATAGAGACCACTTGTGCTTGTCAAAAAAATAGACACTTTTCTCATTGGGGGTTCAAACTGTGGAAAGTAAAAGGGAGAGTGATTTTTTTTTTAGAAAGTTATGGGCCAGTGTATTTTTTTTAGTAAGATGTAGAGATGTTAACAGAACAACAATAAACTGCATGACTGTCACATTTAAATTATGACCATGAAAAATGATCAGGAATGGTTTGAGTGCACCGTAAAAGGACATTACTACACTGATGTATAGCAATTTATATTAAAATGAATCCTCTTTATTTTTAACCATATCAGGAATTGCTTTTTATTTGGCAATAATTGATCCTCCATTTTAGCATGGTTTTTGTGGTCACACAATTGTCCGGAAATCAAATGAAGTGTCCTTTTTCTTAATTGGGATATATTTTCTTTTTTGTTTGCATGAAATTTATCAGAACAGGATTACACTGATTTTTTTTTTCAAAAGAAAAATTCAGTCTTGTCTCTGCTCACTTCAGTGACGCATGAGAAATTGAGAATTTTCCTTGTATCTGAAAATGCAACAAAAAAGTATGAAGCCTCGTAATTGAGACATTGATCAGTCGCAGCCCTGCAGAGAACAGAGTCAGTAATTTTGTGTAGCACGTTGTTATGAGCAGTTTCGCCAGTCAGTCAATAATGTACTGAACATAGTCAAGAATGTTGGTTTAAATTCAATTATTTGAGTTGGGCTTTATTCGTCTCTGCAGAACGATGGTGTTGTTTTTTGTTGCTCAGCGCAATGACCTGAGAGAGGTTTGGAGGAGAGATTTTGAATTCTTGTCATTCTGCAGTCTAACAATCCGAGTGAAGATAGTGTTAACGGAGCTGTTAACTATGGTTAACAATTGAATGTGAGAAACACTGACCCTCACCTACGTGTACTATGTATGCTACTCCTTGTATCAAAACTCAGGTAGCAGTTCAGTTTACAATGTGATATATTCCTTTATGACAGTCGATTCATCAGTTTTATTATCTCCTCTGAAATCCATTTTAAAAGTATGCTTTAGAATACCGCGTTTAAAAAAAATACACAAATCAGTGTAATATATGCTGCTGTTTGGATGAATTTCTACAATGTTGCTATTCCACAGTTGTAATTTGCAGTGTCTTCTGAATTCCTTGATGGTTTACTGTGTTAGTTTAATCCCAGGTATATATGTCCAGGCTTGCTATTTGGATATAGGAGTTGGCCTCAAAAGTCACCAGACTCAACATTAGCTAGGTTCTCTCTCCTACTGATGCTGTCACAGTGGTTAGCACTGCTGCCTCACAGTGCCAGCAACCCGGCTTCGATTCCCAGCTTGTGTCACTGATTATGCGGAGTCTGCATGTTCCCTCCGTGTCTGCGTGGGTTTCCTCCCATAGTCCGAATGACGTGCTGGTTAGGTGCATTGGCCATTTTACATCCTCCCACGGTGTACCCAAATGTGTGCCGGAATGTGGTAACCAGGGGATTAATAAATAAACTGGCAGACCTGCTGAGATTTTCCAGAATTTTTCAGTTTTTATTGTCTTTATGGCACATGTCTGGTCGCATAATGATTTCTTTACGTCATTGTAAAAAATAAGTTTATATTTCAATACTTGAATACATTTCACCAGAATCATTTTCGAAAGCATTCGTTCTTGCTCGTAGCTCATGCTTTCACTCATGCTGTAAGCAAAAGAAGCAATTGGGCCAGATTGACACTTATATATCTCACCTGCAAGACCTTTTTATAACGCATTGATTCCTGCATATGGATGCTGGGACCTCCTTTCATGGAGTAAGTAGTTTCTCCCTGTGTGTGTCATATACCTTTAATAGAGTTATTACTATAAAGTTTCACTACGGTATTTGGGGAAAAAAAAGTCCATGCTTGTCGTGCCACAATGCTAAGTCAAGGTTTCAATAAGATACAATAACCTGCAGTTTTGGCTCCTTGTTCTTATTCTATTCTTAAAACTCTTGCTGTCATGAAGGGCTCATGTCCATCTTGATGGTGTTTGTAGATAGGAATGTTAAAAATGAATGGCCTAAATAAATGGGGCTACTTGGCTGCACTCTGCAGATCTTTGAATCAATTTTAAAAAATGGAAAAATGCTTCTGGGGCTGATTTTTGTTTTGGCATCTAGAAAACTAACTGCAGTATTTTGATGTATGCCAAGTTGCAGATTTAATTGTCGACTTGTTGTCAAATGGCAACTAGTGTTGTTAATGCGCGCACACACCTAAATTTGGTTGATTGTGTGGGTCAGATTTCTGCAGGATTGATTAATCTCTCAAAAGTGGAGTGCTTCAAAGCACAGACTTTGTCCATGTTGCAACAAGTAGATTTAAAAAAAAATTTAACTCGAATTTAAGTCACGCATAATGCTGGGCATGTAATCTGTGTGAATAACATGAACCATGAAATGTCAGAAGGTATCTAGTGATGCTTATGATTGCAAATTTGAGTTGTGTCTGGAGAGTGCGTTTTGCATTGTAAAATATGTGGGTGAAGCAGGTGTCAGTTTGGTTGACTTGGCCATCTCTTGAGTTCAGAGGTTGTGTATGCAAGCTTCATTCCAGAACCTGAGCACATGATTTGGACTGACATGCCAATGCAGTTCCAAATGCTACATTGTCAGCAGTACACCCTTTGAATTAAATATTAAACTGAGCTCCTTCCTGTTCATTTCCATGCCTCAGAGAGACATAAATGTCTCCAAAGGAACTAATCGAAGAAAGGATGTGTGCTTATGATTAGGACTAGGCTAGGCGGGGCGAGGAGGGGACAGGGGCTAGACACTGAAAAGACTGGCCATATAGAAAACCTGATGGTACCATAGCACTGAGTTGACCAAACAGGACTATTGCTTATGTGGATTCATGCAAACAAGGCACCATTTCATGCTAGATTGACTTCAGCAATTGGAAGCAGTCTGTACATAAACAAAACGCTTGGCACCAAAGTCTCCACATTGGAACATAGGTATTTGAAAAGCTGTGCTTTCCGATTACCACGGAAAAGCACCATCATAGGAAGTTGCAAGTGGCAGTAGACCCTTCTCCCATTGCAATTGACAAAGCCTTGCTTGGATGGGACTGTATTCCTACTTGAAGACTCAACAGATGAGCAGTAGATCTGAAGCATCAGTAGTGATGTAAAGATCAAGGAAAGGCAGGATATTCTCCTTGTGTCCTGACCAACAATTCCCCGCCCCATGAGCAACACCAAAAATATTCACAAATTTAATCATTGTTTGTGAGACTTCATGCAAAACAGTTATTGTTTTTATTCAATTTACAACAGTGACTGCACTTCAGAAAAGTTATCCATAGGATTTGAGTTACTTAGGGACAGCCTGAGTGACATGTTACGCACTATGGAAGTACAAAGCCTTTTCTTTCTCGTGTCCGTGGTTACTGATGTTGAGGAGAGCAGTATGAGGTTACATGAAAAGCATTTTAGTATAAAGTTAAACTACATTTCCTTAAGTGTAATCTTTGTTTTCAGTTGATTTCCACTCAGCTGAGGAAGGAGCAGCGCTCTGAAAGCTCGTGATTCCAAATAAACCTGTTGGACTTTAACCTGGTGTTGTGAGACGACTTACTGTGCCTACCCCAGTCCAACGCTAGTATCTCCACGTCTTTGTTTTCAGCACATTGGGACCAATGCAATAGAAAATCTAGTGACAATGCTGGGTTCAGATCCTAAAGTGTAATATTTGAGGACTTTGTCCACTAAACACAGTCTCTACCACTAACAGCAAGCAGCCAAGAGTATTTTAGACCAGGACACGTGTCTTTCATAAGAGTCAGTGATGGGCAACCTGGGCTAGTGAGTGAGCCGCATGAGTGGCTCTCTCTCATCTCCGTGCTCTGCAAGATTGAAATCGGGCTCAGTCACTAACTATGACCCCGTGAAAAAAAGATTAAATACATTCAATGTGTGCCAAATTCACAAGCAATTCACCAAAAACCCTTATACAGCACCTTCAAACCCACGACTGTTTCTGTCCAGAAGGACAAGGGCAGCAGATACGTGGGAACCCCTCCACTTGCAGGCTCCACACCAAGCCACTCACCATCCTGACTTGGAAATATATAGCCATTCCTTCACAGTCACTGGGTCAAAGTTCTGGAATTCCCTCCCCAATGGCATTGTGGGTCAACCAACAGCGTGCGGACTGCAGTATTTCAAGAAGGCAGCTCACCACCACCTTCTCAAGGGCATGTGAGGACGGGCAATAAATGCTATCCAGCCAGCCATGCACCACGTCCCATGAATGATTAAAATAAAATTTCAGACCAAGTTATAGGAAGTGCTTAATTATGAATATATTAATGGGACCATCATCGACTTCAAATGGTAAAAGCAAAATAAATATTTACACTGTGGACATAGAGGGAGCACAGGGCTCTCACCACCAATGTTGTGTGCAATTAGCATGCATCACACTTTACTTACCCCTGCCCCTGTGTATCACTTCAGTTATACCAGTGGGGAAAAAAAAGTGGTTGGAAACTGGCAGAACATGGCAACCCAATGCATGGGCAATGGTTAACAAAATGTCTCATGGGCCGCATGTGATCCAAGTCCTATCCAAAGTGACAGGTATTTTTAAAAAGTTTTAAAATCCTGCGAACACTGAGGTTCATCTTTGACATGTTACACATTGCTATCGGAATATACCCTGACTCTGTGATACTTATGGATATAGGGCGATATGGTGGCACAGTGGTTAACACTGCTGCCTCACTGTGGCAGGGACCCAGATTCAATTCAATTCCCGCCTTGGGTCACTGTCTTTGTGGAGTTTGCACTTTCTCCCTGTATCTACGTATGTTTCCTCCAGGTGCTCTGAAGGTGTGCAGGTTAGGTTGATTGGCCATGCAGCTAAATTGACTTGAGTGTTCAGGGGATTAGCATGGGTTAGGGGGATGTATGGGGTTACAGGAATAGGTCCTGGTGGGATTGTGGTCAGTA
This sequence comes from Carcharhinus amblyrhynchos, assembly GCF_965287045.1. Lineage (NCBI taxonomy): Eukaryota > Metazoa > Chordata > Chondrichthyes > Carcharhiniformes > Carcharhinidae > Carcharhinus > Carcharhinus amblyrhynchos. The sequence goes on from NC_137346.1 coordinate 28,977,795, forward strand.
CAGACTCAATGTTCGAATGGTCTCCTTCTTGTAGGGATTCTATGACATAATGAGCCATTGATACCAAGAGGTTGGAGGAGAGACTGTATTTAAATGTGATTGTTTACACTCCAGCATATTAATATGCTCTGATAAAGCACAAAGAGAATCTAAATTGATCATCTTAAACTTCTCCCATCACCACCATTACCAGCGATAGATCTTGACTCACCCTTGTTCTGTACTGTTCAAAATGCCTTCTTCAGTCAGAAACTCCCGAGTTAGGATTAAACTTATAACAACTGTACTGCTGAAATTCTTAATTGTTCAAATGTGAAAATGTTTTTGATTTGATTTATTATTATTGTCACATGTATACAGTGAAAAATATTTTTTCTTCTGCACTATACAAACAAAGCATACCATTCATGCAGTATATCGGGGAGGGGAAGCAGAGAGTGCAGAATGTAGTGTTAGAATCATAGCTAGTGTGTTGAGAAAGGTCAGCTTAATGTATGGTAGGTCCATTCAAAAGTCTGATGGCAGTAGGGAAGAAGCTGTTCTTGAGCCGGTTGGTATGTGACCTCAGACTTTTTTGTATCTTTTTTCCGATGGAAGAAGGTGGAAGAGAGAATGTCCAGAGTGCATGGGGTCCTTAATTACGCTGGCTGCTTTTCTGAGGCAGCAGAAGTGCAGATAGAGTCAATGGATGGGAGGCTGGTTTGCGCGATGGACTGGGTTTCTTTCACAATCCTTTTGTAGTTTCTTGCGATCTTGGTCAGAACAGGAGCCACACCAAGCTGTGGTACATCAGGAAAGATGCTTTTCTATGCTGCGTCTGTAAAAATCGGTGAGAGTCGTAGCGGACATGGCGAATTTCCATTACTTGAATGCCTTGTGACACTATTGCTTAAAAGCATTCCTGAAAATGCATGCTTTATTTTAAAGACAATTTCTATTCAGATCAGTGTAATAAGTTTCAGAAATGAGATTGGTTGCATTCACTGCAGCAGGAAGGTTGGACAGCTTTAGCTTTATTGAAAGGATTCCAAGGTTTATTTTGGTCTGTCTTTCAGCAGAGCAGTGTCACACAAAGAAGGATCTTTTTTCATTCGACCTAATTCCCCCTAAACAGCAAACCCAGCCAAGCTAAGTATATAAATATTCCAATTATTGGTACGCACTGTGATGCAGATGGGTCAAGGAAAGGTGACACCTTAAGTGTCTTCATTTAATGGCTCAGAAAAATTGAAGTAATGACTGACTTCAGGCAGGTATTATCTTAATCCACACAAGGTGATCTTTAATCAGAGGCTGAACCGTAGACACGTACCTGACAGTTCTTTCTCAGGAAAGGAGGATTTTTAGAATTTTGTTCTTAAAATGTCTTTTTTCCTGGAGAAGTCACCAAGTTCTGAACATTTTTTAAAGGTCTGGAATATGATTATGACCACCTCATTGTTTAGAAATCCTTAAGCAGTAGATGGGCAGTGCAAGTGATGCGTTGATCAGGGATTAGTCACAGTCACTGGGAACAACAGATACTAGTTTGCATTGCAGACAGAGGAGGAAGTCAAAAATTGCTGGATTAACACGGTGGAAGGTGCGGGGGGTCACCATCTGAAAGGCAAGTAAGTAAACATTTTAGCAGAACTCACTGTAATGAAGTATTCAGTGTCATATAGAAGAGTTTGCCTGTAGCGCAGTGATGGTGAAAGATGTACTTCTATGTATAAAATGTATGCGCCAAGTTACATTCAATATGAACCTAGTGATTCCCACACTTCAAAAATACTTCAATGGCTGTAAAGCACTTTGTGATACTGGGGTCATGAGAGGCACCATATTTCTTTCTTTTCCCTAGAATAGACTAATTAATTCATTCAGTTGTCCTATCCAATCCTGAATTCCACTGATCGTTTATTTAGAGAATGGTTCCAATGGCAAAGATTTCTGATTTATGCTTAACACACGGTTTCGGCAAACTGACTGTATTTTTGATTAAACATTGGACCTTTTCCTGCCTGCTGTTTTTAATATGTTCATATATGGGGGAATAGGCTGACCCCAATCCTACTCCAAAGTGTGTGTTCTCGAGTTGAACTAACTGATGTATGGTCATGGTTTGGAGGCCCGTAGAATCTCTAAGTGAAGAAGGGGGCCATTGAGCCCGTCAAGTCTGCATCAATAACAACCCCACCCAGGCCCTATCCCCATAATGCCTGCGAATCCCCCTGATGCTAAGGGGCAATTTAGCATGGTCAATCTACCTAACCCGCACATCTTTGGACTACGGGAGGAAACCGGAGCACCTGGAGGAAACCCCCGCAGACATGAGGAGAATGTGCAGACTCCACACAGTGAGTCACTCGAGACCAGAAATGAACCCAAATCCCAGTGCTAACCACTGTGCCGCTCAAACTAAACTCACTTTGTTTTCCTCTCCCCAATCCAAAATAATTAACATTGATTGTCGCCTTTAATCGAACACTAGCCTATTGCCTGTTGTCTGGTGGGGAGGGCGGGGGAGTAATTTTTATTTTGTGGCTAATACACAGATATAGGTTTATCACGCTGCCAAGTGAAATCAAGTAACACGCTGACGATAGTTAATGCAGCGAGCACTGACAACACAAATAACAGGAGGCAATTTGATGCTTGAATCAGCTGTATGCGTTTAAACAATATGCCTTGATGATGAATTTCATACACTGTAATGGAAGTGGCAAAGTGGTGTCGTGCAGCCTTCACATACTGTCAGTCTCGGTCTAAGTTTCTACATTTATGAGGGGTCCACAGTCGCTGAATTTCCAGGCCACCAAAGTACAAAGCTGCTGTAATAATTTTTTTTTTGTTAGGAACACATTTTTTATCTTAAAGGAATTCACCATGCTAGTTCTTTTACTCTGTCGCTGCATTATAAATAGACTCTAAGCATCAAATCAAATTTAACAGCTGCTTTATATTCTGTATACTAGTTTGGGGCATAATCACAGTTCAGAGGCAGTGTCAGAAAACACAGAAGCAAAGGCTTTAATGTTTCTTGTACATTATCATAACCATAAAAGTGTTGAATTGAATCATAAGCTCACGTTTATACTTTTCTCAATGTAATGTTTAAGGTGATGTGGAATTAAGTGCCCCTTTTCGCCTGACCACTTGAGAAAGGCTGGGTGGGCGGGTACAAATCCTGCTCCCAGGAATACGGGAGGGCCCATGGGGGACCCTGAGGGAGCGTATTGGACTTGGGTCTACATGGCATTAATGAGGGTTTCAACAGCAGATGAACTGAGCTTAATCAAAATGGGTCTATATGATCCAGATGGCAGTAGACGGTTCTAGTGCTACTGGGGTGGGGGTTGCGGTTGTGGCCAGGAGATCATCTTAGGGGTCAAAGATAACAATGTTACCAGTGTTGTAGTATCAGACAGTTGCCAGGAAGAGGGATGCCCTGCATTAGCAGGTTTAACAAATTAAAATCCAGCACAGAAACAGACTCTTTGGCCCTCCCAGCCTCTGCCAGTTATGATGCCCTAACTGAAATAAGAAAAAAATTCTGCCCTTACTTGGTCTAAATTCCCACTGTTCCATCCCTATTCATATACCCAACCAGTTGCCTCTTAAGTGTTGCTGATGTGCCTGCTTCCACCACCACCTCTGGCAGCGTGTTTCAGGCACCTGTCACTCGTTGCATGGAAAAACTTGCCCTTCACGTCTCCTTTAAACTTTCCCCTTCTTTTCGTGAACCCGTGCCCCTTTGCAATTGACACTTCCACCTTGGGAAAAAAAAGCCTCTGACTGTCCACCCTGTCTATATCTCTCATAATTTTCTCAGCTTCTCCCTTGCCTGGAATAACACCAGCCTCCACGCCCGCCTGCTGGAAATGGCTCAGGATGGGGCCCAACTGAATTTGAACCAGGAACCACGACTGATGTGTGGCACTGGACATCATTGCGTTAAAATATTGCAGCAGTCCGTGCCTTTGTGCTCCCCAGACTTTGGATTTATTTAAAAAAAAGTGCAACTTGAAATAATCTGTTGCGAGTTCGTTTCTCGGGAGGTTTCCAGTTTAAGTTCTACTCCTGAATTCCATATCTCACCGCCAGCAATCTTTATCTGACTGCCAGCATTATGTTCTGCCAAGTGTTTCCATGTGGCTTCACATCACATAGCAGAAAGAGATTTCATTTTACAAGATTGTGACATTATACCAAAGCTGGATTGGTTCCAGTAGACAGGGGGGGGAGAGAGAGAGAGAAAGGTTCAGTTTAGATTTTAAATTGTTTCAAGGAACTCTGCGCTGGTGTGGAGGAGAGCAGTTGTGCTTTGTCTTGCAATCTCCTTTGCCCGCGTGACACACATTGAAACATTGATTAGAACCATTAGTAGGCGAATAGCATTTTTTAAAAATTGCTGAACAACCAATGTTCAGTTTATTCTACAAAATAAGCCTTATACCACACATTGATACTAAATTGCCCGTTAGTGTTGCAAGATATGTAGGTTGGGGGGGTGGTGGTTAGCCTTGATAAATACATGGAGTTATGGGGATAGGGCAGGGGGATGGTCCTGGGTAAAGTGTTCTGTTGGAGAGTCAGTGCAGACTCGATGGGCCAAATGGCCTCCTTGAGCACTGCAGCGACTCTGTCATTCCAGCCAGAACAATTGTCAGGATTGTACAATCTATAAATACATGGGATTATGGGGATGGGGCCTGGGTGGGATTATTGTCAGTGGGCTGAATAGCTTCCTTCTGCACTGTAGGGATTCTGTGATTCTATTCTAATCTTTTTACTAATGATAAGTAAGACGTTGTGACCTGATTTATGATATAAATAGAGATATGCAAGAACATGTTTGTATATTTCTGGGATGTGAGCTGGATAGGATCAAATCATTCTGTACGTACAATACACTGTGTACTTAGCATGTGTGTGTTCAACATAATACTTCACATTATCCTGGTCCAACACTCACATACATATCATAAATAGGAAAAGTGATTTGTTGTGACTCAACAGCTCATGAGGAACCCCATAATTTTCACCGTACTGTTCGACTTGCCCTGTCGGTTAATCTGCTCATCATTTTAATTTTAATCAGCAGCATGTTTTGCTTCTCTCTCAGCCTAGTCTACAAGTGAAGGAAGTTTCCAGCTGGTTACTATAACACCTGCTCACCTAATTGGCATGTGCTGCACTCCACTTATCAAACACTTCAATTCCAACTCGAAGTTTAAATAAAGGTGGCAAGCTGAATACTGGCTGAGTACAGGCAGTGTCGATGGTCCTCATTACCCGGGTTCACAGTGTTGATGCGGCCCAAAGCCCTACCTTCAGAGACACGCAGTCAGCAAAGTACCAGGTTTGATCCTGTGTGTGTGTAGGGATGTAGGGCGTGTGTACAGACGTAGTGTGTGTAGGGGGTGTGTGTATGGGTGTAGGGGGGGTGGGGGGGGGTGAGTGTGTGTCTGTGTAGTTGTGTGTCTGTGTAGTGGTGGGTGAGTGTGTGTGTGTGTGTGTGTGTGTGGGGGTGGGTGTGTGTGTGTGTGGGGGGGTGGGTGTGTGTGTGTGTGTGTGTAGGGGTGTGACGGTGTGGGGGTTAGTGGTGTGGGGGGGTGCGTGTGGAGGGTAGTGGTGTAGGGGTGAGTGTGGGGGGTAGTGGTGGAGGGTAGTGGTGTAGGGGTGAGTGTGGGGGGTAGTGGTGTAGGGGTCTGTGTGTAGTGGTGTGAGGGGGGTAGTGGTGTGTGTGTGTGTGTGTGTGTGTGTGTCAGTGGTGTAGGGGTGTGTGTGTGTTTAGGGGTGTGGGGGAGGTGTGGGTGTGGGGGGTAGTGGTGTAGGGGTGCGTATGCCTGTGCACGTAGGGGTGCGGGGGGTGCGTGTGCCTGTGCGCGTAGGGGTGCGGGGGGTGCGTGTGCCTGTGCGTGCGGTGCGTGTGCCTGTGCGCGCACGGGGGGTGCGTGTGCCTATCGGGGTGTGCGTGTGCCTGTCGGGGTGCATGCACGTGTGTGTAGGGGTGCGCGTGCGCGCATGTGTGTGTAGGGGCGCGGGGGCTGTGCGTGCTGCGTGTGTGTGTAGGGGCATGGGGGTTGTGTGTGTGTGTAGTGGCGCGGGGGCTGCGTGCATGTGTGTAGGGGCACAGGGCGTGCGTGTATATGTAGGGGCGTGGGGTTGCGTGTGTGTGTGTGTGTGTGTAGGGGCATGGGGGTTTGTGTGTGTGTGTGTGTGTGTGTAGTGGTGCGGGGGTTGCGTGCGCGCGTGTGTGTGTGGGGTTGCGTGTGTGTGTAGGGGCACGGGGGGGGTGCGTGTGCCTGTGCGCGCAGGGGCGCGGGGGGTGCATGTGTGTGTCGGAGTGCATGCATGTGCGTGTGGGGGTGCGGGGGGTGCGTGCATGTGTGTGTAGGGGTGCGGGGGTTGCGTGCGCGTGTAGGGGTGCGGGGGTTGCGTGCGCGTGTAGGGGTGCGGGGGTTGCGTGCGCGTGTAGGGGTGCGGGGGTTGCGTGCGCGTGTAGGGGTGCGGGGGTTGCGTGCGCGTGTAGGGGTGCGGGGGTTGCGTGCGCGTGTAGGGGTGCGGGGGTTGCGTGCGCGTGTAGGGGTGCGGGGGTTGCGTGCGCGTGTGTGTATGTAGTGGCGCGGGGGTTGCGTGTGCATGTGTGTGTAGGGGTGTATGCGTGTGTGTAGGGGCGCGGGGGGTGTCTGCGTGTGCCTGTGGGCGGGGGGGGTGCGTGTGTGTGTTGGGGTGCATGCATGTGCGTGTAGGGGCACGGGGGGTGCGCGCGCGCATGTGTGTATATGTAGGGGCGCGGGGGTTGCGTGTGTGTGTGTGTAGGGGTGCGGGGGCCACGTGTGTGTGTGTGTGTAGGGGCGCGGGGGGTGTCTGCGTGTGCCTGTGGGCGCGGGGGGTGCGTGTGTGTGTTGGGGTGCATGCATGTGCGTGTAGGGGCGCGGGGCGTGCGCGTGTGTGTAGGGGCGCGGGGCTTGCGTGCGCCTGTGTGTAGGGGCGTGGGGCTTGCGTGCGCCTGTGTGTAGGGGCGTGGGGCTTGCATGCGCGTGTGTGTAGGGGCGCGGGGCTTGCGTGTGTTTGCGTGTGCGTAGGGGTGCGGGTTGCGTGTGCATGCGTGTTTAGGGGCGTGGGGTTGCGGGGGCTGCGTGCGTGTGTGTGTAGGGGTGCAAGGGGTGCACATGTATGTGCGTAGGTTGCGTGCGTGCGCGGGGTGTGGGGGGGTGTGCATGCACAGGGGTGCGGGAGTTGCGTGCCTGTGTTCAGGGCTGTGCGTGCCTGTGTTTAGGGCTGCGCGTGGAGGCGTGCGGGGGGTGCGTGTGCCCGTGCGTGCAGGGGTGCGGGGGGTGCGTGTGCCCGTGCGTGGAGGGGTGCGGGGGGTGCGTGTGCCCGTGTGTGGAGGGGTGCGGGGGGTGCGTGTATGTAGCGGTGTAGGGTGCGTGTGTATGTGGGGTTGCGTGCGTGCGTCGGGGTGCGGGGGGTTGCGTGCGTGCGCGGGGTGTGGGGGGTGCGTTCCTGCATTTAGGGTTGTGCGTTCCTGCGTTTAGGGTTGCAGGCGGTGCCTGTGCCTGCGTGTGCGGGGGGTGCGTGTGCCTGTGTGTGCAGGGGTGCGGGGGGTGCGTGTGCCTGTGTGTGCAGGGGTGCGGGGGGTGCGTGTGCCTGTGTGTGCAGGGGTGCGGGGGGTGCGTGTGCCTGTGTGTGCAGGGGTGCGGGGGGTGCGTGTGCCTGTGCCGTGTGTATGTAGGGGTGCGTGTGCCTGTGCCATTTGTATGTAGGGGTGCGTGTGCCTGTGCCGTGTGTATGTAGGGGTGCGTGTGCCTGTACCTTGTGTACGTAGGGGTGCGGGGGGTGCGTTGCCTGTGCGTGCGGGGGGTGCGTGTGCCTGTGCGTGCAGGGGTACGGGGGGTGTCTGTGCGTGCAGGGGTGCAGTGGGTGCGTGTGTGTAGCGGTGTAGGGTGTGTGTGTGTTGGGGTGTGGGGGGTGCGTGGGTATGTAGGGGGGCTTGTGTGCGCGTGTGCGTAGGGGTGCGCGTGTGCGTAGGGGTGCGCGTGTGCGTGTGGGGGTGCGCGTGTGCGTGTGTGGGGGTGCGGGGGGCGTGTGTGCGTGTGGGGGGAGGTGCGGGGGGCGCGTGTGTGTGTGTGGGGGTGCGGGGGGCGCGTGTGTGTGTGTGGGGGTGCGGGGGGCGTGTGTGTGTGTAGGGGATTGTGTGTGTGTGTGTGTTGGGAGTGTGTGTGCGTATGTAGGGTGTGTGCGTGCGTATGTAGGGTGTGTGCGCACGTACGTAAGGGCGTGTGTGTGTGCGCGTACGTAAGGGCGTGTGTGTGTGCGCGTACGTAAGGGCGTGTGTGTGTGCGCGTACGTAAGGGCGTGTGTGTGTGCGCGTACGTAAGGGCGTGTGTGTGTGCGCGTACGTAAGGGCGTGTGTGTGTGTGCGCGTACGTAAGGGCGTGTGTGTGTGCGCGTACGTAAGGGCGTGTGTGTGTGCGCGAACGTAAGGGCGTGTGTGTGTGCGCGTACGTAAGGGCGTGTGTGTGTGCGCGTACGTAAGGGCGTGTGTGTGTGCGCGTGCGTATGCGGGTGTGTGTGTGTGCGCGTGCGTATGCGGGTGTGTGTGTGTGCGCGTGCGTATGCGGGTGTGTGTGTGTGCGCGTGCGTATGCGGGTGTGTGTGTGTGCGCGTATGCGGGTGTGTGTGTGTGCGCGTGCGTATGCGGGTGTGTGTGTGTGCGCGTGCGTATGCGGGTGTGTGTGTGTGCGCGTGCGTATGCGGGTGTGTGTGTGTGCGCGTGCGTATGCGGGTGTGTGTGTGTGCGCGTGCGTATGCGGGTGTGTGTGTGTGCGCGTGCGTATGCGGGTGTGTGTGTGTGCGCGTGCGTATGCGGGTGTGTGTGTGTGTGCGCGCGTGCGTATGCAGGGGTGTGTGTGTGTGTGCGTGCGTATGCGGGTGTGTGTGTGCGTGCGTATGTAGGGATGTGTGTGTGCGTGTGAAAATGTGTAGGGGTGTGTGTGTGCGTATATAAGGGAGGGGTGTGTGTGTGCGTATGCAGGGGTGTGTGTGCGCACGTATGCAGGGGTGTGTGTGCGCGTGCGTATGCAGGTTTGTGTGTGTGCGCGTGCGTATGCAGGGGTGTGTGTGTGCGCGCGTGCGTATGCAGGGGTGTGTGTGTGTGCGTGCGTATGTGGGTGTGTGTGTGTGCGTGCATATGCAGGGATGTGAGTGTGCGTGTGAAAATGTGTAGGGGTGTGTGTGTGCGTATATAAGGGAGGGGTGTGTGTGTGCGTATGTAGGGGTGTGTGCGTGCGTATGCAGGGGTGTGTGCGTGCGTATGCAGGGGTGTGTGCGTGCGCGTATGCAGGGATGTGTGCGTGCGCGTATGCAGGGGTGTGTGCGTGCGCGTATGCAGGGGTGTGTGCGTGCGCGTATGCAGGGGTGTGTGCGCGCGCGTATGCAGGGGTGTGTGTGTGTGCGCGCGTATGCAGGGGTGTGTGTGTGTGCGCGCGTATGCAGGGGTGTGTGTGTGCGCGTGCGTATGCAGGGGTGTGTGTGTGCGCGTGCGTATGCAAGGGTGTGTGTGTGTGCGCGTGCGTATGCGTGTGTGTGTGTGCGCGTGCGTATGCGTGTGTGTGTGTGCGCGTGCGTATGCGTGTGTGTGTGTGCGCGTGCGTATGCGTGTGTGTGTGTGCGTGTGCGTATGCAGGGGTGTGTGTGTGTGCGTATGCAGGGGTGTGTGTGCGTGCGTATGTAGGGATGTGTGTGCGTATGTAGGGATGTGTGTGTGCGTATATAAGGGAGGGGTGTGTGCGCGCGTATGCAGGGGTGTGTGCGCGCGTATGCAGGGGTGTGTGCGCGTGTATGCAGGGGTGTGTGTGTGCGCGCGTATGCAGGGGTGTGTGTGTGCGCGCGTATGCAGGTGTGTGTGTGTGCGCGCGTATGCAGGGGTGTGTGTGTGCGCGCGTATGCAGGGGTGTGTGTGCGCGCGTATGCAGGGGTGTGTGTGCGCGCGTATGCAGGGGTGTGTGTGTGCGCGCGTATGCAGGGGTGTGTGTGTGCGCGTGCGTATGCAGGGGTGTGTGTGTGTGCGCGTGCGTATGCGGGTGTGTGTGTGTGCGCGTGCGTATGCAGGGGTGTGTGTGTGCGTGCGTATGTAGGGATGTGTGTGTGCATGTGAAAATGTGTAGGGGTGCGTGCGCGCGTATATAAGGGAGGGGTGTGTGTGTGCGTATGCAGGGGTGTGTGTGCGCACGTATGCAGGGGTGTGTGTGCGCGTGCGTATGCAGGTTTGTGTGTGTGCGCGTGCGTATGCAGGGGTGTGTGTGTGCGCGCGTGCGTATGCAGGGGTGTGTGTGTGTGCGTGCGTATGTGGGTGTGTGTGTGTGCGTGCATATGCAGGGATGTGAGTGTGCGTGTGAAAATGTGTAGGGGTGTGTGTGTGCGTATATAAGGGAGGGGTGTGTGTGTGCGTATGCAGGGGTGTGTGCATGCGTATGCAGGGGTGTGTGCGTGCGTATGCAGGGGTGTGCGCGTGCGTATGCAGGGGTGTGTGTGCGTGCGTATGCAGGGGTGTGTGTGCGTGCGTATGCAGGGGTGTGTGCGCGCGCGTATGCAGGGGTGTGTGCGCGCGCGTATGCAGGGGTGTGTGCGCGCGCGTATGCAGGGGTGTGTGCGCGCGCGTATGCAGGGGTGTGTGCGCGCGCGTATGCAAGGGTGTGTGCGTGCGCGTATGCAGGGGTGTGTGCGTGCGCGTATGCAGGGGTGTGTGCGCGCGCGTATGCAGGGGTGTGTGTGTGTGCGCGCGTATGCAGGGGTGTGTGTGTGTGCGCGCGTATGCAGGGGTGTGTGTGTGCGCGCGTATGCAGGGGTGTGTGTGTGTGCGCGTGCGTATGCAGGGGTGTGTGTGTGTGCGCGTGCGAATGCGGGTGTGTGTGTGTGCGCGTGCGTATGCAGGGGTGTGTGTGTGCGTGCGTATGTAGGGATGTGTGTGTGCGTGTGAAAATGTGTAGGGGTGTGTGCGCGCGTATGCAGGGGTGTGTGCGCGCGTATGCAGGGGTGTGTGCGCGCGTATGCAGGGGTGTGTGCGCGCGTATGCAGGGGTGTGTGCGCGCGTATGCAGGGGTGTGTGCGCGCGTATGCAGGGGTGTGTGCGCGCGTATGCAGGGGTGTGTGCGCGCGTATGCAGGGGTGTGTGCGCGCGTATGCAGGGGTGTGTGCGCTTGCGCGAAAATGTGTAGGAGTGTGTGTGTGCGCGCGCGCGTGCGTAGGGGTGTGTGCGAGTCCCGGGGTCTCGGTGTGTGTGTGTGTTTTGGGTTGTGTGAGGGGGGTGTGTGTGTGTGAGGGGGGTGTGGGTGTGTGTGTGTGAGGGGTGTGTGTGTGTGTGTGTGTGAGGGGTGTGTGTGTGCGTGCGAGGGGGTGTGTGTGCGTGCGAGGGGGTGTGTGTGCGTGCGAGGGGGTGTGTGTGCGTGCGAGGGGGTGTGTGTGCGTGCGAGGGGGTGTGTGTGCGTGCGAGGGGGTGTGTGTGCGTGCGAGGGGGTGTGTGTGCGTGCGAGGGGGTGTGTGTGCGTGCGAGGGGGTGTGTGTGCGTGCGAGGGGGTGTGTGTGCGTGCGAGGGGGTGTGTGTGCGTGCGCGAGTGAGGGGGGTGTGCGTGCGCGAGTGAGGGGGGTGCGCGTGCGCGAGTGAGGGGGGTGCGCGTGCGCGAGTGAGGGGGGTGCGCGTGCGCGAGTGAGGGGGGTGTGCGCGTGTGTGAGGGGGTTGTGCGCGTGTGTGAGGGGGTTTGTGCGTGTGTGTGAGGGGTTTGTGCGTGTGTGTGTGACGGGGTTGTGCGTGTGTGTGTGACGGGGTTGTGTGTGTGTGTGTGTGACGGGGTTGTGTGTGTGTGTGTGTGACGGGGTTGTGTGTGTGTGTGTGACGGGGTTGTGTGTGTGTGTGTGTGACGGGGTTGTGTGTGTGTGTGTGTGACGGGGTTGTGTGTGTGTGTGTGACGGGGTTGTGTGTGTGTGTGTGACGGGGTTGTGTGTGTGTGTGTGTGTGTGTGACGGGGTTGTGTGTGTGTGTGTGTCGGGGGGGTGGGTGTGTGTGTGTCGGGGGGGTGGGTGTGTGTGTGTCGGGGGGGTGGGTGTGTGTGTGTCGGGGGGGTGGGTGTGTGTGTGTCGGGGGGGTGGGTGTGTGTGTGTCGGGGGGTGGGGGGGTGTGTGTGTGTGGGGGGGGGTGGGGGCGTGTGTGTGGGGGGGGTGGGGACGTGTGTGTGTGTAGGGGGGTGTGTGTGTAGGGGGTGTGTGTGTGTGTGTAGGGGGTGGGTGTGTGTGTGTGTGTAGGGGGTGGGTGTGTGTGTGTGTGTGTGTAGGGGGTGGGTGGGTGTGTGTGTGTGTAGGGGGTGGGTGTGTGTGTGTGTAGGGGGTGGGTGTGTGTGTGTGAGTGTGTAGGGGGTGTGTGTGTGTGAGTGTGTAGGGGGTGTGTGTGTGTGAGTGTGTAGGGGGTGTGTGTGTGTGAGTGTGTAGGGGGTGTGTGTGTGTGAGTGTGTAGGGGGTGTGTGTGTGTGAGTGTGTAGGGGGTGTGTGTGTGTGAGTGTGTAGGGGGTGTGTGTGTGTGAGTGTGTAGGGGGTGTGTGTGTGTGAGTGTGTAGGGGGTGTGTGTGTGTGAGTGTGTAGGGTGTGTGTGTGTGTGAGTGTGTAGGGGGGGTGTGTGTGTGTGTGTGTGTGTAGGGGGTGTGTGTGTGTGTGTGTAGGGGGTGTGTGTGTGTGTAGGGGGTGTGTGTGTGTGTAGGGGGTGTGTGTGTGTGTGTAGGGGGTGTGTGTGTGTGTGTAGGGGGTGTGTGTGTGTGTGTAGGGGGTGTGTGTGTGTGTAGGGGGTGTGTGTGTGTGTAGGGGGTGTGTGTGTGTGTAGGGGGTGTGTGTGTGTGTAGGGGGTGTGTGTGTGTAGGGGGTGTGTGTGTGTGTGTGTGTGTAGGGTGTGTAGGGTGTGTGTGTGTGTAGGGTGTGTGTGTGTGTAGGGGGTGTGTAGGGGGTGTGTGTGTGTGTAGGGGGTGTGTGTGTGAGTGTGTAGGGGGTGTGTCTGTGAGTGTGTAGGGCATTGTGTGTGCGTGTGCGTGTAGGGGGGTGTGGGTGCGTGTGCGTGTAGGGGGGTGTGGGTGCGTGTGCGTGTAGGGGGGTGTGGGTGCGTGTGCGTGTAGGGGGGTGTGGGTGCGTGTGCGTGTAGGGGTGTGTGGGTGCGTGTGCGTGTAGGGGGGTGTGGGTGCGTGTGCGTGTAGGGGGTGTGTGTGCGTGTAGGGGGTGTGTGTGCGTGTGCGTGTAGGGGGGTGTGGGTGCGTGTGCGTGTAGGGGGGTGTGGGTGCGTGTGCGTGTAGGGGTGTGTGGGTACGTGTGCGTGTAGGGGGGTGTGGGTGCGTGTGCGTGTAGGGGGTGTGGGTGCGTGTGCGTGTAGGGGGGTGTGGGTGCGTGTGCGTGTAGGGGGGTGTGGGTGCGTGTGCGTGTAGGGGGGTGTGGGTGCGTGTGCGTGTAGGGGGTGTGGGTGCGTGTGCGTGTAGGGGGGTGTGGGTGCGTGTGCGTGTAGGGGGGTGTGGGTGCGTGTGCGTGTAGGGGGGTGTGGGTGCGTGTGCGTGTAGGGGGGTGTGGGTGCGTGTGCGTGTAGGGGGGTGTGGGTGCGTGTGCGTGTAGGGGGGTGTGGGTGCGGGTGCGTGTAGGGGGGTGTGGGTGCGTGTGCGTGTAGGGGGGTGTGGGTGCGTGTGCGTGTAGGGGGGTGTGGGTGCGTGTGCGTGTAGGGGGTGGGTGCGTGTGCGTGTAGGGGGTGGGTGCGTGTGCGTGTAGGGGGTGGGTGCATGCGCATAGGGGTGGGGTTGTGCATGTGAGCAGGGGTGTGTCTGTGTGTGTGCGCGCACGTGTAGTGGGCGTGTGGTGTGTAGAGGGGTGTTTTGTTTGCGTGTGTGTGTAGGGGGGTCAGGGTGGCCTGTGTATGTGTAGGGGTAGGGGGACGGAGGGTGTATGCGTAGGGTGATGTAGTGGGTGTGTGTGTAGGGGTAGGAGGACGGAGGGTGTGTGTGTAGGGGTAGGGGGACGGAGGGTGTGTGTGTAGGGTGATGTAGTGGGTGTGTGTGTAGGGGTAGGGGGACGGAGGGTGTGTGTGTAGGGTGATGTAGTGGGTGTGTGTGTAGGGGTAGGGGGACGGAGGGTGTGTGTAGGGTGATGTAGTGGGTGTGTGTGTAGGGGTAGGGGGACGGAGGGTGTGTGTGTAGGGGTAGGGGGACGGAGGGTGTATGTGTAGGGTGATGTAGTGGGTGTGTGTGTAGGGGTAGGGGGACGGAGGGTGTGTGTGTAGGGGTAGGGGGACGGAGGGTGTGTGTGTAGGGTGATGTAGTGGGTGTGTGTGTAGGGGTAGGGGGACGGAGGGTGTGTGTGTAGGGGTAGGGGGACGGAGGGTGTATGTGTAGGGTGATGTAGTGGGTGTGTGTGTAGGGGTAGGGGGACGGAGGGTGTATGTGTAGGGTGATGTAGTGGGTGTGTGTGTAGGGGTGGGGGACGGAGGGTGTGTGTAGGGTGATGTAGTGGGTGTGTGTGTAGGGGTGGGGGACGGAGGGTGTGTGTGTAGGGTGATGTAGTGGGTGTGTGTGTAGGGGTAGGGGGACGGAGGGTGTGTGTGTAGGGTGATGTAGTGGGTGTGTGTGTAGGGGTAGGGGGACGGAGGGTGTATGTGTAGGGTGATGTAGTGGGTGTGTGTGTAGGGGTGGGGGACGGAGGGTGTGTGTGTAGGGTGATGTAGTGGGTGTGTGTGTAGGGTGATGTAGTGGGTGTGTGTGTAGGGGTGGGGGACGGAGGGTGTGTGTAGGGTGATGTAGTGGGTGTGTGTGTAGGGATGAGCGTGTGGGTGTTGTGGGAGGAGAGCATAAAAGCTAAAAGGGTGCAGGGTTCCCATTCCTGAACAGCACGCTGACCCCTACTGGAAATACACATGTGTGCATGCTTAATGAGCAGAGATTGCTCTCGGTTCTGATTCCTCTCACTGTTGGACAGTCTGTTGAAGGAATCACCAACAGAGAAGAAATACAGAGGAAAAATTATACAAAGGAAAATAAAATTACTTGTGAATCTGTCTTTTCAAAATGCGTTTGGGTCCTGGTGATCTGTTTATTGATATTTGTAATGTTGGCTGAAAGCAATGTATTGCAGCTACTCTCTCCCAATGTTAATAGAAACTAGAAGCAGAAGCAGGAGTCGGCCATTTGGCCTTTGAACCCACTCCACCATTTATTATGATCGTGGCTGATCATCAAATCCAATCTCGCGAGCCCCCTCCCCCGCCGTGTCCGGCGTCGCGAGCCCCCTCCCCCGCCGTATCCGGCGTCGCGAGCCCCCTCCCCCGCTGTGTCTGGCGTCGCGAGCCCCCTCCCCCGCCGTATCCGGCGTGGCGAGCCCCCTCCCCCGCCGTGTCCGGCGTCGCGAGCCCCCTCCCCCGCCGTGTCCGGCGTCGCGAGCCCCCTCCCCCGCCGTATCCGGCGTGGCGAGCCCCCTCCCCCGCCGTGTCCGGCGTCGCGAGCCCCCTCCCCCGCCGTATCCGGCGTCGCGAGCCCCCTCCCCCGCCGTGTCTGGCGTCGCGAGCCCCCTCCCCCGCCGTGTCCGGCGTCGTGAGCCCCCTCCCCCGCCGTGTCCGGCGTCGTGAGCCCCCTCCCCCGCCGTGTCCGGCGTCGCGAGCCCCCTCCCCCGCCGTGTCCGGCGTCGTGAGCCCCCTCCCCCGCCGTATCCGGCGTCGCGAGCCCCCTCCCCCGCCGTGTCCGGCGTCGCGAGCCCCCTCCCCCGCCGTGTCCGGCGTCGCGAGCCCCCTCCCCCGCCGTGTCCGGCGTCGCGAGCCCCCTCCCCCGCCGTATCCCTTGGTTCCCTTCAGTTGTGTTTAGTTTGGTAGATATCGTGAAGAGATTCTCAGTCTTGCATGGTTTAGCACTAAGTGTTTTTTAGCTGCTAGTTCCAGTATACATGTATGAAATCAAAGCAAAAAGCTGCCTCCATGCTTGCCTCAACTCACGTCTCTCTCCAGTACAAGACTGCCTTCAGACACGGGTAAGATATTCCCTTACATCAAAGTGTGGGTGGTACTGTCTCCAGTCCCACGTTAACTGTTTTTATGCCAGATTCTCATACTACACCTCCACTCTCACCCAGTCTTTATCCAATGTATTTCCAATGCATTTCCATTTACCCAACATACTTGTATTACTTCATACTACACCTGACTGCCCACAGCAAGTTCGGCTGTTATAATTCTTCCAGATTTTGGCTTTGCCACAGTTGGAGGAGTGGGAGACCCTATTGTACTGGGTTCTGACATTGGGTTGGTCGATCTTAATCCTATGTATTTGCTTCTTTGGAGTTGAACCGCTGCTTATCAGCTCTCCACCTGGTGTTCTGGATGGCCATTGGTTTATCCCGTTCCTTACGGAGAGGAACACTCAGCTGCAGTGCTCACTTTTTTGTTTTCCTTCCTACGTGGGTTTGTCGTGATGCATGTGGGAGTTCACATTTCAAGAATGTGGAACCTGACCCACTTCAGCCCAAAATGTGATCACTCTTGTATTCCAGCTTCAAGCTGGTATGATTCTGGTGAGTTCAGAGCTATCTGTAGACCCTTGTCTAAGTTTAACCACTTCACCTGGGTATTCAGTTCTTTTTGCAATGTTTCTTCCATGGTCGGTGGCTGCTCCTTAAAGTTTTTAAATTCATTCGTTAGATTTTCAGACAGCTTTGTAGCACCGTCTTTGTCTGTTTTCAAAGTCTGGATTTGCAGTCCCATAGTGCATATCTCATCCCACTTGTTGTTCAGATTGGATCAGAGTTCAAGAATTTCATCAGTTTTTAGTCATTAATTCTGCTTTCAAGCAACTGTTCTGCTGCATCAGTAATTTTTTCTCCTGTTCCAGGCAATTTCCATGATGCTTGCTAAAAACATCTGATGCTTGAAGTTCACAGAATCATAGAATCCCTACAGTACAGAAGGAGGCCATTCAGCCCACTGAGTCTGTACTGGCCACAATCCCACCAGGCCCTGTTCCCGTAACAGTTTACCCTGCTAATCCCCCTGACACTAGAATCAATTTAGCCTGGCCAATCATCTTCATCTGCACATCTTTGGAGTGTGAGGGGGAACCCACGCAGTCGCGGGGAGTAAGTGCAAACTCCGCACAGTGGCTCGAAACTGGAATTGAACCTTGGTCCTTGACGCTGTGAGGCAGCAATGCTAACCACTGTGCCACCATGCTGCCCCAGAACTCCTCAAGTTTTAATTGCAGGTCTACCTTTGGTTGAATTTGTTTCCTCAAGGTTATCATTTAGGTGTTTCAAGTGTTCTGCTTCCTGTGAATGATATTCTAGTATTCCCGTGAGTTCCCATTTTTCTTTTTCAAACTAATCTTTTGAACGTGATAGTTGGTTCCCTTTGCTGATCTGTTTCTCCTTAGCAGAGCATAATTCCCCTGGATTATCCTTCAAATTGGGGTGACTTGTTGAAGTTGTAGAAGACGTTGGTAAGGCCACACTTGGAATGCAGCGTACAGTTTTGGTCACCTTATTGTAGAAAGGATATTATTAAACTAGGAAGAGTGCAGAAAAAATTTAGTAGGATGCTTCCGGGACTTGATGGTTTGAGTTATAAGGAGAGGCTGGATAGACTGGGAATCTTCCCTGGATCATTCGAGTGATCTTATAGAGGTCTGTAAAATTAATGAGGGGCATAGACCAGCTAGATAGTCAGCATCTTTTCCCAAAGGCAGGGGAGTCTAAAACGAGAGAGCATAGGTTTAAGGTGAGAAGGAGGAGATACAAAAGGGTCCGGAGGGGCAATATCTTCACACAAAGGGTGGTGAGTGTCTGGAATAAGCTGCCAGAGGTAATAGCAGAGGCTGGTACAACTTTGTTTTTTAAAAGGCATTTAGACAGTGACATGGGTAGAATGGGTATAGAGGAATATGGGCCAAATGCAGGCAACTGGGACTAGCTTAGTTGTAAAAATTGGGAGGCATGGACAAATTGAGTTGAAGTGCCTGTTTCCATGCTGTAAACCTCTGAATCTCAGAGTCAGGTGGTTCAGCGCTACCACCAGGTGATGTGTCAGGATTTTCAAAAATATTCATTTTTAACTCTTTAGAATGTTCTCTGCCTCTCTGGCACCATTGTGTGGTTAACTTGGGAATTGTCTTTCCCTCTTTTTGTAGCTTTACTGGGGGTTTTCTACCCCTCTTTCTAAGGTCTGTGTACTCCACAACTTGAAGTTTAAAATATTTGTCAAAGACTTCTAATATTTTATCAAAGCTGGTTTAGGATTCATCTCTGCACTGAATTGGGATTATTTCATCAGCAAGTATAAAAATGTATTAGCTTGACCCGCTCCTGATTTCCTACCTAGATTTGAAGTACACCAATAATTCAAAATTTTCTTCTCCAGAGCAACACATTTAGCATTAGGTTTGGCCCTACCATGAGTCCAAACTGGTTTGATCAGGTATATTTTTGATCCATTGGAGTTTAAGACTAAAAGTGTGTGTATAGCTCCAAATGCTATAAGGAAATTTAAGATAGCATCACTGTATGATCCTTCTCAACAAAATTTTCCTAAATTTTGCTGGGCGCTCTTGCGATTATGCATTGTAAAACTTTTGGCAGCGACTCCCTGGTTCGATGTTTCTGACTCTCCTCCGCAATATTGAAGTATTTTTGGGTCTTGGAAGCCTTTATTTCCAGCTTTTGCTGGGTCTTGAAAATGCCAATTTTTTTTTCAAAGTATTGATTTCTGTTTGTTTGGAGTGAGTTTGGCCATCACAGTCTGGTGCCAAACTGGAATACGGTGGTGTTTGCATTGCTTTTTTAATATGCCAATTCTGTCTACTGCTAACTTAAAAGCTTTTGTAACTATTTCTGGCCAAAGATTGTAGTCCACCCCTGCTAGGTCCTCTGACTGTATTCATTCCGTATTGAAGGTGGACTCCCACAAGATTGAGAGGCATTTTCTGCTTCAGTGTGGAGTTTTATTTCTACCTTCTGCTTCCAATCTTAGTTCAGAGATTTTCTCCATCACTTATGGTGCTTCTTGTTAGGCTTGAATGCTTCTGTTTTTCAATTGTCCAAGTTCTAAATTTCTCCTCCTGTATTTGAGAGGTTGTGGGTTGTTCAGATTGCTGGCACAACACTATAGCATATTGTGTGTGATTTGTTACATCTCATGAAGAGGTTTTGATTCTTGTATAGTTCAACGTAAGTGTTAATTAACTGGTTGGGACTATGTAAATATATATACAGTATAAGATCTAGGCTATGCGTTTTCTCCATGCTTGCCTCTGCACACATCTCTTTCCTGTGCTGTAATTTTCTTTGTTCTTTTTTAGTTCAGACAGGCAGCATGGTCGGTGCAGGCTTGGAGGGCCGAAGGGCCTGTTCCTGTGCTGTAATTTTCTTTGTTCTTTAGTCCAGTACTAGCCTCTAGATTTGGGTCATGTGCTCCTTTACATCTCGGTGTGGGCTGTACAGTGCCCTGTCCCACATTCTCAGCCAGACAATTATACTACACATAGGATCCACTTCGGAAGCCATGTGCCCCTCTGTCGCTGGGATTCATAAATCTGCAGTGTTATGCAGCTGGGAGAAACAAACTGTGCTGCCCTTAATATCTGGATACTGGTTTGAGAATGACATCTGCGGTGTTTCTCAAATATTCTACATTGAGATTACAAACGTCCATCCACTTTATGTGTAGTAGTGCTGAGTTTTACCAGCGTGCAGCCCTCCTTTTTCCAAGTTCCAAGATGGCCAAGTTCAGCATGCATGAGGGTGGCCTCAACCTCATCTTGGGTTCATGTCACACTGCGTGAAACCCACACCATTTGGCCTGGGCTTACAAAATCCTACTAACTGTCCTGACTTGAGACAATTCGCATCACTTTAACCTGTGATTATCCCTCTCTCCACTTGCATTATATGTACCTGTTAAGACTCGCATTCCAACTGTTATCTTGCAGTTGAGTCTCTGTCTATAAATATGACATGTTTGTGAACCCAATTCTCCACTCACCTGATGAAGGAGCAGCACTCCGAAAGCTCGTGATTCAGTAGAAACCTATTGGACTTTAATCTGGTGTTGTCAGACTTTTTACTGTGCCCAGCCCAGTCCAGTGCCAGCATCTCTACATCACTTTTCTCTGGACTAACATTGTTCTCTTCCTTCTTGTTTAAAAAGTCTCATTAAATGTGACTTTAGAAATCCCACAATTGCCATTTTCATTTGAACCACAGCGGAATTCCAAGTTATTTACTCCAATGATTCAAATTCTGGCAGACCGATTTTTAGAAAGAGCTTCTGTAGAATCCAGATGAAAATTCCATTTCCAAGAGGTTTGCTGCTTTTGTGTTGGCATCGGGAAACATGTTCCTTTTTCTACCTGGTAGAAAATACAAAATGCTGTTTCTTATGTATATAAAAAAATCTGGGTGCTTGCATTGGCACGGATGACCAAACATTTGATCTCAGTAGTACTCATTTTGAAACTTGGATTGGCATTTTGAAAGCAAATATGAGGCAAGTGATGGCCAGCAGAGATTGGATTTGGTCACGCCTCACCTTCCACTGGCCAATTCCCCCCCTTTTTTTTGTCAAAGTAGCCACGTTCGCAAGTGACTGTTCACCCCGGATGTACATCCTGCTCAATCCGAGTAGAAATGCATTCTGGAAATAATTGGCCAGTTTATTTAATATTTTAAAGAAAAGAATCGACAGTTGAATTGCAATGAGAAAGAAGGACCTGATTCACCACCATTGCTTTTTGAAGAATTTGTTTTCCGCATCTACACTCGATTAATCTTCCCAGGCCTTGGCAACTTCAGAATAATTTTATGACCATTTATTTTAGAAAAGTTCAAAGATGACTACAGACAATATAACTCCATTAAAGGAGCCACAGTGTCTGGTGAATTCAGTTCAGGGATGGTGAGGACATATTTTCTTTCCCTGTTTGGGAATGACGGCTGAAGTATAATGGGCTGCTAGCTCGAGGCATGTAGAATGGCATCAGTAACATTCACTGGTGGACAAGGCGAGGCACACGTGCTCCTATATTAATGGAGAAATCTCATCTTCAGCAAATTAAAGAAGTTAGGATTCAGTACTAATAAGGGGAAAGGAAAATGCAATTTTTTTTTGTAATTGAATAACCTGAGAGTTTGAAATGATCAATTGGGGAGACCCGTGCGCGCATTAGATGATGGATATCTGTCTGGAACCGGCGGTTCACTGAGAAATGAACTGCCAAATGGTGACAGTTGCAGGTCACTAGACTAAACGGTGAATGAGTGATGGAGCAAAGTCTGATTGCTGGTTTACATTTCATTAGAAGCCGTCAAAAGAATTGACTTTTTTTTATTTTGCACGCTTTGAATTTTCAAGCATTACGTTTTGCTTTAAAAATTGTGGTGACATCATGTCTTTACTCTGTGTACGGATCACCTCTGCAGAAGGCTGTTTGTATTCTGCTGCTTTGTTATTTAGACATCCCGTGAGGGGATGTGGAAGGTTGTTGTGTTCCTAACAGAATATTGCGATATCATGCAGATTGTAAACAATAATCTGGCTGGTGAGGGTTGATGAGGGTGATTTGTGTTGTTGTGGGGGCTGTAGGGAGGGATTTGTGTTGTTGTGGGGCTGTAGTGGGGGGGGATTTGTGGTGTTGTGGGGGCTGTTATGATGCTTTGTGTTGTTGTGGGGGCTGTAGGGAGGGATTTGTGGTGTTGTGAGGGCTATAGGGGGGATTTAGGTGGGGATTTGTGTTGTTGTGGGGGCTATAGGGGTTGCTTTGTGTTGTTATGGGATGTTTAGGAGGTGATTTGTTTCTTGTGCATCTTTACAGCTGTTTTGCATTTTGCTCAACTGTGTGTTTGGCAAATCTGGGAATCATCACTCTGCTAATATCAAATCCACACAGGCCACAAGCTTTCTTTCCTCTTGTTCCAGCCTTCCCTAAGTCAAGGGAACATATGCAGTCTTTATAAAAAACCTAGGCTTGGGGACCCCCCATATAGGTGATCACAGCTGGGGTTTAACAGCCTAAAACTATGCAGCCTGCCATCACGGAGTACTCTTGATGCACTTTGCCATCAATAGGACATTTGAGGTTATCTAGAGCTGAGTGAAGAGGACTCCCGATTTATAGGGGCAAGTCCCAGCTAAAGAACCACTTTGTCTGTTAAACGTCAGCACTGCCCTGGAGTGCAGCAGAGCCACTTAGCTGCGGTGTATGGACTATGGAGTCTGCCATGGGAGATTGCCTTAGTTTTACATCATTGGGCGTATCGTCTTGGATGTGATGGGATTGAGGAAAATAGTGGGGGGTGGGGGGGATCAAATTTTTAGTTTGAACAGCAATCTTGAAATGGAATGTGCAGCCTTGCAATGTATAGCAAAGATTAAGTAATTGGAAGTGATGGGAAATGATATGAGGGAAGACAGTATAAAAGACGGGCGTCATTGAGTATGCATACGAATATGCCATGATGCATTGTATGAATGCCCGTGTCAAAAATAAGTGCTGGTTTCAGAAATAATCCACCACAAATAAACTAGTAGGTTTCCTGCCGCGTGCCGAGTTTATAATGGTGCAAATCCCTCGTGCCAGCTTATTCTGATGACTAAAATTGATATTGGTTCAAATGCTCCAAGTTAATATATTGAGATTGTATTTTTTCCTCATTATTCTTACATGCCAGTCATTTGCTGAAGGGCTGAATCAGGTGTACGTACAGGGTTGGAGCCTCCTTGTACTGCCAGCCAGAAGCAGTTAACTATTTAATTTTTTGTCAGGTTTTTGTTTTAATTGAGTGTGCTTGAGAAATCACAGACACGCAGTGTTATCCCAAACGACCTTGCCACATCACAGGCCTGCAATGCCTGTGAAGACTCCCTACAGCAACAATGGCACGTAAATACTGGAAGGGAAAAAAATAAAAGCATTTCAAATTTGAGAAGTGGGTTTCAGATCATGTAAAAAATGATAATCAGAATGTGCTGTAAATAATGTGTCAATGCGAGTGTATTTGTCTACTTTGCCATGCACGTTGTCGTCTTTGGAATTATGAAACATCTTTAATACTAGTTTCAAAGGACTACTAAGGACTTAAGGCAAAGAAGTGTAACAATTGCCTATTAGCGCTGTTTTGTTCCACACTATCAAAACCTTTCATGATTTTAAATATCGCTACAGTGGCACGGTGATTAGCACTGCCACCTCACGGCACTTCGGGACCCAGGTTCAATTCTGACTTTGGGTGACCGTCAGTGTGGAGTTTGCACTTTTTCCCCATGTTGCAGGGGTTCCCTCTGGGTTCCTCCCGCAGTCCAAAGATGTGCAGGTTAGGTGGGTTGGCTGTGTCAAATTGCCCCTTCGTGTTCCAAGATGTGTAGGTCAGATGGATTGACCATGGTAAATGTGTGGGGTTACAGATATAGGGTCAGGGGAAAGCCCTGGGTAAGATATCAGAGTTGCAAACTCAATGGGCTGAATGGCCTACTTCTGGAGTTGAGGGATTCTATGATTAGATCACCCTCAGCCTTTTGTTTTCAGAGTCCCAGCCTATCCAACCTTTTTCCTGATGTGTATCCCCACCCATGCCTGGTATCTCTCCTTCTCTACATTGCCTGTATATCCTTTTTTTACAGGATGGTGACCAGAACTTTTTTGCAGTACTCTCGTGGTCTAACAAAGTTTCAATCCAGACAACATCCCTACCTTTCAATTCTTTCCCTTCAGAAATAAAGCCTGCTGCTTGCTTTGCCTTTTTTTTTTAGCAGCTTTGCAAACCTGTAGCATGATTTGTAGCGATTGTGCCATGAGATCTGTTTGTTTCAGTGCCCCATCTAGACTCGTACCTCTCGGGTAATTGGTGACCTGCCTATTCTTACGACCAAAACATCCTAACTCACATTTATCAGTGTTGAATTTGATACACTCACCATTTGTGGTTTCTGCATGGTTAAGTTGTCTGCTCACATTTGAACATTGAGAGGAATGTGTGAAGAATGGGCACTGGGGTAAGGTTTAGTAGGATTCCTAGAGTACGGGACTCTCCGCGCCACAACATGAGTCAACGCCTTCAAGAGAGAAAAGGAGAAATCATATATCTGTGTGTAAAGCGGTTGTCAGCCTGCAGGCATCAGGTGATCATCTGATGAATATGTTCTTCAGCTTTGGGACATTTTGTATCCCTGGCAACCCCAGCCCCTGTACAAAGTGAAGGCCCAAGTCCCTGACCTAAAAATCCAACTACAATTTTTCTTCGCAATCATAGATTTTGAATATGTGTGTGTGTGTGTGTGTGTGTGAATGACTTAAGTATGTAACTACAGTGTGTCCAGATTACTTTGATCTTTCTTTAATCGATTCCTCTTCCTGAATGCCTTCCTGCCTGTAAAGCTGCACCCTGCACCCACGCCGTGAGTTGCAAAGACTTATACATAGTTTTTCCTGCGATTGTGCTGGTTCAGAGGCACTCTTTAAATTACAATCAGATTTTGCTGGGGCAGGAAGCAATAATTTTTCTCACGTTTTTGTTCTTATTGAGATCGGCACTGTTTTTTTCTGTTTCTTTTAATGTATGTTTGCATCATTAGTACAAGGCAACGCCTCCAATTGCAAGTTCCTAAACACGTTTATCTAATGTAGATCAATGGTGGTTCAGTGACTTGAAACTTGAATTTTTCACACCTAATAACAAATCCTGCATGTTCCGTGCATTCCTTGAGATTGTTGTTTAGCTATTTATTCCAATCATATGTAAATGTTTCACTCTCTTGTCCAATTTTTTGGCATCTTGGAATTCCAGTTCCTTTGTCTAAAGCAGCATTTTAGTGCCCCCAGAAAAAAGAAAATAAAACCAAAGATTTACTGCTGTCTTTATGTAGCAATCTTCAGAACTGCCAGATGTCCCAAAGGACTTATAGAGACAATGAGATAACTTTCAAATATAGTCACTCACTGCTGTAATGTAGGAAATGCAGCAGCTAGCAAGCTTTTAAAAAAAGCAATTTGATAATGACCAGATAATCATAGAACTCCTCCAGCGCAGAAGGAGGCCATTTGGTCCATTGAACCTGCATCAACAACTATCCCATCTCAGCCCTATCCTGGTGACCCCACCTATTTACCCTGCTAATCCCCTGACACGAAGGGGCAATTTAGCATGGCCAATCAACTTAAACTGCACATCTTTGTAGTGTGGGAGGAAACCGTAGCACTCGAAGGAAACCCAAGCAGTCACAGGAAAAAAGTGCAAACTCCACACACTCACTTGAGACTTGAATTGAACCTGGGTTCCTAGCGCTGTGAGGCAGCAGTGGTTTTATGGTGTTGCTTGAAGGGACAACTTATTGTCTGGGGCACTAGGATAATCCTTCTTCAAAAAATTACCATGTTACGCCCACTTGAGAGCACAGACAGTAGCCTCAGTTTAGCACCTCATCTGGAATACGGTACCTCGGACAGTGCAGCACTCTTTCATTCCTGAATGAGAGTGTCCCCCTCAATTTCTGTGTTCTGGTCTTGGAGTGGATCTTGAACCTAGACCTCCTGTCCCACATGCACGAGTCACAGTTGACACCTCGGTAATAAATCTTTCAAAGAAGGTGTCCTGGTCAACAGCAATCCCTCAACCAACATTACTGAAACAATGTCTAAATGGAAAATACTGTGGATGCTGAGAATCTGAAATGTTGGGTAATACCCAGGAGGTCAGGCAGCCTCTGTGGAGAGAGAAACAGCTGAAGCTTTTAGGGGACAATCTCTCCAAAGTTGCTGCATGACCTGCTGAATACTTCCAGCATTTTTTCATTCTGTTTTAATTTAATTGAAACAATTACCTAGTCATTCATCTCATTATTTGTTTCTACAAACCTGCTGACTCCAAACTGGCAATGTTGTTACGTTCAAAGCTAATGAGCTGGCTCTGGGGTGTCCTGAGGTTGTGCAAGGTGTTCTATGAATGCAACTTCATTCTTTCTTTAGAAAGAGGAGAGGGACCAGCTTCATTTGATTGAGATGAGAGATCTGCTGCTTGTCTGGCCGGGAGGAGCAAAATGCACGCTTTCGTCAAAGAAACCTGAATTCCACCATGTTCAGTAGGTGATTTATGTTATAAATGAGCCATTAGCTAAAAGAACACCCTTCTTTATGCACCAGTGTTTAAATTCATCGCTTTTAATACCAATGAATTTTATAAGTACGCAACTAATTGGGCAAGAAATCTTGTGCATGTAGAAGGCAGTTCAGATAGCCTGTGGGGAACAAGGTAAAGTGTCAGAATTGAAATCCTAGTCAGAGGCAAGGCAGTGCTTTGGAAGCCCAAAGTTCCCTTGTGGGGCCTTGCAGAGCGCCCCTACTCCTACAGGCGCAAAAAGAGTACTATATGTAAACTTGACAAGAAACTCACCTTACGGTGCCCTTACTAAAGGCCTGGTTAATGTTGGCTTGTCACATGGGAATCCATGACTGCTCTTCTGGTCAGGCCTTGGGTTTAAAATGGCAGGAAGAGCCCCAGTGTTACCGTCAGCTTCGGGTTGTGTGTCTGCACTTTCAAGTTGTACGTTGGCCAGATTGAAGCAGGAATGAAGTTGGCAAAACCCTACTTCGCTTTAATGACCCCCCCCACCCCCCTGCCTGATTTCCACCATGCACTGGTCGGGAGTGTGAGCAGAATTTGGTGTGGAGGTGGCCTTAAAACTGACCCCATAATCTGAGGTCTGGTATTCAAATCAACAGTGAAGGGTTTTTAATATCAGGTGTGGGCTTGAACTGCAGGAAGAAATGTCACCCTCGCAGGTGTGATTTTGATGATCACCAATTCAGTTGGAGGTGGTCTATTTTTGAACAGTTTTATTTAGCAATGAAAGCTATAAATTTGTATTGATGCGTCGTGGTGTTGGCATGACTAATAATTATGTCATCAGTAAAAAATTTACTGCAGATAAATTCTGTATCCCCCCAGCGTATATTGTTTTTGATGAGAATAGTCTGGAGGTTTGTATAATCTACTAATCTGCAAGAATTTCTGGGAAATCCGTTCTTTCAAGATAAGATACAACAGAAAGCAGATATATGGTCAGGAATGCCAGTTTAGACCTCTATCACACCTGCTTTTTGTCATGTTTTATTTTACAGGTATTAAAACCAAACATGTTAAGAATTCAACATTTTTAATTTGGATTGACATGACGACTGTTCAAAACTGCATGACGGGCACAAAATTCTTGAACTTGACTCAAGGGTGGGGTGGCATTGTGGTTAGCACTGCAGCTTACAGCGCTAAGGACACAGGTTTGATCCTGGCCTTGGGTCACTGTCAATGTGGGGTTTGCACATTCACCCCCATGTCTGCATGGGTTTCCTCCAGGTGCTCCGGTTTCCTCCCACGGTCCAATGATGTGCAGGTTAGGTGGATTGGCCATGTTAAATTGTCTTTACTGTCCAAAGATGTGTAGATTTGGTGGTAAAGGTAAAGTCCCCACCGTCCCAGATGACCAGAAGCTGCGCTCCCCTTTGATGGGGGAGAGATGGCTGGTTGTGATTTAACCTGAAGATCATCGCATCTCAAGCGAGGGGCAGTTGAAAAGGCGGGCCTTTATGAAAAACCTCAGCCAGTACAGGAATTGAATCCGTGCGATTGGCGTTGCTCTGCAGCGTGTACCAGCTGTCCAGCTAACTGAGCTAAACCAACCCCTGGGATTAGGTGGATTAACCGTGATAAATGTGCATGTTTACGGTGGGGGGAAGGGTGGAGGGGAGGGCCTGGGTGGGATGCACTTTCAGAGAGGTGCAGACTCGACGAGCCAAATGGTCTCTTCTGCGCTGTGGGCATTCAATGATTCTATTCTATTTGCCGTTTTCATGCATGAAGACAGTTCTGAGTCTCAAGTGATTACTGTTTCCGCGAACCCATTCACCCATTTTCACAGGATCAGAGAATGATGCATTGAGCAAACCTGTGTAGTCATCTCCAGATTGAAGACATCCATGCCTGGACACTGTGGTTCCCCTAAAGCATAAACCACCAACAAAATATTGGTTGTGTCACTGATTTTCCTGTGTTGCTTGCGTTCTTTTTCCATCAGTCACCAAGAATTGTTCTGCGCCCTGTCACGTATTAAAGTGGCACTTCCGGGTTGGAATTTATTTTGTATACAGCTGTAGGCATTAACGTTCTAACACTCAGGGTTGTTGAAGAAAGGCTGGAAAGTTCTCAGCAGGTCTGGCAGCATCTGTGGCCAGGGAACAGGGTTAATATTTCAGCTTGGTGTCTTTCCAACAGAACTGGGAAATGTTGGAGATGGTTTTGAGCAAGTGAATGGGCCGAGGGGTAGGAAAAGACCGTGAAGGAAACTGTAGAAACATAGAAACTAGAAGCAGGAGTAGGCCATTTGGCCCTTCGAGCCTGCTCCACCATTCATTATGAACATGGCTGATCATCAAATTCAATATCCTGATTCCCCACTTGCCCCCCAGTTCTTCCCCCCCCCCCACCGACTTCCCACTGCCCCCCCCCCCCCCGACTTCCCACTCTCTCCTCCTTCCTTCCCCCCCACCACCCCCCCCCCCCCCCCCCCCCCAAAATATTCCCTTGATTGCTTTAGCCCAAAGCGCTATATCCAGTTTCTTCTTGAAATCAAACAACGTTTTGGACTCAATTACTTTGTGGTAATGAATTCCACACACTCACCAGTCTGAGTGAAGAAATTTTTCCTCTCCTAAGTTCTAAAAGATTTATTCCTTATTCTCAAACTATGACCCTTAGTTCTGGACTCTCCCATTATTTGGAAATTCTTTCTGAATCTATCCTGTCTAATCCTGTTAGAATTTTAGTTCCTATCCCCCCTCACTCTTCTAAATTTCAATGAATATAATCCTATTCTTCTGTGATAAATTAGAAGGCAGGAGAGATTAAATGACCAAAGGTTGCCTGGTGTGAAGCTCTTCAGATGCTGCCTGTCCTGCTAATTGTTTCCGACATTTTATGTTTTTAATACTGATTTCCAGGAGCAGCAACATTTTGCTTTTGTTCAGAACATAATTAACTCCCATCTCAGCCATTGTAAAATGTAATGCATTGGAGGGATATACTTTAGTGCTTAGCCTTTTCCACAGCACTGATTTTGCTGTGTGTTCCGGCTATTATCCCGGGGCCTCAGAATATTTGGAAAGGAAGATCGCTGGGCGTTGTATGAAGGCAATGATGTGTTCGCAAGGCTTCTTCCATGTAGTGGTCGTTCAGTTTCGTTGTACTGTCTGTAATTAACAATGATATAAGTATCAGCAGCACAATTCAAAATGGATGGTTGGGATTGGCGATGGTTAGGACAGTGATTGGGATGGGGGGAATGAGAGAGATGGGGGCTATGTCCAGGGGAGCAACAGAAGATCCCCCAGTGCTCTGTACGCTGTGTACATACACAGTGCATTGGGAGTTTGGGGTACCTGTGCAATGGCACTTTTAGAGCTCAGCTGCTGGCTTCCCAGTGAGAATAGGCTCCGCCCTCCCCCCCCCCCAAACTGGCAAGAACCATATTTGAGTTCTTTTTTGTTCTAAGTACTGAAAAATTGGGAGCTTGCCCAAAATATCAGTGCAATTCTCTCCTATTTTCACACTCGTTCACATTTAGAATTTTTTTGATAAGATCACCCCTAAAGGTTTCACCCTCCCAAATATTTAACTGGAGAAATGATCTGCATACCCAGCATTGGATATCAGACAAGGTACCTGACAATTTTAATGTAGGTGGTGGCAAGGTAAAGTTAGGTGTTGTCAGTGTGCGTGTGGGTGTTGTGTCCTCTGCTGATATCACTGAGGGGCAGCATGCAGTTGAGAAAGAGGAGGGGGTGATACGAATAGAAACCTAGAGGATGTTGTATAGAGATGGAGAAGCTATGGATGGTGATTCTGTAACTGCGGTTAGACAGATAAGAACGAGGCAAGGCAAGCACAGTCCAATCAGCTGGTTGAAGGTGGCAAGATATTGAAGAAAGGCAGCCAAGCCTATTTACTTTTTATGCCTCCTCTCATCCTAATCTAACCCAAATAGCATATCTTCCATTCTTTTCTTCTTCTTCTTATGCTTACCAAGATTCCCCTTAAATGCACCTATGTTATTCACCTCCTTGTGGTAGTAATGCCCACAATCTTAGCGCAGTTTGCTTCAAGAAGTTGCTTCTGAATTCCCCATTGGTTATATTTATCACATATTTATGACCTCTCATTTGAACTCCTCCACAAGTGAGCGCATCTACCATATCAAACCCTTCCATAATCGTTAAGCCCTCAGCCTTTTCCCTAGGTAAAACAACCAAAGCAGATCCTCATTTTTGATAAGTATATATCCATTGTTGTGAGTAATTTTTGCATCTCTTCTGTCTTGACATCATTTTTATACAATGGAGTCCAGAACTGAGTGCAGTACTAGCCAATGCTTGATACAAACTAGGGTCTCTCCTTTTGAAGTTAATTTGGAAAGGAAACCCAGTCCTTGGCTTCCTTCCTTAAAGACTTTATTAACCAGCATTGTAATGCTGCATGATTGATGTAATTGTACTTTCGATCCTTTTGTTCCTCTACCTTGTTTCGGCCTTTTACTATCCAGACAGTATGTGGCTTCCTTATTCTTGCTTCCAAAACGCACATATATATAGAAATTGATTTACCAATTAGACATCCATTCTGTAATTTTCTTCATGCTTTGTCATGTATTTTGTCAGGTTCTTCCTCAATAGTTGATTTGTTTTGATTTATTATTGTCAAGTATTTGTATACAGTGAAAAGTGTTGTTTCTTATACACAATACAGACAAAGCATACCGTTCATAGAGAAGAGTGCAGAATGTAGTGTTACAGTCATAGCTAGGGTGTAGAGAAAGATCAGCTTAGTGAGAGGTAAGACCATTCAAAAGTCTGATCCACCACACCCCACCACCACCACCATCCATAAAGGTTAGGTGTTATCATACATTTTTATATTTCCAGGTTGCGTTTCTGACCCCTGAGTCCAGATCGTTTCTGTCTTTGATTGTTGTCCCAAACCCTGTGGAACGTTGCATTCCATCCTAAGTAGCAGCCCCTTAATTCTGTTGACTGGTTTTTCTTGTGTGGCCAGCTTGCTATCCACTCTGTTACTTATCCCCTGACCTGGTATGCTCTGATCTTAGCCACACATGTGCCCTGTGACACCTCATTGGAAACCTTTTGGAAGTACAAAGTTATTGCATCCACACTAGCCTTTCTGTTACTTCTTCTCAGACATCAGTAAGCTGGTCAAATATGCCCTGTTTATAAAGCCATTGTGATTTCTTCATTCTATTTTTCCCCACCCATCTGAGTCAAAGAGCCGCTGGAAGCTCTGAACTTACCACCTCCGAAACTGGAGTGCCCGAATCGGACCTTTGCGGACCATGCCTGTCTCACGCCCAATCTGGACTGGCGAACGCTGTGGCAAAGGGGAACTACTGGTAAAGTTGGGCTTGCAGTCCATTAAGTCAATTTAAATGCACGCACTTAAGTTGATGTTGTGCCTGTCTCGGGCACGGTCCAGACGGTGGCCATTTTTGGCGATTGGTAAAGGGGGAATCGGCGCGGATCGTGCTACTTGCCTCACGCCCAATTTTACCAAGTTTTTACGCCCAAAAACAGGGGCAACGTGATGATAAAATTGGGCCCATCGTTTCCCAAAAGCTCCTGAAAGAATTCTTGATTAAATTCACTTGTTTAGTTGTGGACGTTTTATAATTCATGACTGTTGAGTTCAGTGGAAGACAAGCCTGGCAATGCTGCCTTCCTTGTCGGAGTGTACTGTGAAAGAGATATTTCCCATAATCAGACCTCTTGTCAGTACCCACAGAAATGCTCATTATAAAACCCCAGGAGCAGTGACTTTGAGCCCAGCTATATTAAAATCTGGGATTTCAATTTATGCCTTCTAATAACTGGGGAAATGTTGGAGATCCGTGTGTCTTGGGCCTTTTGAACTGGCCTGGTGAACTGGATTTTTGAAATACAAGCCTTGTGATGTTGCATGAGATTCACTTGCCTGTAACTGGCTTCAAAAGTAGGAGGAAACGGTTGTGTTGTGGTCTGGCCAATGCCTTAATTGAGGCTAGTGCGTGTTATCACTTTTTCTAATCATTTTGCTAAGTGTTACAAGGCTAATCCTTTAAGCCACTGTGTGAGCTCAATGGCGGTGTGCACTTTATTATCTGTGGAGAAATGCCCATAAATTTATCTTGTGTTTATAGACTGCAAAGCCTGCCTTGCTGTGCATATGCTTTGCGTTGCCTCTTTCTCATGGCAACAATCACCAATATAACCTCTGTGGCCTTTGTCATTTTTCACTTTGGGCTATTTCACAGGCACCCACCCTTGTATGCATTGAGTTTCTCAAATAGCCTGAGGGCCATGAGAAGGGCTGGACTCTGCCGAGGTCATGTTCAGCAACTGGGGTTGACACTGATGAGGTCAAGGGGGGGGTGTAGAAACAGCCCACTTAATCTTTAGCCTGCCGACGTGTGCTCATTTTAATTCTGGGCACAAAACGTGCCTAAACCCTAATTCACAGAATCGAATTTGATAAGAAACATTCTTGCTCTGTGAGACGCACATGGAAAAATTGCTTTCCTGCAGCAAATTTCCCCGGCATGATAGTGCACTTAAAATCTGAATGTCTGATCGTTCAAGCGCAGTCAGACCCATTGACTGCTGAAGCTGCAGTATGTTGACAGGGCAGATCAGAACTGTAGGTAGTGGTGTGGTTGCCTGTAGATAGTAGCTGTGCATGTCATTTCTGCTTTACCCAGGACATTTGGGGCGAAAGACAATAGTTGAGGGGATATGAGTGTTCATGTTTGTATAATATTTATCCAGTTGCTTTTTGCTAATCTGCAGAAGTTTAAACAAGCACGGTATCATTAAGCTGATATTGCCTCATGCCATCAAATACATCCAGTCCCACTGCAAGACTGTAATCATGTTGTTATAATTAAAGATTAATACGTAAGACTGGCTGCAATTCTTGCATAAACATTTTCTTTCATTCAACAGAATGTAGATAGAAACCTAGTGAAAAATGAGCCAATATCTCTTCGAGGGTGCAAGATTTTCTGAAATTTATACGCATTCTTCATTATAACTAATCTGCATTTGTAAGTCTTGTAACTATCTCACATCATCCTCCGCAATGATGTCACAGTCCATTTGCCTGGAATGGGGTTAGACTTTCTCATTTTGCACGTCTACAGGGCTTGAAAGATCAAGGGGATGATCTTACCCTCTCATCCCGCCAATCATGGGCAGGAACGTATCGACAAATAAGTTCGAGATAGGTGTGAAATCGAATTCGCGCCCGATTTCTCGCCTCTCGTGATTGTAATGGACTCGGATATCGATCTTGCCGGATTTTAAATGTGATTTAAATATTTGTGAACTCAGAGTGGAATCATTCGGGCTCACTTGCCTTTGCAGCCTCACCTCTGAAGGTCCTTGCTGGTGAGCGTCACGTATGGTCGCTGGTGAGGACTTTCACAGGCAAGTGCTCCTTGGGCACTGCCAGCAGCCACTGCCAGCCGGGGCGCATTAGGCAGTGTCAAGGATTGGGTCTGGATGGGGGCCGAGCAGAAGGAGAGCGGGAGGGAAACACTGCAAATAGGATTGGAGTGAGGGAGTGCCGCACACTCTACAACCCAGCAATCAACCGGTGTGGGCAGGGGGATGGGGAGCAACTGAGAGGGGTGGTGGGGTTGGAGAGGCAACCAAAGCAGCAGGAATGGCCAGTGATAGTGGAGAATGGCAGGGAGGCTAGCAGTAGTGAGGGCAGGCCTGCAATAGTGGTGGAGGAGATCCGTGGGGGCGAAGGCAGCAATAATAGAGTTGGATGCCTGAAGGATCCCTCTCTGTGCTATTGCAGAGAACTGAGAGTGATCTGCGCATGTGAAATGGAGCTCTCTGGTGTAAGCAGCCGATTTTCTGGTGAGTTTAGGCTCTACCCCTTCCCCTTGCTGGTGGGAAAAGTACACAGCAATTTTCTTTTGCACACAGAGTGGCGTAAGATTGGAGTTTTAAACTCACCCAAAAACAGAGATCTGAAACTCTTCTGTTTTCACGCTCAGTCAGGACTTTGATTTTTTTGGGGGGCAAGATTGCGCCCCCCCCACCCCCGGGGCTTGGACAATATGTCCAGTCCAAAGTTCAGTCTCAAGAATGCCGAGCCTATCCTATCTTTTATCTTGCCCAACGTACCGTTTGTTAACCCTTTGTACCTACTTAATGTCCAAGCCTCTCTGAAACATAACAGGCTGCTAAGCAATATGTTATCTGTAAACTTGCAAAATTGTACAATTTAAACAGTGGAGCATTATACCTAGCCCCGAAGGACCTCTTGATTTATAGCTGCTTTTCCACTCAGCCTTTTCCCTGATGTCAGGAAAATAAGCTATTGGAGAACACTCTGTTTACACTGCCACCTTGCTCTTGCAAGCACAAATGAACAGGGCTTCTCTTAGAATATAAAAAATGGGGCTAAGGCCTGAGGTGGGATTGTTGTCAGTGTAGACTTGATGGGCTGAATGGCCGCCTTTTGCACTGTAGGGATTCTGTGATTCTATTTCTATGATTCTAGATGGTAGTTGTTGAGCCAAGGGCATGGTTGGCATTCATTGTGCATCTCCGTAGAATTGGGTGTCTTGCTGGGTCAGTTACGGTGAACCACATTGATGTGGTACTGGAAGCATACACAAGGCAGACTGGGTGAGGACTGCAGGTTTCCTTCCAGGAGAAAATTAGTGAACCAGTGGTGTCTTCGTGACAAATCTACAGTTCCATGGTGACTTTTATTGAAATTAGTTTCTTTTTTACTTCTCCAGATTTTATTATAAAAGCTGAATTGAAAAATCTCAAAATGTCATGGCAGGTTTTGAACCTCCATCCTCTGGGTCACCATGGCAACTGTCAACATTTAGCTGGACTGGAAATTTGATACCAAGCAACACACTACCCTGAGCTCATGCATTTTAATTGGATCGAAGTAGAGCCATTGGATCTGGTGGTAGCTCGGAGAGTGGGTCATCCAAATTGATTGTGAATTTGGAAAACTGAAGCAGGAATGGGTCATTTGGCCCTTCAAGGCTGTTCTGTCTCTTCATATGATATTGGCTGATCTTTTACCTCTTCTCACACTATCCACATATCCCTTAACAACCAAAACTTTATCGATTTTGGTCTTGAATATATAAAACAGCTGAGCATTCTGAGCCCTTTTGGATAGAGAACTCTAAAAACTCATAACCTTTGAGTGAAAAAAGCCTCTCAAAACCTTATTCTGAAAACGTGAGCCTTTATTTATAGCCTCCTGGCTACGGGAAGCATCCTCCCAGCATCTGCCCATAGAAATCCCTCAAGAAGTTTATGTGTTTCAGTGACATCACCCCTCATTCCTCTAAATTATAGGGAATGTAGGCCTGGTCGACTTAATCTCAGTAATCAGTTATTGCATTCACCGCAAGGCAGGTAGGAGACCAAAACTGTACATGTTACTTCAGCGAGGTCATATACAATTGCACAAAGATGTCTGCGTTCCTACAGTCAATTCCCTTGCAACAAATGCTAGCATATCATTGCTTGCTGTACCTACCTGTTAATGTTTCGTGATGCGTGTGCAAGAATGTTTCTTCCATTCATTCATGAGATGTGGGAGATCACAAGCTGGGCTGGCATTTATTGCTGATTTTCTATCTGTTGCTTTTGGACTGAGTTGCCAGTGGGCATTTAAGAGTCAACCGTCTGGATCAGGAGTCAGACTGTTCAGGGATGTTAGATTTTCTCCCCAGATTTTTACTGAATTCAGATTTCACCATCAGCAGTGGTGGGATTTGAACCCGGGTCCCAAGACCATTTAAATCTGAATTACTAGTCCAGTGACAATACCACTGCGCCACTGCCTCTCCCAGGTAACCAGATGGCTGTGAATGCCATCATTTCCCACTCACTCACCATTCGACAAGTAACCTGTTTTTCTATTTTTCATTTGGTTTACAGCAGTTCAAAGGCAAATTCACGTTTTCTGTTTGTTGAGCTTGTAGCCTCATGGGTCTTGAGCAATAACCTGAAACAATTTTATTACAAGGTACAATTAAAACCTTTGAAGGGTTAAGTATAAATATTATTGATCGGCTGTACCGCAAACATGGGGAAAAAAAATAAACAAAGCTCTTTTTTTTACTGGCTGACAAAAGAATTGTTAGGAGCGAAACGAATTGGCAATACACTGGGGCTGACTTTGTCAAATCTTCCTGCTTCTGAACCAGCCAAGAGATGTGTTACCTTGACGACAGGGCTCCTTTAAGACTGCAGGGGACTCTGCATTTATAATGAGCACTACAGGTGCACTTGAATGCGCATCAGTCAAGAAGATTAACATCAGATTACTCTGCGGTAAATGGGAGAAATCTGTGCGGGTTTAAGTGAAATATTTGTATTGTGATAATGTACTCAAGTACTCCTAAAGTGCATGAACACTGAGAACTCCCTCAGTGCAATGAATCTACGTTTATATTCCCTGTATGTAGATATATGCACATGTATAGTACAGAGATGCTGACATTAGCAGTTTATAACCACTTGGCTCTTTGTTGAATAAACACATCCTACATTTAGCTCTTTAAGCCCTGGGATATATTATACCATGCAACAGCTTGATCTAACAACCATAGTTCTAAAAGTAATGCACTGATCTACCAATTTAATGTTTAATTCTGATTTTGATTTGCTTTTTGCTTCCTCTTGTATGTCACACTCTGGGGCCTACTTCCATGACAGCGTCCATCTACTGGGACTTTGTTCAGCAGAGACCATGATTCATCTGCGAAGTTTGACTGTTTTGTGAAATTACATTGAATATGCAACCCAGAAACAGATCTTTCAGCCCATCTGGTCCATGCTGGATTTAGGTTTCATATGAACCTCCCACTTCTGTTCAATTAACCCTATCGATATAACCAATTTTTAAAATTCTCCCTTGTGTTTATTGAGCTTTCCTTTAAATGCAAATGTGCAATTTGGCTCAACTACTTCTTGAGTAGTGAATTTCACATTCCAACTAGCTTTTGATTTGATTTATTATTGTGATGTGTATTAATATATAATGAAAAGTATTGTTTCTTGCGCGCTATACAGAAAAAGCATACTGTTCGTAGAGAAGGAAAGGAGAGTGCAGCATGTAGTGTTACAGTCATAGCTAGGGTGTCGAGAAAGATCAATTTAGTGCAAAGTAGGTCCATTCAGAAGTCTGATGGCAGCAGGGAAGAAGCTGTTCTTGAGCTGTTAATCTCTGGATGAAGAAGTTTTTTCTGAATTCCCTGCTGAATTATTTATGGTCTCTGGTCCTGGTCTCCCCCACAAGTGGAAACTGCCAGTGACAGATGGTGACAGCAACCAGGTCCTCATCGGGTGTATAGTCCCCAGGGTTTGGCACATCGTGATCTGAAATGGGAAGCCTGGATGATTGGTCTTCCTTGTATGCAGTCAGTGTTTATATCTCCTTCCAGCCTATATAAGTCCTCCTTGTTGGAAAGGTAGAGCTGTATAACAGCAACTTGTAGTTATATAGCACCCTTAACATAATAAAACATACCCAGGCACTTCGCAGAAGCAGGACTCCAAGCTACATAGGATGTTAGATCAGATGAAAAGTTTAGTCAAGGAGGTAGGAGAGAAGGAGTGTCTTCTCTAAGGAAAGCTAAATAGAGAGATGAAGTTATGGAGAGGTGGGTTCGCCAGAGCTTGGGTCTAGGCAGCTGAAGCCATGGCCGCCAACAGTAGCGCAATTAAAATTGAGGTGCTTGAGGTCAGAATCAGAGGGTTGTAGGGCTGGATGGGGCTCATCCATGGAACTATTTGAAAACAAGGGTGTGTATTTTAAAAGCAAGGCATTGCTTGGGCTGGAGTCAGTGTAGGTCAGTAAGCACAGAGGTGCTAGTGAAAAGGGGAAAACTTGCATATATATTGTTCATCAAGACCTCTTGAGATTAATGAATTACTTTTGAATTGCACTTGCTGCTAGAAATAGAGGCAAACATGGCAATAAATTTGCGCAGAGCACGTACAAGAAACAGGAAATGAATAAGGAGCAGGTGTTTAAAGTGATGGCGGGAAGTCTGGGTCCGGAATTTTTCACATGTCATGCAGGTGGTACGCCACTGGCAGGATCCTCTGGTCAGAAAAGCCTGTGGCATTTTTCATGACTTGTGTCACGCACTGGGGAACCAGTGGCATGGGCTGACTCTGGCGAGATGGGAAAACCTCATGGATGTGATGGACTAGGAAATCCTGCCCTGCATCTGTGCTGGGGAGGCGGGGTCTGTATTCCCTCGAGTTTCAAAGAGCGAAGACTGACTCATTGAAGCTCTCAAAATTCTTACAGGGCAGCTGTACGTGTGTGTATGTGTGAGTGTGTGTGTGTCCATATTCATGTAAACAAACAAACACACACAGTTGTCCACTGCTAGTGCTATTATTAGTGTGGAACAGAATCCCATGAGGCAGAATTAGATTTATTTTCCTGCTGGTTCTTGAGAAAGAACAGTGCAGCACTCTGGAGCTCCCAACAGAGAAATAATGACACCAGCCCCTTTAACATAACCACGTTAAAAGCTCAGTTGAGGGAGGTACAATTCCTGTGAATAGGCAACCATTTTAAATGTTCCTCCTTCCACTGTTGATGATTACTTGAAAAATTCATGAACACTGAAAAGTATTTTCTTTAAACCACAGCATTTTTTGAATTAAAAGTAAAACCCTTTCTCTTTCGGCCAAAATGTTCCTGTTTTTTAAAGAACTGATAGTGGTGGTTAATGGCCTATTGTCCGATTCTTCAGTTAAATATCTCTACTATTTGGTGTTGTTTTCCCCATCCAGAGATGTGCGGGTTAAGTTGATTGACCATGCTAAAAATTGCCCCTTAGTGTCCTGAGATGCGTAGGTTAGAGGGATTAGTGGGTAGATGTGTAGGGATATGGAGGTAGGGCCTGGGTGGGATTGTGGCCGGTACAGACTCAATGGGCCAGATAGCCTCTTTCTGCAGTGTAGGGTTTCTATGTTTAGTGTGGTCTCTTTTTTTATGGTCGGTTTGCACTTTTTCTGATGGTGCGCGATCCTTTAACACAGTGAGTTTCCCGTTGCTACTTGATTTATAGTAGATTCGTGAGGGAGGAAAGAAGACAGGGATATGTTGATCGGATTCAATGAAGTGAAGGGTGGAGGAGACTAATTGTATTAGGTGTAAACGCCCGTTAGGCGCAGTGCTGTGTTTCTGTGCTGTATGTACTGGATTATACTCTATAACGTGAAGGGAGAAGCAGAATTGTACAACGTGCAGGTAGTAGAGGACAAAGGAGCCTATAGAATCATGGAATCATACACTGGCATGTGGGAAACACATGACCTTCCACCTAATCCCACAACCTTGAATGTTATGACAAGCTCATCCAGGTACTTTTTAAAAGATGTGAGGCAACCCACCTCTATATCACCCTCCTTTCTGTGAGAGATGTGGGCTTTTCAGGAAAAGTGACAAAGGGTGGGAACTTTGTGGTCCCACCAATGATGGACAACGTTGCGGACAGGACAGGAAAAATAAACTTTTGGCCACTCGCCTCTCCAAATTTTCCCATTCTGTCCGCAACCATGCTGTCTGCTGGCAGGCTGGAAATTCCCACCCAAAGACTTCCATTTATATAGCACCTTTCATGACCTTAGGACATCCCAAAGCATATTGAGGCCAATGATGTACTTTGGAAGTGTGGTCACTTTTGTAAATGTGGAAAATGCGGCAGCCAGTTTACTCACAGCAAGCTCCCAAAAACAGCAACGTGATAAGAACCAGATAACCTGTCCCGGTGCTGCTAACTGAGCGAGACATATTGTCCAGGTCACTGGGGTAAGTGCGCCCTTCTTGGAAGTAGTAAAATTGGATCTTTTACATCCACCTGGGGGGTGGGGCAGATAAGTCCTCTGTTTAAGATCTGCTGTGAAAGGTGGCACCTCTGGCAGTGCAGCATTCTCTCAGTATTGTGTTGGAGTGTTGAGCCTATATTTTTGTGTGCCTGTGCTGTAATGGAACTTAAATCCACAACCGTTTGACTCAAAGGGGATTGAGTACCACCATCAGGGCTGCAGTTCACACAAGCTTTTATTAGAATCATAGAATCCCTCCAGTGCAGTAGGAGGCCATTTGGCCCATTGAGACGACACTGACAACAATCCC
Source organism: Carcharhinus amblyrhynchos (assembly GCF_965287045.1). Classification (NCBI taxonomy): domain Eukaryota; kingdom Metazoa; phylum Chordata; class Chondrichthyes; order Carcharhiniformes; family Carcharhinidae; genus Carcharhinus; species Carcharhinus amblyrhynchos. The sequence goes on from NC_137346.1 coordinate 29,018,064, forward strand.
ACCCAGGCCCTATCCCTATAACCCCATATGTTTACCCTGCTAATCTCCCTGACGCTTACATTTATTTATTACTGTCATAAATAAGCTTACATTAACACTGCAATGAAGTTGCCATGAAAATGCCATAGTAGCCGTAGTCCGGCGCCTTTTCGGGTAGGAGAATTTATAGTGGCCAATGCACCTGTCCAGCAGTCTTTCGGACTGCAGGAGGAAACCAGAGCAGCCAGAGGAAACCCACACAGACATGAGGAGAACGTGCAGAGTCTGCACAGAGAGTGACCCAAGCCGAGAATGGAACCGGTGTCCCTGGCGCTGTGAGGCAGCACTGCTAACCGCCGTGCAGCCTATTGCTGAAGAAACATGGCTGCCTGACAAAGCATCTGGTGAGGTCATTTCACTCGGAATTGGAAAAAAAAATTTTTCAACAAACCAGTGGCAGTGGCGGGTATGATTGGTCTGGCACAGAACAAAATTAAAAACTGCACCAAAAATGGAGAAGCCACAGGGCAAATCGTTCACGAAATCAGCCGACACACGGGTTGGGGATCCAGTCTTTTCTCTGATGGCTGACGTGACCATTGCTTTGCCGTGACTTGTGGCTGTGTGGAAAGTGTCCAATTAAGCGACTCTGTCCCTCAAGCAGACACCGAGCCTGGCAGAGTGGTTCGCTGAAGACAGAGGTCACTGTGGAGTGACTTAATTTGCGGCAGGCTGCTCTTCACATGTCCCATCACTGGGGAATGTCAACATTTCTGTCAGCGAGCAACAAATAACTGTTTGATTGTGAAAGCCAAATGACAAAACACATCACACTGAAGGCAATTAGACCACTTTGGTAGTTATGTTGTGATGACCTACAGACATTGTGTTTCGAAAAACATCACTTGCCAGTCCTCATCAATACACCTGTGTAATTCTGTCTGAACTGAATGAAGATTAAATGTAAATATCTTTTTCATCTGTGCAAGGTACAAGCTCCTTCTCTGGAGAACACGTTCTGCTTAAGAGCAAGTTTGATCTGTGAGCAAAGTGCTTCGCGTTTATTACGATGATTCTGTTCAGCTGAAAGGGAAGGAGCCCTGGAGACTCAGCTGAATAAAGCCCAAACAAGAAAGAGAAGAGACACCAGTTAGGAAGGGAAAACTAATAAAATGAAGAGCAGAGTGTCTGAGGTGAACGATTAAATGAAGGAATGAAGCAACAAATTGCATTTGTGAGGCGCCTTTTAGTGTAATAAAGCATCCCCAAGGTACCCCCACATTCAGCAACATGATAATGATTCACCAGGATGCGGCCTGGGTTGGAACATTTATGTTATGAAGAGAGGTTGGTTAGGCTTGGGTTGTCTTTGTTGGAGCAGAGAAGACTGAGGGGTGAGGTGCACAAGATTGCGAGGGGTGTGGACAGGGTAAGGATAAGAAACAGCTGTTCACCTTCATTGAAGGGTCATTCATGAGGTGCCAGATGAGGGGCAGGAGTTCAGGGAGGATGTGGAAAGGAAACTTTTTTTTACACAGAGGATGTTGATGGTTTGGAATGTGCTGTTTGGGAGGGTGGTAGAGGTGGGTCGCCTCACATCCTTTTTAAAAGTATCTGGATGAGCACTGGGCACGTTCAAGGCAATGGGCTAAGTGCTGGCAAATGAGGTTAGGTGGGAGGTCACGTATTTCTCGCATGTTGGGGCAGACTCAATGGGCCTCTTCTGCATTGTATCATTCCATAATGACCAGAAAACCTGTTTTTGAGCTACTGTATGGGGGATAAATATAGCCCCTGGTCACTGGGATGAGTGCCCTGTTCTATACAATAGTGAAATGGGATCTTTTACGTCCACCTGGGAAGACAGGTGAGTCTTCTCTTTAAGGTCCACTTTGAAAGGCGGCATCTCTGGCAGTGCAGCATTCCCTCTGTACTGCATTGGAGTGTTAGCCTAGATTTTGGAGCTCATGTGCTGGAGTGGGACAGTCACAATTCGGCATCATGCCACAGAATGACATGGCCAGTTTTGTGGCACGTTGGTTAGTGTCCTGGCCTCTGAGCCAGAAGCTCGAGTTTTGAGTCCCACTTCATGGTCAAAAAAAGTGCATTCGTAACAAGGCCAAACATGTTGAGTGTCAGCTTAGAATTCTTTTTAACACATACCAAAGGTACACGGTCACAGAGGGAGAGATTCCCGGTTGCTCATGTGATGGATAGAAAGTTCAAGCCTGAAGTCTACGTGTTCTCCCCGTGTCTACATGGGTTTCCTCCGGGTGCTCTGGTTTCCTTCCACAGTCCAAAAAACATAATGGTTAGGTGCGTTGGCCAAGCTAAATTCTCCCCCAGTGTACCTGAACAGGCACTGGAGTGTGGTGACTCGGGGATTTTCACAGTAATTTCATTGCAGTGTAAACGTAAGCCTGCTTGTAACACAAATAAATAAAATGCATATCTCTCGACTACAATAAGCAGATAAAAGTGTGCTGTCACAGCACTGCAAACTCCCTGAATGATCTGTAACACATAAGGAGATATCAGGGCAGCTTGGTCAAGGAAAGTGGTTTTGAAAGAGTCTAACTGCTCTACTTCTAAGTGTTGAGGGAGCGAATTCCAGAACTTAGGGCCAAGACAACTGAAGCACAATGAAGGAGCAGTAAAATTCAGGGGTCTAAAAGAGGCCAGAATCAGAGGAGAGGATCGAGCTAGGAAGGGGCTGGGGCATGGAGGGATTTGCAAGCAAAGATGATTTAAAATTGAGGCATTTCCAGACTGGAAACCAATAGAGGCCAGAGAGAATGGACAATGCAGGAGTGTTATATTTTGTAATGCACAATTCATTATTATGCAAAAGTGCAGCTCTATCACTTTAAAACCAAAAGTGCTCACTGTCTGAAAGCTCAGTCGAAGCAGAAACCCTCAAGTGCCTGGATATGCAGCTGAACTCCTGTAAGCTGCATATCCAAGGTGACGGACCAACTGCTGGAAAATGGGATTAGGCTAGGTGCTGACACGATGGGCAGAGTGGCCTACCTCTGTGCCACTGATGTTTCCACATTTTCTAAGTATCTGCAAATGAGGAATGTGCAGGGCTATGGGGAAAGGCTTGGGAGAGTGGCAGTACAAGGCTCCTTTAGAAAAGGCAGCGCAGATACAATGGACTGAATGGCCACCTTCTGTGCTGTCATGATTCCATGATTCTAAGTATAACTGATGTTGAGTGAACAGACAAAAATCAGCGACAATCAAAAGAGAAACAACTAGTCAATATCATACAATATTTATGAAACCCTGGCCAGGATATTTTATGTTGCTCAGGTGGGCATGTGTCCAACCTGGAAGTGCGTAAGATAGCGTGAGAAGAATTTCAGCACGTGTCCTGATATAATCGCGCCCTCGCACAATATTTTGGTCATTGGGTGTGTGTTGAACAATTATTGGTGCACCCACTAACAATCGAAAAATCATTTTAAATTAATTAAACAGAAAATCACACGGATTTCACATGGCCTGCGTGCCTTTACGGTTGGCGGGCAGGTCCATTGGTCCATCACCCTTTACATTTTCGGTGTAACCTTGATCCAGGACAGGATTCAAGTAAAATTAATAGATGTGTCTGGGAAGAGAGGTCTGTGTCTCATTCTGCCACCCAGACACAAGAGATATGGTTTTTCCTTTGGTATCGTCACATTGGGAGGGCCACCCTCCATGCTGTCTTCTCTCACCACCTGCCATCCTTCACCAGCCTTCCCCCAATCCTCTCCAGTAGTGTGGCAGCGTTCAGCCTTTTGCAGGACACATTTCACGCTGGATGGCCGTTAACTGGCCAGCCAGTGTAATATCACATTAACACCATCTCCAGCGGGAGTGGCTTTCACAACTACTCCTGCCTTCACCAACCTCAGGCGTGCCCTGAATTTAACTCAGGCCCATAATCTATTTAAAGTTTACAAAGATACTTGGGAATAATTAGAAGATGGAATAAAATATTACTTAAAATTACAGACTTTAAATCTAACATTGGCAATGTTGTTGTGATGTGCACTAGTGGACTCCCTAAGTTACGATTCACACTCAGTCACAAAAGCAAGGTCTTGAAAATCAACAATCAAGAAACCAGTTTGTCCAAGACAGCAAGAAACTACAAAGGGTCGTGAAGGGAGCCCAGTCCATCACGCAAACCAGTCTCCCATCTATTGACTCTGTCTACCCTTCCCTCTGCCTTGGCAAAGCAGCCAGCATAATTAAGGACCCCACACGCCCCGGACATTCTGTCTTCCACCTTCTTCCATCGGGAAAAAGATACAAAAGTCTGAGATCACATACCAACTAACTGAAGAACAGCTTCTTCACTGCTGCCATCAGACTTTTGAATGGACCTACCTTGCACTAAGTTTATCTTTCTCTACACCCTAGCTCTAACACTACATTCTACTCTCTTTCCTTTCCTTCTGTGTGAACGACATGCTTTTTCTGTATAGCACGCAAGAAACAATACTTTTTACTGTAAGTTAATATATGTGACAATAATAAATCAAATCAAAAAACAAAGAGTATTGAAGCAAGGTCTTGAAGAAGTGTTGAGAAGGTAGCAATGAAGGGGGAAGAGTGGGGGGAGCCTAAAATGTAATGGAGCAATGTCCGTGTCGGAAAGAGAAAGTAATGGGTGCTGTGAATTGTAGCATGCTGTCCTCAAAGAAGGAGACGTGCGCAATTTGCAGTTTTAAATCAAAATCTTTGTTCTTGGGTTTCAGAGGCGGAGAAGCGAAGCATCAAGATGGAGATGGTGAATTAAGGGGAGGTTGTTGCTGAAGCTTAGGAGTTTGCAGCCTGGCTGATTTCATCTTGGTGCTAGTGAAGGAGTAGTGGAGGAGCGTTGGCAGTTGCAAATTTATGCATCTTTCACAGTGCACGTTTTTGTTATAAATTTTATGTGAGGTATTAACCAGGGTGAGGGGGGTGGGGGTCAGTAAAGAAAATACAGTGGCTGCGAAAATGACTTGAAAAGGCATTTTGCAAGATATGCTTGGAGATACCATCAAAATAAATATTTTTAAATTGGTTCTTGGACAATGTGAGCTGCCAAAGCTGCATTGTTGTGTGACAAATGACACAGACTGAGCAGATTTGCCATTGTTCACAGGTAGTCGGAAGTCTCGAGCACACTGAGAGGTTCAGCATCTAACATGGCCTGCTTCTTTAAGGCTACTGCACACATTCTCCCTTTGGGAATCCAGGTCAATTCTGCGCCCCCCACCCCATTTATACATTATTTAGGTCAATTATAGATTAGTAAATAACTTGTAAATTTTAGGCTTGCATTCAGAAGGTTGGTTGGTTTGACTATTTCCTGTTCTTCCTCATTCTATGAGCTGGTTTGAATTTAACAATGTACACTGTTTGGATGTGACAAATGCACACGCAGTATAAGGCTTTTTTACATAGTTACCCTGGTGATTCTCACAGGAGGAGATGTTGTTTTACAAGCGAGCGAATGTGCTGTCATGTTGCATCTGATAAGTGGGGGAATGTGGTGTCTGGGAGGGGTGCTGGATTTGCACTGGTTTGGGAAAGTGCGGGAATAGTTAACTGGGAGCTGAGGGAACATGCAGCAGCAGAGGTGATTGAATGGTTCAGGGGAGGGGGATGGGAGAATAGTAACTGAGAAGCCAAGCATTGAGCAAAGTGGTTGGAAAACTTCCAGTGAGACTGTAATTTCATCAGTGGTTTGCTGATTTCAGAGAAAAGCAAACATTCTCCAAACCTTGCGGAATGGTTTCAATCCCACGATACTTAAACTTTCCTGCATGAGTTTGGAGGTAGTAACATAACACCAGTTTGAGAGAACAAGGAGACTGAGCAAGCTTGGCTCTCAAGTTTTATGACACCATTTAAACCCCTCAGCTGGTCATTCTTTATCTTGAAATGTGGGGGGGGGGGGGTTAATTTTTCTCCTGACTGCAACAGACACTATGTCACTAATGCCCAATCTGCTCCATGTCGTTGATTCATACTACTGTTCATATTGTAAGACTCGTGACCCTCACGTTATTCAGACATTCGATTATCAGAATTCTATAACACAACGTACTACTATTTATCAAATAAAAAGAAAATCTATCACATACCTTTCCTTTGGCACTGCTGCCTCGCAGCACCAGGAACCTGGGTTCGATTTCCGGCTTGGGTCACCGTCTGTTTGAAGTTTGCACATTCTCCCTGTGTCCGTGTGGGTTTCCTCCGGGTGCTCCAGTTTCCTCCCATAGTCTGAAAGACGTGCTGGTTAGGTGCATTGACCGCGCTAAATTCTTCCTCAGTGTACTCGAACAAGCACCGAAGTGTGGCGACTAGGGGATTTTTGCAGTAACTTAATTGCAGTGTTAATGTAAGTTTACTTGTGTAAATAAGCGTAAACTCCTCTTGTTTAGTTTACTTGATTGATTCTCACGTGAAGCCTCGGATTCAAGACCCATGATCATGAAAACAAGACCCCTGTCAGTGCCTTCAGGAAATAAGGGGAAACATTTGGGCGTTAATATTGAAAATAGGACACTTACCCCCCGACAATGGAAGAGATTTTTTTTAACGTCAGCCTATAATGAATATGGATGGCCCAAAGCAGTTTTGCAAATTTTGCAGTGATAGGATTTTATTTTTAACCGATAATGAATATTTTTAAGCAATTTGAATATCATTTTTAAGAGTCCATTGAGTATGAAAGACCAGGTTTTGAGCAATTTGATCTAACTATGGACAAGGCTTGTATGCCATAATGTGTACGAGATTGGATATGTTTCAAAAGCTCTTTATAATTTAGCATGAATAAATTACTGAAGTGCCATCGGCAGAAAAAAACACTATTGTTGGGGCCAAGATCAATCTCAGAACCTTGGAGATTCCAAAAGAAATGTTGTCACTTTTGTATTATCAGTCTAGTTTGACAAGACTCTAAGCACAAAGCAATATCATGCAAAGATTCCTAATTAAAAATGTTTGAAGAAGATAGTGATAGTCAGTATTCAGTAATTTGTGTCAGATAACACTAATCTTTGAGGACAATGTCATTTTTTTGTACAATCTGGTTAAACTGTAATGTGCTGCATTGGATACTTTTTTTCAAAACTAATCTCTGCTTTTGACCTATTACTGTATTTACAGCACGAGAAAGTTCAAGGCCAGATTTCAAATGAACATTTCATCATTCAGCCTCAGTAATCGAGACTTGTATAAGTAATATAAGTTTGTTTATTAGTCACAAGTAGGCTTATGTTAACACTGCAATGAAGTTACTGTGAAAATCCCCTAGTTGCCACATTCCGGCACCTGTTCAGATATACTGAGGGAGAATTTAGCATGGCTGATCCACCTAACCATCACGTCTTTCAGACTGTGGGAGGAAACCCACTCAGACACAGGAAGAATGTGCAAATTCCACACAGACAGTGACCCAAGCAGGGAATCAAACCCAGGTCCCTGGCGCTGTGAGGCAGCAGTGCTAACCACTGTGCCACCATGAATTAGTTCACGTGCAAAGCCAGTGGTTGAAACAATGATTTAACTTGTCTTTATCTTACTGAAATATTTAGAACTGTCAGTTGATATGTATAAGTGTTTCAAATACACTTTAAATGTTGCATCCTGAAACAAACGAGATACTTCTCAAATCTCCCAGATTTGGAAGATAACTCGCATGTTAGATTGTGATCTCACATCCTTGTGGCTCAGGGTTATTCCAGTCCGTTCCTACCTTTCCTCTCATCTTCCATCCTTCATGAACATGAGCTTATCCAAGACTCTGCTGCGCTTAGCTGAACGTGCACCGAGCCCCATTTCACCCGACAATCCTGCGCCTGCTGACCTACGTTGGTTCCTAGTCAGCCTTGGTTTTAAAATTTCCATTTTTTCCCCAAATCCCTCCAGGAACTGCCCATTTCTATATCTGTGACCTCCTCCAGCCCTACAACTCTCTGTGATCTGGCCATTCATCAGATCTCCTGTGCACCCCATTGTTTCTTCTTACTACCATTGGCAGCTGTAGCTGCTTAAAACCTATCTCTTTGATCAAATATTTAGTTATGTGCTCTCTCTTTTGATTCATTGTCAATTTTTGCCTGATTATATCTCTATAAAGCACTCTGCGTTACTCCGTTAGAGGTCCAATCTAAAGCTGTTGCTCATGCCTTAGCTTCCACATCGCAATCTTTCGTCTTTGGCCAAAGGAAAATGATTGAGGGAAGGAATGAAAGAAAATATATCACTCCTAGGCATTATTGCAGTAAAGCACAAAGTGCTGAAGAGCCAATGGAAGTCTCTGTCACTTCTTACTTGCATCTTATTGAGCGAGGAGAGCCATGCCAACGTCAAGTTCAGCTCACATCGAGAACATTTCTCAGTGGCTCTCATGAGGAATGTCTTTCTTAAAATAACACCCATTGCTCATTCGTTCCAGTGTAAGCAATCAGCTAAGCTTCTGAATTCCTTCTCAATTCCAAGAGAGTTCCTTCTGAATTCCCTGTTGTGACACCATTATTTGGAACCAAAATGAAAATGATTGGGAAATTCCACTGGTAATCACACCTAGAAAGCACCCTGCTGGAAATGACGGATTGATTTGATGTGCACATTTTGGTGGGAATTTTCCCATCCCGCCGGTGAGAGGGGAAACCATGCAAAGGTCCGTTAACCACGGACAGGATTCCTCAGTTTTGGGGCAAGCTGGTATATTCTGCCCCTTGAATGTAACTACCTTCTGCCTTTTTTTTGCTGGAGAAATCATCATTTTCCTCGGGTGACATTGTTGAAGTGGAGGTCATGAGTTCTGTTTGCTGTAGTTTTTAAATAGACTCTGTGGACTGTTTGCCATAGTGTGCTGTTTAAATAGATCCTGCTGTGTAACTAGGCTGTTGCCGTGAGTCCTGTTGTAAGTTCCACCAGTCTCCAAGCATTGTTTGATAGTGGTGTCAATGGACCTCTGGTGGGAATATGACTTGACTGATGCATCCTTAGCTGTTAAATGTCAGCAGTTCTGAGCAACTCCCTGAGACCCGTAAGAGCAGCAAACTGACTTAAAGATCTGGACGGGCCTTCCTTTATAAACATGTGCCCTGCCACTTTTGATCATCTTTATACAAAGTGACATATTGGTTATTGGTTTAAAAAAAATCAGCTGTAAAATTTGCCTAACACCAACAGCTCAGTAAAGTAAAAGAATTGCCAGGTGGGACATAGGAATTAGGAGCAGAAGTAGGCAATTCATCCCTTCGAGCCAACTTCAGCAATTGAGTTTAGGATTCAGGAGATAATGCTGCAGCTTTATAAGACCCTGATCAGACCCACTTGGAGTACTGTGCTCAGAGCTGGTCGCCACATTACAGGAAGGATGTGGAAGCCATTGAAAGGGTGCAAAGGAGATTTATAAAGATGTTACCTGGATTGAGTGGTATGCCTTATGAGGATTGATTGAGAGAGCTTGATCTTTTCTCTTTAGAGAGACGAAGGATGAGAGGGGACCTGATAGAGGTGTATGAGATAATGAGTGGTATTGATCAGGTGGACTCTCAGAGGCTTTTCCCCAGGGCTGAAATGGCTGCCACAAGAGGATACAGGTTTAAGGTGTTGGGGAGTCGGTACAGAGGAGATGTCAGGGGTAAGTTTTTCACTCGGAGGGTGGTGGGTGAGTGGAATCGGCTATCGTTGGTGATGGTGGAGGCAAATTTGATAGGGTCTTTTTAAGAGACTTCTGGATGAGTACATGGGACTTAATAGGATTGAGAGTTATAGGTAAGCCTAGCAGATAGAGATAAGATTGGTGCAACTTGTGGGCTGAAGGGCCTGTTTGTGCTGCAGTTTTTCTATGATTCAACACTCGAGTCAGATCATGGCTGATCGTCCCAGGTCCCAAATCCACTTCCCCACCTGTCCCCATTTCCCTTGAACCCTCTTTTTCAGAAATACATCTACTTCTTGAAACCATTTAATGATTCAGACTCCACCGTGCTATGGGGCAGCGAGTTCCACAGATTGATCACCCTCTGCGAGGAGCACTTCCTCCTCATCACAGTTTTAAATCCACCGTCTCTCAATAAAGCAAATGATTTGAGGGGTACAGCAGCACTTTACACAATGGTGGGAAATTCTGCCAAATCTTTCAGAGCCAGCAGGATGCAGAAAGAAACCCTAAAGGAAGATAATACAAATAATCAAGCAAACAATGCTGAGAGCAGCCTCTGCTTGTTTACACAGTTTCTAAGATGACAAAGGTTCTCTGAATAAGCCTTTGCTAGTAACTGGCCAGGAATTGCCCCATGTGTTACACACAAGGTAATGCCCTGAGTGGGGCCAGTTTGCATCGTCTGGTGTAGATTAAACATTACTGGCTGTGGCACCCTGGCAAGCCTTTTCTTCATAGAGTACCGCTATGAATGCATGGAATAATGCTTCTGATGAACATTTTTGGCTGGGCCCTCAGTTGTATCTGTGCCACCAGGCTCTGCCTTTTTATCTAAGGGTTAGTCAATTTGTTACATCGGTTATAAGCTCTTTTAGCTGTTGTACAATTCATGGGCTTTAATAATGTATTAGAAATGCTTTAAAAACTGGAAAGTGCTTTTGCTTAGTGCTTAATGAAAACTTGCGGGCCTAATGGGAACCTATTGCTCTGCATGACATTTCAGATTGATTTCATCTTCAGAATGAAATACATAACATTATGTGATTGTGCTGGAAGTTGGAATATTTTAAATGGTTGTGCATGTTGTACTGCAAGGCAATAATAGGTTGAAACAGAATGTGGGCAGTGAAGTCATGTTAGATGTGCACTTCAGGGCAAATGATCCAAAGTAGGTCTGCTCTTTCAAAATGTTACAAGAACTGTCAGAATTGGGCAAACACTTAATCTCTTCAAGTTAGCCATGGGCCATGGATTTGAGACATCCTAATTGAAAGGAGTGTCAAAGGTAACTAGTTGTGGCCAAATGTCCTTTGATTCTTCAGTCCAAGGTGTTGCTAATCGAGCCACACCGCGTGTTTGATTAATGGCAGTCATTGTTTCAGTGCTAGGATCGTATCTCCTGTAACTGCAGGAATGACTGTACCTGGTGAACTCCCCCTTGTGTTTGAATATGTTCCACGCCTTTTCCCCACTGGTGAAAACGAATACATTGGCACTGCCCCACAAATCCTAGCCCTGTCGGCTCTGAAGGGTAGTTATTTCTGTGTTCGTTTGTACAACAAAAAAACCCTCATTTACATCCCGTCTTTCTGTGGAAGGCCTGCACTGCTTGACTCCTTGACGACGCCGGTGGTAGTCCAAACCACAAACCCTGGTCAGGATGAGTGAAAGTCAGTTTGCTGAGATGATTTATCCTGCTGCTAAACTCCGATGTGCAGGACCCCTCTTTGGCAAAGCAATTTGAAAAAAAAACTTTATTCCAAGAAAACTGAATCCCTGCAAGTTTCTATTTGTGTTTTGCCACAGGTAGGAACAGAAATGAATAGCAATAACTTCCTACAGCTACTGCCTCCTTCGAAATGTGTTCAGATTTATAAAGAGTTGGAGTTATTAATTATTTTTGGAGATGTGTTTCTCCTGTTACAACAGTGACTGCAATTTCGGAAGTACTTAAGACCATAAGACATAGGAGCAGAATTAGGCCATTTGGCCCATCGTGTCTGCTCTTCCATTCAGTCATTGCTGATATGATTCTTATCTCCATTCTCCTACCTCCTCCCCTTTGTCCCAGAACCCTTAATCCCCTATTGATCAAGAACCTATCTATCTCTGTTTAAAGGCATTCAATGACTTGGCCTCCACAGCTCTCTGTGGCAATGAGTTCCACAGATTCACCACCCTCTGGCTGGAGAAATTCCTTCTCATCTCAGTTTTAAAGGAGTGTTCCTCCACTCTCAGGTTGTGGCTTTGAGTTCTAGTCTCTCCCACTAGTGGAAACATCCTCTTCACGTCCACTCTATCTAGGCCTCTCAGTATTCAGTAAGTTTCAATTAGGTTCCCATTCATCTTTCTAAATTCCATGGAGTATAGATCCAGACTCCTCGACTGCTCCTCATCTGACAAGCCCTTCATTCCTGGGATCATGCTTCTGAGGCTGTAAAGTGTTTCGAAGCACCCAGAGATCGTGTAAGATATGATACATGTGCTAGTCTTTCTTTAAAACTAGTATTTGCATTGACAGCTGCTTCTGATCCCCTGCATTATCTTCTGAGTCCCCCTGTCGAGCTCCTTTCGATACGGGAGCAAGCTGGCTGTTTGATGTTCTACTATTTTTCAACATGTTGATAAATTCCACTCTGAAGCCAAATGCTTGTGATCTGTCTGCTTTCACCTGCTTTGCCAATTGTTTCCATCTGACTCCTGCTTTTGAACAGGAAAAGTTTTGGGTGCCATTTTTAGACCCCAATGATCCATGGCTCTGCGTTTTTCCTGTCATTCCTTCTCTGCAGAAAACTCATCATCTCAGTTGATGGTTCCTGAGGAAGTGCACACTTTCAATGACTGGGAGCCTCGACTCCTTCATTACATTTCCAAGGTAGGATATAGCCAGCCTTATCTGTCACTGCGCTTCTGAAGAGCTGGTCTGTGTGCTTTCACAGATGCTTATTTGCAGAGCTAGCTCCAGTGCCCTATTTATTTATGACCTCGACTGCTTTGCATTCATATCCTGCATGATTGAACACGACTTGATGCATCTTCTTTACGCCACGCTCCATCCAGTGTTTTTTCTGAAATGGGGATGCACAAATCATCAATAATAAAAAGTCACTGACGACCATTCACAGCTAGTTGATTTTTTTTTCAAAGCAAGTCCCTCATTGGAAAAATGAACCAGGGCAATAAAAATATATTTGTTTTGGTGCAACGATGGTAGGTTAAACCAGGCAGTGCTGGCTCCTTTAGTTCAATAGTGTTACCTCTGTATCAATAACACTTCCATTTGTGTTAGTGATTATTCGAAACCTAACGTAGATTCTGTTTGAATAAGATTAAGGAGCACGCATGTTTTTGATTTGATTGAATTTGAGTCATTATTGTCACACGTATTGGGATACAGTGAAAAGTATTGTTTCTTGTGCACCACGCAGACAAAGCATACCATACATTGAAAAGGGAAGGAGAGGATGCGGAGAGTATCAGTCATGACTAGGATGTAGAGAAAGATCAACTTAATATAAGGTAGATCCATTCAAAAGTCTGATGGCGTCAGGGAAGAAGCTGTTCTTGAGTGAGTTGGTACGTGATCTCAGACTTTTGTATCTTTTTCCTGATAGAAGAGAGAATGTCCGGGGTGCGTGGGGTCCTTAATTATGCTGGCTGCTTTTCCGAGGTGGCAGCAGCAAGTGCAGATGGTGTCAGTGGCTGGTTTGAGTGATGGACTGGGCTTCATTCACAACCCTTTGTAATCTCTCACCATCTCGGGCAGAGCAGGAGCCACATCAAGCTGTGATACAACCAGAAAGAATGTTTTCCATGATGCATCTGTAAAAGTTGGTGAGAGTCGTGATGGACATACCAAATTTTCTTAGCATCCTGAAGAACTGAAAGCTTTGGGTGGGCTTTCCTAACTATAGCATTGGCGTACAGGGACCAGGACAGGTTGCTGGTGATCTGGTCACCTAAAGACTTGAAACTCTTGACCATTTCCACTTCATCCCCGTTAACGTAGACAGGGGCATTATCTCCACTACGCTTCCTGAACTCGACGACTATCTCCTTCATTTTACTGACATTGAGTTTACACGTCAGTACAAAAAGCCTTTTCATTTGTTTACCTACAAGTATATATCCCGAAAAATTAACATGAAGATTGAAAAAAAATGTTAGTTATATAGCAATTGGAAGAAATGCAAAGACTATTATTAGTAAATATATAATTTGAAAGCAGAGGGTTTTGATTGACTGTAGCTTCTGGCACTTGCAAGGTTAGACACACAAAGCAAAAAAGCCTTGTTAAAAAAAAAAGTTGTATTTATATAGCATTCTGTAATATCTCTGTCAGCAATTCAGGTACAATGAGCAGCGTTAAAGTGCAAGTCTGGCATAAGTACAAAAATGGATCAAACCAGTTTAAATTTGGAAGACAAAAATTTTGGCTGGGTTTCTCTGATCTTGTTCACCCCTCCACTGCTGTCAGAATGGAGAATTTGACACTCAGCCAAAACTCCATTCACTGCAGTGGGGCCGGAAGGTCCTAGCCATGGGCGAGGTTGGAGAATTCTGGCTTTTATCTCAACATTTTGTCATTTAACTTCCCACACCTAGTGATGCACAAGGCAGAATTTTATCTGTTAGCAGAATTATTTTTTTCCCTTGGAACAGATCATGAGCCCATCATGAATGGCTTATAGCCTGAGGAGCACCACTCTGCAGCAAGCGTGGCTGAGCAGGAATCTCTCCTGCTCTTACCTCCTTTCATTGGGGTATTGGAAGGATTTGCAAGTTGATACTCAACCTGTTTGGCCATGTTATGAACACACCATCCTTGGCCGTCAAGTCCTGCGGTGGGTCTTGAACCCAGAGCTTCTGGCTCAAAGGCAGGTATGCTACCCACTGTGCCACAAGATCTCCTCCATTGGATTGTTGGTACTGCTCTGCAGTTAATGCCATGACTGTAAAGCTGCAGCAGCATAAGTGGCAAAGTATTAAGTCTGTCCTATCTCCCCATTGCTGTAGCTTTTCTTGTCAGTGCATCTTTGATGGATATCAAAGAATGTTTAGTGGAATCCAAATCAGGTCCAGTCAGATTTAACCTAGTGCCTCAAAAACCCTTTATTTTTCACATAGTACAGTATTCTTGGAAAGATTGCAAGAGTATTTAAAAAAAAAAATGAGACTATGTTCATAGTTTAGGCATAGAGAAAATTCTCCATCTTGTTGGAGCACATTTGGAATATTGCGAACAATTTTGGATCGTGTATCTAAGGAAGTATGTGCTGGCCTTGGAGAAGGTCCAGAGGAGGTTCACCAGAACGATCCCGGGAATGAAAGGCTCAACGTATGAGGAGCGTTTGAGGACTCTGGGTCTGTACTCGATGGAGTTAGAAGGATGAGGGAGGATCTCATTGAAACTTATAGAATATTGAAAGGCCTGGATTTGGAGAAAATATTCCCATTAATAGGCGAGACTAGGATCTGAGGGCACAGCCTCAGAATAAAGGGATGACCTTCTGGAAATGAGATGAGGAACAATTTCTTCAGACAGCGGGTGGTGAAATTGTGGAATTGTTTGCCACAGATGGCCCAGGCCACTGAGTGTATTTAAGACAGAGATAGATATGTCCTTTAGTAAGGATATCAAAAGGTTACGAGGAAAAGTCGGAGGAATGGGACTGAGAAACAATCAGCCGTGGTTGAATGGTGATGCAGACATGATGGGCCGAATGGCCTAATTCTGCTCTGATATCTTATGGTCTTAAATTAAATCCCTTTGCCCACTACCCGCAAAATCAGTAATATTTAAAACGTACTCGCCTGTTTTGTCAAAACCTCTACAGTTGGCAGCTGATGTCCAGGAAGGATATATGCCAAGAATTGCTCATGTAGATTGTTCAGTCTGCGATGAATCGACCTATTCTGTTACCCGCTGCCATTTATGAATATCATCTGCTAGAATTATAAAGGATAAAGGTGGAAAATGTGAAAGTGCTTTTTCTAGGAGTAAACCTGAACTTTATTTATTGTACAATCATATGTGATTGCTTCATTTAAAATTCATGGTGTCGCATTGCATCTAACTCTGTGTATTGAACTTTAATTGCTCCCTTCCACGAGAAGAGCCTTCACTGAGTTTTCTGTGTCTATTATTTGCGGTTGGGCTTGTTAGCAGATGCTGTCTGTCTTTCTCTTGCTCTCTCTCTGGAGCTGTGGGCTGCTGAATTGCATGGTTGCTTGTTGTGGTGACTGTGGAGGGAACAAAAAGGCACAGATGCTTTGATTTGTGGCTTTTTGTAGCATTCTTTAGGCTTCTTAGTCATTCATGGAAGGAACATCGGAGCAGAAGTCGACTGTTCAGCCACTTGAACCTGTTCTGCCGTTCAATTAGATCATAGCTGATCTATACCTTAACTTGCTTCTGAAGAAGAGTCATATTGGGAGTCATAGAATCTACAGTGCAGAAGGAGGCCATTTGGCCCATCAAGCCTGCACCAACAATAACCCCATCCAGGTCCTATCTCAGCAACCCTATGTATTTAGTCCTCTAATCCTCCTGACATTAAGGAGCCACTTATCATGGGCAGTCAACCTAACTTGCATATCTTTGGAGTCAAAACGCTAACTCTGTTTCTCTCTTCAAAGGTGTTGCCAGACTTGCTGGGTTTTGCCAACATTTTCTGTTCTAATTTCAGATCCCCAGCATTTGCAGTATTTTGCTTGTATTTTAACTCCATCTACTTACCTTATTTCTATGACCTTTAACCTTATTGAATAAAAATCTGCCCACTGCAATTTTGAAAATCTCAATTGATCTTACCTCAACAACTTCCGGCAGGAGTTTGGAGCAGACAGTTCCAGATTTCTTTTATCCTTTGTATGAGAAAGTGCTTTCTGATATTACCCCTGAACAGCCTTCCTCTAATCTTAAGATTATGTTCCCTTGTTCTCAAATCATTGAATCCCTACAGTGGAAAAGGAGGCCATTCGGCCCGTCGAGCTTGCGCCATCAACAATCCCACCTGGCCTACATGTTTACCTTAATCCCCCTGACATGAAGGGGGAATCTTAGCATGACCAATCCACCTAACCCGTACAGCTCTTGGATTGTGGGAAGAAACCAGTGCACCTGAAGGAAGCCACACAGACAGTGACCCAAGGCTTGAATTGAACCCGGGTCCCTGGTGCTGTGAGGCAGCAGTGCTAACCGCTGTGCCACCATGAAAGAGTTTCTCTTTACCTCTCTCATCAAATCCATTGTTTATCTTAAACGCCTCTGTTGCATCAGCCATTAATTTTCTATTTTCAACGGGATACAAACGTAACCTATGCAATCTATCCTCGTAATATAACCCTTTTTAGCTCAAATGTCTTCAGTGCACAAATGGTGTCCCGAACTGAGGACTGAGGAGCAGTCTAAATGGGTCAAACAAGACCTCTGAATAGTTGGAACTGAACTTCAGCCCCTTTTGTATTGTAGCCCTCTTGCAATAAAGGCTAATGTCCCATTTGTCTTTTAATTATTGTTTGGATCTGTTCACCAGCTTTTAGCGATTCTGTAATCTTTGTTCTCCTACAGTGCTGAGCTACCCACCATTTTGGAAATACACTGATGTATCTCTTTGATTCCAAGTGTATATAGTCTCATACTTAACCATATTGAACTTGTATTGAATTCCTATACCAGTAGGGCACTGGGCTCTTACCAGATTATGTACGTATTTCTATGGCGACACAATCGCAATTTAATGGTTAAAATTGTTACTTTGAAGTGGTTGAAACTTGCGATAATTCTCGCACAACATTGGTACCCGGCTTCACAGTTCTGATCTGTCACCTGTGCAAGATTTGATGTCGCTATTAATTTGATTCCTCCTTTCTCAAAAGAAGGATATGGTGTTTAAAAATAATTAAGCCAGCTTGAGATTTACGCATCATTACTAAATTGTCAATTTAGAGCAGGGATAAGCAAGTGTTTTCTGTCTGGTATGAAGTATATGTTAGAATGTTTGTGTGTATATATTTTCCATTCCATAACTGCTGCTGCTACTAGTTTGTGGTTTGACACTCCCGCTGATCTGCTCCATGAGATGACTGCTGCTGTGCTTCTGTTTAACATCCACTGTCCCAAGGTGCTGATCCGATTGTAACCTCCATTCGTTTGATCCGTGCAGCCTGTCCAGAGCAGAGGAGCTGACTGAGCAGAGCTCAGGGCCTGAACTCTTCCCTTGACCACACTTGCCAACTCCCCCCCCTTCTGCTCATTCTGCTCAGTGCATCTCCCAATGCAGCTCCTCAAACCCTCTGTCTGAGAGGAAGAATAGTTATAGCAGCTTGTGAGCACAGGGGGAAAGTAGGCAAGAGATCCAGTGAATTATTTCTTGCTGTGATTATGGTTACAAATAGGGAGTATAAGATGTTGAATTTATTTTGTGTCCTAACTCACATTAATTCCCACACACCCATCTCACCTGTTCAAAACATTTCCCCAATTCTCGCCTCATGAGTATTTTGATTTTAATTGCTTTACGATTGGTGCCTTTCCCGCAGCAGCCTAGGCACTAAACTGAAATTGCTTCCCTAAACCTTTCTGCCTCTCTTCTCATTTTTTTTTCTTCTTTTAAGGTGCTCCTTAAAATCTCTGGCCAAGCATTTGTCCATCTGGACAAGTGGCTTGGCATCAAATTTGGTTCCATAATGCTTCGATAAAACATCTTGAGGTGTGTTCTTATAATTTCAAAGATGTTACATAAATATACGCTACTGTCATTGATAAACGAAAGTGACTCGAGCATGGATCTCCACGTCTCACTTTCTGCCATCTGAACATCTCCATCAATTCCAGCCCTCTATTTTGTAGCCACCTTAAAATCTATTCTGAGATGGAGTCTTACCACGACCCTTCTGCTGAGCCCACACAATGTTCTTCTGCCCAACAGCTTGGTCTGGAAGATATTTTCACTCCTGCTTGTGCACTGTGCTGCCATTTGCCGTGTCTTTTTATTAAATTGCCCTGGCTCTTCCCGACTGTCTGAGGTCAAGGAAGTGCTTCCTCTTGCAAATTTGTTTGACTCAACATTCTACAGTTGTATTCAAGGTTGATGGGGCTCTTCCCCATCACTAGGCAGGTGCCACACCATGCCAATGCACTGTCTTGCCGAATTGCGCAGGTTATTTTAATTTATTCAATCAAAGTTGATGCATGGAATAGTCTACAAATGTCTGATGTTTAGACAATGCCATTTTTTGGACTGCTGGATTTGAGTCACAATTAGAACTGTACAAGCTGCGCTGTGTACAGAAATGCAAGGACTGACATTTGTGTCACCATATAACACAAGCGTTGTCATCTTTAATCATTTAATGTCAGTGCTCTGTGAGCTAATCTAATTGTAGTGTCAGCTGTGGCTCAGTTGGTCGCCTCTGAGTCAGAAGGTGGTGGGTTCAGCTCCCACTTCATGACTCGAGCACAAAGATCAAGGCGTGAGATTCCAATGCAATGCACGGTAGCACAGTGGTTAACACTGCTGCCTTACATTGCCAGGGACCCAGGTTCAATCCCTTGTCTGTGTGGGTTTCCTCTGGGTGTTCCGGTTTTCTCCCACAGTCCGAAAGACTTGGTGGTTAGGTGTGTTGGCCACACTAAATTCTTGCTCAGTGTACCTGAACAGACACTCGAACAGTGTGGTGAACAGGGGATTTTCACAGTAAATTCATTGCAGTGTCAATGTAAGCCTACTTGTGACACAAATAAATACATACAAAATAGTAGTAACTAGAATTCAAAAGTAATTTCTTCACCATGATCCCTGTCAAAAGATCCTGAGGATGTGGGGTTTCTGGCTGAAATTTTTCACCCCTCCTGCCACGGGAATCGGAGCGGGCGAAGGGCAGACAGTGGGAAGGTCCGTTGTCCTTAAGTGGGATTTTACGGTTTTGGGATGAATGAGGCTGTAAAACCCCACCCTCTTTATCTTAAATTGAAAAGGGAATACATTTATGACTGGAAGGTTTGACAATGTCTTAAGATTATTTGAGGTAAATCAAATCTTATCAAGTGAATTCAAGTGCCAGTAGGTAGTGAAGCTGTGGGCAGTTGTCTTCTGTGCCTGTGGAAAATCCAAAATACCCGACAGTGGCATCTGCTTTCTTTCATTCACGCACAAAACCAGCACAAGTCTACACCTTCCAGTTCCCACATGGCTGCAGGCTAACTTCAGTTCTGGAGTAATTAATCAGAAATCATTCATGATTATTCCCTCTTTCCCTTTTAGCTTTGCAGCAAGATTACTTTCTCATGCAGTCTAACTAAAGAGCTTTACGTTACACATAAAGGGACGCAACAGATATAACTCAGAACAAGCTTCATGCCATTATCAGAATTGCTTATTTCTAAACTTCACCGTTAGACTTTATTTATTAGTGTCACAAGTAGGCTTACATTAACACTGCAATGAAGTTACTGTGAAAATCCCCTAATCTCCACACTCCGATCGATGCCTGTTCAGGTACACTGAAGGAGAATTTAGCATGGCCCAATGCACCTAACCAACTCATCTTTCAAACTGTGGGAAGAAACCGGAGCATCTGAAGGAAACCCACGCGTTCACGGGGAAAACATGTGGACTCCGCACAGACAGTGAACCAAACCGGGAATCGAATCTAGATCTCTGGCACTGTGAGGCAGCAGTGTTAACCACAGTGCCACCGTGCTGCCCATGAGTTCCTGCATGTTGCTTCATTGAAGGTTAATTTGTTGTGCCAGCGATGTGGAAAGTATCACTATAAGTAGGAAGCTTGAAACTTTTACATGACGTGACTTTTATACTATGTCTTCCGAGTACTGTAGGCAGACAGTGCAACTGTGAGTCCTGCTCACATTATTGCTGAAGTCTTGGTGCTGATACATCAGTGAGCACAGTGTCACTGGCTCCTTCCATATGCATAGCTTTTCTTTCTAGAAGAATATTCAGCAATTTCCAGCCTGATGTGCCCTTTAAAGTGCAAATAGCTGTTATTTTTTATGTGAAGGTTTGAGATGCCGTGGGGTTTGACTTTTGCTTTTGATTCCTTTGGCCCTTCATTCACCCTGGATATTCGTGAGACTGAAGGTTTGTTCCAATCCTGCTCCCAAGTGAGTGCCAGGATCAGCTGGGAATATCAATTAGTCCTCGAAGGTAGAAGGAACATGCGGGTAGATCATCAAAGATTAAATTCAGTCTTCAACTGTCCATTTTTTTATTATGAGAAAAAATTGATTTATATTTTCCGCAAGGCAACTGGGAAAGGACCAGCCTATTGGACTGTCAGTAATGATCCACTTTTAGCTTGGATTTATTTTGTATTTCAAAAGTCACCTCCGATTTTTAACATGGCTTCAGACCCGTGTCACCCAGTAACTCACCCACAGCAACATGGCGCCTTAACCTATTTCATTTCTTAATTAGATTTGACTGAAAGTTCCGTTAAAAAGCAGCCTAACGTCACGGTCATTCATGACTGTGTACCTATTTAGTGTGTGCTTGTTGAGTTTGGTGCATACCTGAACTAGTTTCAACTAGTTGATATTAATCAGTGGATTTTATCACTTAAATAATCTGTAGATAATGACAGTCAGACATTCAAATCAGTTGCACAGAAGGTTAAAACACTTCTTTTAGTTTTTAATTAACATTGTTTTGACAAGAGCAGTTACATGTTCAGCTTCAGACTAAAGGAACAACCCTTTAGAACTAGGATGAGGAGGAACTTCTTCAGCCAGAGGATGGTGAATCTGTGGAATCCATCACCATCGAAGACTGTGGAGAGCAGTAAAGTTTATTTATTAGTCACAAGTAAGGCTTACATTAATACTGCAATGAAGTTACTGTGAAATTCCCCTAGTCGCCACACTCCAGCATTTGTTCAGGTCAATGCACCTAACCAGCACGTCTTTCAGACTGTGGAAGGAAACTGGAGCACCTGGAGGAAACCCAAGCAGACACTGGGAGAACATGTGAATTCCACACAGACAGTGACCCAAGCCGGGAATCGAACCTGCGACCCTGGCTCTGTAACCAGTACAACCGTGTCAATGAGTGTATTTAAAACAGAGATACATGGGTTCTCCTGGGCAGCACAGTAGTTAGCATTGCTGCCTCACAGCACCAGTGATTCTGGTTCATTTCGCGGCTTGGGTCTCTGCCTGTGTGGAGTTTATACGTTCTTCCCATATCTGTGTGGGCTTCCTCTGGGTGCTCCAGTTTCCTCCCACAGTCCAAAGATGTGCGAGTTAAGTTGATTGGCCATGCTCAATTATCCCTTAGTGTCCCAGGATGTGTGGGTTAGGGGGATTAGCAGGGTAAATGCGCAGCGTTATGGGGGTAGGGCCTGGGTGGGATTGTGGTTGGTGCAGACCCAATGGGCCAAATGGCCTCCTTCACGGTAGGGATTCTATGATTGTTGATTGGTAAGGGGATCAGAGGTTACAGGAAAAGGTGGGAGAATGGGATTGAGAAACTTATCAGCCATGGTCAAATGGTGGAGCAGGTTTGATGGGTCAAATGGCCTAATTCTGATCCTACAAGTTGTGATCTTATGCTACATCACAGTTTTATATGAATTTGTGGAGTCTTGGGGCATTGCCTCTGAGCCAGATGGTCTGAGTTCAAGTCGCACTCCAGGACCTGCTGGCCAAGGACAATGTAGCTAAACATGTCGCATATTAACTCGTAAATACTTCCAACATGTGTCAATGGCAACAAATAACAGTGGGACATGATGGAAAGAATATTGGAGCTTCTACCATTGCAATCTGTAGGTCTGGACTACAATATGTGTTTTTATTCATTGGTTGTGGGTGTTGCGAGCTGGACCAGCATTTGTTCTTATCCCCAATTTTCCTCTGGACTGAATGGCTTGCTAGGCCATTTCAGGGGTCATGTAAGAGTCAATCACATTGCAGTGATTCTGAGGTCACATGTAGGCCAGACCAGGTGAGGATGGTAGAACTCCTTCCCTAAATGACATTCGTGAATCTGATGGGCTTTTACAACAATGGTTCAATGATCATCACTAGACTTTTAATTCCACACTTCTATTGAATTCAAATTTCACCATCTGCCGTGGTAGGATTCAAACTTGGGTCCTCAGAGCATTATCCCAGATCTCTGGATTACTAGTCCAGTGACCTTACCACTATGCTATTGCCTTCTATGTAAAGATGCATGTTGCCACAGCACCTTGGAGTCCTGGGGTTTGGGGGGGTGCGGGGTGGGGGAATCACACTGGTGCTAACAGCATGGATTCAATCCCTGTTCTGACTGGGTTGGACTCGGGACCTGCCTCCTTGCCCTGCGCGGGAGGTTGTGGCGCTGTGGATCATATGTCTTTTCAGGCAGAGAACGCAAGGAGAATATGAATTGAAAGAAAGAAAAGGTAAATATCAACATGAGGCTTCAGATAACAATGGGTGGATTTTACAGCCTCGCTTGTCCTGAAACTGTAAAACCCGCCTGAGGTCAACAGACATTTCCATTCTCCTGCTCCGATTCCCACGGCGGGGGCGGGATGGCAAAATTCCTGTGTGCCGTTGAAAGATTGAAGGTTTTTTGGCCATGTCATTGGCACAAAGACAATGTCTCAAAGATCCCGATTGATCACATTTTATGATGAGAAACGTGCTGTCTGTGATCTGCTGACCAAGTGTTCAGTATGTAAGTCAGTTAGAATTCAGAACGTTAGCCTACATGCTAACCATGTTGTCCATATGCAAAGCATCCTTGGCTAGATGAGACCAGGGTGAGGTGTGAATAATAGTTCATCAAATCAGTTTCCGCAGATAATATTTTTTGGTCTTGTTTAACTGACAACTCTTCATTTTTTTGGGTTGGAACACATACAATCAGCTTTTCACCAAATGTTTAGTTCTGTTGGTTTGCATTGCATTGAGAAGCCCCACAAGTTAACAGACTGTGAAAGAAATGTGCTGTACTTCACAGACCAACGTTGGCTCCCAGCCCAGCCTCATCTTGATTTAGAAGTTCTCATCTTTGTTTTCAAATTGTTTTAAGGAAGGATTTAAATGCATTGGAGGCAGTTCAGAGAATATTTACTGGATTGATACCTGGAATGAACGGGTTGTCTTAGGAGGAAAGGCAAGTCAGACTGGGCTTGGTTCTAGAAGAGTGTTTAAAGGAGTGAGAAGGATTGAAGCGTATAAGATCTTGGAACGGTTTTGACAAGCTGGATGTGGGGTAAATTCAGATTTCGGGGACACTGTTTTAAATTCAAGAGTTGCCCTTTTAGGACGGAGATGAGGAGAAACCTTTTTTCTGAGGGCTCAGTGACTTTGGAGCTTTCTGTCTCAGAAGGCAGTAGAAGCGGGTTTATAAAATATTTTTTAAGGCAGAAGTAGATGGATGCTTGTTAGGCAAGGGAATCAAATGGTAGATGGGATTGTGGAATTCAAAAGCAGCCATTATCTTATTGAATGGCAGAGCATGCTTAAGGGGCTGAATGGCCTACTTCTATTTTGTATGTAAATCCTCCCATCCTATATCTGCTGCCTCCTGCAACTCACCAAAGTCTCTGTTCCCTTATTCTGGCCTCTTCCAAATTTCCAATTTTAACCAAAACTGTGCCTTGAGCCACCCAGCCTTAATCCTGGGATTCTCTCCCTGAAAGCCTCTGCATTTCTTGCCTCCTTCATGCTATACCTTAACACCATCATCTGTCCTACTATCTCCTTATGCGGTGCAGTGCCAAGTCTGGTTAACACTCCTGTGAAGCGCCTTGGAATGATTCTCATGTTCAAACCCCTAACAAATAAAGTATTTCTTTTTAAATGCAATTTGTTTTGAAGCAGATATTTTCACTCCCTGCAGAGTGATTTCTCCCTTTATTCTTTCAAGT
Organism: Carcharhinus amblyrhynchos; assembly: GCF_965287045.1. Classification (NCBI taxonomy): domain Eukaryota; kingdom Metazoa; phylum Chordata; class Chondrichthyes; order Carcharhiniformes; family Carcharhinidae; genus Carcharhinus; species Carcharhinus amblyrhynchos. The sequence continues at coordinate 29,042,596 of NC_137346.1, forward strand.
ATGTGTCTCATCAGTAATCTTAATGTGGTGTTCTGCTTCAGTTTAATTATCTTGAATTTAAGTAAATCTTAAATATTTTAACAAGAAATGTTATATTCTGACTGTGGAGTTTTTTCTGTCATCCAGAGCAGAGGGAAAAAAATAGTGCACTTCCGATGCAACCTTTTATACATTGGAAGGTAGGGGATAATTGTTAGACTTGTGTTAAATTACCATTAAGGGTAAGGGTTCCAAGGTTCACTTTTTGAAGCTGTCACTCTTGGAACATGTTGCAGTGAGTTCAAGGCCAGTGCTTTCAAGGGAATCCATAAGACACTTTGTTACAAATAATTTTGGACTGAGGGATATGAATCTGTGGAATTCCCTGCCCAGGGAAGCAGTTGAGGCTACCTCATTGAATCTTTTTAAAGCAAAGATAGTTGGATTTTTGAACAGTAAAGGAATTAAGGGGTTATGGTGAGTGGGCGGGTAAGTGGAGCTGAGTCCACAAAAAGCTCAGCCACGATCTTATTGAATAGTGGAGCAGGCTCGAGGGGCCAGATGGCCTATTCCTGCTCCTTGTTCTTATGTAAATAATGGATCATCAAGACTTCAGCAACCAATAATACAAACAGGATGCATTAGATTGACACTTGAACTAAAGGATGTGAATTGATCAGTAGCTGGAGTGCTACAGCGTGTTGGTGGAATTGGCAAACATTTGGCGCATGAGATGGTAATTTCCAGAACATATCCGCAAGGAACAGGATTTTGTGGAAGGTTAGTGGAACTCGCCCAACCTCAATCAGAACTCATTGAGAAAATGGGGAAATCTGGCAGAAAGTGACTGTTGCCCAGTGAAGAGGAACAACATTTTTGTGTGATATGTAGAAAAGTAAATGGCACAGGGAAGGACTGAATAGTGAAGAAACAGTATTAATGGACAGCTGCGAATGCTAGGCTGCCAAGATATGTGGGGTGTCCCAGTGGTTAGCACTGCTGCCTCATACAGCCAAAGATCCAGGTTCAGTTCCAACCTTGCATGTTCTCCCCGTGTCTGCGTGGGTTTCCTCTGGACGCTCCGGCTTTCTCCCGCAGTTCAAATATGTGCAGGTTAGGTGGATTGGCCATGCTAAATTGCTCCTTTGTGTTCAAAGATGTGTAGGTTAGGTGCTAAATGCATGGGTTATGGAGATGGGGTCTGGGTAAGATGCTCTTTTGGAGAGTCAGTGTAGACTGGATGGGCCAAATGGCCCCTTTCTGCACAGCAGAGATTCTTTTGATTCTGTGGACTGCAGCAGATAGAAAACAAAATATAACCTGATAGCTGGGGTTGTTCTCCTTGAGGAGAGAATGCTGAAGGATAGAAGTGTTGAAAATCATAAAAGGTAAAAAGAGTCTCTAAAGAGAAACTGTTTCCAGTGGCCAAAAGGTCCATCATCAGAAAGTTCCAATATAAGGTGATGTGAAGCAAAACCTTTTCAGGCAATGAGTGGTTAGGATTTTGAATGCACTGCGTGATAGAGGGAAAAACAGATTTATTTGCAGCTTTCAGACTGGAATTCATTGAATACTTGAAGGAGAAAAATCCGTAGGGAATGGGCCCACACTTAAAGTTGTGTTTGCATTCCTGAAAATTGCAGCATTAAGTGAATCATCTTGGGAATCAGTGTTAAAGACAGCATCAAGCTCCTTCGGACATTTGCTGTCTAAAAAAAAACGTACAAGTTGAAATTCTGTACTATGTATCTGCAGCGCTGTGCATTACAAGCTGGAATAACTTGCAAAGTAAAATAAATTACTCAATATAAATGATGTATAAATTCAAATTAGATGACGTTAAACCACCCAAACAAGCTCTGGGTCGCACAGCTTCAGTACTTGAGCACTTAGTCAATCCTCCCTCTAACAACCTCGTCTACAGCACTCCTGGAACTCAGTTTGACCTTTTGCTTGCTTTCCATTCCTACTGTGTCTACCTGATCGAGAGCAGGCAGCTTCCTATCATCGCTCTGTCCTCTGGCTCCTGGATATCAGGCCTTCCCCAACCCTCTGCAGCCTCAGCCTTTGGTGATGGCAGTTCTGGTGTCACAACATGGTGGCGATTGGCCACTGGGGGAGCTCAGTAAGAGTGTAGATGAAATTGAAATTAAAAATGGTAATGCAAATTGGGTGAACAAATCTGAAAGAATAAAGGACGTTAAAGCCAAACAATGTTAAGTGGGGAAACTTAGAAGTGTGGACTCAATGTAATTGAATTGCTCCTCAAAAGAGCCGGTGCAGACTTGATGGGCCAAATGGCCTGTTAAGACAAATAAATACAACGTTGCACGTTTTCATAGGAAAAGCTTGGAGGTCACTATTGCCTGGAAGGTGCAAATCTAGGTGGAGTTAAGGAACAGAAGGATTGCAGAATACAAATCGCATCAAACAAGAAAAGTTACACTGCAGGTTAGGAAAGCCGTATGAAAAACAAAATTTGCACTTGGTTTTATTTCCAGAGAGCTGGAATGGAAGAAGTGGGAAATTACACTCAAACTGTACTGAACATTTGTTAGACCACACTTCTGGAGCAGTATAGCAGTTCTGGTCACTATAGTACAAATAGACCCGAGAGCCACAGGGGAGGGTGCAGAGAAGATTATAAGGCTGATATCAGAAATGCAGAGTATGTGTATCAGAAAAGGATTGAGAGGCTGCATCTCTTTTCTGTCTTAAAAGACAGAAGCTGAGGGTTGACCTAATTAAGGTCTTTAAAATAGTGAAGGATTTTTTGGTGGTTTGGACGCACAGAATTTTCCTCTTGTGGGGAAGAGGATAACCAGGGGCCATCCATATGAGATAGTCACCAAGAAATCTAATTGGGAATTCGGAAAAAAAACTTCTTTACCCAGGGACCGGTGAGAATGTGGAGTTCGCTATCACAGGGGAGGAGTTGAAGCAAATAGTGTAAGGTGAATCTACGCAGGCATAGGAGGGAGAAGGAAATAGAAAGTTGTAGTTGAGATATAAATGAGGGATAATATGAGGAGGCTCAAGTGGAGCATAAATACTGCTTGGGCTGAGTGGCATGTTTCTGTGCTGTGTATCCTCAGTAAGCCAATGTAATTCTATGTTGTGCTTTCGATGAACATTCTGCACATTTACAGATGAAATTTATAGAATTGAGTGGGATTTCACCTCTACATTCCAGTCACACTGAATTACAGGTATTCTATGTTTAATATATATGCAATCAAAATGAATGTTATATTTCATCATTTTGGTTCAAGTGATACTGTTAAGGTGTCTGCTGATTTTTTTTTTTATTTATTTAATCTGTTGTGAGATGTCGGTGTCGCTGGCAAGGCCAACATTTGTTGCACATCCGTATATTGCCGTAGAACTGAATGGCTTGCTTGGCCATTTCAGTGGGCAGTTGCGAGTTAGCCACATGACTGCAGATCTGCAGTGACATATAGACCAGAGTGGGTAAGATGACAGATTTCCTTCCCCAAAGGAAGTAAACAAGATGCATATTCAATGATAGTTCCATGGTCCCAATGACTGGGGCTAGATTTAAATTTGATTTATTGAATTGGATTTAATGCCCATGGTGGGATTTGAACTGATGACTCCAGAGCATCAGCCTGTGGAATTCGAGCCCAGTGACATTGCCACTTCACCACTCTGCAGCTCACGTTGATTAAAAAGGAAAAATAACTAAAGCAAGTGTCGTTCCTCCAGAGAGTGAGTCTGAAAAATTAATAATGAAAAATAAGGAAATGGCAGAAGAATTGAACAGTGTTCTGCATGACCTTATCAAATGGTGGAGCAGGGCTGTATGGCCTATTCCTCCTAAATTGTATGCTTTTGTGTAAGGTGTCAGCTATGGCTGAGTGGTAGCATTGTAATCTCAGAAGGTTCAGATCCAAACCCCGCTCCAGAGAACGGCTCATGATCTAGTTGACACTATCAGGGGGATAGTCTTTCAGCTGAGATCTTAAAAGTGGAGCACCGTCTGCCCTTTCAGATAAAATGTCCCTGCTTCAAAGAAGAGTAGGGGAGTTCTACCTGGTGTACTGACTGATATTCATCCCTTGACTAATGTCACGAAAACAGAGAGCTGGGTGCGAGCAAAATTGTCTATGGTGTTCTCTGCATTTTGGAGTGCTGAAAGTTATTGCAGAAGTGCAGGGCTTTCCTTTTAAAAATCGTTAAATGAGTTTAACTGGTCAACAGTGTCACAGTCAGGTTTGGTTCATGCCCAGTGACTGACTTGTATTCCAGGTGGTTTCTGAGCTGAATGTGCTGCTGTGTTTTCTTGTTGCAAGGAATGTCTGCTTCCATGCGTTCCTCAACAGGTCCAGGTAGCTCCCAATGTGAAAATTGTTTGAATCATTTTATAGAAAAATCCATGTAGCTACAGACGGACTTTAAGGAACCTGTAATCTACATTGGCAGCACAGTCCAGCCAGCCAGACAAAGACACACACACACAAACACACACACACACGTACGCGCGTGCACACACACACACACACACACACACACACGCATTGCAGGACATTTGCAGTTTTACCACTTTCAATTTTAGGAGCGAGTCAGCCATCCAATTTTCCATCTGGAATATTTTATTTAGGTTGGTCCCATTCCAGACAGACATTTGGTTATTTTTAATTCAAATACTTCAATGATGTACTGACTGTCCTAATTACAGTAAGGATGAGCTGAATCTAAATCTTGACAATTTGTGACGGTTTGGTTTATTTTGAGCCCTGCTGAAATAAACATTCACATGAATGTTTGCCCGCAATAAATAGTGCAACAGTGGCGGGTGTTTCTAAGGAGCCATTTTCACAGGATGATGGGAATCTGATGTGGATTACTTCGGCATGTAAAGGCACAGTGGGACTTGCTTTTCCCTCACACTTTGTGAACGTGAAGAACGGTACTGTGGATAAATAGTTTTCCACAGGCCACAATCCCGGCTTCTAGATCCAGGTTAGGTGACTTAGCTATGGGGAGGTGATGGCCGAGCAGTGTTATTGCTGGACTGTTAATCCAGGAACGCAGCTGATGTTCTGGGGACTCGGGCTTGAATCCCGCCACATCAATAAAAAAAAATCTGGAATTAAGAATCTACTGATGACCATGAAACCACTGTCGGGAAAACCTACGAATGTCCTATAGGGAAGGGAATCTGCTGTCCTTACCTAGCCTGGCCAACATGCGACTCCAGAACCTCATCAATATGGTCAACTCTCAACTGTCCTCAGGCAACAAGGAATGGGCAGTAAATGCTAGTCAGCCACCGATGCCCATGTTCCATGAATGTTTTTTTCAAAAGTGCATGGGTTACGGGGATAGGGTGGGTGGGGGTGTGCCTGGGTGAGATGCTGTTTCAGCAAATTGGTGTGGACATGCCGGCATTGGACTGGGGTAAACACAGTAAAAAGTCTGACAACACCAGGTTTATGTCCAACCGATCAAATAGATCGGTTGGACTTAAACCTGGCGTTGTCAGACTTTTTAATCGGCAAATTGGTGCAGACCTGATGGGCTGAATGGCCTCCTTCTGCACTGTAGGGATTTGCTAAGCACTGAACCGTACCAACAAATGAGTGACTGGGTAAGAGTGTGAAAGATAGTGTGAGACAGTGAGTGAGAGGATGTGTCAATGCCTGAATGACTCACAGTCAGTTAAGTTTTTATAGCAGTTAATTTCAGGCAGAAGTGCCTTGTATATTTTAGTTAGGCTCTCGTTGGACCACAGAGCTACAATTCAGGATCAGAGGGGATGATTCATCACCACGGACACACAAATTACTGCTTTTGGCATTCAATCCAAAAATCGTTTTGTGGTTTAATTTTCTACTTGGTATCCATTTATCACACTATTACATTGTCCAGTAAGTACCATTGTCCTGCATCCATGTCAGTTGATCAATTGGTCTAGATGAGAAATAAATCATTGCCGTTGATGCTCCTGAGTATTCAACAAGAAGTACACCAGAGCATGATGGAAACAAAACGTGCTGTCCACACAAGATCTAGGTCATTACCCAAGGTTAGGAGTGGAGCCCCTCCATTATACTGGACAATGTTCCTAAATATTACTGAATTATTATCTTACTGCCAGGGACCCAGGTTCGATTCCCGCTTGACTCACTGTCCGTGTGGAGTTTACACGTTCTCCCCTTGCCTGCCTGGGTTTCCTCCAGGTGCTCTGGTCTCCTCCCACAGTCCAAAGATGTGCAGGTTAGGCCATGCTAAATTGCCCCTTTGTGTCAAGGGGACTAGCTAGGGTAAATGCATGGGGTTGTGGGGATAGGGTCTGGGTGGGATTGTGGTCAGGGAAGGCTCAATGGGCTGAATGGCAGCCTCCTGCACTGTAGGATTCTATGATTCTGTAACCTGGTGTCAAATCCACATGTGTGCAATCATGAAAAGGCGTGCTTGAAGTGGGTAGTACAGAGGGAGTTATCAAAATGATAACTGATTGAAAAGACAAGGGTAAATGACATTGACATTAGATATATCTCAGAAAACTGATGCTACGCCAGAATATGAGCTGTACGATGACTAAAAATAGCTGTGTGCTTGAGCTGTAGTCCAGTCTTTGTATAGTGTCCAGGTAATCAAGTGGTACTTGTCGTTCACAAGAACAGAATTTTGCCTTCTGCTTTTCCCACCTCAGCCACAAGTGTGTGGAGTGGGTGAGAAGGCAGCTGCTTGTCCCTTGGATTGCAACTCTGATTACCTCCCACTCACTAACTCGTACTCATCCTCCTGAGCTCACTCACTGACGCGCGCACTCGGGTCCTCATTCACACACACGCTCTCATTGTTCCACACCTGATTCTCGCACTCACGCACAGTCTCAGTCAGAATCACACTTACAGCTGGGCACGGTGATATTTCAGGATCTGTGGCATCAGCTTAATAATCCAAGTCCAAATCTCCGCACAGCGTTTAGCACGAGCTGTACTTTTAAGGAGCTGCCTAACATTTCAATTCATTGATTTCAGTGCCAGCCTGTTGTCAGGTTGATGCAACATGCTGTGGTAGGATATGGGTTCATAACCGTGAGTCAGTATTCAGCACTGCTCCGCAAATCCTAGCAACCTGTTACAGAGCAGCATTGGCAGACACTGTCTGCTCACCGTCTGTCAGGGAATGGTGCTTGGCACTTGTAATGCGTTGGGTTCTCTCCTGATACTTCCCACTCATGCTCAACATAAGAACCAGAAGCATGACCATATGTGCTAAGTATCTAGGATGTAACAAACTCAGCATGAGCAATAAAATCCATTGCCGTCAGCATTCAAATTGGGAACGGTATGGATTACCTTCCCCGCACCTACCATCTCCCCAATCCCACCTGCAATCCCTAATCTCTCCCAAATCAGTGGAATGGGAACCCAAAGAGAAAATGCTGGAAAATCTCAGCAGGTCTGGCAGCATCTGTAAGGAGAGAAAAGAGCTGACGTTTCGAATCCACGTGACCCTTTGTCTGCTTTGACAAGTCTTTGACCTGCCCAGATTTTCTAGCATTTTCTCTTTGGGTTTCAGATTCCAGCATCCGTTTTGCTTTTATTCAGTGGAAGGAGAATGCTGATAGACTAGATAGTTTAGGTTAAAATGAAGAATCACAAATCATAGAATCCTACAGTGCAGAAGGAGGCCATTCGGCCCATTGAGTCTGCGCCGACAAGAATCCCACCCAAGCCCATTCCCCATATCCCATGTATTTATCCCGCTAATCCCTCTAATTTACACATCTCAGGATATTGAGGAGCAATTTAGCATGGTCAAGGTACCTAACCCACACATCTTTGGACTGTGGGAGGAAACCGGAGCACCCGGAGGAAACCCACGCAGACGCGGGGAGAATGTGCAGACTCCACACAGAAAGTGACCCAAGCCGGGAATCGAACTCGGGTCCCTGGAGCTGGGAAGCAACAGCACAAACCACTGTGCCACCATGCCACCCCACCAAATGGAATGATATTTTTAGCTCTTGCATTCTAATATTAATCATTCAAACCTTTTTTTTCATCCATTCATGAAATGTAGAATGTAGAACAGTACAGGCCCTTTGGCCCTCGATGTTGCGCCGACCAGCGGAACCAATCTAATGACACTCTAACCTAAACTATTCCAATATTATCCATATGTCTATCCAATGACCATTTGAATGCCCTTAAAGTAATGTGGGCATCACTGGCTGGCCAGCATTTATTGCCCATTCCTGAGGGCATTGAGTCAACCGCGTTGCTGTGGGTCTGGAGTCACATGTAGGTTAAGGACGGCAGATTTCCTTCCCTAAAGGACATCAGTGAACCAGATGGGTTTTTATGAAAATTGACAGTGGTTTTGTGGTTATCAGTAGACCTTTAATTCCAGAGTTTTATGGAATTCAAATTTTACCATCTGCTGTGGTGGGATTTGAACCAGGGTTCCCAGATCATTATCCTGGATCTCTGCATTACTAATCCGGTGACAATATCACAATGCCACTGCCTCCGTATTGTGGCACTGGGAATGTTAAAGGCCCCAGTGTTATTCTAGTGAATTGTCATTTTGTTACTTCTGACTAGGTATGACAATATCAAGAAGCGTTGGTGGATTCACATTGGTGCTCGACCTGTGGTCTCATAGTTCTCTAATGTGAGCTGCTTTGGACCATGTGTTTGTTATTTAAAGCAGTCTACTTAGACAGAGCTGTGCATGATGACTGTTATGATATATTAAGACTCATTGCAGTCATTGGGCATGTTGAATATAGCACTTCACTATGTGCTTTGTAAATATTTTGACATAAAATGTGGTTGTTTAAATAGTGTTTAATGACACAAATTCCAGAGGGGTTCTTGGATAAGACTGGAGTTGCGGTTTGTGAAGTTCTTTCAAAGACTTTGAAGAAAAGCCCAGATGGCCTGCTTTAGTACCCAGTTTATTTTGTCAGCTATCTTAGTGAGGAGTTAGTCTCAATGGTTCCTTCCTCCTTCCTGTCAGTTCGGACTCTTTGGGAGGCCAGTTGTTGCACTGCTTTGTTCAGCTATGAGTGACAGGGTCAGTCACTGACCTATGACACTGTGGATACAGCATTTCATTATCCAGCTTTGGTGAATTGTAGGAAAAAAAATCAACTTGGAAAACGACTTTATACTTCCTTTACTTTATTCATAAAGACTCTCAATGTCTGGCTAATGACATTAAAGCTGTAATTAGAAGCTTCAAATTAATTTGTGAATTTTACGAGGCAATTTTATCCCTGGCTTTGAGCACATATTGCAGTTAAATAAACAGTGCTGTTAAAAACTTGATCTTGTGTCAGGCTCTGTATAAATGCTGCAATGCTATTCCACTCTCCATCAGCCAGTTTTTTTTTAAGTTTATTTATTAGTGTCACAAGTAGGCTTACATTAACACTGCAACAAAGTTACTGTGAAAATCCCCAAGTTGTCACACTCCAGAACCTGTTTGGGTACACTGAGGGAGAATTTAGCTTGGCCAATGCACCTAACCAGTGCGTCTTTCAGACCGTGGGAGGAAACCCACGCAGACATGGGGAGAATGTGCAGACTTTATACGGACAGTGACCCACGCTAAGAACTGAACCTGGGTCCCTGGCACTGTGAGGAAGCAGTGCTAACCACTGCGCCACCGTGCTGCCTGTACCCTGCGTAAAAGTTGCATGGCATTCCCTTCTTATCAGACTCCGAGAGCATGTATTAAAATTGTTTCCTTTTTGTAATTCAAAGCCGAGTGATGCCATACTGTGCTTCATGCTCGAAAAGTAATTACTAATAATTTCATGAAAGCCGATTGAAAAAAATGATCTGCTTTACAAGACGGAAATTTTAAAGTAATAATGTACAATTGGATTTTATTTAAAAAGGGGCAGTGTCTTCCTGAAAAAGTGTTTGGTAAAGAATTCTAATGGGGAGGAGGTAATGGGGATGGAATTCAACCAGAAGGTTTGTGCAATTTATTTGTTAGAATACTGTATACAAATCAGAATATTGTGGATTTGAACCTCACGCCAGGGCATGAATGTTTAACTTGGGCCGACATTCCATTAAAATATTGACAGTGCTGCATTGTGAGAGTTGCTGTTTATTGAACCATTAAACTGAGGTATTGAATGCTTGTTCTGGTGGTTCAATTGGATTTGAAAGATAGCTACAGAACTACTCAAAGTCATTGCAGTTCAAAAATATCATCCTTGAATGCAAAGTGATCTGGATCGTCCTGAAGTTGTGAAAGGTGCTATGTATTAATTTTGCCCATCTTTATTTCTCTATCTTTACATCTAGCTGCCTACTGTCTCCTTGTCTAGATCTCTATATTTGTGGATAAGTAACTGTCTACCTATATTTCTGTTTATCTTTAGTCTACCCATCTACCCAGGGAGCGACATGGTAGCACAGTGGTGCACACGGCTACCTTCATAGCGTCAGGGACCTGGGTCTGATTCCCGGCTTGAGTCACTGTCTGTGCAGATTCTGCATGTTCTCCCCATCTCTTCATGGATTTCCTCCAGTTTCCTTACATAGTCCAAAACACGTGCTCGTTAGGTGTATTGGCCACACTAAATTCTCCCTCAGTGTACCCAAACAGGCGTTGGAGTGTGGCGACTTGGGGATTTTCACAGTAACTTCATTGCAGTGTTAATGTATACCTACTTGTGACACTAATAAATAAACATTAAAACTTTATCAGTCAGCCTATTAGGTCTTTGACTGGGAGTTTCTATCTTTAATACTGAATGTTGGATCTACCTGTTCATAAATGGCTTTGATCCCTTGTTACTGCGATTAAAATTGGCACTTAGCTATGTAAAGAGTATTTCCAGACTTAAGTATTTGATGTAAAGAGCAAATGTTCTTTGGATCAAGGTTTTTAAGGACCGCTGTAAGGTTAGCACTACTTTTTAGTTTATTCTTCATGAACGACTGACCTTGATGTATGCATTTGCGGTGAAATTCCTATTCAAAAACTAATATTTCTCAGCAACTTAATATTTGTAATCAGGAATGAGGAAGAGTGGATGTTTAGGATTGGTAACTTAGTTTTAGGAATTATCTAACAACCTGATGTGCAGTAATGTCTGTATACATTTGGTAACGCTTATGATAAGTTAGTTGTTCGCAGAATTCAGGAGTTAATGTCGCTATTGCAACTGACAATAATCTTTGTCATGCAACTGGTTTAGACTTGCGGTTCCATGACTCATTGGATTTCAAATGTTGGAATCTATATTTTAATATTATAGTCTAACAGATAATAGCTTTGAGCAAGTGGGTGAACGTGCTTTTGCATCCATGACACTAAAGCACTGATATTAGCTATCTCTGTTTGTGGTTGATGTGCTAATGAGTAACATTGCTGGAAATGCAAACTAGGTCAGTGACATGTGATTGATTGTGTTCTGGGACTGGACTTGGTCCAGTTCTTTAAATTTAAGTATTGGGTCACAAGTAGGCTGACATTAACACTGCATGAACTTAGTGTGAAAATCCTCTAGTCACCACATTCCAGCACCTGTTAGAGTACACCAAGGAAGAATTTAGCATGGCCAGTGCACCTAACCAGCACGTCTTTTGGACTGTGGGAGGAGACCGCAGCAGCCAGAGGAAACCCGTGCAGATTCCATGCAGACAGTGACCCAAGCTCGAAATCGAATCAAGGCCTCTGGTGCTGTGAGGCAGCAGTAGTAACCAGTTGTGCCACCGTACTACCCCTTAACTTCAGCCCTGAGGATCCCAAAGTGTGGACAATGGGAAAGTCCTACTGGAGCACAGGAGAAGCCAGTGCACATGAAAGGGTGGAGACGTCATTAAAGCTACAGCCCCAGTCATGGTGATTTTCATTAAAATTGCATTGGAAATAGCTGTTATCAATTTTATACCACATTTGCAGTTTTTGCTCAGCATTTGTTGCGATATATTCAATGTAGTGAAGACTTGCTAAGTACAGTTAAGAGAGAGATAAATACCTAAGTACAGTCATGGAAAACAAAGACCTGACAACCTTACCCTGGCAATAGTTGAAGGAGAAATTGAGGGTAGAAGCAGAAGAGGAGGAAGAGTAGGTAACATTGGGACATGGTCCGAGGGAATCTTGAGGAAAACCAACAAGATGATGGTAGTAGCGTCAGTAAAACTCCGGTCAGAATGAACAAATGATTCAGTGTTATTTCAGTTGGACACTGAGCCATTGCTGTAACAGAATTAATTAAAGAAGTAATTGCATATGAAATAGATCGCCTCAGAGAATAATTTATTTTCTCCTGTTCTCTCTCCTGAAGCCACTGACCCCTTGTTTGAGTACAATTCTGCATGCGCCTTCTGGCATGTGTCTCGGGATGTTCATACACTTTCGCCAGTGAAGTTCTCCTGTGTTGGAGTTGCTGGATGGGTGGTAGTAAATAGTTTGCGATATACCTCACCAGGTTTTCCTTTTCAACAACTCCAATGCGAAGCAAGGTTGAACAGGGTGTAAAATGACTCCTTTTCTCAATGTGGAGTTTAATACAGCAGGTCTGTTGGTGCAATTTTCTCTTTTTGAAATAAGGTGATGCTGGTTGGTTGTGTTCAACAGGGAACAGTGGCGATGTCCCTTTGACATTTGATGTCTGTCGCGCATTCTGAGAATCCATTCCAATGTTATCAATCAAATAACTGAGGCAGCCAGTTTCACATCAATGTTGGCAAGTTAATACAATTCAGACAATCTGTGCTATAGGGTCTGTTTTCTTTTTGACTATTATTTTCATTGCATTCTAATTTAGATTTGCTTATAACCATGCAAATTTCTTATTTGATATTATTATAACTCACATAATAACATATCAGTGATCGTGCACTGGTATGACGTATACTGATGCAAGAGCAATGGCTGATGCGTAATACAGTGGCAGAAGTTGAGTTATTTACAGTACACTAAATTACTATGAAGCCCTTACCATGCCTGTGGATGAAGCTATTGATGAGGAATGAAGGCCTGATTGGAACCTTCCCTATTTCTGAGCATTAAAACAATTCACCATTCAAAATTCTCTAAGAAATGCTTTCTTTTCTGAAAAGGGAAACATTCAGCTTGGTTGCACTGTTAAAAAATGGCAGATTCACCGGTGTCACAAAAGAGAGAGTGTACTGATGCAAAGTGGGTTAACTGTCAAGGAGTACTAGAAATAGTTATGCTTGAAAATCTGGAAAAGAAAGGGTTATGAACTGGATTGAATATTCGATATGATGCCTAAGAACCCAGATTATTACTTAAAAATGGTAAACAAGATCAGAGGAACGATGGAAATTCATTTGACTGAAATGTAGAATACGTATCAACATCACTACTTAATTCAGGGGAGTAAATATTTCAAATACAAGAACAGCTTCTTCCTTGCTGCCATCAAACTTTTGAATGGACCTACCCTGCATTCTTTCTCTACACCCTAGCTATGATTATAACAGTACATTCTGCACTCTCTCATTTCCTTCTCTATGAACGGTATGTTTTGTCTGTATGGCGCGCAAGAAACAATGCTTTTCACTGTATACTAATACACGTGACAATAATAAATCAAACAAATGCTCAACCAAACATACTGATACACAATGATAGAAAGAGAAGTATCAATGTTATTCAAAATTCACTCCATCCTCTTTTCTCTTCGCTGCCAATTAAATTGCTTTTGAAGTGTAGTCAGTGTCATTTTGTAAACAGTGTTATTTATTGGCACGATGTCCACCTCCACAGCATTGCTCACTTATTCTTCCACTCCCACCTCTGGTAATGTAGTTCTTTCTACGCTTTAATTGCTTCTTGATACAAACCAAATAGTTCCGTTCTTGGTGTCTTCTTCATTTATTCACCTGAAACCTTGCTGCAGCCGCGACAATTTTCACCTTTTGCATCTGTACTGACGAGCATATCCAATGGACGAGCAGCTGTTCTAACAAGGCTGCCCCCCAAATAAAGGCAACATCTGGCACATCACAACTAAGAATCATATCCACCATCAGGCACATCCACCCAGCCCATTATTAGTCATGTAATCTCCTGGAAGGAGCAAAGAAACAGACAAAAATCATCAGTTCAATCAGATGGAAAAGAATCTGAACAATCCTCTTCTGTTCACTTTATCCTCCCTCACCTCCCAGTCCCAATAGTTAGGTGACTAAACCTAATCCAGAAAAGCAGAAACATTATGCATAGGTGGGGGAAGTGATGGCTTAGTGGTATTATCACTAGACTATTAAACCAGAAACTCAGCAAATGTTGTGGGGAATCTAGGTTCGAATCCCGTCATGTTAAATGGTGGAATATAGAGTCAGAAGTTTACAGAATGGAAACAGGTCGTTCGGCCCAACTTGTCCATGTCGCTTTTTTTTCAAACCCCTCAGCTAGTCGCAGTTGTCTGCATTTGACCCATATACCATCTTATCCATGTAACTGCCTAAACACTTCTTAAAAGACAAATTTGTACCCACCTCTACTACTACTAGCAGCTTATTCCAGACACTCACCACCCTCTCTGTGAAAAAATTGTCCCTCTGGACCCTTTTGTATCTCTCCCCTCTCATCTTAAACCACTGCCTTCTAGTTTTAGATTCCCCTACCTTTGGGAAGAGATATTGACTATCTAGCTGACCTATGCCTCTCATTATTTTACAGACCTCTATAAGATCACCTCTCAGCTTTGTACGTTCCAGAGAAAAAAGTCCCAGTCTATCCAGCCTCTCTTTATAATTCAAACCATCGAGTCCCGGTGGCATTCCAGGAAATCCTTTCTGCACGCTTTCTAGTTTTGAAATTTTGAATTCAATACAGAAAAATATCTGTAATGAAGAATCTACTGATGAACATGAAACGATTGTCTATTCTCGGAAAACCCCATCTGGTTCACTAATGTTCTTTTGGGAAGGACGTCTGCTTTCCTTATCTTGTCTGGCCTACGTGTGACTCCAGAGCCATTGCAATGCGGTTGACTTTCAACTGCCCTCCAAGAGCAACTAGGAATGGGCAATAAATGCTGACATGCCAGTGATGCCCATATCCCATGAATGAACTAAAAAAAACTTGATATTTTGCCTACCTTTACAAGATATGCTCATCTTTGATTTGATTTATCATTGTCACATTTTAGCATACAGTGAAAAGTATTGTTTCTTGCGTGCTTTACAAAGCATACCATTCATAGAGAAGGAAACAGGACAGTGCAGAATGTAGTGTTACAGTCATAGCTGGGGTGTAGAGAAAGATCAACTTAATGCAAGGTAAGTCCATTCAAAAGTCTGACAGCAGCAGGGAAGAAGCTGTTCCTGAGTCGGTTGGTAAGTGACCTCAGACTTTTGTACCTTTTTCCTGATGGAAGAAGGTGGAAGAGAGAATGTCCGGGGTGCATGGGGTCCTTAATTATGCTGGCTGCTTTGCCGAGGCAGCAGGAAGTGTGAACACAGTCAGTGGATGGGAGGCTGACAACATCTAGTCCAGTGCTCTCTTGAAAGCATACAGAGTGTCTGTATTGAGCCTGTAACCTGTTCCACAGATCTGCAATCCTCTGTGTAAAAGCAGGAACAAGTAATATTTTAATTTCTCTTTACCTTTCCAAAGCACAAAATGCATGACCTCCAGGTAACCATATCCGTCGTTATAGCTTCCCAAAGGAGCAGAAACAAGCCTTTGACTATCTGTATGCTCCTATGCATTCATCCCAAAGTCAAAGCCATTCCCGAAGGGAATAGACCCAACGTTTTAAGCCATTCACAATGACCAGTTAACTTTTATCCTCATGGCCTTCCTTTGTGAATATTTTCCAAAGCTTATGCATGACCGATGACCATTAGACATAAGGAGCAGAATTCGGCCACTTGGCCCATCGAGTCAGCTCTGCCATTCAATCATGGTTGATCGTTTTCTCATCCCCACTCTCCTGCCTTTTCCCCACAACCCATGATCCCCTTATTAATCAAGAACTTATCTATCTCTGTTTTAAAGACACTCAGTAACCTGGCCTCCACAGCCTTCTGTGGCAAAAGGTTCCATAAATTCATCACACTCCGGCTGAAGGAATTCCTCCTCATCTCCTCAAAAGGATTGTCCCTTTAGCCTCAGGTTGTGCCCTCTGGTTCTAGTTTTCCCCACTAGTGGAAACATCCTCTCCACATCCACTCTATCCAGGCCTCGCAGTATCCTGTAAGTTTCAATAAGATCCCTCCCTCCCACCTCCCCCCCCAAATCCTTCTAAACTCCAACAAGTACAGATCCAGAGTCCTCAGCCGTTCCTCACGCGACAGTGAACCATGTGAGGGAGCAGTAGAAATTGTAGTATTTCTGATGTGATCCAGCCATGGTTCTGTGCACAGACAAGACATTATGCTTTGGGGAAAGGCAATTTTCCTTTGTGTGCATCCTCTATTTCTCTAATGCATCCTGCTCCATGTTCAGCCTCTCGCTTTGCTCTGACCCTTCTTGTCACAGAATCATAGAATTCCTACAGTGCAGAAGGAGGCCGTTTGGCCCATCAAGCTTGCACCGACCACAATCCCACCCGGGTCTTATCTCCGTAACCCCACGTATTTAACCAGCCAATCCCCTGACACTACGGGGCAATTTAACATGGTCAGTCCAATCTGCACGTCTTTTTGGACTGTGGGAGGAAACTGGAGCGTCCGGAGGAAACCCACACAGACACAGGGAGAACATACAAAGTCCACACAGTCACCTGAAATGAATTTTTAAGCAAGCTCTGAGAGTTCAGCTTTTTCATTTAGCCACTTCATCTCAAGCATCATGTTGATGAGAATATTTCAGACTGGGATTGATGCTGGAATGCCTTTTTGTCATCGAGTGAAATGTGTACACTCCATTTCAACTTTTTCAGCAAGGTAGTTCGTCCCATCTGAGGCCGGAATTGAACCCAGGTCCTTGGCGCTGTGAGGCAGCAGTGCTAACCACTAGGCCACCGTGCCACCTTCGTCCTCTTGCAATCACTTTTCACACCATGTCTGTGAGCAGATTCACTGTTTTACTTCCACCCCTGCCATTTAATTCTGACTCCACCAGGCTTCCTCTGATCCTTCCCTATTTTGTTTCTCCTCCTTGCTCAATATCCATTGCCCTGTGAAGCAGTCAGTGACAACTCTTGACATGGGAAGTGCAAGATAAGTTGTTAGGCTCATAACAGTGCCCGTGAGTTAGATCCCGAGAAAGGCAAAACTGATTTGTTGCAGCAAAGCCCTCTTAATTCACGAGACAAGGTGCCAATAAATACCAACTTGTTTACAAAAGAACACTGACGAAGCTTCAAAAGTAATTTATTGACCGTAAAGAGCTCATTAGCTCTGAAAGCACTAAATAAGGGCAAGTGCTTTCTTTATATCTCAGTAACAATGAGGGCACTTTCAATCATCTGCCAGTCACTCCCCCCATCAGCACAATCCACTTTGGGTGCTCAGGCCAGTTGGAAGAAGAATAGGAAAATGAAGGTTGTCGGAAGAGAATGGAGATTGTTGCACAGTCAGTGGTGTCAAAGGAAGGACAAGCCAAGGGGAGAGCATTCAAATTTATTCTTTCTAATGTGCCGACAAGCCCATAGAAGGCAGTGCGATGACGCAAATGAGAGTAAATCCATATTCTGTGAGGGTGGACGCTGTAATGGACTGGAGTAAGTTGTAAACAGAGATGGCAGTATATTTTATGTGCTTGTCCTTGTTTAATGAAGGGATTTGTGATTCAGGGGAAGCGTGTACTCGTTAGCTGTCTGTGCTGTCTCAGTGAGAGCTCAGTAAAAAGTCTGACAACACCAGGTTTTAGTCCAACTCTCCATTCACCTGACGAAGAGGGAGTCCCCTCGAAAGCTTGTGAGTTTACTATCAAATAAATCGGTTGGACTAAAACCTGGTGTTATCAGACTTTTTACTGTGTTTACCCCAGTCCAACGCCGGCATATCCACATCAGTGAGAGCTATCAGTGGTATGAGCATGCATTTACTGAGAGATTCAATATCTTGATGTGGAGTTGTAATGTCATTGTCTCTCTTCCTCAGCCACACACCCCCACCACCACCCCCCGACCACCCCCCCACTTCAGCCCATGCTGTGTCTGGCGAGGTTTTGCAGCATTCAGCAATAATTACAGCACTCCAGTCGCAGGTCAGAGTTCCCATTTCAGGCAGTTGTCAGATTTTTTTTGTTTCTATTTTAATCAGGTTTGAAGATTTCTCTGGGCTTTGACACCATTTCCTGCTTTGAGCACAGGGTGACAGGAAGGCACCGAGTTGTATTGCCATTTCCAAATCTCCCTCTTTGCTTTTGGGAAGTTCTGTGAGTGTGCAGTTAACGCCTGCACCAGGAAAATGTTAATGTCCAAAGAAAATAGATAGATCTCTTCTGTTCTAAAATTACAAACACAGAGGTGGACCCAGCAAGAACTTTCTTTCTGATGTCCCGAGTTTATTTTTTTTCTGCACCCACGTCACTGATGTTAGATATTTCCAGGGGACAAAATAACCATCCCGAGAGCACTCATCACCCAGCACTTCTCCTATTTGTCCAGCAGCAACAGAGTGCTCTCATTCAGTAATGAGAAGTCAGCTGGCAGTGAGACTGTGCCTTACATCAGGAGGCAGAACAATCCTTTGAGTGTTTTCTGTGCTTTGGAGGTTTGGCATAAAACAAATGGACCCCTTGTTAATTTGCGGTAGATAACAGTGGCCATTTGCCAACATGCCAGTAAAACCTTTGACTTAAACCTGTGCCACAGATCAACCAGCCCTCAATCTAAACTCCTGTTTAACCATTCCCCCTTCACTGTGGTCTTTTCTTCTGAAACAGCATTGGTTGTGGTTTGTCCCCAGACCATCAATAAACCTTGAACCTGTTGCCAAGGAAGAGTCACAATGTCTGGAGAGAAATGTCTACAGACAGAAAACAGTGGCACATCTTTCTTTCCTTTGACAACCTTTGTCCGCCACTTCACTCGAGAGTATATGCTTGTTTGAATTCAGAGCTTTTTTTGAGATAGCTGGGATTTTCTGTGAGAAACCTCACAGCTAAGAATTGTGGCACTGACCATGTTTCGCATCCCACAGCAAGTGGTCACTGGCCATGTGTAGAAGGGCTCATGTACCTGCTTAAGTTCTGGCCCAATAACTGCTACTCAGATCTGGAATTTCCTGAGAAGACATCATCACTGAACCTTGTACTAGCAAGTGGCACTAACCTTTTCTGATTGTCTCACTAGCAAGCACCAGAATGCAAAACACAGCACAAAACATTTTTTTTTAAATTAATGTTTTAAAATTAAAGTGGTTAGAGTAGGAGAGAGGGCCTGGATAAGATGCTCTTTCAGAGAGTCAGTGCAGACTTGAGGGGCTGAATGGCCTCCTTCTGCACTGCAGGAATTCTGCGATTCAAATTTTAGAAATAAATAATGCGAGAGTGCTGGATCTTAAGTGTGTAGTTTCAACAAAATTACATTCTCCACAAGTAATTTGTGAAAGTTAAGATGGAGTGCCTGAAATCAATATTTTAACGATTTACATAAGAACATAAGAAATAGGAGCAGGAGTAGGTCATCTAGCCCTTCGAGCCTGCCCCGCCATTCAATAAGATCATGGCTGATCTGTCATGGCTCAGTTCCACTTTCCCGCCCTCTTCCCATAACCCTTAATCCCCTCGCTTATCAAAAACCCATCAACCCGCATCTTAAAAATATTTAGCGAGGCAGCCTCCACCACTTCAACGGGCAGAGAATTCCAGAGATTCACCACCCTTTGAGTGAAGAAGTTCCTCCTCAACTCCGTTCTAAACCGCCCCCCCTTTATCCTGAGGCTGTGCCCCCTCGTCCTACTGTCCTTTCTGAGTGGGAAGAGTCTCTCCACCTCTATCCTATCCATCCCATTCATCATCTTATATGTCTCAATGAGATCTCCCCTCATTCTTCTAAACTCTAACGAGTACAAGCCTAGTTTATTCAGCCTCTCCTCATAGCTCAACCCCCTCAACTCCGGCATCAGCCTAGTAAACCTCCTCTGCACTCCCTCCAAGGCCAAAATATCCTTGCGTAAGTGTGGCGACCAAAACTGCACACAGTACTCCAGCTGCGGCCTCACCAATGCCCTCTACAGCTGCAGCAAGACCTCCCTACTTTTATATTCAATCCCCCTCGCTATGAAGGCCAGCATCCCATTCGCCTTCCTGACCACCTGCTGCACCTGCAGGCTGGGTTTTTGTGACTCATGCACAAGGACCCCGAGGTCCCTCTGCACCGTCGCCTGCTGCAGTTTTTCGCCCCGTAAGTAATAGTCCTTCCTACCATTATTCCTACCAAAGTGGACCACCTCGCACTTGCCAACATTAAATTCCATTTGCCATTTCCTGGCCCATTCGCCCAGCCTATCTAGATCCTTCTGCAGACTCTAGGCTGGGCGAATGGGCCAGGAAATGGCAAATGGAATTTAATGTTGGCAAGTGCGAGGTGGTCCACTTTGGTAGGAATAATGGTAGGAAGGACTATTACTTACATGGCGAAAAACTGCAGCAGGCGACGGTGCAGAGGGACCTCGGGGTCCTTGTGCATGAGTCACAAAAACCCAGCCTGCAGGTGCAGCAGGTGGTCAGGAAGGTGAATGGGATGCTGGCCTTCATAGCGAGGGGGATTGAATATAAAAGTAGGGAGGTCTTGCTGCAGCTGTATAGGGCATTGGTGAGGCCGCAGCTGGAGTACTGTGTGCAGTTTTGGTCGCCGCACTTACGCAAGGATATTTTGGCCTTGGAGGGAGTGCCGAGGAGGTTTACTAGGCTGATACCGGAGTTGAGGGGGTTGAGCTATGAGGAGAGGCTGAATAAACTAGGCTTGTACTCGTTAGAGTTTAGAAGAATGAGGGGAGATCTCATTGAGACATATGAGATGATGAATGGGATGGATAGGATAGAGGTGGAGAGGCTCTTCCCGCTCAGAAAGGACAGTAGGACTAGGGGGCACAGCCTCAAGATAAAGGGGGGGTGGTTTAGAACGGAGTTGAGGAAGAACTTCTTCACTCAAAGGGTGGTGAGTCTCTGGAATTCTCTGCCCGTTGAGGTGGTGGAGGCTGCCTCGCTAAATATTTTTAAGACGCGGGTTGATGGGTTTTTGATAAGCGAGGGGATTAAGGGATATGGGGAGAGGGCGGGAATGTGGAACTGAGCCATGACAGATCAGCCATGATCTTATTGAATGGCGGGGCAGGCTCGAAGGGCTGGATGGCCTACTCCTGCTCCTATTTCTTATGTTCTTATGTTCTTAAATGGTCACGGGGAATTTGAAATCGAATGTTATCACTAACATCATCCTGGCTACTTTTCAGAGGGAACTTGTTGCAGACCAAGAAATCTCCTTGCAGTTGGACTGATTTCAAGGTGGGCTACATGTGCCCATGTGCTGGAAAGGATGGCTCTGACAGACTGCCAACTTAACAAGGAAGGTCCCATTAAAAACAACAAATTTAGCTCGTGGTTTAACAAGTTCTTTTGTATTTCCTCGGCAAAAGGAAAACTTGGATGGCCTCTGCTTAATATTCTGTGATGTGGAGATGCCAGCGTTGGACTAGGGTAGGCTCAGTAAAATGTCTCTCAACACCAGGTTGAAGTCCAACAGGTTGCTTTGGAAGCACTGCCCCTTCATCGGGTCATTCAATGTAATGTTCTGTGTTTGGGACCAAAATTTGAAGATTTGAAATTTGATTCACCAGCTTCCCACTCACAGCAGCTGTGGAAATTTGGGGGAGAATGCCTGTATCGCTCCACTTAACAAGTTGAACAGTTGCTTCTGGGGGAAATCAGTCAACTTCTTTACCAGGAAACGTCAACCGAGATCAGCAGATAGGGCTTCAAAGCCGATGCCATGGGCTTAGATGTTTAATCTAGCCTTAGTAATGGAGGTTGCTAAAAGGTGTTGCGGCATGGTTGAAAACTGGCAGCGTTACTGAGCACGAGGCAAGCTGGGAGCGAATGGGAAGTGGATTCATGTATTGGATTTCTTTACTTCAATGAAGGCTGTGTTACTGAGAGCTGACTGTAATATTATCTCGTGTACAAAAATCAGCACTTCTAAGAACTATAGTGGTGCCATTGATTCTGCCTCTCCTGGCATGAAAAAGAATCTGCCTATACCACTGGAGACCCAAGCTGCTTTCTGATTTAAGTTTCTAACATCTGCAACTGTAAAATAGAGCAGCCAAAGATATTCTGCCCTCTGGTTTTTTTTTCCACAAGTGAATGGAAATGGAACATTCATGTATGATATTGTACTGGGTTTGATTCCATTTGTTAATTCTTTAAGGACCGCACCAGTATAGATGGAACCACACCGCCTCCCCCACCCGCAACACACACACACACACACACACACACACACACACGTCCTCACCTCCTGTGCATCTGGAATAATAGGTTTCAGAATGAAGTTATGTTATTAAGGAACATTAGAATGTGTTGCTTCTTTTCGATCCTGGGTTTTATGGAGAGGCACAAAGAGAAAAGGTGAACAGTAATGGATTCTGATAGGCTACAATAAACTAGAATTGTGTCTAACTTCCTTCTAACATGTTCAGCGGTGATTACTGCACCCGCCCCCCCCATGCCATCTGTGTGTTCAAAGTACTGGGTTCAATATTTTAATATCTGTCTTAAGCTGCATGTGGGAAGTATTAAGCTGATTTAATAGGTACAGGAATTAATATCTGACATGAAGGCTATTGCTGTGATACTGTCTGAATGTGATTTAATGATCTTAAGAGTGGCTGAGTTTGTCATTGAACACTGAATCCAATAGAAGGCTCAGAATCCGACATATGCCTTGAATGTTATGGCCGGAATCATGCTGGTGAGAAAGTCGCTGTTCTGGCTTCCAAAAACACAGCACTAGTTTTCACATGCATGCCATTGACACCCAGTTAAGAAAGCCCACCAATGCCTCTACTTCTTCAGGAGGCTAAGGAAATTTGGAATGTCTCACCAACTTTTACAGATGCACCGTGGAAAGCACTCTTTCTGGTTGTATCACAGAATTGTATGGTTCCTGCTCTGTCCACGATTGTAATAAGCTACAAAGGATCGTGAATGGAGCCCAATCTATCTCACAAACTAGCCTCCCATCCATTGACTCTGTCCACACTTCCTGCTGCCTCGGCAAAGCAGCCAGCATAAGTAAGGGCCTCACGCACCCCGGACATTCTCTCGTCCATCTTCTTCCTGTGGGAAAAAGATACAAAAGTCTGAGGTCACGTAACAGCCGACTCGAGAACAGCTTCTTCCCCGCTGCCATCAAGCTTTTGAGTGGACCTACCTCGCATTAAGATGGTCTTTCTCTACACCCTAGCTATGAGTGTAACACTAGATTCTGAACCCTATCCTTTCCTTCTCTATGTACGGTATGCTTTTGCCTGTATAGCGTGTAAGAAACAATACTTTTTAACTTTATACTAATACAGTAATAAATCAAATCAGCTCTGCTGCACACTATCTCTCTCAGTTTCTCCACTGTTACTAAACCATCAGACCACTTGCCCAAAATCCTGTTCTGGATATGCAGGAATTTCCTCCGATTTAAATATTGGAAAGAGTCAAGCCGTTGGGCAGGATTTTCTACCCCCTTGAAGCATGTTTTGTGGTGGCAGAGGCAGCCCATCATTTCTAGCAGCAGGATCTTCCAGTCCTGCCACTGTCTACAGGCTTCCCAGTTGTTTGCACCTTCCCCTGCTGGGGTACTGATGACAGTGGGTTGCCGTTGGGTGGGGTGGGACAGAAAGATGCCACAGGTGAGAACAGCTGGACAATTTCAGCCATTGGTTTTGATCCCTGCTCTGAAGCCGGTTCCTCACTGCTGACTGCATCCCTCCTGGCAACTGTCTGAGCCCAGATTCTTTCCAACCTCAGTGTGAACCTGGGCTGAGCTTCTGACCACATATTCATGCCACCCACATCCATCTTGGTAACATTGTGTATCTGTCCCTGTTTCAGCTCACTTGCTGCTGAGACCCGTATTTGTACCAATGCTGTATACATATATATTTACTGGGGTTTGGAGTGTGGAATGATCTTTTAAGAGCACAGGCCAGGTGACCCCCCTGGGCTATTTGTTCCGCCCAGTGTGGGACCCTGTTGGGCAGTCTTAGACCTGACTGAGTGCACACCTTCAATAAATAGCTCCCAGTATTGAAGTCTTCAAGCCTACCTTATGATTCTTTATGTCTCTTAATCCATAAGGACAGCCATCATGGTAACTTTCCCCCACATTCTACTCGCAAAGAAGCCCATAAGATTGGCCTCTTGGAGTATGAGCTCCTTGATTGAGGTAATGATTGCCTGCCCAATCAGGGAATCTCCCCTGTATATTTTGAGGATTATCATGGCTATTGATACTCCAAATTCTAACTTTGTACCTGAAGCACTCAGGAGTGGAATTGAGTTTGTCG
The DNA here is from genome assembly GCF_965287045.1 of Carcharhinus amblyrhynchos. Classification (NCBI taxonomy): domain Eukaryota; kingdom Metazoa; phylum Chordata; class Chondrichthyes; order Carcharhiniformes; family Carcharhinidae; genus Carcharhinus; species Carcharhinus amblyrhynchos. The sequence continues at coordinate 29,067,024 of NC_137346.1, forward strand.
ATAAAGGAAACCTGGTAAAGGGACACCAATCTTGGAGGAATTATTTCACAGCCTTAACTATCACCTCGGGCAGTGAATTCCAGAAGCACACCACTCTTTGGGTGGCAAAGGTACATTGAGGAGTAAATTGTGCAGCAGACAGAAAGTGGCAAATTTTCCCATCCCGTTTGACACAGGAATCAAGGTGGGCGAGGGGCAGACCATGGAAAGATCCATTGACCTCAGGCTAAGCGAGGCCAGAAAATCCAACCCAATGAGTCTGCAAAGGGATGTTGATAGGTTGAATGAATGGACAAAAAATTGGCAGCTGGAGTATTATGTAGGAAAAAGTAAACTTGGCATTTTGAACTTGAGGATGCAGTTTAAAAATGAGAGGTTTCCTCTTAGGTAGGAGATGAGGAGAGTCTTTTTTTTTCTCTTGGAAGGTCCTTATCGTGTGCAATTATTTTCCACAGAGAGCAGTGGAAGCTGGATCATTGGACTTTACCAAATCTAACTCTGCCTTAAAGGAGTTAGATTTTTGAATAACAGTGGGTTAAGGATTATAGGGGACAGACAGGAAAGAGGAGCTGAGACTACACCAGATCTTATTGAATGGTGAAACAGGCTTGAAGTGCCAAATGACCTACCCCTGTTCCGAAGTCATATGTTCCTCTGTTTGGTAGGAAGAATAGAAAAACAGCATATTATTTAAGCGGTTAGTAATTGCTGAACTTTGTGGTGCCAAGGGATCTCAGCGTCCTGGTACATGAATTGCAAAAGTTTAGCATTCGGGTAGGTATGGCAAGCGAGTAGGAAAGCAGATAGAGTGTTGCCGTTCATTACACGGAGAATGGAATAGAAAAGTTATATAGGGCGTTGATGAGACGTGGAGCATTGTGCAGGTTTTGTCTCTTTATTTAAGAAAGGACAATAATTGCATTCAAAGCAGTGCAGAGAAGCTTTAATTGACTGACTCCTGGGATGAAGGAGTTGTCTAATGAGAGAAAGTTGAACAGATTGGACCTCTATCCATTGGAGTTTAGAATAATGAGAGGTGATTTGATTGAAACAGCTGAGATCCTGAGGAGACTTGACAGGACAGATGCCAAATGAACTTATCCCGTTGTGGGAGAGACTAGAATTAGTTTGAAAATAAGGGGTCTCCCATTTAACACAGGTGTGAGAAGAATCTTTCTCTGAGTGTCATTAATCCATGGAATTGTCTTCCCCAGAGGGCAGTGGAGGCAGGTTCATTAAATATTTTTAATAGAGTGGCACAGTGGTTAGCACTGCTGCCCTACAGCGCCAGGGACCCAGATTTGATTCCCAACTTGGGTTGCTGTCTGTGTGAGTTTCCTCTGGGTGCTCCAGTTCCCTGCCACAGTCCAAACGACATGGTGGCCATAGTACTTTGACCATGCTAAATTCTCCTTCAGAGTACCCGGACGTGGCGACAAGGGAATTTTCACCGTAACTTCATTGCAGTGTTAATGTACGCCTACTTGTGACACTAATAAATAAGCTAAAATATTTATAAGTTGGAGTCAGCTGGACTTTTGACTGACAGGGGAATCAAAGGGTGTAAGGGGTAAACAGGAACATGGGGACCATAATCAGATCATCCATAATCTTATCAAATAATAGAGCAGGCGAGAGAGGCCAAATGGCCAACTCCTGTTCCTAATTTATATGTTTATAGGATTTGTTATATTAAAGACACTATATCAAAATAAGTCGTTGATTGTCTGAAATGAATGCCTTTGGAACAAAGTCACATTCGGTGTCATTCAGCCTAGTCCGCAAGGCTTCTCAACATTTCTTGTTCTGGCTGTTAACCAAGTCTCTCATTCCTTAAATCAATCACCCGCTGTCACAGTATAAATCAGGTTTAAGTTTTCCTCCTTTGCAATCACTTCTTTCCTGTACTGCTGGGCTGTGCTGCTGTCATGTTCGGCATTCTTCATTTGGTCTGCTATTGCTGCAGGGTGACACAATCACATTCCAACTGAACCTAACAACGGGGTTCCACACACAAGCGCAAGAAACAGTTGACTGCTGATTGATTGATTGGGTTTGTTTCTATTTTCCCTTTTCTTTTCTGTTTGCTCATTCAACTCGTTCTTCTTTTGACTCGTTTTCCTCCCCTTTTCATGTCCGGTGGGTTCAGTTGCAGCCGGCGGCGGGGAGGCAGGTAAATTGTCTCTTCCTGTGGTAGAATCTTTTTCTCTGCTTCAAAATGACACTCTCGGTTCTTTTTCCTGTTCTGTTTGTTGTAGCTGTTATCTCAGGAGGGAGATTGTGAATTTGTTGAAGAATCATAGGTGTTGTGGTACCGTTATAGTGTTGTGGTACTGTTGTGCGAGATCTCTTGTTTCATAAAATCTGCTGCTTCAATACTTGTTCCAGTCCTGTTTGTAGCCTGGGAAATGTTTTCTGCATTCTATCTTCGGTGTAATCTACTTATGATTAAGAAAGAGATTGGAGCATATACTTTGAATTTTACAAGTACGTTGAAGCATTCAACAAGTATGGTTTTTTTTCTGCTCCCCCTTATTTTGAGGCCATGTCCCCTCGTTCTAGTTTCACCTGCCAGTGGAAATAACCTCCCTGCTTCTATCTTATGTACTCCCTTCAGAAACACATAAGATTATGAAGGGAATAGATAAGATAGAAGCAGGGAGGTTGTTTCCACTGGCAGGTGAAACTAGAGCTAGGGGGCATGGCTTCAAACTAAAGGGGAGCAGATTTAGGATTGAGTTGAGAAGGAACTGCTTCACCTAAATGGTTGTGAATCTGTTGAATTCCCTGCCCAATAAAGCAGTTGAGGCTATCTCATTGAATGTTTTTAAGGCAAGGATTGATGCATTTTTGAACATAAAGGAATTAAGCGTTTTGGTGAGAGACGGGTAAGTGGAGCTGAGTCCATGATCTGATTGAATGACGGAGCATGCTCAAGGGGACAGATGGCCTACTCCTGCTCTTAGTTCTTATGTTCAGTCTGTTGGGTGTCTAACGTGTAATGAAAAAATCTAGTTACCCATAGATTTTCCAGAGTCCATATCTGGCCAATATGGACTCTGGAAAATCTCAGCGGGTCTGACAGCATGCGTGGAGAGAGAGAGAACATTTCGAATCTGGATGACTCTTCACCAGAGCTGAAGACAATTGGAAGTAGGATGACCTTTGTACTGTTATGTTGGGGGGGGGGGGGGGGGGGGGCATGCACTTTGTGGGTGCTGTGGGGGCTGGATAGAGGGCCAGCAATTGGTGGAGAGATTGACAATGGCAAAATACTGCGGATGCTGGGATCTGAAACAAAAACAGAAAATGCTGGAACATCTAAGCAGGTCTGGCAGCATCTGTGGAGAGAGAATAGAGCCAACATTTTGAGTTAGGCTGACTCTTCATTGGTCATATGAGAGATTGACAAAGATGTCATGGGCAACTATCCACTGGACCCGCCCTCTGTCTTTTGCCTAATGACAATATATTTTAAACCCCTGCCAGTCTCCGTAGTGAGTCAGGCCAGATGTTTACTTGCCAGTACTGTCCTGGAGTATTGAGGATTTGTCTGGCTCCAGTTTTGTCTACCATTGAGGACCTATGTGGCTCTGGGCTTTCCTGTTTCTTGCATGACTTTCTCATCATTGTCGTTTTCTGTGCACTGTGGACAGAGTTGCTGAAATGACTGGCTTACAACCATGATGACCGTGCTAGCAGTGAGGAGCTGCCACACTGCTGCTGTTCTGTGCATGGAGGTTGCTGAGTTTGAGCTGGTTTGAGAGCACTTTCAGACTGGAGTTTTCCAGCTCCAGGATAAGAGGCGGCTTACAATTACAAGAGCTGAAATATGCAACTGTCACAGGCTGCTCTTATGGGTTTCTGACCCTGAGACTACAAAAGTAATGTGGTTGTGACAAAATCTGATGGCTCCTCAGTACAGAGTGGCTGTTTTCCTTCCCCCTCCCGCCACCCCCAAGCCAAGTACCAAGGAACAAAAGAATGTCAGCACCATCTCAGCATTCACATGACAAAATAAAAAAATCCCAGTTGATGCATTTCCTGAGGACAGATGAACCCCTCAATTCCGTTCTGCTGCTTCCCTCCACTGCTAGGCACAGCTGCCTGAGGAAGTTTTGCACTCACGCTAAAACTAAACGCCACTGACATAGTACTCTAGCTTTGCAGCAAAATAGACATCAGCTCTCAACAAAGTCTGCGTGTGTTGTGATGATACTGTTTGTTGAAACTGACACAGAAAATCCTTCAACTGCCTCATTTAAAATGCTTTGCAAATTAAATATGGCTGTTAGTCAGCAAGGATGTCCAGAAAGGGCAATCCTTTTTTTTAAAATGCGCATTGTCGCTGCCTTTTCGCCTGTGCACAAATATTGCCTGTGAGCTATAAAGTTGAGATGATGAGTATCCCTGATCTATGTGGCAGTCCTTTGTACTGTACAAATATTCTGTACGTTGATAAGGGCGGCACGGTGGTTAGCACTGCTGCCTCACAGCACAAGGGACCCGGGTTCGATCCCTGGCTGGGGTCTCTGTGCGGAGTTTGCACATTCTCCCGTATCTGCGTGGATTTCCTCCTGGGTGCTCTGGTTTCCTCCCACAGTCCAAAGATGCGCAGGTTAGGTGGATTTGCCATGCTAAATTGCCCCTTAGTGTCATGGGGACTAGCGAGGGTACATGCATGAGGCTATTGGGGATAGGGCCTGGGTGGGATTCTTGGCAGTGTAGACTTGATGGACCGAATGGCCTCCTTCTGCCCAGCAGGATTCCGTGATGTCACAAATAGTCATTCTTCTGTGGGCTTTGCCAGGACTTCCATGTGTCACAAAGAAAACCTTTGCAATGTAATTCTTTTTAAACACCCTGCTGTATCTGGTTTTGGTGCTTTCGTACCCTGTTTTATGGAGTCTCAAATTCAAAAACACAGAACAGGATTTTCTAGCCCGCACACTGACGGGCATTGCCACAGGCGGGATGAGGAGATTTGGAGAGCTGTTAAAAGTCAGTGGCACTCCAAATTTTCCTGTCCCACGGGTGACGGGACTGAAAAATCCCAGCCATAGAAACAGGAGTAGATATTTTAGCCCCTCAAACCTGTTTTGCCATTCAGTGAGGTAGCGGCTGATCTGTGAACCAACTCTATGCACCTTTAGCCGTTTGCCCCATGATTTTTGACATCTTTGATCAGTTTTTACGAGCCAATTGCAGATTTTAAAAATTAATAACTGACCAGAGCTGGAATCTTATCACTCGCCAATGGGATTTTCCCAGCCCAATGCAGCGAATAGAGATTTGGCTGGCTCGCTGCAGCAGAAGTGTGGCGTGAACAGCCAGTAAGATCACACCCCCCAATACCAATTGCTGCTTCCACCCTTGGCATAAAGAACTGAGGCTAATGGAATGCTGGTGTTCACTTCTAGAGAACTGGAAAGACCAAGGCAGCTTATATCTGGGATTCCGTGAGCTGTTCTGAACACCTCCTCTTCAGAAAGATATACAAACTGCTATAGGTTGACAGTGTTTTCTCAGTGGGAAATTAATTCCAGCAGAGGCATTTAATAGTGGGCTTAAGGTGAGGAATTTAACTTGAGTTGATTTACTGTTCAAGAATTGGATTGTGACTGGAGGATCTTACTGGAACGACTGAAAAATTCATTTGTAAATTAAAGTTTATCTCCGCACACTAAGTCTCAGGCCACTTTGGTTAATTAGACATTTTGAACTCTGGCTTGAGCTTAAATTAATAGACTTATCAAAGTTGAACATTCGGAGAAAACAGACATTTTAGTATGTTTAAGCTTATTTATCAGTGTCACAAGTAAGCTTAAGCTAACACTGCAATGAAGTTACTATGAAAATCCCCGAGTCACCACGTTCCGGCAACTGTTCGGGTACGCTAAGGAAGAGTTTAGCGTGGTCAGTGCACCTAACCAGCACATCTTTCGGACTGTGGGAGGAAACCCACTCAGACACTGGGAGAACATGCAGATGGTCACCCAAGCCGGGAATTGAACTTGGGTCCCTGGCGCTGTGAGGCAGTGATGCTAACCACTGTGCCACCGTGCCGACCGGTTGGATAGATGGGGAGTATCAGTAAATAGGCTAATAGCTGATAATGACACAGAATAAAAATCTTGCCTGCAGCATTTATGACACAACTCTGTTTGGGTCACACTTGTGCCAGATTGGTTTTGTATCATATTTGTAGTAAATTATGACTGAACACATCACAAGTCCACTGCTGAGCAGGTAACACCTTTCCATCAAACGTTTATTTTGGAAAGAATCCCTTGAGCAGCAGGATTTAGCGTCCAGCTGGCTTTAGGAAATGCTTATTTACAGCACAATCCCATAGGGATTAGCTGAGTTGGTCCAGTTAGACTTAATCACTTTTCCTCAAAGCACTCCATTTCAGGCTATTTAACAAGGGCTATTAGAAGTTCTCCGTCTGCTCTGAATGTAATATTGCATTGTATGTTACACAAACCACTCCTTTCATTATAAAACAATATAGCCTCTGACTTTAATATTTACATGTCTGTTGAAACACTTCAATGCCTTTGGAAAAAAAAGTAATTTCATTGCGTTTAAGGAATGAGAGATACATTATAGGGATGAACTGCACCCAAGTAAAGTAGATCCCTGAATACCAAGATTTTTTACTGATGATTTTCAGCAGGAAAATCTGTAGCATAGCAACAGAATGTGTACTGGGTAATCTGAGAAGATCAAGTTGAATTTGCATAAATTAATTGAAAAACCACCTGAACAATAAAGGGGATGATTGCAGGAAAAGGAAGTTTACCGGCAGTACCAGTGGAATCTAACATTATCAAAGGTGCTACTCCTAAGATAAAATGTTACCCTAGAATGAAGGGCAGCAGTGGATTTGAGTGGTTTCTCTGTTGGGCTGGAAATTTCTGACCGTTCACACTGACAGGGTCTTCTGGTCCCACCGATGGTGTACCTCTGCCATAGGTTTCCTGGCAGCAAGGCGTCCATTCAACAGGAAATCCTATTGACGATGGTGGACCCAGAAGATCCCACTGCTGGCCGATGGTGGGGTGCACAGAAAGTCCCGCCCTTGATCCAGTGAGTCTGTTGCTTCAGAAAATACAATTAGTGCCACAAACGAGAACTGGGGTCCTGATTTCCGCTTGTGGCTTTCACTTGTTATCCTGCTGGTGAAGGACAGACCATGGGACAGCTTAAAGCATCTGGAAAAGCGTAATGGAAATGTGATAGTTCTTCTCACATGTGCATGTGGCGATAATCATGTTTCCATAGGAATTGCTTCCAATGCCAAACTGATGTAAGAAATAGCTTGAGATTATTTCTTAATCTACAAAAAAGACTCTTTGATCCTTTTTTGTAGATTGTTGTTGCTTTAACAGTTGTTTTAAATACGACATAGATCGACCAGCCCTGGTACAGGATGGATATCTCCACTTGTATGGCCCTCTGTTCTTTCATAGGATGTGGGCTTCAATGGCTATGCCAGCATTATTTTTCCACCCCTAATTGCCCTTGAATTGTGTGGCTTGCTACACCAATTCAGAGGACAGTTGAGCATTAACCACATTGCTGTGGATCTGGAGTTGCACATGGGCCAGACTGGATAAGGATTGGACATTTCTTTCCTGAGGGACATGATTGAATCGGGTGGGTTTTTATGACAATCGATGGAAGTTTCATGGTCACTATTACTGAGGTTAGCTTTATGTTGCAAATTTGTTAATTGAATTTGAATTCCACTGGCCACTATAGTGAGATTTGAACCCATGTCCCCAGACCATTAACCTTGGCCTCCAGATTATGAGTTCAGTTACATCACGAGCACACCATCTTCCCCTGAAGGTGATTGTAAACAGGTGAGTTTATTTGTGCAGCTTCTTAACCCATATATTGAATGGTTATGACATCGTCTGTATCTAATATGGCATGAGATATTGCAAATTTGCCATGATCTTTACAGTAACGAGGTTCGGAGTATGCAATTCTCACTTTGAGGGATTGGTCTTTGATGCTTCCTTTAAGTGCTAAAGTGCTTCTGAATTGACCAAGATGTGATCTTTAACTGAAGTACTAGTTTAAAATTTAGTTTAGCCCCCATTTAGCTGCCATATTGATACATGAGTTGACACCCTCACTCGGAATGGCCACACAGAAGATTGTGAAGGAGCTGACTGCCACTTCAATAGCTGCTGGTGCGAACTAACGAGACTGCACAGTATTTTGGTGGATAGCACTTGGTGTAACACCCTCTCCTGAAAACGAGCAGGAGTAAACAGATCTTGCTGTTTTATTGTTCAGTTGTTGTGGGAGGTTTGAAGAGGACTTTTAAAGCACATGGAAAATTTTGAGCCATTTTGATTTGTAACATTTAGTCCAGAAATTCTTCCAGGACTTCAGCCAAAAAGACCATACCTTATTTAAGCCTGCGGGAATCACCAGGAGATGACAGTGTTTGGTCACTGGCACCTTGGTAGGGGCTCCCCTTGGTTTCAGGAGGAACGGAAGGAGCAGATGAGACCAGGCAGTGCACGCCGACTACTGCCTAAGTGAGGAACAGGAAGGCGAGGTAGATATCGTCTTCCCTGTAGCTACAAGACATCTTTCCTGTTCTGTGCTTCCTCTAGCGGAACCTCTGATGCCATATCTGAGAATCTGTGCACCCACTCCCTCAGTATTCCAATTGCTTCTGCATCACCCAATTAACTTTAGCAGCTGCTCTGAAGGGCGGGTGAGTCAGCAGTTATTTGGGTGGAAGGATGAAGAGAGGAATCTGTGCACCCACTCCCTCAGTCCCTGAGCAACCCTGGAAAGTGCCACTTTGTGTCAACTGGCACAGTGAAAGGAGGTCTGGGGGCCCACGTAACAGGAGCAAGATGCAGGAGTAGGCCATTTGGCCCTTTGAACCTGTTCCACCATTCATTTTGAGCATGGCTGATCATCAAATTCAATATCCTGATCCTGACTTCCTTTCATATCCCTTGATCCCTCTGCCCCTAGGGCTATATCTAATTTCTTCCTGAAATCGCACAGCATTTTGGCCTCAACTACATTCTGTGGTGGTGAATTCCACACATTCATCACACTCTGGGTCAAGACATTTCTCCTCACCTCAGTTCTAAAAGATTTACCCCTTATCCTCAAATTATGGCCCCAAGTTCTGGACTCCCCCACCATTGGGAACATTCTTTCTGAATCTGCCCTGTCTAACTAACCCTGTTAGAATTTTATAAATTTCTGAGGTCCCCTCTTCTAAATTCCAATGAATATAATTCTAACTGACTTAGTTTTATGACAGACCTGCCATCCCGGGAATCAGCCTGGTTAAATCTTTGCTGCAGTCCTTCTATAGCAAGGAAAATGACTTTGAAGCAGCAATTGTGTGCAGGTTTCTGAACTGCCACTCGGGGGTAAGTTTAAATTCTCAAACAAGACTGTCTTATTAACTCAGCCCTCATTTAGCTCCTCTCTTCATCCTTCCACCCAAATAACTGCTGACTCACCCACCCTTCAGTGCAGCTGCTAAAGTTAATTGGGTGATGCAGAAGCAATTGGAATATGACAATTGGTTTGCAAAAATGTCAGCGGTTGGACAATAAGCAAATGTACGCGCAGACCTAAATGCCAGAAGTGGAGACAGGACAAGTCAAACCAAAGCGCTGAAGTACCAGATAATTAACTTGTTTGCAGAGGGTCTAGACTGGATTCCACAAAGCTGATGCTAAGCTCAGCAGCGCTCAGTAAACCAAAATGACCTAATATTAGGAGCGTGTACATGACTCGGGTATTGCAATGTAGTCACACACAAGGGATTGTTTAATGAAAGGTTAGCTATTAGCAGACTGCCTTTGTACATGGCTTTAGATTGAAGGTTTGCTGTCTCTATAGAAGCTGAGTGCAGCAACACCTGCGTTCCCAGTGCACTGCGTATCAGAAATGTAGCAGGACACATTGAGGAAAGGACTGAGCAGCGCCCAAACAGATCGATGGCATTTTTAATCACATTTAAAAAGGCAAAGTTTTATCCCCTCCTTGCTTTTCAGGCGACATGGTGATACAGTGGTTAGCACTGTTGCCCCACAGCACCAGGGACCCGGGTTCGATTCCTGGCTTGGGTCACTGTTTGTGCAGAGTCTGCACATTCTCCCTATGTCTGCCTGGGTTTCATCCAGCTGCTCTGGTTACCTCCCACAGTCCAAAAGATGTGCTGGTTAGGTGCATTGGCCATGCTAAATTCTCCCTCAGTGTACCCGAACAGGCGCCAGAGTGTAGCGACTAGGGGATTTTCACACTAACTTCATTGCAGTGTTGATGTAAGCCTACATGTGACACTGAAAAATAAACTTCAATAAACCTTTCAGGGACGGGTTTATTAATTGTAAAATACCTTATTTTTTATTCTGGCCATGTGATATCAGTTTTTCTACACACAATGTCCTGTATATTCTTTATGTATATTTGGCAGTGCTATCATGAGGCATAGTTAGTATGTTACTGCATACCAAAGGATGAAAACCAATTTGGGAATAGACAAGGCAGTCCAATCAAGCTGTAGCTAGTCCAACATCCCTTTACTAAATCATTAAGTCAATCAAATAATATGGTACCTTGGGAAGATTCTCTCAGACATGCTTCCCATCCCACCTTGAATATCAAGCTGCATAAAAGGCAGCACCTGAGGCAAAATGTTTTGTTGTGCAGCACATGTGTGTGATATTGTTAATTCATCATCTGGAGTAATTCCCATTACCAGTGACAGCCCATTAAGTACCGTGTTGCAGCTTTACCCTCAACACATGCTGTCTGAGCGCAGGTCCCTGCTGCTGGTGTGTGGACACCGCACACTAACCATTCTGCTTCACTGGAACACTAATGACTAGTTTTGTTGAAGTGCAGTTGGTTCACTTTCGCATCACTTTGTCATGTACGAGTGTTCCTGAAGGCCGCCTCAGAATAAAAATAACACAAACTGTTCCAATCATGAAAGTTAATGATTGAAATGGGAAAAAAAAATCTATTTATCTGTAATAAAATTAATATTAGACAGAGAAGCACATACAACAATTGCAGAAAATATGGATATTCTTTCCCTCGTGGGGCATTTACTGTATAAGAGATCATTCAGTCACTCAGTCAATTGCTCACTCAATTGTACTTTATTTTCAATTTTCCTATTTTGGGGACGTGGGAAGTCTGTTAAATCAAGGCTTTTATTTGTCATTGTTGGAGGCAGCAAGTTACTTAACTGCCTCCTCACACCAGTAGCTGACATGTCAGGAGCAGGAGATTCATACTTTGATTTTTGTATTTGTGCACTGTTTTAGAAGGAGGCCATTCAGCCCATCAAACCTGTACCGACAACATACCACCCAGACCCTACCTCAATAATTCCACGTATTTACCTTGCTAATTCCCCTGACACTAAGGCGCAATTTAGCATGGACAATCAAGCAAACCTGCACACCTTTGGATGATGAGAGGAAACCAGAGTACCCAGAGGAAACCCATGCAGACGTGGGGAGAACATGCAAACTCCACACACAATCACCCAAGGCTGAATTGAACCCGAATCCCTGGCACTGGGGCAGCAGTGTTAACCAATTTGCCACCGTGCCTATACTTTAAGGAATCGCACCCTGAAATGTGAGTTGCAGTGTGTCACTTGTGCTCCTTGCAGTGCTTTGTCTGGAAGAGGCCATTCGTTCAATTACTTGAAATGGACACATGGAGAGAATTTTGTTTTCTGTCAGGATTTTTAATGACTGACATAAGCCATTAGGATGTGGAATCTAGGAGCAGGCCATTCAGTCCTTTGAGCTTGCTCTACCATTCAGTAAGACTGTGGCTGATCTGGCACCTTAATGAAACAACAGTGAAAAACATCTTATCAATTTAGAGTTGGGCCATCTTTGTTACAGTCTAAGCTTTCCCTCCACGCTATTGTATTCATGATGTAAAGATAGAGGATCTGATTTGAGTGTTTGGGGACCTGTTTGAGGCATTGATGAGGTGCACTGAATTGTGGAAACAACTGCCATTTTATTTGGTTGGATTTTCACTGAATTCTAGCACTTCATCGAATTCCAATTTGTCTTGAGGGATAATGGAAGCTCCCAGAGTGGGAAAGACACAATTCCAGTTAATCTCCGTTGGACTCAAGAAACCAAGGTGTCTTTAAATGCTGTCCAAATTTGCCTGAGAGTTTTCCCTCAATCAGACCCCACCTTAATTCATCCTATTTTTTCAAATTACACTCGCATGAAGTTTCCCTTTCTCACAGTGACTGTCTTTTGTCGACTTACCTGAGTCAGGTTCTGCAGTTATGAGTAATCATTCAAACTAGCTTAGACCTGAGACTTGAGTGCTCTCTGCATTCGTATCTTGCATCCTAGAATTTCCTATGAACCAAAATCCAATTCTTTCTTTAACTTAAATTTTATTTATTAGTCACAAGTAAGGCTTACATTAACACTGCAATGAAGTTACTGTGAAATTCCCCTAGTCGCCACACTCCGGCACCTGTTTAGGCCAATGCACCTAACCAGCATGTCTTTCAGACTCTGGAAGGAAACTGGAGCACCTGGAGGAAACCCATGCAGACACAGGGAGAATGTGCACACAGACAGTGACCCAAGCCGGGAGTCGAACCCAGGTCCCAGGTGCTGTGAGGCAGCAGTGCTAATCACTGTGCCGCTGTTCCGCCCACGTGTGGAATGAGTGTCCAAATTTAAACAATTGCCTCTTATTATGATATACAACTCCCTGGAGGTCGTGCAGGAAGCCTGTCATATTCCCTTATTTCCCCTGCAAAGCAGAAAATCCCAGACCAAGAGATCATTGCACATAACCTAAAATGACATGGTCAGGTTTATTTATAAACTAGCTAATGTACAGAAGGCAAAGGAAATAAAATATCAAATTGGCACAATACTTAACAAGAATATAATCAACTCAGAATAAAATACTATTTTTAAACCACATTTATTGCAGAATCTGGGTGTGATAAATAAATCTATTGGACAAGAGTCAAGGTTATCTGTGGGGGAAACCTATCAGGTTATGGACATATGTGAGAAATGCAAGTCACCATTTAATCCAGGGTTCAGATTTCCTGTCGGGGCAGAGACAAGTGAAGATTTTGCCACTACTAATTAGTTCAAAGAGCTTCTGTAGACAGACTGTCATTCCTCAATGATTGAAGACGTATTGTATAGCATGCTGATGAGAGAGTGCAGACGTGCCATTTGATTCCTGACAACCGGTTAATACTGTAATGATATACAATTTAAGTTTATTTATTCGTGTCATAAGAAGGTCTACATTAACACTGCAATGAAGTTACTGTGAAAATCTCTTAGTTGCCACACTCTGGTGCCTATTTGGGTACACTGAGGGAGAATTCAGCATGCACCTAACTAGCACATCTTTCAGACTGTAGGAGGAAACCAAAGCACCCGGACAAAACCTACGCAGACGGGGAGAATGTGCAGAGTCCGCACAAACAGTGATCCGAGCCGGGAATCCAGCCAAAGTCCCTGGCGCTGTGATTACCACTGTGCCAACATAACACAACTGGAAAGAAATTCCCCATATTATGACTAATTTCTCAATCAGTCACCCTAGACTGGCCCCCTGGCTTTTCTTGTACCATGGCAAGGAAGGCACTTCCAGAACCATTTGACATACGGTACAGAAATGTCCCTCATTTTGCCACTAACCTCACCAACACTCCTCCACTCCGAAGCACAGTTAAGCAGCAGAGTGCAGTGATTTACAAAGCAAATAAGGAACCATTCTAAAGTGACAAATCAATCAAATTCTGACAGTCATTGCATTGGAAAGAGCAGATGAGCAAATTGAAGCCAAGCCGTAAATGTAACCTTTACTTTACAGTGGCTGTATAGCTAATTGTTTGAACCAAAAAGGCCAGATTGTTCCATCCAATGAAGCACAATGCTTTGCTTCCAGGAGGTGTCCTCTGAAGAAGACTGGCCAGAAGCTGTCGGTACAAATTATGCATCTGGTTGGTAGACCTACCTGAGAGTTGGCCACCACTACTGGCTAACCTACTGAAATAATTGTGAAGTCAATTTATCTAAATTATGTCATTAAGAGCCACTTGTCATTTAGTAAGTGTTTATTTAAAGCACATTGTGTCACATCACCAGTCCAACTTCTCAATGGGTTCTGTACTTTGCATAGAAAATGGAGCTCTCAGTTTCAAATCCAACCGATTGTTTTCTAACTCTTTCTTTTGAGCGTACATGAGCTACTTGGTGTCTCCATCAAAGCTTCTGTCCGAAAGCTGGCCATGTCTGTTTGGCCTCTGGAGTTCTTCTAGAAATGTGGCAGAACCTCAATTTAATGCAAAACTAGGGTTTCCTCTGTATCTCAGGTATATTTATGGTGACAAAACAAGAGCAACCCTGAGGAAAATCATATTTCATTCCAAACTCTCAAACCCAATATTTAATGTGTATCAAAGACTACTCAGTTCTAATTTAAGGTGTCACCCAACTCCACCGTTTAGTCTTAGAATCCCAACAGGAGGCCAATTGGCCCATTGAGCCTGCACTGACTCTTACCCAGACTTACCCTGGGACCCCAATTATTTATCCTGCTAATCTACACATTTTAGGAGACTAAGGGGCAATTTTGCTTGGCTAATCCTCCTAATCTGCACAGCATTGGATTGTGGTGGGGGGAAACCAAAGCACCCGGAGGAAACCTACGCAGACACGGGGAGAATGTGCAAACTCCACACAGACTGTCACCCAAGGGCAGAATTGAACCCGAGTCCCTGGAGCTGTGAGGTGGCAGAGCTAACCACTGTGCCACCGTGCTGCCCAAGCACTACAGAAACCTCGAGCATGCTTTAGAATTGATGTCTCACTTATCTCTCTCTGATCTTCTGAGCCCAACCGTACTTGAAGTCTAACTTGTCCAATGTCCTGCTGCTACCCACTTCCTGACTTGTATTAGACTCCACTCACTTCTACCTCCTGGCTTCCGTGTTTTCCAATGCATTGAAAACGAATCCTCGATCTCACTTTCACTTTCATTTGTGGCCCCTCACTACCTCTGCAACCTCCTCCAGTCCTGTATCTCGGTCAGCACCTTTATTCCTCTGATCCTGGCCTGAGCATCTCTCCCACCTTCCTCAGGAGCTGTCAATGTGCCTGAGCCCTATCCTTTATAACTCCCTTCCCCCGGAGTTATGGTAACCTTACTCCATACCTTTGGATGCCTCCTCAAGTAAGTGTCTGATTATCTGCCTGTACTCCACTTGGGCCTGTTTATTAAATGTGAAATGAATTGGTGCGTTCTGTCGGTTGCGAGTGCATGTATGTTGTTGTTGCAGGCTTCAGATGGTTAACAAGTCTCAAGACCTCATTTGACTGCTTGCAGCAAATGAGTAATGATGTTTTCAGGTTGTATTGTGCTCCTGCAGTAATAATGATGGATTGATTCTGGGTAGTGTTCGCAGTTCAGCCATCATCACAGCCCTGTTATTCTTTGTGCTTTTTTATTCAAGAGTGATTAATTCAAAGAATAATCATTTTTAAATTGTGAGTGCAGTAAACATTTAGCCCTGCCTGTGGGGAAATCACATCCCATGTTCCTGTGTAATGTTCTGCTTGTTCCCGAGCAATGCTGTTGAGAGATGAGCACATTCTGACTAATAAAGGGAATAACGGTGTAATCGAGGAAAATTATCTAAGAAGCATTGAACTCTTCGCCATTGTTTTCCAGTGATGAAAAGCTCCTGCAAATTTACACTTTGTGGTTATGCAATCAAGGATTTCATACTGCATGACGAGTTTATAATTTATCCCAGAGAATGGAACAAAAGAACTCAAAATGCTAATCCACCAAAAACTGTGATAAGAACAGGGGTTAGCAACAATGCTGAAATTGCAAAGAAAGAATGTGACAATGCCATCGTATTAACGTGATTATCTGTTCCTTAAGAACAGTCCAAAGATGTGCAGTTTAGATAGATTGACCAGGCTAAATTGACCCCAGTGTCAGGGGGATTAGCAGGGTAAATATGTGGGGTTACAGGGATAGGGCCTGGGTGGGATTGTGGTCAGTGCGGATGGGCCGAATTGCCTCCTTCTGCACTGTGGAGATACTATGAACAAGATATTAAAATAATAAATATCTGCATCGCCCATAATTCAGTTGGAATGAAGTGATGAATGAGTGTGCCATTCTATTATATTGCCTTGGTCAGAGTAAAAGAAATCTGAAGTGTTTTGAGTTGGAGTGGTGCTCCTGGGGCGTTCTCCATTCAACACTCTTCATACAAATCATTCCAGACAGATGTGGCTGCCTCCTTTCTTTCTCTCTGCTGGTTTGGATAATTTTCAGTGAGTGTGATTTTGGAATGATGAAATGATTTACTTTGGATTTGAGCCGATGGTACAAAAGGTACCCATCATTACTTCAAATTGATGTTAATTTGACCACCTGCCTTGGTGAGGTTATTATGGTAGTTGGTGTCAATTGTAAGTAGAAGGCTGAGCCAGTGATGGAGCAGAATTGAGGCTGATGTTTAAGAACACAGCTGTAACAGTACAAGCTCTCGGCTTTGTCACTATGTACAAGTGGTCAGTTTCCCAGCTTTCTTGTATTGAGAAAATATTAAGGACTTTGCAAATATGAAGAAATAACAAAGAACAGTTCAGCACAGGAACAGGCCCTTCAGCCCACCAAGCCTATACCCACACGTGATACCTTTATTAACTAAAGACCTTTTGCCTCTACGTGGTCCATATCCCTCTCTTCCCTGCCTATTCATGTATCTGTCAAGATGTATCTGTCAAGATGTATCTGTCAAGATGCCTCTTAAACGTTGCTATTGTATCTGCTTCTGCCACTTTCTCTGGCAGCACATCCCAGGCACTATTATACCTTCTGTGTAAAAAGTTTGACAATATCACAAAGGGACATCAGGGTATGCTGTAACACAGTATTTTTACATCCAAGATCTGAATTTGAAGTCAATTCGATGCTATCTGGAAGAAGTCTTCTGTCTCCATAGATGTGGCCTAAATCATGATAATCTCAGGCCAGCTCGTAGTGAGTGTTAATCCACAGCATTACTGTTCCAAAAGGTCAGAACAAACCTGTTAGCTCACTGAGTAGCAGGAATGGTGGGTGGGTTGAAAAGTTTCTCATTTTTGCATTTTTGGGACTGTTCACAGACTCGTATAATCCCTGTGGTGCAGAGGGAGACCATTTGGCCCATCAAATCTGCACCAACTCTCTGACAGAGGAATTACCCAGGCGTAATTCCTGTAACACCACATGTTTACCACGATAATTCTCTTAACGTCTTCACCTTCGAGCACTAAGACGCGATTTAGTATGGCCAGTTCACCTAATCAGCATCTTTGGAAGGGTTGTTGGTGAATAAGAACTTGTATCTAGTTTGAATACAAGAAAACTTGACTTAGTTTGGTCACTAATGTGACAGTTGGAAAATGCCCCATTCTGTTGCTGGTGATTCAAATTCAGCACACACACTGCAGTTTTTGCAAGTATTATAAGAGAGAATTTTGCATGTATTTTGAGAGAGAATGGAAACTCCCATATCTGCATGGTGCTAGGCAAATGAGCAGTATTCTGGCAGCAATTCACACAGTACCTTTGCTCTGATGCACACTTCTGTTGGGTATGGCACCATGTCCTGGCATAGTGTAGGTTAGATGGGCTTTAGATTGGTTTCACAGGTCAGCGCAACATCGAGGGCCGAAGGGCCTGTACTGCGCTGTAATGTTCTACGTTCCTTTACTGTAGATACATGGCCCTTCAAGGTTCGAACATCTAATTGCTGTAAGTAAACGCTGCTCTGTGGGTCAGACACAAATCAATTCTGGGCTTCAGATTTTTGTGTTCTGATGAGTTTGTTTGTTTCTCCTTTGATTTTCTCAAGTACGATACAGAAATGCCAGTGCAACAGTGCAATATGTATCAATTTAATAATATTTTATATATAATATTTATTTTAACTATGTGATGTGATTTTGGTCCAATTATGGCATTGGGTTAGTCAGTTTATTGTACAACAATCGCTGTGTTTCCAGATCAGACAGTATGATGGAATGTGCAGAGCAATGTTACTTATTAAGTAGAGGAATGTGGTATCATTAGGTGACAAGATTTTGATGTATTGGGGGCAGTAGTTTATAGGATCAAATGTTTTGTAGTGTGTTTAAAATTGCATTGATATTTATGTTTGCTTAATAGCAATTGGTTTAAATTTGGTTTGCATTGATATGCTGTGAGCCTACCCAGCCCACTGTGCTGGCTGCTATTGAATTGGATTCAAAGACACACATGGATAGTGCTCAACGATGTTGGAAAATGTCTTCTTCATTCTGGGCCTGTGTCATAGAATTATAGAATTGTTATGATTCAGGAGGAGGCCATTTGGTCCCTTGTGTCTGCAGCAGCTCACCAAATGAGCAGTTGCCCTAGTGCCATCTCCCCCACCTTCCTCGCAGAACTTGCACATTCTTTCTTTTCAGATAACAGCTTTGAACATTTTTGAATGCTGCAATTGAACCTGCCTCCACCACGCTCTCTCCGGCAGTGTGTTCCAAACTCTAACCCCACCCCACCTTCTCCTCATACTACTTTTGCTTCTAATTACTAATCACCTTTAAATCTATGCCCTCTCAGTCTCGATACTTTCAGGAGTGGGAACAGTTTTGTCCATGAATTGTCCAATGATTTTCAATATCTCAATCAAATCTCCTTTCAACCTTCTTTCTGCTAAGCAAAACAGTCTAAACTTCTCGAACCCATCTTCATAACTGAAGACCCGCATCCCTAAAACCATTCTCTCAGTTTTTTTTCTGTTCCCTCTCTAATGACTTTCCTTCCTTCCTAGAGTGCGATGCCTTTAGCTGAGGCTGAACTAGGAACTTAGTGAACTAGCGAGCGTAACCTCCTTGCTCTTGTATATATACTCTGTACCCTTGTCAATCAAGTTGAAGATACTTTATGCTTTATTAGCTGCTCTCTCAAATTGTCTTGCTACCTTCAATATTTTATGCACATATATATTCAGCTTACTCTGCTCCTGCCTCCCTTTCCCCCTTTATAATTCGATCCATTTAGCTGTAATTTCCAAACTCCAGGACAGTGTAACTGGGGGTACTGAGAAATTCCCTTTGAATATTCACAAGTAAGATTTGCATGGCAATTCCCCAGAAGTGCAAACTTCCCCAAAGCTACTACCCTGCACTGAGAACTATCTCGAAGTGTGATTTAAATTGCAAACATTGGATAGTTTTGACTTGGTTACACCAAAAGTTGTGCAGAAAACGTTAGAATTAAAACCCCTTCTAACTTCTGGGTAAGATCCACACTGCCCCCGCCCCCAACCTCCCACAGGTCATCACATTTCCCTGCAGTGGACTTCATTTGCTGCCTGTACACCCATTCCACCAACTTCTTTATGTCCCTTTGAAGCGCTGCACCACCCTCCTCACAGTTGACATTGTTTCTGTGATGGCACAGTGGTTAGCACTGCTGCCTCACAGCACCAAGGACCCGGGTTTGATTCCAGCCTTGGGTCACTGTCTGTGTGGCGTTTGCTCATTCTCCCCATGTCTGCGTGGGTTTCCTCCGGGTTCTTCAGTTTCCTCCCACAGTCCAAAGATGTACAGGTAAAATGGATTGGCCATGCTAAATTGCCCCTGAGTGTCAGGGGGATTAGAGGGCAAATACATAGAATTATGGGGATAGGGGCTGGGTGGGATTGTTGTTGATGCACGCTCAATGTTTAAAGTTTATTTATTAGTGTCACAAGTAGGCTTACATTAACATTGCAATGAAGTTACTGTGAAAATCCCCTAGTTGCCACATTCGATGCCTGTTCAAATATATTGAGGGAGGATTTAGTGTGGCCAATTCACCTAACCAGCAGGTCTTTTGACTGTGGGAAGAAACTGGAGGAAACCCATGGGGAGGACATGCAGACTCCGTATAGACAGTGAGACAAGATGGGAATCAATCCCAGGTCCCTGGCTCTGTGAGGCAGCTATACTAACCACTGCCACCGTGCCACCCAATGGGCCAAATGACCCCCTCCTGTACTGTAGGGATTCCATAATTCCAAGTTTTGTATCATCCGCAGGCTTTGTAATTGTCCCCGATTCATCAAACTCTAAGTCATCAATGTAGAGCAGGAAAAGCAAGTGTCCCAAAATTGACCCCTGGGGAACCCCATGGCAAACCTTCCTCCAACACAAAAAACATTCATGAACTCTCTATTTTGTTTCATGCTAATTGGCTCAGTGACAGAAAACAAAGAACCAACACATTAAGCCCAAGAAGCACTATCAGTGGATCTTTCCACAGAAGAGAATATTTTATCCTCTAAAATAGGATGTTCTTGTTGCGTGAATTCCCCAAACTTAAATTTTAAAAGCAGGGCCAGGGGCAGCGAAGAATTCAATTTAATCTAATTACACTGACCTGATTTGAATCCATTATTGTGGAGCAGTTTTAAAGAGGAAGGTTAGTATATTACACAATAATTTCAAACAGCCTGAAGCTGATTTTATATTGGTATCATTTTAATTTGGATTTCAGAAGATTGGCATGAATCAGCTGCTGAAATTTACTCTGCTAGATCTAATTAATCCAAAGGTAGCTCTGTAGACCTGTAATATTATGGGCCATTGAATCTGCCTCCAATATAACAGAACCAGGCTAAACAGTGGATGGGCTAGACTAAGCAGGAGCAAACTCATGGACGGAAGTGTCTGGAACTTGAGTTAAAACCATCCCAGTATGAACACTTTTCCAATTTTTTTTTCTCTCGGTTGTAGTCATATCTATTGCATGGTATTTGTGTGAGAGATTGAAAGTAATGCAGTTACCTTGACATCAAAGATGTTCTTGCCAGTCTTATAAGTGTGATTGCAAATTTAATTAGGCAGCTTTTATGCAATCAGATCTCAACAACTGTCTAAAGTTACTTGTATTACAGCAGTCAAACTTGCCATCTGAGATGAAGGCGAGAAGCGATAGTGTGGCGGAAGGGTGGTAGTGCAGATATTAGAGTGAATTCTGCTGCCTTTCCATTGTTTAGAAGGCATTTTCCGTGTGTGAAACAAGGAGCTCAAATCAGTGCTTTTCTGATTTGATTTATTATTGTCACGTGTTAGTATACAGTGAAAAGTATTGTTTCTTGCACGCAATACAGACAAAGCATTCTGTTAATGGAGAAGGAAAGGAGAGAGTGCAGGATGTAGTGTTACCATAATAGCTAGGGTGTTGAGAAAGATCAACTTAATGCGAGATGGGTCCATTCAAAAGTCTGACTAATAACCAACCCAGTGACTATCTACTTTGGCAGGAAGCTAGAGGTAGAATCCTTTTGGGTTGATGGTGGCACATTCATGTCACACCTTGGTTAAAAGTTTGGAACAGAGTCGGGCCTCGATTGACTGGCTTGCTAATCCAATATCTGAATCGGGCAGTTTCAAGGTACTCCAGGGGACTCGTGGAGATTAAGCAAGCAGCTTGCTTCACTCATTGATCTGTCACTGGAGGTTTGAGATATTCGCCACTTGACCCCAGGATAGCCATGTAGGCTAGTGCACCTTTGTTTTGAGATTTGTTGAACATGATGGTTTTCTCAAGTCGACATTCAGTTGATGAAAATAAAGCAACACAACTCTATCCAAACTTAGAAACTACGCGTTTGTGAAAATCGAATCAAAATGGAAAATTTCTGAAGGTTAAATATTTAATCCTGATCCTAATTTTAACAGGGCAATTTTGTTTTGAACCCATCTAAGTTTGTAGATTTAGTCTATACAAAGATATATGTACAACCCCCAGTTTTAAACGTTACCACGAGACCACTGGGTGTTTTTCACACCAGTGCATGAAACAGCACAAGCACTCGAACACACAGTAGCTGGTATGCCCAAACTGGAATCAGGGCGAGTGAGGCTTACAAAGCAAAATTCTCCTTTGGCCTCGGGTGGGATTTTGCAAGCCCTGCCTGAGCGAGGCTGTAAAATTCCAGCCAGTGAGTCTAAGCAGCTGATAGTTATCATCTCAATTCAAAGGTGACATTCAGTCAGGATGTTGGGTTTCTGCCGTGGGTCTTAATATGACAGATCAGGCCCATTCTTTTGGCACATGGGGCAGGATGTTCCCCGAGATAGTGAGAACCCAGGCAGGATTTAGTTCCTTTTTCTTCACTGCTGCCCTATTACTTCACTATGACGGTGTCTGGACTCAAAGCATGATGCAGCTTGAGGGATAAGCTGTTGCCGTTTTGGGCAATTAGCATCAAACTCTTCCCAGTCATTAATGTCAACCCTGCTGCACTTCAAGGAGAGATTCAGAATGTCTTTTAGTGTTGTCTGTGCCCTCCCCTGCAATGCTGGCCATTTGAGAGCTGAGGAAACAGAGCCTGGCGAGGGAAAGATTTTTTCAGCCCTCCGCTCACAATGCCCAGCCCTTTGTCACTGATTTTGCAGAAGGTTTGCCTGAATGTTTGTGGAGCTGGCTTCAAGAAAGACACTCACCAGTCCTCCCCTTTAATCCTGAGGATGCCGTGGAAGCATTGCTGATAGAATTTCTCAAATTCTCTTAGCATAGAATTTCTACAGTGTAGAAGTGGGCCATTTGGTCCATCAAGTCTACCCCAACTCTCTGACAGGGCATCTTACCCAGGCTGCCACCCTGCTCCATCCCAGTAATCCCATGTATTTATCCCGTTAATCTCCCTAATCTATACATTTTGGGACACTAAAGGCAATTTAGCACAGCCAATCTATTAACCTGCACATTTTTGGACTACAGGAGAGTACCAGAAAACCTGGCGGTATCCCACGCAAACACGGACAGAGCGTGCAAATTCTACAGTCACCTGAGGCTGGAATTGAACCCTAGTCCTTGGCGCTGCGAGGCAGTAGTGCTAACCACTGTGCCACTGCATCATTGATACACAGCTCATGTCTCACCGCAGAACACGAGCATGGTGTCAACAACTGCGCTGTACTTAAGACTTTGATAACTTGCAGAGATCTTTGTTGGCAAACACTTACTGCTATAGTTTGTTGAAATCCACTTTCTGGTAACAACACAATTTAAATGTAAACATCACATACTCTCAAACAAACAGTAAGTGTAAATGCCACAGACACTGGATAATACGCAGTGACTAGAAATACCACAGATACTGGATAACACACTGTACACAAACACCACAGTTACTGAATAATACACAGTGGATATAAAAAACACCACAGATACTGCATAATATACAGTGAATCGAAACGCCAGACACTGGATAATATAGTGAATCAAAACGCCACAGACATGGATAATACGCAGTGAATCGAAATGCTACAGACATTGGATAATACAGTGAACAGAAATGCCACAGACACTGGATAATACGCAGTGAACAGAAACGCCACAGACACTGGATAATACGCAGTGAACAGAAACGCCACAGACACTGAATAATACGCAGTGAACAGAAACGCCACAGACACTGAATAATACGCAGTGAATAGAAACGCCACAGACACTGGATAATACGCAGTGAATAGAAACACCACAGACACTGGATAATACGCAGTGAATAGAAACGCCACAGGCACTGGATAATACGCAGTGAATAGAAACGCCACAGACACTGGATAATACGCAGTGAATAGAAACACCTCAGAAACTGGATAATATTGCAGTGAATAGAAACACCACAGACACTGGATAATACGCAGTGAATAGAAACGCCACAGACACTGGATAATACGCAGTTAATAGAAACGCCTCAGACACTGGATAATACGCAGTGAATAGAAACGCCACAGACACTGGATAATACGCAGTGAACAGAAACTCCACAGACACTGAATAATACACAGTAAATAGAAACACCACAGACACTGGATAATACGCAGTGAATAGAAACACCACAGACACTGGATAACATACAGATGGTGGATTTTTGTAAATGTGCTTACATTATATTCTTGCGGTAACTTCAATGTTCTGAACTTAAAACTATATCTCACTTGTACATAGTTGAAAAGTTAATCATGAATCGATGTAGCTGTTGCCAATTTTGATATACTCTGCAACTGGACAAACAAATTACCTCTGATATAGAGGAGGGCTTGTGACGAAGTGAGTAACTTCCTTGACGCTTGAGCCAGTAGCTCCAGGTTCAAGTCTGACCCAGGACTTGATGGCCAAACCAGGAAGCTTCGTAGCACTGCCAAACAGCTTGATAACAACCTGCAAATCCTTCCAATGCAAGCCAATGGCTGGCGGTATAAATGGGAAAGATTACTAGTCAGCAGTGTTATGGAAAGAAAATTGGAGACTTTACCATTGCAATCCATGTCCACAATATGCACGCTACCACAGCAACTGGGACTTCCTGAGTGGGCTGTAACACACCTGACCACCCCTGTCAGACAAGTCGCCATTGGGAATCAAATGCACAAATTTGCAGTAACTTTCATGAACGTTTGGCTACCGCTGGTAGCAATAGCGCAGTTTTCCAGGGAATCATTTGTTTTTAATGAAGGTTTCCTGTTCTTTTTAAAAAAAAGATAATTTGTAGTCCGAGATGAATGCTTAATTATTAACCATTTCAGAACAAATTGAAATCTCCTTAGCCTTGTCATTGTCTGAGGTTTGAGCACGAATCCTATTAAAGTCTAAATTGGGTCTAGACTAGTTAAATTGACTGAGATTCATTTTAGAACTCATCTCTTTGTAAGGGCGGGTAAACCTGTAGTGACTCTAGAGGCTGGATGGGAGCAAAAGGCATGATCTAATGACTGCATTCTGGAGATTAACATACTCTCTCATTATATACCCCCCGCCCCCCCCCCCCCACCGCTCCTCCACCCCTCCCGTTTTGCATGAATTACTGAGCACTGCTTCATTTTACCAAAACTATTAAACATCTGCAGCACTGAAGTGTCGCACACAGTTTTCACTGTGTTATAGATAACTGATTGTAACAAGATTGTGTTTTAAAGAAGATGTGTTTTAACCCCTTGAGCGCTGTGAATGTCAACTACTGACACACGACTATCTCAGGACCTGAATGTTTTTGTAACAGCACTCGTGCATATTAAACCCACAGATGTGCACACACAAGAAGAGGTGGTTACAAAAGAGGTAGCATACACTTATATTTTTTAAAAAGGTCAAAAAAGGCACAGTTTGTCTTGAGGCTCTCGAGACAGAAGCTGGAATCATTGCAGGCTTGATGATTCTCTTTTGGTTTGCTCCGGAAATGAACATTAAAGGTTTCTAGCTTTGGATTCATTGTGACTTCTCACTTGCAAAAGTAGGTTTCTGGCTTGGCTCCAGTTGAGATGCAGTTAAGCACTTTATTGTGAAGATTTAGCTTGGCTTTTCATGTCGGTAGGTAACTTACTTTGCTGGGCCAGAGCTTTTCTCTCTGTGGTCTCTGACTAATGTGGAGATGCCGGCATTGGACTGGGGTAAGCACAGTTGGAAGTTGTACAACACCAGGTTAAAGTCCAACATGTTTATTTGGTAACACAAGCTTTCGGAGTGTCATTCCTCCTTCAGGTGAAGGAGCAGCGCTCCCTCCGTAAGCTTGTGCTACCAAATAAGCCTGTTGGACTTTAACCAGGTGTTGTGAGACTTCTTACTGTTTCTTTGACTGACTGACTGACATGAGGCAGCTCTCCAAACATATGTTGATAAATGTTTCTTATCACAAGCTGGTTTCTGTCAGGTGACCATTCTATCAGTGTTCCTACTATCTACAAAATGGACATGAGCATTGAAACACAATAGAGTTTGAACCTCAGCCATTGGCTTCTCCTGGATGCAAAGAAAAACCTTTCTGTGGAATTGCCTTCTGCAGCCGCTACATCTGTGGGCTGATTGTGCACTAGTTTCCGTAGGTGGTGTGTGGACAATAGCAGGTGCTAAATTCACAAGAGAGATCCTATTGCCTTCTCAATAGAATATTCAAAAAGGTTGTTTGCAATTTAATGTCCTGACCAGACAAACAGGCTAACTTTGCAGCCTAGGGCACTTAGATCTATGTTTCGCGGGTACAATGCATGAAAAGGATGCCTGCGCCTCCCCCAGTTTTCCCCCACCCCCACAATGGCATTTTGTTTCCAGGTCAATTGTTCATTTATCATTCTTTTTTTAGAAGCAGTGTCCCCTTTCCCATAAATTCACAGGTATAGCTACATTAGCGTGACAGCTGTCCTAGCATAATTTCCCCACACTTGGGGACTCATTGTCAAGGATATCACAAGACCGTGCACGTCCAGTGCAAATTTGTAAATTATCTTTGGAAATGTAGATCATCTGCACGGATTTTGACTCCGCCGACAGTCTTTACAAGACAAAAAAGTTTGTTTCAATTTCATTTTTTGACTCGCTTGGCCCTGCAAATTAGGACGCAACAACACTTTGAAACTTCCATGCACATGGTAACAATGGGTGATATTCAGAACTCTCATGTGACATTGGGTACTCGAGAAAAACAATTAGCATCCTATTATGAAGTGCTTGAAGTGCCATTGCAGCAATCAGCCAGGACCAGTTTAGCCAAAAGGCACAAAGCTGTATTTAAGCCTTTCATTCCTAGTGGTTTGCAAAAACTGCCGTTATAATCCTTATGTTAATATTGTAATTCACTGCCAAAAATAGATTCTGAAAACATTCATTTGAATTGTGTAAATGAATTGGAAAATTAGTTGCAACAGACAATATTCAATGGAGTGACAGGATCGTGCATCATCTCTTGTGGGGAAGTGTCACTTAGGCAGTTACCTAGACAGCAGCAGGGCCCTCTCCGGGATCAAGGGACTCTGGGAGCTGAAGTTCTGTCCGTCAAGAGTTGTCAACTAATCAGAGGCTGGAATACCTTCATTGATCAACATGGAGTTGGGAGGGTGTAGGGAGCTGTAATGGCTCCTATAGTCATTGGTAGTACAGACCACAGTGCCACCTGATATGAGGAAAGTTTTTTTTTTAATGCAGTGAGTTGTTAGGATCAGGAATGCACTGCCTGAGAGTTTGGTGGAAAGTGGACTTGATTGTGACTTTCAAAAGAGAATTGAAAAGCACGCGGCAAGGAAAGATGGACCAAGGAAAAAGTAAGGGAGCGGGACTAGCAGCATCGCTCTTGGAGATGGTGGTGTGGATGGGCTGAATGGCCTCCTTCTATGTTTTCACCATTCAATGGTTCTATTAATTCAAAGATAGAGGAAACCACTTTATCACCTGCAGAGCAGACATTAAGCACTTGTGAGCACTATTAAGTACTCTAGTCTAAGAAAAGAGCATTATACTTGGTCTTTAAATCTATCTCTAATGCGCACAGAAAACTCTTCACTACTGGAACCAAGGATAAAATTTAATGGACTTCACACACAGTACAAAGCCTTTTGAAATGTCCTTGAGCCTTTGTATGTGCCGTAAGTATTTTATGTTGCAGGCTTTCATGAGATAGGTGACACCTGAGGTAACTGTCAGGCACCTGGTCTATAATTCACCAGACTGCTGGCAAGTTTTTCACACAGGTTAGATTGGTTGTCATCCCCAGTTATTTCCTGCTGTCATTAAACAATGCTTTTGACAGCAATGTCTGCGTGCAAGATTAATCTGCATAGTTCAAACTGTGCCAAGTACAAAACTTCAGATCATGCTTGTGTGCAGGAGGGTAAAATAGAACAAGAAATATGGGCCAGAGGTAGATGGATACATCCGATCATAAGAAATAGGGGCAGGAGTGGGCCATTCAGTCCATCACTCCTGAACTACCATTCAATAAGATCATGGCTGATCTGATTGTGGCCTTGACTCCAATTTTCTGCCTACCCCTGTAAACCTCCTTTGTAAGTCATCTTTAAATACGTTGAAATGAGCCAGCCTCCACGCTGTCTATGGAAGAGAATGCCAAAGACTAATAGCCCCCTCTCTCAGAGAAGAAACTCCTCTTCATCCTCATAAATAATTATTTTGAAACTATGCCCCTTCGTTCGAGATCCTCTCAGAAGGGGTAACACCCTCTCGGCATCTACCTTGCCAAGTCACCCCGGAATCTTAAATATTTCAGTTAGGTTGCCACTCATATCCCTATACTTTGATGAAGATAGGCCTAACCCGTTCATTCTCTTCTAATAAGACACCCCTTCATCCCAGGAACTTTATACAAAGGGAATAAGGAACCGAAGAAATGTTTATTGGTGGGTGAATCATAAAGGAAACACAGAGTCATGGAGATATACAGCACAGAAACAGGCCCTTCAGCCCAACTCATCCATGTCGACCAAGTTTCCTAAACTGAACTATAGTCCCAGATGCCTGTGTTTGGCCCATATCCTTCTAAACCTTTCCCATCCATGGACGTGTCCAAATGTATTTTAAATGTTGTAATTGTATCTGCCTCTACCACCTTCTCTGGCTCGTTCCACAAACACACCACCTTCTGGATGGAAAAGTTGTCCCTCAGGTCCCTTTTAAATCTTGCCCCTCTCGCTTGCGTTTATGTAGCGACTTTAACAGCTGCTGGGTGTCTTGACATGCTTCGCGTTCAGTGAGTGGTGGCAGCGGAGGGTCAGGGGTTGTTGAGTATCAGTCACCTACCAAAAGATATTCAAACATCTTTTCATTGAAGCAAATTGAACAGCAGCAAGCAACTGTGTTTAAAAAATATCTGTGTGGTTAAAGCTGAGTGTCAATTAAAGAAAAAGGCTCGCCCATTTAATAAACAAGAGCTGTGGACATAGATGGTTTGCCCGTGAACCGTTCAGTGGAAATAATTCAGTGGCTGATTGGCCTGATCTGTTGTCCACCAAGTTTCCAAATAAATGACAATTGGATTGCTATTGTTGTGTGGAACAGGAAAATTTAGTCTCCGGTCGGCAGCCAAGTCATTGCATTATAAATTTGTCACACGGGAGCAGAACCCTACTTAGTTCAAAGACCCATACATGTTTGACTGGAAGCTGTATTTCTTTGCCGATAAACCCAGGATTTATGAATGACAGACGGCCCGGTCTAGTTATGAGACATGTGTCTTTTAATGTCCTTTGTTCTGATAGCTGTTCAAAGGATTTTGAATGTTATATATCTGAGGCTGCCTTTCACCCTGTCAACAGTCGTTCCAAAGCTGTCAGAGATAGGGACAAGTGAAATCTCCATGGTAACAACATTATACTGTCTCCAGATTCAATTTCATGTTGTGGTAGCACAGAAGCATCTTGCAGCAAGAAGAATAGTGAAGTCTTTAATGACTGTGAATCTATTGTTTGTATTTGGTAACCGTTCATGTATCTCTTGAACGTTTAATTGAATTAACTTCAGATAAGATAACAACGATTGAGCATTTTTTTCTTGTGCATTTCAAAGTCAAAGGACTCGCTCATGGGTGCATGGTGGAAAATTGAGGCATTTTTGGTTGCACTGCAGGAGTTAAGTGTGCCAACAGAGCAGTGTTTGTGTCCCAGAATTTGTGCTCAAGACAGGAATATTTGGGCAAGTCTTATTTAAAGAGACATATGCACATAAAGGTGATTCTGATCAAACTTAAGAATTAATTTCCCATATTTCTCAGCTTTGCCAAGAGTAGGAGTGGAGTGGAAAAAGTGTTGGACATCTGTAGGATGAAAGGCAACCCAATGCAGACGCATAAAACTGATTTTTGTGGGCAGAGCATATAATCTTTTTTTGATGGATGGTTAAATAAATATGCAGTTGTATGGCAAGTATTGTCCTTTAAAGACCTGCATTAGATGGGACCATCACAGCATTGTTGAGAACAGTGGTAAGTGGATCAAATCTTGCCTGTCCTGGGAGTAGATGGAAGAGAAGGTTGCATAGTTGATGGAAACAGCACCCAACAGCATAATGACTCTGATATAAGACTGAATGATTACTTCCTGTGAAAATGTATGGTCTTCGTGAATGACTTAAGTTATGCCAAAGTGCTTTCACAATGTGATACAGGCAAACAGCCCTTTGACAAAAGCTCAAACTCTTCTTGTTCTTCAGCTAGCTCCCTGAAACTAAGATGCATCCCAAGGGAGTGCCCGTGCTTGCAAAATGTAGCTATTGGCTTGCAAAGCAAAAATAAAACATCTTGAATGGTTTTAAAAAGAAACAAAGGAGCATAATGACTGGAATCAATTAAATGTGAACAAAGATTGCTACTGGAGTGACGCAAGGTAAAGAATGCAGAAGGAACCATAAATCTTGATAAAATGTCTGCCACTTCTTGTAGCTTTTCACTTGAATTGATTGCTGGTCACCTGGTTTAACATTGTGCGAGTGGTACAACATGTTGTGCAATACCAGGGCATACACTGAATGGTTTGAATTAAAGGCATTGTTAAGATTCTTGTCATGTAAGGGTTTTGATTGCCCAGTGACATGTTCGTCAGGAACATCCAGGACTGTGTAATAGAGTGCAAACTGAGCACTAGTGGATGGTAGCACTGCTGCCACTGTCTGTCAGTGGTGGAGGGAATAATGTTTAGTGTGGGTGGGTTGCCAATCCAAGCTCCTTTTTCCAAAATGGTGTCAATCTTCATTTCTACTGTTGGAGCTGCGCTCGTCCAGACAAGTGGAGAATATTCAATCACACCCCTGACTTGTTTCTTGTAGATGGAGGTAGGAGGTGACCTACTCTCTCAGAATTTGGCACTCCTGATCTGCTCTTGTAGCCATAGTATTGATATGGCAGATCTAGTTCAGTTTCTGGTCAACAGTAACCTTCCAGGATGTTGATAGTGGGAGGAATTCAGCATTAATATTACCATAGAATATCATGGGAGGATGGTGAGATTCTGACTTATTGTTGATCACTGCCTGACACTTGTGTGGCACAATGTTTCTTGTCATTTTTCAGCCTAGCTGATCAGTAATTATCTGTGAAGCTTAATTTGAGAAAAATAACTGAAGTAATATTCAGAATGTAAGAATCAATCTTTGCTTTGATACTCTCCTTGGTAGAAAAGCTATCCAGCTTAAACATTACAATTGTCCATTTACATACAGGAAGGAGGTTCAAGCCAAATGCAGCACCATAGACAGTGGGGACTGGAAGCCAAAAAAAAAGGCTGACAATAGCATATAAGAAAACTAGTTCAGTGAGAGATACCCTGCTGAAGTTAAGTATTTTTTAGGTTTATTTACTAGTGTCACAAGTGGGCTTACATTAACACCGCAACGAAGTTACTGTGAAAATCTCCTAGTCGCCACATTCCAGTGCCTATTCAGATACCGGATTGTGGCACTAATAAATAAAAAAATGAACTTGCATCACCGAAATAGATGCTGTGAGTAAATGTATCTGTGAGCAGATGAGTTTCACACAACATACTCTGGTGACCTGTGGACAGAAAAGTCTTCCTGCTACGATCTTGGTCCAGGGATGCTCCCAGAACATTCTGTCCAAATTGTGTTTCCGAAATGATTTATGGCTGTTTCCACTTAGTTTTTATGTGTAGGAGTTCCAGTGTGGCAGGCCAGAAATCCCCAATGACTTTGTGCACACAATTTATTATCTCACCACCCTTGCTGTGAGAGAAAGTTGGAAGAATAATAGAGAAGACAGCATTCTCTGTCACATCTTTTGTACGTAAAGGTGGCCCATTATATTGAAATAAGCCCCTAATCTAATGACTGTTAAGTCTCTCATGTCTCATAAACTTACCAGAATCTCATGAAATGTTGCAGATAAGTCTGTATATTTTCCATATTGTACCCTGTGAGCTACCCAGAACTGACCCAACACCTACTCCTAGTTTGTATGAAGATAAACAGGATGAATAGATGACGGACAGTAAGCAGGAATCTATATAAACTTCTTCAGAAATAAAGTTTACCTGCCAATCTAGATAGTTAGTAATAGTTAACCAATAGCTCAAAAAGGCAGCTAACTTGAAAATGTTATTATGCTGATTGTCTGATGGGACTTAACATGTACTAACACTCAATTCCTGAACAATGCTGGAAGATGCAGTGAGATCAGGTTGGAGGTGAGATGAAATTCTACACAACAGAGGAATAGTGTCTTGGTGATACAGAAGTTGAGTATTGCTGAAAAATAGAGTCATGCTGTCCTGCTGTTTCGGAGACTGAAGGCCCTGGATTCAAGTCCTCTCTGGAACACACACTGTTGGAGGCGCATTCTCTCAGATTGGATGTTGAACATGGGGCCTGTCTGCTTTCTGGGATGGCATTATTTTAAAGTGAAGCAGGAAAATTCTTCTTGGTATCCTGGGTAGTGAGGTCTCACTCACACACAATGTGTCCCATGCACCTAAATAAAAAGAAAATGTTCCGGTCATTATCACAAAGCTGTTACTGGGATCTTTCTGTGTACAAATTGGAAGACAAACATTTGCTGTAATACAATAGTGACCAGAGTGACGACCCATTAATGGGATTGTCCCATGACTGAGGTAGTTGTCTGGTATCCTGGGTTGAATGTTACTAGGACACAACTTGAAAATAAGGGCCAGGGATCTTCCAGCCCCTCCTGCCAGCAATGTCTTTCAGTTCAAGTCGAGTCCCTGTGATGGGTTCCCCAGCAGACGGGTGTGCCACCCTACAGCCCATAGGAAGATCCCACTGGCGGCCAATGGTTTGTCATGTCCAGCAGAGGGACTGGAAAATCCTGGCCTCCGACCTTTAAACTTCTTGCATGTACAAGTACAGGTTTGCATTCTTCCTGGTTGCCTAATTGGACAAGTTCAAACCCCCCGGCGCCCAAGTGCCCCTTAATTTTCTTCCCCAAGAGTTGGCCATTCTGACACTGACTACACTTTAAGAAGTACCTTATCACTCTCAAGTGCCTCAGAATAACCTGAGCTCATGAAAGGCGGTATATAAATATAACTCTTTTGAATGAAAATTCTTGGCAAGAGTTTGAAATTGCATAAAATTTCCAGTTTGCAATAGAGGCATCAACTGGACTGATGGTACCCTGGAGCAGTGTGGGAGGCCCTGGTCGGAACTAATTTTCATCAGCGAACTCAGAATTTGCTCATCAGAGCCCCGAAGTGCTGACTGTCTGCTTCAGATGCAAATAAGTCATATGTATGGGGGCAGCCAGATTGCAGGACACCATCAGAGTAGAAAAGAGCAGGAAAGGAGGATAGGTAGTCGAAGAAGTGGCGATTGGGTGACTGAAGATTTTAAAAACCTACACTGCGGATGCAAAATAGGAGAGCGACTGGGAGTTCCACAGTTTTGAGGAACGATGAGTTAATATAGGTGGCACAGTGGCCACCATTCCACCAACTCCTTTATGTCCCTTTGAACTCCCTGCTCACAGTTCAAACGTTTCCAGCAGTGATTAGCACTGCTGCCTCACAGCTTCAGGGAACCGGGTTCAATTTGTCTGGTGATGGTCTGGATGGAGTTTGCGTATTCTTCCTATTCCTCTGCGTATTTCCTCCAGGTGCACAAAGATGTGCAGGTTAGGTCAATTGGCCATGTTAAATTGCCCCTTAGTATCAGAGAGATTAGTAAATATGTGGAGTTACTGGGATAGTGCCTGGGTGGGATTGTTCTTGGTGCAGGCTGCATGGGTTTAATGGCCCCCTTCTGCACTGTAGGGATTCTACGATTCTATAAGAGAGATAGATCAATGTGTTTTGATTTTCAAACAGCAGCTTTAACCTATCGAAGAGGCCCAAGGTGGAAGGTTTGATACTTCAGTCTATCCTGACCAGATTCAACATCTGATCACTTTAGAATCCTCGGATACTGAACGTATTTTGGCAAGTCAAGCCGTCTTGGAAACGTTACCTGAGGCATTAAGAGGAAAGCAGGCCCCAATGGGAATGAGAGCAGTCGAATTGGGGAAGGAATCTCAATATCCTTGGGAAGAATAGTAACCGCGTTCATGATTAAACTGTTTCACTTCTTGAAAAATGGCATGTGTGGTGGCAAGGGAGTCCTGAGCTCCCTTGTGAAGGCCAGCAACAGTGTTGAAGGGGGAAGAACCACCCTATCCTTTGTTGGTACGAAGGCTCCATATTGCTTGGCAGTACTAGGCTGGGAATAGCTTCAGGGGTTTAGAAGCCATGATCTAGGGTGGAATTTTCCAGACCAGTGTGTTGTTTTTAATAGTACATGGTGATGGGGGCGGGGGTGTGGGACAGAGAGAAAGGTTACAATGCAGTTGGAGCAGAAGGTTTGGTTTTCCACTGGTTAGAAATGATGGTGGGAACATGCGCTTCTGCCTCTCATTGGCAAGTCACCATTCCTGCCAGAGGCTGGTTTGAAGCCGTTTTGCATCCCGGTTAATAGGATATAGGTGAAGGCCCAACCGGAAATGTTCCCCCACGATACAATTATCTGTGCCAATGACAGAATATCATGTCAGTCCAGAACATGTCCAGACCAACGTGGAATGGACATGTCGGGTCTCATCTGGAGAAAAGTGCTAAGATTGGAAGAAGGCCCCCCTCCCCCAGCAACTATAGATCCTGGAACACCACATGCAGTTATGAGTGAGTGGAGCATCAACCATGTGGATCTTCACGCTGCGCATGAATGGTTGCATGAGGCACTGTTAGTCTGTGCTTGAGGGGAAAAGGGATGTGAAATCAGATGGAGTAGAGGGGGAAGAAGGGTTGGGTGTGGAGGCTGAGAAGGGGGCTTGGGAGGTTGAGGCTGGTAGGGCAAAGAGAGAGGTGCCCCAGGGGTTGTGGATGGGCTGAGCTATTATGGAACGGGAGGGTGGGATGGGCCACAGTGAAATACAAGTGGTTGTGTGGATCTGAATGGGCATGGCAGGATGGAGGTGGGGTGAACAGGCATGGGAGGGTAAGAGGGGAAAGGGGTTGAGAGAATGGCCGTGGTGTCAACTGATAATCCTGGGTGGACATACTAAGGGAAATGGTGATAGGAAGAGATAGTGTGGGTTAAAATAGGCAATGGGAACCAGTAGGGTAAAAGATTAAGAGTCAGTAATCTTGGGGAAAGAGGCTATGATGGTTGTTGAAGGTGATAAGTGTAAGCAGGTTCTAGGATTGGGTCCGTGACTGACAAGTTGGTGTCTGGGCTGTTTTTCTTTTTAAATGTGGACATAATGTCAGATGTGCATCGTCCTGCCCACCCCACTGTGCAATACATGGGCAAACCCCTCATCACTTCGTGACTCAGGACAATCTCGTGCGATTTGGCATGAATTCTCGCCAATCTCTGGGAAACACTCCCAGTTCTCACCCCCGCCACAAGACATAGGCCCCAGAATGGAAAATCCTGGTCCTGGGTACAGAGCCTGGTGTGTGGAAATCTATTTTGAGAAACTGGCCTGATAGCAATCCCCCCATCACCTTATCTTTTAAACAGGGGCTAGCAGTGAAAAGACTTTTCAGAAACTATCCACTGAAGTGGATTGCGTTTCAGTTTGTCTCGGTTTAATGCCAGTCTGCTTTTGCAACTGAAAACAAGTGCATCGCAAACAAATACTACTCGGCATTTAGACTATTGAGCAGATATTTGGTGCATGTCCAACTACAATCTTAGATCACAAGCAAGCTCCAGATGGTGTTCTCATTGCGGCTGTGCGGGGTGTCTATGCAGCTTAGCAAGTAAATCACTATGTTTGTGTTTGGTGAATAAGTTCAGAGCAAGTTGGATTTCTAAAAGGATTGATTTTCATTATCTTGTTTCCAGAGCATGCTGTTTTGTTCTTGACTGCATTAGGCCAGGCTTTTTTTACCCTTGCAGCAGCAACAGCCGTTACAATTCTTAGTTGCATAGCACTTTAACGTCACAGGATGTCCCAAGGCATTTCACAGGGACATTATAAAACAAAGTTTGACACTGAGTCACGTTGTGAGATATTAAATCAGAGGACCAAAATCTTTGTCAAAGAGGTGGGTTTTAATGAGATAGGTGAGGTTGGGAGGGTGCCCCAGAACTTGGGGCCTAGGCAACTGAGGGCGCTGCCACCCATGATGGAATGGTTATCTCTGGGGATGCAGAAGAGGTAAGAATTAGAGGAGCCACAGGTATTTCGGAGGATTGTGGAGCTCCTTGAGCAATCTTCGCTCCCCCCCGCCCCCCCCCCCACCCCCCAACTGATTTCTACTGGCTGTTGCCATCCATCCATCCCCCCAACCCCCACTCCCCATTACGTCTCCAATGATTTTCTCTCCAACCATCAATCTCCCCTAGCTCCAACCTACCTGAAACCAAGTCCTTCAGTCTAGCTGGCTGCAAGCTAGTAATTTCCAACATGCCATTACATTTATCAGTATCTGAAGGGCGAAGGGAAATACAACATTCTTTGGGGTTTCCTGACTGCAAAGCTGCCCCTTGCTGCCACAACATCTCTGCCACCTGATTAATATCAGGATGTGTTCTCAAATTTGGCGCAGATGGTTCCACTGTGATGACTCTGTTTGAGTATCATTTGTGTGCCATTTTTTCAGTAGCGGTGTGGTACTGACTGAGGGCAGCCTTGTTGCTGGTGCCGACAGTTTTCTTAAAGTGAGGTTTGTTCTGGTGGTACAAGTGCAAGTTAAAATCCTGAGGGAACTGCTGAAAGAAGAGGGGATAGATTGACGAACATTTCTCCTGCGATCAAAAACAAGGCAATTAAACTGTTGTGCCTGTTTGTGAAATGTTGCTGCCATGGAGAGACTGCTGCTGTATATAATAGTCACTGCACTTCAAGATCATTAATGTGTGGAACACTTGAAATGTTTTGGTCAATGATGTTACTGCATAAACTCAAGTATTATTACCTCTTCATGCAAGAGTGTCATTTTAAAGCAATATGTAGGATGCACTTCACCACCAACTATTAAAGGGTGTGGTGTGATCCAACGGTATGTGTTAAATAAAATTCGACATCTAATGAGTGATGATCCTTGTTTAAATGTGAACGTATGTTTGATTTAGCAGTTGGACATCCCCTTTTATCACCAGCACAGTGGTTAGTACTGCTGCCAAGGCCCCAGGATCAATTCCGTTGGGGAATTGGGTCACTGTCTGTGCTGAGTCTGCATGTTCTCCCAGTGCCTGCATGGGTGTCCTCTGAGTGCTCTGGTTTCCTCCCACAATCAGAAAGATGTGCTGGTCAGGGGCATTGACCATGCTAAATTCTCCCTCAGTATACCCGAACAGACACGAGAGTGTGACGACTAAGGGATTTTCACAGTAACTTAGTCGCAGTGTTAATGTAACCTACTTCCGACACAAATAAATAAAGTAAAATGCATTACTGTAAGGGTGTTTCTAACTGTGGGGCTAATTAGATACCATTTGTTCCTCACTTTAGAGGGCAGCATGATGGCATAGTGGTTAGCACTGCTGCCTCACAGCACCAGGGACCCGGGTTCAATTCCAGCCCTGGTCACTGTGCGGAGTTTTCACTTTCTCCCTGTGTCTGCGTAGGTTTCCTCTGGGTGCTCCGGTTTCTTCCCGCAGTCCGAAAGAAGTACTGGTTAGGTTAGATTGACCATGCTACGATCCTCCTCAGTGTACACGAACAGATGTCTGAATGTGGCAGCTGGGTGATTTTCACAGTAACTTCATTACAGTGTTAATGTAAGCCTACTTGTGAGACTAATAAATAAACTTTAATCTGAAGAGAATTTGTTTTGAGAACGATGCCCTGCGACAAATTTTCGATTTGGCTCCAGTGTACTGAAGTTTATAGCACGTCATCAGTGATTTTTGAATATGAAGACTGTTTAGCCTAATTTACCTTTCTCGGTGCGTTTGATCATTCTGAGTGGACTCCGTTTCCCCAGCACAGATGCCAACAGGCACAACAGCAGCTTGGACAAATAAAATAAGCACAGCTGTCTGTCTAACTGCCTTCCGCAGCTCTCGCTGTTCCTCTTAGTGCCTTTTATGGTACCAAAGCTTCACTCCAGTTTCTCTGCTCACTGAAATCCTGTTTGTTTTTCTTTGGCTCTAGGGGTTTTCTGATAGGTACCCAACTGCTGGCTGTCAAATTAAGTTAACTTTGTTGAGCTTCACAGGTTACACCACTTAAACAGAAATAGGAGTAATTTACTCCTACACACTGTGTTCAGAGGAGTTAATAATGGTGGCTAGGTGGTTCCGATAAGGATAATTTGTTCACACATACAATCCTGTACCAAGTGTTTTAAACTGTTGTGCTGAGCATAAATCAAACTTGCAATATTGTTTTTTCCTCCAATCTTCTATGTTTATACAATCATTTAAATTGGAAAATCATTTCAGCAATGCTGCTGCCTGCAGTTCCTCGTGCTGTGTTAGTAGTCCTAACAATATTGTTCGGATGCTTTCTGCATCTTGGATGCTTGTTTAAAGCTTGCACACATGCATTTGTTTTCAGGTTGCAAATAACATTTTTGGCGGAGATTGGTACCACTAGGCTGGTGGCTTGCACTACTGTCTCACAGCATCAGGGACCCAGGTTCGATCCCTGGCTTCGGGTCATTGTCTGTGAGGAGACTGCATGATATCCCCATGCCTGTGAGGGTTTCCTCCGGGTGCTCCAGTTTCGTCCCATGGTCCGAAACACGTGCTGGTTAGGTGCATTGGCCGTGCTAAATTCTCCCTCAGTGTATCCAAACAGACGCTGGAGTGGGGCAACGAGGGGATTTTCACTACCTCTTCAGTGCAGTGTTAATATAAGCCGACTTGTGACACTTAATTCGTAAACCTTTTTAAAAAACTTTAAAAACTATAGATTTGAAAAAAAAACAACTTGTGGCTGAGGAACGTCCACTGGGTCACATTGGAATAGGAGTTCACCATTCATCTCTCAAATCTTTGAGGCCCTTTAAGTAGACCATAGGTCATCTGTACCTTATTCTGTTTACTGGAATGCCCTGTACAGGAACAGTGCAGTCATATTAGTGTGCAAGATCAGGGCCACTGACAAGGAAAGTCTTGCATTTATGTAGCAGCTCTCATGACTTTGGGATATCTCAGTGTTTTTCAGCTGATGAGTTCCTTTTGAAGTTTGGTGGTTATTATTTGGAAAACACTTCAGCCTATTTATGCAGAGTGAGCTCTCACAACCAGCAATCATAGAGTAAAGAGTTTTACAGTACAGAAAGCAATCCTTTGAGTCTATGCCGGCCATCAGGCACTTGGTGCGTAGCCTTGTATGCTTTGGTGTTTCAAGTACTCATCTGAATATTGTGAGGGTTCCCATCTCTACCACCCTTTCAGGCAGTGAGTTCCAGATTCCTATTTCTTATGTTCTTATTTCCACCACCCTCTGGATTAAAATGTATTTCCTCAAATCTTCCGTAAATCTCCTGTGCTTGGCCTTAAATCTGTGTTGCCTGGTTATTGATCCCTGTACTAATGGGAAAACCTTTTCCTATCCACCTTATCTGTGCCCCTTTATAATTTTGAGCACCTTGATCAGGTACCCCTCAGCCTCCTTTGCTCTAAGGCAAACAACCTCCATCAAATAAGGATAGGGTACAGGTAAGGGAAGAGGCCGAGGATGTCCCAATTGGTGGCGTTACGGCACATAGGGTCCAGGTGAAGGCTGGGATGAAAGCGCTTTATCTGAATGCACGAAGCATTCGGAATAAAGTGGATGAGCTGGTGGCGCAGATCGACACAAATGGATACGATCTGGTGGCCATTACAGAGACGTGGCTGCAAGGTGACAGGGACTGGGAGATGAATGTACAGGGCTATCAAGTGTTTAGGAAGGACAGGCAGGAGGAAAGAGGGGGTGGCGTAGCTCTGCTGATTAAGGATAGTATCAAGGTGGTAGCAAGGGATGATATCGGAGCCAAAGAGCAGAACGTGGAATCGTTGTGGGTGGAGATTAGGAACAGCAAAGGGAGGAAGACGCTGGTGGGTGTCGTCTATAGGCCCCCGAATAATGATCTGGAGGTGGGGCGGGCTGTTAACACGCAAATAAGTGCGGCGTGCAGGAATGGGACGGCAGTAGTTATGGGAGATTTCAATCTACATATTGATTGGTCGACCCATGTTGGACGAGGTGGGCTCGAGGAGGAGTTCTTGGAATGCTGCCGGGATAATTTCCTTGAACAGTGTGTGTTGGAGCCGACGAGGGAGCAAGCTATCTTGGATCTGGTGCTATGTAATGAGGCGGGTAGAATTAGGGACCTTGCGGTGAAGGATCCTCTTGGGGAGAGTGATCATTGTATGGTGGAGTTTCTGGTGCAGATGGAGGAGGAGAAAGTGGGTTCCCGGACGCGCGTCCTTTGTTTGAATAGAGGGGAGTATGGTAGGATGAGAGAAGAATTAGCGAATGTGGACTGGGGGAATGTGTTGGAAGGTAGGTCTGCTGAGGAGCAGTGGAGGATCTTTAAGGAGATCTTTCTTGGTGCTCAGCAGAAATTTATTCCGATGGTTAAAAAGGACAGTAGGAAGAGAGGTAATAAGCCGTGGATAACGAAGGAGGTGAAGGAAAGTGTTAAATTAAAAGCGGAGGAATTTAGAGTAGCTAAGAGCAGTGGGCGAGAAGAGGATTGGGAAAGGTTTAAATGTCAACAAAGATTGACAAAGAAGTTGATAAAGGAGGGTAGGAGAAGCTATGAGGCTGGGCTAGCACTTAATATAAAAAAGGATAGCAAGAGTTTTTATAAATATATAAAAAGGAAGAGGCTGGCTAGGGTGAACGTTGGTCCTTTAGAGGATGAGAAAGGGGAGCTAGTGGTAGGGGATGGGGATATGGCGAAGGTCTTGAATAACTTTTTTGTTTCTGTCTTCACGGAGGAGGACGTGAATAATTTGCCGGGTGTTAGCGATGGAAAGGTGGTAGGAATGGAGGGTCTTAATGACATTACTGTTACTAGAGAGGTGGTGCTCGACAGACTGGAGGGGCTGATTGTGGACAAGTCCCCAGGACCGGATGGAATGCATCCGAGGGTTCTGAAAGAAATGGCGGAGGTGATAGTGGATGCCTTGGTGGTTATTTTCCAGACGTCGCTGGATTCTGGGGAAGTGCCGGAAGATTGGAAAACGGCTAATGTTACGCCGTTGTTTAAGAAAGGTGCCAGGCAAAAGGCGGGGAATTATAGGCCGGTTAGTTTAACGTCTGTGGTAGGTAAAATGTTAGAATCTGTCATTAAGCAGGAAATTGCGAGGCATTTTGAAGGGAATTGCTTGATAGGGCGGACGCAACACGGTTTCATTAAAGGGAAGTCGTGTCTGACAAATTTACTGGAGTTCTATGAGGATGTGTCTCGGGCAGTGGATAGAGGAGAGCCGGTGGATGTGGTCTTTCTGGATTTTCAGAAGGCCTTTGACAAGGTACCTCACAAGAGGTTATTGCAGAAGGTCAGGGGACATGGAGTTGGGGGTAGGGTGTTAGCGTGGATAGAGGATTGGTTGTCAAATAGGAGGCAGAGAGTGGGGGTCAATGGGTGCTATTCGGATTGGCGGATGGTGACTAGTGGAGTGCCCCAGGGGTCAGTGCTGGGGCCTCAGCTATTTACCATTTATATAGATGATCTGGAGGAGGGAACCGAGTGCAGGGTGTCGAAATTTGCTGATGACACCAAGATTGGGGGAACGGCAAATTGTGCGGAGGGTGTGGAGAGTCTGCAGAAGGATCTAGATAGGCTGGGCGAATGGGCCAGGAAATGGCAAATGGAATTTAATGTTGGCAAGTGTGAGGTGGTCCACTTTGGTAGGAAGAATGGTAGGAAGGACTATTACTTACGTGGCGAAAAACTGCAGCAGGCGACGGTGCAGAGGGACCTCGGGGTCCTTGTGCATGAGTCGCAAAAACCCAGCTTGCAGGTGCAGCAGGTGGTCAGGAAGGCGAATGGGATGCTGGCCTTCATAGCGAGGGGGATTGAATATAAAAGTAGGGAGGTCTTGCTGCAGCTGTATAGGGCATTGGTGAGGCCGCAGCTGGAGTACTGTGTGCAGTTTTGGGCGCCGCACCTGCGCAAGGATATTTTGGCCCTGGAGGGAGTGCAGAGGAGGTTTACTAGGCTGATACCGGAGTTGAGGGGATTGAGCTATGAGGAGAGGCTGAATAAACTAGGCTTGTACTCGTTAGAGTTTAGAAGAATGAGGGGAGATCTCATTGAGACGTATAAGATGATGAATGGGATGGATAGGATAGAGGTGGAGAGACTCTTCCCGCTCAAAAAAGACAGTAGGACTAGGGGGCACAGCCTCAAGATAAAGGGGAGGCGGTTTAGAACGGAGTTGAGGAGGAACTTCTTCACTCAAAGGGTGGTGAATCTCTGGAATTCTCTGCCCGTTGAAGTGGTGGAGGCTGCCTCGCTAAATATTTTTAAGAAGCGGGTTGATGGGTTTTTGATAAGAGAAGGGATTGAGGGTTATGGGGAGAGGGCGGGAAAGTGGAACTGAGCCACGACAGATCAGCCATGATCTTATTGAATGGCGGGGCAGGCTCGAAGGGCTAGATGGCCTACTCCTGCTCCTATTTCTTATGTTCTTATGTTCTTAAATAAATAGAAGCAAAATACTGTGGTTGTCACTCCCTCCCCCCACCCACAGGACTATCTGTCACTTAGGTTGGGTGCATCGGCCATGCCAAATTCTCCCTCAGTGTACCCAAACAGGTGCCGGTGTATGGCAACTAGGGGATTTTCATAGTAACTTCATTGCAGTATTAATGTCAGCCTACTTACGACTAATAAACAAAGATAAAGTTATTCTTAACTCTGCTTTCACATAATGCCAACCTTTGTTCTGCCATTAACACATTCTACTATCTTATCTCTGTGCTAGTAGCGGCACCTTCTTTAGTCTTTAACACTATCATTTACCCTCCCTTTGGCTTGTGCCCATAACATTCTTTGTTCACAATCTCCCACTTCCGACCTATCCCTGACCTTCTAGTCTGCTCCAGCCACTCTACTCCGTCTAAAACAGTATAAAACCTAAGGCATATTTTCCTCCCTTTTTAGCTCTAAGAAACAGATATATAGGCTGGAATTTTACTGGCATGCCTGCCTGAGGCTCGCAAGATCACAGCCGAGGCCGACAGAGAATGCCATTCTGCGAGTTTAGGAGTGGGCG
This sequence comes from Carcharhinus amblyrhynchos, assembly GCF_965287045.1. Classification (NCBI taxonomy): domain Eukaryota; kingdom Metazoa; phylum Chordata; class Chondrichthyes; order Carcharhiniformes; family Carcharhinidae; genus Carcharhinus; species Carcharhinus amblyrhynchos. The sequence continues at coordinate 29,110,062 of NC_137346.1, forward strand.
TGCCAATAAAATCAGGGCCACGGCCTCAAAAAATTCACTCTATGGGCAGGATTGTCCAACCTGCTCAGCTGCCAGTGATCCTCTGCCGTGGTGGTCTGAGGGAGAAATAGTGCCAATTGGCTCATTTTCGAGCCTAGTTGACGTCTTGCTGCTGGAATATATATATTATATATATGAAATTCCAGATCAGCCCCTTTCACCTTCCGAATTAATCAGGGGAGGTTCTCCCCCACCCCCCTGGGAGATTGACATGAGACCTCTCCCGCGATCGAAGTAGCTGTCGTTCCGGCTGCAACGGGCTGCATTAAATCCAGCTCTGTATTTTCATTCAATGAAATATTTTCTGAAAACCAGCCCTCAACATCAATGATGCATTGAAGAACAACTCATGAAATTGATCAGAAATTGATGAGCATTGGATAATATGTAGCTTTTACATTTACAATGAGATTTGTCTGCTGTTTTGTCTTCTAATTGAATTTTGATTGACCCGTGTGATGAACGTAATGTGCAGTGGCTACACATCAGTATGACTAGCTATCAGTGGACATCGTTTGACACGCAACTGTATTACAGTGTGAGGAAGTTGAGGAGCAGAGGTCATGTTCCCACTTCTGCAGAGTGCAAAGGGTCAAATGCAGTGATGAAATGTTAATACTTTTTTGTAGCTAGCTTATAAAGTTTGTGTAAAGAGTACATCTCCAGCCATTTTCATCACAGTTAAGCTGCTGTATCTCTTTTTAGCTCTGCTATGTGATAGCAATGAAGAGCTTACGCAGTGGTGTCATTGAAGGTTAATGGAGAAATCACACATAGGTTTTCTTTTTGATCACTGCTCTGTGTTCATTTTGTCTCTGAAAGCAGCACTTCAGTTCTTCTAAGCACGTTATACACACAAGTATGATACTTGTACTAAATAACATTTGCAGTCATTGACCTGCTGTAACGACTCTCTCTACATTAGGACAAGCGAGGAATGTTGATTCAGAGCTTTGTCTGTATTAGGCTAATTTAAACTTGTATGAGAGAATTCTAATTTTGTTTATCCAAGGTTAATCTACAGAGGAGTATTTTTCAGGCTTGAATTTCTCTGCAGAGTTGCACGACTCCTGAAATTGCCTTGGACAAAATTTCTCGCTCATGTTTTGTAATTTTTCTGCGCCCTGTTGACCCTGTCTGAGTTTTGTCATCTCAGTTTGTGTCTTCCATTAAATGGCAGCAATTTCATTGGACTGGCACCACATCCACAAGCATCCACTCCCCCCACCACTGCTCAGTAGCAGCAGTGTGTACCATCTACAAGATGCACCAAATATCCTCAGCGAGCATCTTCCAAACCCACGAACACTTCCATCCATGAAGGACAAGGGCAGCTGATACATGGGAATATCACCCACCTGCAAGTTCCCACCTTAGCTGCTCACCATCCTAACTTAGAAATATATTGCTGTTGCTTCACGGTTGCTGGATCAAAATCCTAGAATTCCCTCCCTAACAGCATTGTGGATCAACCCACACCATGTGGACTGCAGTGATTCAAGAAGGCAGCTCACCACAACCGTTTCAGGGGCAGCTAGAATTTGGTGATGAATGCTGGCCTGCCAGCGACACCCATGATTGAATAATAAAAAGATTTTGCAAGTAACTACTGCCATTCAACACTCCCAATTTTTTTACTATGTGATTCTGTAACATTCAACTGCAGGATTGACTAAAAGAACCTAGCATTTCCTTATCACAAAGGAGCATGGTTAAAGTCAGATGAGAAGGAAAGAAATTTCGAAAGAATATAAAGCACAGCTTTCACATGTAGGCCAAGACTCATGAACCATGTGAATTAGTCTTGTGCCACCATGTGTGTCTCCCCACCCCAGCTAAAATATGTCTGATATCTTCCAAAGACTGTGTTGGTAACAATAGAAGTGTGATCCCAGTGGCGCTGCGTCACTGTATACCAGTGATATATTGAGATGGCCACAGGTCCACATGAGACGGGTCAACAAAGTTGAGAGCCCACTAATTGGTGTGCTGAATATTTTTATTACGACGTTTGAGCTCAAGGAGCTGATTCTAGTTGGAAAGATTTGATTACATCTGTCACTCCAAATGACAAAGCTGCTTAATAATTCAAATCTGATCACATCTCAGTGAACGGGTTTGACCCATCTTCTGAAAGATTGGAAAAGTGCATGTGAGGGTACATGTAAAAGACACAATCCTTCCAATCATAAAGGGGCTCAAGTATTCCATCCCTGGGGTGATACTGTCCTGAGGTTGGACAGTGAGTCAGTGCAAGCACAGTCCTGAACCAAAGGTGCTCCGAGCACTTAGAGGAGTGACCAGCACTGCTGAATCTGAGGGAATGTTGTAAGGCAAACAAGAAACGAGCAATGGGAGTAAATGTACTGATCGTACCCAGGCGGACTGCATTATTGAGTACTTAGGGAGGGGAAAAGTGCAGACTCCAGATTATCATGTTCCAGAAAGCTTTGGAAATGGGAATTGGCCATGCATAGAAAAAGCTACACAGCTCTGCAGGAAAGGAGAAAAGACGTATTTGGAAAATCACCAAGCAATTAGCTGTTGATATACCTTTAGTGCCCATTAATATGAAGGGGACATTCCTTGGGAAATTAGCTGCTGAGGACTACAGCACACTTTGAGCTTCCAGCACATCTTTAAGCAAATAACAAGCCTAAAGAAGTCTGGGAGCCAAGGCTGTGTCCTTAACTTAAATGCAAGTTAGATGCTGACCCTGAGATTGTTTGAGCTACACAGTATTTGATGGGGAGGCCATCTTAAATGAAGAAAAGTTATGGCTTCTCTACCCTCAGCCCCATCAGAGGTGACTGTGTGATTCTGTGACCCTGCCAACTGTTCACCCCTCCAGACGGCCAACTTGAGGCTGCTGCTGTTTGGGTAACAAGACTCATGATATTCTCGTGCTGCACCATCAGCAAGGTCGGTGAGCGAATGTGGTGAAATCAGTTATGACTTGACGAATGCAGGGAGAGATGAACAGAAGTTTTTTTTGTGCAGGAAGGCAATGAAACATGGACAGCTTTATCAGGAATGGCTGCTTAGATGGCCAATGTATTCAAACCTAATTCAACAGATATCGCAAAAAGGAAGAATATGAATGGAAACAGACCAATTGGACTGGAACACATGTCAGCAGCACTGACACAGTATATGTATTTCCTATTGCTGCGCATTTACTCCAACCATTATGTCATAATTTAGGAACAATTTCTTGTCACTGATATCTCTCTGTCTCCGGCTGTACTTGTGCCCAGTGCTGTAGGTTTCAAATTCCTTGAAACAAAAGTGGTGGCAGTTATCTCAAATTTTGCCAAATTAATTACGGAATAACAGTTTCCAGCCCTAACAGTGTGTAGGAGTGCAGAAAGCTCTTGTGCTGACACTTGTCACAGCAGAAACTGATTACTACATTATTGCGTTCCATCTGGAAGCTTGAACTAGTCAGCTGGCAGCTGGATCTCTAACCCCAGTCTGCTTTCAAACCCTCAGTCAGTGCTTTTGGTGGTGTTTGGCTCATGCGTGTCGCTCAGTTAGAAGGGGTTAAGTCACCCAAGTTAGACTCTTCAGAGCTGGTTCAGCCTTCAGCCCTCCACGCCGCACCCCCCCCCCCCCCCCCCCCTTTCCCCAATACTTAATGAATCAGGAGACTCTAGTATTTAGCCGCAACGGATATTTATCTTACCTACCCATGCTGTGTTCCTTGGGTCCCTGTTTCTCTGCCAAATTAATGAGACTTGATTAATGCAGCTACAATCTGTGGGTATATGAGTGAGCATGTGTGGAGGGAGTTGGTATGCTGTATGCTTGATTGCATGAATCTTTTTTTCATCAGCGTTAAAGAGCTTCAATGATGGCATTTAGTTCCCGTCATTAAGGGCTGAGAGGATGTTGCCAATTGCATAAACTTAACATGCCAGGTGGAAAAATATTAGCTTTGTACTCCCAGCGCGCTCATACCCCAAAGATATGGTTGTCCAGACAGTCGTAGCTGCGCGGAATGCCAAAGCATTTTGCAGAAGGTTCTAGCACACTGATTGCATTTAGTGTAACCGTCCGGGTTCATGGGAGAGAAGATGCTCGGGCAGTTTTGATGTCAAATTGCATCATCTTGACAGCTGCTCACCCGAACTCCGGGCTGCTGCAAGGCAGTGACAGATTTTGCTCCCCGCGATCCCTGAATTCTGTTGTGACGCTGCACTCGGTGCAAAATAAAAATTCAGGTGAAGTATGTGTCTTGTCATCGTCCAATGTTGCTGCCATTTGTTTTGTTTAGGGGACAGGAAACGACGACAAATCTCACCAAGCCCTTCATCATGTTATATGGTTGTGGACTTACCTCATAGCGTGTTATGGACAACCTTAGTGCAGTCAGGTGAATTGTTCATCTAAATTGTACCAATTTAGCTGAGGCTGTGCAGCACGGCTGCAATCACTCACTGGTCCCTAAATGACTGTTGGGCTGTGTAATACTATGTCTCTGAAGAGGGATAATGCAAAATGGACATTTTTTTTTCTTCAATGTACCTGAGTTGAATACAAAATGTATTGTTTCTCTCTCTGGATTACTGGCACATTAAATGTAGTTCAGCAGACTTCCCCTTCCTGTGGGAATGGGCAGAACGAGGCCTGAGCAATCTATTCTGATCACAGCAGGGCAGTGTTTGATATGGGGAGGCACCACTGTGAATCTTTGGCAGTTTACACATTTAGGTAGCTGAGCCAAACGGGGTGAGAATATCCTGCGTTTCAGCGCCTGCTTGGTGCTGACTTCAACCATGGACATGATGGGGCAGTAGAATTGGCTTCAAAACCACTGGGTTGGCAAGTTGGACAATCGATCAGATTTCCCACTGCACTGCTGAAAGTGTACCCAGGTGGATTCCAGCTTGATTCATAGGAATTAGGAGCAGAAGTAGGCAATCCAGCCCTTCGAGCCTGCTCCACCACTCAATCAGTTCATGGCTGATCTCTTTCTGGTCTCAAATCCACCCTCTCACTTGTTCTCCATATTCTTGTAACCTGTTCTTTTGTCAGAAATGTATCTGTTTCCTCCTTGAAACCATTTAATGATTGCCTGTACCTTGCTATGGGGCCGTGAGTTCCACAAATTCACCAACCTCTGCAAGAAGTCATTCCTCCTCATTTCAGTTTTAAATTTAACACCCCTCAACCTGTACCTGTGATCTCCTGTTCCAGATTACCCCACAAGGGGAAACATTTGGTCTACACTTACTTTATCAATCTATTTTAGAATTTTATATACATCGATCAGACCCCGTCTCATCCTTCTGAACTCCAGCAAGTACAAGCCCAAACTGTTTAATCTCTCTTTATACGTCAATCCTTTCATCCCCAGAATCAATCGGGTGAACCTCCTCTGAGCTGCCTTCAATGCCACCACGTCCTTCCTCAAATAAGGAGGCTGAAACTGGACACATTACCCCAGATGTGGTCTTACCAACACCCTATACAATTGCAACAACACTTCTCCACTTTTATATTCCAGTCCTTTTTTGCAATAAATGCAAAACTCAAAATTGGAATCGACAATCTTCATAGTCAGATGGCTTGCCGACACTTGGATAATGCCACTGGAGTCTTATTGCATGCCAGGAAGAGATGAGTGCCCGCAGGAATAGAGGGGAGGAAATTGGGCAGAAAAATATGTCCATGGGATGCCTGAATATCAAAATGAGTTGCCCTGCGGAGTGGTGCAAATAGATTACAATTCTAAACAAAGAAAAACTAATTCCACTGGTGAGAGAATCAGTAATCAGAGAACACGGATTAAAATAACTGGCAAAAATCCAGGGGGTAATGGAACATATCTTTTTGAAGTGTTGAGTTATTATGACCGGGATCCTCTTGCCTGAAAGAGGGATGAAAGATTCAGTAGTAACATAGTAAAACTCGGATAAGTTGATTTTTCTCTACACCCTAGCTGTGACTGTCACACTATATTGTGCACTCTCTCCTTTCCTTCTCTATGTGCGGTATGCTTTGTATAGCACGCAAGAAACAATACTTTTCACTGTATCCTAATGCATGTCACAATAATAAATCAAATCAAACCGTGTAAATTGGGAATTGGATTATTGGATGCAAAGAGGTTCTGTGCAGGGCTCTGGTGAAAGAGTGGGATAGCTGTTTCAAAGAATGGCCTGAATGGGCTCTTCCTGTGCAATATGATTCAACAGTAAATGTTATTCTATCGAAACCCCTGATTTTTACCTTGGGGGAATGGTGTGGGGGTTAAAATTTGTTGCAATCTCTCCCACTAACTCAGTCTTACTGTTACCTTAGGCAGATAACTTGGCAGTGTAAAAAATTTGCCCTGCTCTAAGACTCATAGTTGATCCTGAAGCACAGTGCCTTGGGTAAAGAATGAACAATATCACTGCAGGCATCAGTAATTTATGATGCCTTTGGTCTTGAAGGGAGAAGGACTCCTCACTGAAAATTTGTGTGCGCGTGTGTGTATGTTTGTTTTCATTTTATTTATTAGTGTCACAAGTGGGATTGTATTAACACTGCAATAAAGTTACTATGAAAACCCATCGTCGCCGTACTCCAGCTCCTGTTCGGGCACACTGAGGGAGAAGTTAGCGTGGTCAATGCACCTAGCCAGCACATCTTTCAGACTGTGGGAGAAAACTGAAGCACCTGAGGGAAACCCATGCAGATACAGGGAGAATGTGCAGACTCAAGTGACCCAAGCCCAGAGTCGAACCCGGGACCGTGAGTGAGCAGTGCTAACCACTGTGCCGCCCACAGGAGACTGTGCCCTAATGAGTGAGATTTATCCAAAGATTACCCAGAAGGAAACTGGTTATAATTAGTTGAATGGTTCAGGCAATCGGACATCAGCAGTCAAAGAGTTAATTGAGTGAAAGACATTAAATGCTTTAGCTCGGATTACCAAAGTGTGGTTCATTAGAGTGTACTGCATAGTCAGTTGCTCATTAGCAGCATTCAGTTAGCAGTAAGACTTGGATTAAATGAGTGATATTGACATACTATTATGGGAATAAATCAAACAATCTGTTAATTCTTACATTAGAGCCTGGTTTCCATTCTTTTTCTGATCGTCTATTAAAATGGTCCCAGACCTCCTTTCCAGTCTATTCCTTGAAGGCCTTATCGATTCAGTCTTAGTGTCATCAGCTTCTCGAATCTCAGTTTAATGTACTAGTTAATTCATAACATTTGAATCATTGCCCAATTACCTTTAATGGTAATATCCAATTTATGAGGGCTTTTGAACTTAATTTTATTCCAGAAATCTATTGGGAGGCTCACAGAAAGCAGACTGTACTTGAAGAATATTCTGATGAGCTATGGCCTCACGTTTCTCTACAATTCCAGGGATCGTTGACAAATGATAGAGAATATGTTCATTATATTTAGTCCATGCCTTTAATGCTTTGTGAATTAGCTTAATAGACCTCCTAGTCAAATTCAAATTTTAGTTTGTTTATCAGAGTGCAGGTATTAACCATTTAAATGAAAACATTAAAATGTGCCCTTAAAGTGTGTCGATCGAAATGATGTGGAGGTGCCAGCTTTGGATTGGGGTGGGCACAGGAAGAAGTCTCACAACACCAGGTTAAAGTCAAATAGGTTTATTTGGAGAGCTTTCCATTTCTGGTGAGGGAGCAGTGCTCCGAAAGCTGTCCAAGTAAACCCACTGGACTTTAACCTGGTGTTGTGAGACTTCATACTTATTCGAAATGAGGAGTGTTAACACAAGGAAGTGGTCCGCTTACCATTTTGAAGTGTTGAGTTATTACGATCGGGATTGACTTGCCTGAAAGAGGGATGAAAGCAGATTCAGTAGTGACATAGTAAAATAGTAACTTGTGTAAGTTGACCTTTTTCTAAACCCAAGCTCTACACACTAGCAAAACTCCCAGGATTGGTCCAGCACGGTTAGATCCAACCACATATTTCAGCTCAGCCTTCAGGTAGCACTTGCCACACCTGCCTTCCTCTGTGATATGGTCAATGTGCTGTTAAATTCAGTATTTCTGTACCATGAACCCAATCATTCCAGCTAGATTGAGGCTTTATAAACTCATTTCACAGCAAACCTTTGCATCCCATCGTTCTGAGCTGGATATGAATAAAATTCTTCGAGGTTACAAGTCTCAGCCTAACCCAGTGCACCAGTCAGTATCTCGCCTTTTTGAAATTATATTTTCAGCATAATATGAAGTTGCACAGAGGTGGCTGCACTTATAATAGAGTCGCGTCTTTGCTTCGTTGGATTTATTTTGACGAGCTCTGAAAACATATAGCGTGTTTTAACTCCAAAGTCCCATCAATGGAACTTTTGTTAAACGGTTCTTTTGTATTTGAAATCCCACCATCGGTAAAAAGTGGTCCATTTTGTGACTCAAAACAAAGACAAGTGCAGCACAGGAGCAGGCGCTTCAGTCTTCCAAGCCCATGTTGCCCTAACCAAACTAAAATAAAAATCCTCCTGCCCTACTCAGTCCATATCCCTCTATTTCCTCCCGATTCATGTACCCATCCAGATGCCTCTTAAACGTTGCGAATGTGCCTGCTTCCATCACCAACCACTCTCGATGTGAAAAATTTCTCCCAGATCTGGGACCATCCACCAAGGCTCCTGAAATTGTGCATTTTTCAGAGAGGTTCGGGGGACTGCTCACCACTCAATAAGACATTTGGTCACAAAAACTTAAAGCCAGATTTTTAGACTCCCCTTTCGGGCTAGTTGAGTAGAATATATAGAATCGTTAAAGTGCCATTCGGCCCATCGAGCCAGCACCCGGGGCCTATCCCTGTAATCCCATGTATTTATCCTGCTTATCCCCCTGACACAAAGCAGCAATTTAGCCTAGCCAATCAACCTAACCTACACATCTTTGGTTGTAAAGCTGGGGGCTGGGGAGGGAGAATAAAATAGCACAGGTGGGATTCCATCTGGAATCCTGCTCCGATCCAGCCACAATTTTATGGTGGGTCAGACAGGGCCTTGGACAGGAAGCCTTCCATGCCTCAATTAAGGCCCTTAATAGCCACTTAAGGGCCTTTCCCCTCCAGCCTCGATTTGCGCTCGCCATCCTGAAAATTTAAGCTGGAGAATCATTAAAAAATACTACATCTAGTCCTTATTTCCACAGTTTCTACCATAATAGCTTAAGTTTCTATTCTCAGAGCTCTGACCTGTTGTTTCCATTTCTTTGTCAGTTCTTTTCTTCTGATGTCTCCATTGAATTCTTTCCTTTTTTTCCTTCTTTGTTTTATCCATGACCTTATCTGGGTCAAAGCAAAGACACTAAAACAAAGGTGCCAAGTCTGAAAGTAAGAGATCCTTTCTACTAAGTATTGTCTTTTCACAATGAGGAGGAAAATAGAAAGCAAATGGAAGAAAAAGGACACACGAGAAAGGAACTCGTACTGGTAACTGTTTTCTAATAAAGTAATTCTTAAGACATGAATTACTACTGCTTGTCCTTCACCTGAATAGAAAACGTTATCTTCACTCTCTTGCACAGTGACATAGTGGTTAGCATTGCAGTCTCACAGTGCCAGGGATCGGGGTTTAATTCCCATTTTGGGTCACTGACTGTGCAGAGTCTGCATGTTCTCCCGTGTCTGCGTGGGTTTCCTCCAGGTGCTGCAGTTTCCTCCCACGGTCCAAAAGACCTGCTGGTTAGGTGCACTGGTCAAGCCAAATTCTCTGTGTACCCTGACGCCAGAGTGTGATGACTAGGGGATTTTCACAGTAAACTAATTGGCAATGTTGATGTACACCTACTTGTGACACCAGCAAATAAACTTTAAATGTCAGAAGCTGTGTTGCTCATTAAACTTGTTTGCTACCTTTTCAGTTTGCTGGATTTTTGTTACGCTTTCCAGTGTTGTGCTCTCTTGCATTAAATGCATTCCATAATGCATATATTGCCATCAGCATTGTGGGCTTCACGGTGGCACAGTGGTTCGCCCTGCTGCATCACAGCGCCAGTGACCCGGGTTCAATTTCGGACTTGGATCACTGTCTGTGTGGAGTTTGCATATTCTCCCTGAGTCCGCGTGAGTTTCCTCCGGGTGCTCCGGTTTCTTCCCACACTTCATTTAGTGTCTGGGGGCTAGCAGGATAATGGGTTACGAGGCAAGGGTCAAGGTGGGGTTTTTGGGTGCAGGCTGGATGGACTGAATGGCCACTTTCTGCACTATAGGGATTCCATGACTGATTGTTGCTATGGTTGTCTTTAATGCGTTTCTCCATTTCTCAGGCCTGCTGCTGAATGGCTTCCAATCTGGTCATCCTGCTCTGGCCTATCTTGCGGATTCACGTCCTCCTGCCCCATATCTGGGACAATGATCAGCTTAGCCTCAATGCGTAGATTTCCTGATTCCTCCTTTCTACTTCTCTCTGTTCCTCCATTCCTGTTTGATCAAGCTGCTGACAGCATTCTGAGGTTCTCGTTCTATAGCCCAGAGTCTATTTGCTTTTGTTTATGTGTGGGAAGTACCTTAAGGTTTCGTTTGATGCATTAAACGCTCTATAGTAAGAAAGAAAATGATTGTCCAGTTAAAACGGGAGATGGGCAAATGCCAGTTCTACTGCACTGCATTCATTGGATGGAAACAAGTGGAGTGCGTCCAAGTGAAATTTGTGGTGAAAACTGTCCTATGATTGATGCCTTTTGGAAAACCCAGAGCAGGACATGACTATAAGATTGTGTCAGAGGGATAGACTAAAGAGATACAAGAACTGTAAATGGCCGCAGCTGGAGTACTGTGTGCAGTTTTGGTCGCCGCACTTATGCAAGGATATTTTGGCCTTGGAGGGAGTGCAGAGGAGGTTTACTAGGCTGATGCCGGAGTTGAGGGGGTTGAGCTATGAGGAGAGGCTGAATAAACTAGGCTTGTACTCGTTAGAGTTTAGAAGAATGAGGGGAGATCTCATTGAGACATATAAGATGATGAATGGGATGGATAGGATAGAGGTGGAGAGACTCTTCCCGCTCAGAAAGGACAGTAGGACTAGGGGGCACAGCCTCAAGATAAAGGGGGGGGGGGGCGGTTTAGAACGGAGTTGAGGAGGAACTTCTTCACTCAAGGGGTGGTGAATCTCTGGAATTCTCTGCCCGTTGAAGTGGTGGAGGCTGCCTCGCTAAATATTTTTAAGACGCGGGTTGATGGGTTTTTGGTAGGCAAGGGAATTAAGGGTTATGGGGAGAGGGCGGGAAAGTGGAACTGAGCCACGACAGATCAGCCATGATCTTGCTGAATGGCGGGGCAGGCTCGAAGGGCTAGATGGCCTACTCCTGCTCCTATTTCTTATGTTCTTAAATAGAAACACGTTTACATTGGACGTGGTCCATTCATAACGAACAGACTGATATAGGAAAGTAGAAAGCAAGCTAATGGAAAAGAACACAAGATGAAGAAACTGTAATTGCTTTCTGGGGGAAAAAAACAGTTCTGGAGGTGCACAGCAGATCAGTCAGTATCTGTGAAGAGAAAAGACTGGTGTGTGACAGTTTAACTGTGTACATCTCACAAAAACTGGAGGTTAAAAGAGCATTAATGCATTGAATTCCAGTGGGAAAGTATGTGGCGGGTTGTGGCCATGCATTAACACCCGCTATCCAGTATTATTTTAATGAATTTAGGGGATCTGGGCATTATTGGCTAGGCCAGCATTTATTGTCCATTCGTAATTGCCTTTCCATTGTAGTTAAACAGGTGGAATGTTTGACAGACAGGCTATCACCCACTTTGTGCTTCTTCTGAAGTAGAACGTTTGACCAGAATATGTAGTTGTGTTGCCATTGCATTAACCAAAGCCACAAAATACAATGTCAGGGGAAGCGCAAACTACACAGTGCTCATCTAAGGCTGCACCTTCAGTAATGTGATCATGGTGGTCATGGCACAAACAGCAGTGAAGCACTGCCAGTAGTGCGGAGAAGAGCAACAAGAGCTAAAGTCTCAAGGAATCTGAGTTAATTTTGACATTCAGTCCGAAAACATGGCCTCTGATAGGAGATCTTGGAGGTATGTTGGGGCTGCGTACTGGAATACATTGCTTGAAAGGGATGATGGAAGCAGATTCAATAGTAACTTCCAAATGGAAATTAAATCTGTCCATGGGTGGAGAGGGGGCGGGGTAAGAGGCTTTGGGCAAGGGACAAGGGAACAGAACTAATCTCATACACTGAGCACAGAGACAAGGAGAGAATGGCTTCCAGTTGTGTTGTATGATTCCAGAAATGCATAATGTAAATCTGGAGCATTTAAAGGTAAATTGTGTGAATAAGAGCAGAGGATATGGATCAAAGCAGGGAAAAGATAAATTTAATGCTGGTGTCAGAAGGAATGGTCAACCTATGCAATAGACATGCTGGCAGAGTGGTGGGAATTCTGGAACCATGTGGGAAAGAGCTGGACTCTGGAATTGGAGAGCATTCTGGATGTATGAGTTAAGGTGACCCTCTCACTTTGAATCTTTTGACCTCATGTCAACTGAAGAAGTATTTCACTGCATTGACTCGTTCAAAAGAATAATGCTGCGGATGCTGGAAATCTGAAATCAAAACAAAATATTGGAACCCACCTGATGAAAGGTCACGGACCTGAAAGGTTAACTCTCTTTCTCTTTGTACACATGCTGCCAGAGCTGCTTACTATTTCCACCATTTTCAGTTTTGGCACCTTGAATAGTTTACTTTTTAATCTGTTTATGTTTCATCACTTTTTTTGTTTGGAAGGAATGCAAAAATATTTTGAATTCCCTAAATGTGAACATCAAAATTAATGAAGCTGTCCCAACGACTTAATGGACTTAACAGTGAACAGGAGAACTGTGCAGAATAGGAACGCCTAGGGCTCAATTCCCAAACTGCACAGTTTGTTGTTTGATCTCAGTGAGGGTATTCGTATCATTGCTAACGTTTGTGTGGGAGGGAAAAAAAAAACAGGCATAGAATCCCTACAGTGCGGAAGGAGGCCATTCAGCCCATCGAGTCTGCACTGGCAACAGTCACACCCAGGCCCTATCCCTGTAACCCCATGTATTAACCCTGCTAATCCCCTTGACACTAAGTGGCAATTTATCATGGCCAGTCAACCTTATCCACATATCTTTTGTGTGTGGGAAGAAACTGGAGCATGAATGAAAATATCATTCTGTACAAAACTGTTTCATGCAATCTTTTTACAATTTTTATTGTAATGAAACCCAGGCAGACACGAGGAGAATGTGCAAACTCTACACAGAAAGTCTCCCGAGGCTAGAATTGAACCCGGGGCCCTGGTATTGTGAGGCAACAGTGCTCACCACTGTGCCATCCTCTGTCACCTCTGGGCAGAAGTTTATAATACATTAAGCAGAACAGGGACACTGCAGCTTTAATGGATGACCTGCTGTATTCTCTACTGCATATGCACCTGTCACTTTATAGATACGGGGAATGATGGGTTGAAGATGTTGCGGTGGTGTTTGAGCTCACAATGTACTGCTAACAAAGCACTTTTCTCAATCTTACAATAAGCAGATTAGCATCCTGTGCATTTGGCCGAGAGGCTGGCAGGCAGGCTTGTCATGTGCTTCATCCTGTTGAGTTTCTTGATTGGATTTCAACTGCTTACCCTTGTGTGATTATCTGGACATTACATGCGAGCGAGCTTAAATGGTTCTTCTGTATGGAGAGGGGGGGAAAAAAAACAAGCAGTGAGATTACTGCCTCAACAACCAGCTATTGAAAAGCTTATTTGCTGAACCCTTCTGCTCAGCAATGTTCAAAGTCTATATTTCTCATAACTGTTGGAATATTCTGTGAGGCACATATTTAGAGTAATTTGGTTTATTAAGTAGAATATTTGTAGAATACTTGTGTACAAAAGCTTGAACTGCTTCAAACAATGAATTAGTTTTGGAGTATAGTGATTTCTTATGTAGGCAAATACAGCAGCCTTTCTGTGCACGTTATGTCTTCCAAACAGCCACAGGATGTTTGAACAGTTGTGGGGCCAGAATCTTTCACACCGGCAGGATTTTCCCATCCCGCTGCAGTGAATGGAGATTTGCCAGAGTCTCCAACCTCGGTGCAAAGGGAGCGTGGCATGTTCGGACGGTAAGATCACACCCAGTGTGTCTTTAGTTGACATTGCAGACGGAATATTGTCAGGTATATTTCCTTTTTATTGACTAGGACCACACAATCTTTTAACCTCCATCCAAACTGACAATGATTCCTTGGCGCAGTGTTTCAGCCAAAGCACAGCACCCAGACAGTGCAGCAATGATCGCAACTCATTAGTTCCACTTTTACTCTCAGTTCTGTAAAACCAGACACAGTTTTTCCAAGTGGATGAACAAAAGCAGGAACTGGGGAAAGTCAGAATAGCACACTTTTAGTAACCTGCTTCACAGTCATTGGCATGATGTGGAAATGCCAGCGTTGGACTGGGGTAAGCACAGTAAGAAGCCTCACCACACCAGGTTAAAGTCCAACAGGTTTATTTGATAGTAGAGCCTTTGGAACACGCTGTTCCTTCGTCAGGTGAGTATCATACTGTTGAAGGAACAGCGTGTTCTGAAAGTTTGTGGCGTTTATTACCAAATAAACCTGTTGGAGTTTAACCTGGTGTTGTGAGACTTCTTACTGTGTCACAATTATAGGAGCAGGGTGAAATTTTAGACTGTGTTGCTGAGATTCTCTGGGGCGGCATCCAAAATGTATTTCTCAATATTTAGTTTTTGTGCAGAAGCGATGGTCATTAGAAGGAACAAGAATGAAGACTGAAGTGGATAGTGTCACACTGGATGGTGTGTTCGTCTACTTGAGACAAATACGGAAGACAGTCGGTCCAATGCCAAAGTTTAGAAGAAGGATAGAGATAGCTAGGATTGGCAGCGGGGAACCTGGGAATCGTGAATCTCGCCAGTGAGATAGCGATCTCTGAATTTTGGCACTTTTTGCCCAGTACCCTCCTCCCAGCGCAAGTTGACAGCAGTCATGACATCTATTTATTCTATTTATTTGCGGGACGTGGGTGTCGCTGGCCAGCCAGCATTTATTACCCTAGTTGTCTGGGGGCAGTTGAGAGTCAACCACATTGCTATGGCTCTGGGGTCACATGTAGGCCAGACCAGGTAAGGACGGCAGATTTCCTTCCCTGAAGGACATGAGTGAATCAGATGTGATTTCCCGATGATTGACAATGGTTTCATGGTCGCCAGTAGATTCTTAATTGCAGATTTTTTTTATTGACTTGAAATTCCACTATCTGCCATGGTGGGTTTCGAACCTGCGTCCTCAGAACATTAGCTGAGTTTCTGGATCAAAGTAGCAATAATAGCACCCAGCCATCACCTCCCCACTGCCAACTTGTCAAGTTGTTCCGGATGTGAACGGAACAAATTGCTAAACATTTAGGACTACAGCTATTGGACTCAGTCAGCAAATCTGACCAACATGTCCAATATATATAAGCAGCAGGGACAAAGAACTTCTGAAGTGATAATAATGTAGCACCATCTGCTCTATAAACAGGTTTCTGTGCCCTGAGCTTCTCAGAAATCCAGATTGAATCCATTAGAAATACCGATCCATTCAGTGATGCACTGAACATGTCCATGTATGTAGTTTCCATGTCTGTAACATGTTTTTGAGAAATACTAGGGGTCAGCATCCAAATTGATTGGTCTTATGTTATGGAAAGTCCAAAATCCAGACACTCGTAATTCAAGTTAAAGTTTATGAGGTGTTTTATGGTGATGCATAAACCAGAACTGACAATCTCAGTTTAGTGGAGCCTGATTACTGTATGACATTCCTCACAGTGCACAGTTACAGTGTGACATTCCTCACTACGTGCACACAGTTACACTATGACATTCCACACTATGTGCACACAGTTACAGCATGGCATTCTTCAATATGCACACACAGTTACAGTATCACATTCTTCAATGTGCACACAGTTATAGCATGCCATTCCCCACTGGCTGTACTCAGTTACAGTATGACATTCTCTACCGCCTGTGTACACAGCTACAGAATGACAATCCCCACCTCTCTCGCACAGTTTCTGACATGCAGTATGCATTTATCTCTTAATAATGGGCAGTGACACCTAAGCAGCGGTTTAAATGACAACCCAAGGTAGTGTCGGCGACAGTTCTTCTTAGGCCGGGTATGCTGGGTGTCTTGTGTGAACCGGACAGGCTGGCAGTGTGGTTCCCGTGAGGCAAAACATTGGTGAAGTTGCGCAATCAGATATAATAGCTGCTATTCACAACTCTTAAACAACCGTGCCTCTGTCTTGGATTGTTGCCTCTGGTGCAGTTTTACCTTCCTTTCAGTTACAGAAATTCATCTTGGAAATTGATGTTTTCCTGTTCTTCCCCAAGTAATTAGGGAACTGCTTTCAAGCTTGCTGTGGCTGTAGATTGAATTCTCTGCGGTTGGATTATTTTCGAATGGACGTTCATTCTGATTTTGTATTTGAACTGATGCTGTACTTGCAGCTCTGTTGTTAGTGCTGACCGTTGTCACGTATTTGCTGTCGAAGCTGCTTCATAAAACATGGAAGGTGATGATCTTTAATACACGTGCAAGACAGCCTCAATGCTAGAAATAAAAGGGGGCAGAATATGATCTTGCACACAGTCTGTTTCACGTGTGCAGGTCGGACACCGGTAATGAAGAGTTTCTCTGAAGTGCACACAGTGACATGTTCCTGCAGAGACTGGGCATTTTGATGCTAATCATTCCAAATGGGCAAGAGATCCAGTTGGAAATGCAATTTTATTGTTTCTCCCTCCAAGGAGCATTTTAAAACGATTGCTTCACAATTTATCAGGGACGGCGTAATAGCAACCTTGTGCTGTAATTCAAAGCTGCAGCGCAACATAAACTACAAGTGGCGAGCTTGAGTTACTGATATAGTCATCCCAAAGTCTGAGATTGCGCTTGTAGTTTATGACTGGCAGGTTGATATGATGAATGTTGTGGGCCTTCAAGTAGGAGCAATCTTTCACTCCGAATGACAGCAAAATAGAGAGCTGGAATACTGTTTGAATATTCTGAGACATTCTGCTATTCCCACTACCAGAACTGCGGTACATTTCGACTCCGAAAGAACAGCGCCAAGGACCCGGGGTTCGGTTGCTGGCTTGGGTCACTGTCTGTGTGGAGTTCTCCCCGTGTCTGCCCGGGTTTCCTCCGGGCGCTCCGGTTTCCTTCCGCATTCTGAAAGACGTGTTGGTTAGGTGCGTTGAAAGAAGTCTCACAACAGTAGGTTAAAGTCCGTGCCTCTGTCTTGGATTGTTGCTTTGGTAGTGAATGCCACTAGCTTTCGGAGTGCTGCTCCTTTGTCAGGCGAGTGGGGAGGTGCATTGACCCAGACAGGCGCTGGACTGTGGCGACTAGAGGAATTTCACAGTAACTTCATTGCAGTGTTAATGTAAGCCTTACTTGTGACTGATAAATATACTTTATTTTTATTTATTCATGGGACATGGGCGTTGCTGGATGGCCAGAATTTATTGCCCATCCCCAGTTGCCCTTGAGAAGGTGGCGGTGAGCTGCCGCCTTGAATCGCTGGAGTCCACGTGCTGGGTTGACCCACAATGCTGTGAGGGGGGGAATTTCAGGATTTTGACCCAGGGACTGTGAAGGAACGTCCATTATATCTCCAAGTCAGGATGGTGAGTGACTTGGAGGGGAACTTGCAGGTGGTGGTGTTCCCATGTATCTGTTATCGCAGTGCCATGAAATAGGCTTGTTAGCGGTTGAAGCTCATGGTATCAAAGAGACAGTGTCAGCATGGCAACAAAGTTGGCTGAATTTGCTCTATTGTTGATGGTGCTGGGGAGGCAGCCATAGTTCAATCTGAGGATAACAATCCATTCAACAGCTTCAGCTGGTGCAGTGTGAATGGCAGTGATGCTACCAGGAATGGATCTTTCAGAGCAGGAGTTGTGGACAAAGGCATGACTGGGATGGCCACAGTTACAATTTGACCTGTTCCTCATGTTCCATTCATGGGGCCAGTAGCCACATCTTCCCTGGCCTATCCTCAACCAGTTGAGGGTTGTCCAGATTTTCCGTGGAAGGTTGAAACCTGGGAATTCACCACTCAACTCTGTTGCGATTGATGTTGTTTATGGCCAGCTAGGAAGTGTGCCATCAAAAGGTGAGGCTCCTCTCTGGGTGTTGGTATGGAATGTGTTCCAGCAGGGACTCGGGGATTTCCATTGGGTTCCTGAGTTTCTTGAGGTCCTGTGTCAATAGGACTGCTTCATTGTCTTTAGCTGATGGCTCTCTTTGAGGAGGATATTTTCCCTGCTTATGTCAGAAGTTCAATGTGTGATAGTACAGGAAGCTACTTCAGCTGTGTTGGTCTCAACATCCCAGAAATAATCCTTCTGACCTCCTGGAGGTGGATGTCTAACACTCTTATGTGACAACTGCTGAGCCAGTTTGAACAGCACTTCTCTGTTGTTGGGTAGTCCAGGGCGAGAGTATCATGCATTGATTCTGTTATCCAGGTGGTACCTGCCAATTACCAAACAAGATTCCCTTCCCTTTTGGCCTTGGCCTGGTGATCTGGATGTGTTGCCAGTGGGTCAATATATGATCAGGAGTGATACCAAGATGTTTTGGCATCAAATTGTGGGTGGATGATCAGCCGGAAAACTAGACGTGAACTTCTTCCCTGGCCTTTGAGATATTTTGATGAAAAGTGGAACGATCCAGTCAAAGTCTTCATTTTCTGAATTAGGCTACCAGAGAACATAAGTCACTTTTCTCAATATCCTGACATTCTTTACCCAAAGAAGTCTGGGCCAAATCATCAGCATATACCTTTTGTGGGAGGGGGAATTGTTGGTTTATATGTCAAAGAGAGACAACTGGGGACTAATCCATGTGAGAGTCTGTTGTTGGTTATACATGGACAACTGATTTCATCTCCAAGATGCAAATGGAACTGTCAGTTGTTCATCCTGGAGTTGAATAGTTGGAAGGTTTACACACAGCAGATGCTGCTGGAGAGTTACAGCAGCAGGCCTGTACACTAGCCACGCCGTGCCATAGGCCCAAGATAAGTCAAGAAAGTTGGTTTTGTCTTCAGGCCTTTCAGTAAACAGCGTCGTGATGAATGTTTGTTTTGCAGACTGGAGGATGTATAGAACGGGATTGTCCAGGGCTTGGCACTTGGACCACTGTTTTTCTTTGTCTCTGTTAATGAGCTAGATTTTGGTGTATAGGGCACAATTTCTAAATTTACAGATGACACAAAATTTGGAAGCAATGCAAACTGTGAGGAGAACAGTGATTGACTTCATGAGAACACAACAGACTACTGAAATGGGCAAAAACTTAACAAGTGCAGAGAAGTGTGAAGTGATAAATTTGGGTAGGAAGAACAGGAGAGGCTGTACAAAGTGACAGACACAATACTAAAATGGAGGCAATGGAATGCAGGAACCACAATAGACTTAGAGGTCGATATGCACCCATTGCTGAAGGTGGCAAAACTGGTTGAGAAAGTAATGAAGAAGATATGTGGGATCCTGAGCTTTGTAAATAACGAGCAAGAAAGGTAAGATGAACCTTTAGAAAACATTGGTTTGGCCTCAACTGGAGCACTGTGTCTAATTCTGGACACTACATTAGGAAGTGTGTGAAGAGTGTAGGAGGCTGCAGAATAAGTTTACAAGAATTGTGCCAAAGATGGGGGACTTAAAGGTACAAAGATAGGTTGGAGAGGCTGGGGGCTTTTCACCTTAGCGAAGGTAATGTTGAGAGGAAATTTGACAGGGGTGATCAGAATCATGAGGGGTCTAGACACAGTAGAAAGAGAGGAGCTGTTCCTGTAGTTGAAGGGTCAAGGACCAAGAGGACACCAATTTAAGGTGATTGGCAAAAGAGAAGGTGACATGAGGGAAACTTTTCACGTGGTGAGTGGTTAGAACCTGGAATGCAATGCCAAGAGTGTGATGGAGGCAGATTCACTTGCGCTTTGGAAAGGGAAATGGGTAACACAGAAGGGAGGAAATTTGCAGGGTTATGGGGAAAGGGTGGGCAAGTGGGACAAACAGAGGTGCTCCTGCAGAGAGCTAGCACATGCTTGAAGAGCCAGTGGCTTCCTTCTGTGCTGTAACTATTAGATGATTCTATTTTCTAAATCTTCAGTGTCTGTCTGTGCCACTTTAATAATAATATTAATGGGCCACAAAGTTCTCCAAAGCTACTCTGGATCAGTCTCTCTAACCTCACCAGGCTTTCAATGGAAATTATGTTCCCGCTTGAGTTTCCCAGGACTTTCTCAAGATATGATGTTCTAGGGCTGGGGGCGGGTGAGGGGCAATGCAGAGGACTGTGGGGTAGAACAGGGAATTCCTGGTCACTGCAAGTCACAATAATTTGTTATATGAAGTGTGTTAAAGTGCTTGGACATGAAAAGCCATTGCTTAAATGCAATTGTTCTGTTGTTATGCGCAATAAATGCGTCTTCCCACCATCTTCAGTATGCAACCTTTATTGGAACTGTGTGCAATTAAATCTGACTGTGGATGCTGAATTATAAAGTTCTTTCTGCTACTGCGTGCACACAATATTCATAAACTAATTATTTAAAAAAGTTAAATAGCTATAAGACATTTTTGCACACATCTGCGACTTGAAAGGGAAAATATTTCTTAAACTAATTAATCTCTAGAGCCATGGCTCACAGTTAAACAGAGGATATGCTGTTTTCTCAGGAATGAATAGTGCTCTGACGATAATTTAGAACTGTATGTAATTAATTAGCCCCTTTAAGGGCAGTGGTCCAATTGTTGTAAATAGTCACATCCTGAGATCAGTCAGCGGGTAATTGTTTCTCTGTAGATTGGCCTTGAAGTTGCTGGCAAGATGAGCCTCACCCCCTCCCCCTTGAAAATGATTGGCTTTTCTTTAAATTTCCAAAAACTGTTTTGTCCTGGTAACAAAATGTGATTGCTAGTGACGCAGTATCCAGAAAATGTGACATATCAAATGTTGGCTAAAGTGTCGATGATTTGTACTTGAAGCAACATATTCATATATAGTCTATTGGATCTCTTGTGAAGTGGCCTGTGCGTAGTCTGGGGCACGGTTGTAATGTGTAGTCACTAACCTAGTCTGTTGGTTTATGTCCATTGTTCAGCTACTTCCTACATGGAAGTGATCTCTCCAGGCCCTGAATCAATCAAAGACTAATTACAGGAAATGTCTCTCCATTGGCACCTCTCCTTGGCTGGGGAATCTCGAGATCAGAGGCACCATCAGGAAAATGCCTGGGTTTCATTATCTCTCTGCATGTTTTTTTGTTCTAAGACTGTGCAGTTGCAATATTTTTTATTAATTTGATGTTTGCTCTAGGAAAGGAAGGAATTGTGAGTGACAACGCCATGACTTCGGATTTGCAATGAAACTGTTACATCGTTTCCCCCTCCACCTGCCCGCCACAGCCGGTGGAGGCATTTGTCACAACTCATTGTGCAAAACAGTCACTGTGACATAAAATGTTAATATTATACTCAGATCCGGGGCTCAATTTCAGCTTGGGTGCGGAGATGGATTTTGGTGCACCAATGGTCACACCTTGATTTGTTCTTTCGGGAAGCACGTATTCCTCTGTATTCCTAGCCTCGTCATTTTCCCCTGGTCTTCTTGTGATTTGGGAAAGCCTCATTGTGCAAAACAGAAAGCTGCACTCCCTGAGATTGATTTCCTCCTCATGCAAGCAACTGTAGCTCGCAAAAAGCGCTGTGACCCCAACACCTGTGTGAAAAGACAGCAGTCCTGGGCAAAGTTACACACAAGCCAGATGACAAATAACGCAATGGTGTGTGGGTCTTCCTCAACTTTAGCCCCGAGTATGGGAGAATGTTTGGTGCCATTCTCCTTGCAGACTGATTTATCTGTTTCCTCCATTTCTGATGCTCCAAATGCACAACGGGTCCAATTGAACTACCCGGTTGTCTGATTTGATTTATTATTGTCACGTGTATTGGGATCCAGTGAAAAGCATTGTATACAGACAAAACATGCCATTCATAAAGTAGATAGGGGAGAAGGAAAGGATAGGGTGCAGAATATAGTGTTCCACTTGCAGGTGAAGAGAAAGATCAGCTTAATGTACGATGGGATCATTCAAAACTCTGATGGCAGCAGGGAAGTTGTTCTCGAATCGATTGGTATGTGTTTTCAGACATTTATATCTTTGTCCCAACAGAAGAAAGTAGAAAAGAGTATATCTGGGATGCGTGGGGTCTGATAATGCGGGCTGCGTTTCCGAGGCAGCGGGAAGTGTAGACAAAGTCAATGGATGGGAGGCTGGTTTGCATGATGGACTGGACTATGTTCACAACTCTTTGTAGTTTATTGTGGTCTTGGTCAGAGCAGGAGCCATATCAGGTTGTGCTAGGATACTTTCTATGGTGCATCGGTAAAAATTGCTAAGAGTTTTATTGGTAAGAGCCATATATATGAATGTATTGCCTCTAGTACATGTCATTGACAAATCAAACACTTGAGAATTTCCCAATTCCTTACTTAACCAATACCTCCATAAATTAGGCATAAATCATCTCCTCATACTTTCAAGTATTTCTGAGCAATGCAATGAAGCTCTTTAGAAAAGCAGCTCTTCATTTCATTAACATTTAAGTGTTAAATCTTTATAAATCACTGATTACACCTCAACTGGCACTTAGTGTTCAGCCCTGGGTACCATTCTCATGGAAGACTGTTGACCCTGGGAGAGGGGAGATTTACTAGAATGGTGTCAAGTGATGAGGGGCTCCAGTTATAAAAGATTGGAGAAGCTGGGATTGTTCCCCTTAAGGGACATTTAATGAACATGCTCAAAATTCTGAGTGATTTTGATCGACTCATGAAAGATACACTGCCTCCGTTATCAAGAAGGTCAGAAATCGAAGGGTACAGATTTGAGCATAAAACATAGGAGCAGAATTAGGCCATTCAGCCCATCAGGTCTGCTCTGCCATTCAATCATGGTTGATATTTTTCTCATCCCCATTTTCCTGCCTTTTCCTCATAACCCCTGATCTCCTTATTAATCAAGAACCTATCTATCTCTGTCTTAAGTATACTCAATGACCTGGCCTCCACAGCCTTCTGTGGCAAAGAGTTCCATAAATTCACCATTCTCTTAATATACAGTAATTGGCAAGAAAATTGAGGCAAAAGGAGGAAAATTAATTTTGATTAATTAATGATCTGGACTGTTCTGCTTGGAAGGGCAGTGGGAGCAGAATCTGAACTAACTTTCAAAAGACAATTAGGTATATGTTACTGAAAAACACAAAGTGCAAAATCTGGGGGAAATGCAAGGGCCTGAGATGAAATGCATCTCTCTCAGTCCAAAGATGTGCAGATTAGGTGGATTGGCCATGCTAAGTTGCTCCTTAGTGTCCCAAAACGTGTGGGTTAGATGGATTAGCCACGGTGAATGGGATGGGACACCGCCTGGGTAAGACAGTCTGTCAGATAGTTGGTGCAGACTCAATGGGCTGAATGGCCTCCTCCTGCACTGTAAGGATTCTATGATTCTCAAACAGCTGACACAGACACGATGGGCTGAATAGTCTCCTTCTGTGCGATATGATGCTATGACCAATCTGAACCATTCTGTCAAAATGTACCATGGCATGTAATATCCATTTTGGGATAGTAGGCTTGGTGCCATAGAATAAGCAGCTGTGAGAAATATACAGAATCAAGTCAGTTGTGAAGCTTTCCTCAAGTGGAAACTGAAACGTTGAAAGAGAAATGTCAGCAAGCTTGGCCACAAGTGGGCAAACAACTCTGGAAGCAGCTTAGGGAGAGAAAGCATCAGTTTACCTGAAAGTAGGTGGTAAAACTGGCTGGCTGTCTGCGTCTTATTGGAAGCCTTGTCAGTATTACGAGGGAAATAACATTGCGTATTCACCATGCCAACTTGACCTACCTTCCTCTCACCTGAAGTACTCGGGCATGATTGCGCAAGACAGCAACAAGTTCCAGCCACTGGGACGCAGTTTTTAAACACTGTTCCAATCCGTATTACTCATCTGAGTACAGAAAGTGGGCAAGTAAGTCTTTCAAAAAATAAATTTCTGCTCTCCATCACTTTCAATTTTTCCTTCCTGAAAAGACTGTAATGGGATTGAGTTTGGGATTTGCTGTTTATGTAGAAAATGAGTTTTGAAGCTTGAATGTAAAGAGTGGGTGCTCGGGGAAGGTTACTGTTCCCAATAGTGAGGATACAGAGGGGATTAATAGATTATAAAGCTCCTATAGTGCATAAGGTGGCCATTCAGCCCATCAGGTTTGCACCGACTCTCCGACAGAGCATCCCACCCAAGCACACCCCCACCCACCTTATCCCTGTAACCTTGTAGTAACCATGGCTAATCCACTTAATCTAGACCTAGAAGCCTCGATTATGGCACGTGGAACACTATTTACCCGATGCAAGAATTGAACTATGGATGAGGGCCTTCAGTTATGTGGAGAGACTAGAAAGGTGGAATTTTGAACAGACATGGCTGAGGGGAAATTTAATAGAGGTGTCACCACTTCCTCCCCCAGGTGACTTGCCCAGCCACCAGAGTGGCAGGTTTCACCTGGCAAGAGCGATACTTGATACCAGCGTCCTCTGCCCTGTATAAAATTCCAATGATGGCAGGAGGAGGCCCTTAACAGGCCATTAACAGCTGAAAACACAGTAGAGATGTTATGATGCCACTGCCATGGTGTCCAATTTTACGGCTTCCACCTGCCATCCCGCCCTGGCGAGTCTGTAAAATTCCAGCTACTGTTAAGTTGCATGGGCACAGATGATCAGTTCGCCTACGAGTTGTATCAGGGCACATGCCAGAAAGAATTTTTAACGGAGAGAGGGAAGATAACAAAATCTGACTGGGGAAACGTGTGTCATTTGTCAGGATATCTGCGCAAAGGGCAGTGGCGTCTCTCTGTATTTGGAATAAACATGAATGAACACATCATGATTTCATTTAATGTGTGAAACTGGGGAGATGACCAAACACACACGGAGAGGCTGCTTTGTGGAACACGTTCACAAGCGTGACTCTGTCTTTGCCATTTCAATTCACCAGCTGGCTCTCATGTGCACTGGATGAGTGTGGCCCTTTAAGTGGAGGGGGGGTTTCCTGAGGGCCATGTGATTGGCGAGGACCCTATGGATCATCTTGTTGGGAATCTGTGCCACTCGACAGGTGGGTGCGTACCACTGGTCAAGGAGGCAGGGATTTGAAGCTGGGGCGTTGAGCATAGCAGTGGCATCATAATCTAGTCTGACCTTGTTTTATATATATTCTTTTAGCGATTAAGTCCTTTATTATTTAAAGCCACGTTGAGTTGCCCTTGATCTATTACACTCCGACCCCTGTCCTTGGCCTGCTGCAATGTTCCAGTGAAGCCTAATGCAAGCTGGACGAACAGCCCCATATTTTTCGATTAGATATTTTACAGTCTTCGGGACTCAACATTCAGATTAACAACTTCAGTCCGGGAACATTCTCCTCCATTTTCATTTGCTTTTTTAATGTGAAGTGCCAGTTTATATCCTGTTTTCATATCTTTATACACAGCTATCCGTTATTTTGCCGCTAACACTTACTCACACAGTTACTTAATCCTTGCTTTGGTCCTTTAGCACTTTTGCTATTTAATCTCTTCTACCCGTTAACCTACTCCTGACTTTCCCTCTTGTTCGACCCCCCCGGTCCCCCACCTTGGCTTTTACAACAGCATAAAACCCATCCCATTTCTACTGCTCCTTAGTTCCAAAGATGAGTCATTTTGGACATGAAACGTTAATTCTATTTTTCTCTACACAGGTGCTGCCGGGTATCTGCAGTATTTTGCTTTGCTATCATGATTTCATACCACAGTTCGCAGCAATTTGTCATAATTAATGAGGTTCATTTCTCATATATTGTATATGATTAAAAGCTTAAGGTAACAAAACATTTCAATGCACACAGTAATTGAAGACAATTAAAAAGGAAATCCTGATTGCTTTTAAATAAAGTGGAGTATTGTACAGGCATGTACACGTGCACGCACACCGAGATCCAGTATTAGAACTGTGCCGTCCACTGGATACCACAGACAGGATTTTACAGCCTCACTCATGCCGAAACCATAAAATCCCGCCTGAGAATCCACTGTCCACCCCTTGCCTGCTCCAATTTCCGTGGCAGGAGGGGCAATAAAATTCAGGCCCACCTGTCTTCTCCCTCCAACCCCTTTGCACTCTCATGTTGCCCCCACAAAGGAATCAAATTATTCCTGTCATCCACCCTGCTGCTCCTCCTGTTGAATGGGAAATCCTGTCTCCCCCTTCCTCGGCAGTAAGCATAAAGAAATATTTATCCCTGAAATAACTTGCCTGTGCAGCCAAATCTCTTTGGCTGCGCATGAAGTTTGGTTTGAGAATGACAGACTGGAAGACGCAACCGTTGATTGCAAAGGTTCTGAATTCTTGGAACATCCCGTTGTCCTACCTTCCCCCACAAATTATATCGATCAGTCTTAAGCTTCCCAAGCCAACTTAATGTCTGCTCTTAACTTTTGTAGATCCACAATAACTCTATAATAAAGGAGTATTAACTTCTTGCTTCTGCAACAGCTGTCCCTTTTAATCTCCTGTCAAAGTTGAGTCTCATAACATCTGTGAATTTTCCTTTCCATTCCTTTGTAATCAACAGTACAGTTGCCAGATCCCCTAAAGAGCAAGCTTTTTGGCACACTGCTCTTCCCTGACACTAATCTCAGTGCTTTTGGTATTTGATTCTGCCAATATGAATTACTTCACATTTTGTTTTTGCCATGTCCGTTGGAATCTCTGCTGTCTTGTTGAATCTGACATCTCGTTTTGATATCCCTCCGATTTTTCTCAAAATGCGTGTTTCTGATTGTATATTTATTCTTGGCCGTCTTTTATTCCCTGTCTATTTTAATGCTTGTCCAAGACAGCTTGTCCAAGATCCAATTTTGGATAAGCCCCAACTTCATCCAGGTGAGCATTGGGAAAAGCTAAGTGATCATTTTTAGCCCTGCTACAAATTCAGTGTCCTTCCTATCTCTACCCACCTCCCAACCCCACAGTGGGGTAGACTAGACTGTTCACAACCTCTTCAACTCCAAGCTGACCTTCTGACTCCATGTCTTGTCTATTATAAAACTGCCATTTCTACTCTGAAACTCATCTTCACCCCACTTCATGCTATCTGTGGCTAAAAACTGTAATTCATGTCTTGTCATCTCCTGGTTGACCTTTTATTCTGCACCTTCAGTAATGTGCTCATTCAAGATGTTGCTCTATCTCACACCCAAGAACTGCTCTTCCATTACTACTCTCACCATTAATTTAGGGTAGGCAGTGCGTAGTGGTATTGTCACTGGACTAGCAATGCAGAGAACCTGGGTAATGCTCTGGGGACCCGGGTTCAAATCCCATCATGGTAGATTTAAAATTTGAATTCAATAAAAATTTGGAATTCCAAGTTTAACAAGGGCCATGAAACCATTGTCGAATTTTGTAAAAACCCAGCTAATGTCCTTTAGGGAAAGAAATCTGTCTTCCTGACCAAGTATGGCCTATATGTGGCTCCAGACCCACAGTTAATGTGGTTGACTCTTAAATGCCCTCTGAACTGGAGGGCAGTTAGGGATGGGCAATAAGTGTTGACCCATGGTAACAGTTCAGAGTGAGGAGTCCGTTACCTTGGATTGCTGGGGTTTTAAGCTGAATTCATCCACCCAATTAGTTAGATACCAAACACCAGAGTATTTGATGTTACAGGATTGCAAAGTTGAGAAGAGGTTGGCAGCTGTTGCACACATGGGCATCATACAGTGTGCTCAATTGTGCCCACTTGGAGCTCTGTCAGGCTTATACTGTCCCCAGCACAGGGAGCGAACTGAAGAATCTTGAATCTTAGCTGGACTGTTATTTTAAATGTTACTTAATATTTAAACAGTGCAGAAAATCTCTTGTATTTGGTCTGTAAGAGACTAAATAACTACTTCCCAGTGCTTAGTGCTAGGGTTCTTGGCAAACAGCAAGCCTTGAGGCGTTTGAGAAGGCTTTTTAGGAACTTTTACAGTAAACGGTATTTATAATAAAACATGAAATCTCAGCATTGTATTTGTGTGTTTTGACTCTTGAGTTTTAGAGATATATACAGTAAACTGTCACATTTCAAATGTCACATTTCAGAGTGTCAAAAATATGAAAATGTAGAAAGAAATTCTGCCATGTTATCTGACCTGCAGTCTATGCAACAGTTAATTTGTCTCTCAATCTCTTTACACCTTTCAATTTAGTGTCCCTGTACGAATAGCTTCGGGCTTGTTACGTAGCGTGTGATTCATAGAATTGTAGAATACTTACAGTGCAGGAGGCCATTTGGCCCATTGAGTCTGTGCCGATCACAATCCCACCCAGGCCCTATTCTCGTAACCCGAAGTTTCTACCCTAGCTAATCTCCCTGACACTAGGGTCAATTCAACATGGCCAATCAACCTAACCCGTACACTTTTGGACTTTGGGAGGAAACTGGAACAACCAGAGAAAACCCATGCAGCATGGGGAGAACGTGCAAACTCGACACAGATAGTCACCCAAGGCCGGAATTGAACCTGGGACCCAGGCGCTGTGAGGTAGCAGTGCTAACACTGTGCCACATTGTTCTTGCAGCTGGGCTGCTATAGGGTGGAGTTAACATGGCCAGCTTGAAGATCTTGGTTTAATCTGGGAGTTGGCCATATGGTTTTTTTCCTATGCTTTTTATGGACTATTTTAAAGTTTATTTATTTATTAGTGTCACCATTAGGCTTACATAAATACTGCAATGAAGTTATTGTGAAATTCCCCTAGTCGACACATTCCAGCGCCTGCTGTCATACACTGAGGGAGAATTTAGCACGGTCAGTGCACCTAACCAGCACGTCTTTCAGACTGTGGGAGGAATCCGGAGCGCACAGAGGAAACCAATGCAGACACAGGGAGAACATGTATTCTCTGCACAGACAGTGACCCAAGCCGGGAATCGATCCCAGTCCCTGGCATTGTGAGACAGCAGTGCTAACCACTGTGCCACCCACTATGTACTGCTGCTGACTGTGTACTTGTGTGGTTCTGTGCACCACATATTACAGTAACCTCCTGATTCATTTATTTTCTTCAATTTTTGTGATCCGAATGATTGTAATCCTGATTTTCCTTTGTTCCCTTAACTTCCCAGTTACTTCCTTTACTCCTCCCCTTCACCTTTCTAATTCTGTAAAATAAAAAGAATGTGCATGTGGGTATTTTTGTACGCCTGGGAGAATGGGGACTGGGGAGGAATTTGGGAAGAGACTGGGGAAGGTTGCTGTTTTAACCTTTTAAAAGGAAATGGGACTTTGTTTTAGAAATTGTTTCCATCAAACCACAAGATTCTGGAACAGAATTAGACCATTCGGCCCATTGAGTCTGCTCCACCATTCAATCATGGTTGATAACTTCCTCAATGCCATTCTCTCACTTTTTCCCTGTGGCTTTTGATCCCTTGACCAATCAAGAACCTATTTTTCTCTGTCTTAAATGCACTCAATGACACGGCCTCCACAATCTTTGTTGACAATGAAATCCATAGATTCGCCACACTCTGGTTGAAGAAATTGCTCCTCATTTCTGATATAAAGGATCGTCCCTTTACTCTGAGGCTGTGCCTTCGGATCCTCGTCTCGTCTACAAATGGAAACTTCAGCGCTGTTACAGTTCAGCTCTTAAGAGTGCTGCTGGAATTGGTTGAACCTGCCGCTATGTTGGGAGCCAGGTTCTTGGAATCTGAAATGCGAAGTTTCACTTGTCACACTCCCTTGCAGTTATTGGTTTGTGCTGTTGTCGCCTTCTGTGCCACTCATACACCTCAATCAGAATGTCAAAAGCTACTGATGAACAAGGATATGGAGCAGTCTGTATTACTTCCATCAGTCCTGGTTTCAGTGGTAATAGAGCTGAAATGCTTGGATTTTATATCCCCCCTATCCCCACAAGTGCTTTGATTTTATATCCCCCCCCCATTTGCAAACATGGCTTTGATTGCAAATAATGTGAAGCTCCCCTACTGTGTGTGGGAGATGGGGGGGGGATAGATTTTATATCCCCCCCACCAACACAAAATCCCCCACACACAGTAGGGGAGCTTCACATTATTTGCAAGCAAAGTAGTGTTTACTTGAAATAAATTTAATTCTTGTGACTTGGCATCACAGAGTTGGAAGATCAGTCCTGACATGGTAGCACTTAAAGGAGCTAAAAACAACAATAAATGTTCCTGAAACCAAAAGAGAAAATGCTGGAAAATCTCAGCAGGCCTGCCCAATTAAACACCTTCTGTTCTCTCTATGGACTGCCATTAGCACCTCTTAGCCTTCCCCCTTGGTTTTGTGGCGACAACTCATCTTTCATTCCCTTACCCTGCAGTATAAATAGCTCCCACTCTCTTCACCTTTCAGCTTTGACAAAGGGTCATCTGGACTCAAAATGTCAGCTCTTTTCTCTCCCCATAGATGCTGACAGACCTGCTGAGATTTTCCAGCATTTTCTCTTTTGGTTTCAGATTCCAGCACCCGCAGTAAATTTGACTGATTTATTCTTGTCGTGTGCATAGCATGCAGTGAAAAGTATTGTTTCTTACATGCTATACAGACAAAGCATACCATTCGTAGAGAAGGAAACAAGAGAGTGCAGAATGTAGTGTTACAGTTATAACTAGGGTGTAGAGAAAGATCAACTTAGTGCAAGGTAGGTCCATTCAAAAGTATGATGGCAGCAAGGGAGAAGTTGTCCTTGAATTGGTTGGTATGCGTCCTCGTACTTTTGTATCCTTTTCCTGAGAGAAGAAAGTGGAAGAGAGTATGTCCAGGGTGCGTGGGGGTCCTTAGTTATGCTGGCTGCTTTGTTGAGGCAGCAGGAAGTGTAGATAGAGTCAATGGATGGGAAGCTGGTTTGGATGATGGATTGGGTTACATTCACTACTTCTAATAGTTTCTTGCAGTCTTGGGCAGAGCAGGAGCCATACCAAGCTGTGATACAACCAGAAAGAATACTTTCTGTGGTGCATCTGTGAAAGTTGGTGAGTGTTGTAGCTGACATGCCAAATTTCCTCAGTCTTCTAAGAAAGTAGAGGCATTGGTGTGCTTTCTTAACTACAGTGTCGGCATGGGGGGACCAGGACAGGTTATTGGTGATCTGGATACCTAAAAACTTGAAGTTCTTGACCCTTTTAAATTTGTTTTTAATAAATGTTCCTGATTTTTTTTGTTCCTGCCCCCCCACTCCCCCAAATGAGAATGGAAGAATTTCTGACTAAAGATTATTTGTCCAGTGAATTGTACTTACAAGGCTGCTTAAAGAATTGTGGCACTGAATCAGTCCAGGTGGGATCGTGTCCATCAATCAGCCCATTATTTTTTCCATTCTGCATCCAAGTACACATTCATTATTACAATGCAGCCATTGTTTCTGTTGCTGTCTGAGCTGCTGCTGATTGTAATGGGTTTTTTTTTCTCTTTTAACTTCTCAGAAACCCCTGCTCAAGCTGGAGCAGGAAATTTTCTCTTGCCAGTGTCAGTTGGAAGAAGCAATTGAGTGGCCCGCCGTTTGTGAGCACCGGGTGGGCCAGTTGAGGGGATTTTTTGACTCTCCATGAACTGACATTGACTGACTGACTGACTGACCGTGTGGCCAGTCGGAACACCGTGCGTTTTCAGATATCGTCAAAATATATTTATGAGACTTACATCGGAATTGGTTACTGTGAGTCCACTGGTGCCAAGAACGTTAGCTGAGGTTTTACCAACATTCATTTTCCTGACAGTTTTACCAGACTTCAGAGTTGCATTAGTGGGAATGGATGTTTTGTGTCCAATTCTATCAGAAACCAAAGGGGCCTAGCGCCAGGTTGAAGCCTGCTTAATAAATGACACATTTCAATTATTTACTCCGACAACTACTCGGTGTAAAAATAAATTGTTGACGTGTTTGAAAAGCAAAATTTTTTTTTTGAAAAGGAAGCTCTATAAAGAGGCTTCTAAAGAGCAAGAAATCCACAATACTGTTACAGTTTACAGTCTGAAAGTTTGAGTTGATTCAGACTCCAATGAAAAATTTCTTAAAATATGGGAGTGAGCCCCTTCCTTGGGACTCCTGCTCCATCACTATACATTCAGTGAAGCTTGCGACCCATTTTGCAGGTGTCAAACAGGAGTTATATCAACAGAATGGGGAAGAGTCCAGAGGAATTTCACCTTGAAGATGTATGTAATCATTCAGTCATCTAGTCCCTACAAGCTTCTGAATTGAAGGAGTATTTAATTCTATCAGTGGCATCGAGGAGGATAAATTCAATATCTAACCACTCTTTACTGTTTTTATTTTGATCTGAGCCAGTGAATTGCTGTCGATGTGTTTGTCGGTGATTAACTTCTGATTACGAAGGGGTTTAAGTTTATTTATTAGTGTCACTAGTAGGCTTACATTAACATCGCAATGAAGTCACTGTGAAAATCCCCTAGTTGCCACATTTCGGCGCCTGTTCGGGTACACCGAGGGAGAATTTAACATGGCCAGTGCAGCTAACCTTGGTCTTGGGGCAAATTCCCATCAGCCTAAGGACCCCCCACCACCCCCAATGTTACTGCGCAAAAAATATACTGGTGAGGTGCTGGAAATAATCATCAGTGGCACAGTGGTTAGCACTGCTGCCTGGGTTCAATTCCAGCCTCGGGTCTCCGTGTGGAGTTTGCACATTCTCCCCATGTCTGTGTGGGTTTCTTCCAGGTGCTCCGATTTCCTCCCACAGTCCAAAGATGTGCAGGTTTGGTTGGTTGGCCACGCTAAATTGCCCCATAGTGTCAGGATGACTAGCAGGGTAAATACGTGGAGATAGGGCCTGAGTGGGAATGTGGTCGGTGCAGACTTGATGGGCCAAGTGGCCTCCCTGTGCACTGCGGGGATTCTGTGATCCTCAGATACAAATAAGAGGGTTAATTTGGTACTTAAACCCCAAATGTATGCAATCATTTTCCAACAGCATGGAGTTTGTTGGAGCAAAACTGGCAAAAGTTCAATTAACTAGTGATGGGCATACTTATTTGGGAGGGGTGGGTTTCCCCCTGTGGGCAGAAGGGCCTCTACCTCCAGCCCCCTGACCCCCTTCAAAAAAAACTGAAAAATAATTCAGCATGTTTGTGAGCAGGCTGCTGCAGGCAGTCAATACTAAATGTAGGATTCAGTTCATCAATGTCCAGGTCAGAAAGAAAATGGCTGACTTGAAGAAAGTAGTGACATGAGTGCTTGACAGTATGTGCTCTGGCCTGTTTATCATTTTGATTTTTAATAACTCAGCTGTTTCCTGAGCGTTTCTGCATGCGAGAAACCATGCTGCATCCTTGAGAAATACAAGCGTCAGCGTATAACCCTCACGCTGTATTGAGACGGAAATCCTGATGCAGCATACTTTTATAAGCCTACCTAATGTTCGTTACGGCTGTGTGGGTTGCACTCTCGCCAATGCCACAGACCTGAGCACAAAACCAGGCCACGCTGAGGGAGTGCCACACTGTCAGAGGCGCCATTGTTCAGATGACACGTCAATCTGGGGCCCCACCTGCTGTCTTGGATGAACGCAAGATCCCGTGAGACTACTGCAAAGAAGTGCCAAGTGCGGTCTGCAACCAACATATTAAAGGAAAACAAAACAATCTGGTCATTATCACATTGCTGTTCGTGGGATCTTACTATGTACAAATTGGCTGCAGCACTTCTGACATTACAACAGTGAGTACACTTCAAAAAAAAAACAATTTATTCTGTGGGCCATCCTGAGCTTTTGAAATATAAGAGAAAATTGCGTGTTATTTCTACTTTCTATTTGGTGTCAGCTAGCAGGTGCTGTATATTCGGCAGTTGTATATGTCACCATCTGTGTTGTCTAAGCTTACAGAGTCTAAATATTACTTACCTAATGCAGAAGAAGCAGATGGCACACAACAAGCAAAAGGATAAAAAGAGATGAGGCATTGCAATTCCTGAACATCACCAGGTGCAACAACAGCGAGGCAGCAGGAAAGGGTGAAGCTGCCAACCTCTGCCAAGCCCAGCGACAGCACCTTTTAAGTCTTGTCCCGGCCCCCCCCACCTTCAACTCTTCCATATGCAGTGACAAATTGAACCTCAGTCATGAAGAATTAATTTTCCTTGCTTCATTAAGGCATTATCTGAAATATATTCCACCTCTAGGCCCAGAAGGGTATAATGCCAGTGCACCAGTTTGCCTCTGCAGGATGGCACTGCACACGACCATGAAGGTGAGCTTAAAGAGTTGGTAGGTTACAGCTCACAATTCAATGGATCAGGAAGAGCAACCAATGGCAGCTGTTGCCCAGAGTGAAAATATGGCTTTTGCCTCTAACGTAGCTTCAGGACTCTAATCTCTGAATCCTGGTTATAAAAGAGATGGCCGTTGGAGTAAAGTCACAGAATCCCAAAAGTGCAGAAGGAGGCCATTTGGCCCATTGAGCCTCCACCGACAACAGTCCCACCCAGGCCCTATCCCCATATCTCCACCTGACACTAAGGGGCAATTTAGCACGGCCAATCAACCTAACCCCACATCTTTGGTGTGTGTGAGGAAACTGGAGCACCCGAAGGAAACCCACACGGACGTGGAGCAAACGTACAAACTCCACACAGACAGTGACCTGAGGCCGGAATTGAACCTAGGTCCCTGCTGCAGTGCTAACCACTGTGCCACCCAGTCATCGTCACTTTGGCATTTCTAGAGGAATTCTGAGGGACGTGAACGTCCATTATTTGGATCTGCAAACGACGCAGAAGTGTGCTTGCCTGCGGTGAAATCTCCATGACAACTTCAGTGACATTTGAAGTGAAGTCCGCTCTGGCATCTGTTCTAAGCACAGTGGGAGTGCTCACGCTCCTGACATGGAAGCTTCAGCTCCTGTTTATAAGAGGCTGTCGTGTTTGCCTGAAGCATAGTGGGGGATCATAGTAAGGCAATTTTGATGCAAAGATTTTCAGGCCCATGGCTGGTCCTGTTTGCATGCATACCTGAAAACACACTGAGAGCACCTTCACAAGCAGGGGCATGGCTGCTGCAGACAAGGACAAGCCTCTTGTGTATCTAGATCCATCGAGCATCCCTGTACACTGCGGGTGGGAGCGCCGGAAAGCTGGCGGAAGCAGACATGCCTATTTTGGTTCTAACGTACCTCCAGAATGCAACCCAAGAATGTTCCAGGCTCCCTGAGTGTCAGTTGCTGTCAGTGCAATTCCATGGCCACCGTACACACTCCTCCCACAGGAACAATACTTTGATGAGCTTTAAGGATTAAATGGCACACCTATTTGCACCAAGGGGAAACACTATGGGAGCAGCAGATATTAACACACAATTCATATGTCCCCTAATTTAGTGTAACAATCTGAGTGCCTGAGGTTATCTTCATCTTTATGAAGAATGAAGCAGGAAGAAAGCAGAACAGATGATGGTTACATCAGACATTGTTAGTATCCTGCTCACTCTCTACCTTGCTGTTATCTTGAGTCTCCTCTTAGTTAGGCGTGTGTATAGCAGACTTGGGCACCATGCGGCACCTGATGATGATTTTGGAGTTTGTGAGATAGGGTCTGTGCTATAGAAAGCTCCATGATCCATCCAGACAATGGTGAGCTTCATGATGGTTCCGAAGGTTTTCTGGACTTAGTTACATCTTCTCCCTGTTTCTGTACAACAGGCACATTATTAGCCAGCACTGAAGCCAAAAGGGAGCCCTCTAATCTTCCATTACAAATTGGTAATAAATAAATGTGATAAGTGCTACAACAGAAATGGGCATTGATCAGACTAATGCAGTACTGGTGGCCATTGACTAGTTAAAGAATGAAGGAATAGAATGCTTTCCTGTTCATATAAACCATTACAGTATGGTTGAGGTCCTTGTGGATACCCTGATTGGCATGTTGTTGGGTGATTGATTTGGTAGCATTCTTACTTCTGAGTCACATTCCATGTTAAACATCAAATTTTCACAAGGTTCCCAGTTCGAGTCCTGTTCCAGCTTTTGAGTACAAAAATCAAGGCTGACACTCCATTGCAGTATTGATGAAGCTCTGCACTGAGATGCTATTTTTCAGATGAGACAGTAAACTGAGGCCCTAGTTACTTGCTGAAGTGGATGCGAAAGACCCAATGCCATTATTTCAAAGAAGACCAGGAGAGTTATTGTCACTTTTAGTCACTGTCATGTTTCTTTTCATGGGAGCTTGTTGCGTGCCATTTTCCTACGTTACGATAATGATTACACCTCCAGTATACTTAGATATGAAATGTTTGAGATGTCAGGGGCTGTGATAAAGGGCGAGATAAGTGCAAGTCGTCTTTTTGGAATGAAATTCTAGTCTTGTTAATAATCATGAAACTATCGGGTTGTTGTAAAAACTCACCTGGTTCACAAATGCCCTTCAGGGAAGGAAATCTATTATGCTTACCTGGTCTGGCCTACACGTGACTTGAGATTGAACCTCAGCTGCACTCTGAAATGGCTTAGCACTTCTACTCAGATACATCAAGTCACTGTAAAACAAGTACAGTACCTACTGTCCATGGACTGCAGTTCAAAAGGTGAGCCACCACCATCTCCTCATAGCCAGTTAGGGATGGTCAAAAAAAAATGCCTTGGTCACATGGCTCGTAACCCTAAAGTTCTGACAAATTACAGTATTCTGGTCTTAAAACAATGAAGCTATTTGCCATGAATAAATTGCTTCCAGAGTAATGTATCAGTAACTTGGGTCTCTCCTCCACTACTCCTGTTACCCATGGGACTCATGCAAAGGGCACCTTTCCTTCTGACTATTGGAGGTGCTATAGTTGGTCCATTATGCCACCTGATATCATTTTACAGCCCAGCTCATCCTGAAACCGTAAAACCCTGCCCGAGGTTAACAGACCTTCCCAAGCTCCGCCCTAGCCCGCTCCAATTCCTGTGGTGGTCGGGGCCAGTAAAATTCTGGTCCATGTTCCCAATGTGTTTTCAATTTCTCTTCATTGGAATTGTTGCTGGGAGCAATTTAAATGTCGCTTTGAATAATATCGTTTATTAAGGCACGGGCTCTTCCTCCGACCCCACCCGCCTCCCTGAATAACCCACTTGGTGGGCAGTCCTTGCCTTTGGTCATGTGGAAGCCAAGCACCATGTCAAATGGGAGACAGACAACATTGGTGTGGTGAGGTATGAGGGGCAGTGGCAAGTGGGCCTTTCCCGCACCCACTGGGGGTTAATCAAGCAGGCGATGTGTTGAGGGCTGGAGGCTTTTCGCCTCTCAATTTTAAAAAGAGGGCCCAGAAACCTAAAGGGAGCAAGCAAAATCAGTTGCAACGTAGGAAAATGTTCAAGACCTCATAGATCATTGGGCTTTTGTTTCTGAATCCTTGGCACTCATTATTGCTCTTGTAATTAAAATAAATATCTGCATGAGGGGCATGGGTATTATTTTGATTGAAGTACAGAAAAACGATTGCAGAGTTTTCCTAAGTATTTATTCTCGGCTTTACTGTGTTTGAAATCCTGATTTAAAGCTATTTAAAAATTCTAGACGCTGATTACTACAATGACAGAATATTACAACTGAGCCCAGCTGGGATAAAATGGGACAGTAATTTAGACGCGCTGTCAAGCTACCAGTGGGCTGCCCTGCTCTGCAGACAGATTGCAAGCTTCTGCTGTTGAGAGAAAATGATGAATATTTATTCTACAGGAAAATGGGGTTTAACGTATTAAATATATAATAACCAGTAGCCAGTTTATCATTGCTAATCAGCTTTAATGTACTTGTTAAATTTCAAGTATTAATTTGTTATGCTTACGTGGACTGTCGCACCTTTACCCAGGCACATTGACTGTTGTTTCAAACAGTAATCTTAATTTCTGGTACAAAGAGCCCTGACAAAGGTTCGGAGTTAACAAAAAAATTGAAATATTAAAGTGTTCTCTTTGACCGTTCTCATGAAGGAATGAAAAATCTTGTGTTAATGGGCCTTGCTTGACAACTGTAGACCTAACTGATGAAGCCATTGACTCCCAACTAATATCCTGCATAGACAGGGCAGTAATGTTTCATGTTGGATATTAAAAGTATTTATGAATTCTTTGAGCGTGATGTCGGAAATTATGGTTCTCAGTTAGCTGGAGTTTATGCAGTTTTAATGGAGCATAGTTGATGTATAGTTCCAGCCTAAAATAGGAATGTTTTATCCAAATGTGTTGGCCTTGACTGCAGGCCTTTTTTTTTTGTTTCATTGCCTCACTAGATTTTCACTCCGAAAGAATGAAAAGTATTAGGGCAGCATGGCCTCGACTGACTGACCTGCCTGTTCATCCATCATCATATAGAGAAATTGAAGTAATGTTGGCCTCCTTGTGTCCTGAGCACGTCCCAACAAGGGAACTCGCGTGAGAGAGCAGACAGTGGAAATGTTTGCTGTAGCGTCTCCCTAGGCTGAGTTCTGAGATGATTTTCCACAGTGCCGGAGATTCGGAGAAATCCCTAACTTCTCAAGGAGATTATTATGGGGAGCACAGTAGTTAACGCTGCTGCCTCACAGCGCCAGGGACCCAGGTTCGATTGCACCTTGGGTCACTGGGCGGAGTCTGCATATTCTCCCCATGTCGGCATGGGTTTCTTTTGGTTGCTGCAGTTTCCTCCCACAGTCTGAAAGACGTGCTGGTTAGGTGCACTGACCATGCTAAATCTTCCCTCAGTGTACCCCAACAGGTGCAGGTGGGTGGCGGCTAGGAGATTTTCACAGTAACTTCATTGTAACGTTACTGTAAGCCTACTTGTGACACTAATAAATAAACTTTAAACATTAACTTTATTTGATTTTTTTGTGGTTTTTCCTCCACTTTAGGTCAACAGTGATTAGCATTGTTGCTGAATAAACTAGGCTTGTACTCGTTAGAGTTTAGAAGAATGAGGGGAGATCTCATTGAGACGTATAAGATGATGAATGGGATGGATAGGATAGAGGTGGAGAGACTCTTCCTGCTCAGAAAGGACAGTAGGACTAGGGGGCACAGCCTCAAGATAAAGGGGGGGCAGTTTAGAACGGAGTTGAGGAGGATCTTCTTCACTCAAAGGGTGGTGAATCTCTGGAATTCTCTGCCCGTTGAAGTGGTGGAGGCTGCCTCGCTAAATATTTTTAAGACGCGGGTTGATGGGTTTTTGATAAGCGAGGGGATTAAGGGCTATGGGGAGAGGGCGGGAAAGTGGAACTGAGCCACGACAGATCAGCCATGATCTTATTGAATGGCAGGGCAGGCTCGAAGGGCTCCTGCTCCTATTTCTTATGTTCTTATGCTTCACAGCCTCAGGGACCCGGGTTCAATTCCGGTCTTGGGTGACTGTGTGGAGTTTGCACATTCTCCTTGTGTCTATGTGGGCTTCCTTCA
The DNA here is from genome assembly GCF_965287045.1 of Carcharhinus amblyrhynchos. Taxonomy (NCBI): domain Eukaryota; kingdom Metazoa; phylum Chordata; class Chondrichthyes; order Carcharhiniformes; family Carcharhinidae; genus Carcharhinus; species Carcharhinus amblyrhynchos. The sequence continues at coordinate 29,149,679 of NC_137346.1, forward strand.
GGTGCTCCGGTTTCCCCCTTTGCTCCAAAGATGTGCAGGTTGGGTGGATTGTCCATGCTAAATTGTCCCTTACTGTCAGGAGGGGTTAGTAGAGTAAATATATGGGGTTACGGGGATAGGACCTGGGAGGATTGGTGTTGGTGGAGGCTCAATAGGCTGAATGGCCTTCTTCTGTGATTCTAACTATTTTCCCTCCCATCCAACCTCATCATAGATGCAGTCTACCAACTTCCAACCTGCTGCTGACATCAGACAAGCCCCCTATTGTGTGTCTCCCTCCATCTCTGGAAGTGGGTAGAAGTACTTCAATTGACACATTCACATCATGCCCTTCCTTACCCAGAAGGAGGGTCAGGTTAATTTTCCAAAAGGCCATATTAAGCTGATAGCAACATAAATCATTCATTATTTGGTTTTTTATCCAATGTAATCACTTTGGGACTCTTATCTAAGATAAATTCTGCAACTGCTTTTGTTTGACATAAAGATTAGTCACTTAGCTGGATATTGCAAATGCTGTTCCCTTTCCAAGAATTATTTGTCCTGTCGGAATATCGCTGATTGAAAGTAAAAGTAAATACCTGATAAATGGATATTGGGTGCATAATGATTAGCACAGTGCTAGGGACCCGGGATCAATTCCAGTCTTGAGTGACTGTGTGGAGTTTACACATTCTGCCCATGTCTGCGTGGGTTTCCTCTGGGTGCTCCAGTTTCCGCTCACAGTCCAAAATGTGTGGGTCAGGTAGAGTGACCATGCTAACTTGCCCCTTCATATCAAGGTGGATTAGTCATGGTAAATGTGTGGAGTTATGGGGACAGGGTAGTGGAGTGAGCCAGGATAAGGTGCTGAGTTGGTGCTACCTTGATGGGCCGAATGGTCTCCTTCTGCACTGTCAGGATTGCATGGTTCAATGGTAAACAGCTGTGTGTTTATTTATCATTGCAGGAAAGTAGACAGTATCAAATTTTCTGTTTATTAACACCATTGTGCTATTAATTTCCTAACAATAGGGTGTTATTTACAGAATTGATCATAAGACAGCTAATGTATTCTGGAATTAAAGTAAAGTACTACAGGTGCTGGAGTCTGAAACAAAAGCAGAAAATGCTGGAAAATCTCAGCAGGTCTGACAGCGTCCCTGGACAGAGAATAGAGCTAACGTTTGCAGTCTAGATGACCCTTCAGCAAAGAGAACCAACAGAGATTTATCCTGTGAGGATGGGCGGGGGGCTGGAATGTAAATGAGGATGACATAGGCTCTAAAAGTGTCCATTAAGTGGTTAGAATGCGTAAATGGCAGAACAGAGGTAAGACGGAGAGCTGGAAAGGAGAAGTGGAAAAATGGAATTTACAAAGGAGGATGCCCATCCCACCCCCATTTCCCCACACCTCTTTCAGGGCAACTGCTTTAATCCCCAGGCAGTCCCTTAACCATTTGTACCTCTTTTCTGCCATTCACACATTCTGTTGAGGTCTTGTCCTTGCCTCCTCCCAGTTCTGACAGAATCTAATGACCTGACCCCATTGCCCCCCCCACCCCCAAATTGCCAAATCTGTTTCCCCCAAGTTACTGCTACCCCAGCCATTTCCTGATGGCTGCCAGCTCCCAGGACCCCATCCATGCCTAAGAACTGGAAAACACCAGGTGCACCAATGCACCTCCGCCAGTGCATTTTGCTATGTGTCTGCAGCTTTAAGTGATAAACAGTAAATTTACAGATGGGCAAACGACTCAAAGGTTTCTAAATGCACAGAAGGATATTTCAGGCTAAAGCTTTACTGAACACCACTGGACTTCAGTCCAGAAAACATCAAACTAAATCAGACAATAAAAGAAGAGAATCTTCTTGATTCACTTATTACAAATCAGTGGCTCATCTGGCATTGTCTGTCGTGCTCCAAAGTGTCACATACGCAAAATGTGTGTCACACTTGCGGAAAATGGCTCGCACATAAACACGGCAACCAATTACAGCTGAAAAACCTTTAAAAAGAAGGCGAGTAAAGGGTTCTGAACTCTGTCGTTGCCTGCTGATTTCTCCTGACCTTTTAACGTGGTGTCTCCCCACAAGGAGGCATGAGGAATGTACAAGCAGCTGCCTGTTTGAAAATTCCTTCAGCGATTGAAATTAGTCCCTTGTTGACCCTCCCCCCTTCCCCCCTCCCCCCCTCCTCCGGAGCTGCCTGCTTGGACAGCTCCCACCTCGAGGAAATCAGTTTGCGCGCCTCTGCCCTCCTCGGAGCGGTTGGACAGCCTGGCTCCAGGCTAATCCAGCAAAGAAGGCCCCCCCTCAAGATGTGACCACTCCCCTTGCATTGAATGAACTTTTTCCCCAACCCGCTTGCAGGGTTGATAAATGGCTGCCTTCTCACAGTTGCTCTGCCGCAGGTGATTTACTGATACTTCAACAGAAAATCAAAAATGCTTACAGATGGCAGAGTAATTTATTCGCTCTCAGTTCAGTAGGCCTGTTCCCTCAGATGTGCAGGCTGGGTACAAGAACATTAGCTATGTTGCATTTCCTATCCTGGTAAAATAGTTCCTTTCGAGATAGTTCCTTGTTGCACAAATCCCTCAAAATGCATTTTATTTGTTTCGGCTGTCCGGGCGAATCCTTTGTCTTGTCTTGTGCTGCTGCCAACTTTATTTGTTCCGTCCCTATTTGAATTTATATTTAAACACTTCCCACCTTTTGCCTTTGGAGTGGAGTACTTGGTTCGGTTTTCTAAATCGGGCCCTTTATTCGTCTGATGATGAATTGTTGGCTGCAGGTCGAAACTTTTTGATTGTAGCAGTGCAGAAGGAGGCCACTTGGCCCATCAAGTCTGCACTGACCATCAACCCACCCAGGCCCTATTCCCTGAACCCCATGTATTTACCTTGCTAGTCCCTCTGATACTATGGAATAATTTATCATGGCCAATCAACCTAACGTGCATATCTTTTTGGACTGGGGGTGGAAACACATGCAGATACGGGGAGAATGTGCAAACTCCACACAGACTGTTTATGAATGAATCTCATATGTTGGGCGGGGAGTGCCTTTGAAATAGACCGAATAACTGTTGCAAGCACAGAGCAGGAGCGTGGAATGTGGAAAGAATGTCTGGAGAGCTGACATCAAACTACTCAAGAAAGTCGCTGAAGGTAATCACATTTGTTTTCAATTGGTGTGTAAACTGTGGAGCAGAAGCCTGGGATTTTAACATGATGCCTGCGCTATGTATGAGTGGGTTAAATCGCTAGTCTTTTACAATCTTATGGTCACAGCTTCAGATTGTTTGCAACCTTTTTGTGGCAGGATAATGAAAATTGGAATTGCTCAGACATACTCTGCCACTTGTCGAAGTCCTGTGGGTGTGTGGGTGGAGGTGCTGAAACTCAACTACACGATCAATCAACAGGGAGACTTGTTTCTGTGCGAAGTGGCTCAGGGACTAATACAGCAGTTAATAAACGCCAAATTTTATTGTGCGGTTTGCCCACTGAGGATGAGCCTTCGACTGCTGCTGAGAAAACAAGTAACTTGCAGATCAGCCGGTGGTTAGAATGCTCCCATTTTCATAGAATGCCTACAGTGCAGAAGGAGGCCATTTAGAAGAATGAGGGGAGATCTCATTGAGACGTATAAGATGATGAATGGGATGGATAGGACAGAGGTGGAGAGACTCTTCCCGCTCAGAAAGGACAGTAGGACTAGGGGGCACAGCCTCAAGATAAAGGGGGGGGGGCGGTTTAGAACAGAGTTGAGGAAGAACTTCTTCACTCAAAGGGTGGTGAATCTCTGGAATTCTCTGCCCGTTGAAGTGGTGGAGGCTGCCTCGCTAAATATTTTTAAGACGCGGGTTGATGGGTTTTTGATAAGAGAGGGGATTAAGGGTTATGGGGAGAGGGCGGGAATGTGGAACTGAGCCACGACAGATCAGCCATGATCTTATTGAATGGCGGGGCAGGCTCGAAGGGCTGGATGGCCTACTCCTGCTCCTATTTCTTATGTTCTTATGTAAGTCTGTACCGACCACAATCCCAGCCAGGCCCAATTCCCATAGCCCCACACACTTACTCTGCTAATCTCCCTGGCACTAACATGGCCAGTCAACCTAACCCGCAAGTCTTTGGACTGTGGGAGGAAACCAGAGCACATTGGAGGAAATCCATGCGGACACGGAGAGAGTGTGCAAACTCCACACAGACAATCACCCAAGCCGGGAATCGAACCCAGGTCCCTGGCACTGTGAGGCAGCAGTGCTAACCACTATACCACAGGAACAGGAACATGGTGGCCAGCAGGAAAACATGCCAAATCTTTGGGTCCTGACCTCATTAGTGTATTCAGCGATGGGGCAGGCCTGGATGGGATGTCATCCACCTTCCTATCCGGTTACCAGATTGAAAAGGAACCCAACATCACTGACCCGCGACTGAAGAAAGCAGGTGGATCAGCTCAAAATGAAGGTAGATTTCAGGGAGCGCTCTGAGACCAGAAAATGGGCTTCCTGTGAACAAGATCGTTTTGAGGCTGGAAGATAGATCCTCGCCGAGACACCAAATCAGGAAGGTCCACCTGCAGATGCACCCTCCACCACCCCAACCCATTGTTGTGTATCCCACAGGTCTACGGTTGCTAAAATCCAGAGGCAGTGCCAGGCGTTGTTCAGATGAATCCTGACATTTGCACACCACACTGTTCTGAACGTGTTTCTTTCCTGCCAGCATTGCAGAGAATCTGGCGCTGGCTGGACCTCCATTTGCATCCCACTACAAGATCCCATTACAACTGGCGGGTTTTCCGACCCACCTGTGGGCACCAGCAGAAGATCCCACTGTAAATTCATGCTGATGTGAAAGGAATTTCTGTGCCTCCCACTATAGTCTTCCCACGCCTGTCATCAAATGCGCCGGTGGAGGTTTGAGAGAATTCCATCCAGTGTTTCCAGAGGCTGCTCCGAGCCTGGAGTGGTGGCTGAACGCATGACATTTGTGAGTCAGAGATGAGAAGAATTTGAACTGCTCAAACTGACGCTTAAAGCTTGAAATAACAGTTGTTCCATGTATTTAAAAAGCTCAGTGTCGGTTCACTGGGAATACTTTCACCTTGAATCAGTGGCTGTGCATTCATATCAGTGTGTTTTCTTCCTACCTGAATAAGCACACATCAGAATCATTACAATCAATCAATATAATGACAAGTATGATCCCCAAGCCAAATTTTGTCTGTGGATAAGGAAGTCTTATCATCAGTTGCTTACACTGTAATTGGAGAATTGTTGGATGGTGGATCTGAAAGTACACTCAGGTGAAAAGAAAGATGTTTGTATTGTCTTCCTCAGTGACTGGAGTTACTCTGAGCTGTTTGGTGGGCATTTCTTTTGCACTATTTCCCCATTCCTGTTTGTGAGATTTTTTACTAGCAGGTACCCACTCTTGTCTCTGTCAGAATCCCAACAATAGAGAAGGAGGCCATTCGGCCCATTGAGTCTGCACTGACCCACTTTTTTTATGTGTTACCCAGACCCTATCCCCGCATACTTACCCCGCTATTCCCCCTAACCTACACGTCCTGGGACACTCAGGCATTTTAGCATGGCCAGTCCACCGAACCTGCACATCTTTGGGCTGTGGGAGGAAAGCCACACAGACGTGGGGAGATATGCAAATTTCACACAGTCACCCTTGGTCTCTGGCGCTGTGAGGCTGCAGTGCTAACCACTGTGCCACCCATGAACCATTGCTACGGTTCACAAACCTTGCTATACATTTCTTAGGTTGGCCAAATGGCCAAAATACTGACATTTTCCATTCTGGATGTCAATCTTTTGGAATCCTTTTGCTCTTTATGTCTTCTAGTTGGTATATGAAATTTTTAACATCCGTCCTCTTAACCACCTTTCAGAGGCCTCTATTTTCTTCCAGAGATTTTCACTTCTAGGTTTTTAGATTGGCTGAAGCAAAAAAGAGGGAATTTGCAATGTTGTTTCAATGCATCAGGGTGATAACATTATTCAGCGACAGGAAGATAGTGGAGAAATAATAGCACTTCCCTTGTCTCTTGAGTTGAGTTATTTTAATTTAGGAAGGAAAAGGTCAATTGAATATTTGAGCAGGACAAAGTTGACAGTTTTCAGACTCACCAACTGAAGTTGCTGCACAGTCGAAAGGTGTTGCAGATCAGTGGACCACAAGCTGGTTAAAATGGCACGTCAGATGGTGCTCTGAATGTGTCAACGTGGTGGGAGATTGCTTGGCTTTGCACTGAAACACTAAAGGATTTTTCACCATCGCTTGCTGTGAAACACTGATTTATAACTGTCTCCTACTCTCTGAGTTACAATACTTGCCATATACCGTTTCCTGTCATTTATAACATCTGTTTAGCTCATAATCAGCCAATTCTCTGTGGTGTTGGGGAGTATAAGGTTTCTGCTCTGCAAATAACTATGAGGACAGGCATTGATATTATTTATAATTACTTTATTTTTCTCTGGATTTCGGCAGCTATCCTGCCTGTTACCCCACACCTATATTCCTCCACTGCCTGATTTGCCCACTGTCTTATCTCCTGACCCTCTCCCCCCCACCCCGGGTCCCCTCTTCCCCCCCATCCCCTGTCTCCCCCCCGTCCCCTCTCTTCCCCCTCCCCCCGTCCCCTCTCTTCCCCCTCCCCCCGTCCCCTCTCTTCCCCCTCCCCCCCGTCCCCGTTCCCGTCCCCTCTCTCCCCCGTCCCCGTCCCCTCTCTCCCCCGTCCCCGTCCCCTCTCTCCCCCGTCCCCGTCCCCTCTCTCCCCCGTCCCCGTCCCCTCTCTCCCCCGTCCCCGTCCCCTCTCTCCCCCGTCCCCGTCCCCTCTCTCCCCCGTCCCCGTCCCCTCTCTCCCCCGTCCCCTCTCTCCCCCGTCCCCGTCCCCTCTCTCCCCCGTCCCCTCTCTCCCCCGTCCCCTCTCTCCCCCGTCCCCGTCCCCGTCCCCTCTCTCCCCCGTCCCCGTCCCCTCTCTCCCCCGTCCCCGTCCCCGTCCCCTCTCTCCCCCGTCCCCGTCCCCTCTCTCCCCCGTCCCCGTCCCCGTCCCCTCTCTCCCCCGTCCCCGTCCCCTCTCTCCCCCGTCCCCGTCCCCTCTCTCCCCCGTCCCCGTCCCCTCTCTCCCCCGTCCCCGTCCCCTCTCTCCCCCGTCCCCGTCCCCTCTCTCCCCCGTCCCCGTCCCCTCTCTCCCCCGTCCCCGTCCCCTCTCTCCCCCGTCCCCGTCCCCTCTCTCCCCCGTCCCCGTCCCCTCTCCCCCCCAGTCCCCTCCCCCCCGTCCCCTCTCTCTCCCCCCCCCCGTCCCCTCTCCCCCCCCCGTCCCCTCTCCCCCCCCCCGTCCCCTCTCCCCCCCCGTCCCCTTTCTCCTCCCCCGTCCCCTTTCTCCCCCCCGTCCCCTCTCTCCCCCCCCCGTCCCCTCTCTCCGCCCCCCGTCGTCTCTCTCCGCCCCCCCGTCCCCCCTCTCCGCCTCCCCGTCCCCTCTCTCCGCCCCCCGGTCCCCTCTCTCCACCCCCCCGTCCCCTCTCTCCCCCCCCGTCCCCCTCTCTCCCCCCCGTCCCCCTCTCTCCCCCCCCCGTCCCCCTCTCTCCCCCCCCGTCCCCCTCTCTCCCCCCCCGTCCCCCTCTCTCCCCCCCCGTCCCCTCTCTCCCCCCCCCGTCCCCTCTCTCCCCCCCCCGTCCCCTCTCTCCCCCCCCCGTCCCCTCTCTCCCCCCCCCGTCCCCTCTCTCCCCCCCCCGTCCCCTCTCTCCCCCCCCCCGTCCCCTCTCTCCCCCCCCCCGTCCCCTCTCTCCCCCGTCCCCGTCCCCTCTCTCCCCGTCCCCGTCCCCTCTCTCCCCCGTCCCCGTCCCCTCTCTCCCCCGTCCCCGTCCCCTCTCTCCCCCGTCCCCGTCCCCGTCCCCTCTCTTCCCCGTCCCCTCCCCCGTCCCCGTCCCCTCTCCCCCCCAGTCCCCTCCCCCCCGTCCCCTCTCTCTCCCCCCCCCGTCCCCTCTCCCCCCCCCGTCCCCTCTCCCCCCCCCGTCCCCTCTCCCCCCCCCGTCCCCTCTCCCCCCCCGTCCCCTCTCCTCCCCCGTCCCCTTTCTCCTCCCCGTCCCCTTTCTCCCCCCCCCGTCCCCCTCTCTCCCCCCCGTCCCCCTCTCTCCCCCCCCGTCCCCTCTCTCCCCCCCCGTCCCCCTCTCTCCCCCCCCGTCCCCCTCTCTCCCCCCCCGTCCCCTCTCTCCCCCCCCCGTCCCCTCTCTCCCCCCCCCGTCCCCTCTCTCCCCCCCCGTCCCCTCTCTCCCCCCCCGTCCCCTCTCTCCCCCCCCCGTCCCCTCTCTCCCCCCCCCGTCCCCTCTCTCCCCTCCCCCGTCCCCTCTCTCCCCTCCCCCGTCCCCTCTCTCCCCCCCCCGTCCCCTCTCTCCCCCCCCCGTCCCCTCTCTCCCCCCCCCGTCCCCTCTCTCCCCCCCCCCGTCCCCATTCTCCCCCGTCCCCGTCCCCGTCCCCTCTCTCCCCCGTCCCCGTCCCCTCTCTCCCCCGTCCCCGTCCCCTCTCTCCCCCGTCCCCGTCCCCTCTCTCCCCCGTCCCCGTCCCCTCTCTCCCACCCCCTCCCTGTCCCCCCCCACTCTCCCACCCCCCCCGTCCCCCCCACTCTCCCTCCCCCCCCCTACCCCCCGCACTCTCACTCCCCCCGTACCCCCCCACAGTCCCACTCCCGCTGTCTCCCCCCCCCCCCCCCCAACCATGTCATCCCATCCCCCACTGCCTCTCCCCATCACCACACATCATCTCACCTGGAGCTTGGGACATATTGGGTCTTGGAATTCCTTGCGGATTTTCATCCACAGGCCACCACTATAAACAGGAATATTTTTATAGTGAAGGGGAAATCAAGTCAGGCAGTTAGAGGACTGAGGTGGTCTGTGGGAGATTTATAAACAAAATGCTTTAACTGGGTTGGAGGGAAGAAAACTAGGGGTGCTATCAACTCCACTTTAAAAAGACAGAGTTATTTGATGTATTGGCACAAACTCTGAGCAATCAAGAGAGAAGCGCCAACCTGAACTGGAGTAATGGCAGAAGAATCATCAGCCTGACATGAAGGGGATAAATTTTTCACTGAGTTCATTGCGTGGGGCCAAGCAGCAGTGGGGTTATTTTCTTAAATCTATTTAAATGTCAATCAGCTGTGTTGCATTTACTTCAAGCCTGTACCAGCTTCCAGTGATTGGACAGACCGATGAACTGAACCATTACGTGTTGGGTTCAGAGTCTAGGAGGAGATGGGAGTTGGGAAGTGTTTCCTTGTGGTGAGCCATCCATTTCGGTGTGGGGCAGACTGGACGGAGCAGCTGTGGTTCCCTTTTTTGTTCCTAGATTTTGCTTGTTGGTACGTTTATTCAATTGGTTGTAAACTTGTACCAGGAATTCAAATCTTAAAATGTCCACGCTGAAGTTGAAATAACCAACAAATGGTGTGCCTGGTAACTGCAGTCCTTTGAGGATTTTTATTGGATGTTTTTTGCGCTTTGGAATGCGTGAAGTTTAGTTTGATGAGCAATTATTAAATTTGCCTTGCTACATTAAAGGGTACAAAAGAATTTAGTCTTCAAAATGTTAATCAACTTGCCTGATTTCTTCTGTGTAATTTCCCTGGCTCATTACCCTTGTAGCGTGTGTTGAAATGGATTTTCCATTCATGCGCATAACATTCCCGTCTGGTCCCATTTTACTTGGTCACTTGGGCGTGCAAATCAAAAAATTAATTTCTAGCTGCAGTTTTATAATTTACAACTTGCCAATATTTGGGAGCAGTGAGATGTGATGGTTAAACAGGACCTGTAATCACAATCAGCGTATCACTGACGGGATCAACTGTTGTCAGATGAATGACTCCTCTTTATTTTTGTAAAGGAGTCTCTCGGGGTTGGGGAGAGGGGATGGTGGTGCTTGGTTGCTGGGCAACCAGTGCTGAAATAGAGAGCTGCAACTTTTATGCCCCACGCTGCTTTATTTATTTTACCTGGTGCTACTGTCCGAAGATGGTGACTTACGACCCTTTGGAGAGGCAGCTGCGCAAGGTGCAAAACACTGACGAGGAGTCATCCTGACTCAATGTTGGCTCTAGTCTCTCTCCACAGATGCTGCCAGACCTGCTGAGTTTCTCCAGCATTTTCTGTTTTTGTTTCAGATTTCAGCATCTGCAGTATTTTGCGTTTATGCAAAGCACTGGGGCCTCGGTTCATTGGCTGAGTATCCTGTCGATCGGCGTGGTCTACACATCAGGTTGGCTGCTTTGAACACTGCCGGAACAATTGGTGCATAGCCCATCCTGATTGACCAGGTACTCAGCCAATGATAGCTGTTGTTCTGAACAACAACGTTCATTGGCTGAGTAGGACACCTGAGATTCTCCAGACCCGCCTTTCTTGCTTGCCTCATGAACTGTTTCTATTCTGTTTCTATTGATGAGAGGTTACCTCCAGGCTATAGTCCAACAAGTTTATTTGAAATCACTATCATCTATGATGTTGGATGCTTTCTTTGATCTTCACTACCCACCTGTCTAGAGGCTGTTGGAGTGCAAAGTAAGGTAAAGCACCTATTGGCTCACCACTGTGTTTCGTTTGTCCCCAGAAGGCCCTTCCTTAACCCCTTTTTTGGATGGTGAGGCTCTGGGCTTTTCCAAACTGACCTGTCCTCCCTCAAATCAATGGTGTGGCCTTGGTCCTTCCAATCTCTCCTCCCTCAATAGCTCCTACCCTGGCTTCCTGACCACCTCCCTTGAATTGATGTTGGCCATTGAATGTGCAGTACCTGAGGTGAATGCAAGGCTGTTCACTAGACTGATTCCAGGGATGGATGAATGACTTATCTTATGAAGAGAGTTTGAACAGTTTAAGCCTGTGCCCACTGGAATTGAGAAGAATGAAAGGAAATCTAATTGAGGTATATAAGATGCAAAAGGGGATTGACAGAGTAGACATAGAGCAGATGTTTCCTCTTGTTGGACATTCTTGAATGAAAGGCCATAGTTTTAACATATAACATAGAATAACACAGAACCCCTTGAGTGCAAAAAGAGGCCGTTCGGCCCATTGAGTCTGCACTGACTACAATCCCACAGACCCTAAGCCCATAGCTTCACATATTTACCCTGCTAATCCTCCTGACACTATGGTCAATTTATCAGGGCCAATCAACCTAACCTGCACATCTTTGGACTGTGGGAGGCAACGAGAGCACCCAGAGGAAACCCACACTCTGGGTTTCCTCTGAATGGGGAGAATGTGCAAACTCCACACACAAACATTCACTCGTGACTGGAATTGAACCTAGGTCCCTGGGGCTGTGAGGCAGCAGTGCTAACCACTGTGCCGCCCTGGGGTTGGCAGATTTAAGGGATGGCAGATTTAAAACAGATAAGAGGAGGAATTACTTCACTTAAAGGGTAGTGAATTTGTGGAATTCTCTATCTCCGAGTGCAGTGGATGCTGGAAGACTGAACAAATTTAAGAAGGAGATGAACAGATTTTTAATTAGTAGCAGGATAAAGGGTTATGGGCAGTGGGCAGGAAGGTGGAGATAAGGCTGAGATAAGATCAGCTATGATGATATTGAATGGTAGAGCAGGCTTGGGGGATGAGTTGCCTACTCCTGCTCCCAGTTCGTATGTAAAGCTGGTGATATTTTAAGCAAGGTTCTTCGCTTGGCCCCAGTTCCCCTTCCCTGGTGACCAGGACTTGGGACCTATAGTCTTTCGGACTATCTATGCTTCTTGAGCAAAAAGGCAAAAAAGGTTTTATTATCCAGCTCTGATGCTTGGTGCTTTTTAATGGTCATTTTTACTAATTAATCATTTTATGATCAGTTTATTTTTTGGACGTTGATGTTTAAGGTCATGTCAAATCAGGTTGTAGGCAACTGCAGCTGGCTTTCTTGCTGTACAGGATTGAGAGACTCACAACCCTGTCCGGAGGGCTGGCGAGACGGGATATTTTTGCTCCAGCAGAAATGGCACATGTTGGAAATGCTCAGCACATCTGGCAGCATCTGTGCAGAGAGAAACAGAAGCCAAGGACCCTTCATCTGAGCTAGTACAGATCGTGGACCTGATTCTATGTCTGTTTCTCTCTCCCCAGGTGCTGAGGATTGGGGTAGGAGGCAATCAGGAGGGGGAGTGTGTGAGAGACTCCAGGGATTTGGGTTTGAGGGAAGTCTTCTGGAGGAAGCCAGAGGGTGATGGGGTGGCAGAGAGATCCAGAGAGACGGTAGTGCGCACAGTCTGTACAGTAGCTGAACAGTTGGAAGAAGTTTTACACATTCTAACGTCTTCTGGGGTGCTATTGGTGTAACCCAGTTGGAACTATGGGATTTAAATCACTTCTTTGGATGGTTCCTAGCTCAGGGCTATAGTCTAGGGAAAGTTTGCATTTCTGGACAATTGCTGTGCAAATCCTTACCTGTGAACTTGCAAAGGGGATTCCCCAAAGCAAACTTGGAGAATCTCCCCCAATTGGAAGTTAAGGCCTAATTATGTTTGTTTTTCTTTGCCACAACTCTGCCCTAGTTTGTAACTGACCATTCGATTTGTACTCCTTTCTCTGCCCGTAAATCTGCTGGTCCCAAGACGGGTGCGCTTGAAGCCAACAGGACAAGGAAGAAGCTGCGGCTTTTGTATTCAGGTTCCCTCTTTTAACGAGTTTGCTTCCCTGCAGCCTGCTTTACTTCCCTGCTATTCCTTGCCTCAAGGCAGGCTGAAGGAATTTTTCTGTTGCAGGAGGGAGCTGTGCAAATGTTGCCCATCACCCTCAGCCTTGGCCACAAATCCACAGTCATAATTTATCTTCTAAATTAAGATTTCCTCAGAGGAGGGGAAAAGTACCATGGTGTTTGAGGTAGAATTGAAGCAGTGAAGAGAAGCCTTCTAACTGTGAGTAAGGTAAGAAGCCTGCTTATCTGCCAACTCACTGATAAATTTCACAGAGGCTTGTGCCTGGGAGATAATTGGAACCTGTTAAGTGACTAAATTCTGACTGACCTAAATGATTGCTTGATTTTAACCTGTTAGCCATTATGTTTGAATTTTGAAGTTGCAAAAGGGAGACCCAGAATCAACCCACGTAAATATTATGCTGATGTTGTAAAATGTGGTAGCACAGTGGTTAGCACTGCTGCCTCACAGCGCCAGGGATGCAGGTTCGATTCCCGGCTTGGGTCATTGTCTGTGTGGTATCTTTCACGCTCTCCCGGTGTCTGTGTGGGTTTCCTCCGGGTGCTCTGGTTTCCTCCCACAGCCCAAAGACATGCTGGTTAGGTTGATTGACCATTCTAGATTACCCTTTAATGTCCCAGGATGTGTGGGTTTGGGGGATAAGCAGGATAAATACATGGATTTACGGGGATAGCACCTGGGTGGGATGCTCTGTCCGAGAGTTGGTGTGGACACGATGGACTGAATTGGCCTCCTTCTGCACAGTAGGGATTCTACGGAAAGTGCCGGGTTACTGGGATAGGGCAGGAGGGGCGAATCATAGAACCCTATAGTGCAGAAAGAGGCCCTTTGGCCCATCGAGTCTGCACCGAACACAATTCCACCCAGGCCCTACCCCCATATCCCTACGCATTGTACCCACTAATCCCCTCTAACCTACTCATCCCTGGACACTAAGGGGCAATTTCTTAGCATGGCCAATCAACCTAACCTGCACATCTTTGGACTGTGGGAGGAAACCGGAGTACCCGGAGGAAACCCACGCAGACACGAGGAGAATATGCAAACTCCACACCCAGGGTGGGGGGTTTGGGGACGTTGAGGGCGGGGGTAAGATGCTCTTTCGGAAAGTTGGTGCAGACTTGAAGGGCTGAATGGCCTCCTTCAGCGCTGAAGGAATAATATAAGTCTAAGATTCTTTAAGTGCTGGCTTCCCAAATACTGACAAAGTAGAATTGTAACAAACAATACTGGCTGAGTGGCCACTCCATGCTTGTACTCTGTCCACGCTCCAGGGAAAACACCTGTGTTTCTGTCACGTGACCCTTTTTGTGGCTGCATCATCATGTGAGCACTCATTTATTTTCCTAAATTTGCTGGATTGCGCTGATGAGATGTTTCAGAGTTCTGGAAGCAGAGGAGTCTCATGATCTTATACAGAGTATGCACAAAGAGGATCAATTATTGGATAACACATTAACAGTCGGAGGCTGTTGGAGAAGCAGAACATGTTTAACAATCTGGAGACTCACTGAAGTACAAGAGGAAACAGCAGAGGCAGTCTGAGGTTAACAAAAATAGGGGCAAGATAGCAGAAACAAGGTAGAAAGTGAGAGAGCAACAGAAAGGATTAACAAAAAACAACTACAAAGGAAAGGTAATAGGGAAGAGGAAAAAGAACAGAATGAGAAAGGATCAATAGCAGAAAAAAAACGAGGAAAAGAGTGAAAAGGCGAAGGAACGGATTTTGTTGTTTTCTGTGAATGTTGCTTTAAGCCTTGATTGCTGTTATGTTTAAGTTCTCATGAAAGCAAGAGCTCCAGTCTCAGGATCAAGTACCAGAGATTTCATAAAACCAATGTGGAGATATTGTTCCGTCTAGATCATTAGCTGAGATAATGAACTGAGTTTGAATCCAGCCAGGAAACCCTGCCTTGTGTTACTCCAGGCATAATGTAGATACATCAGTGAGAGAACTGCACCAGAGACATGACTCTTTTTACCAGTACATGTCGGAATCTCCCAGCAGGGTCGATTCCGCAGACAGTTTAGAACGAGAGTCTGCTCCTTTGGCAGTTGACGACTGCAATGTAGAGGGCTAACCCGATCAGCTTTCCCAACCTCTCCCAAGAAACGGGCCTGCGGCCAACACCAGTGCACCTATCACCTATCACCTACACCACACAGGAAGGAACAGATCAAAAGTGTCATTTAACACACGTTTTGTTTAAAGTTTATTGGTGTCACAAGCAGGCTATGAATACTGAAATGAAGTTATTCTGAAAATCCTCTAGTCATCACACTCTGGCGCCTGTACACTGAGGGAAATTTAGCACGGCCAATGCACCTAGCCAGCATGCTTTTTGGACCGTGGAAGGAAACCGGAGCATCCAGAGGAAAGTCACGCAGACGTGGAGAGGACGTGCAGACTCCGCACAGGCAGTGGGAATCGAACCCGGGTCCCTGGTGCTGTGAGACAGCGGTGCTAACACTGTGCTGCCCCTTGTGTGATCACAGGCACAGAAGGATCTTCGATCCGCAGCTCAGATTAGAAACAGCTCATGTTTAGCCCTGACTCCCAAGGCCGTTTTACGTCGGTCAGCCCGTCTGTTGCCAGAGAAACAGCCAGCCCAATGGCCGAGGCACTTCCATTACTGCTCCAGCTATTACAGCTTCCAGCGACGCCAACAGAACGACCTCCTCGGGTGGGAAGCAGCACTCTCTCATTTATCACGCTGTGCTGCTGCTGAGGTTGGGGCTGCTGCTGGTAGCAATGATGCAAAGGTAAATGTAGCATGAAACATTCCGCCTGGAACTGCCAATTAATAGCTAACAGGTTAAAAGCAAGCAATCATTTAGGCCAGTCAGAATTTAGTCACTCAACAGGTTCCAATTATCTCCCAGGCACAAGCCTCTTTGTAATTCATCAAACTGCCTGTCAGGGACTTTTTCTTTTGCTGGATAAATTTGGTAAATTGCTAAGGAAATGCTGGAGAGTTTGCCACAGCAAATAATGGTCAATCCATTGCCTCCGTGGGCACTGGGGGGGTGTTGGCGGGTGTGGGGGTGGTGGGGCAGGTGGTGGTTAGAGGTGTGCCTCTTCCCCAACAACAAACTGGTGTTTTTACTTGTGGCAAGGTAACATTAGGCAGAGTAATCCAGCACAATGTCTATCACTGTAAATCAGCACTCTCCCTCCAAACTGACTGAAAAACAGAACAGACCGGGAGTTGTGAAGTGAGAACTGAATGAACCCAAGGACTGAATCTCCAGCATCTTATGACAAAGATGTCATTCATTTGTTCCCAGGTTTATCTGGAGATCTTGCTCCCTCCCCCAGTGACCGTCAACCCCTTTTTGCTATATTCGCTGAAGTAGATTTTGGGGCACAGTGTTTGCAGTTTTCTGTGAATTGTATTGCCAAATTCAGCTTGGGCGTAAATGTGTGGGAATGTCAACAGAACCAGTGGCAATTGATTTCCCCATCCTATCCCAGGAAACCACCTTGATAAATAAGTGAATGCAATCGCCTTTTGCAATATCTTAAATGTCCGAAAGAGTTTTATAACCAAGTGTTGTGCAGCCATCTCTTGCAGTGTAGGAACAGTAGCAGCCAACTTTCACACAGCAAGATCCCACCAACAACCAAGTCATAATCACCAGATATGACTCGATGGGCTGAATGGCCTCCTTCTGCACTGTAGGATTCTATGATTCTATATATTTGTGGTGTTTGATCTGGGTTAACTCCTACAGTTGTGTTGAAAAGGTGCCACAGGAGCGTACAGATCCCTTGAAATTCAGAGGGTGAGATCGGGTGGTCCCATTTTGCTGTGGGCACAAATCACTTTAAGGCCACCAAATCTTGCAAGAGGGGCAAAACAGGATTTGCGCGGCAAAATTTCGATTTGATATCTTCCCTGTGTCCCCACTGTCCCAGCCAGTGAAGTGATCAGGCTCACAGCAGAAAGGACATGAAGCCTATTTCCATAAATTTGGATAAATTTAAATGTGCTTGAATGGCTTTGTCATAGCATCCGCCCACGATGGATTCCACACACCCCCCCCCCCCCCCCCCCCCCACCCCGTGGTGTGATATCACTTTGGCGCAAATCGCTACTGGTTTTCAAAAGCAAAAAGCGGTCAGAATGATCACACTGGGGGTTCAGAGGTGATTGAAGGCCAAAGCTAGATATTGCTGTCTGGCACTGCCCACTGCCAATTACGTTAGTGGGAGGTTTGCCCCAGAGATTGTGGGGATGATCCTCCATGCCTGTGGTGGTGATGGGGGACGTTATTTTAAATGCAGCTCAAAGCGCCCTTTAAAGATGGTGGCCCAACCTCTGTGGAGCAGGCCACATCAGCTCCATGAGGACTTGCCCTGCCAGAGCGGGTGCCATAAACCACAGCCCCAGATTTTCTGTGCACGGAGTGCCAGAAGATCTGGAGAGTAACAGGCCAGTTTTCTGACAGATTCAGACACTGACAGGTTCTGGGACGATTCCACCCAGCAGTGTTTAGTGTTGCATCTGACCTGCAACAGCTTCTGGAGGGGATCTTGAATCTTCTGACTCAGAGGTGAGCTGACATCTGCGGAGAAGGTCATCTTGTCATCCATTTCTGTTGGAAGGCTTGCATAGTTATAACTGAAACAATTGTGCACAAATATGGATGGATCAAAGGAGTGTTACCGATCCATACCACATAGAGAGGTAAAGAGACAAGGGGCCATGATCAAAGGGTTTGGTTTCAAAAGAGGCAAGTTGGCAAGATTTAGACGGTGAATTTTGGAGCTCAGTGCCAAGGCTGCTGAAGACACAGGCCGGAATTCTCCAGCCATTCATGCCCCGCCACCACTGCTGGTGAGAATGGAGAATTTCACGCTCGGCCAAGTCTCTATTCCCTGCAGCGGAACCGGAGAATCCCAACTGCAGGCAAGATTGGAACCGACAGGTGGAATTTTCTAGGCTTTTTCAACCAAGTGTCAACTCAGATGGGAAGAGCGGTCGGAAGCCCGCTCCACTGTTGGTTGTTCCCACCGTCATTTTTGACAAAATAATCCCACGACATCCAGCTGGCAGTGGGGGTGGGGCTCTGAATGAGTTCACTCTGCCAGCAACTGTGACCTTCAAGAAATTGGGGTGCATTTTATCTAAACGTAATGAAAGATCAGAACACCAGGATGATAATTTCGGGTTAAGGTGTTGCTGAATTGGGAGCCAAATTTGATCAGTGACAACAGGTGCATTGGATAAATGGGATTTGATTTTCAACTGGCATGTGATTTTTCTTTACTACATTTGATTTTCTCAGTGGGATCTTTCTGTTTTCATCACTGCGCTATTACATGCACAGTGGAGCCGAGAATCTCCCTTGTCTAGAATTCGAGATATCACGAGCATCATTGAGTGCAGCAACACACAGACAAAGATCTCAATAAATTTGCCTCAAATGCAACAGAACTTGCATCCTATAATTATAAGCCTAGTGCAGATAAATGGAAAAATGTCAAAGCAACCTATTCATACAGCGTCTGGCATGGATCAAGTGCATTCTTTGGGGCCAAATGGCAATCAGGAAGCAATTGCACTGATTTTCCAGAGTGAAGTTATAGATTGGGGCGGCACAGTGGTTAGCACTGCTGCCTCACAGCTCCAGGGACCTGGGGTTCAATTCCCAGCTCGGGTCACTCAGGTGTGGAGTTTGCATGTTCTCCCCATGTCTGCATGGGTTTCCTCCAGGTGCTCCAGTTTCCTCCCACAGTCCAAAGATATGCAGGTTAGGTTGATTGGCCATGCAAAATTGCCCCTTAGTGTCCGGGATATGTGGGTTGGGGAGATTAGCAGGGTAGATATGTAGGGTTTTAGGGGTAGGGCCCGGGTAGGATTGTTGGAGGTGCAGACTTGATGGGCCAAATGGCCTCCTTCTGCACTGCAGGGATTCTATGATCCAAGTTTCTGCTTAAACTCATTTCCTTAATCACAAATGTAAAATTTTACATGAATCAGCACAATTGGGTATTTAATACTGTTCCCCTTGTATTAAAAAATACCACGAGGTGAATTGCATCTGCAGAGGGTCAGTGCAGAAACATTGGGCTGAAGAGACTTCGACTGCTGTAATTAATCTATGATTCTATGAAAAGACATTCTTTGGTACATTTAAGAATGATATCCTGGTGTGTTTTTATTAATGCAGCTGAAAATGGGTTGATTGCAAAATATAAGGGTGGCATTTCCCACCCTGCTAAGCCTCCGGTGGGTGTGTTTTCCAGTGGCAGAGGTGGCTCACCAATGGCTGGTGCCTGGATCTTCCAGTCCCACTGATGTCAACAGCATTTGTGTTGTTAATCAGCTGTGTGTCCAGGAAACCATGGGGGGGACACCATCAGTGGGGCACTGGAAGATATTGCCAAAGGCAAGGGTTGGAAATTAAGCCCCAAGGATTTTTAATCAGTCAGTAAGCTAATTTTAAATAACTAAAAATAACTCTTCAGAAATGACGCAGAATTAGTTTGTTGTCATATTTGATTTGATTTATTATTATTGTCACATGTATTAACATACAGGGAAATGTATTGTTTCTTTTGTGCTTTACACACAAAATATACCGTTCATAAAGAAGGAAACGAGAGAGTACAGAATGTAGTGTTACAGTCATAGCTAGGGGGTGTAGAGAAAGATCCACTTAATGCAAGGTAAGTCCATTCAAAAGTCTGACAGCAGCAGGGAAGAAGCTGTTCTTGAATTGGTTGGTATGTGACCTCAGACTTTTGTATCTTTTTCCTGACGGAAGAAGGTGGAAGAGAGAATGTCCGGGGTGCATGTGACCCTTAATTATGCTGGCTGCCTTGCCGAGGCATCGGGAAATGTAGACAAAATCAATGGGTGGGAGCTGGTTTGTGTGGTGGATTAGGCTACATTCACAACCTTTTGTAGTTTCTTGTTATAATGATGCATAATAGTCATTGTCTTAGTAAGTATTCTTTTTTATTTTTTGAAACTTATAAAATGTGCCTCTTAGTGATCTTGCACCTAAAAATAATGTTAAGAGTCTCTTAAAGCACGGCAAATGGGCAGTGTTAGCAGAACTCTCCTTGCTGACTAATTAAATTGTGGTGTGTGGTTGGTTTTGTGCATGGAGCTGGGCTTCCATTGGAATCTTTTTGATAATCTAGAGCAAGGGATCACAGAAGCTCCATTTACACTGGACACAATTTGCATTTGACATTCCTTGGCACTGGTTTGACTGACTTGGGGTGAGTCGTGCTGGAAAAAGCCGTAGAAACTAGAGCCTGGAATGTTTTCGGTGATCGTTGCAATTCTGCAAGAAAACGAAGGTGCGTGCTAAAGTCAAACTCCTAGCAAGTGAGTTACCGTACCGCACTTCAAGTAGTTGTACAGCTTCGCGGGTATTTATATTGGCAGGTCCTCAATCGTGCACTGTTGTGTACAAAAGTGTACAACATTCAGAGCTGTGTAAAGTTCCAAGTGTAAATCGGGCATTTTGCCTTCTATTGTAGGTCACTGACAGTGCAAGGTAATTTGTAAATTCTGCGATCTTCCTTTTTACCTGTATCCATTATTTATAAATTGGGAAGTACTCCTTTCTCTGGGGGAAATCCGATCCCACCGACAATTCATTGTGCAAAATGCACTAGATTGGCCATATCTCGAAGCAGCTGTAAAAGGAAGAGTCCGTGATATTAATTACACAGACACTGGCTATTGAAAATCCCTACAGTTGTTTGTTTTGCCATTCACATTGACGTTGGCAGAAAACGGAATGTTGTCCCTATTATTGTACAATTGAAAGGCTGTTGATGGAGATGATCACAGCTTGCTGAGAATATAAATCCAGAGTGGCGACCTCCACATTAAGAAAATTTGCTGCTTTATTTTGTCGCTGCTTTGGAGCCTGAAAAGTGCTTGTCTTCACATTGCCAGAGATTTTTTTGTGTTAGCCACAGCTCAGTTGGTAGCATTTTTGTCTGAGACACACAAATATTGTGGCTTCAAGTCCCAATCCAGGGTTTGAGTTTAAAAATTAAGATTGGCACTCCACAGTGCAGCACTGAGGAATGGTGCTGGTGAACCATGCGGATCCCATGGCATTATTTTCAAGTGGAAAAGGGGATTTATTCCCAGTATCCTAGATATTCAGCTCATTTAGCAAGACAGCTGGTCAATGATGCAGAGCAACGTCAGCAGAACAGGTTCAATTCCCATACTGGCTGAGGTTATTCATGAAAGGCAGCCTTTTCAAACATGCCCCTCACTTGAGGTTAGGTGATTCTCAGGTTAAATTGCTACCAGTCAGCTCTCCCCTTCAAAAAGGGAGAGTGGCTGATTGTCATTTGGCAGTCTAGCAATTTTACCTCCTCAACATTCCTCCCTTAGTCAATATGACAATATAACAAAAAAATGATTATTTGGTCATTATTACGTCACTGTTTGTGGGAACTCACTATACATACCTTGGCTACTGTGTTACCTAGACTACAGCACTTCAAAAGCATTTCATTGCCTGCAAAACACATTGAGGTATCCAGTGATTGTGAAAGGCGCTTTGCTTTCTTTAATCATTTTGCAATATCTCTATCCAATCTATTTTATTGGAATCTACCTGACAATGTGGAAAATTGTCCAGTAATGTCCCACTCATAAATAGGCAACCCATCTTACTAACAGTCATCTTCAGAATGATGGAAGGAGTCCAGAACAGTGGCAACATGTGGCATTTACTCATCAATAGCCTGTTTGACTGGTGAAGCTTACTGCAACGAAAATAATTGGGGATCAAGAGAAAAGGGCTCCATTGGCTGGAGTCCTAAATAAAGTGAGATGATTGTGATTGTTGGAGACCAATCATCTCAGTCTCGAACATCACAGCAAGTGTTTCCCATGGCAGCGTTTTAAGCTCAACTATCTTGAAATTGTTTGGCCAATGACCTCTCGTTATCACAGGTCAAAAATTAAGTTGTTTGTTAATGATTGCACAGCAGTCAGCCGTATTTGCAATTTCTCAGGTAATTAAGCAGACTACAAATTCTCAACAACATCTCAGTTCGGGGGTTTGAGCGGATAAGTGGCAGCCAATGTCTATCAGCAGCTGGAGAAAGCTTGACATCTCCCTTGACACACAATGTCTTTATCATCGCCAAATCTCCCCATTATCATCCTCCTCAGAGCCATCATTGACCAAAAATTTAACTAGGCGAATCATGTAGATGCCATGGCTAGTAGAGCAGACCAGAGGATATGTATGCACATCTCTGGTCTCCCCACATTTTTGAAATAACTTGCAAGGCACAAATCAGCAGTGTGATAGATTGTTGTCCACTTGTATGGATGGATGGAGCTGCAGTTGTACCTAAGAAACTCAATCCAGGACAAAGTAGTCCGCTTGTTTGATACCAGATTCACCAGCTTAAACATACACTCCTTCAACTATCAGTGCAACATTTTTGCATTCTGTTCAATCTACAGCATACACTAGGGAAAGTCACCAATGTTTCTTCTGCAGCAATTCCGAGACTTATCACCTCCATTAGCTGGAGAGAAAAGCACAGTAAGAAGTCTCACGATGCCAGGTTAAAGTCCAACATGTTTATTTGGTGGCATAAGATTTCACAGCGCTGTTCTTTCATCAGGTGAGTCAGCGATGCTTCGAAAGTTTGTGCTACCAAATAAACCTATTGGACTTTAACCTGGTGTTTTGAGATTTCTTACTGTGCCCACCCCAGTCCAATGCTGGCATCTCCCCATTGAAAGAGAAAAGGCAGTTGGTGCATGGGGCTACCATCGCCTCCAGGTGTTGGACATTTACCTCATTTTTTTCTGGTTCAAAATCTTTTCTATCTACATACCTAAAATTGTAGGAATAGCTTTTTCACAAATTGTGAAGGTTCAAGAAGAAGGCACAGTACCACCACCTCAAGGACAACTAAAAGTTAAGCTATGCATGTTGGTCAAATGTTGAATTGTCAACAAAAGCTAAATAAAATTTAAGGCACAGAAGTGGGCTGTGCAGCTGATGTCAGCACTTATGTTCCTCAAGAGCCTCCTTCAGTGAACCCTATCTGTTCATGTGTTTATCTAGTTCCCCCTGAAGTGTACCTATGCCAGTCACCTCAGTTACCCATCTGGTAGCAAGATTCACATTCTAACCTCTCTTGTGAGAAAGAAGTTTCTCCTTAATTCCTAACTAGATTTATGACTGACCGTTCAATATCGATGGTCCCTAGTTTTGGTGCCCCCCCATCCCCTGGCCTCCACCTCCTCCAGACCAAGTGGCAGATTCTTTATGTTGACTTGATCAAACCCCTTCATAATTTGAAAAAGCATTATTAGATCTCCCCTCCGGCTTCACAGCATAACAATGGATATGGGGAATATTCTAATGATTTATTTCCAGCTCCTGTCTCTGTTCTAAACATAGTAATGTAATGATCACAGTATATACAAATGTAGTGATTTTGTTAATCTGGAGGTATCAATGTACTAGATATCAGAATCCTTCCCTTTAACACACACCAGGGATGAATATAAATCCATATCCAAAACCTGGGCTTATCTAAATATGGGTGTTTCAGCAGGACTGAGTTCAAACTAAGCTTTGTAGATTCAAGTTCAGATAAGCTCTGAGGTTTTGTTGTAACAGAAAGTTGGAGCTGAGCCAAGTCTGCACTTTGCTTTTGAGCTGTGACTATGGTGTGGGTGTGTATAAAAATGCAGTCTCACCGACGGTTGGGAAACAGATTGATGTGGTTTCCTCAAAACTCTGTACTCTCAAACTTTTCTGGGAGATCTCGACCTGATTGAAGATACCCTACTGAAACTCAAGCAGCCGGC